>NC_141685.1:1158409094-1160809094 GCF_964263255.1 Lissotriton vulgaris
ACACACAGCTGGTGGTCTCCTTAGTGCAGGAAGCCCAACATTCTCCATCGGGGGGTCTTACCAAATGTCTGGAGGAGGTGAAGTCCTGGATGACGCTGTCCTCATTGAAGTTGAATGGGGACAAGACAGAGCTCATGTTGCTAGGCCCGGCTGACCCGACCCTCTTCAAGTCATTATGGCCCACCTGCCTAGGCCCCCCCCCGGCCCCAAAAGATAACATCAAAAGCCTAGGGGTGTGGCTGGACAAGAACCTCACCTTTAACACTCAGGCCACAAGGCTCTCCGCCATCTGCTTCGGACTTCTTCGGACATTGAAGAAGGTCCTACCCCTGCTCCCAATGGAGGCCAAACAAACAGCTATTCAGGGCCTAATACAATCACGCCTGGACTCAAACAACGTCCTTTACCTGGGAGCTCCAGAGTACTCTTTAAATAGGTTGCAACTGGTGCAGAACTGTGCGGCCCGCACTCTACTGCAAATTCCACGAAGAACCTCAGTCAGAGAGGCACTGACCAGCCTTCATTGGCTACCAGTGCGAAAAAGAGTGACCTTTAAGGCAATGTGCATTGCCCATCAGGCCTTCTGGGACTCGGGCCCAAAACTCTTGCGTAGCCTAGTCAGCCAATACCACCCTGGCCGTGAACTACGTTCCAGCCAGGCCTTTATGGCAACAATTCCCAGAATCAAGAGATCTAGAGCAGGTGGAAGAATGTTCACCCTTAACGCCTCAAAAATCTGGAACACCCTTCCCCCTCACCTGAGATCTAACCCGAATCTTGCCTCTTTCCGCAAGCAATTAAAAACTCATCTATTCAAATCCCCGTAACCATTTCAGCCTCCCTTTTTTTTCCTCCTAGTCTCTGACAGTCTCACTACACCCCTTCTGGTTCCCTAGCGCTTGGACGCCTCAGGGCAGCAATCGCGCTGTACAAATGTATTTTCATTCATTCATTCATTCATTCATGTTGTTATGTCCAACTTTACGACAAACTCAGCACCTTCAAGGTATAATTATGCCCCCACTCACCCTAGCAAACACACAGTGGTTTGGAGCATTTCGACTATCTACTTGCTCAACGCATCCCACTACAGCAAATGCCGAAGGAAGCTGACCCTCCAGCAGACTCTTTGATGATGTTATTATGTCCAACTTTAAGTCAAACTTGGCACCTTCAAGGTATAAATATGCCCACACTCGCCCTAGCAAACTCACGGTGGTTTGGAGCAGTTTGACTATCTACTTGCCCGATGCATCCTGCTACAGCAAGTGCCAAAGGAAGCCGAACCTCCAGCAGACGTACTGAGAGAGACGCTGTCTTTTCTCCTGCCGAGAAATCCAGCATAGAGTGTTTCCAAGCTTCCCTTGCGGGGTTTTGGGAAATTGAGACCTGAGACAGAGAGATACCAGACCTCCTTTATTCTAAACCAAGGTACGGAGCTGATTAGACCCTAAGAGAAATCTTGGATAGATTCTTGGCAAAAAGAAACTAAACTTATGCTACACCACACTTACTTCTTCCCTAATAGTAGACTAAGGTTAGGTACATCAGGGTAGGCGTATTTTAGAAGCACCAGTTGAGTACTTTTAGTCTTTATTTATTCATGTATGTATTTTATGGCTTAGAAACCACACCATGCTTTTGCAATATTATTTTATAATACTCTTCTTGCTGTACGCATTATACTTTGCAGCCAGTATTACGATTGTAGCAGTTCATTTCTTCTGCATGAGAAAGAAGACTGTTCACTAAATAATTTTATTGAAAACGCCTGTCTCTCTATTTCTCTGCACCTCTGGTGAAACGAAGCATGCACGATTGACTGAGTAAAATATCTATCTATTGTTTCCACGACTCTGAAGATCAGTTTTATCTTGGGGAAACAAAGTTGTCATGTTTATGCGGTTGTCAGAAACTAATCCCATCTTGTTTATTCGAGAAAGTTTCTAGTGACTAGTGACCTCTGAGCTAGCTGGCACTCACAATTTAGTCTAATATATTCAATAGAGACCTAGTAGACATAAGTCCTACGTCATATCTATAGGATATATTATTCCAATGCGCAGAGCCTATTGGGAATATAGGAACTACACTACATGGCGCCCAACGTTTGGTAAGGCACTAATTTAACGCTAGATACTAGAGTAACTCAGTCGTGCTTTTGACAGAGACCCCTTTTTCCTGTAAAATACTCCAATAGACGTCTGGAGTGGGTTAAAGGATAAAATATCCGCCATAACTAAGTAGGACGAAAAATCCTATGTATTACTTTATGGTTTTGTCCAACGTTGAAGGATACAGTGTTCCGAAATATTGTGCACCTTATCTTTGTTTCCTTGAAACTTGCTCTGCAAGACTTTTCAACAAAATGTCGGATACCGACGAAGAAAACGGTAGATCCGCAGGAAATAATACCCAACCGGGTTTAGACGTTTCAGGTCTCCAACAGAATGACCCGGATGCTATAATCATCCCGGAAAATTTAAGGATAACTATAGCTATTAAGCTTATAAAAAATGGCCTATCACCAAGAGGTGGTAGAGTTATTTTTGTCATAGAGGCATATGAATATCGGCAGACAGAGGTATTCTATTCATGGATTATCTTCCCAGAAGCATATTCAACAACACATCCAGCGGAATACTTTCCTTTCGAGGACATTGAAATTTCACTAACTTACCAAGAGCATCAGCTCTGGTTTAAAGGCGCCCTACAACATCAAAATCACATTACCAGACTCGGTCCATTAGGTAGACCAGGAGCAACATGGCCGGTACAAGCCAGCTATACACCACATCCTGCCATTGAACAAATGACAGGTCCAAAATTGTTAGCTCAGCTAAAACAATTAATTTAAATACATAGACAATTGGTACAATATGTCATGCGGACTCTAACAGTCCAACCTGCAATAAGAATTCCACAGCAAACCCCTCATCAGGGGAACACAAATAAAATTACACCAGACTATACAATCAGTCATCGGTAAATTACCCACAAAAAGGGAACAAATTCCATTCTGGTTAGCTCAAAAAATTATTCAGATCGAGGCAGTATTTCCCAATAGTACACCTCATGAGAAACACAGGATTCTAACAATCTATTTACCAATGGGGATCGCACCACACCTGGAGGACTGTGACACTTGGGGTACAGTCTTTGCTGCAATTTACACAAAAACCCTTGGTGTTCCGTCCATGGAGGTGATACCAGTCGTCCTAAAACAAATTCAAAATGAATACGGGGTAGAGCCTGCTTTAGATCTTGGTATGAAATTACTGAAGGATTTCAAACAGGTCTCAGCTATAATATTAGCTAATATTAAAGGTGAAGCAGCATCAGTGGCAATCCACCAAAAACTAAAAGAACTTGATGTAACTGAGCAAGCATATGAACTTGCCAGAATAATAGAAAAATCCTATGAAGAACTAGGTAAGGATAGTTTGGGAGGGAAACCAGTAAAGCCCGAACTAACAGAAAATCCTGAAAACGTTTTTTATTAAAAACACACTCACTACTCCTAAAAAGAAGTGGGAAAATACTAAACAGGCACTTCCTAAAGAGAAGGGTTCTCAATCCAGAGGTAGGTCTCCTCAAAAGGAGCCCTCTGAAAAGAGATATAATCTTAGAAATAGAGATAATTTGAGAAAACCTGATAGATATCAAGATACTGATACATGTTCCTCTTGTACCTTTCAGACTTCCTCGCAGGAATCCGAAAGAAGAGGACGATCAGAACACAAGGAAGAACGTGTGAAGTCCAAAGACGATCAACACGTTCCAAAAAGTTAGAACTCTCAATTCACCAAAAAGAAAGTAGCAAGTCTTAAAATCAGACATGCCGAGGATCTTGAGGACACAACTCAAGAACGGGGAGTGGGCCCAGACAATGCTAGATAGCGCAGCAGAAGTTACCATAGCTCACAGGATCCTGAAGGATCATCTGGAGACAGTGGACCTGAATGAATACATTCAGGTTGAAACTGCTGATACCAGGGTTAGTGTACCCCATAAGTTATATAAAGTAACACTCCGGATAGAGAGGGACATAACTAGAAAAATAAAAGCACTCTTTTGGGTTACGCTATCAAAGGGTTATGACATTCTTCTGGCTGAAAAAGACTGGCCACCTGAATTTGTCGATTCAGAAAAGGGGGTGGTGATGAACAGAGTGTCTGAATTAAGCATACCACTCTTACCCAGTCCAAAGATCAGGGCTTGATCCATCACCGTTATTTAACTCACTGCCCCATCCCAGCTCAGAACCTGGCTATATGCAAATCAGTCTGTCCCTGGCCCAGTGCATCATGGGAACAGGGCAGACCAAACTACCAAGCCAATTCTTCACCAGAAAGGAGACAAGCTTCCGGGTACCGGTTTCTGGCATTTCAGCCGTCGTCGGCCCGGCTTGCTTGAATCCTGATGGAGCAGTGAGTAAGGGACTCATGTCTGAGTATACCCTGCCACACCTATAGTGGCCAAAAACGATTCAGAAAAGGGGGTGGTGATGAACAGAGTGTCTGAATTAAGCATACCACTCTTACCCAGTCCAAAGATCAGGGCTTGATCCATCACCGTTATTTAACTCACTGCCCCATCCCAGCTCAGAACCTGGCTATATGCAAATCAGTCTGTCCCTGGCCCAGTGCATCATGGGAACAGGGCAGACCAAACTCACAAGCCAATTCTTCACCAGAAAGGAGACAAGCTTCCGGGGACCGGTTTCTGGCATTTCAGCCGTCGTCGGCCCGGCTTGCTTGAATCCTGATGGAGCAGTGAGTAAGGGACTCATGTCTGAGTATACCCTGCCACACCTATAGTGGCCAAAAACGATTCAGAAAAGGGGGTGGTGATGAACAGAGTGTCTGAATTAAGCATACCACTCTTACCCAGTCCAAAGATCAGGGCTTGATCCATCACCGTTATTTAACTCACTGCCCCATCCCAGCTCAGAACCTGGCTATATTCAAATCAGTCTGTCCCTGGCCCAGTGCATCATGGGAACAGGGCAGACCAAACTACCAAGCCAATTCTTCACCAGAAAGGAGACAAGCTTCCGGGGACCAGTTTCTGGCATTTCAGCCGTCGTCGGCCCGGCTTGCTTGAATCCTGATGGAGCAGTGAGTAAGGGACTCATGTCTGAGTATACCCTGCCACACCTATAGTGGCCAAAAACGATTCAGAAAAGGGGGTGGTGATGAACAGAGTGTCTGAATTAAGCATACCACTCTTACCCAGTCCAAAGATCAGGGCTTGATCCATCACCGTTATTTAACTCACTGCCCCATCCCAGCTCAGAACCTGGCTATATGCAAATCAGTCTGTCCCTGGCCCAGTGCATCATGGGAACAGGGCAGACCAAACTACCAAGCCAATTCTTCACCAGAAAGGAGACAAGCTTCCGGGGACCGGTTTCTGGCATTTCAGCCGTCGTCGGCCCGGCTTGCTTGAATCCTGATGGAGCAGTGAGTAAGGGACTCATGTCTGAGTATACCCTGCCACACCTATAGTGGCCAAAAACGATTCAGAAAAGGGGGTGGTGATGAACAGAGTGTCTGAATTAAGCATACCACTCTTACCCAGTCCAAAGATCAGGGCTTGATCCATCACCGTTATTTAACTCACTGCCCCATCCCAGCTCAGAACCTGGCTATATGCAAATCAGTCTGTCCCTGGCCCAGTGCATCATGGGAACAGGGCAGACCAAACTACCAAGCCAATTCTTCACCAGAAAGGAGACAAGCTTCCGGGAACCGGTTTCTGGCATTTCAGCCGTCGTCGGCCCGGCTTGCTTGAATCCTGATGGAGCAGTGAGTAAGGGACTCATGTCTGAGTATACCCTGCCACACCTATAGTGGCCAAAAACGATTCAGAAATTGTCAGGGAGTGCCCACATGGCGTAGAAATAATAATGCCAGCCATCTCCAATCATATTCCTATTCATAGAAAATACACCCATGCCAGAAAATAGGCTCCAGCATTATATAAAAATCATGTGGGATGGGATGAGGACTCTCCTCACCATAAGATCCAGTTAAAAAATCAACCTACGGCTGAGAGGCAGTATCCAGTTAAGCAAGAAGCTAAAAAACTGGTCAGGGAGATCTTAGATCAACTTGAATACCTAGGGGTGATTGAAACATGCACCTCGTCTATGAACAATCCTTTGTTTCCTGTCTACAAACCAGACAATACATATTGTCTAGTTTTGGATTACAGATATTTAAATTCTTGTTGCAAAACCTTTGCAGTACAATATGTACACAGTGCAGCACTGATGAATAACATTGTGCACAAAAAATATAAAACCACATTAGATATTTCTAACGGTTTCTTCTGTCAAAGCATTGCACCTGAAAGCAGGTGCTTTCTTAATCATGGGGACACAGTGTCACTTCTGTCGTCTCCCCAAGGGATTCAAGAATAGTCCAGTGTTATTGTCAGCCAGAGTAACAGAACAGAGTTACTGCAAATGTATGATGATGAGGCATTATCTTATGTCGATGACATCTATCTTACAGACAATGATTTGGACAGGCATTTGAACAGAGTGAACACCATAATACTTGGTTTCGCATCTGAAGTGTACAAATTCAATTTAAAAAAATCAAGAATTACCCACCTCAACGTCCTTTTCTTAGGATACGAACTTTCAAGTGAAGGCAAATGCCTGGCAGCAGACTTTTTAGAAAAGTGTGCGCTGCTTCAACTTCCAAAAACGCTGAAAAACTCTAATTCTAGGATTCCTGAATTTTGCAAGAACTTCCATTTTAAAGTAAGCAAAAAGGGTTAAACCTCTCTACGAATTAATCAAACCTGATTTCAAATCAACTAATTGGACTCAAAAACACACAGAAATTTTGTGTTCAGTGCAAACAGACATGTTAGCAACAACACATTTACAGACATGCAAAAACGTATGCAACCTTGTAATCCCAATCATCCCAGGGAGATGCGGATTCACATACCTAACCTTTAATGAAGGTGAAAAGGTACCAATAGCTTACAAACCACACTTGTACATACAAGCTGAAATGAAATTCACTTCTACAGAGAAAACTCTGACAGAGGTTCAAACTGCAGTAGCAAAAGAGAGAGCTCTCGCACAGGGTAAATACATAAAAGTCATTACGCCTGTACCTGCCTTAGAGGCAGTGACAAAAGCGAGCATTCCGAATGCAAAAGCTTTACATCCGAGATGGATACAATGGGTTAACTCTCTTGCTGCAACAGACGTTGAATACCTTTTGGACCCCTACTTGAAAACTCAAGAATGTCTTCAATACAAACAAGAATGTCCTCTGCCCACTGAGATTCTGCCTCTAGAACATTACGGATGTATAGTTTATACAGACGGATCAGCACAGCCCGCAATTGGGAGTAAACAAGCTTATACTGCAGCATGTGTGATTGTTAAAGGTCGATGGCGCGATGGTAAATTCAGACCGATGGTCACAAAAACTCAATCACAAGGAGACTGTACAGCTCAGCGATCTGAACTACAGGCTTTCAAGATGGCGCTTGAAAATACTGATCGCGAATTCCCCACACTCACAGTGTGCTATTGGTATTACTGCGTCCATGCTTACAATGAATACTTGCAGAACTGGGTTCAAAACGGTTTCAAAGATGCAAAAGGTGGCACAATCAAGCATAATTTGCTTTGGGAACAAGTAGTTCTATTACAGAAAGAACTACAAAAGACTCATGTGATTCATACACTGAGTCATCAGCGTGATGGCGTTAACGTTGCAGGGAATTCATTGGCTGATGAAGCCGCGAAGGCAGCTGTGCAAACGGCTTCCGTAGCTGCAATCACTCATTCAAAAACATAAATCGACAGCGAAATAATGCAGGCTGTCACCGCTTCCATCAAAGACAGCGGTAAAAGATTACCAAAAGGCTTTCCACTCAAGTACTCATATATAACTGATGCAAATAATGTCCCTTTTGCTCAAATCCCTGGAGTGGGGGATAGGGTAATTCCAAACATGGAACATAGATTAGGACTAATCTTAGCAGCACATGAAGGGCTTGCCTCTGCACATGCAGGTGTTTCTGCTACAGTGTCATTATTAAAGCAAAGATACTGGTGACCGCGCATGAGGAAACAGACCAGAAACTATGTTTTGGAATGTGAAATCTGCCAGAAAATGAAAGTTTCAACAGTAAAACGCCCGGCGCAGACGCCCCTTCTAATTTCAGATAAACCATTAGCATGTGTTTACCTGGACCACTGTGGTCCCTTACAGAGGGATGGCAACTATAAATATATCATGGTCGCAGTGGATTCCGGCTCAAGATTCATCTGGATGTGGCCTCAGCGCTCGGCTGACGCCCTAACTGTTATAAAAGATTTGCGAGTCTTTATCGGCACATACACAATCGGCACGCTACATTCTGACCAGGGTCCTGCGTTTAGCTATCGAGCTTACAAGGAGGCCATGGCCAATCTGGGCGTTGCATTGCGATTTTCGAGTCTATTCCATCCTGAGGGAAATACTGTAGTGGAAAGAAAAAAACGTGACATAAAGCAATCTATAACAGCTAGGGTATTAGGCTCGGGTGACGGGTGGGTCAAACATCTAATAAGTGTCCAACGTAGTCCTAACAATCTGCCAAGAAATTCTCTGGGTGGAATCACTCCATATGAAATCCTTTTTGGTACTAGATGATAGTCGAAGACCTCGATCGTCATACTTCAGGGGTAGAACATAAACCCTTTGATAGCAAAGACTGTTTGGCTGTTTTGCAGGACTTAAATGAAACACGAAGAAGTCTAAGCAACACATTACAGAAGCCAAAGACCACTGAAGAAAAAACACCTGTCCCAGCAAGACCTGTCTGGATTCCAAAGATTGGGGATCTAGTCAGAGAGAAAATAGCGGATTAAAAGGAATTTGGGCCTTCTTACAGAAAACCAGTACCTGTACTAGCAGTCCACGGATCAAGAACAATGTTACTGCCACCCCTTGCTGGAAGAAAGGAGAACCAGTCCGTATCAATTGACCAGGTAAAACCACACCATGTGGCCGATAATAAGTAGTAGGCCCAGTGGACTCCAAAGATGTAGCAGACGACCAAATCTTGCTACTATCCAAGAGGTTCAAACTGAAAGACTCATCCCTTTTGAAGAATCTGCAGTGAGAAAAGAAGGACTATGCAACAAAGCCATGGAACTTCTGCCTCTTGAAACCCAAATAACAGTTCGTAAAGACAGTCCTGTGTACAATGATGTAGCATCTGACTATACCAATATGACAAAAGAACAAGCAGCTCCAGCGATTTCAAATAATCCGGATGCAATACCAACAATTGACAGAACTGCCTCTGGCTATTTCATCAACTTTAATACATTTTCTGAGGATCCCAGTGAGCCCGAAACAATGCCAGCTAATAAAATATTCAAGGAACAAGTAACAGAACTTTGTCACCAGCTTGCAAACACATATCCCGTTTTACCATGGGTTGAGTTTTGGATTGTGTTAGGTGTACTTTTTCTCCTACTTTGGCTCATTCTCGTTTTAAGTTTGGGAAAGCCTGATAGATGGAAAATATAGTAAAATGGACACAGCAAGTAAGAACATCAACTTACTCCTGAAGCCACACAAATCATCTCATCGTGAACAAAGAGACCTGTCATCAGTGAACATCACAGCCGTTCCTCTACCTGGTGGTATAGCATGGGACAGAACTGATTATGACATTTATGTTCCGGTAGAGCTGTTGAAGATTCCACACCAATTTAAGGTTTCCTTGAGTGACTTTGTTTCACCCAGCACATTTTCTGATGATTGGGGCTTTGAGACTGTTAATAACATGATGACAGACTTAGAAATGTCAGCGAAATTTGCAAAACATGAATACTTAGAAAGTTCATCAAATTATGAAAAAATTTATTGTTTTAATCATTTTGGTCATCATTATTTGCACAAATCTGCAAACCCTAGAAATGTTTTAACTTATAATCAATGGGAACATTGTCCAACGCCACCAAAAGGTAGCTCTAAAACATTTTATGAAAAATGTCCATACTTCTCAGGCTTCAATGTCACAAGTCCAGAAACTTTTTACTTTAAAAATGTTTAATAAGACAGGCATGAAAAGTATGCTGACTAATACTAAGCAAATGTATTCTGCAGCATTTTATACTCAATTGTCCACATTAGGTTTTTACTTTTGGAAAGACAACATTGAGACAAAAACTGTCTGGCAAGTGCAAGGTTTACAAGCCTAATTTAGGGCCTGCATCATCCCAGAATAAATAATGTTTTTAAATGAAACTATTCAACAGACATTTTGACTTGGCCTGGCTGAGATAAAAGATTTAAACAAACCGTCCATACCTAAGCCCACAACTGATAGTAATGGAACTACAGATGAGGAGGTAGATGTAAATTATATTTTACAACAAAACAGAACTAATCGTGATTGGAAAAATGGTTAATCTGGCCCACAGACATGAATAACTGTCAAGATAGATTCCTGAACAAGACACAAGGGTTTACAGTGACTAAGCCAGATCCAAGATATATCCGGAGACAACATCCAGAGATAATAACAACTTACAGTGTAGAAAAACTGTGCCTGGAGTGGCTAAAAAAATCCACACTCCCAGATATAAAACAACACTTAACTTTACTTAAAGATGGCATTGATTTGAGAGAATTCTTACTAGGACCTCGCAAACAATGTCATAAATGTTTCATATACGCCGGTATATACGCTGCTTATAATGAAGCATGGAAAGTTACGCAAATGGAAACTGCAGAACGAATTTGAGAAATTGATCGTATTAATTTAGAGAAAGCTCTCTGTAGTTGACAATGGTTTAACAACTCTGTCATCCAGAATTTATTCTTTGGACAGCATTGTATCCTCTGCCATAGACATAATGGAACATGAATTGCTCATGGTACAACATGGCCAGTCTCAATTGCGTTCTATAATGCTGCTAGGCTGGACGTTACAAAATCTGCGTTCAGGCTATGTGCCTTGGCGTCTAATCAACACCACGTCATTGTTTACTGGATTTAACCTTACAGATAAACAAATCACTTTGGCACAGAGGGGAGCAGACTATACGGTGCTGAGCATAGAAAAACTGGAAAGATTACCATTAACCTTTTCTAAGAAGCCAGCCGTTGAATGGATAATACATGGCATCATCACGATACCAGTGACAATTTTCCAGTTTCAGTATTGCTTGAAACACATACCAGCAGGCCTGTATGAAAGGTTGGGTAAAGAGTACATAAATTCGACCTGGGATTCACCATACACACACAAATGTTGGAGTGGGGAAAAGGAGGTATTTCTTAGTGGTAAAAATTGCAAAAGCGCACTAAGTTTTACGCTTCTATGTCAAGGCATTGTTTTACATGGAGCCTGCGATGGTTCTTCAAGCAACTTATCATGCCACCTGCAGGGTTCCCTGGCAGCAGTGATAGATCCAATTTTTAGGCAGCTTTCCAATGAGAGCTACATAATGTTGAATGATCACAGCTGTTGTGGAATGATGCCAGGAATAGCCTATCTCTTTAGTGTGTCAGCCAGGGTCACTTGTTGTATGCAAGTATTGTTTCCTAAAACTAAGACAGACGGGGAGTCGCCGTTATGGCCTTCACTGAACATCTCTTCTATACGGATTGATACTTTAAGCAGAATGAAAGCCATTCTTTTACAAAAAACTGTGCCACTGACCTCGTCCAGAGAGATGTATGATCTGCAAGTTGCAAGGTCCTCTGCAAAGATACATGCCCTATTATCAACAAGCTGCCCAATACATTTCGCGAAATGTTAGGTCATATCTTAACATGTCTGAAACCAGTGGTATTGTGTGAGAAGTTGGCCTGCTATATGATGGTTCCAATTCTGGAACCACCTTGTATCAGTCCAAACAATCCCCTATGGTGTCTGGTTGTAAGTCAACCTTATAGACAAGCTATCCTAGGGGTAGCATGGACTAAGCAGCCTGAAAGGCTAAACTCAAGAGGTCGTGTTAAGCGAGCTGTTTTACCAATCACAATCCTGTAATATCCAATGAAAGGACACCACACAAGTATATATTATAGAATATATGTATTTATTACTAAATAATCCCCAGTACTCTTTATGAGCAAAGGGGCACAAGCGTTTAAACAAAAGCACAGTATAACATATGAAAGTTGCACAACCTCTGGATGAGGGTTGGTGGCCACTCAAACCATATATTAAGAAAGTGGTATGTATAAGAGATACCAATCGAACAGTGGTTAGGCCTAGGGCCTAGGGAATCGCTGGGAGCAGTCGGGACAAGCAATGCTGAAGTCGGGAAAAGCCCGCGGGATTCAGGTGCAGCTCTTAAAGCACACGCATGCACCAATGCAAAGTCAATGGTGCGTAAAAGTTACACAGTTAGAGTTTAAGGATACTTCCGCTTAATCTAGAAGGATAAAACTTTAGACACAGACCCTAGAGGTGTGTACCAGTGTGGGAACACCGGCGTTGCTGAGTTACCTCACCCACAGGAAGCGGGTGCATAGGGTCGAAGTGGCGTCGGGTTTCGTCATGCAGGTTGTTGGTGCTTGAAGCTGAAGATGCTGCAGGCGATGTGAAGGAGAAGTGTCCGGTGTGATCCAAGGGTGGATCAGAGTCGTAAAGTACCTGAAAGCAGAGGGGACAGAGTCTGGGTCACTCAGCAGTGACCAGGGTGGAACCAGGACGGAACCAGGCAATGTCTGGTGCAATCAGGTGGTTGTCGAGGAGCTTCTCTCCGCTGCCGCGTGGGCTCTGGGGAATCTGCGATGTCCAGGAGCGGGTCACGAGCTGTCCCACGAAGGCTCTCACCGTTGGCGCTGTCAGCTTCAAGATCAGAGCAAACAACACTTGGCAAGAGCAATCCACGCAGGACTGGAAGATTGCTTCTCACTCGGACCAGGAGGGTCAGAGCGGGTGCTCCTTTTCAGAGGAGTGGGTGCAAGTCTGGAGCAACTAGAATCATAAGTCGTATTTCAAGTTTCGTCGGCACAGGGGCCACAAGTCAGCTGGCAAGTGACCGAGCCAACGCGTTGAGCCAAAGGAAGCAGAAGGGCCCGACGCAGCACTCGTCGAGTGTAGAGGGGTGAGCTTCGGTGCAAAAGTGGCTCAGGGCTGGGGTTTCTCAAACCCTGGTGTACAGCTTTGAGGGTCACTCGTGGGCTGCACGGTCAGCGTCTTGTGGTCTTTTCACGATGGCGTGCCCCACGCTTCCGGTCGCCTCCACGGGTCTCAGCTCTGCAGGAACTGTGGATCGGGCTGTTAGAAGGCAGGCAAGCTTGATCTTGTCGACCTTTGTCGCTCGAGTTCCGGCGGGAACTGCAACAAAGCAGACGTCGAGGTGCTGGATGGTGCCTGTTTGCACAGGGTGGTCACTTCTTGACCACAAGGGAGATTCTTCAGTCTTCTACGTCGAGTAGGATGTCGAAGAGTCCAGAGTTTCATTTCAAATGTTTCATCAGGATAATCTGAGTGCGTTGGCACTGCTCCCATTCTTATACCAATCTAGGGGGCTGGATTACCTGCTAGGTCCCCTCCTATGGGTGGGACCCAGGAAGGGGGTGGATACACCCCTTTCCCTTTGATCCAGGCCGCGCTGGGACTGGGGCTGGTGTGCCCCAGAACCGGTTTGGCCGGATTATGCAAGGGGAAGCCTTGTGCTCCCCAGGCAGTGTCTAGTTTCTTTCAAACCTCCCTGCTACAATCCACTATCTCCTGTCTGGGGTGGTGTGACACCTCCCTGTGACAGGAAATCTTTTGTCCAGGCCTCCTTGGCTGAGTTTCGGTCAGCTGCAGGAGGTCAGACTTGTGTCTGTGGCAGAAGCATCCATTTTGTGGATCTGAGGCTCTTTTTTAAAATCAACCATGTTTTAGCAAAGTAACATGTCGCCTCCCTCTAGAGGGGTGGAATGCTACCCCCGTCACCAGGACTGGCGAGGGGGTAGTATTCCAAATCGTATGACACCTTACACGACATGTTTTGATAAAGCCAAACCAAAGTTAACATATAACCGTGAGGATTATAATGCACTTAATAGTATATGGTATGGCATTATCCCGGAACAGCTTAGGGAATTGGTCCCGACAGCTCCAGACAGGCTCAGCTCATGCTAGGGCATCATCTCACATAAAACCAAGCACTCTGCCTCCTGGATTGTTAAGGCCTGCCATAGGAGTGGCTTAAAGGTTTATCTGTGTCCAGTTAGGTTTAGATATAGGCATACTATATCTAAGCAAGAGGTGATTACACCACCTTGCCCCAGCTGAGTGATCAGCCAGTTGTGTCAATTTTGGATAGCCAGCCAGGGGTGGCAAAAGATATGCTGCAGCCCCTGGTAGGCCTTGGATGCACCTATGCCCTGGGCACCTATAGTGCTCTGTACAGGGGCTGATAAGGTGACCCAAGCCAATTTAGTTCTGCACCTAGGGTACATGGAATCCATTTTACAGAGAGAGCAGATAGCCTGGGGCCCTGATTAGCAGGGAACCAGGCCAACTAAGTCGAAAACCAGCTAAACACAAGGCAAAAAATCTGGGGTAAACATAGTCAGGTAGCCACCTTCCTACACAACCCCCCCAAACGAAAGGAGATAAGGCTATCCTTGTCCAGGTAAGCCTATATTGCCTGAGTGGCCATATAAGGAAGTACCTGCACTAGCATGGGTACCCCCTGTCTCATGGTCCACTAAGCCATCCCTCACCCTTGGGGTATTAGAGGGTCTCCACCATAGGGAATCACTACCTTGGGTGTGTTTATGCAAGGAAAAAGGCTGGTTTTGATATGGAGTATTGAAGTGAGGCTCCACTAATTTAGGGCTCAGCTTCCTCCAATTATCTTCCACCATGTATGACATTCTTTCTTCAACTGAGTTGTACTGTGCTCTCAGGGTCAGCCTCTGGCTACCTAAAGCTGGAGGCTGGGTCCCTTGTTTTGGCTTACTGGAGGGACAGTTCAGGTTTGGGCTCATTTGGGTCCCAGGTTTGGCTGTGCCCAACAGAATCCATCTGTGGGAGGTCCCTAACTACTTTTAAGGGGGCTCCCTCAGGAGTTTTTAAAGTTTTCACCTTACTAGGGCTACTAGTTTCGGTGCCCCTAATCTGTTGATGGGGGTGCTTTATTTGACAGGGGGCCCTCTATGTCTCACTGTCCTTCTTGTCCTCTGCAGCCCTGGGCTGACTAAGGCAAGGTAGAGAGGGGCAGGTTACCTGCTCCAGACTGGGTCCCACCTGAGAAGGGTCCACTGTCATCAGAGGCTCTGTCAGGCCAGGCCTAACAACCTCTGGGGCAGTTCCTTCATCAGGGGTAAGATCAGTTCCCTGAGGAGGCTGATCCTGTCCTAATGTCTGGCGAGGGGGAGATTTCTCTTCCTCCTCCATGCTCTCAGTTTGGGTGGAGTGATCCATCATTTCAGGCTTCACAACACACATATCTGTTTGAGTTTGGGCTGTGGCCATCACAGCCCCACCAACCTTTTCAGGAGGAGACTCAGTTTGGGTATCTGCTGTTATCATAACAGATTTGCTATTCTGTTCAGGAAGAGCTTCGGCTAAAGATGGGGCTGAGTCTTGCACAGCCCTACCAACCTTTTCAGGAAGGACATCTTGGGTTGGGGCTGTAGCCATTACAGCCCCACTAACCTTTCCATTGACATTTACCATTTTAGAATGGATTTCCTGTTCAATCTCAGCCCAGGCTGAGATTTCCAAATCATTTCCTAGTAGGCAGTCTACAGGCAAGATTGGTGACACTGCCACTCTCTTTGGGCCAGTGACACCTCCCCAGCTGAGACTTACTACTGCCATGGGATGATTGGTTTGTATTCCATCAATGTTTGTTACCTGGTATGTGGCACCTGGTAAAAGTTGCTTAGAGGGGACTATACAGTCAGCCACCATGGTGATGCTAGCCCCTGTGTCTCTAAAGGCTTCAACTTTCAAACCATTGATGATGGGTTCTTGTCTATATTTGCTCAAGGTATTTGGGCAATCAGAGAAGTTGGCAAACCCCATGCCAGTCTCATAAACAAGATTATTTGGGGATGGGGACCTGGATAGGCCAGGGTCTACCTGTGCTCCAAAAGTAAACCCACCCAGATTCCTGGGTGTGCTCCCACTTCCTGGGGGATTACTGCTGACAGTAACAGGAGATGTTGGAGCTGGCTTTGGAGGTATATTTTCTTTATTGCCATTCTTTGGACAACAGCTGTCTGATTTCCAATGGCCAGTCTGTTTACAGACATGGCAGTATGGCTTTTTCTGGGTAGATAAAGTGTCTTGGGACCCACCCCCATCCTTGGAGTTTTGGGGCCCTGGGGAAGTCTTTTCTTTACTTTTATCCCCACCCTTATCTTGAGGCTTGGTAGACTCCTTCTTCTGGTTATTGTCCTGATTCATAGGTCTAATCCTGGTTCTGACCCATTTATCTGCCCTCTTTCCCAATTCTTGGGGAGAGGTCAAATCTGAGTCCACCAGGTGCTGGTGTAAGAGCTGGTTCTGACAATTACTTAGGATCTGCTCCCTCATAATCAAATTATACAATCCTGTGAAGTCATGTACTTTGCTGCCATGTAGCCAACCCTCCAGAGCCTTAGTAGCACAATCTACAAAATCAGTCCAGTCCTGTGTCTGTGTCTTCTGGGTGTCTCTGAACTTCAACCTGTACTGTTCAGTGGTTAAGCCAAACCCATCTATTAGAGCACTCTTCAGGACTTTGTAGTTTTTAGCATCCTCATGTCTGACAGTGAGGAGCTTATCTCTCCCTTTCTCTGAAAAGGAGTACCATAAGATTGCTGCCCACTGTTCCTCAGGAACCTGCTGTACCATGCAGGCTCTCTCAAGAGCAGTTATCCACTTGTGGATGTCATCCCCTTCTGTGTAGGGGGCACAATCTTTGTCAGGTTTCTAGTATTATAGGACCTGTCTTTCTCTCTAGGTATATTGTTGCTGCCACCAGTGGCATCTAAGCCACACATTTTCTGTTCCCTTGCTAAAGCAAGTTTAGCTTGGGCCACGGCTAACTCTTCCCTCTCTATCTGGAGTTCTACAGCTCTCATCCTGGCCTTATGCTCTCTTCTCTGGGGGGAAGTCATTCCCCTTTGAGAGTTTCTGGAGACATTAGCAATGTGAGAATGGATGTACCATGTTACAACGCATACCATTACAACTACCTACTTTTACAACGCGACCATTACAACGCATACCATTACAACGCATAGCGCTTTGAGGTGCTGGATAGTGGTAAGTATAATTTACTATTCTAACTCCAGTCCCCGTGGACACTAGGGAAGGTGTTGGATAGTAAATTATACTTATTCCCTATCCTAGAGCGCCCCCCAGCGCAATGCGTTGTAATGGTATGCGTTGTAAAAGTTGCGTTGTAAAAGTAGGTAGTTGTAAAAGTTGCGTTGTAACAGGTGTATACCGTGAGAATCCACTGAGGGAGATCTCACCCTTCTATTGCCTGGAACAGTTCTGCTTTGTACTCTGGGGAGGTGCTGGCCCTCTCCATTTCCAAGTAGGTCCAAGCTGGTTTGGCTAAGCCTCCCCACATGTACCTGGATATCCCCTTGATCTGAATCTTCATCATTATGTGGTTCAGGGTCCACCTCATTCTTTGGGGTGCTATTCTCATTCTCTTGGGGTTTCACTCTATCTCCTGATCTTAAGGGAGCTATGCTAGCTTGCTCAAGGTCATCCTTCTCCAGGATGGCTATCAGGATAGGAATGGTAGAGTTGTGACCCTTTTTCAGCCCCCTTACAGTACACAAGGTACTCAGGTCTCTGTGGCTGTGGGTGTCATATCTGGAAGTTGCCTTGGTCGGGTCAACTGTCACAGGCTGAGAGCCAGAGGCTACACCGGTGTCAGACATGACTGCTAGTGAGGTGCAAGTGGTGCACTTACCTACACTAAGTGTTTTCCTACTGTACCTTGCTAGTGAGTTGTAGTCAGGGTGTGCTAATACCTTTAATCTACAACTACTAAGTTCAGTAGAACTTAAATATGCTAAGCTTTTGTTTATATGTACCTAAGGTACTTTATGTGATCTTTCAATTTGATAAAAAGATTGCAATGGTA
Source organism: Lissotriton vulgaris (assembly GCF_964263255.1). Taxonomy (NCBI): domain Eukaryota; kingdom Metazoa; phylum Chordata; class Amphibia; order Caudata; family Salamandridae; genus Lissotriton; species Lissotriton vulgaris. The sequence goes on from NC_141685.1 coordinate 1,158,427,186, forward strand.
AAACAACAGCAAGCTCAAATCCGCACCGCTGCACACCAATGTGAGAAGTTGGCCTGATATATGATGTTTCCAATTCTGGAACCACCTTGTATCAGTCCAAACAATCCCTTATGGTGTCTGGTTGTAAGTCAACCTTATAGACAAGCTATCCTAGGGGTAGCATGGACTAAGCAGCCTGAAAGGCTAAACTCAAGAGGTTGTGTTAAGCGAGCTGTTTTACCAATCACAATCCTGTAATATCCAATGAAAGGACACCACACAAGGATATATTATAAAAATATATGTATTTATTACTAAATAATCCCCAGTACTCTTTATGAGGAAAGGGGCACAAGCGTTTAAACAAAAGCACAGTATAACATATGAAAGTTGCACAATTATGGATGAGGGCGGGTGGCCACTCAAACCATATATTAAGAAAGTGGTATAAGAGATACCAATCGAACACTGGTTAGGCCTAGGGCCTAGGGAATCGCTGGGAGCAGTCGGGACAAGCAATTCTGAAGTCGGGAAAAGCCCGCGGGATTCAGGTGCAGCTCTTAAAGCACACGCATGCACCAATGCAAAGTCAATAGTGCGTAAAAGTTACACAGTTAGAGTTTAAGGATACTTCCGCTTAACCTAGAAGGATAAAACTTTAGACACAGACCCTAGAGGTGTGTACCAGTGTGGGAACACCGGCGTTGCTGAGTTACCTCACCCACAGGAAGCGGGTGCATAGAGTCGAAGTGGCGTTGGTTTCGTCACGCAGGTTGTTGGTGCTTGAAGCTGAAGATGCTGCAGACGATGTGAAGGAGAAGTGTCCGGTGTGATCCAAGGGTGGATCAGAGTCATAAAGTACCTGAAAGCAGAGGGGACAGAGTCTGGGTCACTCAGCAGTGACCAGGGTTCAACCAAGACGGAACCAGGCAATGTCAGGCGCGATCAGGTGGTTGTCGAGGAGCTTCTCTCTGCTGCCACATGGGCTCTGGGGCATCTGTGATGTCCAGGAGCGGGTCACGAGCTGTCCCACAACAGTTCTCACCGTCGGCGCTGTCGGCTTCAAGATCGGAGCAAACAACACTTGGCAAGAGCAATCCATGCAGGACTGGAAGATTGCTTCTCACTCGGACCAGGAGGGTCAGAGCGGGTGCTCCTTTTCAGAGGAGCGGGTGCAAGTCTGGAGCAACCAGAATCACAAGTTTTCTTTCCACGGTGCACTTGTTTATCTTGTTTGTTTTTATCCTGTTCCAATATGGCGACACCATGCACCCTTTATTCTTCCACCGTTTGGTTTCTATAAGGTTTGCTGTCCTTCTTCTATGTCTTTTACTCTCATTCGCTTCTATTTAGTCGACCTGTGACTTCTCCGATTGACCACTCTTTCCGCGGAACTCTGCGAAGTTTGATTAACATCACACGGATGTAAGTACCCGCGCTGGGACTCCGCCAGAACCTTTTAGGTTTAACTGTTCGGGGAGCCGCTTGCTCCGCTGTTGCTCGACAGTTCAATATATCCTGCACTCTTTTATTATCCTCAGTTGCACGCGTGTTTATTCTTTGCATGCAATCTTTGCTCATTTATTTGTTTCCTTTCGGAGTACCGTACTCTACACACGGTGATTGCCTTCAGGTGCTTTACATACCGCATGACATTTTTAATGTTGATTTCTCTATATCTATCACGCATTTGTGTGGGAACTTGATTGATTTTTTGGTTAGGGTCTATGTTGATTGCTCATTGCTTTTAGTCACCCTCTTTGGTTTTTCTGGAATACAATGTATATTTTGTTTGCTCATCTACAGATAGACATGTGACTGAATTGTTTTTATTTGGATTTCTTGTAGAGTAATCCCCTGACGAAGGGCGTGGCCCGAAATGCATCAGGATGTGTGATCATTTGTTTAAAACTTTTCCTATGATGGAGATATGCTGTTGAATATTCTCCTTTCATTAAATCATCAAACAGCAACTTTAACATCAACACAATAAATATTGAATGCTGAAATGAACAGTTTGGTGCTTTTTGCCATTAACCTTTGGCTTACCTATTTTGTTATGGAATAAGACCAGTTGGTCTCCTTCGTTGTGCTCAGAGGCGCTCTCTCTCAACAGAGGGAGCATTGCATTAGTTCCTTAGTCTTTCAAGTTTTGTCAGCACAGGGGCCACAAGCCAGCTGGCAAGTGACCGGGCCAATGCGTTGAGCCAAAGGAAGCAGAAGGGCCCCACGCAGCACTCGTCGAGTGTAGAGGGGTGAGCTTCAGTGCAAAAGTGGCTCAGGGCTGGGGCTTCTCAAACCCCGGAGTACAGCTTCGAGGGTCACTCGTGGACTGCACGGTCAGCATCTCGTGGTCTTTTCAAGATGGCGTGCCCCACGCTTCCGGTCGCATCCACAGGTCTCTGCTCTGCAGAGACTGTGGATCGGGCTGTTAGAAGGCAGGCAAGCTTGTTCTCGTCGACCTCAGTTGCTCGAGTTCCGGCGGAAACTGCAACAAAGCAGACGTCGAGGTGCTGGATGGTGCCTGTTTGCACAGGGTGGTCACTCCTTGACCACAAGGGAGATTCTTCAGTCTTCTACGTCGAGTAGGATGTCGAAGGGTCCAGAGTTTTGTTTCAAATGTTTCATCAGGATAATCTGAGTGCGTTGGCACTGCTCCCATTCTTATACCAATCTAGGGGGCTGGATTACCTGCTAGGTCCCCTCCTATGGGTGGGACCCAGGAAGGGGGTGGATACACCCCTTTCTCTTTGATCCAGGCCACGCTGGGACTGGGGCTGGTGTGCCCCAGAACCAGTTTGGCCGGATTATGCAAGGGGAAGCCTTGTGCTCCCCAGGCAGTGTCTGGTTTCTTTCAAACCTCCCTGCTACAATCCACTATCTCCTGTCTGGGGTGGTGTGACACCTCCCTGTGACAGGAAATCCTTTGTCCAGGCCTCCTTGGCTGAGTTTTGGTCAGCTGCAGGAGGTCAGACTTGTGTCTGTGGCAGAAGCATCCATTTTGTGGATCTGAGGCTCTTTTTTAAAATCAACCGCGTTTTAGCAAAGTAACATGTCGTCTCCCTCTAGAGGGGTGGAATGCTACCCCCGTCGCCAGGACTGGCGAGGGGGTAGTATTCCAAATCGTATGACACCTTACACAACATGTTTTGATAAAGCCAAACCAAGGTTAACATATAACCGCGAGGATTATAATGCACTTAATAGTATATGGTATGGCATTATCCCGGAACAGCTTAGGGAATTGGTCCCGACAGCTGCAGACAGGCTCAGCTCATGCTAGGGCACCATCTCACATAAAATCAAGCACTCTGACTCCAGGATTGTTAAGGCCTGCCATAGGAGTGGCTTATAGGTTTATCTGTGTCCAGCTAGGTTTAGATATAGGCATACTATATCCAGCAAGGGGTGATTACACCACCTTGCCCCAGCTGAGTGATCAGCCAGTTGTGTCAATTTTGGATAGCCAGCCAGGGGTGGCAAAAGATATGCTGCAGCCCCTGGTATGCCTTGGATGCACCTATGCCCTGGGCACCTATAGTGCTCTGTACAGGGGCTGATAAGGTGACCCAAACCAATTTAGTTATGCACCTAGGGTACATGGAATCCATTTTACAGAGAGAGCAGATAGCCTGGGGCCCTGATTAACAGGGAACCAGGCCAACTGAGTCGAAAACCAGCTAAACACAAGGCAAAAAATCTGGGGTAACCATAGTCAGGTAGCCACCTTCCTACATATTGTATATGTATTTAAGACGATTTTTTTGGGGACTGTTAGCACCCTTTGAACCAGTCCTAGGCATTTTTCCAAACTTCGTGCACTCTGTTTTCGGCGGTGGTTTTCGGCGGCCTGCCTCTCATCTTGGGACTTGTAGCAGGGATACTATTTTTATTCCTCCTGCTCCGTTATGGCAAGTCCAGTCACCAACGATACCCAGATTACCATGGAGAACACTCTTCTGGCAATGCAGTATCGTGAACACATAGCACAGATTCTTGGCTTGGCTCGTTTGAGAGATCTGAATACTACGTGGTTCCTATCGTTCAGACCAATCTGGCAAGATTGCATCTTACTTGTTCTACAATTCCTGCTTTGTGGAGAGGAATGCGCGTTGGATATTTGTCTGACACTTCCATCAGCACTGTCAACAGATATTGACGCTTTGCTTGGTTCGGTAACGGATCATACATTGTGTTGCTCCCAACGGCTACCAATCCTGATGACGGCATTCATTGAGATCTCACCGGCAATTCCAGCTGTGGGTGAGATACGTGGACCAACAAGCACATAGGTCCCCTCTACTGCGAACATTGCTAATGCGACCGACACTGACGGTGATGCTTCTCATCTGTGTACGATTGATCTACTTAATGAACTGGTTCAACTTTCACCTACTGTGGTAGACGATTTCTTTGCCAACCTAGAAGATTTCATGTTTTCTCCTGACACCGAGAATATTTTTTTAAATTAGCACACAGCGTTCTCTGAACCCTGAATTCGACCTTCACTTTTCAAAACAAACACTTCTAGCTTTGGAACTCTATTTTTCTACGATTTGATTTGACTTTTTCCAAAACTGTACTTTGGCACAAAGTAGTCTGCTTAAAGTAGAACTATTCTTAGAGAACAAGAATTATTTGAATACTTCCTAGAAACAATATTGACCTTATTCACAAACCAAAACAGTTTATATATTCTGCTTTGAGATGGTCTCGATTTTTTTCTGTAACTAAGAGCCATTTCATAAATGTAATTTCGTGATTCATTCCGTTAGCATTGCCAATATCATATTATATGCTTACAATGAAATCATTGCTTTTAAATGCGTACTGTACAAATGCTCATTTTATGTGTACAACCATTTTCTAATGCATTTAATGTATTTTTGGGTGGGATTGTAAACACATGCTTTAGATATGTTTTAGTGCTTACATTTAGTAATGTCGAACATAATAAAGTGGAGTGGGTGTTGTATAGCATTTTAGGACCCTAGTGTAATTTTAGCAATTCATGCCCTTATATAGGTATAAATCACCATATCCTTATATAGGCATAGAAATCATAACCATATTTAGACATAGCTCATGCAGTCCAAATACGGCATGGCTACTTCCACTAGTTCCGAAAATCCACAATGATTTCTTTGAAAACTCAGCTTCAGCAGTAAGGGACCTCCCCTTGCTTAAATATTGATTTGTCCAAGATCTCATGGAGTTTTCAAAGAACTGAGACTCCTGGATGATGTTGTTATGTCCAACTTTACGTCAAACTCGGCACCTTCAAGGTATAATTATGCCCACACTCACCCTAGCAAACACACAGTGGTTTGGAGCATTTCGACTATCTACTTGCCCAACACATCCTACTACAGCAAATGCCAAAAGAAGCCGACCCTCCAGCAGACGCACTGAGAGAGACGCTGTCTTTTCTTCTGCCAAGAAATCCAGCTCCAGTGTTTCCAAGCTCCCCTTGCGGGGTGTTGGGAAACCGAGTCCTGAGACAGAGAGATACCAGACCTCCTTCATTCTAAACCATGGTACGGAGCTGATTAGACCCTAAGAGAAATCTTGGATAGATTCTTGGCAAAATGAAACTAAACTTATGCTACACCACACTTACTTCTTCCCTTGTACTAGACTTAGGTTAGGTACATTGGGGTAGGTGTATTTTAGAATCACCAGTTGAGTACTTTTAGTCTTTATTTATTCATGTATGTATTTTATGGCTTAGAAACCATACCATGCTTTTACAGTATTATTTCATAATACTGTTCTTGCTGTATGCATTATACTTTACAGCCAGTATTATGATTGTAGCAGTTAATTTCTTCTGCATGAGAAAGAAGACTGTTCAATAAATAATTTTATTGAAAACGCCCGTCTCTCTATTTCTCTGCACCTCTGGTGAAACGAAGCATGCACGATTGACTGAGTAAAATATTGTTTTCACGACTCTGAAGATCAGTTTTATCTTGGGGAAACAAAGTTGTCATGTTTATGCGGTTGTCAGAAACAAATCCCTTCTTGTTTATTCGAGAAAGTTTCTAGTTGACCTCTGAGCTAGCTGACACTCACAATTAAGTCTAATATATTCAGTAGAGACCTAGTAGACATAAGTCCTACGTCACATCTATAGAATTGTGGACATCATACATCAGGCCTACTTCTCACATCAAAGATTACATACCCTTATTGTTAATTAATCTTGATTGCAAAATATACGCTAAATCATCATGCGCAGGCTGGAGACAGTCATATTAAAACTAACTTGCCCACCTCAAACCGGTTTTCTCAAGGGAAGACTTGCCACAGACAATATTAGAGTATTCTGCCAGGCATTGATAAAGCTAGGTTTATTGACAGCTGCTCTGGCTCTTGATTCCGAGAAGGCATTGGATAAAGTCTGTTGACCCTTCCTACATGCAACATTACACAAGTATCACTTGGGGAGGAATTTATACACATGGTGATAGCTCTAAACTTAAACCCGATTGCGAAAATCAGGGTTAATGGTCACCTCACCAAATCCATCCCACTTTCTCAAAGCTCACGACAGGGCTGGCTGCTCTCCCCGCTACTTTCCCTGCTAGATATTGAGCATTTGCTCACAGCTTTCAAACACAACCGTAATATTGAGGGTGTCCACTTCAGCTCTGGTAGACAACTCATCTCAGAATATGCAGATTTTGTTTTCGTTTTTACAGATGATGCAGATTTGGCCATTCTGCACAATATGTAGGAGATATAAAGATCCTATTTGGTCTCTGGTTACTCTCTCATTGTAACAAGGTAAAGGAATTTCGACTAAACGTCCACTGCACTCCTTCAGTGATTGATGATTCAGTCTGAGGGGGCACTCCTAGGGGCAGATGTATCAAGATACCATTTTGCACTTTTCAAATAGCGATTGTTAAGGAATCGCTATTTGAGAAGTCCAAAATGGTATGTATGTAGAATTTCGCTATTTATTAGCGATTCCTTAGAATTCCTTAATTGCGATTAGCAAATTGCTAATCGCAATTAAGGAATAATTTCCCATTCATTTCTATGGGCCAGGAGGCCCATAGGAATGAATGTAAAATTATACTCAATTTGCGATTAGCAATTAGCTAATCGCAAATTGAGAATAATTTCAAGGGTGCAAGGGTGTCTTAAGGACACCCTGCTGCACCCCTGAATTTGATATGTGTACGCATATGGCGCACATACATGCCCTAAGGGCATGTATGAACGTCATATGGCACCTTTAGAATTTAAAAAAAGTGCTTTTTGAAAAGAATTCGCAAGTTACCACCACCTACAAGTTGATGGTAATTTGCGAATTCTTAGTCAAAAATCGCAACACTGAAATGCTTGATACATTTCAAATATTAAATCGCAATTTGCCATTTCTTAAAAGCCTCGCAATGTTAAGGAATCGCTAAATTAGCGATTCCTTAATATTGCGAGGCTTTTTGAATGATACATTCCAAATCCCGTTTTTTTTGTCGCAAACGCTGCTATTTTCCGAATCGCAGCGTTTACGACAAAAAAAACGGATGATACATCTGCCCCTCATTCCCTTAAATACTTGGGTATCTACTTTGGCAAATATTTAAACAGCTCACTATCAATTAAAACAAAACCCTGCCCAAAATAAAAGTTCTATTTGAATGCATGGACCCCTAAATATAGTACTTGGTGGGAATGAGCTGAGACTATCAAGATGATGGCAGCCCAATTGTTCAATTTCCTCTCAAATGTGTTACCCATTGCCCTTTCCATCTTCTTTTTTAAATATGTGGAGGGAAAAATTATGTATTGGGAAATGTGGGCAAATAGAGGCATAACCAACATAGGTGACCTGGGTAAATGACACCACCCCATACCCTTTTCTAACCAGCATGAGAATTTTGGTATACCCAACAGTGAATTCTACAACTTTCTGAAATTGAAAAGTATAATTGGAAAATTAGCCCAACCCCACTCCCCGATCTCCCGGGGCTGCTTGGTAAGTTTAGGAAGCTTGCGTCACACTTCTACAAATTACTTGAACTGTCCAATAAACACTTGTTTTTTTTAAACAATATTTTATTGGCATTTAAACATTGACAGTGCATACAGTAGTAAATATCCTGGTTCAGTCACCAATGCACCTTTATCTATAACCTTTCCCAACCAAACTGTCCCCCCTCCCCTCCTTGAGTTGCTTGCTAAGAAGTGAGATGTGGAATAAGCGTATGAGGAGGTTGCTGGGCTCTAGGGCCCCGGTAAGCAGCAGTTGGCCAGCTGTGTCTCTCAGGTGCGTGGGGCTGGTCACTCCTAGTGCCTATCCCATGGGTCCGGTGTTGCCACCCTCGGGGTGTTTCCTTTGCTGTCAGCGTCTGCTGCCACTAGTTCACCCACCAGAGCCTCCCATGCCCTGGCTTTCTCTATCGTACCTATTCCCTTGCTGGCCTCTCGGAGAAGCAGTCTCCCCTCCGCCCCGCCCTTCTTTCAAGATCTTTTCTTCAGACAGTGAGTCTCGGCCTGCCCGGCGTCTTCCAGTTCCTGGCTATCTCCCGCTTAGCTAATATATAGGCAAAATGATATATAGGCAGGGTCCTGAAACTTTCTTGTCACCCTGTTTCTAGCTGTGTGAGGGAACCACCCAAGCAGCAAGTGTTCTGGGGTCCGTGGAATTTCTTTGTCGATCAGGTCGCTTATGATACGTCCAAGTTCCTCCCAGAATGTTTGCAATATTGGGCAGCTCCAGAACATATGGAGTATGTGCACCTCTCTTTCTCCACATCTGGGGCAACCTGCTGAGTCTACGCCAAAGTACCTCCTGATGCGAGCCGGCGTTAGATATGCTCTATGCAGTAGGTAGCAGTTAATTAATTTGCAGAGCGCATTCCGAGACACTTTCGGGGTGCATTCTAGGATATTGTCCCAGTCTTTCTATGGTATTTTTTTTACAGAGGTCCTCCTCCAATTGTGTTCGCAAGCGCTCTAGCGGTTGTTGCATATCCTGCTGTATTGCTCTATAGAGGCAGTACACCGTTTTGATCCTTCCTACTGATAGTGCAACATACCTGCATCCCGCCAGTGCTCTCGGCTCTGCGTCCCCAGTCTTCCAATGCATCCTAATTCTGTGCTTTAGGGCTCTATGCTTCAGGAAGTGTCCTCCAGGCCTAATAAACACTTGTTGAGAGATCTGGAAAAGAAATGGGCTGCCCATTTCCAAGCTCCACCAGACAGACCCCTTTCTGATGATCTGTAGAAGAAAATATGGCTTTCCCCCTCTAGGCAAAAATCACCCCGGCCCTAGCACAAACTAGATTCTGGTCTACACACAAAACTTAATGGACCCCAGCAAGACTACAGAAGTTAGGCGTGTCCACATCGGACATAAGTTGGAGATGTGAGGATGGTGCAGGTTCCTTAGACCACATGCTCTTCTTTCAAGTAGTACAACCTCTATGGGGAAAAATTCTAAATTGTTACTTGATATCTTTGGGATACCGCTCAAGATTGATTTCTTGGAACCTGCATTGGGGCGAATAGGGGGCACATCCTCACCAGAGCAATCTGCGCTAGACACAAGGCTGTTAGACCTGCCACTATCGGTGGGCAATAAGGTGGTTCTGAGTGGAAATTAACTTCAGAAATTCCTTTCATCCCTTTCAAAAAGTAGTACAGCATGCCATGTTGTGTTAGAAGCGCTGATAACATAATATATGCGAGGCTTCGCTACACCGCCGGGTACAGGTGCTATGGGACCTCCCTAGGTAAATACTTGCAGAAACGCAAACAACCTTAGATGCAATCAGGTCACAGAACATCACTGGCTCACGCCACCAGAGCTGCAGCAGGTACGTTGCCTCCTCTTTATTCACCTCATTGGTGCCCCTATTTTTCCACCTGAAACCTCCTTTCCAACCCTCGGCAGCAAACTAGAGACACTCACAGGCCATGAAGGAGGAGGGCTGAAAGTATAAGTGCAGAGTGGGCCAGCACTGTCAAAAGGCAGCTCATCCTCACGCAGAGCATGAAATTCAAGATCAGAACTCCTGCGGAGACGATGTATATATGTCCTTGAGGACAAAATTGGCATTTTCCTGTCTTTTGGGCGAGGTTCTGTCCCGAGAGCGCATGGTGGCTAAAAAGGGCGGATGAAGCCGACGGTGCGATGCGAACGGCGGAGGTGCGACTAGGACTCGCTGTGCCTTGCTGAAGGGTAGCGTTTCATCCTGGGATCATCATCTGAGCTCTGGTGAGGTGTTTATTTGCTAATTTGGCCCAGAGACTCATTAAACGCTCTACGCGTCTATTTGCCTGATGTCAAAATGGCGGCATAATCTTCCGGCTGACTTTTCCCTTGTCCCGGAGCGGCTTCTATCAGATATTTCTATTTGGAATACCGACCGAATTAAGGGATCGGAGCGGTTTTAACAGTATGCCACAGAGTGGCATAGTATCTTCAGATCTCTGCAAAGCTAACGAATGCAGGTTCGTAACGGTTGTGTAACGGATGTCATTGCCCTATTTTAAGTACGAAACACACAATCACTACATCAAGTTTGCTAGCCACCTGGAATGAACAGGGTGCTTATTAAAAGGAAAACTGACGTCCTATGATTGAAACCAGATGTTACCCCTTTGGCTGGTCTGCTCGAGCTGCTATACTATAGCGTGAGTTTCAAAGGATATGTGTTCTGATGGACCTAGTGTTGGAGCTTGCAAAGGAAATAAAACCAACAGTAAATCCGTAAATGGTAGTGATATCTGTTAAATAATTAAAAATCGTGGAGGCCAGATCAATGCCAAGTTGCTATTGGCTCACAGCCCTGGTTCACCCCTATGCTGCCCCCTCGCCTGGGAGCCTGCCAGCACATCCTTGCCTTCATTCACTCATGCATAGAGAGTAAAATGATTCAGAAAAGGGGGTGGTGATGAACAGAGTGTCTGAATTAAGCAGACCACTCTTACCCAGTCCAAAGATCAGGGCTTGATCCATCACCGTTATTTATCTCACTGCACCATCCCAGCTGGGATGGTGCAGTGAGATAAATAACGGTGATGGATCAAGCCCTGATCTTTGGACTGGGTAAGAGTGGTCTGCTTAATTCAGACACTCTGTTCATCACCACCCCCTTTTCTGAATCGTTTTTGGCCACTATAGGTGTGGCAGGGTATACTCAGACATGAGTCCCTTTCTCACTGCACCATCAGGATTCAAGCAAGCCGGGCCGAAGACGGCTGAAATGACAGAAACCGGTCCCCGGTAGCTTGTCTCCTTTCTGATGAAGAATTGGCTTGGTAGTTTAGTCTGCCCTGTTCCCATGATGCACTGGGCCAGGGACAGACTGATTTGCATATAGCCAGGTTCTGAGCTGGGATGGTGCAGTGAGATAAATAACGGTGATGGATCAAGCCCTGATCTTTGGACTGGGTAAGAGTGGTCTGCTTAATTCAGACACTCTGTTCATCACCACCCCCTTTTCTGTATCTATGAAGAAAGGAAGCACCTAAGACTCCTGGAGAAACAATGGAGGCAAGTGCCCTCCACCGATAATTTGACCACCCTTCGTTCAGCAAGATCCAAGTACCACAAGCACATCTTCCTTGGGAAAGCGTCACACTTCAGAACCCTCTTTGATTCTACCCAAAAAACTATTTGATCTCATCAAGAATACTAACTGCTCTCTCCCAACCTCCAAGCTGGAGGATTCTACAAAGAAAGCAGCGGATTTCGCTGTATTCTATGATGAAAAAGTTAAATCACTAGTGGATCAGGTCACTCATCCTATCCCTCAAGAGGAGCGCAAAACACTAGTCATTTGGCAGAACTTTGATCCCATCTTTGAAGATGCCCTCCTCAATTGCATCCGCGAAACAAAGCCCTCGAACCATTCTCTTGACCCCATTCCTAGTGTCATTGCCATTGACTTCTATACCCATTCTCATCCCTATTGAACTACTCTAATCAACCTTTCCCTCTGTCAAGGCTCCCTTCCTGTCCCCTTCAAAACTGGGCAGGTCACCCCTGTGCTTAAAAAATCCACTGCTGATGCGAATTACCTCAACAACTTCCGCCCCATCACTATCCTACCGTTTCTTGCGAAGATCACAGAAAGATGTGTAGCGAAACAACTCTCTTGTCATATCAAGGACAATGATCTTCTGGACAATTTTCAGTCCGGCTTCATCCAAAACTGCAACACTGAAACAGCCCTGCTGCAAGTGATTGATGACGCGCTGCGGATACTCGATTCAGGAGGGTCTTGTCCAGGGGCGACTGGTGACATTTTAAAGTGGTGGGGCGCAAACTGATTTGCGAGCGCGGGCCCCAGGCCCCTCAGGCCGGCGACGACCCCACCCATGTACACAACACTCAAAGAAATGTATTCACACATGCATACACACAAACACATCCATTCGCAACACTCTCCACCAAACATTCATGCATACATGCACGCTCGCACCAAACACTTTAAAATAAAAGAAAAACACACACTCTTACCTTGCTGCAGGTCCAGGTCCGCGCCAACTCTGGGCTCTGCTCCCCACACGTCACAGGCTCACAGCGCCCCTGGCCAATCCTGGGGCCAGGGGCACAGGTACCTTCTTGCCCGCAGCACACCCATTAGAGCTCCTAATGGGCATGCGCAACGTCACAAAAACACAAGTGCGCATGCGTGGGGACGAGTAAAAATTCACCCTCCGTCCCCACTCATGCGCACTTGTGTTGCTGCCTGTACAATCATGTCGATCAATCAACATGACGCCAGACCGCCATGCAGGGCGGTCTGACGTCATGTTGATTCATTGACATGATTGTCACAAACGCCGAGGGAGCTGCGGGCGGCTTCGGGCAGGGGGGGCTACGCCCCCACGCCCCAATGGATGAACCGCGCCTGGTCTTGTCTTCTAATTATCCTTGACCTTTCTGCAGCCTTTGACACTGTGAATCAAAACACTCTCCTCAACACTCTCCAACAGAGAATGTACATGGAGGGCACTGTGCTTAAATGGTTTGCTTCCTTCCTCTCCGATAGATCCCAAATGATCAAAATAGCGACCAGTCTTTCACCGACTTCGGTGGTAGGTCAAGATGTTCCTCAAGGCTCTATACTTGCACCCACACTGTTCAATCTCTGTTTAGAACCACTGGGAGATCTCCTAAGTAAATCCGGGGTCCACTATAATCTCTACGCAGACGACACTCAAATCTACTTCAAGGTTGCCTCCACTCACGATCTCTCCGTCCTAAGCTCTACTCTGGACTCTATTCAAACCTGGATGTCAACACATCAACTGATTCTGAATCCCTCCAAAACTGAATTCCTCCTCCTCTCCTCCTCACTCTCTCCTCCCCCAGTTCAATCATGGATGGATCAGATGAATCTACTTAACAATAAACCCATCATTGTTGACAGCGCAAAATTCCTGGGTGTCATACTCGACAAAAAACTCAATCTAATCTCCCACATCAACTCCATTGCAAAGTCTGCTCGATACCAACTGCGCCTTCTTTGGGGAATTTGTCGCTTCTTCCCGGAGCAAGACCTTAAAACTCTAGTTCAATCGCTGGTCCTCTCCAGACTGGACTACTGCAATTCTCTTCTCACTGCCCCCCCAAATTCCACCTGTCCCCCCTTTAAGTCTGTTCTGCATTTAGCAGCTCGCTTCATTTATGGGGCCAAAAGAAGCGACCACATCACACCCATGCTATCCAAGCTCCGCTGGCTTCCCATTGAGGCAAGATCTATCTACAAGACTGCCTGTATCACCCACAAAGCCTTGCACTCCTCCTCTCCTTGCTACCTGGTGAATAAACTGAAACTCTCTGGAGGCTCTAGACCATCACGTAATGCGGAAAATGTACTGCTTGAACCTCCCACTTTCAAGAAGGAAAGATCGATGGCCCAATCCTTTTCAGGCAACGCGGTGAGAATCTGGAACTCACTTCCGCCTCAGCTCCAGACCACCACCTCCTCCCAGGCCTTCAAAACTGACTTCAAAGTTCTACTCCTTCAAAGACACTTCCAAATGTAACTCACGCCCTCTCTATTATCTGAAGGAAGACCCTCCATTATAGAGAATCCTTTTCTCCATGACTACGGAAGTGCCTTCCCAGTGTGTTCTGACATTTATTGCAGTATTATTCTTCTACCTGTGTTTGGTACTCGTTTTTAAGATGCACACGTCACTTTTCTCTTGTAACACACTGTTTGCTACCTCTTACATTTTGTTTGCTTTAGATACTTGCACAAGTGCCACCCATGCCTACGTGACGTTTGTTCTTGTGTTTGAGTGTCTGCCATATATTGCAGCACTATATCTCTACTTGTACTTTGTACGCTTTTGTAACCTGCACACATGTCACTTTTTCCTCCTGTAATGCACCGTTTGCTACCTCTTGTATATTGTTTGGTCACAATTGTCATTTTTGCCTCATGTAACTTAACGTTTGCTTTTGTAATTTGTTCACTTGTAATGTTCTCCTCATGTATCAGTTCTGTTCCTATTGTGAAGCGCTCTGACACCTTCGGGTAAAGTTGCGCTATACAAAAACGCATAAAATAAATAAATAAATAAATAAGAACACACAGCGCACATGCGAACTGCACTTCAGTTACCTTCAGGTGGGGTCTATATCCAGTTCTGGAATGCCGATGGTCCTGTCGACCTTACACAACATAGTCTTCGCTTCTCCCTCTCTCTTCCGTTTCAGTCCTTTCTTCTTTTTTCCCTTTTCATTCTTTTTCTTCTTTCATTGCCCAGCTTTGTGCTTTTGTATTACTGCCTAGAAAAATGCACTTCTGTTGAGGGGTGTTAGATGTCTCGCTACCATTGGGGATACTCCTTAATCCCCCCAGGGGGGTTTATGGTAGAATGTCACCCTTGTTTTATCCTCACACTTCCACGTCCCGTACTTTGAATGGAATCCTTCCCACTAAGGATATTTTGTATTGCAAATCTTGTATTATGAGTGATGTATCCCCCGTGAGGACATACCACGGTAGAATATATACTGTCACAGTCTTGAGAAGTGTACGATGTTTTCTGTAATCGCTGTAATGTCATAAAACTCAATAAAAGCGTTTGAACAAAAAAAGATGACATGCACAGCGTGTGTAGTCAGAGCACTGACAGGCAGTGCTCAGCTTGAGCAGGCCCTCCTATGGGGCCTCCTCAGACTGTTCTCGCCTTTGAGACCTTTCTGCTTTGCCAGTGGTTTGCAGCGATGCTGCAAGGCCTTCCCAAGGCTATGCAGCATGGCTAAAGTGAATCAAAAAAATGCCTTTGGTTCAGCTGCCTGCCTCCTTCTGTAGACGTGTACACCACGCATGCGTTCACCTACAAAATGATGCTGGTGTTTTTTTTTATTAACTTATCTGAATCGGATTAATTTTTTTTAAAAAACGTGTTACATGTTTTTATTTTTTATTTTGGAGGGGTGGAAGCAACACAATGATTGGAGAGTGGGGCCTGGCGAAAGAAAAATGAAGGATAGAAACAACACGGGGACCGGCAGAAGCAACACAGGGGGCAAAGTAAGAACGGAGGATGCAGGCGAGGGAAGAAACAAGGATAGCACAGAGGGGTGGAACACACAGTATGGACCGAAGACAAGCAAATATGTGAGAGGGAGCAATATGGAGCGGGGCGGGGGTGGGGGGGGATGAAAACCTAAAGGGTGAAAGAGAGCAACATAGAGCACATAGGGCAGAAGAGAAGTACACAGGGAGACAGCTGGAAAATACACGAACTCTCATGGAGTGCTTAAACAAAGAAGAACGTAGTGCTTGCAAAATAAGCAGTGGAAAGACCCAAATAATATGTCCATGCTCCGGGAGAGGGACAAACACAAGAAGAGGAAGTAAAGCACACAAGCTGAAGCGAGCATAAGAGTGCGGACAACACAGGCAACCAACGGTAAACAATGGGGAGCTATATGCCCACTGTAAGCTGACTATACATCTTTCAACAGACAGCACGTGCAGAGCCTAGTAGGCTATACACCACACTTACATGATGCTTGACCACACAGGACCCAATCTGGCCCTGTGAGGACTGTCACATTGTGCATGCGACTCCAGTTCTTGTACGTTTCATTGGTAGAGAGCTGTGTACCTTGAGTGGTCCATGAAGCATTTTACAAAAGGAGCAGGAGGGAAATGAAACACAAAAATTATCTAATGATGTGTGCATGCAACAGATGAAAGAGTGTATGTGTTCTTCGTGAGCTTGTATGTGTAAGAGACTGAGTGAATGAAGACGAGTGTGTGTGTGCGTAAGCATATCAGTATATTTAAGTGTGAGCAAGAGACTGACTAGCTCCTCTTCTGGGCATATTGATGTTGAACATTTTAAGCCCACCTATGGCCCATTTCGTTGTAATTGTGTTGGTATTGCATTTATATAGCACATACTACCCCTGACAAAGTGTTGAATTGCTTTACGCTAGTCAGCATCTTGCTCAGAACCCAAGGTTAGTGGTTAAACCAGTGGTTGAGATTATTTTTGTGCTATCAAGAAAACCTTTTGAAGCATATATTCTGATTTCTTTGTGGTAGATTAAATTAGTAGGTGTTAGGTGTGATCATTTGTGGGTGGTATGTAAGGTCATGCAGATGTTTGGTGGGATTAATGGATAAAGTATAGAAGATCACTGATTGTTAGTTTGGAGAGGTTGTGATACATGAAGTCTAATACCAGTCATTTTGGAACCATCAATTGTAGGATTGTGCCCTTCCTAGACTTAGAGCTTTATAACAAGCACCGCGGTCCTCAGGACCGCCCAAACTCACGGTGGTTTTCCGACCACAGCCAACCCTGCAAGTCAACCCGCCATACTTGGAGTGTGGAGGTTGGACTGCCACGAGACTGCCGGTTCTGCCGGGATCAAGGATACCACTGCGCTGTGGTCTGTCAATGGCCTCAATATGCTGGTGGTGCCGATGCCAGCAAACGCCGAGCATATTCTAACCTACATATCCACCCCCCTTTTCATGGCGGTGAGACCACCTTGAAAAGGATGGCAGACATGCCGAAAAAAAAGCTGTAACAGGTATCCCAGCTGGATCTGAGCCTAGGGGTGCATGCGGGGGCACATGTTGTGCCCCCCTTCAATTGCAGCCCGTTACTGCATGATGTGGCATGGTGCAGATATTGTGAGATCTGAGCAGCTTTTTACCCTGCTCCTGCGTTGTTACTCTCGAGTATAAAATATGATGATAGGTCTTCTTGAAAGGGACATGATGGAAAAAAGAAGATAATGTTGAATTCTAGAAAGATGGTATGATAAATAATAGGCCACATTCTATTTCATTTCCTAAAGTACCTGTTTCACTTATGTCTTTTTTACATTTTTAAGGGGAATTCTGTTAAAAAAAACATTATTTTGCTAGCATTTTTTTATTATCATAGTGCAGGTGCTTTACTCCTGAGGAAGTAATTGCAAAAACAACAAGTGATGGACCTAATGTGGATCAATGTCACACATTCCCCCAGTCAAAAGATCTGGGCCCAAATCCATCGTTTTTTTGCACTCCACACCACCCTGGGTTAGACAATGGCGATATGCAAATCAGCTCTGACCCTGTTGCCCCATGGGAACAGTCCAGTCCAAACTACAAAAGCCATGTCCTTCCCAGAACAGAATCAAGCATCCGAGGACCGGACCGGTTTCGAGGTAACACCTCTCATCAGCCCGGCTAGCTTGACTCCAAGTGGTGTGGAGTGCCTGGGACCCACGTCTGGGCATCCCCAGCGCACTTAGGGCGGCAATTGCAAAAACAACAAGTGATGGACCTAATGTGGATCAATGTCACACATTCCCCCAGTCAAAAGATCTGGGCCCAAATCCATCGTTTTTTTGCACTCCACACCACCCTGGGTTAGACAATGGCGATATGCAAATCAGCTCTGACCCTGTTGCCCCATGGGAACAGTCCAGTCCGAACTACAAAAGCCATGTCCTTCCCAGAACAGAATCAAGCATCCGAGGACCGGACCGGTTTCGAGGTAACACCTCTCATCAGCCCGGCTAGCTTGACTCCAAGTGGTGTGGAGTGCCTGGGACCCACGTCTGGGCATCCGCCCTGATCCACATTCAGTCCATCACTTGTTGTTTTTGCAATTACTCCTGAGGAAGGTCAGGCCGTCTGTCTTATGCCTCAGAATGTTGGAACATTACGTGCTCCTTCAGTGCCTTTGCTTTTTATAAACGTTATGTAAAAAAAAGATGTAAAGTGCACTATTTTACCACATTTCAAACATTTTCTCAGGGGTTTCACACAAACCTCCATACTTTCAAGCCTTCAAACCCCCAAAACCTCGCTTGGCCCAGTCAAGCTCACTCACTTCTTGAAATTTGAGCACGCGCTACACCTGAAACTTTCAAACCTCCACAGGTGCCACTGTAGTTTGTTGCCTTCCCCTCGCTTTCGTTTCTGTGCAGCAATGAGGCCAATACTTGATGTGCTTGGTGTCCCTGCCGTCAGTGCCTGGTTCAACAGACACTTCCATCAGTGCCTCCCATCGGTGCCTGTTACAGAAGCACACTCCTCTGTGCCTCAACCTTTCCTATCCGTGTCGCACCAAGCAGCCTCTTGAACCTCGCATTCAACTCTGTCTCACTTTTCCGATTCAAGTGTTCTTCATTTTCTTAATATCATTATTTCATAATGCAGCCCCTTTACTGCTCTTCATCCACCCCTATGGCTCACTATATGCACCTATACCATCATGGCCTCACCCTGTAGCTTCCGCACATTAGGAACACACTTCACACACTATATACTCTGCATCAATCCCTCTCTACCCCCCACTTCGATACGTTACTCAGCTGTCCCCTCAGTCCTATGTCAACATGTGCCTAAAGCTGCTGTGCTTTCTCTGGCCTGCGGGTACCTTGGAGCTGTACCACTCCTCAGACTCCAGCTGAATCTTCACGGCAACATTCTCGTACTGGCTGCGGAAGTCCCGGAGTGCGGTGGTCAGATCGAGATGTCCGGAAGCGCCAATATTCGTCTCACACCAATCGCTGCCACTGGTCGTACGTTGGTCATATAACTCCTGGACAACATGGAGAACATGCTAAATATTAGATGGCTTACAATGACATGCAGAACACGACAAACACCATATACTAACGTGCTTAAGTAAAGCACATAGGCACTCTGCATCAATGCACCAGCAAGGTCAATTTCACAGATGTACACCAGCTGGCAGAAAATCAGCCACGGGTGTGCAAAAATGTACACCATAAAATACAGACTAATAAACAACACAGAGAGGTGCACCGACAGGTAAACACTTAAGGATATGTGCACCAGGAACTACGCCGCCACCGGCAAGTGCACAAACAGATACAACATACCCACCTGCACAGCAGTTACTTCATAACTCACAGATGAACTAGCAATTACACGTTCAATAGATATGTGCACCAACAAATACACAATGATGGGTAGGTAAACCATCAATTTTACAATTATACACATGTACACCAGCAGCTACATCCTCCAAAGGGCCAAAAACAGGTACAGTGTTAATTCGATGTGTATAAGCAAGCCCACAATGCATCTAGAATGATAAGCATGTTCAATGGGACAGTTAGATGTACCAGCAGCTCCACCGTGACTGACTGCGATGAAGCCAAGATCAGTTGAAGATGCAACTAGTAATGACACATCATATGCAAGTCTAGGAACTTTGGGGGTCATTAGGATGCCGGGCCGGCGGTGGCGGTCCTTCCGCCATCACACAGGATATTCCCACCGCCGAATTAGGACGGCTGTGGGAATCCCAAACTGTCCCCGGCAGACGGAAAGTCTGTCCGGGGACAGGCACCGCCGTAGGGATTAGGATATCCCTTTCCGCCTGTCCACACAGGCGAGGTTGGTTTTGGGGGCCCATTGTGGGTTCCCTCTGTGTTGGGGGGTGCACTGGGGGTGTACCCATGGTACCCACAGTATTTCCCTGCCACGTAGTGCAGGGAAATGCACAGCATGGCATTTTTAGCATTGCGTATGGTGCAGCAGCCAGCAGCAGCGTCCGCAATGTTAAATACTGGAGGGCACATCCTAATTGCAGTGGTGGGACCGCCGCACGTCTGGCGGGCGGTCCCAGCACCGCAACGATAGCAGACGGACTGATGTCCACCCGCCATCGTAATGAGCCCCTAAGAACGCCTTAGTAAGCTGCAAAGGCAAATCATGCATATTTTACTCATCTACATTCTAACAAATTTAAATCTGCCGAAGAAGAAAATATGTGTGTGAGTAAACGTTTGAGTAGTGCATTATGCCAACTGAATACCCTCAAATGCTTATGCAAATTTATACTGGGATTTAACATTAATGAAGAGAGCAGTTGTGAGAAGTAGAAACGTGTGTCTTCACAACAGAATGAACCTCTAATTCTGCCTGCCAATGCATCGTAACTCTAATCTAGTTGATAAGGGATAAGATCGTCATTTTCACTTGGAATTCCACCTGTATACCAGTGACACACATCTAGACATCAAAGTACTAGAAGGTGATGGAGATCATTAGCAACAAACTTACTACCCTAGCCGCCTCCAGAGTTTGATGTCATCCAGTGAGGTAACGTACGCTCCAAGAAAACCAATGTAATAGGTTTCACCCTGGTGGATCCCATGTCCGCACAATTCAAGTGACCATCATCATTGGGCACCAGCAACGACAGATCCTACTGTAGACCTACATTTAATTAGGGGTGGGCGGCAAATTCAGTTCCGTTCGCGGATTTTGCAAAATTTCGGCAATTACGCGTTCTGAGCGGAACGCGGAATTGCCAAACATTCCACGATCCGCGGCGGAACGGAACTCGTGGGCAAATATGCAGGGCAGGATTCCTTCTGGCACGATGCTCCTATCACAAAAATCAAACCTCAACAGGAAGTACTTACAGATATAAATAAAGCAGGTGCCCGAGTAGCAGCTCAAATGCGGTAGCGCTTTAATCAGCCCAAAAAATGTGTGAGCTGGGTTGAGGCTGGGCAGGTGTGCTTTCTCCCCATATCTACTTGCAAATATTAGCTGTGATGCCTGATGGAGGTCTTTGCATCCATGAGTTTCTCGAGCGCAATCCCTGTGTAGTTCCTGTGACCAGGAGGTTCTTTTTCCTCATCTGCTGCTCTGATCGGTCTCTGACCTTTTATTAACAAGAGGCATGTGAAATGGCATAGACGCCCTGCCCATTTGCCCCGCCGAACACACACTAGCCGTATCTAAGTCTTCCCGCCCTTTAACCACTATGATGGACAGCTCAATCAAGGGACCCTGGCACCTTTTGGGGCGGTGGCAAAGTTACAGACACACATGGTCACTGGAAACAAGTCTTCTGGCCCGTAGCTGTAGTGTAGGAAAAGGTCTATACATTAACCCAAGGAGGTAGCACTTACTGATGATTAGCCAGCAGAAAGTACTCCTGTTGAGTAAAGGTATTTCACAACACGGTGGCATCTTCTTGGATAAATATTATGCAGGGCAGGATTCATTCTGGCACGATGCTCCTGTCCCCCAAATTAAATCTCAACAGGCAGCACTTACAGATATAAATAAAGCAGGTGCCCGAGTTGCAGATCCAATTCAGTAACACATTAATCAGCCCAAAATATTTGTGAGCTCGGTCGAGGCTGGGCAGATGTGCTTTCTCCCCATAACTACCGTCAAACATTAGCTGTGAGGCGTGATGGAGGTCTTTGCATCCATGACTTTCTCGAGCGCAGTCCCTGTGCAGTTCCTGTGACCAGGAGGTTCTTTCTCCTCATCTGCTGCTCTGATCGGTCTCTGACCTTTTATTAACAAGAGGCATGTGAATTCGCATAGAAGCCCTGCCTGTTTGCCCAGCCCCACACATACTAGAAGTATGCAAGTCTTCCCGCCCTTTACCCACTATGATTGACAGCTCACTCAAGGGACCCTGGCGCCTTTCGGCCCGGTGGCAAAGTTACAGACACCCATGGTCACTGGATACAACTCTTCTGGCCCGCAGCTGTAGTGTAGGATAAGCACTATACATTTACCCACGGAGGTAGCACTTACTGATTATTAGCCAGTAGAAAGTACTCCCATTGAGTAGAGGTATTTCGGAACACAGTGGCATCTTCTTGAACAAATATGCAGGGCAGGATTCATTCTGGGACGATGCTCCTGTCCCAAAAAATAAACTTCAAAAGGAAACACTTAGGGCCAGATGTAGGTCGGTCGGTAACGGCCGAAAATCGGTATTTTCGGCCGTTACCGATCGGTAAATAGGTGATAGGTATGTAGGGGACATTATTTTACAGAATCGGTAAAATTACCGATTCGGTTATTTTACTGATTCTGTAAAATAAAAAAATCGGTAAATTTACCGAATCTGAGCCACCCAGATGTAGGTGGGACTCTTCAGAGTCCCAGGACCCTTACCTAATCGGTATTTTACCATCAAATCCAATTTGATGGTAAAATACCGATTCCGGTGTGCATGCACATGTGTGCATGCACACCTATGCCATGTGACAGGCAGACCTGCCCTTAGGGCATGTATGCCTGCCACATGGCACCCGAGCCTGTTTTGGGGGTGCCAGAGGGTGTCAAAGTGACACCCCCTGAACCCTTGTGAAAATCAGTATTTACCGATTCGGTAAATACCGAATCGGTAATGCCCATTCATTCCTATGGGCTTCAAAGCCCATAGGAATGAATGGGCATTACCGAATCGGTATTTACCGATTCGGTAAATACCGAAATCATCCGAATCGGTATTCCAGCACATCTGGAATACCTACATGTCCACCCCATAGATTTACTGATTTTTAATTACCGAATCAGTAAAATTCGGTAATTAAAAATCAGTAAATCTATTTCACCTACATCTGGCCCCTAGAGATATAAATAAAGCAGGTGCCTGAGTTGCAGCTCAAAATCGGTAACGCATTAATCAGCTCCAAAAATTTGTGAGCTCGGTCAAGGCTGGGCAGGTGTGCTTTCTCCCCATATCTACCGTCAAACATTAGCTGTAATGCGTGATGGAGGTCTTTCCATCCATGACTTTCTCGAGCTCAATCCCCGTGTATTTCCTGTGACCAGGAGGCTCTTTCTCCTCATCTACTGCTCTGATCGATCTCTGACCTTTTATTAACAAGAGGCATGTGAACTTGCATAGAAGCCCTGCCTGTTTGGCCCTGCCCCACACACACCAGCGGTATGCAAGTCTTCCCACCCTTTACCCACTATGATGGACAGCTCACTCAAGGGACATCTGCGCCTTTCGGTGCTGTGGCAATGTTACAAGGTCACTAGGCAGAAGACAAGAAATAAGTCTCTGCGAGCATGCAGAATTCCGTGTGCTCGCGGAGATTTTTTGCCATTTCACGGAACTTTGCGTCGCGCAGCTACTCAAATTCTGCCCACCCCTACATTTAATACCTAGAATGGAATGTAACTACAAATGTTAGTGCTTGTCATCAGACATTATTATTCTATGTTTAGTGACAATAACTACCTTTGGCACATTGGAATGCAGGAGGGGTGTCCTTGCTCCTTCATATGCAAACCCTTAAATTAGGTGATAAGAGGGCATGGTGCAGGTCAATTACACATATAATGCTCATGTATTGTTATAGCTAAATTATATGGCCTGCCATGGAACCTTTGTATTTATTGACAAACTGATAAGGATATAATACAACTATTAATAAAGTCAGTTTGAAATTTGTTCACGAAAAAAGCAGAGTATCAATATTGTTCTTTAAGTTCAAAAGTTAGTTAGTAAGTGTTATTAAAATTTTATTGACTGAAAGCGCATATCAATACCCCACTGGAATAAATCAAGCTTATGCTTATCTAGTTGTCACTTAAAATGATCAATAAGAAATATGCTGAACAAGAAAATAATTTTGCCAAAAAGAACTGTTTCACAAATGGAGATTGTGGAAGGGAACATGACTCAGAAAAGCACACCCAAAATCAGATGAGATACTTAATGAGTGTTGGAAAATATCAGAGTTATATAAAGAGTTACAGGATTGTGTATCAGGATCTTCTGAGTATAAGTGGGTTTGAGAGCTGTGTTTCCTTTTGTTAGCTTTAAATACATTAGAAACTGAGCTCACGCTAACATAAACAGTGTTTATCCTCTTCCAGGGGCCGTCCGACGTCAAGGTGGGAATGTGCGGAGGACGTCCGGGGCCATCCGTTCGGTACACGCGTGGAATTCGCCCCGCACGGCGTGGGAAATTGTGCGCTTCGAAGCAGCTATACTGTCCTCCGTCTTGAATTGATGTGATATTGTAATACACCACATGATGACTACTACTGTTCTAAATAAAGGATTGTAAGCTTTACACAAATAAATGGTAAATGTTCCCAGAGATTTATCTCACTCTATTCCTAATCAAGAATATCCCAACTGTCCCAGGCTATCATTGTACAATGTATTAATTACAATGCTTGAATAAACTGTGAGAACAACTGAACCCAATGTAATAGTACTATGAGAGAATCCTCAAATGTATTCTGTAGTAAAATTTTTCTTCTGGCTTATTCCTCAATGGTACATTTCCTGAGAAACATGTACTTGTGCAGTAATGTAAAAAAGCATTGGCTAAAGTCCTATAAAAGGACCCATTTTTCTCTGTATCCTGGAACCGCCATTTCCCATTATCACAGGGTGAATCTATGCCGGAATTCTTATAGAAATTTGCTAAGTTCTTTGTACTTATGATTTGTATGCTTTGCTACTAAGATTACTGGTGACATATTTCCTATAATTTGCATATTACTTTCAGATATACATTTCCAAACTTTAACCTGTGTCTGTCATTCTTAAAATGAGAAAGAGGGAGAGAGAAATGGGGCACAGGGAGGGAGAGCAAAAGAAAACAAAGCAAAAGAGAATCAGCTAAAAGTAGAGATGTAGTAGGGAGAAAACCAGGCAGTGAAGAGTAAAAGAAAGTGGAGCTAGAAAGAGAGGAGACAGAAAGAGAAAAAGAGAAAGCTGAGGGGAGTAAAACAGGGGGGTGGGTCGGGGTTAGAAAATGATAGAAAGAAAAAGAGGAGATAGATAGCGAGATGGACGGCTTGTCCACCTCTACTCCTGAGGTGACATGCAGGAAGCCCAGCGTCATCATAAGAATATTTGAGGCCCGAGTATGACCTATTTTGGGGCCCCTGTTTTATGGTTTAAATCTTTTATTGATTTTCAGATAGAAGAAAGACCCCAACTCCTTAGAGACATTGCGATACAGACACCAAGTGTTGCTAAAGATAGCATTACCCAGTAATATTCATGGAGCGGATCTGCGGAAGAAAACATTCAGCAGGGGCTGAAGAAACAGATCAACATATAGAACCCTGGCCCCACCCACCTCCCCCACTCCCTACCCCCCCTCGTCCACCAAACAGAAAAAGGAAAAAGGGAAGAGAAAAAAAACCCAGCAAAAGCACAGAGTGTTATCGAGGCCTTTTGGGGTTACGCTCCTGTGGAATTTGTGTGTCAGCGAGGCGGAGAAGCCTGAGGTATCGTGGACGTGTCAGCTCCTGAATTCAGTGATGAGTAGCGTCAGGAAAGGACGCCACAGCTCCGGGAACTCCACCCCCTGCCTGCTATTGTGAGTGTTAGCTTCTCCATTCCTAGTATCATCCACAGCCTCTGCTGGGGAGAGTGCCAATGTGCCAGTGTGCCAGTATATTCTGGAGGGCTGCTCCCAGGACAATGGCAATTAGTCGACCCCTTCTGGATTTCAAAGGATACGTTATCGGGTTGGGGAGCCCCGGAAGGAGGAGCTGTGTATTGAGATGTTTAACAACAAGGGGTGGTGATGGACAGAGTCTCTGAATTAAGCAGAATACTCTCACCCAGTCAAGAGATCAGGGCTCACTGCCACATCAGGATTCAAGCAAGCCGGGCCGACGACGGCTGAAATGCCAGAAACCGGTCCCCGGAAGCTTGTCTCCTTTCTGGTGAAGAATTGGCTTGGTAGTTTGGTCTGCCCTGTTCCCATGATGCACTGGGCCAGGGACAGACTAATTTGCATATAGCCAGGTTCTGAGCTGGGATGGTGCAGTGAGCTAAATAACGGTGATGGATCAAGCCCTGATCTTTGGACTGGGTAAGAGTGGTCTGCTTAATTCAGACACTCTGTTCATCACCACCCCCTTTTCTGAATCGTGTATTGAGATGAGCGTCTATGTCATCCAGGATTGGGGTCCAATATGGTTGTATAGCGTCACAGCTCCACAAAAGATGCTCTAGGGTGCCCACCTTCCCACAACCTCTCCAGCACAGGGTGCTTAGATGGGGGTCAAACTGATGAAGACGCTCTGGTGTATAGTACCAATATGTGGCCACTTTGGTGAGTGTCTCAGTAAGCCGAACGTGATATGCTGAGTGTCGAGCCCTATAGGAGATGCCTTCCCATTCTTTGCAGGATAGTGTCCTACCCAGTTCCCGCTCCCAGCGTGTCCGAACTGCGTTGTATGTTAGTGCAGTAGTCGTTAGTAAGTGTTTATAGAGGTCAGAAATGAGCTTTTTATCAGAGGAACGGGTAATCAGCCATTTCTCGTATGGGGTCAAGAGACGTTGAGCACCAGGTTTAACCTGTGGCTGAAGGGCCCAGTGCCTGAGCTGTAAATAGGGCAGTCACTCTATTTCTGGGATGCCATAGTCTGTTTTGAGTTGTGGGAACAGGATGATTCCCTCTAAGTCAAATAGGTGTCCAAGAGATTGACACGGGGTGGGGCGCCAGTTCGCGAAAGCCTTAGGGCCCACGCCTGGGTGAAAGTCAGGATTGTTGAACAGCAGCGTTAGAGGGGAAGGGAAGGACATCAGCTTGTGGGTGGTAGCAGTGCGATCCCAGGCCTCCATGGTCGTGCTCGTCATATAAGACCCATATAGATTGGGTGGCCTATGCGTCTTCCAGAGAAAGGGAATACCTTGCTGGGGCCTGCCCGCTACCGCTTGGTCTTGGAACAGCCAGTGCTTTTCAGATTCCAGTAGATTCCACTCCACCAAGTTGCGGAGCTGTGTAGCATAGAAGTAGAGCTGTAGATCAGGGACCCCTACTCCTCCTTGCTCCGGGGGCAGGATTGCGATTGCATACTTAAACTGCAGCCAAATAAATCATGCCAAGTCCGACTGAGTTTGCTGGATCCAGCCAGCAGGAGGGCGCAGGGGGAGGGTCTGGAAGAGATAGAGGATCTGGGACAGTACAGTCATTTTGGTAGCTGCTATTCTACCCAGCCAGGAGAGGGGGTGATGTTTCCATTGGCCCAGTTCTTTTCGGATGTGGGTGCGGAGCCTGTCGTAATTGGCGGTGATAGTGGCCTGTATGGTGGAGCCGAATTGCTCCCCTTGGTATGGGTTTGTGGAGGAGGACCATTGAATAGGATGTTTTTCCTGTGTGTGGGCTAGCGTAGTCAGGGAGAGAGAGATAGTACGTGCTGTTGATTTGTCCATGTTGATCTTGAAACCCGTGGCTTGTGCGCAGCACTGTAGTTCGACAAAGAGAGCCCTTAGTGCTTGGGCCGGGCTACTGAGAGAGAGCAGAATGTCGTCCGCAAATAAACTGATCGTATGTGTATCTCCACCAAATGTTATCCCAGTGATGAGGGGGTGGTGTTGAACTCTCAGTGCCAGTGGCTCCATGTAGAGCACAAAAAGGAGGGGAGACAAGGGGCATCCCTGTCAAGTACCCCTACCTATGGGGAACCGGGATGAAGCCTGACCAATAACTCGGATTGTGGCTTTGGGGGAGAGGTAGCAGTTAAGGATGCAGGTACGCAGCTTCTCACCAAAGCCAAATCGTTGCAAGACTAGTTCCAGATAAGGCCAATGCACCCTATCGAAAGCTTTCTCAGCGTCGATGGCCAGTAGCATGTATTCCCCCTCTGTGCGAGACGCCTTCTCAATGAGGTGCAGAACTCTCTTTGTGTTTTCGCTTGTTTGCCGTTGTGGTATGAAGCCCGCTTGGTCTCGCTCCACCAGCTGCGGCATGTAGGGTGCTAACCGGGTCACAAGGATGCTCGTGTAGAGCTTAATATCTATGTTGAGGAGGGAGATTGGTCTGTATGAGCTACAGAGAGTTTTGTCTTTCCCGGGTTTTGGGATGACTACAAGCGATGCCTCTAGCATTTCCTCAGGGATCTATCCCTGTTGTGTGAAGGTGTTGAACAAATCCAGCAACAGGGGGGCAACCTGGTTGCAAAAGGTTTTGTAGAAGGCCGCTGAGTAACCATCCGGGCCAGGTGATTTACTGGGTCGGAGCCGGGATATCGCTGCGATCACCTACTCCGTCCGTATAGCTCTATCTAAGTGAGCTGCCTGCGCTGGCTTAAGAGTGGGTATTAGTGAGGCCTCCAAGTAAGTAGAATCACCTGTGTATAACTGAGCGTAGAAGTCTCAAAAGGCTTCTGCGATAGCCACATCGTCTTCAGTAGGGTCACCCCCTGAGGGTCGGATAGCCTGAACCCCCTGCCGTTGTCAGACCTCTTGTAGTTTGTGAGCTAGGAGGCGGCCGCACCTGTCAGCCCCAGTGTAATTTGAGTGGTGGAGACGAAGAGCCGCGTATTCAGCTCTATCTTGATCCAGCGCTGCTAACTGTTTCTACTCTAAGCAGAGTTGGCGCCAGGCCCTGGCTGCCCCAGTACGTTGGTGCATCTGTTCTAGTTTTGCAACCCACTGAGTGAGCTCTGCCCGTTTCCGACTACGTTCTTTATTGCTGGCCGTGGAAATGGCTATGAATTCCCCCCTCAGGACTGCTTTAAGAGCAGTCCACTGATTCGCTAGCGAGGTGTCTGAGTTGGCGTCAAGGGCGAGATAGTTTGAAATGGCAGTTTTCATTTGGTCCACGTTGGAGGCACGATGCAATATCGAGTCCCGCAAGCGCCAGTGTTGCTGTGGTTGCTGCATGTGTGGAAACTGGAAAGAGGCCATAACTGGGGAATGATCTGATAAGGATGCTGTGAGTATCTCGGCGTCGGCGGCTAGCGCCTGTAACGGGGTGGAGTAAGGGAAATAATCTAATCTTGCATACGTTTTATGAGCCCCTGAGTAATAGGTGTAAGTGAGGCTGTGGGATGGAAATGGCGCCATAGATCTACGAGATCCATTTCCCGGACACGTACCAACCCCCCCAGAGCTAGATCCCCTACCTGGCTTGTGCTCTGACAGGAGTGATCAATGAGATTGTCAAAGACCAAATTCATATCTCCCCCCAACAGCAGGCGTTGTTCTGTGTTGGCCGTAGCTTCAGTGAGTGCTTTGTGAAAGAATTTGTCCTGACCTTCATTAGGGGCGTATATGGATCCTATTATGAGGAATGCCCCAGCTACCAGAAACTGATATGTGAGCAAGCGCCCCTTGATCTCGGCCTCTTTTTGGAGAACTTTACCCTGGAAGGAGCGGGAAACAAGTATGGCCACCCATGCCGATTTATTAGAATGGAAGAAAACATCTGTGTGGGGAAGGTGCAGAATTTCAACCTGTGGTGGTCTTTGGGGATTAGATATGTCTACTGCAGTAGGCAAATATCGGCAGTGGATTGTTCCAGATAATTGAGGACAGCTCTGCGTTTGATTGGGTTATTGAGGCCTCACACATTGAGTGTTAAAATCTTGAGTGGTTTATGTTTCTTCTAGTATGTGAGAGGGGAGTAGGCCATGTGTTGTGCTGTAGGAGAGTTCTGGGTATGCATCGTATGGAGAGAGTATCAAGGTGCGCCAGCGGGCGAACTGTGCCCGTAAAGTAGGGGGAAAGGTGGACAAGGGGAAGCGACCCAAACAACCCCCAGAAAAGACCCCTATCCCCAACCCACCCCCATTTGAGAACAGTTCAAACAAGTTCAATAAACAAAAATAGTCCGTCGTCCTGGGACGACTGGTCAGTCAACAAGGTGGGGTCCATCGTGGAACCAGGAGGGGGTGCATTTCGCCCATCGCCTTCCCAATCCCAGCAAATAAGCAAATAGAGGGTTCAACGCTGTAAGGTGATCATTTGGCGTTAGAGTCTTCTCCGGCAAGCGCTTCGGTGGCTGCTGTCAGGGCTGCTTGTCGACCTCTGGCAATTTCTGAGGTGTGCAGACGTCTGGGACGCTGCCATCTGCCCTGGCGTTGCCATCCTGATGGGGACGACTGGGTCCCGAAGTAGTGCTACGATCTTCATCGTCTTCACTCGGCGTCGCCATTCCCCGAATGCGGCATGCTTCCACTAATAAGCGGAGTTGATGGAGATTTCCATTATGGCAAAAAATACAGTGAAAAGGATGCCCCCAAGAATACGATTTCCCCTGTTGCCGGAAGTGCTCAGTCACTGGGCGGAACTGCCGCCGTCGTTGCAGGGTAATCAGAGCCAAGTCCTGGTACAGCACAGGGAAGTGACCCTGGAACGTGATAGGGTGGAGGGTTCTTGCTTTAGCGAGGATGGCTTCCTTGATCTTGAAGTCCTGGACACACACCAAGATGTCTGCGAGCAGAGCGTTGGGGGCCCGTGGCTACCCCACTCTATGCGCCCTGTCCAATACAATGTCCTCATCCTGCGACTCCCCCAGAATGTGACGGAAGAGGCCCTGTTTAAACGTGAAGAGATCTCGGGTGTCATCTGAGGACCTAACTCCACAGATTCTAATGTTGTGTCTTCGGGACCAGTTTTCCAGGTCTTCCATATGGGTTTGAATGTCAACGTTCTGGTCTTGCGGTTGGATGACCTCCTGCTGGAGTAGGGTAATTTTGGATGATGTAGCGTCGCTTTTCTCCTCAAGAGTCGCCACTCGTTCACCCACTCCATCGACGTCCCTGCAGATCTCTCAGACTTCCGTGGGGAATTCCGTCTTCACTGATTGGATGTCCTCCCTAAGAGTGAGGAACAGCAACTCCAGGAAGGCCTTCATGATAGGTTCATTGCGGTGGCTGAGGAGGGTTTCGAGGTCCCAGCCTCGGGAGTCACAGTGGCCATGTTTGGTTAGGACTCTGAGCGGCCAAAGATATCTTTAAGGGGTTCTGCTTTTTTGTTCCTGGTTTTGGACATGCTGTCCAGCCGTTGCCTAACTGCTCCGTGGTGGGCTGGTGAATGAACAAGTTGCTTCTTAGGATAGGGTCGGCAGGGAAGGGGCATCTGGCGCTCTGTCGGTCTCGCGAATATCCTCTGTGGCCTCCCCTGGCCCTCTTCTCAGCAGGAAGCTAAATACCCTACTGAATGGGAGAACCAACCTCCTGTATCCAAGCTGTGCATGTACCCAAGGGCTCCTTGCACTGGGCAGCGAGCCAGCGATCAGCCTCTCGTGTGATGAATGGAGGGATGGGCGCCCGCTATACCAGCCAATCCCCTGTGGAAGGCCAAGGCATAGGTGAACCCGCAGATCTCCTCCTACATCCCTTGTGTGCAGCACCGTGTGCCCTTAGCGGTGGTCTCAAAATGGTATCTCCATTGAGGCAGGCTCTCCTGAGGCCACAGACCGACCCAGACTATGCTGCCTTCCTTGGGCCTGCTTACGCTGTTATGTCTGCTAGTGGGGGAGCCGCCTCAGTGCCTACCTTGTTTCTTAGCACCTCCACTTCCTCAGTGCCCTAAGAAGCCAGGGTCCCACCGCCACCTGCTCCAGGAGGAGGCCCCGTCCTAGGCGCCTGTAGGCCACGGTGCAGCCAGCTCCCACAGCGTGGATGCCTCCCTGCCAATCCGATAGGTGCCTCGGGTCTCTACACAGCTCCCCAGGTCCACGTAGAGCAGGCGCTGTTGGCGATGTGGGTATTGCAGGGGGGTCCCAGAGTTTGTCCCCTCTCTGTTGTCGGGCCGCTCAGACCAAACCCTGGTGTCCACGCTTCTAGGCCCCAATAGCGCTCATCAATACTGCTCCGGGGCTGTCGCACCTCCGCACTCGGTCCTCACTGGTCCCCGGGCGCTCCCCTTAGGCGGCACCGCCGGCAGTGCAGTCCAGCGACCAGCCTCTTGGTGAACAAATCTGAGCGCCCAGGCCCGCTCGGCCTAGCACCCCTGGGGCCACGGGCTCGCATATTGCACCACCGGGGCCTGCGTGTCAGCCGCGGGCCCGGCCAAACTCCGGGCGGGGGATCTCTGCGGCTCGGTGCTCCAGTCCAGCCCAAAGCCTGCCTGCTGCCTGTCGAACCCCAGGGTTAGCGGTTCAGATGTGCTTCCGTTTACTACCACCCGGGCTCTTGGTTCTTTATATAGTGCCATTACCATCCTTCTGTAGTTGACCCCTAGACCGAATTTCTGCATACATAGTTCGAGGAAGGCCCATGATACCCTGTCAAAAGCTTTTTCTGCATCTAGTGCGATCATGACTGCCGGTTCTTTGCTGGTGGAGGTAAGGTTAATTAGGTGGTAGAGTAGTCTAGTGTTGTCTTGGAACATTCTGTTCTTAAGGAATCCTACTTGAGAGTTGTGCATTAGGTTCGGGAGCTGCGCATTGAGCCTTGCTGCTAGGACCTTTGCGTAGATCTTGCAGTCAACATTAATTAGGGAGATTGGGCAGTAGTTTTGGGGTACTGAGGGTCTTTGCCTTCCTTTGGTATCACTATTAAGTTTGCCTCTACCATTGAGTTTGTCATACTGCAGTTTCGTACGCAGTGTGTGAAGACCTCGACCATAGAGGGTTAAGGCTACGCTAGATCATAATGCAGCCACCCTACTCAAGAAACTCCAGGAGAAACTGAACTCTTGGTCGCCAAAGTTCATCAGCCGGTGGGGCAGAGTAGAAGCTTTCAAAATGATGATAACGCCCATGGCAAACTACATGCTCAGTTTGCTGCCCCTCATGGCTACAGAAGACTTCCATAAACAGCTTGACAACATGACGAACAAACTCATCTGGAAAGATAAGAAACCCAGGATAAGCCTGCAAAAGCTAAGACTTAGCAAAAACTTAGGAGGGCTCAATATAACAAACTTTAAAACTTTCCAAACAGCATGCCTAGCTAGACAGGGGGGTTACTGGCTCATACCAGCCCCAGACTACACACCAGTGTGGCTTTCACTAGAGAGAGCCTCCCTAGATGGCCTAGGCCCCATTGCCATGCTCACGGCAAACAAACACCCCAAGGCCAACAACGTCATTCTTAAAAACACCAGGACAGCCCTCCTCAAGGTTGACAAAAGGATGGAACAAAGCATCAAAAACACAAAGTGGGAATCCATTTGGTTTAACTCTAAGATAAAATACAAGGATAAGACGCTAGATAAGAAGGCCTGGTTCGGGAGGGGGGTCTCTACCCCCATACAACTAGAAAAGAGCGACACACCACTAACATTCGACACCTTGAAACATTTGCACAACTTACCACACATCAAATTTTTCGGGTTCCTTAAAATCAAGGCTGCACTCACGAGAGCAAACCTTGGCAAGGAGGTCCCATCCATCATACAATACATGGGGAACCTAAACAAGGTAGGCCATCAGACATCCCAACTATGCAAACTCCTGAGCCCCACATCATCAAACCTAAATGCCAAAAAGTTAGAGTACTGGGAAACACTGCACAATAGAAACTTCAGCGAGACAGAATAGCACCACCTGTGGGCCTCAGCATCCAAGAATAAAGTCACACCCCAACTAGAGCAAACCATGTACTGGCTACTCCATAAAGCATACTGGACTCCGGCCCGCCTAGCGGCGGTCGGAGTCCGAAAGAATGACATATGCTGGTGATAGAATTCACTTTTCGATGCCCCAACTGCCCCTTCGCATATGTAAGTTAGCATCATATGGCTAACTAATGAAGTTTGTATATGCACCTGTGTTGAATTATTCCGCTTGCTACTTTATTATTCAAATGTACGTGTGACCATATTAGTTCCTTAGCTTAGCCTGTGTGCCACCATTTTGTGTATTCCTCTGTGACCGCGAGCCTTACTCGCTCATCTGCCCCTCCCGCAGGAATAGAGAATTTCACTAAGACAGCAGTTTTCGTTTCTCGGCTTACTGTGGCCGAAACTAACAAGTCTCTTTATCAGTAATGTTCTCATGCACCAGAGACGCTGAAGCCTAGCTCCATGGCCTTGAGTAAAGATAGCGATGTATCCCTTGCAGGTGCAGATGCCTGCTGTATGATGGCATTGTTCGCTGGTCTGGGTTTCAGTAATTTTCCAGAAGGGGCGTACCCCAATGAACTGTGTTGCATTATAATGTATTGCTGTGATGCAGAGAGTCAGTCCTCTCGTTCGCACTCCCAGGAGTGAGGTCGGACAGGGCCCTCTCATATGAGTGTTGTTTGGCCTAATAAAGACTTTGTTTATTCTTCTCCACTGTCCGGCTGACTTCCTATATAATTACTATAGGTGAGTGCGGTAAGTCACTCGGGTGGATTTGAGCCACGCTTATCAGATGGCGCCCGAATAGGGACCCCGCGATAAGGATCTTTCTCACCCGTAAGGGGGTAGCAGAAGACCGGGGACCCGCTGGTCGGCACGGTGGGCCCGGGTACCCATCTGATGCCGAGCTTGGTTCTCGCAGCGCTGCCCCACCCTGCTGATCGGGAGAGGTCCCGGTTCGGATCTTACGCCGGGGTCCAGAAGGCGGAACTCGAAGCTGACCATGTTGGTCCTGGCAGCCGGAGGTGGAGAACGGTAGAGGTCGGTGCCGCCTACGGAAGGTGAGTGGTCCACCTGTGATTGTTTCAGGAACTGGAGTGTTCCGGGAGACTAGGGTGTCTCCAGTGGTTTGAGGAGCCGGTGTGCTCCTGGGGCTAGTGTGCTCCGGGGAACTCAGAGTGCGAGCAGGCACTCTGACAGACTTGACGAGGTTGGGGGGAACGTCTAGATATATTGTTTGTAGTGATCCGACCGGGTGGTACTGTGGTGAAGGCGTGGCTCATTGCGGGTGGACTCCGGTGCTTACCCTGAACTCCTAGAGTGGTGGTTCAGTGGAGGTGAGACCTGGGTCTCCCGTGGTAAAGTGCGCAGTGATCCATAGTGCCGCGCGGGGAGCGGATTTGTTCCCCCCATCCTCAGAACAGTTAGTGTACTGTTCGGTCTGCGGTAGGGTCCAGGTTCCCCAGGACTTGGTCGACGGGCCTTGTCCCATTTGGTAACACGTGTTTGGAGGTATTGTGTATGAGTGTGCGTGATTTCCCAATGCATAATTATATGTGTTTGTGAACGAGCTCGAGCTAAGTGATTCAAGGTAACGAAGTTTGTTGACAGAGAAGTGTTTTAAAAATGCCGTGTTTTAGCAAGTTACGATGTTTTGGATGTTGTTGTCGACCCTCAGATACTAGACTGGCCGAGAGCCAACCTGCACCCCCTGAGGGCACTTCAAGCTTTGATATGTACGTCAAGCATGGATTGATCCCGATTTTGTTTGGTACTTTGTGGCACCGGTACACTGCTGACAATGTGGATTTACAATGGCCCTTGACGGGTTCTTTCGATGAAGCTAAATTGGATTATTTACAGGACAAATTGTTTGCTAGGCGTAGCCGTCAAAGCATGTTTGATTCTTTAAGGGTGTGGCAGAAAGAAGCCAGGAAGCGAAAGTTGAGAGACGAGAAAGAGGCTTTTAAAAAGTCCGCGCAGACTATGGCACAGAAAGCGAGAGAACATGTTGGGAATGAGAACGCGCTGCGTTTGGAGCGCACAGATAGGCTTTGCAGGTTGAAAGAAAATAAAAGTTATGTAGTGCGAGAGGATGACCCAGATGAGATGGAAGACATTTTGGATACCCGACCCCCTCCCCCTTACGCCCTGCAGTCCTTGTATCCCTCCTTGCCAGCTCCGGCCTCCATTAGTGGGGTCCCAGGTCCATCAGCGAGTGCCCCTCAACCTAGCGCAGCGTCTGTTTCCCCACCTCTTGTTTCTTTACTCCAGACCACTTCACCTGCACCCTCCCAATTCTCTTTAGCACTCCCTACTGTTTCAGCTAGTACCACCCTCAGTCAGGAGATGTTAACGCCGAGCCGAGGCGCAGGGAGCGGACTACTCACACAGGTACGGAAGTTGCTTACGCGTTCTACAGTTGGTTTAGATGAGAAGAGTATAGTGGCTAATCAGGCATGCCAGTGGGCGAGGAATAATATTTACTCGTTTGAAGATATTTGGTCCACAATGAAAGATTTTGAGCCCTTGATGCAACAACACGCTTTGTGGCATATGTCGAATGTATTGATACAGCTATGGGAACAGGGGTATGGAGGTGTGGCTCCGGCGACTTTGCGAGACATACAGAGTGGAGCTTTCAGAACGAATACTGGGGTGAAGGAGGTGGTGCGTAGTTTAAAGGCTCTATTACAGTATAGAAATGAATTGCCCGCTGCAGGTACGCCCCATTTTCCAGGTATACATCCAATGCGTGAAGTGCACCCTATTTTTCATCCCGAGATCCCAGAAATAGTAGATCCAGTTACGAAGGCTGTTACCAGGAACAGGATAGATGCACACTTCCAGGAACAATGGGTGTATACGCCATGGAAGAGAAGTGAGGTATTATCATTGAAGGCTCAGCTCCCAGATTCTAGGAAGAATCTGACTGCCTACTATAAAGAGCTAACGGAAGCTGCGTCTTCCACTGTAATGACTTTGGCAGATGTTGAATTGTTCTTTGGGCTTTTGGTCCCAATTGATGTGTGGCGGCAGGTAAAAGGTACAGATCATTCGGAAGAGTTAGGAGGTACGTGGCAGGA
Source organism: Lissotriton vulgaris (assembly GCF_964263255.1). Classification (NCBI taxonomy): domain Eukaryota; kingdom Metazoa; phylum Chordata; class Amphibia; order Caudata; family Salamandridae; genus Lissotriton; species Lissotriton vulgaris. The sequence continues at coordinate 1,158,463,776 of NC_141685.1, forward strand.
ATTACAGGACTGGGATAAGGAACGTAAGCCAGGAGAAAAGCCGAAAGCTGAGATTTTAGCCTTGCCGGGGCGCATAATAAAATACATGCATTCTCTCATTCCCCCGAAGAAGGTAGATTGGGACAAGTTGACGGCTTGTAAGCAGAAAAAGGATGAGGCAGTCTCGGACTTCTTTACGAGGTTTGAAGAAACGTTTATGGATTTTAGTGGGCAAGATGTGTCACAGGATGGAGGGTTGCGGCTTTTTGTCAATAGGTTTGTCATGAACTTATTGCCCGAAATTCAGCGAGATTGCAAGCGTTGGAGAGCACGTGGACAACGTCCTCTCCTTCAGGTATCCTCAGTATGGCACAGTATTATGAGCACAGGGAAAATGAGAGTAAGGACAAGCAGGAAAAGAAGGCTAAGGATTTGAAGACTAGGGTTTTGTTGCAGCAAGTGGCTAGAGGCAGAGGAAGAGGTGCGGCGCCGAGTCGTGGTGGCGGTTTTGGGAGAGGTGAGAGTAGGGAAAGATTGGGACCGAATCAGTGCGCGAAGTGCAAGCAGGAGGGGCATTGGTGGAGGGATTGCCCACTGCTTCAGTCGAATGCCGGTCCAGGGCGAGGACGAGGAAGAGGTAGTGGTAGTGGTGATTTTGGGGGACAGGCTGCACGGTCGGATGGAGGCGGGAGACCGGGAGGTAATTACTTTGACAACCGTGCGGACAGACAACAGTTGCAGAGGGGCGGCGGTCAGTACTACAATGATGATTACTCAGTAGATGATCTGACAGGGTTCTCCCACGACTAGGACAGCGTAGGACAGAGCGAGGGACCAGTGCCTGTGGAAGTTGATCAAAGGGGACCCTATGTCGAGGCAGACTTATTGGGGTCTCAACAAAAATTTCTAGTGGATACGGGTGCAATGAAAAGTTCAGTGGCTCATTCTCGGGTCCCAGGGGCGGCTCTGTCTGGCAAGAATAACATCTCTGTGGGTTTTGCAGGTACCCCGGTGATTAGCCCCATTTCTAAACCCCTCACGTTAACGATTGGTCCTTTTACTGTTGATTCACCGTTCCTATTGACTTCGAATTGTGGAGAAAATTTGTTGGGTTTAGATCTTTTGAAGAGGTTGCACGCCACTATCTATTGTTCCCTGGATGGTGTGTATCTTACGTTAGGCCCAAATGTCGCTCGCCCACTACAGTGTTTTTCCAAAGATGACCCATTACCACCTGAATTCCAAGGAATACCCGACAGTCTCTGGGCTGTAAATGACACAGATGTAGGCAAAATGGATATAGCCCCGGTGACAATAAGAGTAAAGGTGGGCGCGAAATTGCCCCGGGTTCCACAGTACAGGATTCCTAGGGAGGGAGAAAAGGCCCTGTTACAAATAATACAAGATTTGATTCGGTCTGGTGTAGTGGAAGAGACGGATTCGAACATATGTAACAGCCCTATTCTACCTATCCTTAAATGGCGATCGCCAGATGCTACAGATAACACTCCTGATGTATATAGGTTTGTGATTGATTTGCGTCACGTGAATAGAGTAGTGGAGCCACAATACCCGGTGGTCTCGGATATCACTACGATATTGACGATGATTCCCCCTTCTGCCAAATATTTCTCTGTTCTGGATCTGAAGAATGCTTTCTTCAGTATTCCAGTCCACGAGGACAGCCGTTATCTATTCGGATTCTCATTGGCTGGCCGAAGCTTCAGGTTTAAGAGAATTCCCCAGGGGTACACTGAAAGTCCGAGCATATATAGTCAGGCTCTGAAGGCACAATTGGATGAACTGGAACTTCCACCGGGCAACGTCATGTTGCAGTATGTGGATGATATCCTGATAGCGTCGGACGACGAGACGGGTTGTCGGGATGCTACTGTCAAATTACTACACCATTTGGCAAAAAGGGGGCATAAAGTGTCCCTTCCAAAGTTTCAATACTGTCGAACGGAGGTCACCTACCTCGGTCACCTCCTTTCGAAAGTGGGGAGGAGATTGACGCCAGAGCGCATAAAAGCTATCACTAACATGAAGGTACCTAACACGCAGCGAGAGGTGCGCGCGTTTCTGGGCATAACATCGTATTGTCGCCAGTGGATACCTAACTATGCGTTACTAACGAAACCCCTATTGTATCTGACTACCAAAGAAGTGCGCGAACCCCTACCCTGGACCCCTGCATGTCAAGAAGCGTTTGATTTACTAAAAGATGCTTTATGTTCTGCGCCCGTTCTTGGAACACCTGATTACCAGAAGCCTTTTGTTCTTTACGTACATGAGGCGGAAGGTTGCGCGTTGTCTGTTCTAACTCAGTGTTTTGGGGGGAAACAGAGACCCTGCGCTTATTTTTCCGCAATGCTTGACAATGTGGCAAGAGCACTGCCGAGTTGTCTGAGAGCCACGGCGGCTGCTGCGGTCTCTATAAGACAATCGGCAGGGCTCGTATTGGGGTCAGATCTCACAGTAATGGTACCGCATGCTGTGGACATTTAGCTAAACAGAACACAGACGCAGCACTTAACTAGTGCTCGTCTTACCGGTTATGAGATGACTCTCTTTGCACCTCATGTGACGATCAAAAGGTGTGCTACATTGAATCCTGCCACATTGTTACCCATCCCCACAGATATAAAGGACGATGACATACACGACTGTCTGTTTAGGACAGAAAAAGAGACAAAGGGGAGGGTGGATCTGACAGACAAGCCCTTAGACGAACCGGACGGGGAGTTGTATGTGGATGGGTCTTGTTTCAAATTGCCAGATGGTACATCGACAGCAGCATATGCAATAACAACGTTACAGACAGTAGTAGAGACATCTAGGATTCCTTACAATTCGGCCCAAGCTGCTGAGATAATTGCCTTATTGAGAGCATGTGAATTGAGTGAGGGACTGGACGTGAATATTTACACTGACAGCCAATACGCCTTTGGCGTGGCTCATAATTATGGGCGACTCTGGGCGGAACGGGGATTTCTGACTTCACACGGCCAACGCATACAACATGGCCCACTGATACTACGACTGTTAGCGGCACTGACGTTACCCAAAAGATTGGCTGTGATAAAGTGTAGCGCACACAAGACAATACTGGATGACGTAGGGCGAGGCAATGCCTTTGCAGATGAAACTGCAAAAGAGACTGCTCGGACAAAATTACCACGGATGTTTGTGGCAGGACCGGCTAGATGGGTCCCAGATGTTAATATGTTTTCAGATACTGTGCAGAGTGTAAAAAATATACAAGAAAAAGTGACTGAAGATGAACTGAGGGCATGGAAGGATGGGCAGGGGCGATTGGATGCGGATGAATGTTGGACAGATGTGACCGATAAGAGACGATGGTTACTCCCAAATGCATATGTTCTCCCAGTAGTGACGATGGCTCACGGGCCCGCACATATTAGCGCAAAAGGCATATGCAAATTGTTGGACCCAGTGTGGAGCAATAAGAATATCTCCAAAGTGGCGACTCACTTGGTCCGACAGTGCATGGTGTGTTTGAGGCACAATCCTGGGAAGGGTACCCCTGTCCCAGCTGGAAATTTTGCACCTCCCTCTTTCCCTTTTGAGGTGATTCAGATGGACTATATTGAAATGGAGAGGGTCAACAACTTAAAATATATTCTTGTGGTTGTATGTGCTTTTAGCAGGTGGGTGGAGGCTTTTCCAACTAAAGACTGCACGGCCATTTCTACTGCAAAAATGTTGATAAAGGAGTATTTTTCTCGCTTTGGATTACCTAGGGTGATCTGGAGTGATAACGGTACGTCCTTTAATGCAGAATTAGTCAAGCAAATATGTAAAGGCTTACAGATTTCCCAAAAATTCCACTCAGCCCTACACCCTCAGGCAGCGGGACTTGTGGAGCGGTTTAATGGAACACTCAAACTGAAAATGGCCAAAATACAGGAGAGTACAGGTCTCCGTTGGCCAGACGCCCTTCCTTTAGCCTTGCTTTCTACGAGAGTAACAGTGAATTCGAAAACGGGCATCTCCCCCTATGAAGTGATATTCGGCCGCCCGGCCAATGTCTGGGGAGTGCCCAGGCCTAAGTGCTTCTCCGAAATTCAGTATCCTTTGTTGACAGACTACTTGTATGCTTTGACTAAAGATCTTCGTTCTATTCATCAGCAGGTAGCAGACACCCTGAAGCCGTTGCCGGAGGGGCCCGGACACTCCATCAACCCAGGCGATTGGGTCGTCGTCCGAAGATATCAACGGAAGTCCTGTCTGGAGCCCAGGTGGTCGGAGCCGCGTCAGGTGCTCCTCACGACGCGTACGGCGCTTCGGGTGGAAGGAAGGAAGGCGTGGACCCACGCCTCGCACGTGAAGAAGGTCCCGCTGCCGCTACCCTATGATCAATGGGTAAAGGAAGGCATTGCTGACGAGGAACACGAGCAAATACCCAGATATGTTCCCTTCTCGGATGCTTCACTGATTGGAGAAGAGCAAAGCGGAATTGAGAATTCAGTGAGCTCTACTACTCCCGTTGCTACTAGTGAAGAGACATCAGAGAGTCCAGCATCTGCCATAGATACACCTGGTTTGTTCATTGATCCCGAAGTGCCAGGGAGCACTCGCTATAATCTGCGGCCCGAAGAAAATAAATAAGAGTGACAAATGTGATGGACTAAACACTGGAAGAAGGGCTTAGTGGACTTTCTGAATACAAAGATTTAGTGGTAGGGATGGCCTTGTAAGAGCCCTGGTGTTTAGCCGAAGATTTTTTTCTATGAGACTATAGAGTGGTGCGGGCCCGGATTAAGTGCTCCCCTGTTTTCAATTGCTGTGTGTTAAGCGACGTTGGAATAAGGTATGGACGGTAAAAGCCTTCCTGTGAGGCTTTGAAGGACACAGGAGAAGATCCCTTTTTAGGGTTGAAGAACCCCTCTGGCCGGTTTTGCGGACTGTCTGGGACTATTTTTTTTTAGTAGAAGTGTTTTTCTTTTTTTTACATTTTTGATATATTTTTGAACGCTCTTGAGAATGTATCCTTTTGGCCGCCCCATCCCTGATGAGGAGCAGCCCTTTGCGGCTCCTCCGAGACCTGTGCCTGATTCCACCTGGTTGGCCCTTCCCCGGAAAGGAAAAATAGTGGTCATCATTGTCGTTTTAATTGCTTTTATAGTGACTCTTGGTATATTGTTTTTCCAGGATAAAGCCTACCCCGTTCATGTGTTTGCACCCACACCTACTGCCGTTCCTGAACATAACATGATTACTGTGGATTATGGTGAACGAATGTTGAGGAAGGGTTACAAAGGAAATGTTTTTATTAAGACTTTGCACCATGCACATGCCACCACCAATTTGACTGACTGCTGGGTCTGTGGGCTCCTCCCTTCTGCTGCCTACAAGAAAGATAGATTCCTAGCACTTCCTTTGACTCCTGTGAATAGTTGTGTGGGGTGGTATACTCTCATAGGTCTTGTTAAATATTTTCAGCAGCCAGATTTTCTGACTCCTAGACTGCAGAATAGGGGGTCGACTATGACAATGCGAGTACGCCCTTTGCCTCCCTCTTCCCTTGGACGAATATATACTGACGGACGCTTTGATCAGACATTTATAGAGACGTGTGAGAAAAAGTTGGGCCGGTTTTTGATACCAAATGATACTGACAAAGTTAGGGATAGCTTCCTGCAGCTGAATTCCTCCCTGTCTTACAGACACCCCCCAAAGGGAAATTACAGTGTCAAGTCTCTGATACCCCTGGCTGTGGTGGGTCCCTCGCCATTTTTCTGCATAGAGGGAAGGGGCCCCATCAAGGTTGGTAATAGCTCCTGTAACGTGACGGCATTGATACGTTTGCCTCTCAGCCCCTCTTTGGTTACACCCCCTAGCATCTATTTTGTGTGTGGAGATAATGGATACTTATGGTTGCCTGAGGGTTGGGGTGGGGTGTGTTATTTAGCCTATATGATTCCTCCTGTATATGTGGCACCTTCTGATTATCACAGAACTCATCGTAGATTTCCCGGTCCACAAGAGCAGCGTAAAAGGAGGGAGCTTCAGGTAGATGACGTTGACCAGACCGACACCTCGTACCAGCAATGGACTGATTTTTCTAAGGGCCTGCTACCTTTCTGGGGTCCGATATTTAACAGTAGGGCCATTCGACGACTGTCCAGGGTAATGGAAAAGGTAGTCCTTACTGAAGCTGACATTACGACTAACATGTCCGTTGAGATTCAGGCTATGAGATTATTCACGATTCAAAATAGGATGGTGCTTGACGTCATCCTGGCAGATAGGGGCGGGGCCTGTCGCGTCATCGGGACGTCTTGCTGTGTGTATATTCCTGACTCAGCTCCGACTGTTAACTTGGCAGTACAGAAATTACATAGATTAGCGACTGAACTACATCAAGATAACGGGACATGGTCCTTACAGGGGTGGCTCTGGGGTGCCTTCTCCTCCTGGGGTTGGAAAATATTGATGGGTTTGGTGGGCGTGGTGAGCGTCATACTGACATGTTGCCTTTGTGTATATTGCCTCCCTCCATGTTGCTCAATGTGTGCTACGAATTTGCGTCCACAAAAGAAGGTGTCGGGTCAATATGCTACTTCAATGATTACTGAAATTCCTGCTGATGCAAGTTGGTTGATGTTTATTTCAGAGGATGTTTAGACTAAAAGAAAAAAAAATAATAATGTGTTCTGCCCCTAGAATGGATATGCCGGCACTACCTTTTGGCAAATAAATGTGGCCGCAGTTAGCCAATGATGCTAAAAGGAGGGTCTGATAGAATTCACTTTTCGATGCCCCAACTGCCCCTTCTCATATGTAAGTTAGCATCATATGGCTAACTAATGAAGTTTGTATATGCACCTGTGTTGAATTATTCCGCTTGCTACTTTATTATTCAAATGTACGTGTGACCATATTAGTTCCTTAGCTTAGCCTGTGTGCCACCATTTTGTGTATTCCTCTGTGACCGCGAGCCTTACTCGCTCATCTGCCCCTCCCGCAGGAATAGAGAATTTCACTAAGACAGCAGTTTTCGTTTCTCGGCTTACTGTGGCCGAAACTAACAAGTCTCTTTATCAGTAATGTTCTCATGCACCAGAGACGCTGAAGCCTAGCTCCATGGCCTTGAGTAAAGATAGCGATGTATCCCTTGCAGGTGCAGATGCCTGCTGTATGATGGCATTGTTCGCTGGTCTGGGTTTCAGTAATTTTCCAGAAGGGGCGTACCCCAATGAACTGTGTTGCATTATAATGTATTGCTGTGATGCAGAGAGTCAGTCCTCTCGTTCGCACTCCCAGGAGTGAGGTCGGACAGGGCCCTCTCATATGAGTGTTGTTTGGCCTAATAAAGACTTTGTTTATTCTTCTCCACTGTCCGGCTGACTTCCTATATAATTACTATAGGTGAGTGCGGTAAGTCACTCGGGTGGATTTGAGCCACGCTTATCACTGGAACTGCGTCAAAGGAAAAAGGGGATCTTGCACGCCTGATCCATCACTGTTCCAAGGTTAGAACATTCTGGAGCAAAGTGTGGGACCTCATTGACAAGGTAGTGGGACACAACATACAGCCAGACTTCAGAGGGATAACCACCGCATTCATGACACCTGAACTCGAATCCAAAGAGGACAGGGACCTGATCGACCTCCTACTTACAGCAGCGGTTAAAACAATCCTAACAAACTAGAAAGACACAGGGAAGGCGTCCTTCAAACGGTGGTTCAATTGGGTCACCTTCCTCAGGGGGGCGGACAACATCACAGCAAAAGTTTCGCCCACTCACAAGGCAAGGGTGGAAATGTGGGCCTCCCTGGACAAGATCATGGAACCACACAAACCCCCTAGACAGCACACAAAAGAGTTGCAGGCTCTGAAGGCTTGGCACACAACGGCCACCACACCTACCCGGTCCCCTTTTCCCCTTTCTATTTTCCCCCTTCATCTTCCCACTTTCTTTTCCTCCTATCGGGGGTAATACAACACTAAGTGTAACAGGACACGCCAAGCATTTGATCGTGGAACAGATGTGCAACCGACCATTAACTCTTGCTGTCATGCCTATTGTAACCCCAAAGGTGTCTATAACATTCATATTTTACCCTCTCTGTATCGTACTGTACTGTATATACAATAATCCTCTAATAAAAATCCTTTGAATTAAAAAAAAAAAGGAGCCTGTGGGGGGTCGGTCGGATCGCATTCCCCACAATGAAGGCAGTGCCTTCTCAGGCACCGCCGTGGGGATTACGGTCCACCTTTACACCAGCCATTTCACATCGGTTCTTTAACTTAAAAGGGCTGATGGAAAGGTGTTATTGGGACCCCTGGCAGGGCCCCTGTCCCCTGTGGACCTCGGCTATGGGTCGGCATTTAAACATTCCTGTTATCGTGTGGCAGGAAGGGAGCAAACCTAATCATCTGAAATTCCGTAAACAGAAGACCTGGCTGCAAGAGATCTTTTGTCCCCCCCCTCCCCGCCTTCAGCTGTGCATAGCGCTGGGATGCCTCCGGGTAGCCATGCACTGTACAAGTAACAATACGAGTAACAATACAGGGTGCACAGATGTTTAAAAACATGCCTCTTTGCATTGGGGCTTGTGCTGCTGCTTTTTTCCGGGCTTCACAAGTCTCAATGCAAGAAAACCATTCCGACCGCCTCCACGGCATATGGGCCCAGATGTAGGTAAATCTGATTTACCGACTCTAGAATACCGAATTTTACCGATTCGGTATTCTAGATTTGGTAAATCAGATTTAGGTAAAAATTCGGTAATTTTTACTGAATCTGTATGATTCGGTAATTACCTAATTGGTAAAATTGCCATTGATTCCTATGGGCATACAGGCCCATAGGAATCAATGTCAATTACCGAATCGGTAAATACCGATTCGGTAAAATTACCGATTTTGCAAGGGTGACAGGGTGTCACTTTGACACCCTGTTGCACCCCTGATTTTGCCATGTGTGCCATGTGACACACATACATGCCCTTAGGGCATGTCTGTGTGCCACATGGCACAGGTGTACATGCACAGATGTGCATGTACACTGGAATTCGTTATTTACCATGTAATAGTATTACATGGTAAATAACGAATCGGTAATGGCCTGTGGCGCTGTTTTCAGTGCCACCAACATCTGTATTTACCGATTCGGTAAATTTACCGATTCGGTATTTTACAGAATCTGTAAATTTACCGAATCGGTAAATATACCGATTCTGTAAATATAAGGCCACCTACATGTCAAATCCCAAATACCGGTCGGTAACGGCCGAAATCGGCCGTTACTGACCGGTATTTGGCGACCTACATCTGGCCCTTGGATTTTAATTTGGTGGTCAGGACTGCTGACTACATGTCGACCAGTCCCTCCACGGCAACGCGGCATTGTAATCGGCCCCAAAGTCTGAATTAACTGTAACACAGCATATTAGTGAGGGCACGTTTGCATCATTGTGCGCATGGAATATGATCTGTTGCCTTAAAAACAAAGGGCCCGATGTAGGTCGGTCGGTAACGGCCGAAAATCGGTATTTTCGGCCGTTACCGATCGGTAAATAGGTGAATGGTATGTAGGGGGCATTATTTTACCGATTCGGTAAAATAAAAAATCGGTAAATTTATCGATTCTGAGCCACCCATATGTAGGTGGGACTCTTCAGAGTCCCAGGAGCCTTAACAAATCGGTATTTTACCATCAAATCCAATTTGATGGTAAAATACCGATTCCGGTGTGCATGCACATGTGTGCATGCACACCTATGCCATGTGACAGGCAGACCTGCCCTTAGGGCATGTATGCCTGCCACATGGCACCCGAGCCTGTTTTGGGAGTGCCAGAGGGTGTCAAAGTGACACCCTCTGCACCCTTGTGTAAATCGGTATTTACCGATTCGGTAAATACCAAATCGGTAATGCCCATTCATTCCTATGGGATTCAAAGCCCATAGGAATGAATGGGCATTACCGATTCGGTATTTACCGAATCTGTAAATACCGAAATCATCCGATTCGGTATTCCAGCACATCTGGAATACCTACATGTCGACACCATAGATTTACCGATTTTCAATTACCGAATCGGTAAAATTCGGTAATTAGGGGCCCGATGTAGGTAAATCCCATTTACCGAATTTGAAATACCGAATTTTACCGATTCGGTATTTCAAAATCGGTAAATGGGATGTAGGTCCCAACATCTGGAATCGTTACTGATTCCTTACAAATTCGGTATTTACCGATTCGGTAAATACCGAATCGGTATTTGCTATTGAATCCTATGGGCCTTTGAAGCCCATAGGATTAAATACCGAATTTGGCAAGGGTGCAGGGGGTGTCACTTTGACACCCTCTAGCACCCCCAAAACGGGCATGTGTGCAATGTGGCACACAGACATGCCCTAAGGGCACGTCTGTCTGTCACATGGCACATGTGTACATGCACAGATGTGCATGTACACAGGAATCGGTATTGTACCATGGATTTGTATTCCATGGTAAAATACCGATTCTGTAAGCCATGTGCTGATGGAACATTGGCTACCTACATTGCATTTTCGGTAATTTTACCGAATCGATATCATTACCGAATCGGTAAATATTACCGATTCGGTAAATTTACCGATTCGGTAATGATAACGATTCGGTAAAATTACCGAAAATGTGCCGCTACATCTCGATAGCCCTTTACCGATCGGAAACGGCCGAAAATCGGAATTTTCGGCCAATTCCGATCGGTAAAGGGCTACCTACATCGGGCCCTTAAAATCAGTAAATCTATTCTACCTACATCTAGCCCAAAGAGTGTACTTATTACAGAAGGTGGAACAAGAATACGTGTGTCCAATAGCAACGCAGTTCAGTAAAAGCTCATCCTGGGAGTAAGTGAGAGGGCGAGCATATCAGGACAAACATTTAAAGTAATTAAAAGGTGTAAGATGCAATCGATGAATAATACATTTTAATTTGTGATAACAGGTTAAATATTGAGAAAGGGATCCTTAAAGTTCGATTATTGTTTTACTTGATGAATAAAATCAGTCAAAACGCATTTATGGGGTACATGGGGAGAACATACTTTTCAGTACAATAGTTTACAGGAGCATTGTACATAGAGTAGGGTTTTCGTTAGTAGGAGTTACAGTAAATCCTCAAGATATGTGTTTTAATAAGCAAACAGAAACAGAACATCCCTTTTAATTGGAACCCGTATTGGGTGGGAATTATTGTGCTCGCAAGCTTGGATATCAAACTTTTCTACACCCCGTATCTGAAAGCCCTTTATGTTACTAAAAATGTGTTACCCTATCTAAAAATGGTGGATGGCTCCAGGCAGGTGGCGACCAACTCTCCAACCCCCACCCCGCATCCCTGGGCTCCTCCATTACCTGCTGGTGGAATTTCCTCAAGCACTCCATCTCTTCATTCAATGACTCAATCTTGCGCTCCAGCTCCAGGCGCTCCAGCGTAGCATTGTCAACTTGCTGCACGGAGGTAGGACCAAGGGAAGGAAGACAGATGTGGGGGATAAGTTAATGCTCTACTGTTGGATAAAGGTGACAGAGGAGAGACATAGAGAGGGGAGAGGAGAGCCACAGGGACAGAGGAGAGAGAGAACTGTAGAGAAAGTGAGAGGAAAAAGAGAGGCGAACAGAGGAAAACATATATAGAGCTAGGCTCCCTCATGTATAGAATAAGAAACCTCGAGGGACACTGTGGAGCAGAATGAGAGAGATGAATTTGAAACGACAGAGCAAGAGGGTTTCAATGCTGAGCAGCAGGAGAGACGCAGGCAAGCGTGACAGTGTGGAAACTAGGGAGAAGGAATGGTTCGTTATGGAAGTTACATGTCAGGAATGTGGTGTGTGTCGCGTCGTAGTGGCAATAACGACTGACACTTCTTTATGGTTTAGGAGAGCTTTATTACTGCACATCCATCCTCGTCCCTGTCCCTACTCTAACTGTCCCCTTGGTTCCTATTCCCCGGCTCCTCCCGTTCCTGCTCCTCCCTCTGTCTCCACCCCTCAACCACTAGACTGCGTCTCACCATACTACATCTCCCCCTTTCTTAACAAAATTAGCTTAATGTCCTTAGTGTTCGCAGTTCTTCAATCCGCCACACAGGTTGGCGAACAGCCTGCTCTTCGAGCCTCAGTAGTGTCGAATCCGAGGTGGGCTTGACTTTGGTCGATTTTTCTGTTGTCTTAATCAGGGCGTTCTTGATCACGTTGCGTGTGGACTGTCTGCTCTCACATTCCGCAGTCGGCATGTCTCTTTCCCGTGGTGTAACTACTGTTGGTTTAGGTGCTCGATCTCTTTCATGGGTGGATAGTGTTCCGGTCCTCTTCCGAGCACCCTCATCCGCTTTTGCTTCCGTTTGTCTTGTCCGGTTGAAGGCAACACTGTCCTCCAGTTCAGGGTCATGTATGCCAGACGGTATGGTGTTGTCTGATGAGACTGTCTTGGCTTGGTCCAGTAATTCATTCACCGCCTTTATCTTTACTGCCTTTTGCTTCGTCAGGTCAAAAACAACACTGTCTTCCTGTTTCGAGTCTGGGGTGCCGGCCGGTGAGGTATGAACGGTGGAGGTCAGCTTGGTATGACTTGGAGATTGATTTGCTGTCTCGGGTTGTGTCTCCCACACCTGCTCGCGCCTGGAACAGGCAGACTCTGGGGTCGGCTGAATGTTAGTGTGTCTTGTTCTCCTCCGATGATGACTTAGTTCTCCTGACACGTCTGGCTTCCTTTGCGGATTGACTGGTTGGTCCGTTTTTATTTGGGTACTTTTGGCCACGATGCCGGATTCCGTTTTATAGGACCAGGACCAGGGCCTTCGAGTCAACCTTGCTGCCCCTACCCGGGGTGACGGTGTGGTAATAGTGTCACGATGCACATGTGCTCGATGCGACGGGTTGTCTGGTGGAGTGATCGAGTGTGCATTGACATTGGTGCGGGACACGTCGCTCTCGACGTGAAGAGTGTCCCTTGGTTTGCTGATGTGTTCAGGTGCTTGGCGCCATGGCCGGTGTCGGGACCACGACTCTGTCGACTCAAAGGATCGGACCGAAATGCTGTCCGAATCAGAGGAGTTCTCCCTCACTTCCCTCTGAGAATGTTTCTTTAAGAATGTTGCACGTGGTGGTTGTCGGGACCATGACTCTGCCGATTCAAAAGATCGGACCGACATGTTGTCTGAATCAGAGGAGTTCTCCCTCGCTTCCCTCTGAGAATGTTTCTTTAAGAATGTTGCACGTGGTCGTTGTCGGGACCATGACTCTGCCGACTCAAAAGATCGGACCGAGGTGCTTTCCGAATCAGAGGGGTGCTCCGTCAGTTCCCTCTGTGAGTGTTCATTTGGGAGTGTCCTACTAGGTGGTCTTCGGAACCGGGTAGTTCGCGACGAGCTGCTTTCCCCTTCGGAATTGTGTTTGAAAAGCTTCTCCATGTGTCTTTGTTGGAATATCTTCAACGCTGTCTCATTTGGGAGATTGTTTGAAGATTCCGTGCTTGTTCCTTGTGCTTGATCCCAAGCTTTCGCCTCTTCGTCCCTCTCGTCTGATGTTACCCATCTACGCTCTGTTTCGTCGTTTTCGCAGGGCCCATGGATGCTTTGGGGCCCATGAAGGCATGGATCTTTTCTTGCTGGTTGTTGTTGTTGTGAGGGACCAGTCCGTCTTGTGTTATCTGATTCTCCTTCCCAATTGCTTGATGTTCCAACACCTCTGACTTGGGGTTTATGTGTTCTCCGGCCAGATGTTTCCTTGGACTCGTCTTCACTGCTTGTCGACTGGTGTCCCTGCGCCGACTTTCGGTGTTGACCAGTGCGACCCCTTCTTCTCTGGTTAGTCTTTCTCTCCCACTTGCTGTGCGGGATGCCTTCTTGACCAGGAGTGCGATCTGTCCCACTTGATGCTCTTTCTTCCTCCTTTGAATGACTCTTTGAGGAACTCCTGTGGGGTGAATAACTTTTTGGAATCGTCTTTTGGATGGTTGACTCTGGGTCATCTGACTCCGAGCAGTCCTTGGTTGACCTTGAGTAGTCGGCTGCTGAGAAATCTGACTCTGAGTAATCCGTGTTATTTTCTTTGTCACTGTGTCTTTCCCGTTGTCTTTTTGCTGGTCTGTCTTCCCTCTCTCTCCTTTCAGTTCTGTTTGTGTTCTGAGGTTTATCTGTCCGGGCGTCTTGATAATTTGCTTTCAGATTCGGGGCCTTTGATTTGTCTCTTACCTTGACGTGCAGTCCAATTTCAGCCTTCCTGATGATTTCTTCCAGTGACCACTTTCCTCGCAAGATCTTGAGTTTCGTGTCGGGGTTTGCGCAGCCTTCAATTATCCGGAGTCGGACTGCATCCTCATTCGTAAAGGTGTTGAAGTGGCAGCCTTGTACCAGGTATTTTAACCGAGTGATGAAGGTTGGCAGTGGTTCACCGGGTTCCTGCCGAGCTGTGTTGAAAGCGATGCGCTCTCGATCCACTTCCGTTTGTGCGGAGAGACGGGCACATAGCTTCTCTTGGAGTCTTTTATAGATGTCTGTGTCTTCGTCGGAAAATGTTTCGATTGGGCATCGGCCCTCTGGACCCACCAAATGGAGTAGCAGCATTAGGCATTTTCTCTCTCTTTGTTCTCCATTGGCATCCAGGAAATCACTCAATGTGGCCAACCATTGGTTCCGTTTGAGACACAGACTCCAGGTGTCCGTCTGCATCCCTGAGGGTGGTGCTTCAAAGCAGGGATTGAACTGTTGTGCGATTTCTTCCCCCGCCATAAGAGGAGGATTTTGATGGATCATGTTCGCAGAGCACGGGCGGTTCCTTTGTCTTCTCGTCTTCGTAGTTGATCTGTATTCAGTCGAAACCTGCGGTCTGGTCATGTGCTGGGACGTTAGCAATGCTTGTTTGGCCTTCGCCAGTGTTCGCTTGGTCTTTGCTAATGCTTGATTCTGTTATTTTCGCCAGTGCTTGTTTGGCTTTCGGCAATACTTGTTTTCTTTCTTTGCTGCGATTTGTCCAATGCTTGTTGATCTGCGTGTATCAATGCTTGTGTCTCTTTGCATGAATCAGTGCTTGTTCCTTTGCGCGTACCAGTGCTTGTTGATTTGCACGTATCGATGTTTGTCTAGTTGCATGTGTCACTGCTTGTTTATTTGCATGTACCAGTGCTTGTTTACTCTTAGCCAGTACTTTGTCTTTGCATGTACCAATGCTTTTTGATTTGCATGTATCAATGTTTGTCTTCTTAGATTGCTTCTTGCATTTGCATGGGCTTGTTTGTCGTCTTTTCAGCGCTTTGTTATTCTTCACTTGCATTCGCCAACGCCTGTTTGCATGCGTCAATGTTTGTTTTGTTGCAGTCACCAATGCTTGCTTCACTGACAGTTGCCAATGTTTGTTTATTCTTCACTTGCATTCGCCAATGCTTGTTTGCATGCGTCAATGTTTGTTTTGTTACAGTCACCAATGCTTGCTTCACTTACAGTTGCCAATGTTTGTTTACTCTTCACTTGCATTCGCCAATGCTTGTTTGTATGTCTCTTGCCCTTGCCAATGATTGTTTGGTCTTTGCCAATGTTTGTTTGTTTGTCCTTTACCAATGCTTATTCCCACTGCTCGCCTGACTTAAAGATGGCCGCTTCAAAATTGCACAGGGATGTCTTCTCAGTTGCCTGACCCTAAGATGGCTGCCCCACTGGAACTCTCATTCACCACGAGATTTGGGTTCCATGCATTCTTCAGCTTACTCGGTCTCACGGAGCACTCACCGGCAGCCAGCCTCTTCATGCAGCTCGCCCTCCGCACCTCTTCAGACGTTCCTCAGGCACTGGAGCAATCAGACGCGATCCAGGCGAGCTCCCTGTTTACCGCGCGTCAGGTAGGCGATGTCTCACGCATCGGGGGTGAGCTTTTCTTCCGTTTTGGCACGAACAGCGCTCGGTCAGCACCGCTTGGCAGGCGGTCTCCGTGGGGCGCCGTCCTCCACGCGAGGGCACTTTCTCTTCTCTCTTGGGGTCTGGCAGAGTCAGGGTAGGCTCCTGGCTTCTGCTCCTGCAGCGCTGGCTGGACACCGCGCTCTCTTGCGCAAGTCGCGTTTTAGCGCGAAGGGGTCACTTCTGCCTCGGGCGTTGCGACGCTTGGTGCCTCGGCTCCCTCTTGAGTCCCTCCCAACTGCTGGGGGGGGACAGGGTCACCTGCTACTGGCCTCACGTGGCAGGTCGCAATTTCGTCCTTCTGGTCAGCGTCGCCTGCTCCTCGAGGCACGCTGGGGACAGGGCTCTCTCGTGAGGGTCAGTGGGGTTCAAGCACATCCCACCCTCGTCGCCAGTTGTCGCGTCGTAGTGGCAATAACGACTGACACTTCTTTATGGTTTAGGAGAGCTTTATTACTGCACATCCATCCTCGTCCCTGTCCCTACTCTAACTGTCCCCTTGGTTCCTATTCCCCGGCTCCTCCCGTTCCTGCTCCTCCCTCTGTCTCCACCCCTCAACCACTAGACTGCGTCTCACCATACTACAGTGTGCAACAGTAAATCTGAAGAGTAGGGCACCTGGGAGGCCACCCCCGCGACTAGGGGAGGGGGGCCTTTAGTGGGCATTCCGTGCCCGCCTCAGTAGGTGAGTTTCGTTTCTGCAGCCAGACGTCATGGGGAGGGTCTCACCGTAATGTGAGATGTTTGGTGGGCGTCTAAGGACCCTCCCCCCAAGGCAATAAGAGGTGCAGCACCTCTGGGAGTAGCCCTCTATTGTCTCTCGCCTGTTTGACGAGAAGGCTAGCCGGGAAATAGTTGCGAGCGGTGGAGTCAGGCCTGGCGGCTTTTGGTTGCAAACAGGTGAGAGGCCATAGCGTAGTTTATTAGGCAGATTATGTACTGTGCCGGGAGCCTCGGGAACCCGGTGAAGCCCTTTTAATTGTAAGGTAATTTTTCTAGTGGGAGCAAGGATTAGTACATACGCGGAGTAAAACTTGGGGTGTTTATCCAAAAGCATTGTCGACCTAGTGGAAACAATGATTACTGAATACGCGGAAAAAGCTTGTTTTTTTTTAACAAAAGCATTGTCGAGTCTTGCTTGCTATCAGTCGGGATGAAAGAGAAGATCTGCGATGTCGCGGGCAGAGCGAGGGCGGCGTCAGTAGTTTGATAGAGCGAAGGGTGTTTCCTTCCTACACCTGTGGCTGGATGGGGCAAGCTTCAATAGCTCAGTTGGGAGAGCGTTCGACTGCAGAGCTAGAGGACCCTGGGTTTCTGCATAGTCAGAGGAGAGCAGGGTTCAAATTCATAAAAAAAAAAAGCTTTTAATTATTTATACAGGGTGCGTGCAGTTAAAATAATGATGGTGCACGAACAATTAGGTATCGCGTTTGAGGGAAGGGGGAATGTTATGGCTGTGTGTGTTCACATTAGCTGCTTTTCTGCGTCGGAGCAATACACACATCCGTTTAAAGAGCGGAGCTAGCCTCTTTTTAACTTGGTTGAGGCATGGCTGGGTAGTTAAAAGGAGGAAATGGGAAAGGAGGCGCAGAGCCCGAGGTCGTTTTGAAAGCACTCCGATAACCGGGGTCAAGTTTGCGCTATATGAAACTGAGGCTACTGTATGGGACCCGAAGGCATGTAACGCTGACAGCCATTGAGTCACGTTGTAATGATCACCGTTTTTACTGCAAGCAGAGTGGTTTAGTTGGTAGAGCAGTTGACTATGGTCTGGGAGACCTGGGTTTCGCGCCTAAAGGCAGCGCAACAAGCGTATATATTTCCCCAGAGTCCGAAAGGATTATTGCGTTAGAGTAGACTTTTTAGTAATTATAGAAAGCACTACTATACTTTTATACTAAAACGGGTAAACAATGATAATTGGTATTTTAGCACCAGAGGATCTTAAGCGGGCTAAACTGCCGGTGCCAGCTCCTAGAGGTCGCGAGGGTCATCTTCGGCCGTTGCAGGTTTTACATCAGCGACTCTGGGTTCAAACTTGCTAGAACTGAAAGGGCATAACGTACCGAGCTCCAGACTCCCCATGAAAATGGCCAGATATCTGGGTAAATTCACGAGCTAGTCATACCGATGTTGGAAATAATGAATATTATAATTGCATTTATATAGCGCTTGTTGCCACGGGCCAGGCGTCAAAGCGCTTTCTTACGGCGAGTAGCACGCTATCCGGAACAGAGCTCAGGCCGAGGAAGGCATGGCAAAAGCACTTGGGGGCAGAGATTCGCGGAGCCCGGGCTGTATGCCCAGGAGTTACTGGTCCGGGGATATTTTCATTTTTGATTTTGTCTGCAATGGGACAGTGTCGGTCACAACAAGTCCGGTAATAGGGCATATGTTGGCAGGTCAGGCGCTTGCCAGGATGGTGCCCCTGGCAGATGGATCTGTGGTTGGCTCTCAAGGTTTAGAATAGATTAGGAGCTGTGTGCAGAGGTGTAAAGCGGGGGCGTTGTGATGCATTACAGACTGTATGAGATACAGGTATAGCCAGGTCATCACATGTACTTCATTAAACTCATATGCCCACTTCAACCAGGATAATTTAATGCAGTGCATCGAATACAACAGAACCCCCCAGTGTAAGTGTTTACTGTTACTAATGTAAGCATTTATGTCAGATTAGAAAGACATAAACAGTTCCAAGCATGCATTGAAAGATTTTCTAGTAATATGAATGGTTCAGCGATTATTTATGTGGTTTCTTCAGTTACGGGTATACAAAGACATTTGAACACATTTTTATACACAGGGGGGCACATCAAATATAGCTGTACAATGTGCTGGTAAAATGCTCTGTTATTTACACATAACAAGTAGGTCAAACATGTAACAAGTCGGCAGCAAAAACTCGCTTTGGTAATGGTCTCCCAATTACCCGAAGTACCGACATCTTACGTGGGGCCAGAGGGTAACATCCATTTGGTCTTCTTGCAAGTTGTGCAGCTGGGAAATGTTCTCCAAACTCGTCTACCATTGGAGCAATACAATTAACTACTGAGGTCGGCTTTCCTGGCCCCCTATTTACACGGATCAGTTTCCGCAGTTAAGTTGAATAAATGAAATTAACTTTCTACTATCCAAGGTAATGTCCCCTGCCTGTAATGGCTTGGCGGCTGGGTGAAATACATAATATATTTTCTTTGCACTAACTTTTGTAACTATTTACAAATGCTGTGTTAGGCTACTATTTTAAAACGGTACAGGCCATTTGAATAATTTCAGTGGTATGGGTTAAGTGCAGACAATTCTATTTAGGTCTCTCCAGAGGCACGTGAAACAGCACATTGGGTTACACATTCATTGGACTTTCTTGAAGTGAGCATAGAAATGCTCGACGTAAACAGGTATTGGAAGGGGTAGTTCTATTAAAAAAAAAAAAATGATGAATAAAAAAATAAAAAAAATAATAATAAAAAAAATAATAATAATACATTTTATTGTTTCTTTGTATTTATGGTTCCGGGCTATTTTCACGGACAGCAGAACTGCGCAGAGGCGCTGCAGCACACTTTAAAGAAGTGTGCTAAAGAGTAATGCAGAATTCTAGACCACAGATGCAGATAATTCACTGTGAGATAGCAAAGGTACTTTAATAATAAGTTAATTAGGGAGCCTTTTTTGCGGGGTAAGGAAACTCTACATTAGGCCCCTTTTAAAAATGTAATGGGCGCTTAAGTGCAATAATTCGTTTATAAGAAATATTACAATTCTGGCGCACTAATTGAATGTATGACATTACAAATAACAAATTAAAATGAAGGTGCATTATGGTTGGTGCTTCCTGTGGTAATGCTAGTTAGCATTTTAAGTAGGTTGTATTCGCGACCGTGAGGTCATAGCCTGAGATTAGGCAGAGCATTACGTAAAATCATGCAGTGCAAATTTAGGCATGCAGAAGGGGGCATAACAGCTCAGGGGCATAGGAGACTTGAACGCTGTAAGGAAATAATTTTCAAACAAGTAACTTTTAAGGTTACATAGTCACAATTACTATAAGTGGCATTACAGCCAGACCTGCTGAGTTAGTATATGGGAGTGCAGGGTTAGAGTCTCAGATCTGGATCCGAGCAACATTTAAGAGACTTACTATACATATTGTATGTGTACAGTCATAAGGCATAGCCTTCTCATTGGAGGTGAATGAATGCATCTTATTTGTGTAACTAAGGCAGCGGTGCACCGAACATTAATGGTTTGTTATTCTCTTCCCCTATATGATCTTTTGAGGCGCCCCACGCGCGCATGGCGGCAACAGGCTCAAGATGGAGCCTAGTAGGAACTTCTGGATGGCGGAGACATTGCTACCAGCAGACATGGGAAGGATTCCTTCTCCCGTGGGGTACTTGGTTTGTATGGTATAGAAAATTGGGGTATACTTAAATAAATGAATAGGTAAATAAAACAGGGCTAGTTATAGCCTGGCCTGTGCGGAGCCATGCAGCCCCTTTCCGGGAACACTTATGAGGGGTCAACACAAAGGTGTTCTTTCTAGTACATCGAAGTTCTGGTTACCATGGGCAAAAAAGGAATGGGGTGATTGGTTCGCCACTTTCAGTAACACCATCAGACAAGGCTGGGTTGGTAGATTCAGCGGAGTCTTGTTTACAGTGGTATTATGGCTTGCACTGTTGAGTGCCCCCCGGTGGTAATGAGATCAGCCGCTGGTCACTGACGTTTTCAGTATTCGGTCCTAACGCTGCTGCCAGTGGCAATGGTGGCCAAATTACTACAGGGTAGTAGGTCCCGCCAGTGTCGTATGGGTCAGTTGGGAACTAGCCTACATACCTATGCTTACGTCTAACAACATGGCAGGGGTGATAGCAAAAGGGGTTAAGTAATTCCCGGTTTTAAATAGGTCGTCCCTCATTTGGTTTCTCATAAGTTCTACTCCTGAGTCTTAATAGCCAGCGCAGAATCCTTTTGAAGGCGAATTGCGCAAGAGGACTTCCTTCTACCCAAAGTAGGGATAATCAGTCTGGGACCATGCGGAGCAGAATTAGAGACATGAGAAACAGCTGGTATTATATTGTTTGGTGGCACCATTTGAATACTATTTAAGTGGGTACATGATGAGGTTAATTGTCAGGTTAAAATAATAATAATAATAATAATTGCTACAACTACTGCTTGCTTGGGACAAAGGCAGCACAATGTTC
Organism: Lissotriton vulgaris; assembly: GCF_964263255.1. Lineage (NCBI taxonomy): Eukaryota > Metazoa > Chordata > Amphibia > Caudata > Salamandridae > Lissotriton > Lissotriton vulgaris. Next base: position 1,158,484,885 of record NC_141685.1, read on the forward strand.
TTGTTGCTGAGCACTTAGGTTCGATAAAGGTAATAAGCACTTGGTTTAAATGGAGGTGATAACCTTAAGAGACTGGATTAGTGTCACCAGTCCAAGGTAATACAGTGGTATTAGCAGGCAGAGGGAAGTATTTAGCACGACCTACGCTGAGCCACTTACCTGGGGATAAAGTAGCAGGAGGAGGGGTATCAGTTGAATTACACATCTGGTCAGCCTATCTAGAGGCGGTTTGGTGGGGGTGCCGATAAGGTACCGTAATCATAGGCTGCATCTCTTGGAGGAGTAATTGCACATCAAGTCTAATATTATCATGATTAAGCCAGCCTGGGATACAATCATGTGAACATCTAGCCATTTGATCTCAACTGTGTATAGAAAAGCACCAACTCTCACATAAGGAGCAGCCTCCATCAGCAGGAGGAAGCTGTACATCAAAGGAATGACAGGGTGTGAGTGAGGAATCCCTGCAGAAGGGACACCTTAGAGCTGGTTGGGCTCTGGGCGTGCGAGTGAGGGGGCTCTCCTGCTGTTGCTTCTGGACTTTCAGTCCGCACTGGTGATGCTCAGTGGATGTTCTACGGGTGTTGTGCTGGGCTCTGAGCACATTGGCTAGGAGAGATGTGCTGGTGATTCACTCTGGGGCAGAAGGGGAGTGTAGGAGGACTTACAGAGGTGCTCACTCGGAGAGTCTGGGGTGGTGACAGCCTATCATGGTCCAGGGTGGACAAGACGCAAAGGGCCTTGGGGATTATTCACAATTGGTTAGGGTTAGAAGGTTTGGGGCCTGAGGACGTTTCAGCTCATTTGCGGAGGGCGCTCAATAAAGATCTGCCTATCCCAGATGTGCTGGTTATTCATGTGGGGGCCGAAAACCTGGTCTCGGGGGGCAGGCGGGTAGCCAAGGAGGCTTATTTTCTCTTCTTACTTGGATCACAAGGGCATTACCAGACACAACCATTATTTGGTCAGAGGTTCTCACCCGGAGAGAGTGGGGGGTGAGGTGCCAGCAGCAGCCATGAATGCATCAGTAAGTAAAATGAATGGAGAGGTGGAAAAGCTGTTGGGGGGTTCACTGATCCTGGTTATTAGACATAGCTTGCTGCAGAAATTGACTTCAGATGTGTATCGGACGGGGGATGTGCACCTGACCAGGGTAAGGTTGGAGGTGTTTGTGCAAACCATTCTGGGGGCCATTGCCTTACACCCTGGAAGAGTGGCAGGGCGTTGGCATGGGGGGAGGGCAAGGGCGCCAGTGGGGCACCTTGCCCTGTGGCGGGGTCCCTTCTAAGAGAAAAGGCTGGGGGACTCCTTTTAGATGGAAAAACGGTTGACCCTGGAGCAGGGGAGGCAATTATGGCGGCTCTAGGCAGGCGGGAGAGGGGGCCGTCCTGCTGATGGTCCTGGACTCTGGCTCTACCCTAGAAGCTGGTGGCTTGGAAAAGGGGGTGGTGTTGTGTCCTGCTGGTACAACACGCCTCTAGAGATGCCAATTTGTATATATATATGGTAAACTGTAGCGCATATGTAGGGGCGCAGCATTTATGTGTGAATTAATAAATGGTCAATGTGGGAAGTTTTACCCACAACTGAAAATGGTGTTTGGTATAATAATAAAGCTACGCAGAGGACATCAATCATTTGTAAGTGTTTTACTGGGGAGGGGTGAGCCAGGGGTGATGAGCGAATGGCACGAGATATCCCCACTAACAGGGGAAGCTAATGCCAACCACAAGCAAAACGCTCCTCTACCAGGTAAATGGTCCTGGTAAACATCCAGTCAGTGAATGGCAAAATAAAAATTGATGGACAGAATGCTGAACAATGTCAAACATTCAACCCCAGTACAGAGATCGGGGCTTAAATCCATCGTAATTATGGTCCCCATGCCATTCTTGTTTGGACCCAGCCATGTACAAATGTCTGGAACTCTGCTCCCCATGGGAACAGTCCGGCCATAACTGCTAGACGAGGTCCTCCCAGGACCAGAAACATTCACCGTGGAACCGGTTTGTGGGTATTATCCCTCATCAACCAGCCTAGCTTGACTCCAATGGCATGGTGAGCTTGGAACCCACGTCTGGGCATACCCGTTCAAAAAGAACAATTGATGGATTGAATGCAGAACAATGGCAAACATTCACCCAAAGTACAGAGATCTGGGCCTAAATCCATCGCAATTGAATTCACAATGCTATTCGAGTTTAGACTCAGCCATATGCAAATCAGTCTTCACCCCGCTCCCCATGGGAATAGTCCAGTCCGAACTGCCATGCAAGGTCCTCCCTGGACTGGTAACAAGCCTCATTAGTTATCACCCCTCAACCAGGCTAGCTTGACTCCAGTGGCATGAAGACCACGGGACTCACGTCTGAGTTCCCTTCCATTGCCATGGCAGAGACTCCACTCCTAGACCTTGGTGAATATTCTGGTATGTCGAGCCCAAGAGCAGAAGCAGACACAGCAGTAAGCTATATCTCAAAATGTCATTAATAAACATAGAATCAGCTCTCACAGCAAAATAAATACTGATTTAAATAAGCAAATACATCTATGCAAAGCCCTAAGGCTTTGTACTACGAGAAAAAGATGGCTGATTTTCGAACAGTTTGTTCTTTGAGAACAGTATAATAAATAATATAATCACTGAGACACAAACCAATTTAATCAAATATTCGCCTTCAGAAACCTTTCGACTATCACCAAACTGACATTAGCAAAAGCCCCAGAGGACAAACTTCTGCAGAGCCCAATGTGAGTAAAACCTCGATAGAAAGAGGAACACACCTACACTCTTCCGACAAAAGGTGTGCTGTCTCAAACCCAAGGAAATAAAACTCACTTCTAGGGATATCACACACTTTCATTAAGTGTGGGAACTGTGGGTACACAATATGATAGAGACAGCATGAAAAGCTACAGATCCCTTGATTAGACTCTGGCCTTGTAGCTCTTCACAAAGAGCTGAGTAAACTGGTCAGTCGAAAACATAGAGAACCGGATACCAGGTCTGGAGAACTGAATGAATACCAAGCACCTTAAGAAGATACATTGCACTAGAGAGGCAGTAAAAGAATCTATAAGGCACAAGAAAACTTATAGAAATTGAATAATTCATATTGTCCTAACCTACTGGAATAGAAAAAGGAATATGCATGCCAATGCAAATCAGTCAAAGCATCTGCTACCCTCAGGATTACACACTGCGCTCTGCTGTTACCTAGCCATATTCATATTATATAAGTAATAATACCAAATGGGAATTGACACCATTCAGTAGAATAAAACTGACTGTAAAGGAATTTAAGGCTCTATTGATTAGCCTACTACCATACATAAACCACAAATGCTACATGCACATTTTGCTGGACAAAACCTCTAGCTGGCAGAAAAAGAGGCAGAATGCAATTTCCACTCTGACCTTATCAGTAAATCAAGACTTGTTCTTCTATATGAAGCCACACTTAGAAATCTATTGCACTTTCTGCATCCCCATAATGCCTTCTGAATCCCCATCTGTGGAACAAGGGCTACCAGATAGGATGTGATTATTCAACCCCACTAGACTCTGGAGTGGCACATCTAATGAGGGTGAAGTAAAGGGTTCTTCCCACCTTAGTAGTATTGGAAAAATATTGTTGGTGTTTTTTGGACCTGGCCCTTTTTGCAGGTTTATCCCCAAACATGTTGCCTTTTGCCTCCTATTTTTATGATATCCTTTTGTTGGCTATAGGCCAGGGGCGTAACACAAGCCCCAGCAGCCCCGTGGTGGGGGGCATCCTGAGCTGCAGGGGGCCCCCTCAGCACAGTACTCAGCCCCAAATTCTCTGGATTAAATATGGAATGGGGGCCCCTTCGTGTGCAACTTTTGTTACCCCACTGCTATAGGCCTCTGGGCCCTTTGCCACTGCTGATCTGTGCTAAAGTGCAAGAGCTCCCTGTGAAAAAGTGATTCTGATTGGTTATCCATTAGTGGAATATTTGATTTACTAGTAAGTCCCTACTAAAGTGTACTGCGTGTACCAGGCCCTGTAAATCAAATGCTGCTAGTGGTAGTGGTAGCCCTATAAATGTGTCTGAGACCTGCCACAGCAGTGTATGCACGCATAGTTTTTAACTGCCATGTTAACCTGGCAAGTGCACCTAATTGCCAGGCCACAACTTCCCCTTTTTCTACATGTATGGCACCCATAAGGTGGGCCCAAGTCACTCCCATGGCAAGGTGCTGTAAATTTGAAAGGTAGGATGTGTACTAGTGTGTTTTACATGTCCTGTTAGCAAAATCCTGCTAATTTTGTTTTTCACAATTACAAGGACTAGTTCTCCCATGGGCTATTAGTGGGGCTCCCTTGTAACATTTTACAAGCATAACTTTCAATTGGGAACAGTTAGAGATTTGGAGTTGGGCTCTCTAAACTCAAAATTTAATAACACACCTTTTAGTGAAGGTTGTTTTTAAATTATGTGTTTGAAAATGTCTCTTTTTAGAAAATGGCCATTTTCTTTTTTAACCATCCTGTGTGCCTCTGCCTGTTTGTGTATTCACCGTCTGCTTTTGGAGTGACAGGATCTGGGAATGTGCATTCACTCCAGCCAGTCATAGTGGGGTCAAGGTGTGTCCTACCTTTCCTGGGTGACTCGTAGCCAGGCTGAATAGACCTTTCTACATTTAGAGTGGTGGGAGGAGTTTTCACTAGCACCTGAATAGGCTGTGTCTGCTCTGCACTATGCTGTCTCCACCCTCTATAGTGAAGCTGGGCCTGGGAGGACAGAACTTGTTTTACTGAGCTCAGAGACTCTGGAAACAAAGACTACCAAGAGAAAATGAGGTATAAATATCAGACCTAAAACCCTAGAACTTTAGACTACTTCTGAAATCAAGAGGAACCTCTGCCAAGGAGAAGAGCTGAAGAGCTGTGAGGAGGAGACTGCCCCTTTGCTGTATGCTGCTTTGCTGGGTTGGCCTGCAGATGCTGCTTCTGCCAAGGAGAGGACAAAGACTGGGCTTTGCTTGAACCTGCTTGAGAACAATCTCGAAAGGGTTGTGTTTCCTTGCCTCATGTTCTGAAGTTTCAGGTACAGAAAGACTTCACTTGCAGCATCCCTGATCTCCACTGATCCGAGTTCTGACCTGCCTAGTGGTGCCAATCCCAGTTCTGGGCCCCTGGAGCTGTGCACTGCAAACCTGTGGCGGTTCAGAAGGAGGGACTCGGACAACAGAGGCTGGTAAGTGTGGTTTTATTTTAATGAAGGATTTTTTCTTCCTCTGTGATTGTCTTTCGCGAGCTAAGGTTGCAGGGTCCAAGGTGTCTGCGAGTGCACGGAATCTTCGGGGGCTGGTTCGCCTTCTTTCCTCCTCTGGTGATCCCCGATCTCTCTCTTTGGCCGGGTCCCAGCGCCACATGCGGGAGAAGAAAGAGAGGGCTTTAGAGTACGGAACGGTGCTCTTATGGTTCCCCTCGGGATCCCAGGGTAGTGCGGACATCGGTGCGATGTGTTCTATTTAAAAGGACTAAGTAGAGAGCATGTGACGGAGAGAATAGTGAGGATAGAAGGGGAGGGGGGTTCAAGGAAAGGTGGGGGCTGGAAGGTACAGACGGATAACACTCTATCAACAGACTATTTACACGGCGTTGCAACGCCGTCCCAGCCAGCCCGATACCCGGTCACGCACCTGTGTGAGTGTAGCGATGTCATGGTGAAGAAGCACACTGACTGGTGGTTACCTGTCCCTAATCCCACTCGTTCCCTGCAGACTAACAAACCAAGGGCGGAGTGGGACAGCGTTTCAGAACCGGAGGAAGACGTAGACCGCGGCGCCTTTAATTGGACCTTCGTGGAGCAAGACGCGACTCCGCCCCTTGCCGACGTCAGAGGACCCGGACTGGACAAAGAGCAGGATATCCTGTATGGTGGGTGTGTTTACACCTCGGAGGACGGAAGCGGAGAAGGCGAGCAAGCGTGGAAGGACGGAGCGGAGAAGAAGGACGGAGCGGAGAATACGGACGAGAGCACCAAGAGTGAGGGAGAGCCAGGAGGCCAACGACCCTGTGCATCGCCGTGCCACACTCCCGAGGGAGGAGTGTGGCTTTCCCAGGTACGGAGACGTTTGGCGGCTTGGGTGGGGAAGAAGAACGCCCCTGTGTAAATTTGTAAATTACCCTTGTGCGTGCCTGCCCTGTGTGTGTGTGACCCGATCCCCGTCCACCCTCCCTACCCGTTGGTTCCCTCACATTCTTACCCCGCCACTATGCACAATCATGGCTAGGTAGCGAAAGACACGGGTGACTCCTCACTTCACTTGGGCCCCTGATCAGTCCGGAAGTATCAAAATTTGAAACTAACGGCTCCCTCTGTTGGTCTCCTTTTTCCCTCGGTATACCGGCCTGGAGACCCGAAACAGAAGACAGCTACGCCGGTCAAGACAGCGTGGACTTTCCACAAGCCGAAGACACCGCCATCACGAACAACCTGGAGTTCGCCAGGGAAAGACTGACTTATAGGACAAAGAGAACCATAAAAATAAAGCCAAGTTTAAAACGTTATACCAGTGTACCGCCTCTACCTAACCCTGAAACCAGTACCGAACCCCCTCCCACGCCTACATTGGTGTCAGAAGTGGGATCCGCCCCTTCTCTGCCGGACCCAGCGATGGAACAGGTGATCCAGCAGCTCATTGAGGGGCAACAGAAATTGGAGTGGGCGGTAGGACAGCAGATGTCAGTAGCCGATGCGGACAGAGACCTGTTCAAAGCAACAATGGCCGCTCAGATGGACAGCCTTCAGAAAGTGGTACAGAGCCCAAGTGTACCTATACCGATGGAGAGAAGACAGTTCGGACCCTCGGGGGTACATTTACAAAAATACGTTCCGGGGGAAGACCCAGACGCCTTTTTAGTCAACTTTGAAAGAGCAGCCAGAGCATGCGGATGGCCGGAAGACAAGTGGCCTTTCTTTTTGGCTCCCCTCCTGTCTGGTGAAGCCCAGGCGGCTTACCAAGTAGCCAATCATACCGGAGTAACACCCTACGTGACCATCAAAGCAGTACTCTTGGACCACTTGGGGTTAGACACAGAAGCATACAGACTCCGATTCAGGAAAGAAAGAGGCGTAGCAGGAGAGCACCCTAAGACCCTGTACCTCAGGCTAAAAATGGCAGTGGATAAATGGTTGAGACCCGAGAGTCGAACCAAAGAAGAAGTAATGGCCAGCATCTATCTTGAACAATTCATGGAGGCTCTACCATACGGAACACAACGGTGGTTGAGACAACATTCCGGGCTAACTCCAGACCAAGCCATCGAGATGGCTTCTAACTATAACCGAGCGATGCCCCGCACGTTTCCCTGGGACTCTGACAAGGGCAACAAATCCAGCCCGGGACCCGTGAAACAAGACAAGAAACCAAACAAACCAACCCCGGACATTGGGAGGCCTCGCCCGATAAGAGTTGATGCTCCTCCACACAGGGGTCCACAGTGTTTTGAGTGTGGGGAGTGGGGCCACATTGCCCGAATGTGTCCACGAAAGAAGACTGTAGAAGAACCAATAGAGGTCGGGTATATACCGAGAGCCGTGATGTACACAGCCGAGATGGGGCCCTCCTTTTACGTAAGGATGTTTGTAAATAGTCAAAGCGTTAAAGCCCTCCTAGACTCAGGATGTCGACAATCTGTAATACAGTCTAAATTTGTTCTACCTGCACAGCTAGGCCCGAGGCTATCGTGCATATCAGATGTGTCCACGGGGATGTGAAGCCCTACCCCGTAGCCCAAGTCACCCTACGCCCAATAGGCAGAGACCCCTGTGAGGTAAAAGTGGGGGTGGTGGACTCCCTACCAGAGGACCTGATAGTGGGAATAGGTAACCCTGATTTCCTTGCCCTCTTCAGGAGAGAGTTGAGGGCCCAACCACGAGAAGCATATCTAGCAACTGAACCTTGGGAGTTAGATAAGGGGTTTAAGTTCGCGCAAGCCAATGATCCAACTCTTATGAACGCCTGGGAGTCAGGACATAGAGAACAAACAACGCCTTCCCAGGGGTATCCCAAGTTCAGGATCCTGAATGACCTACTGTATAGGGAAGGGAAGGCAGGCAAACCCCTTCAGCTGGTTGTCCCGCAGGATTTTAGAGAGCAGATATTGTTCTATGCACACACCCACCTGACAGCAGGGCATAGCGGGGACGAAAAGACACTACAAAGCATAGTCCGTTTATTCTTTTGGCCTGGCATTTACAAGACAGCCGAAATGTATTGTAAACAATGCGAAGTCTGCCAAAAGAAGAACATGTACAGGCCCCCAGCAGTACCCCTACAACCCTTGCCTATAATAGGTAATCCCTTCGAGAGGGTGGGCATGGACTTAATAGGACCCCTCCCACGCACCCCGAGAGGGCACACATACGCTTTAGTCATAGTGGACTACAACACCAGGTTTCCGGAAGCCTTTGCCCTGAGCACTCCTACCACAAAAAACGTGGCCGAAAAACTGGTTGAGTTGTTTGCTAGGGTAGGATTCCCTAGGGAGATACTTACAGACCAGGGGACCCCTTTTGTTTCCAGAATGATGTCTGAAGTATGGAAACTGTTAGATCTGAAACATATACGCACGTCCGCCTACCACCCACAAACAGATGGGTTGGTCGAAAGGTATAATCGCACATTGAAGGCCACCCTTAAGAAAATGTTGAGTGCGGAAAACAAAGACTGGGACAAATTGCTGCCCTTAGCACTTTATGTATTACGGTCACAAGTGCAAAGCAGTTTAGGGTTTTCACCTTTCGAACTCCTTTATGGGCGACAACCTAGATCCCTGTTAGAAATCACCAGGGAAGCCTGGAAAAGGGAAGAAGCGGCAGAACAAAGGTCCCTATTGGATTACACGACTCAACTGAAATCCCGGTTAGGCAAGTTAAGAGACTTAGCTTATTCCAATTTGGAAAAAGCCCAGGTCCACCAGAAACTGCATTACGACAAAGGGAAGAAATGGAGGGTTCTACACCAAGGGGAATGGGCCTTGGTACTTCTTCCATCATCCACTAAGAAGTTCAGGAGTGAATGGAAGGGACCCTATCTGATCACTGAGACCCTGGGAAACACCACTTACAAACTACAAGTCTCTCCATCACGTCAACAGACCTTCCACATCAACCTGTTAAAAAAATGGATAGGTCCCCTTCCCAAAACAATACAGCTAGCACTACCAGGACGAGACGAGTGGTCAACCCTGGAACACCTACCGATTAACCCGGACTTGCCAAGCGATAAACGTGCGGAGCTGGTACACAAATTACAGCGGTTCTCCTCCATGTTCTCAGACAAACCAGGGTGTACCCACTTAGCAGAACACTGTATAAAGACAGAAGAAGGGAAAGTGGTTAAAAAAAGACCATATCGCATTCCAGCCGCAAGGCGAGACAACGTTAAAAAGGAAGTCAGGGACATGTTACAACTAGGCGTCATACGTCCATCAAAAAGCAACTGGGCTTCGCCCATAGTTATGGTCCCAAAACCGGACGGGTCCACCCGTTTTTGTATGGACTTTAGGGCTCTCAACGCAATCTCCTCTTTCAACGCCTTCCCTATACCCAGGGTGGACGAGTTAATTGAAAGGATAGGAGAAGCAAAATACATCACCACGCTGGACCTGACAAAAGGCTATTGGCAGGTGCCACTGCGGGAAAGTGACAAGCACAAAACAGCCTTTGCCACAGACGATGGTTTATACGAATTCAACGTTTTACCATTCGGGCTCCATGGAGCCCCGGCAACATTTCAAAGGTTAATGAACACCGTGTTAGCCCCACACTCCGAGTATAGCTCAGTATACCTCGATGATATTGTTATTTTCAGCCTCACATGGGAGGACCACTTAATACATGTGGAGAGTATCCTAACTGCCCTACTAAAAGCCAGGCTCCATGTCAATTCAAAGAAATCGAGAGCGGCCTTCCCCAAAGTTCAGTATCTCGGATACATGTTAGGAGACGGCGTTATCGCTCCCCAGGAAGAGAAAGTAAGCGCCATAACCAAAACACTGTTCCCATCCACTATCAGAGAATTGCGTGCCTTCTTGGGCCTTATAGGCTATTACAGGCGGTTCATTAAGGACTTCGGAGAAATTGCAGCTCCCTTAACGAATCTACTTAGGAAAAATTCCAACTTTAACAGAGGGAAACCACCTCCCGAAGAAGCACGACGGGCATTTGAAGCACTGAAGGGTACTATCACATCCAGCCCGGTCCTCATTCCCCCTAACTTTGAGAAACCTTTTATCCTAGCGACGGATGCCTCGGATACAGGAGTAGGCGCAGTCCTATCACAGGAGGGGGAGGATGGGATGGAACATCCTATTCTCTTTATAAGCAGGAAGCTACATCACAGAGAAAAACAGTACCCTACCGTAGAAAAGGAGTGTCTAGCGATACGATGGGCTGTCGACAAACTAAGATATTACCTAGAGGGTAGACCCTTCACTCTGCACTCCGATCACGCTCCGCTGCAGTGGATGCAGAAGAACCTGTCCCAGAACGCACGAGTGCAGAGATGGTTTTTGTACTTGCAGCCCTTTACGTTTAAAATTGTACACAAGAAAGGCACTGCAAACAGTAATGCTGACCTCCTGTCAAGGGCACCTATTCTCCCCGAACGGGAGAATCCAAGGGGGGAGGTGTGTAGCGATGTCATGGTGAAGAAGCACACTGACTGGTGGTTACCTGTCCCTAATCCCACTCGTTCCCTGCAGACTAACAAACCAAGGGCGGAGTGGGACAGCGTTTCAGAACCGGAGGAAGACGGAGACTGCGGCGCCTTTAAATGGACCTTCGTGGAGCAAGACGCGACTCCGCCCCTTGCCGACGTCAGAGGACCCGGACTGGACAAAGAGCAGGATATCCTGTATGGTGGGTGTGTTTACACCTCGGAGGACGGAAGCGGAGAAGGCGAGCAAGCGTGGAAGGACGGAGCGGAGAAGAAGGACGGAGCGGAGAATATGGACGAGAGCACCAAGACTGAGGGAGAGCCAGGAAGCCAACGACCCTGTGCATCGCCATGCCACACTCCCGAGGGAGGAGTGTGGCTTTCCCAGGTACGGAGACGTTTGGCGGCTTGGGTGGGGAAGAAGAACGCCCCTGTGTAAATTTGTAAATTACCCTTGTGCGTGCCTGCCCTGTGTGTGTGTGACCCGATCCCCGTCCACCCTCCCTACCCGTTGGTTACCTCACATTCTTACCCCGCCACTATGCACAATCACGGCTAGGTAGCGAAAGACACGGGTGACTCCTCACTTCACTTGGGCCCCTGATCAGTCCGGAAGTATCAAAATTTTAAACTAACGGCTCCCTCTGTTGGTCTCCTTTTTCCCTCGGTATACCGGCCTGGAGACCCGAAACAGAAGACAGCTACGCCGGTCAAGACAGCGTGGACTTTCCACAAGCCGAAGACACCGCCATCACGAACAACCTGGAGTTCGCCAGGGAAAGACTGACTTATAGGACAAAGAGAACCATAAAAATAAAGCCAAGTTTAAAACGTTATACCAGTGTACCGCCTCTACCTAACCCTGAAACCAGTACCGAACCCCCTCCCACGCCTACAGTGAGCCACACTCCTCCGCGGGTGTGGCTGGTTGGTGTGTGGGAACGTTGGCCTCCAGGCAGTGCTGCTCCTTCTCTCCGCTCTTCCGGCAGGTCTTCCCTCGGTTTTTCTTCGTCCTCCACAGTCTCTCGTCGCGCTCCTCTCCACTCCCGGGTGTCGAGACACGGCGATCTCTCCACTTCCTGCTTTTTGTTCACTCCTCCTGCCGTCTCGTCATCCGGGGCGTGTATGATTCCTCCAGTAGACTCGCGTCATAGGAGGGAGTGTCTTCTTCTGAATCCGTGGCATTTTTAAAGGTACAGTTCTCCATGTGGGAGGGTAGTTGGCTCCAGCACGCTTCGGACTCCGTTTCCCAGGGGTCCTGAAGCGATGTAAGAGAGGGGGTATCATGATTGTCAGCTGACCACCAGTCCTTTTCACGATCGGTCCCCACCACCCCGCTACACTCCTCCCCCTTAGATTCTCCAATTCAGGGAGAGTACATAGCCTAGAGAGAAAGTCGGCATTGCCATGGTCTCTGCCCCTCTTATGTTATATGGTGAAAGAGAAGGGCTGCAAAAAGAGGAACCACCTCAGGACCCTCTGATTTTGGGACTTCTGTCTATACATCCACTGTAGTGGGGCATGGTCTGTAAACAGGGTGAAGTTTTTTCCCTTGAGGTAGTATTTGAGTTTTTCTACAGCCCAGCGAATTGCTAAACATTCCCTTTCAATTGTGGGGTAATTTGTTTCTCGAGGGTGTAGTTGCGAAGTGGGTGCTCCAGACCATCTTTTCCTATTTGGGAGAGGTCCGCCCCGATTCCAGTGTCGGAGGCGTCTGTAGCTACCACAAAGGGTTTGTCAAAATCTGGGGCTATCAATATGGGGCTGGTGGTAAGGGCTTCTTTTAACTTCTGAAATGCTGCCTTAGCCTCCTCAGGGGGACACTGTATCTGCCTTGGGCTTACCCCCTTCTGGAGGAGATTAGTCAAAGGAGCAGCTAGTTCCGCAAAGTTGTCCAGGAACCTTCGATAGTAGCCAATGAGGCCTAGGAAAGCCCTTAGTTCTTTCTTTGTTTTAGGAAAGGGCGTGTCTCGTATGGCCTTCACCTTCTCCTCCTGGGGCGCTATAGCCCCATCGCCCAACATGTAACCCAAACATTTGACATTTGAGTACGCTGCTCGGGACTTCTTGGCATTTATGTGCAACCTGACATCCCTCAAGGCTAATAGTATGGTTCGCAGATGTTTCAGGTGGTTCTGCCAGGAATCACTGAAAATGACGATGTCGTCTAGATATACTGAGCAGAACCCTCGAAAAGAAAGGAGGATTTTGTGCATTAACCTCTGAAATGTGGCTGGCGCACCATGTAAGCCGAATGGCAGCACGTTAAATTCAAATAGTCCTTCGTCAGTAGAGAAGGCCGTTTTGTGTCTGTCCTGCTCCCGTAGAGGCACTTGCCAATAGCCCTTCGTTAGGTCTAATGTTGTTATAAAACGGGCTTCTCCAATGCGTTCAATTAACTCATCGACTCTCTGGATGGGGTACGCATCAAAGGAGGAAATAGCATTGAGTGCCCTAAAGTCCATACAGAACCTCGTTGATCCGTCTAGTTTAGGCACCATCACAATCGGGGATGACAAGCTGCTGCGTGACGACCTGATTACCCCTAGGCGCAACATGTCCTGCACCTCTTTCCTTACTAGCCTTCCCTTCTAGCGGCTGGAATCCTATAGGGCCGTAGTTTTGCCGTCTTCCCTGGCTCCGTCTCTATTCTATGTTCGATCAATGTAGTACTACCTGGTTTATCCGAGAATAAATCAGCAAAGGGTTGTAGGGTCTCCTTTAGTTCCTGCTTCATAGTGGTACTGATCTCCTCGTTGATAGGGAGGGCTGCCAGTGTGGTGGCATCCATAGGGGATGGCAGACTGAACTGAGTGTTCCTGGGTAGAGGTCCTAGCCATTTTTTTAACATGTTTATGTGAAAACATTGTTTTCTGGCTAGGGATATTTGGAGTCTGTAGGTTGTGGTTCCGATTACTTCAACAACCTGATAAGGACCCTTCCATTCCCTCTGGAATTTGTGTGCGATGATTGGCATTAGGACCAATGCCCAATCCCCCAAATTCATTTTTGTCCACCTTTTCCCCCTGTCATAAGTTTTTTTCTGTCGTAGCTGGCTGCGTTCGATGTTAGAGTAGGCCAGGTCCCTCAATTTCCCTATCTTGCTACGCAACAACTGTGTGCACTCTAGGAGTGACCGTGATTCCTCCTTGTTAGACCTGTCTGGCTTTTTGGCGAAGTCCCTCCTAATTATTATTTATTTTGTCCCCTTTTTGCCCCTCATACCCTTGATAATTTTTTTTGTCTACTGACTTTTTGTAGGTGTTGGCCAGGGGGATAGGTGTTCTTTCTCCCCCTCATAATCTTTTACCACAGGCCCAGAGGCCTGTTCTGACAGGAAAGTTGGCACCACCTAAAATGGTGGCCACCAACTGCCCCAACTGTCACACCCAGAACTTGGCCATAGCCTAGCATAGGGCATTCTAGAACCTTCTGGTCCATTCTGGACCACTGAAGGGCAGCCTATATAAGGCGGAATGCGGGGAAGCCATTGTGTGCTGACCAGAGAGTGGAGGAGTGAGGCAGTGGTGAGAGGAGGAGGACGCACTGGGAGCAGCTAGTTTGTCCTTGTGACAGACAGTCACTACAGTGAGACGTTCCCCCTTCAGCCCCTGACCAATCCCTCCCCAATCATCTTCTGCTGATAAGGAAATCAATCTACTTGTGAAGGAAGTCCCTTCTAAATCTGAGCCCCAGTGAACCCTGTCAGGACGCTCTTAGTAGAGGATTTCCCTAACTTCCAATTTCCCCTTGCCAGCGCTTCACATACCAGCCTTGAGGAGGAGCTGTGAGCCCCGCGTTGTGGCCGGTGTCCCTTGACGCGCTGTGAAGAAGACGCGTGTCTGTGGAGCCTTAGCAGCCTGGGGGAGCGAGTGCGCCGCTCTGAAGTGTAGTCCCGGTGGAGCCAGGTGAGGGGAGAGACTGCGCAGAGAAGCGGAGACAGCGCAGCGCCAGGCGGGAATACTAATCCCTCGCGCCCGCGCTGTTCAGCTCTGCATTGCGGGAGGCGGATCTGAGGAGGCGAGGCCTGCGGGAGGCGTGTGTCGGAGGCGAGCCGCCTCCGTGTTCCGGCGGCCTGAGCGACATCGCGGGAAGCGTCTGAACGACGCGCAAGCCCAGTGGGAGGCCAGCGAAGTGGGAGTTGAGGAAGAGAACCGGCGGAAGGCGGAGCAGCCTTTCGCCAACGGAGCCCGCGAAAAGGGCATTGCTCTGCTCATTAACGAGGCCCCTCGCCCAGCGCTGTGAAGAGGAAGCGCGCCTGGGCTGAGGAAATTTGACAAGCCCCCCCCTCACGCCCTGTTAGCGAGAAGCGCATCGCTCTGATCATTAACGAGGCCCCTCGCCCAGCGCTGTGAAGAGGAAGCGCGCCTGGGCTGAGGAAACCTGACAAGCCCCCCCCCCCCCCACGCCAGCACCAGGCAAGCAGCTGGTTGGGGAAGCCAGAGGCCGGTTGACAACTAGAAGCCTGTGGACTGGGGCAGGACAAGTGACCCGAATACAGTAAGGAGAAGTGGGGGGTGAGGAGGAATAGGGCTGAGCCCTTTCTGGTGTGGTGATTAATCACAAGACCTAACGCCTAACTAGATGCCCTGATAACCTGACATCTTTAGACTTAAACTGTGCCAGAGAAGGTGTGAGGGAGGTTAACTTCATTACCCCAACCTCATTTTCTACAAGTCTAGAGAAGCAGCTAATAAGCTAAACATCAGAGGGGAACCTAGGCTGTTGTGGGAGAAGTGCACTGTCTGTACTGGTTATAGGGGAAACTCCCTCCAGATCCTCATAGCCATTGTTGGGGTGAACAGTAAACGTGTGAAATTCCTGCGTTATACTCCGAGTGTGCATTCTAGCCCTGTATTAAGGTGCGGATAAGGGGAGAGAGATCTTAGCCCTGTGGTAAAGGAGTATCCAGTGATTTGGCAGGCTAAAGTGATGAAATATTGATGACATTGTTTATTAATGTAAAGTGACACTGCTTAGTGTAAACCTGTTGGGATACTTTTAATTCCTGAAGTAAGCAATTCTGAATCCTTGACAACTAAATGCTTTGAACTGTAATTTCTCCACAGAAAGAAGAGTGTTATTTACTTCTCTAAATCAAAGGTATAATTGTTATTTCTGAGAGGAACGGAAATGTCTTACACTGTATAATTTGAAACCAAAGAGCATATTATTTTTATAAAGCAATACGTATTTTCCCACATATTTTTGGTGTAGTGTTTTCTTTTTGAGTGCTATTGCGTGGAATTACTTTTGGGTGGTCTGCAACCTTTACACTGTGCCTCTGATATGCTAGTCTTGCCCTAGTTCAGGCTACCCCAGTTCCAACTTATTGGTGCCTAGCGGTGGGATCCTGACTTGGTTTCAGCTACTCACTAGTAATTTGACGTAATACACTAAACCTACACCAGGAGTTTTCTCCTTGCGGCCCTCCCAATTAGTCTTTTTGATTTTTCCAAATTTATTCCTGGTGGTGGGTGGAGTTGGCTTTAGGTTGCCCTTGCAACTCTGAAATTTCTGGTGTGTATCTAGGTTTGCCTGACTCACAATGGAGTTCGCTGTGGAAAACCTAGAGGTCTATTCCGTGTCACAATTGAAAATGTTCTGCCAACAAATGGGGGTATTTTTCAAACATGGTACCAGGAAGGGGGAGCTCCAGACCAGTCTTAGGGCTTGGGTGGAGGCACACCAAGGAAAGAAGGAGGAGGAGGAAGAGGCCGACCAGGACACGGTGGGGGAGGTAGAAGAGTTATTCCACACTGAAGGGGAAAACTTACTCCCAGGACCAGTGTCCTACTCCAGAAGGGGCAGTAGCATCTCTGGGGGAAGCCTAACGGAAGCCGAGCTCACCGATAGGAGGGAGAAAAGACAGTTAAGGTGGGAGTTGGCTAAGTTGGAGCAGGAGAAAGAGGAGAGGAGGATGGCCCACGAGTTCAGACTGAAGGAACTGGAGCTCCAAAGTCTGCGACGGGGGTCCTCTCCTAGTAGGAATGGTGGCAGCGAACCAAAGGAGTCAGCCAGGGAGACCAAACCCCATTTACCAAAAGACCTGATAGCGAGCTTCAGTCAGGGGGACGATATAGCAAAGTGGCTGGCTGCTTATGAGGTTTCTCTGAGGGTTCATGGGGTGCAGGAGAAGCACTGGGGGGGTGGTTTGTACAGGTACATGCCTCCTGCTGGTCGGGACACCTTGCTGGCCCTGGAACCAGGGGAACAAACTAACTACCCCACCATGAAGCTGGCGTTGTTAAGGAAGTTCGGGCTTACCCCAGAAAGGTACCGACAGAAGTTTAGGGGGAGCCACAAATTAGGTACTCAGAACTGGGTGGACTTCCTTGACTATGCCAGAAAGGCCTTAGAGGGTTGGGTCAAGGGCAGTGAGGTAAAAGATTATGAGGGGCTGTACGATCTATTTTTGAGAGAACACCTCCTCGAGAAATGTTTTCCCGAGCTGCGCCAACACCTGGTGGACAGCAAGCTGACCAATCCCCGGAAGCTTGCAGAGGAGGCGGACATCTGGACAAGTACCCGGGTGTCCTCCAAGGGGACTGGAGGGGAATCTCAAAAAGCCGGACAGGGCGCCCCCCAGAAGAAGGAGGGGGGGGAGAAAAAGAAAGAGTTCTCTAAAGGTCCCCAAAATAACTTCCAAGGGAAGGGAGCAGGTTTCACCCCTAGGGCAAACCCGCCCAGAAACCCTAATCCTGGCCAAAGCCAGCAGCCAAGGGTTCTCCACTGTTTTGAATGTGGTGGTGTTGGACATTATAAGGGGGATGTCAGATGCCCAAAGAGACCACCCCCTCCCACCGGAGGAAAGTCACCGGGAGTAGCTAGTGTAGCGCTCCGGGAGGAGTTGCCCTTAAATAAGGGGGGTGAGTGGGCGGGTGTCACCTTAGTGTCCCTGGGAGAGCGGGAGATGGTGCCAAAGATCCAGGTGCCCCCAAATACTACAAAGTATGGGCAATGGGTTACCATCAATGGCCAGAGAGGGGAGGCTCTGAGAGATACAGGAGCCAGCATGACTATGGTGAGAAGTCAGCTGGTGTCTCCAGAACAGGTTGTTCCTAATGTACTCCACCCCGCTGCGATGGCTGACGGCAGAATGGGCCACTATCCAGTGGCTGAGGTTCCCTTTGAGTGGGAGGGGGTTGCAGGTTCACTTCGAGTTGCCGTAAGCCCTGCCGTGCCAGTCGTTTGTCTGTTGGGGAATGACATGGAACACAACACTTGGAGAGAGGTGGAATACCGGACGCATTCTGCGATGCTGGGTACACCTGACTGGGCCTGTGTCAGCACACGGTCTGCGACTGCCCGGAGAGGGAGTTCGCCTGTGTTGGAGCCTGGAACAATGGCCCAACCCGCTGCTAAGAAGGGACAGTCCCGGAGACAGAGAAAGCCTGCTCCGGCTTCCACACCCCATGAGACAGATCGGCCACCTGCGGTGGTGGACCAGGAGTCCGTGGAGGGGGAAGTAGACTCTCTGGAGGATTTGCCCATCCCTGCGGAGTGGCATGTGGAGGGAGGTCCTACCAGAGAGGAATTCTGTAAGGGGCAGAGGGAGTGCCCCACCCTTGAGGGACTGAGGCGACAGGCTGAAGCCCAAGCAGCAGGTGATGTTACGGGACATTACCATATTTACTGGGAGGACGGACTCCTCTACAGTGAACCCAAGGTACCCTTGCCTGGTTCATCAAGGGCCTTGGTAGTCCCGCAACAGTACCAAGCCTTTCTTTTGGAATTGGCTCATGCCATACCCCTGGCAGGACACTTAGGCCAGGACAAGACCTTTGCACGGCTTGTCCTCCACTTTTACTGGCCTCAGATGAAAATGGCGTCCAACACTTACTGTAGGACATGTGTAACCTGCCAGGCCAGTGGGAAAACAGGGGTGAAGCTAAAGGCTCCCCTGGAACCACTTCCAGTCATTAGCACACCCTTTGAGAGGGTAGGCATCGACATTGTAGGGCCTTTGGATCCACCAACAACAGCTGGTCACAGGTTTATCCTGGTTCTGGTGGATCATGCCACACGGTACCCAGAGGCGATACCTCTGAGGACAGTCACTGCACCTGTAGTGGCAAGAGCCCTAATGGGAATCTTTACCCGAGTGGGATTTCCCAAGGAAGTTG
This sequence comes from Lissotriton vulgaris, assembly GCF_964263255.1. Classification (NCBI taxonomy): domain Eukaryota; kingdom Metazoa; phylum Chordata; class Amphibia; order Caudata; family Salamandridae; genus Lissotriton; species Lissotriton vulgaris. The sequence goes on from NC_141685.1 coordinate 1,158,503,707, forward strand.
TGTCTGACAGGGGGACCAACTTCATGTCAGCTTACATGCGGGCAATGTGGAAGGAGTGTGGAGTGACCTACCGGTTCACCACTCCTTATCACCCCCAGTCGAATGGACTGGTTGAGAGGTTTAATAAGACCTTGAAGGGCATGATCAGAAGTCTGCCCGAGAGCCTGCGGAGGAAATGGGACGTCCTCCTACCCTGTTTACTCTTTTCCTACAGGGAAGTGCCCCAGAAGGGAGTGGGCTTCAGCCCCTTTGAGCTTCTGTATGGGCACCCTGTACGCGGTCCTCTCAGCCTGGTGAAGGATGGTTGGGAGAAGTCTCCCAGGAAACCCCCCCAGGATGTGGTGAGCTACATGCTGGCCTTCAGGAGCCAAATGGCGAAGTTGTGGAAGCAAGCTTCTGACAACTTGGAGGCCAGCCAGGCAGTCATGAAGGAGTAGTATGACCACAATGCTCACCAGGTGGAATTGGAGCCTGGACAGAAAGTGTGGGTGATGGAACCTGGAGAGCTTAGCGCCCTCCAGGATCGCTGGACAGGCCCCATTTGAGGTGTTAGAAAAGAAGGGTAAGGCCACATACCTGGTGGACCTTAAGACCCCTCGACAGCCCCTTCGGGTGCTGCATGCCAACCGTCTCAAGCCCCACCATGAGAGGCCCGAAGTCATGTTGATGATGGTGACTGACGGGGAAGAGGAAGCGGAAAGCGAACCTCTCCCAGATCTCTTTTCGTCTCAAGAGAAGGATGGGTCAGTGGAGGGAGTGATTCTCTCTCCTACTCTAACTCCTGAGCAACGGGAGGACTGCCGCCAGATCCTGGAGCAGTACTCTTCATTGTTCTCCCTTGTCCCGGGAAGGACCCACCTGTGTACCCATGACATGGACACAGGAGACAGCCCACCAGTGAAGTCGAAGACCTACCGGCTGTCTGACAAGGTGAAGGCTAGCATTCATGGAGAGGTTGCCAAGATGCTAGAGCTGGGAGTAATTGAACCTTCCAACAGCCCTTGGTCTAGTCCGGTGGTGCTCGTGCCAAAAGCCGCACCACCAGGCACCACACCTGAACTGAGGTTCTGTGTGGATTACCGAGGACTGAATTCAGTGACAAGGACTGATGCTCATCCGATCCCTAGGGCGGATGAATTGATTGACCGGCTAGGAGCTGCCCAATATCTGAGTACCTTTGACCTCACTTCAGGGTACTGGCAGATCTCCTTGACAGATGGAGCAAGGAAAGGTCAGCCTTCTCCACGCCTGAGGGACACTACCAGTTCTGTGTGATGCCCTTTGGGCTCAAGAACGCCCCTGCCACATTTCAGCGGCTGGTGAACCAGGTCCTCTCTGGATTGGAGAGTTTCTCTGCTGCTTACTTGGATGACATTGCTGTCTTCAGTAGCAGTTGGGAGGACCATCTGCAGCATTTGCAGGCCGTTCTCCAGGCCCTGAGACAAGCTCGATTGACCATCAAAGCCAGCAAATGCCAGATTGGGCAGGGGTCGGTTGTGTACCTTGGACACTTGGTGGGTAGGGGGACTGTGCAGCCCCTGCAGGCGAAGATTGAGGCAATCATGGCCTGGGAACCCCCCAAGACACAGACTGAGGTCCGAGCTTTCCTGGGCCTCACAGGTTACTACCGTCGCTTTGTGAAGGGGTATGGCACTATTGTAGCGCCCCTCACAGAGCTCACCTCCAAGAAACAACCTCGACTGGTAGTTTGGACGGGAGCTTGTCAGCAAGCTTTCGAGAAGTTGAAACAGGCAATGTGTGCGGCACCGGTCCTGAAGGCCCCAGACTTCTCCAAGGAGTTCATTGTCCAAACAGATGCATCAGAACATGGCATTGGGGCAGTGTTATCGCAACTGAATGAAGAGGGCCTGGATCAACCTGTAGTCTTCTTATCCAGGAGACTGCTTCCCCGGGAACAGAAGTGGAGTGCCATTGAGAGGGAAGCTTTTGCGGTGGTGTGGGCTCTGAAGAAGCTGCGGCCATACCTCTTTGGCTCGCACTTCCTGGTTCAGACTGACCACCGACCCCTTCGTTGGCTGATGCAAATGAAGGGGGAAAATCCCAAGTTGTTGAGGTGGTCCATCTCCCTACAGGGAATGGACTTCCGGGTGGAACATCGGCCTGGAGTGGACCACGCCAATGCAGACGATCTCTCCAGGTATTTCCGCCTTAGTGATGAGGACTCCCAAGGGGTTGGGTAGTTCTCCCCACTTTCAGCTGGGGGGGACGCGTGTTAGACCTGTCTGGCTTTTTGGCGAAGTCCCTCCTAATTATTATTTATTTTGTCCCCTTTTTGCCCCTCATACCCTTGATAATTTTTTTTGTCTACTGACTTTTTGTAGGTGTTGGCCAGGGGGATAGGTGTTCTTTCTCCCCCTCATAATCTTTTACCACAGGCCCAGAGGCCTGTTCTGACAGGAAAGTTGGCACCACCTAAAATGGTGGCCACCAACTGCCCCAACTGTCACACCCAGAACTTGGCCATAGCCTAGCATAGGGCATTCTAGAACCTTCTGGTCCATTCTGGACCACTGAAGGGCAGCCTATATAAGGCGGAATGCGGGTAAGCCATTGTGTGCTGACCAGAGAGTGGAGGAGTGAGGCAGTGGTGAGAGGAGGAGGACGCACTGGGAGCAGCTAGTTTGTCCTTGTGACAGACAGTCACTACAGGGAGACGTTCCCCCTTCAGCCCCTGACCAATCCCTCCCCAATCATCTTCTGCTGATAAGGAAATCAATCTACTTGTGAAGGAAGTCCCTTCTAAATCTGAGCCCCAGTGAACCCTGTCAGGACGCTCTTAGTAGAGGATTTCCCTAACTTCCAATTTCCCCTTGCCAGCGCTTCACATACCAGCCTTGAGGAGGAGCTGTGAGCCCCGCGTTGTGGCCGGTGTCCCTTGACGCGCTGTGAAGAAGACGCGTGTCTGTGGAGCCTTAGTAGCCTGGGGGAGCGAGTGCGCCGCTCTGAAATGTAGTCCCGGTGGAGCCAGGTGAGGGGAGAGACTGCGCAGAGAAGCGGAGACAGCGCGGCGCCAGGCGGGAATACTAATCCCTCGCGCCCGCGCTGTTCAGCTCTACATTGCGGGAGGCGGATCTGAGGAGGCGAGGCCTGCGGGAGGCGTGTCTCAGAGGCGAGCCGCCTCCGTGTTCCGGCGGCCTGAGCGACATCGCGGGAAGCGTCTGAACGACGCGCAAGCCCAGTGGGAGGCCAGCGAAGTGGGAGTTGAGGAAGAGAACCGGCGGAAGGCGGAGCAGCCTTTCGCCAACGGAGCCAGCGAAAAGGGCATTGCTCTGTTCATTAACGAGGCCCCTCGCCCAGCGCTGTGAAGAGGAAGCGCGCCTGGGCTGAGGAAATTTGACAAGCCCCCCCCTCACGCCCTGTTAGCGAGAAGTGCATCGCTCTGATCATTAACGAGGCCCCTCGCCCAGCGCTGTGAAGAGGAAGCGCGCCTGGGCTGAGGAAACCTGACAAGCCCCCCCCACGCCAGCACCAGGCAAGCAGCTGGTTGGGGAAGCCAGAGGCCGGTTGACAACTAGAAGCCTGTGGACTGGGGCAGGACAAGTGACCCGAATACAGTAAGGAGAAGTGGGGGGTGAGGAGGAATAGGGCTGAGCCCTTTCTGGTGTGGTGATTAATCACAAGACCTAACGCCTAACTAGATGCCCTGATAACCTGACATCTTTAGACTTAAACTGTGCCAGAGAAGGTGTGAGGGAGGTTAACTTCATTACCCCAACCTCATTTTCTACAAGTCTAGAGAAGCAGCTAATAAGCTAAACATCAGAGGGGAACCTGGGCTGTTGTGGGAGAAGTGCACTGTCTGTACTGGTTATAGGGGAAACTCCCTCCAGATCCTCATAGCCATTGTTGGGGTGAACAGTAAACGTGTGAAATTCCTGCGTTATACTCCGAGTGTGCATTCTAGCCCTGTATTAAGGTGCGGATAAGGGGAGAGAGATCTTAGCCCTGTGGTAAAGGAGTATCCAGTGATTTGGCAGGCTAAAGTGATGAAATATTGATGACATTGTTTATTAATGTAAAGTGACACTGCTTAGTGTAAACCTGTTGGGATACTTTTAATTCCTGAAGTAAGCAATTCTGAATCCTTGACAACTAAATGCTTTGAACTGTAATTTCTCCACAGAAAGAAGAGTGTTATTTACTTCTCTAAATCAAAGGTATAATTGTTATTTCTGAGAGGAACGGAAATGTCTTACACTGTATATTTTGAAACCAAAGAGCATATTATTTTTATAAAGCAATACGTATTTTCCCACATCTTTTTGGTGTAGTGTTTTCTTTTTGAGTGCTATTGCGTGGAATTACTTTTGGGTGGTCTGCAACCTTTACACTGTGCCTCTGATATGCTAGTCTTGCCCTAGGCCAGGCTACCCCAGTTCCAACATATTGGTGCCTAGCGGTGGGATCCTGACTTGGTTGCAGCTACTCACTAGTAATTTGACGTAATACACTAAACCTACACCAGGAGTTTTCTCCTTGCGGCCCTCCCAATTAGTCTTTTTGATTTTCCAAATGTATTCCTGGTGGTGGGTGGAGTTGGCTTTAGGTTGCCCTTGCAACTCTGAAATTTCTGGTGTGTATCTAGGTTTGCCTGACTCACAATGGAGTTCGCTGTGGAAAACCTAGAGGTCTATTCCGTGTCACAATTGAAAATGTTCTGCCAACAAATGGGGGTATTTTTCAAACATGGTGCCAGGAAGGGGGAGCTCCAGACCAGTCTTAGGGCTTGGGTGGAGGCACACCAAGGAAAGAAGGAGGAGGAGGAAGAGGCCGACCAGGACACGGTGGGGAAGGTAGAAGAGTTATTCCACACTGAAGGGGAAAACTTACTCCCAGGACCAGTGTCCTACTCCAGAAGGGGCAGTAGCATCTCTGGGGGAAGCCTAACGGAAGCCGAGCTCACCGATAGGAGGGAGAAAAGACAGTTAAGGTGGGAGTTGGCTAAGTTGGAGCAGGAGAAAGAGGAGAGGAGGATGGCCCACGAGTTCAGACTGAAGGAACTGGAGCTCCAAAGTCTGCGACGGGGGTCCTCTCCTAGTAGGAATGGTGGCAGCGAACCAAAGGAGTCAGCCAGGGAGACCAAACCCCATTTACCAAAAGACCTGATAGCGAGCTTCAGTCAGGGGGACGATATAGCAAAGTGGCTGGCTGCTTATGAGGTTTCTCTGAGGGTTCATGGGGTGCAGGAGAAGCACTGGGGGGGTGGTTTGTACAGGTACATGCCTCCTGCTGGTCGGGACACCTTGCTGGCCCTGGAACCAGGGGAACAAACTAACTACCCCACCATGAAGCTGGCGTTGTTAAGGAAGTTCGGGCTTACCCCAGAAAGGTACCGACAGAAGTTTAGGGGGAGCCACAAATTAGGTACTCAGAACTGGGTGGACTTCCTTGACTACGCCAGAAAGGCCTTAGAGGGTTGGGTCAAGGGCAGTGAGGTAAAAGATTATGAGGGGCTGTACGATCTATTTTTGAGAGAACACCTCCTCGAGAAATGTTTTCCCGAGCTGCGCCAACACCTGGTGGACAGCAAGCTGACCAATCCCCGGAAGCTTGCAGAGGAGGCGGACATCTGGACAAGTACCCGGGTGTCCTCCAAGGGGACTGGAGGGGAATCTCAAAAAGCCGGACAGGGCGCCCCCCAGAAGAAGGAGGGGGGGAGAAAAAGAAAGAGTTCTCTAAAGGTCCCCAAAATAACTTCCAAGGGAAGGGAGCAGGTTTCACCCCTAGGGCAAACCCGCCCAGAAACCCTAATCCTGGCCAAAGCCAGCAGCCAAGGGTTCTCCACTGTTTTGAATGTGGTGGTGTTGGACATTATAAGGGGGATGTCAGATGCCCAAAGAGACCACCCCCTCCCACCGGAGGAAAGTCACCGGGAGTAGCTAGTGTAGCGCTCGGGGAGGAGTTGCCCTTAAATAAGGGGGGTGAGTGGGCGGGTGTCACCTTAGTGTCCCTGGGAGAGCGGGAGATGGTGCCAAAGATCCAGGTGCCCCCAAATACTACAAAGTATGGGCAATGGGTTACCATCAATGGCCAGAGAGGGGAGGCTCTGAGAGATACAGGAGCCAGCATGACTATGGTGAGAAGTCAGCTGGTGTCTCCAGAACAGGTTGTTCCTAATGTACTCCACCCCGCCGCGATGGCTGACGGCAGAATGGGTCACTATCCAGTGGCTGAGGTTCCCTTTGAGTGGGAGGGGGTTGCAGGTTCACTTCGAGTTGCCGTAAGCCCTGCCGTGCCAGTCGATTGTCTGTTGGGGAATGACATGGAACACAACACTTGGAGAGAGGTGGAATACCGGACGCATTCTGCGATACTGGGTACACCTGACTGGGCCTGTGTCAGCACACGGTCTGCGACTGCCCGGAGAGGGAGTTCGCCTGGGTTGGAGCCTGGAACAATGGCCCAACCCGCTGCTAAGAAGGGACAGACCCGGAGACAGAGAAAGCCTGCTCCGGCTTCCACACCCCATGAGACAGATCGGCCACCTGCCGTGGTGGACCAGGAGTCCGTGGAGGGGGAAGTAGACTCTCTGGAGGATTTGCCCATCCCTGCGGAGTGGCATGTGAAGGGAGGTCCTCCCAGAGAGGAATTCTGTAAGGGGCAGAGGGAGTGCCCCACCCTTGAGGGACTGAGGCGACAGGCTGAAGCCCAAGCAGCAGGTGATGTTACGGGACATTACCATATTTACTGGGAGGACGGACTCCTCTACAGTGAACCCAAGGTACCCTTGCCTGGTTCATCAAGGGCCTTGGTAGTCCCGCAACAGTACCGAGCCTTTCTTTTGGAATTGGCTCATGCCATACCCCTGGCAGGACACTTAGGCCAGGACAAGACCTTTGCACGGCTTGTCCTCCACTTTTACTGGCCTCAGATGAAAGTGGCGTCCAACACTTACTGTAGGACATGTTTAACCTGCCAGGCCAGTGGGAAGACAGGGGTGAAGCTAAAGGCTCCCCTGGAACCACTTCCAGTCGTTAGCACACCCTTTGAGAGGGTAGGCATCGACATTGTAGGGCCTTTGGATCCACCAACAACAGCTGGTCACAGGTTTATCCTGGTTCTGGTGGATCATGCCACACGGTACCCAGAGGCGATACCTCTGAGGACAGTCACTGCACCTGTAGTGGCAAGAGCCCTAATGGGAATCTTTACCCGAGTGGGATTTCCCAAGGAAGTTGTGTCTGACAGGGGGACCAACTTCATGTCAGCTTACATGCGGGCAATGTGGAAGGAGTGTGGAGTGACCTACCGGTTCACCACTCCTTATCACCCCCAGTCGAATGGACTGGTTGAGAGGTTTAAGGTAATAAGACCTTGAAGAGCATGATCAGAAGTCTGCCCGAGAGCCTGCGGAGGAAATGGGACGTCCTCCTACCCTGTTTACTCTTTTCCTACAGGGAAGTGCCCCAGAAGGGAGTGGGCTTCAGCCCCTTTGAGCTTCTGTATGGGCACCCTGTACGCGGTCCTCTCAGCCTGGTGATGGATGGTTGGGAGAAGTCTCCCAGGAAACCCCCCCAGGATGTGGTGAGGTACATGCTGGCCTTCAGGAGCCAAATGGTGAAGTTGTGGAAGCAAGCTTCTGACAACCTGGAGGCCAGCCAGGCAGTCATGAAGGAGTGGTATGACCACAATGCTCACCAGGTGGAATTGGAGCCTGGACAGAAAGTGTGGGTAATGGAACCTGGAGAGCTTAGCGCCCTCCAGGATCGCTGGACAGGCCCCATTGAGGTGTTGGAAAAGAAGGGTAAGGCCACATACCTGGTGGACCTTAAGACCCCTCGACAGCCCCTTCGGGTGCTGCATGCCAACCGTCTCAAGCCCCACCATGAGAGGCCCGAAGTCATGTTGATGATGGTGACTGACGGGGAAGAGGAAGCGGAAAGTGAACCTCTCCCAGATCTCTTTTCGTCTCAAGTGAAGGATGGGTCAGTGTAGGGAGTGATTCTCTCTCCTACTCTAACTCCTGAGCAACGGGAGGACTGCCGCCAGATCCTGGAGCAGTACTCTTCATTGTTCTCCCTTGTCCCGGGAAGGACCCACCTGTGTACCCATGACGTGGACACAGGAGACAGCCCACCAGTGAAGTCGAAGACCTACCGGCTGTCTGACAAGGTGAAGGCTAGCATTCATGGAGAGGTTGCCAAGATGCTAGAGCTGGGAGTAATTGAACCTTCCAACAGCCCTTGGTCTAGTCCGGTGGTGCTCGTGCCAAAAGCCGCACCACCAGGCACCACACCTGAACTGAGGTTCTGTGTGGATTACCGAGGACTGAATTCAGTGACAAGGACTGATGCTCATCCGATCCCTAGGGCGGATGAATTGATTGACTGGCTAGGAGCTGCCCAATATCTGAGTACCTTTGACCTCACTTCAGGGTACTGGCAGATCTCCTTGACAGATGGAGCAAGGGAAATGTCAGCCTTCTCCACGCCTGAGGGACACTACCAGTTCTGTGTGATGCCCTTTGGGCTCAAGAACGCCCCTGCCACATTTCAGCGGCTGGTGAACCAGGTCCTCTCTGGATTGGAGAGTTTCTCTGCTGCTTACTTGGATGACATTGCTGTCTTCAGTAGCAGTTGGGAGGACCATCTGCAGCATTTGCAGGCCGTTCTCCAGGCCCTGAGACAAGCTGGATTGACCATCAAAGCCAGCAAATGCCAGATTGGGCAGGGGTCGGTTGTGTACCTTGGACACTTGGTGGGTAGGGGGACTGTGCAGCCCCTGCAGGCGAAGATTGAGGCAATCATGGCCTGGGAACCCTTCAAGACACAGACTGAGGTCCGAGCTTTCCTGGGCCTCACAGGTTACTACCGTCGCTTTGTGAAGGGGTATGGCACTATTGTAGCGCCCCTCACAGAGCTCACCTCCAAGAAACAACCTCGACGGGTAGTTTGGACGGGAGCTTGTCAGCAAGCTTTCGAGATGTTGAAACAGGCAATGTGTGCGGCACCGGTCCTGAAGGCCCCAGACTTCTCCAAGGAGTTCATTGTCCAAACAGATGCATCAGAACATGGCATTGGGGCAGTGTTATCGCAACTGAATGAAGAGGGCCTGGATCAACATGTAGTCTTCTTATCCAGGAGACTGCTTTCCCGGGAACAGAAGTGGAGTGCCATTGAGAGGGAAGCTTTTGCGGTGGTGTGGGCTCTGAAGAAGCTGCGGCCATACCTCTTTGGCTCGCACTTCCTGGTTCAGACTGACCACCGACCCCTTCGTTGGCTGATGCAAATGAAGGGGGAAAATCCCAAGTTGTTGAGGTGGTCCATCTCCCTACAGGGAATGGACTTCCGGGTGGAACATCGGCCTGGAGTGGACCACGCCAATGCAGACGGTCTCTCCAGGTATTTCCGCCTTAGTGATGAGGACTCCCAAGGGGTTGGGTAGTTCTCCCCACTTTCAGCTGGGGGGGACGCGTGTTAGACCTGTCTGGCTTTTTGGCGAAGTCCCTCCTAATTATTATTTATTTTGTCCCCTTTTTGCCCCTCATACCCTTGATAATTTTTTTTGTCTACTGACTTTTTGTAGGTGTTGGCCAGGGGGATAGGTGTTCTTTCTCCTCATCATAATCTTTTACCACAGGCCCAGAGGCCTGTTCTGACAGGAAAGTTGGCACCACCTAAAATGGTGGCCACCAACTGCCCCAACTGTCACACCCAGAACTTGGCCATAGCCTAGCATAGGGCATTCTAGAACCTTCTGGTCCATTCTGGACCACTGAAGGGCAGCCTATATAAGGCGGAATGCGGGGAAGCCATTGTGTGCTGACCAGAGAGTGGAGGAGTGAGGCAGTGGTGAGAGGAGGAGGACGCACTGGGAGCAGCTAGTTTGTCCTTGTGACAGACAGTCACTACAGGGAGACGTTCCCCCTTCAGCCCCTGACCAATCCCTCCCCAATCATCTTCTGCTGATAAGGAAATCAATCTACTTGTGAAGGAAGTCCCTTCTAAATCTGAGCCCCAGTGAACCCTGTCAGGACGCTCTTAGTAGAGGATTTCCCTAACTTCCAATTTCCCCTTGCCAGCGCTTCACATACCAGCCTTGAGGAGGAGCTGTGAGCCCCGCGTTGTGGCCGGTGTCCCTTGACGCGCTGTGAAGAAGACGCGTGTCTGTGGAGCCTTAGCAGCCTGGGGGAGCGAGTGCGCCGCTCTGAAGTGTAGTCCCGGTGGAGCCAGGTGAGGGGAGAGACTGCGCAGAGAAGCGGAGACAGCGCGGCGTCAGGCGGGAATACTAATCCCTCGCGCCCGCGCTGTTCAGCTCTGCATTGCGGGAGGCGGATCTGAGGAGGCGAGGCCTGCGGGAGGCGTGTCTAGGAGGCGAGCCGCCTCCGTGTTCCGGCGGCCTGAGCGACATCGCGGGAAGCGTCTGAACGACGCGCAAGCCCAGTGGGAGGCCAGCGAAGTGGGAGTTGAGGAAGAGAACCGGCGGAAGGCGGAGCAGCCTTTCGCCAACGGAGCCAGCGAAAAGGGCATTGCTCTGTTCATTAATGAGGCCCCTCGCCCAGCGCTGTGAAGAGGAAGCGCGCCTGGGCTGAGGAAATTTGACAAGCCCCCCCCTCACGCCCTGTTAGCGAGAAGTGCATCGCTCTGATCATTAACGAGGCCCCTCGCCCAGCGCTGTGAAGAGGAATCGCGCCTGGGCTGAGGAAACCTGACAAGCCCCCCCCACGCCAGCACCAGGCAAGCAGCTGGTTGGGGAAGCCAGAGGCCGGTTGACAACTAGAAGCCTGTGGACTGGGGCAGGACAAGTGACCCGAATACAGTAAGGAGAAGTGGGGGGTGAGGAGGAATAGGGCTGAGCCCTTTCTGGTGTGGTGATTAATCACAAGACCTATCGCCTAACTAGATGCCCTGATAACCTGACATCTTTAGACTTAAACTGTGCCAGAGAAGGTGTGAGGGAGGTTAACTTCATTACCCCAACCTCATTTTCTACAAGTCTAGAGAAGCAGCTAATAAGCTAAACATCAGAGGGGAACCTAGGCTGTTGTGGGAGAAGTGCACTGTCTGTACTGGTTATAGGGGAAACTCCCTCCAGATCCTCATAGCCATTGTTGGGATGAACAGTAAATGTGTGAAATTCCTGCGTTATACTCCGAGTGTGCATTCTAGCCCTGTATTAAGGTGCGGATAAGGGGAGAGAGATCTTAGCCCTGTGGTAAAGGAGTATCCAGTGATTTGGCAGGCTAAAGTGATGAAATATTGATGACATTGTTTATTAATGTAAAGTGACACTGCTTAGTGTAAACCTGTTGGGATACTTTTAATTCCTGAAGTAAGCAATTCTGAATCCTTGACAACTAAATGCTTTGAACTGTAATTTCTCCACAGAAAGAAGAGTGTTATTTACTTCTCTAAATCAAAGGTATAATTGTTATTTCTGAGAGGAACGGAAATGTCTTACACTGTATAATTTGAAACCAAAGAGCATATTATTTTTATAAAGCAATACGTATTTTCCCACATCTTTTTGGTGTAGTGTTTTCTTTTTGAGTGCTATTGCGTGGAATTACTTTTGGGTGGTCTGCAACCTTTACACTGTGCCTCTGATATGCTAGTCTTGCCCTAGGCCAGGCTACCCCAGTTCCAACACTCCTGTTCCTCTCTTTCCCAGGCATCTTGTGTGATCTCAAGCAGGGACCTAGGTTGTCTCCCATAAAGTAATTAAAATGCAGAGTATCCCGTGGAACTCTGCACTAGAGCTTGCGAGACATACAAGGCCAAGGGGAGGAGTCGGTCCCAATCTTGATTTTCTAGGGACAGCATTTTCCTCAAGGTGGTTTTGAGTGATCTGTTATAACGCTCAACCAAGCCGTCTGTCTGCGGGTGATAGGCATACGTATGGATTTGCTGAATATTCAAGGTCTTGGTAACCGCCTTCATCATTTTGGAAACAAAGGGAGTCCCCTGGTCCGTTATAACCTCTTTGGAAAACCCTACTCTAGCGAATAATTCGAGAAACTTTTCGGCCACGTTCTTTGTGGTGGGAGATTTTAGGGCGAAGGCTTCAGGGAAGCGTGTAGCGTAATCTACGATCACTAACGCGTAGGTGTTTCTTTTTGAGGAATGTGGCAGAGGCCCAATGATGTCCATACCCACCCTCTCGAATGGTTGGCCTATTATTGGCATAGGTTGTAAGGGTACAGCTGGTGGTCTCTGTAGTTTATTCTTCTGACAAACATCACAGGTCCTGCAAAAGGACATGGCTTCTTTGTACAGGCCAGGCCAAAAGAACCACTTTAGTATATTCTGTAATGTTTTCTCCGCCACAATGTGGCCAGCAGTCAAGTGGGTGTGTGCATAATATAGGACCTGTTCTCTGAACTCTTTGGGAACTAACAATTGTTTAGGGTCCCCTTTTTTCCCTCCCGATACAGTAAGTCCTTTTCTATGATGAATCTGGGGTATGGTACATGGGGGTTACCTTGACCTGAGTGAGCCGCCTCCCGGGCATTGAACAGTGTGGCGTCGTTGGCTTGTGCGAACCTAAAGTTACTGTCCAGCGCCCACGGTTCCGCCGTTAAGAGAGTGTTGGAGGCAGGTTTCTGGGTCTGTTTTGTGAACATAGCTATGAAGTCTGGGTTGTCAACCCCGAAGATCAGGTCTTCGGGAAGGGTTTCAATAGCTCCTACCTTAACCTTACAGGGGTTCCTACCTACTGGGTGTATTATAATCTCAGCCATATTATAGGGTTTCACGTCCCCATGGACACATCGGATAAACACCCGTGAACCAGGCACAAACTGTTGGGGTAGTACGAGGGACTTTTGTATGACCGACTGTCGGCATCCCGAGTCCAGTAATGCCCTAACCCACCTCTGGTTAACCATGAATCTTACATAAAAGGACGGGCCCATTTCGGCTGTATACATGACGGCTCTAGGAGCATAGCCCACTTCCATAGGTTCTTCACTTGTTTTTTTCCTCGGGCACATCCGGGCTATGTGGTCCCACTCTCCACAGTCGAAACACTGGGGCCCCCTCATCACAGGATATTCCAATCTGGGAGGTCTTTGCTTTATGGGCTCCAGAACTGTCTTCCCTCTCCTCTCGGTTTTGTTGGTTATTGGTATTTTCAGTTTTTCAGTTTCCCAGGGACATGACTTTGGTTGTCCCCTACTATAAGTAGAGGCCATTTCAATCGCCTGAGCCGGGGTCAACCCTGCATGCCGTCGTAACCACCTCTGTGTAGCATAGGGTAACGCCTCCATAAACTATTCTAGATATATACAATCCATGATCTCTTGCTTAGTTTTGCTCTCGGGCTGGATCCATTTATCAGCCCCATGTTTCAGGCGAAAATACAATGTCTTAGGGTATTCACCCGTCACTCCTTTTTCCTTGCGGAAGCGGACTCGGTAGGCCTCCGAGTCCAGACCCAGGTGATCCAGGATTATATTCTTTATCTGGGCGTATGGCATTATTCCGGTAGAGTTCGCTACTTGATACGCCGCCTGGGCTTCTCCTGATAACAGTGAAGCTAAGAAGAATGGCCACTTATCTTCCGGCCAACCACATGCTCTGGCTGCCCACTCAAAGTTGGTCAGGAAGGCGTCTGGATCCTCACCAGGATTGTATTTCTGGAGTGATACACCTGAGCATTGGTGCTCTTCTTTCTATTAGGGGGGCGCTACCAGGTTCCTTCAATACGCTCTGTAATGTAATGTAATGTAAAGTACATTTCTGTAGCGCTACTACCACTCCAAGGAGTATCTTGGCGCTTAATACCAACCCAGATGGAGTAGGTTGGTTAGCTGAAGCAATTCGATGGACCTTACACCCTTTACACTAGAGCTTTACAAGCAGCATCAGTGAGCGAGAAAACCCAGGTCTTCAGGGCTTTCCTGAAGAGGGATTCTGGTGAGATTTGCCGAAGCTGAGGTGGCAATGAGTTCCATCCTCTGGAACCCAAAACAGCAAGAGATTTCCCACCTTTTGTGGAAAGCCTGAATTTTGGGATTACTAATAAATTTTGGTTAGAAGATCTCAAACTCCGAACGGGTAAATAGCGTTTAAAGCCTTTTGACAAATACCTAGGCCCTTGTGAATGAAAAGCTCTAAAAGTGATGACTAAAATTTTAAATAAAATATGCTTATGTATTGGGAGCCAGTGAAGGGCATTGAGGGCAGCCAAGGCAGATCACTTTCTGGGCCAACCAAGGACCAGGCGAGCGGTGGCATGCTGGACCATCTGCAGCCTGTGGAGCACAGATTTATTAGCTCCCGCATACAGGCTATTGCAGTATTTCAGTCTTGATGTTATGAGCGCCACCACTACCGTTTTCCTTGTTGACAATGGGAGAAGATCAAAAAATTTCCTAAGCGTTCTGATGATATGGAAGCATGTGCCAGCCACGCTAATTGCTTGTTGCTTGAATGACAGTAAGTCATCAAACTTAACGCCCAAATTGCAGGCAGAAGAGATGGTATTGGGAGGGGCTTCAGCATCTTCAGGCCACCACTGCTTGGGGGAAAACACATTTTGGGGACCAAACGGTAATATTTCAGTTTTCCCCGAATTGCATTTGAGATGATTGATCTTCATCCACTCAAATGTAGCAGTGAGGCAGTTTTTAAGATTTTCTTCAGCTTAAGGGAGCTCCCTGTCCAGTACCAGGATGAGCTGCGTAACATCACCGTAGGATATTGTGCTGATCTGGTAAGAGGAGATAAACTCGATCAGGGGGACCATATATAGATTGAAAAGTACAGGGCTCAAACTAGAGCCCTGAGGCACCCCTGTGCTGATGGATTTTTCTTCAGAGTTGAATTCTCCCAGTACCGTGACTTGACGTCTTTGGCTGAGGAAGTTTTTGAACCAAGCCAGCACTACTCCTCCTATCCCTGAGTTGAGTAGACGGTCAATCAAGATTGTATGTGAGACCGTGTCGATGGCCGCCAATAGGTCGAGTAATATCAGGACGGCCTTCTTCCCCTGGTCCATAGCGGATCGGAGGGTCTCTGCTGAGAACAGGAGGGCGGATTCTGTAGAGTGCTTGGACCTAAAGCCTGATTGGTTGACGTGCAAGGTCTTCTAGGAATTTCGTGAGTTGTCTGTTAACAAAAGATTCGGTCAATTTAAACACCAGTGGCAACAATGAAATGGGACGCAGGTTAGAAAGAATAGTCGGGTCAGGTAAAGGTTTTTTCTGAAGAGGTTTAACGGCTGCTAATTTCCAATCACGGGGAATCTCTGCTGTGGCAAGTGACGAATTGATGATGCCATTAATAATAGGGTTTACCTCATTGACCAAGGCTCTTAAGAACATAGGAGGACAGGGGTCAAAGGGAGATCCAGATTTGCTTGACAGAATGGCCTGATGTGACTCCTCTAAGGAGATGGGCGAGAATGCATTAAAATAGGTCATGTTAAAATTGTTCTCCCTGTTTGATTCCATCCTTTCCTTATCAGAGGAAATCAGTATGGGTTGGGGAAAGTCCTTGACAATGTCTAGAATTTTCATTTCGAAGTAATCAGCAATGGAGTTGCAGAGAGGCAGGGAAGGGGGGATTTCCTGTAAGAGTGCTCTAGGGTTTGTGAAGCTGTTGACAATCTTAAATATGTCTTTCTGTCCAATTCCAGAGGAAGCTATTGCCTCTAGAAAATAGGCTTTTTTTGCCAATTTAATTGAGGCGTGGTACTGCCTGCGGGCTGCTTTATAAATACTACGGGCACAGGCCACGTAATTCCTAAGCCACCTACGTCTGTAGTCCCTCCATCTGGGCAGCCATAGCCGCCTTGAACGTTTCCCTGTCAGCTTGTGCCGACGTCATCTGACGTTCGACCGCCCATTCAAGCTTCTCTTGTCCCTTGACAATGTGTTGTATTAACTGATCCATCTCTGCAGAGGGGATGGATGGCTCAGATCCCACTTCTGACACCAGTTGTGGCAGTTCAGAAGGAGAGACTCGGACAACAGAGGCTGGTAAGTGTGGTTTTATTTTAATGAAGGTTTTTTCTTCCTCTGTGATTGTCTTTCGCGAGCTAAGGTTGCAGGGTCCAAGGTGTCTTCGAGTGCACGGAATCTTCGGGGGCTGGTTCGCCTTCTTTCCTCCTCTGGTGATACCCGATCTCTCTCTTTGGCCGGGGCCCAGCGCCACATGCAGGAGAAGAAAGAGAGGGCTTTAGAGTACGGAGCGTTGCTCTTTTGGTTCCCCTCAGGATCCCAGGATAGTGCGGACACCGGTGCGATGTGTTCTATTTACAAGGGCTAAGTGAAGAACATGTGACGGAGAGAATAGGGAGGATAGAAGGGGAGGGGGGTTCAAGGAAAGGTGGGGGCTGGAAGGTACAGACGGATAACACTCTATCTACAGACTATTTACACTGTGTTGGCACGCCGTCCCAGCCAGCCCGATACCCGGTCACTCTCCTGTGTGAGCCACACTCCCCCGCGGGTGTGGCTGGGCGGTGTGTGGGAACATTTGCCTCCAGGCACTGCTGCTCCTTCTCTCCGCTCCTCCGGCAGGTCTTCCCTCGGTTCTTCTTTGTCCTCCACAGTCTCTCATCGTGCTCCTCTCCACTCCCGGGTGTCGAGACACGGCGATCTCTCCACTTCCTGCTTTTTGTTCACTCCTCCTGCCGTCTCGTCATCCGGGGCGTGTATGATTCCTCCAGTAGTCTCGCCCGGCTCAACAGGAGGCAGTGTCTTCTCCTGAATCCGTGGCATTTTTAAAGGTACAGTTCTCCTTGTGGGAGGGTAGTTGGCTCCAGCACGCTTCGGACTCCGTTTCCCAGGGGTCCTGAAGCGGTGAAAGAGAGGGGGTATCATGATTGTCAGCTGACCACCAGTCCTTTTCACGATCGGTCCCCACCACCCCGCTACAAAAGATTTCCGATGCTGTCTCCAAGGCCGCTGCCTGCACTGATGCCGTGGTCATCACTCGCTAGGTGAGTGCAGAACTGACCGCAACATCACTGCCGTCCTAACGCCTGCCAATGTCGTCCCTGCATCGACTCCGACATCATCACCAAGGCTTCTGCCTGCATCTGGGCCTAGGGCACCATCCGACGCCAACAAACGCCAGCGCCTCCCGCAATCCATCGGGGAGTCAATAACGAACGTGGGCGACTGCCGGACGCCGCACCATCGTAAGGAACCATTGTTTATTGTTTTTATTTTGTGTATTTCTAAATATATTTAAGGCACAGGGGAGTAGGGTGGAAATTATTTTAGAAATGTGTTGTTTATTTTAACATATTTTTAATTGAGCATATTTTAGGAAAAATAGATTTGATTGCAGTTTATTTTTTTATTATTACATTTAAATTTTATAATTTTGTTCTATAAATTGTTTTTGTTGATATTTTTTTTAACTGACATTCTAATTGTTTAATTCATTAAAAGTTTAATATAATCCATTTTAATTGACTGTTTTATTAATATTGTTTCCTTTTAAAATATTATTTATACTATTGATATTAATTATAAAGTGCGAAAAATGTTAAGCCATTTTGTAGAGACCTATGGGATTATGTTACTATTAATTATTAATAATGTTATATATTTATCATTTTATATTATTTTAAATTGAAATGTCATATTGTAATTACATTCTTTTTGTAAATATTGTTAATAAGTTACTCATTTATTTAATAATATGTAGTTTTTAACCAGATGTTTACTGAAATGATATTATTGATTTATTAACATTTGTTTATTTATTGAGGTAGTTGATTTCCTATAGTGATAATTGCTATATTATGTTTTACTGTTTTTTTAGGTCATTCATTTAGTACTTTATGTAATTAGTCACATTAGTTTGTCACATTTTTCTATGTTAAAGTTTGAAAAAAAAATATTTTCTTAAATGATTCCTAAATTGGTTAAATATGTTGTGAAATCATGATTTTTAATAGTATGGTTCTGTTGTATATATGTATTTTTTTATTTTTGTAGAGTTTAATTAACTTTTTAGCCCCTCTCCACCACAAAGTCTAACACTTTCTCCAAAGTGGCTAACGTTTGAGTGTAAATAGTAAATTGAAAACCTCAAAGTGTCTAAATGCTTTGGTCAAAGGGCCTAGGCTTTCAGTGGTGTGAGTAAATGTAACCATTTTAGAGTTTCATACTGTACTCATGTTGTTATGTTTGGAATAGGAATAATAAATCTGACACCCCAGAGTCCAACACTTTCCCCAATGTGGATAAATTAAGAGTTGTAATAGTAAATCTGAGACTCTGTAGTTCAACACTTTCTCAAATGAGGTTTAATTTGAGTTGCAGTGCTTGGTATTAGGTGCTCAAAAAAAAAAATATTATTTAAAATGTTTTCCTAATATTTTATATAATTTTACATTTACCAATAATTCCGAACACACAATATTTCAATAATAGTATCTATAAATAAAAAATCCAATAATATAATTACAAAATATTTCCAATTTGTATTACCTAAAACATGTAATGAAATACAAATAAACTTTCAGTGTGACAAACAAATGTCTTAAGGGTTTATTAATACATTTTACTCTCATACTTTTTAACATACATTTTAGACATATTTCCATTGAATGTACTTTTTATACATATTAATAAATATTGTAAATAAATAGAATGTTATTTCTGTTCCGCTATTTTCTAATATATTTTTACAATAATATGTACAATATTTTATAAAACAATTTAACATTTTAGAACTTTTTTGCCGTTTATTAAAATGTTTACATTATTTAGACATACATAAACATACAATGGTCATATTTATTTATCCTATTTTTATGTATGTTAAGAAAGTATTTTTTAATTTTAATTTTCCGCATTTTATGGTTGTTGAATTTTGCACCCTGTCTTTGTTTTTGTTGTTCAGTTGTGGGTCTTCAGTGTGGTGGTTCTTCGAAGTGGTTCTCTTGGTACAGTAAAGTGCCTTTTCTAGCTAACAATTAAGGCTGTTATGTGCATGGTTGGGGGTAGGTTGTTAGGATAGTGCTGCAGTTTACTATAGTTTTACACTTTGAGTTAGTTATAATGGGGTGTTGTAAATTTTTTGTGGGTTTCATGGAGTTTTTTTAAATTTTAATATTTTTGGGATTTTGAAGAGTGTTGTGGGATAACCAAACCCTTCAGCAAACCTCAACTTCACAAGTCCATGTAGAAGCCGGATTTAGTACACCATATAAAAAGCAAAATCACTGAGAAAACTTTGCCAAAGTTAAATTATGGTCTCTTCTTCTCATTACACCTTACCGTATCTTTAAAAAAACTCCGAAATTTCACTAAAAACACAGGTTTTTCAAATTATGGATATGACTTAAATGGAAATTGAGAGAGCGAGGCAGAGAGCAAAGAAGAAAGTTAGATGAAGGTACAAAGGGGTAAGAGAATGTGATAGGCGCTTAAGAACTGGCAGCTCACCTCAGAGCACATGTTGAAATTGGTTTCAGCTTCTATCCGTGTGCGAACCTCCTTGTCCAGCCTGAGACAGTGAAGGAAAGAGAGGAGACATTACTGAGAGTATCTCTTGAGAAATCACTATCTCAGAATGTACATTTAATTTGACACTTATTTTCCTTGGCAGACTTTGACCCAGAGCAAGAGAGATAAAAACACACAAGGAGGGGAAAAAAAGGATAAAATGAAAAATGGAAAAAAATGTGACATAAGGGACAAAGCAGGGATTGAAAAGATCCATTACGAGTGAGATTAAGGGTAACTTTAGGGCACTGGCATTCATGTACAAACTAAGCACTGTCTGTTACATTAAAGGACACAGTCTGGGATCTTTCACATACTTTGCGCCTGGTATTCAGAGTCTCTAAAGGCCTTCCCCTTACCTGCAACACAGCTACTGCAGTCACACTTCAGGGATATGTGGTTGCCCGAGACCACCGCAGGAGGCCACTCAAGAGGGCGGCCATGTAGTACCATCTGGCAGCTCACACCCCCCTTTCCTTCCAAAGGGGCAGGGACTCTAGGGGAGTCCCCTTCTGGGCGCGGGCAGTGCCGCGTCATGTCCGGTGCGGGAGGTGGGGTGAGGGGTATATATGTCCCCCTCACCACGCTGACGACCTCTTTGTCGTCGCACTGGACACGCGCGGCCGCTGCCTCGCGGGACACGCCGTCTGAGCTGCTGCGGCGGATCACTTCTCCGAGTTTCGGAGTTCGTGCTGGCGGCTAGTTGAGGCTAGTTGAGGTGCGAGCCCATGCCCAGCACCTCTGTTCGTTGCTCTCCCCCCCCATTCGGGGCTCACCATGCTGGCCTGAGCCCCAGTTGCACATCCCGCGCTGTGGCCCGCGGGGGGGCTGCTGTGGTCGGCATCTGGGATGGCGGGGGGGTCGTTCTCCCGGCCGCATGCTGCGGGGGCAAACACAGTGCGTAGGAATCCTGTGGCACTTGGCTGCCACTTTCGGTTTCCCTTGTATGGGGGGCATTCTGTGGGCCGCAAGGGTGCTGCCGTGGGGTGGTGTGGCTTCCATTAATGGTCGCAAGTGCGGCGGCCTTCGGAGCTCCAGCCCTTGTTTGAGTCCCGGGTCTTGTTTGGCCCAGGGGACTGAGCAGCAGTCTCGCCTCTCCACCCTCTCTGGGGCCGCGTGCGAGTGCCCCCCCTCCTCCTAATCCACGGTAGTATCGGGGGCCGGCGAGGTCAGCGACCGCTGCGCGCCTCTCTCGCCCCACTGGCCGGCTCTGTGGTCGGGGAGTGGGGTAGTCGAGGAGCACATGTGCCTCCTGGCGCTCCTCCCCCTCACCTCCACTATGGGTTTGATTCGTGCGCAGCTCGGTTGGGCCAGGAGTGTCTCGCGCTGGGGCTGCATTTGCCGACACACATGCCGCGGCGGAGTGCCCAATCCCACGGCGGGCGATAGTGCGTGGCAGCTACTTTCTGGTACCCCAGTGGGGGGGGGGGGCAGGGGCTCTGCTGCGGGGTGGGGTGGCACACGGCGCCCTGTTGTGTGCGCAAGTGGGCCAGCCAGTTGTGGCGCTGGCCCCCTGACAGAACCCGGTGTGGAGCTGTTTGTGCAGCCTCTGAAGGAAGGCATTGCGATTTGCATGAGGGGCGCACCCCGGACTGCAGCTGCCCTCTTCCCACCTTACACGGGTGGTGTTGCAAAATACTTTCATGGGTTCAGAGCACCATTCCGCACTCCTCGGCCATCTTTTATAAACTAATGCATTCTGGGAATCGTAGTTTTAATTCATTCGACTTGAACAATTTAAAGTGTTTACCCTGTGACGTGTGAAAGACAAGCCCATACTAGGATTTTAATTGTAATTATTATTATTTTTTTTTATTTAAATTTTTTTTAGGTTTAAAGTTTTTTATTCAGCACAACATACAAGGACAAACATACATCATCATGAAGCGTCTTGTTAGGGCGGGCAGAGCCTCATCCCCGGTGAAGAACTATCAGGTGCAGTTCGTGTGTGCTAGTCCATCACAGCAGTAAGTGATATGCATTGTCGCAGTATGAGATGACATTTCTATTGCAAACACCCCCCCAAAACCCCAACTTCCCAACTCCCCGGTCCCGACCCCCCCCCCTCCCCACCCTTCGTCCAGTGCACAGACCATATCCAAAGTATACACCAAAGCCACCTCTTACAGGGGAAGTGAATCTCTCATCAATTCACAGGGCTGGCGCTGCTGGGCTCGTGAGCCGTAATAGGCGGAGGTATTTGGGGCAGGTAAGTTCTTTAAATTCTGTGAGCAGTAAGGAATGAAATTGTTGCCAAAGCTCATTAAATTGCGCTATATCCCCCGCCACTGTGAGCAACAATTTCTCCATGCCCAACACGTGCCACAATCTATGGAGCCAGCCCATGATAGAGGGTGTTGTGGTAGTGCGCCAATGTATCAGGATGTTTTGGACCGCTGATCCTAGTGTGATGGCTATCTGCCTACCCCTACGAGATCTAAGTGGGTACATCAGTCCATTCGGGAGCCCCAGCAGGGTGTATGGGGGAAAGCGTGGTAGTTCAATGCCAAAATGGGAATCAATTTCATCCAGCACTTCAATCCAATAGGTTGCCAGGAGTGGACAATCCCATAGAATGTGTGTAAGTGTACCCCAGTGCCCGCACCCTCGCCAACATGTGTCCTCCTTGCTAAGGTCAAATTCGTGAACCCGCTCCGGTGTGTAGTACCAATAGGTGGAGACCTTGGTCAGCGTGTTAGTGAGACCCATGTGGTATGCCGAATGCCTCGCTCTATAGGATATGTGCTCCCACTCTTTAGGGCTCAACGTCCTACCCAACTCCCGTTCCCATCGTTCTCTCCCCGGGTTATAGAGGTGTGTAGAAGGCAGTTGTAGTAACCTATAGAGATCCGTAATCAATTTCGAATCCGACGTACGCGACAGTAGCCATTTTTCGAATGGTAGGAAGTGCCTATCAGCGGTCTCCTTCACCTGTGGTTGAAGAGCCCAGTGGCGAGCTTGCATATAGCGGTGCCTCTCGGTTTCAGGGAATGAAAACTCCTGGCGAAACTGCGGGAAGGGGACAACCCCCTCTGGGCCATACATGTGACACAGGGCTCTACACCCCGCCTGCCTCCAGTGTGTAAATGCTCCCCTTTCCATTCCCGGGGTAAAGTCTGGATTGTCCACCAACGGTGTGAGTGGCGACGGGAACAAGGTGAGGCTATACGTAATGTTAGTGGCATCCCAGACCCGTAGGGGTACTCTTGTAACAAAAGAGGCGTACAAATTCTTGGGCCGGTGAGTCCGGTGCAGAAATGGGATTTCCTGCAGGGGTCTGCCTGCCACCGCCTGATCCTGGAAGAGCCAGTGCTTGTCGGACTCCCACTTACTCCATTCCACAAGATAATGCAACTGCGCTGCTTGGAAATACTTACGGAAGTCAGGTATTCCCAATCCTCCCTCCTCCGGGGCCAACAGTGAGAGGGCCCTGCGCATTCTGGGGTTTTTCCCCTGCCAGATAAAGTGCGAGACGTCCGTCTGTAGTTGCAGGATCCCCCCGACCGGTGGCTGGAGCGGTAGGGCCCGGAACAAGTAAAGCACCTGAGGCAGGACCGTCACTTTGATGGCGGCTATCCTACCCAACCAGGAGAGGGTGCCGCGGTTCCATCGGCCCAATTCTTCCCTGATCTTTGCACCCAGGGCCGTGTAGTTGGCCGATACCATGGCCGGTAAAGTGGGAGCTATCTGGATCCCCAGATAGGGTACCGCCTCTGATGACCAAAGCATGGGGAATTGGTTTTGTAGGTAGGTCCTAGTGGCCGGCTCAAGGGAAATATCTAGAGCCACCGACTTTCCCATGTTCATTTTAAACCCAACGACCGCGCCAAAGGAGGCCAGCTCCTCGATGCAGGCCGGTAGGGCCGTCCGGGGCTCGTCTAGCGATAAGATGACATTGTCCGCGTAGAGGCTTATAGCGTGTGTGAAACCTCCCATCCGCACCCCCGTCACTGCTGGATTGTCGCGGACCCGTTGGGCGAACGGCTCCATATAAAGGGCGAAGAGCAAGGGCGAAAGCGGGCATCCCTGCCTAGTGCCTCTCTCGATGTTAAAGTCCCTAGAGTTATACCCATTCACACGAACCACAGCAGTTGGCCGTCTGTAGCAGTTAAGGATCATGGAGCGGAACTTATCCCCCATGCCCGCCTTCATCAGAACTCGTTCCAGGTAAGGCCAGTGCACCCGGTCGACCGCCTACACCACGTCCACCGCCAGCATCATTCTTTCCCCCGGAATCCGGGAGGCCTTCTCTAGCAGGTGGACGATCCGTTTCGTGTTGTCAACCGTCTGCCTCCCCGGGACAAAACCAGCCAGATCAGGATCTATAAGACCGGGTAGGTGAGGGGCTAGTCGGGCGGCTAGGATCCCTGTGTACAATTTTAAATCGACATTCAGAAGAGATATCGGCCTATAAGATCCACAGTGCTTCTGGTCCTTCCCAGGTTTGGGGATAACTGTAATGGAGGCCCGTAGAAGATCAGGCGGAATGGCCCCCGGTTCAGCAAACTAGTTGAAAAGACGAGTAAGGATAGGGGCCAGCGACGTGCAGAACGTTTTGTAAAAGAGCGTGGTGTATCCATCTGGGCCTGGCGCTTTGCCATGTTTAAGCCTGGCGATGGCAGAAATCACCTCCCCTATCCTGATATCCCGATTTAAGTGCTCCGCCTGCAAGGGATCAAGGGAGGGCAGGGTGACCGAGTCCAAATAGGCGGCCATGGCCGTCTCATCCGGTGGCTCACTAGTGTAGAGATCTGCGTAAAACCTGCGGAATACGGCTGCAAGGTGAGCGTCTTCCGTCTCCACCGTCCCCGTAGGGTCAGAGATCTCCTTCACCAGCTGACTCTGGCGCGCCACTCGGAGCCTGTTGGCCAGCAATTTGCCACAACGGTCCCCCCCTGTATAAAAGGTATGGCGCAGCCCGAGTGCAGCGTATTCCGCTCGGTCCAAGTCCAGGGCCGCCAGGAGCTTTCTCACTTCCTTGAGCTGCCGCCAAATTCTGGGGGCCCCTGTCCTGCGATGCATCTGTTCAAGCTAGCGGACCCTGTCGGTGAGTTCTTCCCTCTTGGCCTGTCGCTCTTTATTTTCGGCAGAGGAAATCGCCAAAAATTACCCCCGGAGGACTGCTTTCAAGGCCGCCCACTGTGTGGCCTGGGCGGTATCAGAGTTGTCGTTGTGAGTCAGATATTCCCGGATCGCATCCTCAATGCGGTCCACCACCACCTTCCTGTGCAGCAGGGTGTCGCTAAGGCGCCACGTTCTGAGGGGATGAGCTGCCGGAGGCAGACACAACGTAGCATCGACCGGGGTGTGATTCGATAGAGACAACACTCCCATATCCGACCCCGAGACCAGCGCTTGCACCGGAGACGTGACCAGAAGGTGGTCTAGCCTCGCATACGTCTTGTGTGCGTGGGAATAATACGAATAATCCCTATCCGTGGGATGCATGTGTCACCAAAGATCAAGGAGGTCTACCTCTGACAGCCGTGCCCTACAGCCGGCGGAGAACTCCCCGACCTGCGGGGAGCGCTGCGCCGACCTGTCCATAGCAGAATCAAAAACCATGTTAAAATCACCCCCGAGAATAATATGTCTATCTTGCGAGGCGGTAATCTCCTCAATCGCCGATTGCAGGAAACGTTCCTGCTATTCATTAGGGCTATACAGGGACCCGATCGTAAAAGTAAGGCCCCCAATCTTAAACCGGTATGCTAACAGTCTGCCTTTCTGTTCGGTGAACTTGTGGAGGATTTCCTCTTTAAAGTGTCTGGCCACCAGTATCGCCACCCCCGCTGTCTTAGTGGTACAGGAAGAGAAGAATTTTGACGGGAACTTATGGGAGCGCAGCCTGTGTGTGTCCTGTGGCAGCAGGTGCGTCTCCTGAAGGAGACATATGTCCGCACGTGTATTCTCCAGGAGAAAAAGCACTGCCCGCCGCTTGACCGGATTATTCAAACCCCTGACGTTTAGGGTCACAACCTTAAAAGGGTCAGGAGGCATAGAGAAAGGTGTGGAAGAAGGCGTGAAGGCCCCGCTCGGCTAAGGCGGGGTGTATGAGCGCCCATAACGGTACCAGAAGCTGCAAGGCAAAGAAGAAAATGTAGGTGATCGCGCAGCTTCCCCGTACGGGCAAACTAAGGTGTATGAATATCGCCAGAATATCTAGTAGCTGCACGGTGCACTGGACGACCCCCCCCCCCTTCCCAACTCCCGGATCCCTTCCCCCATCCCAATCCCCTCCAACTACCCAGGAACATCCCCCAAACTACCTACCCTACCCCCTTCCTTCCCCATCCCTCCTTCCCCTCTTCCCTCCATCCCAACTCACCAACTGTCCCCAGCCCGACCCACAACTGGAACAACCCCAACAACCCCTTCCCCTCACCCCCTGTTCCCCCAACTGTTCCAAAGATTCCATTGTCCCAGTCCGGTCTTTAGCGGACAAGTCTGCGGAAAGTTACTCAAGTGGACGTCCAGCCACCCCCCCCTCTCCCGAACCCCCAAACCTGCATTGTCTGAATGGCTATGTCGATCTCCCCCCGGAGTATATTCAGGCCGTCAGAGCGACTTCAGTAGGCGCCGTGTCTCTAGCCACTTCTTGAACTGCATTGGCCATGTCCGCTCGGATAGTGGGTGAGTCCGGACGGGCAGAAGAAGTAGAAGATCTGCGTGCTGGGATCGATTGCCAACCGTCTCTGGTAGCACGCCGTCTACAGTGGGTGGGGGTCGCGTCGTCTGTCGAGGTAATTCCAAGTACCCCGCAGGTGTCCTGGAGGGAGCGAAGCTGATGCAAAGTCCCGTTCCATCGGAAAATCAGGCGGCCCCATGAGTACTGCGTGTTGTGATCCCTCAGGAAGTCCGTAGCGATTTTGAATCCCTTACGCTTCTGGAGAGTTATTATCGAAAGATCTTGGTAGAGAGCAACCTGGTGCCCCCGGAAGCGCAGGGACTGCTGCTGACGTGCTTCACGAATAATCCGCTCCTTCAGGGGAAAGTCCGTCAGGAAAGCCAAGATGTCAGGGGGGGCGCAGAGGCCCTGCGAGCCGGGCCCACCCTGTGAGCCCTGTCTATTCTGATGATGAAATCATCCGGCTCTCCCAGTATCTCTCTGAAGAGTTCTCTGAGATACCCAGCAACGTCCTCGCCCTCGTCTCCAGATGGAATTCCTCGGACCCATATGTTGTTGCGACGGGACCGGTTCTCGAGGTCTTCGTTATGCGATTGGAGGTAGATTTGCTGATCCCGTAGGCGCAGCACCTCCTGCTGCAGTTGTGCAATCTCCTCACCCGGGAGTGACCCGCTTCTTCCATAGTGGCCACCCTTTCGCCAAGACCATCGACCTCTCTCCGCACCTCCCGAACCTCCGCTGTGACTTCCTGCTTTAGTGTTTGGAAATCCTCCCTGAGCGAGCTAAAGAGGGATTCGAGGAAGGATCTAGTCACTGGGGGTTCCCCCCCTGCTGCCCTTTGGCCTGGTGATTGTTGCCCCCTGTCTTGCCTCGGTGGGCCTCTGTTCAACATTTCAGGCAGTGTCCGGTCCCCCTTCTTGTTCCCTCTGTTGCCGGCCATGCCGCCGCTGAGGACCCCAAGGGAGCGCACTGTCGCCTTCCTATCTCCGTAGGTATCCTTGCTCATGGCACCGGGTGCCTCAAACTCGGCCCGCAGCAAGTCCCGCAGATCAAACCGGCGGCCGGGTGGAGAGAGCCAGACACACATACCCCCAACCAGTGGTGGAGTCTGCTCTGTTCCTCTGATGGGCCGTCGAAGCTGGAAGGGGTCGCTGCAAAGGCGGTCTCCGCTAGGCCTCTCCTCCGGCCTCGCGTAGCGATCTGCGCCAGCACTCCCAGGCCAAGTCTCTTACCCCCGGGTCCCGGGCAGTCTCACCTCCCCTGTCAGCGTGGCAGTCAGCTACGAGAGTTCCAACTCCAGTCTATCGGCCAGCTGCCGCCGTCGGAAGGAGTCCGCCTCAAAGGAGCCAGCCGCTAGGCCCCAACCTCGGTCTCACGTAGTGGTCTGCGGCGGCATTCCGGGTTCTGGTCTCCTACCTCTGGGTGCCGGGCCTCTGCGTTTCACCACTGGGCGCTGTATTCTGCCGCAGGGGGTTCCGCTCCGGCTCCGCAACAGCCTCCGCCTCCGGAAGAAGTGCGCTTCAAGAGCGTGTACCGCTAGGCCTCATCCCCGGCCTCGTGTAGTATCCTGCGTCAGCGCTCAGGGTCCCAGTCTCACACCTCCGGGCATCGGGCATCTGTACTCAACTGCTCAGAACCGCAGCCAGCCACAGGGACTCCTACTCCGGACCCCCAGCGTATATCCGCCACCGGCGAAAATTCGCTTCAAGAGGGCTTGCCGCTAGGCCACATCCCCGGTCTTGAGTGATGATCCTCCCCGGGGGCTTCGGGTATCAGCCTATCACCACCGAGCACTGGGTATATGCGCCCCTCCGTGCGGTACTGGGGTCCGCCGAAGCGAGTCCTGCCTCAATACTCCAGCCAGCTGTTCCACCACAGGACGTCTCCGGGCCGATTTGGACCTCGTGGCCGCGGCCTGCAGTCTTCTCGTGGCACCGGCTCAACCTCCGTGCACACTCCTCGGGCTCTAAGTAAGCGGCTCTGAGAGCTACCAGCACCACTGGAGTCCTCGCAGGGAGATCTCGCAATCTCTTAACAGATCCCCGGCCTTTTTGGGGGGAGATCTGCAAATAAAGGCGGTAAAGGGGCTCGGGTTCACGGGAGCTCGCAGAGAGTGCGACCGCTCACTCCGCCATCTTGGCCACGCCCCCCATACTAGGATTTTAAAGAGTATTATGGTACTCTTAAGAATTATAAACCGTCAATCCTATTAGAGCGGGATTCGTAATGGCATAAGTACCTCTGATGGGAGGCACCTCCAAGGGAATTCAAACCTACCGGAGCCTGCCTACGGGCGAACTCTAACCAAGTGAACAAATAAAATGGTGCATTTATGGACAGTTGTATGGTACTTGTATCAAACAGCTGACAGACCTAGAGTGCCTCGCAGTCTCTCCAGTAAAGTGCTTCACGTAGGGTGCATTTGAAAAAATGAATACGTGCACAGTACCTAGAAATAAGATAGGGTTCAGTGTTGGATCCTTAAGAGTAAAGTCACGCTAAAAGAGGGACACAAATATTAAACAGGTACGCTTCATAGGTAGGATTTGACATTAAGGTTAAAATCTCCTCCAGCCAAGCACAAGCAGCCGGCACGGTTTTACTGGTGGATGCTCATGCTCATCAAGTTTAATCCAGCATATCCCGGGCCGATGCAAGCGCACATTTGGCCCCAGGCAATACCTGTGCTCAGGGGGCAGGGCAGACAGCGCGGGTGGCGCGCTGTGCCTCATTCACATTGGCACCCCCACATCACTAAGGCATCCAACAAGAGATGCAACTCTTTGTGCCCTGCCAAGCCCAGCGGGATCGCCGGGGGTCATGTCGGGGCCAAATCCGTTTTTTGCGCCTGGAGGCAGGACGAGTGTCAGGTGTCCGGCCGGGTGTTGGCATTTCCTCCACCTGGGGCCCGTAGCGTCCCCGTCCCCCCATGCCCTCAGCGAGCAACAGGTCGCGGTCGTGGCTGCAAGCGGTGGCGCTTTGATTGGAGATGCGGCTCAGTGTGGAGCGCAGGCTTAGCAAGCATGAGGCCCTGGGTACTATCCAATAACATGTACAAAGGGTTTTTGTGTGACGAGATAGAGAGCGTGCCGCGTTCCCTTGTGTGAGGGCTAGGCCTCCCTGCCACCCCTATGTACGCATCGTGCTTCAGGCTGCGGAATCAGAAGAATTTAGTCAGAGGGTACATTCAATGTTAATATCACAACTTAAAACCTGAAGATATACAGTTCCAACGAAGAACTAAAGACGGGGGCAAGCTTCCTCAGTGGGGCTTTAGGCTGTAGCGTTGAGGCAATTTAAAATGCCTCTAGTCCAACCGCTCCTTGCTACCGGCACAAAAAGGCAGTTGGCTGTTAACCTTTTGCTCTGTCCGGCGCCTAAACGCAAGGCGACATTGCCACGAACTGCGCGGGGGTGGCTAAGCCTCCCACCCCAATCCTCATTACAATAGGCCACTACCGGCTACGATGTGCCAGCGATGTGCGCATCTTAAGGGAGGCATTGCAGGAGGCCAAAAGAATCAAAATAATCAGCACCCTTAGAGCTACATCCTCCCCTCTTTGGCGTACTTTTGGATTGGGGGAAGGGGATGGACGCTGCTTGTCAAATCTTTTTGGATGATTAACTTTAAGGCTAAAGCATGCTCCTGATCATGCGCACCAGAAGAAATGGTCTGCGGCATTAAACAAACACATGGCTGCTTGCTGCTTGCATGTTCGGGTGTCCTTCATACAAAATGTTTTGTCCTTTAAGTGCTGCAAGGGCCTACAGCATCAAGTCTATCTCTGCTAAATTCGACCAAGCGATCTCTGGTCCGTGGCATGGTTACTTAATTGGAACGCCAGCGCTGGGGACAGTCCGCCACGGGTTGGCGCTGTCTGTCTATATTAAAGAGGACCACAACAGGCACTGAATAATTTCAAATACATTAACATTATTATTAGCTGCTGCACTAGCCATTGGAACAATTTTGGAGACCTAGAATAGCTTGTATTGTCACACTTGCACAACTGTGAGGGTTAGTAGATTGGCAGCATGAGCAATGTGCGGTGTAAACTGAGTGGACGCATGTCAGGATCCCTGGCATATAGTTGCACAAGGGTCAGGGTTAGTAGTTGTGATCTTATTATTGGCAGCATGGCAGGAGCAACGGGTGTTCTAAAACAAAGTGGCCGCCTGGCGGGATCCCGGGCAGATAGCTTCACAAGTTCAGGGTTAGTAGTTGGGATGTATGAGTGGCAGCATGGCAGGAGCAATATGTGGTGCGAAATGAACAGATGTCTGCTTGGCATGGTATTCATTCAAGCACTTAATGTGTGAAATCTGTGAGGTCCTGGGGCAATGCAGGGACTCAGCACTGCATCCTTCAAAGGTTCAAAGGCCAATGATACTGTACCATTGAATTGGGCAACAATAACCATGTTGTTCAGCGCCAAGATACCATTGGGTGAACATGTCACAATTAGTCGGGGATGGAAATTCTATAGGAATGTTGTGAAATGCTGTAGGCTCACTCAGCAGTGTAGGAAGCAAGAGTTTTGTACAAATTCCATATGCCGTAATGGGGTCAGGCAACTTGTTTATACCCAGCCGAAGCAGTAGGGCCCCCCTGTGTCGGATGCACAGTAGACATTCTTATTGGAAAGGTTTTAGATTTGAAAGGTTTTATACTTGAATGGTTTTATATAGTGCTGGCTAGAACCGGATGCATCAGAGCGCTTTACATGAGTAGCAGACCATAGTTGCAGGTTACTTCGTTACAAAGGATATAGTA
This sequence comes from Lissotriton vulgaris, assembly GCF_964263255.1. Classification (NCBI taxonomy): domain Eukaryota; kingdom Metazoa; phylum Chordata; class Amphibia; order Caudata; family Salamandridae; genus Lissotriton; species Lissotriton vulgaris. The sequence goes on from NC_141685.1 coordinate 1,158,534,541, forward strand.
TTAGAGCATAGCTACATGTTCAGTCGAGACAAACAATAAGGACATATGCTAAAGGGAAAATAGCCATGGCAAGCGATCCAAGGGGATACATACATTCATGTGCGAACGAGATTGACACCATTCAACTGCTGCCGTAGTTTAGCTCCAAAATGTCTGGTCGAGGCCGCTAAGCATGGGCATGTGGCTTCAGTTAAGCTAGAAGCACCTGCCCATTAGCCTTGGCAGCATGGCAAGTGTGGGAGTTGTCACCATCAAAAGTGCGCGGTACTTAAGAGGTTGAGGGAAACACTGGTTTGGAGCACAAGGGGCAACAGTGTTAAGGAACACCAGGTATTCCCGGTATCCACGAATGGGCAGGTAGCGGTCATACTGTTCCCCCTCCTCCGTACCCACTGACTTGTCTGCTCCTTGGTACACATTAGCAGGAGTTTGGGAGACCCAGACCTCACCCAGGGGTGCTTGGCCTAATGTTGAGGGACAGGTCCAAATGTATCACAATTACTGAATGTAGGAGTTTTCCATTGCCTGTGTATAGTTACAGCACCAGAACACAAGTCAGAAACGGAAATTTGAAAGGTTTTGTTCCACTATCTCAGGAGCTATATGGAAGGGTGCAGTTTTTCAGCGGTCTAGGGAGATGTGGCGGGGGCACAATTGCGGATATTAACAGTACAGTTGGCCCTTCTGTTCAGAAGAGGGCAGGGATAGTTTCTCATGTTTTTCTCCCTATCCTTATCCCCATATACTTTGGCTAACCTTTTGGCCCGCTGGGATAGCGTTGCAAAGTTGATATGCAATACATACGCTGGGTGAGGGACGCCAGCATGGCAACGCAACAGCTTCGTGCAGATGACGGAGGGGGTGCCAGGAAATTAGGACCAGTCGGTCCAACCTTGTCTGGTTTAGGCGAGGTGGGCACCAAGCAGCCTGGTAGGGCACGAGATAGCATAAATTCACTTCATGTCCACATGTCTCGACTTGCGCAGCACCTGGTCATGTGGCTGTACCCTAATACTGGGCACCATCCAGGTAGGGGGCACAATAGGGCTTAGTCACCACAAAAAGATATGCACGAGCTGGCAAGGGGTGTTCAGAGTCGCATCACACAGAACTGGTGGTGTTGTATTGGTACACTCACTGCCTGTGCATTTTGGTTTGGCCGGTTTGTTTCACCTCCGCATAGGGAAGAGATGTGGGGGACCTAATTGCTCACAGCATGGCACACTAATGCGGGTGCTAGCCCGGTTTTTACCCATTAAATATTTATTAATATGCTGTGGGGCACCTGCAGGAGTGTGGGATGCTCCGGTATTGCCTAGAAATGGAGGGTTAGTAGCACTCACCTCCCCCATGGCCACGCGGCTTGCAGCTGAATGGCCACAGGCTCTAGGAGGTCTTGACCCAAAGTGTTGTGGTCTTACAGGTTGGGACAATAATTGAAGGCACAAATAGGCCACAGAGCAGGATCCCTTAGCGTGGTATATGCCGGCTGCATCACCTATACTAAGGAAGCAAGTATGCCTGTCAAGTGTTTGGCTAGATCCATACTCGGCAGGATGAGGGATGTGGAAGTGATTGCCCCCCTCAGCAGCTGACTATTGCACAGGAGGATGGTGGGTGATTCAGAGGACACGGGGGTGTCGGCAATGCTTAGACTGGGTAGGAAGTTTTGCATCACCATCCAGAAGGGTGCCATGTGGCAAGAACCAGTAAATAGGTTAACCCATGGGTGCCCTTGGCCTTGCGGTTTAGATCTGTTCAAAGGGTGAGATAAGTTAGGTACCTTATGCTTACAATATAGCACAGTAAGGCAGGAGGCCTTGTATGGTGAGCCAGCAAATGGGTCACATATACCGTCTGTGTAGCGACAGAGGGCCCCGGGGGCACGGGCACTTCAATATAACACAGCGCTACAACCGGAAAAGTGCCAAGTGGCAACAACCAGTAAATAGGTAAGAGGTAGCTTTATGGCCTTACAGCTGTGGGAAGCCATCCTCAAGTTTGAGGTACACCCAGGTAAGATTGGGGCTTTTCAAGGTCCTCATGACCACTGTGGCACGCCAAGCGGACTGTCCAAGGTCACCCTGTGTGCTTCCCCAAGATATGGGGAAGCAAGGTATCAAGCACGAAAGGCTATGTAAGCAAGCTTGTGGCTTGTCCAGGTGCTACAAGAAGTTAAATCCAGCAGGGCAGGTTATATTCCATCCCGGGGCTGCTCAGTGTGTACAGGTGTAGCCCCCGACCCCCTATTCGGGAATAGGCTAGGGAGGGGGTTAGCAGGGCTTAGTCAGTCCTTAGAGATAGGCTCCATATGGCCACCAGTGGGCACGGCATAATTCAGACTTTCTGTGGGCCAGTAGGCCCAGAAGGAACCACCACCGAAGGAGATGAATTGGCGGTCGCTTGCTCTTTGTCACATTCTTACGTTATGGACACCAGGTGCGGCATGATTCAGAAAGCAGAATTACTGTGCAAATGCTAAGTATATTCCTTTTCACCCTTACTGTCTAATTGGGCAGGCGAGGTGGGAGCAGTCAGCTAAGTAGTGGGCTGCTGCCCCCTTAGAGGTGTGCAAGACACACCGTGGAGCCAGGTGCAACAGCAAATTCAAGGGGCCATGTGAACCATAGGGCCCAAATCCGCTCCGCCCGAGTGTCACGGGGCAGAGTCATGTAAAGCAATGGAACTCTCCCATGGGAGAATTAGTTCTTGGCACAAGTTCACTTGCCTGAAAGGCGTCCGTCAGCGACTCTGTTGGTCTAGCGTCAAGGGTGACTGGGATATAGATTGGGTCTCCTGCCCAATTTTGGCAGGTGGCCTGTATATGAGAAGTTGCAGGTGAGAACTGAGCTGTTTTGGTGGGGGGCCCTGTCAGCGACTGTGGCCGCCGCCAGAGCTGTGGCGGAGTTACAGGGCAATCTGGAAGCAATTGGGTACAGAAGAGTACCTCTGCACGGCACATAGGGGTGCCAGAGCCCAGGAGCCTCATGAGAGGTTCCTGGAAACAGTGTCGGCGCCCCGTTTGTCCTTCGGATGGTTGTGGGCCTGAACAACCGGGGGCTTGCCTTGCTACACTCCGCCCTGAAAGGGGTGTGAGCAATAAGTGTCACGTGATCTGGAAGGAGGATCACCAGAAGGGGCAGCACAGATGGGGTTCTCCCCAGTGCTGCTTAGCTCATCAGGCGGGCAGGTGGCAAGTATGCTGCCTGCCCTTGGATCGCCCGTAAGATAACCCACCATATCACATAACGTTGTATGTAATAAACCTGCAGCAGTTTTTCCCAATAACAAATTTGTGTGGTGTGTATTTATTTGCATGCATGCTAGGTGCTTGGGGGTGGGGAGTGTCGCCATGATGGTACTATGCGGCTGCCCGAGGCCACCGCAGGAGGCCACTCAAGAGGGTGGCCCTGTAGTACCATCTGGCAGCCCACACCCCCCTTTCCTCCCAAAGGGGCAGGAACTCTATGGGAGTCCCCTCCTGGGCGCGGGCAGTGCCGCGTCATGTCCAGTGTGGGATGCGGGGTTAGGGATATATATTTACCCGTCACCACGCTGACGACCTCTTTGTCATCGCACCGGACACGCGTGGCCGCTGCCTCACTGGACACGCCGTCTCCCATCGTACCGCTTACCCGGCGTGGTCGGTAGTAGGAAGCATGGAGAGAATGTTGTAATCTTGTTCTTTTTTCGTTGCAGGCGGAGTTACAGGGCGATCTGGAAGCAATTGGGTACAGAAGAGTACCTCTGCACGGCACATAGGGGTGCCAGAGCCAGAGCCCAGGAGCCTCATGAGAGGTTCCTGGAAACCGTGTCGGCGCCCCGTTTGCCCTTCGGACGGTTGTGGGCCTGAACAACCGGGGGCCTTGCTATGCTCCGCCCTGAAAGGGGCGTGAGTAATAAGTGTCACGTGATCTGGGAGGAGGATCACCAGAAGGGGCAGCACAGATGGGGTTCGCCCCAGTGCTGCTTGGTTCATCAGGCTAGCAGGTGGCGAGTATGCTGCCTGCCCTTGCATCGCCCGTAAGATAACCCACCATATTACATAACGTTGTATGTAATAAACTTGCAGCAGTTTTTCCCAATAACAAATTTGTGTGGTGTGTATTTATTTGCATGCATGCTAGTTGCTTGGGGGTGGGGAGTGTCGCCATGATGGTACTATGCACATGCGCCTCGGAAACGCTACAACTGCACCTGCATCTTACAATCCTCTTCTCCACCTATAAATTGTAACAAACACAGTTTTTTCAACTTTTCTCATTTTATCCACCAATCACAAGCGACTATAGTCCCTCCAGGGTGTGACAGAATGAATGCCTGCTGGTCAGTGCCGACGCATACCGTTCATCTTCTACCTACAGTGTCCTCTGTCGCCTCAGCCTGTAAGACTTGCGTGCACCTTCTATCCAATGCTAGACTTTTTGTACGTCACCCGGAGACACTCAGCAGTAATGTGACTCTCAAATGCGTCCGTCATGCAATGACATGGCACGTCCATCCTCTTGCATAAAAGGTTGGTGGGCCACAAATTGCATAGAGCGGTGAACGAAGTGCATCCTCCGAGGACCGTGTTCGTGCGGTCCTCTTTTTATTTCCATGACCGCAAGCGTGTTGAAAAAGCTCACGGTCATTCCAATATACAACGACTTGAATGCAAATGGATCAATATGTGCAGTTCCATTACAAAAGGGATAAACTTGTTTGGGAAATAGAGGGGTTTTATTTCCCAACCTCATGATTAATACACTCCATTAAGCATGGATCTAACATAGTGCTGCTCAACCTACTATTTGAATTGGCTGCTGATAGGAGCACTTTGGTCTCTGAACTTTGAATCTAATTATCATTGCACTATTGGTTCTGTTTAATGTCTGAATACATGTGCGTCTTGACCTTTGACAACATTTTATGATCATTATTATATTGTTGTAGCTCTGCATATATTTATACATGTAACTGTACATCGTTCGACTGAGTTCCTGCGATTGTGAACTAACGTCCTCTTTATCTGTTAAGAATGAGGCTTGGATTGCATTCTGCTTTCAAGCCTCCTTTTGAATCCTTTCTTCATAGAGCATCCTGAGCGAGTGTTTGTGTTCCCATTGACAGTGATTGGGACACCGCACTGCCTGCCGTGGCATTGGAGCACTCAATACTCCAAGATCCCGTTATGGAGTTTAGTTGACAATTAGGCTAGGTTTCTTTTCAATCCTTCAAGCACACTTCAAGTGCATGCTTACATCAGACCATTCAGTTCCTCTGCGCTGTCCTCAGTTATATTGGCACCTTTACTACAGTTGCCGCTCTTTAGTCCTTCAGCAGATTGTGGTTCTGTTTGTGTATAGGAGCTGACTCCCAGAGGTGAGTAAAAGGAGTAGTAAAAATTCACGGGGCCCGTTATGTGTAATTCTTAAAAATTTTGACTTATTATCTCTACGTACTTTGTTTTTGTGATTAGAGACTTGCACCGTGAGTGAGTACTTACTTACCTTTCAAATTTCACATCAGGGTGTGCAATTGTGTGCCACTCTGTATGACTTTGAATTCTAATCCCTGTAATCCAGGGACTTTCCGGTAATTCCTTTTATTAAATAGCCTACTAGAACACCACTGAAACCACCATCATTTACCAATTCTTTCTATTCGTACTTACAGGATGTCACTTCTTAGTTCTGAGGAGACCCTAGTATCGGGTCGAAATGTTGCAGACACCCTCTGGTAACAAACAAAGAACTTTTCTAACTGCAAATTGGAATGTTTAGAGAACTTTTGGAGTTGTTTGTTACTCATACATTAACCTTTTTTTTTACTTTCTGATAGTTGTATCAGTTTGGCTTCTGCAATGGAACACACTACATTATGTTGCAATTTTCAATGTGACTTCTCATGGACTTTGTATAAAAAGTGAATATATAAATAGCTATTAATCTCAATTAAGATGGTTTAGTGTGATTTTATTTTTATATACTATGAAGCATAGAGGCTATTTAGACTTTAGATTTAGAACAAGCAGCTGGCCACCTTCCTCGAGACGAACGGATCCCTCGACCTCTCGCAGTCCGGCTTCCGGACCAACCACAGCACAGAGACCGCCCTGATCGCAGCTACCGATGACATCCGACACTGTCTGCCACCGTACCCTAGTACAGCGCCTCAGCAACATCGGAATCCAGGAGAAGGCACTGGAATGGATCACCTCGTTCCTCGCCGGAAGGACAAAGAGAGTCCGCCTCCCCCCGTTCAGATCAGAAGCCACCGAAGTCATCTGCGGCGTTCCTCAAGGCTCCTCGCTCAGCCCAACCCTCTTCAACGTCTACATGAGCCCCCTCGGAGACATCACACGCCAACACAACCTCAACATCATCTCCTACGCCGACGACACCCAGCTGATCCTCTCCCTCACCAACGACCCGCCACCGCCAGAACCAACCTACACGAAGGGATGACAGACGTCGCCAAGTGGATGATGAGCAGCCGCCTGAAACTGAACTCGGACAAGACGGAAGTCCTCATCCTGGGATCTTCACCCTCCGCCTGGTACGACTCCTGGTGGCCCCCCGCCCTGGGCAGCGCACCCAAACCAACAGACCACGCACGCAACCTAGGCTTCATCCTGGACTCCTCCCTCTCCATGACCAGACAAGTCAACGCTGTCTCCTCGTCCTGCTTCAACATCCTGCGCATGCTACGTAAGATCTTCCGGTGGATCCCCACTGAGACCAGGAAGACGGTCACCCAGGCCCTCGTCACCAGTCGTCTGGACTACGGCAACTCCCTCTACGCCGGAACCACCGCCAAACTCCAGAAGAGACTCCAGCTGATCCAGAACGCCTCAGCACGACTCATCCTGGACATCCCCCGTCGCAGCCACATCTCCGGACACCTGAGAGACCTGCACTGGCTTCCGGTCAACAAGAGAATCACCTTCCGTCTCCTGACCCACGCACACAAAGCCCTGCACAACCAAGGACCAGCATACCTCAACAGCCGCCTCAACTTCTACGCTCCCACACGCCACCTTCGATCGACCAGCCACGCCCTCGCCGCCGTCCCCCGGATCCGAAGAGCCACCACAGGAGGAAGATCCTTCTCCTACCTGGCCGCCAAGACTTGGAACTCCCTCCCGACGCACCTCCGCTTGACCCAAGACCACCTCGCCTTCAGGAAGCAGCTCAAGACCTGGCTGTTCGAGCAGTAGCGGACCCCCCCCCTCCCCTAGCGCCTTGAGACCCTCCGGGTGAGTAGTGCGCTATATAAATGCTGTGATTGATTGATTGATTGACTTTCTATTGAAACATTTTCTTACTAAAAGATACCAATTGAGAACCACTATTGCCTTAATACTGTATCTTAACCAGGTTTCCATAGGTTTATGGGTTGCTCTTGTAGCCTGATAAGAGAACTCAGTTGCTTGTAGCAGTGCACCTCCGGCTACAAAAGACGCAGATGAAGTACTCCTGAGGCCGGGCTTACATCCTCCACCCTAAAAAAAAAAAAAGTAACATAGTGGGGAGCCGCGGCCGACGGCTAATAGGTCAAGGGAGCCGTGGGTTGAAAACATTTGTGAACCACTGGCATTGAGGATCAATGTGCCTTCTGTAACGCACAGCATGAAACATGCAGATCATAGATTTCTTTTTTATATAGAGAGCTATGTTGGTTACTCTTTTTGCTGCAGAGATAATTGTGTTACATGCAGGTCACAAATTAAAAACGTTGTAATATAGTTCAGTGGTTTATGATTCTGCATCAAGGATATGCATGCAAACTACAAGGCAAACGTTAGGAAACTTGCAGTTTTTTTTCTCAATATTTTATTAATCGGATGCTAAAAAGGTTACTTTGATTAATATTAAGGGTTTATTGGTAAGTACTATGTAAATGATTTGATATTTTTACAATGCATGCATATTTTTGCATACAAAGCTTAGAAAGGTAAAAAACATAGCCCGCCCCTTGCCCCACCCCAAACACCACCCCCAATCTACTGCTTATTTTTGGTGAGTACCCGCACTTATTTTTTCCCATTTAAAGCACTGTTTGTGGCGTTTATCTTTCTTGAATTATGAGCTAGTAACAGCCTCGGATTGGCAAGGCGGGCAATCAGCCATAGGCCAATGGGTCTGTGGCCAGTTGGCCGGCCGGTTCTTTGGTCTACCAAGGACTCCACGCCTGGTTCACGACGTGAAAGGCTGTTGTTACAGCCTCAACAAACATACTGAGCTTGACTCCATGAAGTCAGGCCAGCTGGGTAATGTCAGAGGCAGAATGACAATGGGCTGCTCTGTCTGTCACAGCATGATCCATTAGATTTGAGACCTCCTCTGTTTATTGATGTTTTAGAGACACCCAGACCACCTGCTCACAAAATGGGTGCAGGAGAGCCAATCATGAATATGAATTCATCAGGAGTACAAACTGCATCTGAGAATTAGGTGGGACTTAGTGGTATTACTCCTACATCGAATTATGCAGAATGTGATAGTCAGTTTGCTCAGTCTAGTTGGCTTCTGTGAAGAATGTAAATGTGTAAATGTATTTGAGCTTATATAGCGCACAGCTACCCACAAAGGGTTTCCTGGCGCTTGCTTAGGGAACCCGTCCTGGTATTCCCCTGTGAGATAACCCCAGCAGGGGTGAAAGCCAGGCATCCCGCCGCAAGGGGCCGTTGTGGAGATTAAGCAAGCTATTGCCCAGAGTCGCAGAGTGTGAATCCGTGAGTCGAGAAGGCACCAGAGCGAGAATTATCGAGTCCGTGGAATTTTTGAGCCCAAGACCCGCCGAGGCAGGGAATTGAACCCTGGTCCAGGGCCGATCTCAGCTTCCAGGTCTGCCGCCTCTAACCCCTGAGCCACACTTCTCCACCCTGAGCCACACTTCTCCACTATATAAGAACAAACAGAAACAAGAGCAATCAATGCAAATTGACCAGTTGATCCGGTGCTGCAGTAAAACATGCAAAATAAAGTGCCTCATTTCAAACTGAGTTCTAGTGTTCATCAAACTCCTTCAATGATTAATAATGATTTCCACAGTTTTCAACAAATGGACCAAATCAGTCACAATGCCGGTGCCTGAAGGGAAGAGCAGGAGGATTGCATGCTTGGTGCAGTCCTATAGGTAATCTACAATGCCCCATATGTAAAAGGCGAGGTTAATGGCCACCCAGTCTCATTTCTGATTGATACAGGTTCTACCCACTCCATGGTTCGACCCATGGAGGCTCCAAACCTACCCCTTCCCTCTCGGAAAAAGAAGTGCAAGTTGAAGCTATCAGTAACAAACAAATTATCAACCCGGTTTTGGCAAATGTCCTTGTTAAAATGGCATAAATCGAAAATGACCACCAATTCATAATTTGTGAAACAGGGCCTATTAACTTATTAGGTATAGATATACTATCCAAACTTAAATGAACTGCATGATTTATCGTACATCGTATGGTGTCGCAATTCAAACACAGAATGAGGATTTAAGATAAAATCTCAAGTGTCAAAACTTCATCTGTTCTCATTTCTTACAAAAAGGGGATGTACCTCTTGATTTAAGACATACATTGAAAGAGGAGCTATGGAATTTTACAGACAAATAAATGTGGTTTATGGAAAGTGGAGAGCAAGTTATCATTACAGGAAACCCAGAAGCATTTTACCCTCAAGCTCCCTGATACAAGCTTACTCGAGAAGCGGAGAAGGGCATGGAACCCGTGATTGATAAGATGATCAAGCAGGGAGTTTCAAAAGAAGTGAAAGGTTGCCCTTGCAATTCACCTGTGATGGGAAAGTTAAAAAAGCAGAAAATGGAGGGTGGCCCAAGACCTTCATAAATTCATTCAAATTCAAGCTAATGTAGTCCGTGCTACCGAATCTCGCCCGGACTTTGTTTCAGATTCTTGTGGATGTAGAAGGGTACACAGTCATCACAGTCATTGGGTGGCCTAACCATTTGCGATCAGAAGGCTGCCCCTCTAGTAGGGGATCTTCTTGAGCAGCAGCAAAATCAAATTGAGTAGCTGCGTCCTCTGGCATGCCATGTGGTGCTGTTTGCACTGATGTTTCACCACAGAAAGTGATTCCGGTGCAAAATCACAGCACGACCAGCATGACATGCCTATTTCTAGTTATGGTCGAACTCTGTAGAATCTCACTGTGTTTTAATGTAACTGAGCGGAATCCTGCTGAGTCAAATTCTGCAAGTTCTGCCCACCCCTAATTGATACCAGTAAATGTTCCTTTTGACAGCGGCTTTTTAGGAACCTCTCTTACATCACGGACCTATGGCCAGGAGCCGGACTCTGAGAGCTCATCCTTAATCCGCCACATGAATAAAGTTTTTTATCCTGTGAAGAACTTCATGGCTTACACCTGACACAGACTTGTCATATCAGCAGCTTGCTGCCACAGTGAGCTAGATGTATCAGGAGCTCATCACCAGCTCGTTGGTTTTCTTAAAAAGCCAGCTCCATCTGTTTGACCATTAAATATCCTTCATATAGTAAAACACAAGCGCAACATATGCTGCATTAGCTTGAATAAGGACACTATTGCATGAAGTAAAGGAAGCTCAAATTTAAGACATATTTACCTTCAGTATTTCAACAAATTTTAACTGAGACGGACCCATGAAGAAGGCATTGACGAAACGCGTGTAGTGTATATATAAATGACCGCCAGTTTATGTCAATGTTTCTGTGTGTCATCTATTTTTTACTAAGCTCCACTGTTATCTACGCTTAGATCAACTCAGTGTAAAACTTTGTACTATAAGAGAAAGAAAGCACAACAATGACGTTTGCATTACTTGGTTAGCATTGCTACATAAAATAGACAACAAGATGTGGGAGCACACAGCTGACCTCTCAGGCAAGGTTCGCTGAGTAGGCTGCCAAACATTATATCAGGTCCGGTACCTCTCCCTGGCGCGCAGGTGCTTCATCCACAAGCTCGTCAGCTCAATGACTCACAGGAGTACTTTAAATAGACAACAGGATGTGGGAGCAAACTGCTGACCTCTCAGGCAAGGTTCGCCCCTGGCATTCTGGGAAATGCAGTCCGTTGTAGCTCGCTCCGATATTTTAGAGTATTTCGCCAAGGTTGGCGCAGATAGTGATGATCTCTAGACACGTGTTTCTGGCTTATTAACCGTCATCAGTAGAGAGTACAGTCTTGTATTTTGGGGTTTGCTGAGTAGGCTGCCAAACATTACATCAGGTCTGGTACCTCTCACTAGCACGCAGGTGCTTCATCCACGATCTTGTCAGCTCAATGACTCACGGAAGTACTTTAAATAGACAACAGGATGTGGGAGCACACCACATTCTGGGAAATGCAGTCTCTTGAGCTTGCTCCGATATTTTCGAGCTCTTGGATGAAGCACCTGCGCGCCAGTGATAGGTACCAGATCTGATTTAATATAGATCAGCACTATCTGCGCCAACCTTGACGAAATACTAAAAAATATCGAAGCGAGCTACAAAAGACTGCATTTCCCAGAAAGCCAGGGACGAACCTTGCCTGAGAGGTCCCACATCCTGTTGTTTGCTATATAAAATAATTATGATCGTCAATTCATGCCAAGAAATGTATTTTAAATATATATACAGAAAAATGTTTATATAAAATATTTTTGATAACTTTTTCACAAATGAAACCATTGAACATCATATCTTTATATGTCATTGTTTACTGTAATTTTATAGCAATCTGGTTGTCCATGGTTTCTTTGTCCATAGTAGCTCAAGTTATCGCCTTGCCTTAGGCAACTTTTCCTTTATTGCACCCCTAATTTATATTAGTAAATGTTCCTTTGGATGCCAGGCTAGGAGCAGGGACGGGCTGCCATTTATTTGTGCATAATGCCATACAAAGATGTTAGTGCAGGTGTGTTTAGCATTTCTCTTGTAGTTCACAATCATAGGCCTGAGCCAAAAGTTATGGTTAATAATGAAGGAAAGGGCAATTAACATTTATCATCTAACAGCTGGTGGACAATAAGGCTTCTACCTCCTTCTCTCAATCTCATCTAAGTAGTAATCGGGCTATGGATGAGAAGGAGACGCTGAGTCAACGCATGCCAATCCTTGGCACCAGCTTCCACAATACACATAAAAAAATCACTGACTCAAATATGAATGCATCTGATGAAGAGGAGTTAATTTTGTCTAAGGGTAGACTGAAGGCATGAAGCCTAATGTCTGGAAATGTGGCCAGCTAGTGGAGGCGTGCATGCTTCCTAGAATTGTAATATTTGTGAAAAGGTTTTCATCATTTGAACACAAGAGCCAGGAGGAGCAGACGCTGGTTATTTGCATGGGGGTTTTCAAGCACAATTTAGAGTTAGGTTGTAATGGAAAATACTCCAAACTTCCACAAGTCCTCTTTTGGATTCCTTTCCGGTGAAGAATACTCAAGAATTATCTCTTCTAGACTATCCCACTGCTGGATGCAATTAAGAATTCTCCAACCCAGGGTTCTACACTGATTGAAGAGTTCTCCGATAGTATTGTACCCTCTAGCATGCTAACAGTATCTACCTTCTGGGCTTATAATGATAACAGGAAACCTAGCACAGCACATGTGAGTCACTTGTGGAAATGTGTGAGCAAGCTCCATTAGTTGTGAAAAGTCACTAGTGTATTCAGATAACATTCACAGCAACTGACCCAAAAAACAATGTGATTTAATAAAAACACAATCGAACTGCGCACCCAATCAGACACTGGTTGGAGCCAACTCACTTCTAAACTGTGAAGAATGTGCCTCCTTCTTTCTACAGAAGGCAGAAACCATGAGAAATGACATGCAGCTGGCCATGGAACAACATCCTATCTCCACTCAGCTCTGCCCATCCCTTCCCAGGCCTCTTTTTCCATTATGCTCTCCCAGTCTGTACCCTAAAACAACGCCTCATGGAACTCCTTTAGAACATTTGATGAAGAAATCATTCATAAAATCTTAATTAGACTGAAACATCAAACCATTTCAATGACCCTCTTCCCTCGAAATTCTTCAACAAAATCATATCTTCATTACTCCACTCTGGACTAAGTTTGTCAATACCTCCCTCCTTCAAGTCCCCATCCCTCACTGCCTGAAATCAGGACAAGTTACCCCCATTCTGAAAAAAACAAAAGCGGACCAAACCAACCTTAACAACTTCCGACCTTTTTCCAATATCCCTACTCTGGTGAAACTCCTGGAAAAATGTGTTCACATTTAACATTTCTGCTATGACACACATTGTAGACGATGCACTAAAAATGCTGGACCAGAACCAAGCCTGTCTATTCGTCCTACTTGACCTATCATTGGCATTTGATGCGGTGAATCACGCAAATCTCCTAGAACCTTTGGGACACCATATGGGCATTTCAGGTCCAGTCCTTAAATAGTTCTCCTCCTACTGCCTAATCAGATCTTAAACAGTCAAGCTTAATCTCTCTCTATCTCAGTCCACGCCGATCACACGGGGGGGTCCCACAGGGATCATATCTTTTGCCCACCCTCTTCAACCTATTCATGGAACTACAACCAGAAATTCTGAGCTCATCCAACATTCAACTACCACATGTACGCTGACGATACCCAAATATACCTCAAAGTCCCCTCTCCAGAAGACATAATTTTGCTGAACACAACACTAATGGAAACTCAAAATTGGCTAGCAACCAATCACCTCAAATGAAATACTCAAAATACTGAGCACCTGCTTATCATCCCACCCAACCAGGCACTGGTAATGGATCAATGGTTGAAACAGCTTACAGCCTTCAACTACACTCCACAAATCATTGACTCTGAAAAATCACTGGGGGTTACTCTTGACAAAAATCTCAACATGCAGAAACACCTCAGTCCCTCCACCAAAGCAGAAAATCATGAAATGAGTGTTCTAAGAAAATGTAAACCTTTCCTCCCCCCAGCTATTTCAAACATGCTGTACAAGCCTTAGTAGTTCCCAAGGTGGATTATGCTAGTACAACCCTTTCTGGACTTCCCAGATCCAAAATTGCTCCTCTAAGGGCCTCACTCAACTCTACCACTAGGCTCATCGCTGGCTAAAAAAAATACAACCACATCACTCCGGATCTCAAAACCCTCAACTGGCTCCCATACGAAGCTAGAATCCAGCAAAAAATTGCCTGTATGATGCATAAAGCCTTCCACCATAATACCCCTACTTATCTCCTCCATAAGCTCAAACTCTCCAGAGGTTCAAAAACAACCAGAAGCGCATACATCTTTGTTCTGAAACCTCAGAGATTCCACAAGAAGAAAACCTACAACTGTGCCTTCTCTGGGATTGTCCCAAGAATCTGGAACTCTTTACCCCCAGAAATCAGAACAAATTCCTCGATCATTCAATTCAAGAAAGTAATCAAAGAATTCCTCAAGGACAAATTTCTTCCCTAGATCACATGACTCTATTCTCCTCAGTCGCTCACATTACAAACTATCTATGGCTATCTAATACGTTTTTCCGTGCAATACCGACGTTACCCACTCGCGTCTCAACTATGCCTGGTATTTGCAGTGGATGAACTATGACATTATGTTGCTATTAACAATGTAAAAAAACTATTTGACTGTTAGTGAACTTGTAAAGAATATGTTACTACTGCTTTTACTACTCTGCATGCTGTAATTCTGTAAAGCGCTCTGATACCCTCAAGGGTCATGTTTGAGCTGTAAAAAACCTATACAAAATATAAAATCTACACTAAATGCCTAATAGTTAATACATATTTCAAGAATTGTGTGTTATCATGCTAGAAGATGTATCTGAAGGTATAAGTGAGACATTAGGAGGCCTGTGGTAATTCTTATTAGAGATCTGAATGCAAGGTTACCTGTGAATAGTCTAATTATAAATACTTTTTAATTCTCACAATGCATGGGCAAAGAGTTATGTTGAGTAAAAAAAGTAAAAAGTTACAGGAAACCTTTAATGTGAATTTCCACTTATCCCAGAGGTAGTTAATAATCAATATTAGGCAACATAGCCACGCTGCTTAGGTTGTAAAATAAATAAATAGGTACAAGGGCCCAAAAAAGCCTCATTAGGCACTCACCCCTGGTACCTTCAAGTGCTAGGATTGTTGAATACCTATGCTGCCAGTAAAGAAACAGGCTTTTGCAGGTTTTACCCACACTTTTCGCCCCCACTTCTACTATTGGCTGCTTGTTTTTAACACTGAAGCCGGCTTATCAGACCTCAATAACAGTGTTCTAACCCCTTACAAAGTATATGTCGAATTGGCTATCCCTAATTGGCTAGCACTGTTTACTTATAAGTCCCTAGTAAATGGCACCCAGGTTACAAAGGGAATGTAACCAGAGTGTCCTCCCAAAGCTGCAGCACTGATTGTGCCACCCTTGATTCATTTTCATTTCTGGGGTTACTTGGTGCTTTTTGTGAACAGAAAGAACCCAGTCTTTGTAGGGATGAGCTTTTGGAAGATGCTTGATCTGCAGCTCGAGGCTGGTTTGTGTCGCTAAATGTCATCCTTTGAGGTGATTGTGAGGTAAGATTGAATGCTGCTAATATATTGGTGGATCTGGATACAGTTGCATGTGACTATGGGTCTCAAGGTAAATGATAATGCAAAATAGGGCAGTTTCCTAGGGAGTCTGAAGGAGACATGGACCTTTAGTTATTCAATAAGGTTACCATTGCAGGACTGTATCCAAGAACCCCAAGCATGTTTGTAGGGTTGGATCAGTAGTTGGTGGTCGATTGTGTGAAATGTTGCAGTGAGGTAAAGCAGGATGAGGAGGCAGGGGATTTGTTCTTAATGCAGAGGGCATTCTCAATTTCTTGAAGAGTACCTTGTTTCATGCTGCAGTATGGTATGACATCATATTAACATGCGTGAGGCATGGTATTCATATAGATCTGTCCCTCAAGTTGGGGGGAGGACTACTTTCTTGATGATTTTCGTTATGCAATCTCGATAGGTTATGGAGAGGTTGTTTGCTAGGTCATCTGAGTCGAGAGTTTTTTTCCTGCTGGTGACGAGTTATCCTGAAGGGGTCTGTGAAGATTCCTTTGCTGAGGGAGGTATTGATGATTTTGATGTTGCTAGGAGGGCCTTTCCTATGTGAGATGTAATGATCAATGATAATAGAGAGCCGTCTTCATAAGAGGTTGCCTGGACTGAGTTAAGGATATTGGTGAGTGCAGCATGTGAGATGAGGTCAAAGCTATCCACTTTGGAGAACAGACTTCTTAGGAAGAGGTGTGGTTCCGTGGCCGGGGTGACTAACGCTGGACGCTGGGGATCACAGTTCGATCCCTGGCTCTGGCGGCAGGGGTCTGCCCAGCACCATGCGACTCTGGGCAATAGCTTGCTTAATTTTCCCAACGACCCCCAGTGCCGAGATACCCCTTCGGGGTGATTTGTGCGCTATACAAGTACTGGATTTACATTTACTTGTGGCAAGAAGTATTTTTCTGTTATTGATATGGGATCTTATTTTCTTGATTATTTTCAGTGAAAAAATTGATCATTAGCATTGTGCTTGTCGAATAACTAAGGGCCTGGAAGGTCTGCAAGAGGGAGGATGCAATGCTTGACAGCCTCTAAGAGGGATTGCTTCTACTGGTTCAATTTTTATGGTAGCCTTGTAGGTGGTGACTTTAGTAGTGGTTATGGGGATCTGCATACTGAATTGAGCACTTTGAGTAGATTGAGGTTGTTGAGACAATGGCCCATCTCCATTTCCTTTCTTGTCATTGTAGGCAGAGTTTACTCTGTGAAAGTTTTTGGAAGTAACACGTAATTAGGCTTTGGGGTTTGTGTTCTTGTGGTGCGTTGAGCTCTACAAGGTTTTCTATGGGCATGAGGTATGTCAGATATGTGGAGAAGTGTTTTTTTCAATAGATGTGGGCATGTGGGAGTTTTATAGGTTGGTAAGTTCTTGGAGGGCATCCGTGAGGAGTTGAATGTATGTTTACAGTTTGAGGTTAGGCTATATGTATAGGTGTTGGGTGAAAGATGCAGAAATGGACTTCAAACTCACCTGTCCTGTCAAGATGAAATGGAACCTTACAGTGGATAGGGATGAGGTTTGGTGTGCTGGACAAAATTAAGGGGATGCAGCTTAAGCACCAGTATTCTGGTTCCAACATTGCTGTAGAGCCGGCCTCATTCTCCAAAGTCACCAAGGACATAACCTTGTCTTTCACTCCAGAGGTACCTGTACAGACAATACAGGTCACACGCCTGCCTCTCCCTCTAGGGACATCCGAGGAGCATTTCCAAGACATTAGCTTGTCTTTGACTCCGCAGACACCTGATGAGATCATCCCAAGCATAAGCCAGCCGCCTACTCCAGAGACACCTGAGCAGGCCATCCAGCACATTAGTCTGCCTTTTCAATCCAGAGTTACCTGAAGAGGTGATCTAGGACATTGACACTTGTTTACCAGAAATGACAACTGATATAGCAGAAGAAGGCATCAACACCATATTTTTGTTATGCTTGTCTGCAGTTTTTCATCAATTTGGCCAGGGAAGAAGAGGTTCTGCAAAGTGATCCTGCAGCATCAAAAAGAAGGAAGTAGAGGGATGTGATGCTAGTTCAATAAAGAAAATATGTATTACTTATATTAATACTTTATTTTAATAAAACATGCTGGTAGATGTGTCTAGGGATTATTTCATTGATGTTGTTGTGCTTGAATCACTGGGGAGGTAGACAGATGTGAAGGATGTGGGGAGGTTGTGCAGAATGAAGAAAGAGATGATAAGGTATTACCTTTCATCTGTAAAGCTCTTGTGGGTCCAGGGTAGGACAGTCCATATGATGTTTAGGATGTAGAGAGTGGGAAGTGACAGATAAGTAGAACAAAAGCTGAGGGCTTGAGTCACAAACTGCACATTTGAATACATTTACTACCTTACATTAATATTGTTCTCAATACGTCATTATTTTCTATAGGAGAGTGTTACAGCAGCAGTGGTTAGCCATGTTTAGTGCTAGACTAACTAAAAAAGTGTCAGCTACTGCAAAAGTGAAGTGTGTGAATACCAAAAAGTAGTAAACTTACTACAAATTGTAAACCTACTCAAAAGTGTAAGTTACCTTTGTGAATCATGCCCATAGTTGTTAGGTCACTGATGGTGCATTGCCAAGTGGACCTCTTAGGATGAAGGTGTGTAAGGAAGTGTGTGTGGGTCTGGCCCTTGTTTGAGGAACAAGGCAGTGTTATGTGGAAATAGCAGTTATGTCAAGTGCTTGTGGGACTGCTTAAGGAGCTTTGATAAGAATGAATTGGAGGATTTATGCAGCTGATGGTGCGTGTGTGTGTTTATGTGTGTGTTCGATGGATTGTGTTGTTGCTGTACACTCTATGGGCCATTTGTATCAAGCACAAATGTGTTCGCAAACGCCGAAATTTCCGAACGCATTTGTGCTAAATGGTATGTATGTAGCAAATGTGCGTGCAAAATAAGGAATCGCAAAATGTGCGATTCCTTATTTTGCGATTGCATTTAGGGAATCGCAAATTTTGGGATTCCTTAAATGCAATGTAAGAAGCACCAAAAAAGTGCAATTTCGCCTTAAGGAATCGCAAATTACCACCAACTTCAAGTTGGTGGTAATTTGCGATTTCATTTAAAAATTCACTTTTTTGCATTTTTCAAAGTGCTATGTGAAGCACATACATGCCCTTAGGGTATGTATGTGCACCCATGCTTATTTCAGGGGTGCAACACCCCTGCACCCATTCTCAATTTGTGATTCGCAAATTGCGAATCGCAAATTGAGAATGTCTTCCTATTCATTCCGACGGGCCTGGGGAGGTATTCCTTAATTGCGAATCGCAATCTGAGATTCGCAATTAAGGAATATGTAGGATTCGGAAAATTGATTGCAAATCCTACATACATAGCATTTTGTGATTCTCAAATAGCTATTCGCAAAAAATCGCTATTTGAGAATCGCAAAATGACTTTATGATACATATGGCCCTGAGTGTAGTAACCACTCTTGGGCGTTGTGGTTAAATGAAGATTTATTTTAGTACCAGAAATCAGCTCATGACCAGAAGGCGTCCAATCACCTAACACACCAGCAGTAACTGACGAAGTCTCCCACTAGAATGCCCATAATCATTTGGTTGTAGAACATGGGCACACTACAAAAGTATATAAAGCGACCATGGTAAAAGACTTATCAACACACCTATAAGCACAATACATAAAGGATACAACGGTGGGGTTTGTGAGGGTGTTTGCATGGTCTGAGTATGGTTGTGAGTTGAGGGAATGAGGTGCATGATAATGGTGAACTGAAGGGAAGCTGAAATCCTTGTCTGTGTCCGCCACTAACTTGTAGACACCTGGGTGGTAGGACCGTCTGAGGAAGTGAAAGAAGTAGGAGGGAGAAGATGACAAAACCTAATATCTGGGTTCACTGATTGGCCAGCACATGGTCTACACAGTGGCAGTAAAAAACGTGTCTATTGGTGAATGGTGCAAGGGAGTGGTGTTCCGCAGGTCTAAGCAATAAAGCTAGGTGGAGGTGAGCTTCTGGACTATGGTTGATCTGCAGTGTTTTTTAAGCAAACATTTATGAGGACAGAGGGTCAGAGAAAACAGTTTCCACATTAGATAGTGTAAACTTGCAGCAGCACAGAAACATTCAATTAAAACATAAACAAATAATCATAATCTCTCACATTCATCACGCCGCTCTGACTGTCACTCCTACATTCTCATTACTAGTCTGTTAGAGGCAATGACTCCATCTTGAAACACAGTATACACTTTTGGAGATCGGCGGCAATGGCGAATAAAGATGGCCGCTCCTTGAATTTTTCTGCAGCATAAAGAATACTGCTGGGTACGGAGGGACATCTACATGAAGGTATGCGGCAGTCCGGGCAAAGGAAAGAGCGTCGGAAGAATCCTGGAGCAGAGATGCAAGTTTCTAGATCTTGAATTGGTCTAGGTCTGTGTTAATTGCTTTTCTCCCTCTGCTCCTGGGGCGCTCCGTGTCCCGCCCGCCATTTTGTGAGTTTGCCGCTCACAATCACCTCATGGGACGGAACGAGTGCAATGCATACTGGGCAGCCAGAAAGTGAAATTTGAAGGAGGATGGGTACATTTTTAGAAATGACCTATCCTTGAAAGACTTATCCTTCCTGAATACATGGAGGATGCTTTTATCTGTGATGAAGAGTTTTCCTTTTTTTTGTGCAAAGAAAGAAAAGAAATGTGGTAAATGTCTTAAGTAGAAGAGTGCTGTGCTTTTATAAATACTATCGCATTATGAGGATCCTTGAAAGCGCCGGGAGCAGAGAGGCTTTTTTTCAAGCCCTTGTTGTATTTAAATTGACAGCTGTGAATTATTGTCCTCTGCTCCGAGAATGCTTTTGTCTCCAGACGCTATGTTGTGAGCCTAGTAATTGCTATCACCTCAGAAATTAATGTGCCATAATACCTCTTCAATATTAGGGTATTTTATTGTCAAATTGAAAGATTAGCTACCTAGCTCTGACTCTCCTTTCGTTCTAGAGCTTTTCTTACACGCTCGGAGATAAGCCTACTCTGTTTTATGTGAGCTTATTGGTTAATTTTGACTGAGACTATGCCTCCTAATAGTTTTTCTCTTGATTCGTTTCGTCCTTTGAGAACTATCTAGTCACATTTTTACCTAAGAGATTCTTAATTAATATACAGAATCACCTCTGCCTAATTGAAAATGGATTCCGCACATTCAAATGAAACACAAGGGTCTTCCGGTTCTAATACTAATGGTCTTAAGGAGTCTGTTGGTAACACTAATAAAAGGGTTAAAAAGGATCTTTCCTCTCCGAACAAATCACCTCTACCTTTGACCTTAGAGGATATTATGGATGAACTGAGAAATATTCATTCATTCATGGCGGATACCAATTTGACGCTTCAAAGAATTAAACAGAAAAGGTTTGGACTGAAGACTCACAGATGTTGAACAAAGGATTAGTGATGCACTAGATGTTGTCGCTAAAGTGGATAATTTCATTAAGGAGGTCACTCAATTGAAAAAAATAACTGAGGATTTGGAAAATCGAAACCGACGTAATAACCTAAGAATTTATGGTATACCGGAAGGTTCTGAAGGCAATGATATGATTTATGTACTGAAGGATCATATTCCACAAATAGTTGGCTTATCGAAATCTGTAGATCTTAATATCCAGGGAGCGCACAGGATAGGTCCTCTCAATGCAGCAGCTTCAAAACAGACCACACAGAATCATTGCTTACTTTCTTTTGTACTCTGATTTAATGGCAACCCTTGCTGCGGCCAAACAGCATAAACAGATGCTTTGGTCTGGCCCCAAAATCTTCTTAGGTCAAGATGTTTCAAAACCCACAGTCATTCACCGAAATAAATTTCTAAACGTCAGACCTATGCTTTGATCTATTAATGCTCGTTATGGCCTTATTTATCCGTGTATTTTGAAAGTAACATATAATCACCTTTGAAGATCCTGCGGAGCTCAAGAACATTATACATATGCACAATGCAGAAGATATGAAATTTAGTAAAACTTAATTGTTCTATCTTTTATATTTCACAGGTTCCAATTCGTATCTTGTCTGACGTTGCTGTCTTTGTTCCTAGCGTACATCTGTTCTGTTGTCTGTGTTTTGCTTGGTTGCATTATCTTCTGAATGTATGGTAAGTCCCTTTGAGCTGTGTAGGGGCAGTCAAATCTAAGTCCCAACTAGCAATTAGGACAGCAAGGAAGGACTACTCTCACACCTTAAAGGCTGCGAAAAGGGAGTGGGAGGAGAAGTTTTGGGAAGACCTTTTGGCAGCAAGCAAGGGAAAGGATGTAACGGGTTTTTGGAGTTTGATTAGAACTAGGAATAGGCCAGATGTATCGCTGGTTACGTGTAACATCCCCACCCAGCTCTGGTATAACCACTTCGAGGCCCTGTATTCCCAACCTGAAGGGGACCTTAGTGAGTCTTTTTCCTCCGAGGATGATATAATTGTTAGTGGCATTGATGATTTTACTACGAGGGAGGTGGAGGCTGTAATTAAGTCCCTGGTCCCATTAAAAGCAGCTGGGCCGGATGGGATACCAGGTGACTTGCTACGAGCCGATCCCAAGGAATGGGGACAACTGATCGCTACGTTATTAAATGCAATCACGAGGGGTACATTAGTACCTGATTCCTGGAAAGGGGCGGAGGTTGTCCCGATATTCAAAAAGGGGTGTCGGGACAACCCCGCTAATTACAGGCCCATCAGTCTCATCGACTCTTCCCAAAAGGTGGCAGGGAAGGTGATTTTGGGGAGGGTCCTCCAATGGGCTGATGACCACAAGATACTGTCTGACTTTCAGGCGGGATTCCGTACAGGTACTGGGACGATCGAACAGGCCTTCAGGCTGATGCTCCTGTATTGGAAGGTGGTGGTGGCAGTCTTTATTTGGCCTTCATTGACCTGAAGACTGCCTTTGACCTAGTACCTAGGGAGGAGCTATGGAGGGTTCTGCAGGGGCTGGGGCTGCCCCCCTACATCCTGTCGCTTTTGAATAAACTTCATACAGACAATTATGCACAGGTGCGGTGGGGCATCAATGGGGAGAAAACCAATAGGATTCCGGTGTGTAGGGGAGTCCGCCAGGGATGTGTGTTGGCTCCCACACTATTCTCATTGTATGTGAATGGTGTGGTAGAGCACCTGCTCAAAGAACCAGCAGATGCTCCGTCCCTGGCGGGCACTCAGATCCCCACCCTGCTCTTTGCCGACGACACCCTACTCATTGCAAAGACACCTTGGGATCTCCAAAAGCTCCTCAACCGCTTCCAGGAATTCTGCTCTCTTAGGGGCCTGACGATCAACGTAGATAAGACCAAATTCCTGACTATGAACCCTCCCAAAAAGCCAGGGCCCCTCCGGTTCTAAATACCGTTATCCTGGAGAGGGTCTGCGAGTTCGATTATTTGGGGATTCGCCTTAGCAATTCCATGAGCTGGACCCCACACATTCAAAAGATGCTGCTCAGCCACAAAAGGGTGACTTGCGTCCTACTCAGGGAACATCGCTCATCCTCTAAACATTGCATCTCCCCGGTTATAGACATATACAAAGCTAGAGGGGTTGCTGCCGCCCTGTATGGGGCGGAGTTGTGGGGCACCACAAACCTTGAGGTATTAGCTAAGGCGGAAAGCAAATTCTTGAAAGAACTTAAGGCCCTTCCACTGAGCACACCCACAGTCCCGGTGCTTCTCGACTTGGGCTGCAGATCAATTGCGGACCAGGCGCGACTCCGGCCTTTGCTCTTGTGGGCCCGCTTGTGGAGGGTCCCCGAGCTAGCCTCATATGCAGCAGGTCTGTCTGAGGTGATTGCAATGGAGGGATGGCATCGAATAAAATGGCTAAGGGATGTTAAGAGTCTACTGGGGGAGTTGGGTTTGGAAGACTCTTGGGTTACTCGTTCTGCTCCTCCCAAAGCCACCCTGAGGAAACTATATTGGGATTGGGTATCTTCCAAACTCATTGGCAATCCTCGACACTGCAATTCGACCGCAGCATTCCTAAGAATCAAAGATGTGGTTGCATATGAGCCTTAGCTGGACCTCATCTCTATCCCACTGGACAGGGCTCTTTACTTCAAGGTCAGAGTGGGCACCTTACCTCTAGGCAA
The DNA here is from genome assembly GCF_964263255.1 of Lissotriton vulgaris. Taxonomy (NCBI): domain Eukaryota; kingdom Metazoa; phylum Chordata; class Amphibia; order Caudata; family Salamandridae; genus Lissotriton; species Lissotriton vulgaris. Next base: position 1,158,558,202 of record NC_141685.1, read on the forward strand.
CCTGGTGTCTAGGTGGAGATCATCTTCCCAGTCCTCGCCCTTCTGTGCTCTGTGTTCGACACGGGTGGAGACGGTGGCACACATTTTCTTCGAATGCCCAGACTATTGTGCTCCAAGGAGGCGCTGGCTCATACCATTGTGCAGGCTTTTAGGTACACGACAGCACTTGGTGGCCCTCCGCATCTTACTGACTGATACTTCCTCCCCCATTGTCTGTGGTGTTCCAAAGTTTTTTAAATGGGCATGGGCGATTCGTTCAAAAAGGCTTTCTATTTCAATTTAATTCTCTTTTTAACTATTTATTGTAACAATTCTGATTGTTTTATCCTTTTTTAAATCACAATGTATTTTATTCCTGGCCTTGAGAATGTATTCTTAATGTATGTACTGCTTTTAAGATATTTATGTATCGAAATAAAGCATATCACTCACTCACTTTGTATTCCTTCAGTTCCTTTTTCATTAATATTGTCCTTCTATTATTTGTCAATATTACAGTTATTTATACTAGATGTCTCACTATGGAGTGGTGTCTGTCCTTTTCGTCCCCACCTTTCATCTTTATTGTCTTTTCTGTTTGTGATCGTTATGGCTAAAGCCTACTGGCTTTTTGTCATCTTTTATGCATATATATTTCAGAGGAGATCATTTTCTACTTTTTTTCTTCTTATTACTCTCCCGCTTTTTATCTCAATTCTTTTTGTTCCTTTTCTTTTTTTCAATATATTACAGCGACCTTTTCTATTTTCAGATTAGTTCCCGTGGTCTTCTATTATTTTCTATCTGGCTTCATTGGTCATAGAACGCTTCTTGGATACTTTGTTAATTTTTCTATCTCTTTTCTCATCTTTTCTCAACTCCTTTATTTTAATATTATTTCCTTGTTTGTCATGTATGTTTCAATTTGTATTGCTTTCTATCATTTTCATTTTGGTTGATTAAGACTTATACTTCTTTTAGGTTTCATTTATGTCATGTTAAAAGTTTTAAAGGTCTTCATAACCGGTTAAAAAGCAAAGAGTTTTGACTCACTTATCAAAATTGAACTGTCAAATTGCTTTATTACAAGAAACGCATCATAAAGAATAAGACATAAATTCTATTAACAGACAATTGGTTGGGAATGTGTTTAGTTCCCCTGCTGTACATAACAAAAATGGCGTTCTCATATTGTTTCATAAATGGTTAAATATTCAATTGCTTAATGAATTCAAAGAAGATGCTGGAAGGTGGCTTTTGGTAGATGTGAAAATAAATAATACACAGTTTACAATTTGTAATGTATATGGGCCAAATGGAGTGGATCTATTATTTTGGAATGATTTTTCTTCTATGTTATTCTCACATGCATCAGAAAACCTGATAGTTGTTGGTGATTGCAATCAACTTATGGACCCATTTTTAGACCGCAGATCAGATTTGTCCCCACCAAAATGCTCAGAGCCTTTCAGAAAACTATATCTGATAGAGGGTTGATCGATGTTTGGAGAGCATCTCATCTTGATGTTTTGGAATTCGCTTTCTTTTTTCCCGTCCATAGGTCTAATTCCAGAATAGATAAGGATCTTTCTCAATGTAGTAACTATAGACCTATCTCACTGATTAATAGGTATTGTAAGATTTTTGCTAAATTAAGGGCTCTTAATATTAATTCCATTATTCCTGACTTAGTTGATATGCATTAGTCAGGTTTTCTTAAGGGAAGCTCTATTTCAGACAACTCTAGGACCATTCTTAACATTATTCACTTAGCCACTAAACTTAACTCTTCTTTAGCCGCCATAACGCTTGATGACATGAAGGCTTTCGATTGAATGAATTGGGAATTTATGTTTGGTGCACTGATATGGCATGGTTTTAGTACTCTCTTTATCCAATGCATTAAGTTATTATATTCTGCACATTCTATCTCTATTTGGGTCAATGGTAAACAATCCAAATATTTCCCTCTTCACATAGGTACTAGGCAGAGTTGCCCATTGTCTCCTCTGCTATTCATTTTATCATTAGAGCCTTTTATGGAAACAATTTGTCGATCTCCCACATTTCCTGGTTTTCCGTTAAACAAATCTGATTATAAAGTACACTGCATATGTGGATGATATTGTACTATAGATATCCACTACATCCCTACCAGAGTTATTTTCACTATTGAACACATACTCCATTATTTCAGGCTATAAACGGAATATTGATAAATCACAAGTCTTACCGTTGAATAAATATTGTCTTCCTCACATGTTCAAAGACTCTGGTTTCAAATAGAACTCAAAATGTATTAAATGTCTAGGCATCCTTTACTCTAATAATATTAGGGAAACTATTAAGATTAACCTGAATGAGATTATGACTAAAGTTGTGGCGCCACAGTACGATTCGAACAAAGAGAGAACTTATCACGTAGCATCCATATAATCAAAGGGGTGAGACAGGGCTGTATTTTGGCCCCTCTCCTAATTACTTTATATATTAACAACCTTGATTCTGTTTTATCGGGTGCTTGTATTGATGTCCCACGTATAGGAGAGAGATTAATTCCGGCCGTGTTGTATGCGGATGCCGCTGCTCTACTAGCTAGGACAGCAAATGGCCTACAGCAGCTTTTAACCACTTTTGCCTCATTCATGAAGTCCTTGGACTAGGATGTACATTTTTCTAAGTCCCACATTATAATCATGGGGACCAAGCCAAAGAAATGTAAAAGCCACTATTGTGAGGGAAACAATCTCGTGGGTAACGTCATTCTCATATTTGGGAGTGTTATTTGACGAAAGGGGTTCCTGGATCCCACAAATGCAGGCCAAAAGAAATATAATGGCAAGTTCAACTGTTGCTGTTTTAGATTTTACCCGCAGATTAGGTTCTAAACCCATACAAGCCATGTTAAATATCTACAGGGCTAAATGTCTGGCCATTGCGAGCTATGGTTCAGAACTATGGGGTTACAGAAATGCCGGGAACGTGCAAATAGTGGAAAATAAATGTTTAAGAAATTTGCTATCCGTACTGACATCGACATCCACCTATGTTATACATCAAGAAATGGGCATTGGTTTTATAACAAACACCATTGGAATGGCTCCTCTGCTCAAATGGATAAGTATTTGGACAAATCCGGAGCTGGAGATGAACCGTGTTATCATTCGTGACTGTTTAACTCTTGACCTGGCAAGTAGCACCCCATGGCTAAATAATGTCAAAAGGACTGCAGCTCATTTAGGCAGACCTGAGCTTTTTGGCTCCCCGGAGAAATTGTTAAAAGCCGATAAATTGTGGGTTTGAAAATATGCATGTTCAGGTATCTCAAAGTGATAGAGAGCAGAAGGAGCTAAGCAAACCGTCTGTTCGGGCTCATCAGTTGATATGTACATCATTAACGATTGAGCCATACTTAACCATTGTATCTAACCAGCACCATCGTTTCCTATTGGTTCGATTTAGATTAAACCAACTACATTTGCTTTTTGCCGAGCCAAAGGGATGGAAAAAGCTGGAGGACTTAGATGTATATACCTGTGAGAATTTCTCTACTCAGGATTCTCTGCATTTGTTTTATTTTGTGAACATTTTTTGCACATCCATAACCGTTTTATAGTACCAATTTTAAAAGGCAAAGGTTTTACTCATGCAAGACCGGCTTTTATTTATTTGCACATGTTAAATAACACATTGAAATTTTTTTATATAGCAAGTTTTTTAACCGCGGCTGTCAGGATTAAGAAGAAAGGAAGTGTTGCTAAAAACGTGCATCATATGTCAGGACTCGTATGAATACGTCCCCTTTTTATTCTATACATTAATGAATTAATTATGTTTTTTTGATAAATTGTGATAATTATGTTTATTTAATATTTTTGTAACATACCTTATAATGCATTTTGTAGTATACTTTTATGGTTTTAATTAACCGAATAAAGTGAATGTGACTGATTGACTAAAGTTAATGGACAAATTGATGGGTGGTCCCATCTATTTCTTTCCTGGTGGGGTAGGCTGGCTACAATCATAATGCTGTTTTTACCTATTATTAATTTTTATTTGTCATTGCTCCCTATATCTCTTCCTCATAATTTCTTTAAAACCATTAATTGTTCTGTAATTCAATTTTTATGGAACAAACGCAAACATCAAATTGGTTTAGCTAGCCTGCTGCAACCTAAGGATTCTGGTGGGGTTAACTTTCCTAACCTTAGAACGTATCACTCGGCTTTCACACTGAAGCATTTTTGGGCTTCCTTTTCTGAAACTCACGTGTATGCACCAACAGTTTGGGGGCAGCTAGAGAATGCACAATTTCTACCTTTTGCTTTCAAGGAGGGGTCGAATAGAGAAATCAAACAATAATATATATATGTTTGAGGCCTTCAAATGTGTGGAAAAATCTATTGGGGAATGAGGGGTTGCCTCTCTGAGGCTGTATCAGATTGTTGAGATGTGTAGATAAAGAAGAAGAGGTTTAATGCATTGAAAATGAGAAGCATATTTGGTAGATATGTGATATTTTCTCTGCATCTCAGAGAAATCTAGCAGAGAACCCTTAGAGAATAACTGTCTGATGACAATAATACACTCTTTCCACCCAAGAGCGCTATTATTTAATTTAATGTTTGTCTCTTTCTTCAAAAATTAAAAAAGATTTCTTATGTCACCCCTTACTTCATTTCTATCTATATGCACGACTCAAACAGTAACTAAAGTTTGTAACTATGAACCTCCTTAAAATTAGAATTGTTTATTTATAATTAATTTATAGTGCCACAGAGTAGTTTGCAATTCGCTTGTTCAACCTTACAGTACATTATATTTCACCTCTCCTTTCCTTCTTCTCCCCCTGTCTCTACCTTGTCTCTTTCTTCCCTTTTCTTTCTTTACTGTTCTTTCCTTTCACCCATATAAAATAATTAAAATGCACTTATTTTAGCATTACAGTTATGCATTTCAATTCATGTTTCTTATGTTCATAATTTATATTATAAGATATATTTAATTTGTAAAATTCTTAAATGTTAATTGTCTTCCTTCTATTATCAGAATGTTATATTATTCATATTGCATGTTCATATATTCGCTTGGATTGTCCTTCAGATTTTTACTTTTATATGATGTAATTGCCTTCTGTTCTTTAAGTTTCTCCAATAAAGCAATTTTAAACTTAAAAAAATACAGTATGCACTGAAACATACGCGAGGATGGAAGGAGAACATACACTGGTATTGACAAGCAAACATTAGATATCTTGACATTCTTGGGAATTTGGGAAGCCTATTAATATCACTCCTGCGAAACAAATCCAGGAAGCAACCCTCCTCCCAGTGGAGGGCATACAAAGAGATCCACCCGCCTAATCATCACGCAAAAGACTTTATGGGCAGTGGGGAGGTCAGCTCCCTGTTTTCTCTTGCAATATAATTTAGCATACAGTGTTAACCACACTGGCAGGAATGTATTTTCTCTTTCTCATAAATAAATATTTATTCGCACTTACCTCCCATACGGGTGGAGCCACGCACCCACCGTCAGGGCCCTGCCCTCTTCCAGTGCCTTACACCAACCCCCACTGGTAAAACCAAATGGTGCAAGCAAACCCAGCTGACACGAGCCATTGCTTCAAGCTGATAAGGTTTCAGGTACGATACGATTATCCTGGGATCTTATGGAACAAAAAGCTGATCAGCAAGGGGAGCTAATAATTGGCTAGGCAAACAATACATAATTTAAAAGATGTTCACCAAGTATGAAAAAAAGGACAGCCGACTGCCCTGCAGCGCCTCGAGCACAAACCAGCAGCATGCGTGTAATGTGTTGGGTTTCAGAGACCACCCCGACAGGGCCTTATATTTCCAAGCATTTTCCCTGAGCTGCATTGCACTGAACGCATTCCATCAGCTGGTGGTGCTAAGGTGCCAAATGGGGTCTTCACCCTCTTTGCGGTGCTGTGAATTAGGGGAAGTGAGACCCAGGGCTACGGATACCAATAAATGATTCCCTGTGCTTCCCTCAGCTGAATCGGGTCCTCGCTTTCTTTCCTCAATCAATTTACTCATATAACAATTAAACCTATATCACCTTAAGGCTGAACTGTCCTGATTGGGCCTTTTAAAGTATTCTTCATGGCAGCAGAAGGTTAGCTGGTGGTAGATAGACATGGGGCTCTGTGTGCTGCATGTCGTATGCAATCTGGAGTTGTTTGTTACTGAATGGGGACGGTGGTGGTTGCTTGGTCTTTTGTAATGTGATAATATGATGTGGTGTGATGTAGTGTAGACCCCTTGTTGTCCTCACACATGGGCTAATCCATGCTTGCCCTGTGGGATAATCCGCTATTTTCTGGGTGCTCCTCGTGCTGGGAGGCTACTGGGATTCTCCTCTTCAACAGTCTTTCCTCTTGTGGGACCAGGCACTCTCCTTCGGTCCCTCAGCAGGCAGGCAAGCTCAAGGCACCTCAGACAGACTTTAGCTCCTCCAGTAGAAAGTGTAGACTACAGGTGCCGGAGGTCCCACATTTATACACATTTTCATGACAAGGTATTTGGCTCCACTGTGTAAGACTGCAGAACTGGTTTGAGTCAGTTCTCTTTCAAATACAATTTTCAGGATCCTCCTCAGACACAGCATTTGAGCAAATTGATGGCTTTCACAGCAGGTAGTAGTGAGGTTGGGCTGGCTTCAAGCAGGAGGTTTCAAAATATGAACACAATGAAGCCTCATATCACTACACCTGGCTATCATCTGCCTGCCTGTAACAGTAATCATAGACAGACAAAAGGGCAGGATGAGCCTAAAGCTTTTCTCACCTTTAATATTAAATACTTTAGTCCCACTCCTCACCCCTACCATTTCCCAAATGTCAGTATCCAGGAATAACTGATGAGCAGCCCTTTGCTTACAAGGTCCTTCATGAATTTGTAAAGGAACCTCTGTTACTATCCGCTTTCACTTCAGTGTCAGGGTCTTCAACCTCCAGCCTCAGGAATGCAGACAATATGCTTCCACTGTCTAGGGAAGCTGCTCTCATCCTCCATCTTGTGCCATGCTAAACCAGGAGCATCCAAAAGACCCTTACAGGTGCCAGTTCTCGGTCTCACACAGCACACAGCGTTCTGGTACCATACATGTGCTTCAGACACTGCACATTCACGCACTCAACAGGATGTCAGCAAAAGATTCTGGATTTCACATAAAAGTGGAACTTTACATGAGAGTGGTCAGTAGACCCCACCCTCACTTCCAAAGTACAGATTCACAAAACACTGTACACTGCCACCATGCTTTATGTGACCGAGTCGAAGCATGGACTGTAGTCAAATGCCCATAATGCCCACTATGTACATTTGTGCACCCCACATAGCAGGTCTGGATCTCACATAGCCTTGCACAAACCCATGCCTCTGCGTACATGCAAGATTAGTGTGATGCCAGTGCCAAAATAAGTCAGGATAGAAGTCTTTCCTCGAATTTATGATCTGAATAAAATAAGTGAGAAGAATTAGATGAAACTCAAGAAAGTTAAGCGTGGTTTTGGAAGAATTATGTTAGATGTGCTTAGAGCTAGGATACCTTCTGTTGGTGTGGCCTTGAACGATATGAAGATCAGAAAGGGGTCTACGTTGATGAATCCTTTAGCTTCTAACACTGTCAAAGGATTATCTCATGTTAATGAGGTCCTAATGCCGCTGACCGCGCGACACGCAGGGGAGCATGGGCGGGACAGCGCCCTAGTCCCACACGACGGGCGAGCAGAGCCCTTAGCGCGGCACCCCTCCCCCTGAGCCGACCTCCCTACTCGAGCAGCCAATAGGGAGGGCTCACCTGGGAGAGGGGGCGTCCCTTCCGGTATTTAGCGCCGCAGCGACTGTGCTCGGCCTCTCTCTCCCGCCAGGCATCTCCTTCGGCTCTGCGCTGATCCCACCCTGAAACCTGACCCAGCTGCAGAGCGGCGGTGTATAAGTTGTGAATTTTTTTAATGGTCATGTTTTGTGTTGCAGACGGAGTCACAGGGCGATCTGGAAGCAGATGGACAGTAAGGGTACCTCTGCGGCAGAAGGATACAGTCAAGATACCTCTGCCTGGCACAGTAAGGGTGCCTGAGCCAAGCACCTGGAGCCGAAGGAGGTTCCGGGAAACAGCGTCGGCGCCCCGTTAGTCCTTCGGGCGGTCGGGGGGCCTGAACCGACCGGGGGTGTGCCTCATCACTCCGCCCTGACAGGGGGGGCGGGAGTATAACGAAATGGTAATATACTGCACCGTCAGAGCATCGTCTCGCCGTGCAAGATGGCTCCTTAGGCATGCGGGTCAGCGAGGGGCTTCCGCATTGGATCGCCTGTAAGATGACCCACCTTAACGCCATACCTGTGTTGTACGAAATAAACCTGCAGCACTTCTTTCCCACAAATATATCTCATGAGTTTCCTTGGGTATTTGTGGAATTGGCATTGTGGGGCGAGCCCTGGCGGTGTGGGCACTATGGCAATGCATGCAATGATTATGAAAACTCGTCCTGCTTTTGCAAATGAGTGCAGAGTCTGTTATGTGTTGAGAGTTTAACGGCACCATACCTTCATATTGGTAACATAACAGCAAGCTTATCATGAATACATTGGTACTATAACTATTAATTTGTGTGAGGCAAAGGCTCTCAAAGAGCATAGGTTGTGGGAATCAGTTGGTTTGTTGTTCAGTGAGACTGGAAAGGGATTTACAAAGGTTGTTGAGTGGTCTAATAATATAGGTGAAAGTGTTCTTCAGAAGATTTCAACACAACTAACTATTGTTTTTGTGTGTGTTATGGGTCTCATTCTCTTGCTTAGATTCAGAGATGCGATTTGCTTACAAGGGAGCTTAAATTGTGGGTTATAAAAGAAAGTATCAGCAACATCTTTAGAGAAGAGGACGAAAACGGACACAATTGAGTCAAAAAACATTACGGCACAGGCCTATAATGGTATAAAGACTTTGGAGGATTTGAGACACAAAAAAGTTGAAGGGGCTATCAAATTCCACAAAAGTTGGGGGATATGGAGATTGTACTGTATGTATTTCTTTATATAAATGTAAAGGTTGATTATAAGTGGCCCAGTAATCAGGGAAACAATTCCTGCACCTCTGAATCACACCAGTGCAGACTTTGCTAAATTGCTTGTAGTTGAATAGCTCCCAATTACGAGATAATGGGGAATAACATGCTAGAGTCTGTGTTTCTGCACCAATTCATGCAAGTTTCGCTCCATTTCGAGGCAACTTTTCAGCTGGGCATTTGGATTTTTAACAGTTGGGTTTAGGTGAACACATCTGAGCCACAGTTCCAGCAAAGTTTGTTATCTTGAAAAGACGGGTAAACTCCATTTGCCGACCATACCAGGATCACTGAGGACACTCAAAATGAGACAGAAATACGGTCCATTCATATTCCATTCCCACTTCCATTGGGAATTCAAGTCAATGCTTACATTGTACAGGAATGAGTGCCTGTGCCCAAAGGTTTGCTCAGAAGCCCACCAGGTGCAATTAAATGTTGAGGTGCTGAATATTGAGGCTCCATAGTCTTGAATCCACCTCATACCTCCTTAATCAACTACCATACACACCTTCTCCCTTTATCTCACTCTTTCAGGTTCCTGCTTTCTCCGTTTATAGGGTTTGCTATCTTTTTATTACACCAGTTTTACGCTTTGTTTATTTTTCCTCACTTTCTCTTGGTGAATGTCTGATGCAGAAAAAATAAGTGCCCAGCTCCCAAAAACGAGGTTACGCGCAGCCGCAGCACCAGAGTGAGAACGACGCTGAGGCAGCAGAGGCTGGGAAACGCCGAGCTGACAGCCGCGAAAGAGCGAGCAGCTTGTGACCCTCAGCTCAGGACGCTTGATCTGGGAGCCACCGAGCCGTTGAGTTGAGAACCGCGGGGAACCGCTTGAGAACGCCGCGAGAGAGCGGGGCGGCTTGGGGCGAGACGCGGAGGGAGAGTAGCGGGCAGGGCCAGACTGGGAACCAAAACCGGCCCTGGCAAAGTGCTCGGCCAGCTCCCCCCCCGTGTTGGAAGTGCCGCCGAGCGCTTTGCTAGGGCCGGTTTTCGGCCGATTTTGTTGCAGGGCCGATTTTGCAGCTATGCTGCAAAAACGGCCCTGTAACAAAATCGGCCCCCAGGGACTGAAAACCGGCCCCCACCCTTGCGGCGCACCAGGGGATTGCTCGGCGCCCGCTATGGCCAGTCCGGGCCTGGTAGCGGACAGCGTGTGGTGAGTCCAGCAGTCAAGCCGCCTGGCTGCTAGCACTACCGCCATTACAGCCAATACTGCCAATACTGCCAATACCGCCAATACCGCCAATACCGCCAATACCGCCAATGCCGCCAATGCCGCCAATACCTCTCCCAATACCGCCCCGGCAAGGGAGCTGCCAGGGGAAGCGAGAGGTGGATAGCCCACATCCCATAACCAACTATCACGGGTGGACATTGTGAGCCAGGTACCTGCGCAGTTGCAGGTGTTGATTGACTAGGGGAGCTCAACTTACCTACAATTGCTGATTTTCACAGGTGCTTGAAAATCGCTGCCATCGCCAACGGCTGATGGAGTCATCTTGGGCTAATCCTGGTCCCGGTCCCGGCCACGAGTGGGAGGCCAACCGGGGGCCCGCAAGGACCGCAAGCCCTAGCAGTCTTAGTGGCGCGCACCTTGATTCCAAGCGCCAGGAGGCACCCAAAAGGGCTGCAGGGCTCCCGCTGCGCACATCAAAGATCGGAAGAGACTGGGCTGGGCCCCCCCTGATCTCTACATCAAAGGAAGGTACTGTGGATGGCCCCCATTATACATTATCTTTTAATTAACTTTGCCAATAGTGGAGAGCACCGGTTAAATATACATCTGTCCAGAGATATAATATAAAGATGAGTAAACAACAGGGGAAGGGGAAAGGTGCACAGCTAGTCGGGACTATCACTGGGACTCTTGATCAATTTCTGATTAGAGCCACCTCTGCACTTGAACACGAGATTGTGAGGGTGGAACGGCGACTATCACTGGAACATTTAGTTAATAAAAAATCCTCATTAGGGGAAATAGCCACATCAACACCTCAGGACTGTGGATCCAGTATTGACCTAGTGAGGGAAACAGCCCAGATGAAGTCGCTGAAAAAGTCCCTTATATAGCTACAGGCCCGATACCCTGTGACGACGCTACACCCGAGCTAGAGTCAATTGGCACTTCCCAAAGATCATCCATCAGGGCATTAAGACTGATCAAAACTAATACTGCGAGCACAGTAACTATTACTGACCCAGTCATAAAGAGGGAGAGGGGGGAGGGCCGGCAGAGACTAAAACCTGCAAAACTTGCTAAGCTGTCAAAAAAGGGGGGGGGGTGTTACAACAAATCAAAATATCAAATATCGATACCCCCCAAACAGCTTGCCTACCCCAAGATGAAGTCTCATGGCAGAGGCTGGAAACTCTGATGTTTACCATGCTGAATCCAATCATCTTGAGAATGGCCCATATTGAAGACAAGTTAAATGGCCTTGACTCACAACCCAAATCAAATTTCCGTACCACAGAGGCTTTAATAATTAAAAACAGGTCTTTACCCTTGTTAAACGAAAATGTACAGATTCCTGAAAGTACCGGCCAAGAGATGGGTAAACGGATGCTTGCCGTAAACTCAACATCACCTAAAAGGAAGAAGCCTGTACCCCCAAGCTCGGCAATCTCATTTGATACCAATTTAGCCAAGAACACGGACGAATCTAACACTTTAGTGGATACAACCGTAGAATTTACCCAATGCATAACAAGCCCAACTGGTGGTAACAACCTAAAGAATACGGATGATGTAAATAATCCATCAATGACCAATGATGTTAATGCACCTATGGGGCAGGGCACAATATCGCTAAATCAAGGAAGAGCAGGTGTTAACAGGACGATTGAAAGATCTGACCAGACCAAGGCATAAAAAGGACTGACATTTAGACCCCGACCCTGCATCTCCCACAGGCAGCCGTACCCTTGGTGGTGGTACAGGGAAATGTGCCATTACTGAGAGAGGGCCAGGCAGAAACACCACAGCCCAATTAATGACTAAAACTACGCACTGGGTGGACCAAAAGCTGAGGGGGGCGGGAGTGTGGGATGGGGCTATACAGGGCCATTTGATCATGACTAGGAGAGTTACTTGGATAGGGCCCACAAGGAAGGAAAAGGTGGGAGACTGTGTGGTGCTAAATTTTAACAATGGTTCAATTGTAAAAACTTTATTGGATATTCTGGTTACTGACCTTGATAGAAACCCCAACATGATCATAGTGTTACCATTGGGATTTTTCTACAGGCCACTCCTCACAAAACTTTCAGGGACCATTTGACCATGCTTGATGCCGGGGAGACAGACCTGGGTGGTCCCTAGAGGTCTACCCATGGTTTACAATCTAAGCTGTAAAAATAGATTTGCCCCCCTGATCGATCTAGAAACATGTGATTCACTACACCTAGCACAATTGGATTACTTTGATAAAGTACAAGTCATCCCCCAATAGTCCATTCCATCGGAGACAGTGTACAGGTAGAATTCTTAAATGCAGTTGGAGGCAGTGTACAGGTAGTATCGTTAAATCCAAATGAGAGTAGAGGGACCATACCCCCTTCAGCCTTTACTGTAAGTGATTGTTCACAGACACCTGATAAATCTGATAAATCACAGGGGTCTCAAATTGTGAGATATAAAGCAGACGTTAGGAGTAAATGGGAAATTGCCTAATACAGCATGATAAATATCAGCCAAATATACAGCAAAATCAGGACTGTCTAACTCCTTTTTCCTATCAGTTACCATCAGGGGAGGCCGAAGTGATTGGGACGAACTTGGGTAACCCCCTTATTGTGGAGGGAATTGATTATTATTGTGCTACAAGCACTAAAATAATAAATGGCAATCCCAAAACAAATGCGAGAAAGGTCACTGTAATAGATACTTGTGAAAGAGAGATAGAGGAAGCGCCTGAGCATTATTATAGCGACCAACCTGTTAACCCCATGATAGCTGATCCCGAACCATGATTGAGTAACACCCTAAAAATTACGACATGGAATATAGCTGGAATCAAAAACAAGATCAATGATGCCAACTGGCAAAATACACTGGAGGGACTGAGGGTTGGTTCATTAACAGGAACTTGGTGCTCTGAAACTTTCTGCCTAAATGGGTACCAAAGCATTTGCACAAGTGCAATACCATCCAGAAAGGGAAGGGCGAAGGGAGGCTTGGCAACTTTAATTCCAGTTACCTCCCCCCTGATCGTAGGGAAAACGTTTACTGCCTCACAATATTATCAGTTATTAAAATTAATTTCTAATGAAAATCATATCTTTGTTATCATAAACTTTTATAATAATGTATTTGACAATTCAAGGTAATAGTGGTGTTTCTATAAAATGGACAGGTGTTAATCCTTTCCTATTTATGGAAACCATTAAAGGGAAAACACCAAAAGATCTAGAAATTTGTTTGGATGGTTCAACTACACATACAGCAGTTATTAATGCCTTCTCTAACATCACTAAAGTAATCGCAGGTGATTTAAAATCTAAAAGAAGGAAAAAAACGTGTAGTTCAACACAAAGATAGTTTAACCATGAATGCACAAGGTTAAATGGGGAACTGAAATTTGCGCTTAAACTAAAACCTAGAGCTCCCTCAAAACTGGAAATAAGAAAAAGGGAGATCCGTGATGAGGCTTGGGAAAGCCTAAACCGGGTGGCAGAGCTGAAAACCCCAGCTCTCTTCTGGAAGATAGTTAAGCATCCACACTTTAAAGATAATAATGCAGTAAGGATTGATACCGTAGTACCACCAGAAAACTGGGTGTCACATTGTAAGAGTATTTTTAACCCAGAGAAAAACGCAAAGGAGACACATTTAGGTCTCCATATAGCTGCACAACCTATTATTATTGAATGTAATGAATTAAATTCGTAATCTATTCTTTTTTTGTTTTTCTTCACTTTTAACATAAAGTCTTCAATCTTTTTTTCACTCAATTGTATTTCAATCCATTATATCCATTTGCTTTGGTCCTTGGCCTTTCAAAAAAACACAATTCATTCATAATAGGTTGTGCAGCTCTATGGAGACCTAAATGTGTCTCCTTTGCGTTTTTCTCTTGTTTGCAGTGCAAATGGGCGGAGCATGGAGAGCGAGCACGCCAACAAAGTTTAAAATGGACAGTATAAGTAGTGTAGTAAAATTCAAAGAAGAAATAAGGTGTGCATCTCCCCACTACCCATGTATCATATTTTTAACCCAGAACATATAAACATTATAGACTGGAAAAATGAAAAATGTATTAGGGTAAATTCAGTTAAAACATCACCAGTCACACTAGAGGAAGTGAAACTTGCACTTCAGAAAAGTGCAAGTGGGAAAGTAGCAGGTCCAGATGGTGTGCCGATAGATGTTTTTAAGTATGACCTGGATTTCTGGACACCAATATTAGTGACAGTTTTTAATGCTGCTTTGGGAGGAGCTTTGCCAATCACATGGGTTGAAAGTATCATTGTACCCATATTTAAAAAAGGAGACAGGGAAAAGGCAAATTGCTACCCCCCAATATCCCTTCTTGATTCCTCTTCTAAGATCATGGGCCGAATTATGCTGGAAAGGCTTGAAGACTGGGCCAGTGAAAATGACATCTTAACAGAGGCACAGTATGGGTCCAGAAGGGGTATTGGGACAATGTAGCAATGTTTAAATTTAGATCTGTTAATTGAGAAGTACACGTTAGCTAAAGAAGGTATACTTCACTTATGTTTTGAAGACTTAACTAGTGCCTTCGATTTAGTTAATCATCAAAAACTATGGCAAACTTTAAAAGGGCTTGGTGCTCTCATAGAAATAATCCTTTTTTTATCGCAAATTTACACCTATTTAACCTCAAGGGTACGGTACGGAAAATTAGGGGAAATCACGCCTGGCTTTGTAGTAAAGTATGGTATAAGAAAGGGATGCCCAATTCCCCCCCCTTTTATTTTCCTTGTACATAAATAATGTGGATTCCTTTTTACAAGAATTGGCTGTAGATGCCCCAAAAGTTGGAATACGCCCCACCCCCATGTTATTATATGCAGATGATGTTGTCCTAATGTCCAGAACGGCAAATGGCTTACAATGCCTAATAGAACATTTTTCCCAATACATGACTTACATAGACTTACAGCTGAACTTTAAAAAAACATTTGTAATGTCATGTGGAGGCAAGAGACAAATGTATAGACAGCATCATGTGGGTGGGGTTTTTATAAGTAGAGCCCCGACTTTTTCATATTTGGGGTTGATTTTTTGCAGTAACGGCACATGGAACTCGCATATTGCATTATGTAAAATTACATTTTTTAAAACAACTGAGGGAATCTTTAGGTTCGCGGCAAAACTTGGGAATAAACCCCTATGAGAAATTTTAAACCTGTATAGGAGCAAGTGTGTTCCAGGAGTTAATTACGGAGCTGCCATATGCGAGAGAGAAAACACGACAATCCTTCAAATTAACGAAAATAAGTTCCTAAAAAGACTATTGGCAGTCCCTAGTGCAACTGCAAACATGATTGACACAAAGAATTGTTTGTCCCATAATTAAGTGATGCCCTCAATATAGCTGCCCTTACACTCTGGCATTACTTATGGACAAAGGAAGAAACTAAATTCTCTAAGGATCTAATTACAGATTGTCTAGCGTTAGATCATGGTATGAAAATACCATGGCTGTGTCACATTTCTAAACTTTTGACAAAATGTAAAATAAGCACAGACGACCCCATAAGCATACAAGAATATAATAAAAGCAACCTGAAATTGAGATATATTACTGTCACAGAACATGATAGGGATAGGACGAGGGGGGCGTGGCTTGGGCGCCAATGTAGAAGGAAGCGGGACTCCGGAGCTCCTCCGCAACCGCCCCTCTCAGCCATATATCCTGACCCTCAAATTCGGTCCCCTGGCCCCCACCTGGTATCGGAGGGTCTGGGGAGCATTGGGGTAAAGACTGGGGGAGCTGGGTGCCCCCGAGACCGCCAGGAACTACTTTTCCCCCCCTGGAGCGGCTGGCGGGGTGGGCGCACAAAATGGCGACTGGAGTCACAGGTCGGGCTGCCTGACGGAGACGGGCTGCCGACGGTGGAGGGCTCACAGAGGAGACAGGTCCTACCGAAACCGGAGCGGAGCTACCTGAGGAGGGGAGCGCAGTCTGGCGTGGCAGCTTCGGAGCAGCCCGGGAGCGGCCCGGGAGCGGCGGATTCACAAGCTGCCTGACCCTAAGATGGCGGCACCCGCGTGATTGCACCTGGCCCTGGACGCCGGGTCAGAAGCATTGGAAGGCCTGCAGCTTTCCCCTGTGGAGGAGTTACCCGACTACTGGAGCGGGGGCACCGGTAACCCCTGTTCCGGAGGGGCGCGACGGCAGTCGGCTGTGGCTGGGGGCTGCTGGCTGCCCGGAGACCCATCACGAGAGGACAGCAGGAGGACTAGAGGGCGCCTTCGCGGGAGGCCCATAAGACTCTGGCACGGCCCGGTGAGCTACTTATTGGGGCTCTGGTGACCCGGGGCCGACGGTGCCCATTTTGGCTGCTTCTCTGGGTGCCCCCAGTGGGGAGACGACCCGGGGCCCCATCTTCCTCCTCGTACTGGGCAGTGGCGTTGGCGGGGCACATGATAGACCTGCAGTGGGGGGACCTAGGACTGCAGGAGGCTACCCTTTGAGCCGGAGCGCAATCCCTGCTGCCCACGAGCCGGCCACTCCACTTTGCTGCTGACTGCTGCGGGCGACCGCTTTGGGCTGGCTCTGGAACCCTGCCTAGGGACCCTAGTTGGGGTGTCCTTCCTGCGCTCACCTTGCCCCTGCACCCACTAGCAGTGGAGTGGGTGTTTTTTGCCACGGGAGACGGAGGGGTGCGGACCCGGAGCTGGTGACTCCCCTGTAGAGGCGGTAGAGGGCTGACGGGCCTGGTGCACTGATCCTGAGTGGGCGACGCCTGCGGCTTGGAGCGGTCTCCAGAAAACTACCACAGGATGGTCCGGGGGGCCAGAAAGAAGGGATTTGATGTACTGAGACTTGATGACCAGGGTCACACGATGACGGGTGGCGAGGAGGCATCTGGCTCTGGGAGCTCAGCCCCGCCACGGGACCCCTCCCTGAGTGACATTATGCAGGCCATTGTGGCATCGTGGGAGGCCCCGGAGAAGCGAATAGACACCATTGGATCTGACCTGTCCCTCTTAAAGGATGACCACAGGAAGCTGAAGGAGCGAGTAACGACCTCGGAGGCGAACATGAAGGACATTCCCGGTGACGTGGCCACCCTGAAGGCCTCATTGGCTGAAGTGGTGCAGAAAGTTCGGGTGCTTGAACTCAGGGCCGAGGACAGTGAGGGACGCTCCAGACGTAACAAACTCCGCCTCGTGGGAGTCCCGGAGAGGGAGGAGGGCCAGGATGCAGTGTCCTTCTTGGAACATTGGTTGCGGACGGAGGTGGCGCCGGAAGGGCTCTCCCCATTTTTCGCTCTGGAGCGTGCCAACAGAGTCCTGACGCGCCCGCCTAGAGCTGGAGGACCGCCTCGCCCGATGGTGGTGCGCCTTCTACACTACCGGGATCGTGATCACATTCTTCAAGCGGCTAGGGGCCTGCCGAACCTGCGCATTGGTAACAGCAAGGTCATGATTTTCAAGGACTTCACCAGGGACGTCCAGTGTCAACGATCATCCTTCCCGGCGGTCAAGCGAAAGCTGAGAGCCTTGCAACTGCCCTATGCTATGTTGTTCCCGGCCCGCCTGAAGGTCATTGCTGGCGGGAGCACTCACTTCTTCCTTACACCGCAGGCGGCTTGGGACTGGATAGAAACCAGGGGGGAAGCTGGTGGAGAAACCCCCACTGCGACCACGCCTAGACGTCGCTCCACTGATTTGACACCGACGCGGCGACCCGGCTCCCCCACTGGGTGGCAACAGGAGAGAAGCAAGGCGGTGTTGGCGGTGGCAGCCATCAGCCAGAGGGCGGTCAGCCCCTCCAGTAATGATTCGGAGCACTCAAAGAATTCTGAACTGAGTCCAGGCTCCAGCAGCGCTCATGGTCTCTCTGAGGCGGACCTCCCGGATGTCACCCCACAAACGGCAGATGGCATCTTTGGCTGAATCGGCTGTGAGGACATGGGACACACTGTTATACGGTATTGGGACACAGGGAGGGTCCTACCTGTTGTGGCGAGGGTGGCGGGGGACAACTGCCTTCTGTTGTTCACTGCCTTCGGTTGTTCATAACTGTGGTATCGAGGGGAGAAGTATGGTTGATCTTTTGAATACTTGAGAGGGGGGGGGGGCAGCTCCGGATCTAAATGGCATTGACGTTCCGTATAGCCTAGCCTGCTCTAGTTGATTAACGCTTGTTTTACAGGGTTTGGATGGGGTTACCACATTGGTTATCTGTCCTGGGGAGAGGGAGTTGGGTGGGACTGTTTGATTATGGTTATGAGGGATGGGGGGTGGGATCTGGACGTGTCAGAGGCTCCCATGGGAGGCCGTGTAAACTGAAAGGTGGGCTGCCAATTAACATAACTCCAATTCTAATGCTGTTAGGATATGACGAGAAGACACAATGTGACCATCGTAAAAACAAGTTTGTTTTTATCTCAATAGCGGTGACCCGAATTCTCATTACTACACACTAGAAAGATGAGGACCCTCCCTTGTTTCAGGCTTGGTTAGGTTGTTTGCTTGCTATATATCACCTAGAGAAATCACTATATAAATGTAAAGGCCGAGCTGCAAGCAGGAGAGGGATGATAATCTGGGCTCCTATGAGGAAATTGATTTTGAAACAGTCTGGTATGTAAGGATTTAGACTGAACCATAGTTTTAGATATTATGATGGTAAATAATTGATTAGAGATTTTTTAGTCTATGAAATGTTGGAAAATAAGCTCTTTCGTAATTATATTTTAGCTGCATTTGTATTTAAAATTGCTCATGTATGAATATTTTTGTACTTTGTGTACTCTTTAATTAAAAAAATAGAAATTAAAAAAAAGAAATTCTTTGCGATGTGTTTTGCATTGTCTTATGTGTAATTTTCTTTTCTTTTTTCGTTGTTAGTGGGATATTATTGATTCTTACTGTGTCTTTGCAGAGTAGGTGGTGGTGAGTCTAGCTGCTTCTGACAAGTGAGTGGTATAGTTTTGGAGTATATAGGTCATTATGATAAAGCCACATTTTGTTTAGTACTTATTTTACAAAGTGTTTGTTGTTGTTGACTTGTTTGACAAGTTAACTTTATTAGTAAGGATTATGGCTAGCCGTAGAACTACTGCTCAGCAGGTGGTTGGTATGCTTTTTGAATCTTCCTCTGAGCAGGATTATGAGACTGACCTTGCGAATGAGGGAGAGGAGGGAGTGCAAGATTCTGGCAGTGAGTTTTCTGTCCACGAGGAATCATCTGATGACGAAGCTACTCTCACTGCGGATAAAGCTACTCTCAGTGCTGATGAAGTGCCTGTTTTAGAGAAGGACATTGATGTGTTGATGGTGCAGCAAGAGACATCGGGATTGCAGCCTCCGGCTGCAAGGCAGCCTACTGGAGGTGCTAGACTCCGGGTTGCCCCAAACATGGTGCAGCCAGTGTTGTCTGCCTTTAGTGGCGATGCAGGGTGTAGAGTGGATTGTGATTTCTTTTACCTATACAGTTTTTTCAGTTGTTTATGGATGATGTATTTTTGGCTGAGATTTTTCAACAGACTAATTTGTATACTGAACAGTTTTTGGGGGACAACAGTGCCAGACTTAGACCCCTCTCTAGAGCTACCCGGTGGACTCCCTCAAGACGTTTTTGGGTTTGATTTTTTGATTGGCTGGATAAGGAAGCTGTCCTTGGCTTCATACTTGTCTACCAGTCTCGTGATGGCAACTGGCATATTTCCTGCAATTATGAGTCGTGATAAGTAATTTACTTTTGCTTTGGATGCTGCATTTTGTTGATAATGCTTTGGCGTTGCCACAAAATCCCCCTGACTGTGACTGTCTTTTTAAGATTGGCCTGTTCTTGATCACTTTGTATATCGACTTTCAGAGATCTGTACTCCAGGGAAAGAAATAGCGTTGAAGAGTCTTTGGTCCTGTTCAAGGGTGGTTTGGTTTTTAGGCAGTACATTCCTAGCAAGAGGGTACTTTACGGGATTAAGATGTATATGTTGTCTGAGAGTAGGACAGGATATGTTTATAATTTCCGGGTGTACACTGGTACGGATTCCAATATTGACCCCGCTGGTTGTCCGTCTACTTTTGGAGTTTCAGAGATAATTATGTGGGAACTTGCTAGAGGACTATTTAACAGAGGTCACCATTTGTACCTTGATAACTTTGAGAGAGGGGAAGATTTTACTATACATATGTCCTGGGATATTCTTATCGCTTAGCTACTATGAACCCCTGTGTAGGCCCTACTGTTCAGCATTAAAGGTGTAATGGGCGTCGTAACAGGATGCACAGATGGTACATCCTCACATAAATGTACTGTAAGGCGCTTTTTCTGTTAAATTACAACTAAAACTAATTTACGGTAAGCGTCAAGTCAACATGGCATGACCTTTAACCTAGCGTAGGTGCCATGTTTGCGGGAAAGGGCTGCTTTTTGAACATATAGATGGGAAGGGTACGGAAGTAACCATAAATGACCCAGGCAGAATAAATATGCACGAGGTGGCGCAAGATGACGTTACCATAAGACCCCTCACCATGTTAAAGAGTATAAAAGGGAGGTTCACAAAGATATCTTTGAACTACTCCTCGTAGGTGAGTTCTTCCCAAGGGTTATTTAAGAACCCTTGTATTAGTACATGTACTTTAATTTTGATGCTTTAGGTTATATTCTGTCTTATTAAATGTTACATTTGAAATGTTGTCTTTGCTATATATTCTGTTAACCTTGCTTTTTCCTCATTATATTTTAAGTGTTTATATTGTATTTTCAGGATTTCTCACTTATAGGCAGATGTGAGTATTCCCGGATGAAATGTGCCTTGCTTGTTGAATGTATTTTATCTCAACTTATAAAGGTGTCTTTAAGCTTTTAAGGTATAGGCTCTCTCTGAGTGTTTAAAACTGTCATTCAGTAAATGATATCTGGTCCACGAGGCTATCTGAGAATGCAGGGCCATGGATCCAGAACTATGTGATTTTCATGCCTTTATATTTTTGTTTCTAAAAGTTGCATCTTCTTAATAAAACTGTTAACCTTTCAGCTTCAGTTTCCACGGCTCACATATCTGTTTTTCTCTATTTTTAGAGCAAGGGTTCCCGCACACCCCGGTACAAATTAAGGTGCTCCTTTGTCCCTAGTTCTCTCTCACGATCTTCCCAGCGCAGGCTTCAGAGCCACCGCGCCCAGCCCCCTGAACCCTTCTGCCCCATAATAAATCTCCCTCTATCAACTTCCACACTGCTGTGCAATTGTTTAAGGAATTGTTCAAAGTGGACACTTTTGCTAGTGGCACAATCCGTTCTAACCGTAAAGGTTACCAAAAAGAGCTTGTTTGCAAAAAGCTTCAGAGGGGAAAGTGCAGTGCCTTGTATAGTGAGGAACTGCTAGCTGTGAAATTTGTGGACAGGAGGGATGTGTACATGCTGACTACCATTCATGATGACAGTTGATAGAGTAGATCAGAGGTTGGAACATTACACTGCTGTAAGGAAAACTTTGGGGGATCCACACAAGCCATACCTTGCTAGATTCCCCCAGGAGTTTAGTTTTCAGAAATGTGTGAGTTTGGTAGTTTCCCAAGATGTCCGCCTAGCCCGAGACCAAAACCCCAAGTGACCCCCCTTGCAAAACCAGGTTGTTTTGTGATAGGTCATTTTGATGTCTCTTCAATATGTTTTGGGCCCTTGCCTATCGCACCCGGGTACTTGGATATTTATCTGGGGACCTGGAGGAACGCTGGGTGGTAGGAAATGTGTGGATCCACACAGATTCCAGAACTTTCCACCACAGAAATGTGAGGAAAATGTGTTTTTTACAAGTTTTTACAAGTTTGAGTTTTGCAAGTGATTCTAGGTGTCAGAACCTGGTGAGAGTCAGACAAGTCACCCCATACTGGATTCTCCTTGGTGTATAGTTTTCAGAAATATATAGGTTTGCTAGGTTTCTCTAGAGGTCGGCAGAGATAGGGTTCAAAATCTACAGCTAGGCACTTTGCAAAAAAAGGGTCAGTTTTCACTGTGAGAATGTGGTGTGTCCACGTTGCGTTTTGGGCCTTTGCCTGTCACAGGCACTAGGCCTACCCACACAAGTGAGGTACCATTGTTCTCTCAAGACTTTGGGGAATGCAGGTGGGTGGAATTTTGTGGATCCATCCAGAACTTCCAACCACAGAAATGCGAGGAAAATTTGTTTTTTTTACAAAGTTTGAAGTTTGCAAGGAATTCTGGGTAACAAAACCTGGTGAGAGCCAGACTAGTCACCCCGTAATAGATTCCCCTGGGTGTATATTTTTTCAAAAATGTATAGGTTTGCTAGGTTTCCATAGGTGCCGGCAGAGCTAGGGTTCAAAATCTACAGCTAGGCACCTTGCAAAAAAGAGGTCAGTTTTCACTGTGTAAATGTGGTGTGTTCACGATGCGTTTTGGGCCGTTTCTTGTTGCAGGCCCTAGGCCACCCACATAAGTAAGGTACAATTTTTAAAAGACTTTGGGAAATGTAGGGTGGGTGAAATTTTGGGTATCCATGCAGATTTCAGAACTTTCCACCACAGAAATGTGAGGAAAATATGTTTTTTTATAAACTTTGAGTTTTGCAAGGTATTCTGGGTAACATAACCTAGTGAGAGCCAGACAAGTAACCCCATCCTGGATTTCCCTGGGTGTCTAGTTTTCAAAAATGCATAGGGTTGCTAGGTTTCCCTAGGTGCCGACAGAGCTAGGACTAAAAATCTACAGCTAGACGCTTTGCAAAAAAGGACCAGTTTTCACTGTGAAAATATGGTGTGTCAACGCTGCGTTTTGGGACGTTTCCTGTCGCGGGCACTAGGCCTACTGAAACATGTGAGGTACCATTTTTCTCTGAAGACTTTGTGGGGTGGGTGTAAACTTGTGGATCCACACAGATTCCAGAACTTTCCACCACAGAAATTTGAGGAAAATGCTTTTTTTTACAAAGTTTGAAGTTTGCAAGGGATTCTGGGTAACTGTAAAAATAAAGGGTGTCCACGTTGCTTTTTGGGCCATTTCTTGTTGTGGGCACCAGGCCTACCCACACAAGTGAGGTACCACTTTTATCGTGAGACTTAGGATAACACAGAATTGTAGAGCAGCTGTTATTACCTAATGACTTTCGATGCATTTGTGCCTTCCAAATGAAAGACAATGTGTAAAAAAGAAGTCACTTTGAAAAATGTCCTCTAATTCTCATGCTAGTGTGGGTACTCACAATTTCAGAAATGTGCAAATAGCTACTGTTTCTAAACTCTATATTTTGTTCCAAATTTCAGAAATACATAGGTGTCTTTCATCCCGATTTTTCACTGTGTATATTTTCCCAAATTAATTGCTATGTACCCGGTACATAATAAAAAACAATTGCAAGATGCTGCTCAGTCATTGGCTCTGGGTTTATCAGGTTCTTGGTGAACCTACAAGTCATATATATCTCCACAACCAAAAAGGTCCAGCGGATGTAACGATATATTGCTTTCAAACATCTGTCATAATTAGAAGAAGTTACAGGTGAAAACGTTGGCACAAATGGCTTTTTTTTCAACTCATGTTCAATTCTTCCTATTTTCAACTGTTACTTCCTATCAAGAACCTTGAAGGATCTATGCAAATGACCCCTTGATGAATTCTGAATTTTGTCTACCTTTCAGAAATGTATAGCTTCCCAGGATCAATTATTGCTTTCATACCCATTTCTACAAATAACTGGAAAAAGGTTGAAAGCACAAAAAATAGCAAAAATAGGCTATGTCCCAGTAAAATGCCAAAACTGTGTAAAATAATTTGTTTTTCTGATAAAAATCTGTAAGTCTCTGAAAGCTGGGAAATGGTGATTTCAGCCCCACAAACTCTTTGTTGATACCATTTGCATAGAAAAAACAGATGCTTTCATTTACAGCACTTTTTCAATTTTTCCAAAAGAAAACAAAATGTTACTGTATTTTGGCTAATTTCTGGGTCCCCTACAGGGGAATCCACAAACCCTGGGTACCTTTAGAATCCCCATGATATTAAAAGAAAAGGACGCACATTTGGCGTGGATAACTTATGTGGTCAAAAGGTTACAGGGGCCTAAGCACGAACTACCCCAAATAGCCCCAAAAGGCTTAGCATGGGGGGGTGGGGGGTATATGGGGGGATACCCAGCAGCAAAGGGGTTGGAACTTTATCTCAACCTCCCGAATTCATCATTATTCTTTTAGCTGGATTCTGCCCTCCGGTTTTTCTTCCAATTGGCTAAGCATATAGATTAGCAATCACATTTTAAAGTTGAAGCCTATACGCATTGCCAATGCTTTTCTATCATATTCTTAGTTGCAATGAGTAGAGCAACCAGATTTTGAAAACAACTGGAACATTTCACAAACATAGACTACAAATTAGGATCAACTGAAGGGCACAGAAAATGCAAT
This sequence comes from Lissotriton vulgaris, assembly GCF_964263255.1. NCBI lineage: Eukaryota > Metazoa > Chordata > Amphibia > Caudata > Salamandridae > Lissotriton > Lissotriton vulgaris. Next base: position 1,158,582,851 of record NC_141685.1, read on the forward strand.
AGGTCTTGCCCTCGTTTAAGTTAAAGCAATTCTGTACTTCTCTTACTGCAGAAGTATGCAGCACATGCAGTTTCCTCACGTTAGACATGGAGGCCCCTGGAAACAGAGCATACATCTTCAATCCTGTTGATTCCTAATGGCACCCTCTCCTCTTAATCTTGTCACAGCTGCCGCTCACCACTCATCACTCTGTCCACCCACCTCCAATGTCCCTTTCTCCCACTGGCGCACCACACTTCACCACAGGTTTAAACAACTTAGGCACCCCTTTAGGTTGCCCCACCACTCCCTTCATTCTTGTCCCCGCTTAAGCTCTATTAATCTCCAGGCTTTCCAAATACTCTGCCTGTCCAGCTCCTTTTTCACACCTTCTTTCCATGTAACTATCGCACCTTTCACTGTGCTCTTTCAGGATCCCTCAAGACCATTGACCACTCAAATCCTCTTCTCTGTATCAGATAGTTTATCTTCCCCGTCACCTGCTCATCCAATTCTCCCCGGACTCCTCACACCCTCAACTCTGACTTTCACCCTTTAATTGGGGTCTTCCTTGTCCCTAAGTCCATGTCTCCACGTCTCTACCACGGGCCATTACCTCAGCTTCAGTTTGTCCCCCCCAAACCCTACCCCAACTTTACATGCCCTTCCATCAGTCCTGCTGCCCCCGTACCTCTCCCAGGACCTCCCTTTTGTTTCAGGTTGTCGCTGTAAGTGCAGCTTAGTGAGAATGACAGAGAGAGTGAGACTATGAGAATGAGTGAATGAGAGAGAATGTGAGCGAGTGAATGTAAGTGGGTATGAGTGAATGTGCGTCGGCCTGCTAATCTTGCTACTCTGCCACTGGCCCTGGCGTACTGGAGTTAATTTGTGGCTTACAGAGGCCCCCATGGGCAATGATGGTGTCTTCCTCATGCAGCAGCCCGGTATCTCCACACAGACCCTCACCTCTGCTTCAGTTCGCTCCTCTTCCTCCTCTTTTCTGGGCCATCCACCAGCCCCACCCCAGTCCCTATCAGGTCCTCACCTCTGCTTCAGTTTGCTCCTCTCCCCCTCTCTTCTCTGGGTTACCCACCAGTCCCCCCTGGTTCCCACCAGGCCCTCACCTCTGCTTCAGTCTGCTCCTCTCCCCTTCTCTTCTCTGGGTCATCCACCTGTCCTCCCACCCCGGTCCCCACCAGGCCCTCACCTCTGCTTCAGTTTGCGCCTCTTCCCCTCTCTTCTCTGGGTCATCCACAAGTCCCCTCTCTGGTCCCCACCAGGCCCTCACCTCTGCTTCAAGTTGCTCCTCTTCTCTGGGTTACCCATCAGCCCCCCCCCGCCTGGTTCCCACCAGGCCTCACCTCTGCTTCAGATTGTTCCTCTCCATCAGCACACAGTTCAGCTCCTTGGTCTTCTGGTCTAGCTTCTCCTGTAGCTTCTTGAGGTGTCGCTGGAAGAGGTTAGTGGTGCCCTGGGATTTCAAGGTCTTCACTTGGTTGAGCTCCCCCCTCAGCTCGGTGTTGTTCAGCTCCAGACTACGCACCTTCTCGATGAAGGAAGCGAAGCGCTCGTTGAGCTTCTGCAGGTCGCTCCTGTCACTGTAGCCCCTGCTCAGCATCCTACGGTTGCCCTCCATGAGGTCTCCTTCATTGGGGTATGACCACGCCATCGGGGCGCTGGCACTGCCCCAGGACGTTGAAAGTTGAGGGGCCTCGACCGGCATAGGGCTGTTCAGCAGCTCGCAGGACAACCCAAATACCAAGGGGAAGGAGCTGGTAGCAGTCCTGCGGCCATCAAAGTTGCCCATGGTGTAGCCAATGATGGGAGGACCAGCCACATGTTGAGAGGATAATGCACCTGGATGGAAAGGTGAATGGACCGATTGTCGAAAGGACATGGTGCTTGTTGGTTGGTTCAACAGTGGGGTCTTCGAACTGTTGCACTCTCGACTTGTCCACTAATCAGAAGCTGCACTGATAGGCTGAGGCGATACCAAAAATAGCTTCTGATGGTCCGACTTCCTTGGTTCAATGTAGTGGAAAACCATGAGTGTTTGCTTCTCTTCAAGCAAAGAAATGCCTCTTATACCGTGTCACACCCACTTTCTTGCATACCTAATGCATCATAAAACACCCCTTGCCATCATCTTGGTTTCAGGCATGACAGTATGGTCACCCCGCCCAGCGCCCAGGGCAGTGAATCCTATTTTTCATATCAGCATCCTTCTTCTTTTGCACGAAGGCAAAGAAAGCCACTTCAACCTGCTCAGGGAGGGGCACCAAAGTCTTTATTTACTAGTTTCCGTGATTTGCTGAGCACCACAAAATCTAAAAAGATGCAGCTGTAGCGTCAAAAATACAGCAAATGCTGAAAAGTGGAAATTCAATTTAACCTCAGAGGAAATAAAATACTTGCGCCCACGCAGTTCGTGGGCGCTTCCATTCAACTTTCAATTTTTTTGACGATTTCCAGGATGGTAAAGGGTCGGAAATGTGTTTGTAAATGCCATAAAACCCAGGTGTGTGAAAATGTGCAAACTCTAAAATCAAACTTATCGTTGTCCCTCCCACTTCCCAACCACTGCATGTAGTTTACTGCTGTATAATTCAAGCAGTTGTGGGATACAGTTATGGAAACCATTTACACCTGCCCGGTATTTTTGCTTGGACAGACATAAATGGAGCTATTTTCATCTATAAACATAGGTTTACAGTTAATGACTTTATGAATCAGACCTTAACTGTATAGTGTGCCTTCTGGTAATGTAACTGTACAATCCAAGCCAATAATTACACAGACAGCAATGAGTTGCATTGATGCGTACTGTGAGGAACTACCATACCACATAAACAACTTCAATGACCATAATGCACTGGAAGCTGAGTCTGCTACTAAGCCACGAACAGCCTGCAATTGTAATTTCAAAGTATAGTTAGTACTGCATCATCCACATTGCAATCGAACACCACATTGTATTCTGCAGTACTTTTTACGCAGCGCTTCGTACCCTTGCTGGGGGCCATAAAGCATTCTGATTTGCACCAGAGTCTTGGGTGCATGGTTGAAAAGTCTTTTGGTTTACCTTGATCTGCATGGGAGGTGTTGGGCTAAGTTTGCGCAGTTTGTAGTCGATAAGTGCGCGTGAAGAGTGAAGGTTTAGATGCCAGTGCACAAGCTGATACTTTACTTCTTTGGGGTGGCCTGTATGATACAGAGGGAGCCACCACTATGTTAGATCAAAGGGTTCACGCATGATATACTGTATGAGTCTAAGCAGCTGTGCAGGAACTCTTATTTCCACATGAGGGCACAGGAGTCAGTCCAGTTTTTAGGGACCCACTAAGGGTCCGAGTGCCTCGTCACTTCCGGTAAGAGGTGGGCGGGGGATGCAGTATAAGTGCTTCCCACCGCCCATTTGGCGGCCTCTTCGTGGCTGCCCTTTACGCCGTTTGGAGGCCTGCCGAGACAGCCGGGAGCTGCTTACGCGGTGATATGCGGAGGCATTTCTATCCACATCCGTCCTTTGGTCGTGGCTCCGGTCCCTCTACCAGGGAGCCTGATTCGGGTGGAGTGGGGGTGAGAGGGTGCGCCATGCCTGGTCCCTAGCATGGCGCTCTTGCCCACGCTCTGATGCATGGGTAACTTGGACGCGGGTACGGGACTGTACTCTCCTGGCAACGGCAACAACGGTTTGCAGGAACTGTGCCGCCGGGACCGTCTAGGGTGCCAGTGGGTAGGGGTAGGGGTGCAGCACATCGGCCTGGGTGCAGGGCTGATCTTGGGCAATTCCCGCTGTCCTGGCGCTCCGGGGCTGCGGCGTGCAAATTCCCGGGGTAGAGGGGACAGGGAATGAGAAGGGAGCATGACCCAAGGGCTAGGTCAGTCTCCACGGAGGCGTGGGGTTTGCAAATATAAAAAATTTTGCAGACGGCAAAGTCGGATGTTCAGCCATTGTCTGTCTATGTGGTTGGCTGTTCACAGTTGTGGAGCTGCTCAGTGCAGCGCAGCTTTGCGTGGCCCTGAGCCCCCCCCCCCTGCCGAGGCCTGCTTGTTCCCCAACTTGGGACCGCCTCTGGGGTGATGTGCGCTCTCCTCTCCAGCGAGGCCTCCACTGCCTGTGGCTTTTTTGCGTGCTCATTCCTTGCATTTCAGTGCACGCAACACTTTACCTAGCCGGGGATCGATCCTTGGAATTGGCACGGATGGCGGAGGGTGGGGCGACGAGTGTCCGTATGCTGAGCATTGGGCCGCTGGCAAATCACGGAATGGTCTTTGAGTGCGTCTGTATGTGGGTGCACCCCATATAGCGAGGCAAGTTGCAAGGGTGCAGGAGCTGGTCGCTAGGACGTCCTCAGCGCTCACAGGATCAACGGTTGGATTATGCGCTCGCCCAGGGCAAGGGGGGTTTGGGGGGCAGCCGAGCCTGCGAGGTCTGACCCCTGGGCGGATTTGGGAGGGGGGCGAGCACGAGAGCGGCCATTTCGCTGCTTTGGGCTGCCTGGGGAATAGCCAAAAGGCAGCCCAAATTTGAATAAGATAGCCCAAGGGGTATTTATGAGGGGTCAGCGTTTCCCAGCCACCATTTTAGGTACTGGTGACCTTGTGGATAGGAGCGCTGTAGTTATGTGTTTTATTTTCTGTCAGGCAGGTTTTTCACGTGGTGTTGGACTTACTTGTCTAGCGTTGGTGTACTGAAAATCATGGCTGCGCACGACGATATTCGCGTACTCGAGACCATCCGTCTGCTGAGCGAGGCAGGGTGGATAGATCTGCTTGTGGGCCCACAGGGCTCGGCGTGCCCGGTGAGGCGCGCGTCTGCGGGCGTGGCGGCGGCGGTGATAGCCTGCTTGCGGCCGTGCAAGACGGCGCGTGTCCAGGTGGGTGCTCAGGGCCTCATGGATGCCAGGGGCGTGGAGAACCGGGCCTTATGGGCCAGGCGGCGCAGGGCACGCCTTAAATCCCCGAGTTCACCTGCTTTGTCGAACAGTGACACAAGACACTCTGTTGAGCGTGGAAACCAGGTTTATTAGCTGCAGCCAAGTACAGTTATCCCAGAAGTTATACACAAGGTGGGTTCTGGGGAGACTGCCACTTCAATTCGTGGCGCACAATCTTTTATAGGAAACACATTTACGAAATTCACTCCTTACACATACAAAACGGACCAATGAGAAAAGTTGGAAAACAAGCTATCGAGTATCTCAAATACGACCCTTTCTCAGACCCCGTGTGTTACCCCTGCCAACAAATTAATCAGTGATGGTTCCAACAATCCAATTTGCAGGTGGCAGGACGTATTTGTGTGCCTCAAAGGATAGCTGTGTAACAAGAGAATACAAGGAAAGAATAGTGAAGGCCAGTCGGATAAGATAATGTAAGGAAAGAATAGGAGAAGGCAAATAGCCAGTCGAGACAGGGATCAGTCAACCCAGACATGGATTAACGAACTCGGTCAGACCCTGACATCGGTTTCATAAACAAGGGCAATGGAGTTACTCTTTAACTGAAAGGACACGCAGCAGCTGGGAAAAGCAAAAACACTCCGTTCGCCGTGCGGCCTGAGTGAGAGCAACAGAAAATGGCGGCAAGACACAAAATGGCGGCTAGATACGGGACGAAGCCAGAAATCAAAGAACCTCAGACCCTCCTTTTGCCATTACTCAGGCAAAACACCAAGGACTCAAGTTAGTCTCAGTCGATGTCAATGGCCATGAGGTCATCGAGCTGTTGCTGTAACATCATTCTAATATTCTCTGTTTTCTGTGACACAGGCTTTGGGACACACATGGTAGCACAAAGACCACAGATGGCAGGTCCACACTGTACACAGAGACAACAAGAGAAAATGATGGCCAAAACCATTCCAAGGAAAGTTAATATCTTCCATCCCCATGTGGACAGTAGTCCCCAAAACCATCCCATCACAGACCAATCTCCCGTGTCCTGATGTATAGACTCGGAGATGATATTTAACTTGGAGATAGCTTGGTATACCGTAGGGGCATTATCAGGAAAGTAAACACAGCAGCTAGACCCAATCAATTTACAGACTCCTCCACGATCTACAAGGACAATGTCTAGAACCATTCGGTTCTGCAAAGTCATAAGGCGATCCACCTGAAGTTTGGCTGTCAGATTACTCAAGGCTCCAGAAGTTACGTTTATAGTAGCCTCAACAACACAAACTAGTTGTCTAATGTCTCTGCTATTGGCCATTGGGCCCCAGAAAGGAAGCAACCCTTTAATAAAGTCACCTCCTTCTTGTCCTGCCGTGTCTTTCAAATCAATAACTCCTCTGCCATATCTTTTCCTATGATGACTGTAGGAAGGGGGAGGCTCTAGTTGGCGCAGTGCAACACTAGCGACAAGCAGGGACTCTCTCTTCCTCGTCAGGGCTGAGGGTTACCTTCCAGACAACCTCTGCTTACCCTCTAGGTAGTGTGGCTTAAGCAGTCGTAGGCTAATCTTTGGGGCACATAGGGTTAAACACTTGCAACAGTACACCTTCACAACCAACCCACCACACAACGAGACCAGACTGTATTCTTGTAAAAATATATCTCTTTATATAGACTTTACGCAGGCTTGTGAATACAGTCAATAACTTTATGGATACGGTTGCAGGATATTAGCTTTAGGTTACCACAGTTCTTATCGTAGTTCTTGTGAGGCCCGTAGGCCGGCGTTAAACAAAGTTCTTTGTGGAGCCAGCGGCTTCCAGGGGATCTGTCCCACGTCGCGTTGCCTTCCCGGTGTCGCTGATTGTTGCGGCTCTTCGGCCGAGCAGGTCACTGGTCGTCCGGGGCAGCGGTGCTCTCTGGCGGCACGGTCCTCTCTTCGTCATCTGCTCCGACCTTGGAGACGGCGGCTGTGCGGCGGTGACAAGTGGCAGTACGGTCCCCAAGTGCAGGACGTACCCAGCCAAATGTCGATGCAGCTGTGGGCTCACAGCTGGGCTGTCGGGCAGGCTACCGACCTTGTGGATTCTCGTAGGGCAATAGTCGGTCCTTGCAGGTGAGGGACGGCTCGCTATGCAGTCGCCTCGATAGCTCGGACCGGACGGGCCCTCCTTTACTTTGCTCTCGGGCTCCCAGCGCAGTTGTGGTCACGATGTTCGGGCCAGCGGCGGCTGGTCCTCACTGTGCTTCCGCTGTTGCTTTGGGCCCCGGTCACGGTGGTCGGGAGGGTGTGGATGCCTTAGAGGAGCTTCCTCTTTGTCGGTGCTGCGGCGATGGTCAGCACCCGCAGTCGCTTTCTTCCAAGGGGGTTAGCATCCACTGGTCCTGGGACGCTGGTCAGGGGGCAAGTTCAATTCCAAGCCCTCGGAGATCTCTTGGCAGAGTTTGGCACAAAGTAGCACAAAAAGTCTTTTCGTAGTCGTTTTGTCTTCCTCTCCTTCAGCAGCAAGGCACCAGACACAGGCAAGAGTCAGCACCCTTCCTTGTCTTCTCGCGGTCCTTCTCGTAGGGCAGAGTCGTTCTGTGGCCCAAACTGGATCTAATTTTCAAGGAGCAGGGCTCCGTCTTTTATAGGCCAATTCCTTTGTTCTCGCAGGCCAGGGGGGCCTTTGCATAGCCACTCTCAGTTCTGGAGTACCCCGGCGGGTGTACTCCGGCTCCTGCTTTCAGTGTGAGGGGCAGGCGCATCAGACGCCCCACAGGAGGTGGAGCCAGTATTGTCCTGACAGGGGTGGCCAGAGTACCTTGTTGATGGGGGCTTCGCCCTTCCTGGGCCAGGTGCCGGCAGAGTCATCCGCCGCTCCCCAGGAGGGTGGAGCCAGCATTGTGGTGGCCGAGCACAGTGACAGTTCGAGTCAAGAGGCACTCCTACCTCCCACTAAGGTGTAATCTGCGCATTCACCACCTGTCATCCCTCCAGCCCTGTCACTCACACATCCCAGACAGTCGGATACACATACTGGCAGAGGCAACTGAAATGGTTAGGCAAGCAAATGCTAACTTTCTAAAAGTAGCATTTGCAAACCCAGGATATTGAAATAAACTTGTCTACAAGAAATATCTCATCATCCTGAGTTCAGGCATACTAAACATGACTCACTACCATGCTCCTTGAGCCTGCGGGGATTATAGGTCGTAATAATCCTCGCAGCTCAGTCTGGCCTAATGGAGCAGGTAGCCTTCAGTAGTGAAATACGGTCTTCGTTGTAAGTCACTACCAGGACATGCCACGCACATCAGGGCTTGTCCTACCTTACACCTACAACGCACCCTGCCCGCAGGCCTACCATAGGGGTGACTAATATGTAGTTAAGGGAAGGGTCGGTGCGGGCAAGTGGGGACACTTGCCCAGCTAGCGTGACAGCACGAGACCGCACGCGGGTTCTGCGGTCGCAGTTCCCAGACACATCTTTTACGGCTGCTTTGGTGGGTGGCGCAACCAGCGCTGCAGGCCCACCAGCAGTATTGGCATCTACAAGCCCCGGCACTCTCTCGTGCGCTTTACTAGGGACTAACAGTAAATCCAATGCACCAATCATGGATACCAATCGTATGTACAGGTTACAGTAGGGAGCACTTGCACTGCGGCACGGATCAGCCGTGGCGCAGTGCCCTGAGTATCGGAAAACCAGCAAAACATCGGAGGCACATCAGCAAAAAGTGGAAGGGAGACTCACGCCAAGGTGCCAGGTCTAACATGTGTCCCCTCCAGCTGAAATGTGGGGGGAACTACCCTTCCCCAGGGAGTTCCACATCACTAAGGCGGAAAAATCTGGACAGACCGTCAGCGTTGGCGTGATCGGTGCCAGGGCGGTGTTCCACCGTAAAGTCCATACTCTGTAGAGAAATGGACCACCTCAACAGTTTCGGGTTCTCACCCCTCATTTGCATCAACCATCTGAGGGGCCTGTGGTCCGTCTGAACTCGGAAGTGAGACCCAAACAAGTAGGGTCTTAGCTTCTTCAGCGCCCAGACCACAGCAAATGCTTCACGCTCTATTGCACTCCACCTACTTTCCCGTGGAAGTAACCTCCGACTTATGAAGGCTACGGGTTGGTCAAAGCCCTCCTCAGTCATCTGTGAAAGAACAGCCCCTACACCATGCTCTGAAGCGTCTGTTTGCACAATGAACTCTTTGGAGAAATCAGGGGCCAGGAGCACGGGCGCCGAGCACATGGCAGTCTTCAGGGTGTCGAAAGCTCTCTGACAGGTGTCAGTCCAAATCACATTCCTGGGCTGCTTTTTCGAAGTCAGCTCTGTCAAGGGGGTCACGATCGTGCCATAGCCCTTGACAAACCTCCTGTAATACCCAGTGAGCCCCAGGAAGGCTCTCACTGCAGTCTGGGTCTTGGGGGGTTCCCAAGCCAGGATGGTTTCGATTTTGGGCTGCAAGGGGGCTACCTTGCCACTCCCAACTTGGTGTCCCAAGTACACCACTGAACCCTGCCCAATCTGGCACTTGCTTGCTTTGATTGTGAGGCCTGCTCTGCGCAGGGCCATCAACACTTCCCAGAGGTGTCGCAGGTGTTCGGGCCAGGTGCCGCTGAACACCGCGATGTCATCCAGGTAGGCGGCACTGAACTCGTCCAGTCCAGCCAACACCTGGTTGACCAATCTCTGAAAGGTGGCAGGGGCATTCTTCATTCCAAATGGCATAACCCGGAACTGGAAATGCCCATCTGGTGTAGAGAATGCCGACCTCTCCTTTGCCCCATCGGTCAAGGCGATCTGCCAGTACCCAGACGTCAAATCAAACGTGCTGAGAAACCGGGCAGCCCCCAGCCGATCAATGAGCTCGTCAGCTCTGGGGATGGGGTGCGCGTCAGTCTTCGTGACTGAATTGAGTCCTCTGTAGTCCACACAGAACCGGAGTTCGGGTGTGGCTCCCGGCGCAGCAGCCTTCGGAACCAAGACCACGGGGCTGGACCAAGGACTGCTGGAAGACTCAACCACTCCGAGGGCAAGCATCTTGGAGACCTCCTCCTTGATGCAGGCCCGTACCCTGTCAGTCACCCGGTAAGCCTTATGCTTCACCGGTAAGCTGTCTCCAGTGTCCACATCATGGACGCACCAATCTGTGACACTCGGAACCAGGGAAAACAGGTCTGGAAACTGCCCCAGCAACTGGCGGCAATCCTCCTGTTGTTCGGCGGTCAGGGAGGGTGAGAGGTTAACTCCATCCACTGACCCATCCTTCTCACAGGCCACCAAGAGGTCCGGTAGAGGCTCTGACTCCTCTTCCATTCCGTCATCGGTTGCCAACAACATGCCCACTTCGGACCTTCGCAAGTGGGGCTTGAGGCGGTTGACATGTAGGACCCGCAAAGGGTTCCTGGCCGTTTTCATGTCCACCAAGTATGTCACGGGGCTCTTCCGCTCCACAACCTCGAATGGTCCTGTCCACTTATCTTGAAGGGCACAGGGCTCCACCGGGGCTAAGACATACACCTCTTGTCCAGGCTGAAGCTCGACCAGAGTGGCATTCTGATCGTACCACCGCTTCATTTCCTCCTGGCTCGCTTCCAGATTTGCCTCGGCAAGTTGTCTGAAGCGCCTGGTTTGGTTTCTGAAGGCCAGCATGTAGCTATATACATTCTGGGGAGGTTTCCTGGGAGATTGCTCCCAGCCTTCCTTTACCAAACTCAGTGGTCCTCTCACGGGGTGGCCGTACAGCAGTTCAAAGGGGCTGAACCCTAGGGACTTCTGTGGTACCTCGCGATATGCAAACAGTAGGCATGGTAAGAGGACGTCCCACTTACGCCTCATCGGACCTTCCAGGCCCATGATCATGCCTTTGAGGGTTCGGTTGAATCTTTCAACCAACCCGTTACCTTGGGGATGGTAGGGTGTGGTGAACTTGTACGTTACGCCACACTCTTGCCAAAGGGACTTCATATACTTCGATGTGAAATTGGTCCCCCTGTCGCTCACTACCTCTAGAGGGAATCCTACTCGTGAGAAAATTCCCATCAGTGCACGCCCCACCACGGGAGCCGTCACTGTCCTCAGAGGTATGGCTTCAGGGTACCGGGTGGCATGGTCCACCAAGACCAGGATGAACCTGTTGCCCATGGCTGTCTTGGGGTCCAGAGGCCCAACGATGTCAATACCCACTCGCTGGAATGGCGTACCGACCACAGGGAAGGGTTGGAGGGGAGCCTTGTTCTTCCCTCCCGTCTTCCCACTTGCCTGGCAAGTTGGACAGGTTCTGCAATACGTATCGGAACTCTTGTGCATCTGGGGCCAGTAAAAGTGGGTGACAAGCCTGTCATAGGTCTTGTCCATTCCCAAATGTCCTGCTAAAGGCACATCATGAGCCAGACCCAGTAGGAAGGCTCTGAACTTCTGGGGTACCACCAGCACACGGGCTGACCCAGGTTCAGCAGCCTTAGGCTCCGAATACAGGAGGTCGTTCTCCCAGTACACGTAATGTGTTTTGGCCTGAACACCATTGGCCTGGTCTGCAGCCTGCTGCCGCATACCTACGAGAGAAGGGCATTCTTTCTGCTCCCTGCAGAATTCCTCCCTGGAGGGTCCTCCTTCTTGCTGCCAATGGGTCAGCTCAGGCAGGTCCCCCAGTTCAGCGATCTGTTCCCCTGTAGGCTCCAGGGCATCCCCCTCAAGGTCTGCCTCCTCCTGGACCGTAGGAACTTCAGGGGCCGGTTTCCCGCGCCCCCTGCGCCTTCTCCCTAAGGCCGGTTCCTGGGCCTCTCCATCAGGCCCCAGGACCTCTCGATCACCCTTACTGGCTGCCATCGACAGTGTGGTCACGCACGCCCAGTCAGGCAGACCCACCATCCGCAGGTGAGTCGTTTTCTCCACCTTTTCCCAAGGGGAGTGCTCCAAGTCGTTCCCTAGCAAACAGTCAACAGGCATGGTTTTTCTCACACAGACCTGCAGAGTACCAGAGACCCCCCCCCACTCGAAGGGAACTTGAGCCATCGGACACTGGCTCTCGGAATTATCAGCATTGATAACCCTACAGTAGGCATGGGGTACAACCTGCTCTTGAGACACCAGGTGCTGCCTCACTGCAGTCACACTGGCTCCTGTGTCTCTAAGAGCCTCGGCTTCCTTACCATTGATGATCACCACCTGCCCATATTTTTTAGTGTTAGAGGGCAGGTAGTTCGTAGGGATCATCTCGCTGTCTCCTAACGAGACCAGGGTCATGTGAACGGGATCTCCACCCCCGGGACCATCATTTCTTCTCCCAGGTGAACGCTAGTCACTTGTCGGGGCGGAGCACCAGTGGGTGCGGGTTTTCCAAATAGGCGACACTTGGGGTCACTGGATATGTGCCCAGGCTCGCCACATTTGAAACAATTGAAGGGCCCCTTTGGAACAGGTTTACCTGTCGGGGCCCCATTCTGCTTCGGGGGTGGGGGAGGCTGAGAACCCTGCTGCGGATTCCCTTGGGAACTACTTTGGGGGCCTTTTTGGAACCCTTTCTGTTTTCCCCCTTTGTCCCCCCCACTCTTCTGCTGGGGACCCTGCCCACTCTTGGCGGAATCTCCCACGGGACCCTTGTGGACCCTGGTGCTGAGCCAGCGGTCCGCCTCCTCAGCAAGCTTCCTCGGGTTGGACAGCTTGCTATCGATCAGGTGTTGGCGCAACTCAGGAAAACAGTGATCAGACAAGTGCTCCCATGCAATTAAGTCAAAGAGACCTTGAAAATCATTCACTTTGTTACCTTTCACCCAACCATCCAGTGCTCTGCAAAAGTAAGTCACATACTCCACATACGTATTCCCAGGCCGCTTAGTACATCCCCTAAACTTCTGTCTATACATTTCAGGGGTAAGCCCGTACCTGTTCAACAAAGCTTCTTTCATGTGGATATAGGACCTCTGATTCTCAACGGGCAAATCTAGCAAGGTATCTCTCCCTTCGCTAAGGAACCTTCCCCACAACCCCGCTCCCCAATCCTTTTCAGGGACCCGGTGGGAGGACATGGCTACCTCATATGCCCTAAACCATTGTCCTATGTCATCCCCCTTAAAGAACTCCTTGACTACGTCCTTCGGGATATGCACTCTTGACTCTACCTGCACTGGCGATGTGCTGCCACCAGAGGGAGGACGATCCAAGTCTCTCTCCTTGAGAATCATCTCCCTCATCTTGATTTCGTAATTCATTTGGTGCTTTCGTTCTTCCAGCGCCATTCTTTTTGTTTCCAGCTCCAGCTCCAGCTGGATTTTCAATTCTGCCAATTTCCTTTCGTGATTCCAGGTTTCCTTCCTGTCCGCCAGCTCCTCTGGCGACAGGCCTTTACCCAAGCTGTGCTCGCTGTCTTGTCGCTCGAGATCGATCAGATCCCCAAGTGCATTCTGCTCCTCCGTTGCATTCTGCTCCTCTGTTGCATTCTGCTCGGCGAGGACGTCTTGCTCTTCCGGGGTCTTTCTGGACTCCACCCAGGCTTTCAGGGCCTTGTAGAGCTCCGGCTTGTTTTTGCAACCAGCGTGCGGAACCTTTAGTTTCCTACAAAAAAACTTCAGCTCCATCTTTGAGTATTTGTCCAGCTTCGCGGCGTCCCATTCTATCTCCAAGACCTCGGAGGTCGTGGACTCCGCTCCATCCAGGCTCTTTGTGCCCGGCATGGTTTCGGCACTCAGAATCTTCTTTCAAAAGGCAAAGTCTGTGGTTTAGTAACTATACCGTAATCCTTGTGTAGCGGTCAGAAGCTCAGGTATAACTATCGCAAGTGTAAATTCGAAAATCCTCACCGCTGCGTCCAATGTAGGAAGGGGGAGGCTCTAGTTGGCGCAGTGCAACACTAGCGACAAGCAGGGACTCTCTCTTCCTCGTCAGGGCTGAGGGTTACCTTCCAGACAACCTCTGCTTACCCTCTAGGTAGTGTGGCTTAAGCAGTCGTAGGCTAATCTTTGGGGCACATAGGGTTAAACACTTGCAACAGTACACCTTCACAACCAACCCACCACACAACGAGACCAGACTGTATTCTTGTAAAAATATATCTCTTTATATAGACTTTACGCAGGCTTGTGAATACAGTCAATAACTTTATGGATACGGTTGCAGGATATTAGCTTTAGGTTACCACAGTTCTTATCGTAGTTCTTGTGAGGCCCGTAGGCCGGCGTTAAACAAAGTTCTTTGTGGAGCCAGCGGCTTCCAGGGGATCTGTCCCACGTCGCGTTGCCTTCCCGGTGTCGCTGATCGTTGCGGCTCTTCGGCCGAGCAGGTCACTGGTCGTCCGGGGCAGCGGTGCTCTGTGGCGGCACGGTCCTCTCTTCGTCGTCTGCTCCGACCTTGGAGACGGCGGCTGTGCGGCGGTGACAAGTGGCAGTACGGTCCCCAAGTGCAGGACGTACCCAGCCAAATGTCGATGCAGCTGTGGGCTCACAGCTGGGCTGTCGGGCAGGCTACCGACCTTGTGGATTCTCGTAGGGCAATAGTCGGTCCTTGCAGGTGAGGGACGGCTCGCTATGCAGTCGCCTCGATAGCTCGGACCGGACGGGCCCTCCTTTACTTGGCTCTCGGGCTCCCAGCGCAGTTGTGGTCACGATGTTCGGGCCAGCGGCGGCTGGTCCTCACTGTGCTTCCGCTGTTGCTTTGGGCCCCGGTCACGGTGGTCGGGAGGGTGTGGATGCCTTAGAGGAGCTTCCTCTTTGTCGGTGCTGCGGCGATGGTCAGCACCCGCAGTCGCTTTCTTCCAAGGGGGTTAGCATCCACTGGTCCTGGGACGCTGGTCAGGGGGCAAGTTCAATTCCAAGCCCTCGGAGATCTCTTGGCAGAGTTTGGCACAAAGTAGCACAAAAAGTCTTTTTGTAGTCGTTTTGTCTTCCTCTCCTTCAGCAGCAAGGCACCAGACACAGGCAAGAGTCAGCACCCTTCCTTGTCTTCTCGCGGTCCTTCTCGTAGGGCAGAGTCGTTCTGTGGCCCAAACTGGATCTAATTTTCAAGGAGCAGGGCTCCGTCTTTTATAGGCCAATTCCTTTGTTCTCGCAGGCCAGGGGGGCCTTTGCATAGCCACTCTCAGTTCTGGAGTACCCCGGCGGGTGTACTCCGGCTCCTGCTTTCAGTGTGAGGGGCAGGCGCATCAGACGCCCCACAGGAGGTGGAGCCAGTATTGTCCTGACAGGGGTGGCCAGAGTACCTTGTTGATGGGGGCTTCGCCCTTCCTGGGCCAGGTGCCGGCAGAGTCATCCGCCGCTCCCCAGGAGGGTGGAGCCAGCATTGTGGTGGCCGAGCACAGTGACAGTTCGAGTCAAGAGGCACTCCTACCTCCCACTAAGGTGTAATCTGCGCATTCACCACCTGTCATCCCTCCAGCCCTGTCACTCACACATCCCAGACAGTCGGATACACATACTGGCAGAGGCAACTGAAATGGTTAGGCAAGCAAATGCTAACTTTCTAAAAGTAGCATTTGCAAACCCAGGATATTGAAATAAACTTGTCTACAAGAAATATCTCATCATCCTGAGTTCAGGCATACTAAACATGACTCACTACCATGCTCCTTGAGCCTGCGGGGATTATAGGTCGTAATAATCCTCGCAGCTCAGTCTGGCCTAATGGAGCAGGTAGCCTTCAGTAGTGAAATACGGTCTTCGTTGTAAGTCACTACCAGGACATGCCACGCACATCAGGGCTTGTCCTACCTTACACCTACAACGCACCCTGCCCGCAGGCCTACCATAGGGGTGACTAATATGTAGTTAAGGGAAGGGTCGGTGCGGGCAAGTGGGGACACTTGCCCAGCTAGCGTGACAGCACGAGACCGCACGCGGGTTCTGCGGGCGCAGTTCCCAGACACATCTTTTACGGCTGCTTTGGTGGGTGGCGCAACCAGCGCTGCAGGCCCACCAGCAGTATTGGCATCTACAAGCCCCGGCACTCTCTCGTGCGCTTTACTAGGGACTAACAGTAAATCCAATGCACCAATCATGGATACCAATCGTATGTACAGGTTACAGTAGGGAGCACTTGCACTGCGGCACGGATCAGCCGTGGCGCAGTGCCCTGAGTATCGGAAAACCAGCAAAACATCGGAGGCACATCAGCAAAAAGTGGAAGGGAGACTCACGCCAAGGTGCCAGGTCTAACAATGACCTGACGGAGCAGTATATGTTGGAGGAAGAAGAAAAGCCACATAGCAAGTTCCTGAAAAGTAAGTAGGAAGCCATGTATAAGCTCTATCATGGCAGATAAAGTATGTGCCTTGCAATGGCACTAATGGTGAGGGAATCTGAGGTGTATAGACATGAGTATGGGAACAAACACTCCTTTCCTGTTGATTCTTAACATTCTGACCATTAATTTGTAAACAGAAGTTACCTCGATGAGGCACAGTCCAAATTGGTGGGGATCTTCTTCGCCTAGCCTTATCCGTGAGGCTAGTAACATAATGAGTTATATTCCAGCCATCATATGCTCTTTTCTCATCCACGGGAATCTTATTAATCTCAGCAATTCTAGCCATAGCCACTATTCCCTTTATCAAAGAACTATGACTAAAATCTGCTCCACCACCATTATGGACTACCAGGAGGATACCGTAGTTGATTCTGATAGACATTAGAGAACATAGCCAAATAGGCCCAAGCTGGGCCTTCATAGGAAAACAGAAGGACCAAATATGGCATCCCTCTCTCTGTATTATGAGGCATGAGCCCACAGACCCAACAATCAGTGGTATTCATTACCAGTTGATGCCAATGCAATAACTGAATAAATGAATTATTGAAATATTCTGTTCTCCTAATCTGTTCGTGTTCTGGGAGTGTATGAAACTGATGTGGAGAGGCAGTAGTAAAGAGAGATAAGGAGACAGAAGTTGGAACAGGTGATGGCTGCATAGTATAAACAACCAAAATAAAAACACACTGATGAAACACATGAACATATTAAAATACATAATATTATACCACACGGACTAACCAAGTGTTTCTTAATTTTACTTTTCATTTTCAATTTTTGGTCAGTGTTAGACCTGACATCATTGGCTTGAGTCTCTCCTCCAGTTTTTCGGTTTACCTCCACTGTTTTTCGATGTTTTGCTGGATAATGCTTTGGACGCCTTGCCACTGCTGATCAGTGCCACAGCGCAAGTGCTCCCGACGTTAAATTGATGTATCGATTGTATCCATGTTTGGCTTATTTGGTTTACTGTCAGTCCCTAGTCTAGTGCACCAGGAGTGCCGGGGCTTGTAAATACAAATGCCGCTCGTGGGCTTGCAGCACGTATTGTGCCACCCACAAGAGCGGCCTCGTAAAAGAATGTCTACGGGTCGGTCATTGCGAGACCCACGTGCAGTCTGGTACTGTCACGCAGGCTGCGCGAGTATACTCACTTGCCAGTCCATCAAACCTTCCCTTGACTTCATGCTAGTCACCCCTATGGTAGGCCCACGGGCAGGGTGCGTTGTAAGTATAAGGTAGGACACGCCTGACCAGGTTGGCATGTCCTAATAGTGAACAACAGCCATCTTCGTTCTTCACTATTGCGAGGTAGCCTGCTCTCCATTAGTTAGAATGGGCCGCCGGGATTATTAATGCTATGATCCTAGTTGGCTCGGGGAGCATGGTGCAATGTCGAGTTTGGTATCCCTGAACTCGGTGTTTAATTACGCATCCGTTGGTGTGGATGGTTTTTGGACTCACTTTTAGAAAGTGTCTATTTTCTTGTCTAACCATGTTTGGTTTCTGCTGGTTTTGCGTGTGTGTGACAGGAGCTGGGTGGCTCCAGAGGTCTGGATGAGTCAGTGTGGGATGAGTGGGACATTTGCGTTGAGAGTAAAGGGAGAGTAGTTGCTGATAGCCTGCCCTGCCTGATACAATGCTGGCTCCACCTCCTGCCAAGCGACTGATGGCTCTGTGCCTGCCATGGACGATCCTAGCCCCACCTCCTGCCAGGAGGCCGATAGCTCTGCTCCTGCCAGTGACAATGCTGGCTCCACCTCCTGCTGGGCGTCTGAGGACCCAGCCCTGCTCAGTGAATAAGCCAGGTGCTTCTGCCTGGCTCCACCCACAACAGACCCAGGATGTTGGGAAAGTCCCCTGCATGGACAAAGGGATCAAAGCCGAAAAGGGGTATAAGAGAAGGACCCCATAACTAAGAAAGCAGATCACTTCTGACAAGGAACCCTGTAACCAAGGACAAGAGGCCTGCTGATCTGAGGACTTGCCTACCCCTTCTGCCAGTGTGCTGTTTGCTGGGGGGAATCCTGCAGTGCTTCTTTATTTTTGTCAAGGAAACCAGGAGAGAGGAACTGTGTGTGTACTCTCACGTTTGCTAAGAAAATCTCCAAGGACTGGAAGAGTGCCAGTCTCCTGCTGAAGTCACAAGGCTAAAGGACTTCATCTGCTTAAAGTGCTATTTGCTGGAACCTGTGAATCCAGCACCTCTGAAAGAGCCAGCAATCTCGACGCCGACGGACGTCGCCGAATCCAGCTCGACATAGTGGGTAACGGCCCCAGTGTCCTGCTTCCTCGACGCCGGCCGCCGGGCCCGACCGACACCAGCAGCAACGCCAGTGAGTAGTGAGTACGGCTCCAGCTCCAAGGGACCTCGTGTCTGCACCGCTGCTGATCGCATCGCCCTCGTGCCCTCTCGACGCCGTGAGCGCTGCTCACTCTCTGCAACGTCATCATCAATGACTGCTGAGGCCTGATCGACACCGAAGACGCGACGCCGGATTGCTCGACGCCGCTGATCATCGTGTGCTTCATTTTCCTAAAGGTACTGTGTTGTTGGGGGTCCGTGTGACTCCAGGCTCGACGTAGCGCTCCTCGCGGTCGACGCCGAACCTTTGGATTAACTTTGCCTCGACGTCGTGTAGCCCCCGTGTGAGTTACATTGTTGCTAAGAACTGTGTTACCGAGAAGAAGAATCTCCTTGATACAAAAGACTTTGTACTGAAGAAGAAACTACCTTTGAACGATTATTTGCCCTTCCAAAAGTATTTATTCAGATTGTGTATATTTTTGTCGTTATCTGGTCTTGTGCTAAGCCTTATATAAAAATCCTTATTTTTATAATACTACTGTGTCGTGTCCATTTGTAGTGTATTCACTTGGTTACTGTATGTGGTCATAAATGCTTAACACACAGCCTCTGAGATAAGCCTGTTCTGCTCTGCCAAGCTACCGAGGGGGTGAGCAGGGGTTATCAAAGGGTGATCCCCTTGCCCTGACTAGAAAAGGTGTGTCCCTATTTGTCAGAAGTGCATACCTCTGCCAACTAGAGACAGCCGGTTCTAACATTGGACGCAGCGGTGAGGATTTGAACCTTGCATTTATGACCCATGTGCAGTGATTAGTGTGCGCTACATAGTGAAAGCAGACCATAGCGCAGCCACAATCTAATTTGGAGGGATCCTATTTTTGGTTCTCCGCTTTTCTGAAACTTGATTTTTTTTTAACACTGCCAGTTTTGACCATGAGTGACACCGGAGTCACTAACCCTGTTGTTGTCGTGGAGGAATTCGACAGAGCGAAGATAAACGTTTACAAACTGGAGGAGCTGAAATCCTTTTGCAAACAGTTTAAAGTTCCTACCAAAGGCCTCAAGATTAAGGAAGAATATCTCAAAGCATTGCAGGCCTGGTTGGAGGCCAGAAATCCCACTGATCCGGTGGTGGTACCGCCAGTGGAAGGGGAAGAGGAGGCGCCAGCGAATGGGCCTGAGTCCTCTCCCGGAAGCAGTGTTTCCTCCAAAGGTCTTTCCCCTGAAGAACGAGAAGAAAGGGCGAAGGAGCGGGCATACAACATGGAAATGGCAAGGCTAAAGATAAATGGGCAGTTGGAGTTAGAGAATGCAAGAGCTAGGAGAGAAGCTGATTTGGAGACCAAAAGGCTGGATTTCGAAAGAGAAAAGTTAGCTTTGGAGCGTGATACCAAGTTGAGGGAGTTGGAGATCCAAGCTGAGAAGTTAGAATTGAATCCCTCTGGTGGCAGCATCCCAGCTGTGCCTGCAGAAAGTAGGTTTTATTTTCCCAAAGATGTGATAAAAGATTATCATAGGAACGAAGATATTGGTCAGTGGTTTAAAGCATATGAGTTAGCATTGTTGGCCCACCAGGTCCCTGAGAAGAATTGGGGAGCGGAGTTGTGGGGTCGCTTTGTGAATGAGGGGAGAGACACCCTGTTAGACATGCCTGTTGAGGATAGGATGTCGTATGCTCATATGAAAGATGCTTTGATGTTGCGGTATGGCCTAACCCCCGAGAAGTACAGACAAGCTTTAGAGAATGTAAGAAGTTGCCTGGTACGACGTGGGTTAAATATGTGTCTTATTTTTGCAGAGCCATGGATGGTTGGGTAAAGGGCAGCAAAGTGGAAAGTTATGAAGCTCTTTATGATTTGTTTGCTTGGGAGCATTTGTCTAATAACTGTTTTCCAGAGCTGCGCCAGCACCTTATTGATAGCAAGATATCTAACCCTAGAGAACTTGCTGAGGAGGCGGACCGCTGGGTCAGTACCAGGGTCCACAAGGGTCCAGTGGGAGACTCAGCCAAAGGTGGGCAGGGTCCCCAGCAGAAGAGTGGGGGGGACAAGGGTAAACAGAAGGAGTCTCAGAAAGGGCCCCAAAGTAATCCCCAAGGGAACCAAGGGAAAGGTTCCCAGCCTCCCCCTGAGAAGAAGCCAGGGGCCCGATGGGTAAACCTGTTCATAGGGGCCCCCTAACCTGCTACACTTGTGGGCAGGCGGGACACCGGTACTACGACCCCCAGTGTCCCATGAAGAGATCGAATGCACCGCAGAGTGCTCCCCCCCGTCAGTTGGCGAGTGTAGCCCTGGGAGGGGAGGGGATGGTTGTCCCTGGTGGGAGGGGTCCCGCAGAAATGTCCCTGGTTTCGCTAGGAGACATGCACATGGTCCCTCCACCCCCTCTGCCTAGTAACACTAGTAAATATAGGCAGTGGGTGACCATTAATGGCCATAGAGTGGAAGCTCTCAGAGACACCGAAGCGAGTGTGACAGCTGTCAAGTGTCACTTAGTGTCCAGAGAGCAGGTGGTTCCCCACGCATTCTACCATGTGATAGCTGCTGACAACTCCCAGAAAGAGTGTGAGGTAGCTCAGGTTTCCTTTGAATGGGGGGAGTTTCAGGTCTCTTCAGGTTGCTGTGAGGCCCGCCATGCCTGTCGATTGTCTCCTGGGCAATGATTTAGAAGACTCCCCTTGGGCTAAGGTGGAGAGAGAGACGCACTTGAAAATGTTGGGTGTGCCAGAGTGGGTGTGTGCAACCACTCGATCGATGACAGCGAGTAAGGGTGTTGTTGGGGTCCCGGAGCCTGAAAGTACGGCCCAGGACCCAGCTGTGAAGAGAAGAGGCAGGAGGCGCGGGAAACCGGCCCCCGTAGTTCCCGTGGTCCAGGAGGAGGTAGACCCTGAGGGGGATGCCCTGGAGCCCACAGGGGAACAAATTGCCGAACTGGGAGACCTGCCCGAGCTGACCTATTGGCAGCAGGATGGTGGTCCCTCCAGGGAGGAATTCTGTGCCGAACAGAAGGTGTGCCCTTCTCTTGTGGGCATGAGGCAGCAGGCCTCAGCCCAATCCTCAGGTGATCAGTCAGGGTCACATTTTGTGTACTGGGAGAACGACCTCCTGTATAGCGAGCCTAAGGCTGCTGAGCCTGGGTCAGCCTGTGTGCTGGTGGTACCCCAGCGCTTCAGAGCCTTCCTACTGGGTTTGGCTCATGACGTTCCGTTAGCTGGACATCTGTGGAATGACAAGACCTATGACAGGCTTGTCACCCATTTTTATTGGCCTCAGATGCCTAGGGATGTAGACATCCATTGCAAGACTTGTCGCACTTGCCAGGCAAGTGGGAAAAGCAGAAGGCTCCCCTCCAACCTTTTCCAGTGGTCAGCACCCCCTTTGACCGGGTGGGTATTAACATTGTTGGGCCCCTGGACCCCAAGACAGCCCTGGGCAACAGGTTCATCCTGGTCTTGGTGGACCATGCCACGCGGTACCCGGAAGCCATCCCTCTCCGAACAGTGACGGCCCCCGTGGTGGGACGGGCACTGATGGGTGTTTTCTCCCGGATGGGGTTCCCCAGAGAGGTGGTGTCAGACCGAGGCACCAACTTCATTTCTAACTATATGAAGTCTCTGTGGAAGGAGTGTGGGGTAACCTACAAGTTCACCACTCCTTACCACCCTCAAGGAAACGGGCTGGTTGAGAGATTCAACCGGACCCTTAAAGGCATGATTATGGGTCTTGAAGAACCAATGAGGCGGAAATGGGACGTCCTCTTGCCATGCCTGTTGTTTGCTTACCGCGAGGTGCCGCAAAAGTCTCTAGGGTTCAGCCCCTTTGAGCTCTTGTACGGTCACCCGGTAAGAGGGCCTTTGAGTCTGGTCAAGGAAGGCTGGGAGTAATCTCCCAGGAAACCTCCCCAGGATGTATACAGCTACATGCTGGCCTTTTGGAACCAGACTCAGCGCTTCAGAGAACTTGCTCAGGCAAATCTGGAGGCCAGCCAGGAGGAGATGAAGCGTTGGTACGACCGGAATGTCACTCTGGTAGAGCTTCAGCCTGGTCAAGAAGTGTGGGTCATGTCCCCGGTGGAACCTTGTGCGCTCAAGGACCGGTGGACTGGACCGTTTAAGGTTGTGGAGAAGAAGAGCGATGTCACCTACTTGGTGGACTTGAAATCTCCCAGGAACCCCTTGCGGGTCCTGCATGTCAACCGTTTGAAGCCCCACTTAGAAAGGTCCGAAGTGGGCATGCTCCTAGCTACAGATGCTGGAATGGAGGAGGAGAGCGAGCCTCTTCCTGACCTCCTGTGTGCTAAAGAGCAAGACGGGTCAGTGGATGGTGTGGTCCTCTCTGACACACTGACCCTTGAGCAGACACAGGATTGTCACCACCAGTTGGGACAATTCCCGGATCTGTTTTCCTTGGTTCCAGGTGTCACTCATTGGTGTGTCCATGACGTTGACACCGGAGACAGCCCTCCTGTGAAGCACAAGGCTTACAGGGTGACTGACAAGGTTCGAGCATACATTAAGGAGGAGGTCTCCAAAATGTTTGCGTTAGGGGTGGTTGAGTCCTCTAGCAGTCCTTGGGCCAGCCCAGTGGTCTTGGTCCCGAAGGCTGCAGCGCCTGGTGCTTCACCGGAACTTCAGTTCTGTGTGGATTACCGAGGACTCAATTCAGTCACGAAGACTGACGCGCACCCCATCCCCAGAGCTGATGAGCTCATCGATCGATTGGGGGCTGCCCGGTACCTTAGTACGTTTGATTTAACGTCTGGGTACTGGCAGATCGCCTTAACCGATGGGGCAAAGGAGAGGTCAGCATTCTCCACACCAGATGGGCTATACCAGTTCCGGGAGATGCCCTTTGGGATGAAGAATGCCCCTGCCACCTTCCAGAGGTTGGTCAACCAGGTCTTGGCTGGACTGGAGGATTTCAGTGCCGCCTATCTGGACGACATCGCAGTGTTCAGCGCCAGCTGGGAGGAACACTTGCGCCACCTCCAGGAAGTGTTGTTGGCCCTGCGCAGAGCAGGCCTCACAATCAAAGCCAGTAAGTGCCAGATTGGGCAGGGTTCTGTGGTGTACTTGGGGCACCAAGTAGGGAGCGGCAAAGTTGCCCCCTGCAACCCAAGATTGATACCATCCTGGCTTGGGCGCCGCCCAAAACCCAAACGCAGGTGAGAGCCTTCATAGGACTCACGGGTTACTACAGGAGGTTTGTCAAGGATTACGGTAACATTGTGCACCCCTTGACTTCGCTGACTTCCAGGAAGCAGCCACGAAACGTGATCTGGACTGATGCCTGTCAAACGGCCTTCGACACCCTGAAAACTGCAATGTGCACAGCACCTGTACTCCAGGCACCCGACTTTTCAAAAGAATTTATTGTCCAGACGGACGCTTCAGAGCATGGCGTGGGGGCTGTTCTAGCTCAGGTGAATGAAGAGGGCCGAGACTTGCCTGTAGCCTTCATCAGTCGGAGTTTACTTCCCAGGGAAACGAGGTGGAGTGTGATAGAGAGAGAAGCATTTGCTGTGGTCTGGGCGCTGAAGAAGCTAAGACCCTACCTGTTTGGGACTCACTTCCGCGTTCAGACAGACCACAGGCCCCTCAGGTGGTTGATGCAGATGAGGGGTGAGAATCCGAAACTGTTGAGGTGGTCCATTTCTCAACAGGGGATGGACTTTACGGTGGAACGCCGCCCTGGTACAGATCACGCCAATGCTGATGGTCTGTCCAGATTTTTCCGCCTTAGTGATGAGGACTCCCTAGGTCAAGGGTAGTTCTCCCCACATTTCAGCTGGAGGGGACACGTGTTAGACCTGACATCATTGGCTTGAGTCTCTCCTCCATTTTTTCGGTTTACCTCCACTGTTTTTCGATGTTTTGCTGGATAATGCTTTGGGCGCTGTGCCACTGCTGATCAGTGCCACAGCGCAAGTGCTCCCGACGTTAAATTGATGTATCGATTGTATCCATTTTTGGCTTATTTCGTTTACTGTCAGTCCCTAGTCTAGTGCACCAGGAGTGCCGGGGCTTGTAAATACAAATGCCGCTAGTGGGCTTGGCGAAGACGGCTGAAATGCCAGAAACCGGTCCCCGGTAGCTTGTTTCCTTCCCAGTATAAGAATTGGCTTGGAAGTTTGGTCTGCCCTGTTCCCATGATGCACTGTGCCAGGGTCAGACTAATTTGCATATAGCCAAGTTCTGAGCTGGGATGGTGCAGTGAGATGAAAAACGGTGATGGATCAAGCCCTGATCTTTGGACTGGGTAAGAGTGGTCTGCTTAATTCAGACACTCTGTTCATCACCACCCCCTTTTCTGAATCATTTTTGTCCACCATAAGCGTGGAAGGGTATACTCAGATGTGAGTCCCTAGCTCATTGCACCATCAGGATTCAAGCAAGCCGGGCCGAAGACGGCTGAAATGCCAGAAACCGGTCCCCGGTAGCTTGTTTCCTTCCCAGTATAAGAATTGGCTTGGTAGTTTGGTCTGCCCTGTTCCCATGATGCACTGGGCCAGGGTCAGACTAATTTGCATATAGCCAAGTTCTGAGCTGGGATGGTGCAGTGAGCTGAAAAACGGTGATGGATCAAGCCCTGATCTTTGGACTGGGTAAGAGTGGTCTGCTTAATCCAGACACTCTGTTCATCACCACCCCCTTTTCTGAATCATTTTTGTCCACCATAAGCGTGGAAGGGTATACTCAGATGTGAGTCCCTAGCTCATTGCACCATCAGGATTCAAGCAAGCCGGGCCGAAGACGGCTGAAATGCCAGAAACCAGTCCCCGGTAGCTTGTTTCCTTCCCAGTATAAGAATTGGCTTGGTAGTTTGGTCTGCCCTGTTCCCATGATGCACTGGGCCAGGGTCAGACTAATTTGCATATAGCCAAGTTCTGAGCTGGGATGGTGCAGTGAGCTGAAAAACGGTGATGGATCAAGCCCTGATCTTCGGACTGGGCAAGAGTGGTCTGCTTAATTCAGACACTCTGTTCATCACCACCCCCTTTTCTGAATCATTTTTGTCCACCATAAGCGTGGAAGGGTATACTCAGATGTGAGTCCCTAGCTCATTGCACCATCAGGATTCAAGCAAGCCGGGCCGAAGACGGCTGAAATGCCAGAAACCGGTCCCCGGTAGCTTGTTTCCTTCCCAGTATAAGAATTGGCTTGGTAGTTTGGTCTGCCCTGTTCCCATGATGCACTGGGCCAGGGTCAGACTAATTTGCGTATAGCCAAGTTCTGAGCTGGGATGGTGCAGTGAGCTGAAAAACGGTGATGGATCAAGCCCTGATCTTTGGACTGGGTAAGAGTGGTCTGCTTAATTCAGACACTCTGTTCATCACCACCCCCTTTTCTGAATCATTTTTGTCCACCATAAGCGTGGAAGGGTATACTCAGATGTGAGTCCCTAGCTCATTGCACCATCAGGATTCAAGCAAGCCGGGCCGAAGACGGCTGAAATGCCAGAAACCGGTCCCCGGTAGCTTGTTTCCTTCCTAGTATAAGAATTGGCTTGGTAGTTTGGTCTGCCCTGTTCCCATGATGCACTGGGCCAGGGTCAGACTAATTTGCATATAGCCAAGTTCTGAGCTGGCATGGTGCAGTGAGCTGAAAAACGGTGATGGATCAAGCCCTGATCTTTGGACTGGGTAAGAGTGGTCTGCTTAATTCAGACACTCTGTTCATCACCACCCCCTTTTCTGAATCATTTTTGTCCACCATAAGCATGGAAGGGTATACTCAGATGTGAGTCCCTAGCTCATTGCACCATCAGGATTCAAGCAAGCCGGGCCGAAGACGGCTGAAATGCCAGAAACCGGTCCCGGTAGCTTGTTTCCTTCCCAGTATCAATCAATCAATGAATCAATGACACTTATAGAGCGCGCTACATACCCGTAGGGTCTCAAGGCGCTGGGGGGGGGGGGGGGGGCTGCCGCTACTGCTCGAACAGCCAGGTCTTCAGCTTCTTCCTGAAGGAGAGGTGGTCTTGGGTCAGGCGCAGGTCGGGAGGGAGGGAGTTCCAGGTCTTGGCGGCCAGGTAGGAGAAGGACCTTCCTCCTGTAGTCGCTCTTCGGATGCGGGGGACGGCGGCGAGGGCGTGGTTGGCTGATCGGAGGTGGCGTTTGGGAGCGTAGAAGTTGATCCGGCTGTTGAGGTAGCTCGGGCCTTGGTCGTGTAGGGCTTTGTGTGCGTGGGTGAGGAGGCGGAAGGTGATTCTTTTGTTGACGGGGAGCCAGTGAAGGTCTCTCAGATGTCCGGAGATGTGGCTGGTTCGTGGGATGTCGAGGATGAGTCTGGCTGAGGCGTTCTGGATCCGCTGGAGTCTCTTCTGGAGCTTGGCGGTGGTACCGTCGTAGAGGGCGTTGCCATAGTCCAGTCGGCTGGTGACGAGGGCCTGGGTGACGGTCTTCCTGGTCTCGGTGGGGATCCACCAGAAGATCTTCCGTAGCATGCGTAGGATGTTGAAGCACGCCGAGGAGACGTTGTTGACTTACCTGGTCATGGAGAGGGAGGAGTCCAGGATGAAGCCCAGGTTGCGTGCATGGTCTGTCGGTTTGGGTGCGGTGCCCAGGGCGGGAGGCCACCAGGAGTCGTCCCAGGCGGAGGGTGAAGAGCCCAGGATGAGGACCTCCGTCTTGTCAGAGTTCAGTTTCAGGCGGCTGGTCGTCATCCACTCGGCTACCTCTTTCATCCCTTCGTGCAGGTTGGCTCTGGCGGAGGCGGGGTCGTTGGTCAGGGAGAGGATCAGCTGGGTGTCGTCGGCGTAGGAGATTATGCTGAGGTTGTGTTTGCGTGCGATGGCCGCGAGGGGGCTCATGTAGACGTTGAAGAGGGTGGGGCTCAGAGATGATCCTTGAGGGACGCCGCAGATGACTTCGGAGGCCTCTGACTTGTACGGTGGTAGGCGGACTCTCTGTGTTCTTCCGTCGAGGAAGGAGATGATCCATTCCAGCGCCTTGTCCTGGATTCCGATGTTGCTGAGGCGCTGTACTAGGGTGCGGTGGCAGACAGTGTCGAATGCCGCGGAGAGGTCTAGGAGGATGATGGCCGCTGTTTCTCCATTGTCCATCAGGGCTCGGATGTCATCGGTGGCGGCAATGAGGGCGGTCTCTGTGCTGTGATTGGCTCGGAAGCCGGACTGTGAGGGGTCGAGGGATCCATTCGTCTCGAGGAAGGCGGCCATCTGCTTGTTGACGGTCTTCTCGATGACTTTGGCTGGAAACGGGAGGAGCGAGATGGGGCGGTAGTTCTTGAGTTCGGTGGGGTCCGCTGTTGGTTTCTTGAGTAGAGCGCTGAGTTCGGCGTGCTTCCAGCTCTCAGGGAAGGTGGCGGTGTCGAAGGATGTGTTGATGATGTCTCGCAGGTGGGGTGCGATGACAGCGTCGGCCTTGTTGAAGACGTGGTGAGGGCAGGGGTCGGTCGGTGATCCGGAGTGGATAGAGTTCATCGCGCGGATGGTGTCTTCGGTGCTGATCGGGGTCCAGGCGTGGAGGGTGGTGGTGGGGGGTGGTTGTTCGGTCATGGTGTGCGTTGGTTGGTTGTTGAAGCTGTTGTGTATGTCCGCGATCTTGTTGTGGAAGTATGAAGCGAGGGAGTTGCAGAGGTCTTGCGATGGGGTGATGTCGTTGTTTCCTGCGCTGGGGTTGGAAAGCTCTTTCACGATGTTGAAGAGTTCCTTGCAGTTGTGTGCGTTGTTGTCCAACCTGTCCTTGAATGCTGTTTTCTTGGCGGCGCGGATCAGCTGGTGGTGCTTCCGGGTGGCAAGCTTGAAGGAGGTCCTGTTGTCCGGTGTAGGTTCCCTTCTCCAGGCTTTCTCGAGGGCTCGGCAGTTCTTCTTGG
The DNA here is from genome assembly GCF_964263255.1 of Lissotriton vulgaris. Classification (NCBI taxonomy): domain Eukaryota; kingdom Metazoa; phylum Chordata; class Amphibia; order Caudata; family Salamandridae; genus Lissotriton; species Lissotriton vulgaris. The sequence continues at coordinate 1,158,611,094 of NC_141685.1, forward strand.
AGCTCTTGAGTTAAGAATTGGCTTGGTAGTTTGGTCTGCCCTGTTCCCATGATGCACTGGGCCAGGGTCAGACTAATTTGCATATAGCCAAGTTCTGAGCTGGGATGGTGCAGTGAGCTGAAAAACGGTGATGGATCAAGCCCTGATCTTTGGACTGGGTAAGAGTGGTCTGCTTAATTCAGACACTCTGTTCATCACCACCCCCTTTTCTGAATCATTTTTGTCCACCATAAGCGTGGAAGGGTATACTCAGATGTGAGTCCCTAGCTCATTGCACCATCAGGATTCAAGCAAGCCGGGCCGAAGACGGCTGAAATGCCAGAAACCGGTCCCGGTAGCTTGTTTCCTTCCCAGTATAAGAATTGGCTTGGTAGTTTGGTCTGCCCTGTTCCCATGATGCACTGGGCCAGGGTCAGACTAATTTGCATATAGCCAAGTTCTGAGCTGGGATGGTGCAGTGAGCTTAAAAACGGTGATGGATCAAGCCCTGATCTTTGGACTGGGTTAGAGTGGTCTGCTTAATTCAGACACTCTGTTCATCACCACCCCCTTTTCTGAATCATTTTTGTCCACCATAAGCGTGGAAGGGTATACTCAGATGTGAGTCCCTAGCTCATTGCACCATCACGATTCAAGCAAGCCGGGCCGAAGACGGCTGAAATGCCAGAAACCGGTCCCCGGTAGCTTGTTTCCTTCCCAGTATAAGAATTGGCTTGGTAGTTTGGTCTGCCCTGTTCCCATGATGCACTGGGCCAGGGTCAGACTAATTTGCATATAGCCAAGTTCTGAGCTGGGATGGTGCAGTGAGCTGAAAAACGGTGATGGATCAAGCCCTGATCTTTGGACTGGGTAAGAGTGGTCTGCTTAATTCAGATACTCTGTTCATCACCACCCCCTTTTCTGAATCATTTTTGTCCACCATAAGCGTGGAAGGGTATACTCAGATGTGAGTCCCTAGCTCATTGCACCATCAGGATTCAAGCAAGCCGGGCCGAAGACGGCTGAAATGCCAGAAACCGGTCCCCGGTAGCTTGTTTCCTTCCCAGTATAAGAATTGGCTTGGTAGTTTGGTCTGCCCTTTTCCCATGATGCACTGGGCAGGGTCAGACTAATTTGCATATAGCCAAGTTCTGAGCTGGGATGGTGCAGTGAGCTGAAAAACGGTGATGGATCAAGCCCTGATCTTTGGACTGGGTAAGAGTGGTCTGCTTAATTCAGACACTCTGTTCATCACCACCCCCTTTTCTGAATCATTTTTGTCCACCATAAGCGTGGAAGGGTATACTCAGATGTGAGTCCCTAGCTCATTGCACCATCAGGATTCAAGCAAGCCGGGCCGAAGACGGCTGAAATGCCAGAAACCGGTCCCCGGTAGCTTGTTTTCTTCCCAGTATAAGAATTGGCTTGGTAGTTTGGTCTGCCCTGTTCCCATGATGCACTGGGCCAGGGTCAGACTAATTTGCATATAGCCAAGTTCTGAGATGGGATGGTGCAGTGAGCTGAAAAACGGTGATGGATCAAGCCCTGATCTTTGGACTGGGTAAGAGTGGTCTGCTTAATTCAGACACTCTGTTCATCACCACCCCCTTTTCTGTATCATTTTTGTCCACCATAAGCGTGGAAGGGTATACTCAGATGTGAGTCCCTAGCTCATTGCACCATCAGGATTCAAGCAAGCCGGGCCGAAGACGGCTGAAATGCCAGAAACCGGTCCCCGGTAGCTTGTTTCCTTCCCAGTATAAGAATTGGCTTGGTAGTTTGGTCTGCCCTGTTCCCATGATGCACTGGGCCAGGGTCAGACTAATTTGCATATAGCCAAGTTCTGAGCTGGGATGGTGCAGTGAGCTTAAAAACGGTAATGGATCAAGCCCTGATCTTTGGACTGGGTTAGAGTGGTGTGCTTAATTCAGACACTCTGTTCATCACCACCCCCTTTTCTGAATCATTTTTGTCCACCATAAGCGTGGAAGGGTATACTCAGATGTGAGTCCCTAGCTCATTGCACCATCAGGATTCAAGCAAGCCGGGCCGAAGACGGCTGAAATGCCAGAAACCGATCCCCGGTAGCTTGTTTCCTTCCCAGTATAAGAATTGGCTTGGTGGTTTGGTCTGCCCTGTTCCCATGATGCACTGGGCCAGGGTCAGACTAATTTGCATATAGCCAAGTTCTGAGCTGGGATGGTGCAGTGAGCTGAAAAACGGTGATGGATCAAGCCCTGATCTTTGGATTGGGTTAGAGTGGTCTGCTTAATTCAGACACTCTGTTCATCACCACCCCCTTTTCTGAATCATTTTTGTCCACCATAAGCGTGGAAGGGTATACTCAGATGTGAGTCCCTAGCTCATTGCACCATCAGGACTCAAGCAAGCTGGGCCGAAGACGGCTGAAATGCCAGAAACCGGTCCCCGGTAGCTTGTTTCCTTCCCAGTATAAGAATTGGCTTGGTAGTTTGGTCTGCCCTGTTCCCATGATGCACTGGTCCAGGGTCAGACTAATTTGCATATAGCCAAGTTCTGAGCTGGGATGGTGCAGTGAGCTGAAAAACGGTGATGGATCAAGCCCTGATCTTTGGACTGGGTAAGAGTGGTCTGCTTAATTCAGACACTCTGTTCATCACCACCCCCTTTTCTGAATCATTTTTGTCCACCATAAGCGTGGAAGGGTATACTCAGATGTGAGTCCCTAGCTCATTGCACCATCAGGATTCAAGCAAGCCGGGCCGAAGACGGCTGAAATGCCAGAAACCGGTCCCCGGTAGCTTGTTTCCTTCCCAGTATAAGAATTGGCTTGGTAGTTTGGTCTGCCCTGTTCCCATGATGCACTGGGCCAGGGTCAGACTAATTTGCATATAGCCAAGTTCTGAGCTGGGATGGTGCAGTGAGCTGAAAAACGGTGATGGATCAAGCCCTGATCTTTGGACTGGGTAAGAGTGGTCTGCTTAATTCAGACACTCTGTTCATCACCACCCCCTTTTCTGAATCATTTTTGTCCACTATAAGCATGGAAGGGTATACTCAGATGTGAGTCCCTAGCTCATTGCACCATCAGGATTCAAGCAAGCCGGGCCGAAGACGGCTGAAATGCCAGAAACCGGTCCCCGGTAGCTTGTTTCCTTCCCAGTATAAGAATTGGCTTGGTAGTTTGGTCTGCCCTGTTCCCATGATGCACTGGGCCAGGGTCAGACTAATTTGCATATAGCCAAGTTCTGAGCTGGGATGGTGCAGTGAGCTGAAAAACGGTGATGGATCAAGCCCTGATCTTTGGACTGGGTAAGAGTGGTCTGCTTAATTCAGACACTCTGTTCATCACCACCCCCTTTTCTGAATCATTTTTGTCCACCATAAGCGTGGAAGGGTATACTCAGATGTGAGTCCCTAGCTCATTGCACCATCAGGATTCAAGCAAGCCGGGCCGAAGACGGCTGAAATGCCAGAAACCGGTCCCCGGTAGCTTGTTTCCTTCCCAGTATAAGAATTGGCTTGGTAGTTTGTTCTGCCCTGTTCCCATGATGCACTGGGCCAGGGTCAGACTAATTTGCATATAGCCAAGTTCTGAGCTGGGATGGTGCAGTGAGCTGAAAAACGGTGATGGATCAAGCCCTGATCTTTGGACTGGGTAAGAGTGGTGTCATATGGATACTTCGTTACATATATTGCGTTAAGTTAGCATGAGTGTATTACATGTTTAAACAGCCATTTTTCCTTCGGCTTCAGTTTTGCACACGACACCTACTTGTTGTTGTCGCTTTCACCCTAGAAGTGGTGAGGTGATTTAATTGACAATAATATGTTATTACTATGCTATCAGCTTTGCCTGGTACACTTGGTACAACTGTCTGCACACTGAGAGCTGCACACTCTATGAATAACCTAACACAAGGTTGCTGGGAGCTCTGATCCTCGCACCACATTAGACATAACACAAATAATGTTGATGCCAACATTTTGGGCTCTACGCGGGTTTAAGATAGAGTTACACGGAATGAACGTAGACACTTGGTGCTGCGCATGAAGAGAGCTGGTAGCTGTTGATGTGATCTACACCTGCTGACATTTAGAGGTATGGGTCCGCCCTGCTAAAGCCCGAATGAGACTTTCTTAGATATAAAATAATATGCTAAATAGGGTGCGCGAAATATAGGTGATATAGATTTCTATAGATTTTGCATTGTAACATGCTATCACCTTTTGCTTACTATGGATTAGTGACCATGCTGTTAACTCTGATTTTTATAATCTGCATTTTGGTATTATACAAGATACTGCGTTTGAGAACCTTGCATAGAATAATAAATATTTCAAACTTGCACGTGTGTTCTTTGACTCTCAGTTTTGGTTTGAAATGATTATATAACGAAAGAGTGTTCATGTGTTCCACGATTCCTGAGGTATTCTAAAGATCATGTTCTGGTTTGTCTAAGACATGGATCATTCCATAATGATCCTTGAGACACTGTAGCTAGCTAGGTAAGGGGATTTCTGACACTGAGATGAGTTTTGGATCATCCTAACTCACTGAGGTTCTAGATCTCTATGCACAGTTCTGTGGGAGAACGGAAACCCTGCTACATGGCGCCCATACGTTGTTGGCCTTATATCATGACACTCGAGTAGTATATCATTCAAACCTTGACACCTTCATTCCCGTTTCCGGTAAACGGTGGTGTCGGACAAACCTACCTATTTTTTAAATAGGTCTTTTCAAGCTTGAATTCTTCTAAAAACGGTTTCTTTGAATTACTACCCAGTTGTGCTACAAAGTGTTCTTTGTCTTTTTTCTCTTCCTGTGCTACCATGGCCGTGGACATACCGCAGCATAGCCGCATCGCGGTTCGCGACCACTTGCGGGCATATAATGTCCCAGTGGAAGGCTTGGCTGTGGTTCTAGTGGTGAGTGCGGAACATGCGTACCCGTACGAATTGTTTTATTCCTGGGTGACATTTCCGGAAGTGGACGCTAATTCGGGTGTCTTCCATTCATACACTGCCTCGGCTGTACCGGCGGCTTATGCTCCGTACAGGGCACTGGAAGTACCTATCGATGCTTGGCAGCACGGAATTTGGTTTGGTGGCGCCCTACCCCATTCTTTAACGGCTCCGAGGTTAGGTCCTTTGTCCATTCCGGGCACAAATTGGCCCGCTTTGGGTGGATTTACTCCTCACCCTAATCGCGCTACATGTAATGTGGCTGACCTGCGGCGTCTTCATGAAGTCGCGGTTGGAGTGATTAGGGCGCTTGTTCATTACATTGGTCGTAATGTTCATGGCGCAGCCCCTGCAGGTGCGCAGCTTCGAGCGGAACAGGCTGGTTTGAAAATCAGTCCTGTCATGGTGAATTCCGTTATGGGCAGAAAGCCAGAGGATAAGGATGATTTTCCTTTCTGGCTTGCCGAGAAATTCGACCAGCTGGAGGCTGTGTTTCCTAATACGACTCCTGGTGAAAAACACTGGATTCTTACGCTCAGTTTACCGAAAGATTTAGCCCCTGAACTTGCTGACTGTGAAACATGGGGTAGGACTTTTGCAGCGGTTTACTCGAGGTGCTATGGCACCCCGTCTGTGTCAAACCTTTCTGCGGTCCTTAAACGTGTTCAGGATGATCACGGACCAGAGTTGGCGGTTGAATTAGGTATGCGCCTGAGTGGCTCGTTTGAGACTGTTTGCGGTCTTATCCTTGCAAATGTCAAGGGGGATGCAGTGAACTTTCAGGTGGCCAATGCTCTGGCGTTAATTCCCGATGCCGAGAAACCCCGTCAGTTAGCAAGGATTATTGTTGCGGCTTATAAAATGGTTGGCCGCACTTCTAAGGGTGTAAAGGCTTTTTCTGAAAAGGAGAAGAAACAGCCCCAGGGACAGTCTTCGGAAACGGGTGGACAACCCAAGTCCAAAAAACAAAATTGGCCAAAAAAGCAGAATCAGGGTAAGCAACAACAACAACAGCAGACGCAGGTTTCTAGTCCTGCGCCTTCACTGCCTGCGCAGTCAGATCAAGTTTATGATTTGCGCGATCGCGCGACGATTAAATCGCCTGAAAGATTTCAGGCTTCTGACCAACGCTCTCCTCGTTCCTTTCAGGACTCATCGGCTCCGTCAACCGGTGGTGGAGGGGGCGGCAGGGGCAGGGGTGGCCAGCAAGGACGTGGTCAGCCCCGCACGCGAAGTGAAGGGGATCAGCGGGACGACTCTACGCCCAAGAGACCGCAGTTTGCCAAGAAGAAGGTCGCAGCCTTAACGGCGCATCGATATGCCCCAGATAGTGAGAACGCGGCTTTGGAATCTGACGTGGGCTCTGACCTTGCTGGACAGCGCGGCGGAGATTACCATAGTGAGAGAGGCCCTCCGTCCACTGTTGAAGGTGACAGCGACTGACACTTATGTTGTGATTGAAACGGCTGATACACATGTTGCTCCCCCTGAACGACTTTTTGAAATTGTCCTGTTAATTGAAGGTGACATGCAGCGAACTGTAAAAGGGGTATTTTGGGAAAATCTTTCGTCTACGTATGACATTTTGCTTTCGGAGGCTGACTGGCCCCCACCTTTTGTTCTCGCAGCTCCGCGAGGGGAGGAGGTGATCCTCCCCAGTTTCGCGCACACTGTATCGAGAGTGGAAGCGCTGCATTTTGCAGAAGAGTGGGCTCTGGCGCTTGCGCCGGCTGTGTACTGAAATCAGTGTGGCTGGGATAAATTGTCCCCTAGCCATGAGATTCCTTTACGGTCACAGCCGCAGCCACAACCTCAGTATCCCATACAGCGTGAAGCTAAAGCTTCTGTCGCGGCTATCCTTGAACAATTGGAATATCAAGGTGTAATTAAACGTGTGTGTCACCAATGAATAATCCCCTTTTTACTGTGAACAAGCCGGACGGCTCATATCGTCTGGTTTTGGATTACCGGCATTTGAACACGCATTGCCGTAACTGTGCAGTACAGAATACTCACGGCTCTGCCCTAGTGAATAGTCTTGAGCGTAAACGGTTCAAAACCACGCTTGACATTTCCAATGGTTTTTATGCACACAGATTAGATGGTCTAAGTTCCCAATGGACCAGTTTTACGTGCGGCGGTGTTCAAAAAATGTTTAAACGACTCCCAATGGGCTATAAGAATAGTCCTGGAGTGTTTTCCGCCCGCATAGTCTCTCTTTTGGAGAGCTTCGATCCAGTTGCTTGTTCTTATGTGGATGACATTTATCTCACAGACGACGATCTTTGGGAGCATCTGTGTCGAGTAAATAGCATAATTTGTAACTTTGCAGACATAGGTTACAAGTTTAACTTTGCAAAATCACACATTGCGGAGTACACAGTGTTGTTTCTGGGTTATGAACTTAACCACGAAGGAAAGGGGTTGGCTCCTCACTTCCTGGAGAAGTGCGCGCAGTTGCGCTCTCCGACAACGCTGAAAAAATTACAGTCTTTACTGGGTTTTTTAAATTTCGGGAGGACATACATTCCGGAATATGCCCAGCGTATCAAGCCTTTGTATGCCTTGATACAACCATCTTTTTCCAAATCATGCTGGCTGCCTGAGCATTCAGCCATTCTGCAGTCTTTGCAGGCTGATTTGCTCGCTTCTGACTACTTACAGACTCGTGATAACCAAACCAACCTGGTGATAAGAATTATCCCTGGGGCGGTGGGTTTCACGTACCTGACTTTTAATGAAGGAGATACAGTACCTATTGCTTACAAGTCACACTTGTACACTTCGGCTGAACTGTGTTTTTCCACTGTGGAGAAAGTTTTAACGGCTGTGCAGATGGCAATTCTTAAGGAACGTGCCCTGTCACAGGGAAAGCGCATGTTGGTTGTTACCCCGTGTCCTGCCTTGGAGGCAGTCACGAAGGCCAGTGTACCAAATTCTAAAGCTTTGCACCCTCGGTGGATTCAGTGGGCTACATCCTTGACATCCCAGGATGTCACGTTTATTTTTGACGCCGCTTTACGGTCGCAGGAGTATTTACAGTATGAATTTGTTCATCCGGCTCCTTTAGCGATGCGGCCGTTGGAGGATTTCCATTGTATCATTTACACTGATGGTTCGGCGCAGGTTGCGCATGGCTCTAAACATGCCTACGTTTCCGCTTGCGCCATTGTGGTCGGTGCCATGGTGAACGATGAGTTCAAGTCCAGTGTCGTGCACTCGCAAACACTAGGGGACTGCACCGCACAATTAGCGGAGCTTCGAGCTCTTATGCTCGCATTGGAGTACGCTGATCCTAGTGTGACGACTTTAATCGTAAGTGATTCTTACTACTGTGTCCAGTCTTACAATGAGAACTTGTTCTTTTGGATTCAGAATGATTTTCGTGATTCCACAGGTAACACAATAAAACATAAAATGATCTGGGTCCGAGTGGCGGAACTTAAAGAGAAGCTGCCGCTTGTGTTTGTGATTCATACTCTCGGCCATCAGCGCGTGGGGGTCCACGCTGTTGGTAATTCGCTTGCTGATGAGGCAGCGAAGTCTGCGGTATCAAAATACTTAGTTGCAGCAGTCACGAGGTCCAAAAGCAAAATAGATGATGACATCTTGGCGGCTGTTGCTGCCACGGAGAAGGGAGGTAAATATCCTGCGGGGTTCCCTTCGAAGTACACATACCACTTAAGTCCCGATAAGGTTCCATATGTGAAAATTCCTGAAGTTGGCGAACGTCTAGTTCCCAACTCGGATCGCAGGGCTTCTCTGATTACAGCGGCTCATGAAGGTGTGGCGTCTGCGCATGCGGGCGTCTCAGCCACTGTAACTCAGATACAACAAAGGTTCTGGTGGCGGGGACTGTACAAACAGACGCGCGATTATGTCCTTATGTGTGACATTTGCCAGCAGATTAAGCCTTCTACTGCTGCGCGTCCGCCTCAGACACAGTTGTACATCTCCAATAAACCGCTTGGTTGCGTTTATTTGGATCACTGCGGTCCTTTTTCCTCTGATACTGCGTATAAATACATCTTAGTAGCAGTTGACTCATGCACACGCTTTGTGTGGGTATGGCCGCATCGAAGCGCTGATTCGCGGACTGTCATTAAGGATTTGCGTGTCTTTGTGGGAATCTTTGCCTGTGGCACTTTCCATTCGGACCAGGATCCGGCTTTCGCCTCTAAGGCGTATAAGGATGCTATGGTTTCGTTGGGAGTCCAAGTCAAGTTTTCAAGTCCCTACAGGCCTGAGGGCAATAGTGTAGTAGAACGAATGAACCGCGACTTAAAGCAATCTTTGACAGCCCGAGTTATAGGCACTGGTAGAAACTGGCTGACCCACCTCTATGGTGTGCAGCGTGCGCTTAATAATCTCCCTAGAAGGTCTCTGGGTGGGCGGACCCCATACGAAATGCTCTTTGGTATCAAGATGTACGTCCCTGACCTCGATGGTGTAGACTGCCAGGCCCAGGCCGCGGCCTTTGACGTAGATGAACATTGCAATGTTTTACAGGATCTACAAAAGACCAGAGACAGTCTTGCTAAGGAACACTTGCCCTCCAAGTCGGATGATGCGTTGCAGATCCCGGTAGTTGGCTGGCTACCCCAAGTTAGAGAACTGGTTCGAGAGAAGATCGATAACAAGAAGGAGTTTGGTCCCTCATTTCGTGCACCAGTTCGGGTTCTTGGAGTGAAGGGCACAAGAACAGTCATTTTACCACCGCTTCCAGGTCGTAAAGAAAACAGATTTATTTCTATTGACAATGTCAAGACACACAGGGTGGCCGATTCTTCATAGCATGACACCGGCTGTATCCTGTCCTTCCATGGTGAGGCACTCTGTGCTGGCTATTACATCTGGTGCAGAATAGGAGGTGTCCCTCGAGATGCCTGCTATGTCCAGTCCTTTATTAAATACTATTCCTGTTACTAACATTGATGAGCTGACCTATGCAGATCCTGCTGATTTATCTATGTCTGATTTACAAGCTCGTTTGGCTAACCAGTCCAGATTCTCTTTTGACTCTGATTCGGAACTTTCAAAGAAACCATCGACTATTGCGAAATATGCCACGTTATTTAAAAAACATTTTTTAATACCCCCTTGGACATATGTTTGGCTGATACTTTTTTCATTTTATCTTTTTATGTCAATTGGTTTTGTGTTTTATTTTTTCCGCCTGATCGATGGCCATTATGTAAAAGAAAGAACAGGAATTCGGTACCTTAATGGAACATTGGCCCCTCTTTCCTCCTCACATTCAGCACACAGACTAAAACGAGACTTACATACAGTAGAAATTACTGCTTGGCCTGTCCTTGATAGGATTGTGTGGGATGCGGTTAGGTTTCAGATTCATGGCCCCACAGAAGTTATTAATGTTCCTAATGTGCTTAGAGTAAACATGGGAGATGTGATTAAACAAAATATTCGTTCTGATGATTGGGATCTTCAGGCCGTGGAAGCATTGTTCTCTGATTTGAAATGTTATGCGGCCTTTGATGCTGAGGATTTGTACTTAGATTCTGTCAATTATGGTGATTTGTTTTGCTTTCAACATTATGGAAATCATTTCTTACACAAAACAAGTTCCAGGAGGGTTCCTGTGAATTACACACAGTGGGAACATTGCCCTGCTCCTTTACAAGGGAGCTCTAGTACATTTCTGGGAAAATACTCTTATTTTACAGACTTTAATCAATCAAATCCTGAGTCGTTTTATTTTAAAGTGACACAGAAATTCATGTCCAAAGTTAGACTTACCGATACAAAATTGCTGTATTCGAAGTCCTTTCTAGACAGGTTAGCTATAGATGGCTATGAGTTATGGAAGGAGGTTATTGACCTTAAATCGGTTTGGGGTACCAAAGTTTGGCAGGTACAAGGCACTGAGGCTTTGCATCGTGCATGTCTCATCCCGAATCACATGTTGTTTTTAAATTCTACTGTTTCCCAGACAACATGCTTTGGATTGGCTACATCTAAAAAGTTAAATGCACCAACTATCCCTGATTTGGAAGAATATTCAGGTTGGAATAATTTCACTACATTGTCCATAAGTGAGATACAAGCCCTATTGCACAATTCCTCCTTTAATATTACCAGTTTTGATCCGGAGGGGTGGCTTTTATGGCAAAGAAGCTCAGATTCTTGCCAACGTCGTTTTTTGGGTTTGTCTAAAGGTTTTACACAAATCAGGCCAGATCCCCGTTTTGAAACAGATCACACTGTTACTACTTATTCAGTGGGCAAATTGTGTCAGAACTGGTTACAACATTCCACTTTGGCTGCAGTTAAACTGCATCTGTCCCAGTTGAATGAGAATATAGAGCTGAATGATTTTATAAAAGGCCCGACTAAGGGTAGATCTAAACGCTGGCTTTATGCTGTGTACAATGAAATTTGGAAATTTTCACAGATTGAGGCAGCTAAACGCCTGAGAGCTATTGATCAAGCAAATTTGGAAAAAGTGCTTGCAGTGGTCGATAACAGTATTAACATGCTTTCTTCCAGAATTTACACGTTGGATAACATTGTTTCTTCTGTTGTTGATATTGTACATGATGAAGTGTCCACGTTATACCATGGTCAAAATCAGTTGCGTTCTGTAATGCAGTTTGCATGGACCCTACAGACACTTAAGGCTGGTCGAGTTCCCTGGAACTCATTGAACGTTTCGTCCCTTTTCGCCCCTTTTAATCTGACTGAGAAGCAACGCATGCTTTCAATGCGTGATGCGTCATTTTCTATGCTACATATTGAAAAGCTAGAATCCTTACCTTTCTCTGGTGCTGAAACCACTACTGCCACGTGGCTTATTCATGGATTAATTACATTACCATTTCCCTTATACAAATTTACAAATTGTATGCGGTATATTGCTATAGGACGATATGAACCACTAGGCAATGCATTCCTCCATGAGGCATGGTCATTACCATACACATACAGATGTCTGAAGGATGGAAGAGAAGTGAATCTTAATGGTGAGGAATGCACACAGTCACCTGACCATTCATTAATATGCAGACACATTCAGTTACACGGTTCTTGTAATCAGGACCGGCCAAATTTAGCATGTGTTTTAAAAGGCACGCCAGTTCCAGCAGTAGTTCCCACATTTACATTATTGACTAATGGTAGTTATTTGCTTTTAAATAACGAAGTATGTTGTGGGCTATTAATTGGTGTGGCTTATGTGGTAACTGTATCAGAGCGTGTGGTGTGTTGCAAGAATGTTCTATACCCACCCACGCATGGGTCTTCAGATGTCTCCATCTGGCCACGGATTCCAACCTTGGAAGCAAAGTTCAATGGTTTAAGCAGAATAAGGGCCCTTTTGTCTCAAAAACAAGTGACCCTGAGTTCGGCCCGGGAAAATTATGTCCTTCACATAGCTAACACACGCACAGAGGTGCAGGCACTTTTAAATACTGACTTGCCGTTTCATTTCTGTGAGCTGGTGCACCAGATCTTTAATGCATCTTCCACGACTGGGCTCGCACATTTTTTTAAATTGGTTAGCAGTGGCCTCGTGACTACATTTGAAAAAGTTTTTGGTATAATTCCCACGTGTTTCCATTCTATTTTTTCGAGTTTGTTTGGTGGACTACCTGTTTTACTGGCTGTGGCTGCAGGCATTTTGTTGTTGTTTTTCTTTATAAAACATGGATGCCCATCCTGCGCAAGAAGCCGTTCAACGCCTCCTGACACTGTGCCGTAATCGGATGCTCAATTACTATGGAACATTGCCGCTTGCAGCATTAAGCACGGCTTATAGATTGTCATTTCGGTTCACCGACTTCACGTGTGTCCAACCTGTGTTTCACTGCCTGAGCTGCGAGTTCGATTGGGCCATTGATTTGTGTCTATGCTTGAGGACTGCTCCTGACGTCGATTTTGATCAGCTAATGCGTCCCGTAGTGGCTCACGAGCTGATTTGTTCTGGCGAAAGCGTTATGGCCTTGGCAGCAATAAATGGAGTACTAGGCCAATGGGAGATCTCTGCAGCGGCGCATGCCTTTCTGACACACAGCGATCTGGTGAACCCACCGAGTTGTCCTCTGACGTTACAGGAGGATCCGATGCTGGAGGAGCACGTATGTTCTTTCCCATTGCTGAATTGGATTGCTGAACTATTTTCGGATGATGGCAGTGATTTCATACTGGAGGCTGTTGCAACTTTCTTTGCATATACTGTCCAATCGTGAGATGCCTGGGAGGAGTGCTTTGTTATGAAATATGACTTTCCCCTTGCTAAATTGGAGGGATGGACTGCGTTCAGATGATGGAGATTTCAATCATATGATGTCGCTGAGAATAACGTCAATGTGGCACATGACTTTGGATATCGGATAAGTGCCTTGTTTTAATGCGACCTGGTCCTACCTTTCATATTTAGAGACCTGGCGGATGACTTTTGGTTCGAAAGTTTTGCTTTTATTTTTAGATTTGAGGCCACTGTAGGCATTCATACATATTCATTCATACATTTTTTTTAGCTTATTTTAGCTCGAAATTATTGAACTTTGCTTTCATTTTATGTATCTGATTTAGTGTTGCCTTTTCCCTTATGTTTGGCGGTGCTCGGATCAATGGGGGGGTGTCATATGGATACTTCGTTACATATATTGCGTTAAGTTAGCATGAGTGTATTACATGTTTAAACAGCCATTTTTCCTTCGGCTTCAGTTTTGCACACGACACCTACTTGTTGTTGTCGCTTTCACCCTAGAAGTGGTGAGGTGATTTAATTGAGGATAATATGTTATTACTATGCTATCAGCTTTGCCTGGTACACTTGGTACAACTGTCTGCACACTGAGAGCTGCACACTCTATGAATAACCTAACACAAGGTTGCTGGGAGCTCTGATCCTCGCACCACATTAGACATAACACAAATAATGTTGATGCCAACATTTTGGGCTCTACGCGGGTTTAAGATAGAGTTACACGGAATGAACGTAGACACTTGGTGCTGCGCATGAAGAGAGCTGGTAGCTGTTGATGTGATCTACACCTGCTGACATTTAGAGGTATGGGTCCGCCCTGCTAAAGCCCGAATGAGACCTTCTTAGATATAAAATAATCTGCTAAATAGGGTGCGCGAAATATAGGTGATATAGATTTCTATAGATTTTGCATTGTAACATGCTATCACCTTTTGCTTACTATGGATTAGTGACCATGCTGTTAACTCTGATTTTTATAATCTGCATTTTGGTATTATACAAGATACTGCGTTTGAGAACCTTGCATTGAATAATAAATATTTCAAACTTGCACGTGTGTTCTTTGACTCTCAGTTTTGGTTTGAAATGATTATATAACGAAAGAGTGTTCATGTGTTCCACGATTCCTGAGGTATTCTAAAGATCATGTTCTGGTTTGTCTAAGACATGGATCATTCCATAATGATCCTTGAGACACTGTAGCTAGCTAGGTAAGGGGATTTCTGACACTGAGATGAGTTTTGGATCATCCTAACTCACTGAGGTTCTAGATCTCTATGCACAGTTCTGTGGGAGAACGGAAACCCTGCTACAGTGGTCTGCTTAATTCAGACACTCTGTTCATCACCACCCCCTTTTCTGAATCGCTAGTGGGCTTGCAGCACGTGTTGTGCCACCCACAAGAGCGGCCTTGTAAAAGAATGTCTACGGGTCGGTCATTGCGAGACCCACGTGCAGTCTGGTACTGTCACGCGGGCTGCGCGAGTATACTCACTTGCCAGTCCCTCAAACCTTCCCTTGACTTCATGTTAGTCACCCCTATGGTAGGCCCACGGGCAGGGTGCGTTGTAAGTATAAGGTAGGACACGCCTGACCAAGTTGGCATGTCCTAATAGTGAACCACAGCCATCTTCGTTCTTCACTATTGCGAGGTAGCCTGCTCTCCATTAGTTGAATGGGCCGCCGGGATTATTAATGCTATGATCCTAGTTTGCTCGGGGAGCATGGTGCAATGTCGAGTTTGGTATCCCTGAACTCGGGGTTTAACTACGCATCCGTTGGTGTGGATGGTTTTTGGACTCTGGGTTCGAAAATAGCACTTTTAGAAAGTGTCTATTTTCTTGTCTAACCATTTCTGGTTTCTGCTGGTTTTGAGTGTGTGTGACAGGAGCTGGGTGGCTCCAGAGGTCTGGATGAGTCAGTGTGGGATGAGTGGGACATTTGCGTTGAGAGTAGAGGGAGAGTAGTTGCTGATAGCCTGCCCTGCCTGATACAATGCTGGCTCCACCTCCTGCCAAGCGACTGATGGCTCTGTGCCTGCCATGGACAATCCTAGTCCCACCTCCTGCCAGGAGGCCGATAGCTCTGCTCCTGCCAGTGACAATGCTGGCTCCACCTCCTGCTGGGCGTCTGAGGACCCAGCCCTGCTCAGTGAATAAGCCAGGTGCTTCTGCCTGGCTCCACCCACAACAGACCCAGGATGTTGGGAAAGTCCCCTGCATGGACAAAGGGATCAAAGCCGAAAAGGGATATAAGAGAAGGACCCCTGAACTAAGAAAGCAGATCACTTCTGACAAGGAACCCTGTAACCAAGGACAAGAGGCCTGCTGATCTGAGGACTTGCCTACCCCTTCTGCCAGTGTGCTGTTTGCTGGGGGGAATCCTGCAGTGCTTCTTTATTTTTGCCAAGGAAACCAGGAGAGAGGAACTGTGTGTGTACTCTCACGCTTGCTAAGAAAATCTCCAAGGACTGGAAGAGTGCCAGTCTCCTGCTGAAGTCACAGGGCTAAAGGACTTCATCTGCTTAAAGTGCTATTTGCTGGAACCTGTGAATCCAGCACCTCTGAAAGAGCCAGCAATCTTGACGCCGACGGACGTCGCCGAATCCAGCTCGACATAGTGGGTAACGGCCCCAGTGTCCCGCTTCCTCGACGCCGGCCGCCGGGCCCGACCGACGCCAGCAGCAACGCCAGTGAGTAGTGAGTACGGCTCCAGCTCCAAGGGACCTCGTGTCTGCACCGCTGCTGATCGCATCGCCCTCGTGCCCTCTCGACGCCGTGAGCGCTGCTCACTCTCTGCAACGTCATAATCAACGACTGCTGAGGCCTGATCGACACCGAAGACGCGACGCCGGATTGCTCGACGCCGCTGATCATCGTGTGCTTCATTTTCCTAAAGGTACTGTGTTGTTGGGGGTCCGTGTGACTCCAGGCTCGACGTAGCGCTCCTCGCGGTCGACGCCGAACCTTTGGATTAACTTTGCCTCGACGTCGTGTAGCCCCCGTGTGGGTTACATTGTTGCTAAGAACTGTGTTACCGAGAAGAAGAATCTCCTTGATACAAAAGACTTTGTACTGAAGAAGAAAGTACCTTTGAACGATTATTTGCCCTTCCAAAAGTATTTATTCAGATTGTGTATATTTTTGTCGTTATCTGGTCTTGTGCTAAGCCTTATATAAAAATCCTTATTTTTATAATACTACTGTGTCGTGTCCATTTGTAGTGTATTCACTTGGTTACTGTATGTGGTCATAAATGCTTAACACACAGCCTCTGAGATAAGCCTGTTCTGCTCTGCCAAGCTACCGAGGGGGTGAGCAGGGGTTATCAAAGGGTGATCCCCTTGCCCTGACTAGAAAAGGTGTGTCCCTATTTGTCAGAAGTGCATACCTCTGCCAACTAGAGACAGCCGGTTCTAACAGTCATTTATTTCCACCTTTGTATCCATACTCTAAAGCGTTGCTCACAGCAATCTTTCTAGATCACTTAGCTGTGATTGTTAGCCGTCCTATGACACTTCCAGTCCTGCAGACCTATGTCACTACTCAGGTCACAGCTTAAGACTCCTACCGTGACCCTGCAACTTGATGGATAGTAGAAAAAGAATCAATGTCTCTCAAAAAGAAAAAAAACGTAATCAGAAAAAGAAAAATTCAATTGTCCTTTGCTATTCTTTGTCGCAAATTATACCGAGTCTTATTAGGGATCGTTTGCTCTTTAAACAAAGTTTCCGGGTTGGCCGTGTTCAATCGCAGATATGATGGCACAGCTTCTTGCAACACATCGTCGTCTTCTCTCTCAGAGTTCGTTTGGTCCAGGGGTGCACTACTGAAAGGTACAAATCGAGGGACTCTTTCGCCTTCACTATCACTCATGCCCTTAAGAACCCATTGATCAAAAGGTAAAGGCAAAGGTACCCTCTTACAGTGCACGCCGTGGACCCAGTTCTTTTTCCCGACGACCTTTACTGCTGTACGTGTTGTCAATAAAACTTGCCGCGGCGGGCCCCAGCGAGGTTCCAGACTCTTTTTCCGCTGGAAATTCTTCACACAGACCCAGTCACCGGGTTGGATGGAGTGACCTGGGTCCACAGAGGCCTCAGGCAAAGCGTTTTGAACCTGTTGATGAAGAACACATAATTTAGTGGTGAGGTCATGCAAGTAGTCAATCAGCATTGGGTATGGGATATCAGAATACTTTTTAGGTCGAGGGACTCCCCAAACATTGGCTGGGCGCCCAAAAACGACCTCATACGGACTAAGACCTAAACGAGAATGCACAGAAGTTCTCATGGACAGAAGTGCCAATGGTAAGGCATCAGGCCAAGCAAGACCTGTGCTGGACTGAATCTTTGCCAATTTGAGCTTGAGAGTGCCATTATAGAACTCCACCAAACCTGCTGACTGAGGGTGGATTCCCGCATGGAATTTCTGCCTAATACCAAGACCTCTACATACTTTCTGCATGATTTGGCCTACGAATTCACTCCCATTGTCAGACCAGACAATGCGCGGCAAACCAAACCTAGGGAAAAACTCCTTCAAAAGGACTTTGGCAGTAGACAAAGCAGTATTGTCCTTTAGGGGGTAGTCCTCTCTCCATCTGGAAAAGGCACACACCACCACCAGAACATACTTGAGGTTATTACAACGATCCATATGAATGTAATCGATTTATAATACCTCGAAAGGATACGTAGGAGGAGCAAAATGACCTGCTGGAGTTGGGGTTCCCTTTCCTGGATTATGCATTAAACAAACAACGCAATGCTTCACCACATTTTCTGCACATTTAGGAATTCCTTCATTCTGCCATACTGGAGCCAAAAGTTTACATATGCCTTTTGCACTGATGTGGGCTGGACCATGTGCCATAGTAACTACAGGTAGTACATAGGCGTCTGGTAACAGCCAACGCTGATGTTCTGACAATTCCGTCCAACACCCAGTCGAGTCCAACATTCCCGTACTTTCTCTCCACTTACTCAATTCTTTCTCAGTAGCCTCTTCTTGAATCGATCTCACACTTTCTATCATGTCCTCACATATTCCTCCTTCTCTGACCCATCTTGCAGGGCCCGCAACACACATGCGACTTGTAAAATCTCTCACTGTTTCCTTCACTACTTCATCTGCAAAAGCATTCCCACGACCCACATCATCAGTAATCTTCTTATGGGCACTACACTTGATTATTGCTATCTGTGTAGGCAGAGCAAGTGATTCGAGAAGGTCAGTCACCAACTGGCCATGCTGTATTTTAGTCCCATGGGAAGTAAAGAATCCTCTTTCCTTCCACAAGCGACCAAAACTATGAGCCACACCAAAGGCATATTGGCTATCAGTGTAAAAATTCACTCTCTTTCCCTTAGCCAACACACACGCTCTCGTCAGGGCAATTAATTCAGCTGCTTGGGCTGAATTCTGTGCAATACGTGCTGTTTCCACTACCGTATACAAGGTGGTGACAGCATAAGCTGCAGTCGTTTCGCCGTTTGGAAGCTTGAAACAGGACCCATCCACCCAAAGGATCCCTTCCGGTCCACAAGTGGTGTGTCTTTTAGATATATTCTGCCTTTCGTCTCCTCCTCTGTCCGGAGAAAACAGTCATGCTGTTCTTGAATGCCTTTCTTATCCGGAATGAGCAACAATGTTGCTGGATTCAAAGTATTACACCGCTTGATGTGTATATGGCTGGCCAAGAGCGTCAGCTCATATCCAGACAAGCGAGCTCTCGTGAGGTGTTGTGTCTTCGTTCTATTCAAAAGAGTATCTACTGCATGTGGTACCATGACAACAAGAGTGTTATCTAATACCAATCCAGCAGATTGACGGATAGAGATTGCTGCTGCTGCTGTAGCTCTCAGACAAAGAGGCAACGCCTTGGCTACTGGATCCAACGTAGCCGAAAAATAGGCACATGGCCGTTGTTTTTCTCCAAATTGCTGCGTTAAAACTGACAACGCGCAACCTTCTCTTTCATGAACGTAGAGTGTGAAAGGCTTACTGTAATCTGGAGTACCTAACACAGGGGCAGAACACAAGGCAGTACGTAAGTCAGAAAAACTTTTCTGACATTCATCAGTCCAAGGAAGAGGTTGTGGTGTATCTTTCAACGGGAGTGCCAACAGAGGTTTAGCGAGCAAAGAAAAATTTGGGATCCATTGTCTACAATAAGAGGTAATGCCATGAAAGGCACGCACCTCCCTTTGTGTGGATGGCACAGACATTTGTGCAATTGTTTGAATTCGTTCTGGGGTCAACCACCTTCCCTCCTTCAACAAGACATGACCTAAATAGGTAACCTCTTGTCTGCAATATTGCATCTTAGAGGGGGACACCTTATGATGCAAGTCAGACAAATGACGCAACAAAGAAACAGTCGCATCCTTACAGATATCCTCCGAATCGGCAGCAACGAACAGATCCTCGACATACTGAATCAGAGTGGCACCTGGGGGCAAAATGAAAGCATCATGCTGGGATTTCAAAGCCTGACTGTAAATGGAGGGACTTTCACAATAGCCTTGAGGTGCACGTTTGAACCGGAAACTTCGACCTCCGAGAGAGAAACCAAAAATATCCCTGCTTTCCTCAGCAATAGGAATGCTAAAGAAAGAATTCTTGAGGTCTATAACCGAAAACCATGCCACTGAAGCTGGTATCATAGTAAGCAAGGCAGTGATATCTGGAACAACAGGAAACTGGGGGACAACAATCTTGTTGACCTCCCGAAGATCGATCACAAAATGATATACAGGAGGTTGAGAAGGGTCAGTGTGTTTAAGAACAGGCAAAACAGAACTATTGCAAACATTACCTCTCGTCTCTTCCACCACACCCTTCTGAACCAAATCATAGATAATAGCCAACAGAGCTCGTTCACCATCATTAGAAATCTTGTACTGAGGAATACGTGGCAATTTAACATCACTTTTAATAGTAACCACGTAAGGTGGAATCTGTAGCAGACCAACATCATTCGGACCTGTAGCCCAAAGCATAGCAGGGAGAGATTGCAATTCAGGCGGAAAACGATCTTTGGATAGATATGTAGGGGAGACCAATTTCTCACCCAAGGTAAGATGCACACCAGAGGGGGAACAATACAACGTTGCATGAAGACGTTTCAACAAATCCAAACCCAACAAGTTTTCTCCGCAACCAGTCGTTAGAATGAGCGGAGCTTCCAAGTCGTAAGGACCAATCGAAAGAGGCAAAGGACAAGAAACCGGGTTAGCAACTGGGGCGCCAGAGAATCCCACAGAAACGTTCGTTAAGCCAGACAAAGGTGCCCCAGGGAGTTTGGAATGTATGATAGAACTTCTCATTGCACCAGTATCCAAAAGAAATGGCCCTGTAACACCCAATGCAACAACTTCAACATAAGGCTCATTTTGATCCACTGAAACTGATACGACTCCCTTACTTTGTCCATGGCTGTCTTAACTAGAATGAAAATCCTGAACCTCACTCTCAACACAATAATCGTCATTGTAATATTGCGCAGACTGAGCATTTTGCTGATCAAAATAATTCAAAGATTTCTGAGGGGGAAAGGAACGCTGTCCCTGAGACAACGCACCTCGCCCTCTACCTTTAGATGCTGACTGAAAACCACCACGGCCTCGCGGCCCTGGAAATCCACCATTACGCTGTAATAAAACCGGACAACTATTCTTAAAATGACCTTCCTCTTTACAATAGGCACACTGACCAAGCAAAGGTCGCGGGCTCAGGTTTCTGTAACATCCTCTGAGGCTGGGGAGGCTGTTGAAATTGACGTTGGCCAGAACGAGGGGGATAAGCCTGTTGAAGAAGAACCTTCGTTTTTAATTCCTTAGTCTTCTTCTCCATCTTATCATTCTCTTCTTTATCCCTATTCTCATAATACTGAGCTGTGGACAATATCTGTGCAGAAGAAGAAACAGCCCAGGAACCTTCGGAGTTTTTCAACTTATGGGACAATTCAGGAAGTAAATTAAATACGAATTTATCCACGAATAATCGCTGTCCACCTTCAGTACTCCTATCCTGACCACTGTGATCAATACAAAAACCACAGTTGATGGACAGAATGCAGAACAATGTCATACATTCACCCCAGTACAGAGATCTGGGCCTAAATCCATCGTTTTTTTGCACTCCACACCACCCCAGTTCAGACATGGCCATATGCAAATCAGTCTGACCCTGTGCCTCATGTGAACAGTCCAGCCCGAACTGCCAAGCCATGCCTTCCCTGGACCGGAAACAAGCTTCCGAGGACCGATTTCTGGCATTCCAGCCGTCTTCAGCCCGACTGCACAAAACTGTCCTCGCACCCTTTTTTCAGGGGTGAAAAATCTTACGGGTGCAAATCAGGCACCGCCCCTACCCGCTCTTGATAAGGCCAAATGTGATGCAATTGCTGAGTTTTTCATTGCAAAAGTGGAACGCATTTATAGTTCACTTAACTCTGATGACTCTGACGATTCGCCACTGTTTGAATTGGTGCCTAAACCTTTGACTCCTTCTACGATATCAAACAAACTTACTGCTTGGGTACTGTTTGATGATATCTCTTTTTCCTCCTGCCTTAACAGTGTTAAATCTGGTTCCCCGCGCGACCCCCTACCGGCCAAAATACTGAAACAACTTGAGGCTGAGCCACGCGGCGTGTTAATGCACCTCTTAAATCAGTCATTACTGAAATCTACTGTTCCACAGGAGTGGAAACATGCCATGGTTGTCCCTCTACTGAAGAAGTCTGGAGCTGATGTGGCCAATCTTTCCAACTTCCGGCCCACCTCACTGCTCCCCATCTTTTCTAAGATACTGGAGAGGCACATCAATGAGCAGCTTACTCACCTAGTAGAGAACTCGGGATTTCTCCATCCGTCCCAGTCAGGTTTCAGAGCTCACCATTCGACCGAGACCACACTCCTGGGGGTCACTGAGAGTTTGCGACACAGTGTTGATCAGGGTCAGACTTGCGCCCTCATCTTATTAGATCTGAGTGTGGCATTCAACACTGTGTCTCACTCCATTCTGATTGGAAAACCTCCGTTCCCTGGGAGTTGAGGGATCGGCTCTGGCTTGGCTGGCTTCCTTCCTTAGTGGTCGCACCTTTCAGGTGTTCTCTACTTCTGCCTCTTCTACAGTTTGTCCTTCAGCGCATAGAGTCCCTCAGGGATCCATACTTAGTCCTCTCCTGTTCAATGTTTATGTGAAACCCCTTGCAACACTTATCGAAGAAGCTGGCCTTAGTTTGTATTCTTATGCTAACGACACTCAAATAATCTTTTCTTTATCAAATAAAACGAGTAATGACATTTCTGCACTTAATATAAGACTGACCCGAGTATCCGATTGGATGAAAAAAAAACTCTTGAAGCTAAACGGTGACAAAACTGAGGTGGTGATACTGGGGAAGGGGAAGGACCTCTGGGGCCCTCACCATTGGCCCGTCAAGATGGGACCTACCCCGCTGCCCGTGGTTGTTGTCCGAAACCTTGGTTTCCTCATTGATGAAAATCTCACCATGAGACAGCAGGCCGTAAAGATGGCCTCAACATGTTTTGTCATCCTAAAATGGCTTCAAAAGATCCTCTGGATGTTACCTCCATCAACACAGAGAACCGTTGTACAGGCGCTTGTCATCTCCCGCCTGGACTACGGGAACGTTCTATACCTTGGAGCCGACCAGAAAACTATTAAGAAGCTCCAAGTTATTCAGAACGCTGCGGCACGTCTTCTGCGCAAAGTTCCCAGAAGGGTTTCTGTTTCACAAGCACTTCACGACCTCCACTGGCTGAAAGTTGTAAACCGGATTACATTTAAAGCTCTTTGTCATCTTTTTAAAATTAAACGAGGCTCAGCCCCTAAATACCTTCAGAGCCTTGTCCAGGCTTACAAACCCGGCCGTGAGTTACGCTCTTCTGGACATGGTGATTTCACCGTTCCCAGGTTTAGGTTGGTCAAAATGGGAGGTCGTTCTTTCTCCCGAATGGGCCCTAAGATGTGGAATGCTTTACCAATGACCTTGAAATTGGAGCGTAATCTTCTCCGTTTCCGCAAAGGTCTTAAAACTTGGCTCTTCCAGCAGTAATGCCTCAATCGTCAGTCTCTGGATGTGTTCTCTATACTGCTAGTTTTCTTCTTGAGTCTATCCCTGGCGCCGGGAAACCCACTGCGGGTAGCTGAGCGCATTATAAGTGTAATAAAATAAATAAATAAATAAATCCAGTGGTGTGGAGTGCATGGGACTCACGTCTGAGCATGCCCATCCCACTAGGGGTGACAAATGCAAAAACCACAGTTGATGGACAGAATGCAGAACAATGTTATACATTCACCCCAGTACAAAGATCTGGGCCTAAATCCATCGTTTTTTTGCGCTCCACACCACCCCAGTTCAGACATGGCCATATGCAAATCAGTCTGACCCTGTGCCTCATGGGAACAGACCAGCCAGAACTGCCAAGCCATGCCTTCCCTGGACCGGAAACAAGCTTCAGAGGACCGGTTTCTGGCATTCCAGCCGTCTTCAGCCCAGCTTGCTTGAATCCAGTAGTGTGGAGTGCATGGGACTCACGTCTGAGCATACCCATCCCACTCAGGGTGACAAATGCAAAAACCACAGTTGATGGACAGAATGCAGAACAATGTCATACATTCACCCCAGTACAGAGATGTGGGCCTAAATCCATCGTTTTTTTGCACTCCACACCACCCCAGTTCAGACATGGCCATATGCAAATCAGTCTGACCCTGTGCCTGGATCTATCTGTCTCTCCCTGTCTTTGTCTTTGTCTCTATCTGTCTTTGTCTCTATCTGTCTCTGCCTCCATCTGTTTTTCTCTCAGTCTCTATCTGTCTCTGTCTGTCTCTGTCTCTACCTGTCTCTGTCTCTATCTGTTCCTGTCTCTGTCTAACCCTGTCTCTATCTCTGTCTGACCATGGCTCTATCTCTGTCTGTTTCTTTCTCGTTCTGTCTCTGCATCTCTATCTGTCTCTCTGCCTCCATCTGTCTCTGTCTGTCAATGCCTCTATCTGTCCCTAACTCTATCTGTCTCTGCCTCTACCTGTCTCTGCCTGTCTCTATCTGTCTCTGCCTGTCTCTATCTGTCTCTACCTGTCTCTGCCTATCTCTTCCTGCCTCAATCTGTCTCTCCCTGTCTCTATCTGTCTCTATCTATCTCTGTCTCTATCTGTCTCTGCCTCTATCTGTCTCTGCCTCTATCTGTCTCTGTCTGTCTCTGCCTCTATCTGTCGCTGCCTCTATCTGTCGCTGCCTCTATCTTTCTCTGCCTCTATCTGTCTCGGCCTCCACCTGTCTCTGCCTGTCTCTATCTGTCTCTCCCGGTCTCTCTCTGCCTCTCTCTGGCTCTATCTGTCTCTCCCTGTCTTTGTCTTTGTTTCTATCTGTCTTTGTCTCTATCTGTCTCTGCCTCCATCTGTTTCTCTCTGTCTCTATCTGTCTCGGTCTCTGCCTCTATCTATCTCTGCCTCTCCCTGTCTCTATCTGTCACTATCTGGCTATGTCTCTATCTCTGTCTGTCCCTGTCTCCATCTGTCTCTGCCTGTGTCTGCCTCTATCTGACTCTGCCTCTATCTGTCTCTGTCTGTCTCTATCTCTATCTGTCTCTATGTCTGTCTCTGCCTCTATCTGTCAATGTCTGTACCTGTCTCTGTCTGACCATGTCTCTATCTCTGTCGGTTTCTGTCTCTATCTGTCTCTGCATCTCTATCTGTCTCTCTGCCACTATCTGTCTCTCTGCCTCAATCTGTCTCTGTCTGTCCCTACCTCTATCTGTCTCTGCCTCTATCTGTCTCTGCCTCTACCGGTCTCTGCCTGTCTCTATCTGTCTCTGCCAGTCGCTGCCTGTCTCTCCCTGCCTCTCTCTGTCTCTCCCTGTATCTATCTGTCTCTGCCTCTATCTGTCACTGCCTCAATCTATCTCTGTCTGTCCCTGTCTCTATCTGGCTCTGTCTCTGTCTGTCCCTGTCTCTATCTCTGTCTGTCCCTGTCTCTATCTGTCTCTGTCTCTATCCGTCTCTGTATATCTGTCTCTGCCTCTATCTGTCTCTGCTTCTATCTGCCCCGGTCTCCGTCTGTCTCGCTCTGTCTCTGTCTCTATCTGTCTCTGCCTCTGTCTGTCTCTCTCTGTCTCCACCTGTCTCTGCCTCTACCTGTCTCTGCCTCTATCTGTCTTTGTCTGTTTCTATCTCTATCTGTCTCTATCTCTGCCTCTATCGGTCTCTGCCTCTATCTGTTTCTATCTCTATCTGTCTCTGTCTGTCCCCGCATTTTCTGTCACTGCCTCTATCTGTCTCTGCCTCTATCTGTTTCTGTCTCTATCTGTCTCTATCTCCATCTGTCACTATCTCTATCTGTCTCTATCTCTATCTCTCTCTCTATCTGTCTCTGCTTATATCTGTCTCTGCCTCTATATGTCTCTGTCTTTCCCTGCCTCTATCTGTCCCTGCCTCTATCTGTCCCTGCCTCTATCTGTCTCTGTTTCTATCTGTCTCTGCCTCTATCTGTCTCTGCCTCTATTTGTATCTGCCTCTATTTGTATCTGCCTCTATCTGTCTCTGTCTGTCTTTATCTCTGTCTGTCTCTATCTGTCTCTGCCTCTATCTGTCTCTGTCTGTCCCTGCCTCTATCTGTCGCTGCCTCTATCTGTCTCTGCATCTATTTGTCTCTGCCTCTACCTGACTCTGCCTGTCTCTATCTGTCTCTCCCGGTCTCTCTCTGCCTCTCCCTGGATCTATCTGTCTCTCCCTGTCTTTGTCTTTGTCTTTATCTGTCTTTGTCTCTATCTGTCTCTGCCTCCATCTGTTTTTCTCTCAGTCTCTATCTGTCTCTGCATCTATCTGGCTCTGTCTGTCCCTGTCTCTACCTGTCTCTGTCTCTATCTGTTCCTGTCTGTGTCTAACCCTGTCTCTATCTCTGTCTGACCCTGCCTCTATCTCTGTCTGTTTCTTTCTCTTTCTGTCTCTGCATCTCTATCTGTCTCTCTGCCTCCATCTGTCGCTGCCTGTCAATGCCTCTATCTGTCCCTAACTCTATCTGTGTCTGCCTTTACCTGTCTCTGCCTGTCTCTATCTATCTCTGCCTGTCTCTATCTGTCTCAACCTGTCTCTGCCTGTCTCTCCCTGCCTCAATCTGTCTCTCCCTGTCTCTATTTGTCTCTGCCTCTATCTGTCGCTGCCTCTATCTATCTCTGTCTATCCCTGGCTCTATCTGGCTCTATCTGGCTCTGGCTCTATCTCTGTCTGTCCCTGTCCCTATCTGTCTCTAACTCTATCTGTCTCTGCCTCTGCCTGTCTCTCCCTGTCTCTCCCTGTCTCTGCCTGTCTCTCCCTGCCTCGCTCTGTCTCTCCCTGTCTCTATCTGTCTCTATCTGTCTCTGCTTCTATCTGTCACTGCCTATATCTATCTCTGTCTACCCCTGTCTCTATCTGGCTCTGTCTATATCTCTGTCTGTCCCTGTCTCTATCTGTCTCTGTCTGTATCTGTTTCTGTCTCTGCCTTTGCCTCTATCAGCCTTGGCCTCTGTCTGTCTCCATCTGTCTCTGCCTCCATCTGTCTCTACCTTTGTTGTAGTGTAGTTCCTATTTTCCCAATAGGCCCTGCGCATTGGAATAACATAAACAATAGTATGGACGTAGAAGTGCGGATCTTCCAGGTCTCTATTGACTATGCTAAACTTAATTGGGTTTGTTACCAACTAGCTCAGAGGTCACTGGAAACTTTCTTGACTGAATAGGAAGTGATCAGCTTCCCTGGTACAGACAAGAAGGGATTCAGTTTTCCAACAACCGCATAAACATGACAACTTTGCTCCTTAGAATAAGAGTCAATCTCTAGAGTCGTGTGAAACAATAGACAGTTATTTTACTTAGTCAGTTTTGTGCAGATTACTTTCACCAATATGCAGAGAATAGAGAGATGGGCGTTTTCAATAAAAAGGTATTATTTATTGAACAGTCTTTCTTCTCGTACAAAAGAAATGAATTGCCACAATTGCAAGACTAGTCATTATAAAAAGTGCGTACAGTAAAATGAGGATTGCGAAATAATACTGTAAAAGCATTGATATGGTTTCTTAGCCATACAATGGTTTAAAATGAATAAAACATATATACATTCATATATACATTAGGCTTATGTACTCAACTGGTGCTTCTAACTACGCCTACCCCAGTGTACCTGACCTAAGCCTACTACTTGGGAGGGGAGTAAGTAAGTAGCTTTAAGTTAAGTTGGTTTTGCCAAGGTTTGCTTCAAGAATTCTCTCTACGGGTTTAGTCAACACCATACCTCTGAAATAGAATGTTGGAGGTGTGGTATCTCCTTCCAGGGACTCGATATCCCAGTCACTCGCAAAAGTAGGCTGGAAACGCCGGAGCTGGATTTCTCGGCAGGAGAAAAGACAGCATCTCTCTCAGCGCGTCGAGGAAGAGGAGGAGGGGCAGCGTCCGTGGGCAGCTTGCATCTGTTGGGCTCTTCAGGGGACAGCTGCTCAGCTCCTGTGTTCACCACACCATCGTTCGCTCGTTAGCAGCGATAGCAGTAGCGATAGTAGCAGCTGTGTTAGGATCAGCTGCATCAGCGTTTGCTTAAGGCAACGTTGGTAATATTTATACCTGAAAGGTGCCTGGTTTGACGTAAGTTTTTGGACATAAGACGTCAATAAAGATGTCACTAGGAAGTGATCGTCTTTTAGTGCTCATTAGAGTTCTATTACTAATTAAAACATAGCAAGCGGGGCTTTCCCAGGTTGCTGAGTTTTTATCTTGTTGAAGAACTCGGAGTGTAATCTAGGAATCTTAGATAGTGGCTTCTGCTGTGTCATTTGCACTAATGAGCTGCAAAGGAAGTTGCAGAGGAAGAGATTCTGAAATGTGGTTCTGATCTGTGAGGCCAGAGACGAGTTTCTGAATATTGCATTTGATTGGTTATGCCAATATAGGGGTACAAAGGGATTATAGCCGTATAGGGGCATAAGGTCACAGTATCGATCAGGGTCCTAGATTAGAACACAACATTGTCTGTCTCTCTCTGTCTCTATCTGTCTCTGCCTGCCTCTGCCTCTATCTGTCTATGTCTCTATCTCTATCTGTCTCTATCTCTGTCTGTCTCTGCCTCCACCTGTCTCTGTCTGTCCCTGCCTCTATCTGTCTCTAACTCTATCTGTCTCTGCCTCTGCCTGTCTCTGCCTGTCTCTCCCTGCCTCTATCTGTCTCTATCTGTCTCTGCCTCTATCTGTCACTGCCTATATCTATCTCTGTCTATCCTGTCTCTATCAAGCTCTGTCTCTATCTCTGTCTGTCCCTGTCTCTATCTGTCTCTGTCTGTATCTGTATCTGTCTCTGCCTTTGCCTCTATCAGTCTTGGCCTCTGTCTGTCTCCATCTGTCTCTGCCTCTATTTGTCTCTGCCTTTGTCTGTCTCTCTCTGTCTCTATCTGTCTCTGCCTGCCTCTGCCTCTATCTGTCTATGTCTGTCTCTATCTCTATCTGTCTCTATCTCTGTCTGTCTCTGCCTCTATCTGTCTCTGTCTGTCCCTGTCTCTGTCTGACCATGTCGCTATCTCTGTCGGTGTCTGTGTCTATCTTTCTCTGCGTCTCTATCTGTCTCTCTGCCTCTATCTGTCTCTCTGCCTCAATCTGTCTCTGTCTGTCCCTGCCTCTATCTGTCTCTGCCTCTATCTGTCTCAGCCTCTATCTGTCTCTCCCTCTATCTGTCTCTGTCTGTCCCTGCCTCTATATGTCTCTGCCTCTATCTGTCACTGCCTCTCCCTGTCTCTATCCGTTGCTGCCTCTTATCTGCCTCTCCCTGTCATGCCTGCCGCGAACATGAAGAGCAGCGCATGTGCCAAGGTCTAGAATTATAGGCAGTAGCACGTTAAAACATTCCGTTATGTGGCCTATTACATTCCGTGGTTGGCATTGGTTGGCAAATCCAAGCGATATGAGTCAGAGCGCATGCGTCATTAACACGCATGCGCCGAGAGATAGCGTTTCAGGTCTTAAACCCGCCCCAGACCTGAAGGAAGTACTTCGCGTTTAGCCAGTTTGTTTTCCCTACTCGTTCCGGGTTCACATCGGCGTCCGAGGGGCTAGTTGTTCGTGGCGTGTGCGGGTTCGCCATTGAGCGTGTAAGTTTCTAGAAGCGGCTTGCTTCCAGAATCTTTGTTCTGTTTTCATTCCTTCCATTGCTTTGTTTTACCGCGGAGTTTTAGTGCGGTTTACTTTAGAGTTTGGTCCCGATTTCCCTCGTTTGTGTCAGGAGTTTACGGTGATTGTTCTGGTTCTACAGGTAGTTAGGATCAGCGTTCATTATCACCGGTTGTGGAGATATTCACAGAGCGTTTATAAAGTCTAATTGGTGAGTGCTTCATTTCGTACAGATATTCTATGTTAACCAGAGAGCACGTTTTCCATATGGTGTTATTTTATGTTTAGTGTACAGATTATATGTACAAAGCATATCCAGTCAAGCTACAGAGTTCCTGGCACCATCCTTGTGTTCCTTATCCTTTTCCCTAGTACTCCACAAGGTAACATTGAAATACTTGACACTTACCACATTGAGGTCATTGGGGGAGGGAATAGTTTTCACTCATATTTCTTATGTTTTACTGCAGTGCTATCACAGAAGATAAGAAAATCCTCTGAGTGGAAGAAGACTGTGGAGTGCCCTTCTTTTTCTCCCCTTCCTACCCTTGTTTTGTTCCCCTGTGTTCTCCTTGGTTACTAATCGGGTGTTAGCGTTCATTCCTGACGCCCGGGGGGTAACGGGGGGGAAGCAGGGTGTAAAGCTTCGTGACTCCAGGACACTTCTGAGACAACGAAGGAGCGTGCATGACAGAACGCAAAGCCTTTATTTAATTGTCTCCCAGGTGTCATGGATCTCACACTACAGGATGTTGCTAGTATGGTGGGGATTCTCCAGCGAGAGACCCAAAGCATTGCAGACAGACTAGAGGCGTTAAGTGTACAAGGAGGAGAAAGAACAGGTGCCAGCAATCCTACCCCTGTAGTGCAGGTGGTCACTCCCCATACAATTCCTTTGGCACCCCCTGAAAGGTTTTATGGAGATCCCTCAAAATGTGCGGCCTTTCTGACACAGTGTCAGTTACATTTCCTATGCAAAGCTGCCTGTTTTCCTAACGATCAGGCAAAGGTGGCATTTGTGTTATCTTACCTAGGGGGTTCAGCAGCTAACTGGACTATTCCCTTGATAGAGAAGGATGATCCCATGTTGTTAGATTATGACTCCTTCCGTAGGGAATTGCGTAAGATGTTTGACAAACATTCGTTTACTCACGCTGCTGATACAGAGCTACTAAATCTGCAACAGGGTTCAAAAGATCTAATCACATACATTACTACGTTCAATAGGTTGGTTGTAGAGGCGGATTGGCCTGCTAATAAACGTAGTGCCCTTTTTTACAAAGGCTTACGAGATGAGCTCAAGGACGAGTTGGCTCATGTTGTAGATCCTCCCGCTACTTGTCCTGAATTAATAGATTTGGTGGTGAAACTAGATCATAGATTAGGGGAAAGACGGAAAGACAGAGTGAGGTACGAATATCCTAGATTTAGCCAGAGAGAAAAGAAACCGGAATGTGAAGCCAAGTCTGAGGATCCTGAGCCTATGCAGATAGGGAGTATAAAAGGACCTTTGAGTGAGGCAGAAAAACAAAGACGCAGAGTGAATAGATTGTGTCTATACTTCGGCAAAGCAGGTCATTTTCTGAGAGAATGTCCAGTTAAACCCAAATCGTTCCGCAAGGCGGAAAACTAGCAGACCCTAAGGTAACAGAGACCGTACCGCCGGGTCCTATGGTTCACATGGTCTCCTCATTAATGAACAATGAAGGACATTTTTATATTACGCCCAAATTGTCCTGGCCGTCACAATCTATTTCACAATCCATTATGATAGATTCAGGGGCTTCGGGTAATTTTATGGATTATCAATGGGCCATCGCTAATGAGGTCCCTACTGTGCCTAAAAAAGTCCCAGAGGAAGTGTATACCATAGATGGGAGTCCTTTAAAATCTGGACCCATCACGCACTCCAGTATTCCTTTGGATATGTACATTGAACCCACACATTGGGAGTCTTTAGCCTTTGATTTGATTGAATCTCCCCAATTCCCAGTGGTCTTGGGTCTTCCTTGGTTACGCCTCCATAACCCTCACATAAATTGGCAAAAAACCAGTATCACTTTTTCAAAGGATGATGAACAAACTACAATCCCTGGTAGTTTGGATCTGCCGGATCACTCATCTGAGTTGCTCGAGTACCCCATACAAAGAACGATTCCTTTGGTCTCAGACGCTCTCGCAGAAACAGATTCGGTAGAACAACCCGATAAGATTTATCAAGAATACCAGGCAGTGTTTGATCAAAAACAAGCTACCAGCCTACCCCCCATAGAGTATATGACTGCTGAATTGGTTTGCAGCCTGGCGCTCGTATACCTACTAGTAGGGTATACTCTCTTACGGAGAAAGAGAATATGTACTTAAGAGAGTACCTAGACACCATGCTAGAGCTTGGGTTTGTTCGACCATCTAGATCCCCTGCTTCTTCGGCCTTGTTTTTTATTCCTAAAAGGGAAGGGGGTTTACGTTTCTGCATCGACTATCGCTCATTAAACACCATTACCATAAAAAACAAGTACCCCTTGCCGCTTATCTCCTCTCTACTCGACCAAGTGAAGGATGCCCAATGGTTCACGAAATTAGATCTACGTGGGGCCTATCACTTGGTTCGTGTTAGAGAGGGGGATGAGTGAAAGACGGCATTCTGCACCAAGTTCGGGCTGTAGGAGTATTTGGTGATGCCCTTTGGGCTTTGTAATGCTCCTTCAGCATTCCAATACTTCATCATTGAAGTGCTGAAGGAGTACCTTGACAAACATATAATAGCTTACATCGATGATCTTCTGATATATTCCAAAACCCTTGAGGAACATATTGGTCATGTTAAATCTGTCTTACATCAGTTGCAGAATAATGATCTTTTCTGTAAGTTGGATAAATGTTTCTTCCATCGCCACCAGGTTGCCTTTTTAGGGTTTATTGTGTCAGCATCAGGTCTGCGCATGGATCCACAAAAAGTTAATGCTGTCTTAGAGTGGCTACCCTCCAAGAATGTAAAAGAAATCCAACAATTCATTGGGTTCGCGAATTTCTATAGGCGCTTTATTCACCAATTTTCGGATCTAGTAGCTCCTATCACTCGTTTGTTACGAAAAGGGGTCCCATTTTTTTGGTCAGAGGCAGCTGACAGGGCTTTTAACATTATAAAGACTGGATTCACACAGGCCCCTATCCTTAAGCACCCTGATCCATCCAGTCCCTATGTGGTAGAGGTCGATGCCTCGCAAGTAGCAGTACGTTTTTTTTTATCTCAGGTGGACAGTGACACTGGTGAATTACATCCTGTGGCCTATTATTCACACAAGTTGACTCCGGCTGAGGTAAACTACGCGGTTGGAGAAAGGGAACTCTTAGCCATTAAGCAAGTATTGGAAGAGTGGAGACAATACCTCTTAGGTACGAATCACACAGTCACTGTCCTAACGGACCATCGTAACCTACAATATCTAAAATCGTCGAGAGCTTTGTCCATGCGACAGTTGAGATGGACACAGTTCTTTAATGAGTACGATTTTAATATAAATTTCAGAGCAGGCAGACAAAATGGTAAGGCAGATGCCTTATCTCGCCTAGGGTTCGAGCCATTTCCTTGTGATGAGAAGCCTCCTTGTATCATTGCTCCTCAACGGATAATTGGAGCATTGACGACTGAAGAGGAATTCATCATGCAGGTAAAAAATGCCCAACAGGAGCCCTCTTCTCAAGACATAGTGCAACAACATCAGTCCATGATTAAGAATGACCTTAACTACATACAGGGAGGGTTGTTCATCCCCACTTTATCCCTTCAAGAGCAGGTGATGGAATGGTGTCATTCACATGGGGTGGCAGGGCATCCAGGTTATAAAAAAACCATAGAGTTGATAAAGAGATACTGTTGGTGGCCTCATATGGTTAAGGATATACAACAATATGTTCAAACTTGTCACATATGTGCTCAAGGAAAGTCCTCGCACGAAGGCTTAGTGGGCCTGGTACTACCCCTTCCTTCACCTGTAGCTCCCTGGCAGTCTGTTTCAATGGACTTCATCGTAGAGTTAACAAGGACGCAAAGAAGCAATACCACCCTTTTAGTGGTAGTGGACATGCTCACCAAATCGGCTCATTTCATCCTGTTAAAAGGTCTGCCTACATCTTTTGTACTAGTGGGTGTCTTTCTAAAAAATATAGTTAGACTCCATGTCCTTCCGTCTATACTGGTCACTGATGGAGGCTCTCAGTTTATATCCAAATTTTGGACACAGTTATGTAAATCGATGCAAATTGAAGTCCGCCTGTCTTCCAGCCATCACCCCCAGACAGACGGACAAACAGAAAGGGTAAATCAAAGCCTCGAACAATTCTTGCGTTGTCAACTTTTGCAAGACCAAAAGGAGTGGGATGAGTTGATTTGGTTGGCAGAGCTGTCCTACAACAATAGCCATCACTTTTCTACACTGTTCTCCCCATTTTATGCTTCTTATGGTTTCAATCCTAAAGTTCTCCCCTTTTCTCCATTGAGGCCTTGTGCCATTCCGGCTGTACTGGATTTAGTTTCACACTTGCAGACAGTACATTCCACCATTCATAACAATCTTGACAAAGCCAAAACCGAGTACAAGAAAACAGCAGACACACATAGACATATTGGACCAGTGTACCAACAAGATGACAAAGTCTGGCTGTCCACTAAACATCTTGCTTTAAAGGGAACATGTAAATGTAGGCCCAAGTTTATTGGCCCTTTTTCTGTTCTTAAAATCATCAATCCTGTGTCATTGAAATTGAGATTGCCCCCTTCGATGAAAATACATCCTGTTTTTCATATCTCTCTGTTGAAACCGGTGCAGCCGAATACTCGTCTTCCAGTGACTCCTCTTCCCCCTTTGGTAGATCCTGACGATGAATACGAGGTAGGGGCTATACTGGACTCCAGGAGAGTGAGGCGTCCTCTCCAGTACTTAATTCACTGGAAGGGGTTTGGGATAGAGGAAAGTTCATGGGAACCTGCCAGTCAAGTACACGCACCTAGTTTATTACGAGCCTTTCACAGAAGGAACCCCCACAAACCCAAACCGGTAGGGGGCGTTGTGGGAGGGGTGTTCTGTCATGCCTGTCGCGAACATGAAGAGCAGCGCATGTGCCAAGGCCTAGAATTATAGGCAGTAACACGTTAAAACATTCCGTTATGTGGCCTATTACATACCGTGGTTGGCATTGGTTGGCAAATCCAAGCGATATGAGTCAGAGCGCAAGCGTCATTCACACGCATGCGCCGAGAGATAGCGTTTCAGGTCTTAAACCCGCCCCAGACCTGAAGGAAGTGCTTTGCATTTAGCCAGTTTGTTTTCCCTACTCGTTCCGGGTTCACATCGGCGTCCGAGGAGCTAGTTGTTCGTGGCGTGTGCGGGTTCGCCATTGAGCGTGTAAGTTACTAGAAGCGGCTTGCTTCCAGAATCTTTGTTCTGTTTTCGTTCCTTCCATTGCTTTGTTTTACCGCAGAGTTTCAGTGCGGTTTACTTTAGAGTTTGGTCCCGATTTCCCTCGTTTGTGTCAGGAGTTTACGGTGATCGTTCTGGTTCTACAGGTAGTTAGGATCAGCGTTCATTATCACCGGTTGAGGAGATATTCACAGAGCGTTTATAAAGTCTAATTGGTGAGTGCTTCATTTCGTAGAGATATTCTATGTTAACCAGAGAGCACGTTTTCCATATGGTGTTATTTTATGTTTAGTGTACAGATTATATGTACAAAGCATATCCAGTCAAGCTACAGAGTTCCTGGCACCATCCTTGTGTTCCTTATCCTTTTCCCTTGTACTCCACAAGGTAACATTGAAATACTTGACACTTACCACATTGAGGTCATTGGGGGAGGGAATAGTTTTCATTCATATTTCTTATGTTTTACTGCAGTGCTATCACAGAAGATAAGAACATCCTCTGAGTGGAAGAAGACTGTGGAGTGCCCTTCTTTTTCTCCCCTTCCTACCCTTGTTTTGTTCCCCTGTGTTCTCCTTGGTTACTATTCGGTTGTTAGCGTTCATTCCTGACGCCCGGGGGGTAACTGGGGGGAAGCAGGGTGTAACGCTTCGTGACTCCAGGACACTTCTGAGACAACGAAGGCTGCGTGCATGACACTCCCTGCCTCTATCTGTCTCTCCCTGTCTCTGTCTCTATCTGTCTCTGCCTCTATCTGTCCCTGTCTCCATCTCTGTCTGTTTCTGCCTCTATCTGTCTCTGTTTCTCTATCTGTCTTTGTCCCAACAGGAAGCTTCCCAAAACACCCTCAAAAGTCAGCTGAGAAAGCGCTTACAGCTGACTTTTAAAGGGCCTTTTGGGAAGCTTTCTGAAGGTGCCGTGACCTCACAGAGGCTGGCAGTAAACACAGAAGATGGCCGCAGGAGCATACGTAGTGAATGCCTATTTAATACATATTCACTAGGTATGCTCTTTTGTGTTTACTGCCGGCCGTGGAAACTGCAAGGCAAGATCCGCAGGTGAAAGGCATGTGGGGCCACTGGCAGGCCCGAGGGCCATACTATGAGTACCAGTGGCCTAGATGATAATGATAGAGCGCGCAGGTCACCCGGCTCACCGAATTTCTTTTCCACGCACTGGGCCCTGGCGTGTAAATGTTTCTTCAATTTCAATGATCACGTTTTACTGGAGTGAACCAGGTGATTTCCAAATACGTGCTCCTATGAGTAATCGATTGGGTGACTCTTACACCACTTACTATTCATGTACCTGACTTACCACAGACACATTACTCCTGACGGATCAGGAGCTAGCAGTGGACAGGTGATAAGGGTTTCCTAAAAGGGAGAAATTCTACTTTACACGTTTAATACCTTTAATATCACTTTAATGTATAATGACCACAGACACCTTGATGGTTTTAAGGGTTTTATATAGTATAAGTTTAAAATGAAAATGCCATTACAAGGAGGCAAATGCAAAGCAATACATCAATGATTAAAATCAGAACCAGGATATAACTATGAATAAGTGTGAGTATCATAGAGTAAAAGGGGACACTATAGGGCATGAATCATAATAAACATATTAACTAATATGGTTTAAACTAGGGCAAAGACGTGAGGAGGACCTAATGTGTGACCTAATAATTTTATACTAATTCCTAAACCTTATGCTATCTTTACTAACTTCACGGCAACCATACTAAGGGAAAGGGAATAAGGGGAACAATCTAGATAAACAGTTGGGTTTAACAATGTCCTATAGGAAGGGTAAAAGTGGAACATTTACTAATAATCAATTGCATGAAAATTACATTCAAAGGAGATATGGAGAATATCACAGGCAAGATTGCTTTATTTAGAAGAGGAAAATTAAGGGTATAGTATAGACAGACACCTATGCCAATATTTACCTAAGTGAGAATGAGGACTAACCCTGGCCACGGGTCAGTTGGGAAAGAACGGGACAAGGACCCTCAAGGATTCAGGAATACCAGAAGGTGAGCAAGTACAGCTCATGGACAGTCAGGACAGGATACCCCTCAGGTCTGGGTCAGGACTGGGTTCACCAAGGCACGACCAACCCCTCACAGCTTCGGATGCAACGCCAGCGTTACCCCCTCTTCTGCACGGAATCCGCCAATAACCCCGATTGGGTTTTCGAATCTCCCAGCAAAGTGCTTCGCTTAGCACTTAGGACTAATTTCCACCCCTTGGAGTTTGTGGAAAGTTTCAGGCAGAATGCTCCGCAGCACTCTGTATCAGGCACCTATAGAGTTCGTAGGGTCAGTGACAGGTCTGCTACTCGGACAAGTCGGACAACTTCTCTAAGCTAAGCTAGGCTATTTATACAGTTTTAAGTCCCCAAGACCACCCATAAATGTTGCAAAATGACAAAGCCCCATCTTCTGATAGGTCAAGGGAGGTGGTTTAAGACATTTGTCACCAACTATATTTCTATTACGTATTTCACATGACATTACCCTCCCCCTAGCATCTGGGTTCCCAGGCATACGTGTGGGAAAGTACAATAGTAAAGTAAAGGTTTGCAACATTGTTGCACATTCAGAGTAAAAATAGCATGTCTTCAAGGGCGAAGGTGCGCTTGGAAAGGACAGTCCCATTTTCAATGGCCAACTGGCCAGGTTCCATTGCTGCACGTCCCAGTTCTCAGGTCACGTGAGTGGGGTAACGTCAGCTTCAATATGGTTCCCATCCCTACTTCCAGGCCCTCATTTACGCGGTACATGAAAAGTAAGCGAAAACAAATTAATAACACAGAATAAAATGAATACACTGTACACCATGACCAACTACTCTTAATCCCTTATTTTATAATACTTATAGCATTAAGAGTTAGTGCAGAAAAGATGCATATACAAAAGCGGCTTAAGATAGCATTAAGCATGATTAAAGACAAGCGGCCATTTTAGCAACAATGCGCATGAGCGAACTTTTCCCTCCAGATTGCGAGTGCGTCACATCACATGGGTATGACCGACGCATGCGCAGACTGGATTTCTGCAAAGCGGCCATTTTATTAATGTGCAAGCGTGATTATGATGAAAAAAACACATAGGCAAGCCTCCTAGGGACACCCGTGTGTTGGGGAAATACAAATAAAATTACAAACAATCGGAGTTAGTACAGTTATGATTTTAGGCGAGGTTCATGAAAGAGAGCAAGTCGCGTTACGTGCGAATCCTTGCTCCATCAATAACATTTATATTCCCACTCCAGGGAATGCAAAAGTCGGGAAAGTGTTGGAAAGCGAAGGGGATACAATTGCTATTCCCACTTCAGTGAGTGCAACAGTAGGGAAAGTGTTGGGTAGCGGGTGGGAAAAATTTACTATTCCCACTCCACAGAGGGCAACAGTAGGGAAAGTGTTGGATAGCGGAGGGGATAAAATCACTATCCTCACTCCAGCAAGTGCAACAGTAGGGAAAGTTTTGGATAGCGGAGGGGACAAAATTACTATTCCCACTACAGCAAGTGCAACAATGGGAAAGTGTTGGATAGCAGAGGGGAATAATTTAATATTCCCACTCCAGGGAGTGAAACAGTAGGGAAAATGTTGGATAGCGGAGGGGAATAATTTCCTATTCCACTCCAGCAAGTGCAACAGTAGGGAAAGTGTTGG
Organism: Lissotriton vulgaris; assembly: GCF_964263255.1. Classification (NCBI taxonomy): domain Eukaryota; kingdom Metazoa; phylum Chordata; class Amphibia; order Caudata; family Salamandridae; genus Lissotriton; species Lissotriton vulgaris. The sequence continues at coordinate 1,158,649,522 of NC_141685.1, forward strand.
ATAGCGGAGGGGGAAAATGTACTATTCCCACTCCACGGAGTGCAAAAGTAAGGAAAGTGTTGGAAAGCGGAGGGGATAAAATTACTCTCCCCACTCCAGCAAGTGCACCAGTAGGGAAAGTATTGAATAGCGTAGTGTCATAAACAAAGACAGGTTGACTAACCTTGCGTAGCCGTGTACAGCAGGAGCGATGATGATACTAGTTCTTCCCTTCCCTATGAGCGGTGCCTCATGGGAGCCATATATATATATGTACACACTCCACAGAGAGGACCACCCAAGGGGAATGGGAAAAAATGGAGAAAGAAAATATAACGGTGTGGCAGCCAGAAACCATCTACAGCAAGAGATGACAGGGTAGTTGATCACTCTAAATGTCTGTATTCTGTTTCCTGCAGAAAGACATAAGGAACACACATCAGTACTCCCCCCTGCCCCTAACTGCATGTACGATATCAAAGGTGTATGAATATCCACTCACTTATGATGACTGCCACAAACATTCTGGTACAGAAAAGGCCCAAAAGGTAAAAATAAAGCAAGTAAGAAATAAGAACAGAAGGCACTGGTATCCACAGTTCTGGCAAGTTAAAGCCTCAGCTACACAGTATCCTTTACAGTCGATAAGAGAAGGAGTCTACTTATCTACAAATGATGTCTCCTCTGGCTCTTGATGCATAGAGTGCAGGAAATCCAAAAAAAGGGAATTACCGCCTCTTTCCAGATGCCCAGTACACCGTCTGAAATGAATCCGAGCCTCTCAACGGCTCCGTGGGGTATTGCAATAAAAAAGAACGCCACCGGCTCCAAACGCCAGTACAAGAAAAAGAAATGAAGTAAACAATGTCTCACGCGCTAGTTACAGCACTAGCGGTGTCTTAGTAATCTAGATAACTAATCGGATCTGTAGCGCGGCTTGTGCAGCGTGGCATACAGCTGAAGGAAGGCAAGAAAGGTCACAGAAACGCACAGCGCATTTCGCGAATCTCTTCAATCAACGAGGTTTCACCATGGATATACGGCTCAACAACTGCCCTCGCGACAGCGGTATAGTCTCAAACTTCCAGGGATCCCCAAGGCTCGGCGGAATGGCAAGTCAGCTTCTCTCCAAACAGGAACTGCGATTTGACTCAGGTGACAAGCACCGAACGATCAGAGGGAGGAGCAGTTATAGGAAGTAGAAGCAAGCGGAGGAAGAAAAACAGAAGACAGACCAGACAGCAGGCATTCTGGGATATGTAGTCAGAAGGTCTATGGGGCCGAGATCGTGACACGGAGGGGACAAAATTACTATTCCCACTACAGCAAGTGCAACAATGGGAAAGTGTTGGATAGCAGAGGGGAATAATTTAATATTCCCACTCCAGGGAGTGAAACAGTAGGGAAAATGTTGGATAGCGGAGGGGAATAATTTCCTATTCCACTCCAGCAAGTGCAACAGTAGGGAAAGTGTTGGATAGCGGAGGGGGAAAATGTACTATTCCCACTCCACGGAGTGCAAAAGTAAGTAAAGTGTTGGAAAGCGGAGGGGATACAATTACTATCCCCACTCCAGCAAGTGCAACAGTAGGGAAAGTATTGAATAGCGGAGTGTCATAAACAAAGGCAGGTTGACTAACCTTGCGTAGCCGTGTACAGCAGGAACGATGATGATGCTAGTTCTTCCCTTCCCTATGAGCGGTGCCTCATGGGAGCCATATATATATGTACACACTCCACAGAGAGGACCACCCAAGGGGAATGGGAAAAAATGGAGAAAGAAAATATAACGGCGTGGCAGCCAGAAACCATCTACAGCAAGAGATGACAGGGTAGTTGATCATTCTAAATGTCTGTATTCTGTTTCCTGCAGAAAGACATAAGGAACACACATCAGTACTCCCCCCTGCCCCTAACTGCATGTACGATATCAAAGGTGTATGAATATCCACTCACTTATGATGACTGCCACAAACATTCTGGTACAAAAAAGGCCCAAAAGGTAAAAATAAAGCAAGTAAGAAATAAGAACAGAAGGCACTGGTATCCACAGTTCTGGCAAGTTAAAGCCTCAGCTACACAGTATCCTTTACAGTCGATAAGAGAAGGAGTCTACTTATCTACAAATGATGTCTCCTCTGGCTCTTGATGCATAGAGTGCATGAAATCCAAAAAAGGGAATTACCGCCTCTTTCCAGATGCCCAGTACACCGTCTGAAATGAATACGAGCCTCTCAACAGCTCCGTGGGGTATTGCAATAAAAAAGAATGCCACCGGCTCCAAACGCCAGTACAAGAAAAAGAAATTAAGTAAACAATGTCTCACGCGCTAGTTACAGCACTAGCGGTGTCTTAGTAATCTAGATAACTAATCGGATCTGTAGCGCGGCTTGTGCAGCGTGGCATACACCTGAAGGAAGGCAAGAAAGGTCACGGAAACGCACAGCGCATTTCGCAAATCTCTTCAATCAACAAGGTTTCACCATGGATATACGGCTCAACAACTGCCCTCGCGACAGAGGTATAGTCTCAAACTTCCAGGGATCCCCAAGGCTCGGCGAATGGCAAGTCAGCTTCTCTCCAAACAGTAACTGCGATTTGACTCAGGTGACAAGCACCGAACGATCAGAGGGAGGAGCAGTTATAGGAAGTAGAAGCAAGCGGAGGAAGAAAAACAGAAGACAGACCAGACAGCAGGCATTCTGGGATATGTAGTCAGAAGGCCTATGGGGCCGAGATCGTGACACGGAGGGGACAAAATTACTATTCCCACTACAGCAAGTGCAACAATGGGAAAGTGTTGGATACCGGAGGGGATAAAATTACTGTTCCCACTCCAGGGAGTGACAGAGTAGGGAAAGTGATGGATAGCGGAGGGGATAAAATTACTGTTCCCACTCCAGGGAGTGACAGAGTAGGGAAAGTGATGGATAGCGGAGCGGATAAAATTAGTACTCCCACTCCAACTAGTACAACAGTAGGGAAAGTGTTGGAAAGCTGAGGGGGAATACTTTACTATTCCTAAGGCCGGAATTCTCTCGCAGGGGCAGTCCAGTTGCTAGACCCAATCTCCCCCCCACCAGTTACTCCGCCGAACAGGCAAAAACACTAGCAGAAGGGAAATGGGGAAGTGGACAGAGAAGAGACAACTTGACATCTTCTGACACCACGTTCAGACTGCTGAGAATAGGTCTTCTGCCGTCTATGCTTCACGGGTGCCTAATACACAGATTGGGGAAGAGAACATAAGCAACAACCCACCTTAACAACTGTACTCTCTCTCTCTATTTAAATAACAAAACTTGTCCTACCAGGATTTCTCAAGTTGTTGCCTCTCTTCTTACAGTGAATTGGTCTACTGCAGGGTACTCTTATCTGGAAGAACAGGAGTCAACATTACTGAATGTTCTGCTTATGTTTCTCACCTACCCTCTAAAGAAACTTCCTTTACCTGAGAATATCCTTGGCAGTGCCTTAATTGGGATTCTGTTGGAGATTGCAGGCGCTTGAACCATGGCTTGACTTCTAATAGTCCATAAATCCGAAGCGCGCAAAAAGGAACCAGGGAGGAAGAAAGGGGGAAGGAAAGGAAAGGGGAAGCGCAATGAGGGAATGAAGAGTCTTAGTTCACAGTCACTAAGGGTGGAAGAAATGGACGCGCAAGTCAATGAAATAGGCTTACTAATTCTTTGTTGTGCCGTCCACCCTCGAACTCCTTCTTCTCCTGTAGCGCTGATATCTTCTTGAAGTGGTAGGCTAGTAGTTCACCTCAGAAGATAGCATTCTCACTGACGAGTACAATCTCCAGAGAAGTTACGCTTCACCTCAGGAAATGTGGAACTTCGAACTTCTCTAAATTCTAGAACCTTACTGCTCGACGACTTCTCTAACTCAGAATTACACTACTAGAAGACCGCTAAACTCCTTCAGAATTGCTGTCACGAATACTTGACACGGAGTAAGGAAATCAGCGGCCGCCTCAGGCAACGAAGCAGTTGAAGTGCGCAGATACAAAACTGCGCACGAGGCACGTTAACTAGACCTGTCACTTGCCTTAGATTAACTTTAGCGACCGCACGGTGGCCATCTTAGGGAGGGACTCTGATGATGGTAATGAAACTATTTACAATATAACAACCACCCTCAACTAAGGGCAGGGATACCACACATTCACCACCCGGGGTCTGGGAATGGTCTTTGCTTTCTTTGCTGGTTTATAAACAGAGGTGGCAGCAACTCGCAAAACCCTGACACTACTCCAGCAAGTGCAATAGTAGGGAAAGTGTTTGATAGCGGAGGGTAATCATTTACTATTCCCAATCCACGGAGTGCAACAGTAGGGAAAGTGTTGGACAGCATAGGGGATAAAAATTACTATTCCCACTTCAACAAGTGTAACAGTAGAGAAAGTATTGGATAGCGGAGGGGCTAAAATTACTATTCCCACTCCAGCAAGTGCAACAACACAAAAGTGTTGGATAGAGGAGGGGAATAATGTACTATTCCCACTCCAGCAAGTGCAACAGTAGGGAAAGTGTTGGATAGCGGTGGGGAATCAGTTACTATTCTCACTCCTGCAAGTGCAACAGTTGTTGAGTACCACGCACCTTAAAACTTGACCTTCCACAGGAGCAGATGACTTTTCCCAGACTCCCACACTTCACTGAGAATTAACTAAGTTTACTTCCAGTAGAGAGGGGGAAAAAGGAATAGGATAAAAGAGAGACTCCACTGCTTGCACCTCGGCTGCTTAGTTAGAGATTCTTCCTTCTCACTTAGCGAGGCATCTGTAATACAAAACATAACACTTTTCCAATTATAAGAACTAAACTACAATCCCACTTCAAATCTCCCCAACAATACCCCAGTCGTGTCTCCTACCTCTTTCTGTACAGTGATTAGCTTCTCTCTTGGGCAAAAAAATGATGTAGAAGAACAAACAAAAAATGACTATATTACACATCCGTAATTTTACGAAAGTAGACGGCACTCCAAGTCAGTGTTTATCAAAAATGATTTATTGGCAGACCCCCTGAAAAAAAAAAAAAAAAAAATATATATATATATATATATATATATATATATATATATATATATATATATATATATATATATATATATATATATATATCCAAAACACAGTATCCCACCTGGGGCCAGCCGAACTCGCGGCGGGTGCAACCGGGAAGTGGTGGTGGAAACCGCTTGTAACACAGCAAAAACAAGGAGTTCATGGTACTCCCAAGGTCCGGTGCACGCTCGGGTTGTGTGTCGGCTAAAAGTTATCCGCAGACGCGTTTCTGGCTCTTGCCGTCATCAGTGCGGAAAGCCTTCAGTAAAGCGGCACAGTTATTTAAACGGAACTGCCATGTGGTTGGTGGATCCTTGGCCAATGAAAGGCCGATGACGCTCCCATAGCGAAAAACTTTATTGGCAGCTGTAACAACTGTGCCTGCACATCCCCTCGCCTGCCGCTAATAGAACGAAGACGCTGTGGGTGTCGCACAATGGTGGAGCACTCTAGCTTTGTATAAGCCACAACCTGCATAGGTCAACAGCGTCCGTAAGCGGCGTTTCGGCAGCCCAAATTGAATCCAAAACACAGTATCCCACCTGTGGCCAGCCGCACTCGCGGCGGGTGCAACCGGGAAGCGGTGGTGGAAACCGCTTGTAACACAGCAAAAACAAGGAGTTCATGGTACTCCCAAGGTCCGGTGCACGCTCGGGTTGTGTGTCGGCTAAAAGGTATCCGCAGACGCGTTTCTGGCTCTTGCCGTCATCAGTGCGGAAAGCCGTCAGTAAAGCGGCACAGTTATTTAGAAGAACTACCATGTGGTTGGTGGATCCTTGGCCAATGAAAGGCCGATGACGCTCCCATAGCGAAAAACTTTATTGGCAGCCGTAACAACTATGCCTGCACATCCCCTCACCTGCCGTTAATAGAACAAAGACGCTGTGAGTGTCACACAATGGTGGAGCACTCTAGCTTTGTATAAGCCACAACCTGCATAGGTCAACAGCGTCCGTAAGCGGCGTTTCGGCAGCCCAAATTGAATCCAAAACACAGTATCCCACCTGGGGCCAGCCGAACTCGCGGCGGTTGCAACCGGGAAGTGGTGGTGGACACCGCTTGTAACACAGCAAAAACAAGGAGTTCATGGTACTCCCAAGGTCCGGTGCACGCTCGGGTTGTGTGTCGGCTAAAAAGTATCCGCAGACGCGTTTCTGGCTCTTGCCGTCATCAGTGCGGAAAGCCGTCAGTAAAGCGGCACAGTTATTTAAACGGAACTGCCATGTGGTTGGTGGATCCTTGGCCAATGAAAGGCCGATGACGCTCCCATAGCGAGAAACTTTATTGGCAGCCGTAACAACTGTGCCTGCACATCCCCTCACCTGCCGCTAATAGAACGAAGACGCTGTAAGTGTCACACAATGGTGGAGCACTCTAGCTTTGTATAAGCCACAACCTGCATAGGTCAACAGCGTCCGTAAGCGGCGTTTCGGCAGCCTAAATTGAATCCAAAACACAGTATCCCACCTGGGGCCAGCCGAACTCGCGGCGGGTGCATCTGGGAAGCGGTGGTGGAAACCGCTTGTAACACAGCAAAAACAAGGAATTCATGGTACTCCCAAGGCCCGGTGCACGCTCGGGTTGTGTGTCAGCTAAAAGGTATCCGCAGACGCGTTTCTGGCTCTTGCCGTCATCAGTGCAGAAAGCCGTCAGTAAAGCGGTACAGTTATTTAAACGGAACTGCCATGTGGTTGGTGGATCCTTGGCCAATGAAAGGCCGATGACGCTCCCATAGCGAAAAACTTTATTGGCAGCTGTAACAACTGTGCCTGCACATCCCCTCGCCTGCCGCTAATAGAACGAAGACGCTGTGAGTGTCACACAATGGTGGAGCACTCTAGCTTTGTATAAGCCACAACCTGCATAGGTCAACAGCGTCCGTAAGCAGCGTTTCGGCAGCCCAAATTGAATCCAAAACACAGTATCCCACCTGGGGCCAGCCGAACTCGCGGCGGGTGTAACCGAGAAGCGGTGGTGGTAACCGCTTGTAACACAGCAAAAACAAGGAGTTCATGGTACTCCCAAGGTCCGGTGCACGCTTGGGTTGTGTGTCGGCTAAAGGTATCCGCAGACGCGTTTCTGGCTCTAGCCGTCATCAGTGCGGAAAGCCGTCAGTAAAGGGGCACAGTTATTTAAACAAATATATATTCACTGAAAAAACATGGTCCAAAAAGAAGAAAAAAAACAGTTCTTTTTAGAACTACCTCCAATTTATAAAAAAAGCCTAACATTTTTAAAAACTCTGTCATTCTTTTTTCCCCATGGTACGCTCCCCGGTCCGCTCCCCGGTGCGCGTACCGGGCGCTCCCCCCGCTCAAATAAAAGAAAATTATTTTTTTTGCCCCGCGGGGCCCTTTTATAGCCCCCACATCAAACCTAGGGGGTCAGGGGGGGGTCTACTCTGCCCCCTTATGGTCATTTGTTTTTTCCACCTTTTGTGTCTCGATCCTTCCGAGACACAAGATGGCGGCCGCTCCGGACTGTTTGGAATGTTGAAAGACACCGGAGAGCCAATCAGCTTTCCGCGGGCAAGTCGCGTAGCGCGCCCGGAGCGCTCCCCGGGGCGCATACTGGGGCGCGGCCATAGATATATATATTTATATATATTTTTTTGAACCTAAATTATCTCAAAATCCACTGGAGCACATATCTTGAGACATAGCAAAGGCACATCGGGCTACCAGTCCCTACAATTTTGCCAAGTTTGGTGGAAATCCATTCAGCCGTTCGGGCTAAAAGTGAGGTTGACCGCCCTATGGAAATTAACATGGGGAAAACATGTTTTGGGACCCCCCTTTTATCTCGGCCCCCTGCTTCACGAATCCCCCCCCAAACTTTAAGGGAAGGACCGGAGCGCTGCGAGGCAAATTTGAGGAAATTCCCTGGCAGATTCCTCAACCGGCGCCAAAGTTATTCACAATAGAATGTTGAGATTTTGCATTGAATATAATCCTACCTATAACTACCTACTGGCGACCGCCAGTAGGTAAAATATATATATATATATATATTCGTGCCCTTTAAGTTTATATGGGTTTGCACCTATTCGATGTATGGATGAGTATTTCATCTATGTCTATGCACCATGTGATTCACTATGGAGGTGGAGCATCACGTACTAAAAAAATGTATTTAAATGTTTGCTGACCAGGTGTATGGTGTGTGATCAAGAGCACAAGGTGCTCGAAACGCGTCGCCTGAGAGGTTGAATAAAATCTCCCTTACTGCAGCCTTGGGTCCGTGTCTTCATCGCAGGAGTTTGCTGATATGAAGATTTTGTTCGTATAATTTACGGAGGAAAGCTGTCCCCGTTCACGGTACCCATTCTTTGACAAGAGGTCTCGCTTAACAGCTAACTGCGTTTTTGTTCCGAGGAGGAAATTTGCCTGACCCCCTGGACCGAACAGCAACCAAGAGGATCGGAGGACGAAGACGCGCTAACGGCTGGTCTGATAGGCGGGCTGGGAGCGAGTGGCGTCCAACCAAAACAGTGGTGTTATTCAGGAAATCCCAGGTAACGAGTGTAAGGCGCAAGCAGTAAGAAGACCGGCATCGGCAATTGCCATCGGTGCGTTATATTTTAAATCCTCTCGCGGACACCATGTCAGCGAGTTTGGAGAGAGAGCGTGAAGACGCAGCAGATGCGCTGTTTAGCAATGTACAGAAGAGCGACTCAAATGCTACCGCGGCTATCAGCCAGCCCAGTAGTGTGCAACAAGATGCGAAACAGTTACTTAAGACACTAGAGAAAAAAACCAAGTCAGAAATTACGAAATGGTGGGAGCATAAATCGCTCACCAAATACTTGAAGGCAGGTAGAGTTCCACGTGGCCTACGGATTATGCTGGCGCCCGGTTTCGAAGACCCAAATTCAGCTATGTTAAAAGAGTGGGGCGAAATGAATCTAGACGCCTCAATGAACCTGGTGAAAGTCCTTATTAAGTATGCCGTTATAGACCGGGAAAAGCTACTGGAGGAGATAAAAAGTCTGGATGAGCAACTAGATACAATTACCGACCCTGACACAAAACTGATGGTAACATCCACGCGCAAAGAGATAAGTGAACTGCTTCGCAAGCATGAAGAACGCATAAAAGTCAGGAAAGTGCATAAATTTGCGAGAGATTTAAAAGACTATGAAACAGGTCAAGTGTATACATTCTCTCGCATGTACGACAAAGCCAAGCAATTCAAACTGACCAAGCAAACTGTCACTAGTGGTGGTGTGACTAGAACCAACCCACTGGAAGAGCGCAATGAAAACTCTGACGCAGATACAATCTCTCTGGCCAGCACATCAAGCACTTCGCTTTCTGAAATTAGCAGTGCGGATGGAGGACAAGCAAGTAGAATATTAAATCTTGGCGAAGAGATTGATTTTTTAGTGGAGGACCGGTTGCAAACATTGCGTCCCAGACTGCGAAGGAATTACAGCGCAAAAGGCGCAACGCAAAACGCCCTGCAAGACGAAAGAAACGAAAAGCCTCAGCAGCAGCAGCAAAAAAAGAAGAAGCAATGGTACAACAAAAGGAAATAATGCAGGATTGTACCATAACAAACCTTTCAGATGTGGCTCTATCAACAGCAGAAAACTTTTGTCCTGAGAGTTCGTTCAATTACACTAATACCAGGGCGGATGTTTTCAAGTTTATCCGTAAACTTAAATAAAAAAAGTTCTTTTCTTCTAAACCGGCAACCAAAGACAAGGAAAGCCATGAAAGAAATCGGACCGCCAGATCTGTGGGTAACTCTACGGCTCCAGCAGCCCACGATGCCAGGCTGCTACTAACCCTCTGTTATTTGGGGGAATCTGGGAACTCAACATCTAATACCAATAATGATGCCACTTTAAACACACAACGTGAACTTTACAATGTGGATATCTGCCAGAAGGGAGCTGGGGACAGTCCATTTAAACCGGTAAGCACGTTTTTACCTGTTATGCCTAAAGACGCGGTAGACATTTATCATGAATGTGTTATAGAAGATCTAAAAAAGTTAAACCGCACGGCGCAGGCACAAGCACATAAAAACAATGCCATTGTGAATCAGTACAACATGTTGATGAAAAAATTGAGTCAAAACCATGAAGTGGTGGTTAACAAATCCGACAAGGGTGGAAATATTGTTTTGTGGAAGAAGGAAGAATACATTGTAGAGGCCATGAGACAATTAAATGACACCAATTGTTATGTGAGATCGAATGGAATGGCATATAAGAAAGCAAAGGATGAACTTAAAAAGATGCTAATTTCATACAAAAGAAATAATTCTATCTCACAAACTGAATTTGACTTTTTACACATTGAACATCCTGTGATACCCATCTTATATCTGATTCCAAAAATTCATAAACAGAAAGTTCCAACACCGGGCCGACCGATCATATCGGCCATCAACAGTGTAGGTGAAAACATCTCCCGATACATTGATTTCTTTTTACAGGACATTGTTAAAAGCTTACCGAGTTACCTGAAAGACACGGGTGATTTTTTAAACAAATTGGACTCAATCCAGTGGCAGGACAATTGGTGTCTGTTGACTCTAGACATAGAGTCTATATATACTTCAATAGACCGCTCAAAGGGCCTAGAAGCAATCAAACAATATCTAGGTCTAAGATCATGTGAATATTATACTCACAACAAAATGCTATGTGAATTAATATATTGGTGCTTGCATAATAATTATTTCATGTTTGCTAAGGAAGTGTGGAAACAGGTCCGGGGTGTGGCAATGGGATCGTGCTTCTCCCCCAGCTACGCGTGTTTACACGTGGGCTGGTGGGAGGGGCGCGGTCTCATTGAAACACCAGGATTTGAACATGTGAATCTATTTCTATTCTATTAAAATTATTTATAACGCGCACTATCACCATCGGTTTCTTGGCGCTCATTGACATCTAGCGGTGATCCAGAGTGAAGGGTTAGTCATAAGCAGCTTGAAAGAGCAGGGTTTTTAAAAGTGTACGGAAACAGTCGTACTTTGGGCAGAGACGGAGAGAAGGAGGTAGGGAATTCCAGGTGGAGGGGGGCAGGACAGAAAAGCTCAGGCCACCGTGCTTTTTTCTTTTGAATCTAGGGACCTCGAGGAGGTTTAGTGATGCTGAGCGAAGAGCTCTGGAAGGGATGTGACGGGACAAGGCCGAGCAAATGAACCTAGGGGCTGCATCCGAAAGGGACTTGAAGGTAGTGCATGCCAGTTTGAAAGTGCAGCGTTTGGAAACAGGGAGCCGATGCAGACTGCGGAGGAGGGGAGTGACGTGCTGACGTTTGGGCTGGCGGAAAATCAGGCGAGCAGCCTGATTCTGCACCAGCTGAAGTCGGTGGAGGTGGCATGCAGGAATTCCTGCGTACAGAATATTGGCATAATCGAGCCTGGAGGTGATGAGCGCGATGACAACTTGGGTCAGGGCCTCTTTGGTAAGGAACCTGCTGATCTTGCGGATCCGCCTGAGGTGGTAGAAGCAGGCAGAGGTGACCGCGTTGATATGTGGTCTCATTGATAGATCTTCGGAAATGATCACCCCCAGGCTTTTGACTGAGCTCACAGGAGTGGGTGCTGTCCCCAGAGATGTAGGCCAGAAGGTGGCATTCCATGGGTGGTTGGGGCCACCTACCAAGACAAGCTCAGTTTTGGTAGGGTTCAGCTTTAAGTGGCTGTGGTACATCCACTCCGCAATGGTCAGCATAGTGGACTGGAAGTTGATACAGGAGGAAGGGAGGGAGTCTATGGGAAAAATTAACTGAAGGTCGTCCGCGTAGTTAAAAATTGTGACCGGGGAGTTGCGGAGGGAGGCTAAGAGTGGTTGGATATACAAATTAAAAAGGAGAGGGGATAGTACAGAGCCCTGTGGGACACCGCAGGAAAGGGAAGTGTAGGGTGCAGAAAAAGTGGAGAGGTGGACGGACTGTGAACGCTGGTGAAGGAAAGATCTGAGCCAGTCAAGGGCCACTCCCTGAATGCCGGCGTTGTGGACACGGTCGATCAAGATGGTGTGATCGACCGTGTCAAATGCCGCCGAGAGATATAATAGGACAAGGGCTTGAGAGGTGTTTTTGTCAGCACCTTTCCTGAGGGTGTCCATGACTGCTACTATGACCGCCTCGGTGGAGTGGAGGGGTCTGAATCCCGCTTGTTGAGGGTCTAGGAAAGATGATTTCTCTATGAAAGAGCTCAAGCAGCGGGTAACGTAGGTCTCCAAGATCTTTCCTAGGTAGGGGAGGAGGGAAATGGGTCTGTAGTTACTAAGTATTGTGGGGTCTGCATTGGGTTTCTTTAAGATTGGTAAGACTGCGGCTTGCTTGAAAGAGGATGGGACCTCCCCGGTAGCAAGGGAGTTGTTAAGTAATGCTAGAGGGGGGCCTGGGAAGGCAAGAAAGGCTCCTTTCAGGACCTGCAGGGGACAGCAATCATTGGGGGATCCCGAGCTGACTTTATGAAGGAGGGAGGCGAACTCTTGTAGAGATATAGGTGGGAACTCAGTCAAGGTACTGGTGTTTGTAGGGGGAAGAGGAGGAGAAGTAGGAGATGCCGGGGTCGGGATATTATTTTTTATTGTTGTTATTTTTTCTATGAAATAAGAATTGAGCGAATCACAGAGGGTTTGGGTCGGCTGAGGTTGGGGGGTGACTCTATCTGGTAGGGAGAGCTCATTTACAATTGAGAAGATATCTTTCGTTTTGTTATTTGAGTTCAAGATTTTTTGTGAAAAATATGCCGTCTTGGCTGCCAAGATAGATTGTTTAAGGTCTCAATGTAAACTAGTTTGAGCTGAGGATCGTAATGGCGACGCCAGTGGCGTTCAGTTTGCCGCAGGGCAAGTTTGTCCGCTTTGAGTTGGTCCGTGAACCAACGTTGAGCGTCGTGGGGGCGCATAGCTTTAATTCTTTTGAGGGGGGCAGCTTTGTCGCTAGCCTGATGCAGCCATTCATCGAGTTTTTCAGCCTGATTCTCTAATGAGGACAGCGGCGTGGGTGCAGTAGAAGCCAGTAAGTCATGGAAATCAGGCAGATTGACCCTTTTCCAATTGCGAGCCATCATATCCTTAGTACGGGGGGAGGACACAAAGTGTGCAGATGTAAGTGAAAGGAGATGAAGTAGTGGTCAGACCAGGAGCAAGGGAAGACAGAAGGAGGTGAAATGTCGAGGTTTGATGTCCAGACTTGTTCGAGGATATGACCTTTCAGATGGGTGGGGATGTGAATATGTTGGGAGAGGTTCATGCCTTTTAGAAGGTCAGTGAATTCCACCGATGATTGACTTTCGTGGACATCAGATGGCCAGTAATTGAAATCGCCGATAACCACGATATTATCGTGGTTGATTGCTAGTTGAGCGATAGCGTCGCTGAAGAGTTGGGGAAAGAGAGGCATAGGATCAGGGGGTCTATATACGAGGACACAGATGAAAGACGATTTAGGGGAAGTGAATTTTAGTGCCAGGTATTCAGTTTTAGGGATAAAGGTCATCGTGATCTCGGAAAAGGTATGTTGAGAGCGGATGATAGCCGCCACTCTGCCACCAGTCTTCCCAACGGGCCGGTTGGCGTGCATAATGTAGTATCCCGTAGGGATTGCTGCGAGAATGTCGGGGGCTGAGTCTTCAGTAATCCAGGTTTCTGTTAAGAGAAGGATATCGATAGAGCTCTGATGCAGTAATTGGAAGATCTCAAGCTGATGGCGAATGAGGGAACGGGTGTTAAGGTAGTAGATCGATAGAGAGGCGGAGATCTGAGGAGCTAAGGGGGAAGGGTCGTGGAGACCGCCCAGTGCAGGGAAGTCAGATGGTACAAGAATGCCACATGTCTGAGCCGCTTTGACAGCACGGGCAGGAATGGGTCCTGAAGAATTAAATCTCAGGAGATCGGCGGAGGAATAAGAGTAGAAATGGGCATTACGACAGGGCCCTGGGCGCGATCGGCCGCGGACGGGTGCAGACGGGCTTGACTTGTGCGCGACTTCGGCGCGAAGTCGGCGCTCCCGCTGCGCTCGTCCGCTGCGCTTCCTCCATGTCGTCATAAATACCCTACAGGTGAGGGAGCACTAGACCGCTGACCTGCAAAGGTTGCGTGCAGGGCGGAAGTGCTGTAGCGAGCAAGAAGTGGCGCTCTGGAAACTGACCCTCCGCAACAAACGGCACCAAGCCGGGGTGGAACGGGGCCACGAGCGGCTGTCAATGCAAGTAAGACGAGTAATTAAAAGGAGTTACAATTGTATACACAATTTTTAAAATTATATGCTTTAGTCAAAGCGTGCTTTTAAAATCAGCAGCAGCGAGTACAATAAGCAGCAGCAGCCTCTGTAACCCATATTAGCAGCCTTGATCGCCGCGTTAGTCAATGGGCGGAGGCACAGAGCAGGAACTAAATACAGAAACAGGCTCGGCAGCACTAGACTGCTGACCTGCAAAGGTTGCGTGCAGGGCGGAAGTGCTGTAGCGAGCAAGAAGTGGCGCTCTGGAAACTGACCCTCCGCAACAAACGGCACCAAGCCGGGGCGGAACGGGGCCACGAGCGGCTGTCAATGCAAGTAAGACGAGTAATTAAAAGGAGTTACAATTGTATACACAATTTTTAAAATTAAATGCTTTAGTCAAAGTGTGCTTTTAAAATCAGCAGCAGCGAGTACAATAAGCAGCAGCAGCCTCTGTAACCCACATTAGCAGCCTTGATCGCCGCGTTAATACTGGAAACGGTTTATTGATGACGTGTTCTGCATATGGGAGGGGGGCGAGCAAAGCGCTCTCAAATTTGTTGATGCATTAAACAAGAATCAAGAAAATCTTTTCTTCACCTCCAATGTCAGCAAAGTGCAGGCAGATTTTTTAGACGTCCATATAACCATTGAAAATAATACTGTGACTACATCGTTGTTCCGAAAACCTACAGCCGGAAACAGTATATTACATGCCAGTAGTAAACATCCTCAACATGTGATTGCTAATGTTCCATATGGTGAATTACTGCGTGTTAAAAGAATAAGCAGTACTCATGAGATATTTGAACAGGAGGCCAAAAATACCATTTGCAGACTTAAAGCTAGAGGTTACAATGATAAAATTTTGAACAGTGCCCTGAGACGTAGCCGTGAAAAATCTAGGGAATCTCTGTTAAGATCTGAAGCACTAGAGCCAATAACTGATAACAATACTCCTCGCTTAATTCTGACTTATAGCAAACAGTAAAGACAAATTAGGTCTATTGTTAAGAAACACTGGCCTATCCTTATGACCAATGGTTTCTTCAGTGATACATTACCGATCACTCCTACAATAACCTACAAAAAATCTAAAAGCATGCACAACAGTCTGGTGAAAAACAGTCCAGAGCTAGGTAGTGGCAGCACCTGGCTAAAACAGAAAGGTTTTTTCAAATGCTCCTCATGTAGGGCGTGCAAATTTGGTATAAATACCACACACTACAGCACACCCTTCAGTTCCATCAGTAAAGCTATCCGGGGTAATTACAATTGTCATAGTGATTTTGCAGTATATGTCCTGACATGCACCTGTGGCCTACGATACATAGGCAGTACCAAACTACAGGTGCATGTCAGGATTCTGCAACACTTACGGGCAATAATAAATAACGACAACACATACCCGGTAGCGCGCCAATTCAGGTCAACTCACAACAATGACCTGTCAAATTTGACATATTTTGTCATAGATGTGGTGGCTCCTCTTAAACGGGGAGGAGACAGAGAGAGATTACTGAGGAAGAAAGAAACAGAATACATAGTGGAGCTTGACAGTAAATATCCTAATGGACTGAACACCACAGAAGATTTACATCATTTGTTATAATTATTCACATGGTATGAGTTCATTTTGTGTGCATTACAGGCTACATCAAAGGTAGATACAAAATAAACCTTTATGTTTCTATCATTTATTCTTTAAGGTCTTCCAGAACTATAATCTTCGTATGAAACATAGAAAATCTGATTGCATCAAGTTGCACCATGGGTGAACCAGTTGAAAAATTCAACTAAGATGAAAAATAAAGCTGATATTATGATCCGTAATTGTTATACTCTCACAAAAATACCATGTACATATTGATGAGTATTAACTTTTTGTAAATAACAAAAAGGTTTTTCTGCTTTCACTTTTTTCACATTATCACATTTTATTATTTTCTTCTAGTAATAACTAAGGGTTTGATAAGCATTACGGGCACTTGAAGCATTTTTGATGCATTGAACATGATTATCAATTACGTTCACATACATGAATTTTGAAATCCAGTATAGATATAATTGTTAGGTATATTGATACAAGTTATGAAATTTGGATGGTCAAATATTTAAATTTTGATTACTGATGTATATAGATATATTATATGTAAATTTGTGTAAATAAGAAATATGTGTATATATATATTTTTTTACCTGTATATACATTGTTTCAATTTTTTGCTGGATTATTTTTATAATGATGTTAGTTTCATGACTTCAAAATTCAATATCTAGTATGATGGAGAAATGGACTATGCATTCATGCAGTTATATTGTTTTTGTGCCCTTTAAGTTTATATGGGTTTGCACCTATTCGATGTATGGATGAGTATTTCATCTATGTCTATGCACCATGTGATTCACTATGGAGGTGGAGCATCACGTACTAAAAAAATGTATTTAAATGTTTGCTGACCAGGTGTATGGTGTGTGATCAAGAAAGAGTGCTCGAAACGCGTCGCCTGAGAGGATGAAAAAAATCTCCCTTACTGCAGCCTTGGGTCCGTGTCTTCATCGCAGGAGTTTGCTGATATGAAGACTTTGTTCATATATATATATATATATATATATATATATATATATATATATATATATATATATATATATATATATATATATATATATATATATATATATATGTATATCTATATATATATATATATATAATATATATTGTTACTTACAAAAAGGAGCTGAAAATTCTACATCTAAATTGAGAGCTAGAAGCCAAAAGTGCCTGTAGGATTGGAACTTGAATTGTTCAGTGACCCTTATCCAAACTACTCCAAGAAACTTAAAGTTCGGGCTCTCTCAAGTTCGAAAAGGTGAAGGCACCGAAAAATAGTCTTAATGTAACTGATAACCAGCCATTAACAAACTGTCTCTGTGCAAACTGAAGACTCTGTCCCACGACGAATTTCTGAAGGACTGAACACCAAATTCAAGAACTAATGATAGTAAATGCTCTCCAGCCTGCCGAAAACTGAACATCTAGGCAGTAACAAGAGAGTGCACTAATTCCCCGCAATAACTTACTTGCAAGGTTGAAGCTGAATCTTCTGCTGAAATATAATGCTCAGCAGGTGGCGCTGACGCCTTAGAAATACACCGGCTATGCCACCACTGCTGCTCGAGCATAACCTGGTGTATGCAGAATTCTAGAAGGAGACACGACTACTAGCCTCCCCAAAACTAATTCTATGTCAGGACGGAGGCTCCGATTATGCTGTCTCATTTCTTTACTACCAAAAAATACAGCAGCCAATCACAATAGTAAAGAAAAAGCAATAAACTACATATCCCATGAACCCCTAGGATACCATAGAGTAGGTGTAGTATAAAAGGTATTATAGAGGACAGTCCTTCCTCTTTCTTTGCTGCTCTGCAGCCAGTTAAGTGCATTTTTGACTTTATTCCTTGCGCTTTGTGCATTACTCTTTGCGCTTTGGGAAATTTTGGCTAAAGTTATTGCGTGCTTGCTCCGCTTACCTTACTATATATGTTATTGCCGATTGCTATTATCGCTTGTGTTGTAGCGCTTGCCTTCGCGCTGGTTTTGCCTTGGGGGCGTGTGGTCACCCCCCGCATGCGAGCTTGCTCTTCTGCGCCTGCTTTTACTGTTGTGGAGTGGGAGTGGGAGCTGTGAAACGCGCGTTCCTCGCGCGTCTCTCATTTTCAGCCGGCGTTTGTTTTCTGTGTCGCGCATGCGCAGTACCTTCGTCTCGTGCTTCAGGTGACCGTCGGTACAGCGCATTACATGCATTCCTGGCGTTTGTGAGGAGGAATAGCAGCGCGTCTTCGAGCATCTGTCAGAAGACATTGAAATCGGCTTTCTAAGCCTCTGCCCACCTGCCGGCTGTCAGGCTTCCTATACGCCCTTTTGTCAGAGAGGACTAAGGGTTGTAAAATTTAAAGTAGGCTTTGCCTAGAGTGTTACAAGCCCTCCCTCCACATTCAAATTGTTCATTCAGGTCAGTTTTTTCTTGACTGAGGCTTGTTCTTGGGGTCGCACTCCCCCTGAATACCCTAAGGGTGTGAATTTTGAGTCCTTTCCTCTGTGGGCTATTTACTATTCTTTGTTTACCAAAGATGGGAGATTATTATGAAGAGGAGGGCTTCTACCATGATGAAGAGGAACCTTCTGGTTCCATGGATATGGAGTATGAGGGACAAGCTTTCCATTCCAATCTTGCTCCTTTACAGTTACACCTCGCTGCATATGCATCTCAGCAGGGATGGTTGCCGCCTTCTGGGCGTTCCTCTAGATCTCCCAAGAATCCGCATGTGGCAGACTTTGTTAAACTGGCGCATTCTCTGGCTGCACCCAAATCCTCTAAGAAGGGGAAACGCTCTAAAAGGTCTTGCACACCTTCCCCTTCCACTTCTGACTCTACATCTTCTGAATCCGAGGCGCCTCCTCCTAAGAAGAAAGCTCGTAAAGAGCACTTTGTTGATGCCCCATCTAAGCCTCCGGTGCAAATTTTGAGCCCACTGAAATTGTGCATCCTAATTCTTCAGCCTGGTTACCTTCCCCTGAGGTGGCTGCTTATGTTCAGACTAATATCAGGCGATCTTTTGAAAGAGACGTGCAAGCACGTTTAAGATCTGAGTGTCCCCGTCCTGATCTGTCCGACAAGTTAGCGGAGACTCCTGAGGTAGACCCTACAATGGTAACTTATTTACGGAAGTATTCCAAGGATCCTAAAATGGGTCTTGACAGGTCATGGAGATCCTGTCAGGATAAGATGCTAGATCTTCTTGGCCCTCTCACAAAAATTTTGGATTCAGCATTTCGAGTGAAAGACTCTGACGCCCTGATTGATCTGGAGGAGATGGTAGGATGGGCTCAGCGGGCTATATGCATGCTTGGTAATGCTAACTGCGCCCTAAATAGTGAGCGCCGTCGCTCAATACTCATGAAGCTTGATCCTAAGCTCACTGACCTGGCTCCTTCGGAGTCTGGGCCTCTAGCTCAAGGTTTGCTCTTTGGTCAGCCGTTTTTAAAAGAACTCTCCAGTTTTGTGGCCGCCTTCAGAGGCTTGGACAGGGCGCAGGCCAACCTGCGTAGAGCTTTCCGTCCGGTTTTCGGTCGGGCTGGACGAAGGGGGCGTTCGTCCGGCCGTGGAACTTCCCAACCTAATCAGAGAGGTCAGTCCCAAAGAGGAGGCGGACAGGAGTCCTACAGTTCTGGAAAATCGAAGTTCTACCCTTCAAGGAAAGGTCGGGGTCAGTACTCCAAAGGTGGATACGGAGGTGCCCAAGGTGGTCGCCCGGATTCCTCAGGTGAGATTAATTCTGTCTTCAGAAGTAATTTTGGGGGGCAGGTTGAGATATTTCCTTCCAAATTGGCAGTTAATCTCCAGCGATGCTTGGGTGTTGGAGACGGTCCAAGGCTACAAACTCGAGTTTTACGCTCACCCTCTCCAACACCATCCTCCTACTCCCCATGTTTTTTCCCTAAGAGATGAGGAATTCATCTCCACAGAGATAGAGTCTCTACAGGCGAAAGGGGCCATAGTCCTTTCTTCCCCTCATCCAGACGGCTAGATCAGCAATGTCTTCCTGATGGAAAAGAAAGGAGGGGCTTCTCGTCTAGTCCTCAACCTCAAAGACTTCAACGGCGGAGTGGTGTACCGTCACTTCAAAATGGAGGGTATTCACCTTCTAAGGGAACTCTTGCGGTAAGGAGACTGGATGGTTCGTCTGGACTTGAAGGATGCGTATCTTTCAGTTCCAATCTATGCTCCTCATCATCGCTTTCTCCAGTTTCAGTGGCTGGGAAAGTGGTACGAGTACACGGTCCTTCCGTTCGGTCTGTCTTCCGCTCTGTGGTGCTTCACAAAGCTATTGCGTCCAGTTGTAGAGTCCTTGCGGGCCCGTGGGGTCAGATTGATTGTTTACCTGGACGATTTTCTTTTGATGGCCCAGTGTCCTCTCCTTTTACAACGACATCTGCATTGGTCCATCAATCTTTTGCAATCTCTGGGATTTCTTGTGAATCCTCAGAAGTCGGACTTTCGTCCTTCTCAAACCATGGATTTTCTGGGGTTCAAAATCGACTCAGTTGCTTGTCAACTTTTGCTCCCGGGACAGAAGATCAGAGCGATCAAACGGGAATTGCATTTGGTTTTGTCCAAACAGATGGTTTCCTTGCAATCGGTAGCTCGAATTGTGGGTCTGTTGTCCTCTTCAATTCAAGCAATCTTTCCTGGTCCTCTACACTATCGGGCCCTTCAGCGTCTCAAAATCCGTCATCTTCAGAAGGGCTTGCGGTATTCCGATATGGTTCCTCTTTCAGAGGACGCCAAGTGGGAGATGCTGTGGTGGTTAGACCACATGGAGTCCTGGAACGGATGTGCTCTTTTCGGTCAGACTCTAGAGGTTGTGATCGAGTCAGATGCGAGTCTTTGGGGATGGGGAGCTCGGTGCGGCTCTCTGACGACAGGGGGGCGTTGGTCTCCAGAGGAGTTGTCCCTCCATATCAATTGCTTGGAGTTTCTTGCGGGCTCTTTTGCGATTCGTTGTCTAACCCCCCATGCAACGAACTGTTGCATTCTTTTACGCATGGACAATATTTCGGCTGTGCAGTATGTCAACATGCTCGGAGGTACGAAGTCCATGCTCCTGGCAGAAATTGCCAAGGACTTTTGGCACCTGTGTCTGCAACGTCAGATCACAGTTATTGCCGAATACCTTCCAGGTCGCCAAAATCAAGTAGTGGATTGGAATTCTCGCCATCTGAGGGATGCCAGCAATTGGAGGCTTCACCCTCGGGTGTTTCGGCTCCTGTCCCGAACTTGGGGTCCATGTCATCTGGATCTCTTTGCTTCTCGGCTGAACATGAAGGTTCCTCAATTTTACAGTTGGAGACCGGATCCCGAGGCTCTGGCCACGGACGTGTTCCTTCAGACCTGGCCTCCTCTTCTATGCTATGCCTTCCCTCCCTTCATAATGATTCCAAGGGTTCTGGCCCGCGCGAGGCACTTTCTGTCGGAATTGATTCTGGTCACTCCTCTGTGGAGGGCCCAACCGTGGTTTCCGATTCTTCTGGAGATGAGTTGCTCTCCTCCTATTCTGCTTCCCAACCTGCAGAATCTGTTGCTGGACCCTCTGAGAGATCCCCACCCTCTCATTCTGTCGGGTCAGCTTCGGTTAGTGGCATGGCGGATTTCGGGGGGACATTGGCAAGTCCCTGGGCTTTCTTCGGAGGCTGCCCGATTTATCGGGGCAGCTTGGGCTCCCAACACACACAAGCGTTATGCTTCATCTTGGAAACGATGGTGTGATTGGTGTGCACAACGGTCAGTGGATCCCTCTTCTGCAGATGTCACTTTAGTTTCCAATTTCCTGGCTTTCCAGGCTTCTTCGGGTTTGGCCTACAGGACAATTAACAACTTTCGTTCTGCGATTTCAGCTGGTCATGTCCCTGTTGATAGTAAACCTATTGGTGAGCATCCTCTTATTTGCAAATTACTCAGAGGTATTCGGATGGAAAAACCTCCTTGCCCAAAGTATGCCGCCTTATGGGATGTTTCAGTGGTTTTACGTTTCTTGGATTCATGGCCTTCTAATTCTTTGCTCTCTCGCAAACAGTAATCTGCCAAACTAACCATGTTGTTATGTTTGCTTTCTTGCAAACGTGTATCTGATGTTCGTGCCTTAGATCTGGCTGGACGTCTTTTCACCCCAGAAGGGGTTTCTTTTACTATTTCTCGCCGTACTAAGTCTAACACTTCTTGTGTCTCATATCCTTCTTTTCCTCACAATCCCAAACTCTGTGTGATTCAATGCATCAGAGATTATGAGGTGAGTACTGCTCCTTTTCGTAGCAATCTCCAAGGTCAACTGCTTATAGCTTTACAGAAACCGTTTAAGCCTGTTTGTCCTGCCACTTTAGCAAGATGGGTTCGTTGGCTCATGAAGGAGGCGGGCATTGATGTCTTTTTGGTGCCCACTCGGCTAGAGGAGCTATGGCCTCTAAGGCTTTTTCCTTGGGTGCCGGCCTCCAAGATATCTTGAAGGCTGCTGATTGGTCTTCAGAGTCAGTGTTTAAAACATTTTATTTTAAAACTATTATGCATGTTGCTTCTGTTGTGGGAGATCAGCTTTAAACAAGCATAATCGGAGTCTCCGTCCTGACATAGAATTTAAAATTTGCTAACATTCGTGCCAAGAATTTTCAATTCTATTAAGGACAGGAGGTGGGGATTATCCCACCCTTATTTATATATATGCATTGTATTGATCATTGCTTTTACACTTGTATTTTATGCATATGTTGTATTTTTTTTCCCTCCCTTATCCTTTATCCATGCTTCCTTCATCTGGTAGTTTTTGGATATTACAGATTTGTTTTTTCATTTCAGGTTCTGATCCTAAATGATTGCATTTGGTCGTGTCCCACGGGCCAGCGGTGGCTGTTCTTCGGACGGTTTCTCCAGTTGTAGCATTCTGTTTAGGACGTCCTGGACCCTTGGCCATCCGTCTTTCTTCTGGTTCATTGTTCTGCTCCCCGAAGACTGGGTTTCGTGTTTATCTTCATATCTTGTTGGATTCCTGGAACTTTTACTTGTATGACTTTACTTATGACTGAACTGTTCTACACAAAGAAAGAGGAAGGACTGTCCTCTATGATACCTTTTATACTACACCTACTCTATGGTATCCTAGGGGTTCATGGGATATGTAGTTTATTGCTTTTTCTTTACTATTGTGATTGGCTGCTGTATTTTTTGGTAGTAAAGAAATGAGACCGCATAATCCTCGCCTCCTGTCCTTAATAGAATTGAAAATTCTTGGCACGAATGTTAGCAAATTTTAAATTCCTGGAAATGTATTGAAGCGCGGAACTAGACTAACGTCCGTATGCTTCAAAATGACTGTTGAAGTGCACAGAGCGCATTAAGCGCGAGCGCGAACACCTGCCTGCAAAATTAATACCTGCCAAACACTAGAACGCTAATCTACACGGGGGGAAAGAGAGAACCCTAAAGGCGGCCATTAAGACCAGTAAGGAAAACCTACAGGTAAGAACCCTACCTACAGGAGAATCGGCGCAGTCGACTCCAAGGGTAATTTAATATCTTTTTCCTAGGACCACCTCCTAACTGACCGGGGCTGAGGGGTCTCGACAATCCAATCCTGACAACAGTAGGGAAAGTGTTGGATAACGGAGGGGATAACATTACTATTTCCACTCCATGGAGTGCAAGAGTAGGGAAAGTGTTGGATAGCGGACGGGAAAAAATTACTATTCGCACTCAAGGGAGTGCAACAGTAGGGAAAGTGTTGCATAGCGGGGGAAATAATTTACTATTTCCACTCCAGCAAGTGCAACAGTAGTAAAAGTGTTGGATAGCGGAGGGTAATAATTTAGTATTCCCACTCCATGGAGTGCAACAGTATGGAAAGTGTTGGATAGCGTAGGGGATAGAATTACTATTCCCACTCCAAGGAGTGCAACAGTAGGGAAAGTGTTGGATAGCGGAGGGAATAAAATTACTATTCCCACTCTAACAATTGCTACAGTAGGGAAAGTGTTGGATAGCGGAGTACAATAATTTACTATTCCCACTCCAGCAAAATAATAAACATAATATTTAACAAATACTTAAATAATTTACTTCCCACCAAATACCCCTATAAATGACACCACCAATATTGTAAAACATGACACAATTAACATAATTACTTAACAATTAATTAACTAATAACAATGAACAATCAAATTAAAAACAATCAGTAATACATTAATTCACACTATTAAGACTATAAAATAGCAATAACTAAATATTATATAAAAATATATTACATTTTAATTACTTCCCACACTACTCACCTATAAATCCACAACCTGCTCCTAAAAAAATGACACCATTTACATATTTACCAATTAATTATTAATAATAAGCAATAAATAAACAACTAATGATACATTATTTAACACAATTAACAATAAAACATATTAAATACCCAAAGATTAATTAATAAAAATGTATAATTAATTATTTATAATTAAATAACTTCCCACCCTACTCCCTAATAAACCCACAACCCACTCCTAAATAAATAAGACAATTAAAATATTTACCAATTAATAATTAACATCCAATTAGTAACTAATTAGTAACAAATTATTTAACACAATTAACAAAATAAACTTGTAAATACATAAATATTAATTAATAAAGTTAATAATTAATTAATTATAATTAAATTACTTCCCACCCTACTCCCCTATAAACCCACAACCCACTCCTAAAAAAATAAGACACTTAACATATTTACCAATGCATAATTAATCATTAATAACCAATTAATAACTAATTAACAACAAATTATTTAACACAATTAACAAAATAAACTAGTAAATATATAAATATTAATAAATAAAAGTATTAATTAATAATTTAATTACTTCCCTCCCTACTCCCCTATAAACCCACAACCCGCTCCTAAAAAAAGACAGTTAACATATTTACCAATTAATAACCAATTACTAACTAATTATTAACAAATTAATTACGACAATTAACAATATAAATTATTAAATACAAACATATGTATTAAATAAAATTATTAATTACAATTAAATTACTTCCCACCCTAATCCCCTATAAACCCACAACCTGCTACTGAACTAAAACGCAATATTTAATTTTTATAAAATTAATAACTTCTAAAAATTATTCAAGTCAAGTCAAGAAATACTTTATTTCAGCCTCACAAGACCATAAAAGCAAAAGCTTGACAATTTAAAATTCAATACAGGTTATCAATTGAAAAAAATATTATGTACAGCTAAACATTTGAAGAGAATTAAAAAAGAATTGAGAAAGTATTAAATGGCATAGTAAACATTAAGGTCATCATTAGTCGCCATCCTCACGGTACAACCGACCGCCCACCATAAGGGCGGGGGTCCCGTGGGGGCAATTAGGATGCGCCCGCCACAGTGGCAGGCGCATCCCGTATTTTTAACATTGCGGCAGGCGGTGCTGAAAGCACCACCCGCCGCAATGCTAAAAATACGTCTTGTGCATTTCAAAGCACAATATGGCAGGCACCATGCAGTCCCTGTCACGTTGTTCTTTGAAAGGCAGGTACCCCCCATGTGCACCCCCCCTGGAGTCCATGGGGGCCCGCAACGGGCCCCCAAATCAGACTCCGCATGCCTTTCCGTGGCGGCATTGCCGCCCTGGAAAGGCATTGAAACATGCACAATTTAATATGGCTAGCGGTGTCTTTCAGACACCGCCACCATATAGAATCCTTTTCCACCCGGTCGACATGCCGACCGGGCGGAAAAGCGGCGGACAGTCTTTCCGTCCGCCGCGGACCCCCCCAGCCATTTTAATATGGCAGGGGGTCTTTTCTAAAGGGATGGAGGGCGGATTGCCCCCGCCGGGCCGGCGGTAACTACCGCCGGCCAGGTGGGGGCAATCCGCTCGCCATCCTAATGGGGCCCCAAGTATGTTCGATGTAAAGTGCTAGATAGTATATTAATAAAAAACAGATTTAAATACAAGGTCCCATACATGATTGGTTGATAAAACGGAATAATCAAGATGGAGTTTTCTTTAGAACTGCACGGTAAGCGCACCACATTTAGAATAAGTAGCGGGAAAGTGAGTATACAATTGGCATGCTGGTGTCATGCTTAAGAATCCTGTAAGCAATGTTTGGTTCCAAGATTCCTACAAAGTTGTTGCAACCAGCGAGCCCTCTTTGCCTAATACGTGGGGCAGAAAAACAGCACATGCAAATCAGTCTCCGTACAATTTTTAGAAGACGGGCAATCCTTCGTAGGGCTAGCACCTCACTTAAAGGTAAAAGCACATAAAGGGAGTACACCATACCTAAACTGCAAATAAAGACTTCTAGCTAGGGAAGGCTGAATGTCATCTATGTTAGATTCTAAGATGTATTGCAGTTTAACCTCTATGAAGGATGATGTAAGTGTGCCTGTCCTGGGGCTACTTTGTAGTTGGTTGTAGTGGTATTCCTGGAATTTTTTTATCAATACTTTTCTTGGAGTTGCCAAAGAACTCTGTTTCGGACTGTCCCATAAGTGACCCATTCCAATGGAAAAGAAGGAATTCTTAATATATGTGAGCCAGGGAATTTTACTTGCTCTCCTAAAATTTGCTACCTCTGCTCCATACAGGGTGGCCCCTCTGGCTTGCACCCTTACAGGGTGGCCCCTCTGGCTTGCACCCTGTATGTTTCCAGTACCGGCCCCAGATTCTTGTTTGCACACTTCCTTTGCTGTTTTGCAGGAACCCCAGATGTTTGCGTCAGTTTAAGACAAGCCTTCTGTAATGGTCGGGTTTTCTGATTAGATGGGATCAGCCCCTAGGGGCCCCTCCAACCCAGCCAGAACGTAACCACATCCCTCCTCAGGACCATCTATCAAGGCACCTGGGTACCTACCTGAGGATGGGGAACTCGCAATATACAAGCTCATATTATCAGAAACACCACTAAATCTATAGGGATACTAAGAATACTCACTGATTACTAAGGATATCCATGCCCTACACTACACTTATATACCTTATAGTCTCGCGGCCACTCAGACCCAGACTAATCTACCCTGGGGCAGATATGACACACAATCCGGTGCGTCTACACACGTGGGTCTGCAGCCCCAGTGCTCTCCCTTATTTCCAAACGGTTCGCAATCCGGCAAACCTACACGCCAGTATCCCCCCTGGCGCTCTCACTTACACAAGCCACAATCCTGTGGGTATCCACGCTGGTAATCCAACCCAGCGTTCTCACTAACGCCGCATATCAACGACGACCACATTCCTATGAACACCTTCAGTTATATGTTGGGGAAGTCTCTCTCTCCCTATTCACTAAGGGCTTGCTACTACAATATTAGGAGTTAGCCAATTAATATAATGTACCTCTTATTCTTGGTATCATAGGTCCACTCGCTCCCTATTTATGTGATCACCACTTACCTGATTGGGGTTACTCATCCATTCATGTAAACACTAAACACCTAGGAGATACATTTACCTGGATTGAACAAGAATACAAGGCGCATTTCAGTTTACTACAAACTGGGGGTTTTATTAGAACAATATTAAAGTACACATATACAAAACTATGGGGTCTCTATAACTAGCAGTAACTTTGACACACCGCTGAAAGAAAAAGGATTAAACATACAATAGCTTAGGGAATAAGAACAAGATTAAGGAACGAATTCACCTTGGGAGTGTGAAGTCTTGCTCTAGCTGTCATCTGGGTTCCTCTCTCGTCTGTGCCTTGGCTCATCTCAGACTCTCTCTCTCTCCTGCACTCTTGGATACACCTCTGCGCTGATCACTTTGCACTGGACTCCTCTCCCCCACGAACTGTCTCCACCTTCCAGCTTCAATCTAATGGTTCCTGCCGCTCTAATGCTTTTCATTCCACTAGCTTGTTCACTCTGTCTCTGCGCCAATGTCCAAATAGCTCCAGCTGCTCCCACAGGTTAGTCCACGATCTCTCCTCCGTCTCTTCTAAAAGGCATTACTTCAGACTCCAGCTATTCACACCTCCTCCTGATAAGTAACTGCTTCTGACTGCTTCCTTCAGTTCCAGCTCACTATTCAACTCAGCTCTCTCCAGCTTGAACCCTCTCTCTCTGCCAACTCCACTCAACTGCTTACCACTCCTCCACCTCAACACGACTGACTGGCTCCGCCACCTCCATTCGACTGCTTACCACTCCTCCACCTCAACACGACTGACTGGCTCCGCCACCTCCACTCGACTGACTGACTCCGCCTCTGCACTTCACTGATATAAAATGCTGTTTCCTCATGGAAAGTTCCAGCCATCAGCCTGCCGCCCACCAGATCTCTGCATCACCTCGCATCAAGGACACACACCCAGCCGGCCGGCCTTTTGTTGTGTCTTCCACACAGAGAATAATACAGCCTACCGATAAGGGCTGGCCCAGACCGGTTCTCTCCAAGTGAAAAACAGCTTTAACTATAAACTTTACCTTTACCCTGAAAAGCCTCTCAGCTCCCTCAAGATGGAGTCCCTCTAGTTCTAGGACTGAAAGGGATGAAATGTCCCTTAGCTCTGCCAGAATACCTACATAAACCATACCAATGTGTCTAGTATGTCAAAGCCAATAGGCAATAGACAGGTTAGAGTCAAGAATAAGGGATCTATCATCATATTAAGCAGCTATCCTCTTCTAGGTCTGGAAGAAAGGGCTTAAAAGGGCCAACACAGGCTAAGAATACCTATCCTAGATGTGAGCAAGACTAAGATCTATATCACTGCTAAATAGAGCCAAAAACTCTGCCATTACACCTTCCTAATTTGGTCACCCCACTCCATTTTCTCATTGAAGGATAATCCCAGATATACGCATACAGGTACTTTTTCTAAGAAATCCCCTGCTAGATGTGGATTGGGTCTTTTTGAGTGCCCAAACACCTATGTATTTTGTTTTTTGGGTGTTAATTTCCAACCCTCTATTTTTGCGGAGTAAATTTAAAAATATTCAAAGCCTTTTGGATACCCATCGGTGATTTCGACAGTAGGAGGGTATTGTTAGCGAACATCAGGGCAGGTATCTTGCGTCCCGCAACCTATTGAGCATCTATATACCCTCCCACTGTCAAGGCTGCCACTAGGCCATTAATAAAAATGCAAAAGCGGTTGGAGCCAAGACACACCCGTCTCACACCTCTCTCTATGGGTATACAGTCAGTGAGGTCACCATTCTTCCCATATCTGATTTGAGCATAGTTATTCACATGCAATCCTTTCAAGATCTCGCAAAGATATGGAGGCGCCTCCAGGTCGGATAAGATGGCCCATAGTATTCCCCTAGGGACTAGATCAAAGGCCGATTTTAGGTCCACAAAGATCATATAGAGACTGCCACCCTCCAAGATCACTGCTTTCCAGTGCAATAATTGCAACCTGAATGCTTGGTCAAATGTGGACGTTTTTGTTCGAAAGCTGGCCGGGTAAGGGCTAAGAATGGAAAACTCCTCCATCCAGTTTTGCAATAGGTCCAGAAGCACTGGGGCAATAACAATGTAAGCAGCATCGATGAGACTAATGGGCTGATAGTTCGCAGGAAGGAGGAGTGAGCCTTTCTTGAAGATATGGATGATTTCCACCCCTAGCCAAGTTGTCGGATTCTCCATTCCCTGGAGAATAGCATTAAAAATGCTCCAAAGGTACGGATCCCAAACACAGGGCTCGGTGCGATAAAGATCTCCAGGGATCCTATCTAGGCCTGGAGCCTTTGCATGTAATACTCGAGAAATTGCAGCCGTTACCTCTTTAACAGAAATTGCAGGAGTATCCGGAATTGGATGGATGTTGGAGCGGGGCATGGATTTCGGCTTGCTCAAAAATACCCTCCACCCTACTGTAGAGTGACTTGAAATGGGCCCTCCATACTGCGGCACCCAAATTTGGTTTGAATGCATGTTTGTCGAAAACATTAATAAATATATTATAATTAAATTATTTCCCCCCTATAAACCCACAACTCGCTACAGAACAAAAATTCACAAAAATTACTTAACATAAAATTAATTACTTCTAAAAATGTCAAACATACATTAGAAAAGTAAACTATACTTTTAACACATTTACTAAAATACAGAACACTAAAATACATTTCGATATTATTAACAACGTTTTTTGACTAACAATATTACTAACTTCGATATTAACAAAACCAATATTTCTTACCTGCATGCTGATATTCTGGTCGATGATATTCTTGCAGGTCGAGATTGTGTCACATCGATATTTAAACATCGATATTATGGCATATCGATATTTAAACATTGATATTATGACTCTATACCAGGCACCACAGTGCTTAAAACCAGACTTGGTCCTCAACACAGCAAGAGGTAAATCTCAAAAGAAATCGACAAAACGTCGACCAAAGGCCGTCAAAAAGTGACAGAGGGGTAGCTCTTCTCTGGATCAGTGCTTCCTGTCATGGAAAGAAAGGAACTGACATCAGCACGCAATGGGTGGCCCATTATAGGTAACGCAAGTTCACTTCTGGGGAGAACGACAACAGATGTGGAGCCGATCTACGTCACCTCCCTTAATGCAGGGGTATTGCTCACGAAAAATCTTCCGGATACTGTCAAACACCTGGGGAAATTCTAAAGTAAGGGATCTGCAGCTAGAAGTCTGAATCAGATTTGGTCTTTCATGCTCAGGTTTTATCAAGTGTAATCCCTAGTGACTTAATATAATTTGAGATAGATAGTTTCCAGTTTAATGCAGTTAGGCTGTCAAGTCAGCTATGAACAGGACTGGACTTTCCTTTTGGTTGGATTTGGAGGAGTTCCATTTTGATAGGGTCAGCATTAAGTGGTTGTTGGTGAGCCAGGACTGTACCATGGAGAGAATGTTGTTTAGGTGCTGGATGTATTTAGATGACAAGATTTGAAGGTAGAGTTGGGTGTCATCTGCATAGAGATGTTAGGCAGATCAGTCTTGTTTCATGATATCTGCAAGTGTTTCCACATAGAGTTTGAACAAGGCAGGAGACAGAACTGATCATCGGGAACTCCTTGTGGGACTGATACGGCTGGTCAAGTGGATTTGTTCAGTTTGATTAGGTGAGATTGTTTATTTAGGTATGAAGCAAACCACTGAAGGACAGCGCCATTGATACATGCAAGCTGTGAGAGAATGTTTAGGAGAATGCTGTGTTTGACAGTATCAAAGGCCACTGAGAGACCCAGGAGGATTAAGAGGCAGGTCTGACCATCATCCAGAGATTTGTGTAAGTCATCAGTGATGTTCTGGATTGCAGTCTCTATACTGCAGCCTTTCCTGAACTCAGATTGGAAGGTGTCATGTAGGTGGAATTTTTCAAAATGGCTATTGAGTTGAGAGAGCTTACATTTTTCGATAGTTTTGGCAAGATGAGGGAGGTTGGTTATAGGTTTTTAACTGTTAAGGCTATTCTGGTCGGAGTCTGGCTTTTTGATGAGGGGGATGTCTTGGCAGAGTTATGGGGAGGCCAGCAAAGAGCTGCTGGATAAGGAAAAGTTAATGATTTTATTCCAATTCGAGGAGATAATGTATCTGAGATTTTTGAAGCGAGGAGGAAAGTGGGTCAGATGGTTGTGATGTTGGCTTCAAGCATGCAAACATTTTAATGACTTCTGAGATATTTTCAAACTTGGTCTAGATTGTACTGTGTTTCAGTTGTATGTGATTGTGGATGGTGTTCCAGGCCACTGAGAAGGTGGGTTTGGGGTGCCCACCATTGATTGTAGGTGTGGTAATGTGGGGGGCATCTTTGGTAGAAGGGGTATTGTGCATGGGGCATGAATTGAAGAGGTAGAGGGGTCCAGTGAGAGTTCGATGTTTGTTATTTTTCAGAGAAGAATTTGGTGAACTCTTCGCATCACTTAACAATCATAAGTTGAATGTGGTGGGAAGGAGGAGGTTTGTTGTTTAATGATGTTGAAAAGGTCTTTCAGTCTGTTCATGAAGTGTTCAAGGTGGGCTCGGAAGAAAATTGATTTTCCCCCCAGAGAGATGGGTCAGTGAGGGATGGTGTCTCCAGTTTCTTTCAGCCAGCCTAAACGACATTTCTCTTTATTAAAGTCTGTATTGAACAAGCATCTGGAAGGGATAGTTCTAGATTTCTGGAGTTTTAGAGGGGTGACAGTGTCAAGACGTTCTGCCATTTTAGTGTTATAGTGGGAGGTGAGATAATCAGTCGAAGTAAGGTCCTGTGGTGGCAGAATTTGGGAACTGATTAGGGAGTCTAACTCTGATTGGGGAATTTAGTGCATTTTTCTGGATGTATGACGTTACAACGCATACTTTTACAACGCCTACCTTTACAACGCATTTTTTACACCGCAAGATCCATTACAACGCATACCATTACAATGCATGCCATTACAACGAATTCTTTGAAACTACCTTTACAACGCATACTACATTTACAACGCATACCATTACAACGCATTACATTACATTGCATGTAAAGTAAGTATTGGATAGTGTAGGGGTAAACATTACTATTCTAACTCCAGGGGGTGCAACAGTAGGGTAAGTGTTGGATAGTGTAGGGGTTAAAATTACTATTCTAACTCCAGGGGGTGCAACAGTAGGGTAAGTGCTGGATAGTAATGCTATGCGTTGTAATGGTATGCGTTGTAATGACTGTGTTGTAATGGCATGCGTTGTAGTGGTATGCGTTGTAGTGTCATGCGTTGTAATTACTGCGTTGTAAAAGCATGCGTTGTAATGGATGTTGCATTGTAAAAGTTTCGTTGTAATGGTAGTGCGTTGTAAAAGTTGCGTTGTAAAGTTGTTCCCCCATTTTTCTCATCCAGTGCTTAGGACAATTATTATGGGTGTGGAGCTTAGGTTGGTTGATATTGAGATAGAATAGAATCAGGTGTGGTAGGGCCAGTCCGTGCGTAGAATGTAATGGAGGGATATGGTATTATGGTTGGAGATGGTTGCATCAAGGGTAGAGTCTTTCTTGTGAGTTTGCTTTCTACAGTGTTGATTGAGATCTTTTTTTTCAAGGAGGGTGGACACGGCTTGTACTTTTACATCTTAGGCATTGTTCAGGTGCAGGTTAAGGTCTCCTAGCATAATGTATGTGGAATCTTTCATGGAGTTTCGCATTATTAGGTCTATTACATCCTTGAAGAAATGTGTATTTTCACCTGGTGGGTGATAGATGATATAGGGTTTGATAGGGATGGACTCTTTGGAGGAGAGATCAACTCAAAGATATTTAAAGGTAGAGGATTCGGCTTTGTGGAAAGGTTTGAAGCATAGTTTTTGTGTATGACAGCTATTCAACCACCGACACAATCCTTGCGGTTTGCGACAAATGATTGAGTAGCCGGGAGGAGTAAAAAGATCAATAATGGGGGATGAGTGGTCTTTTCACCAGGTTTCGGTCAGAAAACAAATGCCAATTTTATGTAGTAGGATGTTTTCTGCTATTTCAGTGGCATGCTTGAATGCTGACCTACAGTTTAATAGCAAGCAGTTTAGCGCGGGTAATGTTCTCAGTGCAGATTGATTTGGTTGGGTAGTAACTAGTTGAGGAGGGTTGGTGGAGGGGATCCTACTGGTGTCAAGGATGACTGCAATATTGTGGTAGCAGGGTTGAATGGGAGCGCAGTCATTTATGTACCTTCGCATCTCAGATTCCCGCTGTGGCATTCAAGTAGTGGTTCATCTAGGTTTAAGTTGACAATGAATTTAGGGGATAGTTCGACACGGGGTAGATTGTGGGGATTTGGGGTGCATATCAGTGATCAGAGCAGTGTTCACCATAGTTGTGTGATTGGGAAGTGAGTTGGAGCATATGTTTTTTGCCATTTCGTAATAAGGAGATTTCTACCAGAATAGTGTTGATTTTAAGTTGCAGACGGGTGATTAAGGGAATCAGTTGGAAACATTTGGATCTGTGGCAGAAAAAGGGGTAGGTTGGTGGTCATTGTAAGCTGGGGTGGGGTCTATGGTGGGAACTAGCGTGAAGTGTTCGAGGATTGTGAAGATTCTGTTGAGGTGGTTTGGCCTAACTTTGTTGCAGAACCTTTATTTTCAGGTGCTTTATGGCATTCTCGTACTTAGTTCTAACAAAGGGTGATGGAGAATTTTTCACTGCTATTTGGGTGGTTTGTGTGGAGGCCAACTGATTGCCCTCTTCCATTCAGCCAACAGATATTTTGGGACTACCACCTCAAAACATCCAAGTATTCCCACAAAACCATGGAAATAGTCACAATCCGTTCCATCTGTGTTTTCCATTTATTAGGATTTTCCCTAATCTTTTGAAGAGTGTTCGTAAAACGGAAAAGCTCTGATCGGGTGCCACAGCACATATTCATAAGCTCTTCTCTGTACTTCCCTCAAGAAGCCTCTTCTTTTACCCTTCCACTTTTTATTTTACCTTGACCCTCTCTTTCTTTGACCACAGTACACCAGGGGCCATATGTATGAACAGATTTTCCCATAGACACAGAATGGGGAAAAACCTTTGATACATCCGGCTCTAAGCTTCTCGGTTTCACTCCATTCTCGAACATTCTCAATCAGCTCCTTCACATGGGTCCTTAACCCTTTAAACATCAACAATCACAACTCCTTCTCAGTCATCGTCATTCTAGTACTTTATCACAATTGTTTCCTTGCTTAGGTAGAGGAACTTATCCTCCCTATGATACCACAGAAAATGCATCCCCCATTTTCCTTCACCATCTCTTCAAATTCTGTCTTCAGCTATGCAAGATTGATGCGTTGTGAGATTGCCCTACACCTGCTGAATTCCCTGACAGGTCGGTGCACATGGTTTGGCCTTCCATCACACTACTGGATGAGTTATCTCCTTTTTGAGGGGCTAATGCCATCCTTCCGGGCCTCGGTGCGAGTTCCTGAGGCATACTTGGAACTGAAAGAGTTTTGATGGTGCTAATGGATGCCTTAGCTAGGGGGGTTGATCAGAGTGCCTGATAACAGCAGGGTGTTTATTGCGAGAGACACAGGTGAGGTGGCAGTTTCTGAATGACTTGAGGGTGCACAGGCCTCCGTTGAGGGTTCAGTGGCTGTTTCAGTCTCATTTGATATTGGGGCAGGGGCTCTCAGTGTAGTGGTTGCAAAATGTTATGGAGGTGGTCTTACGTTAAGGAGCTCATCCATGAAGACATCTTACTCGTCACCCTGTGTTTCTCTCTCCCGCGTGTGCTCCTCTTTTACATTTTCTTCACTTTCAAACAGGAGGCAGGTCCCAACCGTCCATATAACCTCTCCTCTCCACTTCGCCTGCATTTCCTAATCCTGCATGCTTCAACGGGAATGAGTCCTACTACAGATTTTTAATTCAAACTCCTTTCTCTTCTTTTCGCTTGCTATTTGTTTTCATATGTTTGGGTATTCAAATTAAGTTAGCCTGGGTTGTTGTTTCAAATTGTACATTCTCCTCTTCAAATTCTATATTCGGGGAATGTGGGAAAGTCCGACTGTGAAAAGCTGGTCTGGTATATGATGTCCACTAATGTAAGTGGGCACCTTGCACCGGTCCAGGCAACCCATATGGTGATTTAAGAGGCCTTAGACAACCTTAGAAGCTCTCTAAATGGTAGTTGTGGAGAGCAGCATACAGGCTTAGTCCAGAAGGAGTGTAAAACAGCTTTTCACTCCAGTATGCAATCTTATGGTATAGATTAAGTGAAAAAGAACCAAACAAGATATTTTAAAAAATATGTATTTATGATATAATACTCTCTAACACAATTTTCTACCCAGAGATATGCACAATGCACACAATACTTTAGCAAAGAAACACAGTAAATAGTACGTGATACACAGTGGACCCCAGGGGGCGACCAAACCATATACTAAGAAAATGGTATAAGAACCACTACTCAGGACAGATAATGTCAATAGAGCGTAGAAGAGTATGGGGCCCCAAGGAACCACCCAAGGTGAGTAGATACAGACCCCACGGAGAGCCTGTTCAGTGTGTTACTTGACCTCGTGCTCCGTACAAGTCTATGTGCAAGTTGCGGTTGGATTTTTAAAGATTAAGGACCCTTGCCAGTGGACCCTAAAGAAACCCTGTGGAAGACAGAAGGTTGGAGAGCCACCATAACCATGGATACCCTAGTACCCACTTTACCTACACCAGGGAAGCCAGGTGCATACGTGTGAAGTGGTGTCGGAAACTGCTGTCAAACCCAATGGAGGACTTCAGGAAAGGGCCACTGTTGAAGAAGGAGAAAGTGTCCGGTGGAATCCGAAGGTGGATTCTGAATGGGAAGTACCTTCAAGCAGAGGAGACAGAGTCTATGTCACTCAGGAGTGACCAGGAGACTTGGAAGACGAATGCCCTCCAATGTCTGGTGTTGTAGGATGGGTGACAAAAACCTTGACTTTGCAGCTGTGAGGACCTGGTGATGGACCATGCATGGGAACACCAAATGTGCCCCACATGTAGACTGAGTGGCGCAGGCAAGCGCACCCACCCTGACACTAAATCCTATCTGGGAGGTGGTCACACCTCCCTGTGACAGGATGCCTATTGTTCTGTCTTCCCCTACTCAAGCTTGGCTCAGCAGCAGGAAGCCAGAATCGTGTCTCTGGTCCCAGCAACCATTTTGTGCTGTCCGGGTCAAGAAGGCTGGTACCGGGAACACTGAGAGTCTAACGGAGGGCTATTCCTGTGCTTGGAGTCATACCTCCCAAACCATTTATGTTGTGGGGGTATGATTCCAACATGTTTGATACCAAACATGATAGAATTTGTTGCATCCATTTTCGAGATGGTCACCGCATAATTATGTGGTGCCCCTCTATATAGTACATGGCTGCTTCACTGACAACCCGGGAAAATAGACTCCGTAGGCTGTAGAGGTGTCCTGCTAAAGCAGGGGCACCCTCTCACTTAGAACCAAGCACCCTGCCTTCAGGATTGGAAAGATCTGCTATAGGGGTGACATAGTTTTTAAGTGTAGTGACCTTAGATATAGGAAACCTATATCTTTAGTAAGTGGTGCTAGCAGCAGTTTACACAGGCTGCAATAGCAGGCCTGTAGTTCCATTTTGAATGGTCTCTCATGGGTAGCATAATGCATGCTTAAGTCCATGGGAGACCTCTGGGGTACCTATGCCCTGGGTACCTTAGTACCATATACTAGGGACTTATAAGGGTATCCCAGTATCCAATCTGAGATGTATCCAAATGCTGAACACAACAGTTTAGGGAGAAAGCAGGTAGACCGGGGTCCTGATTAGCAGGATCCCAGTCGACTAGTCAAATACAGCTTAGCATCAGGCAAAAAAGTGGGGGTGCCCATAGAAGCAGATCCTACTTTCCTACACCCACTCAATGGGAATCGGAGTTCTCCATCTTTGAATGTATATTAGTGCAATTGCTTAAGCCACATGTATGTATGCAACCGCTTCTTGGCCGTCATTTCCTTAGCTGCATTGGATTTAAGAGGAAATCTTTCTTTCTTATTTATGTCCTCTTTCTTTGACAAGGGATTCCCCATTCTAGCAACCTCCTATTTACGTGCCGCTTAAATCTCTTGCTCTGTTTGTACTAACAAGCTCACGATCTGTTCACCAATATCAGCATATCTCTATCAAAGGTCACTCTATCGCAGCGAGGCCACAGTGTTCACCAGTCAATCCCTGCACTTCCATTTTGTGATGTAAATCTTCGATACCACAGGCTACTATTAAACCGCTTTTGCAACTTTTCAGTCTTTTGACTGCTTCACCTACACAAAAGTTTCTATAATAAAAAAAGAATGCAAGCTACTTTCCATAGTGAGCTCTCGACCTGCGAGAATCACTGCACCCTTTGTATCCGCTCCCTGTGCACTAAGGAACAAATCGCTTCACAGCCTGATTAGTACACTCATGCATGAAAGATTCAATTTCTCTATCTTGGTGTGACTGATAGTGCCTCACAGTCACCTCACCTGGCAGGCAAGTTCGAAAATTCTATATTCTAATTTGAGGTACCTCTTTTCAAAAGTCCAAGAATCTCAACAGAAACACAATAATTATTGAACCAACAAACTCTACAATCAAAGCCACATAAAAATTACTCTCAAAGATTGTCCACTGCATCTCAAGGCTACACACTTAAGGAGCAGTGCAATTTAGGCTCCACCCTTATACGTCACAATTTTATAATGTTATACTTGTATTTAACATGATAGTCATTGCATGCCTGTTAGATGGTAACTAGATATAATATCGAATACAAAATATAGAATGGACATAATATCGAAGTAAAAATATAGAATGGACAAAATATCGAATGAACACAATATAGTGGTTAAAAATATTGAATTGAAGGTAAGTAATAAAATATCGATTGTCAAAGTATAGAAGTTTAAAATATCGAAGTATATAATATAGGCATTAAAATATATTGAATTTTTAATAATATCGAATGTTTTAAAGTGTTGTGTATGTTAGTATATGTGTGAAAAGTGTATGTTATTTTTGTAATGTATGTTTAATTTATTTTAAGTAATTTGTTTTATGATATATAATTTTTGTGTAATTTAATTCTATAGCGGGTTGTAGTTTTATAGGGGAATAGGGTGGGAAGTAATTTAATTATATTAAATTAAATATACATTTTTAGCAATTATTAATTATTTTTAATTTATTTTTGCTTTTCAGTTCTGTAGCCGGTTGTGGGGTTTTAGGGGAATAGGGTGGGAAGTAATTTAATTGTAATTAATTAAATATTTTTATTTATTTATTGGTATTCATTTTGAATTTATTGTTAGTTAATTTTTAATTGGTAATTCATTTTTATTAATTGATTAATTGATAATTATGTTAATTTTATTAATTTATTTTCCAGAGTGGGTTGTGGGTTTATAGGGGAATAGGGTGGGAATTAATTTAAGTGTAATTAAGTAAATAATTTATTTTAATTTATTGGTATTGATTTTTAATTTACTGTTAATTTTTAATTGGTAACTAATTTGTATTAATTGCTAATTATTCTTATTAATTAATAATTTGATAATGATGATAATTTTTACATTTATTTTCTGTAGCAGGTTGTGGGTTTATAGGGGAATAGGGTGGGTAGTAATGTAATTGTAATTAATTACATATTAAAAATACTTTTTCTGTATTGATAATTAATTTGCTTTCAATTATTACTTGGTATTATTTTTATTATTAATAATCTTTTGTTATTAAACATTAATTAGTTGTTAATCAATTATGAATAGGTAACTAATTTTAATAACTAATATTTATGTGTATTTCTAAATAATTAATTATTATATAATAAATTGGTAATTCATTTTAATTATTGTTTTATTGGTATTGGTATTTAATTAATTTTTATTAATATATTAAATCATTACTTTCCCTACTGCTAAACTCACTGGATTGGGAATAGTAATTTTTACCCTTACGCTATCAAACGCTTTCCCTACTGTTGCACTCTCTGGAGTGGGAATAGTAATTTTTACCCCTATGCTATCCAACGCTTTACCTACTGTTGCACTCTCTGGAGTGGGAATAGTCATTTTTACCCTCCCGCTATCCAACGGTTTCCCTACTGTTGCACTCTCTGAAGTGGGAATAATAATTTTTACCCTCCCCCTATTTAACGCTCTCCCTACTGTTGCACTCTCTGGTGTGGGAATAGTATTTTTTATCCCCACGCTATCCAATGCTTTCCCTACTGTTGCACTCCCTGGAGTTGGAATTGTAATTTTTACCCCTATGCTATCCAACGCTTTCCCTACTGTTGCACTCTCTGGAGTGGGAATAATAATTTTTACCCTCCCGCTATCCAACACTTTCCCTACTGTTGCACTCTCTGGAGTGGGAATAGTATTATTTACCCCTACGCTATCCAACGCTTACTCTACTGTTGCACTCTCTGGAGTGGGAATAGTGATTTTTACCCCTATGCTACCCAACGCTTTCCCTACTGTTGCACTCTCTGGAGTGGGAATAGTAATTTTAACCCTACACTACCCAAGGCTTTCCCTACTGTTGCACTCACTGGAGTGGGAATAGTAAATTTTACCCCTACGCTATCCAACGCTTTCCCTACTGTTGCACTCACTGGAGTTAAAATGGTAAATTTTACCCTCCCGCTATCTTACAGTAAAAATATTGTGTATTTTTTATTATTATCACATTAATATATATATATATGTATTAAAAAATAAAATGGTATGTTTATGTTTTAACTTAAATTAATTATTTATTAATTTTAAGGTAAGTATTTTTAAGTATGTTTCAGTTAATGATATTTATTATTTCATTAATTTTAAATTACTTTTAAGACATTTAAAAAAAATCGATATTTTGACTAACTATATTTTTTACAACGATATTTTTGATTCAATATTATTTGTACTTACCTGTTTGTAGATAGGAATTCGATATTTTTGCATTCTATATTTTGTCAACGATATTTTGGTAAGTCTATATTTTTATAGATATTATGTCAGTGATCCCTGTTAGGTCTGTGATCCTTAGATTGGCCTGCTGACAACTTTTTGCTGTATCTTTTTGTTGGCCTTAGGACTCTGAGCACTTTACCTCTGCTGACCAGTGCTAAAGTGCATGTGCTTCTCCCCTAAAACATGGTGACATTGGTATAGATCTGATTGGCATATTTAGTTTACCTGTAAGACCCTTGTAAAGTGGCTGCGGCAGGAGGAACGGAGGATCAAGAGAAGGACACCCCGGGGCACAGGAGGGACGCGCTCTAGCGGTCCGCTCACACCCAGCTCAGAACCAGATATGCGGAGGACAGAAGAGAAGTATGAGGAAGCAGACGGGGAGAAGTAGTGTCGGGAGAATGTGTGGTGAGCAGGAGGAGCCAAGGACATGTGGTGCCCAGGAGGAGGAGCAGAGGACGAGTGGCAAGCAGGCTGAGAGGAGAATGTGTGGCAAGCAGGAGGAGTGGAGGACGTGTGGCGAGCAGGAGTGGAGGACGTCAGCCGGTCCCTGAAGGATGACGAGGAAATCGGGGCAGCAGGAGGACACAATTCCAAGAGCCGTGCAGTGAAAGACCCGAGGGAAGGTGTGACAGACGGGACTACCGTGACTCCCATCAAGAGTCACGGCCCAATGCAAGTGTTGCCCCAAGGGAGAGATTGGTGGATGGTGCTTCTCCTGTGGGTAGTTGAATCAGTCTTGGAGGGGCCTGGCTGGGGAGGGGAAAAGGCAGGGGTGTGAAAGGAAACATTCACCAGTAGCCTACCCCTAATCACTCTTTAAAAACAATACAGTCTCAATTGAGCAACACTATAAATGGGTTGGTAATGATTGGTGAAGGGGTTCACGTCACCCCAGAGAAACAGGTATTAACTGTCCGCAGCTGTTTTTTGTGTTTCCATGGGGCATAGCGGAAGACCAGAAATGGAAGAGGCAACTAAAGAAGAAGAGTGAAGAGAACTCTTGGTACGTGATACGAAGGAATAAAACACTCCCTTATCATACTCAGTGACCCCACCCCCTTCTTGCCCTCTCATAGTGGCATACCAGGGCCTGTAATCTAAATGCTACTAGTGGGCCTGCAGCACAGATTCTGCCACCCACAGAAGTAGCCTTCCAAATCGCTCTCAGGTTTGCCATTTCAAGGTCTGTGTGTGCAGTTCACTGCCACTTCGAATTGGCATTAAAAACCACTTGCCAAACCTTAAACTCCGCCTTTATTTCACATAGGTCACCCCAAATGTAGGCCCTAGGTAGCCCAATGGGCAGGGCGCTGTGTGACTAGAAAGTAAGACATGTACTTTTATGTTTTACATGTCCTGGTAGTGACAAACAGCTAAATTGTTTTTTCACTACTGTGAGGTCTACTCCTTTCATCGGCTAACCTAGGGAATTCCTTAAAACACTATTTAAGCTGTAATTACTGATCAGAAAGGAACAGCTACATCATGTTTCATATCTTTGGAATGGTAGTGATAAATCCTCTTTAATGTTAAAGTTGGATTTGATATTACCATTTTAGAAATGCTACTTTTTTACAATGTGGACATTTCTCTGCTCTTAACTTTGCTCTGTGTGCCTGCAGCCAGTCTCCAGCGCACGTCTGGGTTGGGTTCATTGCCTCTAGATAGCCACAAACACAAGAAGTACTGGATGTGACAGAGAACCCATCTGCATTCTGATAGCCTTCCTGTGTGGGAAGGGTGAGAGGGGAGCTCACACTTATACATGAATAGGCTTTGCCATGTGCCCAACACAGATAGACTGGCAGACAAGACTGGGTTGAAGGGGATCCTTGTGTACTTCAGAGAGCTCAATTAAAGTCACCCTCTACATCAAAGGCACTTTTGAGCAGAAGTACTGGGACTCTGATCCTACCAAATCAGTGCACTACTAGACCTGGGAAAACTCTGCTGGAGGAAAGACTGCAGTACTGTAAGAATTCCCACTAGACTGGCTGTTCTAAGGAACTGCCTCTCTGCTTTGCTGAGTTGCCTGCTGATCTCTGCCCTGCTGAGGACAAGGACTGGACACATCACATTTGAACCAAGAGTGACCTCAAAGACTTAAATACAGTTTTCGGAAGTCTCAGGGACACAAAAGACCTCCTGAAATCCTGCTGGTGCTGCTAGACTCTGCCATCTGTGAGTCCTACCCTTGCCTAAGGTGCCCACTTCAGTCCTTGGCCTCAGAATCTGATTTCTGCAAAATCCAACATATCGCCCTGACTGTGTGACAATTTCGGCACATCGCCTTTCGACGCCGATGCAGAGGCTGTTCGACGACAACTGATCAACAGCCTGCACAGCTCGAAGATGAGGGAACTCCTTTGCGCCGCTCAAAGATGAAGCAGTAGGCTCTCGGTGTCTACACTCGCTCCATCATAGGTATTTCTTCAGTGGGACCTGTCTGGGTCCTGCAGCCGGCATGCCCTCCATCGCGGTTGGCCTGAACATTGAATTTGCACTGGTCCCTCACAACCTCACGTAACCTTTTGACCGTTAATGGCTTTTAGCACTGTCTTTGAATTTAATATGTTAAAAGTCATATCTCAATTTCTACTGATTGGATTTTTGTTGGTTTGACTAGTTTTACTCACATAAATATTCTCAATTTTAAAAAAACCTGTGTGGAGCCTTTTTGTGGTGTTTTTATTGTGTAGGTGTGTGTTTTAACAGCCAGACAAGAGAAACTCATGGATACCTGGGTGTAGGAGAGTAGGGTTTGCTTCCTATGGTCACCCCCACTTTTTGCTGTGATTCTCTGGTTTTTCTACTTTAATGTGGCTGTGGGCCTGCTAATCAGACCCACAGCCCAGCTGTTCTCTCTCTAAATTGATACCATGTACTTTAGGTACATACCATATTGGTTGCGGGGTAACTCTTGTGAGCCCCTGTATAGTGTACCATAGGTACCCAGGGCATAGGTGTACCCTAGGCCTACCAGGGGCTGTAGCATGTATTGTGCCACCCATAGTTTGCCTTCCAAACTGACACCACAGGTCTGTTCATGCAGCCTGGGTAAGGTGGTGTAATCACCCCTTACAATGATTTAGTATACCTACATCTACCTTTATATATAGACACATATACACCTATAAGCCACTCCTATGGTAGGCCTCGACAATCCTGGGGGCAGAGTGCTTGGTTTTATGTGAGAGGGTGCCCTAGCATGAGCTGAGCCCCTCTGCAGCTTTCAGAACCATCTCCTTGTAGCTGTTCTATGATATAGCCAAACCATATACTCTTAAGTGCATTATAATCCTCGTGGTTAATGCTAACTTTGGAATACTATAAACCCCCCGCCATTCTAGAGGGAAAAGACATGTAAGTTACTGCTTTACCCGTTAAGTTAAACAGAGCCTCAGCATCACAAAATGAATGCTGCTGCCATAGACACGAGTCTGACCTCCTGTTGCTGGTGGAAAACTCCAACTAGGGCGGCCTGGACAATAGGTTTCCTGTGCCAGCACCTCCCCAGACAGGGGTTTTGTGTATTGGGGCAGGGAGGGCTGCAGTCAGTGAATGCATCTAGGCACTGCCTGGGGCACACAAGGTGCTCCATGCATAGCCCGGTTCAAACCAGTTGCCGGGGCACTCCAGCCTCAGCTCTGGCACGAAACTGGACAAAGGGAAAGGGGTCTAACCTCCCCCTTCTCGGGTCTGCCCATAGGAGGGACCTAGGCAGGTAATCCAGCCCCCAACCTTAGTATAAGTATAGAAGTTGTGTCCCCAGGACTTTAGATTATCCTGGAAAGAAACTCTGATACAGAACTCTTGGACCTTTG
Source organism: Lissotriton vulgaris (assembly GCF_964263255.1). Lineage (NCBI taxonomy): Eukaryota > Metazoa > Chordata > Amphibia > Caudata > Salamandridae > Lissotriton > Lissotriton vulgaris. Next base: position 1,158,693,593 of record NC_141685.1, read on the forward strand.
ACATTCTATTCTGACTAGAAGACGGAAGACATCTCCCTTGTTGTGAGAAGTTGGCCTGATATATGATGTCCACAGTTCTGTGGGCACCCTGTATCCGTCCAAACAATCCCTTATGGTGGTGGTTGTAAAGTCAACCTTATAGACAGGCTATCCTAGGGGTAGCATGGACTAAGCAGTCTTAGGCTAAACTCAAGAGGGCATGTGAAGCCAGCTGTTTTACCATATGCAATCCTGTAATTTCAAATGAAAGGACACCACACAAGTTATATATTATAAAAAATATATGTATTTATTTCTAGAATAATCCTCTGTATTCTTTATGAGTGCAGAGGCACAAGCGTTTAAACAAAAGCACAGTTAAACATTCAAAAGTTGCACAATTTTGGATAGGCCCGGTGGCCACTCAAACCATATACTCGAACAATCGTAAGGCCTAGGGCGTTGTGAATCTCTGGGACTACTCGGGACTAGCAGTGATGAAGTCGGGAGAGGCCCGCGGCACACGGGTGCATTGCCTAAAGCAAAGGGAAGCACCAATGCAAAGTCAAAGGCACGGAAAAGTTATCAAGTTACTGTTTTGGAAGTCTTCCGACTGGAATAGAATTACCTCACTTTAAACTAGGACACTAGAGGTGTAAACCACTACAGGAGCACTGGTGTTAGCTCGTTACCTCACCCACAGGAAGCGGGTGCATAGGTGCCAAAGTGTGTTGGGTTTCGTCGTGGAGATCTATGGAGCCTGGAGATGAAGATGCTGCAGGCGTCCAGGAGAGAAGAGTCCGGTTGGATCCAAGGGTGGATCGAAGATGTAGAGTACCTGAAAGCAGAGGGGACAGAGTCTGGGTCACTAGCCAGTGACCAGGATGGAACCAGGAAGGAACCAGGCGATGTCGGGCGCAATCAGGTGGTTGTCGTGAAGCTTGTCTCCGCTGCCACGTGGACTCGGGGGCATCGACGATGACCAGGAGTTGATCACGAGCTGTCCACCAAGGCTCTCGCTGTCGGCTTCCAAATCGGAGTTAACAGGCCTTGGCAAATGCAACCCACGCAGGACTCGAAGATCGCTTCTTACTCGGACCAGCAAGGTCAGAGCGGTGGCTCCTTTTTAGGGGAGCGAGGGCCAGTCTGGAGCAACCAGACAAGCAGTGTAAATTTTAAGCTTCGTCGGTTCTGGGGCCACTAGCCAACGGGCAAGGACCGGACTAACGCGTCGAGCAGGAAAATGCAAAAGGGCCCCACGTAGCACTCGATGAGTGTGGAGGGGAGATCTTCGGTGCACAAGCTGCTCGGGGAGGGGCTTCTCAAACCCCAATGCACAGCTTCAAGGGTGCCTCGGAAGCTGCACGGCCAGCACTTCGCAGTCTTTTCAAGATGGCCGGCTCCACGCTTCACATCGCCTCCACGGGTCTCAGATTCGCTGGGACTGTGGATCGGGCTGTTAGAAGTCAGGGAAGCTGGGTCTTGTCGATCTCTGTTGCTTGAGTTCCGGGGGGAACTGCAACAAAGCAAACCGTTGGGCACTGGATGGTGCCTGTTTGCACAGGGTGGTCACTCCTTGACCATAAGGGAGATTCTTCAGTCTTCCACGTCGAGTGGGTTGTCGAAGGGTCCAGAGTTGTGTATCAAAGTTTCGTTCAGAATAATCTAATGCTCCTGGGCACAGCTCCTACCTTTATTCCAAATCAAGGGGCTGGATTACCTGCTAGGTCCCTCCTATGGGTGGGACCCAGGAAGGGGGTGGTTACACCCCTTTTCCTTTGTCCAGTTTCGTGCCAGAGCTGGGACTGGAGTGTCCCAGCACCGGTTTGAACTGGACTATGCATGGGAAGCCTTGTGCTCCCAGGCAGTGTCTAGTTTCATTCAACCCTCCCTGCTACAATCCACTATCTCCTGTCTGGGGTGGTGTAACACCTTCCTGTGACAGGATACATTTGTCCAGGCCTCCCCTGCCAGAGTTTTGGTCAGCAGTAGGAGGCCAGACTCGGGTCTGTGGCAGCAGCATCCATTTTGTGATGCTGGGGCTCTGGTTCGATTTAACTGCGTTTAAGTAAAGTAACAGGTCTACTCCCTCTAGAAGGGTGGAATGCTACCCCCGTCGCCAGGACTGGCGAGAGGGTAGTATTCCAAAGCGTATGACACCTTACACAACATGTTTTGATAAAGCCAAACCAAAGTTAGCAAGTAACCGCGAGGATTATAATGCACTTAAGAGTATATGGTATGGCAATATCCCGGAACAGCTAAGGGAGTTGGTCCAGACAGCTGCAGACAGGCTCAGCTCATGCTAGAGCACCATCTCACATAAAACCAAGCACTCTGCCTCCAGGATTGATAAGGCCTGCCATAGGAGTGACTTATAGGTGTATATGTGTCCAGCTATATGTTCAGATATAGGTATACTATATCTAAGCAAGCGGTGATTACACAACCTTGCCCCAGCTGAGTGATCAGCCAGTTGTGTCAGTTTGGATAGCCAACCAGGGGTGGCAAAAGATATGCTGCAGCCCCTGGTAGGCCTTGGATGCACCTATGCCCTGGGTACCTATAGTACGCTGTACAGGGGCTGATAAGGTGACCCAATATCCAATTGGAGAGGTACCTAAGATACATAGAGTCCATTTTACAGAGAGAGCAGATAGCTTGGGGCCCTGATTAGCAGGGTCCCAGGCCAACTAAGTCGAAAACCAGCTAAACACTAGGCAAAAAAATCTGGGGTAACCATAGTCAGGTATCCACCTTCCTACACTTGTGGTCAAGGAGTGACCACCCTGTTCAAACAGGCACCAACAGCAACTTTGATGGTCTGCAGTTGCAAGGCTCCCACAGGAACCCGAAGACTCTGCGACTCAAGAACTGGACTTCCAGACTTTTCTGACCCCGACCCACATCCACAGCAAATCTGAGACCCATGGCGGACACGAGAGACGCGGGACCGGACATCTTGGGCATCCTACATTTTGCTACCTGCACTGCTTTCCTGAGGCCTCAGTAAGTTGTGCAGTGGAGTACGAGAAGCCCCAGCCCCAAGCATTATTTGACCTGAAGCCCAGGCCCCCACACTCCACGAGTGTCCCGTGGGCCCCGCCTTTACATTTGTGCTTGATGCATCTTCCCCGATCCTTGCTTGTTGGCTAGTGAGCCCCCCGAATATGCCATCTTAAAACTAACCTGAGATCCTGGTTGCTCTAGACTTGCCCCAGCTTTCCTGCAAAGCAGAAATGCCACAGACCTTGGTGGTCTGCAACAGAGCCAATCTTGGCATCCTGCATGGGTTGCAGTTGCCAAGGATTGTTGGATCCAATCCAGATACAGACACTGCAGTCATCTAGATCAATTGTGGGACAGCTCCTGGTCATCATAGATGCCTCCTGGACCTCGTGGCTGAAGAGACAAACTCACCTCTTCACCTTAAAGCACCCAACATCGCCTGGCTCCTTCCTGGTCACTGGCTAGTGACCCAGACTCTGTCCCCTCTGCTTTCAGGTTCTTCATGTCTCCGATCCACCCTTGGATCCACCCGGACACTTTTCCTCTGGTCGCCTGCAGCACTTCTTTGCAGCTCTCCATAGAAAACGATGATGAAACCCGACACCAAATGGCACCTATGCACCCGGCTTCCGTGGGTGAAGTAACACGAGTACTCTGGTAGTCTCTAGGGTATTGGCCCACCTTGTGTCTAAGTCTAAAAGGGTTCCGTCCCAGTCCATCCGGAAGTGTCCTTAACTTGTAACTTTGTAACTTTTATGAACTCCATAGAAAGTCAATGGGAACCCACGCCTGTGTTTAGACACTGCATGTGACTCCTGTGGGCCACCTACTTCTTTACCTTTGGTTGCTTAGTGTAGCCCCAGCGATTCTACAGGCCCTAGGCCTGCTTTCTAACTCTCACGTGATACTTATACCACTTTCTTAGTATATGGTTAGTGAGGCCCCTAGGGCATAACCTATACTGTGCAACTTATTGTGTATTATCTGTGTGACTTGTATTGTATTTTTACCTCTGACCTCATAAAGAGTGCAGAGGGGTTGTGTTTAGATTAAATACATATATATTTGATATATACCTTGTGTGCTGTCCTTTCATTTGGTATTCAAGGGATTATATATGGTAAAACAACTTGCTTAACTCGCCTACTGAAGTCTTAGTCTGAAGACTACTGGTTCATGCTTCCTTAAGATAGCTTTCTATAAGGTTGACTTTACAACTACCATCAATAAGGGTTGATTAGACTGGTACAAGGTGCCCACTAGAACTAGTGGACATCATATGCCATGCTAACTTCTCACATTGCGGACCTTGGTTAGTTAAACCTTTCAGGAACATGGGTCTCTAAGCATACATAAAAGAGAGTGGTACTCTGGGTACACAACAATAATGACCAGGAAGTATTCAATCAATTAGCTAAACACTAGCTTATTTGTATAAAAATTGAAATTGGTTTGTAGGAGTATGTACCCCCACAAGGTGCACCAGACAGGTATTACACAAACCAAAATGTTTTAATGACATTGGGGGGCCGATTCCGATTCGGTAAAATCCCTGAAACGTCTCCGTACGTACGATGAAGTACGATTTGGATCTAACGCAGATCTCCGTACGATTCATACCAAAAACCATGCGACTGAAATATACGTAAGATTTGAATCCGGAAGAGGCATTACGCGACGTTCATACGTAAAGAAGCAGCAGTTTCTGGCCCAGCAAGTATGATTCGTCTCTGCGACACTCCGTGCGACCCTTTTTCTATGAGAACTCAAAACGTCCGTAAAAGCAGAGTCCTGCCCGAACCCCATCCCTGGTACGCGACATACACGCCATGAACCCCATCGTCCGTGTCATCCCAGTCCTGTACTCCTACGACCTGGTGCACAGAAACTGACGATGGCGCATACGGTGAGCACAACGTACCTCAACAACGGAAGTGTACTTGTACGGTGCGTCTTACACGCACCCGTAGAGCACCATTGCAATAGTGATATGATGCGCACACACGCCAGGAATGTTGGGGTATGGTGCGATTCAAGCTCTCGCGTATGGCACCATAACATTAGTGATACGATGTGCATACACGCCATGAATGTTGGAGTACGGTACGTTTCACGCACTTGAGTATGGCACCATGAATATTGTGATACGAGGCACACACATGCCATCAACCCCATGTGGCCAACAGTATGGGGGGGTGTGCACAGGACTCCCAGCAGTGCCCAACAGTATGGGGGTGGGTGGATATGACTCTCAGCAGTGTCCAACAGTATGGAGGTGGGTGCACAGGACTCCCAGCAGTGCCCAGACATATGAGGGGTGGGTGGATATGACTCCCGGCAGTGCCCAGACATATGAGGGGCGGGTGCACAGGACTCCTAGCAGTGCCCAACAGTATGGGGGTGGGTGCACAGGACTCCCAGCAGTGCCCAGACATATGAGTGGTGGGTGCACATGACTCCCAGCAGTGCCCAGACATATGAGGGGTGGGTGCACAGGACTCCCAAAAGTGCCAAACAGTATGGGGGTGGGTGCACATGACTCCCAGCAGTGCCCAGACTCTTGTACAAGAATACCATAAAAGTACAATTTAAAATGACAATAATATACAATTTAAATTAAAATACAAAAACTATTCCAGTTGCAGTTCATTGAGCCCCCATCAAACCCCCACATATTACACGTGATTTAGGGGGGGCTTCCTTCAACAGGTCTCTCTTGTTTCTCTCAGTTTTACTGCTAACCTCAAGAAATTTGTAATACAGAGCAGGGTCAAGGGATCTTGAGCCATTTGTAAATATAATAAGGCCACCTTAGCGTGCTTAAATTTAGCCTTTTTCAGCAGACTGACTAAAAAGCGGCGCCTGGTCAATGAATAAAAAGGGCATAATAATACAAAATGAAGGGTATCCTGCGGAGACCGTCGGTCACAGCTGCATGGACCCTTGAGCTCAACTAAACTGGTAAAACTTGCCGGATTGGCCAATGAATGATGTAAAAGGTTGAGCCTAAAACGTGTGATTAAAAACCTATCATGAACGTTATATATGAGGGCAAGATAAGGTTCCATTCCCTCACAGGTCCTCAGAAACCATGAGCTCTGACTGTATGTTTACCCCATTCCCTCTCTTCTCTACATGAGACTTTATGATTAAAAAACATCTCCTTCACTTTATCCTGGTCCCGACCTATAATTTCGGTCGGCTTTAAGAAGAGGTCCTTGCAACCAATGCTTTCGAAAGCGACCTTTTAATACTTCGGCCATGGGATATTCATTCCCCTGTCCCTACCAAGGCAGTCCATAATTATATGCCTAGTCAGCATGGCCTCGGGATTAACCCAAATCTTTAGCCATGCTAGCAAGCGCCTGACCTGCACCTTGTCCCCTATAAATGCTACACCCAGTTCTTCGTGAGCAATGTAGGAGGGAACACTCTGTGGAACTTTGAGCAGCCTTCTCAAATATTTATTCTTCTCAACCTGCAGTTTATCAGAGTCAATGAACCCCCAGAGTTCCGCACCATGTACCACTTTAGAGCAGCAGATTGAGTTATACAAGTTCCTCATTTGCTCCGGGGACCACTGTCCAAGTTTACGGACAAAGTTCATAAGCGCCCCTATGCTGGACGCTAACTTACTACAGCGCTCCTCTATCAATGCTTTAAAATTTAAACGCCCATCAAATAAAATGCCCAGATACGAGAAGGACTGCACCTTCCCCAGGCTTTAAGTGCCTATTCTATCATTAAAATCTTTCCGTGATTTAGTCCCTGCCTCGTTAACATACGACTTGGTCAAGTTGGCAGACAAATCTAAATTGTTCATAAAATCCACGAAGCCATCTATCAGACGCTGTAGTCCCAGCGGGGTATGTGCCAACAGGACCGCATCGTCTGCATAAAGCAGGACGGAAATTGCTCTTCTACCTACTCTTGGTGAATCCACATTTAAATATCTTAGTGCTTGATCTAAACCATTTATGTACAGGGAATACAAAAACAGAGCCAAAATGCACCCCTGTCGCACCTAAGCATGGGCGAATTTTGCGATTTCGCGATCCGCGAATTTGCGGATTTGCGAATTCGCGATCCGCAAAATTCGCGAATTTGTGCGAATTTGCGGATTTTTGTTTTTTGCGTGTTTGCAGAGTTTTTTGCGTGTTCGCGAGCCGCTTGCATAGCGAAGTTACCCATGCAATCGTTTATGGGAGAGGGTCAGAGCAGGGTCAGAGAATAGTTGCAAGTAGGAAACGAGGCGCCAGGTAGCAATTAGCAATTAGCAGCAGGTGTCCAAGTTGAAGTTAATTTGTTTGTAACCCTTTTGTAAAAGGTTACAAAGAAATTAGGTTCAACTTTTGCACCTGCTGCTGTAACCCTTGCTTGGCTGAAAATTCGTCCCCGGTGATTCGCGGATTTTACCGCGATTTCGCGAGATTCGCGGATTGCGGAAAATCCGCAAATTCGCCCGCGAAACGGATTTTACGCCCACCCTTAGTCGCACCCCACTAGTGCAAAGAAAAGACTCAGTAGTTCCACCCTCTAGATTATATCTAACTTTAGCCGAGGTGCTCCAGTGTAGGGCTCTCAAAATCTTAATAAGATCTTGATCTACCCCCAAGTTACTCATTAAAACCCACAGCTTCTCCCTATTAACACAATCAAATGCTGTGATAAGGTCCATAAAGGCCAAATAAACCGCTTCATTATTGACAATGGTGTATTTAGCCACCAATAATTATAGATTTAACCATTGGTCAGTTGTTGATTTTCCAGCCCTAAATCTGTACTGAACGTCAGTAATAATATGTTGTTCCTCCGCCCAATTCATCAGGTGAGTTAAAACAACATGTCCCTGCACTTTAGCAGTTACATCTATAAGGGAGATGGGTCGATAACACTGGGGGCTATCTCTGTTTCCCTTTTTAAAAATGGGGACTATTATAGCTGATGACCACGAGCGGGGAAGCCCCGTGGCTATGGCAGCATTTATTACTCTTGTTAGGATCGGCGCCCATAAATCCACCTTGCTTAAAAAAAGGTTCGGGGGGGGGGGGATCCCATCTGGTCCCGGTGCCTTATTTTGGGTGAGACCCAGGATACCAATACTAATCTCTTCCAGGCTAAATTCTAGTATAACATTCCACCTCCCCTCCCCTCCCCCCCTCATTAACCTGTGCCTCACTATCCCCACGATTATAAAGCCCTCTGGAGTGCTCCAGCCACTGTTCGGGAAGAACATTGGATCCAATCTGAGGGCTATATGCATCCTGAAAACAGGGATTGTTAACAATCTTCCAAAAGGTAGTCATATCTTTCCTTTCAGCAGCTTCCTTCAAATCCTCCCAGGTTTGTGATTGGAGTACACTCTTCCTGCTCTTGACTGCCTGTTTATAAGTTATCCTGCATTGCATAACCCTGCTTTTGTCCCTTGGATTTGTTCTTAGGGCAGTTCTTAGATCCCTTTGTGCAAGGGAACACCCTCTATCGAACCATCTGGGATCATTGTTGGGCTTACCCTGCCCAATCGTCTGCAAAAGTCCATGTATCAGGCGACCTATTTCCTTGAATGCCTCCACTAAAGGTGGTCCTTATAAATCTAAAAACTGTTTTCCTTTTTTTACAAGAGACCTATAAAAACTTTCACCATTGATCCTGTACCATTTTAAATGCCTACCCTGATCCGTTACCTTCTCTACGTTTGTCCCTCCCCCCTCTTTGTGACCTTACTTTTATTTGACTCTATTACCAACAATATTAGGGGGTTATGATCACTGAAACCACTCAACTCTATTGAGGCTTCTATTAGCCACTTTTTGAGCAATTGGGACACCAATATAAAATCAATAAAGGAACTACATCCCCTTCCTTTAAATGTGGGGTTAACCAATTTGTTAGGAACCACGGCCATTAGATCCATCGTGTGTTCAAGGGTATGATCTTTCAATACCCTACTCAACAGCCAACTCAATTCCCTACCCTCCAGGGTGTGCTCAAAGTGCGGGCCCTCCTCCAAGAGGTGCAATCTTCTCTAACGGGTAACAGGTTTGGACACAGATGACAGTTAAAGTCCCCAGCTATTAAAAGCATAGGTGCCATTGTTCCCTTCTTCTGCCCCATCAGCGAACTGAGTCTTTCGTCTAACTCTCTCACTCTGGAACCTCCTACATTATAAAAATTTATCAAAATTATATTGAGGCCCCTATTATTAAGCCGGAGGCCCATCACATGGTCTGAGTTCCATTTTAAATCAGTCCATACCCCTTCCAAACACAGATCTACAAATAGTAGTCCTCCCCTCGCTCTTCCGGCCACTGACTGACTTGCAGGGGCCCCAAACGATTTATACCCAGTTAGGTGGAAATTGGTGCAGTCTACCTCCCAAGTTTCCTGCACACAAATTATTTTAAATTTGTTGATAAATTGCAACCATTCCTGATTTTGAAACTTGGCTGACAGTCCTGCTATATTCCAGGAGACTAGTTCCAAAGAGCTCCCTGGGATATTTGGAGAGGGGCAAATGCCTATAATAGGCCTATCACTACTTTGACAAACCTCTGTCCTAGGTGGCCTTATTTTACGAGAGGGGGGATGGATCACATTTGAGACAGCCCATCTTGATTGGCCCTCAGACTGTGGGGTTAGGTATGAGATAGCCAGATTTGATGCATGTTCTCTTCCTGATTCCTCTCCCTGTAGTCAATCCACTTCACTAAGATTTCTTCCCAAATTAAATGGGGCATATTTGTTACATAATGGGAGTACCGACCCACCCCCCTCCCTGGGACTGCCTGACAGCTATATATCTCTCCTCCCTCTGGGTCATTAGGACCCTGTCTGTAAAAGAACCCCAGGGGTAACAGGCCGATACTTTAGCGGTCCTCCACCTACGATCGACTCCTGAAAGAATGAAGTACCTCCTGTATGAGCCAAGGAAATCTAAAATTCACAACTATACAGTCCCCTTCGAACGCCTTGTTTGCCTTACCTATCCAGGCTACTCTTCTGGTCATAAGAATCTGACTATGGTTTGCCATGCTAAACCCGTGCATGTCTAGATAGCCAATGGGCTACCTTGTTAATCAACATTCTTGTGGGTTCAGCCATATTCCCCTTTACAGTGGGCACACCAACCAGGACTATCGTATATGGGCTAGAAGCAGGTGGAAGACCTAAGCTCACCAGCCCTTAAGTTCCCTGGGCCCCACCACCAAATTTGCTGGCTTCTGAATTATTCACTGGAGTCCCCCTCTCGTCACCCTTTGTTATTTTGGGAGCAGGCCATACACCCCTTGCTCCCGGTGCCTCGCTGTTTCCAACCCTCTGTTCCTTACCCCTGCTTTTTCCTCCCTCCTGCGTTTCGCACTGCGCACCAACACCCGCACTAACCCTAACATTCTTCCCTGGGTCTCCCGACACCCCCTGCCCCCAATGACTCTTCAGTCCTATGATGCAGCAGCCCAACAGGGTTGAGCTGTTGACCTTCCACCTCATAAGGGCTATTTCCTTCGCCATTGACAATGCCCCTCTCCTCAGTCAACATCCCCAGTTCGCTAAGTTTATCCTCAATGAACTCTAGTGTCTCCAATGGCTGTTTGAGGGCCCTGTCTATTAACCTCTGGAATTTAGCCCAAATATCACAGTCAGTACCCAATTCTTTCAGCTCCGCTTCACTACTAGGATTCCCAGATTGGAGAAAATCAGCGCTACTCTTATTATTGGTCTCGACCCTCTGCGGTATAAACTTGACGGGGGGAGCAAATTGTTCTTTTGTTTTAGTGCCAGTAAATCCCCCGCCCCTTGTGCATTTCGTCAAAGGCCTTGCCTTTGCTGTGTTTTTCTCACTATTTTCCAATATTGCCTTCTTTTTGGAGCGTGTAATCACAGTCCCATCATTTTGACCAATGTTTGACTCCGATATGTCCTCGGGCCATATGGCAATGACTTCTAAATCCGAGGTTAAAACTTCACCTACTTTTCTAGAGCCCAGGCCCAAACCTGTGTCCCTCAAGTCTGCAACCACACCTTCCTTACTGGGTTCTGCCGGGACCATTTCCAACTGCACATCCTCCCTTAGATCAGTTGTCACAGGACCCTGCGTATAACCATCGTTGTCAACCTCTTCTACGTCTGTTATCGTGGATTGCTCTAAGGGTCTCAACACAGGGGATTTAGATAACGCTATGGGGCCAAGTGAAGATCGTCTTGACGGAGGAATTAAGTCCATGGACAATCTTCTTTCTGTCAGCTGGATTTGGTGCTTTAGGAGAGATTCAGCTCTCAAAATGAATGCATCTAGAGTGCCTGTTACGCTGCCTCCTACACTATAACCTGCTTTCTTATGCTAACTCATAATGATACCTACTCCAGTGGTAGGGGCCTACAATCAGCGTCCACCACTTCTGGTACGGAAGGCAGTTCTCTTCAATTATTTTAAGCCCTATGTTAGGGGGGTGGCCCTGCCCTGCCTTGCCCTGACACGGACGGGCCCGCCCTTGGTCCGGGCTACGTCCTGCGCTCGTCCCTTGCCGCGGGTGGAGAGGCAGCGCTATATGCGCGTTGACACGCCTCCCCCTCACTCGCGGCAGCTGGAGTTGAAGGGTAGCACTCTGGGAGTTGTAGTCCTCCTCCCGAGTGCAGTCAGGCAGCGGTGATGCAGCGATGCGGTGGCTCCAACCCTGGGACCTCGTCCCACCAGGGAAACGCGACGGACAACCAGCAGCACCAAAAATGCAGGTAACAGCAGCAAAGGCAAAGGGACCCAGACATATGAGTGGTGGGTGCACAGGACTCCCTGCAGTTCCCAACAGTATAGGGGTGGGTGCACCTGACTCCCAGCAGTGCCCAGACATATGAGGGGTGGGTGCACAGGACTCCCTGCAGTGCCCAACAGTTTGGGGGTGGGTGAATATGACTCCCAGCAGTGCCCAACAGTATGGGGGTGGGTGCACAGGACTCCCAGCAGTGCCCAACAGTATGGGGGTGGGTGGATATGACTCCCAGCAGTGCCCAGACATACGAGTGGTGGGTGCGCATGACTCCCAGCAGTGCCCAGACATATGAGGGGTGGGTGGATATGACTCCCAGCAGTGCCCAGACATGTGAGTGGTGGGTGCACAGGACTCCAAGCAGTGCCCAACAGTATGGTGGTGGGTGGATATGACTCCCAGCAGAGCCCAGACATATGAGGGGTGGGTGCACAGGACTCCCAGCAGTGCCCAACAGTATGGGGGTGGGTGCACATGACTCCCAGCAGTGCCCAACAGTATCGAGCGGGTGCACAGGACTCCCAGCAGAGCCCAACAGTATGGGGGGCACATCATCATCAGCATACCACAACTATATGGGGGTATGTGCGCATCCCTAACTTGTGACTATAATGATATTGCCAGAGGAACACATTACTTACAGCAGTGCCCGACTCCCTGGAGGATGGATTACTGTCACACACTGTGTGACACACCACATGTGGGTGTGAAGTCAAATTCCACATGCATACCCACCCATGGAGGCTGCAGGCGAAATACACACCCTACCATCATGACACAATAGTGTATAGTCATGTACCAGCCCACCACACAAAGAGAGCGAAAGGGAACACACACTGTCACGTACATCCCAGGGCTGATATGAATGTCCAGGTGGTGATCAGACCACCAAGAAGTAGTCTCTCATGGAAGGAATAGGGTTGAAACCCCTTAGATACAATGCACAACATTGTGAGTCATCTGCCCAAATACCCTGCATTACAATTCCCAACATAAGGGTAGGCTGTGATAACACACATGCATAGTGGTAAAAAGGGTGAATGTGTCAATGAAGGCATTTGTACATACTAAAAACACAAGCACAGTGAGTTTTAAGCATGGCACAGACAAATGAGCATGAGACATCTGTGAGCAGGCATGGCCATTGTTGAAGGGAACCGTCACCAAAAAAGGAAATGTGCACACATGTCAGCACAACAATTGTGCAACTGTCTGCAGTGAAGATCTCAGGTGTCATAGAGGAAGGAACACTCCTTGGGACAATGTCTCTAGCCAAACTTAACCCACACACCAATGATTACTTGCAGAGACATTTTGATGGCACACAGATACCATGGTCCACCTCAAGACCATCAACCAAAAACATCTTTCAGAACCCCAAAACATTACCATGACACCAACTCCAGGGCCCTCATCACCAACATCAAATACCTGAAATGCAATAGTGTTGAACGTAAATTAAAAGGCTTTATTCAGCATTAACAAAAAATAATTGCAAAAATTAGTCTCTGCTCGAATAAGGCCAATGGCCAGTCCAGACAATAGTCCTACTAGGGGGACGTTAGTTTGGCCATCTACCTCAACTTGCCTGCACATGGATCTGTTAATGGGATGTAGACCTTTGGGGGGCATCATGGGGGGCAGGACCAGGCACCGCAGGGTCAGGAGTGGTAAGGGTAGGTGGGGTGGGTGCACGGACACATTCTCCTCAGTGCAGTGTGCAGCGCCGAAGGTAGACTCATACTTAGCGCTGTACATTGCAGCCAGTTCGGCAAGCCCAACCCCTACACCTGAGGACACAATTGGAGTGGAGGTAGAGGGCTGTGAGGGTTGCGCACTGTGACTATGGCTGCGTGTATGTGGTCTATGCCCAGTTCCCTTGGGTGTGCCTACAGCCCCCTGAGTTTACATGCCAGGAGGTGTGCGCTTCGACTTTTGTGGGGGTGTGCTGTCTTCGTCTGTTGTGGTACGTGATGGTGTCTTCCTGCATGTGCGTTGGACAGGTTTGGGAGTGGGGAGTGTGGATGGGTCAGACGGAGGGGGGGCGGGCTGCTGCAGGAGGAAAACTGCTGCCGTCAGTGAGGAGTCCATGGACTGCATTAACCGACATTGGTCAGACATCATAGTTGATATGCCCTCTATGAATGACAACAACTGTGTTAGTATTTGAGTGTGGCCATGGAGGACATTCAGCATTGATGTCTGACTAACCTGAATCAGGCGGAGTAAGTCCACAGACTCCGCACTGAGGGCAGCAGGGGAGACAGGGGCAGGGGCTGCGGTGCCGAGGCTGAAGGAGACATGGGGGCTGCACGGACAGAAGGGACCAGAGCAACTGGAAGGGTGGAGATGGTTCTGGAGGAGGCAGGGACAGACACAGTGATTCTGCCAGGTGTTGCGGCGTATTCCCCCTCCTCCTGGGAGTCAGAAGTAGATCCGTCTGGTGGTAGGATGTGTCGTTTTCCAAGAGGTCCGCAGTCTGACTCCCCTCACCCTCCGTGCCACTGGCTCCCTCCGACTCTTCAGAGCTGGTGGCACTGTGGCTGGGTCCCTCCTCCAAGTTCGTGCAGCTGTCTCCTCCTGTCTCTGTTGATGATGCTGTGGGCAAGGAGAAGAAACAGAAATGCATCAGTCACCTGTACACATCTGACACATGACCACGAAATCCGTAGGTCATACTGGAAGCCATGGCATGCATCATGAGTAACAGCCAGATAACTCTGCACATATTTAAGCCTTGTACTGCCCAGTTGGTATAGACACAATGCTACTTGGACACAATAATCCAAATAACACACCAGGCCACAACTTGAATGAGAATTACACAGAGAAACTAGTGTTTGTTTGCAGGAGAGCAGATCAATACAATGAAGTGATGACACCTCAAGTTCACAAAGAAATAAACAGTAGTGGTGCCCCTCAGGGCAAAGTAACCCACCTCACTCCCCAAGGTGACACCACACTGCGAGCCCTGTAAGTACATTTGGCAAAAAATATATGTAACTAGTCAAGTCAAGTCAAGGATTCTTTATTCGATGATTCAAAATCACCATAAAAGCACATAAATACATCTCATAAAATCCAATTAAATCATTGTTAGAATCCTTACAAAGTAATTTATTAAAAGGACAAAAAGGGCATTCTGAATACAATAAAATATATCTGAAATCTTGACAATCAGTCTCTCCCTCTCGTTACCCTTAGTCGGACCGCCACTCTAATAAAATTCATTATGCTGCACAGTGTGAGAGGGTCTGTCGCTTGTTGTAAGTAGATTAGGGCATCTCGAGCACGTTTCAATTTCATTTATTTTTAATTGTCAACCAAGAATCTACGCCTGGGCATTGAATAAAAAGGACACAGCAATACAAAATGAAGGGAATCCTGCGGAGACCTATTGTCGCAACCGCAGGTTCCCTTCTGCTCAATTGTAGTTAAAAACCCTACTGAAGATGCTAATAAATATGGTAATAAATTGAGCCTAAAATGACACATTAAAAACCTGTCCTGGGCATTATACATCAGGTATAAGTATGGCTCCATTCCTTCAATGCTCTTAACCAAGTTATAAGCACTCACAGTTTTTTTCGTCCCTTCAGCCTCTGCTCTCAATGTTGTTTTCTGGGCTAAAAATGCTTTCTTTATAATCGCCTTATGCTGGGGTACAATTACTCCTGGATCAGCAAAGAGATTTTCATGGCCCAGGGCTTCTAGGGAAGCCTTAACATAGTTGAGCCATGGAAATCGCATACATTTGTCTCTTCCAAGGCAGTCAGTTAAGATTTCCCTACTTAGTGACGCCTCAGGGTTAACCCAGATTTTCAACCATGCTACGCTTGGTCTGAGCTTCACCAAATCTTCTAGGTATGGCCTCCCTAGTTCCCTGTGTACTATTGCAGCAGCAGTGCTTTGTGGAACTTTTAGAATGGATCTTAAATATTTGTTCTCTTCCCGCTGAAGTTGACAGATATTAATGAAGCCCCATACCTCCGCCCCGTAAGTAACTTTGGAACAACACATAGAGCCATACAGATTCATCATCTGTTCAGGGCACCATCTACCTACTCTACGCCCATAACTGGCAATTGCGCCATTAGTGGCAATCATTTTACAACAGCGCTCCTCCACTAGGGCATTACATTTTAGAGACCCATCGAATAGTAGCCCTAAATAAGAAAATGTTTTCACATTTTCTATTTTGTGGGTTCCTATCGTAAAAGTAGCTTTAGTGCACGCTCTGTTTCCAGCCAGCAGCACATAAGACTTTCCCAAGTTAACGGACAGATCTAAAGAGCCCATAAATTTAACAAACCCATCAATCAAATTCTGCAGACTCTTTGGTGTACGTGCGAGTAGGACCGCGTCATCCGCGTAAAGTAACACAGGAATATGCCGGGACCATACTCGTGAACAATCTGTTCCCAACTTTAACAGGAACTGCTCTAGGTTATTTATATAAAGTGAAAATAAAAAAGGCGCACAAATTCAGCCTTGGCGTACCCCACTACTACAAGGGAATGACTCAGTCAGCCCACCATCCACATTGTATCTGACTTTCGCTGAGGTGTCACTATGAAGCTCTCTTAAAATGTTGATTAGACCAACCTCAATCCCCATTATGGTCATCATGTCCCAAAGCTTGTCCCTATTCACATGATCAAAGGCAGCTGTCAAATCCATGAACCCCATGTAAATGGATTCATTAGTAGCCTTGGTATATTTGGCAGTCAGCATGTAAAGGTTCAAGCACTGGTCACTTGTAGACCTCCCTGTCCTAAAACCGTACTGAGTGTCCGAGATGATGTTATTTTCTTTGGTCCACTCAGCCAGACAGTTTAGGATCCCCTTACCCAAAAGTTTAGCAGATACATCAATCAATGATATCGGACGATAGCACTGGGGGTCATCCCTGTTGCCCTTTTTAAAAATAGGGACAATAATAGCCGTTGACCATGAGGGTGGCAAGCCACAGCTAATTGCAGCATTTATAATCCAAGTCATTATAGGGGCCCACAGCTCCACACAGCTCAGAAATAAATCAGGCGGGATACCGTCTGGGCCAGGGGCTTTATTTTTCGTCAGTCCCTCAATCCCAGCAGTGATCTCCTTAATGGAGAAAACTACGGGCTGACCTAGGTATTCTTTCCCTACGAGTTCTTCAACTGTTCCTACTTCGTGGTTATATAGACCCCTATAATGGGCATCCACTGGTCCGGTAAAATTTTAGTCCCTATTTCAGGGACATTGTCGTCCTGGAAGCTAGGTCTGTTAATAATCCTCCAGAATTCAGACATGTCCCTTTTTTCCCCCGCTTCTCTTAAATCTGCCCATGCTTCCCCTTGTAGGGCTAATTTCCTTCTCTTGGTCTCATTCTTATAACTTTTTCTACACAGTGCGACTTGTTGGGGGTCCCTTGGTCTAGTTTTCAGAGTACTTTTTAGCTCCCTCAGGGCCTGAGAACATTCACGATCAAACCATCGTGGGTGACAACATATCCTTTTAGGTGCCCTAGTTTTTAGCAGTCCATCTATCAGGCTAGCAATCTGCCCAAATGCCAAGAGTAGCGCAGGACCTTCTGTTGCCATATCCAGACAGTCCTCAATGGCTGATTTCCCGCTATCCAGCAGGGATTTATAGAAGTTTGCCCCATCTATTTTGGACCACCTCAATCGTCGACCCTAAACCACAACATTCTCAATAATGGTGGCAGGCTGTCGCCCTCTGGGTCGCGCCCAATAAAACAGCTCCAATACTAGGGGATTGTGGTCGCTAAAAGGGCTCCATTCTATCCCTACACTAGCGATTCTATTTTTAAAAGCACTAGAGGCTAGGATATAATCAATGAATGAAGAGCACCCTCTGCCCTTAAAGGTCGGTGGTAAACTGCCATCGCTCTGAACAGCCATCATATTAATGGTATGGTCTAAGTCATGTGTGTGCAAAAGTTTAGTGAAGGCCAATCCTTCTAGTGTGTGTTCAAAGTGAGGCCCATTATCCATCGGGCATGAGACCAATCCACATCTATTGGGAATAAGGCCGGGGATAGGTGGCAGTTGAGATCTCCCATAACAAGAATAGTGGGTGTATAGACACCCCTCCCCACACTAATTTCTTGGTTCGATCTGTTATCCAGCTCCCCTACAAATGTATTATGTTCTCCACCTGCCCCATTATTGTAGACATTAAACAAGGCCAACCTTAATCCCTTGCCGTTAAACCGTACCGCTTGAATAGCGTACGAACTTCAATCCGTGTTAGACCACGTGCCCTGGAGGTTCAAGTCTACATATAAAGATAATCCTCCCATAGCTCTATCTGATCTGGATTTCTGTGCCGGGACACAAAAGCATTTATACCCCTGAATATGGAAGGCGCTATTGTCAACCACCCATGTCTCCTGGAGGCTAATTATCTGGTACCTACTGATATAGTCGCTCCACTCTTTGTTGTTAAATTTAGATGCCAGGGCCGCTATATTCCAAAACACCATTCTTACCACTTCCTCCACTTCCCCTGTTCCACCAATAGTCTGGATGCCTTCCGGGGTTTTGATATGCCCATCATCCAACCCTTCGCCCCCTTTTGGGTGTTCGATAGTACTGATCCTAGTTTCTATTTCATCTGTGTCCCTACCCTGGATATGGGTGACTTGGTATTCTAATGGGCCTTGCTTCCCAATTTCCACTGTTAAGCACCCACTGGTTATATCCACTGGACATACCTTGCTCTGAACCCTGATGTGTACATCCTTGTGTCAGTCATTGTTGTCTAGCGAGCTCAGGGCCTCGTATCTATTGCTTGTTGGGATTGAATCAATGTAGGCAACTGTCTCCAGATTAGGGTGTCCCTTGCTAATAACACCTCTGTTATGCGGGGGATAAAAAAAACCCAGCTGGACTACATTTACCTGGTCATGATGGATTATGGCTGAACCCGCCTGCCTCAGAATGTCATTAACTAGTCTAGGAGAACTAAAGCTCACCACAACACAGTCCCCCTCCATACTTTTCTTCGACATTCCCACCCATGGCACCCTTCTCACCATCTTAAAATTATTGTGCAAATGATCGCACAGCACAGTTTTAGCAGACAGAAAGTAAAGGGCTTTATTTTTTAGCGTGGTCCAATGTTCTTCACGTCCATCCTTAGTTTTATGGACATTAGCCAGAATAACTGAGTATGGGCAAGCCTCCGGAGGGAGGTGCAATAAGAATACCTTTTTAATGGGCTGTTCTGGTGGGCTTAATCTACCTACAGGACCCTTAGGCCCCGGTTTAGCTCCCACCCTGGATCCTAAGAGTGGAATGGACGTAGTAGGTGCTAAAACTTGGGCTGTTTCTTGTGGCCCGGGTGTTATCATGGAGTCCATGTCCGTTATGGTGTTCAGAGGATGAGCAGTTATTGATTCCCTCTCTGGCATAGGGTTTTTAAGTGATGGAAGTTGTTTTTCTATATCATTTAGTCTACCATCTATTAATTCAAGTTTTGCCATTAATGGGGAAATAAGGGACCTGAGTCGTTCATGCATGATTGCCATAAACTCTGTCATATTACATCCCTGGTTAACCCCTGTTTCTTTAACTACCTGCTCATTTCTTACTGGAGCTCTCGCATCATTAACTTTAGATAAGGCCCTATCTTGCTGTGTGACCAACCCCGATAAGGAGTTTAATTTCCTAGGTTGTTTGGCTTGTTGCTGGATACCTTTGGGGGCGTTACTAGCCTTTCTTTTACCCGTTACAGCTATGGGCTTGCTTGCGGGCCTGGCCCGCTGTTGCCTATTACGTGTTACTGGGGGCAAAGGAGCTATACTACTAGCAGAAGACAAGGACAAACCCCCAGTAATGGATAAACTCCCATCTAGGACTGACCCATTATTACCCTGCCTATGATTTGAAATAGCAGGTAAAACAGAGGAACAATCAGTCAACTCTGGGTCTATGATCAAGGGTGCAGTGTGAGTGGATGGATCCAGGGAATACCTTCTTTCCACAAATTCAATTTCTTTAGCAACGGCGGTTTCCGCTAATTTCAGGAAAGCATCTAAAGTTCCGGCCCTGCCAACCCCAGGACAAGCTTTAGGATTAACTGTGGCCATTGCAATGTGATGTTATACACCCAATGTATATTACCAGGGCTTTATCACCACTCTGATCAAACAATAGCAACAGCAAAAATCACACAACCCAGAGAACACAGTCTGACAATGTCCGAGTCCCTACTTGCAGTTAGATATGATTCTGTCCGAATGAGAGTGTAAGTGGGGTGGCCTGTCCCGGCCTCTTCCGGTCCCAGATGGCCACAGACAGCCCGCCCTTTGCCCGGGCTTTGCCTGGCGTCCCGCGAGGCGGGCCAGACGCTGTTCTTATGCGCCTCGTGGCGCTCTCAGGTGATGCGCGGGGCGCGTGGGCTCCTGGGGGTTGAAGTCCCCTGGCCCGCACTCCGCTCGGCGGCCGAGCTCCACCGCTGGAACCGGGAGCAAGGCAGAGGGAGGCAGGCAACAACTCCGGCCAGCAAACCCTCCAACAGGGTAACAGGTAAGTTCCAAAAGCTTATGTAACTAAATGTTGGCATCTTGGGACTCACCAATACTTGACACAATCGACATGTATTGAATGTGTTAATTCGCCATCTTGTGAAGAGAACACGTATGTGCCTGCATGAAAGATGTCTCACAATGAAATGCACACAAACTACATTTACACATTCATTGAAACAGCTGGCACCCTTTATGATAAAACACTGCTAGAAACAAATGGCGATGCAGATTTGCCATATACAGGGTCCAACGGAGGTCTTGATGTCTTGGCACTCATTAGTTTGTACAATTGACAACAATGGATTTTCAAGACCTCAAGACCACTGTGGGGACATGTATATGGAGATCAAGGCACACCATTAATCACTAACACTGGCCTCTTTCAAAAGGTGCCAGCTTCTTTCAAAAAAGTAGAAATGTTGTTTTTGTGCACTACCTTGTGAGACAACTATCATGCAGGCACATAAGTGTCCTTTACACAATTCATCAGATTAACACATTTTAAACATGAACAACTTTTAACAAGTGTTGTGAGTGCCAAGGTACAATCATTTATGTGAAACAACTTGAAATATGTCAGTCCTCACATGGGCATCCATTCCCTGATGACACAGTTTCTTGCACATAAAACCGACTGGCTGTCATGTGTAGTGGCACACATGTCCGAACTCTGGACAATGCTTAAGCTACTGGGCCAGCAATTGTGATGAACAAAATCATTGCTGCATTGTGGACACACCGTTATCCCCAGGCAAAATGTTAACACAGAAGTGTGCACACTAAGACAAAACAGCATTACACCTGAACTACATACATGTGGCAAAAATGTATGAGCCTGAATCATGTCTGGAACAAAATGACATAGGCTGCCAAGCCCCAACCGAAATCACTGGCCACCATCACAGGGGCAGTGCATGGTGAATCATTGTTCAGCCAATTCTCACCCACAGATCAGACCTGGCAAGGCTAAATCAGGCAGGCCCATGTAGACCTCTCCTGCACAACACCCCCATCCCTCAGTCAGTGTGATTGATACAGCTCAAGAATTGAGACCTCTGAATAAGGGTAACAAAAACTGTGCAGCAAAAATTCCAAAAGTAACCCAACCTCACCTTGTGGGGCTGGAAATACATATTTGTGACAAACAACCATCAACAGATTGTTGTGAATAGGTACACAGGCACTGCCCATTGTGAGTATGCACAAGCCAAATCTTGTATCCCTGTCCAGTGGACACATGAAGCAGACACAGGAAAAATACAAACTATGCCAGGGACCAATGCCACAGAGGCAGACCCATGCTGAACCCACATAGAATGGGCACAGTGTTGGATGACACACATGATTAGGAGGCCAGGGTGTCTCAGGGGACTGTAGTGGGCACACTAATCCGTGGGTGTGGAATGAGCTGACTGTAACATGAGCAACCGTCATGGCACTATGCATATCTTCCACTGATGTACATCATGTCTTGTTATAAACGAAATTGAGGCCCTAACATAGGTACTCTGTCTCAGAGGCATAAATCCTTTGTGTCACAGAGACAGGCAGGACCTTTCACCCAGTTAAGGCCCTTTGACCTAGATTTGCCCTCCCTTCACAATAACGAGCAACAGAGAGGCTGTCCCCTTATCTGATCACTGTGTGCTCTGTGCACAGAAGACGGTCCATCCTAAATACTTGTCACGATGCTCTGGTGCTCCAACTCTTCGCGGGGGGAGTAGTGACGAATGTCCCAATCACCCCTCCACCGGTACCCTCGCTTCAAGAGCAAGACCACCAGCAGAAGGGAAAGGGGAATTAGACAGAGAAGAGAGTACCTTAACTCCGACTGACACCTGAATCTTCGAGAGACTGCTATACTTCCTGCCGTCTACTCTGGAGGTGCCTAATACACAGAAGAGGGAGAGAAAGAGAATATACCACAAACCTTTCTTCACTACGCAGACTGTTCTTAAAGGTAAACAAAACTTGTCCTGCCAGTTCTAGCCAAGGTATTTGCCCCTCTTCTATAATGTTGATAAATATCTGGCTGAGCTTCTTGCTGTAAAGAAATACACAAGCATTAGTCTCTCTGCCACGGAGAAGCCCTCCTACTCTCTCTCTCTGACTGAACTAATACCTGTGAAGCCTTCTGCCAGACTTGGTCTTGGGGGTTCTGTTAGAAGGTTGGAATTCTTTAAAGCAGTACAAGGAATTGTTCCATCCAGCCTTTTCCGAAGCGCGCAAAAAGGACATAGGGAGGAAGAAAGGGGAGGAAAAAAAGAGGGGAAGCGCAAGGGGAATGTCCAGGAACAATCCGTAAGGAAGTCAAATTAAGTTATTGTACAAGAAGGCTTCAGTTATTTAGAGCGTTAACACCTTACTTGTCGAATTCTGCAACCTCTTCTCCTGAATAGAAGGTCTTACTCCTTGAAGTCGAGTCTTATAGGATTCAGGAATTTCTCTGGAACCTGCTATGACGTTCTCGCTGGTCAACCTCTTGCCCCTTCAGAATGTGGGGCGGTCTGAACACTGAACCACTGAATTCTGTCAGAAATGCAGTTGCCTCTCTGGACTGTGAGAGCGCACTGCGGGAAATTTACTGTTCACAATAGTCTCTGAGATACTCTGCTTCTATCTCTAAACTCTCTATCATTCCTTACTCCGACTTCTCCCGTCATGAATTTCTGACGTGGAGTGGCGGCAAGGAACAGCTACTCGAACGGAATCTTTGTTGAAGTGCGCAGTTTGAAGCGCACGACTTCCTGATACCCACTAGAGGGCGCACCTCCCAGATTACTCATAACGGGACATTGCGCGGCCATCTTAGGGAGGTAAACTATTTACAATCTTAAGCAGCTTTCTGTTTAATATTCCCGATTCCCCCCAGAATTTCTAAGCTTCCCAGAGTAGCAAGGGAACCAAACATTGGACCGTGTAAAATGGGGCATAGCAGGGAATCTAACTAACTGTCTTGAGGAAACTACAGTAGCTACCCGGTGAATCCTGACAGTACCCCCTCTCAAGGACCGAGTCATCGGTCCTGGTTTGTGTGGAAATCTGGAATGAAAGCGTTTTAGCAGTAGAGGGGCATGGATATTATTTACAGGTTCCCAAGAACTTTCTTCTGGGCCAAACCCCTTCCAATCCACTAAGTATTTCAATTCCCTTTCTGGTACTTGGAATCTAAAATATGCTTGACCTCATACTCAGTATGTCCTTGAATGTTAAGTGGGTCAGGAGGTTTATTTAGTCGCATGGGTGATTGGATCTTTTTCATTAAGGACACATGGAAAACTGGATGCACACCTATCTTGGCCGGTAGTTTCAATCGCACAGTACCTGGTCCTAATACCTTGTCTACCTTATACGGACCCACAAATCTCAGTTGGAACTTCCTGTTACCCTTCAAATGTAGATTCTTAGTGGACAACCACACCTGATCTCCTTCCTGGTACTGTGGGGACTCTTGTCTATGTGAATCTGCAAATCTTTTGTAGGAAGCTTTAGCTTTTTCCAGATTTTGCTCTGCCGATTTATGCAAAGAACTCAGATTTGTAAGGGCTCTCTTGGCTGCTGGAACACCTAACTCTTCCTGTGTGACTAAGAAGTTTGGATGCCGGCCAAAGTTTAAATAAAGCGGAGAGTAGCCAGTAGATGCACTCTTCGCATTATTGCAAGCAAACTCAGCCATCCACAATTTTTCCGACCACTCCCCACCTTGATCTAACAGAAACAGCCTCAGGTACTGTTCTAATTCCTGATTTATCCTTTCTGTCTGCCCGTCTGATTCAGGGTGGTAACTAGTGGACAATCTACTCTCAATCCCCAATCCTTTTAGAAAAGCCCGCCAGAAGGGAGAAATAAATTGGGGGTCACGATCTGAAACCACAATCTTAGGGACACCATGAATCTTTACAATATTCTCACTGAAAACTCGAGCTAAATCTACCGCGGTGGGAGTACCAGACATAGGGATGAAATGACTCATCTTGGTGAAGGTATCTACGATCACCAATATTGTATCAAATCCTTTACTTAACGGCAGATCTACTATGAGATCCAAGGAAATAGTATGCCATGGATAAGTTGGAGTGGGCAGAGGCTGCAACAAACCCTGTGGAGCCTGTCTACTAGGTTTACTTCGAGCACAGACTCACAAGACTGAACATATCTCTTGATCTGATCGGACATCCCAGGCCACCAAAAATAACGCTGCACCAACTCTTGGGTCTTAGCAATTCCTTTGTGACCAGCCAGCGGATGATCATGGCAGCTCCATAAAGCCTTTTCCTGAAGACTGATTGTAGGAAGATATAAAGCTTCTTTAAAATAGGGTAGCTGATGCCGACACTGTCTTTCTTTTCCTTGTTTGACCCACTGCTGAATCTCCTCTGTAGTTAAACTCTTACGAACCTCTTCCTGGAAATTATCTAAAGAAAGTGCACACACTATCTTTGCTTCTGGAATGATTGGTTTATCTTCTACAGTATGCCGGATTCTTCAGTATGCAATCGGGACAGTGCGTCCGCTTTCCCATTCTTAGGACCTGGTCGATAGGTAATCACGAAATCAAAATCCGCAAAATAAAGAGACCAACGCAGCTGTCGTGGTGTCAAGGTTTTGGAGGTTTTTAGGAACTGTAAGTTTTTGTGATCTGAAAAGACTGTAACAGTATGCCGAGCTCCAAGCAAGTAATGTCTCCAATCCTCGAAGGCATCTTTCACAGCTAATAACTCTTTCTCAGTGATGGTGTAGTTCACTTCAGCAGAATTCAATTTCCTTGAACGATAAGCTACCGGACGAAGTTGTCCAGTTGCTGAGTGGCGCTGCGAAAGAACTCCCTCAATAGCCTGATCTGAAGCATCAGCTTCCACGTAAAAAGGTTCAGCAGGATCTGCATGCAAAAGAATGGGGGCTGATACAAATGTTTTCTTCAGAACCAAAAAAGCTGCATTAGTCTCGGTAGTCCATTCAAATTTTACTCCTTTCTTCAGAAGACCAGTGATGGGAGTGATCAACTGAGAAAATCCCTGAATAAATCGTCGGTAAAAATTGGCAAAGCCCAGAAATCTTTGAATTTCTTTAACATTCTTGGGTGCCGGCCAGTCGTCCACTGCTTTCAGCTTTCCAGGATCCATAGCAACTCCCTGTGGAGAGATAAAAAATCCCAAAAACTCCACCTTGGAAGCATGAAATACACACTTTTCCAGTTTTACAAAGAGATGATTAGCTTGCAACCGCTCCAAGACCATCCGTACATGCCGAGTGTGTTCCTGAGTGTCTTGAGAGTAAATTAAAATATCATCCAAGTAGATGATCGCAATCTTATCAATCAAATCACTCATGATGTCATTGATAAAATGTTGGAACACCGCAGGAGCATTACAAAGACCGAATGGCGTGACACAGTATTCAAAAAGACCAAACTTGGTTCAAAAAGCGGTCTTCCATTCATGCCCTTCCTTCATGCGGACCAAGTGATAAGCTCCTCGCAAATCAAGTTTGGTGAAAATTTGAGCTTCTTTTATTTGATCCAACAAGACAGAAATCAACGGTAACGGGTATCTATTTTTAATGGTGATCTGATTTAGTGCTCGATAATCTATACAAGTTCTCAAACTTCCTTCTTGCTTCTTCGGTATAAAGAACAGCGGCGAAGATACTGGAGACTGGGATGGTCTAATAAAGCCGTTTGCAAGATATCGATCCAGGTATTCCTTTAGATGCTCGTTTTCGGCTTCCGTAAGGGCATAATTCCGGCTACAAGGGAGAACTGCTCCGGGTTCCAAATCAATAGTGCAATCATAAGCACGGTGTGGTGGCAACAAATCTGCTTCTTGCTCACTGAATACGGTCTCTAAATCTCGATACTCTGGAGGAATTTCTTCAGTAGTTACCGCTCCAATGGATTGACCTCCAAAAGACAACAGCATAGATTGTGTGGGTTCTTTCACCAGGGTCTTAGAACCATAACAGTGAGATAAGCAAAATTTCGAATGCAGACTGACGGTTCGATTCTCCCAATCTATGGTCGGATTATGAAGGGCTAACCAAGGCAATCCGAGAATCAGCTGGAATTGTGGAGCGTCGATTAAATTAAATTGTAACACCTCACGATGACCATCCACTTGAGTTATTTCCAATTCCTCCGTGTGACTAGTAATGGGACCGGAAGTCAGATGGGTACCATCTACCGCACGTACGGGCTCTGGACGGTCTTTCTCAATTGCTCTAATTCCCATCTGTCTAGCATATCGTATATCGCAAAAATTTCCAGTGGCACCAGAGTCCAGCATGATAGCCACTCCTAATATTTGATGTTCACGAAATTGCATTGTCACATGGAGAATCACATGAGGTGTCATAGTTTGGAGAGTATTCAAAATTAGGTGAGGTTCAGGAGTCGTCTTGTCTTCCTTCACCACCAGAGCGACTCCGCCTACTGATGGTTCACCTCGTGTCCCTTAAACGGAGTCTTAGGCCGCTTGATGCACTCCTTGACAAAATGGCCGGAAGCACCACAATATAAGCACAACTTCTTTAACCTCCGTTGTTCCTATTCTTCTTTGCTCAATTTGCTCAATGGACCACGAACTGATCCTATCTGCATTGGCTCCGATTCTGAGTTTCCTCCTGATCCTTTCTCAATCTTTGCTCTGCCAAAACGAGGGAAATTCATCTTCCAATCTCTCTTCTTTTCACCTTTACGTTCAGAATTGCGAAAATCCAATTCTAGCACCAAATCCACCAAAGCTGATAATTCTGTGGGTCTATTGGGAATTTGAGCCAACGTATCCTTGATTTCGTCCCTTAATCCACGATAGAATAGGGCTGCTCTCTTTTCCTCCGGCCAGCTGGTCTCCAGGATCAATTTGTTAAACTGTGTAAGGTAAGTAATTAGATCTTTAGACCCCTGACGCAGCTCCAACAATTCATTATCGGTGGCCTGAGAAATCCTTCTCCGATCAAAAATTCTGAGAAACTCAGCCTTGAATTTGGTAAAGTCACAAAGCAAAGGATCATCCTCACTAACCAAGGGCATAGCCCAATTGGCGGCATCCCCACTCAAATATGATAAAATAAACGCTACTCTAGATTGAGCATCTGGAAAAGGGTGGGGCGGCACATAAAGTGGAGGGAGCACTGGGTCAAAAAATATTGGGCCTTTTGCGGATCCCCGGAAAACCTTTCGGGGGCAGCCAAAGGAATCAAAGGTGATACGGAATGGATTACCTGAGCAACGGACTTAGGGTCCGTAGTTACACCACTAGGACCAGGGACTGCGGAACTCTGCACTGGATTACCCATAGCTAACCCATCTACCTTTTGTGCTAGTAGTCTTGTCTCCTTACGGGAGGCCACTAACTCTAATTTTAAACTCTGATTTTCCTCCCGAACTGCTCCCAAATCCCTTTGAATTCCTACTAATATAGCGCCTAACTCCTTCAAATCCATTCCTTCAGCCATACTGCCCAGGCGAAGAAAAATACGTGGGCACTTCAATCTGTCACGATGCTCTGGTGCTCCAACTCTTCGCGGGGGCAGTAGTGACGAATGTCCCAATCACCCCTCCACCGGTACCCTCGCTTCAAGAGCAAGACCACCAGCAGGAGGGAAAGAGGAATTGGACAGAGAAGAGAGTACCTTAACTCCGACTGACACCTGAATCTTCGAGAGACTGCTATACTTCCTGCCGTCTACTCTGGAGGTGCCTAATACACAGAAGAGGGAGAGAAAGAGAATATACCACAAACCTTTCTTCACTACGCAGACTGTTCTTAAAGGTAAACAAAACTTGTCCTACCAGTTCTAGCCAAGGTATTTGCCCCTCTTCTATAATGTTGATAAATATCTGGCTGAGCTTCTTGCTGTGAAGAAATACACAAACATTAGTCTCTCTGCCACGGAGAAGCCCTCCTACTCTCTCTCTCTCTCTGACTGAACTAATACCTGTAAAGCCTTCTGCCAGACTTGGTCTTGGGGGTTCTGTTAGAAGGTTGGAATTCTTTAAAGCAGTACAAGGAATTGTTCCATCCAGCCTTTTCCGAAGCGCGCAAAAAGGAGATAGGGAGGAAGAAAGGGGAGGGAAAAAAGAGGGGAAGCACAATGGGAATGTCCAGGAACAATCCGTAAGGAAGTCAAATTAAGTTCTTGTACAAGAAGGCTTCAGTTATTTAGAGCGTTAACACCTTACTTGTCGAATTCTGCAACCTCTTCTCCTGAATAGAAGGTCTTACTCCTTGAAGTCGAGTCTTATAGGATTCAGGAATTTCTCTGGAACCTGCTATGACGTTCTCACTGGTCAACCTCTTGCCCCTTCAGAATGTAGGCCGGTCTGAACACTGAACCACTGAACTCTGTCAGAAATGCAGTTGCCTCTCTGGACTGTGAGAGCGCACTGCGGGAAATTTACTGTTCACAATAGTCTCTGAGATACTCTGCTTCTATCTCTAAACTCTCTATCATTCCTTACTCCGACTTCTCCCGTCATGAATTTCTGACGCGGAGCGGCAGCAAGGAACAGCTACTCGAACGGAATCTTTGTTGAAGTGCGCAGTTTGAAGCGAGCGACTTCCTGATACCCACTAGAGGGCGCACCTCCCAGATTACTCATAACGGGACATTGCGCGCCCATCTTAGGTAGGTGAACTATTTACAATCTTAAGCAGCTTTCTGTTTAATATTCCAGACTCCCCCCAGAATTTCTAAGCTTCCCAGAGGAGCAAGGGAACCAAACATTGGACCATGTAAAACGGGGCATAGCAGGGAATCTAACTAACTGTCTTGAGGAAACTACAGTAGCTACCCGGTGAATCCTGACAATACGTAATCTCCATGTCCAACAGTGACTAACCTACGTCACAACAAATTCTTGGAAACAGACCCTTTCTCCAAGAACACATCTTCCTCTGACCAACATAACGTCAATGCAAGACACCTATCCAGTATAAGTGTACCTCCCTTTGCCCAAGCAAACCAGAGGAGACAGAGACTTTCAGGGCGACACTCTGCCCGAGGCGCTGCAACCTGCATCATGCCACTGCTTCATCAGGCAGAGGTCCATCACCCATCTGTGGGTGTCCAGTTCAAGATCAGGATGAAGCCCTACTAAGGCAATGGGGTTAGACTAACTCCTAGGGGGATTCTTGGCTCTCTAAGACCTACACACATGCTAGGTACACTTAGGTACATCTAGTTAGGCATCATATGGGTATAGGCTTTATCTTAATGCATTCTGTATTTCATGTATGTGTTCATTACTATTGCAAAATGGTAGAACAATGCCTTTTTATTTAACTGCACTGCTGGCCATAATTCTCTGCTACTGTCCAACAGTTGTCGCAGCACATATAACCAGTACTAGAATAACAACTGTGCAATACATTATATTGTAAACACACCTGACTGTTTCTTCTATGTACTTCTCTGAGATGAGTGACTGAATGAAAAGTAGTATATTGTTTCCATGATCCCGAGGGATGTGGGTTTTATGAAGGTATTCCCTTCTTGTCTTCAAGAAGTTTCTAGTGGCCTCTGAGCTAGCTGGTACACAGTAATTAAGTTTAATATACATAATAGGGGCATACAGACCTCAGTCCTATGCCAAGCCTATCGTGTATGTTATTCCAATGCGCAGAACCGATAAGGGAAATAGGAACCACACTACATGGCGCCCAACCGTGATTGTGGCACTTATTTAACAGTAGAATCTGAGTATTTCGGTCATGCTTATTCTCAGAGACCCCTACTCACAAAATGCCAGAGACGTCTGGAGTGGGTAGGCACAAAATTCCGCCACAGCTGAGTAGGCAAACTTCCTATGTATTGGCTGTTGGTTAAACAAGCTTGAAGGAAAAAGTTCCCGAACAATTCTGCCTTTTTAAAACCTTATCTGAAAATCCTTTTTTTAGGACATTTTGTTTTCACAACACAATGTCTGCCGAGGCAGCTGCTTCTGTCACTGGGACACCGGTCTCAAACGACGAAGAGGAAGCAAATGCAATACATTTTGCACCCAAAGTCAGGCATACACTCACACAAAAACCCCTCAGACATGGTTTAACAGACGGAGGAGGTACAGTGATTATTATAGAGGCACACGAAGATTTTCAAACAGATGTGTTCTATTCTTGGGTTACATTCCCAGCAGTAAATGCAACAACTCAGACTTTTCATTCTTTCATACATGATAAAAGTCCCAGCGGTCTACACTCCTTTTGAGGAGATTAAGATTCCGCTCACTAACCAGGACTACAATTTCTGGTTTAATGGCGCCCTACAACAAATAAATAAAACAAGGCTTGGTCCACTAGGTAGACCAGGAGCTACATGGCCGACATTAACCGGCTACACACCACTTCCTGACATTGATATAATGCCAAAAGATACACTGCTCTTTCAACACAAAGAGTTGGTAAAACTCTTAGAGCCATGACGCAACTCGTCATGAGGACACTTGGTGTCCAGCCACGGTAGCTACAAATAATACAGCTCCTACACAGAGCACCGCTACTAAAATCACTCCACAAAACTTACACACAGTAATGGTTAAACTACCCACGAAACGTGAACAGATTCCTTTCTGGGTAGCTCAGAAAAAGACCCAGTTAGAGGCAGTATTTCTAAATACCACACCATTTGAAAGCATATAATGCTAACACTCTGCTTGCCCATAGGGATAACACCACAGTTAGAGGACTGCACCAATTGGGGTACAGTCTTTGCTGCCATATATACCAGAACTCATAGTATTCCTTCCTTAGCAGTAATTCCAGATGTCTTACGACAGATACAGAACAAGTATGGAGCTGAACCACCTCTGAGCTTAGGTATGAAATTACTAGGTAATTATGAACAGGTATCAACAATAATACTTGCTAACATTAAAGGGGAAGCAGCTTCAGTGGCGATCCGCCAACACCTAAGAGAGGTCAGTCTTATAGACCAACCACAAGAACTTCCCAAAATAATTAAAACTGCATATGCAGAACTGGGAAGGGACAGATTGGGTGGAAAAGCTTTTAAGAACCACAGCTAATGGGCAGTCCTGAGAAGGACACTTCTAAGCAGACACCTACTTCTTCTAAAAAAGAAGTGGGAAAATAATAAAAAAACAAAATTTTTCAGAAAAGATTCTCAGTCCCAAGGTAGGTCTCCTCAACAGGAGCCCTCTGCAAAGAGGTATAACCTTTGGAATAGGGATAATAGTAGGAAAACTGCAGTGCTTCATTTGTAAAAAAAAAAAAAAAGTAGTACCGGGACTCTCGACAGGAGGACACTAGAGCTTGCACCATCCATTGCCCCTGGCAGCACTGCCAATGACAACACCAACACACTACTAATCATCACACTCTTAAAAGTGTGACAATTCATGATATTACAAGCCCCCAAAGCAATAAGAATGGCTTTGGAGGCAAATACTACTAATTTAAATTTAAATAATGAACAGAAGCTGTTGTGCTCGTACCAAAATTGGCAGACATCCCTACCATGTGGCAGACAGTCATAAGCCCCGGCACAAATTAAGCACTGGAAACCTGACAGGTATCAGGATACTGATACACATTCCTCTCAACAAACAACACAGGGAGAGAAGGAAAGTCAGCACACAAAGAAGAGCGCAAGCAGTCCAGGGACAAGCACGCTCAGGACTCTTCTGAAACAGAAGACAAGCCACACCTCAATACAAAAAAAATATATATATATATATATATAAAAAAAGAAGAAAGTTGCAGGTCTCAAAGTTAGACTTGCACAGAATCCTAAGGACTCAACTTCTGAACGGGGATTGGGCTCAGACAATGCTAAGGCAGAGCGGCAGAAGTAACAATAGCTCACCAGAACCTGAAGGAATTTCTGGACAGCAAAATTGAAAGATGACATCACCGTAGAAACACCAGACAGAAGGGTGAGCGTCCCACTTAAGTTATTTGAAATAACACTCCACATGAAGGAGGACGAACACAGGAAAGTAAAAGGTCTCTTTGCGAAGAACCTATAGTCTGGTTTTGACATACTATTAGCAGAATAAGATTAGCCGCCAGCATTCGTCAGGGAGCGCCCAAAGGGAGAAAGTATATTTCACCTGAATTTTTTCAACCATGTTCCCTGTTCACCTTAGACATAAATATGCATAGGAGTGGGCAGTAGCCCAGGCTCCAGCATTGTATAAAAATCACACTGGATGGGATGAGGACTCAACCCACCATGTGATCCCATTCATAGTTTCACCGCATGCTCAAAGACAATATCGTATTAAGCAAGAAGCTAAAACACAGGTCACTTAGATCTTAGATCAACTTGAATCCAAGGGGATCATTTAAAAATGCACTTCACAAATGAACAAACCCTTACATCACTTATCAAAACCTGATAATACATTTAGTCTAGTTTTCATTTACAGACACTTGAACAGTTGTACAAAGACACATGCTGTCCAACATGCAGATAGTGCCGCATTAATGAATAACATTATGCAGGAGAAAATACAAATAAACACTTGTTGTCTCAAATGGATGTTTCTGTCAAACTATAGCACCTGAAAACAGGTGCCTAACAGCATTTAGTATATTAGAATCCCAGCGACAATTTTTTGTCATCTCCCCCGTGGGTATAAGAACAGCTCAGGGGTATTTTCTGAAAGAATTACTGAATTGCTAAAACACTTTGATGAAGAAGTGTTGTCCTATATTCTGTGATATATATCTAAACGGACAACCTTTTGGGGAAACACTTGACCAGGGTGAGCATCATTAGTATGGGATTGCCCTCTGGGGGCTACACATTTAATTTTGAGAAAATCAGAAATTGCCCACCTCAGTATTCTATTTTTGGGATAGGAGCTTTCAAAGTGAAGGCAAAAGCCTGGCAGCTAACTTTTTAGAAAAATGTGCGCTGCTCCAGCCTCCAAATACATTAAACAACTTCCAATCAGTACTGGGATTCCTAGATTTTGGCAGAACATACATTTTGATTTCACAGAGAAAGTAAAACCTTTCTACGATGTTTTTTAAACCTGCCTTTTCAGTCAAACACTGGACATAAGAACACACCAATATTCTTTGTTCACTCCAGGAAGATATTATTGCTTCCAAACACATGCACACACGTGTAAACTTGCACCACATGGTACTCAGTATCATTTTGGGTCAATGTGGGTACACATATTTTACCTTTTAAAAAAGGTCAAACTGTACCAATCATATACGATTCTCATCTGTACACAAACACAGAAATGAGTTTTAATTCAACCCCAAAAAAAATTCTAACAACCATTCAGGCTGTAGCAAAAGAAAGAGCACTGGCTCATGGGAAGAGGCATTATTGTCATCACCCCTGTACTGGGGCTAGCATTCCTAATGGCAAAACTTTACATCCAGAATGGATACAAATGGCTATCTCTTTTGCTGCATCAGACTTTGAATGCAGATTTGATCCAAGTTTAAAAACACAGGCATTTCTGCAATATGAAAAAGAACACCATCTACCAAATGAAATCTTGCCTCTAGATCAGTATGAATTTTAAAAATCTACACTGATGGTCTACCCCACCAGCCGCTTTTGTTAAAGATCAGATGTTGGATGGCAAGTTGCGTCCTCATTGCACCAAAAAAACTACCTCTAGGTAATAGCACGGCTTGGTTGGCAGCTTTAAAAGCCCTGATACTTACACGGATCGAGAATTCCCAACACTCATTGTGTTTGATTCCTTTTACTGTGTGCAATGATATAATAAATATTTACACCAATGGGAACAAAATGGGTTTAAAGATGAAACAAGGTGGCATAATTAAACACAAAAATTATGGGAACAGGTAGTGGAGTTGAGAAACGTCCTACCAAAAACTCATGTGATTAACACGCTGAGTCATCAACGTGATGGCGTGCACGTTGAAGGGAATTCAGTGGCCGTTGAAGCCACAAAGGGGGGCTGTTCACACAGCTTCCATAGCTGCGCACACTCGTCCAACAACGAGAATAGACGGCTAGAATATGGTGGCTGTAATTTCTTCACGCAAAAGCAGCACAGCAGTGTCTAAAATTTCCACTCAAATACTCCTACAAGTTAGATACAAACAACATTCCATATGCTCAGATTCCTGGAGTGGGGGATAGAGTATTTTCTAAATATGGAAAGTAGGCAGGAATTAATCATTTAAAGTACACAAGGACATGGGCTCCGCGCATTCAGGGATAATAGCTACTATTTCTTCATTGCAACAGTGCTATTGGTGGCCTGGGATCAGAAGACAGATTATTAGCTTTGTTTTGAACTGCAACATCAGCAAACGAATGCCAGGCTACACCATCACAAGACCCGTGCAGGTCCCATTGCTAGACAGCCTCAGACTGTCCACTTGATCGTGTCGTGTAAAGGACCACTGCAGCCCATCTCACATTTTGAGGTTGCTTAAAAATATATCTTAGTGGCAGTGGGTCCTTGCTCAAGTTTCCTATAAGTATGGCCTCAATACTTGGCTGATGCTCAAAACTGTTATAGAAAGATTTGCGAGTCCACAACAGGAGATACGCAATCAACGTTACACCCTGACTGTGGCCCCACACTTGGCTATCGAGCCTACTGAGAGGCCATGGAAGGGATGGACGTAGTATTGCGGTACTCCTCTCCAATGCCATCCTGAGGGACTTAAGGTAGAGGAGAGGAAGGACTGGGGCATAGAGCAATCCTTAACAGCTAGGGTATTAGGCTGGGTATTGATGGGGTCAAACACTTATATGGATTCAGGGGGAAATACACACTCAGCCAAGAAGCTCTCTGGAGGTGTCACCCCATTTACAAATATGGGAACCTGATCGTCCATGTGAAGGCACAGTGGTGGATGAAAACCATCCTGTATCTATGATCATTTGGCTGTTTTACAGGAACTAAAGGAAACAAAGAAACAAACAAGGATTCTGTCAAAGTGAAACAGGCCGTAACTGGGAAGTCGAGGTAATCACGGCAAGTCCTGTCTGAATCCAAAAGTCATGGATCTGGGCAGAGAAAGAAAAAGATCGCGGACACAAAGGAATTTGGGCCCTCATACAGAAATACATGTGCCACTCCTTAAAGTGAACGGAACACAAATTGAACTTTTGCCGCATCCTGCCATGATAAAAACACCAGATTAATTTCAAATGAAAGAATCAAACAAAACCTATGTGGCCAATACTGAGCAGTAGGCCTCATGAATTCCACAATAGTAGATGTCCCTCTCACTACTATTCAATAAATTCAAACTGAAAGGCTCATCAGGTTTGAGCAATCAAATCCATGGAGTGGGGGACTATGCAACAATGCAATGGAACCAGTTCTCCTTGAACCAACCTTTCAAATTCAAAATAAAAGTTAAGACAACACTCAAGTTGCAATTTGGCCAAAAACAAAAGTGTACACCAAAGTCTTTTCAACAAAAACATCAAATAATAAATGCTTCAATGTTTTTCAACAAAAGCAACAATTAATAAAAGCTTCTAGGTTTTTTAAACAAAAACATCAAATAATAAATGTTTCAACGTTTACAACAGCATCAAATAATAAAAGCTTCAAAGTTTTTCAACAAAAGCATCAAATAATGAAAGCTTCAAAGTTTTTCAACAAAAACATCAAAAATTAACTTCAACATCTGAACGTTTTTTTTAGCAAAAGACATCAACTAATAACTTCAACATTTCAACATTTTTCAACAAAAACAGCAGAAATAACTTCAACTAAATACGATGCAATTTCAACAATTGATCTTACAGCTACTGGCTATTTCATTAACTGTGATACGTTTTCCATGGCTCCGCGTGAACAGGAAGCGACAGCCAGCCCAAAAACAAGCAAACATGCAAGTACAAACTTTTGAACCTTTTCCTTTCCAAAAGATACAGACCTGGCTTCACCATTAGTAGAACTATGGGGTAATTCTGGGTTCATCTTTTTCTGTTCTGGCTTTGCTTAGAGCTAGCTTTTAGTATGACTATTAGTAGACACTTTCTACAACACAGGATCAACATAAAACTGAAGCCACGTCCATGTTCAATTCAAATGCAAAAGAGACTTATAAATGTATTCGACCTGAACAAACCTTTATATTCTAAATGATGTACTTAATCATCCAGTTTTTAATTCTGATTAATGTATTTTGAACTTTCATTTTTTTCATTTATTTTTATCATGCATTCAGTGATGTCATTACCTTCAGTACATTTTTCTGAAAATTGGGTTACTGATACAGTGTATAATATGCTGTCTGTTTTAGGAATAATTGCTACATTTTCAGATCATGAAATGTTAGAGATTAATTCATATTGCAACGCTTTATACCTGTTACCTTCATTAAGGTTATCAACTCATACAGAATTGAAATTCTTCTAGAAATGTGGTTGTTTAAACACCAGTAGGAACGTTGCCAAACACCACCATACATACATCAGCAGGGGCAACATTAGATGCTATTTACAACACAACAGGACAGACCCAGTTAGGAAAGTATGGGTGGTTTGGCTTTTTGACACAAATACCTGTCACAGAAATGATTCCTGAACGTCACCAAGGGACTCAGTATACATAGGCCAGACCTACGTTATGTACGGATAACATCCAGAGGTAGTGAAATCCTGCAGTGTAGGGAAGCTGTGCCTTTTTTTTTTTTAAAGCCCCACACTGACAGTAGTAAAAACAAAAGTTTCCTTTATAAAATTCAATGCTTAAGGCAATCTGAAAACCATGCTTGTGCAGCACCTTTTATTTTTTCATTTTACATCAGCTAAAGAAATATTTTTTTCTTTTTTGCCAAATAGCACTCTTAAATACAGGCTGCCCTTTTTCCTTTTTAATACATTTGGTCTTTCACATACAAGCAGTGTGATACATCTTGGGAATACCTCGAACAGAAACTATGCTTCTCATGGTTTCTAATATTTAAAAGAACAGCCTGAAAAGACTGAAACGTACCTCTTCCAAAGGAAAACGCCAGTGGCAATTACCACCATGCAGGGTCTGCTGAAGTCCTATGCTTAGCTGTGTTCCAAGTGTATTCCCATCAAACCAAAGCATTCCTTGCAGATCCAGTGGGTGCCTTGTGCTTCATTTAGCAACACCAAGGTAGGGATTACAGCACCGGCTGCCTCAGAACCAGCAACTGGCAGCACTGCCTTTCTGTGCTTCCACAACGACTATGCGAGGTATTAAAAAGGTCTGTTCACTGCAACAACTAGCTACGAGAAATGTTATGACTACCAACCAGCTTTTTTATCTCTAGTTTTTCAAAACATGTCCTGAAACACATTTTTTCTCTTATAGTTTCAACTTTCACCGAGTGCTTGGAGCTTTCCCTCTAAATTGGTCTTCTCAAAAAAGCATTAAAGAGTTTTCAATTTTATAAACAGAAACTTTTATAAGTAACTACTTACTCTAAAGAGTATATATATTTTTTATGACACTATAGATTTTTCCTGTCTCCACAGAGTCTATAGTAATTTTACATATTTTAACAGCTGCTATTTTTTCTGCTCATAAACCACTCTCATGCAACTACCTGCCAATTAAAAGCAAAGGCCTATTTTAGTCACATAGTTTGCCTTAAATGGGTTATTCACGATTGTGCATAGATTGGAGTGGGTGTTATAAACGAAATTGAGGCCCTAACATAGGTACTCTGTCTCAGAGGCACAAATCCTTCGTGTCACAGAGACAGGCAGGACCTTTCACCCAGTTAAGGCCCTTTGACCTAGATTAGCCCTCCCTTCACAATAATGAGCAACAGAGAGGATGTCCCCTTATCTGATCACGGTGTGCTCCGTGCAACGAAGACGGTCCATCCTAAATACGTAATCTCCATGTCCAACAGTGACTAACCTACGTCC
Source organism: Lissotriton vulgaris (assembly GCF_964263255.1). Taxonomy (NCBI): domain Eukaryota; kingdom Metazoa; phylum Chordata; class Amphibia; order Caudata; family Salamandridae; genus Lissotriton; species Lissotriton vulgaris. The sequence continues at coordinate 1,158,731,720 of NC_141685.1, forward strand.
CAACAAATTCTTAGAAACAGACCCTTTCTCCAAGAACACATCTTCCCCTGACCAACATTGCGTCAATCCAAGACACCTATGCAGTATAAGTATACCTCCCTTTGCCCAAGCAAACCAGAGGAGACAGAGACTTCCAGGGCGACACTCTGCCCGAGGTGCTGCAACCTGCATCATGCCACCGCTCCATCTGGCAGAGGTCCATCACCCGTCTGTGGGTGTCCAGTTCAAGATCAGGATGAAGTCCCACTAAGGTAATGGGGTTAGACTAACTCCTAGGGGGATTCTTGGCTCTCTAAGACCTACACACATGCTAGGTACACTTAGGTACATCTAGTTAGGGATCATAGGGGTATAGGCTTTATCTTAATGCATCCTGTATTTCATGTATGTGTTCATTACTATTGTAAAATGGTAGAACAATGCCTTTTTATTTAACTGCACTGCTGGCCATAATTCTCTGCTACTGTCCAACAGTTGTCGCAGCACATATAACCAGTACTAGAATACAACTGTACAATAAATTTTATTGTAAACACACCTGACAGTTTCTTCTATGTACTTCTCTGAGATGAGTGACTGAATGAAATGTAGTATATTGTTTCCATGATCCTGAGGGATGTGGGTTCTATGTTATGTGGTTGCCAGAAGCTATTCCCTTCTTGTCTTCAAGAAGTTTCTAGTGGCCTCTGAGCTAGCTGGTACACAGTAATTAAGTTTAATATACATAATAGGGGCATACAGACCTCAGTCCTATGCCAAACCTATTGTGTATGTTATTCCAATGCACAGAACCTATAAGGGAAATAGGAAATACACTACAGTCTGAGAACACAACATGGGTCATGCATGCTGCAAGGGTGTGCAGTGTAAACTAAGTATGGGCGGAAAATTTGCTTCGCTCGCGAATTTGCGGATTTTCCGCAATTTCGCGAATCGCGCAAATTCGCAGCAAAATCCGCGAATCCGCGGGCGGGACGAATTTTGCTCAGGAAGCACTTACAGGGTTACAGCAGATGCCCAAGTTGAAGCTAATTTCTTTGTAACCATTTACAAAATGGTTACAAAGAAATTAACTTCAACTTGGGCACCTGTGTCAGGAATCACACTGTCAGCGTGTTGCAGGGAACACTGCCCTTCCAGGTCTTGAAGAGACCCAGAGTGATAGTAAAGCCAGGGATGGTTAATCTTTGGTACGATCTTTATTAGAATGGAATTCCAAGATGGCCGCCGCTATTACAGCGGCTGGGGTGTAGGTATGTTCTAGTCTTTTGTTGAGTTGAGGAGCGGGCGCGCAGTACACTGCGCACTACAAAAAGGATTTTGTCGTGAGTTGCCGTTATTCTAGTGCGCTCACATTTATAGAGAAAATTCTAGTTTGAGAATTTGTGGGTGTAGCTTGTGACACCGTTTATGTTTGACTCTTAGATAGGACAAGTGAGCGAGTGTAAGAGCTCCGTTGTCCGTGGCAATTACGAGTTCGTAAATACCAACACTTGCACATTGTGAGTAGGACGTTTCCTGAATATTCTCCGTGTTAGGAGAAAGACCCAGCAGTGTTCTTCAGTCGCAGAGCTTCGTAACCTGAAGTGAAACTCTGGAGAGTCGTTTCTTAGGAAGAAGACGTGAAAACGAATCCTGTGAAAGAAGATCTTAACTACTTATCTCCCTTCCGTCCAGAGTGTCGAGGTGAGGTGGTTGGAAATTTCAACAATGGACATTGAACCGTCAGAAGAAGAAGTAAGACTTTCCTAGCCCTCTATTGCGCTGAACTTCAGAGTACTCAACCTACCAGAAATTCCCCTTGCGCTACCCTTTTACTTGCCTCCCTCTTTTCCCTTCCTTGTTCCTTTTTGCGTGCTACTTCAAGAGTACTTAAGACTGTATCACGGCGACATTTATAACTGTTTACTCATCTACAAGAGAACCGACCAATGAAGAAGGTAGAGTAAGTCACTCAGAGAGTAGTATAGTGAATAACCCACAAATAGAGTTTACTTGATGTGACATATTCTCTTCCAGAAATATCTATCTCTTCATGGTAGCTACTCACAACCACATAAAGAGAGAAGCAAGACTCTGAAGACAGCTGGTAGGATAGATTTGTATTTAGAATTGTCATTCAGGAATTGTAGCAAGGAGGTTGTTGAATTGTCTTCCCCCCTTTCTTTTGTGCATTAGGAACCCGAGTGCAGTCCCAATACCACATCGTATCTAGAAGGACAAGTGGGTGCCAGCTGTTGAAGGAGTGTCTCTCTTTTCTGTCCAATTCCCCTTTCCCTGTCTCTGGTGCAGTTGCTTGGTCAAAGCGGTGTCACCGGAGAGTGGGGCATTGAGAGTAAGCATCAGATCTGCTTCTGCTAAGAATCTGGGACCTGACAACCTGCTGTAACCCTGTAAGTGCTTCCTGAGCGGCGCCTCGTTGCCTACTTGCAACTATTCTCTGACCCTGCTCTGACCCTCGAAGCAAGGTCAGAGAATAGATACAATTAGGCAACGAGGCTCCTGTCACAAAAATTAAACCTCAGCAGGAAGCACTTACAGGTATAAATAAAGCAGGTGCCGAGTTGAAGCTCAGATTCAGTAACGCATTATAATCAGCCCAAGAATTTTGTGAGCACAGTCGATGCCAGGCAGGTGTGCTTTCTCCCCAGATCTACCGTCTACAATTAGCTGTAACCCGTGATGGGGGTCTAGGCATCCACGAGTTTCTCGAGCGCAATCCCCCTGTAATTCCAGTGACCAGCACTTACTGCTTTCTCCTCATTTGCTGCTCTGATCGGTCTCTGACCCTTTATAAATGAGAGGCATGCGAACTCACACAGAAGCCCCGTCCGTTTGGCCCCTTCCCACACGCACTAGGCTATGCAACCTCTTCCCTCCCTTTCCCCCACTGTGATGGACAGCTCACTCGAGGGACCTCAGCGCCTATGGGTGCGGTGGCAAAGTTACAGATACACGTGATCACTGAAGACAACTCTTCCGGGCCTTTACGCTGCTGTAGTGTAGAATTGTTTCAGATGCTCCGTCCATCACCACCCCCTTTTGTACCGCTTTTGGCTGCCATAAGTCTGGCAGGGTATGCTCAGACGTGAGTCCCTTGCTCACTTTGCCACTGGATTCAAGCAAGCCGGGCTGAAGACGGCTGGAATGCCAGAAACCGGTCCTCGGAAGCTTGTTTCCGGTCCAGGGAAGACATGGGTTGGCAGTTCAGGCTGGACTGTTACCATGAGGCACAGGGTCAGACTGATTTGCATATAGCCATGTCTGAACTGGGGTGGCAGAGTGGGCTAAAGAACGGTGATGGATTAAACCCAGATCGTTTGATTGGGTGTGAGTGTTTGATTGATTCAGATGCTCCGTCCATCACCACCCCCTTTTGTACCGCTTTTGGCCACCATAAAGTGGGCAGGGTATGCTCAGACATGAGTCCCTTGCTCACTTTGCCACTGGATTCAAGCAAGCCAGGCTGAAGATGGCTGGAATGCCAGAAACCGGTCCTTGGAAGCTTGTTTCCGGTCCAGGGAAGACATGGCTTGGCAGTTCAGGCTGGACTGTTCCCATGAGGTACAGGGTCAGACTGATTTGCATACAGCCATGTCTGAACTGGGGTGGCAGAGTGGGCTAAAGAACGGTGATGGATTAAACCCAGTTCTTTTGACTGGGTGTGAGTGTTTGTTGATCCAGTAGCTCTGTCCATCACCACCCCCTTTTGTACCGCGTAGTGTAGGAAAAGCACTAACATTTACCCAACGAGGTAGCATTTACTGCTTTCTCCTTATCTGCTGCTCTGATCGGTCTCTGACCTTTATAAGCAAGAGGCATGTGAAATCGCACAGAAGTCCGGCCCCACACATACTAGGCTATGCAACCTCTTCCCGCCCTTTACCCCACTGTGATGGACAGCTCACTTGAGGGACCTCAGCGCCTATGGGTGCGGTGGCAAAGTTACAAACACACAGGGTCACTGAAGACAACTCTTCTGGGCCTTTACGCTGCTGTAGTGTAGGAAAAGCATGAACATTTATCCAACGAGGTAGCACTTACTGATTATGATTAAACAAAATGGAATCCACTTAGAAAGTGGTAGTGGTCCCTAAAGTGATGGGGAGCACACAGTGTTGTTTAAATGCCCCTCACACACCAACAGTCCCCTTGGTGTCATGCTTCATCATCGGGGCCTTCGCACCCCGCTACGACTAACGACTACGTAGGAGCACTTGGTAGTGAACTATGTGAGGGTGTGTGTTTAGGGAGAGAATGTGAGTTAGTGAGGTGAGGTGAAAAAGTGAGATTAAAAAATACCTGGCTCATAGGAGAAAAATTATTTATTATGTCCTCGGCTGGTATTATTAAAAAGGTGCAGGGTGAGGTTGATTATATACGAATTAGGGTATATCAACCATTCAGAGTGTCAACATGTTTTGGAGTACAAGGACTCCTTCTTCGGGACAAGGATATGCACGTTATCCTCACCTTACTCACATGAAATGTTAAAGTGTATTCTACAAAAATAAAAACAAGGTGAAATGTACCTATCAATGTTGTTAGTATTAGTAAGCTCAGTTGCGCCCAATTGGCGTTGAAGAGAACCTGTGGAAAAAAAGACATAATAAACATCATAGTCGGATGTCCAGGAACTGAGGAAAGAAAATGCTTCCCTAGTGAATGAGGGTAAATAACAGAACCCAAAATGAGGTTCAGAGACCCTGTAAAAAAGACATTGAAAAAGGACACACAGAAAAACACAGACATACATCTACAGTATAAATAGTTGTCTCCCAGGTAGAGGAGAGGGAGAGAGTTGTTAAATGAAGGCATACTTATAGTTCAAAGTATGATGACCTCATGAGCCTAAGCGTGGTATTGGGGGGATTCCTTCCTCACTGCTCAGTAAAGCAACCTAAAGGATATTAGGTTGATTTGTGGTAAGATCAGCAGAAGGTAAAAAGTGCCAGGTAAATAATGCACAATGCTCCTCCTAGATCGTGTGACCCCACTCACGGTTACTGCATGGTCAAATCGCCTGCCTTCCCCTCAATGCTGCTCCGGTGAAGTGAGGGGTTGGTTTAGCGGTTTTCTATTTATACTACCGGGCTGGTAATTAAGGGAGGAAGATTGGTTAATTATCCTCGGAAGTATGCCCAAATAAGGAGGTATTCAGCACATCGGATCCGGTGTTGCGCGATGGGCTGGGTGCGGTGCGGGAGGGAGATTCGCATGCGTAGGGGGGTAGCGTAGCCAGTTCTGCGCATGCGTGGTTACTCTGGACAGTGACCGAGGCGCGCATGCGCTAGAGATTAGTGTGAATCCAATGCGCATGGACAGCACTCGGAAGCGGTATCTGGCACCGGCTCCGCTATTTTTAATACACTCGGGGACAATAAGACAGAATATTGGCAAATGAACACGCGCCCTTATTAATGAATCAGGTCATGTTGGCAACGCTAACTAGGGGAAAAAGGTAGCGCATGGGGGTAGTAAAGTGCATATAGAACACTGGAATGTTTTGCCATCAACATTAAGGTTTGCTAGGTCTTTTAAGGTTTTTCGGTTCTTAAACCACACCCTGTGTATAATTCATGAAATGGCTAGCCAGATATTGTTGTGTATTCAACGCAGTTGGCTCCAAGGAATGGAGTCATTGAGCCCAGAGGTGTCAGTCCCGAGGCGGAACACCCACCGCTGTTCTTTTTCAAATAGCCCTGTCTCTGAGGGTAGCTGCTCAATCACTGTCCACTGTAACTCATTCACACAATGTTGGTATTCAAGGAAATGAGCTGCCATTTTCGTGGTTGATTTCTTGCAACTAATGTTACTTTTGTGCTCGTTAATCCTTATTTTGACTTGTCTCGTTGTCATCCCCACGTATTCCTTCTTGCAGGGACATGTGATTAGGTACACTACATTCTTGCTGTTACAGTTGGTGAATGTACGTTGTTCCCAACTAGTACCATTAGTGAAGGTTAGAATCTGGCTTTTCTTCGTGAGGTGACAACTGTTACAATTGCCACACGGGTGATGGCCCTGTATCCCTTGTAGTCTAGTTTGTTCCACTCTGTGCGGAGGAGGTCTTGTATGGACAAGCATGTCTTTCAGATTCCTCCCACGTCTATGGGGAAACACCGGTTTCTCCAAAGTAAGTGTGCCGCTTGTAAGTGTGCGCCAATGTTTGTTGACCAGTTTGGCTACTTGGTTAGTTACTGGGCTGTACGTGGTGACACAGACTGTTCTGCTCAATTGGTCGTCTTTCTTGGGTTTATCTTCCAAGAGGGCTTCACGATTGTTATTCCTGGCTCTCTTCGTAGCCTTGCGAATCACATGGTTAGGGTATTTTCTTTGTCTCAGTTTTGTGCTGAGGTCCTTGGCCTGACTTTTATATGTAGCCAGGTCACTGCAGTTCCGGCGTAGGCGGAGGAACTGCCCGTAAGGCAGATTCTCCCTCAGGTGACGAGGATGGAAACTGTCAAACCTGAGGAGGCAGTTCCTTGCCGTGGGTTTAAAGTGGGTCTCGGTTTTCAGAAAACCTGCTTCGTGGTAGATATTGAGATCCAAGACAACCATTGTACTGTTGGACATTTGGTGGGTGAATTTTAGGAAAGTGTTCTGGTTGTTGAGCCATTGCATGAACTCAGAGATTGAATTTCCATCCCCCTCCCAAATCACCAAAATGTCATCAATATATCGTCGCCATGTGTGGATCCTACCTCTGAAGGGGTTGCTGGGGTGAAGGATCTTGGAGGATTCCAGGTGATGGACGTAAAGTCCCGCCAGACTCGGGACAAATGTGCTCCCCATGCTGGTTCCGTGGCTTTGCCAAAACAAGGTGCCTTCGTATTCAAAAAAGTTTTTTGTGAGGGCTAGCGAGATACATTCCATGACTACTCCACGGGGGGTTTGGTATTTCCAATGGGTGGAGTGGAGTACTTCTTCGATAATTAGAAGTGTCTCATCATGTGGGAGGCTCGTGTAGAGACTCTCCACATCAAGGCTCAGAAGCATTTGTGAGTCAGGATCAAAAGGATGGTTCTGTAATAGTTGCAGCACCGCTTTTGTATCCCGTAGATACGTGTCGGTAGCTTGCACCAATGGTCTCAGAAAGGCATCAGCAAATTTAGATAAAGGTTCCAGGATGGATGCGATGCCGGACACAATCGGGCGCCCTGGTGGATTTTCAAGGTTTTTATGCACTTTGGGTATAGTGTAGAAATAAGGGATACGAGGATTTATTGAACCAGGAATTCGGCTTCTTTTTTGGTGAGCCAGTCATGTGCAAGGGCACAATCATCCCTTCTATTTGTACCCGCAGAGACTCAGTGGGATCGTCTACCAAGATCCGATAGTTCCTGCTGTCAGAGAGGAGTCTCCTGCACTCTTTGTCATAGGCAGTAGTAGTTTGAATAACCACTGCCCCACCCTTGTCTGCAGGTTTGATGGTTAAGTTTTTGTTGAGTCTTAGTTCCCTGATTGCCTCATTTTCAAGTTTGCTAGTATTCTGGAACACCTTCTGCTTAGTGTCCAATTTCTTGAGTTCGAGCATAATCGCTTTCTCGAATGCCAAAACCTCCACAGGGAGTTGGTTGTCTAGGGGTGTGAAGTTAGACTTTGGTTTCAGACCTGTGTCCGAAGTATCTAGAGAGGGTTCTTTGTCTTTAAAGAAAGCCCTCAGTTTGATGGTTCTTATGAAGTCCTGCATTTCTTTGTGTAACAGGAAGGTGTCAGGTTTGTTAGTAGGGACGTACCCTAAGCCTTTGTTCAGTACCTTCCGTTGTAAATCAGTGAGGGGCCATGGGGTTATGTTGATAACTAGGTCCCCCTCTTGCTCGTAGATGCCTGGTTCGCAGTCATACTCCTCGTGAGAACCCTGGGGTCTGTTTCGTCTGCGGGTTGCCAATTGACATTGTTGCCCTTCTTGTTCCTCCCTCTGCGGGTTCCCTGGCCCCAGGATAAAAAAGGCTGAGGATTTTGGGGTACACTGGTTTGTTCTGGGACCCATTGGGGATACATCTGCCCCATTTGTGGTGGGACAAATTGATATTGTGGGAACTGGAAGTGATTCTGGTAAGGGTTAAATTGAGGACCCTGGAAACCTCGCCAACCTCTCTGGCGGGGGAATTGAGATCTCTGTTGTCGGAAACCTCCCCTCTGTTTTCTTTGTTGGAAACCACCTGAATTGGTGCTTGTAGTACTACCATCAGAACTTACACTGTCTGCGTCACTCACGTTCTCTTTCATAACATAGTCAGCTCTTGTATACGGATAGGCTCTCTCAGGGGTGAAGCGGTCCTTATCCTTTTTTAACTTGTTAAATTTACTTTGTTTTAAAGTGGCCTCAAACTCCTTCATTTGCTGATTCAGTTCTTCCAGCCCTTTCTTTATGTCTGCTGGTGAGATGAAGGCTTTTAACTGTACTTCCAGTTTTTGGATCTCCACTTTAAGTTCCAAAGATTTTCTTGTGGCAGTTTGGACTATCAAGACCAGCCAGTCCCTGGTGCAATGCCAGGAGATAAGTGACCAAGCTTTTTTAAAAACGAGGTCGTCCTGGAAAATGAAGGGTTCATTCTTTACCAATAGACCCTGCGGGGCTATTTTATTCCTTAGATATTCCCTCATCAATAAGCCATGTAGGGCCACCCTTATTTGGATTTTCCTTGTGTTCATTAACTCATCCCAGTCTGCTACTGCTGGGCTTGGGTCACTGTTGCTTAGGCCTTCAAAAGGATTGACATCTGCGAGAATTCTGTCGATGTCTTCCTTACTGAAGGTCAGGCCATGTTCATCCTCCATGTTGGTATTGGGAGGATGGGAAGGTTCAGGGTGTTAAAAGTAGTGTATGAAAAGTGTCTATGTGTGTCCAAAAAGAATTTCTAATTAATGGGAAGGGGCTTCCACAGCTGTGCGCTGTCTAGAACTTGAATACAACCAAGACGGGGGAGAGAGAGAGCAAGTGGATTCAGTCTCCTTTGGCAATATGATTAAACAAAATGGAATCCACTTAGAAAGTGGTAGTGGTCCCTAAAGTGATGGGGAGCACACAGTGTTGTTTAAATGCCCCTCACACTTACTGATTAGCCAGTAGAAAGTACTCCAGTTGAGTATAGTGCAATTGCCAAAAAATCCACGATTTTACAGGGAAATCCACGAATTCGCGGATTGTTTTGCGAATTCGCGAACCGCAAATTCGCCAAATTCGCCCATGCTTAGTGGAAACCTCACACTCCTATGTTGAGACTCATCATCAGTGCAAACAAACATGAAGCCCAAACACAGTGCACAGGTCATGGCACAGGCAAGGTCCCAAACATGTCACAGACCACCCTCCCACATGATGCAGAAATCAATGTGCAGTCTTATTTTCTTGCACCCTAGATGAACATGTGCAAATGTGATTACACACAGACCAGGGGACACATGTTAAGGAGGGAAAGGGATGAAAATGAGCACCAGGTAACTATGGGGAACCGAAAACACACTGCACATATAACCTGTCTGACCAGACACCCCAACTGTGGGAGTGTAGCTAGGCTTCAGAGCATCTCAAAAAGCAGGTGACACACAACACAACAAACAGCCATGTACCTACCCCCTCCCTGCTGCTGTCTCTCCTGCAACTGCCTATCAAGGTCTGGAAACACGACCACCAGGACCCAGAGCATGTGGGGGGTGAGGTGAGGGCTGCCGCCATGTCGGTGTGGAGGTTCCAGCTTCAGCTGGACCCGAGCTATACGCCGGGTCCAGCATTGGATGTCTTGCCACCTCTTCTGCACATTGCGCAGCCGCCGGCGATGGCCCCTGCAGACCTGATGGCCCTGACAATGTCCATCCAGATTTCCCCCTTCTCGTAGGCAGTTACCTGTCAGGAAGACAAAGTGAAACAACATCACTACACCTGCTCCATGTCCCAGAGACACACACTTGCACACCATTGATAATGTGAACAGGGCATAGGATGTTGACAGGACTTGCATCATTGTCCATGTGAATTTGGCCTGTGGGCAAGCCACAATGCACTAAATGGCATTGAAAGGCAACATGGCGTTACGGGTGCAACACACTCACTGATCATGGCACACACTGGGCAACACATGCAGCTGCAGGGTGTGGGACTGCACGTGCCGAGCAGTCACATATCCCACTCCACAGTAGAACCCTCAGCAGACCAGACAGACACACCCTGGCACAGATCACTTTCCTGTCACTGATAACAGCGGATGCAACCCTCACTTTGCACATGTGCCACTTGACAATGGGGTGTCACATGTGTCATGGTAGCTTTGCAAGTCAGGCCCACAGCACTGCTTACTGGTCACATCAGATGGCTAGAGCTGCTGCATACGCCATGCAGCAGTGGTGCAACACATCACATACACACTCACCCAGATGACAAGGCACATTTACACACTTCAATGTCCATGAGTAAGTGTTGTCTAAAAATCCGTTCCGCTCGCGGAATTTGCGAATTTTTGGCAAATTTCGCGGTCCGCAAATTGCACAATCTTGTCAAAAATTCACAATTCGCAAGCTGGCGTTTTTTTTTGCCTGGTCACGCTTCAAAAATACAATCTCGCGCGCGCTGCGTTGAATTACCGTGATTCTGAGTTCGCTGAGTTGTTTTTCCTCCCTGTTTGCAAGCGATGCGCCATTTTGGATCTGGCTGCGTGATCGCACAAGACTTTTCGACCACGAGTACGTCATAGGGGCCCACCATTTTGTACTGCGAGAGTTGCTAAACGCAAATACGTCATAAGGGCCCGCGATCACGCACCGCGCTAGAAAACTATTGCGAACACGTAGCTGACATCCGGCGGGAGATTTGAACAGCTCGCTTTCGCGAACTTGCAAAAATTGCAATCCTGCACAAGAAATCCACCGCAGGCAGCATAAACCTTCTGAAAATGATGATTTGGATCAGAATAACTCAGATTGACATTCAGCTGCACTTTTTTGTGCAAGGAGTCCATTTTGGGGGGGGTGTGAGGAAGGAAGTGCCCCAGAGTCTCCAACTTCCTGTTCCTGTCCAGCAGGCTCCTCCCAGTGCTTTGTCCATGTCCTGGTCACTTTTCATTTGGATCTGGAGCTGGAAGGTTTATTTTTAGTGGCTGCTGCTGGATATTTGTATTTGAGGACTTTTTGTTTGGATCACTTTTGGATTACTTTTGGATTTGTTGTTTGTTTGGGGCATTGCAGTTGCTGCAACTACAATGTTTAAACTTTTTCACAACTAATATATTGTGGGTAGGCACAGTATCCAGTAGGCCCAGGGTTAGTCATGGGTGCATGATACAACTGTTTCTGTGAGTTTTGTTGAACTTAAACATCATTTATGTCATGGAATTGAATAGCTCACTGTTATATGTGGATTTTTTTTAAATTTTGGAGTGCGTGTAAAGCCACACTAGTCAGTAGGCCCAGGGGTACTCACTGGTCTTGTTAAAAATTAGATTATGATGTGAACATTACCGGCGCCATCTTATCCAACTTAGGCCTCTACGAGTGCGTAAGCGGCAGCCATTTAAAAATACCCGGGCCATTTCGTACATTGCCGATCACCTACACGTCTCCCTGACCTCACTATCATCCCCCGCACGCTGGCAGCCCCCAAGCACACATGCTAGAGTCAGCGCGACCCTGCCCCGGACCCACTTCCCGTGCCAAACCCACATGCCCTTTCATCCCTCGCGCACGAACAAGCCCCTTCGATAACCCCCTCCCCTGCACCTGGCTGTTCGATCAGATCCCAGGCCATAACCAACCCCTGCGGACACAGTTTATTGCCCCGGTACAGTAAGATCTCGTCTCCCATCAAAGGGGCCAGAATTAATCAATGCCACAACCCCATGGGATCCGACTAATTGCGCATATTTCAGCTCCTGCCGGAATGCCCAGCTGCGTGATAGCAATCACCTGCTGAGACTGGGGTGGGGGACATTTACTGCTGGGTATGTGTGGGAACGGGCCTGAAGCGGGGATTCCAAAGATGTTTTACAATGCATTAAAGAAATGTCAGAAATGTGTAACCCTGCAATAAAACGTTACAAATCTGTGTAAAAGGCCAGGCCACAGAGATGCAGTTAGAGAACCTCGAGAAGACATTCTGCTTGTCCGATCTGACGTGTTTTCCTCTAGAGAAATAAACCAGTTTCTTGCTTTCCAGTTCCCAGCGCCCGCCTCTTTATTTGATAATTACCGAGTGAATTAGAGACGACTAACGCCAAGCAGTGCTTGAGGATAACTAGGGAAAATCTGCTTATTCAACAGAATTTTAGCATCATTTAGGGCACGGATGGCATTGGATTGGGGTGATTTTTGTGTGTATTTCGATTTTCTGGGTGTTGTTGGGGCCTGGTCCAGGGCCTGGCCATGTGGGTGGGGGGCATTTTGACGCCTGGTCCAGGGCCTGGCCATGGGAGGGGGGGGCATTTTGAGGCATGGTCCAGGGCCTGGCCATGTGGAGGGGGGGTCAAGGGCCATTTTGAAGCCAGGCAGTGTGCTTTGTGCCATAGGCCTGCACCCAGTCTGCCCTGCTTTCATCCATTATGCCCATGGGTACTCAGTGGTGCATGGACCAAGGCTTTCTGTGGGAGGTCCCTTGAATATTTTAAACATCATTTAGGGCATGGATGGCATTGGATTGTGGTGTTTTTTTGTGTGATTTTCGATTTTTGGGGGTGATGTTGGGACCTGGCCATGTGGGTGGGGGCCATTTTGAGGCCTGGTCCAGGCAGGGCCATGTGGGTGGGGGTCAAGGGGCCATTTTGACGCCGGGCAGTGTGCTTTGTGCCATAGGCCTGCACCAAGTCTGCCCTGCTTTCTTTCATCCATTATGCCCAGGGGTACTCAGGGGTACATGGACAAAGTCTTTCTGTGGGGTCTCTTGAATTTAAAGTAACATCATTTAGGGCATGGATGCCATTGGATTGGGGTGATTTTTGTGTGTATTTTGATGTTTTAGGTGTTGTTGCGGCCTGGTCCAGTGCCTGGCCATGTGGGTAGGGACCATTTTGAGGCCTGGTCTAGGGCCTGGCCATGTGGGAGGGGGTCTAGGGGCCATTTTGAAGCCAGGCAGTGTGCTATGTGCCATAGGCCTGCACCCAGTCTGCCTTGCTTTCATCCATTATGCCCAGGGGTACTCAATGGTGCATGGACAAAGTCTTTCTGTGGGGTCTCTTGAATTTAAACATCATTTAGGGCATGGATGGCATTGGATTGAGATGATTTTTGTGTGTATTTCGATTATTTGGGTGTTGTTGGGGGCTGGACCAGGGCCTGGCCATGTGGGTGGCGGCCATTTTGAGGCCTGGTCCAGGGCCTGGCCATGTGGGTGGAGGTCAAGGGGCCATTTTGAAGCCAGGCAGTGTGCTGTGTGCCATAGGCCTGCACCTAGTCTGCCTCATTTCATCTATTATGCCCAGGGGTACTCAGTGGTGCAAGAAACAACTCTCTCTGTGTGGTGTCTCTTCTATTAATGTAAACATCCATTTTTGATGAGAAATAATTGCAATTTTTATTTTTGGTCGTTCCGTTTTTGGGTGAGTTGTAATAATAAAAATGTCTAGTTGCAAATATTAATTGAAGCACGACATATGCAACATTTATTTAACTGATGTTCCTCTGGCTTCCTTGCTTTTAGGTTCAAAAAGAGAACCACGAATCATCCTCATCATTCATCATCTGTGCCAGGAAGAAGTCCTGCTGCGGTGTGTGCAGCACAACGTCACGTGACGTCACGTGTGGCCACAGACAACTCTGCAACTCGTGCAACTGCGGCCTGCTGTTCCTCTGACATCTTAAGAAGATGGGCCCAAAGAAAGGTGGCCGTAGCTCCTCTACCAAGAAAGTTGCCAGTGCCACTGCCAGTAAGAAGGAGCAGAAGAGGCAAGTGACGCCACTTACCAAGGAGACTGGTGTGCCCACAGACACTTTTTTTGGGAAACAAAAAACTACGCCTGCAGCAGCGGTGTCCACCGGGAACCAAACTGGGAGCAGCACCTCTGCTTCCTTGGTCTCAGTGCCACCACCACGCCAAGTTAGGCCCAAGGCCATGAGTGCCGCAGAGGCAGCCACTTTAATTGCTCAATCACCATCGACCAGTGATGTTGGCATTGACTCATCGCAAGAAAGTAACATGCAATCAACGCAGGGTGTAACTCATCTGACGAGTGTTCAACCACAGCCGCAACGACAACCACAGGTGCAACAAGGAGAGGCGCAAGGAGAGGCACAAGGAGAGGCACAAGGAGAGGCACAAGGAGAGGCGCAAGTAGAGGTGCAAGAAGTGGCGCAAGTAGATGTGCAAGTAGAGGTGCATGGAGAGGCGCATGGAGAGTTGCATGGAGAGGCACAACTGACCACAATGCTTGTTCCTCCAGATGTAGGGGCACATCAGGAAATAGAGATTCAAGCGGAGGTATCATCCGAGCAGGCCACTCCTCCTGATGATCCATTGTCTTCCAGATCCCCAGCAAGAAAAAGGTCAAGGAGGGCTAGTACAAGTTCTTCTTCAAGCACCCTTCCTTCTGATGATCTTGATCTTGATTGGAACCCACCAATGCAGTCTGAGACGGAAGCACGCCATGAGCCGACGAAGTTAGCTAAGCCTAAAAGGTAGGTTCCCGCAAGGCTTTCACTTATGGGTGATGACGATGAACAAGAAGTAAAAGTGGTGTATTCTGCTGCTGATGAACAGTCTGACGATGACAACCCAGTCATCACCGTCGTCACTCCAGCCCCAGCGGGCATGCAGCAGACAGACATTTTTACCCTATCCTGAATTGCTGCTGAGCGGGATGTGGGCGGCGTGGCACTGGTACCACCATCAACACAGGTAACTACTACACCAACACGACCTACAGCTGCCATATTTTCTCTTCAGAAAGGCCAGCAGGGACCTCCATCCAGCTCGACCTCCTTTACCTCAAGTAGTGGTGCTGTAACTGTAAGTGCACAACAGAGTCAAATTCGGCCACGCCCATCCTCCACTTCATCTTGCATTGAAAGTAGCACCTCCACCACCACCACCAGACATCTCAACTCCCCAGTTTGGGACTTCATTAGTGTTAGCAAAAAGGCGGAAAACCTAGTTATTTGTTCGATTTGTAAAACTGTAGTTAGTCGGGGTAAGCTTGGTACCAACTATGGTACTGGAGCCCAGAGAGGTCATCTCCAAAAACACCACACTATCCAGTGGTAGGCGCACCTAAGTAAGATCCGGGAAGCCAAAAGTACAAATCCAAATGTAGACATTGATATTGCATCTGATGACGAAGAGGAGATGATCGTGCAGGGGGGCGGTGAACAACCAAGAGACATTTTTCTGGTACGCACAGAACCCCTGCCAGCAGCACTGCAGTGGTAGCGCCCACACCCTCCTCTACCCCAACAACATCAAGGAGGCACAGTAGTCTGGTAAAGACACCAATGTGAAAAAGTACATCAATGAGCCTAACTGGGTTGTAGAGGTCTGCATCCTCATCACATATTAAAACAGTCCAGACCACGATTCAAAGCATGTTTTGGTCGGAGTCGCCATTGGAACGCAACCACCCAACGGCACGTCTTTATAATGCAATGCTGGCTAAAATGTTAGCACTGGACCTTCTCCCTTTTTCTTTCGTGGAAGGGGTGGGTTTTCGACAATTTGTGGCAACAGTCTGCCCTAAATGGAAGGTTCCTAGCCAGTCATATTTTGCCAGAGTTGCGGTTCCAGCACTACATCAAGATGTGCTGGAGGTGATTGGGGCAGCTTTGCAGAAGAGTGCTGTTCACACTATCCACCTGACAACAGACATGTGAACCAGTTGCCAAGCCCTTGATTACATGTACATCACTGCACACTGGGTCTCTTTTGCAGGGGTTAGAGAAAAGATGTCTGCAGGTGTTGTTGACACTGCCACAATTTTTCAACCTAGTCGGAAACATGCAACAGTAGCCATGTTTGCCATGGAGAAATCTCATACTGCAGTAAACATTTTGGAGGAGTTTAACAGTAAGGTCTTTGAATGGCTGCATCCAAGAAGGCGCATGATTGGTTATGTTTCCACGGATAATGGCAGTAATATAGTTAGGTAGAAAAGGGGGTGGTGAGGGACGGAGCATCTGAACCAATCAAACACTCACACCCAGTCAACAGATCTAGGTTTAATCCATCACCGTTCTTTAGCCCACTCTGCCACCCCAGTTCAGACATGGCCATATGCAAATCAGTCTGACCCTGTGCCTCATGGGAACAGTCCAGCCCGAACTGCCAAGCCGTGCCTTCCCTGGACCGTAAACAAGCTTCCGAGGACTGGTTTCTGGCATTTCAGCCGCCTTCAGTCCGGCTTGCTCGAATCCAGTGGCAAAATGAGCAAGGGACTCACGTCTGAGCATACCCTGCCAACTTATGGCGAACAAATTGGTAGAAAAGGGGGTGGTGAAGGACGGAGCATCTGAACCAATCAAACACTCACACCCAGTCAACAGATCTGGGTTTAATCCATCACCGTTCTTTAGCCCACTCTGCCACCCCAGTTCAGACATGGCCATATGCAAATCAGTCTGACCCTGTGCCTCATGGGAACAGTCCAGCCCGAACTGCCAAGCCATGGCTTCCCTGGACCGGAAACAAGCTTCCGAGGACCGGTTTCTGGCATAATATAATTAGGGCCATGAATGATGGTGGCTATTTCAGAGTGCCGTGTTTGGCGCACAGTATTACCATTGTTGTTCAAGATTTCTTGAAAAAAGAAAACACAGTCAGCAAGTTACTGACCACCTGCCGAAGAATTTGCACACATTTCAGCCATTCTTTTAAGGCCCGGAAGCAGCTGAGGAAACTTCAACATGAACGTAGAGTGCCAGTCAGAGGACTTATCCAGGAAGTGGGAACACGTTGGAACGCAACCTTCTACATGCTTGAGCATCTGTCTGAGCAGGGCTTGGTAATCAATGAGTATGTCTTTGCACCGGGTTCGTCTATGAAAGACATGAGGCTAGAGTTGGATGAATGGGATCTAGATAAAAGACTGACAGACATGCTTCGTCCTTTTGAGGTCTTCACGCCTGAAGTCAGGAGGGAGGACTGTACTTTAGGCAAAGCTATCCCATTGTTGCGCATGCTAGAGCACCAACTGAAGGCGGTGTCTTCAACGTTCAAAGATGAGACTGACAAGCAAGATGCATATCTGTTGGCGGAGAGCTTATAAACCCGCCTAGGTTGAGAATGAAAGGCTTAAAAAAGTACATACAGAACAATATTACATTTGTGCCACTATTCTGGATCCACAGTACAAAAAGGCACTGGCCAGCAAAACATTCATTCCTTTTTACTGAAGCAGATGTTACAAAGTACAAACATTGGCTAGTTCTGTCAGCCACTCGGTTCGAAAAAGAGCGGCAGGAAATTGAAGGAACCGGCAGAAATACTACTGAATCAGCAGGTCATCCGGCATCAAGGTCCACTTCTGTGGTCGAAGGCAGTCACTTTACCTCACAGCCGTTACCTACACCAGCAACCGTATCATCATCCTCACCTGCATCAGGCCCAGCCATAATATTGTCGGAAGCGGATTAGATAACTCATCAAGGGTTTGCTCGGTCCAGTGCTGATGCAAAAGCCACAGATGGTAAGCAAAGTAGAGCAGGATGGTGCAGGGCTATCTGGATGACCCAACAGAGGTCTACATTGATCACAACCCATTGCTGTATTGGCCACTGATCACCAAGCTGGCTCTAAATTATTTGTCTTGCCCACTCGCAAGCGTGTCTTCTGAACATGTTTTCAGTGCTGCTGGTGCCATTTTAACTTCAAAAAGGACCCACCTCTCGCCCAAAAATGTGAGACAATGATCAAGATGAATCAGCACTTCATATCACCAGATTACAAAATATGTGAATACACGCAGGAAGAAGAGGACACCGATTTAGGTGACAGAAGTTCTTCTCTGTTAGCTGACCTACTCCTGTCTCAATTCACAGAGTTTGAGGACGAGCTCTACTTCCCTGACACCTAGGCCTGAAACTGACTTCCTTTTTTTCCCGTCCTGACTCCTTATTCACATATACTCCTGTGTGTCTTTCTTTGTTTTGCAACTTTTACCATAACAAAACTCTAATCACAACAACTCCATCAGCAGCACTGACTTCATCTTATTTGTAAATGTACAGGAATTTATATAGCGCAAATCACCGAGCGGTTTCTAAGCGCTTGCTTAGGGAACCCGTCCTGGTATTCCCCTGTGAGATAACCCCGGCAGGGTATCCACAAGGTGAAAGCCAGGCAAACTATTGCCCAGAGTCGCAGAGTGTGAACCCGTGAATCGAGTAGGCACCGGAGCGAGAATTGTCGAGTCCATGGACATTTTAGGACTCAAGACCCCGCCGAGCCGGGAATTGAACCCTGGTCCCAGGCTGACTTCTGCTTCCAGGTCTGCCTCCTCTAACCAGTGAGCCACACTTCTCCACATATTTCCTTTCCTTATTGAAGGTGCCGCTGTCTGCAATCCTGAAGTTCACAAGTTCACAACTCAGTCATGCTCCTCTATCCTCCTCCTCCAGACTTCCCCTATCCATTTCACTCAAGGCAGATGGCTGGATTACGCAGAATGAAGAAACTGTTGCTTCGTAGACGAGTCCCCTCAAAAGAAGTGGGACTGGAATTACTGACTATATGCTGATTCCTGACAGTTACTTCTAAAATTGACACAAGAGGCTGCCCTGTGGGCCTTCCCTTAAGCACAAGATGTGGAGAAAAAGTGGAACAGGTAATGAATAATGAGATGGCATGTGGTGGACAGCACTGGCTGTCTGGCTCTGATTAAAGCAATTGCTGTTTGTTTGTTTGTTGTGCATGAAATTAATCATCATATGTCTTCTGTTAATATTTAATCTTTTACACATTAAATGTAACTCAAGTCTACTCAGTTTTTTTGACCTTGTTTAATTCAAATTGTACTTCTACTGCAGGGGCCACTAAGTTGCATTTTTTAATATGCAAAATGTCCTTGGACTCACTGTGTATGTAGACTGTGACTGCATGAACAAAATTGAGATTGCCAATATACCATGATGATGATGAGTCTTGATGATCAAAGTTACATAATATCTTTTTTCTTTACAGTCACTTACTGGGATGGATGGATCATCATCGTCGGTTTACAGTAGAACTATGGCCATTTCATGAGTGGCAAACAGGTAAACCAGTCAACAACAACTACAGCAGAACTACATGTCTGTCTAGTTGTGGTATGGAGTGGTCGAGCCAGTGTAGTGTTATGCCAGAATCCAGACAGCAGTTCATGTAAAATTGCAACTATGTGGCTTGCTGCATACAATTCGATATGATTTGTCCGTCTGTGTCAAAGAGGTATGCTACATCAGGTTGCTTCACTCAGTGGTGCCTGCCTTGACCGTCTGCATGGCCCTGGCCTGCTGTGTGCTAAATACTATCCTTGAAAAGGAGACTCAGAGTACGCACTTTATAAATGATGCTTGTATGTAATACTGCCACCTCTGAAACTGAAAGTGTTATTTTTGCACTACACACCGTACCTTATATTTTTTTCTCCGTGGTGTTTTAATATCACTTCCTGTTTTTCCATCAACAATTACAGGCCGGCTTTTACCCTGTGCGATGGGAAAAACGAATAACTCAGGCTTACCAATAGCGATCCGCAATTCCGCATACGCCGGGCAGGCAGTGGTCAGTGTGTCTGGTCACCAAGATTGATTGACGGAGTGTCAGATGGAATGGAGGAGTACCGCGTATAAGAGGAATGGCTGGATGCATGCAACTTCCCAAATTGAACAGGACAACTACAACATGAACATACAGTTACAGTATCCTCTTCACTTCTCCTTATCTTTTAAATAATGTTATTGTTGTGAACTTCTATGAGTGTGACTCTGTGCGTTTGTTTGCTCTCTGCTTCAAATTCATCCCTCCACCTATTTGATAAGCTTCTTTACTATTTTTAAAACTACTTTAATGTACTAATAAGTGTTTATTATCTCTGAGGGCAGATAGGCAAGTGAAATTGCGTAATTTGTATTAAGTACTACTTTTCAGTAACCTAACCATCCATTTAGCAAACAACTTCATGCATGCAGTAGTGCACTTCCTTTATGTCCCTTAATAGATTTATGGATATCTTCGTATCCAAAGATTTGTTTTTTTTATTTGTTGTTTGTCCATAGTGTGTTTTTATTTTCTCTCTCCACAAAACTTTCCCAAAAACCCTAATTCCCATCCAATTTTCAAACCCCAACCCTCTTCCCCCGGGCTGTGTGGTTTTCATTGAGGTGTGACTAAATGAAAACAATAATTCCACACACTTGCTGGGGAGGATAAGGTCATAGCAACAGAAAATCAATGTCAAGGCTGCTGAAGGAATCCGAGGATATATTCTTACTGTGTACTGTACTATCTATCGTACTGTTCTAATGCTACGCTCAGGCCACTCAATGTTTAATTTCCTTTTTTTTCATATGCTGCTAATGCCAGTGTGTACCACTACTACTACCACCACAACAATGACATTTCATCTGTCCAGGATTCCACAGCCAACCTTAATCGCCATTTGCCATGCACCCAGCCCTGTACCTATCCCTATTCTCAAACACGAATCACAGGTAAAATAAGCGTTTTGGGGGAGGAAGAATAATGGAGTAGGAGGAGAGTAGGACAATAGTACTAGTAAAATAGTAGGACAATTGAATTCACTAACTCTGTCAGTGGCACTTTTGTACAAATGTTGGTGCTTAGACAATTTGAATCAACCAGCCAGTTAAGTTTCAGGAAAACAAACGTACAGTTAACCCCCCCCCCCCCGCCTCCCCCACAAAACAGTAAAAAAAAGTCGTAAACTATGTTTAAGTAGAAATAAATAATTATTGGAGCCCTAACAAAAATAAACTATCCCCCAAGAAGACCCGACCCACCCAAAAAGTCTCTCCTCTACTTCCGCCGGCAGTGTCCTTTGGCCAGGTGGTCACAATGCTCTCTGCGGAGATCTTTGAGCAGGATTTTCAGCATCGCCACCTCCTGGTTAAGGTTGGACACTCTGAGGATCAAGAGATGCCGACGAGTCTTGCACCTGCTGTGGGGGGCAGCTGATTTTTTTGCTGCTTCGCGGTGGCAGGTGACTGCGGGACCACGGCTCCGTACCGCTGAAGGCTTGCGCGGACTGGATGACCCAGGGTGGGCGGAGGAGGATGCAGCTCTCGTGGATGTTGATGTCCACTTCGACTGCATGTCCTCCTCCTCCTGGGCCACCAGCCGTCGATATTCTGCGACATTTGCCTCCAGCTTCCGTTGCCGGACCCGTCTAGCCAACTCCTTCCTTGTTAGTTTGGAAGGAGCATCTATATGAAGAAAGAAAAGCATACTGTAACCAATGCTCTTTAAGACTAACACAAAATAATTCAGCAGAAAGTTGTGTCACAGTAGAACTAGCAACTTGCAAGCACAGTACATAACATTTGTGGCACGTATCTATCTAACCTCCCACTTCGTCGCCCTCTGCTCTAACATTAGTGGGAGTTTCAGGAATTCTACTAGCACTATATGGACTCAATACATTAGACTCAGACAGTACACCAGTCTTCTTCTTCTCTCTTGTTTAGCTAAATTGGTATGTAAACTTGTGGAAGCCAGCGTAATTCAAGCGCAGTCAACTTGCACGCGAGAAAAACAGACGCAAGCCATGATGACACATACTTGCGTTATTGTACCAGTCCAGTACATGCAGGTGGTGAAGCTCTTACTTTTCTATTACGGGTGGCACTGGCCATACTCTTTTAAAAGGGCTACTGCTTCATTAATTTAACTTTCACCCTGCACTGCCCCTGACTACTACAAAAGGAAAATGAAGAAGATAAATAATATGATCATCTATCCCTTCACAGGATTTTTGCTTACATATGGGTTGACTTTAGGTGCTTTGTTTTTTATTGAGTGAACACAGATAGGCCACACATGAATGACAGCGTTGTAATAAAATTACTAAACGAGGTAGTGAGTGGTCTCCGTAATCGCCGGATATATGCTGTGCTTGCAAACTACTGTTACTAGTCATGGTAGTATTCTGTAAAATTAGAACTTCTTTTCCTCAGCTTTGCTACTCTGGCACAGACGTGTGGTGTTACATGCTCTTCAAAGTAACACTTCATCCAGAGACCGTCTACTCTGTCTACATACACCTATGCTATCTATGAGGAAGATAGTACCATGATCCAGGCATCCATCCATTCAAAGTAAATGTCAATCATTCTTCTTAATGTCTCAACTGGACAAACCTTACTGTTTCTCTCGGAAAAATGACCTTTTTATTTTATTTTGGAAACCGCCAGCTATGCATCCGTGCTTGACTTGCATTTGAATTTGAACTAAAGGATATAGTGCGCACATACAGTTTCTGTTTCACCCACCCAGGCAGTCCTCTTTCCTTTCTCCTTCCACCCATCCTTGCGTCAGCCTTCAACCGGCCATGCATCATATTCCCAGCCACCTTGGGCAGCATTCAAAAACACGTATCATTCTTTGCTAGTCATTACTTTTAACTCGCTCGTCCTTCCTTACACGCTACTTACCCTTTTCGTTCATTCCATCCATCATGTTCATCACTGATCTGACTTGGCTTCTCGATAAAACTTTGACAGCTTAGTTGAAGTCAAATTTAGAGGAGGCCATTGGTTACTCGTCAACTCCCGCCGCTAATGCTATTGCTAATGAGAAGTCAAAGGTGAATGTCTTCTACCTGGTTGACAAAAACGTAGTTCTAAATTTGTAAGTCTTCTTAACAGTAAAGTGTACTTGTACTGTACAACATATACACCGCTGCAGAGAGCCCACTCTGCAGTCTGTAATCTCAATAAATAAGGAATATAATAGCTTACCACTGCCCGCCACTACCGTGGCCTCCCCCACAGCAGTTCCTGTTGGCTGTGGCTCCACATCCACCCCTGGAGTGCCCACCTCCGCGCTGGCTCCGGCACTGGTGTTTGGCTGTGCGGATGGTGTTACGCCTAGGAAATACATTTAATATTTTTAGATGCCATATACACCACTCCCTATTTTGTCTAGGAATGAAAACATTTTGCTAGTACCACATAAACAAATTTAATAATTTGTGACTCTCTAGTCTAAACTACAAATTTCCCGTCCTTCAGGGAAGGGTGTTTTTTTATTTATGCTTAGCCATAACATGTGATGCTACACTTTTTGGCACAACTGATGAATGCTTGCTTTTTAACACACACCATTTTTCTCATAACATACAGAAGCTTCCCTTCTACGAACAAGAGCAAGATCATCATCATATCATCTTGGTCGGAGTCGTCAATAATTCATCCCCACCAAGACTTTAACCAGGTGAGGGCTCTCCCACAATTAATGTGTGAAATCAGCCACTTTTCAGTCGTTCACCATTTGTTATATGACATTGATTTTAATAAATGTTTTTATATAATGCACAACAGAAATGTAATATACAGAGTACACACAGAGCAAGTTATTTTACTTTTAATAAAGCTTTAAAACTTACATAGACTCTGTGGTTTGTGCTCATGAGCGAGTGAGCGGGCGAAAGGGTTTGCAATTTGCAAGCTTGTGTCGTTGGCTCTGAGAGGTCGGGACTCTGACTCCGTAGTCTTATGTTCTGGATTTTATAATCATTGGGGATCATCGCTGCATTCAGGAGCTAAATAATGACTCTGACACACTAGCTAGTCAGTAAGGAGATTGGGAGTTCAACTTCTGTTATGACTGAGGTATGTGGAAAGTCTAACTGCGCCTACTATAATTTATTACCAATGCCCTATTTCTTGTCCATAGTTCTGTTTGTGCAGAATAGTCCCTGCAACAGTAGTAGCATGGATTGTCCTCTTATCCAATCAAAAAGTAAACTAGTATCTTATTCTTGGTGGCCATTGACATTTTATTGTTGGGAATTGCCAAAGCATAAACATTTAGAAGACTTCGATAGACATTATGGACAACCCAGAGGACTGCACTCAGTGCATAGAGCTATTGCTGAATAGAATAGGAGTTTTGTTTAACACCTTTTGCCACCTGTGCAAGCTTAGCTAGCTACTGAGACAGACTAATAATAATCTAGTAGTACCACAGAGAGTCATAGTAGAGGCAGGATAAGAATTTAGAGACAGTCTACAAGAAGATCAAAGACGATTTAGGAAAAAATAGAATTATGAGGTACGTTTGGAAAAAATAGGTGCTGTGAAAGATAGGGAAGTATAATTATTAATAACAGGAAAACTTACTGGGGCCAGCAGAGGAGCCCTCGGCGGACCTATCCTGGCCTTCCTGTTGTTGTTCCTGCTCCGCTGGCGCCGCTACCTCCACCTCTGTCCTCTTGCCCCTAGGGGATCTGATGTACATGAAAGAAAGACACAAACATGGATGATTGTTGTCAACCAAATGAAACATTTCCAAAAACAAACAATAACAAATTATTTCGGGGAAAAAAATAACAATTGCACTATATTGACCTATCTGATGTGGTCTACTAGGATATTAGTATTGCAGAATTCGCGGACCGTCTACTTGGAAAGTTATGTAACTCACCAAACCAACTACAACACGCATTTACAATGCAATGGTCTCTGCATTATTAAAGGTAGAGCTATTGGCATTGCTCATGACATTTTTTTTTATCTTAAATAAATGGCATTGTCATTAACATTGCCAATAGCTTAATCGTTAAATAAATGTCTTTGTCATTTACAATGTCAATATGTTAATCGCTCGCAAATGCATGACCTATTGCATTTACACCCACACAGAGCCACACAGACAAAGCCACCCACACACACATACAGAGCCACCCACAGAGCCCCACACACACCCACAGAGCCCCCCACACACACACCCACAGAGCCCCCCACACACACCCGCAGAGCCCCCCCACACACACCCGCAGAGCCCCCCCCACACCCACCCACAGAGCCCCCCCCACACCCACCCAGAGAGCCCCACACACACCCACCCATGGAGCCCCACACACACCCACCCACAGAGCCCCACACACACACATACACACACACACCCACACACACACACGTGTCTACCCTATATTACAGTATTATACCTCTAATTGTACTTTCGTTTTCTCTTGTAACCTGCACACATGTCACTTTTATTTTTTTCCTCCTGTAATGTAGCGTTTGTTATCGCATGTATTTTGTTTGCTCACAATTGTCACTTTTGCGTCCTGTAATGTACCGTTTGCTTTGTGTTGTAGTGTAGTTCCTATTTTCCCTATAGGCTCTGCGCATTGGAATAACATAAACAGCAGTGTAGATGTAGGACTGAGGTCTTCTAGGTCTCTACTGACTATGTTAGACTTAATTTAGGTTTGCGCCAGCTAGCTCAGAGGTCACTGGAAACTTTCTTGAATGAATAGGAAGAGATCAGCTTCCCTGTCTCAGACAAGAAGGGATTCAGCTTCCGACAACCGCATAAACATGACAACTTTGCTCCCTCAGAATAAGAGTCAATCTCTAGAGTCGTGAAAACAATAGACAGCTATTTCACTCAGTCAGATGTGCGTTCTTAGTTTCACCAGAGTGCAGAGAATAGAGAAACATGCGTTTTCAATAAAAGGTATTATTTATTGAGCAGTCTTCCTTCTCATGCAAGAGAAATGAATTGCCACAATTGCAATACTTAATATAAAGTAAAGTACGTACAGTAAAAGGAGTATTATAAAATAATACTGTAAAAGCATTGATATGGTTTCTTAGCCATAAGACACTTTAAAATGGATAAAATATATACATACATATATACATAGGCTAACGTCCTCAACTGGCGCTTCTAAACTACGCCTACCCCGGTGTACCTGACCTAAGCCTAATACGTGGGAAGGAGTAAGTAAGCAGCAGTTTAAGTTAAGTAGGTTTGTTGCCAAGGATCTGTTCAAGAATTCTCTCTAAGGGTTTAGTCAGCACTGTACCTTGGAAATAGAATGTAGGAGGTCTGGTATTTCTCTCTCAGGACTCGATATCCCAGTCACAAGCAAGGGTAGGCTGGAAACGCCGGAGCTGGATTTTCTCGGCAGGAGAAAAGACAGCGTCTTTCTCAGCGCGTCAAAGAGGAGGGGCAGCGTCCGTGGGCTCTCCGCGTCTGCTGGGCTCTCGGCAAGTAGATTATCTGCTCTGCTCCGAAACCACCACTGTGTGTTTGCTTAAGGCAACGTTGGTATATTTATATCTGAAAGGTGCCGAGTTTGACGTAAGGTTTGGACATAAGACGTCAATAAAGATGTCACTAAGAGTTCTATTACAAATCAAAACAAAGCAAGTGGGGATTTCCCAGGTTGCTGGAGGTTTGGTGTGTCAAAAGAACTCGGTGTGCTCTCTAGGAATCCAAGGAAGTAGCTTTTGCCGTGCCTTGGACTGCAAGGGCGATTTACTGATATATGGATCTGATCCTTATGCCATTATAGGGATATTATTGATTATAGCCGTACAGGGGCATAAAGTCACAATATTGAATCGGGTTCCTAGATAAAACACATCACCCACTGCACGGTTTTATGTCCATCAATTACTATAAACTAAGCAATAAAGATGCCTGTGTATTCCAACCCACCCCAAAATACATTTTGCATTCGAAATGGTGTATGCGAAATACACGAAACGTTATAGGTACTGTACGTTTTTAAGCAGTGTAATCAATCAATAAAATGCATATATATTTAGCTGAACCAATTGCGAAAATTACACATGAAATGTCTCTTAATTACAGAAAAGAAGGTCGAGACTATTTCATCACATATAAATGAAATTGCTTGTGAGTGTGCTAGAGGCTGTGGTAACATATTGTCTCTAGATTAACTAAAAATAGAAGCTCTGTTCTTTATGAATAGTTCTACTTCAAGCAGAGTACAAGGTAAATATTTTGGAACTTTTGGAAAAAAAATAATTTCGTTTTCAGGGGAAAAAATAGTTCCAAATGTTTTCAGTAGCTTTTGTTTATCAAAGCTGAAGGCCGAATTCAGAGTTCAGGGGAACGCTGTGTGCCGGTTTGCTTAAAAGTTATTCTTTTGGTTTAGGGGAGAACATGACTTCAGATAGATGCGCAAAAAAACAGTCTACAGCTTCAGGTGAAAGTTCGACCACCAACGATGATAATGTTGTAATCGGGAAGTCGTGAGAATGATTGCTATCATCGATTTCAGGATCAGCAATGCTCACAGAAGGTCGTACCTGGGTGATGTTGCTCTCATTTCTTGCTTCACTGCCACCACCTAATCGTAGTGCAGAAGTCTCAACGAATACCGTCATCAGGATTGGTAACCACTGGGGACAACACGATGCATGAGCCGTTACAGGACTTAGCAAAGTATCGACATCCATTGGCACTGCTGATTGTAGTGTAAGACAAGTGTCTAACACGCATTCTTCTCCGCATAGCATACATCGAACCACAGGTAAGATGCAGTTTTGCCATATAGGTCTGAATGAAAGAAACCAGGTCATATTCAGATCTCTTAGCCGGGCTAATCCAAGGACTTTAGTTATGCGGTCCCGATCGCGTATAGCTAGGATCGTTTCTTCCATTGTTGCTGGAGTCATGTCTGAGTTTTGGCTTGCCATATCGGAGCAGAAGAGTCAAAAATAGAATTCCTGCTACTAGACCCAAAACTAGTGGTAGGCCACCAAAAACCGAATGGACAAAATTGGGAAAGATGCCCAGGACTGCTTCGAAGGGTGTTAACAGTCCCGAAAAAATTGTCTTAAATACATGTGCGATACCACCGGCATCTGACATAATTAGGATTTGGCTTAGCATTTCTACGAAATGCACGGGGCAATTTGTTGATAAAAGCGCATGTATCTCTGCTGTTGTCCTTGCAACTTGGAGATCATACGTCTCTTTCGATGACGTGATGGGCACTGTTGTCTGCAAAAGCACAGACTTTATTCTGCTTAAAGTATCAATTCGTATAGAAGAGATATTCAACGGAGGCCAAATCGTCGCCTCTGAGTCTCCAGGGCTGTTTGGATACAATGCTTGCATATAGCAAGTGACCATGGAACTAACGCTTACGAGATATGCTTTCCCTGGCACCATGCCACAACAGCTGTGGTCCGTTATTAGAACGTAACTCCCGTTAGAAAGTTGTCTAAGGAATGGCTCTATCTGTGTTGCAGGTGTGCCGTGTTGGTGGTATTTGAAGTCCCCTCACAGGCCCCATGTAAATTAATACCTTGGCACAGGAGTATACCGCTTAGTGATTGTTCACAATTATTACCACTAAGAAATACATTCTGGTTTTTGTCACTATAACATGTATGTGTATAAGGTAATTTCCATGATGACTTAATGTAGCCTTTACTCAACCTTTCATACTGGCCTGCTGGTATATACTCTTGGCATTTTTTAAATTGGAAAGTTGTTATCGGAATTGTGATAATTCCGTGTATTATCCATTCAATGACAGGTCTTTCTGACATTGTCAATGGTACTCTCTCAAGTTTTTCAATGCTCAGAATCGTATAGTCTGCTCCTTTCTGTGCCAAACTGATTTGTTTATCAGTAAGGTTAAAGATAGAGAACAATGACGTTGTGTTGATTAAACGCCAAGGCACATAGCCTGAACGCAGATTTTGCAACGCCCAGCCTAGCTGTACAATAGAACGTAATTGGGACTGACCATGTTGCAACATTAGCAAGTCCTGATCTATTATATCTATAGCAGATGATACAATACTGTCCAGTGAATATATTCTGGAGGACAGAGTCATTAACCCATTGTCCACAACAGAAAGCGATTTTTCCAAATTAATACTGTGAAAAGTTGGCCTGGTATGAGATGCTCACTAATTCTAGTGATCACCTTGTACCTTGCCAAGCAACCCTTATGATGATTGGTTGTAGGTCAACCTTATAGACCAGCTATCCTAGTAGCGTGGACAAAGCAGTCTTAGGCTAAACTCTGTATAGGCATGTGAAGCAAGCTGTTTTGCCATACCCAATCCCCTTCAATACCAAATGAAAGGACACGACACAGATATATATTGAAAATATATATATATATTTATTTACTACAAAATCCCCTATACTCTTTATGAGCACAGAAGCAAATGCATTAAAACAAAACACAGTTTAAATATACAAAAGTTGCACAATATGGATGAGCCCTAGGGGCCACCTAAACCATATACTAAAATAGTGGTATAAGAACCACCTAGCTGAAAGGAAGTAGGCCTAGGGCCTGGGGAATCGCTGGAGCTGTTCGGGACTAACAGTGATGAAGTCGGGAAAGGCCCGCGGGACTCGGGTGCAGTGCGGAAAGTGCACGCATATACCAATGTTAAGTCAATGGTGCGTAAAAGTTACAAAGTTAGTTATTAAGGAACCTTCTGAGTGACCTAGAGGAGTGAAACTTTAGACGCAGACACTAGAGGTGTGTACCAGTGTAGGAACACCGGCGTTGCTGAGTTACCTCACCCACAGGAAGCGGGTGCACAGGTGCGAAGTAGTGTCGGGTTTCGTCACGCAGGTCGATGGTGCTTGGAGGTGAAGATGCTGCAGGCGCTCGATGTGAAGAGTTCCGGTGGACCCAAGGGTGGATCTGAAGTGGTAAAGACCTGAAAGCAGAGGGGACAATGTTCAAAGTCACTAGCCAGTGACTACCGTGGGACCAGGATGGAACCAGGCGATGTCGGGTGCAAATAGGCGATGAGGTGGAGATTCTCTCTGCAGCCACATGGACACGAAGAGATTGAGGACGTCCAGTCGTTGGTCACAAGCTGTCACACAAAGGCTCTAGCTGATGGCGGTGTCGGAAACTTGATCGGAGCAAACAGGCCTTGGCTAATGCAAGCCACGCAGGAATCAAAAAAGACTTATCACTTGGACCAGCAAGGTCAGAGCGGGTGCTCCTTTTCACAGGAGCGAGGGCAAGTCTGGAGCAACTAGACCCGCAGTGTAGATTGTAGGTTTTGTTGCCAAGATGGCCGCTGACCACGTGGCAAATGGCCGGGATGGCATGTCGAGTGGCACAATGCAAAAGAGCCCCACGCAGATCGTGGAGATGCTGGGGGGCTGATCTTCGGTGCAAGGGCTGCTCGGGTGTAGGGATTCTCAATCCCCAAAGCACTGCATCGAGGGTGCCTCGGGTGCTGCGCAGTCAGCTTTTCAGGGGTCTTCCAAGATGTCCGGTCCCACGTCTCTCGGTGCC
The DNA here is from genome assembly GCF_964263255.1 of Lissotriton vulgaris. Lineage (NCBI taxonomy): Eukaryota > Metazoa > Chordata > Amphibia > Caudata > Salamandridae > Lissotriton > Lissotriton vulgaris. The sequence continues at coordinate 1,158,761,902 of NC_141685.1, forward strand.
TCCACGGGTCCCTTCTTTGTAAGGACTGTGGATCGGGCTATGAGAAGTCTGGGAGTCTGGGTCTTGTCAAGCTCTGGGCTCGAGCTCCGGTGGGAGGCGGTGGCAAAGCAGACGTCGAGTTGCTGGATGGTGCTTGTGTTCACAGGGTGGCCACTCCTAGGCCACAAGGGAGATGCTCTTCAGTCTTCTGTGCAGCAGAATGTCGAAGTCCGGCGTCTTCTTAGTTTTAAGTTGATTTCAGGATGATCTGAGGTGCTGTGGCACTGCTCCCACTCTTATTCCCAATCTGAGGGGTGGATAACCTGCTAGGTCCCTTCTCTGGGTTGGACCAGGAACGGGGGCGGTTACACCCCCTTTCCTTTGTCCAGCTCCTCGCCAGGCCTGGGTCTGGAAAGTCCCAGGACCGGTTTGGACTGGCTTATGCACGAGGACACCTTGTGTGCCCCGGGCATGTCTGATTCTATTCAGCCCTGTCCTACCCAATACACAAAATCCTGTCTGGGGTGGTGCTCGCACCTCCCAAGGCAGGAAACCCTTTGTCCAAGCCTCCCTCGCTGGAAGGATTCCCAGCAGCAGGAGGTCAGACTTGTGTCTGTGGTGGCAGCATCCATTTTGTGATGCTGAGGCTCTGGTTAACTTTAACCGGGGTTAAGGCTATGTACATGTCGTGTACCTCTAGAAGGGTGGAATGCTATCCCCGTCGACAGAACTGTCACGGGGATAGTATTCCAAATCGTATGACACCTTACTCGACATGTTTTGATAAAGCCAAACCAAAGTTAGCATATAACCGCGAGGATTATAATGCACTTAAGAGTATATGGTATGGCAATATCCCGGAACAGCTAAGGGAGTTGATCCCAACAGCTTCAGACAGGCTCAGCTCATGCTAGAGCACCATCTCACATGAAACCACGCACTCTGCCCCCAGGATTCCAGGGGCCTTCCATAGGAATGGCTTATAGGTTAACATGTGTCCAGTTAAGGTTAGATATAGGGATACTATATCTAAGCAAGAGGTGATTACACCAACTTACCCCAGCTGAGTGATCAGCCAGTTGTGTCAAATTATGGAGGCCAGGCCAGGGGTGGCACAGTACATGCTGCAGCCCCTGGTAGGCCTTGGATACACCTATGCCCTGGGTACCTATGGTACACTGTTACAGGGGCCTATAAGGTGAACCAGTTCCAATTGTGTATGCACCTAAGGTACATGGAGTCAATTTTAAGGAGAGAGCAATCAGCCTGGGGCCCTGAATAGCAGGATCCCAGGCCAACTATGTCAAAAACCAGCTAAACACCAGGTAAAAAGTTTGGGGGTAACCATAGTCAGATATCCACCTTCCTATACAACCCCCCCCCCCCCCCCAAACGAAAGGAGATAAGGCTATCCTTGACCAGGTAAGCCTATATTGCCTAAGTGGCCATATAAGGAAGTACCAGCTCTGGCTTGGTTACCCCATGTCTCATGGTCCACTAAGCAATCCCTCACCCTAAGGGTATCTGAGGGTCTCCACCATAGGGAATCTCTACCTGTGGTGTGTCTTTGCAAAGTTAAAGGCTGGTGTTGGGATGGAGTACTGAAGTGAGATTCCTCTTTAGGACTCAGCTTCCTCCAATCACTCTCCATCATGTGTGCATTTCTTTCCTTGACTGAGTTGCACTGTGCTCTCAGGGTCAACATCTGGCTACCTAAGGCTGGAGGCTGGGTCCCTTTGTTTGGCTTACTGGAGGGACAGTTCAGGTTTGGGCCCTTAGGGTCCCAGGTTTGGCTGTGCCCAACAGAATCCATCTGTGGGAGGTCCCTAACTACTTTTAAGGGAGCTCCCTCAGGAGTTTTTAAAGTTTTCACCTCACTAGAGCTACTAGTTTTGGTGGCCCTAATCTGTTGATGGGGGTGCTTTATTTGACAGGGGGCCCTTTGGGTCTCACTGTCCTTTTTGTCCTCTGCAGTCCTGGGCTGACTAAGGCAAGGTAGAGAGGGGCAGGTAACCTGCTCCAGACTGGGTCCCACCTGAGAAGGGTCCACTGTCATCAGAGGCTCTGTCAGGCCCGGCCTAACAACCTCTGGGACAGTTCCTTCGTCAGGGGTAAGATCAGTTCCCTGAGGAGGCTGATCCTTTCCTAATGTCTGGTGAGGGGGAGATTTCTCTTCCTCCTCCATGCTCTCAGTTTGGGTGGAGTGATCCATCATTTCAGGCTTCACTACCCATGTATCAGTTTGAGTTTGGGCTGTGGTCATCACAGCCCCACCAACCTTTTCAGGAGGAGACTCAGTTTGGGTATGAGCTGTTACCATCACAGCCCTGCTAATCTTTTCAGGAGGGAAGTTAGCTAAAGATGGGGCTGAGGTTTTTTCAGCCCTCCCAACCTTTTCAGGAAGGACATCTTGGATTGGGGCTGTAGCCATCACAGCCCCACTAACCTTTCCATGGAGATTTACCATTCTAGAATGGGTTTGCTGTTCAACCTCAGCCCAGGCTGAGATTTCCAAATCATTGCCAAGTAGGCAATCTACAGGCAAGTTTGCTGACACTGCCACTCTCTTTGGGCCAGTGACACCTCCCCAGCTAAGATTGACTACTGCCATGGGATGTTTGGTTTCTATTCCATCAATGTTTGTCACCTGATATGTGGCATCAGTTAAAGTTGCCTTGAGGGGACTAGACATTCAGCCACCATGATGATGCTAGCCCCTGTGTCTCTGAAGGCCTCAACTTTCAAGCCATTGATGAGGGGCTCCTGTCTATACTTGCTCAAAATGCTTGGGCAAGCAGTGAAATTGGCAAACCCCATGCCAGTTTCATAGACAAGAGTATCTGAGGTAGGGGACCTGGTTAGGCCAGAATCCACCTGAGCTCCAAAAGTAAATCCACCAAAATTCTTGGGGGTGCTCCCACCACCTGGGGGACCACTGCTAACAGTGACAGGAGGTGTTGGAGCTTTACCTGGAGGTATATTTTCCTTGTTACCATTCTTTGGACAACAGCTGTCTGATTTCCAATGTCCAACCTGTTTACAGGCATGGCAGTAAGGCTTTTTCTCTGTATAGGAAGTTTTGGGGACCCACCCTTTCCATTGGAGTTTTGGGGCCCTGGGGAAGTCTTCTCTTTGGATTTATCCCCACCTTTCTCTTGAGGCTTGGTAGTCTCTTTCTTTTGGTCACCACCCTGGTTCTTAGGCCTGATCCTGGTTCTGACCCATTTGTCTGCCCTCTTACCCAATTCTTGTGGAGAGGTCAGGTCAGAGTCAACCAGGTGCTGATGTAGAAGCTGATTTTGACAATTACTTAAGATTTGCTCTCTCATAATTAAATTATACAATCCTGTATAGTCAGTAACCTTACTTCCCAGCAACCAGCCCTCCAGAGCCTTAGTGGCACATTCAACAAATTCAGACCAGTCCTGAGTCTGTGTCTTCTGGGTATCTCTGAACATTAACCTGTACTGTTCAGTGGTTAAGCCTAACCCATCAATCAGAGCACTCTTCAGGACCAGGTAGTTTCTAGAATCCTCATCACTAACTGTGAGGAGTCTGTCTCGGCCTCTACCTTCAAAGGAGAGCCACAAGATTGCTGCCCACTGCTCCTGAGGGATCTGCTGTACTCTGCAGGCTCTCTCAAGTGCAGTCATCCATTTGTGGATATCATCCCCAGCTTTGTAGGGGGGCACAATCTTACTCAGGTTTCTTGTATCAAAAGACCTGTCTTTATCCTTAGGGATAGTGCTGCCACCAGTGGATCCTAATCCACTCTCTCTAGGCTGTCTTGCTCTAGCAAGTTTCTCTTGGGCCAGTGCAACTTCTAGTTCTTGCTTCTGAATCCTAAGCTCAGCCTCTCTCATTTTGGCCTCATGTTCCCTTCTCTGAGGGCTAGTCAACCCCCTTCTGGAGCGACCATGAGAGCCTCTAGAAGCTTGGGAGGTGTTGGATTCACCTGAGTGATTCCTCCTCCTCCTTTGCTCCTGGTTAAGTCCATTTGGGGGTCTGAATGGGTTGGACCCACTTTCAGTCCCAAATAGGCTTAAGTTAGTCTGGTTAAGCCTGTTGACTAGCACCTGACTATTTCTGCCATCATCAGAATCACTGCTCCCCCTTCTGCCTCCTCTTCTTCTTCCTCCTCATCAGGCTAAATATCTCCAGTGACTTGGTCATCCTCATCTACCTGGACTATGGGGACAGGGGCATCAGTGTTGTCACCTTCAGTGGGAGAGCCTCCTTCAGCATTCCCTGTGGGGTCTGCTTTAGAGGTCTTTAGAGCCTCAGACTGGTCTAAGAGCTCTCTAAGGTGGTCTGTAGTAGGGGTTGGCCCTGTCCTAAGACCTCTTAAGGCACAAAGCTGCCCTAGTTCCTTAAAGGAGAATATAGCAAATTTGGATGGTGCCTTTGGAGGGTCACTCTCCACAGAGACATTCCCAGTGGGACCCTCTGCTCCAGACATTGCTCTAGTGTGGGTGGATATGTTGCAATCTACCTACACTGGTGTTTACCTACTAAACCTATCTAGTAGTTGCAGTCAGGGTGTGCTACTCCCTATCCTCTACAACAACTAAGTTCAGTAGAACTTAAGTATACTAGTCTTGTTTTATTTATTTATTTTTTTTAAATATATTTTTATTGCAGGAATTGGTCAAAGTTACATGCCGGTACCAGAATGCAATAACATTATCAATGAAATGAAAGAAACCCCAGTAGGAAGTGCTCCTTCCACACAGCCATTCAGCCCACATCCCGGAGGCTGGGTGGCGCTTACGTTAATCCAATGTATAAGGGTCCGGCAGTCTCCTGGTGTCGACCAGGATAAATGTAAAATCCTCTTCTGCTTTTCTAAACAACTGGAAAACACTCAACCCTTTCCATCGAACCCAACCCCCCCAGAGTACCAAGAGCCAAGCAAATAGTATGAAACAACTTCAATTGCGGTAAAAGCTTACTCCGCTTCCCCCTGCCTCTATCCACCACCCTCCCACCCACCCCGCCATTGGTGCGCTAGTGTGTGTGCCAAGAGCTTGCGGTAGGAAACCTATCTCATCATCAAGGAGAAACTTGACGAAATATAGCTACTGGGACGGAGGTTGTACACCCTCATCACTATCTGAGTCACTGGAAGTGCTGTAATCGCGCAGGGCCTGCACCAACGTCTCCCACTCCTGTGCTGACTCTAATGCCTTCTCATTCTGCGGTCGCCTCGCCAGTTGGTACCTCAGGGTGCTCTCCCCAGTAGCCCATTTTAGAAGTTCATTGCGCCATTTAGTGCCTGTTGGACCAACTCGTGCTTTCCAATGCCTAGTTATCTCCCGTTTTACCAATAGAAGCCCCAGATCGATAAATTTACTGGAGAGTTTGTTTCTGGAAGTGTGAGGGAACCAATGCAGGATCCCAACCGCAGCGTCAAACACCAGGGCCCTCCCAGTAACCTCGTTGAGGGTGTCTCCTATCAACGACCAGTATGAGGATAGCGCAGGGCAAGACCACAACATATGTATGAGGTTAGCCGCGGGCGTCCGGCATCTGGGGCAAGCCACCGTGTCCGAAGCAAAGTATTTCTGTATTTTCTCCGGGGTCAAGTAGGCCCGGTGTAGTATATAAAGGTGAACCAACTGAAATCGGGCGTGACGTGTGCTCTTCCAGGCGCGGCGTAGCAGCTGCACCCATGTAGTCTCCGGTATGTCTTTCCCTATGTCAACTGCCCACCTAGTCCTGAGTGTATCCAGCGGAGGTAGCCCCTTGTTGATCAGTCTGGAATATAAGCATGTCACCACCTTGACCGTCCCCGACGACATCATAACAAATTGGCACGCCGCTGACGTCGGAGGTTCCTCCAGACCTGTCCGCCAATACGCCTGAATCGCCCTCACAACCGCCGCGTGAAGCAGGAAATCGCCTCGGGGAATGTCAAAGCAATCCAGAATCGCCTGAAAAGGTAGCAACACTCCGCCCTCGTGGAGGTCACCCACCAATTGTAATCCCGCATCTTCCCAATGCCTCAACCGAGACCAATTGCCACCGTGCGGCAAGGCAGTGAGCATCCCCAATGGGATCTCCGTAGCATATGGGCGCTTCAGCTCCGCCCGGCTATGTACTCGGTTCCAGCACGACCGTATGGTGCGTTCCTCATGTGTGAGGTCCCTCAAGGCTAACTGTTGTTGCAGTGCAATGTAGGATATAACGTGTCTGGGCATACCGCGCCCCCTCCCCTCCTCCGGGCCTCGATATTCCCGCGCCACCTCCTGGGTGTAAGTCTGCAACTGGGCAGCCAAGTAGTATTTCTCAAAGTCGGGCACCGCTAGCCCCCCCCTCCGATTTTGGTCTCATCAGGGTCTTGAGCGCCACTCTACGGCGGCCCGATCACCAGAGGAACGTCATCAGCATGAAGTTCAAGGTCCGGAAGGTGGCCGGCGGGATCCAGACCGGGAGCGTCCTAAAGTAATATAGCAGCCGAGGGAGTGCCACAATTTTCAGCAGTGCAATACGTCCAGCCACTGATAGCGGCAGGGTGGCCCAAAAGCCCATATTACCCCTCAGTGCTCGGATACAGCGGGCAATATTACCGTCCAGGATATCCGCAGGGTCATGATACACATATACCCCTAGGTATTTGAGGCAGCTGGGCTCCCATCTGATCTCTCTGGCGGTATCAGGACGGGTCTCCCCCTTTCAAACCGGGAACAGGCAAGTTTTCGCCCAGTTCACCTTCAGGCCCGAGAGCTCTCCAAAGGCCGTAAGTGCTGTGTCAGCCCCGGCCAAGGCATCTCCGGCATCCTCCAGAAATGGCAAAAGGTCGTCGGCATAAAGGGAGATGTGTTGCTGCCCTGTCGAGGTCCGCAACCCCTGGAAGTAGGCCCCAGTTCGGATCGACAGCGCCAGCGGCTCCACCGCGAGTGCAAAGAGCAGGAGGGACAACGCGCATCCCTGCCTCGTGCCCCGTTCCACTGGGTATTGTTGGGAAATCAATGGGCCCGATCTCACCCTGGCCATTGCCGAAGCATATAGTACTGCGGTCCACCGCAGAAACCCCTCCCCCAGACCGAAGTGTGCAAGGACTCTATGGAGGTATGTCCACTCCAAGCTGTCAAAAGCCTTTTCTAGGTCGATCGAGAGGATTAAGGGGCAAGGGGCCTCAGCGTGGGTTTCCTCCAATAGCCGAAGCAAGCAACGGATATTCATAGTCGTGTTACGCTTGGGGATGAATCCCGCCTGATTGACATGGACCAGGGAGCTCATGTGGCCCAATAATCTCGAGGCTAGTATGCTACTCAAAATCTTGTAATACTAGTCTTGTTTTATATGTACCTAGCAGGTACCTGTATGATCTTTCAAATGATACTCTCAAAGATTGTAATGGTAAAACAACAACAAGCTCAAATCCCAACAGCTGCTCACCAATGTGAGAAGTTGGCCTGGTATGTGATGCTCACTAATTCTAGTGATCACCTTGTACCATGCCAAGCAACCCTTATGATGATTGGTTGTAAGTCAACCTTATAGACCAGCTATCCTAGTAGCGTGGACAAAGCAGTCTTAGGCTAAACTCAGTATAGGCATGTGAAGCAAGCTGTTTTACCATACCCAATCCCCTTGAATACCAAATGAAAGGACACCACACAGATATATATTGAAAATATATATATATATATATTTATTTACTACAAAATCCCCTATACTCTTTATGAGCACAGAAGCAAATGCGTTAAAACAAAACACAGTATAAATATACAAAAGGTGCACAATATGGATGAGCCCTAGGGGCCACCTAAACCATATACTAAAATAGTGGTATAAGAACCACCTAGCTGAAAGGAAGTAGGCCTAGGGACTGGGGAATCTCTGGAGCTGTTCGGGACTAACAGTGATGAAGTCGGGAAAGGCCCGCGGGACTCGGGTGCAGTGCGGAAAGTGCACGCATATACCAATGTTATATCAAAGCACAGAATCGAGGGTGCCTCGCGTGCTGCGCAGTCAGCTTTTCGGGGGTCGTCTGAGATGTCCGGTCCCACGTCTCTCGGTGTCTTCACGGGTCCCTTCTTTGTAAGGACTGTGGATCGGGCGATGAGAAGTCTGGGAGTCTGGGTCTCGTCAAGCTTTGGGCTCGGGCTCCGGCGGGAGGCGGCGGCAAAGCAGACGTCGAGTTGCTGGATGGTGCCTGTGTTCACAGGGTGGCCACTCCTAGGCCACAAGGGAGATGCTCTTCAGTCTTCTGTGCAGCAGAATGTCGAAGTCCGGCGTCTTCTTAGTTTTAAGTTGATTTCAGGATGATCTGAGGTGCTATGGCACTGCTCCCACTCTTATTCCCAATCTGAGGGGTGGATCACCTGCTAGGTCCCTCCTCTGGGTGGGACCAGGAAGGGGGGCGGTTACACCCCCTTTCCTTTGTCCAGCTCCTCGCCAGGCCTGGGTCTGGAAAGTCCCAGGACCGTTTTGGACTGGCTTATGCACGAGGACACCTTGTGTGCCCCAGGCATGTCTGATTCTATTCAGCCCTGTCCTACCCAATACACAAAATCCTGTCTGGGGTGGTGCTCGCACCTCCCAAGGCAGGAAACCCTTTGTCCAAGCCTCCCTCGCTGGAAGGACTCCCAGCAGCAGGAGGTCAGACTTGTGTCTGTTGTGGCAGCATCCATTTTGTGATGCTGAGGCTCTGGTTAACTTTAACTGGGGTTAAGGCTATGTACATGTCGTGTCCCTCTAGAAGGGTGGAATGCTATCCCCGTCAACAGAACTGTCGAGGGGATAGTATTCCAAATCGTATGACACCTTACTCGACATGTTTTGATAAAGCCAAACCAAAGTTAGCATATAACCGCGAGGATTATAATGCACTTAAGAGTATATGGTATGGCAATATCCCGGAACAGCTAAGGGAGTTGTTCCCGACAGCTGCAGACAGGCTCAGCTCATGCTAGAGCACCATCTCACATGAAACCACCCACTCTGCCCCAGGATTGCAGGGGCCTTCCATAGGAATGGCTTATAGGTTAACATGTGTCCAGTTAAGGTTAGATATAGGGATACTATATCTAAGCAAGAGGTGATTACACCAACTTACCCCAGCTGAGTGATCAGCCAGATGTGTCAAAATATGGAGGCCAGGCCAGGGGTGGCACAATACATGCTGCAGCCCCTGGTAGGCCTTGGATACACCTATGCCCTGGGTACCTATGGTACACTGTTACAGGGGCCTATAAGGTGAACCAGTTCCAATTGTGTATGCACCTAAGGTACATGGAGTTCATTTTAAGGAGAGAGCAATCAGCCTGGGGCCCTGAATAGCAGGATCCCAGGCCAACTATGTCAAAAACCAGCTAAACACCAGGCAAAAAGTTTGGGGGTAACCATAGTCAGATATCCACCTTCCTACAAATACGATCAATTTCTCGTATTTTCTCTGCAGTCTCAATTTGAGTCACTTTCGTTGTATGCAGCGTATATAATGGCTGCTATGAAACGTTTTTGACGCTGTTTGCGTGGTCCCATTATGAAATCGCCATTATGAAATCGCGCAAGTCAGCACCGTCTTTAAGTAAAGTCAAGTGTTGCTTAATTTCTGCCAGTGTGGATGTCTGTAGCCATTCAAGGCATAATTTTCCTACACAGTATGTTTTTACTATCCCTGGGAGTATCTAGGGTCTTGTCTGGTCATTTTTAACCCCTGTATTTTGTTCAGGAATCTATCTTGACATTTATTTTTGTCTGTTGGCCAGATTAACCACTTTTTCAAATCAGGATGTGTTCTATTTTGATGTCAAACTTGGGATACGTCTATCTCAATATCTGTGGTTGTGTTATCAGGTATTGGCTTTGGAATATACGGTTTGTTTAAGTCTTTTATCTTGGCTGGACCAAGACAGGTAGTTTGTTGAATGGTGTCATTCAAGAACATTATTTGTTCTGGGATCATGCAGGCACAAAATAAAGCTTCTAATCCTTGGACCTGCCACTCCTTTGTACCCCAGATGGTGTTTGTTTCAATGTTCTTATTCCAGAAATCAAAACCAAATGTAATCATTTTTTCATAAAATGTTTCAGAATAAATCATTTTGGTATTTGTCAGCATGTTTTTTGTCCCTGTTTTATCTAACAGTTTGTAATAGAATGTTTCAGCATCACTTGTGTTAAACCCTGAGAAGTATGGAAATTTCTCATAAAATGTTTTCGAACTGCTTTTAGGTGGAGTTGCACAATGTTCCCATTGATTATATTTAAAAACATTTCTAGGTTGAGCCGATTTATGCAAATAGTGATGTGCATAGTGGCTGTAGCAATACATCTGTTCATAATTCGATGAACCCTGTAAATAATCATGTTCCGTAAATTTTGCTGACAATACTAAATCTGACATCATATTATTTATGCTTTCAAAGTCCCAATCATCAGAGAATGTACTTGGTTTTCAAAGTCACTTAATGAAACCTTAAACTGATGAGGTATTTCAAGAGTTCGACCGGTCCATATATTTCGTAATCTGTTTTGTCCCAAATTACCCCGCCGGGTATTGGAATGGCTGTGACATTTACTGATGACAGTTCTCTTTTCTCGATGTAAGAAGACTTGTGTGGCTTCAGAAGTAAGTTGATGTTCTGACTTGCTGTGTCCATTGTACTGTAATAAATTTTCCTAAAATTAGAACTAAAATTAGGCAGAGTAGAAGTATGAGTACCCCTAATACAATCCAATATTCAATCAATGGTGCATTTAGATATGCTTCTTGGAGTTGACGAAAGAGTTCTGTTACTTTTGCCCAGATGCATCAAACTTCATTTTTGCGAATCCTAATTTGCGAAAATTACCGAATCGCAAATTAGGATTCGCAAAATGGTATGCATCATTATTTTCGCATTTTTTTTGCAATTCGGTAAAAATCGCAATTTTTACTGAATCGCAAAAAAAATGCGATTTGGAAATTGCGAATTCGCAATTCCCATTCATTCCTATGGGCTGAAATGCCCATAGGAATGAATGGGAATTGCGAATTCGCAATTTCCAAATCGCAATTCAACAAAGCATTTCAAGGGTGGAGAGGGGGGTCCAAATGACCCCCCCCTGCACCCATGTAATGCACTTTTAGCTATAAGTTACATACACACATGTCCTAAGGACATGTGTGTCTGTAACTTAACAGTTTAAAAAATGCATTTTTGTGCATTATTAAACATTTTTGCAAATTACCACGAGGTTCAAACTCGTGGTAATTTGCACTTGCTATTTTGAAATTCGCAAATTTTTACACAATGATGCATTGCATTTAAGGAATCGCAAAATTGCGATTCCTTAAATGCAATCGCATTTTAGAAAATCGCAAAATTTGCGATTTTGGACAAAATCCAATGATGCATATCAACAAGCATTTTTGGAGTCGCAAACGGCCGATTTTAAGGAATCGCACCGTTTGCGATTCCAAAAATGGTTGATGCATCTGGGCACTTGTCTTTAAAAGTCTTTGTTGCTGGCGTTACTTCAGGGTCGCTTTGATCTTCAGAAAAGTTATCAAAATTGATGAAGTAGCCAGATGCAGTTCTGTCAATTGTTGGGATTGTTTTTTCAATTTGCCGTTTATCAGCACATTCTGATGCTACATCGTTGTAGACTGGTATTTCTTGATGAACTGTTTCAATTTGGGTTTCAAGAGGCACAAGTTCCATGGCATTGTTGCATAGTCCTTTTTTATTCACTGCAGGTTTATCAAAAGTGATTAGTCTCTCAGTTTGAACCTCTTGGGTAGTAGAACATTTTGGTATTCTGCTATTTCTTGGGAGTCCACTGGGCCTACTATTTATTATTGGCCACATGATTGTGGTTTTACCAGGTCGATTGATACAACTCGGTTCTCCTTTTTTCCAGCAAGGGGCGGTAGTACAACTGATCTTGTTCCGTTGACTGCTAAGACAGGTATTGCTTTTCTGTAAGAAGGCCCAAATTCCTTCTTCACCGCGATCTTTTCTCTGACCAGATCATCAATCTTTGGAATCCAGACAGGTCTTGCTGGGACAGGTGGTGTGTCTTCAGTGGTTGTTGGCTGCTGTTTTAACTTTATGTTGCTCAGGGCTTTTCTTGTTTCATTTAAGTCCTGTAAAACAGCCAAACGATCTTTGATGTCAAAGCATTTTTTCTTATCTTCTACCACTGAAATTAGACTATCTAAATCCTGAACATACATTCTAGTTCCGAACAGTAGTTCGTACGGGCTGAAACCTTTTAGAGAATTTCTTGGCAGATTATTAAGACTACGTTGGACACTTGTTAAATGCTGGACCCAACCATCACCCGAACCTAATACCTTTGCCGTTATAGATTGCTTTATGTCTCGGTTTTTTCTTTCCACAATCCCGTTTCCCTCAGGATAGAAGGGACAAGAGTACCGCAACCCAATGCCCAAGCTGGTCATGGCCTCCTTATAAGCTCGAGAGCTAAAAGCAGGACCCTGGTCAGAATGTAGCATGGCAATTGCGTATGTGTGTCAGAATCCACTTGCTTAACAACGTAATCCTCTTGAATACTTGCACAGGAACAGAAGATGCTAGCTTACCGACTCCCGCTTCCAACCAATCAGAATCAGAATGATATCATGACTCCAACTGATTAGAAAGGGGGAAGGGGGAAAGTGGATAAAATCACAAAAGATAAAAACAGAAGAGACTGGTCCGGACCCTCTGGTGTTCAGCTGGAATCTTCAACCAGCTATCGATCAGCCTCTCGAAGAGTCCTAAGAATACTAAAATATACAAGACAATCATTTCACTGAACCTGTAATCTACTCTGGCTTCCCTATCTCTTCTTCTAGGATAACCTACCGAGGATCATGGATTACCTGCTGCTCTTCTTATTACTGAAGTGTAGTTCTTGGAGTTTGACTGCCTACTCTGTGTTTCCTGAAATAGATTTGCCCTTGGTTATTATTGCGCTAGTTGAATAACCTCTTATACCTGTCTAATAATTTATTTTGAACTACCAGATATACAGCTCTAATCTCCTAATTTCCTTCTTGAAATTGAACTTGTCGTTGTAGGAACTAACTTCTGTAAAATAATAGACTGGTTATTATCTTTTACTCTGTACCCAGAACCAGGAATTATTATTACTCCCCTTAACCTACCAGTGTTGTTTAATGTTGCTTTTATAATTCTCTCTCACATATTCTTCTTTTTATTTACAGGGTGCTTTTTCCTGAACTAGGTGAATTAATCTCATTCCCATATTATCCAGGTAAGTTTTCTTTCCTTCTTCTTCTTATTATTAATATTTACTGGTACTGTACCCTCTCTAACACTGTCCCTATATCTTTCTAGGTTGTGCTAGAAACTCTACTTAGCGAAAGTTCAGAGAACTGCTTGTAACATAACAGGTGAGCAAGTCTCTAAATTATCTCCAAAATGTTCAGTTCATTTCCTTGTAGTTTTTATGTTGCATTTAACAATATTTACAGTCACTCGCTAAGTACAATTAACAGGAATTTTTCCACTTAGCTCTGGCTTCTTTTCTGCTCCAGCCGTTCTCCCGAATTCTCTCTCTCCTCTTATCTGAAAAACGACTGACAGGAATTTCAGCTCCGGGCTCTTGAACTCCTCGCTGCCACGTTATTATGACGGAGCTCGAGTTTCTATTTAAAGAAACGAACTCTGCCTGGAAACGCTTGCCGAGCCTCTCTTCTGTGTCACACCAAGGTCAAGACTGCGAAGCCCCAAACACACACTTCTCTCGCTGCAGATGTTCTCTTTGAACTTTTACCGGAACACTCCTCAAACACGACCTCCGTGACAAGATTCTTCAGTGAAGTGCGCAGTTCTGAAAGAGCGCGCGCTACACCTGGACTCCTAATCACGTGCTGGAAGAGGCTAGACTGCTAACCTAGCATTCCACGCATTCCATAAACGGGACCATGTGATGTCTTGGCTGGTGCCCCGTTTACTAGTTCTTAAGCGCTTTGAATCAGCACCATGCTTACAGGGAGGAGGGATCCTGACAGTACCCCCCACCAAGGAAGGTCCTCTCGGTCTGGGTTTGGTAGGATTTCTTTGATGAAAGAGTCACACCAACCTAGGAGCATGAACATCAGACTAACTCCCAGGACCGTTCCTCTGGTCCATAGCCTTTCCAGTCCACTAGATAGTACAGTTTCCTTCTTACTAATTTGGAATCCAGAATTTCCTTAACCTCAAATTCTAATCCAGTTTCCAACTGGATAGGTGGTGGAACTCCTTCTCTCCGCAACCCTGCAACTGATTTCTTTAATAAAGAGACATGGAAAACTGGGTGAATTTTTAGTTTAGAGGGTAAAGTCAGTTTAAAGGTTACTGGATTGAGCTGTTCCTCAATTGGATATGGACCTATGAATCTAGGCTGAAACTTTCGACTGCTTTTTAGTCGAAGATTCTTGGTATTTAACCAAACCTCATCACCTACTTCCAAATCTGGGGAATCTCTTCTTTTCTTGTCTGCATACTTCTTATACTTGCTTTTAGCCTGCTCTAAATTCTTGGATGCAGCTTCATGTACCTGCCGTAAGTGAGTTACTAAATCCTGAACTGCCGGGACTGAGATGTGAATATCTTGCACTGTGGAATTTGGATGTTTGCCATAATTCAAATAGAATGGTGAATAACCAGTGGGCACATTTTTTGCGTTGGTATGAGCAAACTCAGCAGTCCATAAATTGTCCGGCCATTCCCCACCCTGTTTTAACGTGAATAACCTTAAATACTGCTCTACCTCCTGGTTCACTCGTTCAGTTTGTCCATCAGTCTCTGGGTGGAAACTGGTGGAAAAACGTGTCTCAACCCCAAGTCCCTTCGTAAAGGCCTTCCAAAAATGAGACACAAATTGATGTCCTCGGTCGGATATCATGACCTTAGGAATTCCATGTAGTCTCACCACTTGTGCACTAAAATGAGCTGCTAACTGCCTAGCAGTTGGAATTCCTTTCAAAGCTACAAAATGCGCCATCTTGGTGTATGCATCCACTACCACTAGGATGGCATTATACCCATGACAAGTGGGAAGGTCAGTTATCAAATCTAAGGTGACTGTGTGCCAGGGAAAAGGAGGAATGGGCAGGGGCTGTAGTAATCCCTTGGGTGCTTGCCGTTCTGATTTTCCCTGCTCACAGATCTCACATGTTTTTACATATTGTTCAATGTCCTTGTTCATGTGTGGCCACCAATACTTCCTTTTTACTAAGTCCATAGTCTTTAGTTCTCCTTTGTGGCCGGCCAACAGATGATTGTGGCATTCGTTCATGGCTTGTCTCTGTAGTGTTGAGATGGGTAAGTACAAAGCTTCTGTCTGATAGGGCAATCCATCAATATTCTATCTTCCATCTCCTTGTTGTACCCACTCCAGCATTTTCTCAGGCGACATAACTTGAACAATTTGCTCTTTTACGCTCAAGGAGTCTACTGCGCCAATGATTCTAGAATCGGGAATGATTGCTTGTGTCTTAATTTGCCCCTTTTCCTCTCCTGTTCCCATTCGGGACAAGGCATCTGCCTTTCCATTTTGAGCTCCCAGCCTGTAGGTGATGACGAAGTCATAATTGGCGAAGTACAATGACCAACGAAGTTGCCGAGGTGTTAAGGTCCTGGCCGATTTCAAAAATTTCACATTATGATGGTCAGTGTAAACTGTGACAACATGATGGGCTCCCATTAAGTAGTGTCTCCATTCTTTGAAGGCATCCTTTATTGCTAATAGTTCCTTCTTGGTTATTGTGTAATTGATCTCTGCTGGAGTCAACTTTCTCGATCGGTAGGCCACCGGATGTAGCTGACCAGTTTCCTTGTTCCTTTGGGAAAGTACACCTCCTACCGCCAAATCAGAAGCATCCATTTCTACGTAGAAGGGCTCAGATGGGTCCGCATGAAGAAGGATCGGAGCTGAAGTAAATTCATCTTTTAAAGCCTTGAATGCCGATTCTGTCTCCTCAGGCCATTCAAATCGTACTCCTTTCCTCAGCAGTCTAGTAAGAGGAAGGATTCACCGGGAGAATTCGCTAATGAACCTACGATAGAAGTTTGCAAAACCAATGAACGCTTGTACTTCTTTTACACTGGCCGGGGACTTCCATTCCAGAACAGCCTGAATCTTCTGCTTGTCCATGTGAATACCTGACTGTGAGATCACAAAGCCCAGGAACTCTACTTCTGTGACGTTAAAAGCACATTTTTCCAGCTTGACAAACAACTTGTTCTCCCTAAGCTTCTGTAGATTTTTTTGCACTTGATTCCGATGTTCCTGTGTATCAACAGAGCAGATTAAAATGTTGTCGATATGCACAATCGCACATTGGTCTATGAATTCACTGAGAACATCGTTTATGAAATGCTGAAATGCCGCCGGGGCATTGCACAGCCCATAGGGCATCACTTGGTATTCGAATAATCCGAAACGGGTTCTCAACGCTGTTTTCCACTCAACACCAGCTCTTACTCGGATGAGGTGGTAAGCCCCCCTTACATCCAACTTCGTGAATATCCGTGCCCCTTTCACTTGATCTAATAAGACTGAGATGAGGGGAAGCGGATACCTATTCTTCTTGGTTATTCGGTTGATTGCACGATAGTCAATACAAGTCCTCAACTCGCCTTCTTCCTTCTTTGGCACAAAGAACAAAGGAGAGGAGACTGGGGACTGGGAGGGACAAATGATTCCATTTGCTAGATACTTGTTGAGGTACTCTTTTAAATGATCATGCTCCTTTTCGGTCAGGGCGTAAACCCGACTGCACGGCATATTTGCCCCCGGTTCAAGGTCTATTTTGCAGTCATAGACACGATGTGGTGGTAACTGTTCCGCTTCCTGCTCATCAAACACATCTTCAAAGTCTTGGTATTCTGGTGGTATTGACTGGGTATTGATCACGCACACCGTTGCATTAGCCGAACATAAGGCTTGAGACGGATTTTCGTTATTGTTTTCCCTTTGGTCTCCAAAGCAGGTGTTCCTACAATAATCTGAAGTCATCTCAATGGTTCTGGCTGCCCAATCTATAGTCGGATTGTGCTCCGTGAGCCATGGAAGCCCTAGAATTACCTGAAACTGAGGTGCGTCGATCAAATTAAAATGAATGTCTTCTCGATGACCATCCTCTCGAATCAGCTGCACCAGTTCTGTGTGACTTACTATGGGCCCTGAAGATAGGTTTGTCCCGTCGATGGCCCTGACTGGTTCACTCTTGGTTTTGGCTATGGCTCTCAATCCTATCTTGGTTGCGAATTTCAGGTCACAAAAGTTCCCTGTTGCCCCCGAGTCCACCATGACTGTTACACCTTTCCGCACTTCTTGGCGAAACTTGATGGTCATTGATAATATAAGATGTGGAGAAGACGACCGTAGGGTGTTTGCCAATTGGTGTTCTTGTGGAGTTGATTCTTGACTCGCATCCACCTGTACAACTCCTTCTAGAGGTGGAGCAGCTAATTTTCCTTCGGCTTATAGGATCACTTGGGCTTCTTTGGACAATTCCTCACAAAATGTCCGCCTGATCCACAATACATGCATAAATTACTTGCTCGCCTCTTTTCTTTTTCTTCCTTAGTAAGCGGGACCCTTATCGCTCCGATTTGCATTGGTTCTGAGCCATTGGATCCTTCTGCACCTTTTCCTGTGTCAGCCTTTGCTCTATCAAAACGGGGTACGGTGCTCCGAAACTCGCGTCTTCTTTCACCTTTTCGTTCCCCTTGACAAAAATACAATTCTAATACCAGATCAATCAGGGCAGAGATCTCAGTGGGACGATTTGGTATTTGTGCCAGCCCATCTTTTAATTCATCACGTAAGCCACAATAGAATATTGCTGTTTTTTTGCTTTCTGGCCAATCAGTCTCCATAGTTAACTTGTTAAATTGGGCCAAGTACGCCACTAAATCTCTATTGCCCTGCTTCAAGTCCAACAACTCGTTATCCACAGCCTGGGAGATTCTTCTACGGTCGAATATTCGCAAGAATTCCTTTTTAAACTCATCATAGTTCTGTAGAAGGGGGTCATCTCTTGACACTATGGGCATTGACCAAGCGGCCGCATCTCCACTCAAATACGATAAGATGAATGCCACTTTAGATTGTGCGTCAGGAAAGATAGAAGGGCGACACATAAAGTGCAAAGAACATTGTGTGATGAACACCTGTGCCTTCTGGGGATCCCCACTACACCTCTCAGGTGCCGCTAGGGGTATAACCGGGGATAAGGAATGTATCACCTGTGTGGTTAACCTACTGGTTTCCCCTGTAGAAGTAGTGGGAGTCTCCCTATTTCCTGAATGTGATTGCCTAACTCTCTGCGCTAACTCTGCGGTTTCTTTCCTGGAATTTACCACCTCTTGTCTCAGGCTTTGGTTTTTTTCTTTTACCGCTACCAACTCCTTCTGTATTGCATCTAAGACCGCCCCCAGGGTCTGCAAATTAACTCCCTCAACCCTTCTGTTCGGGTGCAAGGTTTACAAAGTGGGCACTTCACTCTGTCAGAGTCCACTTGCTTACCAACGTAATCCTCTTGAAGACTTGCACAGGAACAGAAGATGCTAGCTTCCCGACTCCCGCTCCCAACCAATCAGAATCAGAATGATATCATGACTCCAACTGATTAGAAAGGGGGAAAGTGGATAAAATAACAAAAGAGAAAGACAGAAGAGACTGGTCCGGACCCTCTGGTGTTCAGCTGGAATCTTCAATCAGCTATCGATCAGCCTCTCGAAGAGTTCTAAGAATACTAAAATATACAAGACAATAATTTCACTGAACCTGTAATCTACTCTGGCTTCCCTATCTCTTCTTCTAGGATAACCTACCCGAGGATCAGGGATGACCTGCTGCTCTTCTTATTCCTGAAGTGTAGTTCTTGGAGTTTGACTGCCTACTCTGTGTTTCCTGAAATAGATTTGCCCTTGGTTATTATTGCGCTAGTTGAATAACCTCTTATACCTGTCTAATAATTTCTTTTGACCTACCAGATATACAGCTCTAATCTCCTAATTTCCTTCTTGAAATTGAACTTGTCGTTGTAGGAACTAACTTCTGTAAAATAATAGACTGGTTATTATCTTTTACTCTGTACCCAGAACCATGTAATAATATTACGCTCTTTAACCTACCAGTGTTGTTTAATGTTGCTTTTATAATTCTCTCTCACATATTCTTCTTTTTATTTAGAGGGTGCTTTTTTCTGAACTAGGTGAATTAATCTCATTCCCATATTATCCAGGTAAGTTTTCTTTCCTTCTTCTTCTTATTATTATTTACTGGTACTGTACCCTCTCTAACACTGTCCCTATATGTTTCTAGGTTGTGCTAGAAACTCTACTTAGCGAAAGTTCAGAGAACTGCTTGTAACATAACAGCTGAGAAAGTCTCTAAATTATCTCCAAAATGTTCAGTTCATTTCCTTGTAGTTTTTACGTTGCATTTAACAATATTTACAGTCACTCGCTAAGTACAATTAACAGGAATTTTTCCACTTAGCTCTGGCTTCTTTTCTGCTCCAGCCGTTCTCCCGAATTCTCTCTCTCCTCTTATCTGAAAAACGACTGACAGGAATTTCAGCTCCGGGCTCTTGAACTCCTCGCTGACACGTTATTATGACGGAGCTCGAGTTTCTATTTAAAGAAATGAACTCTGCCTGGAAATGCTTGCCGAGCCTCTCTGCTGTGTCACACCAAGGTCAAGACTGCGAAGCCCCAAACACACACTTCTCTCGCTGCAGACGTTCTCTTTGAACTTTTACCGGAACACTCCTCAAACACGACCTCCGTGACAAGATTCTTCAGTGAAGTGCGCAGTTCTGAAAGAGCACGCGCTACACCTGGACTCCTAATCACGCGCTGGAAGAGGCTAGACTGCTAACCTAGCATTCCACGCATTCCATAAACGGGACCATGTGATGTTTCGGCTGGTGCCCCGTTTACTAGTTCTTAAGCGCTTTGAATCAGCACCATGCTTACAGGGAGGATGGATCCTGATAATGTGCCGATAAAGACTCGCAAATCTTTTATAACAGTTCTGGCGTCAGCCGAGCGCTGGGGCCACATTTTTAAGTGAGTCTAGTCCTAAAAGAAATTAATGGGACGCTGGATTTTACTTATACTTTACTTTACTTATGCTAACTACAGAAATGGCCATGGCAATATTCCGGTTGGCTCGTTACTGCGATCTCTGTTGCAGGTTGGACAGCTCTTTACAAATTTATAATGTTGCAGGCTCATCCCCGGCCACCAGTATTCTGATTGTAATTCTGTTAGAGATTCCTTGATCTGTATGTGCCTCGGACCTTCACCCATGTGTGCGTCTCCTATTAATAAGACTCTCCTGTTCGTGTTTGGAATTACCCTATCCCCCACTCCAGGGATTCGAGCAAAAGGAACGGAGTTTGAGTCAATTACGTATGTATAATTGAGTGGATAGTTCACGGGTAGTGCTGCACAGTTGCCTTTTGAAGACGTTTTTACCGCCAGCATCGTTTCCCCGTCTATGTATTTTTCTGAACGCTTTTTTGTGGCTACGGAAGCCCGTTGAGGTGCTTCCGCTGTGGCTGCATTAGCCAATGAATTCCCTGCAACATGAACGCCATCACGTTGATGACTCAGTGTGTGTATCACGTGAGTCTTTTGTAGTTCTTTCTGTAAAGGAACTATTTGTTCCCAAAGCACTTTATGCTTGATTGTGGCACCTGTGTCATCTTTGTAATTGCTTTGAACCCAGCTCTGCAAGTCATTATTGTAAGATTTTATGCAGAAAAGCGAATCGCACACTATTAGTGTCGGGAATTCACGATCGTCATTTTCAAGCGCCATCTTTAAAGATCTGATTTCAGCTCGCCGAGCCGAACAGTTTCTCAGTGATTCAGTTTTTGTTATTTTTGGTCTGAATTTACCACACAGCCAGCGAACTTTAACAATTGTGCACGCTGCATTATAGGAGTTTTTTATCCATGTCGTATTGTTGTATAAATCTGTTTGTGTAGATCATACAAGAGTACTGTTGGAGAGGCAGAATTTCGATTGGCAGAGGATATTCTTCTTCATATTTCAAATCATTCCGTTTTTTCAAGTTCGGGACATAATAGTATGTCACTTTTTCTGCATCAAGAGAATTTTCCCATTGTACCCATTTTGGATCCAGTGCCACTGTTTTTAGATTAACTGTGCTGAATAATGCCTCAAAGGCTGATTCTGCTGTGAAAACAATTATTCCTTTGCCTTGTGCTTGGGCTCGTTCTCTTGCTACAGCAGTTTGAACTGCCTTTATGGTATTTTCTGTAAGACTGAATGTTTTTTCTGCTTTTGGTTACAAATGTGATTTGTAAGCTATCGGTACAGTTTTTCCCTCATTAGAGGTCAGGTACGTGAATCCGCATCTTCCTGGGATGACCCGGATTACAAGGTTGCGTGTATTATCACGAGTTTCTAATTTTGTTTTAGCTAACATGTCTGTTTGCAATGATCTCAAAATTTCTGTGTGTTTCTGAGTCCAGTTGATTGGTTTAAAATCAGGTTTTATTCATTCGTAGAGAGGTTTAACCCTCTCTGCATAATTTAGAATGTAAGTTCTTCCGAAATTCAGGAAGCCTAGAATCGATTGTAAGTTCTTCAGCGTTTTTGGTGCTTGGAGTACAGCGCACTTCTCTAAGAAGTTGTCTGCTAGGCTTTTGCCTTCACTTGATAATTCGTATCCTAAAAACAGGACCGTTAGATGGGCAATTCGTGACTTTTTAAAGTTGAATTTGTAACCCTCTGCTGCAAACCCAAGTATTATGGTGTTCACTCTTTTCAAGTGAGTATCCAAGTCGTCATCTGTGAGATAGATGTCATCGACATAAGATAATACCTCATCATCATACATTTGTAGTAACTATGTTACTCTGGCTGAGAATAATCCTGGGCTATTCTTGAATCCCTGTGGGAGTCTGCAAAAAAAATTCTGTGACCCCATTATTGAGAAAGCGGTCAAGTACCTGCTTTCCGGTGCAATATTTTGACAAAAGAATCCATTAGAAATGTCTAATGTTGTTTTGTATTTTTTGCGAACTATGTTATTCATTAGTGCCGCACTGTGCGAATTTTGTACCGCAAATGATTAGCAACATGAGTTAAGGTGTCTGGAGTCCAAGACTAGACAATATGAATCGTCTGGTTTGGAGACAGGAAACAAAGGATTGTTCATTTGAGAGGTGCATGTTTCAATCACCCCGTGGTATTCAAGTTGATCTAAAATCTCCCTGACCTGTTTTTTAGCTTCTTGCTTAATTGGGTACTGTCTTTGTGCAGTAGGTTGACATTTTAACTGGATTTTGTGAGGAGGAAAGTCCTCATCCCATCCTACATGATTCTTATATAATGCAGGTGCTTGAGCTACTGCCCATTTTCTTGCATATATATATTTTCTGTGAATTGGAATATGATTTGAGAAGGCAGGCATAATCATATCTTCTGAGAATGAGTAGAGCCGGGCACCGCTTTTGGTGATGTTTATGAGAAAGGTAAAGAGTTTATAGGTGCTCTCAGGTGACGCCCATCACTCTGGGCGAGTGTAGATAAATCAGAATGAGTATAGCCAATGGATCATTGGAAACATCCCTGAGGCACTCAGTGTTATGTTTTGTTCAAAACAATTTAGCTAGACGATCATTGCTGTTTATCCATATGGTTCTTTTTATTTTATTTTTCTTCCATCATTGATATTGATTTCATATCCATATGACGAAGTGTTTCCAAATAAGCTTTCAACATTCACAAATGCAACATTTATAGTCCGCTCCAATGCATTTCGGGCCACCACCCTTCATCGGGGAGCATAGTGGGTGAAGTATCAAAGCATTCCGGACGCCGGAGACGGCTTAGATGACCGAAAGCCCAACCGGTCATCTAAGCCGTCTCCGGCGTCCGGAACAAAACATAACACTGAGTGCCTCAGGGATGTTTCAAATGATCCATTGGCTACACTCATTCTGATAATCATATCTTCGCCATGAGGGCACTCCCTGACAAACTCTGGTGGCCCGTCTTTCTCAGCTAATAGGATGTCATAGCCTTTTGAGAGGTTATCCCAAAATAGACCCAATATTTTCCTAGTCTTATCTCCCTCTATACGCAATGTTATTTCGTATATTTTATGAGGTTCGCTAACTCTGGTATCTGCAGTTTCCACTTGAATGTATTAATTCGTGTCCACTGTCTCCAGATGATTCATCAGGATCTTGCGAGCTATGCTCACTTCTGCTGCGCTGTCTAGCATTGTCTGTGCCCACTCTCGGTTTTTCAGCGGTGTCCTCAGTATTCTCGGCATGTTTGATTACTTAAATACTGGCTACCTTCTTTCTTGGAAATTGTAGTTTTTTACTTTGAGCAGGTTCCTTGTCTTTGGACTTGGCGTGCTCTTTCCTTTGTTCGGACCGTCCTCATCTTTCCGATTTCTGGGAGGAAGTCTGAAAAGATCGAGAGGGACGTGTATCAATATCTTGATATCTATCAGATTTTTTCAAATTATCCCTATTTCTAAGGCTGTATCTTTTTTCAGAGGGCTCCCTTTGAGGAGACTGGTGTTCTTGGTTCTGAGTTCTTTCTCTCCGCCGAGGAGACCTTCCTCTGGACTGGAATCTTTTTTCTTTGGAAGTGGATTGTTTATTTTCATCTCAGCTCTTTTTCGGAGTGTTTAGATTATTTTTAATAAATAATTTTTCAGGATTTTCAAGTAGTTGGGGTTTTACCGGTTTACCACCCAAATTATCTCTACCTAGTTCTTCATAGGATTTTTCTATGATTCTGGCAAGTTCAATTGGTTGATCTGTTATATCTGTTTCTTTCAATTTTTGGCGGATCGCGACAGATGCTGCTTCTCCTTTTATGTTGGCTAATAATATAGCCGAGACCTGCTTGAAGTCTTTCAGTAATTTCATACCAAGAGTTAAAGCAGGTTCTGGACCGTATTCATTTTGAATCTTTCTTAGTACATCTGGTATCACCGCCAGAGACGGAACACCATGTGTTTTTGTGTAAATGGAAGCAAAGACTGTGCCCCAAGTGTCACAGTCCTCCACATGTGGTGCGACCCCCATTGGAAGGCAGATAGTCAGAATTCTGTGTTTCTCACCAGGGGTAGTATTCGGGAATACTGCCTCTATTTGAGTTATCTTTTGTGCTAGCCAGAATGGAATTTGTTCCCGTTTTGCGGGTGTTTTACCAAGACATGATTGTATGTTCTGTGGTGTAATTTTATTTGTGTTCCCCTGATGAGGGGTCAGCTGTGGAATATTAACAGCTGGTTTGACTGTTGCAGTCCACATTACATATTGGACTAACTGTCTGTGAATTTTAATTAGTAATTTTAGCTGTGCTAAAAGTTCTTGTCTGACATTTTTTCGATGTCTGGATGTGGTGTGTAGCTGGCTAGAACCGGCCACGTTGCTCCTGGTCTACCTAGTGGACCGAGCCTGGTGATGTGATCAGTATGTTTTAGGGCGCCTTTAAACCAGAGCAGGAGCTCTTGGTAATTTAGTGGGATTTCCACATCCTCGAAAGGAGTGTATTCATCCGGAGGTTCCTCTATTTTGCAATAGTGGAATTCGTGTGTTGTAGCGTTTGCCGGACGCGCGGACTGCGCGGACGAACTCGCCCCACTGAAGACCCCGCCCAGCAGACCCGGCAGCAAGAAGGCCCCATGGTTCACCGACGAACTCAAGAGCTCCAAGAAGAACTGCCGAGCCCTCGAGAAAGCCTGGAGAAGGGAGCCAACACCGGACAACATGACCACCCTCAAGCTTGCCACCCGGAAGCACCACCAACTGATCCGCGACACCAAGAAAACTGCATTCAAGGACCGGTTGGATAACAACGCACACAACAGCAAGGAACTCTTCAACATCGTGAAAGAGCTCTCCAACCCCAACGCCGGAAACAACGACATCACCCCATCGCAAGAACTCTGCAACTCCCTCGCCTCCTACTTCCACAACAAGATCGCGGACATACACAACAGCTTCAACACCCAACCGACGAACGCCACATCCAACTCGACCGAACCACCGCCCCCCACCACCACCCTCCGCGCCTGGACTCCGATCTGCACCGAAGACACCGTCCGCACTCCATCCACTCCGGATCTCCGACCGACCCCTGCCCTCACCACGTCTTCAACAAGGCCGACGCCGTCATCGCACCTCCTTCACCACCGCCACCTTCCCTGAGAGCTGGAAGCATGCCGAACTCAGCACTCTACTCAAGAAACCAACAGCGGACCCCACCGAACTCAAGAATTACCGCCCCATCTCGCTGCTCCCGTTTCCGGCCAAAGTCATCGAGAAGACCGTCAACAAGCAACTGGCCGCCTTCCTCGAGACGAACGGATCCCTCGACCCCTCACAGTCTGGCTTCCGAACCAACCACAGCACCGAGACCGCCCTCATCGCTGCCACCGATGACATCCGAACCCTGATGGACAACGGAGAAACAGCGGCCCTCATCCTACTAGACCTCTCCGCGGCCTTCAACACCGTCTGCCACCGCACCCTAGTGCAGCGCCTCAGCAACGTCGGAATCCAGGAGAAGGCGCTGGAATGGATCATCTCCTTCCTCGACGGAAGAACACAGAGAGTCCGTCTACCACCGTACAAGTCAGAGGCCACCGAAGTCATCTGCGGCGTCCCTCAAGGATCCTCGCTGAGCCCAACTCTCTTCAACGTCTACATGAGCCCCCTCGCGGCCATCGCACGCCAACACAACCTCAACATCATCTCCTACGCCGACGATACCCAGCTGATCCTCTCCCTGACCAACGACCCCGCCGCCGCCAGAGCCAACCTTCACGAAGGAATGAAAGAGGTAGCCGAGTGGATGTCGACCAGCCGCCTGAAGCTGAACTCGGACAAGACGGAAGTCCTCATCCTGGGATCCTCGCCCTCCGCCTGGGACGACTCCTGGTGGCCCCCCGCCCTGGGCACCGCACCGCACCCAAACCGACAGACCACGCACGCAACCTGGGCTTCATCCTGGACTCCTCCCTCTCCATGACCAAGCAAGTCAACGCCGTCTCCTCGTCATGCTTCAACATCCTGCGCATGCTACGGAAGATCTTCCGGTGGATCCCCACCGAGACCAGGAAGACTGTCACCCAGGCACTCGTCACCAGCCGACTGGACTACGGCAACGCCCTCTACGCCGGAACCACCGCCAAGCTCCAGAAGAGACTCCAACGGATCCAGAACGCCTCAGCCAGACTCATCCTCGACATCCCACGACACAGCCACATCTCCGGACACCTAAGAGACCTGCACTGGCTCCCGGTCAACAAGAGAATCACCTTCCGTCTCCTTACCCACGCACACAAAGCTCTTCACGATCAAGGCCCGAGCTACCTCAACAACCGCATCAACTTCTACGCACCCAAACGACACCTCCGATCAGCCAGTCACGCCCTCGCCGCCGTCCCCCGCATCCGAAGAACGACAACAGGAGGAAGGTCCTTCTCCTACCTGGCCGCCAAGACCTGGAACTCCCTCCCTCCCGACCTGCGCCTGACCCAAGGCTCAAGACCTGGCTGTTCGGGTAGTAGCAGCACCCCCCCTAGCGCCTTGAGACCCTCCGGGTAAGTAGAGCGCTCTATAAATGTCTATGATTGATTGATTGATTGATTGCCGCTGGAAAGTTTATCCATGAATAGAATACCTCTGTCTGCCGATATTCATGTGCCTCTATCACGAAAATGACTGTACCACCTTGTGATGTCAGTCCGTTTTCTATAAGTTTTAAAGTTATAGTTTTTCTTATGTTGACCGGAATGAGGATAGCATTCCGGTCATTCTGTAGGAGACTTGTGTCATCATCCATGAGTTGGGCTCCTATTCTAGCTGATTCCCTTTCGTCATCACTGTCTGGCATTTTAAGGTCAGAAAGGTTTTTTGTTGCAGATCAGGTTTCAAGGAAACAAAAGATTAGGTGCACAATATTTTGGAACACTGTATCCTTCAACGTTGACTAAACCAAAAACTCTACATAGGAGTCTCTTCCTACTAAGTTCCGGCGGATTTTAACCTTTCACCCACTCCAGACGTCTATTGGAGAATTTACGGGAAAAAGGGTCTGTGTGAAAAAGCACGACTGAGTTACTCTAACGTCTTGCGTTAGTTTTATCGCCTTACCAAGCATTGGGCGCCATGTAGTGTAGTTCCTATTTTCCCTATAGGCTCTGCGCATTGTAATAACATAAACAGCAGTGTAGACGTAAGACTGAGGTCTTCTAGGTCTCTACTGACTATGTTAGACTTAATTTAGGTTTGCGCCAGCTAGCTCAGAGGTCACTGGAAACTTTCTTGAATGAATAGGAAGGGATCAGCTTCCCTGGCTCAGACAAGAAGGGATTCAGCTTCCGACAACCGCATAAACATGACAACTTTGCTCCCTCAGAATAAGAGTCAATCTCTAGAGTTGTGAAAACAATAGACAGCTATTTCACTCAGTCAGATGTGCGTTCTTAGTTTCACCAGAGTGCAGAGAATAGAGAGACGGGCGTTTTCAATAAAATGTATTATTTATTGAGCAGTCTTCCTTCTCATGCAAGAGAAATGAATTGCCACAATTGCAATACTTAATATAAAGTAAAGTACAGTAAAAGGAGTATTATAAAATAATACTGTAAAAGCATTGATATGGTTTCTTAGCCATAAGACACTTTAAAATGGATAAAATATATACATACATATATACATAGGCTAACGTCCTCAACTGGTGCTTCTAAACTATGCCTATTATTATTATTATGTTTGAGCTTGTAAAGCGCACTGTTACCCGGAGGTTTCCTGGCGCTGTGTAACGCTGGGGAACCCGTCCTGGCTTTCCCTGTGGGATGGTCCCTGCTGGGAGTCCCCAAGGTGGAGCCAAGCATCCCCTGCGTTGGAGGGGCCGTTGTGAAGATTAGGCAAGCTAATGCCCAGAGTTGCCGAGTGGGACCCCTGATTAGAGTAGGCACCGAAGCGAGAATTATCGAGTCCGCTGACCGAAGTCCACGACCCTACCGCGTCGGGAATTGAACCCTGGTCCCGGCCGACTTCTGCTCCCGGGTCTGCCGCCTCTAACCAGTGAGCCACACCAAACCACTGCCTACCCCGGTGTACCTGACCTAAGCCTAATACGTGGGAAGGAGTAAGTAGGTAGCAGTTTAAGTTAAGTAGGTTTGTTGCCAAGGATCTGTTCAAGAATTTTCTCTAAGTGTTTAGTCAGCACTGTACCTTGGGAATAGAATGTAGGAGGTCTGGTATCTCTCTCAGGACTCGATATCCCAGTCACCCGCAAGGGTAGGCTGGAAACGCCGGAGCTGGATTTTCTCGGCAGGAGAAAAGACAGTGTCTTTCTCGGCGCGTCAAAGAGGAGGGGCAGCGTCCGTGGGCTCTCCGCGTCTGCTGGGCTCTCGGCAAGTAGATTAACTGCTTTGCTCCGAAACCACCACCGTGTGTTTGCTTAAGGCAACGTTGGTATATTTATACCTGAAAGGTGGGGAGTTTGACGTAAGGTTTGGTCATAAGACGTCAATAAAGATGTCACTAAGAACTGGCAGTTCTTACAGTGCTCGCAGGAGTTCTATTACAAATCAAAACAAAGCAAGTGGGGATTTCCCAGGTTGCTGGAGGTTTGGTGTGTCGAAAGAACTCGGTGTGCTCTCTAGGAATCCAAGGAAGTAGCTTTTGCCGTGCCTTGGACTGCAAGGGCGATTTACTGAAATATGGATCTGATCCTTATGCCATTATAGGGATATTATTGATTATAGCCGTACAGGGGCATAAAGTCACAATATTGAATCGGGTTCCTAGATAAAACACATCAGTGTAACCTGCACACGTCACATTCTCCCCCGGTAATGCCCCTTTGATACCGCATTTATTATGTTTGCTCATAATTGTCACTTTTTTTGCCTCATATAACTTACACAAGACTGCTGTGCAAGGCCCGCCCCTTCAGTGATGCACTGGCGACATCACTGAAGGGGCAGGCCTTGCCCAGCAGTCCCGGGGAAGAAGCTCCAAGTCGCCATGCTGCCTCTGCTCCGGGGGATCCACTTGGGCTGCTTGGAAATACCCCAGAACCCTGCAACGCCTTGGAACGACCTCCGGAGCCCGCCCCACAACACCCCCGAGCAGCGCCAGCTGCAAGCGGGCTCCGGGGTATTTTTTTTTTTTAAACGCCGCACTCGGACCACAGCGCCCCATGGACCCACAGAGCCAGCCCCACAACACCCCTGAGCAGTGCCCGATGAAAGAGGGCTCGGGGGGTTATTTTAAAGCGGCAAAACTAGACACTCGGGACACGGAGCCCCCAGGGACCCACAGAGCCCACCCCAAAACACCCCTGTGCAGTGCCCGATGCAAGCGGGCTCGTGGGGGTTATTTATTTATTTTTTTAAAGTGGCAAAACTAGACACTCAAGGCACGGAGCCCCAGGGACACCAGGACCCTCACCCACGAGCAGCGCCTGCCGCAAGCGGGCTCGGGGGATTTTAAAAAAAATAAACGCTACACTAGGGCCATAGTGCCCCAAGGACCACTGTAGCCCTACCCCCAGAACCCCGAGCAGCGCCCGAAGCAAGCGGGCTCAGGGTCATTTTTTCAACAACAAAAAAAGCGGCACTCGGGGCACGGAGGCCAAAAGACCCACAGAGCCCGCCCCACAACACCCCCGAGCAGCACCCCATGCAAGCGGGCTCGGGGTCATTTAAAAATTTTTTTAAACTCGGCACTCGGGGCATGGAGCCCCCAGGGACCCCCAGAGCCCTCACCCATCACCCCGAGCAGCCCCATCAGCAAGCGGCTCAGGGTCATTTTATAAAAAAATGCAAAAGTGGCAAACGGAGCCGACACTCCTCACCTCGAGCTGCGCCTTGTGCAAGCGGGCTCGGGGGCTATTTCTAAGAAAAACGCAGTACTCAAGGCACCCAGAGCCCCACAGACACCGGAGCCCTCCACCTCCTCACCCCTAGCAGCTCCAACCACAAGAGGGCTCGTGGGGCTACTTTTAAAAAAACGAAGCACTCAAGGACACAGAGCCCCCATTGACCCTGGACCCCTCCAACTCTCACCTCGAGCAGCGCCAGCTACAAGCGGACTCGTGGCGATATTTTAAAAAAAATGAAGCACTCAGGGACACAGAGCCCCCATGGACCCCTCCAACTTTCACCCCTACAGGATCTCATCCACGGATACAGACCCATGCTTCTGACACACAAATAACAACTGCTTGATGAGTACAACAATGCATTATTTATTTTCATATGTATGCCTTGTATATTATTTAAAGACCCTCTGGTACCGCTGCAGGACAAACGCCTCAAAGCCTCTAACATTATTGACACTAAATGTATAACAGCAGGGTAAAATGTTTCTATGTGCTGTAAAATACACGTTTCTCTCTGCAGGTACCCTCCTAAGGCCTACAACATTATACCCCTTAAATACAAACCCTGCAAACTCTGCGCCAGCCCAACAACACCACCCCTATTAACATTAAATACCTACACACATCGCTTTAAACTCAATGCATTAACAAAGCCTTTATCCACTTCGTATACATTTACATTACAATTCGCGTCTTTTAAAAAACGTCATTGTCACCATTATTCACATTAAACATGTCACAGCGCCTTAAAGATTAGCAGTTTACAAACCACCCTACATAGTACTATTTAGCATTTTTTTTTAAAGTACAGCTTTGTTAAACCTGCATGTACACCCTAATACATCATTGCGCCATCCATTATTTACCTTCATTACATGGTGGCAGGTGGCGTCAATCTGGGATAAGTTGCTCAGGTCCATTCTTGCCTTAAGTTCCAAGGGTTGGCTCTGTGCCTCCAAATCAATCCACGCAAGTCGCTCCCCAAGGGTTTTGAATATGTGGTGGTGCAGGAACCCACAAGGTTGCGCAAAGCAATCCAGGCCAGTCACTCCCAAAGGTTTTTTTTTAAATGGGTTGTTGGTGCAGGAGTCCTCAAGGTGCAGCAGAACAATCCACGCAGGTCGCTCCCCTATGGTTTTTGAATGGGTGTTTGGGCAGTGTTCCTTAAAGGGCCTTTTATACTTGTCCAGGCATGCTAATTAGAAGCCCCCCACACCCTTTATGGCTTGAGGAGGGTTTAGAACAATGTCATGGGGGTCTTTGGATGGGAACCTTTTCTATCCTTGTACAGTATAAACAGTACAACCCTTTATTACTTTGACATCTGTTACTCAAACTCATGACCTATCTTGGGAAGCTTAGGGTTAGACCCTGGTGTTTGCGTGGCAATCGCAAAACTATCTACACCTTCTTGACACTTTTATAATGGGCCTCATCTGTTAAAGCTGTTTGGCCCTTCTCCCGGGAAGGCGGGATCCCGGGAACAGACTCTATCTCCAATCCTAAACCCATCACCTGTCATTTTTAAGGCCAGAGTTTTTCCAGCCAGACCTGTCATGAGTTTTTCCAGCCAGAATTGTCAAGTTTGGGACCAGCCTGTCACCTTTTCCTGCCAGACATGTCAATTTTGGGACCAGGGGCTTTGGGTGTGTGTGAATTACATCCTAACAGCTGTCACCCTGTTTCAGGTTCTTATGGGAAGCTTTGGCTCTACAGGACTGCTTCTGAAGAAAGACCCTTTGTTCAAAAATAAAAACACCCCCCAGGCCCTGGGATGGGGACTCAGGACTGCTCTGCAGCTTTTCAACCAACAGCTGTCTGTAAGCCCCCAGTTTTAAAAATGCCCAGACATTTCCCTACTACATGCACACACTTTTTCTACGCACTTTTTAAACACATACACAATTACCCCATGTTTTGCATCCAAACCTGTCACTTTTGGGACTAGCCCTATACGTCACCCATTTTAAAACCAGTCTGCGACCAGGCCCTGTCATTTGCCAGACCTGTCAAATTTAAGGTCAGAAGTTTAAGGCCAGACCTGTCACTTTTAAGGCCAGAGTTGATGTGATGGTATCCCTACCTACTACATATTCAACCTTCGCCCTCATCCATCCATTCATACAAGGTGGACGCATGAATACATACTTCTAGGCACACCCCTGGTAGATGCATAGATAAGTGTGCACCCACACCGTCAAACTTTTTCTTGGCCCCCACTCTGCTCCTCACTCCTTTTGGTCTCACTCTGCCAGCCCCGCCTCCCTCTGCATCCTTCCTCCCAATCTCTTGCTCCCTCCATCCTCTCACCTCACTGTACCCTTTCTCTCCCCAGCCCCTCCTCTCTGCCCACACTCCTCTCGGCTCTACTTCCTATGCTCGTGGGGTGCCAAGGCTTCCATCTCCCCCTTTCTACCCTCCACTTCCCCGCCTCTTTTTTTATCTTTTGTTTTAGACACAGCAGTGCGCTGATGGCGCGCCGAGGCTTCCATCTCCCCCTTTCCACTCCCCACTTTCCACCTCCCGTTTCACCCACCCCTTTTTAGGTCTCAGCCTGCCAATGCGCTTGCGCATTGCTGGCGAGACATATAGAGGGCCACCAGCAATCCTACCAAGAGGGTTTTGGAGTGCGGATTCCCCCAATGCATGTGAGGCATTCAAGCTCGAAGCTTCGCCAGCACGCCTTAGCCTCACTTCTCGCTCACACCCCATTTGCTCGTTCCCTCCCACCCTTCTGACTTCAAAGGAACGCCACTCCCCTGCTCCCCCGCCCCCCGCCACGCAATGGCTTGTTAAGCAAATTTTTTTTTAATCCGCGCTTCGCGCTCCCCTGCTCCCCCTAACGCCCCCCACCCCCACGCCACACAATGCCGAGAGCTTGTTAAGCTAATGTTTTTTGCCCCCAACACATCGGCATGTCATGTTTTATCCTTCTCCCATTGTGATTTTTACCATGTGACATTTTTTTTAATTCATTCGTTCTTTCAATTTACTGTACGTAACTCAATGGTGTTGAATTTTTTATTCCATTTGTCGCAACATATTTTGTCTGTCTTCTCCGTCTTTGCTCATCTTATTTATTTATCTCTTGAATTTTTTTCTTTTTCTTTCTCTTATTGATGTTCTTTTGTATATTAACCCACCATTGAAAGACTCTGCCAAAGTTCCGGCCTCGGACTCAGAGTTTAGATCACGCAGTTGGTACCTTAGCGTTAACCAATTGCAACAACACCGTAATTGGCGGGTCGTGGGGGTAACAGTGTGGTATAATTCGGTTCACTGGTGCAGTTGTTTGTATAGTAGAATGTCATTACTCTGCTTTCATGCAGACCGCTGTTTGAGGACTTCGCACCAGCTTTGAGTCTGCTCATTCACTACTTTCAGGAGATGAGTGCTAGTCATTTTAGATAAAAGGGCTGACAATTTTGTACTAAAATGTGGTCCAGTTATGTTTTGTAAGCAGCATTCGTATAGCGCATATCTGCCAGTGCCATCTGTTCAGCTTACTGTCATTATGTTTCTAGAACTGCGGTGGGAGCAAATGCAATTATGCGCCCATTCTCATTTTTATGGTAACAGCATTATACACCTGCTAGAGAAATCATTGTGCACAATGTTGAAAACGGTCTGGGTTGTCAGAGTGCCATGTAGTTAGCTGTCCGGCATGTATCGAATTCACATGACTAATTACATATATTATATCAGAAGGGGCAGTGCAAGAAATGAAAAATTCTTGTGGATGCCATAAATAGGGAGGCAAGGGAGTGACGAGAAGCGCAGTCTGCAAGTCTATTGGTACTTTTATATGTTAAATCTGACCCAGAGAAATTGTAAACAAGGAAAAGTATAATAGTATATATGTTCTGGCTTACTATGTTGATCACGAACACCTCAGAGCTTGAAATATCAGAGGGCTCGGGGTCTTCCTTCAGACATCATTGTGTACCCAGCGAAATCCAGTATATCATAGTAGCAACATAAATCTTGTTGATTATGCACGTGCTGGCGTGCTCTGTGTCCAGTCTAATCACACGGTTTCCCACCATTGAATAACATAGAGCTTGCACAGCGGTAGCCTACTGGTTCACAGATTTGATTTTTTTTGTAGATAGTTCAGTGAGTTACTGTTTTTGTTGCAGATACTCTAATATTACGCTTTTTTCATTTGTGTTTTTCTTCATTTCGTTTTCTTTTGAATATTCCTTTGTTCTTTCTTTTCCCAAATTTTTTGTTCCATTTCGTTCTTTGTTAGTTTGTTTATAGATTTCTTTCTTTCTTATTTTATCTCCATCTTTCTGTTTTAGGTCTCGCTGAAGCAATGTGTAAGCATTTTTTGTTTTCGGTGAGATTATAGTAAGTTGATTTCAAAACTCATACAGTTCATGTGAGAGCCAGGCGCGTGCACAGCAATTCGCTCCCACTACCCCTCCTACAAAGCAAGACAAGAACATCAAAGCCATTTGCCAGCAGCCACTTCACGCGCTTGGCAGGCCATAAACAGGACCATCTGCTCCTGAATCGGAATGCTGGCATGGTTGCCCAGCCCCCCCCCCCACATCCCCCCCTCCCAGCGCTGCCTTGAAGGCTTTCCCCACATGCAGGAGACAAGGAGAACACGTTTTCTTTCGACTTAAACCAGACCGGACATTTACAAACTTTACATTCACTTAATACACCTCTTTAAGGCAGTTTACTAATTTAGCCAAATACATGCAATTTATGCCAGACACAATCGTTGCCCCTCCATATTCATCTTCTAGTTATTGATGACACTTTTTGTATAGCTAATAATTATGTACTTTTGACAAAAAATGTCCAACTTGCCATCACTGGTTTTGCCTGATCTTGGTATTAGTTTTACCCTGCAGGCTACTCTTTCTTGTCCTTCTGGTGCTTCTTTAGCTTTGTGTTCTCTTCACCATTCACTCACTCTCACACTCACACTCACACCATCACCCCCTCACCCTCACAACCCTCTCACCCTCACACCCCCTCATCCTCACCCTCGCCATCACACCCCCTCACCCTCACACACACCCTGACCCCCTCACACCCCCACACCGTCACATCCCCTAACCCTCACACAACCTCAACCCCACACACCCCACAACCCCCTACCCCTCACACACCCCTTCACCCTCACACACCCTCAACCCCACACACCTCCACACCCCCTCACCCTAACACACACCCTAACCCTTGCTAGAGCGCGCAGTTTTCCCCAGGTCACCCGAGTTACCAATTCCTTCACACGCACTGGGCCCTTGGCGTGAAAAGAAACCTTTTATTACTCCACTAATTTGATTGGGTGATCCGGGTGAGGATTTCTCCTCCTGCACGCTGCTAAGAGTAATCAAGTTTGGATTTACCTCTGCTTACCATGTACCCGACTTACCACAGGTACAATTCTTACGACGGACCTGGAGCTATTAGGGAAAATAGTAGACAGGCCTAACATCCAATACACTTTAAAATCAGTAATATACTTTCCACAATTCTGTAAAATGACCACAGACACCTGATGAAGTCAAAGAAACTTTATATAAGAATTCAAAGAGAAGATGCCAAGATAATAAGCGATACACAGAGTAATATATCAAACATTAAAATCAACACCAATAGGTAACTTTGCATCAAAAATAAGACCATTAGGATATATGGGAAACTAAAGGTAGAAGTTTTAGAACAAAACTAGTCACTGCAATTTTATACTAGAACGTAGGATTGGGGATGAGACCTAGAACATGTACTTAACCTAAGTATTTAAGCTATTCTTGCTAAGTTCACTGCAAACCACTAAAGGAAAGGGGAAAAAACGGGAACATGCTATGGTTTTATAAAATCAATGAGTTTCTAAAGGATGGGGGGAGAGAAGGAACCAACTAAAATTCAGACACATATAATTACAATGGCAATAGAGCAATAACACAGGTAAGAATGCTTTTACCAGATCAGAAAAAGAGAGAGAGAGAGACGTAAACCCACAATCTATATTTACCTAGTTCAGATTGAAGACCAACCCTGGCCACGGGTCAGTTGGGAAGACGGGGACAGGGACCCTCAGAAAAGGAATGCCAGAATGCGAGCAGGTACAGCTCACGGACAGTAAGGACAGGATACCCCTCAGGTTCAGGTCAAGGACTGGGCCTCCCAGGGTACGACCAACACCCACAGCTTCGGACAGCAACGCCTGCGTTACCCCCTCCTGCAAGTAATCCGCCAGAAACCCCGATTGGATTTTCGAATTCCCCAGCAAAGTGCTTCGCCAGCACTTAGGATTTTCCACCCCTTATGAGATTGTGGAAAATATGGACAAAGTGCTCCGCAGCACTTTCAGAATGAGCACCTATTGAGATCGTAGGGTCAGTGACAGGTCTGCTACTCGGACAAGTCGGACAATTTTCCTAAGCTAAACTAGGGCAATTATACGGTTTTGGGGACCCTTAGACCACCCACTAATGTTGCAAGTGACAGTTTCCCACATTGTGATTGGTCAGGAGAGGTGGTGCGGTCATTACCACCTCCTAGAATTCAGTTTTCTCATGTTTAATATTCAATTTTGCACACCCGCCCCCCGGGTTCACGTTCCCATGCATAGAATACAGCAGTACAGGACAGTTCACAATAGGTAGCAACAGTATTGCTTTTTCCAAGGTAAGACTCCGTATTCCCAGCGATGTTCCCAGGCGCATTGAGCTTCAGGAGCCAGCTGGCTAGATTTAGCTTCTGCGCGGTTGGAACTTTCTCCGGTCATGTGACGGTGCCCAGCAGAGCTTCAAGTATGGCTCCGCTCATGATTGCCCCAGCCCACAAAGACGCGGTACATGAAAAGTAAGCGAAAACAAATTAAAATCATACATAAAAATGATCGCACTGTATACCAAGATAAAACTTAACCAACCCTTACTTTATAATGACTATAGCATTAAGGATTAGTGCGAAAAGACAGATAGGCTAAAGCAGCTGCAGCAAGCAGAGAGCGTGGTGAGAGACAAGCGGCCATATTTAGCATCAATGCGCATGAGCACAGAATCCCTCCAGAATGCGAGTGCGTCACATCACATGGGTATGACCGACGCATGCGCAGACTGAATTTCGGCAAAGCAGCCATTTTCAGTGCAAGCTTCGTTTTAGTACGAAAAGACAAACAAGCAAGCATCCTGGGGACACCCGCGTGTTGGGAAAACGCTTTATAAATGACGAATAACGAGGTTAATATTATTATGCAGTTTAGACAAGGGTTTTGCATACGAGCAAGGCGTTTTACGGGCAAATCCTTGCTCCATCAATCCCCTCTTTGATGATATTTACTATCATCACTACATGAAGGAAACAGATGCCAACTTTTCTCATTCATCCACATCACTCATCCGAATTTCAACAAATTTGTCGTTGAGTTTTCTTGCAGCTTCTCTATGAGAGTGGTCATTTTTCGCCTTTTTGTAAATTGCACTCTTCAACTCTTCTAATTCTAAATCATCAATATTTCTTTTCACCCCCCTCGGATTTACTGTATATTTCTTTTTGCACTTTTGACATTTGCAGCAGATAAAAATGATCAATACAACCACACCTATTATAACTATTGGCATCAGTATTTTCCACAAAATATTCCTACCTAAGTTAGTAAACCAACTACCTATAGAGGAGAGACCTCCAGTCAGTCTCGTCCAGGCACTGTCAACCTCCAATGGTTTGAGTTCCCTTTCCAAATTAGTTATGTTCTTCACATATTGTTTTAATTCGATACTTTTATCAGGAATGTAGGTGCAACAATGTTGCGCTTTCAGCATTCTACAGACTCCGCCCTCTTTTGCTAATAGGGTGTCAAGGGCAAGACGATTTTGTAAAACCATTGATCTGATCGCAACCATTTCAGTATTGACCAGCAGGAAACCAGCAGCAGTGTCCGTTGATAACCGGTCCACTACTGTAGACAGTTTGCAGATTCTATGGGTGTTCAGAACTACCCCCATTCCAGGTATCAGTGCACTAAAAATATCACCTATAATTTCACCTACACTTTCGCGCCTACTACGCACTAAGCCATTAGTTTCATCATCGCTTCCAGCTGCATTATTCACATGGTATATTTTCGGGAAAACAATGCCAAAATAGCAGCTTCCATACCAGTGATCCGGCAATTTGAAATAAGCCTTGTTCCCACATATATAATATATTCCGGGAAACACAGGTTCTGACCCATTTTTGAATCCCCAGCCTCCAATTACCTTATAATTATGTTCACACTCGCTGGAACCGATGAATACATTGTTATAGTACTCTGTCTTTTCCCTATGGATACAAAGTTTCCCCTTTCTCTCAAAATCCAGCAACAAGGCAGGACTGGCTTCGCCTTCTGAGGTGTTATCCATGTGCTCAGCCCACCTAGGGATTCTATCCTTCTCGTCATTTGCCTTCTTCTGAAATTTTTCTCTCCTTCTGTCTGCCATCTTTATAAACATCTTTTCCTGCTCTTGCAGTGAACAGGTCAGATTGTCTTCTCTTGCTTGATCTAAGTCTATGTTACCTATAGTCAGGAAATATTCTCCCATATAGCGGGTCACGTCACTTGTAGTATGTACACGGTTCAAATGTCCTCTAACAGGAAGTTCAGAAAATACTACGTCATCATTTGAATAATAGTACTGCAAGGTGCTTCTATAGAACAAGCTAGCTAATATACTACAGGAGATTCCATAGGTCAAAGGTAGATGGTGGTATGTCACGCCTTCAGCCACTGATGTTGGTAGCTTCATGCAGACATAACAGTCCTCTATTTCCATAGCTTCTACATAATGCACTAACAAGTTAGCAAAAACATTTAGATGCGTCCT
Source organism: Lissotriton vulgaris (assembly GCF_964263255.1). NCBI lineage: Eukaryota > Metazoa > Chordata > Amphibia > Caudata > Salamandridae > Lissotriton > Lissotriton vulgaris. The sequence continues at coordinate 1,158,800,591 of NC_141685.1, forward strand.
GTTTCTCATTTTGTGAAAATGTAGTCCATCCTCATCTGGTGCTTCTAAATTAGGTCGTGTGTGTGTCAGTCCTACTCTTTTGTCGCGTCTTTCTAGTCTTCGTGGTGTTTCTGCAGTCTGTACAACCCCTACATCTACTGCTTCGGGTTCAGTAGGGGACAAGTTTGGATTTCTACTTATCATAAAGGGTAGAAAAACGGTTAGTCCTATCCACATTACTATTAGCATAGCTACACTACACAAGCATATCTTACAACAGGTTTTGAGACACCCACACCGGGATCTCCCAGAGACACTCGGATCAGACATTTTTAGCTTACAGGTGGCTTTTGCTACCCCTCTTCGTTTCTTTGGCCCAAAGGCTCACTTCAGGGCTCTCTCAAGGAGGGTCTTCGTCCGAACTCCGATCAGCAATGGACTCGTTGTCACTGTTGCCACTGTGGTTTGGCTCGTCAATTTCCTCCAACACAAAGTACGTCCACTCAGGGCTCCGATACAGTCGGTTCTGTTTCTTTATTCTGTCGCTCTTTCTCAGCGATTTGCCTTGGGCTGCATTTCTTTCACTTTGAGCCCTTTTCCGGTCTTTATCGTTTTCTTCGACTGTCTTTAGTCTGAGCCTTAGTCTCTTGACGTATCGGGGTGCACTTCTTCCTCCGTGCCTCCCAGTGGTTGAGGAGACTTCGCCTTCCTCGTGCACTCTTTTCACTTTTTGATGTGGCACTTCTGTTTCCCTGCCTGTCTGACTAGTTCCAGGTCTTTCGTCTATTTCTTCTGCCTGGTCCCTATTCTGACCCTGCTCAGATTCAAAACGCACTTTCTTCTTATTTCTGATTACTGTTGTTTCCGTTGTCTGAGCACTTTGATCTAGTTCTATCTGTTCCTGTTCATGCTCTTCGATCTCTTCGCTTTCTTCTGCATGAACGTCAGCTCTAACTTCTAACTGTCCCTTTCTCGGCTCCGGAGTTTCAGGAGGAGTCTCGAGGTCTTGATCTGCCCTTACTTGACCTATGTCCTGATCAGGTTCGTTGTGGCTTTCGTTGACCTGACCTTCTTCTTCTATTTCTGACTCACCTGGACTATCCCACTCACTGTCTAAGTAGGAATATTTCCTGGTTCGTATTGGATCATGAACTGGTTCGTCGGCGGGATACCATTCAACGTCTCGACTTGTGCTCGGCAGTTCGATGTCAGCTAGCTCCGGACTTTCTTCCTCGGAAGTCTCTTCAGCTGTGCTGCCTTCAGCTCCAGTCGCGTTTTCTCCAGATACCCGCTTTGTGTGGCTGGCGTGGATCCACTTCGGTACACCAGCGCACTTCACAGCAGTGGTAGTGACGAGGATCACTTGTCGTCGCTTTCCCCACCTTGGCTTCAGGCAACTGCTCCGGGTGTGTTTCTTTAACACCACCCAGTCTCCTGGCTGCAGATTGTGTGCTGGAGTCTTTGGCCACTCGTCTTCTGTCTCTCCAATCTGCTGAGAGAGAGAACGCACTTGGTCACCCAGCTGCTTGCAGTATTCTAGCACCATATCATCAGAAATGCTTAGCAGTTTGTTTCCGGGTACCCATGCCTGGCGCATCACTCTTCCCATCAACACTTCATGGGGACTTAGGCCAGTCTTTCGATTCGGGATACTTCTCAAACTCATCAGCACCAGGGGTAAAGCTTCTATCCAGTTCATTTTTGTGGAATCACACATTTTTCCCAGTCTGGACTTCAGAGTGCCATTTATTTGTTCCACTACCCCAGAAGCCTCTGGGTGGTAGGCACAGTGCAATCTTTGCTTCATTTTGAATGCTTTACAGAGTTCCAATAGGACATCGTTGGCAAAATGCCCACCTTGGTCCGTTTCGATTGTCTCTGGGATCCCATACCTAGGTATCAACTCCCTGAGCAATAGTTTGGCTGTGGTGAGAGCGTCATTTTTCTTAGCTGGATATGCTTCCACCCACCTAGAGAATAGACAAACTATGACTAAAACATATCTATATCCTTTGCATCTGGGCATGGTTATGAAGTCTGCCTGCATTCTAACGAAGGGACCTACTGCCTTTCCAATAGTACTCTGTTTCACTACTGTCTTCTTTCCTGCATTGAATTGCTGACACACTAGGCACCTCTGGCAAAGCCTTTCCGCCTGGTCCCTGAACTTTGAATTACAGAACACTTGTTCAAACACCCGACACATCGCGTCTCTTCCCATATGTGTTGGCTCATGTATCATTCTGACCATGGGGTCGATCAAGCTATCAGGCAGTACAGGCACCCCAGCCGGATTTACCACCACACCATCTTCTCGCAATTCGCATTCCTTTGCGGCCCACCTGCCTTTTTCTTGCCTGTCTGTGGCTTGTTGTATCTCCTTTAATTCTTCCCACGTTGACACATTATCAAACAACATAAGTTGGCAGCTGGTTCCATCCCACAGGGCAATTTGCAGGGACATCTGGTGTCGGGCACAAAACTGTGCAATTTGGTCAGCGTACCTATTACCGGCAGTCACATCATCATTTCCAGATCTGTGAGCCGCACACTTGACCACAGCCAATTCTTTGGGTAATTGGATAGCTTCCAGTAAGTCATGCACTATTTTCCCATTTCGGATAGGTGTGCCAGAGGAAGTCATGAATTCTCTTTGTAACCACAATTGGCCGAAGTCATGAACAACCCCGAAACAGTACTGACTGTCTGTGTAAACAGTAATTCTTTTGTTTTTTCCCCTCTTACATGCTCGAGTTAACGCGATGAGCTCTGCCACTTGTGCAGATTTCACCTCGCGCATGTAAGATGCCTCGACGACTCCTGTCAGTGTAACCACAGCATAGGCAGCACTCAGACTCCCACTTTCATGTCTCAAACACGAGCCATCCACAAACATTGTTTTATCCCCGTCACGTAGTGCTATTTCACGAATGTCAGGACGGGGCTTGGTGCTGTATTCAGTCAGATCGATGCAATTATGTTCCCCGTCCTCATCAGATTCTGCATCCAGAGGGACAGGTAACAGTGTCGCAGGATTTAGGACATTGCACCGGGAAATAGTTACATTTTCAGCACCAATCAAAATTCTCTCATACTTAGTCAGCCGACTAGGTGTGAGGTACTGGGTCTTAGTTCTAGTCAGTAGGATGACAACAGAATGAGGAACATAGACAGTGACGGGATGTCCCATGACAATGCTCTCACTCTGTTCCAGACTGACGCAAGTAGCAGCAACGGCTTTCAAGCATCCAGGCAATCCAGCGGCCACTGGATCTAGGGTGGCCGAAAAGTAGGCTACTGGTCGTCTGACTGATCCGTGCTCCTGAGTCAGGACTGAAAGAGCACAATTTTCTCTGGTGTCACAGAACAGTTCAAAGGGTTTAGTGTACTCAGGCATACCCAATGCAGGTGCGGTACATAGACAGTTTCTCAGAGTTACCCAGGCATTCATGCTTTCACTGTCCCAGTGGACGGGGTCTTCCACTCCTTTCTTTGTCATATTTATCAGGGGTCGGGCTAGAGCCGCAAATCCTACAATCCACTGCCTGCAGTAACCCACAACTCCCAAGAACATTCTCACCTCTTTCTGCGTTCTGGGCAGTTCCATTGCTTTAATTATTTTGATCCTTTCGGTAGTGACCTTCCTGATTCCTTTTTCTATCTGGTGCCCCAGATATTTTACTGAGTTTTTACAGAATTGTAATTTGTCAGGTGACACTTTATGTCCTCCTTTTCCTAGGTGATTCAGCAAGGCAATTGTGTCAATGACACAGTCAGACTGGGTTTTAGATGCCACTAACAGGTCATCTATGTACTGCACCTAAACAGACTCTCTCGGCAGCACTAGGGATTCAAGGCACTTTTTCAGTATCTGGTTGAAAATTGATGGACTTTCGGTGTACCCCTGGGGGACACGATTCCAGACATAGATATGGCTGTCAAATTCAAAACTGAAAAGGAATTTGCTTTCGGGATGCAATGGGATGGAAAAGAATGCGTGGCACAGATCGATGACAGTGAACCATTCTGCATTCCAGGGAATCTGGTATAGTATTACTGCAGGGTTGGGTACAATAGGACAGCAAGGCACAACAATTTGGTTTACCTTGCGCAAATCTTGCACCACCCGGTACTTCCCACTAGGCTTTTTGATCCCAATGATAGGCGAATTACAGGGGCTGCTCAACACTTCTTCTATTATTTCTGCTTCGAGCAGCCTCGTAATTTCAGTCGCTACTCCTGCCTTTACTTCTGCACTCATTTTGTACTGTCTGGTTTTCGGGTATACAGCATTAGTTTTTATTGCTATTTTAACTGGGTCCACATTTGCCATCAGGCCTACATCTTTTCCTGTGAAATCCCACACTTCTGGTACCACTCTTAGCTGGAGTTCCTCAGGTAAATCCTCAATTGTCAAAGGCTTGATATCAGCATCTTGTCTGACTAACATCAGTTTGTACAGGCCATCTTCATCGGGGGTCTGAATTTCAACGCCATTTGGTGTGCAGAAAATGGTACAACGCATCTTGCACAACAAATCACGTCCTAGTAGGTTTACAGGACTGGAATCACAGACCACAAATCTGTGCATCTCCTTGAAATTTCCTATGGAAATCTCCATTGGTTCAGTTACAGGGGTACTTATTATCTGATTTGAGACGCCCACTACTTGGATTGCTTCTCCCGAGAGGGGTAGGTTAGGAACATCCACTGTTCTTACAGTAGATCTGGTAGCACCAGTGTCCAACAGAAAGGTGACGTCTTTTCCCTCTACCTTTCCTTCAATGTATGGTCCAGTCTGGTCTACCGGTAAGGAGGCGCCAAGTACGCACTCCTCATCCTCCCCTCTCAGGCCCCGTCAATCTTGATCTTCACAAAGGAAGGTATCATTTAGCAAGTACTGTGGAATGACTGCATTTCTTTCACTCTCAACCTCCCATACTTCCGCCCTCTCATTCTGCTGACTCTGACTCTTAAAATTCTGTCTAGGAGCGCGGGGTACTGGAGGTAATTTTACCTGTTGCTGGGTTTTTCTTGTCCCCTCTTTCGGCACCTGTGGATTTAAACCATTTACAGGGGCATTACCGGCCTGTAGGTGTGGACACTCGTCTCTCCAATGCCCCATCTGGCCGCACCCATGGCACGGAAACTTTTTCATGGCCTCTTCACGACTCATTTTAGGTCTGGGCTTTCCTCCCCCCCCAGAATTGGTATTCGGAACATTATTATCAGAAGTCATTTTACTTAACTGTTTTTCTTGCTGTTCAGCTAATTTTACCTGTGCCCACATTACTTTCTCCTTGAGGGCTTTCTTTTTATTCTCGATTTCATCTTCGCAGTATTTTGCATATTTCAGGACATCATCTATGGGTTTTCCCTGCCAACTGATTTTGTTATCTCGAATCCATTGTGAGATTTCAGGCCTTAATCCTAGCACAAACCTATAACTGAAATGCGTCATGTCTTTCATGTCTACATTATCGATACCACTGTAAGTTTTGAATACCTGCAGTAACCTTTCATAAAATGAATGCACCGTTTCATCACGTTCTTGGGTGGTTCTATCTATACGGGTCCAATCTGTCTCCTTTGCTGGCACCTTTTTCTTAAGGTACTGGATGACCTGGTCATATTTCCTCATTACATCCGGTGAAGGGGCCCCCGTTTTCTCATCTCTGGGATATTCATCATTAGGCCAATCAATTTCTATCTTACATTCGGTCCACAGATCTACAGGGACCACAATGTCGAAAAACCCATCCAGGTCTTTCAGCAGACATTCCTGAACTTTTATGAAACGTTCTACCTGTCTGTACCAGTCAACTGGTTTCTCACGTAATTTCGGGAAGTCGTTTGTAAATGACACAATGTCTTGTCTGGACCAAGGGACATGGACATATTTTCCTCCCGGGACCTCTCTCATGGGGCACAACTTTTCTGTTGGGGTTACTTCCTTTAATACGAATTCTGAAGTTACGGACCCAGCCCTGCTGCCTTCCTTTTTCTTTGCCCACCTTGTTCTCCATTTCCCCACTTCGCCCCATTTCTGCAGGATTTTCAACAACTCTCTTACTTGGATCTGCTTTCCCATCACATTCAGGCTTTCTAAATCCTTGTCTGAGAAGTCTACTCTGTAAGGTTTCTGAAGAATTTTGGAGCGACTAACATCAACTCCCATTTCTGTGGCGGCATCCATTATCTTTTCATGGAGCACTCTAGCACTCCGGGTAAGATTCTTACTGATGAATAGTAACTCTTCTTCATTATACGAACTCAGGCGCTCAACTCCCACGTTCCCAGCCATCATTTCTTCTATTTCTATTCTTAATTTATATATTTCCAATGCTTTAGGTTGGGGAGTGGTCTCCTTCTCTATCTCCTTTGTCCATCTGTCTAATTCTTCAGGGGAAACTAAAGAGGCGTTCCTAATTCCAGTTGCACTTTCAATCACCACTTCCTTTTGTCTGGGCTGACTTCTTGTCCCTACTACACTGGCCCTTGACTCCCTTATGGGCAGATCCATCAAACTTCCAGATTCACACTCACTTTCCTGATCCTCATCTACGAATACTTCCTTCCTCGGGGTCTGGAAGCTAGGAGTAGGCAGTATTGGGGTGATAACAGGAGGAAGGGGACTAGTCAGGTCATTTTTATACATTGGGATAGCAGGACCAATAGTTACCGGAATGGTCAAGGAATCAGGATGGGGATGCATCTGGGCAATGGTTCTGACTAATTCCTCTCGCTGTTTAGTCAGGGCTTCTCTCTCTTTTTCCTGCAACCCCCTTTCAGCAGAATTGCCATGCAATACCTGAGGTACTAGGGACGGATAAATACTCGGGGCAGTCGGGGCAACCAATCGAGGGGGACTTTCCCCGAATGGCTGATAATTCGGGACGGTGGAATTCGGTCTGCAAAACCCATCCCTTCCACTATGTTTACTGCTTGTAGCTGTCCCGTCTGTATCACTATCCCTCCTACTTTGGGGGTAATTTGTAAAGGGATTTTGAGAATGCACCGGTTCTGATTCTGCTACATAGGGAGGTGGATTCTTCATTAACAAGTCTTCCAGGTGTTCATCTTCTATGTCCCCCATAGGTGCTAGGTGATGGGTCTTTTCTTTACTTTTTCCTCTTTTCTCCTCTAATACCCCCATCATGGGGAACAGCCCTTCAGTTAACATAGACTGCCTCCACTGTTTCATTTTCTGCTCTTTGGTTGGCGTTGGAAGTCTGGGATACCACTTACTCACTCCCTTATCCATTCGGGGTTTATCTCGCTCTGCAGCCTCTATCTCCCATTCCTCCAAAGCTTCGTACTGGGTTAACCTAGGTCTAGGGTGTAATTCATTCATGCGGGTCCTTAAGTTAAACAGGATCCGACCATTAAATGTACCTTCAACAGGGAATGCTAGGACTCCGTCATCTACAGTATACTTTGCCCAATTTTCTAGCCAGACACAAGTGTGATACCCTTTATCAAACAACATGAAAGAGGCAGGGGTATTTGGCGGGGGAATGAGTACGCCTTCCCTCGTTCTAATGGGCTTGTCAGTTTTGAAAAAATTCTTTACTTTATCCGAAAATGACAATTTTCTCTTTATTCCATACATCATGTGCGGTCTACCTCGTATAAGCTGATCCTTATGAAATCCTAGGTACTTTGGATTCGGTATGAAATCTGGATACCACATGCAACTCTCCAGACTCACTTCTAACTCGGCTTGATTAATTTTGTTTACTTTTGTGCTTCCAATGCTAGCGCGACTTTTATTTCGCACCACCCAATCAGGTCAGAGAATACAACTACGGTTAACCAATGGGTGCGCGGCCTTTTCGCAAGACAGAGTCTCACGCTTCGGCACTCACCCCTCCTTTACAAATTCAGCTCCGCTACCCACCCGCTGTTTTGACCAATACCAGCGCGGCACGGAGTGACGTCAGAGCAGCTCTCCGACTGACTCCCTCCTTCACAAGGTAACGGAAACTTTTTACTCTCTCTAAAGTGCGAGTGCAAGTTTTAGTCAATAACACACAACGTTTGCCACTATGTCTGAGTGTTCTAAAGAGAGAAAAGACTTTTCTTTCGCTACTAGTAAACCACTTCTGTCTACTTTTCATTCACTCTGGATAGACTTCTTTGCCTGTCCCTTCACACTAGTAACATAGAACCCGTTATTCTTCTGGCTCATCCACCTTAGTCGGGGATATGTACTGAGCCAGGATTTCACCAGCGATCTATTTTACTTACCAGACAAGCCTCGGAGACCCTACTACTCCTTCCGTATGCGACCCTTACTAGGTGATATCGCAATGAAAGTTTTATAATGGACTCGTAGCTATCATTCACTCCAGAAACAAAGGTCCTAATTAGTGCTTCCAGTTACTCCTTTAACCCTGCACTAATGATTCAAACTTAGTGACTTCAACAGCTAACCGGATTCTACTCACCGTTTAGCTAAAATACTTCCCCGGGGATTCGGACTACACTGAACATTTACAAACAATTCTGGGTTAATTCAACATGCAATATTTATAGCAGCAATGCAAAATCATGTACATTTATATATAAAAAAAACACATTTCATAATTTTTGGAAAAAAATACAGTAGAAATCAGCAGCACGTTTTTATATTCAAGGTTTGTTTATGACTATCCTGTCTACCTAATCTAACTAGTCCAAACCATCCTCTGCTACCAGAAATTACTGCTAGAGCGCGCAGTTTTCCCCAGGTCACCCGAGTTACCAATTCCTTCACACGCACTGGGCCCTTGGCGTGAAAAGAAACCTTTTATTACTCCACTAATTTGATTGGGTGATCCGGGTGAGGATTTCTCCTCCTGCACGCTGCTAAGAGTAATCAAGTTTGGATTTACCTCTGCTTACCATGTACCCGACTTACCACAGGTACAATTCTTACGACGGACCTGGAGCTATTAGGGAAAATAGTAGACAGGCCTAACATCCAATACACTTTAAAATCAGTAATATACTTTCCACAATTCTGTAAAATGACCACAGACACCTGATGAAGTCAAAGAAACTTTATATAAGAATTCAAAGAGAAGATGCCAAGATAATAAGCGATACACAGAGTAATATATCAAACATTAAAATCAACACCAATAGGTAACTTTGCATCAAAAATAAGACCATTAGGATATATGGGAAACTAAAGGTAGAAGTTTTAGAACAAAACTAGTCACTGCAATTTTATACTAGAACGTAGGATTGGGGATGAGACCTAGAACATGTACTTAACCTAAGTATTTAAGCTATTCTTGCTAAGTTCACTGCAAACCACTAAAGGAAAGGGGAAAAAACGGGAACATGCTATGGTTTTATAAAATCAATGAGTTTCTAAAGGATGGGGGGAGAGAAGGAACCAACTAAAATTCAGACACATATAATTACAATGGCAATAGAGCAATAACACAGGTAAGAATGCTTTTACCAGATCAGAAAAAGAGAGAGAGAGAGACGTAAACCCACAATCTATATTTACCTAGTTCAGATTGAAGACCAACCCTGGCCACGGGTCAGTTGGGAAGACGGGGACAGGGACCCTCAGAAAAGGAATGCCAGAATGCGAGCAGGTACAGCTCACGGACAGTAAGGACAGGATACCCCTCAGGTTCAGGTCAAGGACTGGGCCTCCCAGGGTACGACCAACACCCACAGCTTCGGACAGCAACGCCTGCGTTACCCCCTCCTGCAAGTAATCCGCCAGAAACCCCGATTGGATTTTCGAATTCCCCAGCAAAGTGCTTCGCCAGCACTTAGGATTTTCCACCCCTTATGAGATTGTGGAAAATATGGACAAAGTGCTCCGCAGCACTTTCAGAATGAGCACCTATTGAGATCGTAGGGTCAGTGACAGGTCTGCTACTCGGACAAGTCGGACAATTTTCCTAAGCTAAACTAGGGCAATTATACGGTTTTGGGGACCCTTAGACCACCCACTAATGTTGCAAGTGACAGTTTCCCACATTGTGATTGGTCAGGAGAGGTGGTGCGGTCATTACCACCTCCTAGAATTCAGTTTTCTCATGTTTAATATTCAATTTTGCACACCCGCCCCCCGGGTTCACGTTCCCATGCATAGAATACAGCAGTACAGGACAGTTCACAATAGGTAGCAACAGTATTGCTTTTTCCAAGGTAAGACTCCGTATTCCCAGCGATGTTCCCAGGCGCATTGAGCTTCAGGAGCCAGCTGGCTAGATTTAGCTTCTGCGCGGTTGGAACTTTCTCCGGTCATGTGACGGTGCCCAGCAGAGCTTCAAGTATGGCTCCGCTCATGATTGCCCCAGCCCACAAAGACGCGGTACATGAAAAGTAAGCGAAAACAAATTAAAATCATACATAAAAATGATCGCACTGTATACCAAGATAAAACTTAACCAACCCTTACTTTATAATGACTATAGCATTAAGGATTAGTGCGAAAAGACAGATAGGCTAAAGCAGCTGCAGCAAGCAGAGAGCGTGGTGAGAGACAAGCGGCCATATTTAGCATCAATGCGCATGAGCACAGAATCCCTCCAGAATGCGAGTGCGTCACATCACATGGGTATGACCGACGCATGCGCAGACTGAATTTCGGCAAAGCAGCCATTTTCAGTGCAAGCTTCGTTTTAGTACGAAAAGACAAACAAGCAAGCATCCTGGGGACACCCGCGTGTTGGGAAAACGCTTTATAAATGACGAATAACGAGGTTAATATTATTATGCAGTTTAGACAAGGGTTTTGCATACGAGCAAGGCGTTTTACGGGCAAATCCTTGCTCCATCACCCTCACACACCCCCTCACCCTCACATCCCCTTAAACACACCCTCACCCCCTCACAACCCCACACCCTCACCCTCAAACACCCCACCACCCTCACACCCCCTCGCACACCTCCACACCCTCACCCCCTCACCCCCACAACCCTCTCACCCTCACCTTCACACCCCCTCACCCACACCCTCACCCTCACACACCCCCTCACACTCACACCCTCCCAACCCTCTCACCCACAGACCCCCACACCCTGACCCTCAGCCCCCTCACCCTCACAACCCTCTCACCCTCACACACCCCTCACCCTCACACACCCCTCACCCTCACACCCACCCTCACCCTCACACACACCTCACCCTCACCCCCGCACACCCTCACACACCCCCACACTCTCACCCTCACACCCTTTATCCTCACAACCCTCTTACCCTCACTCACCCTCACACTCACACCCCTCACCCTCACAATCCTCTCACCCCCACTCACCCTCACCCTCACACTCCCTCACCCCCACACACCCTCAAACACCCTTTCACACCCCCTCACTCTCACCCCCTCAACCTCACCCTCACCCTCACACCCCTCACACTCCTCACCCTCACACACCCTCACCCCCCCACCCTCACACACACCCTCACCCTCACACACCCTAATCCTCACACACACCCTCACCCCCTTACACCCCCACACCCTCCCTCACACACACCCTCACACACCCTTACCCCCACAACCCTCTCACTCTCACCCCCTCACCCTCACAACCCTCTCCCCCCTCACACCCTCACACCCACCCTCACACCCACCCTCACCCTCTCACCCTCACACCCCCTCACCCTCACACCCCCCCTCACTCTCACAACCCTCTCACCCTCACACCCTCACCCTCACAACCCTATCACCCTCACTCACCCTCACCCACTCACAACCCCTCAACCTCACACCCACCCTCAACCTCCTACACCCCCTCACCCTCACACAACCCCTCACCTTCACCCCCTCACACCCCCACACCCCCTCACACCCCCACACACCCTCAGACCCCCACACACCCTCACACCCTCCCTCTACCGGTCTCACTCTACCACTCTACCGCCCTCACTCTATTACTCTACCACCCTCACTCACTCTATCGCCCTCACTCACTCTATCGCCCTCCCTCACTCTATCGCCCTCCCTCACTCTATCTATCGCCCTCCCTCTATCGCGCTCCCTCGATCTATTCACCTCCCTCTATCTATCGCCCTCCCTATATCTATAGCCCTTCCTCTATCTACCTATCGCCCTCACTCTATCACCCTCCCTCTCTCTATCTATCGCCCTCCCTCTATTCCACCCACCTCCTTCTCTAACTCCCTGTTCTCTTCTCTTCTCCCGTGCTGATCTGCTGCTCTCTTCCACCCTGCCTCCTTCTCTTACTCCGTTCTCTTCTCTTCACCTGTGCTGATCTGCTGCTCTCTTCCACCCCACCTCCTTCTTTAACTCCCAGTTCTCTTCTCCTGTGTCGATCATCTGTTTTCTTCCACCGCCTCCTTTTTAAATCCCTGTTCTCTTCTCCTGTGCTGATATGCTGCTCTCTTCCACCCCACCTCCTTCTTTAACTCCCTGTTCTCTTCTGCTGTGCTGTTATGCTGCTCTCTTCCACCCGCCTTCTTCTCTAGCTCCCTGTTCTCTTCTCTTCTCCTGTGCTGATCTGCTGCTCTCTTCCACCGCCTCCTTCTTTAACTCCCCGTTCTCTTTTGCTGTGCTGATCTGCTGCTCTCTTCCATGCCGCCTCCTTCAACTCCCTGTTCTCTTCTCCTGTGCTAATCTGCTGCTCTCTTCAACCCACCTCCTTCTTTAACTCCCTGGTCTCTTCTCTTCTCCTGTGCTGAACTGCTGTTCTCTTCCACCCGCTTCCTTCTTTAACTCCCTGTTATCTTCTCCTGTGCTGATCTGCAGCTCTCGTCCACCCCAACTCCTTCTTTAACTCCCTGTTCACTTCTCTTCTCCTGTGCTGATCTGCTGTTCTCTTTCACCGCCTCCTTCTCTAACTCCCTGTTCTCTTCTCCTGTGCTAATATGTTGTTCTCTTCCACCACCTCCTTCTCTAACTCCCTGTTCTCTTCTCTCACGCTGATCTGCTGTTCTCTTCCTCCCTCCTCATTCTCTAACTCTTTGTTCCTTCTTTATCTCCTTGTTCGGTTCTCCAGTGATGATCAGCTGCTCTCTTCCACATGCCCCCTTCTCTAACTCCCTGTTCTCTTCTCCTGTACTGATCTGCTGTTCTTTTCCACCGCCTCCTTCTGTGACTCGCGGTTCTCTTCTCCTGTGCCAATCTGCTTTTCTCTTCCACCTTGCCTCCTTCTCTAACTCCCTGTTCTCTTCTCCCGTGCTAATCTGCTGCTCTCTTCCACCCCACCTCCTTCTTTAACTCCCTGTTCTCTTCTCCTGTGCTGATCTGCTCTTATCTTCCACCCCGCCTCATTCTCTAACTCCTTGTTGCCTTCTCCTGTGATGATCTTTTTGCTCTCTTCCACCCACCTCCTTCTTTAACTCCCTGTTCTCTTCTGTTCTCCTGTGCTGATCTGCTACTCTCTTGCACCTGCCTCCTTCTTTATCTCCTTGTTCTGTTCTCCAGTGATGATCAGCTGCTCTCTTCCACACGCCCCCTTCTCTAACTCCCTGTTCTCTTCTCCTGTACTGATCTACTGTTCTTTTCCACCGCCTCCTTCTGTGACTCGCGGTTCTCTTCTCCTGTGCCAATCTGCTGTTCTCTTCCACCTTGCCTCCTTCTCTAACTCCCTGTTCTCTTCTCCCGTGCTAATCTGCTGCTCTCTTCCACCCGCCTTCTTCTCTAGCTCCCTGTTCTCTTCTCTTCTCCTGTGCTGATCTGCTGCTCTCTTCCACCGCCTCCTTCTTTAACTCCCCATTCTCTTTTGCTGTGCTGATCTGCTGCTCTCTTCCATGCCGCCTCCTTCAACTCCCTGTTCTCTTCTCCTGTGCTAATCTGCTGCTCTCTTCAACCCACCTCCTTCTTTAACTCCCTGGTCTCTTCTCTTCTCCTGTGCTGAACTGCTGTTCTCTTCCACCCGCTTCCTTCTTTAACTCCCTGTTATCTTCTACTGTGCTGATCTGCAGCTCTCGTCCACCCCAACTCCTTCTTTAACTCACTGTTCACTTCTCTTCTCCTGTGCTGATCTGCTGTTCTCTTTCACCCGCCTCCTTCTCTAACTCCCTGTTCTCTTCTCCTGTGCTAATATGTTGTTCTCTTCCAACACCTCCTTCTCTAACTCCCTGTTCTCTTCTCTCATGCTGATCTGTTGTTCTCTTCCTCCCGCCTCATTCTCTAACTCTCTGTTCTCTTCTACTGTGATGATCTTTCTGCTATCTTCCATCCGCCTCCTTCTCTAACTCCCTGTTCTCTTCTCCTGTGCTGATCTGCTGTTCTCTTTCACCCGCCTCCTTCTCTAACTCCCTGTTCTCTTCTCCTGTGCTGATCTGCTGTTCTCTTTCACTCGCCTCCTTCTGTGACTCCCTGTTCTCTTCTCCTGTGCTGATCTGCTCTTATCTTCCACCCCGCCTCATTCTCTAACTCCTTGTTGCCTTCTCCTGTGATGATCTTTTTGCTCTCTTCCACCCACCTCCTTCTTTTACTCCGTTCTCTTCTGTTCTCCTGTGCTGATCTGCTGCTCTCTTCCACCCCACCTCCTTCTTTAACTCCCTGTTCTCTTCTCCTGTGCTGATCTGCTCTTATCTTCCACCCCGCCTCATTCTCTAACTCCTTGTTGCCTTCTCCTGTGATGATCTTTTTGCTCTCTTCCACCCACCTCCTTCTTTAACTCCCTGTTCTCTTCTGTTCTCCTGTGCTGATCTGCTACTCTCTTGCACCTGCCTCCTTCTTTATCTCCTTGTTCTGTTCTCCAGTGATGATCAGCTGCTCTCTTCCACACGCCCCCTTCTCTAACTCCCTGTTCTCTTCTCCTGTACTGATCTACTGTTCTTTTCCACCGCCTCCTTCTGTGACTCGCGGTTCTCTTCTCCTGTGCCAATCTGCTGTTCTCTTCCACCTTGCCTCCTTCTCTAACTCCCTGTTCTCTTCTCCCGTGCTAATCTGCTGCTCTCTTCCACCGCCTTCTTCTCTAGCTCCCTGTTCTCTTCTCTTCTCCTGTGCTGATCTGCTGCTCTCTTCCACCGCCTCCTTCTTTAACTCCCCATTCTCTTTTGCTGTGCTGATCTGCTGCTCTCTTCCATGCCGCCTCCTTCAACTCCCTGTTCTCTTCTCCTGTGCTAATCTGCTGCTCTCTTCAACCCACCTCCTTCTTTAACTCCCTGGTCTCTTCTCTTCTCCTGTGCTGAACTGCTGTTCTCTTCCACCCGCTTCCTTCTTTAACTCCCTGTTATCTTCTACTGTGCTGATCTGCAGCTCTCGTCCACCCCAACTCCTTCTTTAACTCACTGTTCACTTCTCTTCTCCTGTGCTGATCTGCTGTTCTCTTTCACCCGCCTCCTTCTCTAACTCCCTGTTCTCTTCTCCTGTGCTAATATGTTGTTCTCTTCCAACACCTCCTTCTCTAACTCCCTGTTCTCTTCTCTCATGCTGATCTGTTGTTCTCTTCCTCCCGCCTCATTCTCTAACTCTCTGTTCTCTTCTACTGTGATGATCTTTCTGCTATCTTCCATCCGCCTCCTTCTCTAACTCCCTGTTCTCTTCTCCTGTGCTGATCTGCTGTTCTCTTTCACCCGCCTCCTTCTCTAACTCCCTGTTCTCTTCTCCTGTGCTGATCTGCTGTTCTCTTTCACTCGCCTCCTTCTGTGACTCCCTGTTCTCTTCTCCTGTGCTGATCTGCTCTTATCTTCCACCCCGCCTCATTCTCTAACTCCTTGTTGCCTTCTCCTGTGATGATCTTTTTGCTCTCTTCCACCCACCTCCTTCTTTTACTCCGTTCTCTTCTGTTCTCCTGTGCTGATCTGCTGCTCTCTTCCACCCACCTCCTTCTTTAACTCCCTGTTCTCTTCTCTTCTCCTGTGCTGATCTGCTACTCTCTTTCACCCGCCTCCTTCTCTAACTCCCTGTTCTGTTCTCCCGTGCTGATCTGCTGCTCTCTTCCCCCCGCTTCCTTCTCTAACTCCCTGTTCTCTTCTCCTGTGCTGATCTGCTCTTATCTTCCACCCCACCTCATTCTCTAACTCCTTGTTGCCTTCTCCTGTGATTATCTTTTTGCTCTCTTCCACCCACCTCCTTCTTTAACTCCCTGTTCTCTTCTGTTCTCCTGTGCTGATCTGCTACTCTCTTGCACCTGCCTCCTTCTTTATCTCCTTGTTCTGTTCTCCAGTGATGATCAGCTGCTCTCTTCCACACGCCCCTTCTCTAACTCCCTGTTCTCTTCTCCTGTACTGATCTGCTGTTCTTTTCCACCGCCTCCTTCTGTGACTCGCGGTTCTCTTCTCCTGTGCCAATCTGCTGTTCTCTTCCACCTTGCCTCCTTCTCTAACTCCCTGTTCTCTTCTCCCATGCTAATCTGCTGCTCTCTTCCACCCCACCTCCTTCTTTAACTCCCTGTTCTCTTCTGCGGTACTGATCTGCTCCTCTCTTCCACCCACCTCCTTCTCTAACTCCCTGTTCTCTTCTCCTGTGCTTATCTGCTGCTCTCTTCCACCCCTCCTCCTTCTTTAACTCTGTTCTTTTCTCCTGTGCTGATCTGCTGCTCTCTTCCACCCCGCCTCCTTCTTTAACTCCATGTTCTCTTCAACTGTGCTGATCTGCTGCTCTCTTCCACCCCGCCTCCTTCTTTAACTCCATGTTCTCCTCACCTGTGCTGATCTGCTGCTCTCTTCCACCCCGCCTCCTTCTTTAACTCTGTTCTTTTCTCCTGTGCTGATCTGCTGTTCTCTTCCACCCACCTCCTTCTTTAACTCGCTGTTCTCTTCTCCTGTGCTGAACTGCTGCTCTTTTCCACCCCACCTCCTACTTTATTTCCCTGTTCTCTTCTCCTGTACCGATCTGCTCTTATCTTTCACCCCGCCTCATTCTCTAACTCCTTGTTGCCTTCTCCTGTGATGATCTTTTTGCTCTCTTCCATCCGCCTCCTTCTCTAACTCCCTTTTCTCTTCTCCGGTGCTGATCTGCTGTTCTCTTTCACCCCGCCTCCTTCTCTAACTCCCTGTTCTCTTCTCCTGTATCGATCTGCTGTTCTTTTCCACCGCCTCCTTCTGTGACTCCTGGTTCTCTTCTCCTGTGCCGATCTGCTGTTCTCTTCCACCCCGCCTCCTTCTTTAACTCCCTATTATCTTCTCATGTGCTGATCTGCTGCTCTCATCCACCCAACTCCTGCTTTAACTACCTGTTCTCTTCTCATGTGCTGATCTGCTGCTCTCTACCACCCGCCTCCTTCTTTAACTCCCTGTTAACTTCTGCTGATCTACTGCTCTCTTCCACCCCACCTCCTTCTTTAACTCCCTGTTCTCTTCTGCTGGGCTGAACTGTTCCTCTCTTCCACTCACCTCCTTCTCTAACTCCCTGTTCTCTCCTCTCGTGCTGATCTGCTGCTCTCTTCCACCCCACCTCCTTCTTCAACTCCTTATTCTCTTTTGATGTGCTGATTTGCTCCTCTCTTCCACCCGCCTCCTTCTTTAACTCGCTTTTCTCTTCTCCTGTGCTAATCTGCTGTTCTCTTCCACCCGCCTCCTTCTTTAACTCCCTGTTAATTTCTGCTGATCTTCTGTTCTCCCACGTTGATGGCCTCCGTAAAACCATCATTGGATCATAGCCCGAGACGGACGTTATTGTTTTTTGGAAAAGGTTGCGATCTCAGGCTGGATTTACTTTCAGAAAACATAACAACAAAATACACACAATTTGATATGCATATTTATTTGCATAATTATTACAACATTCCTTTCCCCAAAATACACAGTAGACAAGTCATCAAGTTTTCTACAACCCAGTCTCCCCCTGTGTATCCCAAAAAATTGTTTGTAAATTCACAGTTTGCCTTTCCACCCGGTCCCCCAATCAAAGAAAAGTCTCTCTTATGCAACCCCCAGGCCCAATTCTCTTAAGCTCAAGGCCTATCCACCCTTATCCCCGAGCATCATAGCTGGGGTATGCATTGTATAAAAATGTGCTCTCAGGTTCTTATCAAGGTTCGTCCCTGTTGCTGTCCTCTTTACTAACAACTAGTAGCTTTTTCAACCAGGTCTAGTTGTTTCGGTGTTTGAATGCTTCTATAATATTTCTGCTTCCTTAATAAACATGCTAAGATTCTCACGTCTTCTCGCACGGCCCGTCACGTACATCTAAACTCTGGTTCACCTAGGTTCTCCATGCGAGCTCCTCTTGGAGGGGTTTGCAATCTGCCTCTATCGCTTTGCGCATGTGAAGCCTGGATGCCTACACAATTCTCCACGTCACCTCGCCCCTAATGTGGGCAGTGGTTAAACAGCCAACTTCTATTTCAGACGACACTTATCACAATGCACCTTAAAACCAGCTTGTCACATTGTTGAGCCACGTGCATCTCACCAGATATCAGAGCCTCTGGATCCTTCTCTATGCAGTGGCCATCAAAGCCTCTCTGCCCATCTAGCTGTCCTCTCTCTTAACTAGTGCACCCTGAAAGAGCAACCTTTGCGTGCAGCTGCACAGGACCATGGATGCCATCTCCCAAGACACATTTCACGCTTTTACGTCTATCTCTCTCCCTATCATCTCTCTACCTCTCTCGCTCTCGCTCTCTCTCTACCTCCTCTACCTCTCTCTCTACCTCACTCTCTACCTCACTCTCTACCTCACTCTCTACCTCCTTTGGGACTTTATAAGTGTTTAGCCATGCAACAGTTGATGTTGTTGCACCAAGGATATTGTGCTGCATAGCTAAATTCTTTTAAGGTCCCAAAGGCGATAACTATTGGCTATGCCAATGCTTAATACTCTATCTATCTATCTATCTATCTATCTATCTATCTATCTATCTATCTATCTATCTATCTATCTATCTATCTATCTATCTATCTATCTATCTATCTATCTATATATCTATCTATCTATCGCCCTCACTCTATCTATCTATCTATCTATCTATCTATCTATCTATCTATCTATCTATCTATCTATCTATCTATCTATCTATCTATCTGTTTATATATCTATCTATCTATCTATCTATCGCCCTCACTCTATCTATCTATCTATCTATCTATCTATCTATCTATCTATCTATCTATCTATCTATCTATCTAATCTATCTATCGTCCTCTATCTATCACCCTCACTCTATCTATCGCCCTCACTCTATCCATCTATCTATCACCCTCACTCTATCTATCGCCCTCACTCTCTATCTCTATCTATCTATTGACCTCACTCTATCTATCTATCGCCCTCACTCTATCGCCCTCACTATATCTATCGCCCTCACTCTATCAATCTATCTATCTATCTATCTATCTATCGCCCTCACTCTACCTATCGCCCTCACTCTATCTATCTATCTATCTATCTATCTATCTATCTATCTATCTATCTATCTATCTATCTATCTATCGCCCTCACTCTATCGCCCTCACTCTATCTATCTATCGCCCTCACTCTATCTGTCTATCTATCGCCCTCACTCTATCTTTCTATTGCCCTCACTCTATCTATCGCCCTCCCTCTATCTATCGATCGCCCTCCCTCTATCTATCGATCGCCCTCCCTCTATCTATCTATTGCACTCACTCTATCTATCTATCGCATCACCAGAGCACCACCACAGCATCACTCAGGGGCACTATGCGCTACCACAGCATCACTGAACACCACAGCATCACTCGTCACCACCACAACATCACTCAGCGCCATCAAAGCATCAATCTGTGCAACCATTCAACAACAACTGGTTCAAATATGTTCTCTCAATGTTTCAAGCTTTATTACAAATGTCACAAAAAGATGTTAATATTTCACTTCTGTTCTTGGATTTTCGTCACAATGAAATACACTGAACATAATCTTCACAAAAGTCATTTACAAAAGTTTAAGCTATTGCCATTATAAATGACAATAACTTTTATTTAAGTATTATCAATCAATCAATCGTTCTTTATTCGGTATTTAAAAAATACCATAAAAGTACATGTTAAACAATTAAAATCAATAAAATACAGTTCATATGCCAATAGTTAAAAACAATTGACCAAAAAATGCATTCAACACCGCCCTCTTGAGTTCCTTAACCTTACAGAGACCTTAATAAAATTCATAATACAAAACAGAGTATAAGGATCATTAGCCCTTTGCAAGAACAGTAAGGCGACCCTGGCGTGTTTGAACTTTGCCTGTTTTTAATTCCTACTAAAAAACTCTGCCTAGGTAAAGAATAAAATGGACATAAAAGTACAAAATGAAGGGTATCCTGCGGAGACCTATTGGCGCAGCCGCAGGTACCCTTCTGCGCAACCGTTAAAGTAAAACTTGGTGGATCAGCCAGTAAACGATGTAAAAGGTTGAGCATAAAACGGGTGATTAAAAATCTGTCCTGTGCATTATACATGAGGGCGAGATAAGGTTCCATTCCTTCCTCTGTTTTCAGCATTCTATAGGCACTAACTGTGATTTTACATTCTTCTACAGCCGCCCTACGTGAAGCTGCCAATTCCAAGAATTTTTTTTTAACTCTCAGTTTATCTTGGGGAAAGATTTCCGTGGGGTTTGTAAAAAGATCCTTACAACCAATTCCCTCAAGTGTGGACTTCACATATTTTAGCCAGGGAATACTCATTCCTTTGTCCCTTTTTAAGCAGTCACTAATAATTTGTCTACTTAGGTCTGCCTCGGTGTTAGTGCAGATCTTCAGCCAGGCTATAAGAGGTCTAACCTTTATCAAGTCCTCAATGTATGCCCTTCCCAGTTCTTCGTGAATAATATAGGCGGGAATACTTTGTGGGGTTTTGAGTACCTTTCTAAAGTATTTATTCTCCTCTGCCTGTATCGGCTGGGTGCCTACAAAGCCCCAAACTTCTGACCCATGTGCCACTTTAGATCAACAAATTGAGCTCTATAGGTTCATAACTTGTTCGGGCGACCACCTTCCCAACCTACGTCCATAGTTCATTATCGTCCTGGTAGAGGCCACCAGTTTTGAGCACCGCTCTTCCACTAGAGATTTGAAATTTATAAACCCATCAAATAACAAGCCTAGGTAGGGAAAGGACTGTACCTGCCCTAGATTATGGGTGCCTATCTTGTAAGAAAACTTCTTACAAGGTTTAGTTCCTGTCACCATAACGTAGGGCTTAGCCAGGTTTGCAGACAGATCTAAGGTGTCCATGAAACTGACAAACCCCGTCTATCAAACGCTGGAGTCCCTTAGGGGTGCGGGCTAAAAGCACAGCGTCGTCCGCATACAACAACACCAGGACAGAGCGGGAACCTATTTGGGGATTATCTACTTTTAATTTGCCTAGTACTTGGTCTAAATTGTTGATGTATAAGGAAAACAAAAAAGGAGCTAAAATACATCCCTGCCTAACCCCACTGTTACATGGGAAAGGAGCCGTGGTACTCCCTTCCAAGTTAAAACCCACTTTGGCAGAGGTGTTCCAATGCAGTGCTCTCAGTATGTTAACCAAGTCCTCTTCAACCCCTAATCTGGTCATCAGGGCCCACAGCTTCTCTCTATTAACATGGCCGAAAGCAGCAGTGAGGTCCATAAACCCTAGGTATACAGCCTCATTACTGGCTAAGGTATATTTTGCCACCAAGAGGTAGAGGTTCAGACACTGGTCCGTTGTTGATCTCCCTGCCCTGAACCCAATAATTTGGTGTGCATCTGCCGAATCCGTGAGGCGGTTAAGGACCACTCGACCCAACACTTTGGCTGTTACATCGATCAAAGATATAGGGCGGTAACACTGAGGATTGTCCCTATTCCCTTTCTTAAAGATAGGGACTATTGTTGCTGATGACCAAGAACGTGGAAGGCTAGATATGACCGCCGCGTTTAAAACCCTCGTAAGAATGTGGGGCCAAAGCTCCACCTTACTTAAATAAAGGTCAGAGGGGATACCGTCTGGGCCTGGCGCTTTATTTTTTGATAGGCCCTGGATGGTAATAATTATTTTAAAAAATTAAAAGCCATTGTTATTTGTAATATCAATACATCTAAGTCACGTAAATACAACACATATAGCAGTACAAATGCTATAGGTGTCACATTTGCAAAAGTTAAAACTATTGGCATTGTAAATGACAAAGCTATTAATTTTTCTTTTTCTAAACAAACCCATAAATAAAAAAATTGTCATTTACAATTGCAATAGCGCAAACTTTCCTAATGCAAGACCTATTGTATTGCAAATGCTTGTTTCCTATGGGCAATATACCTTCCGTCCACTAGCAGTCCCCTTTCAAAAGTCCAATTCTGTTTTGCCCTCTCCCCACTAATCGGTGATATCTCCAGGACTAGAGGGCTATGGTCTGACATTACTTGGGGAACATTTTCAATACATCATTTCGCAAGTAAACCCTGAGAAACAAAAAAATTGTCAAATCAGGCAACTGTTCCATAAGGAGCTGAAAAAAAAGTACTTCCAGAATCAGATTTTTTTAATTTTCGCCAGGCGTCTACTAGCTCATTCCCTTCTGCTAAATGGGATAGAGCCCTATAGTCCCTGGGCTTCCGGACATTATATGATCCCGACTGCCGCCCCACCACACTCTGATCCTGTTGATATTCAGATCCCCACACATTATGATGGGGTCAGCCATCCTACTAATTCTAAGTTTAGAAAATCAAATACCTTGGTTCGTCTCCTGTTGGCTCGTATATTGAGCACAGGGTGAATGAAAAAGTAGTCAATAACCCAATGCCCATATTAATCGGCCAATTGCTTCTTGCAGACTATCTCTTTTCCCCGAGTTAAGAAGGCGACCCACCTAGTTCTCCTGCGCTGTGTGGTGTGTGCTATAAGATTATACCCTAATTAGTCTAAAACTTTTTTTCCATTCCCATAATGTGCATCTCCTGGAGACAAACAATATCAGACCGTAACATTTTCTGTTCTTCTGCGACCCCGTGTCGTTTTCCAGAATCATTTAAGCCACAAATGTTATCCGAGGCTATCCTTAAATTTGATATGATGATCTTTTTTTCTACTTCCTTGAAAAACTGCCTCCCGCCATTAATTACACTATTCTTATTCTTTCTTTCTCAAGATCTGGTCTCAACTTTTATCTGGAAGTTCCCTAGTGCTTGTTGGGCCCCATTACCTCCCTTGCCTACCCCTTTCTCTGCTTTCCCCCTCCCCTCTTTCCCGAGACCCCCCTTTCCCCTCCCTGAGCCCTTACCTCCCCCCACCCAATTAATGACACAAACAGACCTTGTGGTGTCTTGGGTGATAGTGCCTCTGTCCCTACCTCCCACCGTATTTCTTCTACACTTGTTTTTATCCCTTCATTGTGCCAGTGATACATTTGCTTCATTGCTTTAATTTAATCTCTACTTCCATATGTCATCCAAATACTCCATTGTCTTTATTTCAGATGTGCAGATTCTCACTTTGTTGTTGTAGATTGTATTCAAATGGGCTGGATATAACAAATATGCCTCCCCCTGCGCTTGACTAGGTTAGATCATCTGTCTCAGACGCCAACGTCTTTCCACAGTCACATGGCAGAAGTCGGGTCGAGTAAAGAATGTCTGTCCTTCGTATGAGCATTTGGAATCCGGGCGAGCATTGAGGAATACTGCTTCCTCCCAATAAGAAATTCCCAAAATACATTATGATGGCTCTTGGTTGTTGAACCCCCCCCCCTGTATGTATCTGCCTGGGGTTTTTGAGCATGAGAGGAAAGCGTTGAACCCGTTGGACTTCTATGTCCCAGTTGCACTGTTGGAGCTCCAGGAAAGCCCCTTTCAGAAGTTTCAGGATATAGGCTTTTATATCGCCTCCCTCTATACCTTCTTCAATGCCCAAGATCCTTAAGTTATTGCGTCTTTGCCGGTTTTCATAGTCTTCAGGCTTCCAATGTCTGCTATCTGTGTACCCTGTGCTCCAGTTTGATCTTGTCTTTTCGCTACTTTATTCTCTAATCCGACTGTGCATTCCTCAAAAGCATGAATCCTTTCACCCATTTCGGTGCACGCTTTCGCAAACTTTCTGACGCCCCTTGTAGCTTATTTGTTGCCAGGCGGGTTTCTTTGCCATCTCGTGGTGTCTCTACCTGGTGCTGTTTAATCGAATCGTAGATCAGTCTCATGGTCGTCTCAGAGTCTTGACTGCTATGTTCTTTTCTGACTGCCAAATAGGGTTCCTCATATTCCTTTTGTGTGGCAGAATAATCTCAGTTTAAGACGAGACTTCCTTGCTTCTTCGGGCCCTGCTGCCCTGCCCCTGGGACATCTGCTCATTGCTTTGCCTGAGGTTTCTCTTCCTGCAGACTACTGTATCAAGTCCATTCGTCTGGCTACTGGGATTGGAACTAAAAGATATAGAAGCGCTCTCCACATCGGATACAGCCGCACTTGCAGTGCTTGTATCAGACCCATCGGTCAGAGAGAAGAACTTATCCCCTAGATCTAGGGATTCTTCAAAGGGCCGGTGCCTTACGACCCTCTTTATTAAAGCCCTTCTCTATTTGAAGGTGGAGGGCCTGAGACCTCTGGTGTGACCACACAGCGCTCTACAGTCTGAGACACATCCACCAGTGGGGTGCCACCCTGCTATTGCCCTACCCCTGGGTCTTCATGAGCTGGGACTGTCGGAGGGATTTAATTGTTTAAGTTGTGACCCAGTTGTTCTGGTTCGGGCCCGTCCATCCTGTTATTGAAACCATCAATAGGGTTCGATTCCTTACAAAGAGTTATGGAGTGGTGCTCTATTGTCCTCCAGAGGTCAGCACCGTAAAAGGGAGGAACTCAGAATTTGCCTGCTGGAGGGGAGGGTCAGTTTTTGCCCCCCTATCTTCACTGGCATTGCTCCTGTTAGGGTTGGCCTCCAAACCCTTAGCTCCTTTGAGGGTAGTTTTGGATCCACCGGAGAGAATGGGTTTTAGCCCTTCGAGCGTGGGGGGGGGGGGGCATTCCGCTGTGGTGCATGTAGTGACAGCCACTGGAGCTGATTGCCCAGCTTCTCCGCTCCGGTAGCGGGTTGAAAGAGCAGATTTGGGAAGTATACTCAGTTTGGCGCCTTCCCATGCTAAGAGCCACCCGTGCCGTACTGCGAGCAAAGCCAGAAGCTCAGCAGCAGCTCAAGTGGAGACAGAGATCCGCTCAATGGAAGCCCCCAGAGTCGCCAGGACCGTCCATGCACAGGTCGCCACACGAACCGCCAGGTAAGGGGGATGCAGGCTATGCTATTTCCGAGGAACAGGCAAAATGTTTTTTAGGCTCAGCACCGCCTTAATCGTCAGCATCGAGCATCTGGAGATTGGAAGACTGCAGCAGTCTTTCACAGGGTCGCCATCTAGTCTTAGAATGCTACTTACCTGTTTCGATTGCAAAGTATTGGGTGCATTGTGTATATATAACGCAACTGGTGCTACGTAAAGAGGTCTGATACCCGATACCTTCGAGCCAAGTTTGCACTATATAAAACTCTGGGGAAAAAAATTATATAGGACCAGGAGCGGTGTAGTTGCGATAGGGACTTTGTTGTCCCCCTAACTGGTGTAGTGCTAGAGGCACTCTTGTGGTTTGACACCCTGTGATGACCTTTGACTGCCATTATTTTAACTGACTTTAGTGTGTTATTTTATCCTAGCCTAAATGTACGACGGTCCTGCATATGCCTTGCTTCTCTTACAAGTTTCTTCCTTGTAATCTTGCTGTCTTTCAGTGGGACCTGTCACGAAATAGGCCAGCCTTGCCAAGAACAGAACGTGCGGGATGTGCATTTGAAAGTGTGAGAGGGAGAGAGAGGTGTGGAACGTACTCTTTGGTTTCGAAGTGCAGTGTTGTGGGCAGTGATGCACATGTGCTTGGTGTGGTACATTGAGAGATGGAGCACATACATCTAAAAGCAGTTGTGCACAGTTGTGCATTGTGTTGTACATTGATGAGATTAATGAAGTTTTTACTATCAGCTTTGACATGGCCTTTTGTCATCCTTTTTCCTGACTCGGCCTTGCTTCAGCTTTTCTGAGTGCACAGCAGTGCTTCCAAGGTATTTGGGTTAATTACATTGAAAGTCTTTAAGTTTTTTTGAGAGATTGTTTAAGTACCCGGAAGGCTTTGTGAGCTTCGTCAAGATAAAGGCTGGAACATGCGAGATTTGGCGAAGGGGACGTGAGAACTCCTTCCTGGCATGGGAGTGCTTGCTTGGAACCTGGCAAGTTCTGGTAACATTCCTATGGCGCGGGGAGGTCTTTCCCGAACCTTCTAGTGTGTTTTGAGATCATAAAACTGAGGGTTGTTGACTCAGAAACTGGGAGTTTGGATTCTGAGTGGGGACGGACGGGCCTACCTCGGAGTGTGGGACCCTGGTTGCCGAGGCTCTCATTCACGGCTGCTTAACTTCCCCAGTCTGAGATGCAGTGTACGCACCAGGTGAAGTATTGAGTTTTGGTTATTGCCATTGTGATGTTTGGCCAGTGGCTTTGATCATTTGAGGTGTTTTCTTTGTGATGTGGGAGTGAGTTGAGGTGCACTTCCAAAGTAATCATCTGGTGTATATATCTCTTTCTGATCTCTTGCAGGACGTCCAGTATATTTGCTTGAGTCTTATTTCATATTATTTGCTGCTTGTTTATTCATCAGTATTATTCATGCATTATATTTACCAAGTGTGTTACTATTGTATATATATATATATATATATATATATATATATATATATATATATATATATATATATATATATATATATATATTCGAAGCAGTTACTGGCCAATTACTATCCCGATGCATTTCGGTCTTTCCAAGACCTTTTTCAAGGGGGCCAGTGGCATCAGTAAAGGGAGGAGCGGTATCATGGCCTCATAGTTCACGTACTTCGTCACTCAGGAAACAGATGACTTTATTGCCCCCTGGTGGGCGCCGCAGTCGGCTGGTCCGATGAGGTGCCTGGTCTTTGTAGTCAACTCCTCTGCCTCCTTTAACTCCGTCGGGGAGCGATGCCCGCCGTTACTGCTGTCTACCTTCGCCTCAGAAATCTACGTTAGAGGAAAATGAGGGCCACATTCCACGGTCTGGTCCATGGCGGCATCCCCTGCCTAGAATTGCTTGTGCAGTCGGAAGGTGTGTGGGTCCAGGGGCAGGCAGTCTTGGGAGCTCCTTTGCGTGGCGGTGCGTTCTCTGCGGCAGGACCCAGTCGCTTTTGTATCAGAAAGTTTACTTCACAAAGGAAGGTGAGTCGCACTCCTGGTGGCGAAGGTAGACAGCAGTAACGGCAGGCATCGCTCCCCGACGGAGTTAAAGGAGGCAGAGGAGCGGACTACAAAGACCAGGCACCTCATCGGACCAGCCGACTGCGGCGCCCACCAGGGGGCAATAAAGTCATCTGTTTCCTGAGTGACGAAGTACGTGAACTATGAGGCCATGATACCGCTCCTCCCTTCACTGATGCCACTGGCCCCCTTGAAAAAGGTCTTGGAAAGACCGAAATGCATCGGGATAGTAATTGGCCAGTAACTGCTACGAAATAAAAGATTTTCGTTTTATACCCCCAGGAGTGCGACTCGCCTTCCTTTGTGAAGTAAACTTTCTGATATATATAAATATATATATATATATATATATATACACATACATACATGTTTCACCAATTGGCCCAAGGGAGAGCGTACTCTTTCACAGTGGGTGCTGGTTTTGAGGACGGGCCGGTCCCCGTAATTAATGCTCCACCAAGTTTCTTCTTCACACGGAGGAAAACCGCACACGAAGGATCTGCGATAATTGAGTTTATTCAGGCAGTGCAATTATCATCACCCAACCACCACCAACGCGTTTCAACCCCTACGGGTCTTGCTCACGGCATGTGAGTCCTTTGTGTTACTATTTATAGTTTTTTCCATTTTAGCCTATTAGGAGGCATTATGGGATATGTAGTCTTATCACTTGTTCTTGGTTTCTCCATTGGTGTTTCAATTTATTCAATTATTGTTCGATTGTTGTTCATGTAGCGAGATTCTCATAGCTTTATTGTTGCAGTGATCATGGTCATATGGCCAGTAGTTTTTACTTCTTTTGGCACATCTGTTTTTTGTTGTTAATTGAATCCCAAACTTTAATGTTTCTTTATACATATTTTAATTGTGCAATTTTTGAATTTTTGAACATCGTCACAGCTATTATTGTTCATTTATGAGTTGGATGCCTTTGATTAGTATCTATAGGCAGAATCCAGTCATTTAATGATTTTGAAGTTTTTGTTCACCCAGTGGTGGCTTAGTGCCCCACTGTTGGACCTGGCCCTTTTGGCAGGTTCACCCCGAGACTTTTTGCTTTTTCCTAGCCTTTTTCTGTGACCTGGTGTTCGTGATTTTAGGCCTCTGCGCACTTTTTCACTGTGGTACAGTGTAAAGTGCTTGAGCTCTCTGTGTATGTGTGGTGAGTGACCTGCCCTCCCATAGGCATGAATGGGGAATATTTATGCCTATGTTAGTTCCTGATGTGTGGGGAGTGCAGGGTCGAGTTTGATATGTACGAACTCGTGTGATTGAATGCTGCGTAATGATATATGCGGCATGACTGTGTCAAGTGTAGAAGTGCCACTTTGAGAAGTTGGCATATTTGTGTAATTTGTGTCTGGCATTTGATTGGCTGGTGAGCCTGGTCCAGGAGTGCCTGGGCCTGCTTGTGGATTGACTGTCTGGTTTGAGGGTGACAGGGGCTGGGGAGCTCCAGGAGGTTGTCTGAGTCAGCCCGTGGATGAAAGGCTGCATCTGCTGCCAGGGAAGTGGGAGGAGATAGCACCTGGGAGTGAAGAGGGCTGTGCCTGCCTGCCACAATGCTGGCTCCACCTCCTGCTGGGCGACTGTCACCTCTGCCCCTCACACTGAAAGGAATCCCCTATAACCAGTTCTAGCTGGTTCTCACACTGCCTGCACCCTTTAGACAAAGGATTTTATAGTATAAAAAGGGGCTGTGTCCCCTTCCAAAATGTTCTTGTTTTCAACTTGAATCTGCCAGGGGCGTGCTGCTGCTTGGGCCCAGCCCAGCTCCTGGATGCCTTGAGGACTTCTGGGGGACTTTGCTTTGCCCTGGATCCCTGCTGTTGCTGGACTTTTGGTGACTTTCTGTTGCCCTGGCGCCTGGGAGCGCTTTCCTATGGTCCCCAGCGCTTAATAGCGCTTGGTCTGCTTCTAGCGCTTGGAAGCGCTTTTGTGACTGTCGTAGCGCTGGGGAGCGCTTCATCTGCCTTTGGCGCTTAGGTGCGCCTCATTCGTGCTAGCGAGTGCCCACCTCGCTTATTTGCTATTTGTTTTATATTTTTACTCGAAGGAGCCCACTCCTCGGTTAATTTAGTCCCAGCCTGCAAGTGCCTGAAATGGGC
The DNA here is from genome assembly GCF_964263255.1 of Lissotriton vulgaris. NCBI lineage: Eukaryota > Metazoa > Chordata > Amphibia > Caudata > Salamandridae > Lissotriton > Lissotriton vulgaris. The sequence continues at coordinate 1,158,829,809 of NC_141685.1, forward strand.
CGCCGCGCTGCCTGCGACGACCCGGAAGTGGTTGGCCGGCCGGCCAATTGTGGCGCGGCCCGGCCGGAAGTCCCGCCCCTGCAGTCCGGGGAGAGAGAAGCAGCTGGCCGTGGAATGGCTGCACGGGGCCCCGTGAGCTGTGATGGAGCCCTGGGAGAAGATGTGCAGCTGTTGTCTTGCGGAGGGGGGCGGGAGGCACAATGCCGGTGCCTGCCCCTCCGCGCTGCTCGCCAGAAGCGCTGACGCCGCTGCGGAAGAGGAGAGCCTCCCCTGCCAGAGCCGGTGAGTAGGGCTCCGGGGGGGAGGCGACAGATGTGGTGCCAGTGAGGGCACCAAGCCAAGAGTGGCCCTGTGTGCGGAGTGGGCCGCTCCTACCCTTGGGGGCATTTGTATGTACGCTCCCAGATGGAGCAGATGGAGTTTGGTGGCAATTCGGGCGGCCCCGGTTGGCAGCGGGTCGCCCCAACATTGTTCAGAGCCCCGAGAGGCTCAAGGCGCCCCATGTGTACAGGAGCCCACGAGAGCCCCGAGGCAGCATTTGTGTATTTTGAGTCCCCCAAGAGGGACTCCAACGATATGGGGCTGATTATTTTTAGAGCCTCTGTGGCTGCAGTGCACATCCTTATTTGAGTGCCTAGAGGGCCAGAGGAGCCCGTGCTGAGCCCTGTGGCTCCAACCTTGGACGCAGTATTTCCTTCAGAGGGCTAGTGAGAGCCCTGGCGCAGTTTTGCGGAGATCCCAGCTGCCCAGCAATTAGTGGGCAGCTGCACCGTTTAGGCGCAATGTGAGAGAGAGAGTCCCTGTGTGGGACAGAGGTGGCACAGTGGTGCCAGGCCTGCTACAGCTGCCCAGCAATTAGTGGTCAGCTGCACCGTTTAGGTCTTATGTGATTCCCAGGTGCCCAGCAAGAAGTGGGCACCTGCTACGTTTAGGTTTTGCGCCATTGGCGCACCCCTGACTGGCGCTGCTTGGCAGCACGCCCTGACATTCTGGACACAGGGCTCTTTAGTCCCTTTATGAGATGGGGGCTGGAATGTAAGTTTTGCGCAATGTGGTTACCTGCTATGTTTTTAATAGTAATTGCTAAGGTGTTTTTGCGCTATTGAGTTATGTTCTGGCACCTCTGAATGTGTTTATGCATCATGTGTCTTCCTTGATTTTTCACCTCTGAATGTTTTTATGCATCATGTGTCTTTCTTTCCCTGCGCTGCACCTCTGAATGTTTTAGGCGTCATGTGTCTCCTAGTGCTGCACCTCTGAATGTGTTTTGTGATGCATCATGTGCCTTGTTCTTAACACCGCTGAATGTGTAGGTTTATGCATCATGTGTTTCCCTTTACTACTCTTCTGAATGTATATTTATGCATCATGGGTAATGTGTTCTTTCCTAGACCCCTAAAAGCTGTGTGATACTTAGGTGGTTGTCCGTACACCTCTGAATGTTTTTAGGCATCATGTGTTTTTCCTTTACTACTCCTCTGAATGTGTTTCATGCATCATGGGTAATGTGTTCTTGTTTATACCCCTAAATGTATTTTATTCTTAGGTGGTTGTTCTTTTAGTACAGGTGGTCCTAGTGAGGTCCTGATTCCTGTTACCAGTGGGTACTGGTTGTGTGCCATAGTTGCTAATTTGTGCTACTATGATTTTTATTCTTTATTATTCTTTATTCTAGAAGTGCTATTTCTGATTCTGACAGTGGCCCACGTGGCCCTGTCTCCTGCAAATAATTCCTTGTGAATATTGCCCGGGCCAGTTGGCACCATGTATTTTGTGTGATACTATCTGATGTGTTTTTACAATACAAAAGTTATTTTATAATAATCTTGTGTGGAGTTCCTTTTGTGGTGTGCCTAGGATGTTGTTGCTGTTGTGTGCTGGCGCAAATGCTTTACACATTGCCTACGAGTTTTGCCTTACTACTCGTGCCAAGCTACCAAGGGGGTGACTCCCTTGCCCTGACTAGAATGGTGGTTTCTGCCTAGCTTTGGCGTCAGCCTTAGCCAACCAGAAATAGCCAGTTCTAACACCCACAGTATGCAATATTGTTGCTTTCAGATTGTTTTCGGGATCCAGCGCAATTATCCCAGGTGAAAAATGCAGTTCCTCATCCGCATTCAGACCATATGGAGTTTTTGTTTTGAATCGGATTATCATTTTTGATTCAAGTCTCCGTAACTTGAGAGTCCTATCGCCCCCTCTCTCATTTTTAGGAATGGTTGCTAATCCAAAGTTTCTGATATCTTTCCAAGATTTTTCTATATGGGTTTTCAGATGTCTTGCAATTGCGTAATTCAAGTCAAGGCCTCCAGGGGCTGAAACGCGTCATGGCGCAATGCACAAAATGAAATAAAAAACTTGCACATATACATATATATATATATATCTTTGCATTTGAATCGTGTGCATTTGGCATCTGGGAAAGCCTTTCTGTTACACCCTCTACACCGGAACCACAGCCAAACTACAGAATAGACTCCAACGCATCCAGAACGCCTCCGCACGACTCATCCTGAACATCCCCCGACACAGCCATATCTCCGGACACCTGAGAGACCTGCACTGGCTCCCCGTCAGCAAGAGAATCACGTTCCGTCTCCTCACCCACGCACACAAGGCCCTCCACGACCTGGGCCCCAGGTACCTCAACAACCGCCTGACCTTTTACACTCCCACCCGCCAACTACGATCAACCAGCCACGCCCTCTCCACCAATCCACGCATTCAAAGAGCCACCATGGGAGGAAGATCCTTCTCCTACCTTGCAGCCAAGACGGGGAACTCCCTTCCCATCCACCTCCGTCTGCCCCAAGACCACCTCTCCTTCAGGAAGCAACTTAAGGCGTGGCTGTTCGAGCAGTAGCGGACCTCCTCCCCCAAGCGCCTTGAGACCCTCCGGGTGGGTAGCGCGATATACAAATTTCTTGATTGATTGATTGATTGTTACAGACCATTGTGTGAAATAAAACCCCAAACCTTATTCTAAAAGAGAGAGAGTCCTTGCATTTTGTAAAATAACACCCTTTTCTAAAGGTGCTGTGTTTAGGTCTCCTGCTTTGCCTTGTGGGTTTGGGCTACCGTGTGGAAGATTCTGTATTATCTGATAGACGCAAGCAAGACAACTGGAGAAGTCACTTTAAGTTTAAGCTCAGTAGTAGGTAACCAACATTCTTGAAAGAATAACAGACAAAGATGGTCATGTCAACGCTTTATATAAATAGTTAAAGGCAAATTATGTAGGACATATCATAAGTAAGTTTAGGTAGCAAGTCAGATAGATCCGAAATACATAGAGTTAAGTACAATTATAAGCAAAACTCAGCATAGACTTACTTTCTAAAGGTGGGGAAAGGGGTCTCATACACATTGAAATCTATGCGCTCTTTTACAGAACGTTTAATAAAGATGTTCATACAGTCTACATAAGTACATGGTTCTCAAGATGTGCACCAACAGGAGACGAGCAAGAATAAACATTTTACTACAGAATACATCTGAGGTTTCTCTCACAATAGTAATACGTTGAATTTTCATTTGTTCTCACAGTTTACTCAAGCAGTCTAATTGATACATTATACAGCAGTAACCTGAGACAACTAAAGCAGCCTTGTTTGGTATAGTGAGAAATGCTCTCTGGGGACAATTTCTTAGTTACTCGTGGGACATGCACAGTTCTTTATTTAGAACAAAAAGACAGCAATAGTCATCATGGGATATTTAGTGACAATGGTGCAAGATGGGGGACAGTGTAGAAAGACACCCTGAGCTAGCATAGTCTGAATTCTTGGCGAGTTTATTATGAAAAGGTAGAATGCTTCCACACAACACTGCTTGTTCCTGAAGGTTAAGAATATGGTAATGCTAGCAAAGCAAACCTTTTGTTGAATCCATTTTTTTTTATTCTCTCTCGTAAAACATTTGTTTTCCCATTTTTCACAAAGACCCATACATGTAGCTATATATGTGCAATTTTTGCGGTCCCTTCTGTTCTCCATTTTGATGACCTTAATTAAATACCTCCATGGGAATCTATAGAAAATGGGTATCTTTAGAATGCCTATGATGTTGGGGAAAAAAGTACACAAATTTGGCTTGAATACCTTGAGGGGGAAAAGTTATGCAAGTTTAGGCACAAACTACTAAGCCCTTTAAACAAAGGCCTTCGTGCCAGATGCGGGAAATACTAGAAAATTAAGTGGTTAGAAGGGTGGTGGTGTTCTGTGCTCAATACAAGCAGGGCTTTAAGTGGGCTGGGTCCTGCCGGTGCTGTGCACTGGCAGCTCATAATAGCAGGTGCTGAGACATGTCCCTACTGGGCTCTCCATTTTTACCTTCAGGGTAGGGGGGAAAACAGAACTCCCCAATGGTACCACTCGTCACTGCTTTTGATGTAGCGTCAAAGGGACTCATTTTTCAGTTTTATATAGGTAAACTTGGAGCAAACATAAGCACCAGTTACATTATACAAGGACCTATTCATAATCACAGGAAGTTGAGCCGACGTGAGGCTCGAACCTGCTTGCCCATCTCAAAAGTCAGTAGCTCTAGCCTTAGCCACAACCTCGCCTACAAGAACAGAAGCATTTTCAATATTATATACAATGAAGACATAGTTGTTATTTATTTATATTATGCAATTTACAACCATTGACTAAGCCAATAGTCCTGGATTGTTGTACGTGTAATGTTACTTGTGTTATATATCCGGATGAATGGACAGAAGCAGCAAAATATTAGTGCGCCAGCACACTATGCTAAGAACAGATTTTTGGCTTAAGTGTTTTAAGGCAAGCCCTTAATTACATCGACCACGCCCCTAAGGAAGACCCCCCAGTTTTTATGTCGAGCATTGGAGACCTCTTGTATATACTTTAGTATATACTTATATGTGTATGTACTTTGTGGGCTCTAGAGATCAGCCCTAGGACTTGTCTGCATCTGCTTAGGGCCTTTTTTTCAGTTCAATTGCCTCTATTTAATTGCCTTGATAGAAAACGATCAGTAGAGGTCAGTAAAATACCAAAATTGCTTTCTGCTGAGGGACCACTGAAGGCCCTGATTTTATATTAAAAACAGAGCTTTGGACTACACCATTTCTCGCTGAAAGGCAACATTTCTCTCCATGTTTTCCCATAACAGGTGTGTCACGCAGTTTGCTGTTTACTTTGCCTCCATGTTAAAGAATAGTAGATGTTTCAGCAACCAGGCTAATGTGTTGCATAGCTAAATACATATAAGGTCCAAAAGATGAGACCGATTGCATTGCAAATGCTTGTTTAATCTTACTTAAAGCTCTGAATATAAGTTGATGGAGCAAGGTTTCGCACGTAGAGTGATTTGCTCGGATTCAGCCCTCTCGAAATAACTAATAATGTAATAATAAACATGTTTTGTGTGCTAATAATTGCACCACACAACGTTATCAGCATCTAGGGGAAGCTTGTCTATGTGCTTTTACTAACCATAATCCGCTTGCATTAAAATGGCTGCTGCTACACGGGATTTTCTACTGCGCATGCGTCTGTCATACTCACGTGACATGACGTATTATCTTGCTCGGAGGGAAAGTTTTGCTTCTGCGCACTTAAACTAAGATGGCTGCTTTGTGTTACAGCATGCATGAAGCTTGCACCGCTGCTTTTGCTAAGCTGTTTGATTTGCCTAAACACTAAACGCAATAGTTAAAATAAAATAATGGGAATAGAGTAGAGATAAGTGGTATACAAAACATTCACTTATTTTTTTTTGTTTTAAAACTGTTTCTTTTCTACTTTGCTACTAGCTCGTGTTTGGGCCTGAGATGTAGCTGTAACTCCATTTTGAAACCCACACCGCACATGCGCACCAGAATCCAGAAATACTAAAGTCATGGCATTTGAAAACTTACATAGATAAAAGGTTAAACTTTTCCTGAGTCTGTGGTTATTTTATTTATGAAATGGTATTATACCTATTATTTTAACATCCCTTGATCCCTTAGGTCCCTAGGTACCAGTGACAAGAATTGGTAAGTCTATGGTATAGGACCTAATAAGTAAAGTTTATAATATTTGATAGAGTGTGGAGGTAACCTGCTCAAGAAATAAATGATTAATGTGTTTATTGAGCCCAGGTGAGTATTTGGTAAAAATAGTGGGTTCACCTCTCCGCTCTATCAGTTTCTTTTGGTAGCAGAATGATGGTTAGGGTTTAGTTAAGATAGGTAGTTAGTTGTAGTTAGTTGGTTTATTGAAATATATTTTTGCTTACTTGAAATTATATTGATTATTGATTTATTGATTTTTTGTATTAACCAAAACTGTTCGTACCTGTTTTATGTTTTGTCTGGAAACCCCTGGGGCAGAATAACAGGTGGTAAATGGAAGCCACTCTGTAGTCGAGGTCACTTGTCTGAGGAAGTAAGTGCATGGTTAGGTACAACCAGAGGCACTGTTTAGGGACTTTCTGAATAAATGTGTGAATAATTGATAGTAAAGAGTTCGCTGGCAAAACTTTGGTGTGATATCACCTAGAAAGGGTCACACTGAAGAAGTAGCAGGTTCTTCTGAGCTTGTTTGACAGCAAAGGGGTTCGCTAGTAAAACCTTGGCCTTATATCACTGTGGAAAAACAGTAGTCCCTACCTCGGAAGGGCGGTCTAGTCAGGGGTCCCGCACCCCCACAACGGGACGAACAGCGTCCCTTGGTCATCGGACTTCCTCTCTTCGCCCACAGGATCCGCTAACCCACGGAGACCCGGAAACAGACAAACAGGATACCGGAAGTGAAACCCCTGTAGGTGAACCGGAACCCGAGCCATCCGGAACCGGAAGCACGTCCACTGCAGTCCGCCGGGAACATAGAAAAGCCGGGAGGACAGACGAAGCATCGTTCAGCCCAGCGGACTCGTGGCAGGAGACAGCGAACGGCGCGGAACCCCCGACCGAGAGCGGAGAAAAGGCGGAAAGCGGAGAGGAGAACGAGGAAGAGGACCTGTGGTCGGAGGACTGGTGGCGACCTCCGGAGGTGGCTGGAGAGCGGCCGCAACTCGGATGAGAGTTGCGGCGGGGCACGTGAGTACCCTCTATCCTTTCTCCGTGTCCCTTAGTGTAAATATTGTAAATACCTGTAAGTCTTGTATATAGACCCTCACGAGCACACCGCACTAGCCTTAGTAAATAAGTGTAGTATCACGGGCACTGTATATATACCCCCGCACTTATCCCGGACACCTTCAATCACTCTACCCCTCCCGCTTTCTTATTGGTCTTATCCCCTCCTACCCTTCCAACCTTCCCCACGTTCATTTTCTGGCCCATTCACTCCCCGGTGAAGGTGGAAGTACTCTGTAGTCCTTACTGGACTGGACTAACCCCTGTACTCTCTCTCCCTTACATATCTCCGAGGAGCCCCATCACCCGGTCGTACCCTGATGACAACAGCCCCGCAGAGGACTACAACCAAGACATCTACCCTGCATCAGAACCCACCCGGCTCGACGCTTCCCTCCGGAATTCCTTCCTGTACCTCTGTTGAACAAGACTTTGTGTGCATTACCAACGAATAAATCCTTAACCATAGCTCACTACATTCGGCCTCCCAGCCTGTTATTCCGGTCCGCCCAGCCCACAACTCCACAGCTGGTGTCAGAAGTGGGATCTGCCGGAAGCATGGAGGCCGCAGTCAAACTCCTAGCGGAGAGCCAGGAGCAGCTTGGCAAAATGATGGAACGCTTTCTTAAAACTGCGGAAGATGACCGAGGACAACTCCATGATGTCCTAAAGAGACAGGGGACCGCACAGGACCAAGCCCTTGAAAAACTGACCACAGTCATGGGACAACAAAGACCCATAACCTCCTTACCCTCAGTCGTCCTCCAAAGGTATGTGTCGGGTGAAGACCCCGACTATTTCTTCACTAATTTCGAGCGCCTGGCCCAGGCTGCGGCTTGGCCTGCCGATCGCTGGGGCCACTATCTGGGTCCTCTGTTGACTGGTGAACTACAGGCAGCCTATCAGCAGGCCAATATCCAGGGCCTGACCCCCTACCAAGACATAAAAACTTGCATTCTGGAGAGGCTGGGGATTGACGACGAAACATACAGGGTTCGTCTGCGGCAGGCCAAAGAGGGTCCCCAAGAAACGCCACGGGCTCTCTCGTTCCAGATACAGGACTTGGCGAACAGATGGCTGAAACCGGCCACCGCCACTAAGGACGAGATTCTCTCAAAAATATACTTGGAGCAGTACCTGGCATCTCTACATCCGGCCACCCAAAAATGGGTGAGACCACACGCCCGCCTGACTCTAGTGCGGTGGAGATTGCCAGTGCCTACAGTAGAGCCCAAGAGTCACAACGGGTCAAAGAGGAACCACATCCACGTATTCCACATGGCAGCCACTCACGTCCCCAAAGACCCCCTCCCACGGTCAGAAGACCGGATCCGGCTCCCCTGATGCCCTATTCAGTCATGCCTCGACCCAACCTGCCTGGTCCTCAGTGTTATCACTGCGGAGGGTACGGACACATAGCTCGTGTGTGTCCTCAAAAGGAGGAGCCCATGGACATAGGGATGGCCCGGAATTATGTATGTCTCACCAACGAAGTTACCCCTCCGCCTTTCCGCTGTCCAGTGAGAATCGATGGACACCACATGATGGCTTTGGCGGACACGGGATGTAGACATAGCGTCCTACGACCCCAGGAACTACCCCATCCTGTCGGACCACTAACTGGAATGGTCGCTATCAAATGTGTCCACGGCGACACCAAGAGTTATCCGACGGCCCAAGTGCGGGTACAACAACACTCAGATGAGGGAAGTATGTTAACAGTCGGTTTGGTTCCTAATCTCCCTGAACAAGCCATTTTAGGTAGCGATTATAGTGGCCTTCCCCACCTCCTGAAAGACACTACAGACTCCCTAAAGCAATGGTGGGCGGAGGCCCCGTTTCCCCATGGGTCTCCTTCAGCGGACTCTCCATCAAAACCCGGGAAGACCAAGAAGCAAAAGAAAAGAGAGAAAAGGATCTTTACCGGTGCATACCCTGCTCAGGTCGATGTTCACCCATGGGAAACAGACCGGGAATTCCGAGCCACCCAGCAAGAGGATCCCGTATTGCAGGAAGCCTGGAATCGTGCCCTGGACAATGAGGACCCACTGCAAGTAGGTCCTTACTTCTTTCGAAAGAATGGACTCCTCTACAGAAAAGGGGAGCCACAGCTCCCAACCCAGTTAGTCATTCCAGGATTGTTCCGGGACAAAGTCCTGTATCTGGCCCACAGTCACTTGCTGGGAGGGCATTTCAGTGATGAAAAAACGGGGCAAACAATTCTTGAAAAGTTCTACTGGCCGGGCGTACACGGTCAAATAAAACGCTATTGCAGGGAGTGTCCGGTCTGCCGGAGAAACAGCCGGTATCGCCCCCCCCCCCCGAGTTCCTCTCCAGCCCCTTCCTCTTATCGATGCGCCTTTCTCCCGAGTAGGCATGGACCTGATAGGACCTCTGCTACCCTCTAGGACGGGTTGTAGGTACGCTCTGGTGTTGGTAGATTATGCTACCCGGTTCCTGGAAGCCGTCCCTTTGAAACAACCCACTACCCAAAACATCGCCAAGGCCCTCATCTCCATATTTAGTAGAGTAGGGTTCCCTCGGGAGATCTTAACAGATCAAGGTACGCCTTTTGTGTCCTCCCTCATGCGTCAAGTATGCGCCCATCTGGGTATTAAACAGATAAGGACTTCGGCGTATCACCCCCAGACAGACGGGTTGGTGGAGCGTTATAACGCCACATTAAAGACCACCCTTAAGAAGCTCCTGGGCCTTGAGAGCAAAAGGTGGGAGGAGATGCTTCCCCTTGCCCTCTTCGCCATCCGTTGCAAAGTGCAAAGTAGCACCGGGTATTCCCCATATGAATTGTTATATGGACGAGCCCCAAGGACCCTATTAGACATGGCTCGCGAGGCCTGGGAAGCTGAGCCAGATCGTACCCGTCCCCTCCCTGAGTATGTCGACAATCTCCGAACCCACTTAACACAGATCAGTGAAATAGTGAGACAGAACATGGTAGCCTCTCAGGTCACCCAGAAACAACAGTATAACAAAGGAACCAAGGCCCGTTCATTTAAACCTGGAGACCTGGTATTATTACTTCTGCCCTCCTCGGACCATAAACTATTGGGGCAGTGGCAGGGCCCATTCCCTATCATAAGACAGGTGACTCCCGTCACCTACGAACTCGATATGGATGCCACCCGAGGGGTCACCCAGATCTACCATGTTAATCTGTTAAAGAAATGGGAGGGGCCCCTCCCTGTCCTGACAAGCACTCCCTCACTTCCCTTTGAGGGCTGTATAGATCCAGACCTCCCTGAAAGGAACAAACAGGACCTTAGACGGGTCTTGTCCTCTGTTCAATCAGTGTTTTCTTCCCTACCCGGACACGCCACCATCGTGGAGCACGCAATCCACACAGAAGCAGGGAAAACAGTGCGACAAAGACCCTACCGGATCCCTGAAGCACGAAGAGCAGTCATAAAAGAAGAGACGACCCAAATGTTGAAGATGGGTATAATCGAACCGTCCAACAGCAGTTGGAATTCCCCAATCGTTCTAGTACCCAAACCCGATGGCTCTACTCGTTTCTGCATCGACTTCAGGGAGGTGAACAAAACCTCTGCCTTTGATTCCTATCCCCTACCTCGAGTAGACGAGATGGTGGAGCGTATAGGCAAAGCCAAATATATCAGTACCCTTGACTTGTGCAAGGGGTACTGGCAGATCCCTTTAAAATCCGAAGACAAGCCGAAAACGGCTTTTTCAACCCCTGAGGGTTTATTCCAGTTCAGAGTGATACCCTTCGGGCTTCATGGAGCCCCGGCAACTTTCCAAAGGGCGATAAACCTGGTCTTCCGACCCCATGCCAGCTATGCCGGGGCATACCTAGACGACATAGTCATTTATAGCGACAGCTGGGAACAACACCTACACCATTTACAGACAGTAGTACACTCCCTTGGTAGTCACGGCTTTACCATCAACCCCGCCAAGACCACCTTGGCAGCCCAAAGCGTGAAATATCTGGGTTATCTGTTGGGGGAAGGGGTCATTCGTCCCCAAAACAATAAGATCCAGGCCATTCACTCCATACCCTTCCCTCACACCAAGAGAGAACTTCGTGCCTTTCTCGGGTTGCTGGGGTATTACAGGAGATTTATACCCAACTTTTCCCAGATAGCCGCTCCCTTGACAGACCTGTTGAAAAAAACCTCCAGAACCGAAGAGAAGTTACAGCAACCCACTCCCCAGCTGCTGCAGGCCTTCGACCTACTCAAGCAGTCCCTGTTGTCAGAACCCGTGTTAATCAGTCCTGACTACTCACAACCTTTCATCCTGCAGACAGACGCCTCCGATCAGGGTTTGGGGGCAGTCCTGTCACAGAAAGATGCAAGAGGGGTCGAAAAACCGATTTTGTATCTCAGCCGTAAGCTCTTCCCACGTGAGCAGAACTATGCGGTTGTAAAGAAAGAGGCTCTAGCGATTAAATGGGCTGTGGACAGTCTCCAGTATTATTTAGAGGGCCGTGAGTTCCTCTTGTATACGGACCACGCCCCGCTTGAGTGGATGGCCCGCAACCGGGGCCACAACGACCGGGTTCTTAGGTGGTTTCTTTCTCTACAGCCTTTCCGTTTCAGAACACTACACCGAAAGGGACTAGACCAGGGCAATGCCGATTACCTCTCACGTTATCCATCTCCTTCCAACCCTACTAGTAAGACAGCTAGGGAAAGGGGATGTGGAAAAACAGTAGTCCCTACCTCGGAAGGGCGGTCTAGTCAGGGGTCCCGCACCCCCACAACGGGACGAACAGCGTCCCTTGGTCATCGGACTTCCTCTCTTCGCCCACAGGATCCGCTAACCCACGGAGACCCGGAAACAGACAAATAGGATACCGGAAGTGAAACCCCTGTAGGTGAACCGGAACCCGACCCATCCGGAACCGGAAGCACGCCCACTGCAGTCCGCCGGGAACATAGAAAAGCCGGGAGGACAGACGAAGCATCGTTCAGCCCAGCGGACTCGTGGCAGGAGACAGCGAACGGCGCGGAACCCCCGACGGAGAGCGGAGAAAAGGCGGAAAGCGGAGAGGAGAACGAGGAAGAGGACCTGTGGTCGGAGGACTGGTGGCGATCTCCGGAGGTGGCTGGAGAGCGTCCGCAACTCGGATGAGAGTTGCGGCGGGGCACGTGAGTACCCTCTATCCTTTCTCCGTGTCCCTTAGTGTAAATATTGTAAATACCTGTAAGCCTTGTATATAGACCCTCACGAGCACACCACACTAGCCTTAGTAAATAAGTGTAGTATCACGGGCACTGTATATATACCCCCGCACTTATCCCGGACACCTTCAATCACTCTACCCCTCCCGCTTTCTTATTGGTCTTATCCCCTCCTACCCTTCCAACCTTCCCCATGTTCATTTTCTGGCCCATTCACTCCCCGGTGAAGGTGGAAGTACTCGGTAGTCCTTACTGGACTGGACTAACCCCTGTACTCTCTCTCCCTTACATATCTCCGAGGAGCCCCATCACCCGGTCGTACCCTGATGACAACAGCCCCGCAGAGGACTACAACCAAGACATCTACCCTGCATCAGAACCCACCCGGCTCGACGCTTCCCTCCGGAATTCCTTCCTGTACCTCTGTTGAACAAGACTTTGTGTGCATTACCAACGAATAAATCCTTAACCATAGCTCACTACATTCGGCCTCCCAGCCTGTTATTCCGGTCCGCCCAGCCCACAACTCCACAATCACATAGAAAGGGTAAGCCAGAGGGAGTAACAGGATCTCTAATGCTCGTGTGAAGGGTAGGCAGAAGAGATCTACTCGTAGTGTTTGAAGAGTAAACGGAAGGGATTTACTTAGTGGGTGAAAATTATCTTTCCTTTGAATTTAGTCACTCAGGCACAGTGGCGAATGTTTCTTCGTTGTTTATTAATGAAATGAGCATTTTAAAAGGTGAAAAGAAATAAGTTCTCGTATTGCCTTGCAAAGAGGAGAGTTAGTTGAGAAACTGCACTGACGTCACCTACAGCCGCGCTGGTATTGGTTGAGACAGCGGGAGTGTAGCAGAGGTAAAAATTGTAAAGGAAGAGTGAGTACAGAAGCGTGAGAAACACGTCTCATGAAAAAAGCAGCGCAACTATTGGCTGAAATTATTTTAAATCTAAATTCTGATTGGTCATTGAAAAATAAGAAACGCGTAGGTATTGGAAGAAATTTTGTAAACAACCGAGTGTCACCTCATAGGTTTAAAATTCAAGTTATGTGGCATTTAGATCCAGGATTCATAGGAAACTGACCTGATAGAAAATACCTAGGTTTTGCTAAAATCTCGTTATTCAAGAGAGTTAAGCCCACATCATACATGATGGTTGAAAGGGGCTATCACACCTGTGTGTGGTTAGAGAATTGGTTAGAATACACCAAAGATGACAGAATTTTAGCATTTCCAGAACATGGTACCTTTAATGGCAGAATTTTGTATAATTTGAGAAATAGCATGAATGAATTAGACCCCAGACCAAGATTAACGCAGTATGAGGCACTAGAAGAATGGGAAATTGAAGCATTTGAGCGAGACAGACCAAGAAATGACAGAGGTATGAGTAAGTTTTACCCAAAGTTTCCACGTGAGACTAGAGATAAGCAAATGAAACAATGGAGACAGTCCATGATATTGGAAGGGTTGTATCCTGTATTTACTCAAGAAAACCTGTCACGAAGTAAAAGCACAGAAAAAACAAGAAATTTAATGATTACCGATAATCCAGAAGATGATTATTTGGAGGATTTGTTAACCTCTTCGCTGCTGATGACGAGCTTAGCTCGTCATCAGCCACGGTGGTCGTGTGCTGATGACGAGCTGAGCTCGTCATGTAACGCGGCTTTTTGAAATTTGCCGCACACAGCGGGAAAAGCCGCCGCAGCGATGCGGTTAATGAAAAATCCGCTACCATAATATGAGGAACCAAGCACAATTACTCCTAGTGCTCCATTATTGAAACCACCTTTAATACCACAAGTACTACATGAGACCTCATTAGAAAAGGTACTTCAGGATAGAGAGAGAGAAGCATTAAATAAACAAAGAAGTGAATTAATTCAGAAATGTTCCCAATTAAATACGAGTCCTGAAGCCCTAACAATTTCTGTTGTTCCTTTGTATGGAGATAAGCAGCCTGGTCCTAAAACTCCTGTTTTAACTACACCTGTAGTACAGCCAAGAAAAGAAACGGTAATAGTGGATGATCAAGCAAGTGAATGTGGGTCGGTAATTTCCCTTATGGGTTTACCTATAAGAGAACCTGAAAGGAGCTCAGTTGGGAAAAGCACTCCCGGGAGCTCTAGAGAAGTGCGAATGGAAACACCAACAGGAACAGTAAATGCAACAGTAGTTACCCCAGAAGAATTAGAGAGATGGACTCGAGAAATAGATCAGCCAAAATAGCAACCACAAGTATTGGATATATTCAAATTAAGGGTTGAATTAGAAGAAATTATGGCAAGAAATGTGGGTTTAGAAAGGTTGAACACATTCAACGAAGATGAATTGTTGTTTATAAGTGGAAGTATTACACGGAACACAAGAGTATTTCATGAGAAATTAATGAATATGGCACTTGAAATGGGAATTGATATTGGTAAATTGAAAGTACTACAGAGACCTTACCGAGTTGAATTCACTGAAAAAGATTTGGAAAATATGAATGTGTCAGGAAGGAAAGTGCAGATTAAGGAGTTGTTATCAATATTGCAAAAATGGGGTGATTTAGAAATATGGAAAGCTAGGTGGGCAAAGAAAAAGGAGGAGGCACAAGTGAAAAGCATGGCATCAGAGTATATGTTGAAAGAAACTGAAAAAGTGGAAAGGTTTTGTCCAATGAGAGAAGTGCCAGGTGGAGGTTATGTACATGTCCCATGGTCCCGACAGGATATTTTGTCATTTACAAATGATTTTCTGAAAATACGAGAAAAACCTGTAGAATGCTACAGACAAGTCGAAAGGTTTGTAAAAGTTCCAAAAGTACTGTTAAAAGATCTAGATGGGCTGTTTGATATTGTTGTACCTGTCAATTTATGGACAGAATGTAAAATCGCAGTAGACTGGCCAAGTGATGAGTATCCTAGAGACCCAAAGACAGGAGCCCCATCAGATGAAGTAATGAAAAATATAATCAGGTAATACTGTACTTGAAAGGGAAAGTACCTTCAAAAGAGACTGACTGGACTAGAATAGACAGAACTACACAGAATCAAGCTGAATCTGTGCATGCATATTATTAACGCCTCTTAAAAGTTTTTAAACAATATAGTGGTTTGGAGAACATTGATACCAAAGATATGACGCATTTCATCTATCGGTTTGTGTCTGGGCTAAGACCAGAAATTTCACAATGGATAAAAGATCAGAAGATCTGTTGGCAGGCCAAATCTATTGATGAAATACTAAAATATGCAAAATATTGTGAATATTTGTGAAGATGAATTGGACAATAAACGTAAAAATTTAGAAGAAAAGGTCACGTGGGCACAAGTAAAATTAGCAGAGCAACAGGAACTTCAATTGAAAAATAATCAAACTCAAGGAAAGAGAAACATAGGCAAACCAAAAGGAAATTACAACAGAGATGAGGCTAAAAAGAAATTCCCATGTCACGGGTGCGGAAAATTGGGGCATTGGAAAAACAAGTGTAAAGCTAAACTGAATAATAATCCTATGCAAACTAACCCTTTGAATCCACAGACGCAGAATGAAGTGTCAAAGAAAATGAAATGAAATTTGAAATGAAATTTAGGTTTTATATAGCGCATGGCTGCCCGTGAGCGTCCCAGCGCTGGAATTGCAGAACTTCTGAGGGTGAAGTTGGAGAGAGGGAGGAAGTTATTGCGGGAAGAGGTGAGTTTTTAGAAGCTTGTGAAATTTCAGAAGATTGGTCTCAGAACGAAGATGAAATGGCAAAGCATTCCAGGAGGTGGCCGCTGTAACCGAGAAACGGCGTCCTCCAGTTCGGGCTTTTCTGATTTTGTGGACTGTGGCCAGATGACCTTGAGCTGAGCGTAGGGGCCTGTTGGGTCTGTATGGAAAGATCATGTCTTTTAGCATTGGGGGCCCTTGATTTTGCAAAGCTTTATGGGCAGTGCAAAGGGCCTTAAATTTGACCCTTTCGCGGATCGGCAGCCAATGTAGTGCCTTAAGGGCGGGTTTGGCTGAGACTCTGCGAGAGGTCCCAGTAAGAATCCTAGCAGCAGCATTCTGTGTTCTTTGAAGAATGTTGATCGTGGATTCTGGGGCAGCAAGAAAGAGAGCATTGCAGTAATCTAGTCTTGATAAGACTAGACCTTGAACGAGCAATTTCTGTGAAGGTCCTGGAAGTAAAGGGAGGATCTTTCTGGTGGAACGCAGTAGCCCCACACATGTGCCAGCTGTTTTTTTCGCTTGCGTTTTGAGGGATAGGTCCTGTTCAAGCCAAAAACCCAGACTTTTTAATTCAGTCTTGGGTTGAGGGAGGGGGCCTAAGCATGCTGGCCACATGGCGGATGGAAGAGAAGATATTTTATTTCCCAACAGCATGAGCTCAGTTTTCGAGCCATTGAGCTTAAGCCTTGAGGCGAACATCCAGGCATGAATTTCCTCTAGACAATCATGAAGGTTTTTTACCTTGTCCTCTTCCAGGGAAAATGATACGATCATTTGGGTGTCGTCAGCATATGTGACGGCTTTTATCCCAAAAGGGGAGACCACGTCATCCAGGGGGGCCATGTATGTGTTAAAAAGTGTAGGGCTCAATGAGGAGCCCTGGGGGACCCCACACTGGAGAGGGAGAATGTCGGATCGCACATTCCCTTCGCAGACCTGAAATGTTCTGTCTTTTAGAAACGAAGAGAGCCAGCAAAGGGCTGTGCCCCTTACTCCCAAACTGAAGAGGCGCTTAATGAGAGTTTTGTGGTCCACCGTGTCGAATGCAGCGCTTAGATCCAGGAGGATCAGTAACACTGATCCTCCCGAATCCAAGATGCATCTTGCCTCTTCAACTACCTTCAAAAGGGCTGTCTCCGTCCCTTGACCCGGACGGAAGCCTGTCTGTGTGGGACGAAGGAGATTGTTGGTTTCAAGGAAGGCAGACAATTGCTTGTTGACCACCTTCTCTGCAATCTTACTTAGTCCAGGAAGGAGTGAAATTGGTCGGAGGTTGGTCAGATCTGCAGGGTCCATACCAGGTTTTTTCTGAAGAGCTTTAACAATGGCGTGTTTCCAGTTGGGAGGGACCACTCCTTGGTTAAACGAGGCATTAATAAGGTTGGTGGCCAGATGCGAGATGGTGGGTCCAACTTGTTTGAGGATGTGGATAGGTGCTGGATCGTTAGGGGAGCCACTTTTCAAGTCTGAAAGGATTTTTAAAAACTCGTCATCAGAAAGTTGGCTGAAACTGTCTAAAGTTGGGCCACTGACGGAGGCTGATGAGGCGGTCAGGGGATTATCATCGTTTAAAGGAGGAAGTGACTGTAGAATCTTGATTATTTTATTTTGAAAAAAACAAGCTACTTGGTTGCATCTGGCAGCTGTAGGTTGCTGGTTTGGGGGGGTGTTGGGTATAGTGAGGAGCTCTTTAACTATTTTATAGGTCTCACGAGAAGAATTAGAGGCAGCTTTGATTTTTTTATCAAAGAAGGAGGCTTGGGCTGCTTTTCGCGCCGCTTTATAAGTCCTCATCGCTACTTTGTATTCTTCCTTGATGGTGGGGTCCCATGTTTTCCTCCATTTACGCTCATGGATTTTACAGATTTTCTTGAGGTTCCTGAGTTCCTGTGAGAACCATGGTGATTTAAAAGTGGTACTTCTTTTCTTTAAGTCTATCTTCGGGGCGACTATATCCAAGGTGGAGGTGATCCAATTAGTGAAGTTATCGTTGGCTAGCACAGGGTCAGGATCTGCAGAAGGGGTAGATCGTGTCAACTCCTGTGTCCAGTCTTCAAGAGGTATTCTGGACCATAGTCTGTCCCGTTCTCTTGGAGTTTGCAAGTGGCCAGTGATTTTGCTAGTTTGCCACATAAAAGGGATGAGAAAGTGATCAGACCAAGGGAGAGGGAGTGAAGGGCGAGCTTCAATTTTTGTGAGATTGGCAAATAGAGGATCCAGGAGGTGACCCTTAGTGTGGGTTGCCTCTGAGTTAATCAGATGAAGGTCAAGTACTTTTAATTCTGAGATAAGATCCCCAGCAATTTTATTAGTACTGTCCTCAAAATGTAGATTTAAATCGCCAAGCAGGATAAAATTAGGGGTCAAGGTACAAGAAGAAGTGGTGGTATCCAGTAATGATCTGACAAAGTTACCTGTGGCCCCCGGAGGACGGTAAATCAAAAGACCTGACAGGGATTTATTGGGAGTTAGTTGAAGTGAGAAGTGAGCACTTTCACAGTCCTCAATCCCTCCTTCTTGTAGCCTACAAGTGATGGAATTCCTGTAAATAATCGCTAGTCCGCCTCCTATGCCTTTTATTCTGTTTTGATGGTGTATGAGGTAATCCTTGGGTAGCATACTCACAATATCAGCATCTGAATGAGGCGTTAGCCAGGTTTCCGTGAGGAATAGAGTATCTAATTGTAGGTCCTGAATAAGCGTTTTTATCTCTAACGCATGCTTGACAGCCGATCTGCAGTTCAATAATGCCAGACTGAGGCTGTTGGTTGTCTGGTTGGTGAGTATCTCAGGAGCATCGTTATGGAAGGTAATTAAAGGGATCGGGGTTGGGAGTGAATTTGCTGCGCAAAATTGTAGGAGGTAGTCCCTTGTATGTCTAATACGATGCTCGTACAAAACGGGCATAGTGGGTGGCCCTGTGCCCGGCCTGGCCCAGACGGGCGTGCCTTTGGCGCGCCGCCGGCGCGCCGCCGGCGCGCCCGCTGCGCCCGCTGCGCCCGCCCGCTGCGCCCGCCCGCTGCGCGGACGTGCAAGTCCGTTATTTTTATACATGGTAGAGGGGGAGGGAGGAGGGTGGGAGGGGCGGTCAACTGGACCGTCGACCTTCCCTACCCAAGATGGCGGGTCCGTTCGGTGAGGCGATTAACAGCGCCTGTCCCGAAGATGCTGCCTGGCGAAGCAATCTCGCTGCAGGTAAGGGAAAGTCCGAGTCTAAAACAACTGTTTAAAATATATACAATTTTTTAAAGTATCTCGGCTCCAACTAGCGGGTGCTCGGGGCACGACTACCCAGAAGAGCCTGTGCTCCTAATAGTGCTCCGATCAGGGTGTTATTTCAGATTAATTTACAGAGTGCGCAAGAGAGCGCTAAGAGCCCCGGCTTCCGCCTCAGGGTAAAGATTTTTTAAAGTTCAGCAAAAGTCACGAAAGTGTAAGGGACCGCCCTTAAGTATCCAGGGAGGGCGGGAGGGGCGGTCAACTGGACCGTCGACCTTCCCTACCCAAGATGGCGGGTCCGTTCGGTGAGGCGATTAACAGCGCCTGTCCCGAAGATGCTGCCTGGCGAAGCAATCTCGCTGCAGGTAATGGAAAGTCCGAGTCTAAAACAACTGTTTAAAATATATACAATTTTTAAAAGTATCTCGGCTCCAACTAGCGGGTGCTCGGGGCACGACTACCCAGAAGAGCCTGTGCTCCTAATAGTGCTCCGATCAGGGTGTTATTTCAGATTAATTTACAGAGTGCGCAAGAGAGCGCTAAGAGCCCCGGCTTCCGCCTCAGGGTAAAGATTTTTTAAAGTTCAGCAAAAGAAAAGAAACAGCTGCTGAAGGTAATACAGAACCAAATACCCCCTGCACCTATGCCAGATCCTGGAAGCAAAGCAAACTATAGTGTGGATACCACAAATTGTGAGGGAAATGGTAGGAGAGATTCAGTGACTCCACAATTTTTTTTGAGTGACACATTTTTTGGAGAGGACGCCTACTGACGGTGCCTGAGTGGGGAGCACGAGGAGTGCGTACTTGGCGCATCCTTGCCGGTAGATCAGTTAGGTCCATATATTGAGGGAAAAGTTAAGGGAAATGATGTTACCTTTTTGTTGGACACTGGCGCTACCCGTTCTACTGTGAGAACAGCAGATGTTCCAAACCTACCCCTCTCGGGAGGAGCGATCCAAGTAGTGGACGTTTCTAATAAAAAAATTAGTATCCCAGTTACAAAACCGATGGAAGTCAGAATAGGCAATTTTTAAGAAATGCACAAGTTTGTTGTGTGCGATTCCAGTCAGTAAACCTGTTAGATAGGGATTTGCTGTGCAAAATGAATTGTACTATCTTTTGCACTCCAAGTGGTGTTGAAATTCAGACCCCCGATGAAGATGGAATTTATAAATTAATATTGGCAAAACAGGAAACAGAGTGGAAAAAGTAGAGTCGTACAGGACCTTCTCAAAATTAATAAAATTTTGTCCCATGCTGTCTTGTTGTGCCAAACACTGCTGTGATTCTATATCAGATACCATGGGCAGCGGGTTGGTTCACTGTAATCGATTTGTGCCACGCATTTTTCTCCATATCTTTACATCCAGATAGCAGGTATCTTTTCTCGTTTGAATTCGACAGCCATGTCTATGTCTGGAACCGTGTTCCTCAGGGGTACACAGAAAGTCCATCAATTTTTTTATCAGATTTTAAAAAAGTGCCTTGAATCTTTGGTGCTGCCTGGAAAATCTGTATATAGACGACCTATTGCTGGCGTCTAAAGCCCGAAATGACTGTGTAGTGGATACCATAGCTTTGTTAAATCATTTGGGTGAAGGAGGTATAAAGTGTCACCTGAAAAATTACAGTTTTGCACCACATCAGTGAAATATATGGGGCACCAGATAGAAAGGGCTGTCAGAAGGGTTACCACGGAAAGGATCAAAATAATCAAAAACACGAATCTACCTCGAACCCAGAAAGAAATCAGAATGTTTCTTGGAGTTGTAGGTTACTGCAGGCAGTGGATTGTTAGATTTGCAGTCCTGGCAAAACCATTGAAACAAATGGCAAAGAAAAGAGCAAAAGACCTAGTAGAATGGGATGATGAAAGCATGTCATCTTTCTTAAAATAACATGATTGTCTGGGTACAGCTCCAGCCCTGGGAATGCCTGATTACTCAAGAGATTTTGCATTGTTTTGAGATACACAAGACAATTGTGCACTTTCAGTTATAACCCAGACCCATGGTCTAATGAGACGTCCTGTGGCATATTTTTCTTCCACACTGGATCCAGTAGCAACAGCATTGCTAGGATGTCTAGAAGCAGTAGCTGCAACTTGCATGAGTCTCGATCAAAGTGAGTCTATTATTATGGGACATTCAGTGACTGTATACGTCCCACATGCAGTTGTGATTTTGTTGACAAGAACCAAAACCCAATATCTGACTCCTAGTCGGCTGAGTAAATATGAACGAATTCTTTTAGGTGCATCAAATGTGACTATTACTAGGTGTAACATTTTGAATCCAGCAACGCTGCTGCCTGAATCACATTTTGCAGAAGTCAAAAATGAAGTCGAACATAATTGTATTGATCTGACAGAAAACGGTACCAAATCTCGTCCGGACATAAGAGAAGAAACATTAATAGATTCTGAACATGAGTTATTCGTAGATGGCTCTTTCATGCGACATGAGGAATGAGGTTTGAGTGCTGCATATGCTGTATGTACTTTATGGGGTCCAGTTGAAGCATCCTATTTACCTGGAGTCAAATCTGCACAAGTAGCTGAACTAATTTCATTGGCAAGGGCTTGCAAAATTGGGAAAAATGTGAAAGTAACCATTTCTACTGACAGACAATACCGCTATGTAGTTGTGCATGACTTTGGCCAACTCTGGATGCAAAGAGAGTTTCTGCCTTCAAGGTACTCCTATTAAAAATGGTCATTATGTAAAAGACTTGCTAGAAGCAATTCAATTACCAAAAGAAGTGGCTGTGGTCAAGTGTGCTGCTCACCAATTTGAAATGACAAAGTGACAGCAGGTAACCGATATGATGACCAATTAGCCCAACACTGTGCCAAACATAAAATGACAATAAATAAGAAAATTGATGCATGTGGAAACAGCTGCCAACTTATGTTGCTTCAAGGTGTGAAAACTTTGGAAGAGGTGAGAGATTTGAAGAATGAGGCAGAAACTGAGGAAAGGGAAGAATGGAGAAAGATAGGTTGTCAGAGAAGGGCTGAAGATGGTGTTAATATTTACCTTGATGGCAGACCTGTGTTACCAGACTGTATGCTTGCTCCTATGGCTAGGATGTACCATGGAGATTCCCACCTAGGGCGGGATGCTATGTTGCGATTATTCAGACAATCATGGTTTAATGCAAAATTCAGGAACATAGCAGTAGGTATTTGTAGCTGAAGGTCTTTGCCAAAGATGTTTAATTTGTCAGCAAATTAATCCTGGTAAGAGAACTGTAATTTGCCCTGGGAAGATTGGGAAAGCAGAAGGTCCATTCATAAGACTACAAATTGATTTAATCCAGTTACCACCCGGTCGAGGAATAAAATACTTTCTTGTCATTGTCTGCCTATTTTCAAAATGGGTAGAAGCATACCCTACAAAACAAAATGATAGGATCACTGTAGCTAGACTCCTACTCAGAGAGTTGATACCACGTTTCGGTTTTCCAGTAACGACTGAATCAGACCGAGGTACTCATTTTAATAATGAAATAATAATCAAATCTGTGAAGCATTCAAAATTGAGCAAAAGCTGCACTGTGCATACCCGCCAGAGGCTTCTGGAGTGGTTGAACAATTGAATGGCACAATAAAATCAAGACTAGGAAAGATATATGCATCTACAAAATTAGAATGGCCTGATGCTTTACCTCTTGTTCTGATGGGACTCAGAAGTATTCCAGACAGGAAAATAGGCTTGAGTCCTCATGAAATCCTCATGGGAAGAGCAATGAGGCAAGCATGGGTGCCAGGACATAAGTTGAAAAATATATCTGATGACTTAGTGCTAGAGTACTGCAATGAACTGGCTGACCAAGTGCGTTCTATCTCTCACCAGGTTGGGGAAGACGCTGTCACCAGACAATCAACTCCAGCACATGATCTGATTCCAGGTGACTGGGTAGTGGTAAAGGAACATACTCGAGAATCTTGCATAGCACCAAGGTGGGGAAGGCCACGTCAAGTGATATTGGTCACCACCACAGTTGTAAAATGTGAGGGAATTCTGAATTGGATCCATGCCAGTCACACAAAAAGAGTGAATCAACCTGATGAAACTGAAGCCGAAGGTTGTACAGCTGAAGGGTCTCAAGAAATCGATCCTGAAGTAGCTGATGAACGACCAAGCACCAGTCAGGATGATCGGATTCCAGTAGTCAACATACCTGCAAAGATCATAAGAACCAGAAGTCAAACTTATCTAGACAGAGTGATAGTAAGGATGAGATAGGTCTAGAAAAACGTACTCAGATTACAGAAATACAAGCCAATAGTAATTCTGATAAGGAAAGATCAATATACTCATACATTTAAGATACCTGTCACAGCTCCAGAGTCTGAGGAGGGACAGATAGGTACTAGGGCGAAGGCTCAGGAGGAAGAAGGACAAGAGATCGAGTTACCTGAGCAGGACCAGATAGGTGTAGAAAAACATGTTCAGGAAGAAGAAGGAGAACAAAGTCAAAGTCAAATTCAGCAAAAACCTGAACAAGGCCAGATTAGTAACCAGCCAGAAGAAAAAGAAGAAAGACCTGGACCTAGTCAGGTACAGAGGTATACAGAGGGTGGCACTGAAATAGATGTCCTAACAACTCGTAAGAGAGGGTCTGAGGGAGGTGTTTAACGACCAAACAGGCAAGTACCCCCTGTGTAACTACTTAAATAACAACAAAGCCTGTAGGTCGAGTGGTGCTGAGATACGAAAATTAACACTGGTGTAATTGCACAAAAAATACTGTAGTGAAAGAAAGGCTATCAACCATTGCTGATTAAGTCCTATCAGCCCACCTGATGACGGAGCCTCATCATGTAGGACTTCTGAACTTAGGTCAATGTGCGATCGCCCAGTTGTATTTTAGCGACGCAACACTGGACCAAAAGTACGGTCACCGCAATTGATCGTACAGAAGGTAAGGCTGATATGTGCAGTGCGAAAATCAAATAAAGTGAAGTGTATTAAAATGGCTATCAAAGCAAACAAAGACCTTTAATAGTGTTTGCCTGGACGTCAGATTAAAAAATAGTGAAATGACAGTGTGAAAAAATCACTATCTAACTTGCTTGGTAGAAATCCAACAGAGATCTATATAGGGCCAACATGTTTCTGCCTTACTGTGAAAAGTCACTGGCATTCGTCAGGGCCAAGCTCTTATCTGCTACTGCAAGGGCACTATCGTATGTGCTATAATAATGAAAACTAAAGATTGAAAAAAAGAGTGATCATTCAAGACCATCCTACCACATCTTCTTAGTATTGCTCAGTTGATGCAATAGGTCTTTCCTGTATAAGAACGAGAAAAGGGGAGAGAACCATATAGACATTGCATATGTATAATCCTCAAAATTACTTCTTCAGCAAATACTATATAGAAGGTGCTATAACTGTGCAAAACCAGTGATAATTCAAAATAAACTCAGACTAGACCACCACTACTTCGTGATAGTCACATACAAAGTGCATAGTGTTATGTCACTAGAAGTTAATCAATATACAAAAGTTTAACACTTACCCATCAATGTGTGGGAAGTAAACCTCACCTCACCCGGAAACTGCTCGGACGAATAAGGCACCGCTCTAAACATATAAAGACAATCTCTATGATAGATGCATGTCTAAAGGATAAGACCTCAGTGTACAGTTTAAAAACCCACTTATTTTCTTATCTGTCTAAAACACGTCCCCCACTGGTGTATTTGATGGCTGCATTGAACGATTAAGGCATCAAGCCCCCTTCAATAAATTTAAGCAGGCGCTCTACAGTTGAGCAATGGCACCTGCTAATGCCTATGGAAACAGCTGGGTAATGTTGCTGTTTCAAGCTATTGGGGAAGTACCCCCCATTATGATCTGTTCCTCAAATAAACGGGCCAAACTCCAAACTACTTAGCCCCTTAAGTCTAAATACCCTGGTCCAAAACTTACCTGTCCGTCGGTACCTCGCGGCAGAATCTCGAGCCGAAGGAGAGGCACCGACGGGCAGGTCGGGCGTCTATTTATAACGCAGATACGTGTCTGATTGTGCACAGCTGTTCACTCGGCTATCATGCTGCACACGCGCAGTGCAGAACCACTACACTCCGCGCATGCGCACAACCAGGCGGTCGTCAAGCGCTCATGCGCGTGAGTGAGTAGGTCTGCGTAAGCATGCTGCGCATGCTCATTGGTCCTGTACTTGCTCTCCTGTCAGAGCCAAGAGGCAAGACACTTGTAAACGATTCTCGCGCCTGCGCATTGAATCAATATTCAGCACTGTTTACCGCGTCTCTGTGGAAACAGAGAAACCACAATTGTTGTTTACAAAAAGCGCCGCGGCGCGACTAGGACAAGTACCATTCTTTCATATTATCTATGCGCGGCAATGGTGGCTAATATAAACCCACCGTGAATTACCTACATAGGTAGCGTAACAACGCGCTGCATGGCCTCAATCAGCAGTAACTGGGTGTGCACTGAGGGAAAAAGGAGTCAAGAAGTTAAGCTTCCCTAAGCCCTTAGACACTAACTTGTAATGTTTACTTATGGTTGGAGATGTGGATAATGATCAATGGTGATTCTATGATCAAGGTGCCTACTGTTTAGGTAAGTAAAGAGATAAGTAAAAATTGTGTGCTAGTAGACCCCAGATTGAACCTGAGAAGTAATGTGTAAAGCGCCTGGTTGTTGTAGTGAGCACCACGAATATGTGGAAATCTCAATCTCAACCGGTAAGCACACCTAATTGTGACAACAAAGAGCACCCAATGACAAATGTTACACTCAGATAGATAACCATGGAATGTTGTCATTCAGTCCATTGACATTGGATTTCAATCTGTAAATCCATCGTTGCTCCTTAACAAAAAGGAAGTGAGAGACATCAGTAATATGTGACGGGATGTATGGCTGTTCCAGCACTACCCAAAACAAGTCCTCAGCTTTATGATTCGCTTCCAGAAAGTGGTTATTGAGGCCTGTAGATTGCTTCCTACATCGAATAGTGCTTTTATGTTCGCTGATGCGAGACTTGATCATCCTCGTTGTATGGCCCACATACTGCTTCTTGCAGGGGCAAGTAATCAGGTAAATCAATTTTTCTGAATTGCAGTTTGTGTGTCTTGTCAGTCTCCAGGGTCTAGTAGTGCCAATGTCTATTAACAGGGTCTTACGTGTCTGTGGGCAGGCAACACAATTCCCACAGGGATAATGACCTTGGACTGGATTACTGTTCCAAAGGGTGTTAGTGATTTGTTTCATCTCACTGCGTGGTCTAGTATGCACCAAATTGTCCCGAATGGATGGTCCCCTTTTAAATGCAAACAGCGGGCGAGGTATTACCCTGCTGCTGTATTTAAAATTTACCAATGCTTAAGTATGATTTTCTTAACTTGATTGGAAGAGGTGGTGAAATAGATGTACCACAATTGAATGAAAATTAGAGGGCATTCGAAGAAGGTCAGAGCACAGTGCCAGCTAAAAGACTCAGAAAGGGAGATAAGTGGCCTGCTTTTCTCAAAAGATTAAAATTTCCCCTTAAAACAGTAAATTAAGAACGAGAGCAAGTAAAAGATATATCAAGTCAAGCTGGACACTCTACAGAACAAATAAGAAGGAGAAGTCCACGACTGAAAAGACTGAATAGCAAGTTCAGAGGCAGTGAATGGACTTACGTCATCCTTGAAAATTTCGAACACTTAGAAATAAGTGACGAAAGTGGTGACAAATTAATTGCTGATCAGACTGACGAAGAAGTGAGACCAACTTGAGAAAATTTACACAGGTTAAAAGACTGTGTAAAAGTTACAAATAGAGGTTAAGTCTCCCTAGTCAGCAATGGCTGATCATACTGTTAATGGAAGACCGAAAAGAAACTGTTTAAAAACATGCTGTAGAATATGCACATGTAGAATAGAATAGTGATAGTACTCATAGTATGGTTAGGACTGACAGTAGCTATTCCTTACCTAATGAGTAGAAACATAAAGAATAAAAGAATAACACTAGTGTACCTGAAACAATAGATGCACCTAAGAAAATCGATACACACGAAAAGGCACTTAGCATTAAACAACAGAAGGTAGATTTAGAAGCATCAGATGAGGAAGGATTACATTATAATAGAATTAAGAATATAACTCACTTAAATGTGTTTGCTAACCTACTAGTACACTATGTAGAAGCTATGGAGATAAATGATTTTTATGTGTGTATGAAATTACCCACATCTGTAGCCGAGGGTGTAACTTATCATCATTTGCCCCTGACTTATGGTATTTCATTTATTATTTTAGCTAGTTTATTTTATAAGAAAGGACCCTTACAGTATTACTATTCTAACTCAGATGTGATATTTTCTGAACTTCCTATACGAAGTAACCTGAATCCTGTACATACTAAGAGTGATGTAACACGTTATATGGGTGAATATTTTCTAACCATAGGTACAATCGATATAGCTGAAGCACACAAGAATAATCAAAATGCTTATTGCATGAAAAAGAGAAAATATTTTTAAATATGGTTGAGAAAAGGAGAGAGAATTTCCAAAGAAAGGCAAAAGACAAAAACCATAAAATCCCTAAATGGGCTGAAAATATAGGGTTCACCTCAAATGGCAAGACTCACACTGCTATGATGCTGGGTTTTGAAAAGAATTGGAAACTCTGTCTCCATAGAGAAAGAACAAGCTATTATAACAATGTATTCATTGGTTCCAGTGAGTTTGAAAACAATTATAAGGTAATTTGGGGTTGGGGTTTCAAAGATGGAACTGAACCTGTATTTCCTGGAATTTATTTTAAATGTGGAAACAGGGCATATTACAAATTGCCAGATCATTGGTATGGGAGCTGTTATTTTGGAATAGTATTCCCAAAGATATATCATGTAAATAAAAACACTGGAAACAATGAAGAGATTAATGGACTAATACGTAGTAAAAGAGCTAGTTTTTCTGAAATTGTAGGTGATATATTTAGTGCATTGATACCTTCAGTGGGAGTGATTCTGAATATACAGAAAATTTGCAAATTGTCAACAGTGGTGGATCGCTTATCGACTGACCCTGCTGGAGGATTCTTGATGATCAATACCAAATTGGTTATGATCAGATCAATGGTTTTACAAAATCGACTTGCTCCTGATACATTATTAGTAAAAGAGGGCGGAGCCTACAGAATGTTGAAGGCGCAACATTGTTGCACTTACATACCAGACAAAAGTGTAGAAATCAAAAAGTATGTAAGGAATATTACACACTTGGAAAGAGTACTCAAACCACTGGAGGTTGATAGTGCATGGAAGAGGCTAACAGATGGTCTCTCGTCTATAGTCTTTCTAATGTAGGAAAAAGTATAGTAGGTAGAATACTGATGCCATTTTCGGGAGTATTTATTTATTTATTTTTATTTATTATTTATTTATTTAACTTGTATAGCGCGTTATAACCACCGGGGTCTCTAAGCGCTGTTTGTCCAGATTACGTAGTGGGGTTTGGCATATACTTGATCTTAACAGTGCACCTAGAGGCTGCCTTGCGGATCTTAGCAATAATTCTTTGGTGCAAATGCTGTAGAAACAAAGGCATATGCAGTAAATAAGAAAGGAAAGAAAAGAAATATTGAAGAAATAGAACTTGAAGAGTTGAATGGAAATGTATACAAGAAAGTGAAAAACTTTCACACGAACAATGAAAAGAAACCAAATAGAAAGTTTGAAGAGATTGAGTTGGGAAAACTGTGAAAGTTGGCATCTGTTTCATTAATTGGTGATGATATAAAATATCATCAAAGAGGGGATTGATGGAGCAAGGTTTCGCACGTAGAGCGACTTGCTCGGATTAAGCCCTCTCAAAATAACTATTAATGTAATAATAAACATGTTTTGTGTACTAATAATTGCACCACACAACGTTATCAGCATCTAGGGGAAGCTTGTCTATGTGCTTTTACTAACCATTATCCGCTTGCATTAAAATGGCTGCTGCTACGCAGGATTTTCTACTGCGCATGCGTTTGTCATACTCACGTGACATGACGTACTACCTTGCTTGGAGTGAAACTTTTGCTTGTGCGCGCTAGAACTAAGATGGCTGCTTTGTGTTACAGCATGCATGAAGCTTGCACCGCTGCTTTTGCTAAGCTGTTTGTTTTGCCCAAACACTAAAAGCAATAGTTAAATTAAAATAATGGGACTAGAGTAGAGATAAGTTGTATGCAGATCATTAATTTATTTTTTTTGTTCTAAAACTGTTTCTTTTCTACTTTGCTACTAGCTCATGTTTGGGCCCGAGATGTATCTGTAACTCCATTTTGAAACCCACACCGCACATACGCACCAGAATCCAGAAATACTCAAGGCATGGCATTGAATGAATGCCAAGGACAGTCTTGACTGAGATGCGCCTGGGAAAACCACCTCCTGTCCCTACGGAGAGGAAGCCAATATTGTTAACATTGTATTTGTTAATGGAACATTCATTGTTGGGTGGAATAAACGGGCATGGGAAAATAAATTGATGCTAATTTCAATATTCAAGAGAAAAGTTTCATTCTGGTATGGTGTGATGACCTCTCCTCGTCTTTTGTCCAATCAAAATTGGGAATCCTTACATTTGCAACATTGGGGGGTGGTACACTGGCCTACAAAATAGTATAACTACAGTAGGCTTAGCTAGTTAATTTGTCTGACTTGTCGAAATAGCTTACCTGTCACTGACCCAATGCAATCAATAGGTGATCGAGAACAGAGTTGCTGGCGGAACACTCCGTCAGAGGATTCGATAACCCAATCGGGGTTCGGGAGTTTGGGATGCTGGCGAAGCACTCTGTCAAAAGATTTGCTGACCCAATCGTGGTTCAACTGTTAGCTGCAGAGAGGGTCCAACGTAGGCGTTTGCCCTTTAGCTGTAGGTGCCGGTTCTAGCCTGAGGTGGTCCTGTCCTGATCCAATTTGGTCCATACTTGTCCTGATTCTGGTCTGCACCTGTTCTATCATTGCTGGCATCTGCACTTCTGGGGTTTCTGTCCTTTATCCCAGCCCGTGGCCATGGTGGGTCTTTACTCCATTCTAGGTAAATATAAAATGTGGGTATTTCAACGTACGTTTCCCTTTTCTATCCCCTTCCTTTGTTTTAATGCCAAAAATAAGTTCTATATCTGCTTTGCATATTATTGTTCACATTATTATTCTCATAATTGAAAGAATCTTAGTCAGTAGTGTATGAACTGTAACATTTGAAAACTTACATAGATAAAAGGCTAAACTTTTCCCGAGTCTGTGGTTATTTTATAAATGAAATGCTATTATACCTATTATTGTAACATCCCTTGATCCCTTAGGTCCCTAGGTACTAGTGACAAGGATTGGTAAGTCTATGGTATAGGACCCAATAAGTAAAGTTTATAAAATTTGATAGAGTGTAATGATTAATGTGTTTATTGAGCCTAGGTAAGTATTTGGTAAAAAAAAAGTGGGTTCACCCCTCCTCTCTATCAAAGTGATGTAGTGTGCAGATACTGCTCCTTGTTTAACGAAGACTCAGAAGCAGGATGGTGCAGTTACAATCCATATTTATTATTAGCCAACACAGTGAAGAAGGATATGTAGAGCAGGAAGGGGCGACCGTCGGGCTTCCACAAGTAACTGACTCTAAACTGTCAGCTAGACGTTCTAGAAGACAAAACATTAAACACAACACCTTGTGGTAAAGGTTTCAAGAAAGGCACCAACGACTTTGTAGTGGAATAGCACAACTAACACAAGAGGTGTTGTCAAGTTGCTTTATTAGTAAACACAAAGGGCCCGCAGGGAGCGGGAACAACAACAGCAGTCACCACGGGAGTAAGCTGTCATCTGTCTGACAGTTACGGTGACGTCATATTAATATGCACTGGACGTTCTATGGTGACACCGAGTGATGTCATATCATAGATAAGGAAAGCATACTATGCAACATAACCCCCCGCATAACAACAACGATAATAACATGTACAACATCTCCCTTTTTCCATAAGAAAAACAAAATTAGTACACTCTACTCCATAACATAGTCATTAAATCTTTTGGGCAAGCTGATAACTCTACCCCCTCTGGAGGACAAATCCCTTACAGGTTTAATTGCTGTGTCTCTCATGCATGCTGCAGTAGGACTAGTTCCTTCTTTACATGGGCCTACCATAGAGTCTTCCTGAGCTAGAACCGTGTCCCCACTTTCAACAATGGAACTTCTTGAACTTTCTCCTAACATCGAAGAATATCTGGGGCTGACATCAGGATTCGATTGGTTTTGACTTTCAGATATGTCTTCCCATTCGAGTACACTATCGTTAAGGTTCTCTTCTCCTTTTTCCACGTTTCTCATAATTATCTTTTCTTGTCCTTGTTTAAGCCTCACCACATCATCTTTACTGCGCCATCCTTCATTTTCTATGTACACAGCACCACCAGAAGTCTTACCGATCATCATGGGTTTACTGAACTTGGTTTCTCCCTTACTCACCAAACCTGGCTTTTTCACCAACACCCAATCTCCAGGTGTTACACATTTGTCTTTTACTCTGTTTATCATAGCAGAGTATGCTTTGGTTTTCATCTGTTTCTTTTCAATGCTCTCTTTCACCTTGAGCTCTTTTTCACATACTTCTCTCGCCTTGATAACTGTTCCTTTCCATCCACCTATTTTTGGTGTTATGATGTTGTTACATGTTCTTCCTCTCATCAAGAAAAATGGGGTATACCCAGTGGCTTCTTTTGGCGTATTGTTGTACGCGTTTATCTTCACTCTTATGAATTCCTTCACATCCATGTCATTTGCAATGGCCATTTGAATCCCTTCTTTAAAGAATCTGTTCATTCTTTCAACTTGGCCGTTGCTCTTGGGGCTGTACAGAGGTGTTTTTTCCTGTGCAATACCCGAGTTTTCTAAGAACTCGATCATCATTCTTGAAACTAATTGCGATCCATTGTCTGACACTAGGACCTTTGGTTGACCCTCTTTGTCAAATTTTTTTTTTTTTAACTTTATGACCACTTCTGTCGTAACCACATTCACAAATTTATAACATACCCATTTTGAATAGTAGTCTGTCAACACTATCAAGGATTTGCACTCATTAGGCAATATGTTGAATGGTCCTGCAAAGTCTATCGCAATTTTAGCCCAAGGTCCATCTGGGATTTCTACAATTTGCAGTTCATTCTTCTCAACCCTCGAATGCTTATCTGATTTTAAGCATTGCTCGCATTTATCCACATAGTTTCTTATCTCATTATCCACGCCTGGCCACCAATAATGCATCCTTAGAATGTTTTTTGTGGCGGTGGTCAGATGTGGACAACAAGGACCCCCTGGGTAGCGTATAGACTCCTAGGGCAGGGTAGCAACTAGTGTGAGAAAAATTCCCAGGACATCTAACAAAACCAGTGAACACTTGGGGTAGGTCAGTAATCAAGCAGGAAAATCAAGAATATAACAATATTTAACTAAAATATATATTTTTAATGAATCTTTGTTTAAAAACAACATATAAAATAGGATCACGAGACCAAACAGATTAATCAGGGTAAAAAATAGGTCAATCATATACAATTCTAACGGTTAAGCATAAAATCATACTTAATACAAAGCAAAGAACACATAAATACATATAATATAACAGGTTTCTTTTTTTTAAAAAAAGGGAGAATGAAAACTCGACGCGCGTTTCGGCAGCGAACCGCCTTCTTCAGGAGACCTAAGATAAATCCTGAAAATACATGTGTAGAAAGAGAAAAAATGTCTATTAAAATACAATCTATATAATACAATCTTAAAAACGTGACATTCCTTACTATCACACTGACCCTCCATAACAATTTGTTCACTTGGTGGCAATAAATGGCCGACAGATACTTATGGATTGTACAGTACCACCTAACTAGACTGGTTCAGAGATATATTCTTTGGTAGCACATACTTAGTAGCATAGTCATACATCGCTATATACTAGCTATCTCATAAATATTACATTCTTGAACTCCATTGTTGGAGGTTGACAATATGCACTGAATTGATACATCTTGTTCTAATTCCTAATTTAAGGTACACAAGAATGTTCACATTAATTACAAGATTACTTACACAACATGGACGCTCTATCCATGCAGTGGCATCATTAGAAGGTAACTCATTCAATGATGGGATAACGTAAAATAGGTTTCAAGGAGAGGATATTCCTGATGGTAAAAGATAGAACAGAACTGAATAAGGCAACGCTAGGGATATGGTTATTTTAGTCCGCCATTAAATGGATCAAACAGCCTGCACAAGACATGTGGATAGTTCTATATTGAAAAGACCTATAGATATTATCTTATAGATTACCCGGTTATTGGTTTAAATTTCTTTATAGACTGTGTAGTTGCATGATTTCTATATAGATGCCTGTTGTTATATGCAGATATAGACCAGTCGTGGTTCTGTCAATTTAGTACAACCATAGATAGCATGCGGTTTATTCAAGTCCTAGAACAATGCGGCATTTATAGATAGATAATGCGTCAAACAAAAGGAAGAGAATACCTTCGTATTTTTAATGAATGGGGCGCTGTACGTGGCGTAGATGCAGAATGATTTAAAAAGCGGTGGTCACAGTGATAC
Organism: Lissotriton vulgaris; assembly: GCF_964263255.1. NCBI lineage: Eukaryota > Metazoa > Chordata > Amphibia > Caudata > Salamandridae > Lissotriton > Lissotriton vulgaris. Next base: position 1,158,863,626 of record NC_141685.1, read on the forward strand.
TGGTGAGATAAAGAAAATTTCATATAGGTGCGTAAAAAAATGCCAATATTACGCGTAAAGTTACATGGGTCTAATGAATACTATTATTGTGATAATTCTCTAGAATTTCATATGTCCTCGGTGTCTCTAAATTCTTACCTTAAAACAAGCTAGTCGTGCACGGACAGAAATATAGTCCTGTTCCGTTACGCAGAGTGTTAGGGTCCTAATTCCCCAGGTATGGTTAATCAATTGTATCTGTAAAAAATATAAATATATATATACTATAATGGCCGATTATTGAAATATAGGCTTTCATCGCTGGGGATAGTACGGGGCATACCATATTCGTATTCTTAAGGTATCTATTGTTTATTACCTTAAAATCGTGGGTAGCGCGTGGGCAGCAGAATGGTGCTGTTCCAACGTTAAAATCTGAGGTGATCCAACTTCCGCAAGAAGATATTTAGCTGTTGTTCCTACGAGGCAAATACCGATAGGGAAACAGTCATGTTATTTAGTACTAGAAGACCCGTATCTATGGCAGGGTAAGAACGTAAAATGTATAGTTTACACGTCTCTACCACATACCACGGCCGTCTATTTCTTACCTTGCGGAAGCGGTCGTCGTGTGGACAGCAGAATGGTGCTGCTCCGTCGAACGTGTTGTGGGGACCCGACCTCCACGGAATGCGAAGATCCCCGATCGGTCATGGGATTCCTATTTAAACCTTATTTTCGCGCGCAAAAATTACATAGGTGATGCCTAGATGACGGACTATTCTAAAGGAAGCCTAAACTTACTCATCCCATTCCAAAATGGCGCCTAAGTGAATAACGGGATTTTTTACTCGTTCCAGATTTTTTTACTAACTTTTAAAAAAAAAAGGATCATTTATCTTTTATGGATAGGTATTATGATGCCCAAAGGGCCCAATATTGTGGGATCTTATTTAGCCTAGATTTTATACCGTCAGGTTGATCATGTTTTTATCGATCTTCGTAAACCTAAACAAAGGACTATTCGGGAGATAGGACAACTGTACTGTCCCCGAATTAACATGGCGTCTGCATATCATCCAGCTAGTCTGGTTTTTTAGAAAATGTTCAGTTATTTAAAGACAATAGCGTTGCCATAATGCTTAAGTGTTTAAACATTACACAGCCCAATAGTGTAACACATAAAATTATTAAGGCATCATAATTTGTTATTTCGATAGGTCATTGTGAATTATCTGTTCATATTCATTGTATTGTTGTGGGAAGCAGTTATTTAAATTATCAGTAGGGTTATATTAAAACTGCGTAGAGATCCAAAGGCTACTATACATGCAGAGTCATAGCCAGTATAGATATTCTCAATAACTGGCAAACGTGACTTATAGTTAGCATTCAGTAAAAGGAGTCTATATAAATGGCGATATAAATGGCTATAGAATATATGTACTCCTAAGGGCTGGGCTATTTACGACAATTACAGAATCGCATTCTCCCAGGGAATCTCGGCATTAAGGCCCTTCTTAAAAGTTCCCAGGGTGAAAATCCAGAACACTTCCCTTTTCTTTCGTACCAAATCGCCACCTTTGGAGTTAGGGAGTCTAATTTTCTCCAAAATGCGCCATTTAAAATCGTCTGGCGCATGATGGTTCTCATTGAAATGTTTCACTAACGGGGCTAGTTGTTTATTTGTGCGGATAGCTGACCTGTGTTCAGTAAGCCTAATGTTAACCGACCTCGAGGTTTCTCCGACGTATCCAAGTTGGCATGGACACAGGATAAAATAGATACAGTTCATGGCCTTACAATTCCACATGTCTTGAGCAGAAGCCTGACAGCCATTATGTGTAAAAGACTCACCTTCGATAATGCCACTGCAGGATTTACACGATGAGCATTTGACTGTGCCTCTAACAGGGAAATTGTTGTTGATCGATCTCTGTAAGAATTCAGATTGAGTATTCGTAGATGTAAAACGAGAGTGAACTATAAGGTCCTTGAGGTTCTTATTTCTCCTGTGAGCAAAAATAGGCCTCTCTAGTTTATTACTAGTCGGATTGGAGTTTAGGATATGCCAGTTAGAGTTGACAATGTGTCTAACTGTCTTATCGAGGGTGGAATGCTTTGTAATGCATACCAACTGGTCTTTAATTGCTGGTGTCTGTCTTCGTTTTTAGGAGGTGGTCTCGATCGTAAAATCTCGCACGTTTATATGAGTCTCGTATTAATCTATGAGGATATCCTCTGTTGATGAATTTCTGTCTCATTATTAGTGCTTGGGTATCAAAGTCTGAGAGATTAGAGCAATTCCTCCTGACTCGGAGAAATTGGGAAAAGGGAATGCTCTCCCTTTGGCACCGTGGATGAAAACTTTTGAAGTGTAATAAAGTATTACGTGCTGTGGGTTTGGTAAATAAATCAACGACAAGTTGATTATTCTGGTCCTTGATGATGATGTCCAAAAACTCGACTTGAGTTTCACTGTATTGGGCTGTGAATTTGAGATTCACATCTGTTAGATTGACCCACTCAAGAAATTCAAGGAGTGAGTCTTTCCCATTGGTCCAGATAAAGAAGATGTCATCTATATATCTGGACCAATGGGAAATAGACTCATAAAAGGGGGCAACCTCATTGTGTATGAATCTGGTTTCAAACGCTGCCATATAGATATTAGCAATCGAGGGGGCCACAGACGCCCCCATGCTGACGCCTTTGACTTGGCGGAATAGTGAGTTACCAAACTCCACAATATTCTCTGAAAGGACAATTCTTAGTAAGTCAATAAGGAAGTCTTTGGGACATGAGATGTTATAGGCATCAATAAACCAACTAGTTGCTGATATTGCTTCCTGCTGTGGGATGTTACTATACAGCGCTTCTATGTCCATTGTCACCAAAAGATGTTTATTGTGATCAAACGGTAGATTCTCTATCTTTGTTATCATGGCGCCCGTATCTCGAATGTAGGAAGTGATTTTGGGCACATGAGGGCGTAAGTAGGAGTCAATAAATTTGGACAGTGGTTCCGTATTGGTTCCAATTGTGGAAACAATGGGTCTGTAGGGCGGGTCAAATTGGTCTTTGTGAATCTTTGGCATGCCGTAAATGCATGCGGTTTTATGTTGGTGGTTATTAAGGTAATCGAATTCTTTTTGGTTGATGTCTCCTGACGAGAGTGCTGCAGTTGTTAGATTATATATTTTTTTAGAAATAGTATTGATTGGATTTGTTCTTATCTTAGAATAGGTGGTACTATCTGACAGCATGTTTAACATTTTTTGTTCATATTGTGTACTGTCTAACAACACTATACCTCCGCCTTTATCGCAGCTCTTTATTATTAGTTTGTTGTCCTTTTTCAGATTTTGTAGAGCTTCTGATTCATCTCTACTTAGGTTATAAATGGGTTTTGGGATAAATCTAAGTGATCTTTCTAATTGTTGGAGAACCACCAGTTCAAAGCTCGCGACTTCTGGTCCTAATTGGTCCAAAGAAGGGTTAAAGGTAGAGGGAAGTGATAACTGGCTCGAGTACTGGGTTATCTCATTAGTGTCTATAGTAGAGGCTGCGAAGTACTTTTTGAGTCTAATTTTTCGAAAAAAGGAGATAATGTCTTTTTGTAGTTCAAATATATTTACTTGCGCATGAGGGACATATGAAAGACCTTTCGAGAGTAATGATTCGGTAGAGATGTCTAGATGTTTGGAAGACAGATTAAAAATGGGAATCACATCCCCTGACCCCAATACTGTCGATTGCGCGTTTCGCGGATGAACTGGGGTTCCTGTGGTTGATGTTGGTATTGTTGATGTTGTTGGGGATGATGATGGGCCTGCTGGAAATTGCCTCTCGATTGATTCTGAAAATGGACTCTCGGTCTGCCTCGACGTGGGCCCCGGTTGGCTAAAAAAGGCTGTTTGGCACGAGGTCCATTTTGTTGGTTATAATTGTCTGCCTCATAATAGTTACTACTACCTTCATTCTCTGAGTCAGAGGAGTCTGTAAAATTATTCACTCTCTGGGGGGTGGGTCTGGTTTCATCACTGTAATGATTTTGTTTATAGAAGTCCTGCCTTAAATAAGGGTAGGTGCCCTCCAGTGTATTATAGCGTTTGTCTTTTGTTAACTTATCGTTTTTGCGTTTATTTAGATATGCGCTGAATGACTCTATTTCTTTGTTGGCCTCTTCGATTTTCCTCATTGCTTCGTCTACACTTCCAGAATTTTTAAGTTTAGTCTCTAGCTCATCGATTTCTTTTTTGATTTCTGCAGCTAATTCTTTAGCAGTTTCAATAATGAGGATCATAAGATCGCGGGAGCACCTGTTGGCAATAAGGCTCCACTTCTCAAGAAATGGCCTGTGATGGACAAAAAGACCTGGGATGTTACGTACTCTGAGCCCCATGGGGATAATACCATTCTTAAGATATGCTAATATAAATTCCCCATGAGCTTCCATGCGTGTTAATTTCTTTTTGAGTTCAAGTAGTTTTCGACCGTCTTCATTATTGGTTATATTCGGGGTGCCATTGTTGGGGGCTATCGAACTGGTTCCTACTAGAGAGGCAAACACATCATCAGAAAACCCAAAAGTGGGTAATTGTGCCATGTTTAGGATATGGACACAGCCAGAAGTTAAGTTATTGGTCTAGTTGGTACTGACAATCTTTGATAGTAGTTGTAATGATACACAAAAAAGCACAGCCCTACACAGACAAGCTGTGGGTAAACAGATGTGGACAACAAGGACCCCCTGGGTAGCGTATAGACTCCTAGGGCAGGGTAGCAACTAGTGTGAGAAAAATTCCCAGGACATCTAACAAAACCAGTGAACACTTGGGGTAGGTCAGTAATCAAGCAGGAAAATCAAGAATATAACAATATTTAACTAAAATATATATTTTTAATGAATCTTTGTTTAAAAACAACATATAAAATAGGATCACGAGACCAAACAGATTAATCAGGGTAAAAAATAGGTCAATCATATACAATTCTAACGGTTAAGCATAAAATCATACTTAATACAAAGCAAAGAACACATAAATACATATAATATAACAGGTTTCTTTTTTTTAAAAAAAGGGAGAATGAAAACTCGACGCGCGTTTCGGCAGCGAACCGCCTTCTTCAGGAGACCTAAGATAAATCCTGAAAATACATGTGTAGAAAGAGAAAAAATGTCTATTAAAATACAATCTATATAATACAATCTTAAAAACGTGACATTCCTTACTATCACACTGACCCTCCATAACAATTTGTTCACTTGGTGGCAATAAATGGCCGACAGATACTTATGGATTGTACAGTACCACCTAACTAGACTGGTTCAGAGATATATTCTTTGGTAGCACATACTTAGTAGCATAGTCATACATCGCTATATACTAGCTATCTCATAAATATTACATTCTTGAACTCCATTGTTGGAGGTTGACAATATGCACTGAATTGATACATCTTGTTCTAATTCCTAATTTAAGGTACACAAGAATGTTCACATTAATTACAAGATTACTTACACAACATGGACGCTCTATCCATGCAGTGGCATCATTAGAAGGTAACTCATTCAATGATGGGATAACGTAAAATAGGTTTCAAGGAGAGGATATTCCTGATGGTAAAAGATAGAACAGAACTGAATAAGGCAACGCTAGGGATATGGTTATTTTAGTCCGCCATTAAATGGATCAAACAGCCTGCACAAGACATGTGGATAGTTCTATATTGAAAAGACCTATAGATATTATCTTATAGATTACCCGGTTATTGGTTTAAATTTCTTTATAGACTGTGTAGTTGCATGATTTCTATATAGATGCCTGTTGTTATATGCAGATATAGACCAGTCGTGGTTCTGTCAATTTAGTACAACCATAGATAGCATGCGGTTTATTCAAGTCCTAGAACAATGCTGCATTTATAGATAGATAATGCGTCAAACAAAAGGAAGAGAATACCTTCGTATTTTTAATGAATGGGGCGCTGTACGTGGCGTAGATGCAGAATGATTTAAAAAGCGGTGGTCACAGTGATACTGGTGAGATAAAGAAAATTTCATATAGGTGCGTAAAAAAATGCCAATATTACGCGTAAAGTTACATGGGTCTAATGAATACTATTATTGTGATAATTCTCTAGAATTTCATATGTCCTCGGTGTCTCTAAATTCTTACCTTAAAACAAGCTAGTCGTGCACGGACAGAAATATAGTCCTGTTCCGTTACGCAGAGTGTTAGGGTCCTAATTCCCCAGGTATGGTTAATCAATTGTATCTGTAAAAAATATAAATATATATATACTATAATGGCCGATTATTGAAATATAGGCTTTCATCGCTGGGGATAGTACGGGGCATACCATATTCGTATTCTTAAGGTATCTATTGTTTATTACCTTAAAATCGTGGGTAGCGCGTGGGCAGCAGAATGGTGCTGTTCCAACGTTAAAATCTGAGGTGATCCAACTTCCGCAAGAAGATATTTAGCTGTTGTTCCTACGAGGCAAATACCGATAGGGAAACAGTCATGTTATTTAGTACTAGAAGACCCGTATCTATGGCAGGGTAAGAACGTAAAATGTATAGTTTACACGTCTCTACCACATACCACGGCCGTCTATTTCTTACCTTGCGGAAGCGGTCGTCGTGTGGACAGCAGAATGGTGCTGCTCCGTCGAACGTGTTGTGGGGACCCGACCTCCACGGAATGCGAAGATCCCCGATCGGTCATGGGATTCCTATTTAAACCTTATTTTCGCGCGCAAAAATTACATAGGTGATGCCTAGATGACGGACTATTCTAAAGGAAGCCTAAACTTACTCATCCCATTCCAAAATGGCGCCTAAGTGAATAACGGGATTTTTTACTCGTTCCAGATTTTTTTACTAACTTTTAAAAAAAAAAAAGGATCATTTATCTTTTATGGATAGGTATTATGATGCCCAAAGGGCCCAATATTGTGGGATCTTATTTAGCCTAGATTTTATACCGTCAGGTTGATCATGTTTTTATCGATCTTCGTAAACCTAAACAAAGGACTATTCGGGAGATAGGACAACTGTACTGTCCCCGAATTAACATGGCGTCTGCATATCATCCAGCTAGTCTGGTTTTTTAGAAAATGTTCAGTTATTTAAAGACAATAGCGTTGCCATAATGCTTAAGTGTTTAAACATTACACAGCCCAATAGTGTAACACATAAAATTATTAAGGCATCATAATTTGTTATTTCGATAGGTCATTGTGAATTATCTGTTCATATTCATTGTATTGTTGTGGGAAGCAGTTATTTAAATTATCAGTAGGGTTATATTAAAACTGCGTAGAGATCCAAAGGCTACTATACATGCAGAGTCATAGCCAGTATAGATATTCTCAATAACTGGCAAACGTGACTTATAGTTAGCATTCAGTAAAAGGAGTCTATATAAATGGCGATATAAATGGCTATAGAATATATGTACTCCTAAGGGCTGGGCTATTTACGACAATTACAGAATCGCATTCTCCCAGGGAATCTCGGCATTAAGGCCCTTCTTAAAAGTTCCCAGGGTGAAAATCCAGAACACTTCCCTTTTCTTTCGTACCAAATCGCCACCTTTGGAGTTAGGGAGTCTAATTTTCTCCAAAATGCGCCATTTAAAATCGTCTGGCGCATGATGGTTCTCATTGAAATGTTTCACTAACGGGGCTAGTTGTTTATTTGTGCGGATAGCTGACCTGTGTTCAGTAAGCCTAATGTTAACCGACCTCGAGGTTTCTCCGACGTATCCAAGTTGGCATGGACACAGGATAAAATAGATACAGTTCATGGTCTTACAATTCCACATGTCTTGAGCAGAAGCCTGACAGCCATTATGTGTAAAAGACTCACCTTCGATAATGCCACTGCAGGATTTACACGATGAGCATTTGACTGTGCCTCTAACAGGGAAATTGTTGTTGATCGATCTCTGTAAGAATTCAGATTGAGTATTCGTAGATGTAAAACGAGAGTGAACTATAAGGTCCTTGAGGTTCTTATTTCTCCTGTGAGCAAAAATAGGCCTCTCTAGTTTATTACTAGTCGGATTGGAGTTTAGGATATGCCAGTTAGAGTTGACAATGTGTCTAACTGTCTTATCGAGGGTGGAATGCTTTGTAATGCATACCAACTGGTCTTTAATTGCTGGTGTCTTAGTTTTTAGGAGGTGGTCTCGATCGTAAAATCTCGCACGTTTATATGAGTCTCGTATTAATCTATGAGGATATCCTCTGTTGATGAATTTCTGTCTCATTATTAGTGCTTGGGTATCAAAGTCTGAGAGATTAGAGCAATTCCTCCTGACTCGGAGAAATTGGGAAAAGGGAATGCTCTCCCTTTGGCACCGTGGATGAAAACTTTTGAAGTGTAATAAAGTATTACGTGCTGTGGGTTTGGTAAATAAATCAACGACAAGTTGATTATTCTGGTCCTTGATGATGATGTCCAAAAACTCGACTTGAGTTTCACTGTATTGGGCTGTGAATTTGAGATTCACATCTGTTAGATTGACCCACTCAAGAAATTCAAGGAGTGAGTCTTTCCCATTGGTCCAGATAAAGAAGATGTCATCTATATATCTGGACCAATGGGAAATAGACTCATAAAAGGGGGCAACCTCATTGTGTATGAATCTGGTTTCAAACGCTGCCATATAGATATTAGCAATCGAGGGGGCCACAGACGCCCCCATGCTGACGCCTTTGACTTGGCGGAATAGTGAGTTACCAAACTCCACAATATTCTCTGAAAGGACAATTCTTAGTAAGTCAATAAGGAAGTCTTTGGGACATGAGATGTTATAGGCATCAATAAACCAACTAGTTGCTGATATTGCTTCCTGCTGTGGGATGTTACTATACAGCGCTTCTATGTCCATTGTCACCAAAAGATGTTTATTGTGATCAAACGGTAGATTCTCTATCTTTGTTATCATGGCGCCCGTATCTCGAATGTAGGAAGTGATTTTGGGCACATGAGGGCGTAAGTAGGAGTCAATAAATTTGGACAGTGGTTCCGTATTGGTTCCAATTGTGGAAACAATGGGTCTGTAGGGCGGGTCAAATTGGTCTTTGTGAATCTTTGGCATGCCGTAAATGCATGCGGTTTTATGTTGGTGGTTATTAAGGTAATCGAATTCTTTTTGGTTGATGTCTCCTGACGAGAGTGCTGCAGTTGTTAGATTATATATTTTTTTAGAAATAGTATTGATTGGATTTGTTCTTATCTTAGAATAGGTGGTACTATCTGACAGCATGTTTAACATTTTTTGTTCATATTGTGTACTGTCTAACAACACTATACCTCCGCCTTTATCGCAGCTCTTTATTATTAGTTTGTTGTCCTTTTTCAGATTTTGTAGAGCTTCTGATTCATCTCTACTTAGGTTATAAATGGGTTTTGGGATAAATCTAAGTGATCTTTCTAATTGTTGGAGAACCACCAGTTCAAAGCTCGCGACTTCTGGTCCTAATTGGTCCAAAGAAGGGTTAAAGGTAGAGGGAAGTGATAACTGGCTCGAGTACTGGGTTATCTCATTAGTGTCTATAGTAGAGGCTGCGAAGTACTTTTTGAGTCTAATTTTTCGAAAAAAGGAGATAATGTCTTTTTGTAGTTCAAATATATTTACTTGCGCATGAGGGACATATGAAAGACCTTTCGAGAGTAATGATTCGGTAGAGATGTCTAGATGTTTGGAAGACAGATTAAAAATGGGAATCACATCCCCTGACCCCAATACTGTCGATTGCGCGTTTCGCGGATGAACTGGGGTTCCTGTGGTTGATGTTGGTATTGTTGATGTTGTTGGGGATGATGATGGGCCTGCTGGAAATTGCCTCTCGATTGATTCTGAAAATGGACTCTCGGTCTGCCTCGACGTGGGCCCCGGTTGGCTAAAAAAGGCTGTTTGGCACGAGGTCCATTTTGTTGGTTATAATTGTCTGCCTCATAATAGTTACTACTACCTTCATTCTCTGAGTCAGAGGAGTCTGTAAAATTATTCACTCTCTGGGGGGTGGGTCTGGTTTCATCACTGTAATGATTTTGTTTATAGAAGTCCTGCCTTAAATAAGGGCGGTGGTACCAGGATGTCCTCCGTGGGCTAGCTTTATAATTTTTTGTCTGAGTTCATATGGCGGCACGAAAACTTCACCCCTTTTTAAGAACCCATTTTCCAATGTTAATTCATCACCCACCTGCTAGTAATTTCTAAGTTCATTTTGCAGGTTCCTTACATGTGGCCATTCAGATGGCACATATGTATTCACTTTAGCTAGAACAGCGTCTTTTGCCATGCTCTCCTGCCATTCCTTGTCTGTAATTGATCCTTCACACATTATTGTGGCATCAATATGCGCCACTACGCATTCTGTGTCATCCTGCACTTCTTCTTTAGGATTCTGTACAGGCAAACGTGACAAGCAATCCGCTCTACTGTTTTTGCCCCCTTTTATGTGCTCAATTTTGAAATTGAACTCTTGAAGTTTTGACATCAACCTTATCAGTCTAGAGCTTGCATTTCCGTTGCCTCGTCCTTTGCCGTCCATCATGTATATTAATGGTTTATGGTCAGTTACTAGAGTGAAACTTTTTCCCCATAGATAGTCCTTAAGCTTGTGCACCACCCATACACATGCCAAGGTTTCACGTTCAATCGTGCTGGAATTGACCTCTGTCTCATTTAGCCTTCTAGAAATGAAAGCAATCGTGTTTTCTTCATTTCCCTGTTTCTGACAGAACACAGCACCAATTCCATCATTACTTGCGTCCACAGTTACAATGTTATCCAATTGCGGGTCGTAGGGTTTTAGTGCAGGTGCATTTGCTATTTCTTCTTTGACAGTTTTGAAGGCTTGTTCCTGCTCAAATGGCGTGATGAATGTAGTTAATTTTTTAGACCTTTCCGATAGACAAACCTGATGGTATGCAGCTCTTAAGTCTATCAGTGCGAAGAATTTAGAACCTGATATTGACTGAAGAATGTCTTGAATTTTTGGTAGAGGATGGCAGTTTACAATTATGTTCCTATTTAATGACCTCAGGTCTACACACAACCTGATTTCCCCAGTTTTCTTTTTCTTTGAAACAACAATAGCAGAAATCCACTCGGACTCGTCTGCTTCCTCAATCACTCCTTCTTTCATCAATTTCTCAAGTACTTCCCTTAACTCCTTCCTTATAGACAACGGTATGGTTCTTACTTTATGCTTACATGGTATGGCACCTTCTTTCAACTTAATGTCATGGTTAAAACCTTTGACACAACCAATTACATTTTTAAACACCTCTTTATGTTTGTCAAGTGTAGCTGTCAAGTCTACTTTATTCTCCTCTATGCTCATACTATTCACCCATTCCTCTGTCAAGATGATAGGGTCTTTTGCTCCTGGCACCAATATGACGCCTAGCTGGGCTAGATCTCTCCATCCCACTAATATCCTCCCCTTTTCAGCTACATAGATTTGGGTTTCAATTACTCTTCCCCTGAAACTGACTGTGTCATTGAAATATCCTAACATATTTATTTCCTTTTCCCCGAAGGCTTTGGGGCAAATATCGGATTTCACTAACTTGACATTCTGCCATTTTTCCTGAAAAAGAACATCTGAGATGGTTGTTATGGGTGCCCCAGAATCAGCAGTGAATTTTAGCTCAACTTCACCTATCTTTACATCTCCAACGGGACCCTTTATTCTACCCTCCTCCATCTCAACATACAGAACAATGTTTGCACACATGTCTTCATCAAAACTTCCTACAGTGTTTATGTTCATGCTATTACTCATTCTTTTAGTTTTGCATAAGGTTGAATAATGACCATATTTTTTACATTTGACACATTTCTTACCAACTGCGGGACAATTCTTGTAGTCAGCTAAGTGCTCATTAGATCCACACCTGAAACAGCTTAATTGCTTACCTCCTACCTTCCTTTCAACCAAATTTTTCTCATAAGTTTTACCATCACCCTTCCTCTTGTCCTGCAAATAAAATACATTAGTGTTATTTCCTGCCAGCGACAATTCTTTAGTAGATACTAGCGATCTCTCGATTCCCCTAGCAATATCTATGACTTCTTGTAATGTTGGCCTTTTGCATGCCAACAACCTTTCTTGCACTTTTTTCGAATAGCAATAGAAAACAATTTGATCTTTTATGTACACGTCTGTCATTTCTTCATATTCACATTCTACAGCAAGAATTCTCAAACATGCAATGTATTCATCAACTGTGTCCCCTTCTTGTTGTTTCCCTAGAGCAAACTTATGTCTTGCGACCATAATGTTGTTTTCCTCGTCAAATTGCTTTTCTAGCCTTTTTAAGGCTTCCTGATACTCATTCAGAGGTACAAATGTTCCTGGTGGACTCTCATATTCGGGCAGACTGTCGAAAACGTCCTGCCCTGCTTTTCCTAATAACCCAAACAACAGTGAACATTTCTTTTCATTATCAAATGCTTTTCCATCAATTGATACAATGTAATTTTCAAATGCCCATATCCATTTCTTCCACTTCATTGTGGGTTTTCCAGGCTCATCTAAGAAACGAGGAGGTGCACATATATTGTTGCATTCTGCCATGTTTTCCACAGATTGTTATGTTATTCCCCTCAAATCAGTCTTATGCTCTGTTGGCTTTATTATGTTCCTGTTCTGCTTTCACCTCTATTTTACTTTTATATTCGTGTTTAAACTTCAATATTTCTCAACAGTTTTTAAATCTGTATGCTTACTTGGGTCTCTTCCCTCTAATTACGATATTCGGAATACAGTTGTTCCTCCAGCGCGTTATTTCCTTCGTGAGCGCTTGCCGCCTCGTTATTGTTTACACTGAGGCAAAAATCAATTTCAAAATGGCCGCACGCAGCACGCGCTCGATGACGTGCGTTGCCACGGTCCAATGATTTCACTTTCCCGGCATGCCTCACGCGACTCAGCTGAGGTGATTTACTGCGCCTCCAGCTGTAGCCCTGACAGGGAAGCGCGCCAAATCCTGAGGCAACAACAAACGCCAGTTTTTTCAGGTACTATCACATCAGCAGTTGCGCTTTCTTCGTCAATTGTTCCACACAGCCATGTTTGCATAAAGCGCACACGTCAAGTCGATTCGAAATGTTTTTAAATATTTCAGCGCTCTTTGTTTACGCGCTACCGACTCCTTTACCATGCATGCATAGTTTTCAAGCAGCGGGGCTCACCTTTAAGTCGGCGCTCATCATACACAACTGTGTACTTACTCCGTGTGGTTATTTAATGACTCTTCCTCACTTTCCTCACTCAATAAATGGATCGCGGCTTCTTCAATCAAACTCGCAGATCTTCAGATTTTTACCCGCAGGCCCTTCAAAGATCATCCCGTCCTCGTCGCCAATTGTAGTGGAATAGCACAACTAACACAAGAGGTGTTGTCAAGTTGCTTTATTAGTAAACACAAAGGGCCCGCAGGGAGCGGGAACAACAACAGCAGTCACCACGGGAGTAAGCTGTCATCTGTCTGACAGTTACGGTGACGTCATATTAATATGCACTGGACGTTCTATGGTGACACCGAGTGATGTCATATCATAGATAAGGAAAGCATACTATGCAACATAACCCCCCGCATAACAACAACGATAATAACATGTACAACAGACTTCGAATAGATATGGGGCTTATTTTAATAAGAAAATGGATACAAAAACCGAGCCTTCCAGCCATCATCCCAACAGCGCAACTACTCGGTCTCCAATCGTCCTTCATTGCCTTATCGAACTCTGGAGAAATGCTGGAAGGCACAATGCGGCGATATCTTGTTTACAGGTAAGTTAAACTAAATGTAAAGACGTTACGATAACCGATGACACACCACTCCTCCTTATACCTTAGCGAATGTAAAACTTTCACCGCACCTTTCCATGTCACATTCTAACTCTCTTTTCTCATTCGCACTACACGTTCATAACGATACAAATTTTCGTTTATAAGATTAACCTGTATAGTTTTTGAAACTTAAAGTTGGACTGAAATCCATTCGGGGGTCAATCCCACAGCGATAGTCAGTCTTCACTTTAAAACAAACGGGCATCTTCAGTTTTTGTCTCCTCTCTTGTCCTTCTTCTGTATCTAGCACTCTTCCCCCTTACAAAATATTTATAGTCCGTCCTTAGTGTCTTTGCCCATACCCTTCCCCTGTGTGCCCGCCCTAGTCCCTCTTCGGTGTCCCTGACTACCCCGCCCCCTTGTGTGCCCTAGCTGTCAGCGCCAGCAAGTGTTTCGGAAGGTCTGGCTGTTTCCTCTGTTCTTCCCTATGGCGCTCAGCCGGCGCCTCTGGGTGCGCATTGCCTATGCGTCGATGGGGACACTGATCGGAGTTTCTGCCTTCCTGGCATGGAACGTGGCTTTTGGACAGCCCTGGACGGCGGCCATGGGGGGTCTTTCAGGTAGGAAAGTGTCGGGTTGAAAAAGAAAAGTAGGACATAAGGTACATTAGGGAAGGGCCAAGTCTTGGCTACAGTTGCGGGAGGAGAGGGTCGCAACAATATGGGGAGGGGTTTTATCAGGTAATGTAGGTGTCGAATGTCCTGGGAGATATCAGTGCTAATATTTAGCGGTCCCATGCAATAGGGAAATTCTTTCAGGTACAGTTGTCCAGGCTTTTAGATCTGCAGAAACGTTTGTTCTTCAACGCTAAAGGCGAGGAAGACAACTTAAAACAGAGGCGCTGCCAGGTACATTAGCATGAGCGAGGGTCGGAGTCCAGTACTACATGAATGTGGCGGTGAGATAGTAAACAAAAGTGTGCCAGGTGTGGGGAAGCGCTGATCACAGAATGTGGACTTTCAGATGCAGCAAGGGTGAATGGAGATTGTTCCAGGTACAGGTAGGGAAGGGAGCAGCATTCGAGAAAGGGTTTGTGTCAAGTGCCACAGGTTTATTTGCCCAAGTTGGAATAAGCAGGACGCTCTACCGGGTATTTATTTGTAATTTTGCAATTTTTATATAGCGTGGACATGATCCGAAGGCTTCAGAGCGCTTTACAACAGTAGCAGGGTACCTGAGTTACAGCGAGTTACAGTTACAGTAATGCGAGCGTGGAAATCTCTTGAACATTTTGTAACCAGCTCCACTTAAAGATTTACTAAGTGGAACTACAGTTTCTCTGAATATTTCTTTCTTCGGTCGCCAAATCTTTGCACCTGTGTTAGAATGGAGCAAAATCTGAACACATTGCTAACTAACAACATTTAATGTTTGGTCAATGATGAGTGGTTTGATAAGATTCAAAAGCTTTATTTCTCTTAAAAGGGATTAGTTTGTATTTTTGTTCTTTTATTCAGGTTAGACAGATAAGTTTGTTTACTGAAATATAAACAATCATTATTCAATCAATCAATGTTCAAAAAGCGCGGCTAATCACCCAAATGGATATCCAGGCACTTGCAGGCCCCAGAGCTTTATTCAAACAGCCAGGTCTTGAGAGCCACTTGGAATTCCGAAAGTGAGATAATGGTCTGAAGGTGCGTGGGGAGGCTGTTTCAGTTCTTTGCTGCAATGTGGGTGAAGGACCGTACTCCACTTTTTCTTCTGTACATGCAGGGAGTATGGGGAAATGGAAGGGAGGTGGAGCGTAGTCTTCTCAATGGTTGGTAATTAATGTAGGTGGGACCTTTGTTGTGTAGAGCCTTGTGTGCGTGGGTTTGCAGCTTGAATTGGCATCTCTTCTGTACAGGGAGCCAGTTTCCTGTGGTGGGGTATGATGTGGATTCGTCTGGGAAGGCAGAGGATGAGTCTGTTTGTGGCGTTCTGTATGGTCTGAAGTCTCTGTAAAAGGTTACTATGTAGAGGGCATTGGCCTAGTCCAGATGTCTGGGGACGAGGGCTTGTCACTGTGCATCTTGTGTGTAGTGGTAGCCTTTTGAAGATTTTACATAGTATGCGCAGAGTGAGGAGCATGCGGAGACAGCATTTATCTGTGATTTCATGGTGAGTTTGTTGTCAATGATGATTGCGAGGTATCTGGCATGATTGGAGGGAGTGGGTGTGGGTCCTAGATCTGATGGACACCAGTAATTGTTCCATATGTTGCTGCTGTTGTCAAAGATCAGTGCTTTCATCTGATCTGTGTTTAGCTACAGGCAGTTGTTGTCCATCCAGTCGGCGACGTTTGTCTTGCATCCGTGGAAGTTGGTTCTGGTGGTAGGGGGAGTAATCAGTGAGTGAGAGGATGAGTAGGGTGTCGTCTGTGTAAAAAAATTATGTTGAGACCATGGGATCTGATGATGTTGGCCAGCGGGGTGATGATATATGCGTTGAAGATTGTGGGGCTGAGGGTTGAGGCCTGGGGGAAACACAGAGGGTGATCATCTCGGATTCAGAGGCAACAGTCGCGAGGTGTTTCCTCCTGTGTTCTTTCAGTGGGAAATAAGGTAAATCATCTGAGCACGTCCCCTTGAATGCCGATGTGGTGGAGTCTTTCAATCAGTGTGTGGTGGGATAAGGTGTCAAAGGCCGCCAAGAGGTTGAGGAGGATCAAAGATGCTATTTCTTCTCAGTTGAGGAGGGCTCGGATGGCGTCGGTTGATATCAGGGCGGTTTCAGTGCTCTGATTGCTGCAGAAGCCGGATTGGGAGGCGCTAAGTAGCTGGTTCTGCTCCAGATGTGTCATGAGTTGATTGATCTTTTCCAGTACCTTTGCTGGGAATGGGAGCAGGGAGATTGGCAGGTAGTTATTGAGTTCGCTGGGGTCAGCAGAGGGTTTTTTGAGTAGTGGTCTGACTTTAACGTGTTGCCAGGTGTCAGGAAATTATGCGGTGGTGATATAGGTGTTGAGTATGGTGTTAAGTTCCTGGTTGCTCCTTTGGTTTCCAAGGATGAAGATATTGTGCAGTCTGTGGGAGCTCCTTAGTAGATGGATTTCATGGTGGAGGTGGGTTCCTGGGTGGAGAGGATGTTCCAGGTGTTTAGTGTGTGTTGAGTGTCGAATTTAGTGGTGGTGTATCTGTGGAGTAAACCCCTTAGTGAGGGTTGGGGTTAGACGTTTCTGTATATGATTGCGATCTTGTCGTGAAAGAAGTGGGTGTGGTTGTCGGGCAGCTTCTGTGAGAGTGTGATGTTGTTTTCAGCAACCGGGTTGGAGAATTCCTTAACAATATTGGAAAGTTCATAGGTGTCTCTGGTTTCAATGAGTGCAACAAGGGCTGTCTTCTTTGTTGCCCTTAGCAGGCGGTTGAGGAAGGTCTTGACGGCTTCCCTGTCGAAGGTGTTATTAGAGACTGTATTTAAAATAATAGTGTGTCCCATAAAGGAAATACTCCCTATCATAATCTAAAGAACCTAACGTATCCTGAAGAGCGCCCATAAAGAGTTCTTTTGGAAAAGAGCAAGCACTATATAGTAAAAGGCTAATAGCAATGGAAGGCCAAACTCCCCACAAAGAGTAGTTCTGAAACTCAGCAGAGTTTTCTACCAGCTGCAGTGACAACCCATAAAATAGAAGGAAGCAATCACAGCAGTAGCTATGATCAGCACAAAGAAGGAAAGTTTTGTCACAAAAGGTAAGGAAAATAAAGGAAATCACAGTTTGCAGTAGCTTATAGCAATCTTGGGCAGGATTAGCACAGTAAAGTGGCAAGGGGCATGGCAGGGAAGGTAAGCATATAATGCTTTTCCTCCCTAGCTAGGAACATACGATAGGGAAAAGTACAAAACATGTTGCTAACTCGAAATGTTGACTCACCCCGACCAAGGGCAGAGGATCTTCCAATGGTCTGTTGCCTTATTCCTGGAATTCCGTGAGAAATGTCCATCTCGACATGTTGTTGTTTAATAGGCGCTACAAAAGATACATCTAGCTAGGTTTTCATGAGAACATTTAGCAAGCTTACTCTGTCAGTTGTTAATTATCCCATTGTGTAACAATGGGCTGTTCTATGAAATATTATTATATGGCATGTCTCGTTAGATCATGGCAATCAGAGCGATAGCAAGCAGTTTCTTTCACTTAGATTTTGTTCATTATAATCATGTGGCAGAGAAAACTATCTAAATACGATGAAATCATGTGGTGTGAGGGGAAAAGAAATACATTTTTGCTGCAAACAGCATTTTTCACCAAAAGTCACGTTTTGCAGTTTAATTATAATGTGTAAGAAAGTGGCTCTATATATACTGGACCAAAGTAAGGTACAGTGTGTATAGAGTCCACTGTCCCCAGAGGTTTGGCAGAGGCTAAAGTTAGATATAACCTTACTCTCTAAAGTGGTAGCTTGGTCGAGCAGTAAGGTAGAACCAAAGGACAATGTAAAGCATTTGTTGTACACACTCGAGAACTGAATTCTAGTCCAATTGTTTTGCATCAAAATATATAGTTGTTTTATTTTAGAACCAACAAGGTATCAAAATATACTTTGTCAGAATGAGTTACTTTAGTTAAATACTTTTTAAATTGGCAATAGACTTTTTGATTACAATAGTTACAGTTGTTGCAATAGGCAACACAATTTCAAACACAATGCAACATTTAGCTCAATGGGAATTTCTAGATAAATGCAATTAGTTATTTTATGGATTACTTTTCTAACCACAGGACTGGATCCTAGATTCAGTCCTAGGACATCTTATGTAAAAAGTTAAGTAAAAGCGTTTTGGTTACAGTAGTGATTTTTAAGGAATATTATTGTATTTTAGAAGTTGACAGAAACCTTTTCACATAGAATCACCAATGTTATCCTATGGGAGGAAAGTCACTTAGCAGGTAAGTAATGTTACCGTTACTTTTTCTAACTCAGGGTTGGATCCTGGATCCAGTCCTGGTGCATCTCCTGTAAACAATTGAAAGAATGCGTGTAAGTGATACAGGCAATATTTTTAGGAATATTTGTAGTTTTTGAAAATCGACACTTAGAAACTTTTCTGGTGAAAATCATACAATGGATTCCTATTGAAGGAAATTCAAGTTACTGGTAAGTACAGTTAAAATTACTTTTCAGGGTCAGTGCTGGGCTAAAAGATGCAGCACTGGGTTCTCTCCTGATAATCGGTGAGTAAATCGGAATTCGTTGTTCGGCCGATTTTAGATTAATATTTTAAAGTTTCAAAACTCCACACTTGGAAGAATTTTCAAGTGAAACCAGTCAATATTACCCTATGGAATGAGAGTGAGTTATCGACTTTTGGGTAAGTACTCGACTGGCAGAGTTAAGGTTCTGGGCACAGACTCGGGGGTCCAGGGTCAGGTAGGTACAGTTGATACACACTCAGCGGCACAGGGGCAGCCGGGTGCGGAGAGAGTTAGGCCCACTGATAGCCTATGGGCGGCAGGGGGCATTTGGTTGGTGGCGGCTGGCAAGAAGGCCACGTCGCTGTGGGAGCTGGGCTCCTGGTCACTTGCCCAGTGGAAATGGGGAAGTTGGTTAGCACCAAGGTTGCACTCGGGCAGCTGGGTGCAGGGTGTTTTTGAGCCGTCGGGCGCTCAATGTTATTCAATGGAGAACTTGGAAGACGAACAAAGGCTGCAGGCCTGGGGATGGAAATTCTACTGGAGCGACCAACACTTCGAGAGGTAATTTGGGATCTTGGAGGATAGGTAGGCACCCAGTAGTTGGGCACTGGGGACCGCGGGGCGCAGTGTCCAGGGGTGTCTTATGACATCAGGAAATCTTACCCTCAGCTGGTTGCGGTTGAAGGGGTCCCTGGTTGTGAGGCTGCAGGCGTCGTCTGGGTCGTCGAGGAAGGTCCTTGGGCACTGGATTTCAGGTCACAATCGCCAGGGGGACGTCCTCAGGGTCTTTGTTCACTCCGGCACAGGCTGGGCTCGACAGGTGCGAAGTGGGCTGGAGTTGAGCAAGGCAGGCAGGTCCTCCGGGGTTTTCGAGGTTGCTGTCCGCTGGAGACGCCGGAGTTTAGCAGGAGCAGGTTCAAGGATCAACAGGCCGGTAGGGCTGGGGCCTAGTCAGTTGGTGTTGTCCTCTTGTTAGCAGCTGCAGGGCAGGTTGTCATTCTTGTTCTTCTTTCTTGATTTAGAATTGGGATCTGAGGAAGGAAGGATCAGGGTGTCCCTAAATACAAAATGTAGGGGCGTTACAGGTAGGGCAAGGGCAGGGACCAATGGGTCCCTGTCCTGGGGGCCTAGCTCTGATTTGATAGGGCTCCCATCCTCAAGATGGCGGTAGCCTGGAGTCGTGCTTCACCTCGCCTCTCCCACCTGAGAGGTGGAGTTGGCACAGGCTGGCACACCCCCTTTCCTCGCTTAGGGTTTCCTGCCAGTCCTCCCGCCAGAGTGGGTGTCAGAACTGGTGGGGGCCAGTTGCTGAGTACAGTTAGTGGCCTTGAGAAGCCCACAAAGGCGGCATGCCTCAATAGCTTCCCCTGCCCATCCTGGGGAGGAGACATAGCACCTTGCCCAGGATGAGCGAATGGCTCTCTACCCAGGGGTCCAGCAACATGTCTGCTGTGTGGCAGCCTAGGCAGCCTCTCAGACCAGACGTGGATTGTAGGTTAGGTTCAGGGGGAAACTCTAAGTTGCCCTCTGTCATGCATTTGGCTGCAGCAAGAACATTGGAATATTTTAAAACAGAAATAAAAACTAGAGAGCACCACCATCTTCTTGATCGCTATCTGTCCCGGCAGAGGCAGCGGGAGCTTGAGCCAAAGCTCGATGTCCTCCCCCAGTTTATGAGTTGCCCTCCCCAGTTTATGAGTTGCTTTACCATAGTTATCCCTGACGACCTGCATTGGGCCTTTGTGTATCTGTATCCCCATATATCGAACTGAGTTGGCTGTCCAGCATGGGGAGGACCTCCAGTGTTATTGGCGTAATAGCAGGGGTGAGTGGGAAAATTATGGATTTGGAGAACTGATAGTCTGCCGAATCTCACCACCTCCCGCAACATGGGGGGGAGGTTCCTGTCAGGGTTGCATACATACAATAATGTGTAGGTCAAGCTAGTGCAGCCTTCACAGGTATTACCAGGTGGGGCGTTGGGGTACCCACATCGAGCCGCAGAAACAGCCTATCCTCTACAGTGCTCTTCCAGGATGGGGGACCCCCTCTTCATATTCGACTGCCGCTATAAAGGTAGCAATCCGCAAACCCGATGGGAGTGCTGCAAGGAAACCAGGCAAGTCCGGAGTCACTGATGGCAGCTTAACCAGGAACCACCGAAGCCCCCGCAGGAGCAAGGGAGGTTTTGTCTTACTCCCCGGCAGTGTGGGATACTTGTTAGAGAAGGGATCACCAGTCAGTAGGTCATTGGGCCTGCCTCACATCCAGCAACGGACCTCCCGCTCTCCTCACCCGCATAGGTGTCTCCCAATAATGGGGTGATCCTCAGTTCCCATCAGAACCTCTTTTTCAGGCTCTCCCACCCAGCAATCCCTTATTCATGTGTGCGGCCGCAGAGGTCCCGATTGTGGGACCTGTGCCCCAGGTCACTTACAGGCCACCCAGCCACCGCTGTCCTTCCCCTGGCACACAGGTTCTCACTGTGTCGGGCCGTCCACACGAGTGTTCTAGGCGCAAAATCTGGTGCCGTCTCAATTTAGTTCTTGAAGGCCTTCGTAGATCGTGTCACACCTGGCACTGCTGGTTGCAGTCCCCTGCAGGCCCTGACACTGCCTCTGGCTCCCACCTGGTCTGGGAACATGACAGCTGTCCCCCGCAGCACTGAGTCCGGGTTGCGCACCCACATCTTCAGTCCACTGCTGTCCGGCTCATTTCACTGTGTGTAGCGGCTTATCACCTCGCACAGCTCTCTGTTGCAACCTCACTACTAGGCCAGTCCGTACCTCAGGTCCTCCAGCAGGCACCCCAAGCACCTTAAGGTCGCTCCTTCGCCTCAGTGGGTGAGGTAGCTGTACGGTCCTACAGGGCACTGATTATTTGTCTGTAGAACACGCAATGGGTGCCAGGATTCCTACTGATTAGCAGTCCAGCTGCAGGAGCTTTACTCTACTGTGACCATGTTGGAGCCAGGCAAGCTCTGCCCCAACAAGATATAGCCCTTGATTCTGTAGACTGTTTTTTGCATTGCATTGCGATATTAGTAGATTGTTTCATGCATTACTCTATTACAGTGTTTTGCACCAAAGCAACAAGAGGGGTACAACTGTATGGTATCTTATATGTTGATTTCTAAATTTTACAGAATCACTAGATGTGTAACCATTCTCATGTCTGCAAAGTTTGCCTCCTTTCATTCTTGTGTCGGTTGGCACCAGATTGAAAACCTGTGTAACTCACCTACCAAATGTATCTCAATCACAAAATGTTTTGTTAGAGAGCCCTTATTTAACACTTGTTCATCCATAGATATGTTCTTTCGTACATATTTGGGTAAATGATCAAAAATCTTTTGGTCGTACTTCTAACACATTAACTAATGTTGCATATGTTCATACTTTACTAAATATTTATATTGGCTATATTGGTGGCTCTTTTTTCATCTATTGAATGACAACTTCTCTGGGTGTAATTTAGATAATATAGAAGCACCCCACCAAAACATTTCAGAAGTTTTCTACAGCGGAGGGAATAGGTATGCAAAAGTTATTTAGTTACATTACTGTATTTCTCAGGATACACCTAACCACTTTATCCAGTTTGCTGTTTGTGGAATGAGTTTGTTGTATTTAATTCTTTATTGTATCAATTTGTATGCACGTTTATGTGGACCTCCTAGGAGTTCCAAATATTAATAAATATTTGAATTGAATATTTAGTTAAGACTTTGAGAATTATATCTATAGCATTAACTATCCAGGTTGGGTAGAATTTGCGCACGCTGGTTGGCATTTATTGTACAATGTATTGAAAACTATTTTATCGTCTTGGAAACTGGGTAAATTGCTAGAAATATTTTCTATGTGTGATGTAATTGTGGAAATAAGTATTTCAGAGAAATAATCTGAACCTTGCTTACTTCATAATACCCTTTCCTCATATATTCTAATTTCATTAATTTTAAATCTCTAACATGACCATGCTTTTACATGAGTTCTAAGATCGCTCATAATCATAAAAATGTTTATGAAAATAAAATAGCTCACACTACCACTTTCGATTTGATACTATCTTGATGCCTTAATAATCACAAACCTAATCTGTAGCTTCCTTAGGTTATGTTCCCAAATAAGTTCTTCAACGATTCCTTATTTATATTTGAACTTCCTCTTAAAACCTATATTACCTCTCTCAGTAACAGCCACATTGATGTGCCTTAATCCCATGTCCTGTGAAGCATAGTACCCAATTTGGGAATGTATGTACACAATTTAAGGTATCTGCCACAAACATGAGTGATCATAATATTTTAGTTGTAAAAGTGGACACGGAAACTGAGAAGCCTGAACTTTGGAATCAGAGGGAGGAAAAGGTCTCTTATAATCAAAACAATGGGCGCACTTGCTGGTCAAATAACTTGCTTCCAAATTTTAAGACGGTTTTGAAAATATCACCATCATTCCCTCCGCAGAAACACCGGTTCAGAGGTTTGAGAGAGTCTTGGCCGTAATTAGATCCTTTGGGAAAAAGAAGCAAGTTTTTAGTTCTACTCCATTAGTAATAATACCATGGGAAATTAAAAAAATGAATTGAGAAATGAATGGTTTAATTAGAGACCAATTTAGGTTGCCCACGATACAAAGGCAGAGAGAAATAAATAGGCTGAAACAGGTACGGAAAAGGGAAATAACTGCTGACCAAAGGAGGGTGAAAGACCAAAAATGGGTTAGACTCCGAGAGGTGGCTCTTTCTGGGGACTCTAGGAAGTATTGGGCACTGATAGCAACATTTTGTGATGGGAGAGAGAAGTCAAAACCTTGTGATGGGAGAGAGAAGTCAAAACCTATTTTAATCCCAGAAGCAGAATGGTCTATGTATATTTCTCTATACTTTAAATCCCATAGTTGGACAGAACCAAGAGGTTAATACCACCCTAACTTTTAGGGGCGACTATGGGCCGCCTTCATTCACGGAGATTGAGGGTTACATTAAGGGGGCAAGATATTCGAGCGCAATGGGCCCAGATGACGTAACAGTAGCTATGATAAAACAGGATAGTGAAGAAATGGGCAACATTTTTGCACCCGTTGTTTGCCCATGGTTATACCTACGGTGATATTCCACAATCCTGGAAGGGAAGTATTCTGGTCCCGCTATATTAAAAGGGTCCAAAAAATTTGCCGGCCAGTTTTAGACAGATTTCGCTCCTGGATGCAACGGGTAAACTGTTTGCAAAGAGTATACTTCCTTATCTCCAAGAGTGGGGCTTTGGAAATAATTATATCCCACTGGAACAAATAGGATTCCGTAAGAATAGTGGCATACTGGATAATATCTCCATTCTGCAAACGCTAACTGAAAAATATCCAGTAAGTCGGGGCATGCCATTATATTCGGCTTTTATAGATTTCTCCATAGCATTCGATAGGGTAGATGGGGGGAAGCTGTGGAGGAAATTGGTCACCATGGGGATACCAGGAAATCTTTTAAGGTTAATAATTGCTCTACACTCTTCTACTTGGACTCCAGTATTATTAGGGGGAACACAAGCCCTCTCGAAGAAAATAGTAACCAACAATGGATTGAAGCACGGGTGCCTGCTGGCCCCTTAACTCTTTTCTATCTATATTAATGATATGCCAAGAAGAGTGTGGCTTAGTAAAGGGGATCTCCCTAAATTAGGAAACCTAGAGTTGAGCTGTCTGCTATATGCAGATCATGCCATAATTATGGATTTAACCCCAATTGGACTACAAAGAAGACTTGGTGAGCTAATTAGGTATACAGAGGATTATTATCTAAAAATAAATATTATGAAAAGCAAAATCATGATCTTTAGTGCTAAAGGATGTAAGGTCAGAAAAAATTTGAAGTGGTTCCTGGGAAAAGAGAAATTGGAAGTAGTAACATTTTATCCATATTTAGGAAAAATATTTACAAATAGGTGTTCAACGAATAAACATATGGACCATTGTAAAGGCAAGGCTATTTCACAAGCCTTTGCGATTAATCGTCTGTACACACACTGTGGGAAAAGACATTTCTCACATATTTTGGTTTATAAAATAAAGATTCTGCTAACTGTGAGCTATGCCAGTGAAACAATAGATGCACAACAGTGGGCCAAATTCGAGAGAGTGTAAGGACAAATCTGGCGCCAAATATGTAATCTGAATTGTGCTGCACCGATTGCAGCGCTTAGGCTCGAATTTGGTCTCCTTTCTACATATGTTCTTTTTTTAATGGTCGCGTGCTTACGATGGATTAATACACTGTTGAATAGCTCAGAAAATATTTGCTCCGGGAAGCATTGTACAGAGAAATATTTGTAAATATGAAGGAAAAAAGTGCTATATTTAGGAATAATTTAAAAGCACTATCAATGTTTGGTTTAGATATGGAAGGGGTAGCGGTTCTCCCTAAGAGGGCATTGAAAATTATAATAAAGAAAACAATCTATGGTGTCTCTCCCGAAAGAGATATTAAACTGTGTTCAAATAATAGAAATATGGATTGTATAGAGGGGAATAGTATTGTCTAAAATACCCACCTTATGTTTTATGGAATCTTAAACATGGAGTGCGTAGGGTGATTTTGCTACTAAGATCTAATTTACTCCCCCTACGAATCGTAACAGGAATCTGGGAGGGTATCCCTAGATATGAAAGGTTTTGTCATTTATGTAACTCCTGTATACAAGACTTGAATCATGTTTTATTTGTTGGTCCCGCATTACAGTCAATACGTCACAGCTATTTAAGGAATTGTTTTCTAAAATATTATAATTTTACTGCAGAAGAGTCCTGAAACTGTTTGTTCCGCCCCCCATCCGAACTGATGTGTTTTAAAACAATTTATAAATATTTATTAAGGGCGTAAAGATTTTGTTTGTACATAGCACTTGCACTATTTTTTCATGTTTACAATTAAGCATTTGCACTTTATAAACCGTTTTTTGCTGCTAGGTACTAATTATTGGATTTCAAGAAATTTACCAAAATCGTTCTGCTGCTAGACTATTATATATTAGACGTTTATGGTCCGATAGATTAGTTTTGGAATTAAGTATGGGCACTATTATAAACTTCTAGTTTCTTATCCTTTAGGATTCCAAGTACCTCCCTAAACCTCAGTTTGCTGCTAATCTATTGTAGATTTTTACACTAAAAGAAGCGTGTTTATGGTATTGAACTTCTTTGTACTGTTATGCTGTTGGTTAACAGTACAGTTTAGTGAATAGATAAAATATTTTTTTACATGGTTCTTGTGTTCATGATCTAGTACTGTACAGCAAATTCTACATTTGTTTATTGATAAGTTTTAATATCGAATGTCTTAGACTAGCGAGTGATTATAAATCTGTATGAATTCAAGTATGTCAACATAAATACGCACAATTCAGGACCTCTTGCTTCTGTTAGGATCACATGGGTACCTAGATGTAATGACAATATGAATTTATGTTGATATCTTTTGTGGAATATAACATGTTTTTAAGATGTATTTTTATTTGGAATTCTGGGGAATTCCAAATCATAATAAAATCAATCAATCAATCTATCAAGTCCACAGTTGCCCAACTATGTTGAAATGCTCCTCTTTCTTTATTGTCTGCCTTGCCACTCCAGGAATCTTCTTGATTTTTTCCAAAAAGCTTCCAAACAAAGAAAAAAAGCGGTATTATCATCACCGCCCCTGTTACCATACCATTCTCTGGTTTCAAAGGTTTCCAACAACTGCTTGTGGGAGGGATGGGCGGAAATGGAAGCTAGGAGTCTTTATTGTTTATCAGTGGTTCTGGTTTATTTATAATTTCTACGAAAAACCAAGATTTCTTCTGGAGTGGTTGTCCTGGTAGGTAGTTGGAGGTCTTCTTCTTTGGTGTTTTCAGTTTCCTGGTGATTCCGGTCGGTAGTCCGTCCCCCAGTATGCTCGAGAAGAAAGGAAAACAGGACGATGAGACTCAGATTCTTTGGAGGTATAATCTAGTTCACAAGATGAGGTAGGGTCCTTCAACACACCACATTGAGTATGAAAAGAGAGAGGAAGTTGGTCCCTCGTTAACGTGCCCCGAGCAGAACAGGATAATGTCCGTCCTCATTTTGTGTATGGAAAGGGTTTAGTTCCTAGATGAATGTGCCCCCAGTTTAACAAATCGTCCCCTCCCTTTTTGGGAGGGACCCACTCCGAGTCTCTTCACGATTAAAGAAGGTTCTCAACAGTGACAAACATACCCCCCCAAGACATTGCCAACCAGTAAAGAAAAAAGAAGAATGGAAAAAAAAGAATAATATTGGTGTGCACCACATAATTTTATAATGTATGCTCTGGAAAATACCATATTAGAGCAGTTTTAGTAAGGCGGCCCACTTTGCTGCAGTTTGACCCCCGCATCCCTTTAAACCACCTCCCCAGGGTCGTGGCCAAGATGGTGGCGTGAGAAGACTTTCCGACTCGGAGCTCCCGCCGACGGCCTACAATAGCACCGGCTTTTGGGCCGTTAGAGCAGCAGTCGGCACCCACAAAACGAACGAGGTGTCACGGAGGTGACTGAGCCTCAAGTAGAGTACGGAAATCGGACCGGTGGACGCTCCGGGGTGGCAAAAGTCTACCGACCCAGAGACTCAGTGGGCCCAGAGGAGGCAAGCCGGACTGGAGTGCAGGTAGCGAACGCCACCTTGCCGGCTAAGGAATCCACAGGAACTGCTCCGCGGATAGAAACCAGTGGGCGAGCGGGCAGCAGAGCCGGACTACTGGGCGGGTGAGCGGAGGCCGAGGCACTCACTCACAATGGCGCAGCGAAGACGTGGCAACGCGGAGGCGCCGCCATTTTGCGCACAGTGGGCGCGGGGAGAATCGGCCCGGTATAGCCTGGCAGCAACGGAGGCCGCAAAAAGCTCTGGCGTGCCACCGATGTGCTCCTGAGAGGTGGCGTGGCCCTTCCCTGCCGACCTGGAGGATGCCCCGGAGCGGGCAGAAGCTGTAGATCCGGAGACGTGGTGGGCCCAGGGGAGGCGGGCCTGCCTGGCGAACGGGTGGCGAGCGCCGTCTCGCCGACCCAGGACCCCATAGACACTACCCCGCAGATCGACCCCAGTGGCCAGGTGGGCAACGTAACCGGCCTATTGGACGTCCTGCACAGCGGTGAGCAGAGGCCGGGGCGCTCGCCCACAACAGAGAAGCAAGACAAGGCGACGTGGTGGCGCTGCCATTTTGCGCACAGCGGGCGCGGAGTACATCGGCCGGGGTAGCCCGGCAGCAGCAGAGGCCTGAGGTGTGGCGTGGCCCTTCCCCGCCGGCCTGAGACGATCCCACTGAGGGGCGCCAGGACAGCATTCCAAGGAGGCACGGCTGGCCCATCATCCCACAGCGGCTCGGAGTACAACCAGAAAGCCTCGCGAGAGAGCGGAGGGAAGCGCCCGACAGAGAGTGCAGTCTACCGCGAGACCGGCGGTCCCAGGGCCCAAGGTGAGGAGGTTAGACGTGGTCCCCGGGGAGGATGGTTCGGGTGCCTGGAAGACGCCGGGTGGCTCACACGGTGCGCAGTTAAGGTGTGACTACTGGGCTTCTACGTCCCAGGATAGCTACCAGAAGGGCCTGAGGAGACACAGTTGAGCTGCTGACAGAGAGGGGGTACCTCTGGACAGAAAGCCGGCAGAGACTGAGCCTGCTCGGGGACACCTCTCGCTTGGCAGACAGTCGCAGGCAGAACTGCGCGACCCGAGGGACGGAAAGGGTGAGGAGCCCGACATGGTAGATTGGTGTGGTCTAACTCACAAGCAGAGTGGAGAGGAACGGGCTGACCTGAGAGCAAGGCTGAGAGCTGCGGAGTGGTGGTGCACGCTGGGGCACCCTGACCCTTCCCCCCAGAACGTGGAATCAGTGCTCCGAGGGTCCCCCTGACTACCCAGGGCCGATCAGCGCCTCTGATAGGAGTCCTCCGCACCATGTCAGGGGCTAAGGCACGTAAAGAAAAGACAGTAAAGGACTTGTTTGGAAAAGCTCAAACCACCCGCCATCTAAAGACATGGCAGCAGCGGTCACCCGCCCACCACCGAACACCGCGTAAGGCGCAGAACCCATAACTAAAGCTTTCATAGAATCGTTGTGCTCTGCATTAAGGGACGATATCCACACTCTCAAAAAAGAATTTACAGAGGAAGTCAAGGAAATGCACAGGGAAGTTGACGGACTGGGGGAGCGGGTGATGACGCTGGAGACCAAGACGAACGGACATGTCACCGACGTCGAGGCCCTGCAGCAAGAAATACTAAGACTACATGACCAACAGGTGGACCTGCAATCCCACTTGGAGGATTTGGAGAACAGGTCACGCCGCCATAACATACGGATACGAGGAGTGACACTGTCGGATGATACCAAAGACCTGTTTGACTTCACCAGAGAACTCTTCAATCACATACTGGGCCACCTTCAGGGATCAGAGCTACGACTGGACCGTGCCCATAAAGTGGGACCCCAGAGAGGGGCGGGCGGCACCCCCGCAAGATATCCTAGAGTGTGTGCAAGACTTTAGAACGAAGGGAGGACATCCTCCAAGCTTGACAGCAGGGTACCATATTTTTCAGGAACCAAACGCCGGTACTGTTCCAAGACCTGTTGGCGCTTACGCTGCAAAAGAGGCGATCCTTCAAGCCCGTCACAGCCCACCTTCAACAGCTCCGGATCCCTTATAGCTGGGGTCATCCTTTTCGCATCGTCTTTAAGCTGGACAACAGGCTGCATCAGATTCGATCCCTGAGGGAAGCCTGTCGACTATTGTCGATAGACCCGCCTGCAGAAGACGATGACCAACCGTCCCACACCGGGGGAGACGCGTCCCTGGGTCCTCAATGGAGTCAGCAACGGAGGAGAAGACGCGTCAGGAAACACTCGGGTCCGAGGTCGCTGATGGCCGACGGACCGTAGTTGACGCGGTTGCATTGGACTTGGCATCGGCCCACCCCAGCTGAATGAACCGTCTTTGCCGCTCTCTGTAGCAAGTTGTCCGCTTTATATGCTGGCCATCGGTGGGAGAGGAGAAGATCTCGAATTGACTGTTTTACCCTGAATGAAGACATTCCTGATCACCCCGGAAGGTGATGGACTGGCAACTTTTGGTTTCTTGAGTTATGGGGGGAGAGGGGGCGGGATGAAGGGGGAGTTTTTATGGGGGGGAGTTTGGGGAGGAACAGGAAAGGGGGGACGGGGGAGTTTTTGGGGGTGTTGGGGAAGGGTGGGGGAGGTGTCCAGTGCTCAAGGGACATTGGTTTTGTCAGCTTTACTCTTGTGGGGGGAGGGAGGGATGTCCAGTGCTCCGTTTCAGTTTTTACGGCCCAGATCTAACACTCGAGCAGGTTGGCAAGACCCGCCTTGTTGGGCCGACACCCTCACATCTGCCATGCCTCACCAGGCCCCAGAAATTGGCATGACCGATTCCATTACATGCTATGCCCCCCATCACCCTTAAGATCCTGACCCTTAACGTGTGCGGTCTAAATAATCCTGTTAAAAGATAGGCTGTCTTGTCCCATCTGGAAAGTGCGCAAGCGGACATATGTCTACTGCAGGAGACTAACTTGTTGGCTCGAGATTGCCACCGGCTACGCTTGTGCAAATTCCCAGCGCAGTTCTTCTCTCCTAGCCCCACTAAGACAGCAGGGGTGGCGATCCTGGTGGCGCGACACTTCAAAAGGGAGGTCCTCCATAAGAGCGCGGAACTACGAGGGAGACTGCTTGCCTATCGCCTTGCCCCGGGGGGCCTCACATTTAAAGTCGGGTCCCTTTACGGCCCCAACTAGGGTTAGGATTAGTTCCTTCACTCAGCTCTCACTGAAGCTGCAGCCACACCAGATAGGCACATTATACTGGGGGGAGACCTGAACATGGTCTTTGACACTGTCCTGGATAGGTCAGGCCAACGCACTCACCAGGCGGGGGCGCTCTCGCCTACCAGCATAGACCGGCTGAAGGACCTAGATCTTCATGATCTCTGGCGTAGAAGTCACCCGCACAATATAGAATATTCCTATTACTCTAACACACACAAAACATATGCCAGACTAGACCATCTCTTAGCCTCCGGCCCGGTGTGCACTCTTTCTACCTCAACGGAGATAGGGGTTATCTTACTATCAGACTACACACCAGTCACCACTTTGCTCACCCTACCACCTGCATCATACCCCCCTAGAGTGTGGCGCCTCAGAGACACGTTATTGCATAGGAAAGATGTAGGGAAACATATTCAAAACGCTATCCAAGACTATCTGTCCCACAATGCCAACTCCGAGACCACCCTCGCGACACAGTGAGCGGCCTTAAAGTCGGTCCTCCGCGGGGAGTTGATAGCCCTCTCCTCCGCCGAAAATTGCGATAGGCAACGCAAACGTGGCGAACTCACACAGCACGTCCATGAACTGGAGCAAATGCACCAACGAACTGGGGCCCCAAGAATTTGGAAAACAACTTAAAGTTGCGCTACAACTTTTAGCGGCTCTTGACATGGACTGCCCGCAATTCGCGGCACTGAGGCTACGACACGCCTACTACACCGGGGGTGACAGATGTGGCCGCCTGCTGGCAAACAGGTTGCGGGTTGTACGGCAACAACAGAAGGTCAAAGAGATCTACCGCCCCGACGGGACTAAGGTCTTGGAGGATGCCCAGATTGCGTATACTTTCCGTAACTTTTACGCTACCCTCTATACAGGCAGCCCTGCAAACGGCTCGGCGGCTGAGGCTTTTTTAGATTCGGTCCCACTTCCTTCCCTCTCTCCAGCCCAAACGGAATATCTCGAGAGAGACATTCGCATTGAAGAGGTAGTTGCAGCCATTGCTAGGCTCAAACTAGGGAAAGCCCCGGGGCCGGATTGCTTTTCCGCCATTTTTTATAAGACATTTTGCACCACGCTCGCCCCAATCCTTACCCGCCTCTTTAACACCTTTGCCGAACCCGGAGCCATACCACCTGATCTTCTCTGTGCTTCGCTAACAGTCATCCCCAAGCCGGGTAAAGATAAGACTAAATGTGGAGCATACAGGCCGATCTCCTTACTAAGGGGCCGATTATGATGGCGGACAGACCTGAGTCCGTCCGTCACCATAGAGTAGGAGGGAACCTCCGCATGGCCTGCGGAGTTCCCTCCTGTATAATTAGGATGTGACCGCCACCCTGGCAGTCACATCCTCTATTTTTACCATTGCGGCGGGTGCGGCTTCAAGCTGCATCTGCCGCAATGGTAAAAATGCATACTTTGCATTTGTATGCAGAAAGCGGCAGGCACCGTGCGGTGCCTGCCGATTTCTTCATACAAATGCAGAGGGGTACCATAGGTACCCCCCATGTGCACCCCTCACCATCCCTTCACCCAGGGGGCCCGCAACGGGCCACTGCAGTGAAGTGACACATGCTTTTCCACGGCGGAAAACCCGTTGTGGAAAAGCATTTTTAACAGCCCATCCTAATATGGCTGACGGTGTCTGAGAGACACCGTCACCATATTAGAGCTTTTCCGCCGCGTTTGTAAGCCAACCGCGGTGGAAAAGCTGCGGACGGAAACCAGGTCCCACCAGCCATCCTAATGTGGCGGTTGGTCTTTGGTGGGTCCGCTGCGGTTTTTCCGCATCCTCCGGGCCGGCGGTGGCTTCCACCGGCCCGGAGGTTACGGAAAAACTGCAATCGTAATAGGCCCCTAAATGTGGACCTCAAATTGTATACAGGCATCTTTGCAGCCCGACTTGCCCCCCATTTCCCAGGCCTCATAGACCCGGACCAGGCGGGCTTCATCCCTGAGCGCCAGACGGTAGATAATACCAAACGTGTTGTCCATTTGATAGAAAAGGCCTCCCGAATACAGGGGGAGAGAATGATGCTAGCGGTTGATGTTGAAAAGGCGTTCGACCGGGTTCATTGGCCCTATCTAGAACTGTTCATGGCTAAGGTGGGGGTTGGGGAGAAGTTCCGTAACCTTATCTTTAATTGTTATAAGGCCCCCACGGCAGTGGTCCGGGTTATTGGCTATAGCTCGGCCAGTTTTGATATTGAGAGAGGCACAAGTCAAGGCAAGGGTGCCCACTGTTGCCTCTTATTTGTCCTATACAAGGAGCCACTTGCTCAGGGAATTCGACAGAATCGAGCAGCGACAGGGATAAAGTTTGGCAGCTTCACACATACCATCAGTCTCTATGCAGACGATATACTGATCTCTTTGGAAAACCCACGTACTGCCCTGCCAGCCTGTATAGCAGAGTTGGATGCCTTTGCTAAAGTGGCTGGGTTCAAAATGAATACTGATAAATCGATCGCCTTAGATTTGTCCCTATCCCCTCCCACAAGAACTTAACTACAGGACCTCTTCCCCATTCAGTGGGCTTCGGACACCATTCCTTACCTGGGGATACAATTGGCCCCCACGCTCACCACCATGACTGTAGCGAATTATTCGGTACTCCAAGGGAGGATCCGGGAGGAGATTGGTCGTTGGAAGTATTTCCCACTTTCCTGGTTGGGCAGATTTGCAGCGGTCAAAATGACCATCTTGCCCCAAATTCTTTATTTCTTCCAGGCCCTGCTGGTGCGGCCTTCCGTGGGATGGATCCGGCAAACACAAGCTGACCTTGCCCAGTTCATCTGGCAGGGCCGGAAACCCAGACTGAAGAGGACATTAGCCATGCTCGCCCCGGAGGCGGGGGGCTTGGGGATCCCGATCTGCATAAATACAACCAGGCGGCACAGTTGCGCTTTCTGGTGGAATGGAGTAAATGGGAATCGGAGAAGCACTGGCTCTTTCAGGACCAGGCTGTCGCAGGTCGCTCGTTGCAAAAAATCCCCTTTCTTCCAAAGACCCATAGACCTGCAAACCATGTGGTGCAAAACATCCTTGCACATTGGCGCACCGCCACTATCCCTTCCACTACGGGCTGGCTACACCGGATGTGGCATGTGCTAGGCATGGAAAAACTATCACTCACCATGGTGGGGGACGGGGACAAGTATGAGGAGCTCTGGCAATCATTTTGTTCCCTACTAATCACGGAATTCAGAGAAATCACCTGTCCACGATACCATTGGCTGCTGCGGCTCACAGAGCCAAAGGACACAGTCTCTTAAGGCAGTCACAGCTGGAGAGACTTCATAGACGGGAGAGGCGGGTCGGCAGGGGGTGGTCACGAGCACTGGACCGGGGGGGGGTGGTGGACGAATTTTCGGGGTGGTTTCCTTGGGGGTTGTTGTGAACTATGTTTTTGCATATTAATATACTCTCCTGATCAGGTTTGACCTTGCATGTAGTGCAGGTCTTTTGTGGGTCTGGTTGCCTTTATGTTGCCTTCTAACTGCACCTGACTTTGTAGCACATGTGGTGAATGTCTCAATTTTTTATGCAATGCTTTCAATAAAAAGTTTTAAACCTAAACCACCTCCCCATATCGTAACAAGCTCTCCCCTCTTAGTGCATTGCCCACACTTTGCCTGGTTCACTCACCGTCCTAGCTGCAGCTCTCCTGAGCTACAGTGGCATGTCAGCACCTCCTTGGGAAGGGGGAATACGCCACTCCTCACTCCAAGTCTCTCCGTCGTCCTTGTTCTCGATTCCTTCGACATACGGGTCTCTTGGTGATTTTTTCTGCTTTGCTTCTTCAGCGTCCTGCTTCTCCACCTCGCTGCCTCCTCCGGCGTCTATCTTGTTTTTCCCCCTCATCTCTTCCGCGTCCCCCTTTTCCTCCACGGTCTTTCTTCCTGAATGGTCCTTCCCCCTGTATTCACCTCCTCCTTCCTGTATTGGAGAGGTCGGGAGTGATTGGTTAACACTTTCCGTCTCCTGGCTTCTCGATCTCCGTCTTCTCTTCAACATCCGGGGCAGGTAACAGGGTTTCAGGGTTCTCTTCTTGGGGTCCTTCTCACACTGCTTATAAGCCTAGACAGTATATAAAATATTGCATTGGTTTTTCCACCTTCTCTAATCGTAATTTTTTTTTACTGTGCAAGTTAGTTCTGATCTACAGAGCTTCAGCTATCAATACCAACATAGGCGTGTTGTTTTTCAGCAGTTACTGGTTCTTCTTCTCTGTTCTCTTAATATATTCTTTTCACAAATGTTCACCTTTCCATTTTGTTTCCTATTTGTCATTCTAGACATTCCACAAATATCAATCATCCTTTTTTAGGACCATCTTTTGTATCAAGTCAAATTGTACAGTCCTGTGACTTGTACGAACTTTGCGAAAAATGTAAAAATTGTTTTCAGATTCCACGTAGCTCCAATCTACATTTTAGAAGCAATTTTGGGCATATTTGAAGTTTTGACAACATCTGCAAAGTGCTTTTTACGGTGCTCCCTGTGTAGTACATTTTAGAGTAACTTTTTGCCTATGTGTGTTTTTTTTCTATTTAGTTTTGTCT
This sequence comes from Lissotriton vulgaris, assembly GCF_964263255.1. Lineage (NCBI taxonomy): Eukaryota > Metazoa > Chordata > Amphibia > Caudata > Salamandridae > Lissotriton > Lissotriton vulgaris. Next base: position 1,158,899,019 of record NC_141685.1, read on the forward strand.
TGGAATCTCTCTTGGTATTGATGTCCTAATACTGGATTGGATTGTACTGCAGCATTTATATAGGGCTTACTACCCTTATGTGGGTTGCTGAAGCGCTTGCTTACATGAGTCGCCTGTTGAACCATGCAGGGTGTGGACTTGGAAGGATCTTGTTTTTTTCTTTAATCCTGTGTGGGAAGTGTTTCCATGGCCGGCAAGATGGCCAGAAAGGTATGGTTATCATGTTAAAGAAAGCAGCACGTATCAGTTTGTCAGATGAAGTATAAAAGTTTATGCTATTCACTATGGACAGAATTGCATGACCTATTGTAATTCATATGATATAGTCTGCTTAGCTTATTACTGTACTGGGTTGCCCAATCTGAGATTGTGTGTGTAGTTGCTGTCCTTAGCTGGCATGGTTGGATGGAGAAAGAAATGTAGAGATCTGTTGGAATGGTCCTTTTTATTATCATCCCATTTATGAGTGTCTCTGAGATGCAAAGAAGAAGCAGTCAGATTGTATATAGATATTTGAGACCTGCAGTGAATGGACTATATTAAAGCCTTTTCAATTTATCCAGAAATGTGTGACTGATCTCTTGAGTAATTCATGCCTGTTTATTTGTCTGTACAGTGCTGGTGATGGACAGCACTCATAGCAAATATCTATTATGTGAATTTAGTAGGTATAAGCTTCAATTAGTTGCTGATCTCTCCGTATTATGGTTTACTATTATTGCGGGCCATATTTGGTATATATGGAAGTACATAACTTTCCAATGCCATGGCAAACAATAGGTCAACCCCCCCCCCCCCCTTTTTTTTTTGCTTACCTGCATATGAAAGAAGTTTGCTGGTTGATTTGTTTGCAATTTGTCTGTTGTAAACTGAGCATTGCGCTTGAGGGTGCCACAGTTTTCTGGGCTCTGTTGACAGAATGCCGGTGGTGCAGTTACCTAGAAAATAGTCGAGTTTCAACTGTCTTCTGAACTGTAAATGGCCCTGAGTACTTTTGATGTTCACTGGTAGTGAACTCCAGAGCTTGGTGTCTTGTACTGAGAAAGCAATGCCTCTTTTGGATTTCTTATTGTAAGGTGGTATGATAAGTTGTACAAGTGAGGAGCACAGTGTTCTGTTTGGTTTGTATTGCTTGAATTTAATTTGTAGGTATAGGGGTCCTTTCCTTGGGAGGCCATGTGGACAATCAATGCAGAGTTCTTAACCCCTTCCCTGCTGCCGTCGGCCGTCGCGAGCACTACCTCTCTGGTGCTGTGAACGTCCAACGGCCGAAGTGGCCCGCCCGTTCCGTGGAACCATTTAACCTCCGCGAAATAACAGTCACGGCTATGGTGTTAAATATTGGGCTTCTAGCCATAGGTAGCTAGTGGAGTCATTGCAGGACAGGAGTCACACTTTCTCTTGGGTGAAGGTGGAAAAGACTTCTTGCTTCAACGTTTTGGAGGCGTTGTATTTTTATATAATGAATCCGGGTGTGCCAAAGTACAGGTTTGAAAATTACAATTGTGAGAATGGCTCGCAGTTTGTTAGTATAAGTATACGAAGTAAGGCATAAATCTGACTGTTTTCATTGTGTAGAAGGCATTCTTTGTGACATTTAGCATGAGGTATCAAGGACGGGTATACATCCATGTTTACTCCTATGTTTCTTACGTCTCTTGATGTCGGTGGGACTGTAAGTTTCTTAGGTTATATGGCTGTAATTTTGCCATTGTCCATGTCATAATCTCTGTCTTTGCGATATTGAGCTTTAGATGGGTATTAATTATCAGTGTGCCGATGGCACAAAGGCAGTCACCGAGTTGCGAATTGTACAGGTCTTCGGAGCTATCCATTTTCAAAGTTATTTGGGTGGCATCTGCATAGTTGTAACAGGTGAAGTTGTATGATTTAATCATATTTGGTAAGGGTGCTAGGTAGATGTTGAATAATAGAGGGGATTTGATAGATCCCTGAGGAAAAACACAGTGTTGAGTGTGATGAGGTGATGTGAACGGGGGTAGGTAGGCTATACTTTGTCTGTCTGTGAGATAAGAAACAATCTGTTTTAAAATGGATCTGATATTTTGAAGTCTATGCAGTAGTGTGTGCTGGTGGACAGTGTCAAATGCAGCTGATACATCCAGAAGTAATAGAGCAGTTACTCTGATTTTGTCCACTGTGAGTTTTAGATCAGGGCAGGCAGTCTGCTTCAGTTGTGTATGGAGTACTGGTGACATTTTGTGGTCCTGGCAGCTCTTTTGTGGACTCTGTTATGAAGCTGTTGGGTGCTTTTGACAGTTTAATTTGCTGATTTTTCCATATGTGTTGTATTATGTTAAGTTATGCTTTCATTTTTTTGATATTGTTCTTGACCCACATGTTGGTCTTTTTGTGGTCAATTCTGGATGTGGTTTTTGTAGAAGTTGTGCATGTCTTTCAGCCACATGTTTATTGTGGTTTTTTCAAGGTGGGTGTTGAATTGCTGGATGTCTGTTTTTCATTGTCTGAACAAGCGTTAATTGTTGGATTCTGTTGTCTTCAAAATGTTTGTGATTGTTAGTTGTGTGGATCTTTAAGGTGATGGTGGTGTGGTCGCTGCAAGTTAGGGGGAAGTTTAAAACAAGTATCATATTTCTTTCCTGTCAGAAGAGTCAGCTTTGGCGTTTTTCTACTGACAATCAAGTTTATCTGAATGGGAAAGTTGGTGTCAGCATTAATACTACTCAAAAAATTACCCTTTTAACTACTGTTGTTGACACAAAGAGTTTAGATGGCAGAGTTACTGCATACCTTGCATTGTCCTCAAGAATTTGACCCATTGTTTTTCGCTTTTTGAAACTTCGATCAGGAGGATAATTTTGGCTATTCAAGGACTAGTGTCAGTCAAACCTTTCTCTAGATCCTTACATGCGATTGGATCAGTAGAAAATATTATCTGGACGTGAATGCCATTGATATATGATCTGCATATGGCAGAGGGCAGACCATTTGGGCACTGGGCAGCAACACGATTGAATTTGAGTGGCTTAGAGTAAGTCTTTTCAATGACTTGGTATGTAAGTTGCCTTACTTGACATTTCCGGGATACATATGGAAGAAGTTCTTCTTAAGAGTTAGAGATGATGGGTGTAAGAATTTAGAGAGACACACTTAAATTGTCTGAGCTTAAAATGCTGGACTTTTTAATAAGACTTGACTTATCATATAGTATGTAAAGACATTGGTGATGGTTTGTGAATAAAGTCTTGTAATGCATGTAAATGTTAGAACAGTAGCAGTTGGTCTTTGAAATTGGTACTCATTAACACTGCTGTAAATTAACTCTTAAGGATAATGTAAACTGTTTGGCAGTGCTTGCTCTTTAGAGTCTATCTGTAGAAGAGTCTGATTTAAACAGATAAGATAATGCCACTTGTTTATAAAGTTTGGAAGGCAGAAGTAATTTCCCATTTTACACTGACCCAGCATGTGCTTTTTGCATTGGGAGCAAAACACAGATTGTCTACATAGTAGAATGCTGTTGTAGGGTTTGTGGGAGAGAAACCATTCTATTGATGTGAGAATTAAGGAGCTCTCACACTGCACTGTCGAGAACTCCTCCTCAAAAACAGATCTGTTTGTACGAGAGTAAACTCTGCACACCTTTGATTACATGGTCTGAGTAACATTTGAAACTTAAGAGAAAAAACTGCAGGTGTGAAATGAAAGAAGCAACCATACAACTGCAATGTAAGAAATAATAAAGAATTAAAGATCTGTAAAAGTAGAACAAAATACCCCCTGGCACACTACTGGTTGGGGGATGAAGTCCTCTCGGATGCTGAGAGTCCTTGCGGGCAAGGGACCCCTTCTATTACCATCCAGTAAGTCCCACACAGCAGGACTGCTAAGAGGTCTCTGGAAAACAATTGGTCCTAGACTGACTTTAAGGAAAATGCATAAATGAGGGAAATCCAATCCTATATGGGTTGCCTAGTTGGTCAACCACTAGTAATGAATACTAATAAAACAAAGATTATTTGACACATTCACACCCTGAAAGGAAGAACATTTATATGCAAATACACAAAACCTGTATACAAACTACACCCACCATTTTCTGTTGAAATAATTAATTTTATATATTTTTTCAAAATTGAATGCAAGTAAAATGCTAAACACATTACCATACGAATTGGAGACAAAAAGGTTGCTCGAAGGGAAGGAGTGAGGGGAAACAAGTGCTCGTGCTAAGACAAGCTTAGGAGTGTCAAGATATTCCTTATTTCAAATTGATGCTGTTTATAGAGGAGCACCAGTATAGTATGACCTGTCCACAACATTAGTCTTCACAGTACATTTGACATTGTTTTGTATGTGCGTGAATGCAACATCCGATGATGGGGCAGGGATGGTAAAAAAGTGGTACAGGCCCTTGCTTGGGGGTATGTTTTGACATTTCGACCCGACTTATGAGTAGAGAGTTACTTATGGCGTCCGCTTGCGGGTCTTCTTCAAGATAGAGGGGAGAAGGGGCAACCTAGGAAATAAAGTAAAATTAGTGGCGCAAACTCCCAAAGTGGAGGAATGTGGGAAAGTGGGTGTAGGTACTGACCTATTCCTGGTGCCAAGGAGGGACATCCCAGGTCCCTATTCCCATGCGGTGAATAGTCGATTGAACCTTAGAAAAGAACTGCGCAGTGGTGGAATATATCGGGAAAGGGTGTGAGGTATGCGAATAATAACTTACCCGCAAGGATGCGGAGTCGCGCGTTCAGGGCATCCAAGTGTATGTGATGTCCAACAGGGTATCCAAAACCCCTAGATAAATAAAGAATAACTATTTAATCCATATTCCTAGAAGTCAAAAGAAGGTGGAGATAAGTGTCTAAAGGCAACAGGCCGCTCTAGTTGAGTTAGCGCGATAGTTGTGAAGACCAGTAGCATACCTGTGCATAAGTGACACGTCTCGTAGTAACTTCCGCTCCGTAGTTATGACTGGCGCTAGCGGCGTTCCTAAAATGAGACGGACTGGTGTGCACATCGCGTGTGCACCAAGAGTAAAATGGCGGCGTACGTCAGAAACCTGGCGTCACCAGGGCCGCGGAAGAAAGCCGACTGACCCATCTGATGAAATCGATGGCTCCACTGGCAGCCAAGTAAGTCTTGCGGCTCATGTAACACTAGATGATAAAATAGGAAGGCGGGCAGATGTGCCTGAAGCTCTTGTACGTGTCGGCATGGCAAACATTATTTACATATGCCGGACAGAGAATGTACCCCATAATGACAATTCGAGTAAATACTATATGAGATACAAAGACATAATTACAAATATACAATTACGATTTATACACAAGCGGATCTCCACACTAGGTAATAGGGAGCAACACATGTGGCACATCTCCCTATGTCCTGGAGATCGGTCAAATCAAGTTCATAAAACAAACAGAGTGCAAGAATTGGTATAAGGTGACCATAATTACATGAGTGTGTAGTGACAATAAGGACATAAATATAATACAATTATATAAAAACAGTGGGACTATTTACAGGAAGACGGGATACATAGCTTCAAATAGAATAACTGTAATTGATGAAAACCAGAGATGACTTATGCAGTAATCACTTGGTTGGCTTCTGTACCAAGGAAACGCACATACGTAGTTTAGCGTGGCTCCTTAATTTCAAGAATTGATATTGCCTGTGAGTCTGCCCCTACACCGCTTGCCCTGTTCCACCGCCAATGCCACATCTGATGAACTGGTTTGGAAAATAGCCATCACTGTGCAATAACTCAAGGCCCATGCTAGACTTTCCCTTGCATCTTTTAACTTTACCCCTATATTAAGCAGTGAGTTATTGCTCTCTGGATTGATGGAGAAGTGGATTTTCAAGAACCCGTCGCTGAGATTTGACGTTTGCAGTTCATTTTCCATTAAACAATGACGACGTGCACCCCACGCCCGTTTGCAGTATTCAAAGTTATCCCCCCTTAGAGACTCCCACCCTCACCCCCCTGCACTCACGAAAATTAGGAGGACTCTTTCTTCCTCCGATATAAAGCACAGACTTCTTGGCGCGTGCATTGCCTTACCTAAGGAGGCCATGGTGGTCTGGGGCCTTCACCAGCGGAGCTGCTTCGGCCTCTGCTCCTCGCCCGTAGCTTGTCAGTTAATCTGGGAAGTGAACAGGAGGGAGGCGGCCAGGCGGTCGCACCGGTCTCTCTCCTCCTGAGTGTCGCATCTCTTCCGCAGGTACCTCAGCTGCTCCAGAAACTGCGGCTTCAGAAAGTCTCCGTTCATCTGCAGAGAGAAACCAGACAAACATGTGGTTGTGAATAACGGGCCTGGGCGGCCTGAGGCAGCCCGTCACAGTCTGAGGGGAGGGAGGCTGATGTATTTATTACGAGAGCCGCCACAGATGGGTACCTGGGTGGATAACATGATCGCAGGCGGCCTCGAGCCGGCAGGAGAGGCCCCCGGGCTCGCGTGGAACCCAGAGCAGGACGCGTGGCCGTTGCCAGGCGGCAGCCTAGAGACACAATAACAAGCTTTCTCCGTGGAGCCGACGGGGGGAGGGAGTGAAAGCGCGTTATGCGGACGTTCATATCTCCTGTCCTGCGTGTGCGTAGACAGGGAGGGAGGGGGAGAGAGGGAGTGAGCTGAGGCCTACGCATATGAACTTCTCCTGTTCACGCGTGTGTCTACATTTCCAGTCCGCCTCTTGCGAGTGCCCATCTCTTGTCTCGCATGAGAGGCAACTCAGTAACAATACTTCTCGCTGGTGGCAGCGCTTTGCGCTGCGTTCTCCAGGCGGGACCTTAAAAGACGTACAGAAGCCCCCGCTTCTTTTCTTGTTTTGCAGCGGATTCACAAATCCACCCACCAGTTTGCGGCAAAATAAAAAGCTTTTTACCCCCGGTGGGGTCCCTGAGGGTCGCCCCACATCATATCTGATGGGTCAGGGTATTCATACCGTGCCCTTTTTTCTTTACTTTTCACAAAATGGCTGCCAACACATTTTAGTAGGATCCGAGAGTCCACGTCAAGGACCCTCGTCCCCAGATATCTATATTTTTTAAGCTTGATATCTGACTAACTACTGCACGCATTTACACCAAATCACAAAAGGCATGTGTGGTATCTTCCACATATAAATCCCCCAGCGCCTCGCATGTAATGGAGCTGCCCTCGCAGTGACATCACTTAGAATGTCACTGCGACCGGCGTTCCAAGGCGAGCGCCGGGGACTTTGTGAGAGGGCTCGAAGCGAGGCTGTGGCTGAGGTCGCAGGAGTTGTAACTCTTCATTAAAGACTTTCTGCTTCATTACCACCCTGAGTCAGGAACCTTTTTGTATTGATGAATACCACACTGGCGACGAGGGTAAACCTTCCTGTGACCTCAACACGCCCGAGAAGGAGCACAGCTGACTGTATTACACAGAAGCGGGCGTAGCTGAAAGCGTCCGACTGCAGTGCAAAGTAACGGTGACAGCCCCGTGGAACATCGGATACTGGCAGCAGTGAGCTGTACAAGGCGTATGAAGACGTGAACTGCCCTGGTCATCATAAGAAGTAAGGTGATTCCTCCTATTAACAGCGCGTTCCCCAGCAGCACTCATGCGGATCATCTCCAGCGGGCGCTGGCATTTTTAGAGCGCCCGTAGTATGGCAATGTGACTGTGCCTCAGCCTGGCAAGCGGGAAATAGCATATCTCTTAAAAAGAAGTGTGAAATACAGGCGCGAGCTCTGCTCGAACTCACGTAATACTTGAAAGACTTTGACCCCGCGTCTCCTCAACGAACCACAGAAACCTTTCACACCACCCTTCTCTGGGTCTCTAGCGTAATTGTGGCACATGTCAGCTTGCACGCTGAATCTCATGGTAGCGCACAAAGGGCAGCGTGCGAGAAACGATTAGCGGCGTAGGTGTGTGAAGAATCCTGCTGCGTTGTGAGTCACATCGGGCTGCGGTGTGGTGTGAATTAATAGGAGCGCTGCGGGGGAGCGAGGAGCAATCTCGGCGGGTGGAATTTTGGTGAACAGCACATCTGAGGGCATATAAGAAGCGCGACGCGGGAGGCTGAGTGGAGAATAGGAGCGCAGCCGGTCAAAGCTTTTGTGCGGTCATCCTCACAAATAAGGAAAAAAAGATATGCCATGACTCTGTGATCGAGTGACATCTCGGCGGGGGAGGATATAGAACGTGAGAGAGACTAGCCGTGTTCGTGTGGCAGGAACTGAGAGCAGTATAAGGGTGACGACATTGTCTGTAAAGGAGTTTCGCGTTGGAAGTTTTCAGCCAGATGCACTGAGGGTTTCTTGACTTTTCTGTCTCTTCGCGACAGGCCTAAGTTAGACTACATGTGCAGCAGTATAGCCAGCACTTTTCTACGCTCAAAGTCTCTGCACTTTATTCCCCTACTCAAAGGACAGTGCAAAGATTCTTCTTGCTGTCAGTTTTGGTTTATGTCACAGAGAGAATTTGAAGAAAAAGAATGTGTACTCTTTAAGGCGCATACTAACCTACCTTTTCATTTTCAGCGTCATTGTGTCTAGTGGGTGTGTATTTTCTCTAGGTGCAAGCAGGGAAGACTGAGCACCTAACATGCAGAGTGTGACCCCTCCACCCTTTTTCTTGACAAACCCAGGGGATCCCAATATTCAGTGGAAGAAGTGGAAAAAAGTGTTTTTAAATTACGCCACTGTTTGTGGGCCAAACCTGGGTCTAGAAAGAAAGGTTGCATTATTAGCCTATTATCTAGGTGCGGAAGGCGAGGAAGTCCTGGATCATCTCCCAGATTTAGGGGCACAGGAGGCTAGAGGTCTCAATGAGTTTGAGGTAAGCCTTAGGAAGTTAGATTTACACTACCTACCCAAGACTAGCACGATTATGGAGAGGTACCACTTTGGGAAGAGAGCACAAAAAGAGGGAGAGTCGATAGAGGATTTTGTGTCAGAGTTAAGGAAGTTAGCTGCCACTTGCAAATTTGGTGGAGCAAGTGAGGAAAGAATCAGGGACCAATTTGTCTTGGCATGTAGGATGGAACGAGTGCGTGAGGAGCTATGGCTCAAGGACGACCCGCCACTGCGGGAGGTGCTCATCATAGCCAAGCAGGTGGAGCATATGCTCCAGTGTGTCAAAGAAATAAAACAAGACGCAGGGGAAAAGAAAAATGATGAAAAGGCTAATGTCAGTGAGGTGGTGACTGAATGTGAGACAGTGGCGGTAGTCAAAGGCCAGAAGGTAGCGAGTAAAGAACACAAAGAAGGCAGGCCGGGGGGAACATTTAAAGGCACTTGCTATAGGTGTGGCAAGCAGGGGCACCTAGCTAACGACAGGGAGTGCCCTGCTCTCAGGTTCACGTGCAACAAGTGCGGGAAGAAAGGACATTTCAAGCAGTATTGTAAGAGTGGGCAGGGAGTCAGCAGACAAAGTAGAGACAGGACGAATGTAGTGTGCGACGAGATTGTTGTGCAGGTGCAGGAGTTACAAGCCCCCAGTCCCAGCAACCTTGCGTGTGCAGAAATTGTGGTACAGGTCGAGGGAGGACAAGTCAGCAGTCCTAAGGACACTATAAAGGTTGGGGAGGTTGAGGTGGAAGCATTATTTGACTCCTGTTCCAGGATCACCATTATCAATGCCAAAGAGTTCTCAAGGGTGTCAAAGGGAACGATAACTTTGAAGAGAATGGATCTTAGGCCAGGGGGATATGCTGGTCGCCCCATCTCTATGAAGGGGTATTTCCTTGGGAAAGTAGAATACAGCAACAGAACAACGGTCTCCAAGGTGTATGTGTCCACGGTAGGAGATAACATTTTGGGGTGGCAGGCACAGAAAGAGCTAGGGGTCTATTTGAATCCTAACAGTGATCCCCAGATCCTGATACAAGAAATTATTGAACACAAAGCAGACGTAGTGACAGAGTTTCAAGAGGTGTTCAGGGAAGAATTAGGATGCCTAAAAAACTACTGCCACAAAATAAGACTGAAGGAGAACGCCAGGCCCGTCGTGGCCAAAGTCAGGAAGCTCCCCATTGCCATCCAGGAGGAGGTGAAGTCTGAACTGGAGAAACTGTGCAAGGCCGGAGTCATCGAACCGGTGGAAGCAACAGAATGGTTGGCCCCCATTGTGGCAGCCAAGAAGAAGGATGGGTCGGTCCGGCTCTGCATAGACTTAAGGGCTTTAAACAGGGAGGTCGTGGTTGACCGTTATCCCTTACCCAACATCACCCAGATGATGAGCATGCTAGAAGGTGCCAAGGTGTTCTCCACTCTCGACCTCACCTCGGCCTATTTCCAAATAAAACTACACGAGGAGTCTCAAGAACTCACAGCATTTGTGACACCCATGGGCGCATACAAATTCAAAAGAATGCCATTCGGGCTAGTCTCGGCGGCCGCCGTGTTTCAGAGAATCATGGGCAACATGTTGAAGGGCATCCCAGGCGTCATGTGCTACCAGGATGACGTGCTCATATTTGCCAAGAACCATGAGGAGCACGATAGTAGACTGAGATGCGTGCTTGAGAGGTTTCAGTCACAAGGCCTCACAGTGAAAAGAGACAAGTGTGTATTTGGCTGTGCTGAATTGGACTTCCTGGGACATAAGGTGACAACTGAGGGTATTTGTCCAAAAGCTGAATTGCAAAACACCATCGTGAACCTGACGCCCCCCAAGGGCAAGGACGAGATCAAGTCGTTCATGGGGATGTTAGAGTTCTACGGAAAGTTCATAAGGAACCTGGCGGGAAGGACATATGCCATCAGGCTACTGTTAAAGAAGGAGAATGAATTCCAGTGGAGTCAAGAGTGCCAGAGGGAGTTCGAGGACGTAAAGAAGGCACTCGCAGAGGCCCCCAGCTTGAAGTCGTATATACCCAACCGGGCAACTATGGTCACCACCGACGCAAGCGCGAAAGGTTTGGGGGCTGTCCTCACCCAAGTTGGAGAAGAAGGAGAAGAAACCATAGCTTTTGCCTCAAGGTCGCTCCAGAAGTCCGAGAACAACTATTCAGTTATCGAGAAAGAGGCTTTGGCAGTGTTTTGGGCGTTAGGAAAATTCAGAGACTTCCTTTGGGGAACTCAGTTCACCCTCCGAACTGACCACAAGCCGTTGGTGGAAGTATTCAGTAAGAAGGGCTTGGATGCCATCTCCAGCAGGATAAGGCGGTGGGTAGTCGGCCTTCAGGAATACACCTTTGATGTTGAATACGTTCCCGGGACACAGAACCTTGCAGCTGACTGTTTATCCAGGCTTGTCGGTGATGAAGGAGCGAGAGTGAAGCAGGAGAAGGCGGATGAAGAAGAAGAGGACCTTCAGATGGAGGATGTCTGCACCATCCAGAGGGCGTTGTGAGAAGAAACGTGGAGAAAGGCGCTAGAAGAAGACAAAATTTTGGAGGAAATCTACAAAAGAGTAAGAGGCGGTTGGAAGCACGGGGACAAACAGGATGATAACCTACGGCCATACCTGGCGATTAAAGATGAGTTGTCCATAATAGACGGATGTCTATTCAGGGGTACGAGACTTATACCTCCTGCAGCCGTGAGGAACAACCTGGTCGAACTAGCCCACGAAGGGCATTTGGGCATCACCAAAACCAAACAGAGACTCAGGGAGAGCTACTGGTGGCCGAGCATGGATCTGATCACGGAAAGGAGAATCAGAGAGTGCATACCGTGCAGCAGGAGCGACAAGGTCCTGAGGCAACAGACGCCACCCATGGTGTGCAGGCAGCCCCCCTCAGGACCGTGGGCTGAGTTGGCATTGGACATTGTGGGCCCCATGCCTGGGGAACAGCGGACACCCTATATTTTGGTACTTGTGGATTTGTATTCCAGGTGGCCAGAGATAAAGTTTGTCAGCGAAGTCACGACGAAAACGGTCATCAGCTTCCTAGAGGAGGTGTTCATCCGGGAAGGGCTACCTAGTAACATTCTGACGGATAACGGGGTACAACTATGTTCGAAAGAAATGGAAGACTTCTTGGAGGGAAGAGGCATCAAACACAAGCATTGCGCCCTTTACCACCCCGAAACTAATGGCATGGTCGAACGATTTAACAAAACCCTCAAAGAGAGCATCCAATTGGCCAGGGCCAGCGGCATAAGTTGGAAGGAAGAGGCGTGGAGACGGCTAGAAGCATACAGGTTCACGCCACATCAGACTACGGGGGTCACCCCGTTTGAGTTGCTCCGCGCCAGGATACCCAACACTAAGCTAACCCCAGGGTGGATGGAGTGGCACAAGGGGTGGTCAGACCGATCTAAAGAAGCTGGAAGCTTGAAGAAGCAAAAGGAAGCCATGGAAAAGAGAAAAGAAGGATATGACCGGCACAAAGCCACACAAGATGTAGAGTTCAAGGTGGGAGACAGCATCAAAATCAGAGCTCCAACTGGGAAGGCTAGTTGGTCAGAGTACACCAGCCCAACCAAGATCACCAAACTATTCAAAAATGCAGTCAAGACTCAAGAAGGGAAAATATGGAACCTTGGGAGGGTTGTAAGGTACCATCCACCAGAGAATTCAAAGGGAGGGGAGGGAGACCCCAGGCGGGACCCCAGTTCCACCACTAAGAGGCAAACCATGATTCCCCACCCTACCATCAGGCTTAGCAAAAGGGCGACCAGACCTCCTAGACATTTTGATCAGTATGTTATGATGTAACCTTGGTAGTTGTCTGTCAATCCTCTCATCAGACCTAGGAAATCATTGACCGTCACACACCCCGTTGGGTGTCTCTGTGCCGCCTGGTGCGTTCTACTGTTTGTGTTACATTTATGCTTTTCTTTCCGCAGGGAAGGGGGATGTGTGGTATCTTCCACATATAAACCCCCCAGCGCCTCGCATGTAATGGAGCTGCCCTCGCAGTGACATCACTTAGAATGTCACTGCGACCGGCGTTCCAAGGCGAGCGCCGGGGACTTTGTGAGAGGGCTCGAAGCGAGGCTGTGGCTGAGGTCGCAGGAGTTGTAACTCTTCATTAAAGACTTTCTGCTTCATTACCACCCTGAGTCAGGAACCTTTTTGTATTGATGAATACCACAGCATGCTTTCTGGACCAAAATCTATCTTTCTGCCAAAATTAGTGTAATTTACATAGACATATGTCCTTGAAGAGAATACAGAACATAACGAGGCTGATTACTTTCGACACCAAGCAGAGATAAATGATCCAGTTTAGCAAGCTCTCCTGCAAGCATTCATTCGGACGAGGTGAATGGTTGGTTTGGGCCGGGAATCACAGCTCTGCAAAATTGGTTGTCAGCGCCGAGAGTTCATGTCATGTACTTCCTAGTATAGATCAGGTTTACAATGAGCTCTTGGCTATGTTAAGAACTGAGTATTCCCAGCAAATTAATTGTTACAAAGTGAATACATTTTCGCTTGATGTTTGACATTGCCTGCCAGAGGCTGACACCTTGCAACGACTTAGCTTTTGCATTCAATTAATGAAGTAAAGAGGTCCATCAGTGAAAGTGCACGTACTCGCATCTTCTATTTGTTACTTGATTCGAAGTTGTACTCCTTTTATAAAAGACCGCACCGATCTGTGTAGTATCAAGATGTTGGGAAATAACTCCTTTGTACTATACGCTGCACTTCTGGATTCCTCATTGTATTGGATTACTATAACCGTGTAGTGCTGTGGTGTTGTAGTACTTGAAGCTGCTCTGGATGTTTTATGAACCGCCAACAAGATTAACATGATGGCTTATGGGTAGAGCTTTTTGGTGCTTTTCCAGAATTTGGGCTACCTGTCGAGATCAGAAGTTAATTTACTTTTATTTAATTAAAAAAAATCCAAGTCACGTGTGCTTGAACCGTCGTGTGACTTTTAATAAAGTTGCTGTCACATGTAAGACACTTCTGCTAATTCCATAATTCAAGCAGAGTAAAAGTGAGGGCGTCGTTACTGCTGATGCTGGCACTAATAGTGAGTGACTGTGCAATTTTCATTCTAACAGTTCCTTAAGATTTTTCTTTACATCAGTTTCTTTTATACGCAAAGACAACGCAGCAGCTCTTTTCTGTCGATTAATAGCAACTCTCATGAGTGACCTTTCAGTTCATGTTATAGCATTTTCAACCTTGCATTTTTTTTGGCCAAAATAATATTGGAAGTAGTCTTTCATCAATCACCTGCTATTTTACTGCTTTCTTTCTGTTTGCTCTCTGTTTGGCAAGTAAAATAAGAATAGATACTGAAAACAGAACTACACCGAGAGAACGCAAGAAGCGTCACTTGTGGGTGGGTGGCATTCACGTTTTGTGATAATTATTTTTTTGTGGTTTTTACCTACTGAATGTTGAGAGATTCCCGGGAGTAATACACCTCAGCCTGTGGTTTGATGCCTTTTACAATACCCCAGCATAAAATTACGTGCTCATTGAAAACACAGTTTGTGTTGTGTCCACCTAGGAACATCTATTCTCCCACTGCTTCATAATTTAAAAAAAACAAATCCTCCATCTGCAGCCTCTAAATAAGAAAACGATAAAAAATCAATCAGGTGTGTGTTGTGAGGTTCCATTAGAAGGTTGAAAATAAAACATTTTAATTAAATAATACGTACAGTTTCCAAATATATTTTTTAAAACTACACAGGAACTACAGATCAGTGCTCCAACCTGTTGGTTTTACGTGCATTCCAGAGGCTTAGCATTGACCAAGCCAATCATTCTCCCTCGTCCGTGTTTAGCCAGCATCAAGAAAGGCTTAGCCAATGCACTATTGTCTATGTTAAAAGTATACAAAGCAATGAGAACATTGCTTTCTATACATTTAACATTGGCACTTAGATTACCCAATGCACATCGTATAATGTAAGGCGGCGGCTAGTTTGAAAGTAGAGAAGTCGGTGTTTCCATTATTTTTCCTGCTTTCAACATGGCTCGATGCCACTGTTTCTTTGCCAGTGGAATTTAAAGCCATCAGCTTTAGCAAACCCAATAGCAGCTTCCACCGTGAGAGGGGTATGGTCCAGACATCACCCTGGCGGCTATCGGAGCATAGGGAGGTGGGGTGGAAGGGGACATACAGTGGATTACCGTGACTGTCATATGATGCCTGGTTCACCTATGAGGAGCATTAAGAAGGGAGTGGACATCCAGGGCATCACCATAAACCGACATGAAGCACTGGCCTTTCCATGATGAACATTTCAAAGAGCTGGTAATGGGGGGACAAGGAGGGATGATGGCTTGAAATTAAACCTCACAAATGCGCTCTGAAATCCGCACCAGACCGTCCCATGGAGCACTAAATAAGTAGTGACGTTAAAAAACACAAGTTTAATAGTGGAAGGATAAAGCATAGCCAGTCAAAAGCAAGGGTAAATTAGCTATTCTGTATTGTAGGGACAAACCCAGAATAGAGTGGAAAACCACCAATAGCAGGAATTGGCAAAGCCAATAGGTCTCGTCTGACCTACTGATAATACTAAAATTATTTATATATATAAATCCCATGATGCAAAGCGGCAACACACGCATGAGTGAGGCCCACTGGGGGGCCCATCCTTCAAATAAAAGACGATGATGGAATGAAAAACGAGTTGGTGCTTCATTTGATTACTGCCCGGGAAGAAGAGTCCGTGAGACTCGAAACGCGTCGGCAAAGTACATACTTACCAGGAAGTTGGGGCGAATGTCATAAGCAATCTGGATGGAAGGCGAGCAGTTGAGTGCCTTCCCAAGCAATCAGGCACGTTTGCTGGAACATAAACTACACGACCGCCTGAGTCGTGGGGAGGAGCACCATCCCATCAAACGAAAGCGGGAGGCTGCGGTCGGAAACTGTTTCCTGATTCATTGTAGCACAGCACGCCAGTTTTAAGAATACTCGCTCACAATACTGGACCTTACTAAAAGGAAATGCAATGTTTTAATGGACAAATGTTGACACTGGTTTTCCAGGGACTACAAATCCCATGATGCAAAGCGGCAACACACGCATGAGTGAGGCCCACTGGGGGGCCCATCCTTCAAATAAAAGACGATGATGGAATGAAAAACGAGTTGGTGCTTCATTTGATTACTGCCCAGGAAGAAGAGTCCGTGAGACTCGAAACGCGTCGGCAAAGTACATACTTACCAGGAAGTTGGGGGCGAATGTCATAAGCAATCCGGATGGAAGGCGAGCAGTTGAGTGCCTTCCCAAGCAATCAGGCACATTTGCTGGAACATATATATATATATATATATATATATATATATATATATATATATATATATATATATATATATATATATATATATATATATATATATATATATATATATATATATATATATATATATATGTATATATATATATCCTACTGGCGATCGCCAGTAGGTAGTTATAGTTAGAATTTTGAGATTTTGCATTGAAAAAAATCCTATTTGGAATAACTTTGGCGCCGGTTAACGAATCTTCCTGAAAACTTCCTCAAATTTGCCTCGCGGAGCTCCGGTCCTTCCTTGAAAGTCTTGGGAGGATTCGTCAAGCGGGGGCCGAGATAAAAGGGGGGTCCCAAAACGTGTTTTCCCCATGTTAATTTCCATAGGGCGGTCGAACTCACTTTTAGCCCGAACGACTGAATGGATTTGCACCAAACTTGGCAAAATTGTAGGGACTGGTAGCCCGATGTGCCTTTGCTATTTCTCAAGATATGTGCTCCAGTGGATTTTGAGTAATTTAGGTAAAAAAAATATATAGATCTATGGCAGCGCCCCGGTACGCGCACCGGGGTGCACCCCGGGCGCGACACGCGAGGTGCGCATGGAAACCTGATTGGCTCTCGGGTGTCTGTAAACATTCGAAACAGTCAGGAGCGGCCGCCATCTTGTGTCTCGGTAGGATCGAGACACAAGAGGTGGACAAAACAAAGGGGGAAATGACCATAAGGGGCCCCTAGGTTTGATGTGGGGGCTATAAAAGGGCCCCGCGGTTTGCGCGGGGGAGTGCCCGGTACGCGCACCGGGGAGCGTTCCATGAGGAAAAAAGAATGGCAGAGTTTTTTAAAAATGAAGCCTTTTTTTATGAATTGGAGGTAGTTCTGAAAAGAACTGTTTTTTTTCTTCTTTTTGTTTTATATTTTTTATGATCTTTGAACATTTTGTACTTTTTTTGGCTTTTCAAAACAGTTTTATTTTTTTTGTATTTTTTTAGGGGGAGAAACAAAAAAAGGGAATTGAAACTGGCTCAACTGGAGCAAAAAACAAAAAAACAAAAAATTACTTCTTTTTGGGGCACTTGTGATTATCACCTGCAAGGACGATGAGCTTTACGCTCTTTTCACCATAGGCGATAAGCTTGCCACATGCAGTACAAGTGATTTTAAAATCAGCAAATCGTTGCTGAATACAAGGCATCATCTCTGATGTTTCTGGTCCCGATGAAGTGGGTTTGTTTCTTTGGGAGGTGGTCCTTGATGACTGGGGGGGGTTACTGGCCAGTTCCCTGAGCTCTGCACGAGAATAGTTGTTAGGGTGCTTACGGATCATATGTCGAATCATGGTATTGTTACCAAAGGAATACTTTTTGTTTGTGTTCCCCCTTGAGAGTTGTTCCTTACAGATTAGGCAAGTTACCTTGTCCGCATTCACTTTTTTCTTTCCCTCTGGGAGTGAAAAAAAACTCCCATACAATGTGTGACTTGGGCTTGTATGGGGTATTTTGTTCAGGCAGCCATCTTCTCCCATCCTCCTTTTCCTCTTCCTCCTCTTCTTGACCACCAATGTATTGTTGTGGTGGTCCTCTTGGTGGTTGTGGTGGTGGTGGTGGTGCAGATTCACCAGCTGCTGCTTCTACTGAAGTCATTATATAGATGAAAAAGGTACAGAGAGGTACAATCAGGTCTTCCTCAGTCAAATGACAAAGTCAGAATAAGGAAAAAAGGTGGGGTCTTTCATCATTTGGAAAAAAAAGGGCCTGAACCAATGAGAAGTGTTATTTTCAGGTCACAAGACCAGGGATTTCATCATTATGAAAGTAAAACTGTTCTGCCCCAATTAAAAGTGTTATTTTCAGGTCACATGACCGACGCGCTTACGCGACGCGCCCACGGGCGCGGGCGCGCCCCGGGTCGCGTCGCGTAAGCGCGTCGGAAGTTTACGTTGCGCGATCGTATTCGCTCGAGTGCTTCCGGGTGCACTTACACCGTGCGTATCACGCGGACGCGGCACGTCACGATCATGTTTTCGTTCGCGACATTGGCGCTAACGGGACGCTTTCCGGTTCGCGCACCGGGGCGCTTCAAACGACTACGCTCTTCGGGGAGCTCACCGGGGCGCGCCCCGGGAGCGCTCCAGGGTCAAAATAAACATTTTTTTTTTAAAAATACAAATAAAATATAGGATTCATTCATTTTGAAAAATATTACATTTCATAGCTATAGACATTTGCTATTAACCAAATCTTGAACTTCAAAGAAAAAAACATAGGTTTGGGGCCTTGTATATAGTTAGAAATTAGCATTTAAAAAACCTATGAAATTCACTGAAAAAACCGTAGGTTTCACACCAGTTATAGTTAGCTGCAAATTTTACTGAGTGAGTCCAACTAACTGTAACGTGGAATTTCAATGGTTTTATGTCAGTAAAATTTGCAGCTAACTACAACTGGTGTGAAACCTATAGTTTTTTCAGTGAATATATATCTATATATATATCTATATATCTATATATATATATGTATATATATATATATATATATATATTCACTGAAAAAAACATTGGTTATAGACCATATATAGTTAGGAATTAGCATTTACAAAACCTTGAAAATTCGCTGAAAAAAACATGGGTTATAGACCATATATAGTTAGGAATTAACATTTACAAAACCTTATTTTACTCACACAAAACCATTGAAATTTCATATATAGTTAGTTGCACTAACTATATATCGCGCACCCGCAATCCACTGCTGATCATGTCACATATTACATCATTCATGACATGATCAGTGACATCACTGATGACATCTCAAATGACATCACTGATGACATCACTGATGACAACATCCAGTGACTGTATGTTTCTGAAAAGTCAAAATATGTCTTGCATATTGAAGAATGAGTGGATGTATAAGTGTCTGGATGAAGGATTTAGTAGGTGCATGACTGACTGTATGAGTGAGTGATTAAATGTGTCTCACTGAGCGCATGGGTTAGTGACTAAACTGTCTTAATTTGTGCATCATTATATCTGTTGTTCTGTAAACTGCTGCATGTGTTGATCAGTAGCTTTATGATTAAGTATATGGGTTATTGATTGGTTGCCCAAGTATTTGTATGGGAGAGTGAGTGTGTGTGTGGGTGGCTGTGAGGTGTGTGACTATGTGCATAGATGTGTGAGCAGTTGATTCACTAGATGTATGGGTTCAAAAGTGCATGTGGAAACAGCTGTATGGGCGGTTAACTGTGTGCATTAGTGTATTAGTGAGTGAATGGATATCTCAGTGCTACATGTCAAAGTAAGTACATATGTAAAACACAGTACATATGAGAGTTGACATATATAAATAACTGTGCATAAGAGCCAGTGAATGTGTGAGTGGCTGTATGGATCATTGTGAACTTGTATCAGGGATTGTATAACAGAGTAAATATGTGTTAGTATATGTTTGAATAAGTAAGGTGTGTATAACTGTATAGTTGAGGAAATGGAAGTGTGATTGATTCTTTGCATGACTGACTAGGTGTGTGAGTAACTCTATGGATGAGTGACAGTCTGTGAGTGTCTGTTTACTTTGAGTGTATCTAAGATTATATTAGAGTCTGAAGAGGTTCACTGTATTATCACATGAATGATGTCATCAGTGATGTCATTTGAGATGTCATCAGTGATGTCATCAGTGATGTCATTTGAGATGTCATGAATGATGTAATATGTGACATGATCAGCAGTGGATTGCGGGTGCGCGATATATAGTTAGTGCAACTAACTATATATGAAATTTCAATGGTTTTGTGTGAGTAAAATAAGGTTTTGTAAATGCTAATTCCTAACTATATATGGTCTATAACCAATGGTTTTTTCAGTGAATTTCAATGGTTTTTTAATTGCAAATATCAAAAGCTTTAAAATGTCAAGTACGTGGTAGGTAAAAACATTTTCGTGTTTATGCACACTGATGTGCTTTGAACGCTGCCCCCCCTCCTCTTTTCTTTTAGGAGTATTCTCTCTTTGCAGATAGTGAAGGGTAGGTAACGCAGGCCGTTGCCCCCGTTGTAATCCGTTGTGCCTGCTTCCCTCTCCATTTGATTGATTGTTATCCTAGCATTTATTGTTTTGGAATTGGTTCTCTTTGGTTCATTCTCTATTTACAAACAAGCACAGAGTCGCAATACTCTGTTTTGTCTTTGCAGATAGTGAAAAATCGTTAAAAAAACAAAAGGAATCAAGCAAAATCAGTAGGCCACTAATGGGATCTCTCTTTGACCTCGCTAAAATAGAAACCTTAGAAACAACCCCTCATAAGAAATACGAAACTAGTGAGAGGAACTGAGCTCGACACCATGATGGCTGCAAGACAGCTCGGCTCAGCCGCCCACCCCGCCCAAAATAACGACAAACCCTATGCAAATATTATAAATATATACAACACACCAGCAAAGTAACAGGGTAAAACGTTTTATTAAATAACTATTTACATGGCAGCCTGCTGCAACATCGATCCAAATGCATGCCGCCATTCCCGGGATTTCTCCTACCCCCTCCTCAAGTCTTGTTGCCCTGATGTGGCCAAAGATCGCCCCCGACATAGGCGGCCGGCTCCCGGGGTCAGGCGGAACTTTTTGCCTTTTAGTGACTCTTCCATTCTGGACCTTGTCCCACAATCCGTTTGACCTGAAGACACGTCCTGCGGTGCCCTAGTCCGACCATCACATATTCCTGTGCCAGGATACGGCGTGGGGTGCACTAGAAGGGAGAGGCGGCGCGAACAAGCCTCCCCCACCTCCCCAGGTGGAGGTTTCTCAGCTACACCCCAGCGCTTCACTCAACCAGCTGACTTGCGCCCGCTCTTCCGGAACAGTGCCTCTCTCGGCCAGCTGAATTGCGCCTGCTCCACACCTTGTCCCACAATCAGTTTGACCTGAAGACACGTCCTGCGGTGCCCTGGTCCGACCATCACATATACCTGCGCCAGGAGACGGCGTGGGGTGCACTAGAAGGGAGAGGCGGCGCGAACGAGCCTCCCCCACCTCCCCAGGTGGAGGTTTCTCAGCTACACCCCAGCGCTTCACTCGACCAGCTGACTTGCGCCCGCTCTTGCGACACTGTGCCTCGCTCGGCCAGCTGAATTGCGCCTGCTCTTGCTATTACGTCTCACCCGCCATCCAACGGAATTGCACCCAATCTTGCGGTACAGCGACAGGCGGCTGCTACGGAGCTCATGAAATGGCGGTCGGCCACAGACTTGGGCCTGGCCTGCAAGGATGGCTCTGGGCAACCATGGAACTCTGACGCTTGACTGCTAGGGCATGGGCCCCATTCCCAAAAGAGTCCCCTCAGCCTAGAAGATTCTACAACAGTCACCGGGACCCCCGACTCCCGCAGACTTCCGGTGGGGAGCGACTGCCATGATTGCTCGCGGAATGGCCACGACATAGCCACGGGGTGCTCTCATGCTGACGCCAGCTTCAATCTGAAACATCCAGAAACACTGTAGACTACCAATTTCGATCAGTTCCGGTGGAGCCCCAACGTGACCCGGTAGAGAAGAACTTGCCCTCCCCTCTTTGACTGAAGGTTCTTGTTGCCTGTCCCTTCTGTTGTCATTTAACAGAACATTTTGGACTGCTGAAAGGGGTTCTGTTCCGACCGCTGGTTGGTGGAGCCATTTTGACTATATTCTGGACCTGCGTTGTCGCGTAATGCGTCATATGACGCGCCGCGTTAACGTACTCGGAAGTGCTCCGGTGCGCGAGGCGCAGCTTCCCGGAAGCGATCCAGGGCGCGGTGCGCAGCGCGTAACGTAAGCATAACAGGTCATGTGACTTGTTAATAAAACTTTTCATTGGTTCATTTTACTTTTGTTTTTCTAATGATGTAAGGCTTGGTCATATGACCTAAAAATAACACTTTTCATTGGTTTAGAACATTTTGTTTTCCCAAATGATGAAAGCCCCACCTTTTTTTTCTTTTTTCTCACTCTGACTTGTAAAGCAAAGGACCCAGATGCATTTACAGTTTATCACTAACAATGTTCCAGGCTAATGTATTTTCCCGGGAAATTTACAACTGTCCTGCAAGTAAAATATTCCTATTTCGAGAAAAAGGGCGTTTCTTCGTCCCATGAGGGACCTGCTGTCTTAGTCGCTGATAGGCATGAATATCGGATTCTTATCGATCACTTTATGTTGCAGGAGTGGAAAACACAACAGCCCTTGACCATTTATCTTTACTGCTTTCCTGCGTATGATACCTTTTAACAGTCATGTAATCGGGCTGCTTTATTTAACTTGCCTTTTACTGATTCGAAAACAGTGGCTATTATTCAAAACTTTACCAATCTAGGTACTACTACCATGGTTTGTTTTAAAAACCTTTATTGTGAAAATGTCAGTATACAAATACGGGCCTATAACCACGTGGGCCGGCCACGGAGCAAACTGTAATCGTATATGATGAGGGGACATTTACACTGTAGAAAAAGGTAACGGGCGGGCCATTAGGTTGCAAGAACTAAGGTGTCTAACAGTTGCGGAATCGGTGGACGTACATTTTATAATTAAAGTACGACAGGGCCAGTTACAATAAAATTATCTAGATATACATTTGCGGGCAAGTACCATGGGTGACATCAATTCGAACTTTCAATAGTACAGTAATCAATAACACATCAGAACTTAATATCAATAGGGATGTCCAAATGTTCAATCAGTACTCGTCCCCGCCCGCCATGTGCTTCAAAACTGCATACGTATCTCGTGATATCAAGGCTGGACAACCAGTACACAACAAGGAGTTACGAGTGCCATTTATACCGGTGCCATTTTGGGCGAGGCCGGGCAGGTCCAGGATATAGTCAAAATGTCTCCACCAACCAGCGGTTGGACCAGAACCCCTTTCGGCAGTCCAAAAATGTTCCGTTAAATGACAACAGAAGAGATAGGCAACAAGAACCATCAGTCAAAAGAGGGGACGCTTTCGGGAATGGGGCCCATGCCCTAGCAGGCAAGCGTCCGAGTTCCAAGGTGTCCCAGGGCCATTTTAGTGGACCAGACCCAAATCCAAAGAGCCGGCCGCCATTTTGAGAGTCCTGTTGCAGCCGCCTATCGCTGCACCGCAAGAGTAAGCGCAATTCAGCTGGATGGTGGGCGAGACGCTGTAGCCGCAAGAGCGGGCGCAATTCAGCTGGATGGTGGGTGAGGCACTGTGCCGCAAGAGCGGGCGGAACTCAGCTGGATGGCGGGTGAGGCACTGTGCCGCAAGAGCGGGCGAAACTCAGCTGGATGGCGGGTGAGGCACTATAGCCGCAAGTGCGGGCGCAACTCAGCTGGATAGCGAGTGAAACGCCAAGGGGCGCCCCACTGCAGCTGAGGAGCCCCCACCTGGGGAGGCGGAAGAGGCCCGTTCGCGCCCCCCCCCCCCCCCCGGGCACCCCACGCCGTCTTTTGGCGCAGCATTGTAGGATGGACAGACCAGTGCAGAAACTTGCTGGACACCACCTCGGTGCCATCCGGATCTCGGCGCGTTGTGCTGCCTTCGGCCTACTGTAGCCGCAAGTACGGGCGCAACTCAGCTGGATAGCGAGTGATACGCCAAGGGGCGCCCCACTGCAGCTGAGGCGCCTCCACCTGGGGAGGCGGGAGAGGCCAGTTCGCGCCGCCTCCCCCCCCCGCCCACCCCCGGGGCACCCCACGCCGTCTTTCGGCGCAGCATTGTAGGATGGCCACACCAGTGCAACTTGCTGGACACCACCTCGGTGCCATCCGGAGATCGGCGCGTTGTGCTGCCTTCAGCCTATTCGCACATCGGTCCGCTACTGACGCCGCCTCACAGGCCAACGGATTTTGTAGGCTTTTTATAGCCCAAAGCCGCATAACAGGTCATGTGACTTGTTTATAAAACTTTTCATTGCTTCATTTTACTTTTGGTTTCCTAATGATGGAAGGCTTGATTATATGACCTAAAAATAACACTTTTCATTGGATTGGAACATTTTTTTTCCCAAATGATTAAAGCCCCACCTTTTTTTTCTCACTTGGCAGTCCAAAAAGGTTCCGTTAGATGACAACAGAGGGGACAGGCAACAAGAACCATCAGTCAAAAGAGGGGAGGGCAAGTTCTTCCCTACCGGGTCACGTTGGGGCTCCACCGGAAGTCATCGAATTGGTAGTCTACAGTGTTTCTGGATGTTTCAGACTGAAGCTGGCGTCAGCATGAGAGCACCACCATCTCGTGGCTCCGTCGTGGCCATTCCGCAAGCAATCATGACAGCCGCTCCCCACCGGAAGCCTGCGGGAGTCGGGGGCCCGATGACTTTTGTAGAATCTTCAAGGCTGAGGGGACGCTTTCGGGAATGGGGCCCATGCCCTAGCAGGCAAATGTCCGAGTTCAAATGTGTCCCAGGGCCATTTTAGTGGACCAGGCCCAAATCCGAAGAGCCGGCCGCCATTTTGAGAGTCCTGTGGCAGCCGCCTATCGCTGCACCGCAAGAGTGGGCGCAACTCAGCTGGATGGCGGGTGAGGCGCTGTAATAGCAAGAGCAGGCGCAATTCAGCTGGCCGAGCGAGGCACTGTGTCGCAAGAGCGGGCGCAACTCAGTTGGATGCCAAGGGGCGCCCCACTGCAGCTGAGGAGCCTCCACCTGGGGAGGCCCGTTCGCGCCGCCTCCCCCCCCCCCCCCCCCCCCGGGGCGCCCCACGCCGTTTTTCGGCGCAGCATTGTAGGATGGCCAGACCAGTGCGGGAACTTGCTGGACACCACATCGGTGCCGTCCTGATCTCGGCGCGTTGTGCTTTCTTCGGCCTATTTGCACAACGGTCCGCTACTGACGCCACCTCACAGGCCGACGGATTTTGCCGACTAAAAGACAGACCAAAGCAGCCCATTGTTGCTTTGAGATGGATGTTGCAGCAGGCTGCCATGTAAATAGTTGTTTAAAATGTTTTTTTTTAACGTGTTTACTTTGTTGGAGCATTGTATATATTTATAAGTTATTAAAGTGTTATAATCCTACTACTTTGTTGGAGTGCTATATATTTTTAATGTGACACATAATTGTGAAGACTTTGATGTACAAAAAGGCATCCTTGGAATCTTCCGCTTCAGGCTCGGTCCCACACACCCTTACAGTGAGAATCCCCTCCCCAATCACAATACAGGATCGTTATCAGATAGCAGGAACGCGTGTGGTGTGACGGATCTCATGGGGTGGGGGCCTTGATCTACTGTAACTCCTTTGAAGAGGGGTGATTCTTTACAGTTGGGGCCATAAACTACATCCTCAGGGCTAGGTGATAGCCTGGGACCGGCCTGGACAATCGGACACAGAGGAAGAGGAGTGTCAGAGGGTGCGGTAGTGAATAGGGTGAAAGGGAGGTGTTGGGCGGGCACAGGGTGTGATTCTCAGGGAAGAGCAGCGCAGATGGGAGGAGGTTTATGGCCCATGCATGAGAGAGAGAGCGTGGGTGACCAGTGCGTGGGGGAGATGCTTGCGAGGGTGGGGAGCCATGCTGAGGATCGGCGGCGTGCAGAGAGTGGGTCTGGTCAAGGCATCTAAAATGGCTGCCGTGCACGACAAAAGTGTGGCATTGGAAAAAAGGCAAGATGGCGCAGACAATGTTTATCAATACGAATTAATTTATAACAATTATTTTTAACAATATATTTACTCGCAGTGACAAAATGACGGTCAACACTTCCTGATTTCCTTCGAATCGAACGTTAACAGACGTCACGCAGCAAAAAAAAAAATCCGCTCACGCGCAGCCGCTGGAAGACATGTATCAACATATATGAGCATCCTCAGCCACCCTCAGAAAACATAGGGGGTCAGGATACGTCTCCCGTACCCCCTTATACCCATTTCCCACATTGGTTTTCCTCCATCTTGTAATTTAATTAAAACGAAACACAAAATGGCGAATTCCCGTTTCGCTACCGGTTCGCGACCCGGTTCGCGAACCGGGAAGCGCTTCTACAGCGAAAAATCAATTTTTTTTTATTTGCCCCACGGGACCCTTTAATAACCCCAACATCATTCCTAGGGGGTCAAGAGGGGTCTACCTTGCCCCCTTTAATTAAATTCCCCCTTCGTTTTTCTCCTCCTCTTGTCTCTCGATCCTACCGAGGGACAAGATGGCGGCCGTTCCGGACTGTTTAGAATGTTGACAGACACCGGAGAGCCAATCAGCTTCGCTTCGCAAAGTTCCGTTACGCGAAAAGTACGCGAACCGGAGCGCTACCCGGGACGCTGTCACAGATATATCTGGTTTTTAAAACGTTAATTTCTCAAAATCCACTGGAGCACATATATTGAGACCTAGCAAAGGCACATCGGGCTAACAGTCCCTACAATTTTGCCAAGTTTCGTGCAAATCCATTCAGCCGTTCGAGCTAAAAGTGAGGCCAACCGCCCTATGGAAAAATGAATGGGAAAAACGCGTTTTGGGACTTCCCTTTTTTTCTCGGCCCCCCCTTAACGAAACCCCCCCAAATTTTCAGGGGCTGCTCAGAAACAAAATGTGCCATTTTCCTGAAAATTCAGCCGATTCCGTCCACAAACGCCAAAGTTATTAGACATAGAATTTTCAAAAGTCCCATAGAGAAAAAATTCTAACTATATATACCTACTGGCGACCGCCAGTAGGTAATATATATATATATGCGAATAAGTCCCTCCAACAGAAAAGACGAGAGGACACGGCGGGGAGATTCTTGGCAGCCTTTAATTCACCAGCAACAACAGGTATAATGCATTTCGGCTCCTGCCTTCGTCAGACACCCAGTTGCTGCAGGTTTCACTCGCTCCTCCCTTGGTGTTCGTGGCTAACCCTTTATCTGGAGTGTAGCTGGCTCCGTAGTTGATTGGCTCCAGCTGTCGTCCGTTGATTAATGGACTTCTAATCCCAGCAGGCATTATTCCGGTAAGTGTCCGTGACGGAGCAATGCGTAGCTATTTTGGCAACCAAAATAAATATATAATATATATATATATATATATATATATATATATATATATATATATATATATATATATATATATATATATATATATATATATATATATATATATATATATATATATATATATATATATATATATGTATGTATTATACTTGTAGAGTACTTCTCTTCATCTATTGGTCTCTTGTTTTGTCATTCACATTTTTCCTCCACAGCATACAATATGGCGGAATGGGTAAGCTTACTTCAGCAGCTGTCTAATTTCACTGTGAGTAATGAGCATAACCACACAGTAGTATCCTCCAGTACTGGGACCGACTGTGGCAAAATGTGCTTTGCGAGGCCAACTTACTTATGTCTGGCAGGAGACTTCAATTTTAAACTACTGCACAAGTACAGCCCAACCTGTGCTGATATGTATCACTCAGGCACCACCAACCTCAGGAGCCAGGATCTGGCACATCATCTATCTTTGTGAGATTTATATAATGTAATGAAAATAGCAAGCTCAAAAGACTCTGCCCACATACCTTTTGGGGCAGAGGTAATTCCTCTGTGATAGATTATATTTTCATTACATGTAACCTCATAGATACACTTCTATATGGGTCAGTAATTGCATCAAACTATGGCGATCATAATTCCTTATAAGCTGCCTTCTCTATAGCCCCAGGGAGAAATCAAGGCTGGATAAAGGAGCGAGTAACCTTCAGATCTCAACTGATAACCTCAGACTAGTGTGGAGATTGCGAGAATCTATACTGTTTTTTTAACCTAATAATTAGAGAAAATGTAGGTTTGGTGCAATTCTGTCTAGCAGGGAGAAGATACATTTTATTTTGTATAGTTAATTAAAACCAGTACAATCGTTGCATTTAAAACAATTTCTTAAAATATGGTGAGAATAGTCTGTGCAATTGTCCTTATAAAAGATTATGCCGTTAACGCACGAGAATGATTGTCTAGCAGAGTTCCGTGAGCCCGGTCGGGCTAGGCATTTGTAGCCCACATTTCGTCCGCTAGGAGTCAGAACCCGTGCTTGCCGCAATTTGTAGATTTGATAGTCTTTGCTCTATCGTGGTCAGAAATTTAACATATCTACAATTCAGTTTGGTGTTCACAGGGTTCATGCATGCAAGCACAGCCTGCCTTCGTGTGCTGGTCCCTATCTGCTTGAGCTGGTCCCTTAATAGCTGCCGGCGGACTTGTCGAAGCTCTTCGCAGAGACAGGTCATGTGGAGTATGTCTCCAGTTGCTAAGTTGCAGAGCGGACAGACTTCCTGACCATTGCTCCTGAGCCATGGTGGTTGATGCTCTCTGCTGGGCAGGATCCCTAATCTGTATTTCAGAAACTTCAGTTTGATGGTTTTGGGATAGCCCTGGCTGAAGTAAAGTTGTGGTGTCAGGGATTTGTACGTGTTTAGTGTCATCCACGCATGGTTTCTTTTAGCAAAATCGGCCTTGTCCTCTATTAGGGAAAGAGTTTTTACGTTTTTCCAAACCGCTTTTTTAAATGGATTTTGCCCCAGTTGCATTGCCCACAGTGCGGAAGCCTTGAGAGCCCACAATGCTGCCTTCAAGTAGGAGCGAGCCTGAGATACATCCCTGCTTTGTATGTCTTGCCACAGCATCGCATTTAAGGTGTCATTGGAAGCAGAACAGAGTTTGTGGCAGCAGATGATGTAGGCTCCTTGTCTTGCAAGGACTTGTTTTTTTAGGCCAAACTCCAGCCTTATTTGGGCAGGCGAGGTGTAAGACGGAAGTGAGAACAGAGTTCTGTATGCTTTTACCTGGATGTTATCTAAGTTCCTAGAGTCTCTTCCTCATAATGCCTCGCTGCCGTAAGAAATTGAGGGGAGCAGTTTAGCCTGGATGACTTTTAGATATGGTGTCAAGTTTGGACCCGACAGTTGGTTTGCTAGATTTTTCAATGTGTTGGCGATCAAGGCCCCTCTTCTTTTAGTTTCCTCCATCTGCCTAATGAATGAGCCGGCGGTATCGAAGATAAGTCCCAAGTATTTGTATTTGCATGAAGACTCTATTTTTTGGCCACCCAGAGTCCAGGACTTCTGATGTTTGTTCCTGGTGTTGATCGACATTGTACGCGTTTTACTTAGATTGATTTTTAAATTATTTTCCATTGCGTAGCTGTGCATTTCGATCAGCAAATTCTGGAGGCCAATATGTGTGTGGCTAAGAAGTACCACATCATCTGCGTATAATAGATTACTTAGGGTTTTTCCTCCCAGCCTCGGAGAGTGGGAGTTGGATGTGTCAAGTCGGCCTGATAGATTTGCCATAAATAGGTTAAACAAAGTGGGGTCAGCACACACCCTTCTTTTAACCCTTTGGTCGTGCGGACTCTGGAGGACAGATGGGTCCCACTTCCCAGCTTCACCTGCACCCAGGTGTCATAATGGAGTAACTTCAGCATGTTTAGAAGCGATTGAGGTATGCCCCATTGTGCAAGTTTCCGCCACAGCATACCTCTCTCAATATTATCGAAGCCTGCGCTAAAATGGATATAGCACAAATGCAGCGGCAGTTTTTTTGTTTGAGCTCCATCCATTATCAGTGAGATCGCCAGGATGTTGGGGGTGGTTCCGTTTTTTTTCCGGAAACCCGTCTGGTTCCATGGAATAATCTGCTTTGAGTCCGCCCATGTCACAATCTCCTCTAGGATTATTCCAGCGAAGTATTTGGCCTCGTTGTCAAGGAGAGCTATTAGACTACAGTTATCAGGGACCCTTTTGTCTCCCTTTTTGTGTATGGGGACAATCGTCGACCCTCTCCAGGAATCCGGGATTATGTTTAGGAGTCTTACTTCTGTGAATATAGGTTGTAATATGGTGGCACATTCTGTGTCTTTCCCCTTGAACAGGGCTGGTGGAATGCCATTAGGACCTGGAGCCCCTTCTTTCCTGCCCTTCCGTATCTTTTTTTTATTAGGGCTATTTGCTGTGCCGCTGATCGTACCGGGGTAACACTGAGTTGGGATTGATCCCCCGGAATTGTCAGTGTTGTCGTGGTCGTTGCGGGTGCTTGCTCTACGTTGGTGCTTCTTTGTGCCCCTGTCTGTCCCAGGGGGTCGTTGAAATGACTGCCGAGATAGTTGATCCACTGATTTTTCCCAATGTGTGAACCAAGGTCCTTGTGGTCTGGGCGTAGGATCTTGTTTGCTGTTTGCCAGAAGCGGGCGCTATTGTTGCTTTTGGAGTCATATAAAAGTTTTGCCCAGCCTTCATTTTCTACGTCTCTTTTTATTTCCCATTTTGTCTGTTTGAGCTCAGCCCTTTGTGTTTTCAGTGTGGATCGTAATTGCTCGTTATGGGGCGCCGCTCTTAGCCTCCGTAAGGATAGATTTGCGGCTCTCTTTTGTGAGCGTAGTAGTGTTCTTTGTCCTCTCTTTAGGCTGGTTCTGCAGTGCTCTGTGTTATGGTTGCCTTTAGGAGCGATCTTTCTTGCCAGTTTGTTTACTAGTGAATTTGTGTATTGGTCCCAGTGGGAAATGAGCCCAACTGCATCTGGTGTATGTATATTGTACATTTGCCGGGCAGTTTCAGCCAAGGTAATTGTGTTGGTTGGCGAGCATTTGATTTTCCTTTGGTTGATTGTATAAATCTCCCCCAGTGTAGTGTCTGGCCTGATTGCCGTTGGCGTCTTTGCTGTCAGCTGGCATTCCTGAGGGCGGTGGTCGCTTTCCCCCTGGTCCCCCATTCTGAATTCCCGGATATGTGGAAATAATGCCAGACTGGCAAAGGTGTAGTCCAGGATGGAGCTGGCTCTGTAAGAATAGAAAGAAGCTACTGGTGGGGAATCAGACTGAAATCTGCTGTTTAATGCTCGAAGATTTTGATGTTCTAAATCTTGGAGAAAAACGTTATTATGGCGCTTTCTCTGATTTGGAGGGGAACTTTGTACTGGTATACTGTAAATTTTGTTAAGAGCCAGAGCGTCATCTTCTGATGACGAGCCAAGTAAGTTTTGGTTGAAGTCCCCCGACAAGAAGAGGAGTGGGTTCTCCAGTTGGATGACGTGCTCAGCCAGTTGGTTCAAGATGTTCCTTGAGTCTTTGGCTCTGTTGGGATGAACATATGCATTAACAAAACAGATTTCTTCCTCTTTGGTTCCCAACTGTAGCTTAATCTTTACGGATAAGGTTGAAGATGTTAGTGAGACCAGTTGGACGGCCGAGGATATTGATGTAGTGGATACATATGTCGCCAAACCTCCTGACTGATGTCCAAATTTGTTGGTTCTGGCCGCCGCTGATGAGAAGCAAGTGAAACCCGGGATGTGTTTTATACTTGAGTGCCAGGTTTCCTGCAGCATTACAATATCAAATTGTGAGATATACTTTATAAAATCCGGGTCGTCCATTTTAGAGGTAAGGCCATTTGTGTTCCAGGAACAGATGTCAAGAGCTGGCACCCTTCCTCTGGTGTCTTCTCCCGTTTGGTGAGGGCATCATATCTCTTCAGGGCATGCAAAAAATGTACGGGACAATGATCCTCTTACTAGTGCGTGGTTTGAATGAGATGCCTTCCTTGTGCTTGCTTCTGCCCATTCCCCCATACTGCGTGGGTAGTTTTTTGGCGCGCTGTCTCGCTGGGAGTTGGCAGTGGTAAGTGTCCAAGGCTGTTTTTTACTTGGGGCTAAGTTGCGTCTGCTTGTTGAGAACACTGGCTCCAAGCCAGTTGTCATTGACAGCCTATCCAATCGTAGCTGCCAAGTGCTGCTCTCCCTTTTTGTCGGTGATCTTTCCAGCGCACCCCTTAGTACACTGCAGGGGTTGGCCTGTTGCATCGCTGGTTCAAAACTGTTTCTTCTGCGGAGTGGCGAGGGATAGGCTGGTCTTTGTAGTGGAACGAGCTTGATACCCCAATTCTTGAATTGGGCTGCTTCTGATGCAATTAGGTCAACAACGTCACTAGAGGACCAGGTCATCCTGGTCGCCTCCTGGCTGTTTGCATTCGGAGCGGGCAAAAATTAAACCGAAAGTAGGTCGTTAGAGTTTATGCCCCCCAGTGTGGGGACGCATTTCATCAGTTTAAGAATGTTGCCTCTATTCAGCACGTCCTTCTGCCCTTTCGATGTGTATTCAGGATGGAAGACAAGGATCTCAGTTAGGTGTGTTTTGCTACCGTCTGCCTTCCGTTGTGCATTTGCAGCATGTGCGTGAGCTGCTACTCCAAAATCGAACAGAGCTTTATGCATTGCTGAGTTTCTACCATCACCAGGCGTGTTGGAACTATGAGTTGGTACTTCGGTTGGTGTTGGTTCCTTGAGTGTTGTTTGCACCTCCCTTGGCCAAATAGTCTTTGGGTGCTCAGATTCGCTGGGGGCAGAGTGAATGGTCACAGTTGTCATGAGTGTGGCCCTAGTTTGGTTGTCTTGCGTTTGGCTTGACGTGGGGCCTGTAGGTATTTCCCTTACCCCCCCCTTAGTGATCAGTGGAAGGGGTTTTTTAGTTTCTGCTGAGGTTGTATGGGCCTGGTTGGTACGCTCTGCGCGGATGGACGTTTGATGAGGGGCTTCCCTGAATGACAATGTCATTGCTGCCACTTGGCATTCTGTAACCGGCTCCTGCTTTGCGAAGGACTCAGCGGGCTGTGTGTGCTGGCTAGTACTAGTTGCCGGTGTTGTATGTGTGTCTAAATGTCCAAAAGAGTTAGCGGCTAGTTGAACTTTTGGCCCTTGACCTTCCTGATGAAGCAGGTTGCTGACTTTGTTTTGCGGTTGGATTGGGCTGGTAGCTGCTGGAGTTTTTATATGTGTATTCTGCGCGATTCTATATAAAGGGTTCCGGCTGGCGGGCATTAACTATTTAACTACCAAACTAATCAGTTTCATCTAAACCTGACGTTGAAAGAATCATAATAAGAAGCAGAAACTTTACTTGACCGGCTCCATAAAACAAAAATTTCCTACTAATATTACGTGGCTGCTCCAGGAAGAAGGCGCTGGCCGCCGAAACGCGCGTAGAGACTCATTTTTGTGCCACCTATCTACTATAGATAAAGAATCCTTTTATACTGTTTATTAACTTCTATGTAATGGTGTTTATGTTAAATGTACATTGTGAATTTTTAACCTTGATTTTGTGTTATGTGAATGAATTGTTAACTGTTTTAATTAATAAATAAAAAACTATGTCTTTTAGTCAGCTGTAGTAAACTATTCATCATTTTTTACCATTAGGGTATTTTAAATTTTAGTTGCCTAGGTTGTTATTTCTCAGCTGCTGGAGTTTTCCCTTCTAAGGGGTCGACCGTGTTTGTGATCACCGTGTGTTTTGCGGTAGTTCCAGAGAATATAGGGAAGAGTTTTATTGTAGATGTCGACAGATTTTGCTTGCGTCCTTTTCTTTTTTTGTTGTTGTTGTTGTTTGGCATTAAGTTTTTTTGGGGGATTCCAGACTCTTCTGGGTCAATTCCTCATTTGCGGAGTATGCCTGGCCAGTTGAGTGTATGTCCGATGGTTTGCTGCTGATGTTACCTTCTGCGAAGTCAATGGTGCCCGTTTCTTTGAATGCTTTTCCTCTGTGCAGCGACTTTATATCCCCTATTAGTTCAGTTAACATTAAGGGCAGTGTGGCTAGTTTATCTACTGCCTGATTGCAGTTGCAGCTTAAGTAGGTATTTGATTGAGCTCTTTGTATCAGGTTGTTCAAGTTAACTAGCTTATCGTCAATCCCCGCGGTGAAAACTGTCAGTGTGTTGAGGAGATGAAGTTGAAGGTCCATTTTGTCCGATTGATATTGTAGGCCTTCTATGGCTAACTGAATTGTGTTTAAGAGGGAGGTCCAGGCTCCGGTGTTGTGATCTTTTCCCTGCTCTCTCTCAATTGCAGATTGGGGATACGCATTTGGCGCAGTGTTGGTGGTGTTGTTATCAGCCAAAGGTGAGTTGGGAGAAAACGGGTCTTTGTGATCTGGGTTGTTGATTATTAACCTATCCTCTCGCCCTTGTACGATCGGGTAAGACGTGTTGATGATATTATTGTCGGTCAAGGATGAGTTGGGAGAAAACGGGTCTTTGTGGTCTAGGTTGTTGATTATTAGCCTGTCCTCTCTCCCTTGTACATTCGGGTGACACGATATAGCTCTGCTTTCCGCTTCCGGCTGGAATTGTGTTGGCTAAGTGCTGCGCTAAATGCCGCGCTGCTCAAGGAACTTGGTGCTGAGGCATGGTTGCTCAGTTCTACATGTGATAAGGCACCTGTGCCAGCCGAGTAGGCTTTGATGGGAGTACTATGGTTGAGGCTCCTAAACTGACCGCCCTGGTTTCGTTGGATATCCTTAGAGGTGGCCGAGGTTTGCATCTTTGTCGTTGTTGGCAGCTGTAGATCAGCCCCTGCTTCCCCCGTGCTTGGGCAACTAACTGAGGGGTCCGGGTTGTTGGGTTTGTCTGCTTCTTTCGCCTCTGGGGTGGATTTCGGGTTGATTGTGATCTCCTCCGGTGGGGGTCTTGGAGTGCAACGCTCCGGGCCTGAGGGAAGTACCGAATAGGTGTAAATGTGGCGAGCCTCGCAGCTGAATGTTTGCCTGTGAGTGAAGATTTGCCCAACCCTTTGAGCCCATGAAGCGATTTTCACTTGAAAATAATAAACTCCGCCTGATGAATAGCAGGAGTCCTATGGATGGGTAAAACCGTGAGTTATCCTGAGGAGAGTAAAAATTCCTTTTCTACCCTCGTTTTCCCTTCCTAACGGTGTGGGCAGGCCTTAGGGTGCCTGGACCCCGTAGGATTGATTTTTAGTTTTAAATTTTGGTCCTGAAGAAAGCTGAGCTGATCATAGCTTCAACAGCAGAAACATGTTGACCAGTCACTTTTTTAGATCCCTGGACAAAAATTAAAAAAATCCAGTGATTTCACAATTTTAATGTGAACAACACTCCCCTAATAAAGTCTGTTAAGGCACAGTTGTGATCTTTTAAAACACACACCTTTTTTTTCACTGATCACTCCCTTCACACGATACCAGCTCCGCTGCACTTGCAGGCGTTGTAGCACACAGGTGGGGATAGTCGGCCCCCCTGTGACTGAACCCCATGATGAAGCATGTCACCTCTAGGGTGAGTGAGGTTTCTTTTAGTAAATAATTAATTTTCCATTTTCCCCTTCACACAGTTCTAATGACCATTTATAATTAGGTAGTTTTTTCACCTTGTTTTTCACTGTGATATAGGGTTTCACTGGTGTTCCTTTGGCGCTCTTTTGTTGATGATAGCTATCAAAGCGTAAACAGCCCGCTACCCTCTCTATTAGAACCAATCACT
Source organism: Lissotriton vulgaris (assembly GCF_964263255.1). NCBI lineage: Eukaryota > Metazoa > Chordata > Amphibia > Caudata > Salamandridae > Lissotriton > Lissotriton vulgaris. The sequence goes on from NC_141685.1 coordinate 1,158,934,395, forward strand.
TGAGTAGTACAAGCATTTTTCCATACTTGGGGATCACCTTTTCTGCCACAGGGTCATGGGTCCCCAACATTGCCTTGCGAAGAACAGAACTGTCAAGTGTAATTGACTTGCTATGTAGCCTCCCAAAGCCAGAGGAAGGTGGCTTGCTCACCCCGTTATTGCAGATTTATAAGCCTCAATGTATTTCTTTTGTAATGTACGGGGCAGACGTATGGTACATATCAAATTGTAAGGCTATGCAGCGTGAGGAATATTGCTTTTGTAAGAGACTCCTTTCGGTCCCCATTTCATCCTCTAGCTTAATCTGCTATAAAGGTTTGGGGCTTGTCTTTCCTGGAGGATTGCATTGGAGTGCGGCTGGCTTATTGTGGCTGGCCATATGGAGAAACATGGAGGCTATTCTTTCAAGTGATATTATTTTGGACTGTCTTTATTAGGTTTCGCTGAGTCAGCGCATGCGCTGCTCGGAGAGACATTTAGTAGAGCTGCTTTGAGAAATGTTCCAAGGCAGCGACCAGCTTTCTAGATAGAGCACAAGCATGCACGGTCTCTTTCACTTTCGCACGTTCACGCTCACAACTCCCGACGTCTTTTTTTGCATCAGCTCTTTTACATTTTATACTATTCGGACCTCGTCACTTTGGCAATATGCAACTATTTGGAATGTTAAACGTATTTCATATGGTTACATAACGTGAATATTTTCATACACTTACAGTGATTTTCACAGAGTTTTGTAATACTTTGTGGCTTTCTCCGGCGTAGATGTGTTAATCAAACCTTAACTGCAAGTTTTCATTCTGTTCAAAGACCTCTACAATTCCCTCATCTTGTCCAGATGAGTTTTCCTACGGTCATTACCTTCCTTTTGATGTCGAAGTCTGAATTGGAAGGGTAAGTCAAATAAGGCCATCTCTTTGTTATTATCGGTTAACTTTCTACTGCTGAGGGCACGGCACAAGTTGCGTCATGACACGCATCGCGTGGGAGGATTCTGAATTTAATCTTTTGCCTACTTAAAAAAGATACATTTAAACAGGCTTTCGAAATGATGGAGTTCTAACATCATAATCGGTAAGACTATGCCCCTGTAGTTAGCACTCTGTTTCATTTTGCGCCACGTCGTTCTCTCTGCACATTACGGTCCTGTGGTTTGCCCACTGCTCCCGTTCTCATCTGCCTACCCCACATGCTAGGCTGCGACTGCTCAGGCTTAGGAGTTTGATTCATTAATTTTATTAGTTTCTTTGCCACTGATTGAGTCCGACTACGACCTCGAGGGGACAGACATCCGGCACGGAGTGGGGCTCCACAGGCACGTCGTCTAGAGCTGCTCAAAACTGTCTCATCATTAAAAGGTATGGATTTCAGATAGATGTCAAGGTAACCCACCCCCAAAATATACTTCCGCTAACAATAGCTACCTACTTCCATCCTCCAACTCCTGTGGGTGCCTCTAAAGTTCTTTGTGGGCACTGTTCCACTCGTGCATACCATATGAGGATAACAACCTAGGCAATTCACTTTTTACTTGTCAAATATGATAATAGAGAGGCAGAAAAAAACTTTATAACATGTAAAATGATTGCTTTTTATTAGTTCATTTAAGAAGTTATACACAATAACACTTCATTTAAAAAGGTGTATAGCTCAAAGGCGAAGAGCTAGTACATCAACAGTAGAAATCATAAATTAATACAACAAAACTTCTTTGTTAAAAAAGGGAGAAAAACTTTTTGTCAATAAAAAACACAGTGGCACAATATTATTGTTGACGCGTGTTTCGGCGACCAGCGTTTTCTTCAGGAGTAGCCACGTATTACTAGGTCACAGGATGCCAATAATCGCAAAATACCTTAATTGCCACTTCCCATAAGATCAAGAGAAGGGTTTCTTCTTATTTTAATAGATATCGGGGACGTTGATATTGGCGCAAGCAGTCTTTCGTGATGTGCGAGGAGTATGATTCCACTATTCATAAAGCTTCTTATTTAAATAGATTTCAAAGATGTTAATTTTTGCTCAAGCAGTCCTTCGTGATATTCGAGGAGTACGCTTCAAAGGTTCGTAAAGCTGAACAGATGCATGAATTCAAAACGCTGAAAAAGAATTATAAGTCAATAAAGCTGTTGAACGGCGTCTTAAGTGATTTTATCGATGTAATTGGGACTAACTAGAAGCTGAAGGTGATGGTGTTAACAAGTGCCTCCTGGTCTGCCTACAGATACGCTAACGGAATACTTCTTAGAGGTTCAACAAGTGATCCACCTGATATGGGGAAAATCGAGTGCTGAAAGCATAAAAATAAAGAGTGCAGACATTTCTAAGATTTCTAATGATAAGTCTTCCAGGTAAAGGGATATAGCAGTGCTTATAATCATTAAGCAAGTAGCGCAGACCAGGGGCCGGTAGCAACGTGTCTCTCGGTTTCGAAATGTTCATCCTCGTGCATACCTTCAGTTGTATTTTGCCGTTTCATTCTATCTCCACGTTCCTCTGCGCCCTGCTTCCACACCACCGCTCTTCTGATCATTTTGTTCTCCACTCAGAGGCTGCTGTCCTTCTGGTTCACCTTTCCGCCTTCTCCCCCTGCTCTGCCCTTTCCACTACTGCTTGCTTTCCTCTCAGCCCCCACGTCCCTCTACGTCAAGCCATGTCATGCATCACCCAGCGCAGGCCCTCTCTCCTCGTGTTCTTTTCTTCCCATCTGTGCCCCCACTCCAACTGCACTTACTGTCACTTTCTTCTCTTGCAACCCTTCTCATGGTTGTTTCTATCAGGGAACTACTATGCTCATCCATCCGTTCTTTCTTCCAGCACAAACTTTTCCTGCCTGTATATTCTACTCCTGCACTCTCCTCCGTTTATTTTATTGCACCCCTTCACTCTCTTTTCCTTTCTCTAGAATAACTTTCAGGCCGCATTATGTAGTTTCTAAGCTCTATAAAAATAACAAATGTTGGAAATATATAAGCCGATGGCATCTGGTGTATTACAACGCACTGTGAACAAATGCACTTTGGCGGCTATCAAAAATTGCATAGGAAGTGAAGAAACTTACTTGACTTTCTCAACAGACCTTCACTTTGTTGAAATGCTAACAAAGCCTGCAATGACATGCCGCCGGTGCCACCACCCTAATGCAGACAACACAACCAATTGTTCTATCTCTGCCTTTTTTAATTGTATATTGCGCCAGGAAACTGGATCTTGGCACTTGTTGCTCATTATAAATAATAGAAAAATTACAATTGGTGATATAATAATTTAAAAGAGCAGGGTGAAAGGATTATTTATTGATATTCTGCGTACAGAAGTAGCGCTACAACCAGGCCATTTTGGGGCAGAGCTGGTTAGCGGAGGAGGTGTAAAAACATGAATTCCTCAAGGCAAGTATTAAGATACTTGTCTGTGTCTGAGGTAAGAGGAAGGGAGTAATTTGCAGCAGCTTTCAGCAGCAGCTTTCATTTAAGACACTTGTGAGTCACATTGAAACCTAAAGAAAAAATATAACAAGCAATGGCATAGCCAATAAGTCTCGCCTTTGGGACCTTATAAGTGTTTAGCCATGCTATAGTTGATGTTATTGCACCAAGGATATTGTTCTGGGTAACTAAACAGTTATAAGGTCCCAAAGGCGAGACCTATTGGCTATCTCAATGCTTGTTTTGTGTTGTCACTCAGGCGTTGGGAATGCACATTATTATTTCACTTTAGGGCATACACAGTCAAATTCTTGTTGTGCTTCCCCCTAGGCTACGTGTAGAAAGAACCTAGATGACAGTCTATGTCTTTGTTATGGCAAGTCAGGACAGTCTATGTTGCATTTTGCATTTTTCTGTACATTTTATGAAAAATATACAAGATATTTTTAAATTCCGTTAAAAAAAGACATTTTGTAATAAATGCATGCTTGACCAGCTTTTAATTTATAGCAATTACCTGCCTTAGAAACTGTTATGCATATGGGCTTGTTTTTAAAATCTGCATCAAAGGCACGCAACACCATGCTCTCCTAACTCTGCTGCTCATATTGTTTTATTTTAGGGATGTTTTTAGAATGCTACTATGTAGGTTTTAGATTTGAGTTAACTGTACTAATAGGTATACTGCTCATATTGGTTTAACGTATTTCATTGTGAAAACCTGTATTTTAATATTGTTTCTACTGTTATGGATTGGTATGCAACTTTTATGGATGTATTTTACATCCGAATAAAGTGTTTTTTTAAAACCGAATCTGATAAAGTCTTACTGCACAGTGAACTTTTAGCAAATGTCTGAAAAGGGATGGAAATCTGTGAGAAGTTGGCCTGATAGGTAGTGTTTCCAATTCTGGAACCACTGGTTATCAGTCCAAACAAACCCCAAAGATGTCAGGTTGTAAGTCAACCTTGTAGACAAGCTATCCTAGTGGTAGCATGGACTAAGCAGCCTTAAAGGCTTAACTTAAGAGGTCGTGTTAAGCGAGCTTGTTTTACCACATACAATCCTGTAATCAAATGAAAGGACACCACACAAGTATATATTATAAAAATATATGTATTTATTACTAAATTACTCCCCAGTACTCTTTATGAGGAAAGGGGCACAAGCGTTAAATCAAAAGCACTGTTACACATATAAAGTCGCACGTTTATGGATGAGGGCGGGTGGCCACTCAGACCATATATCAAAAAAGTGGTATAAGTAACACTTTACGAACAATGGTTAGGCCTAGGGCCTAGAGATTCGCTAGGAGCAGTCAGGACAAGCAATGAAGAAGTCGGGAGTAGCCCACAGGAGACGGGTGCAGCACGGAAAGTGCAGCGCGCACCAATGCACTGTCAATGGTGCGTAAAAGTCGGTTAAAGTGAATAAAAAGATACTTCCGCTGAACCTAGGAACACAAAACTTTAGACACAGACCCTAGAGGTGTGGACCAGTGTAAAGACACCGGCGTTGCAAAGTTACCTCACCCACAGGCCGTGGGTGCACAGGGTCGAAGTGGCGTCGGGTTCTGTCACGCAGGTTCTTGGTGCTTGGAGCTGTTGCAGCTGCAGGCGCTGTGAAGCAGAAGTGTCCGGTGCGATCCAAGGGTGGATCGATGTAGAAAAGTACCTGAAAGCAGAGGGGACAGAGTCTGGGTCACTCAGCAGTGACCAGGGTGGAACCAGGACGGAACCAGGCAATGTCGGGCGCAATCAGGCGGTTGTCGATAGGCTTCTCTCCGCTGTCACATGGGCTCTGGGGCATCTGCGACGTCCAGGAGCAGGTCACGATCTGTCCCACGTAGGCTCTCGCCGTCAGCACCGTCGGCTTGAAGATTGTAGCAAACAGCACTTGGCAAAAGCAATCCACGCGGAACCGGGAGATTGCTTATCACTCGAACCAGGAGGGTCAGAGTGGGTGCTCCTTTTCACAGGAGCTGGTGCAGATCTGGAGCAACCAGAAAAGCAAGTCGGATTTCAAAGTTCGTCGGCACAGGGGCCACAAGCCAGCTGGCAAGTGACCGGGCCAACGCGTCGAGCGCACACAAGCAGAAGGGCCCCACGCAGCACTCAGCGAGTGTGGAGGGGTGAGCTTTGGTGCAAGTGGAGCTCGGGGCTGGGGCTTCTCAAACCCCGGTGTACAGCTTCGAGGGTCACTCGTGGGCCGCACGGTCAGCGTCTCGTGGCCTTTTCAAGATGGCGTGCCCCACGCTTCCGGTCGCCTCCACGGGTCTCAGCTCTGCAGGGACTGTGGATCGGGCAGGTAGAAGGCAGGCAAGCTTGATCTCGTCGATCTCTGTCGCTCGAGTTCCGGCGGGAACTGCAACAAAGCAAGGGTCGAGGGCTGGATGGTGCCTGTTTGCACAGGGTGGTCACTCCTTGACCACAAGGGAGATTCTTCAGTCTTCTCACGTCGTGTAGAAAGTCGAAGGGTCCAGATTTCGTTTCTTATGTTTCTTCAGGATGATCTGAGGTCCGTTGGGACTGCTCCCCCTCTTATTCGAATCTCGGGGGTTGGACATCCTGCTAGGTCCCCTCCTATGGGTGGGACCCAGGAAGGGGGTGGTTACACCCCTCTCCTTTGATCCTGGCCGCGCTGGGACAGGGGCTGGGAGGCCCCAGAACCGGTTTGGCCGGATCCTGCAAGGGGCAGCCTTGTGCTCCCCAGGCAGTGTCTGGTTTCATTGAAACCTCCCTACTCCAATCCACTATCTCCTGTCTGGGGTGGTTTGACACCGCCCTGTGACAGGAAACTCTTTGTCCAGGCCTCCTCTGCCGGGTTTCGGTCAGCAGCAGGAGGTCAGACCCGTGTCTGTGGCAGGGGCATCCATTTTGTGGATCTGAGGCTCATTTTAAATCAACCGCGTTTCAGTAAAGTAACATGTCTTCTCCCTCTAGAAGGGTGGAATGCTATCCCCGTCGCCAGAACTGGCGAGGGGATAGTATTCCAATTCGTATGACACCTTACACGACATGTTTTGATAAAGCCAAACCAAAGTTGCTATATAACCGCGAGGATTATAATGCGCTTAAGAGTATATGGTATGGCATTATCCCGGATCAGCTTAGGGAGTTGTTCCCGACAGCTGCAGACAGGCTCAGCTCACGCCAGAGCACCATCTCACATAAAACCACGCACTCTGCCTCCAGGATTGATGAGGCCTTCCATAGGAGTGGCTTACAGGCTATATATGTGTCCAGATATAGGTTTAGATATAGGTATACTATATCTAAGCAAGGGGTGATTACACCCACTTGCCCCAGCTGAGTGATCAGCCAGTTGTGTCAATTTAAGAACCAGCCAGGGGTGGCAAAAGCTATGCTTCAGCCCCTGGTAGGCCTTGGTGGCACCTATGCCCTGGGCACCTATAGTGCATGGTACAGGGGCTGACAAGGAGTCCATTTCCAATTGTGGTATGTACCTATAGCACATGTATTACAAATTTAGAGAGAGAACAGCAGGCTGGGGGTCTGATTAGCAGGCCCACAGCCTCAGTAAGTCGAAAACCAGTGAAGCAAAAAGCAAAAATTGGGGTGACCATAGGATAGCAGACCCTACTCTCCTACATAACCCCCCCCCAAACGCAGGGACATTAAACTTAACCTTGACCAGATAAGTCTTCATGTTCTAAGTGGAAGTACCTGGAGAGACCATCTGCATTACCATGGTCAGTCCCTGGGCGGTGCTCCACTGTAAAGTCCATCCCCTGTAGGGAAATGGACCACCTGAGCAGTTTGGGATTTTCACCCTTCATCTGATTTAGCCACAAGAGGGGCTTATGGTCTGTCTGAATTAGGAAGTGAGTACCAAACAAGTATGGCCTCAACTTCTTCAGGGCCCAAACCACAGCAAAGGCCTCCCTCTCAATAGCTGACCAACGTTTCTCCCTGGGGGTCAGCCTTCTGCTAATAAAAGCAATGGGCTGGTCTTGACCATCTTGATTAAGTTGTGAAAGCACAGCTCCCACCCCCAACTCAGAAGCATCTGTCTGTACAATGAACTGTTTGGAGTAGTCAGGACTCTTCAGGATAGGTGCAGAGCACATGGCCTTCTTCAGGTCATCAAATGCCTTTTGACAGCTAACTGTCCACTGAACCTTTTTGGGCATCTTCTTGGATGTCAAGTCATTCAATGGTGTCACAATGGACCCATAGTTCTTTACAAATTTTCTGTAATACCCAGTCAGGCCCAAGAAGGCTCTGACTTGTGTCTGGGTAGTTGGAGGAGTCCAGTCCTGTATGGTCTGGATCTTGCTCTCCAGTGGCTGAACTTGACCCCCACCTACTAGGTGGCCCAAGTACACAACCTTGCTCTGCCCTATCTGGCACTTAGTAGCCTTGATAGTCAGGCCTGCCTTTTGCAGGGCCTCCAGAACCTTCTTCAGGTGGATCAGGTGATCCTCCCAGGTGGAGCTAAAGACAGCAATATCATCTAGATATGCTGCGCAAAAGTCATCCAACCCAGCAAGGACTTGGTTCACCAACCTTTGGAAAGTGGCAGGTGCATTCTTCAAACCAAAGGGCATTACCACAAACTGATAATGTCCACTAGGGGTAGAGAATGCTGTTTTGGCTTTTGACTCTTCAGCTAGTCTGATTTGCCAGTAGCCAGCTGTCAAATCAAATGTGCTCAGAAACTTGGCAGAAGCCAATTTATCAATGAGCTCATCTGCTCTTGGAATGGGATGAGCATCTGTCCTAGTGACAGCATTGAGACCTCTGTAGTCCACACAAAACCTCATTTCTCTCTTCCCATCTTTGGTATGAGGTTTTGGCACAAGGACCACTGGGCTAGCCCATGGGCTCTCTGATGGCTCAATCACTCCAAGCTCCAACATCTTTTGCACCTCAGCCTTTATACAATCCCTGACATGGTCAGGTTGCCTGTAGATTTTATTCTTCACAGGCAGATTGTCACCGGTATCCACCTCATGGGTGCACCAGTTAGTCTGACTGGGTGTGAGTGAAAACAATTGTCTGTGGGCCTGCAACACCTGTCTGCAGTCCACCTGTTGCTGCTCAGTGAGGCTGCCTGCCAAGGCTACTCCATCAACTGAACCATCATCAGGGTTCTGGGAAAGCAGGTCTGGGAGAGGGTCACTCTCTTCCTCCTGTTCCCCATCTGTGGCCATGAGGAGACTCATGTCCTCCCTGTCAACAAATGCTTTCAAACGATTGACATGGAGCACCCTGTGGGGGCTCCTAGGGGTGCCAAAGTCAACCAGGTAGGTGACTTCTCCCTTCTTTTCAATGATAGGGTAGGGTCCAGTCCATTGGTCCTGGAGAGCTGCTGGCCCCACTGGGTCCAACACCCACACCTTCTGCCCTGGCTGGTACTCAACCAGAACAGCCTTTTGGTCATGCCAGGCTTTCTGTAATTCCTGACTTGCCTCAAGGTTTTTGGATGCTCTCTCCATGTATTCAGCCATCCTGGAGCGGAGACCAAGTACATAGTCCACAATGTCTAGTTTAGGCTTTTTGAGAGGTAACTCCCATCCTTCCTTCACCAAACTCAATGGACCTCTTACAGGGTGGCCAAACAAAAGTTCAAAAGGGCTGTAGCCAACCCCCTTCTGTGGGACCTCTCTGTAAGCAAAGAGCAAGCAGGGTAAAAGGATGTCCCATTTCCGCCTAAGCTTCTCTGGTAAACCTTTTATCATTCCCTTTAGGGTCTTGTTGAACCTTTCCACAAGCCCATTGCACTGTGGATGGTAGGGTGTGGTAAACTTATAGTTTACTCCACACTCTTTCCACATTGCTTTTAAGTATCCAGACATGAAGTTAGTACCTCTGTCTGAAAGAACCTCCTTTGGAAAGCCCACTCTTGAGAAAACTGCAATGAGGGCTTTTGCCACCACAGGAGCTGTGGTGGTCCTCAGGGGAATTGCTTCTGGGTACCTGGTGGCATGATCCACTACCACCAGTATAAATCTGTGCCCAGATGCTGTTTGAGGATCCATGGGACCCACAATGTCTATTCCAACTCTTTCAAAGGGTACCCCCACCACAGGTAGTGGTATCAGGGGGGCCTTTGTTGTGCCACCTGACTTACCACTGGCTTGGCAAGTGACACAGGAGCGACAAAACTCCTTGACATTTTCTGACATGTGAGGCCAGTGAAAGTGTGGAACAAGCCTGTCCCAAGTCTTATTCTGGCCTAAGTGTCCTGCAAGGGGAATATCATGGGCCAAGGTAAGAAGGAAGCCCCTAAACTTCAAAGGTATAACCAACCTCCTGGTGGTGCCAGGCTTGGGGTCTCTAGCCTCTGAATAAAGGAGTCCTTCATCCCAATACACCTTATGGGTACCTTGAGCATTCCCTGCAGCCTCAGCAGCAGCTTGCTGTCTGAGGGGTTCAAGTGAAGGGCAATCTAATTGGGCCTGCCCCAGGTCTGCCCTTGAGGGTCCCCCTGTCCCCAGAAACTCAACCTGATCAGGTTCAAGCTCCTCAGAGACAGTCTCCTCTTGGACTGCAGAATCAGTTTCCTGCGAAACCTGATCCTCAACCTGGGGCAAGTGGGAAGGCACAGCCTTAACCCTCTTGCTCCTTCTCTTGGGTTGTGGTTGGTCTATTGTTTCAAGATCCACCACTGGTTCAGGAAGGCACTTCTTAGCCTGAGACCTTGTCACTGCAAGGACATGAGCTGAAATCCCTAGCATTTCTGCATGAGTCCTGTACTCCACTTCTGACCAAACTGAGCTTTCAAGATCATTGCCTAACAGACAGTCTACTGGGAGGTCTGCACTCACAACAACTTTCTTTAGGCCATCTACCCCTCCCCAGGAGAAGTTCACAACAGCCACACTATGGGAAGTAGTGGAGTTGCTTGCATTGGTCACTAGGTAACTTTCACCTAGTACAATTTGTCCAGGGTCCACAAAGCCAGGTGCCACCATTGTGACACTGGCACAAGTGTCCCTGTAGGCCTGAGCCAGTTTCTCATTAATTAAGGGAGTCTGCCTATATTTGCCCAGGTTACTGGGGCTTACTGCGGTGGGCAAAGATATGTCCACATCATATAGGAGAACTGCCTGTGTGGGGATTCTGACTAGGCCAGATTCCACCTCAGTACCCAGGGTCAACCCTACTAAACCCTTTGGCTGTGTACCACCACTGCTGACTGTACTAGGGGGTGCAGTTGCTTTAGGAGCTGCAGTGGTGGGGACTGGATTTTTCTTAGTGCATTCACTGCCCCAGTGTGAAACTGATTTGCAGGTATTACACCAAGGTTTCTTTGGGCCATCATTCTTCTTTTTCTTGTTTCCATTTTGGGAACCCCCCTCCTTATTGCTAGTTTGGGGGCCTGAAGACTTCTGGTCCTTTTCTTTATCTTTCTGATTCCCACCCTTCTGGTCTGTTTTCTTCTGGTCACCTTGGTTCTGGTTTTTCTGCTTAATCCTTGTTCTGACCCATTTGTCTGCCTTCTTTCCCAATTCTTGGGGAGAGGTCAAATCAGAGTCAACAAGGTATTGATGCAACAGCTGGTTCTGACAGTTATTAAGGATCTGTTCTCTCATCATAAGATTGTACAATCCTGTATAGTCTGAAACTTTACTTCCCTGCAGCCAACCCTCCAGAGCCTTAGTGGCACAATCTACAAAATCAGTCCAGTCCTGAGTCTGTGCTTTTTGGGTGTCTCTGAACAACAACCTGTATTGCTCAGTGGTTAGGCCAAACCCTTCAATAAGAGCACTCTTCAGAACAGAGTAGTTTTTGGCATCCTCAGGTCTAACAGTGAGGAGCCTGTCTCTCCCTTTCTCAGAAAAGGAGTACCATAAAATTGCTGCCCACTGATCCTCAGGGACCTGCTGTACCATGCAGGCCCTCTCAAGAGCAGTCATCCATTTGTGGATATCATCCCCTTCCTTGTAGGGGGGCACAATTTTTGTCAGGTTTCTATTGTCATAGGCCCTGTCTTTTTCTTTAGGAACTTTGCTGCCACCAGTGGCATCTAAGCCACACAATTTTCTCTCTCTTGCTAAAGCAAGTTTAGCTTGAGCCAAGGCTACCTCTTCCCTTTCTATTTGGAGTTGGACAGCCCTCATCCTGGCCCTATGCTCTTTTCTCTGGGAGGAAGTCATTCCTCTTTGAGATTCTCTTGAGGCACTAGAAAGGTGAGAGTCCCTTGACAGAGATCTCTCCCTTCTATTACCTGGGAGAATTTGGTTATGAGATCTGGAGTGGTGCTGGCCCCCTCCATTCCCATGTAGGTCCAAGTTGGCCTGGTTAAGCCTGGCAACCTGTACCTGGTTTCCCCCCTGATCCTGATCTTCAGGCTCATCTACATCAGAGCCTTCTTCTTCTTCCTCCTCCACTACATCATCTTGAAGATCCTCATTCTCAGGGGAGTTTATCCCTTCCTCTGTTTCTAAGGGAGTCTGACTCACCTTATCTAGGTCATCCTTTTCTAGGAGAGCTACTAGGGAAGGAATGGTAGGGCCTCTGCCCTTTTTTAGCCCCCTGGCTGTGCACAAGGCACTCCGGTCTTTGTGGCTAAGGTTGTCATATCTGGATGTTGTCCCTATAGGATCAACTATTACAGGAGCAGAGCCTGAAGCTCTACCTGTATCAGACATGACTGCTAGTGAGGTGTAAGTGGTGCACTTACCTACACTAAGTGGTTTCCTACTGTACCTTGCTAGTGAGTTGTAGTCAGGGTGTGCTAATCCCTTTTATCTACAACTACTAAGTTCAGTAGAACTTAATATGCTAAGCTTTTGATTTATATGTACCTAGAGGTACTTGATGTGATCTTTCAATTTGATAAAGATTGCAATGGTAAAACAAACAGCAAGCTCAAATCCGCACCGCTGCACACCAATGTGAGAAGTTGGCCTGATAGGTAGTGTTTCCAATTCTGGAACCACTGGTTATCAGTCCAAACAAACCCCAAAGATGTCAGGTTGTAAGTCAACCTTGTAGACAAGCTATCCTAGTGGTAGCATGGACTAAGCAGCCTTAAAGGCTTAACTTAAGAGGTCGTGTTAAGCGAGCTTGTTTTACCACATACAATCCTGTAATCAAATGAAAGGACACCACACAAGTATATATTATAAAAATATATGTATTTATTACTAAATTACTCCCCAGTACTCTTTATGAGGAAAGGGGCACAAGCGTTAAATCAAAAGCACTGTTACACATATAAAGTCGCACGTTTATGGATGAGGGCGGGTGGCCACTCAGACCATATATCAAAAAAGTGGTATAAGTAACACTTTACGAACAATGGTTAGGCCTAGGGCCTAGAGATTCGCTGGGAGCAGTCAGGACAAGCAATGAAGAAGTCGGGAGTAGCCCACAGGAGACGGGTGCAGCACGGAAAGTGCAGCGCGCACCAATGCACTGTCAATGGTGCGTAAAAGTCGGTTAAAGTGAATAAAAAGATACTTCCGCTGAACCTAGGAACACAAAACTTTAGACACAGACCCTAGAGGTGTGGACCAGTGTAAAGACACCGGCGTTGCAAAGTTACCTCACCCACAGGCCGTGGGTGCACAGGGTCGAAGTGGCGTCGGGTTCTGTCACGCAGGTTCTTGGTGCTTGGAGCTGTTGCAGCTGCAGGCGCTGTGAAGCAGAAGTGTCCGGTGCGATCCAAGGGTGGATCGATGTAGAAAAGTACCTGAAAGCAGAGGGGACAGAGTCTGGGTCACTCAGCAGTGACCAGGGTGGAACCAGGACGGAACCAGGCAATGTCGGGCGCAATCAGGCGGTTGTCGATAGGCTTCTCTCCGCTGTCACGTGGGCTCTGGGGCATCTGCGACGTCCAGGAGCAGGTCACGATCTGTCCCACGTAGGCTCTCGCCGTCAGCACCGTCGGCTTGAAGATTGTAGCAAACAGCACTTGGCAAAAGCAATCCACGCGGAACCGGGAGATTGCTTATCACTCGAACCAGGAGGGTCAGAGTGGGTGCTCCTTTTCACAGGAGCTGGTGCAGATCTGGAGCAACCAGAAAAGCAAGTCGGATTTCAAAGTTCGTCGGCACAGGGGCCACAAGCCAGCTGGCAAGTGACCGGGCCAACGCGTCGAGCGCACACAAGCAGAAGGGCCCCACGCAGCACTCAGCGAGTGTGGAGGGGTGAGCTTTGGTGCAAGTGGAGCTCGGGGCTGGGGCTTCTCAAACCCCGGTGTACAGCTTCGAGGGTCACTCGTGGGCCGCACGGTCAGCGTCTCGTGGCCTTTTCAAGATGGCGTGCCCCACGCTTCCGGTCGCCTCCACGGGTCTCAGCTCTGCAGGGACTGTGGATCGGGCAGGTAGAAGGCAGGCAAGCTTGATCTCGTCGATCTCTGTCGCTCGAGTTCCGGCGGGAACTGCAACAAAGCAAGGGTCGAGGGCTGGATGGTGCCTGTTTGCACAGGGTGGTCACTCCTTGACCACAAGGGAGATTCTTCAGTCTTCTCACGTCGTGTAGAAAGTCGAAGGGTCCAGATTTCGTTTCTTATGTTTCTTCAGGATGATCTGAGGTCCGTTGGGACTGCTCCCCCTCTTATTCGAATCTAGGGGGTTGGACATCCTGCTAGGTCCCCTCCTATGGGTGGGACCCAGGAAGGGGGTGGTTACACCCCTCTCCTTTGATCCTGGCCGCGCTGGGACAGGGGCTGGGAGGCCCCAGAACCGGTTTGGCCGGATCCTGCAAGGGGCAGCCTTGTGCTCCCCAGGCAGTGTCTGGTTTCATTGAAACCTCCCTACTCCAATCCACTATCTCCTGTCTGGGGTGGTTTGACACCGCCCTGTGACAGGAAACTCTTTGTCCAGGCCTCCTCTGCCGGGTTTCGGTCAGCAGCAGGAGGTCAGACCCGTGTCTGTGGCAGGGGCATCCATTTTGTGGATCTGAGGCTCATTTTAAATCAACCGCGTTTCAGTAAAGTAACATGTCTTCTCCCTCTAGAAGGGTGGAATGCTATCCCCGTCGCCAGAACTGGCGAGGGGATAGTATTCCAATTCGTATGACACCTTACACGACATGTTTTGATAAAGCCAAACCAAAGTTGCTATATAACCGCGAGGATTATAATGCGCTTAAGAGTATATGGTATGGCATTATCCCGGATCAGCTTAGGGAGTTGTTCCCGACAGCTGCAGACAGGCTCAGCTCACGCCAGAGCACCATCTCACATAAAACCACGCACTCTGCCTCCAGGATTGATGAGGCCTTCCATAGGAGTGGCTTACAGGCTATATATGTGTCCAGATATAGGTTTAGATATAGGTATACTATATCTAAGCAAGGGGTGATTACACCCACTTGCCCCAGCTGAGTGATCAGCCAGTTGTGTCAATTTAAGAACCAGCCAGGGGTGGCAAAAGCTATGCTTCAGCCCCTGGTAGGCCTTGGTGGCACCTATGCCCTGGGCACCTATAGTGCATGGTACAGGGGCTGACAAGGAGTCCATTTCCAATTGTGGTATGTACCTATAGCACATGTATTACAAATTTAGAGAGAGAACAGCAGGCTGGGGGTCTGATTAGCAGGCCCACAGCCTCAGTAAGTCGAAAACCAGTGAAGCAAAAAGCAAAAATTGGGGTGACCATAGGATAGCAGACCCTACTCTCCTACAAAATCCCACAGACAAGATGATATAGAAGACTTGGAAAAAAATGCATTGCAGGCAAATAATTACCTGGAAAAGCTAGCCTATCCAATATGTGAATAGGTGAACGTTACAAGCGATATTAGTGGGACAACACATCAATGATGAGGCGAGGTTTGAACTTTAAAAGTAGAAGAAAGTCATAAGTAGTATGTTACTTTGCAGCGTTACTAAATTGAGCCAGTAAAGAAAACTTTGGGACCATGGCCTAGAGATGAAGTGATCCTCCACCAATAGTAGGTTATGTCACTGAAATCTGGCTCTGGACTCTGGGAGATGAACTTTAAAAAACAATCTTAAGAACTCCAATAAATAAAATATCTGAAGTGGGTTTCATAACGGTGTCTAGGGTGTTGTCTTTTTTATAACTCGAAATGTATTGCATTTTCCACTGTAATACATGTGGTACACATTTATCAGTCATTGTTTCAGCCCTCAATAATGGCAAGTTGTGCCAAGGATTTATTTTACATCTTACTTGTGATATTGCAAGGTTACATTTACCATAGAGATTGCAATCAAATTCCCCTACCGTCTCCCACCCACAACTTGTGAACTAAGCAAAATCAACTGTTAGGTTGTCTAAATGTGTTCAAGAGGGAGTGTGCGTTGTCAATTAATATAGAACACCCATCATGTCAGGTCTTTGCAGCTTGAATAAGTGTTGTGCTGTATAGGCCAGGGACATACAACTATGCTACTAGTGCACACGGCCAAGGAGTGTCCGTTACACTGTGTGCAAAGCTGTCCATAGATCAGGACCAACCGCCTTGATCCATCCATAGTTCAGTCCCTCCTTGCCCTTGTGTAGGAGAGTAGGATCTGCTTCTTATAGTTACTCCCACTTTATGCTGATGTTTCACTGTTTTCGACTTAGACTGGCTGGGATCCTGCTATCCAGAACCCCAGCCTAGTTTCTTTCTCTTCTAAATTGATTGCATGTACTTTAGGTACACTCCAGATTGTATTCTCGGGTACCCTTATAATTCCCTAGTATATGGTATACTATGTACATAGGGCATTGGTACCCCAGAGGCCTTCCAGGGGCTGCAGCATGTATTGTGCCACCCGGGAGAGACCACTCAAACTGACAACCCAGGTCTGCTACTGCAGCCTGTGTAAGGTGGTGCATGCACCCCTTACTTAGATATAAGTTCACTATATCTATCTTATATCACTGCACATATAAACCTACCAGTCACCCCCATGGCAGACCTTATCAATTCTGAAGGCAGGGTGCTGAGTTTTATGTGAGAGGGTGCCTCTGCATGAGCATAGCCCTTCTACAGCCTTCGGAACCTTTTCTGTTTTAGGGGCACCAACAACCCACCGTTTTTTTTGTTCATCTGTTTTAGGGGCACCACAACCCGCAGGTTTTTTTGTTCATCTGCTTTAGGGGCACCACAACCCACCGTGTTTTTTGTTCATCTGTTTTAGGGGCATCAACAACCCACCGTTTTTTTTGTAAATCTGTTTTAGGGGCACAGTATTAAGCACCAATTGTCTGTTTTTTCACTTTATAGGCACAAAACCACAAGGATCAACTAATACATTTTAGCTTGGCCTCCCCATTTGGGCAGGCTCCATGTACTAACCTACAAATCTACTTTTCTCTCCCATTATATAGACACTACGGATACAACATTAACCGTATGTATACTTGATAAATACAACACACTAGGTGTGTCTACTTTATTTTCTACCTGAATCTAGGTTTAATCACAAGAGTGGCATACATGGGGCTGGCCCTCATGTTGTCCTGAGGAAGAGTTGTAGGGGACACCTTGAAACATGTCGACAGGATATTAGGGACTATGACCACATAATTGTTATATTTCCTTTATCTTACCCCTTTTTACTATACCAACTAGAGGCAGGAATAAACATGTTAGCTTACTAGCTAGGTATTTTTAATGAACACTAATCACCACTCCACCACACACTGCACCACACATAGTCTCACAAAACCAGTGCTCCTACGTATCCTTCACAAGTCGCAGCACGCCCCAAGCAGTAGATGCTTGCGATGGCCCCAATGATAAAGCATGTCACCTAAGAACAACCTTTGGTGAGTGAGGGGACTCAAGAAAATAATTTACTTTTCCAACAAAGTGCACCCAAAATGTGGGAAAACCTACAATTCTTCCTCTGGCTAGGTTCCCACAGACCATTATATATGGGTTTTAGTGTTGTACTTTACAATTCAGGTGGCCGAACCTAGCCATAGCCTCCTTCTCCCTCCTTTTGTGATAATTGTTTGTGATGCAGCCAACCATATACTCTTAAGTGCATTATAACCTTGCGGTAAATGCTATCTTTAAAATGGCTGCATAGAAACATGTAGTGTTTGTGAAACTCCTTGGAATCATAACTCCACGCCAGTACTTGGCGGGGGAGGTAGAATGCCACCCTCCTAAAGGGTATCACAAATAACAAGAGTTCAGACAGAATAGGAATCAATCATTGGAAGGAGAAAAATACACAGAGAAAGTTAAAAGTATGTTGTTCAGAATTTTTTTTTATATGAATTTGGTAAAGTAAATTGCAGTTCAAAATATAGGGAGACAAAAATAAAAAGCAACAAAGTAGTGAACAGAGGTATAGATAACATTAACACATCAGTTCAAAACTTAAGCATCAACTCCAATCAATTTAGAGCAAAACAACCCCAAAAAATTAATTGATAATGGTTGTGTGCTTGTGCACATGCAGCGTAGATGGAGATGATGTAAATGTCGACATTTAAATCATCTCCATCTACGCTGCATGTGCACAAGCACACAACCATTATCAATTAATTTTTTGGGGTTGTTTTGCTCTAAATTGATTGGAGTTGATGCTTAAGTTTTGAACTGATGTGTTAATGTTATCTATACCTCTGTTCACTACTTTGTTGCTTTTTATTTTTGTCTCCCTATATTTTGAACTGGAATTTACTTTACCAAATTCATATAAAAAAAATTCTGAACAACCTACTTTTAACTTTCTCCGTGTATTTTTCTCCTTCCAATGATTGATTCTTATTCTGTCTGAACTCTTGTTATTTGTGATACCCTGTGGGTACACTGGAGTGTGATATTTTCAATACAACTCCCAACTGAGCCACTATTTTCTATAAAACAAATCCCTTGTAGCACTCTTTTGACCTCAATGAACTATTGCCCAAGCCTACAAGGGTTTATTGGGTTTCCCCTGTAATAATCACCCTCCTAAAGGGACATATGCGACACACCGGTAGACCCGGTACCAGCTTTCTCGACCTGGGCATCACAAAATGGATGCTGCCAGCCACAGAAATGAGTCTGCCCTTCTGTTGCTGAGCCAATCTTGAACAGGGGAAGGCTTGACAATAGGCTTCCTGTCACAGGGAGGGGTAACCACCTCCCAGACAGGCTTTAGTGTATTGGGGCTGGGTGGGTGCACTCTGAGAGTGCTTTGATGTCTGCACTGGGGGCACATTTGGTGTCCCTGTGTATAGTCCAGCTCAAACCGGTTGCAGGAACCATTTGCTTCTGCTCTGGCGCGAAACTGGACAAAGGACATGTGTGTAGCCACCCTGACCCTCCCATAGGTGGGTCCCCAGATTTTGCCCCACCCCTTCCTTGGGTATAAAGTAGGAATTTAGATTTTACCTGGACTAAATTCTGCTACAGAAACCAAGTACTTCGACAATCTGCACAACGCTGGATGACTGAAGAATCTCCCTGGGAGTAAAGGAGTTACTGCTCCGCAAGGCAGGCACCTAAACACATCTGACCGGTTTGCATCTCCTGAGCTCCTGAGGACTCCGAAGAATTCTGCAACACAGGAGGTGGGTTCCCATGGTCTCTGAGGTTGATCTGCGCTCTCCACTATTCTGAGGGCCGTATCCCTCGTGGGGTCCATGCAACCTGAACCCCTGTGCACCGCGTTCTTTTACAGCAGCATATGCTTTTTGGCGAACCCTGTGGCTGTGCTTTGGGCTACTTGTAGTCCTGACCCCGAGCATGGTTTCCAACAAAGATTTCCGGCCTAAACTCCGGAAGTGTCCGTGGGCTGGTATCTAGTCATCTAGTCCTCTTGAGGTCCCTTCGCTATCCCTGGTCCGTTGGCCGTTGTGTCCCTGTGAAGGTAACTTTGACTTTCCTTGTTGCTCCAGACGTGCCCTGACTCACCATAGCTTTGAGAATCCCCAGGACCTTGCTGGTCCTCACCGAAGCTGATTTCCTTTGACCGCGGAGGTTGCAGTTGTCAAGGCTTGTTGGTGTTCAATCCGGACACTGACTCCCCAACACTCGACATCCTTCCTGGGAATGCTCACCTCTGGACTTTGGTCATCGTCGACGTCTCCTGGTCCCCGTGGCTGCAGAGTCAAGCTTCACTTCATCTCACCTGAAACAGCCGACATAGGTGGGCATTCGTCTACCGAGCCCCTGGTCACCCTGAAGTAACCCAGACTCTGTCCCCTCTGCTTTCATGTTCTTCTCACCTCTAATCCAGGCTTGGATTCCACCAGACACTTTTCACCCTTCCGGCAGCAGCACTTTTCCGCATCACGCCATTGAAAACGACGAAGATTCCCGACACCACTTGACACCTATACACCCGGCTTCTGTGGATTAGGTACCATGGGTACTCCGGTACCCACAAGGGTGCTGGCCTTCGAACCATCTAAGGTTAAAAGGCTTTGCTCAAAGTTCTCTCCGAAGTGTCCTCAATCTTTAAAATTCCAACCGCGACTTTCCCATAGAGTTGTATGGAGCTTGGGTCTGTGTTGTCACACTGAGGGGCGACCCTTGCCTGAGCTTGTTGCTGGGGTAAAGTACGTAATATACCTAGATATATGCAAGGGTGCTTGGCTCCAAGTCTCCTGGAATAAGCAGACATCAAACTTTTCGATGAACTCATTCCACTCAGGGAGGAGCAGTTTTTTCTGATGTCCCGCTATATTCCAGGAAAGGAAGTCAAGCACCTTCAAATTGGGCCCATCTACAAAAGCTTCGCTGTCTACAGCACAAGCGGGGGCCCCTACCCAGTCATCATTAAATCTCTTACCCTTTGATCTTTCTGTGTAGCGGGGGCTTAAAGTAGAATCGTTCTCCCTACATCTAGCACCTACTGGGGTAGTGAATGTAATCTGCATTGGGCCCCCATCTAGTCAGTCACCTGTTTTTAGTCCGGACCCTCCTCCTGACCTCCCTTGTGCTTCAAGCTCCGGCAACCTAAATGGAAGCCAGAGTGGGGAGCGTCTAATCTGGATGGCTGAGTGCTCTAGGGAACAGGTACGAAACTCCAGAACCAATACATTCTCAGCAAGTGGTGCATTAGTTAACAGCTCAATGCAATCTGTTTGGGAATTGCTCGATGAAATCCTCCTTACTCTGACCATATCTTCCCATATTATTGACCAACATCCCCTCACATGGCGCAACCAATGGATTGCTTTGTTACGCAAGGATTCACTGCTTTCATAGCCTTGCCTGGGGGAGCATTTGGGGACTTTGACCATGTAAACTGTTGGCAAGATACCCCCTAAGGGAGTACAGTTCCCCTGGGCAATAGGTCTTACCTGGGCGTTCTGGTCATCGTTAGGGTGGTAGTGACGCTGGGATCTAGCTATACCAGAAGTAGTGCTTGGGACCCCTGGGGCTTTTGCAGAATCAGCATAGGATCTTGTAGTGCTGGCCAAAGAGGCCATAGGAGAGGGACCATTACCTTGATTACGTAGCACAGGATGTGACCTATCACCCACCCCAGGGGGAACTCCTAACAGTGGCCTGTTCGTTGACAGAGCAGGTGCAGTGGAGGGAGGCAAGAAGGGTGCCTGGTAACTATAGGGGGATGTTCAGCCCTACGATTTAAATCTTCCAGCATTTTCCTTAGAGATGCCACCTCCATTTGGAGTAATTCAACTTTCTGTGACAATTCCTCATTTATAGGTCCGCAGTTACATCTGTTTGCTACATTGCCAGTGCCAATGACAATATGTTCGCTAGGTGAAACAGATGGTATACCCTCAGCAATGTCCTCTAATGCTGCAAACCTATTTGAACAGGGGACCTGCTCATCAACTACACAAACATATGAATCCCCTTGATTAATTAAAACTGTTGGAGATGTTAAAGATTCATCTGGGAGGGATTCCTGCAAGCCGTCGGCCAATGGACTGTGTACAGTACAAATAGGAGGTTTTTGAGGTGGTTTATTGAAAGTCGATGGAAATACTTTTCTAGGTTTATTGGCTGGTACCTCCTCCAAAGGATTAGTGGCGACATCCAGTACTGTGCTATTGTTGACTCCCAGAATCTCTTCACATTCATGGACTATCGACTCAATTCTGTTGAGGACACAATTGCTAGCTGCATGAGACACTTTCTTTGCCTTTTTCCCTTTCTTGCACCCGGCTGCCCCCCAACCCTCCATTGACTTCCTTTTACCCATAAGGTGTATGATGTTGATCAGGGGGGAATCTATTGGTTTTGAGTCGCAAAAATAGGGCTTTCAGTGAAGTGAAAAGGTCTCTAGGCTTCAATGTCCTTGAACATGACCACAAGGGCCCAACAAAGTAGATGGAAAATGTACCTTTCTTAAGTCCCGTGTCACAGATGAAAGGAGGGTGGCCCTTCCCTGCTTCCCGTTAGCTTGCATCCACCTGGGCATGACTTTTCAGTGGAGAATGCCCCTTGATTGCACATATTCAGTTAACTCATGACTAGATAAAGGGGGGCCATTATCAGTACACAATTACTTGACCAGGCCATGGGTGGCCATGATCTTTCCAGGACAAGGTATGGTTTGACTGGCTGTAGTGTATCCCATTATTTCAACTTCAGGGTACTTTTTTTTTTTTTTTCCTTTTTTCCAAACTTTATTTTTGATATTTTGTAAACAATGACAATCATACAAGGGTATCATGGCACGCGTTCCTTCAAAATCAGTAATAGACAAGGCACAAGATAAATCAATATCTAGAAAGCACGCAGTCAACAGTTAATAGAAGAAGTATACAGATGCATAGAGGCATATCAAGTCAATCAGTAATAAGGCATCAATAGCAGCATTATACAGTATGTAGTCACAGTCCGTGTAGGAACAGAAGAGTCATATCACACAAAGACATATATTACAATAAAGGAAATACGTTGATGTGGGAGTCGTACATGAGAAACGACAGTAGCACCATCAGGATTCTTTATACAGTTCATATATTCTACTATACATATGGCATAAGTCACGTGTCAGAGATATCTTGATCATCCAAGACCTCATTACCCGTCTCAGGGACCACATCAGGCTGTGAACTCTCATTTGTCTCTCCTTGAGATAGAAGATACGTAGTCAATGGCCCCCATATGTCTTTAGGTCTACTGGACAGTGGTTGTTTGTCAGCAAAGATGGTATTCTGTTCCTGACAATAAATTATATCTTAAGTCATTCCTTAAATTTCGGGGCTCTCCCCCGACCCCATCTGCACGCCACTCTTCTCTTTGCTAGCAAGAGAGTAATGTCCAGGAACTTCCGGTATGATTTAGGCACGTGCATCGTATATCCCAGCAACATGAGGAAGGGGTTGGCATCCAGGGTCCCTCCCACCATGGCCTCCAGGGCACTGCGTACTTGCATCCAGTAATCCCTGACAGTAGGGCATTCCCACGCCAGGTGGAGAAACCCAGCACCTTCTGTATTGCAGCGCTCACATCTATCATTATCAGAGAGATGAAACCTAAACTTCTTAGCTGGCGTATAGTACATTCTCTGCAAAAACCGATAGTGGATAATTTTGAGTCTACAGCTAGCAGAAATATTGGTCGTAATGCTACAGCAATAGCACCATTGCTCGTCAGTGATTTCCATATCCAAATCCAACCCCCAATGTGATCTGGCAGACTCCTCGAAACCCTGTCGCTGCGCCCTAATATGGCCAAATATATGCCTGACACAAGGTGCGAGCCATCTTGCGAACCTAGCAGAAAGTGTAATGGAGACAGGTTGTCAGGCTCCCGGGGAAAGCTGGGAGGACCTCTCTCATCCCTTGACGCAGCCGTATGTCATAAAAAAATATCGAACGGGGTAGGGTGGTAATCTTTAAAAAACAGGTCCATGGTACGGAATTGCCCATCCACAAAAAGGTCTCCCCAGGTCGTCACTGTAAGACGTTGACATAAGAGTAGTAATCCAATCTTCTGTTGCAGCACCAGTCTAGGATGGTAGGTCAAAGGCATTCGCACCGAATAAAGTAAAGTACAGCGTAGTATTTTAGCTATGCGTCGCCACGCATCTATCGTGCATGTGACAGTCGTGAATGGAGCCTCTATGGCCGAAGCCGGACCATGTATGAGTCTGCTCAGTGGAAGGGGATTCGCCACTTAATCCTCCACCGCCAGTTGAGGCATACAGGGCTTGGGTACCACCCAGTGATAAGCATAGTGCGCCTGAGCACTCATAAAATAAATTTCGAAGTCAGGTATGTCAAAACCCCCTTTGTCGTATGGTTGTGCCAATACCGACCACCGGAGCCTCGGTTGTTTCCCTCCCAGAAGAGTCTAATCTATTCTGTTCTTAATGTTTTGGAAAAAAAGACCCCCGGGTAATAGGGGATATTGAGAAAGAGATATAAAAAACGGGGCAGTATCACCATTTTAATGAGTGAAGCTCTCCCCGCCATGGATAAAGGGAGTGAAAGCCAGCGGATAATAGTAGAAGTTAATTTAGTGATGGCAGTGCCATAATTAAGCCAAAGTGTCTCCTCCCTATCTCTTGATACAACGAACTCTCGCAACAAGGGATTTAGATTATGTAGCGGATCCGTGACAAATAACGTCATATCATCAGCATATAAGGAAATTGCAATTTGGCGCTGAAAACACCTGAACGCCCCAACCGGGTGCAGCTGACGAAGTCTACAGGCAAGTGGTTCTATGGCTATAGCGAATAGAAGGGGGGATAATGGGCACCCCTGCCTGGTGCCACGGGTAATTTCAATCGAGGGAGATAGGTGGCCATTAATAAGGACTTTTGCAGTAGGCTGCGTATACAACAACTTTACGCAGGAAAGGAACAATTTAGGGAATCCCATACTCTGTAACACAGCAAATAGATAGTTCCATTCAACCGAATCGAACGCCTTAGAGGCATCCAGAAAGATTGCTGCCACTGGGAAGTCCGGAGCCACTATTTGAATCAGGGAGAACAGGGTCCGCAAATTATGGGTGGTAGAGCGACTAGGGACAAATCCCGACTGATCGGGGAGTATGATTTTGGTCATCAAAAGGGACAAACGAGTAGCCAGCACTTTGGCGAGGATCTTCGCATCGCAATTGATCAGGGACAGCGGGCGATATGAATCACAAGACGTGGGGTCTTTCCCAGGTTTTAAGAGGGATGTGATCACTACCCTCATCGAGCGGGGCAGGACTCCCTCCCCTAATGACTCCTCAAACACTTCACGAAGGACGGGTGCCATTATATCTATGTAACTTTTGTGGGCTTCAGCAGTGAGCCCACCCAACCCCGGAGCTTTACCATTTTTCAACGGCATTATTGCCTCCCTGATCTCGTCTAATTCAAAAGGTGCACTCAGAAACGTTCTATGCACGTCGCTTAACCAGTATAATGCGACTTCACCCAAGAAGTCATCGAACCTCTCATTACCCAGACTTTTCGTGGTGTATAATGTGCTATAATGTGGCACAAATGTATTCAGGATTCCCGCGTTGTCTCGGCACACCCCTCCCTCCGTGGTGGCGAATTCTAACACAGTGTTGCTAAAACGCGGATTGCGAGTAGTGACTGCCAGTGCTTTGCCAGGTCTGACACCTTCACAAAACTTGCGCGCAGACCATTGTCTCCCTCTAAACTTGGCTTCTCTTTCCGCTTCTGCTTCATACTATGACAGCTTAGCCCTAAAATCTATATGTGCCTGTGTCACCTCCCCCTGCACCATAAGAGTCTCTAACCTCTTCAGTTCATGGTCAAGGGAACGTATCTTCCTTTGTATATCCCGAAGGACATCAAAGCTCTTCGAGATACAATATCCTCTGATCGTTACCTTAAAGGCCTCCCATATGACTTCGACACTGTCAACTGACCCCTTGTTGCGAGGGAAAAAAGCTGCTATCTCCTCCCCCAGTTCCACCCTAAAGACCTCATACAGCAGGGCTGTGGGCTGTAACCTCCACTGTGGCCTAGGACTGTCCCAACCCGGCATGTGTGTCTGTATCAGAACCGGACTTTGGTCAGAATAGGTTCTGGGAAGGTGTTCAGCCCACTTCAGACCCGTAATCAAACCCCTGGTCAATAAGAAATAATCCAGGCGTGCCCATGTGCCAGTCAATGAAGTGAAATGTGTGCCTTCATTTCGCTGTGGATAAAAGAAACACCAGCAATCAGTCAAACCACCTTCTTCTGCTATTCCTTGTAAGGCTTCCCTAGAGCGACTTTTGTAAAGTGCCACCCCACCCGCCCCATCTTGTGTGGGTCCAATAGCAACATTGAAGTCACCCCCCCAAATAATATGCATAGATCCAATGTTGACAATTTTGTCCCATAGCGTTGTAAAAAAGTCAAGCGTATCAACATTAGGGGCATAGCAGTTCACTAGGGTAACTGTGTCCATCCCCAGACGACCCCACACGATGACATATCGCGAGCTAGGATCAAGGGCCTCCCCTAGAACCACAAATTGCGCTGTTCTCTTAATCCGAATAGCAGTACCCCTCGCATAGGTGGAGTAGGAAGAGAAGGAGCGGTATCCGCCCATCTACTAGCAAACTGGGTTTGAGAATTTGGAGCCAGGTGTGTTTCTTGGAGCATTGCAATATGAACCTGATGATGCTCTAAATATGTGATGACCTTTCTACCCTTCTGGGCATCGTTAAGGCCCCGGATATTCCAGGACAGAAGTCTCAATAGTGAATCAGTCCCCGTTCCTGCCATGACTTGAGATGTTGTGTATAACTGTGTGCTGCATAGTAAGCAACTGTATGACAGCCTCTCCAAGAAAAGCTAAAATCGAATTTTTAACTCGTACCATCCCCACCCCCTCTGTGAAAAAAGAAACACCCCTCCTAACTGCACCACTCCCCTCCCACTGAAGCATCCCAAACATGCCAGTATAGATCCCCCCCTCCCCTCCCCTCCCCCACCCAGAATAGAACAAATCACATTTCAAAAGGGGTACTCCTGTTGGGGTGTCCATCCAGGTGGCACACGTATACCCTGCTGTTATAGAGGGAATCCTCAGGTCTTATTGACTCCCAATACAAGCAGGGGGTGTCCGGCTTACCAGGATTAGGGTGAGCTTAGTTCGCCCCCAGAAGGCAAGTTTCAGTAACATAAGTAACAGGTATTATAAACTAGCAGATAACGTAGCAGGTATACATTACACTCTCGGAATGTCCATCAGTCTCTCAGCCATTGTCCCGGCAGCGTGCATGTAGCCGCACAAAGTATGGATCTGTGGGCCTTCTCCTCGACGTCTTCATTCCACTTCGGACAACGTTGCCTCCTCAAGCTCAACCGAGTCATGCGGGCCATTTTTACGTCTCTTAAATGTCTTCAGAAATTTTTCAGCCGATTGGGGCGTATTGTGAAAAGTTTGTGTTCCCTGGTGGGTGATGCGTAGACCCGCCGGATATAATAAAGCATAGTCCACCTGTTCCTGGCGCAATTTCTGCTTCACAGCGTTGAATTTGCGGCGTTCCTCTTGCACTTGGGCCGTGAAATCCGGGAAGACAGTGAAGGGGACGCCCTCATAAGTAAGCTTCTTCTTTTCCCGTGCAACCCGGAGAACAACGTCGCGATCTCTGTAGTTGAGCAGACGCGCTATGATGGGTCGCGGGGAGGTCTCTAGGGGCGCCCGCGGGCCCAGCTAACGGTGTGCCCGCTCAACTATAAATGGAGCTGACAGGGCTCCCTCTGCGGTAATTGCTGTCAGCAGTCTCAACATACTGTTCCAGCCGCCCTGTGTTGGTACTTTTAGGAATACCTAAAATACGGACGTTGTTGCGTCGACTGCTCGCTTCAATATCCTAATTTTTAGCGTCTATTATGCGCATCAATTTACCCATTTGGGTGCCTGTCTTCTTTAGCTGTTCCGTGGCGTCCTCGGAGTCGGATATGCGTTGCTCCGCTTCTTTAAGCCGGACATCATGCGTATCTAGTTTATGAGCGATACTGTCCATGCGAGTTTTAAGTGTGTCGACTTTATCCGCTATTGTTGCGAATCCCTGACTCATTTCTGTGAGTATAGTGCGCAGTTCATTGTCCGAACTGGACGATGTACCGCCTGCCATTTCCACCAGTCGTGCCTCCTCTACCTCCGGCAGTTTTTTGGTGGGTTTTTTGGTTTCAAAGGTGAGGCGAGGTTGTCTAGAATCCGGTCTGCCAATATCTCCCAGTCCAAGCGGCCTGTACCAATGTCTAGTATATGTGTATAAGCCACACTACAGCAGAGCAATAAGTACGAGGCCAATGTCAGGATACCTCAGTAGTCAGCAGGCAGCACAACCTTATTGAAGGAGAATCCAGTGCTCTGCCCCCAATACCTTGTGTAGAAGGCAGGCGAAAGTATCAGCAGTATTCCAATCCCCAGCTCGTGGCCCCAGTCAGTGGACGTTACCACCATAAATCTGCTGCTTCTCCCGCAACCCAGTCACGCAAAGCGATCCGTCCCTTTGGGGTTATAGGAAAAGTAGACTATATACAGCAGGCAACCATCTGCCCTGCACCCTCCAGGCGATAAGAACCACGTATCCTTCACTCCGCTGTATTGTACGCCACCATTTTGCGTCAGTCCCCAAGAGTTATGGCCGTTCCCGACAATGCGGAGTGACAGCGTAGCAGTGTCGTGAGGATTCCCAGGGGTAGCTGCACCAGCTATGCTGCCTTCGTCCACCACTGCCCCCCCCCACAGAATTGTCCAGCATCTGATAGGAAGGATGTATGGGACAACTGGCAGGGTAGATTTGGTGGGCTTAAAGCAGCGTCCGCTTTCGGCTGATGCAGGAGTGTGTTCTCTGGGCCTTCCCACGTTATAGAGGGCCAGCAGGGATAAGAGGCATATAACACGCAAGGGGCTATAGTCCGCCCATCAGCTGAGGCAGGGCAAGGTCCTTCAGCCCGACTAAGCCAGGCAACTCTCGAACATCTCCGCCATTTTGTCTCCCCCCAACCCGGGCCTCAGTCAACCTCCTTACTTCTGGACCGCCGTCCGGGAGGATAGCATACAAGGGGGGTCTTTCAGAGGCTGCCGCGGTCACACCGGTATCACCAGCCGATCGCTGGTCGAAGTTTTCAAGTCCGGCACTCCGCCGCTCATGTGGGGCCCGTGCTCACCGGCACAGCCGCGCCGCTCGAGTTGCCGTCGCCGCCGGGCACAGCCTCCACCAGGATTGCGGGTTTAACTCGCTCCACCCTGCGAGAGGACGAAAGTGTCACCGCGTTACGCTCAGCAGCCCATATAAGCAGTCCGCCTGGACCACAAAGCCTTAAGTCATTCAGGGCAGTAGGTTTGACCCGTGTAAGGAAAGATTTAGCACAGGATTAATGACGGATCAGGAGCTGGATAGCGGGAGCCTCAGCAGACCGCGGCCATTTCGCTCGTGCGCCACCTAGCGCCGCCAACTTCAGGGTACTTTGAAACATTCAATGACCACTAACATATGTGTCGCCCATCAGGTAGACTACCAAAGTCAGCATTGGCTCATCGGTAGGGAAATGGCGGGATGTCTTCAGTGATAATAGGTGCGGTGAATCCTCAGCGCCGGCAGCCTGGCACAGGGAGCAATGACGGACAGCCTGCTCCACAAGAGCATCCAGATTAGGAAACCAAACCTTGTATCACAGCGTAATTTGGTAATTCCGACCCCTTGATGGGCCAAGTGTGCGTGGTCCACCACTTGTTGTTTCAGGGGCACAGGAATCACCAAGCGGGGACTCCTCATAAGACAGCCTTACGGGGACACCACCAGCTCCATGTGAACCTTGCACAACGAGGTTAACTTCAACCTCGCATCGTTCGTGCGATATGTGGTCTTGTCCAGTAATGTGCGCCACCTCCCAGACCGCACAGGCAAGATTCCCAGCTAACACTCAGTCAACGTAGCTTTGACAATCTCCTCCAGTGAGATGGGGAGTGGGTAGGTGCGTTCAACAACAAAACACACATATTCTTTCACATCTGGCGCGTCACATTCTTCCCTTTCTGTCACAGGCCTGGCATTCTGGGATAGGTAGTTCGCAGGGTTTTGAGCACCTGTGCTAAAAAGCAATTAAGTAATCATAGTCTTGCAATTGGAAAATACATTTTTCAAAACTAGGTGGGGGTTTGGATGAAGGTCCCATGAGCAATTAGATGAGGAGTTTGTGGTCCGTGTGCACCATGAAAGGCTGGCCATACAGATAAGGATGAAAATGACAGCATCCCCAATGCGCAGTAAGGGCTTCTTTCTCTATGAGGGAATAGTGTTGCTCGATCTCCGTCAGTGCACAGCTGGCATAGGCCACCGAAGCCCACACCCCGTTGACCTTTTTCTGGGATAGCACTGCTCCCAGACCTGTGGGACTGGGATTGACAGATAGCTCAGAGACTTTGGCAAAGGTCAAAGTATATGAAAGTTGTATCAGCAGACAAAGCTCGTTTCGTGGTGTGGAATGTTGTGTCCTGATAAGGCCCACAATTCCAGGCTGTGTTGACTTTTGTCAGCTCTAGCAAGTGGCGGTGATGTCTGTGAGATTGCAGATGAATTGGTCACAGTACATGACCATACAGAGAAAACGTCTCATTCTGATCACAGTGGTGGGAGCTGGAGCAGACTGTATATCCTGGACAGGATCCGGTAATACACCTTCTTGGGAGAAACGATAACCAAAAAAAGATATTTCTTTCTGGAGAAAACCACACTGTTCTGGATGAAGGATTAGACCATTTTCTTTGAGGCGTTGGAAAATGGCTCTCAAGGTGTAGTTCAAGTGTCGAAGCGCGGACCAGAATGTCATCATTGATGTTGAGAACTCCATCTAGGCCAGCCAGTACACTTCAAATGTTGTCCTGAAAAAATTTGGCTGCACTAGAGATTCCAAACCGGAGACGTTTGTACCTTCTTTATCCCACCTGAGTGGAGAATGTGCTGATCACTCCAGATTCTGGGTACAACGTCAGCTGGTGATAGCTAGACCGTAAGTCCATTTTTGGGAACCTTCTTGAACCACTGACTTTGGATATGATATGGTTGACGGTTGGTGTCAAGTGTCGCTCCCGTTTGATAGCCAGGTTAGGTAGGGGCATATCCACACTTATTCAGACTTCCCCTGGCTGTTTAGGTTTGCGAGCTATGATAATTGAAGATACTCATGACGTTGGTCCTTCAACCTTCTCAATGATATCTGCCTGTTACAGCTTGATCAATTCTTCCTCCACCTTTGGCCTTAGGTGAAACGCCACCCTATGATGTTTGAGGGCCACCGGCTTCATCGAATCATCGATGTGTAGGCATATTAAACAGTCTTTGAGACATCCTATGCCCTTAAACATTTATGAAAATTGAGTCACCAGATCCTCTACGCTTTCCTGATGTATGCTGAAAGCGAAGACGACGAGTTGAAGGCGCTCTGCTGTTTGGCAACTCAGTAGCATCCTGGTGCCTCCTTTTGAGACATATACTTTGTTACAAGTCGAGCGAGATTCGTGAGCAATGCCAGTTGTGAATGCCCCTGCTAGAAGGAGAGAAGTGGATCTGCAGGCGAACAACTTTGTAGTGTTTGGTCATAGATCGGGTTGTACCAGAAGAGTGTGCTTCAGGGACTGGGCCATGATGTTGATTGAAGCCCTATTTTAAACCAGCACCTGTACTTGATGACCACCCAGGAGAACACAACTTTTCAGAATATGTTTTTTGGGGTGTCCATCAGGTTGCATGGCATGTATCACATGAAAAGCACCTTAAATGTCATCCTCGTCCATAACTCCTTCAGCTTCTAAGGCATCTGGTGTGTGTAGGGCATTCACCGATTTGGGCTTCTGACCTTTTGGGGTTGTCGATGAACGACAGACAATAGAAAAATAGTTCAGCTTGTTGCATGCTGAGCACTGATTCCCTTCTGCTGGACAGGCCCCTGATGTGGGTAGGGGCTTCCGCATCCATGGCAAGTCTTAGATGCCGTATTTGTCTTGGTACGGGACTTCCTCTTGTCGGGGTTTCTGTTAGCAACTGCATTGACTGGTTCTGTTTTGACCTGGTGCTGTAGTGCCACCTCCATATGAGCTGCTTGCACCTTGCATAATTCTTTCGACCTACCCAGGGTTAATATGTCCGCCATGGGCATTCCTAGTACTTGGAGGATATTTTCCCTGGGCTTCGTCGATGAACAACCCTGAATGAATTGAGCTCAGATTTAGTCATTTTCATCTGGGAGGGTGCAGGTACTAGCTAGCTCCCTCAGGCGGGCATAGAAGCTATCAATGGATTCATCTGGTAATTGCCTGGCTTGACGTAGTAGAACATGTAAGTAGTCTGGATTAGCCAGGGGTTTGAAATAGGCAGTTAACCCTCATGTGAGTATGTCGTTCGTGTAAGGTGGTCCCGCTTTGGTGACCGACTTTCCCAGTTTATGTATGGCAGAACCACCCAGATGTAGAAGCATGGGGCATAGTGTGTCCTCATCCAGGTCATTCATTGCAAAGTAGGTCACTAAACCTTCTACTCAGTCTTTACATCTTGCAGCATGGGCGGACGGGGGACCATCAATCTGAAACGGCTGTACAGGCGGTATAGCTGTCATGGTGGGCATTCAGGACAGTGAGGGTAAGTGCTCTAAATGTAACTCACCTACCTCCCTGTTCTCCCCGCACCAACAGAGGTAAATCAGACTCAGTGTAACGCCAGTGAAGCATTCCTGGATAGCCGGTGGTGGGTTTCGAGTGGGCGAATAGCAGCAACTCAGGCAGGGCAACAGAGCAACAACCAAACCACAAAAATGTTCCTCTTATTACTGTGTCTACAATGTCCTTCGTTTTATTTTCTTGTTTTTTTGTGGCATATATTTGCCTTTGTTGTTTTTTGTTATCAGCACACTGCAAACACTGCTTGCCTTGTAGACTGATCAGGGGGCTGCTGGCAAGTACAAACAAGCATTTGCAATGCAATAGGTCTCGCATTAGGAAAGTTTGAGCTATTGGTATTGTAAATGACACATTTTTTATTTATGTTTTGTTTTTGGAAATAGCGAGATTAATAGCTTTGTCATTTACAATGCCAAAAGTTATAACTTTCGCAAATGTGACACCTATAGCATTTGTAATGCAATATGTGTTGTGTTTACGTGACTTACATGTATTGATATTACAAATGACTTTTAATTTGTTTTCAATAATTAATACTTAAATGAAAGTTATTGTAATTTATAATGGCACTAGCTTAAAGTTTTGTAAATAACTTTTGTGAAGATTATGTTCAGTGTATCTTATTGTGACGAAAATCCAAGAACAGAAGTGAAATATTAACATCTTTTTGTTACATTTGTAATAAAGCTTGAAACATTGAGAGAACATATGTGAACCTGGTGTTGTTGCATGGTTGCAAAGATTGATGCTGTGGTGGCGCTGAGTGATGTTGTGATGGCGAACGAGTGATGCTGTGGCCTTCAGTGATTCTGTGGTAGCGCATAGTGATGTTGTGGTGCCCCTGAGTGATTCTGTGGTGGTGCGGAGTGATGCTATATGCTTTGCTATGTTTTGTTTTGCTATGCTATGTTTTGTTTTGCTATGCTATGTTTTGTTTTGTTATGCTATACTATGTTTGGCTATCCTATGCTTTGATTTGTTATGCTATGATATGTTTTGTTAAGCTATGCTGTTTTGTTATGCTATGCTATGTTTTGTTAGGCTATGTTTTGCTATGCTATGTTTTGTTGTGTTTTATTATGCTATGCTTTGTTTTGCTAAGTTTTGCTATGCTATATTTTGTTGTTTGGTATGCTATGTTTTGCTATGCTATTATATGTTTTGTTTTGCTATGTTTTGTTGCGTTTTGTTAAGCTATGCTATGTTTTGTTGTGTTTTGCTATGTTTTGTTATGCTATGTGTTGTGTTTTGATATGCTATGTTTTGTTATGTTATGCTAAGTTTTGTTATGCTATGCTATATTTTGCTATCCTATGCTTTGTTTTGTTATGAAATGCTATGTTTAGTTTTGCTATCCTATGCTTTGTTTTGTTCTGCTATGTTATGCTATGTTTTGTTGTTCTTTGTTATGCTATGCTATGTTTTGTTATGCTATGTTTTGTGTTTTATTATGGTATGCTTTGTTTTGCTATGCTATGTTTTGTTATGCTATGCTTTGTTATGCTATGCTTTGTTATGCTATGCTTTGTTATGCTATGCTTTGTTATGCTATGCTTTGTTATGCTATGCTTTGTTATGCTATGCTTTGTTATGCAATGTTTTGTTATGCTAAGCTTTGTTTTGTTATGCCATGTTGTGTTATGCTATGCTATGCTATGTTTTGTTGTGTTTTGTTTTTCTATGCTATGCTTTGCAATGCTATGTTTTATTATGTATGCTATGTTTTGTTATGCTATGCTATGTTTTGTTGTGTTTTGCTATGTTTTGTTATGCTATGCTTTGTTTTATGTTATGTTAACCCCTTAAGTGCTGCGTCGGTGCGTTGGCCGACGGCAGCACTACCTCCCCAGTGCTGCGCACGACCATTGGACGTCCATTCAGCACTAGTT
Source organism: Lissotriton vulgaris (assembly GCF_964263255.1). Lineage (NCBI taxonomy): Eukaryota > Metazoa > Chordata > Amphibia > Caudata > Salamandridae > Lissotriton > Lissotriton vulgaris. The sequence goes on from NC_141685.1 coordinate 1,158,968,166, forward strand.
CCAATGGACAGCGCAGCACTGGGGATGGATGTTTACTAGCATCTATGAGGTTATGTTCTGCTATGTTTTGTTGTGCTTTGTTATGCTATGCTATGTTTTGTTATACTATGCTATGTTTTGTTTTGCTATACTTTATCTTATGCTATGCTTTGTTTTGTTATGCTATGCTATGCTTAGTTGTGTTTTGTTATGTTATGCTCTGTTGTGTTTTGCTATGCTTTGTTATACTAGGTTATGTTTTGTTTTGCTATCCTATACTTTGATATGCTGTTATGTTTTGCTATCCTATGCTTTTTTTGTTATGCTATGCTATGCAGTGTTTTGTTATGCTATGCTATGTTTTGTTATGCTATGCTGGTGAGGGTGTGTGAGTGTGTGTGAGGGTGAGTGAGGGTAAGTGAGGGTGAGGGGGTGAGGATGTGTGAGTGAGGGGGTGTGAGGATGAGGGGGTGTGAGGGTGTGAGGATGGGGGTGTGAGGGTGTGAGGATGTGTGAGTGAGGGGATGTGTGAGTGAGGGGATGTGTGAGTGAGGGGATGTGTGAGTGAGGGGATGTGTGAGTGAGGGGATGTGTGAGTGAGGGGATGTGTGAGTGAGGGGATGTGTGAGTGAGGGGATGTGTGAGTGAGGGGATGTGTGAGTGAGGGGGTGTGTGAGTGAGGGGGTGTGAGGGTGAGGGGGTGTGAGGGTGAGTGGGTGAGGGGGTGTGAGGGTGAGGGGGTGTGAGGGTGTGAGGATGTGTGAGTAAGGGGGTGTGAGGGTGTGAGGATGTGTGAGTAAGGGGGTGTGAGGGTGAGGGTATGAGGGTGTGTGAGGGTGAGAGAGAGTGGGGGTGTGAGGGTGTGAGGATGTGTGAGTAAGGGGGTGTGAGGGTGAGGGTATGAGGGTGTGTGAGGGTGAGAGAGAGTGAGGGGGTGTGAGGGTGAGGGGGTGTGAGGGTGAGGGGGTGTGAGGGTGAGGGTGAGGGGGTGTGAGGGGGTGTTAGGGTGTGTGGGGGTGTGAGGGGGAGGGGTGTGTGAGGGGTGCAAGGGTGTGGGGTGAGGGGGAGGGTGTGGGGTGGTGAGGGTGTAGGGTTGTGAGGGTGAGAGGGTGAAGGTGAGGAGGTGTGTGAGGGTGAGGGGGTGTGAGGGTGAGGGTGTGTGGGGGGGTGAGGGGGTGTGAGGGTGAGGGTGTGTGGGGGGTGAGGGTGAGAGGGCTGTGAGAGGGTGAAGGGGGGAGGGTGAGGGTGAGGGGGTGTGAGGGTGTGTGAATGGGGGTGTGAGGGTGAGGGGGTGTGATGGTGAGGGGGTGTGCAGATGTGTGAGGATGAGGGTATGAGGGTGAGGGGTTGTGAGGGTGAGGCGGTGTGAGGGTGTGCAATGGTGAGAGGGTGAGGGGGTTTGAGGGTGAGTGAGGGGGTGTGAGGGTGAGGGGGTGTGAGGGTCTGTAGGGGTATGAGGGTGCGTGGGGGTGTGAGGGTATGTGGGGGTGAGGGGGTGTGAGGGTGAGGGGTGCGCGGTGCAATGGTGTGGGGTGCGAGGGTGAGGGGGTGTGAGGGTGTGTGAGGGGGAGGGTGTGGGGTGGTGAGGGGGTGGGGTTGTGAGGGGGAGGGTGTGAGAGGATGGGTGTGAGGGTGAGTCAGGGGGTGTGAGGGTCGGTGAGGGTGAGAGGGTGAGGGTGTGTGAGGGTGAGGGGGTGGGTGTGAGGGTGAGGGTGTGTGAGGGTAAATATATAGGCATTTTATATAGCGCACTACTTACCCGTAGGGTCCCAAGGCGCTTCGACCGCTGCGAAACCCTTCCTGGCTTCCCTGAGAGATGGTCCCTTAATGGGTATCTCCAGGGTGAGACCAGGCATCCCCGGCGGTCTGGTGGGGCCGTTAGTGAAGATGAGGCAAGCTAATGCCCAGAGTTGCCGAGTGTGATCGCTAATCAGAGTGGGCACCGAGGCGAGAGAATTATCGAGTCCGCTGACCCTGGTCCAGAAACCTGCCGCGCCGGGAATCGAACCCTGGTCCCAGGCCGTCCTCTGCTCTCGGGTCTGCCGCCTCTAACCAGTGAGCCACACTACTTCACTAAGTAGTAAGGTGAGGGTGTGTGAGGGTCTGTAGGGGTGTGAGGGGGTGTGAGGGTATGTGGGGGTCTGTAGGGGTGTGAGGGGGTGTGAGGGTATGTGGGGGTGAGGGGGTGCGAGGGTGAGGGGTGCAAGGGTGTGGGGGTGCAAGGGTGTGGGGGTGCAAGGGTGTGGGGGTGTGAGGGTGAGGGGGTGTGAGGGTGTGTGAGGGGGAGGGTGTGGGGTGGTGGGGTGGGGTTTTGAGGGGGAGGGTGTGAGTGGGTGTGAGGGTGAGGGTGTGAGGGTGAGGGTGTGAGGGTGAGTGAGGGTCGTTGAGGGTGAGAGGGTCAGTGAGGGTGAGGGGGTGTCAGGGTGAGAGGGTCTGAGGGTGAGGGTGTGTGAGGGTGTGTGAGGAGGGTGTGTGAGGGTGTGTGAGGAGGGTGTGTGAGGGTGAGGGTGAGTGAGGGTGAGAGGGGGTGAGGGTGTGTGAGGGGGAGAGGGGGTGTTATGTTGAGTAAGGGTGTGTGACGGTGATGGAGTGTGAGGGTATGAGAGTGAGGGGGCGTGAGGGGGTGTGGGGGTGTGTGAGGGTGTGTGGGGGTGTGAGGGTGAGGGTGCAAGGGTGTGGGGGTGTGAGGGTATGTGAGGGGGAGGGTGTGGGGTGGGGTTGTGAGGGTGAGGGTGTGTGGGGGGAGAGGGTGAGAGGGATGTGAGGGTGAGGGGGGTGAGGGTGAGGGGGTGAGGGTGAGGGGGTGAAGGGGTGAGGGTGAGGGGGTGAAGGGGGTGAGGGTGAAGGTGAATGGGGTATGGGTGTGTGAGGGTGAGGGGTGTGAGGGTGAGGGGTGTGTGAGGGTGAGGGGTGCAAGGGTGTGTGGGTGTGAGGATGAGGGTGTGTGAGGGTGTGTGAGGGGGAGGGTGTGGGGTGGTGAGGGTGTGGGGTGGTGAGGGTGTGGGGTGGTGAGGGTGTGGGGTGGTGAGGGTGTGGGGTTGTGAGGGTGAGGGGGTGTGAGGGTGAAAGGGTTGTGAGGGTGAGAGGGTGAGTGAGGGTGTGTGAGGGTGTGTGAAATGTTTGTTGATTTTGTATTCATCAATGTGCCTTAGATAAATAACAGGACGGTGTTTCACGATCAGCCAAGCATGATGCAATAGTAAAGAAACAGAGGTAACGCGCAACATAACCAAGAGATTTACAGAGAAATGAACATTAGCAGATCATTCCAGGGCAAAGAAGGGCTTGCAAAGAAAGGTTTACAGTGCCCTGCTGAGAGAACTGGGAACAATCCGATAGATGTATGCTAACAGTTTCAAAGTCTTACGGCTTGGCGGGTGAAAGCTTCTTTTTTTTTTTATTCCTTATTTTGAGTGATTAAAGTAGCATTGCGAATTTACTTCTGGAGCTGTGAAAAGCAGCTAGAATTTCATGGAGACAACAGGGTTAGTAGCAAAGAACTGCTTTATGAGCGATTCACAGGATTTTTTTGTAGAATTCTGACTTCATACAGGAGAAAATGAAGGCTAACGAGGTGTGGAGTCTTATTATTCATCTCCATAGTACACGAGGAGAATGGGGCGGATCTGCCAATCAGTAGGAAGCATTTTAATTCAAATAGGGGTTAACAAGAGGACTTGGATAAATGTTTTACTCTGCAGCAAAATGCCACATTTCACAGAAAGAAAGCCATGGATTCAGTTTTAAAAACTGTGGAGTGCCAAATGGGAACAAGCTCTCGGCATTGCTGTGACGGGGGAGCGGGAGCGCATTCCTTTGAAGTCTGATGCAGGGGCGGGAGCGCATTCCTTTGAAGTCTAATGCGAGGCACAGACAAATGGTGGTTTGTGACGTGGCTGATTTGTGCACGCGCATAGATCACATGAACTGTGGCTTATCCGCCGTTTTGGCAGACTTTTCGAACCGCTTACTAGAATTCTTGACAAACATGCATTGCTAAAGCAATGCTTTAGGTCGAGACCTAAAAACATGAAGGGCCACTAGGGGAGCCCAACTAGTTCAGGCAGTTATCAGACCCACATCGGGCCGTCTACAGCCAGGCAGAGGAAGCGAGCTGAAGATCCCACACCTGCTTGGCTCATGGTAGGCAGGCAGACTCGCCAGACTCTGCAGGAAGCCTGATGAGGATGACACGCCCCTGGCAGCATCAGGGTGGCGACGGGCAACATGTAGCGAGGCCTTGTTGAGGAAAATGCAGGAGGGCCGGAACGACACACCCAGGAGTGTGCATGCAGACCACATTCATTCAGGAGCAGGAGGATACACAGCGAGTTACACCATCATGGAAGCACCACAGCCACACCACCAGCATAGCACAGCCAACCTGGAGAGGCCGACACCACAGGGCCAGGGAAAGCAGTTAATGCCCAGGAGTTTCAAGGAGAGGCAGCAGGTTCAGACCGCCTTGTCACCAGTTGTTGTGCGCTCACCTGATTTAAAGCGGCACAGGGATGCAAACGGGCATGTAGCATGCTATGGTGAATAATCACAGGACGTGGTGCTGGTGTTTCAATGCCTTGGGTTATGACCCACCAAGGCTATTTATTTGCTTTGGTCCTTACGTCACGGTCTCAACTATTCAGACTGGACGGGAAGGGACCAATTCAAAACGCCCCTCTACGGGTTAACATGGTGGGTGAACCCACCGCCGTCCTCAACATAACAACAACCACCTTGAGCACTATTCAAGAATGTAGTATCTTCCTGAGCTGCTTCCTCTGAGGGCACGGGAGACATTTTTAAAAAAATTCAAACATGATACTTTGGTTTCCTCGCCTCAGTTGTTTTTTGCAAAATAATCATTCCATCGCCTATTGCCAGTTATGTTATGTTATGTTAATATATATTTATTAAGCGCTCGTACGCCCAGGGGCTTCATGGCACTATCGAAAAAGGAACACAACACAGATATAAAGTAAAATACAACTCAGCAGTAAGCCTGCATGAACAGCCAGGTTTTAAGAGTGTCTGAAGCTGAGAAGGTCTCCACTCAACTTCAATTGTAAAGGAAGCGAATTCCAGAAGGTGGCTGCAAGATGGTCAAAGCAGCAGCCACTAAGACGTTTCTTTTTGAAAGAAAGAACAATCAATAAAGATTTTTGAGCAGAGCGAAGATTTAATGATGGGTTGTATCTAGAAACAAGGTCTTTTATAAACTTCGGGGCCGTGTTTTGTAAGGTTTTAAAAATAATACACCCAGTTTTAAATGCAATTCGCTGCGCAACAAGTAACCAATGCAATTGTTTCAGACCAGGTCTAATAGATTGCCACTTTGTAAGTCCAAGAATAAGTCTAGCGGCTTGATTCTGGACCAGCTGAAGTCTTTTTTGCACGCCCGCTGGGAGTCCCAAATAGAGACTATTTGAGAAATCCAGTCGAGACAGAACAAGGGCGATGATGACCTGAGTGAGGGCGGCCTGCGTAAGAAAATGAGCTATTTTCCATATTTTTTTAAGTTGAAAAAAACTGGCCGACACTACAGTACCTACTTGTCTTTTCAAAGAAAGATCCTCACTTAATGTTACACCTAGGCTTTTAACCGAGGACGATCTCGTAGGTGGAGCCCTCATGCTAGAAGGCCAGAAGCATGGACTCCAACTTAATTCACTATGCCCAGGCAAGACCAATTCAGTCTTGCCTGGGTTAAGTTTCAGATGATTAAGACTCATCCATCCCTGAATATGTGTCATGGTGTTATAAAATTCTACCACGGAGTCCTTGGTGTTCAGAGGAAAGAGGAGTTGTAGATCGTCCGCGTAGTTATATATGGTAACTTTAGCATTCCTTAGGGAGTAGTGGGCGAAGGTACAAATTAAAAAGTAAAGGTGATAAAGATGAGCCTTGGGGTACTCCACATGTGGTGGAAATAGTGGGAGCTGTAAAAGGGCCCAATCTTACTGATTGCGTGCGGCCTGTGATAAAGGAACTAATCCAGCTCAAAGCGGGCCCCCTAAGGCCCGCTTGTTCGACACGGTTGACCAGAATGGAATAGTCAACCGTGTCGAATGCTGCCGAAAGATCGAGAAGTACCAGGGCCTGGTGGATGCCTTTATCAGCATTCCGCCTTAAAGTATTTTGTACCGCCAATATTACAGCTTCCGTTGAATGACACGAACGGAAGCCTGCCTGATTGGGTTCAAGATATTCCGTTTGTTCTATGAAATTAGACACGTTTGCACAGACGTAGGCTTCCAGTAATTTAGATGTATAAGGTAGCAATGATATAGGCCTATAGTTTAACGGATCAAGCGGATCTGCTCCTACTTTCTTGATCAGAGGGATAAGCAAGGCCTTCTTAAGGCAGCTAGGGACTTTACCCTGTGAAAGTGATCCATTTAGCAGAGGGAGCACGCCCTCAGGAATGGCTGTCCCCACCTCTCTCAGCATGTGCGGAGGGCAAGTAGGTTGCTTCTTTCAAGTGTGGGTAGGGCTTTTGAGAAAGTATCTTAATGCACAGTTACGTTTCTGCGTGTGTAATTGGCTTTTTCCCATAGTCTTAAAACTTTCTTAGGTGAAAGTAATTCAGGAGGTTAATCTCCTTAATCAAGATGAGAGACCTCCACTAAGTTAACCATCAGTTTACCGTGGACCTATGGGGACCTTCAGTCAGGGTTTTCTCTAATATGACAATTAGAGAGTTTATAGGTGATGCAGGAGGTGGAAAGTTTGGTCCTGCGACAACAGTATTATAAAATCTCTTGTTGTATGCTTTATGTATTTTAACTTTAAATCATTCCATAATTTACATTGCATGTTAATGTATAGTATTTTTGTGGACAATCATTATCAATACCTTTATGCTTCTTCAGGGAGGCAGGACAGTTGTAAACTCTGCTACCTTCAGCAGTCATATATCTTGAAATAATGCAGCAGTCTTTAGGTTAAAGAGGGCAGTAAAATGCAATGGCGCTGCTAGTGTACGCCAATGTTGCCAAAGGCCAGTTCACACTCATAACCTTGGTATTATCATAATCTTTTCAGCCGACTTACCTCAAATACCAAGATTTGATACCGTACTTTCTTCTTGGGATGTGAAATGGATCAGTGTGCATTCATGAGTGAATCCAAGAACAGGCTGACTAAAATGGCAAGGAGCTACTCCTCTGTGTTTTCCTTTCTGTCTCTGTAGCCCCATGCTCTAATCATTTCCCTTCCCACACTGCGCAACACCCTAACCAAAGGCCATTTCATGAAATATGGGACAATAGCCAAAAAGTGTGTGGTCCCAGCTTCGTGTAGGGAGAACATCGAACTGGTTCTTGGTTGCATAGCCTTATCTCTTAAAGTGGCCCACTTCTTCAGATGCTAACATTGATGAAGTGGTGGGTTATTTCAATGATTATTGAACTATATTCTCAACTTTTAGTCATCTTACTTTCCAAGAGGCAAATGTTTGCAATCAAGCGTCTCCAGATGCCTGATGTGTATCATTTTGAAATTTGGCAATGCAGAATGATCTTGTGCAACATAAATGGCGAAATGAAAATTGCATTGGCACAGTCAATAGGTTTGAATTTGGTAAACTTGCTGTTCTTTTTTTTTGAGAAAGCTATGCAGTAAACATATAGTGCAAAAGTAATAAAAAGTGAAACTGCTGCCATCGCAAAGTGTTGTGCATATGTTTGCCCAAAAGAATAAATAGAAATTGGCACATTGCATAAAAATAATAAATATAAAAATTCATGAAGGCAGAGACTGACCTGCAATCTGTTGGCCAAAGAAGCACGTTGCCCTCAACATGGGCACAGAAAGGGAGACACAGGGGAACTTACTAAACCTACAGTTCGGTCTTATATTTTGTTAAAAACTTGCTCTTTATTGAAACATTATTTGGCCCTAGTCACATTATCTCAACACCGATCCCTGTTGACCAGATTCAGACTCGGCCTCTTGCATTGATTGGCCCCTCGTGGTCCCACTCGGTAGACATAAGGTGGAGGAAAGAGGGCCTTGCTTATGTGATGATTTTTCCCTACAAGATACTCTGCCTTCGATCATTTTCTGGGACTAGGAGTCTTGCGGTTTCGGTATATATTGCCTTTGTTTAGGGACCAATCTTTTGAGCAAGTGAAACCAGCGGTGATGTAATTACAAATGTTGAAAAGCCCTCTTATCTGTTTTAATGTAGGCAATTTTCTGATAGGGGCCCTCGGGGTTAGGAAGAGGGTGCCAGGTTGAAGTGTTTACCTTATATTCTGTGTTCCGACCATGAATTTGCATTTGTCTTTACTGTACTTTTATCTGTTTCTATGTTTGGGTTTTTCATTAATTAATCTCTATTATCTTTTGATACCTAGGCAGCATGACAGACCCTTTTTAGCCCAATCATTTAGGTAATCTTAGAATTTTTGTTGTTGATTTATGGTCTTATTTGCTTTTAGAGGGATGTTGTCTTTAGGGTGCTCTGCGAAAATGTTTAAATGTTTTACAAGAGTACTGTATGTTTTTATTATGTATTGTTTTATATCTGTATTGCTCAATTGTATTACTCCTGCACCACTAACAGAGAAGAAAGCCGACCCACTTAACTATGCTTTAGGATGTGGTGGGATGAAACAAAATGTGATTGACATCTGAACAAACCAATGGGTGAAGAAGGCTGACACCAAACCCCTTTAAAGCATTAGGCTGGTTTGACAGCTAAGGTTGTCTCTAGGCTAGACCTATAAAGCCCTTCATCGCTACCATAAGGCTTTAGCTGAAGAGTTAAATCGTCTAGACTTTCAACATCACCTCAAAATTCTCATCTTAACTGAGGAAAACCTCGATACATTAGTAAGACCTTTGACTAGCTCTTGTATGATGGGTGTGTTGCTATCTGACTTGTCGGGAAGAGGGTTCTTCCTATCCTGTTATGTGTTTATTTTGTGTGAAAATGCGTTGCCAGTAGATGTATATTAATATAGGTATGGTCGTGAGGTGGAAGCGTTCAGAAGGGAACTCTGATTTGACTCATATGCTGTATTCTGCAGCTGTTGAAGGTTTGTATTTGCTTAACACAATTTTCTTCTGCTTCACGTATCTGAATAAACATCAATAGCGCAATGTATGTGTGGGCTGTAAGAAGTAGTGAGGAAACTGGCTGAACACATTCAGAAAATCCTCAAACGTTCAGTAGGTACACGATGCGCTGTTACAGTTATTTGTGAGTGACATTTCAGCTGTAGCTGTAAAGCATTCATGTTTTTTTATATTACACTATTTTTGCGGGTTTATTAGAACAGCATATTAGCTGAAAGGGTTGGCCACCTGCTTTGCAGCATACGGGCATATGTAGAAAACCTGCTCAACTGCACCATTAAGAGGAATTTATTTAATCAACCTAGAAATGCATAACGGTGTTGGTTTCAGTTGGTTCTCAGGAAGTGGCGAAAATAATAAGCAATGATTTCACAGGGAGCCTCGTGGCTTTGGCTCTGTTGCCTTTGCATGGAACTAAGCTTCCCCATAATACACCGAATGAAAGGGAGAAGTGCTTGAGTGCGCCTTCCCAGCATGATTTAGCAGTTTTTCCCCGCAAATTTGCTTAGTCATTATGTGTCATTCAATTTGCTTAGTAATTGTTTGTCATCAGTTGTGTCTTTTATGCGTGACTTACAGTGCCTCCTTTAAACTTTTCATAATGCTGTGGCAATCATAAGAAACAGTTTGCTTTTTCTGTTAAACAGCTACCACTGTTCATCGAATCCCCTTAGCAGAAATTAGGGTGGGTGGATTTATTGTCGACAAAGAAGGGTCACATCTAGACTTGAACTTCGGGGTTGTGGATGGAGGAGGTGAACAGGTGAACCAATGGAGATCGGGCCTACTCTTAAAACAACGGGGTTGAGCTATCTTTAGGGGCAATACAAGAAACTATAGGGATGAATTATGCATTTAAAACATATTGGTAAAACCCAGTACTATTACAAGAAACATGCTTTAGTTTATTTGAAAATGTTAATAGGCTTATGACACAGACCTTTAAAAAGGAGATATTACATTAAAAAAGCAACTTCTACAGATTTCAATAAAAAGCACTTTAAAATAGTTTTCAGTTATTTGAAGGCACAGGCTCTTTTTGTAAATTCTTAGGAAATGCCTTCTGTGAAATGACAGTGAGCTCATGAAATATTTTTTATTCCATCTTCAGAAAGATTCTCCTGCCTGACTGTTGACCAAAGGTGCGTTTTGCAGATGTTGCTACATATACTTGTTTGAGGCCGCACCTGTGCGCTCCTCTTAACATTTAGCTTAGTATGTTAACACACAAGATTTCGGGACGTCTGGCTGGCACGTCTGTTTTAATTCATAATGCATCTTCCATTCCTTCTGAGGCTGAATAAGTGAGCGCCAGTCATTTGACAGTATTATCACCTGTTATTCTGGCAGGAACCAGAGCTATTCTAAATCAAAATTAAATAGTTGTTCTTAGCACCCCAAACTGAGCAGTTTTCTTATGAGATTACTAAGCTACATCCATACAGGAAGCCATCAGGCCTAAAGAACAGTAAATAAAACAAATGTTGTTGCCTTGAAACAACTTTACAAATAATGGTGTTCTAATATGCCAGGATACAAATATTTTTTCAAGCTCCAAATACATGGAATGTGTGGCTGATGAGCAATGTTCTGCTGAGAGTTCACTTCAGTAAAAATAGTGCCTCTTAATAGCATATGTTATAATAACCGCAACCATGCTTTCAGTTCTGGCTGGAAACCCCAAGAGCATAAAGTGTTAAAGCAATTAAAATATCAGTGTTGAACTCTAGGGGAAAAAAGTGCAAATCGCACACCAAACCGGTATGTGTTCACAGTTGTTTATCTCTTACCCAGCTCCATAGTGTAATCCATCTTCATAGATCTGCCTCGGCATGCCTGGTACAACTGGGCACACCCATGCACTCAGATGAGTGGTGGAGCATCGGCAGGGAGTCCTTGATTGTCTCCTACCTCAGGCGCTTGGCTAGATTTTGCAGTGCTTCCAATCCAGATCTTCTGGTTCATGTAAGGTGGCAGTCTTGATGCAGCATGGTTCAGATCCAGCGTCCCACCAATAGCATATGCTTCAATACCATATATTCACCAGGGCCCATCAATGACTCCTACACTCAAATGTCCTTAGTTAACCACTGGGGTTTGTCGTTGATCCCTGATCAGTAGTTCTTTCCATTTGGTCGATGAACACAATTAGTTGGAACTAGTTGATGGTGATGATGCACATAACCTTTCTTGTAAAATAATTCATCTACAATAATGATCACAGACTTGGGAAGTTTTCAAAACCTTTATCTAGGTTTAAATGCGAGTGAACCATTCAAATACACCACAGACACCATCAATCATTAGGAAGAAAGAATCAGTCGATTCATATATTCTTGCAATTTCAAATAGATTGACGTTGCTCTTGAAAGGAGAGGATGGAGACAGCAGAACATCAAGATATATACAAATTTATAGTTACCACAGATGGCGTGAAGACCCACCCTCTGGCCAAAGGGCTGGTATGGGTTCCCAGGGAAATATCAGGCGACAAAGGCTTAAGGGCAGGTATTAGGACAGGATAGTGGACCTCTCTAGAAACAATGACTTGCCTCACCCCTCTCTGACACACACTTCCTCCTTGAGATTCTTCTGCGATCTTCTTCTAATTATTTGCTTAAGATAATTAATTCTCTATTCGAATCTTCTTCAGCATCTCACAGCATCAGCATCATCAATATCTCCGACTACTTCTCCCCTCTCAGCATTCTCTCAGGATCACGCACACTCAACTAACTGAAATACTATAGTTATACCTTTTGAGATTCATGTACCACCCCCTAAAGTTGCAATATCGCAAAATTTCGGATTTCGGATTGGTCAGGCAAGGGGAGTTTGGTCATCACACCATGATGACATAGCATTTTCTTCGTTTTCAAACCTATCCCTTTATTAATATTCATTTTATTTTATTCCCACTGAGTATATTTTTCAGTTGAAACATTTTTATCAATATGTTCATATGATTTTTAGCCACTACGTTCTCAGCATCTGTATTCCCAGGGTTTAGCGGTCAATGGCCTTGGATGTGGTCCAATCATGGGATCATTCTTCCAGGGGAAGTAGAGGTCACTTGGGCGCAGACGCTCATTCATTCATATTGCAGTAAGAAGGCCCAAGATACTAACTAATAAAAGTAAAAAAATAAAATGATAATTCAAGAAATAAATGGGTTCACTGTATACCACCTACATCTACTCTATTCCCCTTTATTTATTTAACACTTCCCTGCTTTAGGCATGTGGGTCTTGAAGACGCCATGTTAGTGCATTCTGCTCATGCGCAGGAATTTTCCTCCAAAGCTTATCAGCCATCACGTTACATGGGTGTAGTTAACGCATGCTTAGTAAGGGTTTTCCCTGTTAGAGCCGCGCTTTTAGTCCGCTATCCATATTAATGGTTAGTAAGCACGTAGGCAAGCTTCACTATCTTAACTATCTTAACTATGTGACTGATTTATGCAAAGATTAATCGCAAGACACGATTAATAATTTCACGTTAATAAATTAATAATTTAAACAAGTGAATTGAATACTAGCAAGTCTCGCAAAAACGACTCCTTGCTCCATCAGTCCTGCCTGGGATGGTGGTTAGTGTTCTGGACCTCTAGGTTGGTCCATGGGAACCTCTGGGAGATGCTTGAGGGGAGGCATCTGATACCCAGGTCCCTCAATCACTCAACTGTCTGCTCCACTGGGTGACCACACACTGAGAACAAGCTACACCTCACATCGTTCCAGACGGACTCTCCTCGCGCAGGGTCGGTAGAATCCCTCCCTCTGTTGACAGACAGGAAGGCTTTTAGGCATTTTAGAGCAGATGGACAGCTCGTTCAGCAATAGATCCAGATTTAAGGTGATGTTCCTCTCACCTATAAGACTGACTCTTGGGTCCTGTGTGCAACGGGGGCGGGTGCATGTCTGTGTGTATTTTGCTGAGCACTCCCTTCTTTGATCCCAGAATATTGGGGCCTCTCATTTACACACAGCTGGCAGATAGGTTACGTGAATCCACTGTCTGAAACTGTAGAACAGGTTTCAGGTAATTATTCTTTCAGTTGCCATTTCCAGGCTGTTCTTTAGATACAGCCATTGAATAGAGTGTGTTTTTATTGGTTATTTACCTACTGCATATTTTCACATATGGAAACAATTGTAAATAATTAATGTATGCATACATAATCCCAATGGTATCTTCCCCCACCCCTTTCTCAATTGTCGTGTACTCCAACTCTCTTGAAGCTCAGGTTAGAATGTTTTTGAGGAGATTCATTTGCTGAATTGTGGCATTGAGCAGAGCATGGAGATCATCTCTAATAAAGTCCTTCATTTATTGCCACTTTTATTAGAGATGAGTACAGTGTGAAGATCATCTCTAGTAAAGTCCTGCATTCATTCCCACTTATTGCTTACCTGTCCCTATTTTCAACTTTTGGTGATGAGAGGGATGCTATGAGGGGGCAGTAGCAAATATTTCCACCCCCTTCTGCCTTGCTCTCTGGCTATCCAACTTTTGGCACTTTCTGCCGGTGTGTCATTGTACTGCCATCCGCCACCGGCCTTAATTTTTTTTCAGGTATTCCACTGTGCCGAGATTCATTCCAGATTTGTTGACTTCATCAGAGATTTGCTGGGGTCTTCACTACTCTCACTGAGCTACCGAGTCAGATATCTTCTACACTGTACATGGGAGCGTACACCATGTCTTGGCTGCCAGGTAGAAGAAGGATCTGCCTCCGGCGGTTGCTCTTTGGATGCGTGGTACGGCGGCGAGAGCGAGGCTAGCGGACCGTAGCTGGCGGGTGGGCGTGTGGAAGGTCAGGCGGTCATTGAGGTACTTGGGGCCCAGGTTGTGGAGAGACTTGTGTGCGTGGGTGGGGAGCCTGAACATGATCCTCTTGTTGACAGGGAGCCAGTGCAGATTCCTCAGGTGGCCGGAGATGTGGCTGCGTCGAGGGATGTCCAGGATGAGTCGGGCGGAGGCGTTCTGGATGCGTTACAGTCTTTTCTGTAGCTTGGCTGTGGTTCCGGCGTAGAGGGTGTTTCCGTAGTCCAGCCGGCTGGTGACGAGGGCCTGGGTGACCGTCTTCCTGGTTTCGATCGGGATCCATCGGAAGATCTTGCGGAGCATGCGGAGGGTGTGAAAGCATGAAGAGGAGACGGCGTTGACTTGTCTGGTCATCGAGAGGGAGGAGTCCAGGATGAAGCCCAGGTTGCACGCGTGGTCTGTCGGCTTGGGGGTGGTTCCCAGGGCTGGGGGCCACCAGGAGTTGTCCCAGGCGGAGGGTGATGGTCCCAGGATGAGGACTTCCGTCTTGTCGGAGTTCAGTTTCAAGCGGCTGTTCTTCATCCATTCGGCGACGTCTTTCATCCCTTCGTGGAGGCTGGTTCTGGCGGTGTCGGGGTCTCTGGTGAGGGAGAAGATCAGCTGGGTGTCGTCAGCGTAGGAGATGATGTTGAGGTTGTGTTGGCGTGTGATGGCTGCGAGAGGTCTCATGTAGACGTTGAAGAGGGTGGGGCTGAGCGATGATCCTTGCGGGACGCCGCAGATGACTTCGGTGGCCTCGGAGCTAAACGGGGGGAGGCGGACTCTCTGTGTTCTTCCAGCGAGGAACGAGATGATCCACTTCAATGCCTTCTCTTGGATGCCGGTGATGCTGAGGCGTTGGACTAGGGTGCGGTGGCAGACAGTGTCGAACGCGGCGGAGAGGTCCAGGAGGATGAGTGCTGCTGTTTCCCCGTTCTCGAGAAGGGCTCGGATGTCGTCGGTGCCTGCGATGAGGGCGGTCTCGGTGCTGTGGTTGGCTCTGAAGCCGGACTGCAAGGGGTCGAGGGATCCATTTGTCTCGAGGAAGGCGGCAAGCTGTCTGTTGGCGATCTTCTCGATGACTTTGGCCAAAAATGGGAGGAGCGAGATGGGGCGGAAGTTTTTGAGGTCGGTGGGGTCCGCTGTTGGTTTCTTCAATAGGGCGCTGAGCTCGGCGTGCTTCCAGCTCTCCGGGAAGGTGGCGGTGTCGAAGGAGATGTTGATGACGTCTCGGAGTTGAGGTGCGATGGTGGAGTCGGCCTTGTTGAAGAAGTGGTGGGGGCATGGGTCAGTCGGAGATCCAGAGTGGATGGTGTTCATCGTGCGGGCTGTGTCTTCGCTGGTCACTGCGGTCCAGGTGCGAAGGGTGGCGGTGGGGTGCGTTGGTTCGGTGGTTGGGTGCGAGGAAGGTGCGCTGAAGCTGTTGTGGATGTCGGCAATCTTGCGGTGGAAGAATGAGGCGAGGGAGTCGCAGAGATCTTGTGACGGGGTGATGTCGTTGTTGCCGGTGCTGGGGTTGGAGAACTCCTTGATGATGCTTTGCAGCCTTAAGAGTGGAATACTCTACAAAGAAAATAAACCAAGTTACAGTGTTTTGAACCGTTGAAATGGTTGCAGCATTTTCATTGTTTTATGTTTGAGTTTTCACATTTTCATATGTAATACTTGCTGTTTCCTATGGATATGTCTCCAAGATAGCTTTGATTATAGAGCAGTACATTATATGTACACATGGTATAACCATATTGAGCGGTATTTGATTGATGAATTGAGTTAAAATTTGTACTCCTTATGGGGTTGGTGAAAAGTGCGTCCTCCGGTTCGGACAGTGTCTGTCTGGAATAATTGGTTGTATATTGTTTCCTGGTCTTGGCTAACCAGGCTTTCTGAGGGCTGCACCTTTGTTTACTTTTTGGAATAACATTGAAATTTACGTTGAGTGTTTAAAACTGGTAAAATTAGGTGTGCAGGTTACTTACACTCGAGATTTTGTAAAATGAAAAGAAAGCCACACTAGTAAAATCGTTCTCAAAAAGAATACCTAGCCATTAAGATTATCAGTTTCAGTTTAGTTTAATTATGTCTTTATTTCGATTAACAAAAATCATAAAAGACTACATGCTTCAATAAAACATATAGACTAGCACAATACCACAATATCCGCTGTACCAAAGAACAATAAGGCTGTTAAAATCACCTAATAGATAAAATAAATAAAAGGTACATACAGTGCAACATTATCTCAAATTGTCTGTAAAAACAGGTCGTACGATATATAAATAGCTAAAATCACAAGATTTACGAGCAGCATAAGAGACAATGGACTGATTTGAGCATGATACATATAGATTGCTGTCAACGATGGTAGAATGGTAAGAGTAGCTGCTACTAAAAGGACCGAGTCTATACATTGTGTGTGGTTATGTTAACAAACCCTCATCTTTTTCGCTCGAATGACCCACAACTAGCTCAGAAATTTGGCCACTGCTATGACAATAGGATCATCAGTGTTGGTTTTCAAAATCCTTAAAGCCTCCATAGCTACTGTAATACCCATATTCTTGCAAATTGGTTTCATAAGTGCCTCCGTCGAAAACGGTATCCGCAGACATTACTCTATTGTAGGAATATATTTAAAATGAAGTGCTGTATGTCGAAATGGGTATTAAAAGAGCTAACAAAACAGAATGAAGTAGTTAGAATACGGTGTATTTTGTAAAGTAGAGAGTGCGAAATTAATCAAGCTGAAAGGATTTATCTCAAAATAGAAACTGTAATAACATATGAATTGAATGAAAATTTTAGAAAGACCTTTAGGAGAAAAGAGGTTTAGATGAGTTTATTTCCCCCTAGAAGTGCCCCGCCCTGATAGACACACAAATACATTCCAGCATTGATAGAGCTGATGTAGACCACTTATATTGCATTTCTTCGTGGTATTATTAGGCGATGACAAGCTGATTCAATGTCCGACACGTATTATATTTACATGAGACATTTGTAGCCTTCTGTGGCCTTTTGTTCACAAAAGAAAGAAAGCATTTTTGTCTTAAAAAAGCTTGTCTCCTTAAACTTCAGAGAAACATCCCAGATGTGAATTCTGCTTTAGTTCCCTTTACTACGCTAAACATACACTTTCCAACACTGCAGATCATACATAGAAAAAACAAGCATTACAATGCTTTCCCCTACTAGAAATAAACGCCAGTAACCAGTTAAATTACGAAGCACCACGTTAGAGCTTGCTCTGCCACCAGCAGAACCTGCAAAGAGTTCACAGTGTGCAGCAACAATAGAAGACATCTCTTACTTTTTTGCAGAGCCATGTTTTTACTTGCCTGGTTCATGCAGTTTGTCCAAGATAGGATAAACCTAGTAATCCATGCGGCTCATGCTCGCTTTCCCAAGATCGCCGAACCTCCACTCGGACACCAACTTACTTCCATGTGCTTGCTCCCAAAGGCATACACAGTTACGCCCCGGTCGGGATAAAAGTTGGTCTCAAATGGGAAACAAGGCAGCATAGTTAAATGGTGTCTGCAGGAATATACACCTGTAAAAGACCCCTTATGGAGTGACTACAACTATAAATAGGCTTTCCTGTTTTCAGTTTCTATTTTTGGTCAATTCTGGTGTTTTTTTTCCCAGTGTTTTCAATACCTTAAAAAAACACTGGTTATCAGTGGTTACACATTTTTGAGCCATTAACCCCTTGCATGCGCATGACGGAATCACGCCGTCATGAGCCACGGGTGGCGTGTGCTCATGATGGCGTGGTTCCGTCATGCTGCTGCCGCACTGCCCACCCTGTGCGGGCGAATTAATGAGCGGGCGGGTTGCATGATGGAACCACGCCGTCATAAGCACACGCCGCCCGTGACTCATGACGGCGTGGTTCCATCATGTGCACCGCAGCGCCGCGCTCGCCCCCTAGCCCCCCACGCCGGAATTCGCTGCGCAGGGATGGGGTTAAAAACAAAGTATTTTCCGGTGTTTATGGAATGTCTCGCTTTTAATTATTGCTTGCTTTCTGCACAGATAGTGCATTTGTATAGACAGCGTGTGTACAGGGTATATGAAGTCCACATACATTTCTACAAAACAAACTTATTGTAGTACACCATACAATAATTCTTTAGTGAGTCTTTGGCCATGCACCCTTGCTCTGTCCTTCCTATGTGAACATTATCTGTGAAAAGGCCCTCTCAACATTGGCGCTTAAATAGGGCAATGTCAAAACAGCCAGTACACAATAACATAGCGTTCCATGCCGATACTGGTGCACCTGAAGATTGTTCTCTAGGATACTTTCTGCAACATATGTGTTGAATTGGGCGCATATGCCCTCAGTTATTGAAGCAGTCAAAAATGAAGCAGAACTTTTCAAAGCCTGGAGAAAATTCAGAAGGGATCTAGAACTTGTGCAGAGTACCTCAGTGAGGCTTCATTAACTTAAAATGCCATGGTTAGTGAAGGGACATTTCTATACATCATTGCAAACCATTTCCTATAGACTGTAAAATACAATTTCCTGAGTTGCTCCTCAACATTTCTTTGCTTACCAAGTGGCAAGAGTTTTAGCATGTTGCAGTGCCAAAGTCACTAAAAGTGTCACTCCGCTTACTCTCAAGGAGATGTATTACATCTACACCAATTACGCTGAACACTTGGTAGACAAGGATGTTTTCAGATTCTAGTATTTTGATTACGCCCACTACACCAGTTATGTTTCCCTGTAAAAACCTAAGCATGCAGTAGACTGCACTTTTTCACACCACTATCAGTATGATACCAAAGATCATGACATTTCGTGCCTTTGGCATCATCACTAAGCAAAAATTCTGTAAACAGTTGCCACATGGAAAAGTTAGCATTCACAGCCTCTAGGACTGAGAACCACCGGCTAAATGACACAGTTAGGATTACTCTCTCTTTGATGCCACACAAAGCACAACATGTGAAATATTTGCATTTTAGTTCCTGGGCATTACAAAACAGTGCACCAGAATGGACTACAAAGTCAATAGCATTCTTCATTAAATCTGAAGTTTGTAAAGATGCGTTCAGCATACCATCTAGCAAGTGTCAAGGATCTTTTACAGGGAAGCACTTCAGCTCAGGTATCGAATTTGACAGGTCATCATCCAACTTTTTCGTATAAGTAGCTGAATTACTGCAAATACAAAAATATCACTTCAATCTTCATTGAACTTGGTAGGAACTTTTTGCAGCAACATTCCAAGTGGCACTGTGTTCCACGTTTACCAAACATCTGATGTCATATTTTCACCACCATCTCAGATGCTTGGTGATAACACTCTTTGTACAAATACCTGTCTCTACACCTTGCATTGAATGTTTAAAGCCTGGGATGTTTGGCAATTCACCTACAATCAATACTGACTCGCTAGAAAAGGGGGCTGGTGTATCCAAGGACTTCACCCATTCTCTGTCCGAGGTAAATGTGATGGTACACATTGTGAAAGATTCTTATGAAACCAGCCATTTTACCAATCCGTGATATCAAATGTAGCCAAAATATCAAATATGATTTTGATATTTCATGATTCTCGACAGTTTATAAAATAACTCAATAATACTGAAAACATGCCTCTAAACACCGCATCTTTAGACCAAACACTGCAAAACTGAAAAAAGCAGAAGGATGAAGAAACATTAATTTCGCGACCTTCCTGAACAAAAAAACTCAAGCAGAATGTTAGCCTAGTCTTTCTTGCTGCTGCCTTGAATAACAAAATTACATTGTATTGGCCCCTTCAGTAAGAAATAAAAATGACTCTTTCACTCAGCTTTTTCTTTGTTTGAATGGCACTTAGTTTGTGGTTGTGAAGGTGTTTTTTCAGTATTTATATGTTTACACTGGTGATGGCTATTTTCCTTTCGGTGGTGTTTTATCAGTTATTATAAGTTTAAACCTTATACCAGATAGCCTAACTATAAAGTATATGGACATTGGTGGAGAATGCAAGCAAAATTCATTCTGACCGTACATTCAATAGTCCATTCTATGTCTGTAACAAAGAAGGTGTAATCGAGATTATATAACATATTTTATATTTGTAATGAGTACATGAAGTAGATTTGATGTAGATGGGTAAAAGAGAAAGCAATACAAGTTTCCCAATGAAAAAGGCTCCCTGGAGTGGATGCCTGCTTGTGCCCTGTGGGGGACCATATAGTGCCTACTGATAGTCCCTGCTTGTTCCCCAGGGGCACTGTAAAGTGCATGCTCCAGGAATGCCCAAGACACTCCATGCTGGAAGTGGAAAAGCAAGGGGGAACAGCTGTGCGTAAGTACTTTGTGCATGTGGCTGCTCTATCCCGCGGCAATACTCCATGGGAGTTAAATTGGACGGAAAGGTGGGACATGCACAAACCATCAACCGTTAGCACACATTTATTTTTTATGACACACACAAAAGCCAATCCTAAGCACTGGGAGTCAGACCCACAAAGTAGATGCAACAGATCGCCTGACAGCGCAAACTCTGTTTATGTTCGACCTAAAAAGGCCTCATAGTATATCTAAAGTAGATGTGTCTCCTCTCCCTCACTTCTCTGTCATGACTTCTTCCACCAGCTACACAATGTGAGCTGTACGCTTCCACCTCTGGGAACACAGTCCTCACCTCCATCTTGTTCAAGACAAGGCTAGTGTTATCCATAATGGATCCTACTGCCTTCCACTATTCTACTTCACTCAGACACTATGCATGTACGATGCAGGCTACACTCATTGCCACACTTACACTCAGCACTCAGTTACAAGCACCAAGTATGTTTGCAGTAAGGACTGACTAATCAGGACTCCATTATCCAAGAGAAATGCTGCTACAACTCAGACTCAAAGGTAACTCTTGCTCTGGAGCACGCTATGGTCCACAGTTGCAAAATGGTTCTCTGCGATGCCCGCATTGTGAATATACCTTTTATTTTCTTCCTTTGCTCAATGCTAGGCGTTTTAACCCCACCTCTGCATCTCACGAGGCAAAAAGAACACAAACTTCTTGTGTGCTTGTTAACGCAAGATCTCTCTCAAAAAATGCCTTACTATTTAAGGACTTTATTGAAGTACATCAGATAGATTTGGCCTTTGTTATGTAAACTTGGGCAGATGCCCCCTTTGATCCAGACCTGCTCCAGGCTCTTCCCGAAGGTTTTACAATCTTTAAAACGGACAGAGTCTGGAAAAGAGGGGGAGGAATAGCCCTAATTGTCAGAATTAGCCTCAAGTCATAGTTCAAGCCTCTTACAGACAATTTAGACAGTGAGGCTCTGACACTTAAGGTTGAATTGGATAGTCAAAACACTTTTAATGACATATTACTTTATCGTCCTCCAAAAACAAAATCTTTATTTCTTGATAAGAATGGTCAACTTCTAGAAGCCAAAGCCAAGGAGTCTAACTTTTCCATTTTAGGGGACTTCAATTTCCACTTGTAGAATGTCTCCGACAGTGAAACTGAAGCACTCCTTGACCAAATGGCCAGCGTAGAACTCCGACAAATTGTTAAAGGGACAACACACAAAGCAGGGCATTGTCTGGATGGGATATTTTCAGATAATCCCAATCTAGAATGGACCAGATCACTTCCCTTAATCTGGTCGGATCACAAAGTGATAATGTTTGAAATTTCATATCCACAAAAATTGTCCGTAAAACTCCCAGGTAAGGTAACCACCAAGCAACCATGGAACAAGATAAAAACAGAGCAATTAAAAATTGTGCTCACTCGATCATTACAGAAGACCGCCCTGATTTAGATCTCGCAGTAGCAAACTATAATTCTTGGATTGTTTCCGAAGCTGGCCTCACCGGTTAGCCGCCGCCACCCAGGCAATCACCTTCGGAACCCTGGTTTAATGACTCACTTAAAGCTCAAAAACAAAATTAGATTGACAGATGACAATCCTCAGACGGAAACAATTTATAAATTATCCATTCAAGTCTATAAAAATCTAATCTTGAAGGAGAAGGCATCATACTTCAAAGAAAAATTGTAAGCAGCCATTGCTTGTTCGAATGTTTTATTCACTGCTATCAAAAAATTCTTGAAGCTTCTGGATCCACACGATCATATATCTAGCCAACAATTCTGTAACTTACTAATGTGTCATTGCAGCAAAAAGTTAAATCGGTTTGTGGCGCTTTTTTGCCCCAGGGCAATCGTTTGGCCCAGTCTCTGCGTCATCCCGGCAATTTATCTCCACCGTTCAATCAATCAATCAGAGGAATTGTAAGCGCGCTACTCACCCGTAAGGGTCTCAAGGCGCTGAAGGGGGGGGGGGGGTCCGCAAATCTTTTTATCCGAATAGCCAGGTCTGACTTTCTGAAGGGGTTCAGGGAGGGGGCGCGTCTGATGTTTGCCGGTATCTCGTTCCAGGTCTTAGATACAATGTGAGAAGGATCTTCTGCCTGCTCTGGCTCTGTGGATCCACGGGGTGTCGGCTAGTGCGAGGGTGGCAGATAGGAGGTTTCTTTTGGGTACGTGGAAGTCGATTCTGTCGTTGAGGTATTTGGGTCCGTTGTTGTGTAGGCATTTGTCGGCATGAGTGAGTATTTAAAAGGTGACTCTTTTCTCCACGGGGAGCCAGTAGAGTCTGTGTAGGTGTTGGCTGATGGGTTGGTGCTATCGGATGCCGAGGACGAGTCTGGCGGCAGTGTTCTGTACTGTCTTGAGTTTGCGGAGTAGGGACTCTCTAGTCCAGCCTGCTGGTGATGAGTGTGTGGGTGACTGTCTTCCTTGACTCCGGGGGATCCATTTGAAGATCTTGCGAAAGATGTGGAGGGTGTTGAAGCAGCTGGAGGTGACGGCGTTGATCTTTCGGTTCATGGTGAGTGAGGAGTCAAGTACAATGCCAAGGTTTTTGGCGTGGTCTGCGGGGTAGTTGGGCTTCCGAGGGCAGTCGACCACCAGGTGTTGTCCCATGCTGAAGGGGTGCTTCCAAGGACGAGGACTATTGTCTTTCGGCGTTGAGCTTGAGGCAGCTGTTGGTCTTCCAAACTGCGATGTCTTGCATTCCTTTCTGGAAGTTGAGTTTGGCAGCTGTGGGGTCTCTGATGAGGTAGAGGATGAGCTGGGTGTTGTTGGCATAGGATACGATGTTGAGACGTGTTGTCGGATGATGGCTGCAAGGGGGGCAATGTAGATGTTGAAGAGGGTCAGACTCAGTAATAACCCTTGTGGGACTCCGCAGGTGATTTTCGTGGGATTGGAGCGGAAGGGTGGAAGTCTGATTCTTTGATTTCTTCCGGTGAGAAATGATCAGATCCAGTCCAGGGCTGTTCCTTGTATGTCGGCGTTGTGCAGTCTGGCGACTAGGGTGCCGTGGGAAACGGTGTTGAATCGCGCTAACTGATCGAGTAGGATGAGGGCTACGGAGTGGCCTTGGTCCAGGAGGGTGCGAAAATCGCTTGTGGTGGCGAGTAGGGCAGTCTCTGTGCTGTGGTTGCTTCGGAGTCCGGATTGAGACGGTTTGAGGACGGCTTTCTCTTCGATGAATAGAGTCAGTTCCCTGTTGACTGTTTTCTCTGCAATTTGGGCTGCGAAGGGGAGGAGCGAGATGGGCCGGTAGTTCTTGAGGTCAGTGGGGTCAGCTGTGGGCTTCTTGAGCAGGGGCCTGACTTCTGTGTGCTTCCAGACATTGGGGAATGTGCCTGTTTTGAGGGTGGTGTTGATGGTGCGTTGTAGTTAGAGTGCGATGGCGGCCGTGGCTCTGTGGTGGATATGTGGAGGGCAGGGGTTGGTGGGTGCTCCCGAGAGGATGTCTTTCATGGAAGAGACGTTTTCATCGGTTGTGATCGTTGTCCAGTTGTAGATGGTGGGCTGGCTGGTGTGTTTGGTGGGCAGGGGTCGGTTGTGGCGTCTGGTGGATGGTCGACAAAGTTGTCGTAGAGGGTTTTGATCCTGAGGTGGAAGTAGGTTCCAAGCTTGTAGCAGATGTCTTGGGACGGGGCTATGTCTGTGGCTTCGCTGCGAGGGTTGGTGAATTCCTGAATTACACTGAAGAGTTCCTTGGAGTTGATGGAGTTGACGGAGTTGATGGAGTAGGCGAGGATTTTGTTGGGGATGAAGTTCCTCTTGGTGGTTCTGATTTTGTTGTGGTAGTCCATCATGGCGTCCTTGTAGGCGGAGTAGTTTTTGGTTGTCTTGGTGTTTCTCCAGGCGTCTGCAGGCTCGCCTGGCTTCTTGGAGATTGGCAGTGAACCAGGTGGCTTTCCTGGGGCGTTGTTTGTCGGGGTTGCGTAGCGGTGCAAGCTCGTTTGCGCAGTTGGAGATCCAAGTGTGGAGTTCTCTGGCTGCGAAGTATTTGTTGGATGCCCAGGTGTGGTTGTGTCAGGTGAGGGTGGAGTTAAGTTGCTCATCAGTGACCTTGCTCCAGTTTCTTTGTGGTGGGTGTGGGGCTGGTTTGGGTGCCTTGGGTTTGTCGACTGCGAAGTGTACGTGGTGGTAGTTGGTCCTTGTTGGCTGCTTTGTGTGACTGAAGTGAACGCTATTTCCTGCGGCAAAGATGGGGTCAATGGTGTGTCCTGCTCTGTGAGTCGGTGTGGTGGCGAGTTGTTTTAAGCCTCATGTTGGCGAGGTTCTCACGAAGGATGGGGAAGTTGGGGTCATTGGGGTCTCTGTTATCCATCGACAGAGGCCCGGTACTGCCAACGCTTTCATCATTCATCACCTTAACCTTAGATCAGATTGTAAAAAGAATCTCTGTATTTAAGTCAGGATTCCCCATGGACCTGTGCCCTCCAAGAATCATTAATATCCCCCCTGAGATTGTAGCAACATTTCTACTGCTCATCTTTAATCTTATGTTTACATCAGGACATCCCTATTGCCACTTTAAAAAAAATCCAACTTGAATGTCAATGACACTCTGAACTACAGGTCTATTTCGCGACTACAATTTCCCGCAAAGATAAGAGAAAGTATAATCAATCAAGAACTAAAAGCCTTCTTCTCTGATAATGGCATTCTCGATCGATCTCAATATGGATTTTGGGCTCATCACACCACAGAATTTTCTCTTATCACGGCCACTGAAGAGCTTAGACAAACCTTAGATGGTGAGGGGAGCGCAGCCCTGATCCTGTTAGATCTTTCAGCGGCTTTTGACGCGGTCAACCATGATGCATTTCATTTGATCGTCTATCATCATTTGGGATCAGAGACAATGGGCTCTCCCTGCTAAGCTCCTTCTTGTTATATCAGTCGCAAGTGGTGGCACTTGGAGAATTTGTTTAACCCCTTTTTTTCTCTTCCCTGTGGAGTTCCACAGGGCTCGCCTATGAGCCCCACCTTATTCAATCGGTATGTCACTCCTTTGGCCAAACTAATTAAAAGCTCTGGCTTTACCTTGGTGTCCTATGCGGATGACATGCAGATAATCGTGTCAATCTGTTTAATTTTGGGAGAGAGTTGAAAACCTGGCTTTTTTTTAATGGTTAGTCCAATGTAATTCCACTAGTCTGAAAGTAGCACCTAGACAGCCTCTGGTATATGTAGCGCTTTACAAATATTTCATTTCATGTAAAACTTTGCATGCGTGGGCCCATATGCCTCAACTCCAGTGACTCAGGTAAACAGGTCTGGTCAAGCTATTCATTCTCAAAACACAATAACTGCCACCACTGCTCAACATGCTTAACCCATAGGCACAGTAGTCCACTGTCAGTAAACGAGGGCATGCTAGGTGCCTCCCTCCTGGTGGACAAGTCCAAGACCTAGTTGGACCAAGTTGGGCACTCAGGACAGGAAAACAATCCTGTTTACCATGCAAGGGATATTCCTGTCCCATGAAGGTCCTTGTCAAGATAGAGGGTGAGCACTGCTGTAGTGTTCAAACTGCCCTAACGTCCACCAGAGGCCTTCCATGGAAGTGCCTAAAATGGACTTGGATTAAGTACTTCAAATGAGAGTGGAGCGCACAGGTGAGAGCACTGGCTGTATGGTAACTCAGGGGGACTTCCTCTGATGCTGCGGTCAGGCCGGCAGTTCTTTGTGCAACATCCAAATTTGTTGTTGTATTTTTAATTAATGTTTAGTCTTCTCATTTATATGTGATGAAGTCCAATCTGGTGGTTTTAATGCGTTGGAGAAGTATTACCATAGGTGTAGTTTTGCCACCAGGATTCAGGCACATAAAATATGGCAGTGGATGCCGAATTGCGTTCCAGTTATCACTCCTGCTTTACCACACAGAATCACATTTATAGGTCTGGAGTTAGCCAAGACCTTATAATTTTACTAACATTATATGCATAATATACTTAAATTGGCTTTAGTCCAGCTCTTGACATCCATGGGACTGTTGTTGTGTCACTTGCATTTTGCTTCTGCCTTCTACAGTATACATCATGAGTGAGCCTCCTTCAACCTCTGGATGACTTCACTTTGAATGACTACATTTTGCTCTTTCAGAAGAAGCACATTCACACACAATGCAGTTTCCTTCAGCAACCTTGTATCTGAAAGAAACAGGTTAGTATTAGATTCCTTACCTTAGAATATCCCCAGGCGTCAGTTTGGATCCAGAAACTTTTGCGTAGCAGTACCCTTGCGCGTCGGTAGGCGTCGACTGCGGCTCCGCGTCCGTGTCGTTAGCGCCGGGATGATGTCGCCAGAGTACTTAGACGCCGCCCTCGCGCGCTGACGTCAGTTCTCCTTTTTTCTGCGCCAGCAAGCGCCGATCCGGGAAAAAGAGGTACCCTTTAATCATTTTTTGACACAACTTTTTCGATCCTTTTTGATCTGTTTTTCGAGTCGAACGACTCCATCGGCGCTGGTAGGGATGCCCGGGTTCAAACCCTGTACCGACTGCAACCGACTGATATCGGTTACCGACCCCCATCGCCGGTGCCTGTATTGCTTAGGGGCCGACGTCAATGACAAGTCGTGCCCCGACTGCCTGGCCTTGACGTCGAAAGCTAGGCGGGAGCGGTCCGGTAAGCCCCTCGGGCTCCGGCAGTCTGCCCTGTGCCGCTCGAGGTCCCGGTCCAGGAGGAGGTCGAGGGACCGGTCGCGGGGCCGGAGTCCTCACAGCTCGGCGAGTCGACACCACTCGTCGGGCTCCAAGTCCTCAGGTAAGAGGCACAAGAAGTCGAAGAAGCGACGCTGCTCTTCTGATTCCCCCCGATGCTCACGCGACTCGGCCAGGGGTTCGGGCGACTCCGCCCACGGGGCTCCGCCGGAGCCGCAGATGTCGAGGCCTGCTCCATACCCGCCGGTCCCTGGGCAGAACGCGACGCCGGAGGAGATCGATGCCTTCCTCATGGCCATGAGGTCGCTCACTCCTCCGACGTTTTCCGCAGTGCCTTCGGGCCCCGTGGTCCTGACTGGGGGCCGAAGCAGGCCGGGTGCTACGGCCCCGGCGCCGTCAGCGACTTCGGTCCTGACGCCGCAGGGCCCCGCCGGATCTGTCAGATCTGGGTCGCTGCTGGTCGACCTAACAACCCCTCCGCCGGCGTCGACTCCTAGGGTGTCGCCCCCGACGCCGTCTCGGATGACGTCGTCCTCGATTCACCCCTCGATCCGGTTCCGACGTCGGAACGGCGTCAATCAACGCCGCATTCGACGTCGAGAGAAGTGCAATACTTTTACTTTTATGATCCGGCCCCATCATTTGAAACTGAGTACCAGGAGATGGAGGGCGAGGCGGATTGGGAGGGGTCTGAGGACCCTCTGGCACGGGAGTGCCAGTCATTTTAGGACTGGGCAGGTGAACTAGGGGAGGCCAGTGGTTTGGGCACTTCGCCCGACACTGGATTTGTCTCCCCTCCTACCGTGGCTACGTAGGAGGGGGCTGCCTACAATGTGGTGTCGACGAGGGCAGCCAAGGCCTTATCTCTTGACCTCCCGGTCGCGGCTGTGAGGACTAACCTCCTCACTGAGGTCCTTGAACCGCAGGCTAGCTCTTCGGAGCCTCTACTGCCGTTCAATGAGGCCTTAACTGACGTTCTGTTGGGCACTTGGTCCAGGCCCGCTAGAGGTCCCCCTGTAGATAGGAACGTGGCCAGACGCCACCGCCCGGCCCCGGGTGACCCTTGTTTCCTGTCCACCCACCCCACCCCGAGAGCCTGGTTATCCAGGCCTCTAATTCCCAGACCGCATTCCCGACAGCTCCCCCTATTCGGGAATCCAAAAGGTATGAACAGTACGGGAAAAAGCTGTACTCCTCACTTAGTTTGGGGTTGCGGTCGGTCAACACCGCTTGCCTTTTGGGCCGTTATACCCACTCTCTGTGGGACATGGTCGTGGACGTGCTGCCACAATGCCTGGAGGAGGCCCGGGTTAAACTCACCCAAGCCCTTGCGGATGGGCAAGATGCGGCGCAGTATTCCATTTGATGTGGGCTGGATACCACGGACTCGCTAGGCAGGGCGATTGCAACAACGGTGGCGGTTCGCCGCCACGCCTGGCTGAGGTCCGCCAATTTTTCGGCTGATGTCCAGAACACTCTTATGGCCATGCAGTTTGATGGCCGTCGCCTCTTTGGCGACAAGGCAGACTGCGCTTGAGTGCTTTAAGGACTCCAGGGGTACCGCCAAGTCCTTGGGCCTCTTCGCCCGAGCCAGCAAACTGCTGCCTTTCGCTCCTTTCGTGGCTAAGGAAGGGGCACCCCCACACGTCCTGCCAGCCACGGGCCGCAGACTAACATCCAGCTCGGTGGCGGACGTGGTAACTGCTGTGGCGGTGCCAGGGGACAACGGCGAGGGCAGCCCACATCCACCCCTGCAGCATCCGCCTCAAAGCCTTCCTAGTCCAAGCTTTCAGGCCCATTTAATGCCAGTGGGGGGCAGGGTTCGCCATCACCTCCTCCACTGGCGTGACATCATATCGGACAGGTGGGTGCTGCAAATCGTCCGAAGGGGCTACTCCCTCCCCTTCGAGGGGACCCCTCCAGCCATGCCACCGCAATACCACCACGTGTCGGGGGATCACTTGCAACTTCTGGAGGAGGTAGTTATGGCCCTCTTGGCCAAGGGGGCCATCGAGCGTGTTCCTGGGCCAGAAGTAGGGTGTGGTTGTTACTCCCACTACTTTCTGGTTCCCAAGAAGGGCAAAGGGGGCCTACGCCCTAACTTGGACCTGCGGAACGTCAATGGCTATCTCCGGAAGGAGAAGTTCAAGATGCTGACTCTGGCTCAGGTCTTAGCTGCCCTAGACCTGGGAGACTGGATGGTAGCGTTGGACTTGAAGGACGCTTATTTTCACATCCCTGTCCTGCCAGCCCACCGGCGCTACCTGCGATTCTCGGTAGGCCACGAGCACTTTCAGTTTACCGTTCTCCCCTTCAGCCTTACCAGCGCCCCTCGGGTGATTACGAAAGTGATGGCGGTGGTCGCAGCTCATCTGCGCAGATTAGGGGTGTCAGTCTTCCTCTATCTCGACGACTGGTTGTTGAAGACTGGCTCGCCCCAGACAGTCGTCGGCCACCTCCGGACTACGGCCGACCTCCTGCACCTGCTGGGGTTCTCCATCAATGTGCCGAAGTCACACCTGTGTCCCTCTCAGAAGCTCCTCTTCATCTGAGCCGCTCTAGTTTCGGGTCTATCCTCCCGAACAGCGGGTTCGGGATATTCAGGCTCTGATTCCGATCTTTCAGCCTTCATCCTGAGTCTCGGTCAGGTTGACATTGCAGCTTCTGGGGCTGATGGCCTCCTGCATCCTTCTGGTGCATCACGCCAGGTGGGGGATGCGGGCTCTGCAGTGGGACCTGAAGTTTCAGTTGGCACAGCATCAGGGCAACTTGTCCGACCATGTCTTGATCTCGGAGGGCACTGCAAGACAGTTGCACTGTTGGCTCTCGGATCGCGATTGGGTTAGCGGCAGATCCCTCTCCCTACCCCAACCGGAGCACGTAGTTGTGAAGGAGGCGTCCCTCCTGGGCTGGGGGGCCACATGGGAGAGGCGGAGATCAGAGGCCTCTGGTCTCCGGCGGAGTCCCGGCTCCACATCAACCTTTTGGAGCTGCGGGCGATCCGACTTGCACTGAAGGCATTCCTCCCCTCTGTCCAGGGGAGCGTAGTGCAGGTGTTCACGGACAACACCACCGCCATATGGTACTCCAACAAACAGGGCAGGGTGGGGTCGTGGACCCTATGCCAGGAGGCTCTGCGCCTCTGGCAATGGCTGGAACATCAGGGTGTGACCGTGGTGGTTCAACACCTGGCAGGTTCCCTGAACGCCAGTGCGGATGAACTCAGCCGTCGGTGCATGATGGATCAGGAATGGCGTCTGAACTCTGACGTGGCGCAAGGTCTCTTTCAGCAGTGGGGAGAGCCTTGGTTAGATCTATTCACCACAGAAGACAACGTGCAATGTCATCAGTTCTGTGCGTTGGAATTTCCAAGGCGGCACTCGCTCAGAGGCGCTTTTCGTCGCAAGTGGAGCTGCGGTCTGTTGTACGCCTTTCCACCTATACCACTTCTGCCCAGAGTGCTGAAGACGATCAGGCGCGACCGGGTCCAAGTCATCCTTGTGGCTCCGGACTGGGCACGAAGATACTGGTATCCCATGCTACTCAGCATGTCAGTCGATCCCCCAATTTGTATGCTTCTTCAGGAGGACCTTCTGTCGCAGCAGCAGGGAACGGTCCTCCACCCGAACCTGTCCAGCCTCCACCTCCATGTGTGGAGATTGAGCGGCGACAGTTGAGGCCATTTGACTTGCCTCCTGAAGTCTGCGATGTGATTCTGGCAGCCAGGAGTCCCTCCACAAAATCGGTATACGCCTGCAGGTGGAAAAAATTTGTGGCATGGTGCACAGCAAAGGCTGTGGATCCACTCTCTCCCCCCTTTCTGAGGTTCTCCTCTTTCTTCTGTCTCTTGCCCAGCAGGGCTCTGCTCTGGGCACTCTTAAGGGCTACCTCTCTGCCATTTCCGCCTTCTTAAGGCTCCCTGATCAGCCCTCTCTTTTCAAGTCCCCAGTTGTAAATAGGTTCTTGAAGGGCATCACTCATATGTTTCCCCCTGTTCCTTTCGTGATGCCTCAGTGGGACTTGAATCTTGTTCTGACTTATCTGATGTGCGCTCCCTTCGAGCCACTTCATAACTATCCTCTTCGTCTCCTCACTCTTAAGACTGCGTTCCTGGTTGCCATCACCTCTGCCAGGAGAGTGAGTGAGCTCCAGGCTCTTTCTTCACAACCCCCTTTCCTTTCTGTCCATCCGGACAAAGTTGTGTTGCAGACGCAACCCTCTTTCCTGCCCAAAGTTGTGTTGCGGACGCGACCCTCTTTCCTGCCCAAGAAAGTCACAGCCTTCCACATCGGGCAGTCCATCACCTTGCCCACCTTCTTTCCGCCTCAGCATCCCTCGAAAGAGGAAGAGCCTCCACCGTCTGGACCCAAAGCGTGCGCTCTCATACTATCTGGATCGCACACGCCAGTTCCGGGTGGATGACCAACTCTTTGTTGGTTACGTGGGCGCTAAGAAGGGTCAGGCGGTGCACAAACGGACCATTTCTCGATGGTCGTTCTGTGCATCAAGGCTTGTTATTCACTGGCTAAAAAGGAGCCTCCTGTGGGGCTGCGTGCCCATTCCACTCGTGCCACGAAGGCTACTACTGCCTTAGGTCGGGGAGTCCCCTTGCAGGACATCTGTCAGGCAGCTACGTGGGCCTCGCTACACACGTTCGCAAGACACTACTGCCTGGACAGCCAAGTCCGGAGAGGTGGCTTTTTCGGCCGTTCCGTTCTACAGGACTTTCTGCTGTGATTATATGTTTGCACACCCACCACCGGGGTTGGTGTTGCTGGGGTATCTATTTTAAGGTAAGGAATCTATTACTAACCTGTGTCTTTCAGATGCACAAATTACTTACCTTCGGTAACAATATATCTGTAAGAAACAGTAGTTCGTATTAGATTCCTTACCGCCCCACCTATCCTCCCTGTTCTGCGAACCGATATCTAAGGTTAAGGTCATCCCTTCTCAGGGCCCTAGTTTCATGACACCAGTGTTGGTTTTTATCATGACTCTGCGTTTTCGGGCGTGGAAAAGCTGTGTATAAGAACTGACGTCAGTGCGTGAGGGCGGCGTCTAAGTACTCCGGCGACGTCATACCGGCGCCAACGACAGACGCGGAGCCGCAGACGACGCCTACCGACGCGCAAGGGTACTGCTACGCAAAAGTTTCCGGATCCAGACTGACGCCTGGGGATATTGTAAGGTAAGGAATCTAATACTAACTACTGTTTCTTACAGATATATCATTACCGAAGGTAAGTAACTTGTGCTTTTGTTTTTACTTTCTTATTACTGATGTGATAGCACAACACTCTACCATAATGTGAGCACATTCCAGCTTTATCAACTCCTGTCTCCTGCTCATGTTGATTTAAATTTCTTTTGAAGTGACTGCTGCTATTTCACAGGACACCACACCACATCCATTTGAAACTGTTCTTTATGAATGTTTTCTCTTTTTAGTACGCATGCAATAAAGTGCGTTTATAATTTATCTCCTATATGCCATTCTGGAATGTATTTGTATGGACTACGGTTATATTTGTAAACCAATGAGTCTGTATGCCCTGCTTGAATGACTTTCTAGTTTGCTTTCCAAACTGTTGTAGTGTGTACTTACATAGATATTTAACATTTGTATTACTAGTTGAAGCTGTGCCGTTTAGTCCAAGTTCCTCATCTATCTATCTACCAATTTGTTTCTCTATCTCTTTGCAACTGTGTCTGTCTACTAGTCTGTCTGCCTGCCTATCGATGTATTTACCTGTCTCTCTATGTATCAATCCATCTATCTACCTGTCTGCGTACCTGTCCATCTGTCTTTCTATCTATCCGTCTGTCTGTTT
Organism: Lissotriton vulgaris; assembly: GCF_964263255.1. Classification (NCBI taxonomy): domain Eukaryota; kingdom Metazoa; phylum Chordata; class Amphibia; order Caudata; family Salamandridae; genus Lissotriton; species Lissotriton vulgaris. The sequence continues at coordinate 1,159,000,865 of NC_141685.1, forward strand.
ATCTATCTTTGCAACTCTATTGATCCGTATTTCATTGAAACTCAATCTTTGAAACTGTTCTATCGATCTATGCAACCGTTTCTACCTGTGCAACTTTCTAGATTGCTGTCCATTTATATAGCTAGCTTTATTTATATCTAGCTAAGCAACACTATTTATCTGTCTTTGCAAGCCTCTCTATCTTTTCAAATCTCTCTATTTGTAATTAAGATTTACAAAAACATTACAGAAAAAAACATTAGCACAGGCAAGAGATTGGCAGCCAGCGTCAGACCGAAAAGCTTTTTTTAGGTTTGGTGTCAGCCAAGACTTTTTAGTTTTACTAAAATTGTGTGTATAATATAGTTTATGGAGGTTTTCAGTCAAACCAACCATTAGTCTGCTGTTGTCATTCACATTTTTCTTCTACTCACTCCAGCATGCATCACTGGCTAGCTGTTCAGCCTATTGACTAACTTGACTGTGAGTTAAAACATGTTGTTCTTTTACAAGGAGCTTATCCATACACAAAGTAGTTTCCTTCAGTGCCAGGGACCGCTTATGTGCGCTTTTTTTGAGACCAAAAGAATGTTTTCGCCCTCAGCAAATTTGTTTAGGTTGTTGAGGGCCCATCAGCTTCCTTCAACAATTAAGATTTTCCAAAAACATGACCAAATAGAACAAGAATTGCCAAAACCAGAAGTCTGCTGTTACCCCACGAACTATTGGCTTTGCCAGTGCTAGTTTTTGTTCTGCCGTCGTCAAGATTTTTCCTTGGTTAAATGTGGTACTACTTTAGTACTTCTGAGTGAATGGTTGATCTCGACTATAATCCAATTGTGTGGAATGTGCCGGTGGTATCTGCACTCACCCCAATCTGTACATACCAGTTTCCGTTAAATCATATCACCATCCTCTGCTGATGGTGCAAATGATTTCTTCTATGTTAACCCTTTCCCAACATGAACCAAGTATGCACTTATAGTTTCAGTGTGTCAACGGTTGAAGTGCTGGGCTCATTGGAATTCCATGTCTTAAGTTTTTTTTCTTTCTGAAGAGGTAATATTCACTCAGAACAAACAGCGCAGCTGCCAGAAAGCAGCTTCACTTTAAATCTAGACGGTGACCTCTGCCCCTCTCGCGGAGTATGCAGAGTTTACCGAACTCCACGTTACACAGAGTTCCAAAAAACGAAGTTCCAGAGAGCAGATTTCGTTTTTCCTCCCTCGTGTTCATCATCATGTTGGCGAGTGAGGCAAATCCACCTCCCGGCAAGATTTTTCGTCACTTGCGCTGGTCAACATCAGATTTCACGTTGAGAAACCATCTGTTCTCGTTAAGAAAGCTGGTGCTCGGGTGGAAAATCTAATCGGGTGGCAGAAAGGCATGGCTTGGCAGTTCAGGCTGGACTGTTCCCATGAGGCACAGGGTCAGACTGATTTGCACATAGCCATGTCTGAACTGGGGTGGCAGAGTGGGCTAAAGAACTGTGATGGATTAAACCCAGATCTTTTGACTGGGTGTGAGTGTTTGATTGGTTCAGATGCTCCGTCCATTACCACCCCCTTTTGTTCCGCTTTTGGCCGCCATAAGTGTGGCAGGGTATGCTCAGACGTGAGTCCCTTGCTCACTTTGCCACTGGATTCAAGCAAGCCGGGCTGAAGACGGCTGGAATGCCAGAAACCGGTCCTCGGAAGCTTGTTTCCGGTCCAGGGAAGGCATGGCTTGGCAGTTCGGGCTGGACTGTTCCCATGAGGCACAGGGTCAGACTGATTTGCATATAGCCATGTCTGAACTGGGGTGGCAGAGTGGGCTAAAGAACGGTGATGGATTAAACCCAGATCTTTTGACTGGGTGTGAGTGTTTGATTGGTTCAGATGCTCCGTCCATTACCACCCCCTTTTGTTCCGAGTGGCAGAAAGGAAGGTGCCGTTCGCAATAATTTTACAGGGCTGACAAACACCCGGCACTGAAAATGATCGCGACCAGCATTATTTCTAACCCATTCCACCACTTCTGGAACTCTGCCCAGGTTTACTTCATTTGCAGTTTTCTCTAGCTAATGTATGTGGATATTGGCTTCTGGTTTCAAGTGTTGAGACAATGCTTTATTTTATCCTAAAGGTTTACTGTAACAGTCCTGCGAACAATGAGGACATCAGGCTGCATGCTCTCAGAGTTTTATTTAAACTTTCAGAAAGTCGTGCATGCCATACGTGCGCTGAATTTACAGTTAATAAGTCGAAAGGTAACCAGAAAAGCAGCTGCGAATTCAGTGGTCGACAATGTATGCATTGACACGAGACAGTAGATTCCCTGCATTACGTGCTTAAATTAAGGGTGTGCAAGCCAACAAATTTACAGGGAGAGCTGGGCCAAGGAACTGACTAGACTCTAGGAGCCCAGAAAAAAGTTGGCATGTGAATCCTGCAACAAGCATCATGTAAAGATTTGAAAAAATCTCCTTAAAATTCAAAAAAGTATATTTATTTAACATGTAGAAGCATTTCACATTAGTACATTAGTTTATATCACTGCATTAAGCGATAATTATTAAAAGTGACAATTTTTAAACATGAATTTAAGCACAATCCTACCGCCCACCCTATCAACAATGTCATGAGTAAAGTAAGCGGCAAATCAGTTGCATCTGTTTTATTAATATCACCTAGCCACTTATACATGTATCAACGTTATATTTGATGACCTCAAACACAAAAGGATTTTCTACATTGTACATCCTCAACTCATGTATTTGAAGGAGTTTGCATGCTTGTTAATGAAGAAAAGAGACCATGAAATGAAATATTTGCCTGAAATAACACTATTTAAAATGTTTCCATATTGTTCCTAAAGTCTTGGAAATTCTCAGATGTTTTTTTTCGATGGTGGTCTTAACAGTTATTGTATGTACCTTGTTGTTCCACAAAATTATGAATTTAGACTGTGAACACCTGTCTTAGGCCATACTAAGCAAGTCTTGTGATGATTAACTATCCTGTCCTTTTAATTTCCTATGGAATGTTATTGATTTTAAATGCATATATTATTGTATTCTTTTATGGTTATACTAATAATTGCATACCTAGTGAAGATTATCTGATCTGAAAGACAAGAGAATTGTGTACATTGCACATCTTCAACTCCTGTATTTGAAGGAGCTTGCATGCGTCCACAAAGAAACAAGAAAGTCAAATGAATGATTTATTTTTATTTTAGGAGTTTTATACAGCGCTTACACTATCTGAGGTGTATCAGAGCGCTTTACAACAGCGTACGTGTATAAAGGCATAAACAGTCAAGTACAATGTTACACCTAGGTTCTGGAAGTTACAGTTTGACAATTATAATGGGAAAAAACAAAACCGTTGGGTGGTTATTGCCCAGAAAGCATAGAGATGACGTTTGAGGAGAAATTCTTTCAGTTGTCTATTGGAACTCTTGAAGGGGGGGTGGGGTTTACTCTGATTTGAATAGGGAGAGAGTTCCAGATTTTGAGAGAGTTGCACGAGAGAGCGGCAGAGGGCTTTTTCTTAATTCTTTTGGGGGGATTAGGAGGAACGAGTTGGAGCTTCTTAGGTTTTTCGATTGTCCTGCTTTCGTGAGTTTGGCTGCGAGGTTATCCGGTTTGCAGGTGTGTAGGGCTTAATGAGTGAGATCGGCTCTTTTGGTAGCCATTTTAGGTCCTGGAATGCAGAGGTGATGTGGTTGTGTTTCTTGGAACCTATCACCATTCTTGGTGCTGCGTTTAGGGTGGGTCTCATGGGGGCTCTGTGTGTTTTAGCTGCCCCAGTTAGTGTGGCGTTTTCATATCCCGTCTGGACAGAACTAGAGCTTGAGTAGCGATTTTTAGGTCAGGGGGGGGGGGGGGGGGGGTGGAGGGGTATGAAAGGCGTGATTTTGTTGAAGAGTTTTAGGCTGTAGAAGGTGCCTTTTGCAGTGGAGCTTATGTGGGCGCTCATGTTTAGTCTTGTGTCCAGAGAGATCCTTAGAGATTTAGCTGCGATTGCTGGGGTAAGTATGCAGTTTAGAGAGTGTAGGTTGTTTATCTATTCTTGGATCTGAGGGGGTTGGTCGTAATTGGAGAAGACAAGAATGCCAGTTTTTTCATGGTTACGTTTGAGGTGGTTGAAGGATAGCCAATTTTCTACTTTTGAAAGTTTGGAGTTGAGTTGGAAGATGTCTTTAAGGAAGGAAATTTCAACGTAAAGCGGGGTGTTGTTGGCATAGAGGTGATAGGAGATGTTTGCTTGTTTTAGAATAGTAGTGAGGGGTTGCTTGTTGTAGAATAGTAGTGAGGGGGTTCCATGTAGATGTTGAAGAGTGTGGGGGAGAGGACTGAGCCTTGAGGGACACCTTGAGTTTTGGGTGAGATGGCAGACATCGAGTTTTTTGATTTTTATGAATTGGGATCGGTTATGCAGAAATGAGAACCATTGTAAGACCGTGCCCACTGCTCCAATACACTTTTGTAGGGCATCTAAAAGTAGCTAGTGATCCACTGTGTCGAAAGACGCTGATAGGTCGAGGAGGACAAGCAGATAGCATCTATTTGAGTCAAGGGAGTTGTGAATGTCAACAGTTCTACTCAGTATAGCAGTTTCTGTGCTGCATCCCTTCCTGAAACCAGATCGGTGTCAGTCAAGTAGGTTGTTTGATGGCAGGTGTAGAACACATTTCTCGAGGATTTTAGCTAGGAAAGGGAGGTTGATGATGGGCCTAAGGTTTTTGAGATCATTGTGGTTAGCATCAGGTTTTTTTTTTGTGATTTGGCCTTGTTTAAGGCAGTCGGGAATCAGGCCGTTGTTTAAGGAACTGTTGATGATCTTCATCCACATCGGGGTTAGGGTTAGGGTGAGGTTGAGGTTCTTAGCAAGGGAAGCAGGTAGTGGGTCTGCATAGTGGTTGGAGGGTTTGGGGTAGGCAGTCACCCTGGAAATGTCCTCTTCTGAGAGAGGTTTGAAGTTCTTCCAACTCTTGGGAGAAGAGGAGGGTCTTGGGTGAAGGCTTATTTTGGTGTGTGTTAGGAGAGTGGTTTCGACTTTGGGGATCATGGGATGAACTGGGGTTGGGGTTAGTTTTTTTATGGGCGATGACTTGCTGGGTTGTGATTGAGGGTGGTGGTCTAGGGAGAGCTCAATTTTGGTGATTTTGTAATTGAAGAATTTGTCCAGGTTGTCACACTGTAGTTTGGAGGCAGAAGGATTTACCTTGGTGGGCTTCGAGGTCTGTTTATGGATGATGTCGAAGAGTTCTTTGGGGCATTTTTTTGCTTTGTCTAGTGCACTCCGGAAGAAGGTGCCTTTCTACTTGATGATGTGTTTTATGTAATTCCTATGTTCTCTTCTTATCTGGAAAAGGTTGTTTGTGGATGGGTTTGCTCTCCACAGTCTTTCAGCAGCTCTTACTTGTCTTCTTTCGGAGTTAAGGTCTTTGTTGAACCAGTGCCTGGATAGGATGTCTCTGATCCTTTTGTGTTTCATGGGGGCTAGTTGGTCAAGTGCAGTTGTCATCGTCGTGTTGTACAGTGCAGTGAGCTCAACCGTGTTAAGGTTGTCTGTGGAGCGCGGGAGAAGGGATACTATTGTTTCTTCGAGGTCAGAGAGGGGTATAGGATTGGGGTTTCTGCTCCATTGATGGGTAATCTGGGCTTTGTCTGGTGACGCTGCAGTTTGGTTGATGTTAAATTGAATGATGTGGTGGTTTGACCAGTCAATAGGCTATTATCACATCTAAGGTAGAGCCTTTGTTGTGGGTTTGTCCTTTGCAGTGTTGGTCGAGCTCATAGGTGAGAAAGAGTTCATTTAGTGACTATATTAAAGTGTCCTTTTCATTATTCTAGTGGAGGTTGAAGTCACCTAGGATGATGATGTCAGAGTTGGCTAGGGCACAATGTTTAAGTAGGTCAGATAGTTGTTCTCCGAATGCAAGAGTGTTTCCTGGAGAGTGGTAGATGAGATGGCATTTAGTTACTTTGTTGTCTTGTCGTGTTAGGTTGGTGTTGAGGTATTCAAATGTAGAGAATGAGTGGGTTTTGGTTTCAGCTATTTTGACGTTGTTCTTATGAATGATGGCAATGCCGCTGTCGCGTCGGTCTATTCTGTCCTTTTTAATGATGGAGAAACCAGAGGGGACTACTAGGTCAAGGATCAGATAGGATGTTTTTTGAGCCAGGTTTTGGTGATGGACGCAATGGCAATGTTGTAATTCAATATGACAGTGAGCTCTGTTGCGTGCTTGGGTGCAGATCTGCAGTTAAAAAGCATGCAGTTGACCTTGCAGCTGATGGAATGGGTTTGGGAGGAGGGGGGAGCATGGGGTATCACGGTGCGTTGAGAGAGAAGTCTTGCAGTCCTACATTGGTTGTTGTTTCTGCCATTTCTGGTGATTACCTGTATGTTGGAGGGGGGGGGGGGTTTCTGGGGTCGTAGGTTTTAGCAAGATTCATGGCCCCTCTCAGAGACATCTCAGATTTTGCTCTTTTCGGTATGTGAGATTGGGTGTTGATAAGGGTGGAGCGCCAGCTGTTCATTTTAGAATTGGGCAGTTGAGAGGGGTCACTGATGTTTATGACGGAGGGAGGGGGTTGTGGGTATTGGGCGGGGCAAATGATTATGTTGATTTGGCTATTGAGATGGGGTAGGCTTTCAGTTATGGATATGATGTGCATAGGGTTCAATGGTAAGAGAGCGTTGAGTTGCTTTGCCATACATGTAAGGCGTTCGGTTAGTTCGTCCACCGACTCTAAGTTAAAGGTAGGGGGAGGGAAGGAATTGGGGGGCATATTAGATTGAAGGTGCTTGTTAGAACAGGATAGTTGGGGGGTGGTAGGATTACGGGAAGTGGAGACATTCGAGTCTTCAGATGAGCGGAGGTGGGGGAGAGGGCTTCTTTAGTGTCCTGGAGTTTTTTGTCTGAGACTTGGGCGGTGGTTAGGCAAGTGTTGGGGTTTTAGCGGGTAGGGGTGTAGGATAAGTGTAATCAGTGGGGTGAAGGGGTCAAATAGGGAGCGGTGTCTTGAAGTGGGAGGTGGGGTCGATGGGGTGGGGGGAGAAGAACGATATGAGTAGATCTGAGGAGTTCAGTAATTGAGAGTTTATGGCAGGTTTTGTGAGCATTATTCCTTGGGTCGGGTTCTGGGCAGTGGGTTAGGAAGTAGCTGGATAGTTGGAAGGGCTAGAAATAGGGTTTTGCAGCTTGGAGAAGGCGAGTTCAAATTGGAGCAGGTTGAAGTCATTGGCTTTGACCATGACTTTGCCATTTCTGTATACTGTTATGGTGGCGTTGATTTTGAAGGCTGATGACTTGGACATTAGCAATATTTGGCCGTAAGGGATGTTGGTGGCTTTGGTGACTCGGAGGTGGTTATCTAGCTTATTTCTCCATTTGGCCAGGTGTGTGGTGTAAAAAATGAGATCTGTTTTAGTCTTACATTGGAGGAGTTATGATAGAGGTCAGCTATGAGTATTCCAGGGTGCTGCTTGAGTAGTCTGTGCTTAAAGATTTTGGTGATGCTAGCTGAAAGGTTGGGAGGGTAGGAATGGAGAAGGAGTGCAACCTGTGGGGTTTAAGGTTGTTGAGATGTAAAGAGGTGGGTGTTTCTGAGGTGGTCTTGTGGCACTTTCTTGTGTTTGTTGTCATCTTCCTCAATATGGGGGTGGAAGGGAGCAGAATCCAAGTGGAGTTTCTAGATTGATGGGGATCCACAGGTTTGTTGGGGCACTAAGAATTGGGCATAGGAAGATCAAAAAGCAGAGGGTCGTTCGGGAGGGAAGGGAAGTGTAGAATTCAGGTGGCTCCTGGGTTTAAGTAGGATGAAAATCTAAATTTTGTCATAGGGTGGCGCTCCAGAGTAGAGTGAATGGGACAGGATAGGATAGAACTGATCTGTTAGGGGAGAGCTGCGCTGGTCTGGGGAGGGTCAGTAGTCTTTAAAGTTTGTTCTTTTGAGATTAGTGGTCGAAGGTATTGGGGTGTGAGCGGTGGGTAGCTTCTGGTCTGGAACTAAGCTCATGGGTGGGGGTTGAAGGTGCAGGCTTATAGTGGAGTCCCACAGAAAGGACTATTACAGGATTGTCTCCCCCTAAAGGAATTTAACAGCAAGGGGGGACAGATTGAGGACAATATTTAGAGGGGTCCAGTGTATGTGTCCTGTAAACTGATAACAAAAGAATGTACAAAGTTCCCCGAGGAAAAAGGATTAACAGTGTATCTCTCTCACTGAAGGAAGTGTTCAGATGTACCGGGGAATACAATGAATTCCTTAACGGAACTTAGGATGCCTCACACAACTAAAAAGCTGGACGACTGTTGTCATCCTACCTGATGGTTGTTTCGTCTCATCATTGGCCTCCTGCTCCAAAGTCCGGCTGGCGGTGCAATGCCTGACGGGTAGCACGAAGTGCTACACTTTGGTGGAGTTCTTTTGTTCCTAGCCAGTGGATGAGTGCGTGTGAGAGGCCTGGGGGGTGAAGTAGTGAGCGTGAAGGAGTGGTTTTAAAAAAGGTCAGTATAGTCCACTCAGACAACTTTATTTGTGTGGCTAACTGCCTTATTAAAAGAGTGAAGGGAGGGGTACCGAAGCTCAAAGAAAAGTAGTTGGGCTTCGTTCAACCCTCACTTATGGTGTGGTCAACATGTTTCATGCCGTGTAGGCAATTCTTCAGCACCTTAATGTGCTCATAAACTTGAAAAACTTATCCGGGCTGTCAGATGTACCATATACAACCTGCGTGGTCGAGAGTACCAAGGCAGGATGGAGGCCTGCGTGGATGCCCGCTCCACAATCCCTGGAGGAAGGTCCCCACAGACTGTCCTTGTGGGGCCTGAGCTGTAAGGTAATTACCTGCTCCGCTCGAGGCGACCGCTTGTCAGCACCTACCCCTCCCACGGCGATGGAGTAAATTCGCAGGACAGCCGGGTGTGGGTGTTTCTGAGGTGGTCTTGTGGCACTTTCTTGTGTTTGTTGGCATCTTCCTCAATATGGGGGTGGAAGGGAGCAGAATCCAAGTGGAGTTTCTAGATTGATGGGGATCCACAGGTTTGTAGGGGCACTAAGAATTGGGCATAGGAAGATCAAAAAGCAGAGGGTCGTTCGGGAGGGAAGGGAAGTGTAGAATTCAGGTGGCTCCTGGGTTTAAGTAGGATGAAAATCTAAATTTGGTCATAGGGTGGCGCTCCAGAGTAGAGTGAATGGGACAGGATAGGATAGAACTGATCTGTTACGGGAGAGCTGCGCTGGTCTGGGGAGGGTCAGTAGTCTTTAAAGTTTGTTCTTTTGAGATTAGTGGTCGAAGGTATTGGGGTGTGAGCGGTGGGTAGCTTCTGGTCTGGAACTAAGCTCATGGGTGGGGGTTGAAGGTGCAGGCTTATAGTGGAGTCACACAGAAAGGACTATTACAGGATTGTCTCCCCCTAAAGGACTCAAGAGATGGTTGAGTCTTACTATAGGTTTGGTGGAAAACAGCAGGAGCACAGTTCTTTGTAAGTTTCACCTGGTGACTGGTCTTCTAGGTTGGATTTTGGGAACAATTTAGTTAACCTGGGGGAGGGGTAAGGAATGTGATTAAAGTTGAGGATGCAGCAATGTAGCGGGGGGTAGTAGGGTTAGAGGTGAGAATGAGACCAGTCAAAGATGGGCGCTATACCGGGAAGCTGCTCTCAGTCCTCTTTCTATTTTGATAGAGTAGACTGCATGGAAGGGCAATGAGAGATTAGGACGAGGGGGGTGGAAAGCGAAAATGAACTAACACTGAAGGTTGAGGGTACAGGTTATTAAAATTGATAACGGCCTTCAGGGGGAAGACAGAAGATAGGGGGATAGGTCAGCACCCCTCCGTGTGGACATACAAAAGCACCTGACAGCCTTCCCTGATCCAGCCGCAGCTCTTTTGATGTGGTCTGACAGGCCACTCAGCCCCTCCCCATGGCACAGGCAGCAAGATAAACAGTGAGCTAGGCTCCAAAAAGGAGCGTGTTTGCAGGAAAATAGTAGGGCGGAATGGTCGCTCAGCCGTGCAGAAAAAAAACGGACCCCACCAGTGACTTCTCCTGTCAGACCAGCAACCATTTATCCAGGCGGGGGCGGATCGGGCTCCTCTTCCCTTACTGCGCAGAGACTGATCCCTCCAGTGGCTGTTCTCGCCATGTCAGCAGCCGTGGATCCAGGAAGTCTATGGGAGGCGTTGTGACAAGAAGTGCCCAACTGCTCCAGACTGTCCCCTACGTTGTCTCATCAATTGCGTCCCGAGATAGCAGCAAATCGACTTGTGTGGGTCACAAGTCTTGCATGCAATCACTCAATTTAATGATTGGGGAAGCCAGAATTTATTCTAGGTTTTGTGATTTCACATTATGATATTCATCCACTAGATGGCTATCTTTTTCTCTCCCTTTTAACATCAAAAGTGTATACTTAAATTCTTGAAGCATTAGGTTGAGACTGTTAGTAGGCTGAAGGCACACAAAGGCAATGCTTGTTTTGGGCTTGTGGGTCCAAGAGGGCTTTGAGCTGAGCCAGAGCCAGGCCCCTGGCTCAAGCCTTCAATTGCTTGCTCACTTGTATCTGAAATTAAGAATGAGGCTAGTGGCAAAGTTGTGTAAAGTAGCTTGGCCAAAGAAAATATGTAATCCCTAATCCCTGCGTACGCTTGTCAGGCCAGTTGTCTGGGGCGTAATGATCTCGAAAGTAACAGGACAATCCTTGTAACCAGTATTATCTCAGGAATAACAGAAACCGAACATACTGTATTGTATTGTATTGTAATTGCATTTATATAGCACTTACTACCCCTGACGAGGCGTCAAATCGCTTTTTCGGCGGGTAGCACGCTACTCCGGGACCCACAGAGGATTAGTGTTGAATTAGTATAGTGAAATATGCAAGTACTTTTTAAGTGGTGGATAGGTTAATCAGTTATTTGGATTTGGAATGATAGCAGAAGGATAGAGGAGGACAAAGGTTTGTATTTATGTATCACTTGTTGACGCATTCAGGAAGCCTATAAAGGATTAGTGGTGATTTAATATGGTGAATTATGAGGTAATTTCAGTGTTTGATATTAGTCTGTTACTTGGAGTGAGAAGGATAGCGGAGGGATAAAAGGGGAAGAAAGATTTGCATTCATATAGCACTTGTTACCCCTGATGGGTGTTGAAGCGCTTTTCTGGCAAATAGCACGCCACTCCGGAACCCATAAAGGATAAGTGTTGAAAATTAATATAGTATAAATACGAAGTGATTTGAGTAGTACATATGTTATTCAGTTATTTGGGCAGTATATTAGTATAGTTGAATATGGAATTTGAAATTTGAGAAATGAACATGTTAGTCTGTTAATTTTGATTGAAAAGGATAGTGGAGGGATAAAAGAGTGACCACTGCGCCTTTCACTAGGCCGGGTCACCCCCCTTGCTCCTGCCGCTACCTGCTCCTGCCTGAAAGGTGCTGTGACACCCGCCCGCCTGCTCCTGCCGCCGCTGCCCTCCCTGCACCTGAGCGACCCAGCCAAAGCTGAGCCGCCCGTCCGCCAGTTTTTCCCGCCGCTGACCCCCTGCGGCCCCGCCCACCACCAGCCCATTGGAGGGCCCGCTCCCGCCACCCAGCTGACCCGCCCTCCCGTCCCCCTACTTATGTCGCCCCCAGAGCGACCGCGCCGATTGAGCGCCGAAGGTGCGCCAAAGGTAAGCCCGTCTGCGCCCGGACCGCGCCCAGTGCCAGGACCCCTGGCTCCCGCCGACACCAGCCCACCAGCCGGACCTACGACGCCACCGAACTCTACGCACTCAACGCCGGTCGAATCCCGGGCTGCTATCGAGCCATCCCGAGACGCACCCACGGACCCTTCTGCTGCCACTCCTGCAAGTTCACCTGCATCCGGACCTGCACTACACCTGCACCGACCAAGCCGAGCACCAGCAGCAACCACCTCAAGTGCATCCTGCTCAACACCCGCTCCACCCACAGACACGCCGTCGAGCTCTGGAACCTGCTCGACACCACAGTCCCAGACGTCGCCTTCCTCACGGAAACCTGGATGAACGCCTCCTCAGCGCCCGACATCGCCATCGCCATTCCGGACGGCTACAAGATCATCCGGAGGGACCGCGTCAACCAGACAGGAGGAGGCATCTCCATCATCCACAGGAACACCATCCGCATCACGACCAACACCGACGACACCCTCGCACCCGCCGAACACCTGCACTTCCAGATTCACATCAACCCCAAGACCACCCTCAGAGGCACCCTCATCTACAGACCCCCGGGACCATGCACACAATTCAGCGAAGACATCGCCGACTTCATCAGCCCGCACGCCCTCCTCTCCGCTGACTACATCCTCCTCGGGGACCTCAACTTCCACCTGGAGAACAACAACGACCGCAACACCACCACCCTGCTGGACAACCTCGCCAACCTCGGACTCGAGCAACTGGTGACCACCCTCACCCACTACGCCGGCCACACGCTTGACCCGGTCTTCTCCTCCAGCAAGGACATCTCCTTCAGCCACGCCACCGGACTCCACTGGACAGACCACAGCTGCGTCCACTTCAGCTTCAGAAGGACCACGATCCACCACCACCAGCAACAGGTTGCACGCAGAAGCTGAAACAAGATCACAGCCGACCAGCTCGCGACTTCCCTGAGCATGAACCCTCCCACCAGCGCAACGAACCCAAGCCAGGCGGCCACCAACCTCGCAAAGTGGATCAGCAACTGCGCAGACGACCTCGCCCCTCTGAAGACCCCGCCTAGCAGACCCGGCAGCAAGAAAGCCCCATGGTTCACCAGCGAACTCAAGAGCTCCAAGAAGAACTGCCGAGCCCTCGAGAAAGCCTGGCGCAGAGACCCAACACCGAACAACATGACTGCCCTCAAGCTCGCCACCCGAAAACACCACCAACTGATTCACGCCACCAAGAAAACTGCATTCAAGGAACGACTGGACAACAACGCCCACAACAGCAAGGAACTCTTCAACATCGTTAAAGAGCTCTCCAACCCCAACGCCGGAAACAACAACATCACCCCTTCACAAGATCTCTGCAACTCCCTCGCCTCCTACTTCCACAACAAGATCGCGGACATTCACAACAGCTTCAGCACTTAACCAACGCACGCCACGACTGAACCACCGCCCCCCACCACCACCCTCCGCGCCTGGACCCTGATCAGCACCGAAGACACCGTCCGCACGATGAACTCCATCCACTCCGGATCTCCGACCGACCCCTGCCCCCACCACGTCTTCAACAAGGCCGACGCTGTCATCGCACCCCACCTGCGGGACATCATCAACACCTCCTTCGACACCGCTACCTTCCCGGAGAGCTGGAAGCACGCCGAATTCAGCGCTCTACTAAAGAAGCCATCAGCCGACCCCCATCGACCTCCAGAACTACCGCCCCATCTCGCTGCTCCCGTTTCCTGCAAAAGTCATCGAGAAGACCATCAACAAGCAGCTGGCCGCCTTCCTCGAGACGCACGGATCCCTCGACCTCTCGCAGTCTGGCTTCCGGGCCAACCACAGCACCGAGACCGCCCTGATCGCAGCCACCGATGACATCCGAGCCTTGCTCGACAACGGAGAAACAGCGGCCCTCATCCTCCTAGACCTCTCCGCGGCCTTCGACACTGTCTGCCACCGCACCCTAGTGCAGCGCCTCAGCAACGTCGGAATCCATGAGAAGGCACTGGAATGGATCATCTCGTTTCTCGCCGGAAGGACACAGAGAGTCCGCCTCACCCCGTTCAGATCAGAAACCACCGAAGTCATCTGCGGCGTTCCTCAAGGCTCTTCGCTCAGCCCAACCCTCTTCAGCGTCTACATGAGCCCCCTCGCAGCCATCGCACGCCAACACAACCTCAACATCATCTCCTACGCCGACGACACCCAGCTGATCCTCTCCCTCACCAACGACCCCACCACCGCCAGAGCCAACCTACACGAAGGGATGACAGACGTAGCCAAGTGGATGATGAACAGCCTCCTGAAACTGAACTCGGACAAGACGAAAGTCCTCATCCTGGGATCTTCACCCTCCGCCTGGGACGACTCCTGGTAGCCCCCCGCCCTGGGCAGCGCACCCAAACCAACAGACCACGCACGCAACCTGGGCTTCATCCTGGACTCCTCCCTCTCCATGACCAGACAAGTCAACGCCGTCTCCTCGTCGTGCTTTAACATCCTACGCATGCTACGTAAGATCTTCCGGTGGATCCCCACCGAGACCAGGAAGACGGTCACCCAGGCCCTTGTCACCAGCCGTCTGGACTACGGCAACTCCCTCTACGCCGAAACCACAGCCAAACTCCAGAAGAGACTCTAGCGGATTCAGAACGCCTCAGCACGACTCATCCTGGACATCCCCCGTCGCAGCCACATCTCTGGACACCTGAGAGATCTGCACTGGCTCCCGGTCAACAAGAGAATCACCTTCCGTCTCCTCACCCACGCACACAAAGCCCTACACAACCAAGGCCCAGGATACCTCAACAGCCGCCTCAACTTCTACGCTCCCACACGCCAGCTTCGATCGACCGGCCACGCCCTCACTGCCGTCCCCCGCATCCGAAGAGCCACCACAGGAGGAAGGTCCTTCTCCTACCTGGCCGCCAAGACTTGGAATTCCCTCCCGACCCACCTCCGCCTGACCCAGGACCACCTTGCCTTCAGGAAGCAGCTCAAGACCTGGCTGTTCGAACAGTAGCGGACCCCCCCTCCCCCAGCGCCTTGAGACCCTCCGGGTGAGTAGTGCGCTATATAAATGCTTGATTGATTGATTGATTGATTGATTGATTGAAGGATTTTTATTTTTTATTTTTTTTAGGTCTTAGCAGTAGGAAGAGGCTTTTGGATGAGTAAAAAGGAGTTTTGGAGGGGAGGAGTCAGAGGGGAGAGTTTAGAAAGGTTTGTTTTTGGGGATCGGTGTAGTAAAAGGGTGTCAGATGATGCAAGGAGGGGGTAGAGCAGGAGAGAGGTTAGAAAGGGTTATTTTGGCGATCATTGTAGTGGTATGGGGTTTGGGATAAATGAGAGAGTGGATGTAGAGGATATATTGATAGATGTATAGGATGAGAGATAGGGTAGTGCATTGGAAGGAGTAGTAGAAAGAAGTTTGAGATGAGTCAGAAGGTTGGGCTAGAAGATATATTGAGCGAAGTATAGGCTGAGAAATAGGCTAGTGCATTGGAAATGCTAAATTAGAAGAAAGTGATAAATATATAGATCCATTAGTACATTGAAAATATATAGATACATAAAGAAAGTAAGTATATTTAGATTAAATATATTGATAGAGGCACAGGATGAGAAATAGGGTTTGTGAACACAAAAAAGGGAAAATCGTTTTTTAAACAACTTTTGTTTTGAGAAGAGACAGCACTAGTCTGTCTCCTTACCACTTCCTGGACTCTGCTCACTGCAATCTGGGGCACAGGTAGGCTGCAATTCACAAGATGGAGGAGAATGATTTGGGGTGCACCCAGTAAGGCCTTAAGGGGCCTGGGCAGGTGTGAGAGGAGGGCTCAGACTTGCCTGGTAGCTGAATAGCCAATGGTCTGCTGGTCTGGGTGTGGGGGCGGGCGGCTGCTTCTCCTGTTCAGAATCTCCTAGGAAACAGACAAGCTCAATCCACACTTTGGACTTTGGCAGGTAAAGGCTTCACTAACTCGAAATCTAACAATACTGTTTGAATAGAACTTTACTCCCCCTGCTGGCCAAAAAACAAAGTGCACAGGCCCCAGTAAATACAGTTTAAACAGCTCACAGAAGCACCCTCTGAGTAGAATATCCCTGTTGCTGGGGGAGGGGGAGGGGGGAAGGGGGGGGGGGGGGGGGGCAGGGGGCTGGCGCCTCACTGGCTTGCGAACACAAAATG
This sequence comes from Lissotriton vulgaris, assembly GCF_964263255.1. Taxonomy (NCBI): domain Eukaryota; kingdom Metazoa; phylum Chordata; class Amphibia; order Caudata; family Salamandridae; genus Lissotriton; species Lissotriton vulgaris. The sequence continues at coordinate 1,159,016,729 of NC_141685.1, forward strand.
GTGGCTGGGGGTGCACTGTTTTAACACACAGGTCTTAGCACTGAGCAAAGGAAAAATTTGGAGGGAAAACAGATTTGTCACCAAGGAATGAGAGGGACAAACTACAGAGGTTGGACTGCAAATCCCACAATTCAACACGTTAAATGCAAGCAATCATGGGCAGGGAAAACCACAAGTTTAAAACACAAAACAGATGATAACATATGCAATCACAGGCAGGTCAAAACTGCAATTTTAAACTGTAACAACCACATGCAAAGACAGTAATCACAGAAAGGGAAAATCGTTTTTTAAACAACTTTTGTTTTGGGAAGAGACAGCACTAGTCTGTCTCCTTACCACTTCCTGGACTCTGCTCACTGCAATCTGGGGCACAGGTAGGCTGCAATTCACAAGATGGAGGAGCTCTCTGAATGCCAAGAACCTGTATTCAAGTACTAACCGGGGTGGTTGCAAGGGTATGCAGTTGAGGCTTATTCATGATTGGTGATACGGTTTACAAAGCACTATACATGTACATTTAAATGGTGAAAGGAGCAAAATATAATGTCACTGTAGTGTTATAACTTTGTAATGCTGCAACAAGGCTATCAATCACTTAAAATGTTCAATAGCATCATGAAAGAGAGCCTCTGGTATAGAGGATTCTTTAATGAATCACCTGTAGAATAGCTCCTCTTAAGAAGGCGGGTGACACAACTCGTACTAACAAAATTTGTATGAAAAAGCCCAGAGCTTGTATTATTATCAGTTGCACTGCTCATGTTTACGCCATGGTGTACCTTTAAACAAAGGCATCAGGTATTACCATGAACAGTGCTGCCGATTACAATGAATGTGCTGCACTTGGGGCAGCTGCAAACTCGGGCTGCCATGATGGTAGTGCATTCATTGAAATACGGAGTGGCTGCTTTACTTAGCCGATACGTGTTCCATTGTGCCGGCAGCACCTGCCTGCACTTAGATTGGGGACAGAGATCCCCCTGCAGGGAGGTACAGGAAGTGACTGCACCTGTATGCCAGTAAATGTCTGGGGGTCTGTTGGACCCCCTTTGTTCCACTAAAGGTCTACCCTCAGGGGTCACATGGAGAGTGCAGCACCTTTTTGTGGAACACTGTCAGTGCGCCTTGTGACAGCTTCCTTGCCTTTGCATATGGATAATATGGCGTGGGCACAGAGGCAGAGATTCCCCCCTTTTTATGAGGCCACACTCCCATGCAAATTAAGGAATGTCCTCTTTAGATAGCGCTGCTACATGTGCCAAAGCCTACCATTATTACAGAAGGGGCTGCACAAACGTCTGCGGCCCATAATGTAATATGGAAGTGCCCAGGGGGTGCACAAAGTTGCGCCCCCAGGGCACTTTGTTTAATACAGCCCCAGGTGTTGTACATTGCCTCACAGGTGCTATCTGTTCTGCGCTGGGGGAGTTGGGTTCAGGTGATAAGACTGGTCACAATCTTTTTCAAGGTATTACTTCTTTGCATCCTACAGGCTGACATGTCAGAACAAACCCAGGCCAGTCAGGTGACCACATATTCCTGCCGGGTCCAATTAGACCGGGTGACAGAGAGGGGACATACAGCGATCTCTTTCCCTTAACTATCTTACAAGATAGCCCAGCTTTTTAGGGGTCCTTCTCACCCTAATATACAGTCTTCATATATTCCCTTTCCAATCGTTCAGACGACAGAGGCATTTAAATGGAGCAGGACGTTATTTTAGTATTTTGCCTTTGATTTGGAATCCTGCACGATTACCATTTGGATAAACATTTCTAACTATTTTTGAATGCATCAGAGTGCTGAATAGTGCATTTTTACTAACAGCGAACATAATTAACTTTCCATCACTTACTCTGACGACATGGTGCATTCTGAAAGTTTGATGCTTTAATCTGTCAGGTGACCACGGAAACGCCAATTAATTGCAGGCACAAGCACTATGGATGTCATTTCCTGCCCGTGACCAAGGCTAACTGTGCCAAAACTAGTCGGGACTACAGGACTCATGTGCCTTTTGCTTCATTAAATGCTCGCTGAAACCTGAAAATGAATTTGCCGGGACTCTCCGTGCCCGGTCTCAGAGGCTGCCCTGTAGGGTCGGTGGCTCCCCAAACGGAATATAGATATATATATATATATCCCCTATGACCACAACATCCCGGGGAGTATCTCCTTGCAAACACGAGGACTGCAGCCAGGTCAGTGTCAAGCATTTTAATTCAAAGTACAGGCTTTACGCGTTTTGAACGAAGAGTTCTTGATCACAAGCCATTACACACAGGATAACTGCCTACCAATGTAAAACTCTTGTGTGATTTAAATGTCCAAGTTCCTGCCCTGATGGGCCGGGCTTCCCGCACATGAGGAAGAGGCCTGAACAGGAGTGGTAGGAGAGCAATTCAGAGAAACAACACTAGTCAGAGAGGCCTTCAGTAAGGGATAGTGAAGAGAGTGTGAGTTAGACATGCCAAATGAAGCACAAATATCTAAAACTTCCCTTTGGATTTATCCGTCAGTAGATGGTCAAACGTAATGATACCTTTATCAATCCATTCCTTCCAAAAAAGCGCTCTATTGTTGATCTTTAAGAATTTGTTGTTCCAGATTGGAGTTTGGAAAAAAATTATGATAGGAGTGGAACAGAGAAAGAGCCAGGGCTTTGGTGTGGTTAAATATGGGAGTGGAAAAAAGCTTCGGGGGCTGAGATAAGCGAGTAGCTGTGAGGAATGAGAAGGGAATGCGAGTTCTATTGAACTCCAAGCAGTTAGGGGAGGGGAAGAAGGGTAGGTTAAAAAAGGCCATATTTGTTTTAACGTAAAGGCAGAGTGATATCGGTTGAGGTTAGGAAAGTTAACTCCACCTAAGTCTTTGGGTTGTTGAAGGCGGACAAGAGAAATGCTGGCTTTGCGATTATTCCATAAAAATGTTGTTAGGGAACGATTGATGGTGCTAAAAAAAAGAGATCGGAAGGGAAACCGGGAGCATTGAGAGATAAAAATTAATAATGGGGAGAAGCATCATTTTAATAATGGCTAGTCTCCCCTATTCTTTAATAGTATTGGCATGAAGAACGCCTAAACATTTTTGGGATTCCATTCAAATACCAAAACCATGAAACATGTGAGAATGGCTGAATTTGTTTCAGGGGTAAAACTTTAGATTTATCAATATTTCGTTTGTAACCAGATACTAAGGAGTATTCTTGTAATAAAGAGAAGAGAGAAGGCAGAGAAGTGGACGTATTAGAGATGTAAAGTAAGCTATCATCTGCATAAGTAGTAAATTTAATGTCAATATTCTGAAACTGGAAACCTGTGTAGGATGAAGAAAGCCTTATTTTTTCCAGGAAGGGCTCTAAAGCAAGAATAAAAAGAAGTGGAGAAAGGGGACAGCCTTGCCTAGTACCTCTATGAAGAGGGAAATATTTAGATTGACAACCGTTTACCTAAATATAGGTAGAAGGAGCTGAATATAACAATTGAATATATTGAATATTAGGGGGACTTAAGCCATGCCATCTCAATGCTCCGAACATAAAATCCCAGTTTACCCTATCAAATGCTTTCTCAGCATCTAATGTGATGGCAGCAACCGGTGAATCAATTTTAGAGGCAAGGTGGATGATGCTGAGAAGAGTTCTCGAATTGTCAGTGATTGATCTACCTTTGACAAACCCAGATTGATAAATGTTGACGAGGTCAGGGATAACTTTGTTGATCCGGATAGCAAGTATTGTAGCAAAGATTTTACTATCAGTGTTAATTAGAGAGATAGGCCTATAATTCTTGCCATAGGGAGGAATCTTTATCCTTTTTAGGGATTAAGCATAACATAGCCTGGGTAAAGGATCACTTTGACTCTCCTTTGTTAAGAAAATGATTGATCAGTGAGAATAAATGAGGTATTGAACGTTTTTTAAAGTCGAGAAAAAATCGAACAGTGAAGCCATCCGGACCAGGTGTTTTATCTTTAGGTAAGAGATTAATAGCATTAATTATTTCTTTTTCTGAGATAGGAACATCTAGGGATTTAAGGTTTGTAGAATCATCAGGAGATTTCGGGATAGTTTGAAAAAAGGAGTCCTCCATGAAAAATGTAAATTGCTCAACAAACTGAGAATCTAAGAGAAGAGAATTATTAAAGCGCCAATGGCGGGATGTAGGGGAAGGTGAAGGGAAATCCATATCTAAGATGATGGGGGCGATAGGAACATCTAGGGATTTAAGGTCTGTAGAATCATCAGGAGATTTCGGGATAGTTTGAAAAAAGGAGTCCTCCATGAAAAATGTAAATTGCTCAACAAACTGAGAATCTAAGAGAAGAGAATTATTAAAGCGCCAATGGCGGGATGTAGGGGAAGGTGAAGGGAAATCCATATCAAAGATGATGGGGGCATGATCTGAAATAAGAATAGAGCCAATTTCTGAATTAGTCATGAATTCCAGGGCATGTTGAGTAAGAAAAATGTAATCAATACGGGAATGAGATCTATGAACAGGGGTAAAAAAAGAAAATTCCAATGTGTCAGGGTGAGAGGTGCTCCATGTGTCTATTACACCTCTAGAAGAAATAGCTTTGTAAAAAGTTGTCTGCATCCTATTGGGAACATATTTGATTTGTGATTTCTGATCCAGAAAAGGGTCCATGAGTTGGTTGCAGTCTCCACCAACAATCAAGTCATCAACAGCATGCGAAGAAAGAAGAGTAGAAAATTCATTCAAAAAATTACAATAAATGCCATTTGGACCATATATACTACAAAAGGAAAGTGGAGTATTGTTAACAGTAACATTTAAAAACAACCATCTACCGTTATTATCATGAAACTCATTTTGTAACTGAACATTTAGAGACTTATTGAACAAAATAACAACACCATTTTTGTTATTCACTGCCGGGGAGCAGAAAACTTCTCCTACCCATTGTTTACGCAATGAAGACAGATGTTGCAATTCGAAGTGTGTTTTTTGCAGCAATGCAACATGACATTTCAATCTCGCTAAATGAGAAAACACTCACTTTTTAACAGGATTGCAAATACCTTTAACATTCCAAAAGATAACACGAAAACCAATCATCAATAGGGTTTAAGTAGTGATAGGCTTGAAAATAGAGACAAGTCAACAAAAAGGAAGAGGAAGAGGAAATGAAAACAAGGAGAGGATGAAAAGTAGGAGGTAGCAAAGGTCATAAAAAATAGAAAAAATTGTGCAATGTGGCAATTAAAAAAACAAGAATGAGTGAACAGTAAAGTACCATAAGCTGAGATTGAAAAGATGGAGATATAGAGGGAAAAAGAACAGGAGAATAGTGCAAGAAAGGGAAAAAGGAAGGGAAAGAAGAGTGATAGAATAGGGGAACGCAGTCGCCTGGAAAAAGTTAGAAAAGAAGAGATGACAGAAAGCCAGATGGCTTTAGCCATGACAGTCAAAAAACAAAGAACATTAATGTGAGAGGGGGGACAGCAAAAACAAAGACTCCCACTCCACTGGGAAGAACACCAAGAGGAAACAAATCTACTTTACCAAGAAAATACAGAGGGAAGGGAGAAAAACTCCAAGAAAAAGAATGGTAGGCGAATGAGACAAGGAGGAAGAAACTTAGCAGACATTAGGGGACAAAGCAACGGGATGAGTCAACCTTTATAGACAAACGGGTGGTGTAGGTTGGAGCTCCCAACATTCCAATGTTCTAATACAACTTATGAAAGCCAGGAAAAGACAATAAAGTCACCATAAATATAGTTAATGAAGAGCAGAAGCAAAAGAGCACAGAGCCAGCAGCCCAAGCAAATTTTGTGCAAAAGGAGGACCCCTTGTCAGAGAAGATCACCGCAGCGTGACTGGTACTAAAGGACTAAGCAACCAGCAGGCGTGTAGACAATTTGAAATACCAGTTCAATACAAGTTGCAACCAATATATAGCAGGTAAAGACTATCCCCCAGATTTATCATTGTCCTGTTTTGCGAGTCCTTAATAGCGATTTTTAAGGAATCGCTATTAAAGACTCGCAAAACGGGATTCATGTAGAAATCGCAATATTTATTGCGATTCCTACAGCTTCCTTATTTGCGAATCGCTATTTGCTAATCGCAAATAAGGAATGACTCCCCATTCATTCCTATGGGCCTAAAGGCCCATAGGAATGAATGGGGAGTCATTCCTTATTTGCGATTAGCAAATAGCGATTCGCAAATAAGGAAGTTATTTCAAGGGTGCCAGGGTGTCCAAAGGACACCCTGTAGCACTCCTGAAATGGTAATGTACACTGGTGTTGCGCACACACATGTCCAAAGGACATGTGTGTGTGTGTGTAACATACAACTTAGAAAAATGCACTAAAGGGCATTTTTCCAAGTTTTCGCTATTTACCACGTAGTTAGATTTTGCGGTAAATAGCGGCCCCAGATTGCGAATTCGCAATTTTTAAATGGTTCATGAATTGCATTTAAGGAATCTCAAATTGAGATTCCTTAAATGCAATTCTTTGCAATTTAGCGATTTCTATAATTGCGATTTTTGCATTTGGGATGATGAATCCCAAATGCAAAAATAGCGCTCGCAAAGGGCCAGATTCTCAGAATCTGGCCCTTTGCGAGCCAAATTTCCTTTGATGAATCTGGCTGTAAGTGCGTTTATAAAGCGCTGTAAAAACCAAGCAGACATGTCTTATATCCAGCGGCTTTACTGTGACAAAACCAAAAATAGTCCACCAGCTGACAGGAAATGATGCAGAGAAAGGAGTAGTGCTGCCATTATGTCGAGGAGGAAAGATTCCAAATAATGAACAAAAGCATGAACTCTGTAAAATACTTTAAGGTTGTTCCTTGTCTTAAGCATAATGAGGGCTGGGGTGGAGCAGTGACAAGAAGCTCAGCATATGAACGCTGAGGAAGACTACATAAAGGTCATTTGTGTACCACAGCGGAATGCACAAAATGGAGGGCCGCTATTAATGGAGGCACTGAAGCAGAGAAAAATAATGCGAAAAGGGGTCATAAAATCGGTCGGAAACTTGCCTCAGCACTCCTGGCAGTTTCCGACGCATGGACACCCCTTTAAGAGCGGCAGCATTGCAGGAAAAGGGTCCCTTCAGATAAAAACGTAGCTCGGCGCTACGGAGCTCCTCAGGTCGCGGCCATCTTGTCGCCACTGCCGCGCGCTCGTGTGTGAATTTATTGACTGTGGTTGTGGTCTTTTTGCTTAGCTGTTAATTTCTTTGTTACCAGTAATATGTGTATAACAACCAGTTATTTCTTATTTTTGGGCCCTCAGAAATTTGAAAAAATTCAATCCTGGTCTCAAGAAATTTTTCGTACTGCAACCTAAAAAGAAATCTAAGTCTGTGCAACCAGCTGGTAACACACAAAACCTATTGTAGGTGGCTGACATGTAATTAATCACAACTCTCCAAGAAATAGAAAATGAGAATCTTTGTCTGAGGGTAAGTTAAAGTAAAAGTTATTTCGCTTTAGCTCCCTACAACTATAATTTAAATCTGCATCATGCTCTGCTTATGACCGCGCATTTACATCACTCAAGACATATTAAATGACACCATTGATGACATCCTTCATTGGATTTAAAGAACAATATTGTTCAACTTATTGATGACTGTCATGGTCTCTAAGGTAATATGTGAGGTCATTTGCAGTACATGATCGGGTGCAAGTTAGAGTTAATTGACTAAACTATAACTGACGTATTTCAGTGGGTATTTTTTATGCTCTTGTCTCATTTCAGCACCTAACTAGAACATCACTTCAACATTTTTTTTGCCAGTAAATATAAATGTACAGACACTCTCCTTCCCTGAGGGTAGTGATTGATCCCGGTCATGTCAAAACTCTACACAGATTTACTAGGATGTTTCAGTAAGCAGCCTTCCCTACTTGTATGTATTGTATTGTCGATTTTTTTACAACACACCATACCTTTGATGAAGCGTTTCAGTTCAAACCAGGTTGCTGGAACCTTTTCAAAGTGCCTGGTTGCAAAGGTGTGTTTGCCGATTGTCCTGTATTGAGGTGTTGGGTGAGATGTGTGAGTATCCGAAGAAGTGCTCCAAAATACGAGGTGGTGTTGCTTAGGAGTGTAAGAATAAATGCAGTTGCACATGTGGGTGCCAAGGTCAAAAGTCCTACCACTCATTACAGTAAATCATCTGCCACTGACTATTAGTCCGTGCATTGCCTCAATATGAGGATGGTATGCAGCCATGTTAAAAGGAGGTCCACTTTTGGTCGACCCCATTAGACGCATAGACAAGTAATTTTCTGTTGAGCAACTTCCTTCAAAAAAGTATAGCACCCGCCAGGTGACGAAGTATGAAATTCTCGGCAGTAAAGCATTTTCAGTCCAGCAGAAATAGTGAAATGAGAAGTAGGATGGCACATGGCTAATGCAGCATAGCCTTTAAAGCCTATAAAGGTCATTGCCAGTTTTGTAAACTCTGTTGCTTCTCTTGATGATTGGTCCTACTGGAGCTGGTTGAACAGATTAGCTTTCTGTTCTATTTTAAGATGACTACCTTTTGTCAAAAATAAGTTGTTCAGGTTTAAGTATGTTAACTATGCTGCTGTTGTTCATTGCATGGATCTCTTTTTCTTCCCTTGGGCTTGGTTCTGAAATGTAATTTGGAAAAAATTAGGATGGCATAACAACACCATTTGGTAGCCCTTTAGAATGTTTTGTTTATTACTGAACCAAGTAGAGTTCGTGCTGCACATGTTGATATGATAAAGAAAACTAATTTTGTGAACATGAAAAGTGGTTTTGGAAAAACAGATGTCTACACATTCAGGTTGAGAGTAACATACAAGCATGGCTAATTCCTGGACTATTCCCTCCCTCTTCTGTGTTTTTTCAGGGGTGCTTGCACTTTGGTCTCTCATTACCCATGTGATGTATGCACAGGATTTTTGGCGGACATGGCTGAAAGGTCTGAGGTTCTTCCTCGTCGTTGGCATAATCTTCTGCATGCTTTCGATAGTCGGATTCATCACTTTCCTTGCCCTGGCGATCACTGAACAGCAGTGTAAGTACTGTGCATAATGTTCTGAATCCTTTCAAATGCAAAGTCAGACCTTTTGTTGAATGTTATGCAAAGGAAGGATGATATATTTCAGTTTTCCGTAATGTAGCTGATTAGGAACAGCAGAGATGTGAATCTGTAAACATCTACTAGTTACTTGCCAGTTTACCTGCAGCCTTTACAAGAGGACTATTAAAGTGTGTGGTGTACAAGTATCTCAACATGTTGCCCCTAAACATCCGTCTTTAGCCTGTAGCTTCTTCATTTATTGACACGGCTAGAGCAATAAAAACCTCAAATATACAGATCTTATGTTGAGGTGGACATCAGATAGGTCGCAGTGGATTTTAACTTGAAGAAACTGGATTACGCATATGAAATCTGTTTGTTTTGAAACATTTCATTATCCAGTATTCGGGTATCTTTCATAGATTCACATGCCTGACTCATCCCCCGTCGTCGGGATGGGAGTCCCCGGTACATAAATAAAGTAATGTCTCATTAGACATATAGAGTAATAGGCCAAGGGCCTCACATTAGTAACATATTTTTGTAAAAAGGACCAAACTGGAAAAAATCTGGAACTGGTTGCTTCATCACAACATTTCCCTTCGGGCAGAATATGTCCCAGGAACAGACAATGACAAAGGGATCTCTAGGGAATGCCTTTTCGATCGCATGGTTCAACGTCTTTGCATACGCTTTTCCACCATTTCCCCTGATTCCCAGGGTCCTTAGAAAGTTGAAAGCGGAAACTTGCACGCTCATCTTGATAGCTCCAGCATGGCCGCGCCAACATTGGTTCACAGAGCTTCATCTTCTCTTCCTGGAACTGCTGATCCCATTGAAACCGTTTCCCTCTCTTCTCACAATGAGCCAGCAACAAGTCCAACATCCGGATCCAGCATCACTCAAATTATCGGCTTGACTACTGAGTTCAGAAAATTCCATGGCCTAGACATTCCTCCGGACTGCAGGGCAGTTCTGGCTCGGGCTTGAGCCGACAGTACTAACAAAACATATTCCTTAAAATGGAAGAGGTTCTGCATCTAGTGCAAATCAAAGAAGATACACCATCTTTCATTTTCTCCGGAACAAATATTGCCTTACCTTCTCCATCTGGCGAATTCAGGTCTTGCTCACGCTTCCATTAAGGTTCACCTGGCAGCAAAATCCTGTTTCAGAAGATCCTCTGCAGACCCTTCTCTTTGGTCTAATAGGTTGATTAAACAGTTTCTTAAAGGCCTATTCAGGACATTCCCTCCTGTAAAGTCTTTACCTCCCACTTGGCAACTCAACACAGTTCTTGCTCAGCTTATGAAACACCCTTTTGAGCCGATACACAGAGCTGATCTTAAGTATCTTTCCTGGAAAACGGCGCTCCTTCCAGCCCTTACCTCGGCAAGGGGAGTAAGTGAGCTTCAGGCATTTTCAATTCAAGACCCTTCCTTCAGTTCAAACACGACAGGGTTATACTACAAACAAATCCTAAATTTGTGCCTAAGGTCAAATGAGCATATAGTCTTACGATCCTTCTTTCCAAATCCTCAAACGGCAGCAGAAAGAACTCTGCATTCTCTGGATCTTAAACGCTGCCATCAATTTTACATTGACAGGACAAAGACATTTCGCCAATCCAACTAACTCTTTGTTGCTTACAGTTGACCTAGGAAAGTCTTTCACTCACTAAACAAAGTATCTCTCGGTGGATCTCTGCAGCTATTACTTTCTGTCACCAGCAAGCCGGGCAACGCCTGCGTTCCAAGGATCGAGCCCTTTCCACTAGGGCTATTTCTACCTCCATGGCACTCTTTGCAGGATTGCCTATTGTAGACATCTGCAGAGCTGCAACATAGAAGACGCTGCATACATTTACCACGTGTTACAGATTAGGGTCAACCCAAAAGGAGTCACTGGGACTTTGGCAGCCGTAAGCTGTAGACGCATCCATTGGATTTATTCCCGCTATCAGCCCCTTGCGGTAATTCATGCCTGTACGCCTATTGAGCCCCGGTCATCTTCGACCACCCGGATTCCACTTGTGGACGCATCCGGTGGATTTATTGCTGAGTCCAGCCCCGTGCGGTAATTTATGCCCGTACGCCGACTGAACCCCGGTCCCCTTCGACTGATTTTCCTTTTTCGTAAGCGGACCGCGTTACTCTCCGATCGCCCTCTGGCAGCTTGAAGGTTTATGTAATAGCATTGTTTGAGACCATCAGAACTTGCCCAACACCCCCCCTGTTTCAACCGTCCTGATGACGCCCGCATGTAAGGGAATAGTCACCCTACAACGCTCAGGGTCAAAACGTAGACTACTACTCCCCGTACCAGCCTCTACCCCCAGCACCAATTTAACTGCTGATTTTAGATGCCTGGTTTTTCGAAGTTCTATGAACATTTTTGATACCAATGCTCGGCTCCCTTGGGAAGCCCATATAAACTCTGTCTGTGAATAAGTATGTTTTACTTGTACCACGTTCCCTACCCAACTACACTTCCTACCACTTCACATGTTCCTTCCCATCCCTTTACCATTTGGGCACTAATACTTACCAATTGAAGATTTCATACAAATGTATATTAATGTGTGGTTGAGTACTCTGTGAATAAATAACATTGTACTCTTTAATTCTTCTGAATTTGTTCTAATTTCTTTCTCTAATTTTTGAATCTACCTGTCCCTCCGTTCTGGGACCCCTCTTACTGTAATACTGCATACATTTACCAAGCATTCCTACATGGATTCAGAACTCATGAAGGATGCTGCAGTGGGACAAGCAGTGCTCCGTCATCTATTTCATTAGAGGTGAGTCTTTCTCCTCATCCCACCATCCTTCAGGCATGTGAATCTATGAAAGATACCAATACTGTATAACTGCAGTTACAGGTAAGTAACCCATTCCTTATCAAAATTTGGATCTTCTTGGAACAGATATGAAGGGGAAATGTCTCCCATTTATTTGGTCCAAAGAAGTGCTTTCTTTCCTGTGTTATTTTTATTTTGTGTAGAATCATATTGCTGAGTTTGTGTATAAGTATAACTCAGAAGAGTTCCTGAAACGGTGTAGACAAGTCTCTGGGCAGCCTTATTATCAGGCGGGAGAGTGTTATGCAGGGTGATGGTGCACAGGCTCAGGAGGGCAGAGTTGGCCTCCTTTGTTCCCCATGCTAGAGCAATGAAAGAAGACTTTCTAAGTGTTGTTGGAGTTTACAGAGAATATAATTTTGTGCACAAAGATACAGAGCATCAGTTTAGTTGGGTGAGGGCGAGGCAGAAACAGGAGGATATACTACATATTTCCAGACAATTGTAGAAGGTACTGGCAGTCAAGTTTATTTAGTTCTAAGGCGAAGGTCACAGATCAGTGTTTACACTGAGGATGCCATTGTAGATAGACCAGGCCAGTAGGCTCTGGGAATCTTGCATTGCAATGATCAGGGGATCCTTCATTTATGTTTTACTGATATTTAGTTTAACATGTTTCTGGTCATACATGATGACGATATGACACAGTGTAATTTCTGATTTGAGATTGGTTTTAGCGAAATATGTGCTTTGTCTCTAAAGTAGCAGGTTAGGTTGAAGAGTCAATAAGATAAAGCCATTAGTGAGAGGCAGGTGCTGAATAGGATTGTACGGATGATGGGGAACCCTGTGGATAGCCAGATTTAAATCTGGAGAATCAGGACATGTGGTGAAACATGATGTCGAATGAAGTGAAGGTGATAAATTCCAGTGCTATGGAAGCACAGTGGAGGGATAGGGGTGATAAGTGTTAAAGGGAGCAAAGAGTTGAAGATGTATGAGGGCAGCAGTTCCAGTCTGCTGCACGTGTGTCCTCTATATTATCCCCCTTAGTGATGTCAAAGGCCTCAGTTCAGCAGCAGGTTCAGACGCTGTCCAGGGATTTAGCCTGGAGCTCAAGGGGCTCTGTGTAATTATGAAGTTGTGTTAATGTTGCTATTTAGATTAATCAGTCACTGTATGCTGCCCATCTCTATAAAGTTCTTTGGGTTGATGGGCTAAGTATATGCTTCTTTAGCTTTTCAGAACAATCCAGAAGATTCCCTGATAAATGGGAGATGGGAGTCATTCAAGCCGTAAGGAGGTTAAGTTTAAGGACAGAAGCGTCTAGTAGATATCTGACGGGCATTGGTTGGGCATGTGAGTTTGTGATCACGACTTACGGCAATCCATTACAACCATGGATAAATAGTAGTCCGCTAATAGAGAAGGCTGAAGTATGATCGAGTAGGATGATGCTGGAGGATGAGTATTGTAAAAGGAGGTCATTTGTTTGGTGAGGTCAGGATTTTACTGAGGAGTTTGGCTCGTGTGACAAAATGGTTTGACTGTTCTGATTTCTTGGTCGTAGAATTAATAGTGGAGTTATGAATAGTCACTTCAGTGGGAATTTGGGTTTAGCAAAACAGTTGACATTTCTATTCTATTTGGAAAATACATAATGCCGCTTCATGATGTGGTCAATTGATTTGAGCATGAAAAGTTATTTGCTATTTCATTTCTGATGGAACTATCTTCCAGCGGATACCTGTGAGAAACTGGGTGTCTATTGCAGGATCTCCTCACTTTTTGCCTGTTGTTTTTTCCACAACATATTTGATTGTTTTTAAGCAGCACATCAAGGCCTGGTCAGCCTGCACATAAATATAAAATCAAGAGAAACGCGGGTCTCGATTCCAGAAATATATATAAGAGCATACCCCAAGAACAAGGCACAGTCACGTACCAACTACCGCAAGCCCAGCCCATTTCCCACTGCATAACAACAAATACAGTAGAAAAAGATAAGGTGTATCCTAATGTCTCTGTTACATATTTCACTGTCAGTCTGAGCCATGATAGGCTGCTCTGGCTCCAATAATATGCCCCTGTATTCAGCCCAGCTCTGCCATATCTTGGTATGTTTTTATGGTCAACATGTTGCCCAAAACTTCCACCTCTACATTCATGCACTGATCCATCGTGTTTTTCCAGACCCCCACCAACTGTGGCATCACTGTCTTCCATTTCAAGTCAATGTCTTATTTAGCCAACGTGAGCTCTAAGAACAATAAGTTTGATTTGTTTCTGCCCCCCACCCCCCAATCCCTTCAGTGCTGTGAAGGAGGATCAGTGTGGGGTACCAAACAGCCTGCCTTAAGAAATCCTTACTGATGCCAGTGCTGGATGTATTAATAAATGCACACAGGGGACCTTTTTAGAGGGTCCCCTGAAAATCTACCAAGCACTGGTGTGGCCGCTGACTATTCATAGCTAGCCTGCCACCACCAGACATGCTTCTGCTCTCAAGGGGTGAGAGTCTGTGCTCTCAGTGGCACGATACAAAGCCTGCTCTCGGCAGAGGTGTTTCACACGGTAAACATCCATTACAACAAATCGTTTACCTTGCATACCATCACCCCGCATACCATGACAACGCAACTACCAGTACTCCGCGATGCAATTACAACGCATGGCATTACATTTTATTTGCTTTTACCACGCATGCTTTTAAAACTAAATTCGTTATAAATGCATGAATGGTAAAATCATATGTTTTTATATGTAAGTATAAGGTAAGTATAGGGGTTGGGGTGTAGGGGTATATGTTTTAAGGGTTCAGGTGTAATTTTAGGGTTGTGTATGTTTGGGTTTTGGGGTGCTCGGGTATTTTAAGGGTTTAGGGTGAGTTTAGGTTTTGTGGTACTGGGGTATTTTTAGGGTTTAGGGTGGGTTTAGGGTTTTAGGGTATTTTTAGGGGTCAGGGTGGGTTAGGGGTTGGGGGTATTTTTAGGGTTCAGGGTGGGTTAGGGATTTGGGGTGTAGGGGGTATTTTTAGGATTCAGGGTGTGTTTAGGTATTGGGGTACTGGAGGTAATTTTAGGGGTAAGGATGGGTTAGGGTTTTGGGGTAGTGGGGGTATTTTTAGGGTTTAGGTTTTGGGTTTGGGGTATTAGGGTTTAGGGGTGCAGGGGTATTTTTAGGGGTCAGGGTGTTAGGGTTTTGGGTTGCAGGGGGTATATTTGGGGTTCTGGGTGCAGTTAGGTTTTGAGGTGCAAGGGTATTAGGGGTCAGGATGGGATACAGTTTTGGAGCGTAGGAGGTATGTTTAGGGTTCAGGGTGGGTTTAGGTTTTGGGGTACTGGGGTATTTTTAGTGGTCAGGATGGGTTAGGGTGGAGAGGCTAATTTTAGGGTTCAGCGTGCATTTAGGTTTTGGGGTACTGGAGTATTTTTAGGGGTCAGGGTGGGTTTAGAGTTTTGGGGAGCTGGGGTATTTTTGGGGCTTAGGGTGTTTTGGGTTTTGGGGTGCAGGGGGTATTTTTAGGGTTCAGGTAGCCTTCAGGTTTTGGGGTCCTGGTTTTTTTTTTAAGGGTCAGGGTGAGTTAGGGTTTTTGGGTACACAGGGTAATTTTAGGGTAAAGGGTGGTTTTGAGGTGCCAGGGTTAATTTAAGATTTAAGTAGGAATGGGTATTGGGGTGGTATGGGTATTTTAACAATTTTGGGGAAGTTTCGTTTTTGGGATACAAATGGACATGTATAGGTTTAAGTGTGCATTTGAAAATAATTTACAAAAAATATTTATAATATTTGAATAAATAATGTATATATATTTATAAATATATAAAATAAATATATATGTGTGTGTGTAAAGAACTTCACTTTTACACAGTTTATGCCTTCACCACGCATGCCTTTGCGTTGTAATGGCATGCGTGGTAAAGTCATATACGGAGTGAAAGTTTGCGGGGAGATGGTGTCGCGTAGTAATTGCACATGCGTTGTAAAAAATGCGGGGTGATGGTATGACGGGTAATGTCTTGTGGGATATCGGCACGTTCATTTCACACCTCCTCCAGTCCTGAATGGTCTTCCAGACGTTGAAGTGCAACCAAAGCATCTCCAGATAGTGGAGGATGCCAACCCCCCTTTTCATTTGGCAGGCAGAAAGGCAGGAAATTTAGTTAGACGAGGTGTGCCCACATTCAGCCAGCACCACCCTTAAGGTGTGGCAGGCAATTTGGACCCCACTTTCGAAAATCCTCTATCTCGAGATGATCGGAAAACCTATCAGGGCTATGGTAGTGCCGCTTCCCACAGGAAGTGGTAACTTAGAGGGTGTAAGCACCCTGAAGTCAGGTAGCTCCTTGGCTACTTCCTGTCTCCCCCTTAAACACCACTAAATCTAGTATTTAGGTAGCATCCCTAGACCTGGGACCTTGGATGCAATTGCCACAAACAAGAACAGACAAAGAAGAGCCGCTGCCTGAGAACTGAAGCCCTGCTGCAGAGATATTGGTGCCAAACCCTTCCTGCTGCCTTAAGGACTTGACAATTGTGGTGTGCTGTCTTGCCTTGCCACTGTGAGACTACAAAAGCCCAGAAGCATCTCCAGTCTTCAACAAATTGCCAAAGAACATCCCATATAACAGAGGCTCTGCTCCCCTGCAGCAGCAGGCGCCGAACTGCAAACCCCGGTCTTACGACTTGCTGCTCCCCGGTGACTGACACAGCACCTGGACCAAAGGTGGTACACAAGCTTTGAAGGGTCAAATCTGTTCCCCACCAAGATGGAGGGCACCAGGAACTACCAGAGCCATGCTGCGCCAATACCTGGGGTACCAGACCTCCTGCACTAAGACAATGTATCCACTCTGGGATCCATCTGCCCAGGAGGTAAGCACCTGTCAAGGCACGTCTTGACCCCTGAGACCCACTCCGTGGTCCAGTTGTCCCGAAATCGATTCTCCAAGCTGTCTGCTTTGGACTGTGAGGACATCTTGACGCATGCTTCCCGGACAACCTATAGGCTCTGCATTCAGTCTGACCGGCCCCGGTAATGATGATTCAACTGCTCTTCTGTGGACCTGAGTCCCTTGCGGCCTGCTCCCTCGAGTGGGAATCCTCTGACTTACCTTTAAGTTCCCTTGTACAGTACATTTTCAAGTGGCCCCCTCTCCTGTAGCGCACCAACTACCAATGACCTCAGCACCCTTCTCCTGGGCAAATCTGGGGCTCTCTTGAGAATTCTCTGGTGGAACAGTGGACCCGGACTTGCTAACTACCGAAATCCAAGAGGTGAACTTTAAAAACTCGATTTTATATGCATTTGTGTCTTTTTCCCCATTAATTTTACGTGATTGATTTTGCAAACTTTAAAAATATATAGCTTTAAAAGTACTTACTGTAGAACGACGTTCTTCGTCTCAAAAATAATATAGAAATTGATATTATTTTTTGCTAATTTGTCTCAGTCATACTTGTGTTTGCGTCTCATTTATTGCCTTTGAGTACATCAAATGCGTAGCACTATCCTCTTAAAAGCCTAACTGCTTGCCCACGCTACCATAAATAGAACATTAGTATTATCTTCTTTTGTCTCTGTAAACCAATAAGGGACTCACTGAACTCTCTGCGCAGTGTACTTTGCTTTATATATACTCTAGATACCTGTCCAGAAAGGGACATCTCTTACCCCTTCGGGCCTTTGACTGAGAAATATTTCTCCTTTACTACACCGGTGTGTAAAGCTGCAGAAACTGCATAACAGACTTTGACCTCGGTGGAGCCTAAGATGAAACATTTTAATGGAAATCTTGCAGTCTGCTTGCCCAGTTGCGGAGGCCATGCTTCCTTCTAATGAAGCATTACTGAAAATTGTTTTGTGTGCCTGGAGGAAGTCCGGCTGGGGCCTAGCAGTCCACAGATAAATTGCCAGATGCACAAGCTTGCTCCATATAACTCTAAATTCATGTCTTCGATACCACCAGCAGAGAGGCTGTTTGTCCATAGTTCATCCTACATACTGAATCACAGTGCCTTCCCTTTGGCCCCACCGGACTGAGAGTCTAATTGACTGGACTCCATGAGCTGGAAGGTCTTTGCTTCAGGCAACCTCACTCTATATGCAGAGTAGCGCTTGATTACCAGGCCGTTATATCCGTCCCTTCTTTGATTTGGCCAAAATGATGATGATGAAGACAGATTTATAAAGCACACAGATTCTCCTGGGAGTGTCCTGGTGCTAGTAAAGCAGCAAGTAAAAAATTACAGAGTTAATAGCCAGGTTTTAAGCTTTTTAGGTCTCGCCTGGCAAAAGCAGCAAATGCACTGCCCTCACCATGGAGAGGACCTTTTGGAATCAATTCTCCCGTGGGCTTATGTGCAAGCGTCTGCATCGACAAAGATGGCTGCTCTCACCATCTGTCCAAAGCCGGCAGCATGCGTGTGTCCGTGGGACAGTGGGCAGTCCGCCGCCATCTTGTTAAACGATCCGGTTTCCTTCGACTCTGGCTCCGTCAAATGATGTGTGCGTGCATCGCGCCGTGCTTTCACTTTTTAACAATGCACGCACGCGCGTGACCGACCCAGAGTTGAAGGAATCTCAGTTGCAGCCTGAAGTACAGAAAGCGTGAATATTCTTGAAAAAAAAAGAGATCGTCAGAAAAGGCAGCTAAAGAACGTTTCACAGCTGCAGCAATGTAACTCTTCTGGCAGATTTATTGTCTCTGGTTGCTCAAGTTTTTCCAAGACAAAAAACGCTATAAAAATGTGAGGTGTGCGTAACTCTGCTCATTGAGGGAAATGTCAAATTGCTTCTAGTGTCACATGGCATGTGGGCCACTTGTCCTTTCTGTTTTGGTTAGTGTTCGGTGAACCGAATTGTCAAGTAATGATGATTTTTCAGTACCAGTGTTCTGGCAGCACAATGTCTGGCATGTCAGCCGTTAGCACGTAAGCGGATATGCAGGCTAGTAAACAACTGCCCACCATATAAGCCTGTAGCACTCTGCCATTTCAGTCTGTTGCATGCTGGCCAATATGTCGGCCAATTGCACACTAGCTAACATGTTGTGGGATATCACATGGAATAAAATACCTACATCTTCCTTCGTTGCAGAGTAATTAATTTTGAGCAAAACATTATATTTTCTATTAAAAGGAATACGGCTATTTTAACCAGTAGGTTTCCAACAAAACAACCTTATTATTGGCAATCTCTAGAGAGGGGCCATAACAGGAATGGGCATAACGTCTAAACTGATGTGTCTCGCATATCTGAGCTGTTTTGAGCCACAATAGTACTCAGTGTGACAAACTGAAACTTATATTCATTCAAAGTACCCTTTGTCTGCCTCATCTCACCTGCCACAAATTCTAAACTTTTCAAGCAATTCTGGGCTGTGTTGCCTTGACTCTCCGTGTACCTCTGTGAGAGCTCCTTCAGGAAAGAGGGCTCCATCAGGCACGGCATGCTTTTATCCGATGCGATGTTTCGCTTTGGGTTTATAGTGTCTTACAAAGTGTATAGCCGTTTCAAATCGCTCCTGTTTTCAGATACTTTAGACCTGGTGCACGGAGGTACACTGAATTGCTGAAGATCACACACGCATGTTTACAGGTTCAGATTCATTTCGGGTCTCCATATTTCGCAGTTTAACCTACAGCCTGCACCCTTCCTTTGTTCTTCTGCAGCACGCTTTTGTGTTTATTTTTTCTTTAGTAGAACAACTTCCAAGGGGGCGGAGAGGGACTTGCTCTGCTGAAACTATTGCCTGTGTCTTCTTGTAACACGCTTTGTTTCTGGACTAGAACATAAAACAAGAAGCTTTGCCATGAAGACCCATCCAGGGTAAAAGATTTTGGGTTCGGTCACAGTTCTAATCAGTTCCTTTGCGGTAGAGGAGCCCACAACGTGTCTCTGTAGCATCGGGCTTTCTCCCTTCCAGGCACGCGCAGGGCTCTTAACTGTGACCTCAAGATGATCTGCAAGGCTCCAGTGTGCGTGCATTCACTAGATAACTGCTGCACATGTGCTGAATCCTACGCAGCGCTACTCTTCCTACATCATGGTAGACAGGGGTCCCCAGGGTGAGCGGGCTCTGATCCATAGGGGGGGTGGTGGGAGGGGGTGGAGGCAGACTCAGAAGGGGGGAGTGCTGTATGTGGGAGAGGATGTAAATAATGGAGGGATGGGAGAGTTGTATAGCTCTTACTATCTTTCATGCATCGTCGAGGCGCTGTACCAAACCGCTAGCACAAGACTGTGAATCTCTTGTGGGTCAGGTTTGCGGTTGTTTTGGGACATTTATCATTGGGGGCGCCGACCCTGGTCACTTTGTTTACACTTATAAACAAAGAGAACCCTGCTCCCTCTGTGAATTGATATAAATTATTCTGGGAGCAGCGCGGGAGGGTTCATACAGCTTAATATGAATGACAGAGGTCAAGGGGTTAGAATAGATAAGATATAGCAGCACATGTGCAAAACAAGCATAGGCAAAGCCAATAGGTCTCGCCTATGCGAGAGCTATTGGCTTTGGTAATGTGATTTAGCCATGTTGTACACCGGTGTGGCTACTGTACAGAATGGATAACAAGCATTGGCATAGCCAATAGGTCTCGCCTTTGGGACCTTATAAGTGTTTAGACATGCTACTGTTGTTGCACCAAGGATATTGTACTGCAAAACTAAATTCTTATAAGGTTCGAAAGGCGAGACCTATTGGCTATGCCAATGCTTGTTTCTAAAAGCAAGTTCAGAACTTTTCTTTCCTCCAATGCAGAGGGAGAGTTTTTGCCTAGAAAGGAAAAAGAGCACCCACCAGTCCTTGTTCTTCTCACTCTTGGCACTCTAGCTAAGGCCAGATGTGTGGACTTCCTGGCAGGGCCGTAAAAATGAACACTAAAGGTCAGGTAACTTGGAACAGTATTATGCAGGGCACGAAAAATCAACAGCAATGTTTTGAACAGAATTCTCTTACTCATGGACGCCAGTGCAAGGAAGTAAGATGCATGGAAGTCCCTGTTCTCCACAGCAATTTCAAAAAGAGTTGTGCCTCGTAATGTTGCACCATTTGAAGACTGTGAATGGCGCAGTCCGGAAGTCCAAGATATACTGTATTAGAATAGTTCAGGCGTGAGGTAATCAGAACCTAGATAAGTTTTTCCAGCCGGAAAAGACAGCAAAAACAAGAACTTTTTCAAACCGTGCAGAATTGCTAAACACATTCCAGTCACTGCGCTACTCTGAGGTTGGAAAGTTGAGCATTTGTTGAACTTGACTGTCAAGTTCTTGGCTATCTCTATAAAAGATGCAGGCGGAGCAGGTGCATCTGGTCAACATGCCGACCCGTTGCTAGGTGCCCTAGTGCCAAAAAATAATATTTCTGGTTATCATGTTGCACCTCAGTTGTTTCTGATGCAACCAGTCAAACATGCCAGTTAGGCACAACTTATTGGAGTCGAAGACCAGATCTTCCCCTTCCTTGAAAGAAAGAGAATTTGAGTATTGTCTGCATGTGATACAATCTTGGTTCCCAAAGACTCAACCACAGAAGAGAGCGGGATAAGATAGACATAAAAACAAAGTTGGACTAAGGGCTAGGCCCGGAGGGTCCCTGAGTGAAATTGCCCTGTTGATAGAAGCAAACGAGGGAAGCCAAACCTCCTGTTCTCTATTGTCTACGAAGGAGATCAGCCACCTGAGGGTCAGACTCTTTATTCCAATATTCAAAAGCGAATAACCAACAGGAAGGAGTGGGGTACCTTGTCAAAGGTGGACGACCGATCTAACAAAATCCGCACGGCCTTACCCCTGGATTCTAGAGTGCCTTTGATTTGTTCACCCACCTCTAGTAGGGCCGCCTCAGTACTAAGATTCTGCTTGAAACCAGGGTGACTAGAATGTAGGAGAACATTAGTCTCTAAATAATAGGAAAGTTTTCTATTGACTGATTTCTCCAAGATCTTAGAGTGTGCAGACAGCAGGGAGATGGGCCTCTAATTACTCAGCAGACTAGGGTCGGCGGAAGGCTTCTTCAATAATGGAAGAATCTTTGCCTGTTTCCAACCTGTGGGAACCATTGCGGAAGCCAGCAACTCATTAAGCAGCCTTTTTTATCCACGGATTAATCACCTTTGCTGCCATAATTAACACACTGGTGGGGCAGGTATCAGCAGGTGAGCCTGATTTGAGACTTTGAATGGCTGTTAGTGATTCCTGTAGAGAGAGATCACCTCTTTAGCTGCTAACCCAAGAAGAGGGAGGCTACTAAGTCCCTCAGCAGAGCCTGCAAGGATGAGTTGGATGTTAGCAATTTTCTCTTGATAAAAAGAGCTAATTTATTGGACCACTCTAGAGCCTGTGGAGCTTCTCTAGAGCAGGCCGCAGGTGAGATAACGTTGTTCACTGTCTTCAACACATCTCATATCTTATTGCCTGCCTCTCCGATCTTGCTATAAAAATGTGCATTTTTAGTAGTTTTAAGCGAGGCATGTTATTTCCTCAAAGTCATCCAATATGAATCTTTCTCTTTCAGATTATACTCCTTACTACACACTCTTTCGGCCCTTTCACAACTTTTCTTTTTCAATGAGTGGTTCAGTAAACCAGGGAGCCGAAGGCCTACTTCTTTCAGATTTCCTGGACTTGATGGGAGCCAGTGAATTGCACTGCTTCACAGATCTAGCCATCCATCCTGCTAATGTCTCCCAATGTTGCCTGAGAACTTGGGCATAGTCATATTACGGGAGGCCAGGAGCTTGGTTTGCTGTATTTTATTGTAGGGCCTAAATGATGAGCTACCTGAGTTAAAGTTATCTGAGCAGCCATAAGAAAGAGGGCTGGCCAACTGAACCTAATCAAATAGCGGTCAGTCCAAGGAAGGGGGAGAGTGTTGCACATCAGCAACTTATGACGGGAGAACACCAAGTCAATCGAATGACCCACTACGTAAGTAGGCTCGGTAATAAACTGGTTCAAATTAAGGAAAGACAAAGTCTCCACTAAGAGTACCGATTCCTTATTAGTGGCACAATCCATGTGAATATTAAAATCTACAAGTACTATAAAATGAGAATGTTTTATTTCCCATTGAGAAAGGGCGTCTGCAAGAGAGTCGAGGAATGCTCCAGCCTGGCTGGGGGTGTGTCTATAAATTGGTCCACACACTCCATATTTGGATGCAGAAATAGTGTCAAAACCGAATACAGGGTTGCACCTGTTATACACAAGCTGCGCCATGTCGGGTGGTTGAATTCACAGCTGAAACGCATACTGCCATGTGGTGGCTCTGGGGAGCTTTCCCTAATTTTGTGAATTACATTTGTAAATATTTTGCTACAGATCTCTTCTGGAAAAGACAAACAGGGGTTTAGAATGTATGTTTGCAGCTCAAATGTCAGCATAATCAAACCTAAAGCAACACAAATTGTCCTAAAATATTTTTCTAAATGTTTTTACAAACTGTACTAGGACACCGAGATTCTTAGCTTACTAATAAAAAAACAGCTTTTTTTATTATTTAGAGTGTGAGTTGGATAGTAAAACGTTCTCCGAAATAATTCATAAGATCTGAAAGAAACAGTTACAGATTCCTTACCTTAGAATTACCCCCAGGCGTCAGGCTGTATCAGGAAAGTCTTTCATCAGCAGTACCCCTGTGCGTCGGAAGGTGGTGTCGGTCGTCTCCACGCTCGTCATTGACATCATGGTCGCCGGGATGACATTGCGCTAGCTACATAGATGCCTCCCTCGTGCTATGACGCCAGTTCTTTCTTTTTCCACGCCAGCCAGCGCAAATCCGAAGATAGTGGTACCTCCGGTCACTTTTTTGACTGACTTTTTCATGACTTTTGCAGACGCCATTGTTGCTGAGTCGATCTACTCCTGGTGCACAAGGAATTCCCGGTTTCAAGGCTTGCGGGTCCTGTAGCTGACTGATGTTGCTTACGGATCCGCACTGCATGTGCCTGTTTTGCCTGGAGCGTGACCACGATTCGATCCCAAGTTGTGCTCCGACTGCCGGACCATGAATCCGATGTCTTTGCGGCAGCGATCCAGAGGTCTGGCAGTCGGCTCTGTGCCGTTCGAGGCCCCAGTCGCGTGGTAGGTCGAGGGACCGGTCGCGGAGCTACCACCACCAATCTTCCCCCAAGTCTTCGCACTCCTCAGGTAAGTCGAAGCACAAGAAGAAGTCAAAGAAGCACTGTCGCTCTTTGACTTCTCCCCGTCGGTTAGCCGATGCGACGAGGGATGCGGGTGGTTACAACTTCCCCGGCACCGATTCCACCGGCACCACGTCCGCAGCTGACACCGGTTGTGTCCCCAGCCAGCTTCGATTCCGGCCACCACTTCAGTGTAGACACGGAGCCGTACCGGCACGGACAGGCACCTTTGTGCCCTTGTTCTACCCTGGCTCTTTTAGACCAGTTTGGCAGCCAAGAGGGTGAGGAGGACTGGGAGAGGTCTGGAGACCCTTTAACTGATCAGCTGGGCTACAAACTGGACTGGAGAGAGGAACTGGGGGAAGCCAGTGGTTTGGATACCTCACCACACCTTGGCATGTTGTCTCCTCCTTCCATGGCTACGGAGGAGGGAGTGTCAAATGGCGTGGTGTTGCATAAGGCGGTCGAGGCTTTCAACCTCGAGCTACCTATGTTGGCAGTCAGGACTAACCTCCTAACAGAGGTGCGTCAACCGGCAGTGAGCTCTTCGGAGTCCCTGCTGCCATTCAATGAAGCCCTAACAGACATCCTTTTGGACACCTGGTCCAGGGCCCAACACAGGGGCTCCTGTGAATAGGATGATTGCCCCACGCCACCGCCCGGCCCCGGGCAACCCCACTTTCCTCTCCTAACACCCCACTCCTGAGAGCTTGGTGGTCAAAGCCTCCACCTCCAAAGGCGCTTTCCCTAACGCACCACCTGATAGGGAATGCAAAAAAATGGACCATCTTGAGAAGAAGATGTTTTCTTTCTCCAGATTGGGGCTGTGTTCGGTAAACACTGCATGCCTTTTGGGCTGTTACACCCACTCCATTTGGGATACAGTGGCGCCAGTGCTGCCCCAGTGCCCGGAGGAGGCCCGGGCTGTACTCTCCCATGCAGTTGCCGAATGGAGAGATGTTTACCATCCGCTGTGGGCTTGATACCGCCGACTCACTAGTCAGGACAATTTCCACATCAGTAGCCCTTGGATGCTACGCCTGGTTGAGGTCGACTGGTTTTTGAGGGGATGTCTAATCCACTCTTATGGACATACCCTTTGATGGCCGTCGCCTATTCGGTGACAAGGCAGTCAACGCACTGGATTGCTTTAAGGACTCTCGGGCTACGGTCAGGTCCTTGGGCCTCTCCACCACCTGATATGCGCCCCTTTTATGGCTACGGAAGGGGTGCCCTGTCGCGTACCGCCCAGGGCCACAGGCCAGCACAAGCTGTTCAGCCCCTGCGCGGCCAGGGATATGGGAACCACCACCGTGGTTCTGGGGGCCAGCGGGCGGGCCAGTCCACCACAACCCTCTCTGCTGCAGCCTCCAAACCCTCCTAGTCCGACCTTTCAGGGCCACCAATCGCCAGTGGGCGGCAGGATTCGTCATCACTGTCCCCACTGGTGCACCATCACATCGGACAGGTGGGTTTTGCAGATAGTTTGAAGGGGCTACTCCCTCCCCTTAAAGACTACCCCTCCAGCCATGCCTCCTCCGTACCATCGCATGTCGGAGGATCATCTGGCCCTTCTCTGACCGGATGTTTCAGCACTCTTGGCCAAGGGAGCCATAAAGTGAGTTCCTGTCCCAGAAGTAGGTCGTGTTTGCTATTCCCACTACTTTCTGGTGCCCAAGAAAGACAAAGGTCTGCATCCTATCTTGGATCTCAGGAACATCAACCGCTTCCACCGGAAGAAGAGGTTTAAGATGTTGGCTCTACCTCCGGTCCTCTCTGCTCTCGACCACAGAGACTGGTTGGTAGAGTTGGACTTGCAGGATGCTTATTTTCACATCCCCGTCCTGCCGGCCCACTGGCATTACCTGCGGTTCACTGTAGGCCGCAAGCACTTTCAGTTTACTGTGCTCCCCTTTGGCCTTACCAGCGCCCCTCGAGTGTTCACAAAAGTGATACAAAAGGGGGGGGGGTGATAGACGGAGCATCTGAACCAATCAAACACTCTCACCCAGTCAACAGATCTGGGTTTAATCCATCACCGTTCTTTAGCCCACTCTGCCACCCCAGTTCAGACATGACCATATGCAAATCAGTCTGACCCTGTGCCTCATGGGAACAGTCCAGCCCGAACTGCCAAGCCATGCCTTCCCTGGACCGGATTCAAGCTTCCTAGGACCTGTTTCTGGCATTACGGTCGTCTTCAGCCAGGCTTGCTTGAATCCAGTGGCAAAGTGAGCAAGGGACTCACGTCTGAGAATACCCTGCTAACTTATGGCGAACAAAGCAGTACAAAAGGGGGTGGTGATGGACGGAGTATCTGAACCAATCAAACACTCACACACAGTCAAAAGATCTGGGTTTAATCCATCACCGTTCTTTAGCCCACTCTGCCACCCCAGTTCAGACATGACCATATGCAAATCAGTCTGACCCTGTGCCTCATGGGAACAGTCCAGCCCGAACTGCCAAGCCATGCTTTCCCTGGACCGGATTCAATCTTCCTAGGACCGCTTTCTGGCGTTGCAACCGTCTTCAGCCAGGCTTGCTTGAATCCAGTGGCAAAGTGAGTAAGGGACTCCCGTCCGAGCATACCCTGCCAACTTATGGCGGACAAAGCGGTACAAAAGGGGGTGGTGATGGATTAAACCCAGATCTGTTGACTGGGTGTGAGTGTTTGATTGGTTCAGATGCTCCGTCCATCACCACCCCCTTTTGTACTGCGTTGTGGGGTTATTTATATATTGCCAAAACTCTTGGGTTTACTGGGGGCAAGCACCTCGAAAATCAACAGCCATTTTTGTCTGTAAGTTCACGTTTTACTTGCCAGACCACTGTTGCATGGCTCTTTGCCGCTTGTTTTAAACCTTTTTTTGCAGTCACCGATCTAGTTGCTCGATAGGCTCTACGTATGGAGTTAAGTTCTCATGAGCATTTCTTGATTGCTGGTTGGTATCCCAATTTATAAGCGGAGTTGACATGGGTTCTTTGATTATCGCTCCTTCGAAGTTGGTGGGCTAAGTCATATGCGAGTGAGCCCCATTCTCCTATTCTGCCCTTGTCATTATGGCCTGTCTGCCAGCCTTTCCATGTTAATTTCCATGAGGCAAACTTATGGCTCGGAGACTGTCCCCATTTGATTCTTCTAAGGAGTCTGTATAATTCTTCTCCCTTTGTGGCTCCAATATAGCGAAGAGTATACTGTGTTTTTGCACTAATGGACTACTCTAAGGTAAGGGCAGCATGGCCACTTTCAAACTGGGGGTGGACTTTATAGTTTGACATGTGTTTTTGTAGGCTCTCGCTTAGTAGAATGTAATCTATTGTTGTCTGGTTGTTATAAGTGGGTGGTATTAATGCTGTTGGGTTTTCTTTTGTGGTTAAACAGTGTGTCGTTGCCAGCTTATAGACCCGCATTAGGGCACTAAATCTTATGGTGCTTCCATTATAGTGATTTTCAGGGATCATTTGCCCTATGTCATGCATGTTAAGATCGCCCAGAATAATTGAATCCATACCTGCATACCGTAGTAATAGAGTTTCAATCTTGTTTAATAGCCGGTTGAATTTGTCGTTTGAGCCCGGCCTGTGGAGGTTGTAGTAGACATTGATTAGGAGTATTGATGTTGGGCCGTCTGTCATAATCAGGCCTTTCAAAATACCAGCCAAAAACATGTCTGATGTATTCTGTATTACTGAGAAGTTTACTTTCAGTGCATGCTTGACATATGTTGAAATACAACAGGGGAGAGGTACAAGAGTGAACAAAAGTGATTGAAGCACTCAGAGTTTTGAAAAATACCACTCACACACCAAAAGGCCCCTTGGTGTCATGCTTCATCATCGGGGTCTTCGCACCCTTCTACCGGGATGCGGCGTGCTGCGACCTACGACTACGCGGGAGCACTTGCAGTGTTGACTATGTGTGGTGTCCAGTGTGTGGGGTATATTAAGAGTGAGTGGGGGGTGTGTAGTGAGAAAAATTATTAAAAAGTACCTGGCACTAGAGTATGAAAGAAAAATTTATTCTGGACTCTGGCTGGTACTGTGAAAAGAAGTGCAGATTGAGGTCTAAGTTGTATAATGAACAAGACCTCTGGTGTGCGTTGTTGTCGACATGTTTCGGAGACAAGCTCCTTCCTCAGGACGGGGGCACAACCTCCCCTCCCTACTCACGTCTTGTTAAAAAAATGTGTATTTACAAAAAAGTGAAATTTAAATTTAATATTAGGCTAAGTGTGCCTACAGCGGTCTGCTACAAGTACAATGACCTGTAGAAAGACAAAAATCACAACTAATGGTTACCCATGTAGCGGGTAGTTCAAACAGGTGCAGTCACCAGGAACCAAACCATATGCTTATTTTATAAGCTTGTTAAAAACGGACTCACAACACATACAACATATAACACATAGAGTACTAGGATGTACTGTAAGAGGTATTCCTACTTGTGAAGCTTTCTTGTAGGCTTCATGAGCATAGTCAGGACGCCGGGGTGTTGCTTCAATGGCTTTCTGTGGTGGATAATAATGTAGCTGTAATCTTTCAGTCTATCACACTTACGTTTGTGGACGATTATCATAGGTCGTATGTTCTGTATCATACTCACAAGCACAGGACTCGTTGGTCACCGTCTTACCCCGCACGCTGCTCCGATTGGCATCCAGGGCCATTTTCCTTGCGGCAATTGCAGCAGCTGCCACCTGACTGAAAAAAGTACGAGACTTAATTTTCGGAACGGCACAACATGGGAACAAAGGAGATTCTCAAATTGCAACTCGAAAAACGTCATCTACATGATCAAATGCCCATGCAACCTGGAGTATGTGGGGATGACCACGAGAGCCATCAAAACACGTATAAATGAACATAAAAGCAATGTGAGGTGCAAAAAAAGCACTACCAAAATGGCAACGCATTTTCTGACCCAACAACACTGTGTCAATGATTTGAAATGGACGGTCATAGAACAACTACCCTCAGAGACCGGCCTCTTCCAGAAGGAACAACGTTGGGTGTTCAGATTGGGGACCCATCAGAACGGACTTAATGATGATGTACCCTGGAGTCAATTATCATCATAAAGGACCGACAGTGCTGATTAAAAACAAAGATTAAAAACAAGGAGTGAAACATGGACACCACGCATGCGCGAGAATCACTCACTACCTTCAGGCATGTACACATGCAGTAACAGGATTGCACATGCGCCGTCTATACTGGATCTCTGATGCAGACACTAATCCCAGGCCGGCGCAGGCCGATACATACACGTGAGCCCTGTATGGTCAGGCCGATACATACACGTGAGCCCTGTATGGTCAGGAAGCGGATGCTCCATACATGGACATACGATCAGTGGCAGGTAACACCCCTAATTAACACACCCTTACCTGCACCAATCAGGATGAAAAGGTATAAATACTCAGAACCACATCCTAACTCCACATCAGCGGAGCAGCGTGCGGGGTAAGACGGTGACCAACGAGTCCTGTGCTTGTGAGTATGATACAGAACATACGACCTATGATAATCGTCCACAAACGTAAGTGTGATAGACTGAAAGATTACAGCTACATTATTATCCACCACAGAAAGCCATTGAAGCAACACCCCGGCGTCCTGACTATGCTCATGAAGCCTACAAGAAAGCTTCACAAGTAGGAATACCTCTTACAGTACATCCTAGTACTCTGTGTTATATGTTGTATGTGTTGTGAGTCCGTTTTTAACAAGCTTATAAAATAAGCATATGGTTTGGTTCCTGGTGACTGCACCTGTTTGAACTACCCGCTACATGGGTAACCATTAGTTGTGATTTTTGTCTTTCTACAGGTCATTGTACTTGTAGCAGACCGCTGTAGGCACACTTAGCCTAATATTAAATTTAAATTTCACTTTTTTGTAAATACACATTTTTTTAACAAGACGTGAGTAGGGAGGGGAGGTTGTGCCCCCGTCCTGAGGAAGGAGCTTGTCTCCGAAACATGTCGACAACAACGCACACCAGAGGTCTTGTTCATTATACAACTTAGACCTCAATCTGCACTTCTTTTAACAGTACCAGCCAGAGTCCAGAATACATTTTTCTTTCATACTCTAGTGCCAGGTACTTTTTAATAATTTTTCTCACTACACACCCCCCACTCACTCTTAATATACCCCACACACTGGACACCACACATAGTCAACACTGCAAGTGCTCCCGCGTAGTCGTAGGTCGCAGCACGCCGCATCCCGGTAGAGGGGTGCGAAGACCCCGATGATGAAGCATGACACCAAGGGGCCTTTTGGTGTGTGAGGGGTATTTTTCAAAACTCTGAGTGCTTCAATCACTTTTGTTCACTCTTGTACCTCTCCCCTGTTGGATTCACTTTGTTTATGTAACTATTCCTGTGGAGCATGAATCCAACGATCAGCTCTACCTCCCTCATTTGATTTTGATAAAATATGTTGAAATACCCCATGACGGTCTCCCGAAAATATTGACCTTTTTTGCGGGTTTGAAATATTCCGCGTAGTCCCCTATTGGTGTTGAAGAAGTAGCCCATGTTTCCTGTGCGCAGATTATATCTGCTCCTGCTAGGAGTGTGTCTGCTCCTTGACTTTGCAAAACTTTTTGTATCCTGCGACATTCCAAGACATTGTATTGATGGTTTGAATACTCGCAGTGGAGCTATTGTGCTGGATGTTGCCGGCCTAGCAAAGATCGCGAATATTTACCCAACTCTCAGGAAAGCAGTCTACGGTGACTTCCCTTAACCCTATTTCAACCACCACGTCTCAGTCGGGCTTGAATATTATTCTTCCTTTAACAACATTGAGTACACCACTCTCCCTAAACCCCTCCCCTCCTCCTACTGAGTTTATAGCATTCCTGTCCCCAGTCAGATTACCTCAACTCACTAGAACACTCACTAGAACACCTCCCTTAACTGTCAGGAGTAACCCACTCTCCCTATACCCCACAACTCAGCTGGATAATCACATAGCCACCGTGTCCTCAGCCGGATCCCTTCATCTCATTAGTTCGCCTCCTCAACTGAATGACGGATCTATGGCCTCTATCTCCTCCCTGACTGTCAGTTCGACACACGATGACTTCCAAGTGGAGATACTTCCTCATGTCCTACAGTCCTCCCATGTAACAGACACTGCCCCTCTCACCAACCCTATAACTCTGCCTCATGCTGGACTTGAGTCTGGACATCGATCCCCTTCACAAGTTATGTTATGTTATGTTATATTATTTTTATATAGCGCAAATCACCACCCGGTCTCTAAGCGCTTCTAGAGAAAGTGAGCAGGTCACTAGAGCAGCAGTAACTAGCGGCAGCGGAAGCAGAGATTATTCAGGTGTTAATGACTCTCTAAAAAGGTAAGTCTTGCCACCGGCGCGCCCGCTGCGCGTCGGCCCCATCAGCTGTTTTTAAAGCAGCTGCGGTGGTCTAAACTGCGACCCAAAATGGCGGCGTTAATTGTGTGCAGCCGGAAGTAAGTGAGAGACAATTACAGCCGTCAACCTAAGCTCCCTCCACACAATCAGCACTTAGAGCTGCCGTGGACCGGGTAGAAGTGATCGTAATGCGGCGGATGATTAATGCCCCTAAAAGTTCAGGTATGGCAACTAAGAAATGCCCTTAAAGGATTTAAAACCAAATATTAATATAGCTTAAACAATTTCCAGCGATTTTGAAAAGTGAACACAAGAAAACAAAATAAAACTAATTGTTATTTTAAAAAGAGCACACACATGCAAGCCGTCAGCGTGCTCCGCTTTCCAGCGTTACCTGTGCTTCTCTAGGCTGCGCGTCGGCCCATCAGCTGTTTCTAAAGCAGCCGCGGTGGACTAGACCGTGACCCAAAATGGCGGCGTAAAGTGTGCAGCCGAAAGTAAGTGAGAGACAACCGCAGCCGTCAACCTAAGCTCCCTCCACACAATCAG
This sequence comes from Lissotriton vulgaris, assembly GCF_964263255.1. Taxonomy (NCBI): domain Eukaryota; kingdom Metazoa; phylum Chordata; class Amphibia; order Caudata; family Salamandridae; genus Lissotriton; species Lissotriton vulgaris. The sequence continues at coordinate 1,159,048,667 of NC_141685.1, forward strand.
CACTTAGAGCTGCCGTGGACCGGGGAGAAGTGATCGTAATGCAGCGGATGATTAATGCCCCTAACAGTTTGGGTACGGCAACTAAGAAGTGCCCTTAAAGGATTTAAAACCCACTATTAATATAGCTCAAACAATTTCCAGCGATTTTGAAAAGTGAACACAAGAAAACAAAATAAAACTAATTGTTATTTTAAAAAGAGCACACGCATGCAAGCCGTCAGCGTGCTCCGCTTTCCAGCGTTACCTGTGCTTCTCTATGCTGCGCGGCGGCCCTTCAGCTGTTTATAAAGCAGCTACGGTGGACTAGACCATGACCCAAAATGGCGGCGTAAAGTGTGCAGCCGGAAGTAAGTGAGACACCGCAACCGTCACCCTAAGCTCCCTTCACACAATCAGCACTTAGAGCTGCGGTGGACCAGGGAGAAGTGATCGGAATGCGGCGGATGATTAATGCCCCCAACAGTTCAGGTACAGCAACTAAGAAGTGCCCTTAACCCCTTCGAGGCTATTGACGAGCTGGGCTCGTCATCGCGCTTACCTGTCCTGCGCGGATGACAAGGCCAGCTCGTCACGTAACGCGGTAATTTCGAATCTGCCGCGCACAGCGGGAAAAGCCGCCGCAGCGATGCAGTTAAAGGATTTAAAACCAACTATTAATATAGCTCAAACAATTTCCAGCGATTTCGAAAAGTGAACACAAGAAAACAAAATAAAACTAATTGTTATTTTAAAAAGAGGACACTCATCCAAGCCATCAGCGTGCTCCGCTTTCCAGCGTTACCTGCGCTCCTCTGGCTCAAGCCCCAATGGCCTCATCTTCCTCACCTTCTGTCAGCTTGTCCCTCGTCGACTCTAGAGCAGAGTTGCTTCCTCGAGCCAAATGGCCTCAATCTCTTCTCCTACTGTCAATTCGACACAGGAAGACTCTGGAGCGGAGTTGCTCCCTCTAGTCTTACAGTCCTCTCTTATTTCAGATCTAGTCTTACAGTCCTCCCTTACTTCGGATAATGTCCCCCTGCCCTACCGTATAACCCTGTCACACACTAGACTTGAGTCTGGGCTTCGATCGCCCCCACAAGCCCCTACAGGCCTTCCCAAAGGTTCCCTGTTGGCGATCGCTGTTCCCCCACTCCTTCCTCCCCTCTCCCAACACTCTGACTTAACCACGCGCCTTGATGAAATCTCTCTACAGCTACACCTTCTCTCCTCCGAACTACATGAGCCTAAAGCCCTTTCAATTGATCTCTTCCCTATGATCATTTCTCTCCTCTCTTCTGCGAACGGGCCTAGAGAGGCCTCTGGGGCTACTGACCACTTGGTCCAGCCTTTAGTTCCCTCACCCCGAATCTATCCCACTACTCAACGCTAACGCCTGTCACAGTGGATCTGAGTCCCACCCTTCGACCACTGATCCACATGACTCTCACAACTCTAGCACGACCTTGTCAGAACCAAACCTCGACCCTCCGAGACAAATTCCTTCCATCCTTTCTTACCCATATAGAGAACCACGTCGCAATCTTAGGTGCAGCAATAATAACAACCTCACCTGTGTGAAAGTCACCCAGTCGTCTCCCCCCCCCCCCCCCCCCCCTCCCAAATCCACCCGTCTTAAATGTGTACTACTTAACTGCAGGTCAGCCAGTAAACACACCACCAGTATCTTCGGCATCATCCAACACAATGATTTAGACATTATCATCCTCACTGAAACTTGGCTAAATCCAACTTCCACTCCTATCTTAGACCTCCTAATACCCCCACTCATGACATAATTAGGCTTGACAGAGCTCTGAAACTGGGTGGGGGACTAGCAAGTATTCACAGAAACACACTTTCGGTTTATCACTCACTCTTCGACGCCTGCCTCCTGTGAATACCTCTGTCTCATTATATCAAGTATGAACCTACCGGTTTGCAAACTTCACACCTTTTACCACCCCCCGGGTGACCATCTCCCTTTCACTGAGCAGCTAATGGAAATAATCTCTAGTAATGTCGACTTAGCGTTGTCCCAAATCTTCCTTGGTGATTTCAACCTTCATTGGTCTAACCCTAACAACCCAGCTGTATCTTGCATTAAATCTTTCTTAATTGATCAAGATGTGACTCAGCACTGTGTCCAACCAACTCATAACAAAGGAGAAACGTTAGACCTCATTATTTCTAAAGAGCCGTCTATCTCCATAGATTCCATTACCCCTTGTAACTGGTCCGACCACCACTGCATCCTCTTTTATATCAACAGGGAAGTATTGATGAGGAAGGCTCAACCACAAAAATCTAAGATTTGGAAAATGGACATAAGAGCTATACACTCTGACGAACTAGCTGCCCATTTTAAATATGCCCTCTCCCTCCAAGCTGACGTAGTTGAGGTTCAATCACTCACTGACGCCTACAATTCAACCATCTCCAACATCATGGAGAATATTGCTCCACTCCAACTAAAAAATGCCTCTACAAAACTATCCAAACCTTGGTATTACGAAAACTTAAACTCAGAACGCCGCAACCCTAGGGCATTTGAATGGTCATGGCGAGTCAATCCCTCCTCGGACCAACTAAAACTCCTTAGAGACTCCAGGAGCCGATACAACAAACAAATCAAGAGTGCTAAGGCGACTTACTTCAGGCACCAACTGGATCAAGCGGCAAACCGCTCCAAGAAACTCTTTGAATTGGTCAAACAACAATCAGTAGTTGGGTCTAACTAATCAGATCCGGGTGGCAACCCACCCTTTTGCTATGATCTTGCCGCCTTCTTCGCGGATAAATCAAGAATCATCTCCATTGACCTCGCCTCTAAGAAGACTCTACTACCTTCTTCCATTGCTGCCTCACCCATTGACTCCTCTGTAAGGTGTAAATCAACCTCCACGAATTCCAAGAACAATAAATCATGGGGCACTTTTATCGCATTTAGTGAATATGATATCTTCAAGATTCTTCAGAATATCAACCCTTACAACCACTTCAGCGACCCCCTGCCCCCTTCTATCTTCAAAGAAATCAAGAATGCACTGATCCCCACATGGACTAGGATTATTAATGCTCCCTAGCACAAGTCATGATCCCAGAATGCCTTAAAGCAGCTCAGGTAACACCCATACTAAAAAAAACTACCGCTGACAAATCTGAACTCAATAACTTCTGCCCCATTTCCAACATCCCCACTTTTGCAAAACTACTAGAAAAATGTGTGCAATCCCAACTCTGTGCCCACATAGAGAATTACCAACTTCTAGACCAGCATCAATTGGGCTTTAGGAAGTGGCACAGCACCGAATTGGCGCTCACGTTTTTTGATGACATTTAATAATGCTCGACCAAAATGAATCCTGCCTCCTGATCCTCCTCGACCTTTCCTCCGCACATGACACGGTAAATCATGACAACTTCCTATCCATCCTGCAAAATAGAATGGGTTTTTCTGATCTGGTGTTACAATGGTCCTCATCCTTCCTTCATCACAGAGCTCAAAGAGTCAAGGCAAACCACTCTATCTCCCAGCACTCTCCCGTACTCATGAGAGTCCCCCGAGGATCCACTCTCTCCCCTATCCTCTTCAATCTTTTCTTAAAACCTCTTGCACATTCTCTAAATTCCATGCGGACGACACACAACTATATCTGAAAATCTCATCCTCTGAAAACATCATCTCCGGCAATACTACCCTAATGTTTACTCAAAACTGGTTAACGGAGAATCATCTACTGCTCAACACCTCTAAAACGGAATTCCTGCTCATCTCCCCTCTGAATCTCATCCCCAAGCTAGATCTCTGGCGGAGTCACCTCACTTCTTTCAACTGTACTCCTCTCATCGTAGACCCAGCCAAGTCTCTCGGTATCACCATGGACAAGAACCTGAACGTGAAAGGTCATATCCGCAACGTATGCAAAGGAGCTAAACACTTGATAAGATCCCTCAGAAATATCAAACCTTTCCTTCCTCTAAATGATTTCAAGCAAGTGGTCCGAGCGCTTGTCTTGCTCTGACTCCACTAAAGGCTGCTCTTAACTCGGCTGCTAGACTGGTTACAGATACCAAGCAAAAAGATCATATATCCCCAGTTCTAAAATCCCTCAGTTGGTTGCCCTTCGAAGCACAAATTCAATTAAAGATGGCTATTCTTAAACACAAAGCCCTTCACCTTAATACTCCTACGTACCTTGCGCAAAAACGTAAACTATCCTGTGGCGTAAGAGCTTCAAGAAGCGCCTCTACCCTCCCCCTGAAACCACTCATCCTTGAGAAAAAGAGAAGTTGTCACCAAGCTTTCTCCAGGGCTGCCCCAAAGATTTGGAACTCTCTCCCACCGGAAGTTCGCAGAATCTCCTCATTGATGGCGTTCAAGGTGAAAGCCAAAAGATTCCTAATGAACAAATTCATACCCTAATAGGGTTAGACCCACGGGCCCGTTGACAATGCACCTGCTGACTTTGTTCCTACTTTTGTTTTTACTTTTGATACAGCTCCCCCTTATTGTACACTGTGTTTCACCCTTGCTGCCCGCCTACACCTGTTTTTATTGTATTACCCTCCTGGTTGTATTTTGCACTGTATTTTCTTTCTCTCTCTTCCTCTAATGGATATTGTTATAGATATTGCTTTTGTCACTTCCTCCCATCATATTGTAAAGCGCTCTGTTATCCCTTGGGATCCTGTTTGCGCTGTGTAAACTTTATAAATAAATAAAATAAACACAGTTTCGGGTCAATCCTCCCGAACAGCGAGTCTGGGATATTCGGGCTATGATTCCGATCTTTAAGCCTTTATCGCGGCTTTCGGTCAAGATGACCTTGAGGCTGCTGGGCCTGATGGCCTCCTGCATTCTGCTGGTGGACCATGCCATATGGCATAAGCAGACTCTGCAGTGGGACCTGAAGTTCCAGTGGGCACAACATCAGGGAAACCTGTCCGATTGCATCCAGATCTCAGAGGGAACTGCACACGAACTGCAGTGGTCGCTAACGAACCAGGATTGTGTCAACGGCAGTTCCCTCTCCCTTCCCCAACCAAAATTCACAGTGGTGACTGATGCATCACTTCTGGGATGGGGTGGCCACATGGGGGAGGCGGAGATCAGAGGCCTCTGGTCTCCAGCGGAGACCGGGCTCCACATCAACCTTCTGAAGCTTCGGGCGATTCTTCTTGCACTCAAAGCAATCCTTCCCTCTGTCCGGAGAAGAGTAGTGCAGGTGTTCACGGACAACACCACGGGCATGTGGTACTGCAACAAACAAGGCAGGGTGGGGTCGTGGACCCTATGTCAAGAGGCCCTCAGCCTCTGGACATGGCTGGAACATCAGGGCATATCCCTTGTGGTTCAACACCTGGCAGGAAAATACACAAGATGATGGACGGAATGTTGCACAATGGCAAAACATTCACCCCCAGTCACAGATCTGGGTTTAATCCATCGTTATTTTTCTCACCAAGCCACTGCAGTTCAGACATGGCCATATGCAAATCAGCCTTGACCCTGTGTCTCATGGGAACATTCCAGCCCGAACTGCCAAGCCATGTCTTCCCTGGACCGGTTTCTGGCTATCAGCCGTCTTCAGCCAGGATAGCTTGACTCCAGTGGCCTAGTGAGCACGGGACCCACATCTGGGCATACCCTTCCCACATAGGGTGAACAGCAAAACACACAAGATAATGGACGGAATGTTGCACAATGGCAAAACATTCACCCCCAGTCAAAGTCTGGGTTTAATCCATCGTTATTTTGCTCACCAAGCCACCCCAGTTCAGACATCACCCTAGACCCAAAACTTGACAAGGACAGAAAGAACTCAGCGAAGAGTGCCTTCTTCAATCTGAAGCTTCTCAACAAAATAAAACCCTTCATCTCACCCAAAGACCTCAAACAAGCCACCCAATCCAAAGATTTGGAACTCTCTCCCACCGGAAGTTTGCAGAATCTCCTCATTGATGGCGTTCAAGGTGAAAGCCAAAAGATTCCTAATGAACAAATTCATACCCTAATAGGGTTAGACCCACGGGCCCGTTGACAATGCACCTGCTGACTTTGTTCCTACTTTTGTTTTTACTTTTGATACAGCTCCCCCTTATTGTACACTGTGTTTCACCCTTGCTGCCCGCCTACACCTGTTTTTATTGTATTACCCTCCTGGTTGTATTTTGCACTGTATTTTCTTTCTCTCTCTTCCTCTAATGGATATTGTTATAGATATTGCTTTTGTCACTTCCTCCCATCATATTGTAAAGCGCTCTGTTATCCCTCGGGATCCTGTTTGCGCTGTGTAAACTTTATAAATAAATAAAATAAACACAGTTTCGGGTCAATCCTCCCGAACAGCGAGTCTGGGATATTCGGGCTATGATTCCGATCTTTAAGCCTTTATCGCGGCTTTCGGTCAAGATGACCTTGAGGCTGCTGGGCCTGATGGCCTCCTGCATTCTGCTGGTGGACCATGCCATATGGCATAAGCAGACTCTGCAGTGGGACCTGAAGTTCCAGTGGGCACAACATCAGGGAAACCTGTCCGATTGCATCCAGATCTCAGAGGGAACTGCACACGAACTGCAGTGGTCGCTAACGAACCAGGATTGTGTCAACGGCAGTTCCCTCTCCCTTCCCCAACCAAAATTCACAGTGGTGACTGATGCATCACTTCTGGGATGGGGTGGCCACATGGGGGAGGCGGAGATCAGAGGCCTCTGGTCTCCAGCGGAGACCGGGCTCCACATCAACCTTCTGAAGCTTCGGGCGATTCTTCTTGCACTCAAAGCAATCCTTCCCTCTGTCCGGAGAAGAGTAGTGCAGGTGTTCACGGACAACACCACGGGCATGTGGTACTGCAACAAACAAGGCAGGGTGGGGTCGTGGACCCTATGTCAAGAGGCCCTCAGCCTCTGGACATGGCTGGAACATCAGGGCATATCCCTTGTGGTTCAACACCTGGCAGGAAAATACACAAGATGATGGACGGAATGTTGCACAATGGCAAAACATTCACCCCCAGTCACAGATCTGGGTTTAATCCATCGTTATTTTTCTCACCAAGCCACTGCAGTTCAGACATGGCCATATGCAAATCAGCCTTGACCCTGTGTCTCATGGGAACATTCCAGCCCGAACTGCCAAGCCATGTCTTCCCTGGACCGGTTTCTGGCTATCAGCCGTCTTCAGCCAGGATAGCTTGACTCCAGTGGCCTAGTGAGCACGGGACCCACGTCTGGGCATACCCTTCCCACATAGGGTGAACAGCAAAACACACAAGATAATGGACGGAATGTTGCACAATGGCAAAACATTCACCCCCAGTCAAAGTCTGGGTTTAATCCATCGTTATTTTGCTCACCAAGCCACCCCAGTTCAGACATCACCCTAGACCCAAAACTTGACATGGACAGAAAGAACTCAGCGAAGAGTGCCTTCTTCAATCTGAAGCTTCTCAACAAAATAAAACCCTTCATCTCACCCAAAGACCTCAAACAAGCCACCCAATCCCTTATGATATCTAGACTAGACTATGGAAATGCTATCCTCACTGGTACAGCGAACTCCCACCTAGACCCCCGCAAAATGAATCTAAATGCAGCAGCCAGAATGGTCACTGGAGTCAGGAAATTTGAGCACATTGCACCTGCACTCAAAGAACTAAAATGGCTCCCAGTAGAGATGCGTGCCAGCTTCAGAACTGCCTGTCCCAAGCACAAAGCCCTTCACACAGGGAAACCAGAATATCTAGCTTCCAAACTCAAAAAGGCCAGCCAGACAAGGAACCTCGGGCACTCCAACTCCCTACTGCTCATCCCTACAAAAATACGCAAACAAAAAACCACTGCACGATCCTTCGCTGGAAACGCACCCAAAATCTGGTACTCCATCCCAGCACACATTAGGACTATCCCGTCCTTTGTAAAATGTAAAAAAACTCCTAAAAGACCTCTTCCTCAACCGTGCTTTCCCTAACAGTTAACCCTTGCTGTAGAGCACTTGCCGACTTCCTGCAGCACCATGCCACTTTGTCACCATTATCTACCTCCTCCAAGTGCCCTTACGCCCTCCCTACCCCCCCCCTCCCTGTAAATGGTTCCGCTCAGGACTGGGTGCGAGGCTCTCAGCACTGCCGTGCCTCATTTGTCGCACAACACGCCAGGACTTTTACGAACCAATATGTATACCTATGCCTTATTTTGGGACTCCTGCATTATAATCTGTTGTAAAGCGCTCCGATACCCTAGAGTCTGGCTAGCGCTATATAAAACTCCTTAAATAAATAAACATTATCAGCAAATAAATGAAAATGTCCGGTTACAGCTTTTACTTAAGAAAGGCAAAGTAGTTTATTGCTGCTCATAACTTGATAGTGTATATAATTAATTCATGGTTTTTCAAGTGACACACTGGGGCTTCGAGGGCTTATCACACTGATTTTGGCGAACAGCCTAAACTGTTGTTCTAGGATTGATGTTAAGCGGTAATCCAATGTAAATCCACATTTGCTCTTTTGGTGGAATTTTGTTGCAACTGTTTCAGTATTTCCTGCAGACTGGTTGACACCTTTGCCCAAGATTTTTGTCTGATGCTTCCCCAAGCAGTGATGATTCACCTCACTCCTGGACTCCTAATTACTAACTGCCTGTTGTGCCCTTCATATGCAGGCCTGGCCTGCAAATACCACCATCTGCAGCACTGCCCAGGTGATGTGTGTTCCTGTATCGTCCAGCGAGTGTAGATTGTCTTGACCCAGCCACAACACACCAAGTGTTGCAGCGGTCAGCATTGAGTGCGCATGCCCACACTTGGTCAGTTGAGTAACAGCAGTGTCAGTATTAATGCAAGAATGGATGATCTTTGGTTGTGCTTCTTCATCCAGTGGATCTTGCTCCACTGGATCTTTTTCAGGCCTAAGCACAAACTCATCTCACCATCACTGCTGATGTTAGGGCGGTGTATTCTCTGACGAGGGACGCCTTTCACCGTGACACAGCACCTCCTCAAGACTTAGGCACATTATTTGAAATTACCATATGATGCTCGAGTGCTTCACACGTCTCTATGCTAAAGGTCTTCCCAGGAAGCTCACAAATTATGCAGTATATTTTTCCGGAGTACCTCACAATCATGAGCACTCTAGCTGCACCACAAGCTTCTGGGACATAAAAGGGTTTCAAACCTCACCTTGCATCTCAAGCAATGAAGGCCTTTCCCTGGTTACATGACATTCTTTCAGTTAATTGCCACTTAGGCTCCTTTGCTGTTGTCCTCATCTTGGCAGCATCTTCCTTGTGCAAGGACGCCTACAGTGCCCCTCCAATGCAGTTGGTCAGCTCCTTCCATCAAGGAAGGCCCCCAGGCAGCTTCTCCTGGCAGGGTGGAGAACAATTACTATCAAATACAGGGTAGTTCCTCCTCCACCACGTTGACAATCAAATAAAGTCGAGTGGCTATGATGTGTGTCGCTGGAAGATCTGAAAATCAGATCTTAGTACCCTCACACACCTGTTATGGTGTCATGCTTCATCATTGGGTGCTCCTCATCTGGCCGGCGCTGCAATGCCTGACGTGCCTGGGGGCTTCTTAATCAGATATCTTTTGATCTGGGGATGCCGTATAGATGAATGCAGGAGAGTGGGTGTAAGTGAGTTAGTGAAAAGTAGCTAAAATAGGCTCTGGTAACCTGCCAAAAAGTTTTTAAAATATAAAAGCAAGGTACCAGGAGTAGGTAAAAATAGTGGTGCTATCTTGTGGTCTTCATGTACCAGGATAGCTATTAGTCCAAAAAAGTGACAAGTGTGGTGAGGTCAACATGTTTCGTGCCATCTGAGCCCAATCTACGGGCATTTTTTCATCAGGACCAAAAATCTATTGATCCTCTGTTTGAGGCTGATGTTCTCCTCTCTAATAGAGACACCTATAAGTAAATACCGGTATCCCCTACTCTGGTGCCGGTCTGTGAATCGGCCTAAGAAAAGGAGACATAAGGTGGACATGAACAAGTAACACAATTTATAGATGAAAAACAGGCAGTTGGAAACAATTTGCTATACAAGTGCAGTAGTGTATAAAAATCTTCCTGAAGGAAGTGATGTGTGTCTGCTCAAATAACCGGTGATTTGTAGGATCCTCACTGCATGAAGTTCGACAGACATAAGATTAATATTATTAGTCATAGAAAACTGGCCTTTTATACCGGATATGGAGGACATCACAATAGATGGTGTTGTGAGGACTTACCTCAATTGAGGCTTTTTAGTGCTTCTTAGGCGAAATGGAGGGTCCCGACCACAATGAGGGACACCTTCATAAGAGAAAAATAGAAGCATTCGAATTCATGGTCTTCTTTCCTGTTTTCTTTTCCCCATATTACAAAATCTTTTAAAACCCGTTACTCGTCCATGGCGAGTGTCATCATTCACCAAGGGGCCCCCTCCTTTGTTGTTGTACTAAAAGGCATGTGTCAAAAATGAGGTGCTGAATCCATGTGGTGCATAAGCGGTAATTGCACATGGTATTTACTTTAATTAAATCGTCCCTGATTGTCAAGGGGTGTCATTTAATCATGTGTTGCTTCCATAGTACTGGGTTTCCCTGTAAAACCGGAAGGGATTTCACAACACACAAGGAGTGCCAGACACGGAGGTAGAACCCCCGTGCCAAGTCATCGAGGAAACGCCTCTTTTAAGGGAGAGTGCGATCAAGCACCTGTAACTTTTTTAGGTCTTGCTTAGTGGTGCAGCACATGCGCTGCTCGCTTTGCGAGGCATGCAGTATACATTAAGGGCGAGGGAAGACCCGCCCACTCCCCCACCCACTTTTTCATTGGCTTGTGGCCTTCTCCTTTCTAAATGCTGCCTTCTGATTGGTTTACAGGCTGCTAGTCCCGCTTATGATGGCCATGTCTCCTTCCACGGCTATTGGCCCCTTTACTGCATGTTTTCTGAGCACTACTTTGGTCCATTGTCACCCTTCCCGCTGTCCGTGCCTTCTCTCCCGCCCCCCACTCCCATTGTTCGTACCTTAATCCCTCCCACCCGCAATCCGCACTCCAGTTTGCAATGCAATAGGTCTCACGTAAATGCGAGTCCTCTTGCATTGCAAATGCTTGTTGCTACTGTTAGTACAGTTATTCAGCGAACGCAACTAGTTGGGCCGAATTAAGTAAACCAAGTGGCCATGTTTGAAAGTGACATTCCAACTATAATTATGACGACATGGCATATTTATTGCTTACGTTTATACTAAAAATAGAAAAGTACATCTAATAAGTAGTAGTTTAAATGCATTCAGCCTCTTTCTCCCCGTTCAGCCAGTCAGAGGGTAGCGCTGCCCGATTTGGTGACGTCAACGTGCAGGGCGTGGTCCTTGTTGTTGGTACTTGTACTTCACGGCATAACCAAACAACATGGCTGGCGATGAAAAGCTGCCTTCTGGGTGGGAAAAGCGTATGAGTCTCAGTTCAGGTGAGGGAAGTAACAGTGTGATGCTGCTTCACCCGAGAAATGCTAAGTATGATGCAAGCACGAGGTGTAACTGCACCTTCTGTGCATGCATAGGTTCTTTCATCTTGAAGTCGTGCGTTCTGCCGCAGAAGAGAACCTATGACTGTCCATTGTGGGCAGGACTCTCGGCCATGCATCCTTTCCTGGGGTGGTGTGTTCTATGCATTTATGTGTGTATTTTATGTTGCTATCGCGTATGTGATTTCCCTAGTAGAGTGCAGCGAAAGTGCTGATAATTTGGTCACGTTTTGCTGTGAAGTCAAGAATGTTTGTCTGATGTATTAAGGCCCTTATGCCTATTGCGTATGAATCTTGCCCACCAAGGAACACGTGATGCTTTGTAATAATTGCTGGAGCGTAGGTAATGGCACACCTTTTTAAAAAAGTGCATTGAAAGACATTCTGCTGCACTAGGTCTTAGAGCAAAAGAACACAGCAGGACCGTCTTTGGCTACTCCATATATTCTATTTGAGCGCAGTTCAGGGCATGTTGTATCACCCTTCTTCCTCTTTTCAGATGCATTTAGAGCACCCTGGAGTGACTACTTAATCGTGGGGGCCGGGGATAAAAGGGACCTCTTTCTGCTCCCCACTGACCTACATAGTGAGCACTCGCTTACTTAAGAGAACCCTTTCAAGACTTAAAAGTAGATACTACTTCACTAATATATGGATGGAAAAAATGTGGCATTTGTAGAGACATTTGAGTCCAGTGATGGCGTTTGATGCCTGGAGAGTGTCCCCTAAACATGGTGCAAATACATGTCCGTTTGTCTTATGCATGTAGTTAGAAGCAAATTAATGCGAACATAGGCGTGCACGTGGTAATAAATACATAACTGTCACTCTTTTTGACCTGAGAAGTTATTGGGTCTTGTATTTATGCAAATCCAGGTCTTTATTTTTTCCCCTCTGATTTCCCAATGTACATTGGTGCAGCTTGCCAGTGGAAGGCATAAGGTAAATTGTTGGAACTTTGACGCTATGCCACATCTCCGCCCTATGTTCTTGGCATGGTTTTCAAGGTCTGAGGTCATTAATGCTAGTATGTTTCCTAGGAGGTTGCTTAATGCAATGTGTGTATTTAAGAACAATACTTTTATGTTGGGATGTTTTATGTTCTATGAGTTTTTACAGAGTCCCTTGGGCACATAGTGAACTACGATTTTGTAGAGAAAAAATTTAGACCACAACATGGAAGGGCAGAATCGACAGGGTCCAATCACAATGGCTCCGTTTTTGTTTTACCTAAAAAGCATGTTTACACACAGGACTGTGGTGCTGCATAAAATAAACTTTTAAAGACAAATGAAGGCCTGGCTCTGTTGCAGTTGATGGCAGCCCTTCATCTGTGGCTTATAGAGTAAATAGAATAGAATAGAATATGCTCTTATATAGCGCATGGCTACCCGGAGGCATCCCAGCGCTGCGGAACGTGCAGTAAGGAGCAGATGGAATTTTATGGGAAAAGTCATGTCTTCAGTTGCCTGCGGAATGAGAGGTGGTTGGTTTCCTGACGGATGGGAGGAGGCAAGGAGTTCCAAAGCCTGGATGCGTTGTAGGAGAAAAGGCACCCTCCTGTGCAGGACTTCCTGATTCTGGGGACATCAGCCAGATGTAGCTCATTAGAGCGAAGACTCCTGATTTCTTTATAGGGTTTGATAAGGTTGTCAAGGATAGAACGGCCTTTGCCCTGTAAATTATTGTGTGCGATGCCAAGAGCTTTAAAGTGTATTCGATCTTGCATTTGGAGCCTGTAAGGAGACATTGCAGCCGAGTTCTGGACTACCTGAAGATTGTGGATAACTGAGGTGGGGGCTCCTAAATAAAGGGCATTTCCATAATCCAATCTCGATAAAATGAGCGCTTGGATTAGAATTACAACGCTCAAGTGCCTCTACTATATTTAATGAATTTCAAAAATAATTATGTAGTTTCTCCTCAAAAGCACCTATTTAAAATGTACTAAAACTAGGCTACAACTAACAGAAAGCGATTTGGCTCCAAAATTAGGTGAATTTTCAATGATGTTTAGTTTTTCACAAAGACAATTCTATATTTGAGGACAGGTGGGAATTTTAATGGAAAAACACACTTCATATTTGTGCTGTGTCCCTCAAATTAATAATGTGGCATAGCGCCTCACCAACACTCCTAGTGTGGGCAAGATGTTTCTATCTCCAAGTTTTACGATTACAGAACTACAGAAGGCCGCCATGACCTTTAGATCGCTGCAGATATCAGTGGCGAGTGACAACTCAGTTACAGTGACTTCACCCGTTCTGCACCGTACTGCTCCCAGTGCAATCTACAGCAAATCTGTGGCTGTAAAAACAAGTATATGCACATAAAATAAGCATCATTAGTGTTTACTGAGTTGTAGCGCTAGTGTCCACCAAGGTGCATAAACTTGGACATTTACCAACGATGGGACAAAATAGACCTCCTGAAAAATTACTTGTATACATGCACCTACACATTTTAGAGCGCATATACCTGAAATGGCCCTGTCTGTCAGTTGACAACACACCAGGACCAGCGCCTGTGCTAACACACTGGGTATGAGCTGACAACTGTTTTTAATGGCACCTGACTGAGGCTCTTGTTTAGTGTATCCATCCTTCTAGTTTACCTTCGCTGTCTTTTCTTTATTACTGTGTGCAATACATCTGATTATTGTGTCATTTGCAGTCGTCTCTTGGAGGTGGTTAGTGCCTTGAAATCCTACATCACACAAGGTACAATGGCATAGCGTATCCCTTGCAGCTGGCACCGCTGAGTTTTATGCGGAAATTTCATGTCGGGCAGAGCTGCGACTAATGCCTCTTCGGGATAGTGTAATTTTTACTTTTCTGACTTATAATTCACACAATATATGTATATAAATATCACGATATTACCAGCTGTGTAAATCATTCTACTAATTTCAATTGGCAGACAGTAGATACAGAACAACATCTGTCATAATAAATATGTGCAACGCTTCAGCTGAGTACATTAAAAATATTACTAGTAGCTCAGTGTTCTACGAGAAATTCACAAGGAAACACACATTTATTAGCTTAGATATTTTAATTAAAACCGTGTTTGTCTTTTTTACCATTTACTCCATGTGCAGGCATTTTACATCTAAAAGGCCTCTGGTATGCTGGGCATGTGACAAGGGACCCTCTTACATTAACATCATTATCCTTATCAATATCCTTTCACTTGCAAGTTGATTCCTGTCAAGCAGTGGGGTTTGTAAAATGGGATCGCTCATTGGGGAAGGAGAAATACACTTTGGCAAACACTCTTGCTAATTTTATAGGTGTATTTCAGCAGTTCATCATTCGTAGTCGGACCCATCATGTATAAATATGTTTTGCAAGTGCAAAAGAGTATTGTTCAAGGCATATGAGCTGCAGATAGTGCACTTTGCATTAGATCGCCATCTGGTGTTGGGCTCGGATGCTTGCACCTTGTTATTGTCTTGGAAGAAGTCTTCGTAGTCATGAGATAGGTGACTCCTCCCTTGGACGATAGTTCGCATGGATATCGACTCCATCCTTAGATTGTTTTTTTCCGCCATTGGGTTCGGATGCAACTATTCGCGCACCGATTCAAAAACTTTGTTTTATAACTTTTTCGACGCACAAAACATCTATAACTCATACAAATCCTATTCTAGCATCGACGGGACCTTCTTCTATTCGATTCCGGTCGTCGACCCGGGCCGTCGGGCCTATTGACGCTGTTGGGCCTACGTTTCATGGAAAGAACGCCGTTCAAGAAATGCCCCCAGTGTGGAGCAAAATTCACACTCAGTGACCATCATAAGGTCTGTAACCTGTGTCCCTCGCCAGAACACGACGAATCCAGCTGCCAAGCCTGCGCCTCTTTTTGATCGAAGAAGCCCATCCGTGATCGTCGGGCTCAACGACACTTCATGGCGCAGAGATCAGCTCCGGAAACAGTGGACATCTTCGATGAAGGCCCAAATGTCCCAGAAGAAGATTTCGAAGAACTCTAAATCGTGTCGGAGGCAGAGGACTCAGATGACCCCATCACTCCTGGTCAACGAGTGAGTACTACTTCCCCTGCCCCAACCCACCATCACAGCAAAAGGCACTGGTCAAGACTTCGCCTGCTGGCCCCAGTCACGACCGAAAACATGCTTCAGAAGCCCCGTCTTCGAGCCCGGCTCCGAAGAAAAAATATAAGCTTTCCAGTAGGTCGGTGCCGAGCAAACTACATTTGATAGTCCCTCAGGTACCTTCGATACTGAAGCCAAAAGGACACTCGGCTCCGGAATCGGTTTCGATTCCGTCTGCGCCGAAAGACAAACCGTCCCCGAACACATCCAGGCCTATTGATAAAATGGCTTCGAACACTTCCAAGCCTAAACATCACGATCCCGCTCCGAAACCCAAGTCTTCTGAACCGAAAAAACAATGCCAAAGGATTCTAGCAAGTCTCCTAAGGCCAAAGAACCCAAAAATAAACCACGCTTGGAACCGAAAAAAATGGCGCTGAAAACGGTTATCTAAGAAGAGGAACTGTTTCATCCGAATCCTGTTGACCCCAAACAGAAGAAAACCGCATTGATCCCAACACAGGACATGTCATAGCTGTGCCATCCAACAGCAAGAACTCACATACTCCTGTAAAGAAGAAGGACTGCGCCACTTCACCCATGCCTCTTTCCTCTCCTGTCCATCCTTCTAATCCACTTCCTCTCCCTAAACCAGTTACACCACAGCCTGTAACTTCTCCACCACATACACCACCACAAAATGATGATGATGTTAATTTAGGGGAGGGGGCGACCCTATGGACCCGTTCACAGAACCACAGCCTATACCACAGAATGACTGGGACTTTTAACGACCCAATAGACCCAATAAACCTCCCAAGGGCACAGCCATACCCAACAAAACCATCTCCACCTGACGACGGTATTGGTTTTGGCCAACTCATTAATAGGGCTGCGGTTTTCCATGGTGTGACTATGCACTCAGACACACCAGAGGAGGATTTCCTTTTAGACACGTTTGAACAGTCCCAAAGATCAGTACAAATTTTACCGATGATCAAAGGGGTCATTAAACATGCCCCTGAAGTATTCAAAGATCTGGTAAGAGCCAGGATTTTAAATCCTAGAATTGATAAAAAATATAGAACTGCCCCAGAAGACCCACTCTATATCTTAGAACAACTGCCTCTAGACTCACTAGTAGTGTCCAATGCTAGCAAGTGTGCTAATTCACAGACATCCGGGGATGCACCACCCCCAGATAAATAATCCAAACTGCTAGAAGCATCAGGCAAAAGGGTAGCTGCGCAAGCGGCCAATCACTGGCGCATAGCTAATACTCAGGCACTACTGGCTAGATATGATAGGGCTCTCTACGACCAATTAGAGACCCTACTGCAGCATTTGCCAGACCAATATAAAGCCCAAGCAAATAACCTCATTCAAGAGGGGAAATTGATAACAAATGCCTCAATTAAATGTGCACTTGACGCAGAAGACACTGCTTCAAGATCCATTAACACCAGTGTACTGCTCAGATGACATGCCTGGCTACGCATTTCAGGCTTTAAGCAAGAAGTCGAGACAACAATTTAAATCAGCCGTTCAATCAAGAACACCTTTCTGGGCCGGCTGTGGACACAACTCTTGAAAAATTGAACAAAGACACAGAGACTGCAAAGTCCATGGGAGCCTTACAGTCTCCACAAACACGTGGTTCCTTTCACCGCTCCTTTTATAGAGGAGCCTCTAAAAACATCAGTACAGACACTTCATCGTCATTTAAAACTACCACTCAAACATCCCCAAACAGAGGATATTTTAGAGGAAGTTACAGAGGGAATAATTACAAAGGAAGAGGACGAGGTAACAATAACACTCGCACCTCCACTCCCCCCAGGCCATTCCACTCCAGTCAGGGGAAGATTATCACAGTTCCTACCTGTCTGGAATTCCATCACAACAGACAAGTGGGTAAGACAGATTATCCAATATGGTTACTGCCTCGAACTTACAGCTACCCCCCCTACCTCGAACTTACAGCTACCCCCCCCCCCTCCCAAACATACCACCCAAGCACCATCCCATGTCCACAGAACATCTTACACTATTAAAACAAGAAGTTCTCTCCCTGCTTCAAAAGCAAGCTATAGAGCCAGTACCCTTGCTCCATCAGGGTACAGGAGTCTACTTCCTGGATTTCTTAATCCCCAAAAATGATGGGACTCTAAGACCAATACTCAATCTTAGACCCCTCAATCTGTACATACACTCTGATCACTTTCACATGATAACCCTCCAACAAGGAGCCTTCCTTGCCACACTAGATCTCAAGGACGCATACTTCCACATTTCCATACATCCTTCTCACAGGCAGTATCTAAGGTTTGTGGTGGACGGACAACATTATCAGTTCAAAGTCCTTCCATTCGGGGTAACCACTGCACCCAGAGTGTATACCAAATGCCTAGCAGTAGTAGCAGACCACTTCCGAAGGCAACACATTCATGTCTTCCCATCTCTAGACGACTGGCTAATAAAAGCCAGATCATCCGACCAGTGTGCTCAACACACTCATCAAACCATACAAACACTCCACGACTTGGGATTCACAATCAACTACACCAAGTCGCACCTTCAGCCCGCTCAGATACAGCAATATCTAGGGGCCACAATAAACACTTCTACGGCTCTAGCATATCCCAATCCAACCAGGATATCCAGTATACAGACTCTCATTGCCAAATTTCCGACACAACACTCTCTCCCAGCCAGAGTGTTCATGCAACTAATATTCATGATGGCATCTTGCATCTTTATTGTACCCTCTGCAAGACTTCAAATGCGTCCCTTATAGGAATGTCTAGCACATCAGTGGAATCAGGCTCACGGACAACTTACAGATCTGGTGTTGGTGGACAGCCGCACACACCGCTCTCTGCAATGGTGGAACACAACAAACTTATCCAAGGGGCGACCGTTCATCGAGCCAGTTCTACAGATAGTTCAAACTACGCACGCATCACTCACAGGATGGGGAGCCCATCTCCTCAATCACACCACTCAAGGCAAATGGACCACTCAACAGAAAGTGCTCCATAGCAATCATCTGGAACTATCAGCAATATTCCTAGCTCTAAAATCATTCCAACTCCATGTACAAAACAAGGCTGTCCTCATCCGACGGACAACATGACAGCCATGTATTACATACAAAAACAAGGAGGCACATATTCTCTGCAGCTGTCCCAGCTCGCACAGAACATTTGGAGGTGGGCCATTCCGCAAAACATATACCTCCCTGCAGAACATCTTCCACGAGTTTACAATCAGATTGCGGATCTGTTAAGTCGACAGACACAACAGATTCACAAATGGGAACTACATCCACAAGTTCTTCTACCATTTTTCCAAATGTGGGGCCAAGCAGACATAGATCTGTTTGCCACACACAAAAACGCGAAATGCCCAACCTTCGCCGCCACGTTTCCACACCCGCTATCCAAGGGCACTGCAATATGAGGTCAGGCAGATTTGCATACGCTTTTCCGTCACTCCCACTGATTCCATTAGTGGTACGCAAGCTCCGACAACAGTCTCTAAAGTTGATCTTAGTAGCTCCCACATGGGCACGTCAACTGTGGTTCACCACACTGTTGGAACTCTCACTAGTCCCTCACCAGAAACTACGCCTCTCTCCATCACTACTAAGGCAGAACCGTGGAGAAATAAGGCACCCGATCCAACTTAGTTGAATCTAGCAATCAGGCTCCTAAAGTCCTAGAGTTCGGTTACCTTAACCTTCCGCCGGACTGTATGAACATCATTAAAGAAGCCAGGCGACCTACAACCAGAGCTTGCTATGCAGCAAAATGGAAGAGATTTGCCATTTACTGCACTAACAAGCATATCGATCCACTGGATGTGTCCATCCAGAACATCATTTTCTATTTACTAAATTTGCAAATATGTAATTTGGCATACTCATCCATACGTCTACATCTAGCAGCACTTGCCGCTTACTTACAAAACAGACAACACTTGTCACTTTTTAGAGTCCCAGCAATTAAACCCTTTATGGAAGTCCTTAAAAGAATCATTCCTCCTAGATTGCCACCCTCTCCGGTGTGGAATCTCAATATTGTTCTTACTAGGCTCATGGGACCCCCATTTGAACCTTTACATAAATGTGAACTTCAGTTCCTCACATGGAAAGTAGCTTTCCTTATCGCAATCACCTTTCATAGAAGAGTAAGTGAGATCCAGGCCTTAACCATACAAGAGCCCTTCTTACAAATACATTGTAACAAGGTAGTTCTCAGAACAAATCCAACATTCCTTCCTAAAGTCCTCTCTGCTTTTCATCTTAACCAATTGGTAGAATTACCAGTGCTTTTTCAAAACCCAGAATCCGTAGCAGAGAGAGCTCTTGACACGCTAGACGTCAAAAGAGCTCTACTTTATTAAATTGACAGGACTAAAACCTTTTGAAAAATAAAACAATTGTTTGTAACTTTCTCTCCACCGCATAAAGGTAATCCTATCTCTAAAGCTGGGATTGCAAGGGAAATTGTTAAATGTATACAAATATGCTACCAAAAAGCCAAACGCACATTAACAGTTCCGCCTAGGGCGTATTCAACACCCAAACTAGGGGCTTCTATGACATTCTTAGGGAACATTCTCCTAGAATCTGTAAGGCAACAACATGGTCTACAACACACACCTTCACAAAACACTATTGTGTTGATGTACAAGCCAAGCAACAAGCTTCTGTGGGCCAAGCTGTTCTTAAAACACTTTTTCAAACTACTGCACCCGATACAGGTGACCATTGCTAGGGGAGATACTGCTGTACAGTCTATGCAAAGTGTACTCTCTGCAGCTCATATGCCTCAAACGGAAAATGCTACTTACCAGTATGTTTCTGTTCTTGGCATGTAGAGCTGCAGAGTAGTGCACGCCCACCCCCCTCCCCGGGACCTGTATCTGTTCCAGTAATATCTTACTTAGATATACTCACATGGACACCTTTTTCTTTTCTACTAACTCCATAATTTCCCATCATGGTGAAAAACAATCTAAGGATGGAGTCGATGCCCATGCGCACTATCGTCCAAGGGAGTAGCCACCTATCTCTTGACTACAAAAACTTCTTCCAAGACAACAACAAGGTGCAACCATCCGAGCCCAACACCAGATGGCGATCTAATCCACAGTGTACTACTCTGCAGCTCTACATGCCAAGAACAGATGCATACTGGTAAGTAGCATTTTCCTTGTTATCTGCTAAATCACTTTTACTAGTTGGGAAAGCTTTTCCGACTTGTCAAAGGGTTAATGCTTCTTATTTCGAATCGCAAATAAAAAGGGGTGCCCGTATTTCTGCCATTCGGTTGCTTAGTGTAAAATTGTACTGTATTTTGTATTTCATTCCTTTGTTTTCCTTCTGCTTGTATTGTTGCCCCCCCTGTGCTGTTTTCCCCTGCGCCCACCCGCCCCGCTCCCCGCCACCGGGAGTGTGGACACGCCCCCTTCTTTCTGTGCCCTCCCCGCTCCCGCCTCCCAGCTGCTCCTCCCACCCTGCACTTGGCCATAAATGGCGACCGTGCGGCACAGGTGAGTGTGACCTATTCGTAGGACACCCCCGCGCCGCACGGCCACCAGCTGTCGCGTGTGCCCCCCGCCTGCCGCTGCTCTCAGCCTCGCTGAGCCTTCCCTCCTTCTGGCCACGCCCCCCGCAGCCGCTCGTTGTTGTCCCGTATTTCTGCCATTCGGTTGTTTAGTGTAAAATTGTACTGTATTTTGTATTTCATTCCTTTGTTTTCCTTCTGCTTGTATTGTTGCCCCCCCTGTGCTGTTTTCCCCTGCGCCCACCCGCCCCGTTCCCCGCTTCCCGCCGCCAGGAGTGTGGACACGCCCCCTTCCTTCTGTGCCCTCCCCGCTCCCGCCTCCCAGCTGCTCCTCCCTCCCTGCACTTCGCCATAAATGGTGACCGTGCGCCCGCGCAGCGGGCGCGCCGATTGAGCGCCGAAGGTGCGCCAAAGGTAAGCCCGTCTGCGCCCGTCCGTGCCTGGACCGCGCCCAGTGCCAGGACCCCTGGCCCCCGCCGACACCAGCCCACCCGCCGGACCTACGACGCCACCGTACTCTACGCACTCCACGCCGGTCGAATCCCGGGCTGCTATCGAGCCACCCCGAGACGCACCCACGGACCCTTCTGCTGCCACTCCTGCAAGTTCACCTGCATTCGGACCTGCACTACACCAGCACCGACCAAGCCGAGCACCAGCAGCAACCACCTCAAGTGCATCCTGCTCAACACCCGCTCCATCCACAGACACGCCGTCGAGCTCTGGAACCTGCTCGACACCACAGCCCCAGACGTCGCCTTCCTCACGGAAACCTGGATGAACGCCTCCTCAGCGCCTGACATCGCCATCGCCATCCCGGATGGCTACAAGATCATCCGGAGGGACCGCGTCAACCAGACAGGAGGAGGCATCGCCATCATCCACAGGAACACCATCCGCATCACGACCAACACGGACGACACCCTCGCACCCGCCGAATACCTGCACTTCCAGATCCACGTCAACCTCAAGACCACCCTCAGAGGCACCCTCATCTACAGACCCCCGGGACCACGCACACAATTCAGCGAAGACATCGCTGACTTCATCAGCCCGCACGCCCTCCTCCCCACTGACTACATCCTCCTCGGGGACCTCAACTTCCACCTGGAGAACAACAACGACCGCAACACCACCACCCTGCTGGACAACCTCGCCAACCTCCGTCTCAAGCAGCTGGTGTCCACCCCCACCCACTACGCCGGACACACACTCGACCCCATGTTCTCATCCAGCAAGGACATCACCTTCAGCCACGCCACCGGACTCCACTGGACGGACCACAGCTGCGTCCACTTCAGCTTCAGAAGGACCACGATCCACCACCACCAGCAACAGGTTGCACGCAGAAACTAGAACAAGATCACAGCCGACCAGCTCGCGACTTCCCTGAGCATGAACCCTCCCACCAGCACAACGAACCCAAGCCAGGCGGCCACCAACCTCGCGAAGTGGATCAGCAATTACGCAGACAACCTCGCCCCTCTGAAGACCCCGCCTAGCAGACCCAGCAGCAAGGAAGCCCTATGGTTCACCGACGAACTCAAGAGCTCCAAGAAGACCTGCCGAGCACTCGAGAAAGCCTGGCGCAGAGACCCAACACCGAACAACATGACTGCCCTCAAGCTCGCCACCCAAAAACACCACCAACTGATCCACGCCACCAAGAAAACTGCATTCAAGGAACGACTGGACAACAACACACACAACAGCAAGGAACTCTTCAACATCGTCAAAGAGCTCTCCAACCCCAACGCCGGAAACGACATCACCCCTTCGCAAGACCTCTGCAACTCCCTCGCCTCCTACTTCCACAACAAGATCGCGGACATACACAACAGCTTCAGCACTCAACCGACGCACGCCACGACTGAACCACCGCCCCCCACCACCACCCTCCGCACCTGGACCCCGATCAGCACCGAAGACACCATCCGCACGATGAACTCCATCCACTCCGGATCTCCGACCGACCCCTGCCCTCACCACGTCTTCAACAAGGCCGACGCTGTCATCGCACCCCACCTGCGGGACATCATCAACACCTCCTTCGACACCGCTACCTTCCCGGAGAGCTGGAAGCACGCCGAACTCAGCGCTCTACTTAAGAAGCCATCAGCCGACCCCACCGACCTCAAGAACTACCGCCCCATCTCGCTGCTCCCATTTCCTGCAAAAGTCATCGAGAAGACAGTCAACAAGCAGCTGGCCGCCTTCCTCGAGACGAACGGATCCCTCGACCTCTCGCAGTCTGGCTTCCGGGCCAACCACAGCACTGAGACCGCCCTGATCGCAGCCACCGACGACATCCGAGCCCTGCTCGACAACAGAGAAACAGCGGCCCTCATCCTCCTAGACCTCTCCGCGGCCTTCGACACTGTCTGCCACCGTACCCTGTTTGCCCTGTTCCCATCATGCACTGGGACAGGAACAGACTAATTTGCATGTAGCCAGGTTCTGAGCTGGGATGGTGCAGTGAGCTAAAAAACGGTGATGGATCAAGCCCTGATCTTTGGACTGGGTAAGAGTGGTCTGCTTAATTCAGAGACTCTGTTCATCACCACCCCCTTTTCTGAATCATTTTGTCCACCATAAGCGTGGAAGGGTATACTCAGATGTGAGTCCCTTGCTCATTGCACCATCAGGATTCAAGCAAGCCGGGCCGACGACGGCTGCAATGCCAGAAACCGGTCCCCGGAAGCTTGTTTCCTTCCCAGTATAAGAATTGGCTTGGTAGTTTGGTTTGCCCTGTTCCCATCATGCACTGGGACAGGAACAGACTAATTTGCATGTAGCCAGGTTCTGAGCTGGGATGGTGCAGTGAGCTAAAAAACGTTGATGGATCAAGCCCTATCTTTGGACTGGGTAAGAGTGGTCTGCTTAATTCAGACACTCTGTTCATCACCACCCCCTTTTCTGAATCATTTTGTCCACTATAAGCGTGGAAGGGTATACTCAGATGTGAGTTCCTTGCTCATTGCACCATCAGGATTCAAGCAAGCCGGGCCGACGAGGGCTGAAATGCCAGAAACCGGTCCCCAGAAGCTTGTTTCCTTCCCAGTATAAGAATTGGCTTAGTAGTTTGGTTTGCCCTGTTCCCATCATGCACTGGGACAGGAACAGACTAATTTGCATGTAGCCAAGTTCTGAGCTGGGATGGTGCAGTGAGCTAAAAAACGGTGATGAATCAAGGCCTGATCTTTGGACTGGGTAAGAGTGGTCTGCTTAATTCAGACACTCTGTTCATCACCACCCCCTTTTCTGAACTGTACCCTAGTGCAGCGCCTCCGAACGTCGGAATCCAGGAGAAGGCACTGGAATGGATCATCTCGTTCCTCGCCGGAAGGACGCAGAGGGTCCGCCTCCCCCCGTTCAGATCAGAAGCCACCGAAGTCATCTGCGGCGTTCCTCAAGGCTCCTCGCTCAGCCCAACCCTCTTCAACGTCTACATGAGCCCCCTCGCAGCCAAAGCACGCCAACACAACCTCAACATCATCTCCTACGCCGACGACACCCAGCTGATCCTCTCCCTCACCAACGACCCCGCCACCGCCAGAGCCAACCTGCACGAAGGGATGACAGACGTAGCCAAGTGGATGATGAACAGCCGCCTGAAACTGAACTCGGACAAGACGGAAGTCCTCATCCTGGGATCTTCACCCTCCGCCTGGGACAACTCCTGGTGGCCCCCCGCCCTGGGCAGCACACCCAAACCAACAGACCACGCACGCAACCTGGGCTTCATCCTGGACTCCTCCCTCTCCATGACCAGACAAGTCAACGCCGTCTCCTCGTCATGCTTCAACATCCTGCGCATGCTACGTAAGATCTTCCGGTGGATCCCCACCGAGACCAGGAAGACGGTCACCCAGGCCCTCGTCACCAGCCGTCTGGACTACGGCAACTCCCTCTACGCCGGAACCACTGCCAAACTCCAGAAGAGACTCCAGCGGATTCAGAACGCCTCAGCACGACTCCTCCTGGACATCCCCCGTCGCAGCCTCGTCTCCGGACACCTGAGAGATCTGCACTGGCTCCCGGTCAACAAGAGAATCACCTTCCGTCTCCTCTCCCACTCACACAAAGCCCTACACAACCAAGGCCCAGGATACCTCAACAGCCGCCTCAACTTCTACGCTCCCACACGCCAGCTTCGATCGACCGGCCACGCCCTCGCCGCCGTCCCCTGCATCCGAAGAGCCACCACAGAAGGAAGGTCCTTCTCCTACCTGGCCGCCAAGACTTGGAACTCCCTCCCGACCCACCTCTGCCTGACCCAGGACCACCTTGCCTTCAGGAAGCAGCTCAAGACCTGGCTGTTCGAGCAGTAGCGGACCCCCCCTCCCCTAGCGCCTTGAGACCCTCCGGGTGAGTAGTGCGCTATATAAATGCTTTGATTGATTGATTGATTGATTGCAAATTGTCGCCCTCCTACTTCACAAACGTGCTGTGGTGCAGACGCTCGGAGAAAAAACTGCAGTCCAACCAGGAGCATGCACATTTCTCTCTAGGTAGATGGACCCTCCGCTCCGTGGTCAGCTGCTTCTAGCTCGTCTTAGACGTTCACACATCCTGCAGGGTTTGTGCACTCCTTCCCTCTCAGCAGGCAAGTTAGCTTCTAGGTTAAAGAACAGTATATGTTTCAACACCCAGGCTAATATGCTGCATTGTTAAATACATATGAGGTCCCAAAGGTGAGATCGATGCATTGCAAATGCTTGGTTTAGAATAGAGTGATTGCAGTCTTCCCGCAATCTAGCCCATCCCGATCCCCCTATTATTACAACCTGTTTTGTATCTCTTACGGCAGTGCCTCGTTGTGCCGTACTAATTATTCATGATGTGCCTCCATGCAGGGTGTGCCGAGATATAGCGGTAAAAGGAGTATACATAGTGCGTGGTGCTGTACATGAAATTACATGATTTGCTGCTGGGTTTGGTATGCCAGGAATTCGCAGATCAAGAAGTAAGCGCCATGTATAATATGGGTACAATGCGCGTAGTAGGCAGCAGTCCCCTCCCTTCGGAACTTACTTTAGCGATGGTCTAGGTAATGCCAACAAGGAGAGATCTCACTGCCTGAATAAATGTAGTTAAAGTGCTTATCGTCACTGATATATATATATACACACGTACAGAAAACTGATACTCCACAATATGAGACACAAAATTATCAAATCCGAGTTATCCAATTTTTTACATACATCACAGAAAGTGAAAATGTTTGAAGGTTAATACATGATGACGAAAACAATGAATAACGCGCTGCAGTTTTTATTTCCATCTGTTTCTCCCTGATTTAAATAATGTCAACAAGAAATTAATCTTGTCAAACGATTTGTACCAACTATTGCTTTCTAGTGATGAAATGACACTGAGTTGACACCTTTATGCCCACTATCCAGCCACCGTGGGTCTCTGTGTTATCAACTTTGTTGTTCAAAGGGGGTTCTTGTTTTATTTAAATGTCTATGTTGAGAATTTGTTGAACCTATATATTTTAGGACGTATGTGTATGTGTGGGTATGCACTGGTCTGTATGAACGATTGTGTTGTTGCTGTGTTGGTTGCGCCTGGGTTATTCATTGTTTTCGTCATCATCTATTAGCCTTCAAACATTTTCACTTTCTATGATGTATTTAATAAGTTTGGTAACTCTGATTTGATAATTTGGGGTCTTATATTGCGGAGTATCAGTTTCCTGTATGTATGTATTTATATATATTTAATTACCAATTTGGAGCCAGGGGTGAGAGTCTCTGCTGCTGTCCAAAACTCTTCCAGATCCAGCTTCCTAAATGCGGGCCTGATATGCAGAAGCCAGGATATGGACGCGAGTACCGGATAGAGCTAATACATTTTCACGGTTCGAGGGTGGGGGAGATCCAAATCCTAAACTGGTTCAACAGGGTCTGTGAGCTGTGCTTTCCAAGTGACTTCCTAAGTGCCAGGTCGAAGTACAGTGGAACCAGAGGAGTACTCTTTGGGAGCACAAATATCTGTTTGATAAAGTTGTGCTTTGTATGTGAAAGAATGTTACAATTTGCATTACCCCATATCTCTGCTCGATATACTGCTGCCCCCAAAGCATTTATATTGTAGTTCTCAATCGCTGGTACAACTTTCTTGGAAAGAATTTTGTTTTATATCTTTAACAATCGAGAAGAACATTGTATAAGCATGCAGTCAACTCTTTGGACCTGCTTGGATCAATCTCGGCTGGGTGTTAGCCTTAGAAAATCAAAGTTGGATACCTGTTCTATTGGGTCCGCGTTAACAACTAGTATGCATTTGCAAGTTTTAGCTCTAATAGGTTTAAAAAACAATTGTTTTCACGCTATGCGTTCTAATCCCTGCTCATTGCAAAAAATATTGAAATCATCTAGGAGTTGCTGTAGAGCTTTAAATGATTTGGAAATTAGGAGAGTGTCCTACGCAAAAAGCAAGGTGGGCATCACAGCCATCCCTGTCTAACACACACAAGTCACATTCATACATACCTCCTGGAGTTGTCCAGGCATTCCACAGTACTGGCCATGGATACGTCAATTTCTGAAGGGAGTGGGTGGGCATAATATTCCCCTGGCCCCCAGACTAGAACTGCAGAGAGTAAGGAATGCCTGGGAGGGTAACACTGGCTCCCAGTCCAGTCCAAAGTACCTTTATTTCAGATATACTCATAAAAGCAGAAAACAAACATCATTTATACATACAGAATTAAAAGGTTCCTTAACTGGATTGTACATATTTAAAAGAATTAAGTTAAAAAATTTGAATCTATCCGAGGCTTTCCCGATCCAGAGAGGCCCCACGCCAGGGTGACCCGCTCTCGCCACTCTTATTTGCACTGGTGATGGAGCCCCTGGCGTCACATATCCGTCAGGACCCTCTCATCCGGGGTTGGGCCTGGGATCCGAGCCAGGTCGACAAGATAGCACTCCATGGGGACGACGTTCTGCTTTACCTGGCGGACCCGGATTGTTCTGGCCTTAGATGCCTGGAGGTTCTCTCAGCGTTTAAACGGGTCTCAGGGCTCCGACTTAACCCGGCAAAATCAACCTTGGTCCCTCTACACCCCTCTCGGGCGTGTTTTGATTGGAGGCGGTAATTCCCCTCCGGAGGCAATCATTCAAATACCTGCGCTTATGGGTCACCCTCCTGCCTGAGCTCGAATGGGCCTTGAATGTTGCACCCCTGGTCGCGCGGATGAAGACAGACCTCAAGAACTGGCAGACCCTTCCCTCAACCCACTGGGCAGGAGTGCGCTTTTTAAAATGATGGTCCTCCCCCGCTTCCTTTACATCTTGCAGAACATCACCATCCACCTCCGGGAACTAGACGGCGCACTCACCCGGTTTCTGTGGGGGGGCCACGAGACTCATCGTGATCCACGACTGGTTTGCCGGTGGCTGGTCTGACCCAGCTTATCGGGTGGAGCTTAGAACAATGGAGTTCGCGCGGATCCAGGGGTTCTTATATGGCTTCAACTGCCACAGGATCTACCCTCAGTCACAAGGTCGGTGCTCATGGCCCGGCGTACCGCACTCCGCCATGTGCAATGGGATCGGAAGTTCACTAGACAAACACCGTTGAGGAGCAGGGCTTGGCTGCAGGAGGTCTCGTCCTTGCGGGGGTTCCACCGCTGGGACCTTGTGGGAATCTCGCTGCTGGGCGACGTGTGGGTGGAGGACCACATCAGATCCTTTGCTGACTCACTCCCAATTCTATAAATACCTTCAACTTAGACACGCTCTTCACGTACACACTCTATCTGCCACCTCTCTCCCAAAATTCAGCCCCCTGGAAGCTCAGGTGATGATGGGGAACCTGGGTAGGGGGTGTGTCTCATATTTACCGGTCACTAGTGAATAATGGCCCTGAATCCCTGGACCCTCTTCGGAGCGTTGGGAGGGGTGGGTGGGCCTCTTGGAAGAGGCGGACTGGGGCAACGCCCTTATGGCACCCAAAACCCTGAACACATCCTCTAGGCTGCACCTGGTCCAGCTTTACTACCTTCACGCGGCCTATTTAACCCCGGCGCGACTCTTCCGGGCCCGGCTGCGATCCACACCGGCATGTGCGCGCTGCGACTCTGCCCCAGCAGATTTCTACCACATGGTGTGGCAATGCCCGGCGCTGGCGCCGTTCTGGCAGGGGGTGGAACTTGAGCTCACGCGGGCCCTGGGTTGGGAGATCCCCCATGATCCACTGCACGTGCTGCTGGGAGTGTTCGACAGGCTTGATGGATCAAGGGTGGACAAGCGCTTCCTGGGAACGGCACTAGCAGTGGCAAAAAGAGACATAGCAGCGCTCTGGTCCCGGGCGGAGGTGCCAACCGTGCAGAGATGTAGGAGGGGGGTGGACTAGTGTGGTGTACAGGAGGAATCCCTCTTTGAAGCCCGAGGTTGCCCTGAACTATTCGGCAAGGTGTGGGGCAAATGGTTTGGTTTACTGCCAGCGTGAGGACTCCAGTCATATTGTACAATCGCATCGCATGGGGATTTCCACACCCACTCAGGAGGGCTCATCTTCACCATAATAGACTGTGCATGACGAAATGTGTTTTGACTGCAATGCTTGACTTGCTGCCAATGATTTTTAATGTCATATCAGCTATTTACACTGGATTAAAAGTTCATTTACAATAACAATAAAAACAACATTCTATTTAGTCAATCATACTATATGGCCAAACTAGATAAGTTAAAATTGCTATTCACCCGAAATTACCCAAAATTTGAGTTCTGCTATTGAAATGAATGGCAGAGTACTGGTGCGTATAAACCTTTCAGCTTCAGCACTCCTGTTTGTGCCCAGTAGTTTCCACATTGGGGTAAGCCAAACTCGCCTAGGGGTTGCATATACAGGACAGGCGAAGAGCAGATGGGCAACTGTTTCCTTGTGACTCCCACAAGCCGGGCAGTTGTTATTGCTTGTATCAGTCCACCTGGAGGTCAGTGACTTTAGAGGTAGTGATCCTGCACTAAGTTGAAAATAGAGCTTCCTATCCCTTGGCCTGGTGATAATATTCCAATAAAATTCGAGTCTGGGAGTACGTTTTGTTCCTAGAAAAATCCCCGCCATGGTAGATGAATCGGTGCTGCCCCAAACATTATAAGCAGCCTGTTCCCAATACTTCTTCTTTAAGATGTTTTTAGAGGGGAAAGAAGCTTTTACTGGGTTTTCCTATAGCATTTTCATACACAAGCGAACTAGGCTATTTCTAACACCCCTTAGCCAGCCAATTTTATGAAAGCCATCAGATTTTATTACAACAAGAAATCCTGCGGCATATGATGAGAGTTCAAGTGTCGTCCACAACCTGCGCCAATATAAAATAGGGCGCAGCTTGGCGACATCTGCAATAGCTTTCCTACCCAAATCATATCTGAGCGGCGTTAGGGGAGTGCTTTGTGGGAGATTAGTAACACTACGAAGGAACTTATTTTCAGAAAGAGTTAGTGGAGCAACTTTCTCAAAGCCCCATAGGTTTGCGCCATAGAGCCATAACAGCTTTTAATTCATAAACTTTGAGGGCAGGCCTGATTGGTTTTGTTAATGACCTTTTATGCTCCAAACTTAAGGCTCCTGTAGATTGTCTGTGTTTTAGAGCAGCTATATCTATGTGACAATCCTGCTTAAGGTCCTTCTCTAGGTGGATGCCCAAATAGGTGAAAGCATTGACCATTTCAAGTGTTGACCATTCATAAAAACTTTTCCTTTAAAAATTCGATGCGGGTTAAAAGCAATAAATTTTGTTTTTACCACATTAACTTCCAGGCCTCGAGCAGCACAAAAATCTTCAAAAATTACTAAAGCTCATTGGAGGCCACTAGGAGTTTTGGAGATAATTAATGTGTCATCCGCAAACATTAAAATCAGAATTTTTGCACCAGCTAGGGATGGGGCATCTGTGTTTACTGGCAACAATCGGTCCACTATTCCATTAATATTCAACCCCGCGTTCAACTGGGAATTGGGTGGTGACCCTGCCCTGCCCACCCCATTGGATTTTAGCATAATTTGCTTCATGCAGCCTCATTACCAAAGTTAAAATCTCATCAGAAAGACTTAGTTCCATCAATGTCACACATAAATGGGAACGGGGAACAAGGTCAAAAGCTGCACGTAGATCAACAAAGGCAGCATAAAGGCTGCCTTTGCCCAATGTCACAGTCTTCCAATAAATAAGAATAAAATGGAAGACTTGATCGATGGTACTAATATATTTGCGAAAACCCTCTTGGAAGGGGGACAGTATACTACTCTCCTCAATCCAGTCTAAAATTTTACTCAGGATCATCCTCCCAACTACCTTTTGAATCGTATCTATCAGACTGATAGGTCTGTAGTTCCCCGGTTGAGTTTTATCGCCTTTTTTGTATACTGCAATTATCACTGCCCCTTTCCAGGAGACCGGGATCAGGGCGTCCTGGGCCGTTGCATGTGCCATCAACAGAATGGATCTGCCCCATCGTGCCTTATCGTGGAGAAAGTTGGAACCCAAAGGAGATAGGTCTATGAAAATGTGGTAAAGGCTAGACCCTTGTTAAGTATAAAGCACACAAATTGCCTAAACCACACTTACTTAAACGAAAAATTGTTTTTAGGTTAGAAAAATATTTATTACATTCCAACCTGGCATGCTTATTCAATGCCAATTATTTTTAACTTTTGAAATATATTTTTTACTTCGATAGGCAAAAATGAAACGGACTGTACATTAAATATTTACATCACTATACAATTGGTTTGATACACATAGAAACAAACAATGTCAAAATAATTTGTAAATCATCAAACATCCTACAAAGAAATTAATACATAACAAAGCACCAATATCATATACATATAGAGTCAATGATTGAAAAAATCGAAAGAATGGGGAATATAGTCAACTGAATGACTCAAAATTGATAATGTCTGGACTGGCTAATCCTAATGTTTTGTTAATAATGCTCTATACCACCAAAACTGCAGACGCGTTTCGAGACCAGGACAAGCGTCCCTGGGCTCTCATCAGGCTTTTATTCTTTGTGTCTGAAAGATGCAAAGAAAAAAGCGTTTTACTATTTTGATGGACTGAAAGCCTCTGTTCTAAAATTGCATACACTACTAGTTTGTACATGGATAGAATCTACATACCAGGCTCTTTTTATGGGGCGGAGAAGGCTTGTGGGACTTGTTATCAGAATGCGGAGAACCGAGGGGATCAATCGTTTTCTATGGGCAGGCAATTTTGTCTGAAAAAATCAGGGTATGAGGTATTTTTGCCCTAAAAGAATGATGGACAGGTGCACAACATTTTGAGCACAAGCAAACAGTACAAAGCTCATGGCATAGTGGCAGAACCGATAGCCAGATTTTATTGTTTTATAGTGTTTTTTTAATTTGGCATAAATTACATTTTCTTTGCCACTTACCACTCATTTTCCTACTTACTCTACATTTATTGTGAAGTGATACCAAAAAACAGTATCCAGTATGGCCTGAATGTTATCATTTGTAAGGCTATGGCAATGAGTAAGTCCACAAATTTACCCATTTTGCGATTGCCAGTCCAAATTTGAGAAACTACCCCCAAAAATATGTTGGCTGTGAAAAGAAGGTGATGGAACAAATTGTTGAAATTGTATTCTATACGTCATACCAAAAAGTGTTAGTTGATGGGAGGTTAAAAACATATGCATGAAAATGCCTGTTGCTGTTCTACAAGACCTGCATTTATTATCAATGTTTCGATTTGTATTTATGAAAGGAAATAGGGGTTAAAAATAAGCTATTTTGAAATTAATACGAGGTTTGTCTATTACTTGCAATGCAGAAAGTACGATGGATTTCAGACCAAACTAAATGCCAGGTTTGTAGTGAAAAGGAACAGTGTAAATCTGATTCCCGGTGTACTTGAATTTTAGATTTGGAATGAGTAGGTGGTATGGATTCAAATTGTTTGTGTGTATATATAAGGCGCCTTGACAGCAAGGGAAAGGTTAAGTGTCTAGTAAGATATACTTGGAGTGGAAGATTGTGCATGTGTAAGAGTAGACCTATATTGTGTACAAATCTTCTTGAGCAATTCATATTTAAGAGTGGAAGTGGTAGAGAGACCGTACCTAGGATGTATTTCAAATGAGGATAGAAAAAACATCCCTGCATTAACTGTTTAACCTGGATGATATTTTTCCTCACCCTGTCCTTCTCAAAAATGATCCATTTTGACAGTTTAATTTGTTTATTGTACCAAATGGAGCATTTTAGAAAAGCCTGCAGTGGAGAGACAGACCAGGCAATATTGGGACGTGCCAGGTGTATTGAGTTCTTAAGGGAGAAGAAAAAGACCTAGGGGTGTGAAATGTGAGCCATAGAATGGAATGAAAAGGGCAACTCCTTGAATCTTCCAATTTACACCGAACAGTCAAAGGAGTATCCTTATCCCTATCTAAATGAGGCAAGATTGTTTTACAAAACAAAAGTGGAATTATACATCTGGAAATTAGGGAAATCTTTTGGTTTACTCAATGAATGCAACAAAATATGTGCTCTCCACCCATTCCACACAAATTTACCAAGCACATTTTTAAGAGATTCTAAAATATTCTGAGGGAGCTTCACTCGAAGCATAGTTAAATAGGAATTTATGACAGGTAACATAATTTGGGTTGTATCTACTCTGCCTCATCAGGATAAATACAAAGGTGACCACTTATCTGAAATACCAAAGATTTTACGATGAGCATCCACTAAGTTAATCTGAGGGTCATCAGTTATAGCAATGGAGTTTGTTATCCCTAATACAGTTAGAATTCCAGTTGAAACCAGTGCCTGCAAACATTTCCCTTAGAGGTTATTTGTTTAGAGGAAGAACTGACCACTTATCAATATTTAAATTGTACCTGGATAAAATGGAATAAGTTGTTAAAAGATTAACAAAGGCAGGAATGGGAAGTTAGTGGATCCAAAAAATAAAAAATCAACATCATCTACATAGGCAATAATTGTAACGTATGTGTCTTTATGCTTAAAGCCAAGACAGGAATATGTCTGATGAAGATTCTCAAGAAAGGGTTCCAGTTACAGTATGAACAGTAAAGGTGATAAAGGGCATCCTAAGTAATGAAAATATGAAGATTGAAGTCCGTTAACATAAATGGATGTTTTAGGTGAGGAGTAAAGGAGGCTGATATGTCTTAGTATTCCCGGACCAAAGCCTTGCCATTTCAATGCAAGCATCATGAAGCTCCAATTGACGTGGTCAAAAGCCTTTTCTGCATCTGTGACAGCCACTACAAGTGTATTACCCTCTGATGTCAGATGTAAAATGTCCAAAAAAGCTCTGGAAAATTTGCCATATATCTGCCCCTCA
The DNA here is from genome assembly GCF_964263255.1 of Lissotriton vulgaris. NCBI lineage: Eukaryota > Metazoa > Chordata > Amphibia > Caudata > Salamandridae > Lissotriton > Lissotriton vulgaris. The sequence continues at coordinate 1,159,083,159 of NC_141685.1, forward strand.
CAAAGCCTGACTGTACTGTTCTGATGAAATCTGAAATAAAACTATACATAGGGGCAAACATTTTGCAAATATCTTACAATCTGAATTGATCAGGGAAATGGGCCTGTACTTATCGCAAGACGATAGTTCTTTGTCTTTTTAGAGAATTAAGCAAATCGTAGCTTCTAAAAGAGTACCATATACCTCATTCTTGGAAATGAAATATTGAAATAAACATAATAAATGTGGTAACAGAATATGAGAAAAGCATGAGTAGAATTCAGCTGATAACCCATCTGGACAAGGGGTTTTGTCTTGTTGTAATTTAGCAAGAGTGTCTTTATTTTAGAAATAGAAATAGAGATCTTGTCATCTAATGAGGAAAGATCAACCCACTTATCTTGGTGTTTTCGAAGATAGTCAAAGAAAGTGTTTACAGCATCATCAGAAGGGGATTTTTCTGCTGTACATAAGGTTTGATAAAACTCTTCAAAGCACTTCAGAATTTCAACATCCCCAAAGTACATTTTTGTGACTTGACCTTCAAGTAGTTGGCAAGCATTATGCCAGCTTTATTGTGGCTGCCATAATATTTAACATTACTTTTTAACAGTACACTGGATGTGTCTTTAACTGATCTTTTATTAGAGTCTAACTTGGCCTGAATAAGGCTTTTCAATACAGTGTCAGACTTGGATGCAAAATATTCATGCTCGTGTTTTTTAATGAAGGTAACTAAAATTGAGGATTCCGTGAGGGCTTTCTTCATTTTGGTTGCAACATAATCACTAATATAACCCCTAGCTGTTGCCTTAAATGAATCCCAAAGTATTTTGGATTGAGAAGGATAGTGGAGGGATAGTGGAGGGATAGAAGAGGGAAAAAGGTTTGCATTTATATAGCTCTTGCTACCCCGGATGGGGTGTTGTAGCGCCTTTTCAGGGAGTAGCATGCTACTTCGGAACCCCTAAAGGATTAGTGGTGAATTAGTATACTGAAAATATGAAAGTAATTTGAGTGGTGTATATGTTAGTCAGATGACTTGGATTGGGAAAGATAGAGAAGGGAAAAAAGGTTTGCATTTATATAGCGCTTGCTACCTCTGATGGTGGGTTGAAGTGTTTTTTTGGCGAGTAGCTCGCTTCTCTGGGACCCATACAGTGTTACTGCTGAATTAGTTTAGTGAAATATGAAAACAATTTGAGTAGTGGGTATGTAAGACAGTTATTTAGATTGAGAAGGATAGCGAAGGGGTAAAAGAAATATATAGATGGCTGCTTGACCATGGGAATATGATGAATGTAGCATGTGCTGAATTCTGTCAATTTTTCAAGAAATGTGGATGTCTCCTTTCTGCCAGACCATTTTTTTTTATTGAGTGCCTTCCAGATTTTATTCCAGTATCTGATTCTTTAATGAAATTTAAGCAATCATGTAACTGTCAGATTATGAAACCATTAATTAAGATATACTTTAGCCTTTTTGAAACAGACCAATTTCTTTGTAATCATCTGTTTTTAAATGGCTTGCTACTAATAGTGGAAGGAATAACGTAAGATGTGTATTGATGACTGATGTGCCAAATGCATGCACTACAGAAAATAACGTGTTCACACGTTTCGATTTAATGTATTACCTTTTGAAGCCAATTGTCCAGCAAGCCTTCCAAATTAATGTTAATATCTTGATATCAGGTCATTCTGTGAGAGTGAATGTGTTTAAGATACTGCGGTGAGCCGAGGATTACAAAGCGCAAGTTCTGGCAAGCTAGTTCGTTACACAATGGTTGACTCTAACAAGGTGATAGATTATGTTTTGAGTAATAGCGCTTAATGGGGGTAATTGTCTGCCTTTGTCTTGACAAAAGCTTAAAAAGGCTGTATTTCAATAAACCTGTTCCTGTCGTGCTCCTATGTGCCCGGAGACACCCAAATTGTATTTCGTTTATTCTAATTCCTGGTGGGAATATTTTCAAAGATCCAGTCAGTTACACGTGTGATTCTTCCCAAACCTCTCAGATTGTGTTGTGTTCACATTTGCTTCCATAACGGAATGTATTTAATGCTTTCTTCTTCTCTTTACAGCTATTACTGACCCAAAAAGCTTTTATTTGTCGTGCGTCTGGAGTTTCATGTCCTTGAAGTGGGCCTTCTTGCTCAGCCTTTATTCTCACCGGTACAGGAAAGAATTTGCCGATATCAGCATCCTTAGTGATTTTTAATGTGTTCTGTCTTATTTTCCTCCTGTGTACGCCCCGTCGAGGGTTGCTTGCTCCTGTTCGTCTGAGTCTTTGGGTCATCAAGAATCGGACATATGCTGGGCTACAGCCACAGGAGAGGAGTGGAAGAAAAAGCCCGACCTCTGCTTGTACATCTGTCTTAAGCACTTTCTACCTATTTTATATTTTGAATCATCCATTAAGACTTTCTGATTTTGTAAATGACCTGTGTGGCCACCATATCTTCGAATGCCCCATATTATGCCAATTTCGTAAGTGAATTCATGTGGACATGGAACTTTAAGACAACTGATCATCCTGGTGTTTTTATTTCACTTGCACCACTAATTATGGTAGAACACGAACTTTTTATGGCTGTTATTTACATTGCAGCCGGGTGGTTACGACAATGCTTTGTGTGCGGACCTGATAGATTGGAAGAATATCAGACCCTGAGATGGTATATGCTGTCCAAGAGGAGTGCATTTATACTCCCATTTTAGAAAACTGCCCGCCCTCCAATCCCATGCTTCTTTTCCCAAGCCCAACTTTTTAAAATGTACTTGTCAGAGGACTGCTTGGATGTGAGAATCTCTTCTGGAAAGCATGACACTTTGGCTCGTCTCCAGTGCATCAAAACATCCAACAAGCAGGACCAAATGGAAAGTCTGCTTTACGTATCCCTTTTAACATAATGTTGAATGAATAAAGGCAAGAGTTTTGTAATTTGCATAGCTTGCACTGTATTTCCTGAACAGGATCTCCTCCATGCTTCGCTGTAAAAGAAAACGAGCATTGTGATACATTACCGTAATGTTCTATACAGAAGTGGTGTGATCCTTAGAACTTTTAAAACTATTATTTTATTATTTTATTTGTGTATGAGTGTGTACATAAAACTTCCTTCCTGGTCTTTAATCAAAGAGGACCTGTTTGTTCGCCAGAATATGTTTATGAGACTAATCAGTTTCATCATTGTTAAAATCTTTTTTTTTATTATCCCAATTAGCCTCGGTGTTCCTTTCATGTAATATTTTATTTTACCTTTCAATGATCTTTTTTTTCGATTGCCTGTAACACTTTTACTGATCTATGTAAAATATAAGTTAATGTAGTTGGCAACCTTTGTATTTTTAGTTGAATAAAATAAATTTGTTATTGAATTTCTAAAAATATTAGGGTAATAGATCATCTTGTTTTCAGTGGTTTATTGTGAGACAGTGAGTGTAACTAGCAGATCCCCCTACATCACCCACTAGCTAGAATGTTACCCCCACTTCACACTCTTATTAACTGAGAAAGCTAATTCATTTACAGCAATCTGAGGAATAATGATTTGCTGCGAGCACAAGAAAATATTTTCGCTGTCGGCGTTCTATCACTGATGCTCAAGTCAGATCATGCGTGACCACAAGTCTGCCGGATCCAAACACAGAATAATCCTATAGTTTAAGGGACGAGAATCCTGTCCCCCAACCTCCACCTACTATTTGCTGTGCAGAGGCCACAGTGTTAATTAAGCGTTTTTGTTGACACGTGGGTTCGCTGAAGCGTATCAAAGCATATTGCGCAATTGAAAAATAAACCTCAAGACTAACACTTACACCCACACTACACACCTTGAATTACTGTGTGACTGTGCACACTTAGTTATACTCTGCATACACTGGGATAGACGGGCCTCTCACAGCGCGTCCTAATCCGAATTCTATACACCACAGCCACCATTCTCTGTTCTTACACCAAAGGCGTGCAGGGAAACTTAGAAGAACCATGAGAAGTTGGACAAACTTTTGAGACGCATCTCCCTCCATTGAAGAAAATGTCTCCCACTGCTCTCAATACCCCTTGTATTCTTGGCCACTAATATTTTGATCTTACAGTATGTCTCATTTCCGCCATGCCACTCTTTGTCAAATGGAGCAAAGTACTAAGGTTGGTCTATTATTCGAGTCTGATAAGCCAACGGTGCTGTGGGATAGACTAGGCTAGAAAATTAATGGAAGGCTCCGTATTCTCTGCCACAATTGTACACAACCGAAATAAGGTGCCACAACCATGGAAAATGCAGACACCATTAACAGCAAGGACAACGTTTAAATATAACAATATCGGAATGTAGGTGCTTAAGTTTGTGCATGTAAGGCTGCTTCCATTTCTTGCACTGTGTGCAACATCCACATTTATGTGCTATTTGAATCCCTGCATAACTCTACTACCTTACCTCCTAAACTCATGCATATCATTCCCCCATGCTTCTCACAAAGGCCAGGGTACATCTGGTACGCTTGTACATCATACACATGTAGGGCACAAAGGGACCCGATTGAAAATCAAAGTGATTCCCTGACCTAGTCCGGACTACAAAGCACTTCATAAATTCTACATATGGAACAGGTTCTTGCATAAAAATGGAAAAAGTGAATAATGCCTTGCCAAGTGTAGCGAATGCACTTTATAAATACCAATGGAATACTCATGTACTCTGTATGCCAAACTGATCACTCTTTTCTGCTGAGCTTCGGGGAGCATTATGTTGTCCTGACAATATACCAATGCTCCTTCAGGCATCGAAGGTGGCCATAACATTAAGAATGCCACAACAATAATTAATCTGCAAAATGTATAACTTTTAAAGCTGCCTTACTATGGATCGCCTAGCTCTCCTACTTCCTGAAGTTGTAAATAAATTGACCAACAATCTGTGGTCCAAATGCTATTCAAATGAACTACCCGTCACATAACTATGAGATTACTGCACCTTCGTCCTCAGTAAGCCAAGTTTTCTTCAGAATGACAGAGCAATTGTACTTGTCATCATGAAGTATACCCAATGCAAACTTAATCGCTCTTTCTCTCCTACATTGAATCCGCATTAGCACTATCTCAGTCCCACTAGCGCTATTGTTGTCAGTGGTGATGTTTGTACCCAACATTAGTGCTTAGATAGTTTACTTTGTAGTAGTTTGAAACGCACTGTTGCATTCTAATGACTGATCAAACTGGTTCTTCTTTTAATTGAGTGGATCTTAGGGTGAGTTTATCTGCTAACCCTAAAACTAATTAACGACAGTATGTTTCCATTCATGAAATCAATTCAGACCGATTTTTACTGGCAGGACTTGCAACATAGCATTTATTCCTTTTTAGAGACGTATGTGTTTTATGCCCCCTCCATTAATAATCTGTCCAGTTTATTCTACAGTTTTTGCAACAATTTTTAAACATTTTAATTTTTAGCATCCAACTATTGATGCCTTTCACCTAACACTATACCACCCACTCCCACACATGCCACTGACCAGACTGTCTTGCTGAAAGTATGTCCCTTTCCCCAACATTCAACAAGTTGAACACTACTCAAAGGAAAAGCGAAAGCTAAGCTGGATGTCTTCATCAAAGTCTGGTATGTCCTTTCTTGCTAATAAACAGTGTTAAATATTTAGAATCCGTATGAATTAATCTTTATTGGTAATCACAGATAAATCTGATGTTCTGATAGGGACCTCCAACTGCAAATTACTCACCTTGTAGATTTCCCCAGACACCACACTGTATCCAGAAACTTTAATAACAATTCCCTTTTGTGTTAGTGGGTGGCATTGTACGGCTTCCCATCGGGTCTGTCCCGACTGGACGTGACACCAGGCCCCCTATATCTACACCAACTTGGCGCCCTGATGTCAGTTGCTTTATTTCGTGCCTGTCAATGCATATCCTGCACCCTAGATTCCTGTCAGACCTGACTGATTTTTTTCCGTCACCCCCTAAGACAACAAGGTTTAAACTGTGTTGTGATTTTATGGCACGACACGGAGGCCATATTATGCAAATCTCCTTTATTACCACAGCTCAGCAGCAATAATGGAATAGAACTTTGTGAACATTCTGAAGAGATGACTAGTCCCTCTCTGACCAGGTATCTTCCTTCTTTGTTGCTGCTGCTCAGAAAGATAAGTACTGCTCTTCAAGCTTAGCAACTTAACTTAAGATTAGCTTCATTATAACACTTGGTATTTACCTCTTTGTTTGTTAAACGCTATATGTAATGGTTATAACTATAATGATTTGAACTATAAGTCTTCTGTTTACCTTAACCGTATTTTTAATGTCAGCAGTAACTATGTACTTTATAGCTTTATTGTACTCGATCCCTTAATTCACTTGTTGTCCCTAGATCCCTGTGTTTCAGTTTCGGTACACTCCAGTAACCTGAGTACTGATTTCATTATGAATTCGTGACCTTGTCCCATTTCTTTTCTTTTTGAACCGCAACAAGCCTTTCTATAGCTGCGATCGTGTTGCCTATTTACACCTTGATCACTGAATCAAGCAGAGTCTCCGCTAATTTGCCGTACGAACGGACATCTTTGCTCTCCCAAACGGAGATAATTTAAAAATAAATAACACTCACACGCGACTTAGCCCTCGCGCACCCCATGCCTCGTTCACGGCCTACCTTCACTCTTCACGCAATTAATCGGTAACTTTTCCGATTTACTTCAAAACTAGTTCACCTCTGAGAGTTTTTCACTTACATCAAAAAAAAGAAAAGGAGCCACATATCTAATCACCATGACTACACCCCTTCTATTGACCAGAAGCTAGAGGAGCTCGTCAACAAGGCTCTAGAGAAGGCCTTGGGATCAATTGACGATGCCATTAACAAAAAATTGGATTCTATTTCAAATGTATCTATCCCCTCAACTAGCAAGGTCAATGGGGTATCAAAAGCAAATAAAAGGAGAGCTAATACTGGGTTAACTCAAATAAGGGCGCAAAGAAGCCCAAAAGCTCCACCCTTTCAGGCCTTAGGGGCGCTGACCAGACTGGTGCCTCGGGCACCCCAGATGGGCAAGATAAAGGCCCGGAATTTCCTATCCACATCAACAGCGATGAAAGCTGTGAGGAAGAAATTGAGCTATCGTGCTCTTCAGGTTTCAATACCGATGTGGAAGATGACAATGTTAGAGAAAGTGGAAGCTTAGAAGGAGCTTCTAAGGCCTCAGGCTCCAACAGTATGCCTCTGGACCCATTCGGGGAAGAAATGTTCGATCCCCTTCTTATTAAGCACCCACTCTCCCCGGAATGGACCCTCTCACAACATATCGTTGACTACCTTTCATTCTGGCTTAGAAAGGAAATACCCCAAGACGTCAGTTCTAGACTTAGATCTGAATGCCCACGCGCATCCCTACCGAATAAGATCGCAATGACCCCAGAATTAGACCCTAAAGTTGTGGCTTTTATAGCCAAAAACAACAGGGACCTAAGGAAAGGTCTAGATAAAGGGCTAAAATCATGTCAGGATTGCCTTCTCGATGTGATAGGACCTCTTACCAAAACTTTCGAAATGACAGAATCCGCATATGTAGGGAATAATCAAATTGACGTCAAGGAACTTAGAGAATGGGTGCAAAGAGCGATATGCCTTGTTGGCAATGCCAATACTGCCATCTCCACTGAAAGGAGAAAAGGAGTCCTACTTAAGATAGATCCTAAACTCATTGAATTAGCTAAGAAAGACGGAGGTGCCGAGTCACAAGGTCTACTCTTTGGCGAAGACTTAATCAAAGAAATGGCTAAATATGTGAGCGCATTCAGCTCAATTCAAATATCACAGAAATAAATTTAAAAAAGTATTTAGTGATAGAGTTTTTACCAGGGCCAGGAGAATGCGGGGTCGTTTCCCCGGCCGCGGAACACAATCCTCAAGACCCTTCAACACCCGCGGAGGAAGATTCTCCAACAACTACGGCTCCCAATTCTTCCCACAAAGACAGAGAAACCGAGGACGCACCTTCAGAGGCGATCGGAGACAACTTTCCTTTTCTTCAGGTAGGAACCTCGAAAGACCATTCAGATATCCCTCCAAAGGTGGGAGGGAGACTACGCCAGTTCGCTGGGAACTGGAACTTCGTAACACAAGACAGTTGGGTCCTAGATACAGTAAAGGGTTACAAAATAGACTTGGTAGGTATTCCCTTTCAAATACGTCGCCCTCACGAGATTACTTTCTCTCTCAATGACCGAGACTTAGTCTCCAAAGAAGTACAAGAACTATTACAAAAAGGGGCAATAATCGAGACGGAAACAAAAGGTTTCCTCAGCAATGTTTTTCTAGTGGAGAAGAAGAACAAAGAACAGAGACCCGTAATAAACCTAAAAGACTTAAATCGTTGGGTAGTTTACCAACATTTCAAAATGGGGGGTATACACCTCCTAAGAGACATTTTGAGGAAAGGGGATTGGCTCACGAGGTTAGACCTGAAAGACGCTTACTTAACAATTCCCATCTAGAACCCCACCAGAAATTCCTCCAATTCACTTGGTTAGGAAAACTTTACCAATTCTGCAGTCTCCCGTTCGGTCTATTGTCCGCCCCCTGGTGTTTCACCAAGGTACTACGCCCTGCCTGGCTCAGGGGGAGAGGGGTAAGACTGATCATATACCTAGACGACATCATTATAATGGCCCAGTCGAAAGAGACTGCATCTCTCCACACAAACCTTACAATCCGAGTTTTAGAACATCTAGGTTTCATCATAAATACCAAGAAATCTTGTACTATTCCCAACCAACAAACACAGTTCCGGGAGGAGCTTCGCGCGGATCCAAGATGGACGCATGAGCACAGGGCTCCTGAGACCCTCTTCGCCTCCCGCATCTATCCTGCCACTAATCCAGAATTGAATTACGGGTACTTGTAGATCATGCCCTGCTGATTCCAAAGGTTTTTTCGGATTGTAAATCGGACACAGGACACCAGACTTGCTGCGTCCTAAAGTTGGCGGCCTACATCGCGGCCTGTCCCCGGACTTGCGTCCCCGAGGTACCCAGGTGGCAGTTCAACAACAACGGTCAACTGGGCACGCCCACAGCCCCTGTGGTACTTTCGGTTTCGATTTTGGTTTTGTTGACGGCGACTCACGGCTGTTCCTATCCTATCTCTCGTCCCCGCTAAAGATCCTCAGTTTGCTCTGGTTCTTCACACACCTGCCTTTGAGGTTCGTTGAGATCGGGATCATTTTGACTAGATCGCAAAGGCCCCGTGGGAGTTCGAAGCCCACTATGGCTGGCAAGGCGGAGGTCGAGAAGCGAACTTCTAAGAACACGCATCGTGGGCCTCCTATTCAAACTCAAACCATCGAGCGCTTCACACGCCCGAAAGGATCCCCGGGTGGGGCGACCAGGGCTCTTGAGGTGACTGGAGATGGTACTCCTTCATCGGAGGAGCCGACACTAAAAGATATCATGGGCGCCATTACAAGTGTCAGGCAGGATATGGGCCAACAGTATGAGACTCTCGCCGCAAAGATCGACACAGTGGCGATCGAGGTCAACCTCATCAGGGCGGATCTGGGCAAGACAAATGAACGGGTCAAGTCTCTGGACATTAAAACTGCGAGCTTGACCACTGATGTCTCCGACCTGCAGGCTGAGGTTCGTGCCCTTCATACCTCAAACGACCAGTTCGCCCGCCGGCTGGAGGATTTCGAGAGCGGGGCCAGGCGCAACAACGTTCGTATAGTTGGGGTTCCGGAGAATTCCGCGGACGTCCCTATGGATTTACTGGTGGAGGACCTGGTCCTTAAACATCTTGCACCCAAGGGTCTCAGCAAGTTCTTCACTGTGGAGCGGGCGCATAGAGTCCCTGGTGGGAAGCCTAAACTGGGGGCCACGCCAAGGCCTATCATCGCTAGGATTTTTAACTACTGTGACCGGGACGCTATCCTGCAAGCTTCACGAACCGCTGGTCCTACCAAATTTGACAATGCCTCGGTCAGTTTCTACCCAGACTTCACCCAGGCAGTACAGAAACAGCGTATGGGATTCACTGGGGTTAAACGACGGCTTCGGGACATGGGCCTAAAATATGCCAGCTTTTTCCAGCCCGCTCGAGGATTGAATATGAGGAGCGGGCGTTTTTCTTCGACCGCCCGAGGTGGTCAGTGACTGGTTGGACACGTTGCCATCAACTCGTGCGAGCGGCGAGAGTTCGGGAGGTGCCGAGGGGGGCCTTCTTGACCAGGAGCATTGAGTCTGCAGCGGCGAACTGGTTACTTTGGACTCTTAGCAGTGGGGAGTTTTCATAGACTTGCTAGATGGTATGGATGCCCGGGGGCGGGGGGTATCGGGCTTCCTCTTCCTCCTCTGGGGGCTTTCTCTCTCTTCCTTTAGGTTAGTTTAATGGGGCGACAGGCACACTGCAAGTTGGGGTGGCTTTTTGGTCTAATGCAGGGGTGCAGGGTGGGGGGGGGGGGTTTCGGGGTTCTACGGGGCTGGTGGTGGGGTCCTTTTCTTTTTGTTTTGCTCGAGGCTGCCCTTTATCCTGTTTTTTGCTATGTGTGCTTCTTCCTGGGCGTGGGGGGCTGGGTTTTCACTGCTGGGATTGGGGGGGGGGGAGCTTAAGGTGCTGAGTTGGAACGTTAACGGTCTTGGAGATAGAATAAAGCGGGGTATTGTCTTGCAATATTTGAAACGTTGTACCCCGGATGTGATTTTACTTCAGGAGACACACTTGGTGGGAAATCGTATGGTGGCACACTCAGGGTTCACGACTGGCTCGAGAGGAGTGGGGGTCCTGGTTCGATCTTCCCTTCCCCTGGAAGTTGATGATGTGGTGTTGGACGATAGGGGCCGCTACGCGGCTGTTGCGGGTCGGTGGAAGGGGAGGACGATCTCCATTTTGTCTGTCTATGTCCCCCCTGGCCTGCAATCTACCACATTTACTGATTTGGGTGAGGTGATCCTGAGACTTCCTGATGGCGTACTGGTGGTGGGTGGCGACTTTAATTCTGTAGTTAGCGGTGATGAGGATCGTAGCCCCCCCAGAGTTCTGCCGGTGGCACAGCACTGGCTTGGGAGGTTCCTGGACACATTCGGACTTCTTGACTGCTGGAGGCAGCTACACCCTGGTCAGCTCCAATATACTTTCCACTCGGGTGCACATGGGAGTCTATCGAGGCTAGATTATGTTCTTGTGCCGACGGCCCAGATGGTATATGTGCGGGAGGTTCGACATCTGGCTAGGGGGATTTCTGATCACTCTCCGCTTTGGCTAGTTGTTGACATAAAATTGGGGGCTGAGGGCCGCATCGACCAAACCGATCAACCCCTGGCACCTACGTAACCCCAAGATCCGGTCTGAAGTGGTGAAGTGTATGGACTTCTATTTCGCTGAGAATGAGGGATCAGTGTCCTCCCCGGTTACATTGTGGGAAGCATATAAACCGGTCATCCGTGGTCAAGTTTTGTCCCTCATTGCCAGCGAACGAAGGCGTAAGAATGCCGCAGTGGTGGACCTGGAGAATGAGATTACTGATTTGGAGGGGCAATTGGAGTCCGGGGTTACTCCGGAAGTGTTGCATTCTCTTGCCCTGAAGCAATCCGATTATAAGGCGCTAGTCACGGATGCGGCCAAGTCAATGCATCGTGAACAACAGGGACGTCTCTATGACGTTGGGGATAAGGCGGGGAAGTTGATTGCATGGCTGGACAGAAAGGATCGCCTGAACCGTGTGGTGCCTGTCGTTGAGCGCATGGATGGTGTGCGTGTCATGGACCCTATTGAAATAGTCCAAGTGTTTTCCCATCACTTTCAGGCAGTCTATGCGCCGGTCTCCGATAGGCCGGAAGAGGATTCACATCTCCTGCTTCGGGATATCACCCTTCCTGGCCTGTCGGATTCGGACCGGGAGCTTATGGAGGTGGACTTTTCCACCGATGAAGTGGCGCTTGCTATCCGGTCCCTTCGCTCTGGCAAGGCCTCGGGCCCTAACGGCATACCGGTGGAACTGTATAAATTATGCCCCGACAAAATGGCGCCGTATCTTCGTCAGATGTTCTTGACATCGCGAGATCTCGGCTCTCTTCCTCGTGATCAGAGATTGGTGTCCATTGTGGTCATCCATAAAGATGGCAAGCCTTGTGATTGTTGCTCATCGTATCGATCGATTTCGCTTTTGAATGTTGAGCCTAAAATTCTTGCTAAACTTCTAGCGACTCGGCTAGTTACGGTGATTGCAGACTTAATCCACCCAGACCAGTCTGGATTTATACCCCACCGCAATACCGCACTCAACTTGCGTCGCCTTCATGGCGCTCTAGCAAGGGCGGGGTCTCTTCGAGAGCCGGCCATTTTGGTTTCTCTTGATGCCTCAATGGCCTTCGACACGGTTGAATGGCCGTATTTGTGGGCTGCCCTTGCTAAGTTTGGTTTCGGCCCTAAATTCATTGGGTGGATCAGGCTTCTTTACGAGCAGCCGCTGGCACAGGTGGTGGTTAATGGTAGGGCCTCGGAGCCCTTTGCACTCGGACGGGGAACGAGACAGGGGTGCCCCCTGTCACCGCTCCTCTTCGCGCTTGCCCTTGAGCCCCTGGCTGCATGGTTGCGGTGGGAACCATCGCTTAAGGGCATTCGGTGGTCCCCCGGCTTCGAGGACAGGATATCACTTTATGCTGACGATATACTACTATATCTCACCTCTCCTTGTAAGTCGCTGGGCGTCCTGTTTGATGTATTACGCTCCTTTGGCAGGAATTCCGGTCTGGTTATCAACTGGGCCAAGTCCTGTATTTATCCGCTAGCGGGTGATGAACTTCTTCTTCCCCGCCACTGTCCAATACCGGTTTCTAGGGATGGTTTTAAATACCTGGGGATCTATGTTTCCCTTGATCCCAAGGCCCGATACGAGCTGAATTTGTTACCTCCGCTCTGCCGGCTTCGGTCGGATGTTACGGCGTGGTGTGGATTGCCACTGTCCCCTCTGGGATGGGCGGCCCTGTTTAAAATGATGTCTCTCCCCCGCTTTTTGTATGCCATTCAAAATACACTTGATTTGGTACCTGCTGGCTATTTTCGAGAGATTGAGGGCTTGCAGAGGCGGTTGGTATGGGGCGGGTGGCCACGTATCGCATTGGCGAAACTGTCCTTGCCGTGGTGTGACGGGTGTATCGCGTTGCCCGACATTAAACGCTACTACTGGGCTTCCCAGTTGAGTGCGGTGAACCACGCTATGTATGGCCCCGTCCCGAACCCTGCATTTGAGATGGATAGGTGGTTGCTTACTGGGGGGGATTACAACCGAGAGCTCTTTTCTAGAGCAGACCGTAAACATCTTACAGGCCCCACTACAGTGGCGGTGCGAGTCTGGGTGAGCGCCACCGCCGCCATGGGTTGGACTGATAAATTGACGAAGGCGACCCCTTTGTATGCTGCGGAAGCGCTGGGCGGCCTGTGGTCGTCTCAGGGCTTCGATAGGTGGGACCTTATTGGTATTAGTAAGGTGGGCGACCTCTGGGCCAAGGGCAAAATTAAGACTTTTGAAACACTCCAGCGGGAATATGAACTGAGCGACAGGGAATATTACCGGTACCTCCAAGTCAGGCATGCACTTAACTCGGTCTTCCCTGCTGGTGTTACTATTTCGGAGTCCTCCCCCCTCGAGGATAGGGTGCTTGATGGATACGTCCCTGATAGCACCATATCTCTCATCTACAAGAAGCTGATTAATGACCGTTCTGATCTTCTTCTCCAGTTACGGACTGCTTGGACCAGTGATGGGTTGGAACTGGACGATGAGGATTGGCAGGCAGCGGTATCCTCCCCTAAGGAGGTTGCTGTCCCTGCACGTCTTCGATTGGTGCAACTTAAAATATTGCATCCGGTGTATGCTACGGGCCCACAACTGGTACATATGGGCTTTTCTGTGGATGGTTTGTGCAGACGCGGGTGTGGCATGCTGGCTACCTTCTTGCATATCCTCTGGGAGTGTCCGGAGGTGGCGACATTTTGGCGCCGTGTGCATGCGGTTATGTGTGAAGTGACTGGGGTGGAGTTGTCGCCTGAAGCCCGACGTTGTCTGTTAAATGTGTGGGAACCGAATGACTGCACTGTAGCTCAAACTCAATGGGTCACGCTGGGTAATATGATCGCTAAGCGGGATATTGCTCAATTGTGGGGTTCCCAAGGTCTCCGACGCTCTTAAAATGGAAAGAAAATATGGACTGGTCCATGTTCAGGGAGAAGGTAGTGTGTGTTTCTCGCGGTAGACCTAAGAAATGGGGCAGGATTTGGGGTCAATGGAATGCCTACCGGGGAGAGATTTGCACCCCTCCTTTTACTGACCTTCCACATCCGCTTCTTCTCCCTTGATCGTGCGTTCCTTATACTTGGTTTTTTGTTGACTATAATGTATGATTGCTCCCGGGGCTCCCCCCCCTGCCCTCCCTGTTACTTCTTCATTTTTTAGTATTGTGATGCATCTTTTGCTCGCCTCCCATTGCCATAAGGGATAGCCAGTTTCTCCGTACCGTACTGCCTCGATCTTATTTGGGTTTTGTTTATGTTTTCTTTATATATAAGATAAAATGTGAAACCTTTCACCTGTTTTTTCCTTCCACCTGCTTTATATGATCACGGAAAGTCGCCGCCGAACCTCCGGGTTGTCGGCTAAATGGCTGTGTACTTTGCTATTAATCTTATTGTGTTTGATTGGCCAGCCTTGGTGGTTGAATCTCTGTAATTGTCTTCTTTTCTACATAATAAAGGTTTTTAAAAAAAAACACACAGTTCCTAGGCTTTATGGTAGAAACTCTCAAAGCGGAACTGAAGTTACCCTCCGAAAATGTCAGGAAAGTGAGGAAGGAGTTGAGGAAGGCTCTCGCGAAAAAACCTTCCCTCTAAGAGAACTAGCAAGAATCGTTGGCCTCCTTTCCTCAATGATCCAAGCTATCTTCCTGGGACCCCTCCATTATCGGGCACTCCAAAGACTAAAGGCGAGTGCTCTAAGATCAAACCATTCATATTCCCATATGATTTCTCTAAATCAGGAGTCGAAGACAGAACTCCTTTGGTGGCTCAGAAATGCGGATGCATGGAACGGCAGAGCCATTTTTGGGGAACAACCGGATCTGATAATAGAATCAGATGCGAGCTTGGAAGGATGGGGAGCGAGATGTGGGAAATACTCCACAGGCGGTCGTTGGACCACTCAAGAGAAGAGATTGCATATCAACTGCTTAGAATTACTGGCAGGTTCATTTGCAATTTGCTGTTATTACACCCAAAACAGCGAAATGCTGTGTGACATTACGCATGGAAAATGTTTCAGCAGTCCGCTATGTCAACAAATTGGGCGGTCCACATTGCAAGGGCCTAAAGGACCTTGCGAAGAGTTTTTGGGAACATTGCTTGAACAAAGGTATTTCGGTTATAGCGGAACACATTCCATGCCTGAGCAATGGTGTCGCAGACTGGTACTCCAGGAATTTCAGGGACTCAAGCAACTGGAGATTAGGCAGACAAACCTTTCTAACCATTCAATCAATATGGGGTCCATACAGGACAGACCTTTTTGCGGACCGTCTAAACACACAACTGAAGGAATTCTTCAGTTGGAGGCCAGATCCTCAAGCTCAGAATGTAGATTCCTTTCTACAAGATTGGTGAGGACTGAAACCTTATGCCTTCCCACCGTTTGCATTGCTTCCTTGGCTTCTCCTTCATGCTCGACGCCACCACGACATTATAACTGTAATAGCTCCTCTTTGGAGGTCCCAAGCCTGGTTTCCAGTCATTCTGGAAATGAGCATAGGCTTTCCAATTCTGATACCCTCGTTCAGGGAAATACTCTTAGGTCCAGAGGGAGACGTTCATCCCCTCGTGGATCAGGGTCTTCTAACTCTGACGGCCTGGAGGATTTCAGGAGACAATGGCAAATCCCTGGACTTTCGCCAAATGCTTTCAGACTCATCTCTGAGTCGTAGGCTCAAGGTACAAGGAAGGCATATCGACTGGCGTGGAGCAAATGGGTTCGCTGGTGTCTTCAACGAAATCACGATCCCGTTTCAGTTGATTTAGTTCATGTTATCAACTACCTTTCTGAACTCTTTACTTCAGGACTCTTATAGAACCGTTAATGTCTATAGATCTGCAATTTCTGCAGGCCATTGCCTCATTGATGGTCTCTCCGTTGGACAGAACTTACTCATTTTTCATTTCAAGAATCTTTATTCGGTGATTAGAAAACACCATAAAAGCACATGTTTACATACACAGATAAAAGAAACATTAAATATTGATCAAGGTCCTTGTACAGAGTTAATACAATAAAAATACAAACATACAGGGCCATAAATTTAAAATCGAGAATCCCAAGTCTGTCATTCCTCTCCCCTCGTCGTTCTTAATCGGACCGCGACCTTGATAAAATTCATAATACAGCACAAGGTTAGTGGGTCAGAGGCTTTTTGCAGAAAGACTAGTGCATCCCTGGCGTGTTCCTGTTGGGCTTTTTTTAAAATATTTACAAGGAATCTGCGCCTGGGCATAGAGAAATAGGGACAAAGCAAGACAAAGTGAAGGGAATCCTGCGGAAACCGGTTGTCGCAGCCGCATGGTCCCTTCTGCTCAATTGACGTAGTGAAACCTGATGGTGAGGCCAACATAAAAGGGAGTAAATTCAATCTAAAATGGCACATGAGGAATCTATCCTGTGTATTGTGCACAAGATACAGATAAGGCTCCATACCCTCCACACTCTTCACCAAATTATGAGCCCTCACAGTCTTTTTCACTCCTTCAGCCTCAGCTCGGCATTCCGTTTTCCGCTCTAGGAAAATTTCCCCTACTTGTTTCTTGTGCTGAGCTGAGATAGTTGTGGGGTTCGTGAAGAGCTTTCCAAACCCTAGATCCTCAAGAGTATTTCTCACATATTTAAGCCAGGGGATGCGCATACAATGGGTCCTACCTAAGCAGTCCAATAAAATTTCTCTGCTTAGATGCGCATCTGGATTGACCCATATTTTTAGCCAGGCCACAATTGGCCTAAGTTTTAACAGATCGTCCAAGTAAGGCCTCCCTAGCTCCCTATGAGCTATAAATCCAGCGGTACTAGGTGGTGCCCTCAGGATAGATTTCAGATATCTATTTTCTTCCTGTTGGATTCTGGTAGTGTTCACGAAGCCCCAAACTTCTGCCCCGTAGATTACTTTGGAGCATGTTATGGAGCCGTACAAGTTCATTACCTGTTCCGGGCTCCATCTACCAAGCCTCCTGCCATATCCAGCTATTGCCCCATTAGAGGCAATCATTTTGCTACAGCGTTCCGCCACCAAGGAGTTAAATTGCAGAGCGCCGTCAAAGGTTACTCCAAGATAGGAGAACGTTTTAACCTCCTCTAAACTATGGGTGCCTATTGTGTAAGTAAATTTAGAGGAAGGTTTTTTGCCGGCCAGGAGCACATATGATTTACCCAGGTTGACAAATAGATCCAGGTTACTCATGAACTTAGCGAACCCGTCTATCAGGATTTGTAGGCTTCGAGGTGTGCGTGCAAGCAAGACCGCGTCATCTGCGTAAAGCAGGACAGGAATATGCCGCGGCCCCGACCCTTGGAGAATCTGCCTTTAAACCCAAAAGAAACTGCTCCAGGTTGTTGATGTAAAGGGAGAACAAAAAAGGGGCAAGAATACAACCTTGTCTGACTCCACTCTTACATGGAAAAGAGTCGGACAATCCTCCCTCCCTGTTAAATCTGACCTTGGCCGTAGTGTCGCTATGCAGTTCCCTCAATATGGTGATTAGACCACTCTCAATCCCCATGCCTGACATCATATCCCACAGCTTCCCTCTGTTGACGTGATCAAATGCTGCTGCCAGGTCCATGAATCCCATATAAATGGGTTCGTCACTGGCCAGGGTATATTTGGCAGTCAGCATATATAGGTTCAGGCATTGGTCACTAGTGGACCTCCCTGTCCTAAACCCATATTGAGTGTCCGAAAAGATGTTATTCTCTTCGGTCCACTCAGACAGTCTGTTCAGAATTGCCCTACCCAAAAGTTTGGCCGATACGTCAATCAGGGAAATAGGTCGATAGCACTTAGGGTCGTCCCTTTTGCCCTTTTTGAAGATTGGCACAATGATCGCTTTAGACCAGGAAGGTGGGAGACCGCAAGTGATAGCAGTATTTATGACCCTGGTCATCAGAGGGGCCCATAATTCTATATTGCTGAGAAACAAGTCAGGGGGAATTCCATCCGGACCCGGGGCTTTATTTTTAGTTAGACCCTCTATCCCTGCCGTAATCTCCTTAAGAGTAAATACTACCGGGGGAACCTGACTTGGGGATGCCGGTGGCTCTACATGAGTGCCGGGGTCATGATTATATAAACCCCTTGAGTGACCCACTGCTCCGGGAGGATATTAGCCCCTGTCTCCGGAGAATCATTTTCTTGAAAGGTCGGTTTATTAATGATTCTCCAGAACCCCGCTAGGTCCTTTCTTTCCCCTGCCTCTCTTAGATCTGCCCATGCTTCTGCCTGCAGGGCAAGTTTCCTCCTTTTGGTCTCTTTTTTTATATTTTTCTCTACACATCCTAATTTTTTGTGGGTCCCTTGGTTTTATCTTAAGGGAGCATTTCAATTCCCTTAGTGCCTTAGAACAGTCTTTATCAAACCACCGGGGATTTACCAGGTTGCGGGTGGGCGCACTGGACCTTAGTAGACCATCGATCAGGTTAGCAATATGGTCGAACGCTTCAAGTAACCTTGGTCCCTGGACTTCCAAATCTAGACAATCGTTAATGGCCAGTAGTCCCTTATCACCCAGAGTTTTATAAAATTTTACCCCGTCTACTTTGGACCATTTCAGTCTCCTGCCTTGGTCTGTGACCCTCTCCACAGTTGAACGATGGACTTTGGTTCCAGTACCCGCCCTATACGAGAGCGTTAAAATAAGTGGGTTATGGTCACTGAAGCTGCTCCAGTCTATCCCTACATTGATTATTTTATTAATCAGGGATCTCGAGACCAGGATATAATCTATAATAGATGAACAGCCCCTGCCCTTGAAAGTTGGTGGAAGTGTGCCATCCGACTGTGGGTCTATCATATTAATGGTGTGCTCTAGGTCGTACTTAAGCCGAAGCAACCTAAGAGCCAACCCGGTAGGCGTGTGAGAAAAATGTGGCCCCTTCTCAATTGGGCATTGTGCCCAGTCTGAATTTACCTTGACCAGTGCTGGACAGAGATGACAATTAAAGTCTCCCACCAAAAGCAGCCCGTGAGACGGCCCCTTATTCTGGGATGTAATTTCTTGTCCTAGCCTATGGTCAAGTTCAGCTAGCATCGGGATATGGGTATTTGCTGTCTCAGTGTTATAGATGTTAAAAACAGAGAATCTTAACCCCTTACCGAGAAACCGAACTACCTGGATCCCATTTGAGATCCAGTCTGGGGTGGACCAAGTGCCTGGGAGGTCTAAATCTACGTAGATGGACAAACCGCCCATTGCTCTCCCTGAGCTGGATTTTCGGGCGGGAACAAAAAAGCACTTGTACCCCTGAAGGTGGTAATTATTCTCAACACCCCATGTCTCCTGTACACATATGACATAAAATTTCCTAATAAAATCAACCCATTCCTTGTTATTAAATTTACTCGCTATGCCTGCTACGTTCCAGGAGATGAGTCTCACACCCTCTCCACTCCGTTCTGCACCCTCCTGGAGCCTTGGTCTTATCTCCTGTAATGACCCTTGCATAGCCAGCCCATATCCCCCTCCTGTACTATCTATGGCTATGGCCTTAGATTCAGCAAAAATGTGTTCCCCCACATCAGTTAGGGTTTGCTGAGCCTTAGAACTTTGCTCCTCCACCACCTCTACCAGAACACCCTTTTCTGTGTAACCCTGGGGGGCATTATCTGTTTGTCAATCCACCCCCTCTAGGCCGTTCAGGCAATTAAACCGGTTATAGGTGTGAAAGGGTGGTTCCGGTCGACCAAATAGCGGCCTAGGGTTAAAGGCCTGGTGTCTCCCCCTCCTTCCAACCCTCTCCCAGCTGTCATGTATTTGGGGTGGCTGAAATAGGACTGGGGTAATGGGAAAAAAGAAAGACACACGAAGGGTTTGGATAGTGGATTCCCTAGATCTATTCTTCCCTTGGCATATGTAGGACACCGTTCCTGTGTCCCTAAAGCTCACCAATATGCAGTCCCCTATAATGGATTTGTGTGTTCTCCCCACCCATGGTACCCTTCTTACCATTATGATTTCATTATTAAAATGTGTCGGGAGGGGTCTATTTATGTTTAACCACTTAATTACCCTGTTTTTCAGGGCACAAAAATCCTCAGTTTCACCTTCCTCGAGTGGGGGGACACCCGCCATGACTACAGTGAAATCGTTTGTCTCTGGGGGTAGGTTGGGTCTGCGTGGTCTCGGGGGGAACTTCATTAGAGGGGTCGGGGTGGAATTATCTACCGGTTGAGCCGGAGGTACAGGTCCTGGCGGAGGATTGGGCATGTTGGCGTTAAGGGGCTTAGTTGATGCAGGCTTTGACCTTAAGGGTTGTTGCGAGGCCGCCGCATTCGCTGTTTGTGGAGGGGCTGAGTTTACTGCACTATTTACCAGCTGTTGAGGGGCTACAGTGGTGGGAGTGGATTCTGGGTGCCTTCCCTGTCGACCAGCTGGGGCTTTCAGACTACCTAATGTGGCCTCCAATATAGTTAGTCTGATCTCCATCTTTTTTATACTTTCACTGATCGGTAATAATAGAGACCTTAGCAGAAATTCCAGGTTTCCAAGCGGGACAACAGAGAGGGGGACATTAGCAATGCTAGCTCCTGTGTCTTTTAATCGTAGCGGGTGCTGGAACCTCCTCGGCAATAGGCTTGGGATGTGAGTCAGCCGGTAGTTTCGCTACTAATACAGGGTGTTTTGAAGATTTCCCAAAGTCCGAATTCGGAGTCTTGGGTTTACTCCTTCCCTGGGCTCCCTTCGATTTCCTCCTGCGTTTGTTGGGAGGGGGTCCAAAAACTACTTGTGTGGTGACTGGCTTGGGTTTAGCTTTCCTGGCCTTAGGGGCTGGGGGGGGTTGGGAGACTAAATCGATGGTCACCCTAGTGGGGCTGGGACTGGTAACTGGAGCTATACTCATGACTACAACTGGTGAAATGTTAGTACAATCCCTCAGCAAAAGTGGGACGTCATCAATTCGGGACAGCTCCTCCCTTGGTGTAATGGGTTGTTCTCCGAGGGGGGTATTTTTCAAGTTATCTATTGAGCGTCTCCGTTCTGCCCTTAACCGGGACAGATTGCACTCTTTGTCCCCCTCCCCCACAGCCCGGGAGAAGTAGTTCTCTAGGGTCCTATTTTTAACTCCTACCGGCTTCAATGGGGTACTCTCCCTTGCCGGGGACGGCATAGTGTTAGTAATGAGTTGTACTCGGCAGGGGGCTCTAACAGAGAAATAGGTCCAGGGGTCGAGTGCACGACCCAAGAGGGTAAGCCCTGCCCGGCCTACTTCGGCCTATGACGGCCTTAGACGGTCCCGCCCTTGTCCCGGGATGCTCCCGCGTGCGCTCCCGCGTGCGCTCCCGCCCAGCGGGAGTAACAGATGATAAAATAGAGGCTCTCGTTGGTGGGAGCGTGGCAGGCAGGGAGAGCGGCCCAGCTGCTTGTAATTAGGGCTGGCGGGGACTCCTGGGAGAGGTAGTCCCGGTCCCGCAGCTCGCAGCCCTGCCCACACGCTCAACACCCACTGCAGGCTACGCTTTGGCCAGAAACAACTTCCACCTCAGGGGTCCAGAGGTCCAGGTCAGCACACCCCTCGAAGCGGGACCCGCGAGGCGCTGCACAGAAAAGCAGCGATCAGGTCAGCAGTTCTCCACACGCACCAACAGGTCAGCCAGGCGTCCCAAAGAATACCGGAGTCTCAAGGGTTTTAAGATCGATGGTGGGGGCGGGGCAGGCAGGGAGAGCGGCCCAGCTGCTTGTAATTAGGGCTGGCGGGGACTCCTGGGAGAGGTAGTCCCGGTCCCGCAGCTCGCAGCCCTGCCCACACGCTCAACACCCACTGCAGGCTCCGCTTTGGCCAGAAACAACTTCCACCTCAGGGGTCCAGAGGTCCAGGTCAGCACACCCCTCGAAGCGGGACCCGCGAAGCGGGTTCCGCGAGGCGCTGCACGGAAAAGCAGCGATCAGGTCAGCAGTTCTCCTCACGCACCAACAGGTCAGCCAGGCGTCCCAAAGAATACCGGAGTCTCAAGGGTTTTAAGATCGATGGTGGGGGCGGGGCAGGCAGGGAGAGCGGCCAAGCTGCTTGTAATTAGGGCTGGCGGGGACTCCTGGGAGAGGTAGTCCCGGTCCCGCAGCTCGCAGCCCTGCCCACACGCTCAACACCCACTGCAGGCTCCGCTTTGGCCAGAAACAACTTCCACCTCAGGGGTCCAGAGGTCCAGGTCAGCACACCCCTCGAAGCGGGACCCGCGAAGCGGGTTCCGCGAGGCGCTGCACGGAAAAGCAGCGATCAGGTCAGCAGTTCTCCTCACGCACCAACAGGTCAGCCAGGCGTTGATTTAGTTCATGTTATCAACTACCTTTCTGAACTCTTTACTTCAGGACTCTCTTATAGAACCGTTAAGGTCTATAGATCTGCAATTTCTGCAGGCCATTGCCTCATTGATGGTCTTTCCGTTGGACAGAACTTACTCACTAAAAAGATTATGAGAAGCATGAGAGTCATTAATCCATCAACCGCTAAATATACCGCCCTTTCGGATGTAACACTGGTACTCCGAACCTTATCATCCTGGGGAGAGAACTCTTCCCTTTCTTTAAAACGTATCTCTTTCAAACTTACTGTTTTATTATGTCTGGTATCTTTCAGAAGAACCTCCGATGTCAAAGCTCTAGATATTTCTAGCAGATCTTTTCAACCAGAGGGTGTATGTTTCTGCCTTAAGAGAAGAACTAAAACTTTATCTTCCTCTATCTTCTACCCCTTCTTTCCTCAGAATGAAAGACTCTGTGTGGTTAAATGCCTGAAAGAGTATGAGAGGAGGACTGCCAATCTAAGATCAAATGAAACTCAATTATTAATTTCCTTTAGATTTCCCCATAGAGGAGTTTCTTCCCCAACTCTAGCCAGGTGGGTGAAAGGAGTTATGTGCGAAAGTGGTGTGAACACCTCCATTTTTGGAGCTCATTCCCTTAGGGGCGCTTCTGCTTCCAAAGCCTATTTCCTTGGTGGTGGTTTACTAGAAATTCTTAAGGCGGCAGACTGGTCTAATGATACTATGTTTAGATCTTGTTATTTTAGACCAATCTCTAATGTGATTGATAATGTTCTTAATGCACTTTGAACTTGCATAATATTGCCTCCGTGTCGTGCCATAAAATTTAGGTTTTTCCCGCCTGCTGGGCAGAAAATCTGGATTTTATTAAGGACACGGAGGCTAATATTATCCCGCCTCTATTTTTTTTATCTGATTTGTATCCCACCCTTTTTCTTTGAACAATGTCTCGGAAATGTATTCTTCTTTCAGAATAAGAATCTACTGGACTAGAAGTTGAAAGTTTACTCGTTGGAATCCTGTTTTTTCCTTTCTTCATGTTGAACCCCTTCTTCACAGCCTGACAAGAAGGAAGATACCTGGTCAGAGAGGGACTAGTCATCTCTTCAGAATGTTCACAAAGTTCTATTCCATTATTGCTGCTGAGCTGTGGTAATAAAGGAGATTTGCATAATATTAGCCTCCGTGTCCTTAATAAAATCCAGATTTTCTGCCCAGCAGGCTGGGAAAAACCTAAATTGTCACCGACTGATGTCGGTGACGGACACCCACAACACCTCTCTGTTGTACCTCCAGACTGTGCAAAACTGAACAAAATGGCCTTCCGCAACCATGAGGCCAAGCTAGCAGTCGCTGAAATCTAGAGATTGAAAAAGTGCTGTTGGTCCGGGTGGAAATCGAGGGCACGGACCGCTTCCGTCCTCAAGGCCACTCCCTTGATCAGTCATCTTCAAGATCATGGGCCATAGGTGTGTCAAGGAAGTCCCGCAAGAGACATCTAGGCATGGGTCTCCTTCCTCTCAGAGTCACACAACATCACCCAAGGGCCCAAATGCTATTCCTCGCCTTCGGCTGTATCCCTGACCTTTGATGTCCGCTCCACTGAATCTAGTCTCTTTGCCGTCCGCGGCCAGAGGTCCTGAACCCTGCAGAGTCTGCTCAGGAACATCTGCTTCCCTTTAATGAGGCCTTAACTGAGATGTTGATGGGCACCTCATTCATTCCAGGATCTTGCCCTCCTGTCAGTAGACAGGTGGTGAGGTGGCCTAGTCCAGAGATTCGAGTTTCTATTGCAACATATGATCCCAGAAAGTGCTGTTGTCAAGGCATCGCTGAGCTGCTTGAATCCCAATGCATTCCTACTTCCCTGCTTTGGGAATAAAAAGGGATGGAGATATTCGTCAAATTGATGTTCTCCTCAGCAAGCCTTGCCCTCCGGTCAGTAAAGGCCATATGCCTTTTGGGCATATATTAACATGCATCATGGGACAAAGTGGCGGATATCTTGCCAATGGTCTGAGGCAAAGTCTGTCAAAGTTTGTAGAAGCTGATCATGGACAGACAAAATGCAGCAAAATATTCTAACAAATCTAGTCTGAACACTACGGACTGTCTGTGAAGCAGTGTCAATACCAGCGTGGTGCTGAGGCGCAATGCCTGGATTTTCTCCACAGGCTTGTCTGCAGATATCCAATAGTCTCTTATGAACAAACCCTTCGTCTGCTCTAGACTGTTCATGTGGAAGGTGGGCTGTGCCCTTGGGAGGTTTAAAGAAAGCAAGGCCACTACCTGCTCACTGGGCTTGGCGCTGCCACTTCAGCAGCTCTCTCAGCAGCAGCAACCCTGTCTAGGATTCGGTAAGGCCTACCTTCAGAAGCAGAGATAATACCCACCTCAACAACAACAGGTCACCCACTCCTTTCAAGGTCGAGGCTAGAGACCGGTCGAGGCTTCCAAGGGCAACCAGCTCATGAAACCATAACCACCCTGCAGCCACTGCAAAACTGCTTTAACTTGTCGGCTCAGTAGGGTTGCATCACCTTCCCAACCACCCCCCCCTCCCCCCCCCCGCCCCCCCCCTCCCCCCACTAGAGGCGCATAACATCCGAACAATTGGTGCTCGAATTTGCGCAGAATAGATACTCCCTAGCTTTTCTGTCTCAGACATGCCACCCGCACCACAACATCTCCTGGAGGACAACTTGTCCATACTTTGTAGAGACGTTCAAGTTCTCTTGGCCAAGGCAGCAGTGCAGAGGGTGCTGGCATCTGAAATGTAGACCTGTTGTTACTCCATTTATTTTCTGGTGCCGACGAAGGATTGAGACTTTCACCCTAGCCTAGAAGTTCGTACTCTACACTGCTTCCTCTAGCAGGATTATTTCAAAAGGCTCACCCTGAGCCAAGATCTGTCTGCCCTGGATCCAGAAGATTAAATGGTAATGATGGGCTTTAAAGAGATATATTTTCACATTCCTTTCCTGCAGTCCCACGGACATTAGCTACCGTTTTAGTACTGTCAAGAGCTTTTTCAGCTCAAAGAGCTCCCTTTTAGGCTTACAGGTGCATACCCCTCAGGTGTTGGTGATTGTTGCAGCCCCTCTGCAGAAGTTGGGAATACCAGTCATCCTATATCTTGACTACTAGCTTCTGAAGGCATGCTCCCTTCAAACCTTCATAAACCACTCCCAGATAAAGGCCAACCTGTTGACATTTTCTTTCTTCATCAACATGCCGAAGTCATATTTGACTCCTTCACAATGACTCACTTTCATTGGTGCCATCTTGGATAGAGTGCTCTTCCAAGGCAACCCTCTGCCTCAATGAGTGTAGGATATTCAGGCTACGATCCCAATGTTTAACCCTTGAATTGGGTCTCAGTGAGTGCGGCTCTAAGGCTTCTGGGCCTACTGACCGACTGCATCATACTTGTGGACCACACCAGGTAGCACATGCGGGTCCGGCAGTAGGATCTTAAGTCTCAGTGAGCCCATAATCACGGGACCTATCGGAGTGTCAAAGAAAACAGTGGGAGATATGCAGTGATGTCTGCTCGACAAAGATTGAACCGGTGGCAGATTCCTCTCTCTACCCCTCGCAGAGCTAACTGTTGCGACGGATGCATTGTTTTTGAGTGGAGAGGTCATCTGGCAGAGGTGGAGATCACTGATCTCCGTCGGAGGCTCACCTCCAAATCAACATGTTGGAGTTTCAAGCAATTTGCTTGGCACTGAAAGTGTGCCTCCTGAACATCAATGGGGAATGGGTGCAGGTTCTCAGGGTCAACATGACCACCATGCTATTGCAAGAAACAGGATGGAGTATGGTTGTGGGTACTGTGCCAGGATGCGTTGCCCTTCTAAAAATGGCTGAACTCTCGGGGCATATCCTAAAAAATTAGCGAAATTGTGGCTCACTAAAAAAGAGGGTTTTGTTAAGTGCCAGAAGTGTAAGGCGTGCATTCACGGCAAAAATACCTCAACTTACACGTCTAACCTTTCAGGTAGAAAATTCAAAATCAAATGACATTTCCACTGCAAAACTGACCATGCTGTCTACGTGCTCCAATGTCCATGTGGCTTGAGGTACTTAGGCAGCACCACCCCCCCTGTACACATGAGAATCTTGCAGCATCTTCGCGCCATAAAAAATGGAGATAAGGCATATCCTGTCGCAAGACATTTTGACAAAAAACATGAAAGAAATATTGCAGGATTGTCTTATTTTGTGGTGGATGCTGTCAAGCAAAATGTTAGAGGTGGAAATTATGAAAAAAAGTTGCGTAAACTGCAGTCAATGTACATAATTAGAATAAATAGCAAGTACCTGGGAGGTCTTAATATGGAAGAAGATCTTCATAGACATTTGTAATTATTGAGCAGCAAAAAACTCTCCGATATTTGCAGTTGTTTTTAATATAATTTTATATTCTTTTTACTTTAAGGGTCACATTAGTTTAAATGTTTAAAGTCCAGAAAAGAATGATAGACGTGAAAGGTGCGTTGTCTAAAGGAAATGCCCACTTGGGCTATATACATAAATATTTAGCGGCATAAATTCAATATAATGGCTTATACGAGCACTTGCTCAAAATAGGCCTTCAGATGATGAAATGTATGGCACTATGTCACTTTATTTGCTATTCTAATTAAAATGCATTTACGAAAAGATGTTTTTATTAATAAAATTGGCTGGCAAAGAAGAATTTTGTTGAAAATGTCTACCAAAATGCATTATTTGAGGAATGTAAAGCCATTTCTTAATTTACGTCTCGTGAAAACTACGAGTCTGTTTTCCATAGCAATGCAGTTGTAGTTTCATTCACGTGATTAAGCGTTAATGGGCTTTAAATACAGCAAACTTTATTTCCACTGTGGTGAACAAGCCTGGTGAACAGGCGAAACGCGTCCCAGCAGCCGACATGTGCAATAAAACTTTGAAAAGCAGAACATGGCGTCGTCTTCCTGTGCTTTTGTGTAGAGGATTGTCGAATACATTAAGGACTTGGTCGAGTCAGTCCTTTTTCGACGACGCACTCTTCGATCAGGTGCTGCGGTGGTTGGTGACTCGGCAACTGGATCAATATATATATATATATATATATATATATATATATATATATATCTCCATATCCTTTCAACGATCTCTTAATGATATAAAAGATACTCGGACACCTTCCTTCTGCAAACCGCGATTTATTGCGGCAATAAACAACGCGTTTCGGCGGTTAAGCCTTGATCACGTTCGAGAGCCTCAGTGCACATAATCAAATTTAAATCAAACGGTGTACACAATTCATAAACATAAACATGGGACTACTGAATAGGTGCTGTGTCTGTGTAAGTAAATATATCGGCCATCTTGGAAGGTGTAAACAGTGTTATCGACAATTGCAAAATAGCATTACGTGTACGATATTCGTACATACATCCACCATTAGTTATGTGCAACTCCTATAAACCCAAACATCTCATTAGATTTATATACACAATATACATTAACGCCCAAGTGGGCTTAGAGTTCATAGGTATTCGTATGAATGGTGAAATAGCCTTGTATCAATTGCCTGCAAGGTATGTCGGCCATCTTGGAAGATGTAACCAACTTTATCGACAATTACTGAATAGCATTGCACAGTAAAATGTTCGTCATTCAGTCCACCATTGCTGTGTGTAACTGCTATAAACCCAAACATTACATTAGATTTATATACACAATATTCAATTCGCTAACAGTTTTGCCCAAGTGGGCTTAAAGTTCGTAGGTATTGTTGTGAATTGCGAAATGACCATGTATCGATGTTGTACAAACAGTCACCAGGGTCTTGCCATGCTTGGTTCTCATTTACATCAGTATTGCCAGAAAATTCCATAAACATCATTTTATATACTTTGGAAGAGTACTGCCCAAGTGGGCTTAAACAACGGTGTTACTGTCAAGACTTCTTCTGAGACATAGATCTTAGTGCCAATGCAAGTTGT
The DNA here is from genome assembly GCF_964263255.1 of Lissotriton vulgaris. Classification (NCBI taxonomy): domain Eukaryota; kingdom Metazoa; phylum Chordata; class Amphibia; order Caudata; family Salamandridae; genus Lissotriton; species Lissotriton vulgaris. Next base: position 1,159,111,698 of record NC_141685.1, read on the forward strand.
GACCAATGGTGGACCACCATGCGCTTGCATAACCTGTGGCCATAATATTCTACTCCCTCACAGCACCTATAAGAATAAAAAATTTAAATTACTGAACGCTGTTACTGTGGTCCTGTTTTACATACTGCTCATACAATATAATTAGTGAAGATGTACTGCCAATTCCTCAGTGATATTAAGACCATTAGGTACAATGCTATTGAATTCGATGATATACAATGATTCCAGTTTACGCAAGGACAGTTCCTGATCGCCTCCCCTAATGCCAAGGTCAACAGAATCAATTACAACCATACGTAATCCTGTTTCATCTTGGTAGTGGTGTGAGCTAAAGTGTCTAGCTATCGGATATACTTTGTTGTTGTTTCTGATAGCTCGGCGATGTTCAAGAACTCGCTTCTTGGCTTGATGTTTGGTACTCCCCACGTACCATTTGTTACATGGGCAAACCAAGAGATATACACAGTGTGTAGTGTTGCATGTTAGATGCTTTCTAATTACAAATTCCTTGCTGGAGTTCGGAATTAGCAATTTTTTACAGTTGACACTGCTCTTGCAAGCTTTGCATCTCTTGCAGCACTTGTATCCAGGTTGAACCTTTTGGATCTCTTTGTTTGTCTGTGTTACATGGTTATGGCTTAATTAATCTTTTAACGATCTGCTATTTCAGAAGGTGATTTGTGGATTACTCCCGAGATCTGTTTTCAAATGTTCATCACTAAGGAGGACATGCCAGTGTTTCTTAAAGATTTGGCGGATGTTATTAGCTTGTCCACAGTATGTGGTGATGAGTCTTACTTTATCCTGTGTCTCATTGTCTTTTAGAGGAAACAGCAGGTCGTTCCTCTCAATTTTGTCGACCCTTTTACAGGCCTCAGAGATGGTTTTTTCGCCATAACCACGTTCCCTAAACCTTCTACACATAGTGAGTTTCTCTTGTTCAAATGTTGCGGTGGAACTGCAATGTCTTCTAGCCCGTAGTAGTTCCCCATAAGGGATACTTTGTATCAGATTACGTGGATGTGAACTATTGGCTTTAAGAATGCTGTTCCCAGCAGTACTCTTACGATGTAAACTGGTTTCAATGTTATGATTATCAATGCATACAGAAATGTCTTGGAATTCTATAGAGGTCTTACTGATATCCGCACTGAAACTCAAATTCAAATCATTGTCATTGAGTTTCCTCACAAACTCTCTAGCTGATTGTTCTGATCCCTTCCAAATGACGAAAATGTCGTCAATATAGCACAGCAACAGGGCAACTTTGGTGTTAAATTCTTCCATCGATGCGGCCACCTGCTCCTCCCACCAGCCCATGAATAAATTCGCGTAACTGGGGGCGAAGCAGGTGCCCATCGCGTTGCCCTGTGACTGTCTATATATGGTACCATCAAAGACAAAAAAATTATTTGTCAAGCAAAATTCGATCATTTGTTTGATCATCTTGGAATGGTCCAGCAGTGAGATAGACCGAGTTTTCAAAAAGTGTCTAATGGCATTGATCCCTGGTTGGGAAGAGGATTTTGTCTTTATTACCCTGGATGTTGGTAGCTTGTATACCAGCATCCGGCACCAACCAGGAATCAATGCCATTAGACACTTTTTGAAAAGGACGTTTTGGGACTTCCGGTGTCCAGGCTCGGACCGCCCGACGACAGCTTCGTAAAGTTTACCGGAGATTGTGGAGAGAAAATATATATATAGATATATTACCTACTGGCGGTCGCCAGTAGGTATATATAGTTAGGATTTTTTCTCTATGGAACTTTTGAAAATTCTATGTCTAATAACTTTGGCGTTTGTGGACGGAATCGGCTGAAATTTTCTGGAAAATGGCACAGTTTGTTTCTGAGCAGCCCCTGAAAATTTGGGGGGGTTCCGTCAAGGGGGGGCCGAGAAAAAAGGGGGGTCCCAAAACGCGTTTTTCCCATTCATTTTTCCATAGGGCCTTTGGCCTCACTTTTAGCTCGAACGGCTGAATGGATTTACGCGAAACTTGGCAAAATTATAGGGACTGTTAGCCCGATGTGCCTTTGCTGGGTCTCAATATATGTGCTCCAGTGGATTTTGAGAAATTAACGTTTAAAAAACAGATATATCTGTGACAGCGTCCCAGATAGCGCACCAGATCGCGTACTTTTCGCGTAATGGAGCTTTGCGTAGCGAAGCTGATTGGCTCTCCGGTGTCTGTCAACATTCTAAACAGTCCGGCGCGGCCGCCATCTTGTCTCTCGGTAGGATCGAGAGACAAGAGGAGGAGAAAAACGAAGGGGGAATTTAATGAAAGGGGGCAAGGTAGATCTTTCTTGACCCCCTAGGAATGATGTTGGGGTTATTAAAGGGTCCCGTGGAGCAAATAATAAAAATTTGATTTTTCGCGGTAGAAGCGCTTCTCGGTTCGCGAACCGGGTCGCAAACTGGTAGCGAAACGTGAATTCGCCATTTTGTGTTTAGATTTAATTAAATTACTAGGTATAAGGGGGTACGGGAGACGTATCCTGACTCCTTATGTTTTCTGAGGGTGGCTGAGGAGGCTCATATATGTTGATACATGTCTTCCAGCGGCTGTGCGTGAGCGTTTTTTTTTTTTTTTGCTGCGTGACGTCTGTTAACGTTCGATTCGATGGAAATCAGGAACTGTTGACCGCCATTTTGTCACTGCGAGTAAATATTTTGTTAAAAATAATTGTTATAAATTAATCCTTATTGATAAACATTGTCTGCGCCAACTTGCCTTTTTTGCAATGCCACACTTTTGTTGAGCACGGCAGCCATTTTAGATGCCTTGACCAGACCCACTCTCTGCACGCCGCCGATCCTCAGCATGGCTCCCCACCCTCGCAAGCATCTCCCCCACGCACTGGTCACCCCCGCTCTCTCTCTCATGCATGGGCCATAAACCTCCCCCCATCTGCGCTGCTCTTCCCTGAGAATCACACCCTGTGCCCGCCCGACACCTCCCTTTCACCCAATTCACTACCGCACCCTCTGACACTCCTCTTCCTCTGTGTCCGATTGTGCAGGCCGGTCTCAGGCTATCACTTAGCCCTGCAGATGTAGTTTATGGCTCCAGCTGTAGAGAATCACCCCTGTTCAAAGGAGTTACAGTAGATCAAGGCCCCCACCCGATGAGATCTGTCACACCACACGCGTTCCTACTATCTGATAACCATCCTGTATTGTGCTTGGGGAGGGGATTCTCACTGTGAGGGTGTGTGGGTCCGAGCCTGAAGCGGAAGATTCCAGGGATGCCTTTTTGTACATCAAAGTCTTCACAATTATGTGTCACATTAAAAATATATAGCACTCCAACAAAGTTGTAGGATTATAACACTTTAATAACTTATAAATATATACAACGCTTCAACAAAGTAAACACGTTAAAAAAACTTTTTAAACAACTATTTACATGACATTGCTTTAAGCAGGATAGACAAAGAAATGACACAGTGATGTAAAAGTTTCTGAAAGAAATGCCAAGAACGTCCCATGTGAAAGTGAATTTTATCTGGCAATTTTTTTCTTTTCCTTCTCATGAAAAGAAAGTTAATGCCAGGTTCGTTACCTGCCTCATCTGCCCAAAAAAAACTCTCGAGAGGGACCGAAAAAAAATATAGCTATGGTAATCATATTATGCATTGGCACATGGAGAGGTGGCACCCTTTTAATTATTCTAAAGCACAACTTCGAGATTTGGTGGATAATCCCCGACCGGCAAAAACATCCACCAATGACTTAGCAATAAGTGAGTCAGAGGCAAGGGAAACGGTCCCAAATCTGTAAAAGAACTTTAGGCAGATGAGATTGACTTGTGTAGCATGTGGAAAATTAATTTCATGCGGAGAGATGAGTATTACTTTAATAAATAAATCATATGAAAATTATCAATGTCCAAAACGTCCTGGAAAGTAATTTTTGTCATTTTTGAGGAAGAGAGATAACCTACAGTGGTACGGGGTCGTTTTCGTTCGTACTAGGGGGGCCAGGTGACATTCGTTCGGGGTGGCTAGAGGGGCCTTTAAAACAACTTCCCTGATACAGGTAGCATATAAAGTAGAGGCTAAATACCAGGATCTTTATCGATTGCTTTATGCTGTAGAAAAATGAAAAACACACAACAAACCTGGACCATTCATATTTTCAATGTTTCTGCGTACTATACTTTTTAACCCTTAACTAATTGAGCTGCTTCATTTCACCTGCTTTTTTTTAACAAAAAAAAAAATCGGAAACAGTGGCCATTTCTTCTAAACTTACCAATCTACGCGTTACAACTACGTTTGCTTTTTCAAAAACCTTTAATAAAAATGTTGGTGCCCAAATACGGGCTTACAACCCCGTGGGCCGGCCACGGAGCAGGCTGGAACTGTAAATGGTGGGGGGGGGGTATTTATTTGTGGAAAACATAACAGAGAGTCAGTGGTCGTTGATTTCATAGTAAAAAGTGCGACAAGTGCAACAAAATCATATCGATAATTCATTGTGAGCAAGTACCAAAAGTGTCGACAATTCGAACCTTCAATAATAAATACAGTAATCAATGATGCATTAGAACTTAATATCAATTCATTGTTCGAACATGTAATCAGTCTTATCCCATATCAATTCATGTGCTAAAAACTGCATACATATCTCATGATATCCAGGCTGAGCAATCGGGGCACAACAAGGAGTTGAGAGCTTCATTTGTACCGGCGCCATTTTGGGTGAGGTCAGGAAGGTCCAAGTATAGTCAAAATGCCTCCACCAACTCGTGGTTGGACCGGGACCTCTTTCGGCAGTCCAAAAGTTTTCGTTGAAGGGTAGCAGAGGGGACTGGTGAAATGAACCATCCGTGAAAGTGGGGTGGGAGGAATCAATTTCTCCTACCGGGTCATACTGGTGTCCCACCGGAACTGATCAAGTTGGTAGTCTTGCAGGATTTTGATGATTTCAAGACTGAGGCCGGCGCCGGCATGAGCGCGCCGACGTCCTGCGGCTATGTCGTGGTCGTTCGGTGGGTGATCATGGCAGTCATTCCCCATCGGGGGTCGGGGGCCCCCGTGGCTCTTATAGAATCTTCAAAGTTGAGGAGAAGGTTTCTGGACGCAGGAAACTAGAAGCGTCGTTGCACCGCAACAGTGAACGAGACCCCCCCTGGGTGAGCGGAGTATCATTGCCTCGCCATAGTGGACGAGACCTTTTGTCGGGTGAGTGCAGCGCCGCTGCATCGCAAGAGTGGAGGAACCCTTTTGTTGGGTGAGTGCAGCTGAGGGGCCCCCACCTGTGGGGGTGGGAGAGGCTCGTTCGCGCCGCCTCTCCCTCCCAGCGCACCCCACGCCGACACCTGGCGTTGATATCCGTGATGTCCGGACCAGGCAATAAGGGGGGGGGGGGGGTCGGAGGCAGAGGCAAGACATCCCCCCGTGGCCTGCTAGGCGGCAGAAGAAGGGAATCTGGAGACCAGTACATTTTGGGCCTTCCACCCCACGGCTGATGGCGGTTAGCCGGGCCCCGCCCTGCACGTGTCGAGGCCTCATCTTCCGGATGGGCGTAACCGTGGTCCTGTTGCACTTCGGGAGTTTCCGGAATGGGGGTAGGTATCTGCTGATTTGTATCTATTTCATGTTACCGTTAATGGGCGTGGCGGGCAGTGGGACAGACATGCTTGGAGCAGTGGGGGGTGGCGGAGCCTAGCTACCTCGTGGCTGCCGTAACGTCAAGCTTGGCTTTTTTCACCACTTCCATGTTTCTTAAGGTATTGGTGAAATTGTTTTTGATGGTAAAATGATGTGACTCCTGCAATGTGTCGCTTTTGCGGAACAGATATATGATGTAATTGTGTTGTTAATGTTACGGTGTACATGTAAAAAATGATGCATAAGTGTTGCACGGGCATTGTAGATACTCTCCTATGTGTGCTTAGCAATTTCAAGTCACTTCCCCCGGGTTCATGTGCCTTGTAAATATGTCCCCATGTGTGTCTGGTCATTTGAAGTCATTTTCCTTGTAGTGTAAGGCCCTTGTAAATACGCCCCCATGTGTAAAATTAATTACTTTGCCCTTAAATGTTGCGTTTTCGGTAATTTTACCGAATCGGTAATTTTACCGAAAATGCAAGATTGAAATGTGGGTAGCCAATTTTCCATTGGCACATGGCTTTCAGAATCGGTATTTTACCATGGAATACAAATCCATGGTAAAATACCGATTCCTGTGTACATGCACATCTGTGCATGTACACATATGCCATGTGACAGATAGACGTGTCCTTAGGGCATGTCTGTGTGCCACATTGCACACATGCCCGTTTTGGGGGTGCTAGATGGTGTCAAAGTGATACCCCCTGCACCCTTGACAAATTCGGTATTTACCGATTCGGTAAATACTGAATCGGTATTTGAATTGAATCCTATGGGCTTCAAGGCCCATAGGATTCAATAGGAAATACCGATTCAGTATTTACCGAATCGGTAAATACCGAATTTTTAAGGAATCGGTAATAAATCAGATGTTGGTACTTACATCCCATTTACCGATTTTGAAATACCGAATCGGTAAAATTCGGTAATATTCGGTATTTCAAAATCGGTAAATGTGATTTACCTACATCTGGCCCTAGGTGTATTATTGTTTTACATAAAATGTTTTAAAACTTTGTTTGAAATGAAATGCATGCACACTTAGGGCCAGATGTAGGTGGTCGTTTCAGGCCATTTACCGACCGGTTACGGCCGTTTCCGATCGTTAAATGGCAAATCGGTATGTAGGGGCTTAAATCCAAGGCCACGTGTAGGTAAATCTACATTTACAGAATCAGAAAAATTATTTGTTTGTTAAAATACCGAATCGGTAATTTTACCGATTCTGTTAATTTGTTATGTAGGGGGGAGTCTTCTGAGTCCCAAAGGCCTTAACGAATCGGTATTTTAGCATGAAATCAAACTTCATGGTAAAATACCGATTCCGGTGTGCATGCACATGTGTGCTCGCACACCTATGTCATGTGAAAGGCAGACCTGCCCTTAGGGCTGGCTTGCTTGCTACATGGCACTTGTGCCTGTTTTGAGGGTGTCAGAGGGTGTCAAAGTGATACCCCCTGCATCCTTGTACATACTTTTTTTTTTATAGCATTGTCAAATCTAGTTCTTACTGTTATTGATTTACTGTTTGGTAATAGTGGTTAATAACATTTTTTATTATATTTCACCACAGATTCAACTGCAGATTATTTGGGAATTAGACAATGCCATCTAAGGATAGAATTCGAAAGGCTACAAAACGTCAAAGACGGCTTGACCCCGGGAGCCGGCCGCTTACGTCAGGTGCGATCTCAGGCTACACCAGTGTTATAAGACTTGGGGAAGGGGTCGGAGCCAAGCGTCTTCTCCGAGTCCGTGCCATCACACCGCCCCTCGGGGGCCTCCGTCAAGCGGTTTAGGGAGGTACCATATCACATTGTTTTCAAATGCAGTCAGGTCCACAAACGGCCCCCACTTACTTTGAGAATAGTGAAGCTGCAGCAGGTGCAAATAAGGTTTAGACAGTGTTACAAGCGCTGCTCAGAACTCTGAAGTATGGCACCCAACATCCAGGACTTATGCCATTTGTGCAAGGCAGTGACATCGAAGCAACTCAGGGACCAAAACCATGAACGAACACTCATGTATTAAAATTTTAGTATTGATGCTTGACTGAGGCCAAGGAGATCAGAGTGCATGAGTCTCATGCTCGATCGATTGAGCTAGCCGCATCGGGCAACAAAAAGTAAAAAATAGTTATGTAAATAGTTATTTAATAAAATGTTTTACCCTGTTACTTTGCTGGTGTGTTGTATATATTTATAATATTTGCATAGGGTTTGTCGTTGTTTTGGGTGGGGTGGGTGGCGGAGCCGAGCTGTCTTGCAGCCATCATCGTGTGGAGCTCAGTTCATCTCACTAGTTTCGTATTTCTCATGAAGGGTTGTTCTTAATGTTTCTATTTTAGCTAGGTCAAAAAGAGATCCCATTAATGGCCTACTGATTTTACTCTATTCCTTTTGTTTTTTTACACGATTTTTCACTATCTGCAAAGACTAAACAGAGTAATGCGACTCTGTGCTTGTTTGTAAATAGAGAATGAACCCAAGAGAACCAATTCTCAAACAGTAAATGCTTGGATAGCAATCAATCAAATGGAGAGAGAAGCAGACACGATGGATTAGAACGGGGGCAAAGGCCTGCGTTAACTACCCTTTACTATCTGCAAAGAGAGAGTACTACTAAGAGAAAAGAGGGGGGGGGCAGCGTTCAAAGCACATCAGCGTGCATAAACACGAAAAAGTTTTGACCTATCACGTACTTGACATTTTGCAGTTTTTGATATTTGCTATTAAAAAACCATTGAAATTCACAGAAAAAAAACATAGGTTTTAGGCCATATATAGTTAGGGATTAGCATTTACAAAACCTTAATTTACTCGCACAAAACCATAGAAATTCGCATATATAGTTAGATGCAATAACGATATATCGCGCACCCGCAATCCACTGCTGATGATGTCACATATTACATCATTCATGACATGGTCAGTGACATCACTGATGACATCACTGATGACATCTGTAATGACATCACTGATGACATCACTAATGACATCTCATTTGACATTACTGATCACATCACTGATGATATCATTTATGTGGTAATACAATGAACATCTTCAGACTCTAATATAACCTTAGATACAATCAGTGTAAACAGACACTCACAGACTGTCACTTATCCATGGAGTTACTCGCACACCTAGTCAGTCATGCAAAGAATCAATCACACCTCCATTTTCTCAACTATACAGTTATACACATCTTACTTATTCAAACATATACTAACACATATTTGCTCTCTTATACAATCCTTGATACATGTTCACAATGATCCATACAGCCACTCACACATTCACTGGCTCTTATGCACAGTTATTTATATATGTCAGCTCTCACTTGTACTGTGTTTTACATATGTACTTACTTTGACATGTAGCACTGAGAAATCCATTCAATCACCAATACACTTATGCAGACAGTCAACCGCCCATACAGCTGTTTCCACATGCACTTTTGAACCCATACATCTAGTGAATCAACTACTCACACATCTATGCACAGAGTCATACACCTCCCAGCCACCCACACACACACACTCAGTCTCCCATACAAATACTTGGGCAAACAATCAATAACCCTTACAGTTACTCATATAGCTACTGATTAACACATGCAGCAGTTTACAGAACAACAGACATAATGATGCACAAATTAAGACAGTTTAGTCACTTACCCATGCACCCAGTGAGACACATTTAATCACTCACTCATACAGTCAGTCATGCACCTACTAAATCCTTCATCCAGACACTTATACATCCACTCATTCTTCAATATGTAAGACATATTTTAACACACAGTCACTGGATGATGTCATCAGTGATGTCATCAGTGATGTCACTGACCATGTCATGAATGATGTAATATGTGACATCATCAGCAGTGGATTGCGGGTGCGCGATATATAGTTATTGCATCTAACTATATATGCGAATTTCTATGGTTTTGTGCGAGTAAATTAAGGTTTTGTAAATGCTAATCCCTAACTATATATGGCCTAAAACCTATGGTTTTTTCTGTGAATATATATATATATATATATATATATATATATATATATATATATATATATATCAGCATTTTAACATGCAGATATAATACGAGGCGAACAAAAAGCAAGAGCAAAATCAAGAGCAGAGACCGTGATACCAAAAAACAGCTCCTCATCAAAAACGGATGATAAAAAACCACGATTGATATTGACTTTTTCAAAAGAAAGCTACAGAATGCGACAAATTCTAAAGAAATAAAAAAAAGGATTTGGAAATAGGCACACTAATTGGTGATGGATCACTAATATCGTATTGAAAAGCACTCTCAATCCAGGACACACTAGTCAACAGTCATTTCAAGCAAGTGAAAAATCCAACATGGCTAAAGCATGTAAAATTGGCCAAGACATCAAGACCTTGAAAGACCCAAAGGGTAGAACTTTTGAAATCAAAGGCAAAATAACCTGTGACTCACAATACGTGGTATATCGGATACAATGCTTCTGCGGAAAAAAAGTATATAGGCTCAACATTCTGCCCGCTTAAAAAGCGAATATTAGAGCACACAAGAGCAATCCAGAATACTGATCATAGTTATGCGACTGCCAAACATCTGAAAACTCACCCAGGCAAAACGTGGAAAGACATGAAGTACTCTGGGATTGCCATGGTGGGTGAAAATGAAAGAGGGGGAGATCGAATCAAAAACTTAAGACGCTTGGAATCCAAGCTTATAATAAGATTCAAAACAAGAAGCCCGTGGGGTCTGAACGCGGACGAAGAATTACACGTTCATTTGTGAAACTTAGGTCTAAACCAATAAACTGGAGATCTCGCACTGAATCTAATGACAAAGAAATGTAAAATGAAATGTAAAATGAAATGCAAAGTACTCATGATAACTGTCTCAGCTAAAATGGGTAAAAATAGATTGCATAAAAATGAAACTAATGCGCCGATTGTGAAAAATTAAATGTGAATTAATTCTGTCTCTGGCAAGGTTGACACTGTTGATGGATGCATCAATGACACAAACATATCCCTTGGCATACAGCCATAACATGGACACTCAGTCCCATAATGTTCAAACTTGTGCGTTAATTAATAATCAAATGTCGACAAATTATTAAGTTGTCTTCATTCAACGCAATCAATTAACATGACTTACATGCATACTTAGAATTTGGTTTGTGTCTAAAATTGCAAAAATCTGGCGCCAAACCCTGCCAGAATATGTAAAATACATATTTCAAACTACCAAGCCCACAATGCATCCTAATTTGCTACGTGATGTCATTGGTTAAATAACAAACAGTAACGATGGACAAATGTTTGCACCGTGAACTTGCTGTCCGAAACGCGTAGGTGGGGAACCTACAGAAAATAAAATAAGCATTGAGTAATCGAAGTGGTGTGCGGCGTTTTCCTTTTGGGAAGATCTTTGCTGATAAACATTGAAGAATGCGGGGCTGTCCCGAACCTCGCCGCCAGCACCAGCCGTAGAGTGCTCCTCTCGTAATGGGACATTTGCTCTAATATATATATATATATATATATATATATATATATATATATATATATATCCCCTAGCAGCCCGCCCTGGCGTTGCCCGGGGCAGAAGGGGGCTTGGGGCAGCATTTTGGGCTTTTGTGCAGTCCCGGCCGGGCCCCCGCCCGCCCGCCCGGACATTGCCTATACCGCCCCCCGCCCGCCCGCCTGCCTCCAGCCTCCCGCCCACCTGCCTCCCGCCTCTGCCTTACCTCAGCCGCGCCGTGCTCCGGACTTCACCGCCACTCCCGGGCCCCCGCCCGCCCCAACATTGCCCGGACCGCCTCCCGCCTCGCCTTACCTGAGCCGCCGCGCCACTCCTCGCCACCGCTCCTCCCCGCCTGTCGTCATCACGCAGGTGTAGGTCGTGGTCAGCGCTACGTCGCGCCGGAGCTAGTTTTAGGAGACTACTTTGTTTGTAAATTTCAATTTGTTAATTTACGTTTTATTTTTATTTTAAGTCACCTATGTCCATCTACACACCCTGAGGATTCCAACAATGTATTGGGTGTGTGGATTGGCGCTGTGGTTCCCGAGTTTACCTTGCCAAAAGCTATCTGTTCTCTCTTTATACTAGTAGTATAGATAATTTACCTTGTTTTAGAGAGGCTTTTTAACTGTAATATTTCCTGGATCTATGGGGTTGGACAGCTGATTAATTGTTCCTTCTGTCTGTACCCTGGTCGTTTTCTGTAGATATAACTAGACCCGAGATATTGCAGCACAGATATGCACATTTTGCAGTAACAAATGGAAACTTTGAAACGCAAATAGCTCAATTTCAGCTGAGCCCGCCCTCACAAAGCCTCTAAGTGCAGCTTAGTTTGCCAATGCCTGCACCCATTCAGTAGAAGGTGAGGCTTGTTCTCTAGTTGCGCTCCTGATCCCATGTCTTAGGGTTCACCAATTGCAATAAAAAATAAAGTGTATATCATAATTTCACGCTGAACATTATGTATAGGGTGACCAACTGGCATAGGTGCAAATTCAGGACGGTGAGAGTAAAAACTTCAGGACAAAGAGACCAAATTCAGGACAAAAATTCAGGACAAAGGGTCAAAATTCAGGACAAAACTTCGAGACAAAAGGTACGTTTTACAGACATGTCAGAGGTGGTCGTGCAATAGTATATAAGTAAGTAAATTAAGAACCACCTAAGTACAAGTCTAAATAAGTTTATATTAGGTTGAGACAATCATGCACTTCACGGTTTTTCAGTCTGGCCGCAGCTTGCTACCCTAGACAATTCAAAATTCGCACCTGGCTCCAGCAGGTACATTAGTCACCAGACAATGGTGAACCGTACCTGAATATAAGTGAGGACGCTTTTATTGTTGATTGAAAACTACTGGCTATACAAGCAATAGAACTACGTATACAACAGTAAGGGTGACTCGACAAGCACAGGGAGAAAACCAATATATTAATGACAGTATACTGTAAGTAATCTGTATGCTCTTCTTCCTAGGGTCTACCGTTTAAGGCCCCAAATGATCCAGACAAATTAAGAATAAGGAAGGAGCGTCGTGTTCATAAACAAGTCTTCAGTTCGAATGCTGTGTTCCAAAGTTTTATTATTGCAAAATTCATTGAAATATCAGCAATCAAAGATTTATTCCAACAGCACAAAAGTTCAGTTGAATGTGGATTCAATATTCCAATTTCATCCAAATCAATTTTGTGTAGATAACTTAAAACAGCCAATGCGTTTCTTCCTATACGGACATCATCAGGGCTCGTGAATAACAGTAATCAATCTGTGGGCGGTGAGCTTTACTAAGTGCCTAGATCCAACACTCAGATCCTCACCGCGATTCCCAACAACATTCAATTGATAAATCTTCTGGCAGTTAAACTCACAAAATAACGACTCCTCATTCTATTCAGGCCTGGATAAAGTGACTTGTATAATCTCCAAATTTATATCTCCCTAATAAAGCATCCAACTATAGTTAACAAAGGCCCACATGTATCAACAATGCCATTTGCAATTCCTTATTAGCGAAAAAGTAGGATACGCTAATAAGGAATAGCAAAAGGCTATGCATGAAGAAATCGCTAAAAAAATTGCGATTTCTTAATATTCCTTAATTGCGACTCGCAAATTGCGACTCGCAATTAAGGAATACTTCCCCATTCATTCCTATAGGCCTATAGGCCCATACGAATGAATGGAAAGACATTCTCAATTTGCGAATCGCAATTAGCGGATCGCAAATTGAGAATGCAATTTCAAGGGTGTCCAAAGGACACCCTGTTGCACCCCTGAAATTGATCTGTGCACATATGTTGCGCACACACATGCCCTTAGGGCATGTGTGTGCGCAACATGAAACTTTGAAAATGCACAAAAGTGCATTTTTCAAACTTTTTGCAAATTACCATGAAGTTGAACTTCCTGGTAATTTGCTACTCCTATTAGCGAAATCGCAATTTTTTTACTTTGGTGCATTGCATTTAAGTAATCTCAATTTGGGATTCCTTAAATGCAATCGCAATTTAAGGAATCTCAATTTAGAGATTCCTTAAATTGCGATTTTTGCATTTGGGATGATGCATCTCAAATGCAAAAATACCGGTCGCAAAGGGGCAGATTCTGAGAATCTGCCTGTTTGCGACCGGTTTTTAGCTTGATGCATGTGGCTGTAAAAGTTCAAAAAGGTTCCAGAGCAACCATTTGCCTTCATCAATGAGATCCAGGCCAGCAACACTGGGTACGTGTACATCCACTGTGCCTTATAGAATAAGGAGTTGGATTGGATTATTGAATCCACATTCAACTGAACTTTTGTGCTGTTGGAATAAATCTTTGATTGCTGATATTGGATACATTTTGCAATAATAAAACTTTGGAACACAGCATTCGAACTGAAGACTTCTTTATGAGCACGGCGCTCCTTCCTTAATCTTCATTTGTTTGGCAGGAAAACATCCGATGCCTGGTCCAGCCAGTCCGGCCTTGCTACCACCCTCCAATGGTGCCCCTCATCTTCACTTAGACTGTATCTCATGTGTATTTAATTTCTTTTATAGTGTTACTCATCCCAAGTATGTAGCGCAGGGTATCGGAGTGTGTTACATCACACACACATTATATAGAGACAATGTCTCATATTAACATGAAAGACAATGTATAGGAAATGTTACTTAAGATAATGGGTGCTACAAGGTGTAATCATTCTTTCATCCATCATTCAGTCTTTCACTATTCATTCTGTCCTTCCATCTGTGTGCCCATCTATATCCAAACATATTCATCCATTTGCAAACCTATCCACCATACATCCTTCCATCCATAATTTCACTCATCCATCCCTCCATCCACCCTTTCACTCATCCATCCATTATTCATCTACCCACCCTTTCACCCCATCCACCCGTACAATCATCCATCCACTCTTCCACCCATCCATCTATTCACTCACCCATCCAGCCATTTACCCTTTTACCCATCCATCCAGCCATCCATTCACTTACTCATCCATCCACCCTATCACTTACTCATTCATCTACTCAGTCACTTATCCATCCACCCATTCACCCTTTCAGTCATTCATCCTCACTTTCTCTCTCCATCCCCCTTTCACTTATCCATCCACCCACCCATCTACTCATCCATTCATGAATCCATCCATTGATCCTATTACTCATCCATCCTTTCACTCATCCAGCCATCCGTTCTCTCATCCATCCACCCTTTCACTCACTCATCAATCCTTACATCCACCCTTTCCCTCATCCATCCATTCACCCTTTCACTTATCAATTCATTTATCCACCCATTCACTCGCCCATCCGCCCTTTTACCCATCCATCTACCCTTCCACCCATACATCCATTTACCTTTTCTCTCATCCATACTTTCACTCATCCATCCATCCTTTCTTTCATTATCTATCCATTCCCCCTTTCATTCATCCATTCATCCTTTCAGTAATCCATCCAGCCATTCACACATTCCTATACTTATTTATTCACCCACCTTCTCACATTATGAGCCGAGTCTTTGTCTGCAGAGTTGCAGACAGAAGAGGCCCATCAAGAACTTCACCTTGCTGTAGTTCCTAAAGCAAGGGGAGCGGTCTGGTGGGGGAGAGTTCACTATGTCACTGCACATAGGCAGACTGAAAACGTAGACGTCATGAGTCATGCATGATGCACAATGCCAGGATGTGAGGTGTCTGAGACATGGTGTTGTTTCCAGTGCTTTAAGTGGTGTAAAAAAACTGGTGGGTCTCTTCAAAGAGGGTGTTTGATGTAATTAAGAGCGTGGTTTAAAACACCTAGTCTAAAAATCTGCACTTAGCATAGTGTTTCGCGTTACTGGTATTGTTATTTTTGTCATTGCAACCAGATATATGTAAATGTAAATGTATTTGAGCTTATATAGCGCACAGCTACCCGCAGTGGGTTTCCCGGCGCTTGCTTAGGGAACCCGTCCTGGTATTCCCCTGTGAGATAACCCCGGCAGGGTATCCACAAGGTGAAAGCCAGGCATCCCGCCGCGAGGGACCGTTGTGGAGATTAAGCAAGCTATTGCCCAGAGTCGCAGAGTGTGAACCCGTGAGTCGAGAAGGCACCGGAGCGAGTATTATCGAGTCCGTGGAATTTTTAGCCCAAGACCCGCCGAGGCGGGTATCATTACACCAACAACAAGCCAGGTCTATTGGCTTTGTCGATGTTTGCTAGTTCCTTAAAATAAAAAAGTAGCAACCATGGCTTTGTTGAATATTATATTGAAAATACTTCAGTTAAAAAATGATGAGACAGTGAAAGAACGATAACCCGTTCTTTTTAACTTCTTTTACTGGCTGCAGCATGGGCCTTTTACCTTTTAACTAACTTAGATAAAAGGTAAAACGCCCATGCTGCAACGTCTAACAGAATGCCCACCCCCCTATACTGAGGTAGGAGGAGGCCGCCACACGCTTTTAACACCCCAGACTGCCCCATTGACATTCTGTATGTGGCAATTACCAGGCATACAGAATGACAATGGGTGGGTGGGGCTGCTCTTGTGCTCCAGGAGGAGTGCGAGGTGGCTCCATCAGCGGGAGTGCGGCCTCTCACAGGGGAGCAGTGCTGCTCTCTGTGATGGCCAAAATTACGGACAAAAGATGTCCGTAAAAGGGATCCTCACGGACAACGGACGTGAGGTACCAATTACGGACGGTCCGTGAAATTTACGTACGGTTGGTCACCCTAATTATGTATGGGACCCGATTTTCACGGAGGCCCGGTTGGGCACGGAACCACATGTTTCAGACTGCCCCGCTCACCTGCTCATCGTGTCAGCGCCAGGAGGTTCATAAAAGAAGTCACAGCGCCCCGCTGTGCGGGACCCAATTTTCACGGCGGGTGGGCTGGGCACGGAACCACAACCCCAGATTGCCTTGCTCACCTGCTCATCTCGTGCCAGGAGGCACATAAAAGAAATCGCAGGGCTTGCTGCGCGGGACGTGCCTGGACTAAGACCGGGCCAAGGGCGGGCCAGGGCCAAGGGTGGACTCGTCCTTGCTTATCATTCCTAGGAAGAGGCAAGGCAGGGCCACCCCCCTTGTGTTTGGTTTTCTGATGGTTTTTGAGGATCCACCACCGCTCCACGAGGTACTGTAACTCATGTTTGCTTGTCTGCTGGCCTAGGAACAGGCTCTGGGTTTGTATCCCCTCTAACCCAACCATTACTGTGGTCGTCTTCCAACCAGCCACCCGGCTTCGACTATTTGACACTATTTGACATTGGGTGAGACGTTTGATCCCCCTCAGCCAATTCAATTGTCGATAGTTGCCCTCTCAAGCTCTCCTACCCATTTATCAGGAAAGGTCTATCGCTGGTATATTTCATCTTGTGACTATTGAAGGGACTTCTGTTTGGTGCTCTTGATCTGCCTTATTGGAAGGGTCAAAGTCTCTTGGTGGCGCAAAATTTCTTGTCAGTCCAAGCGCTCATAATTACTTTTGTTTGGAATTTCTTTAAAAACCGTTGATACGGTTTGGGCCCTCGATTTTATCCTGCTCTGAGCTGCGCCCTTTGAGGGATCGGGAATAGGAAAGTTGTGGAGCGTACTGGAGATGGGTCAGCAGGCAGGAGGAAAAAAGTAAAAAAAATGGTCAAAGCATCCAAGCAACAATTGTGTTTGAAATCGCATTATTTGCCTACTAAATGAATGGGAAGGCATCTTAGATGCAGAGCCACCTACCACTTCATGCCCTGCTTTTAGTCAACTTTCTGTCAGTATCACCAGCCCTAGTGGCTTACCAGTTATCTCGGATATGTTCAGGATACTGCTAACCATGGTGGCTCCCTCGAGCGATCTGGGGGTAGCACTACACACTGAGAGGGTTCATCCACCTGACGAATTCCACTAGCTGTTCCACAAGGCAGCCTGAACCGGCTCTCCAATGCACCAACAGGTTTCCCCCCACTTCAGGACTTGATTGATGACCCCAAGGGTGATTACCTTTATCAGTCTCCTGACGTACTAGATGAACCAACACCTGCACCCAATCTCGATTGTCAAAATCAGTGAACACACCGGCTCATTAACGATCTAAGGGCAGAAGTAGGCACTATGAGATCTATTATTGATGGCCTTACAACGCTAGTCAGACAATTACTTCAGAACAGACCACGACCTCTATTGCCCACCGAGTGTGTCCCGGGAATAGATAATCCACCCATTTACACCAGACCCATCCTACATTTGCCGGCTACCCCAAAAACGGACCTCCCCTCTTATAGGCGCCCCTATTTACAGCCTGCCGTTATCTCACGCATGCAAGCACCACCTGAACTTAACATTACTCAAACTATCTCCCTAATGCAATGGCAGAGAATAGCCCCTTTAACCCCTTCGATGCTCATGACGAGCTCAGCTCGTCATGAGGCACAGTGGAGCTGTGCTGATGACGAGCTGAGCTCGTCATGCACTATGGGCTCTGCAACAATTCAGCACCGGAGGAAAATAGCTCTAGCAGCCAAGGTGTTAAACACCCCAGGGCAAGAAGTAAAATTTTGCAGCAGGAGTTAGCACCTCCAAACCAAGGAAGGATACAGTTAACACCATCAGCCCCCGCCATCTGTCCGGTATATTTATATGGTCAATGTCCCCAAACTTTGAGGGAGAGTGGGGTATGAGGGGAAAGTTGCATTGATTAATAAAGCCATCTACTGGATCCGTCATGTCAGGGGATGCCACTCTGTGATTCGTGACGACATCGTAAGGGCAAGAAGATGCACATCCCTCAACAAGCCCTTTGATGGCATTCAATTTACACTCAAAGGGGTGGAGCTGGTTGAATATCTCTTTGCCCTAGAACACCAAACCTGCTCCCCTGACACTTCTTTAATTCAATTTGAATGGTATATCACCAAGTGCAGAGAAACCCTAATCCCCTCCCCTCCCACCCCCACCCCCTCTGGTGGAACAACTGGAGGTTCCCAACTAGAGACCATCAACTGACTTTCAGGGTATGATTATCCGCATGCCAGGCCTCTCCCTACATATTCCAGGAACAGAACCACCAATGCTAATTCACTGGACTCTGAGAGGTTGGCTCATATGAGGGGGGACCGAATAACGCAAGAAGCAGAAGAGGGCAACCCATTGACTAATTTCATAGGGTCGAACTTCAGCACGAACACCAACCCTCAAGCATTGACCCATCCTTCTTGACGTTAGGCTCTGGAGAGGCCTGGTCGACATGAGTGTGGGTGTCACAACCGACACCGACCATAATCCTCTGTTTTAGCATGAATTCCCTGTGGGATGTTCCTTTTAATCCCATCAGCAGCCTACCCCTGAGCAATACTAAAGAGGTCTACCCTTCTAACGATAGGCGAACACTAAAATGGCGTAAGATAGCTCTGCACGAAGACCAGATTAAGGCCATGCAGTACGATTTGGTAGTAGGCACTCTTGAGCTCCAGTCTTTGGTTGGAAGTACTGGTGGTTCAGTCGAAGTAGTCACCGCCCATTCTCATATCTTTGACCGACTTAGCTCTTATTTTATAGTCTTGAGAACAGACCAAAGGCCCAGCATTTCAAAAGCGGGAACATCCTTGTGGAACACATGAGATTGTAGACGAGAGCGCTTAATTCTAGCGTCAGCCATTAAAGCCAAAGATAGCGTCCTAATCAAAGCCTCTTGGAAGGCAACTTTGCATCACGTGAGAAGGACATGGGATGAATCCCGATGGCAAAAATTAAAGGAAGCATGTGCTGAGAAAGATTCTAAATCCTTTTGGTCACTTGGGGCAACAAATCAGGAGCCCAATCACCCCCCAACCACATTACAGGCCTGGCGTGGTATGACCACTTTTGGAAGCTTTATTCAGATTCTGGAGGCACATGTTTAATGGAGGATTTTGTTTCCCCAAGCCAGCCCTCGAATGATGAATTCATTATTATGAGCAAGATCGAGTACTTTCTAGGTTGAATAGTCCAGTTTAAAGCTGCTGGTCCTGATGGCATCCCGGGGGATTTATTCTTATCAGATATCACAAGCTGGGCTCGCTACATTTTACTTTTGTCAAACGCGATAGTTATTGGTGCCCCATTCCTAGGGTCATGGAAGAGGGCAGAGGTGGTGCCAATTTACAAAAAAGGAGACCGAGAAGAGCCTTCCAATTATAGGCCCCTTAGCCTGATCGACGGCAGAAGATCCAGTCATGGACAGAAGATAACGCAATTTTATCCCAATATCAAGCTGGTTTCAGGGAAAAGATGGGGACATTTGATCCGGTATTTCGCTTCTTGCTTCTGTATTGGAAAGTCGTAGTGATTAGCCAGGGCAGGCCTTTATTTAACTTTTATTGATTTAAAGACTACCTTTGATTTAGTCCCCAGGCACAGACTATGGCACATGCTCAATGGTATGGGATTCCCGTTACCTATCCTCAGCTTGGGAGTTTGATTGCACAAAGGCAACTACACACAGATCAGATGGGGGTCACAGGGGCAACTTACAGAGTGCATTCCAGTCAGTAGGGGAGACCGCCAAGGTTGCGATTTGGCACCCACCCTATTCTCTCTGTATATGAATGGATTAGTTGGTTTTTTGCAACAAGAACCTGCCGACACACCAACCTTAAGGGGGTGGGATAAGGTAGCAACACTTTTGTTTTCAGACGACACCCTACTGGTGTTAAAGACCCCGGCGGGCCACAGCTTTTACTCAACAGATTCTATCTCTTCTGTGACGCTAGGGGTTTAGTTATTAACACAACAAAAACCAAATTCATGGCCTTCAACCCCCACAAGTCTAGCAAAGGTAATCCAACGCTAAGAGGGATCCCCTTGGAAAGAGTCAGCACTTTTGACTATCTATGTGTTAGTCTCTCAGATAAAATGACATTGAAGCCCAACCTAACCAAGATGCTACTGGGCCACAAGTGTTTCACAGGGTTCTTGGGAAGGAACATTGCTCTTCACGCAGGTGACCTATAGCTGCCGCTCTGCAGGCCTACGATTTGAAAGTAGTCAGTACAGCCTGTACGGTACAGAGCTGTGCGGATTTGACAAGATACCCGAGCTCAGTAGATCAGAGCACAAATACCTCAGGAACCTTGTGTTGTTGCCCCAAAGCACCCTGCCTGCTCCCCTAATGCTTGATATGTGCAGACGCTCTATTGGCAATATAGTGAAGCTCCATCCGTTGCTTTACTGGACTCACATTAGGAAGACCTTTGAGCTTCTGCCCTATGCGGAAGCCCTATCTGAGGTCATCGGTTTAGATACGTGCAACAAGGTAAGTTGGATTAGAAATGTTAGAAAACTGGTGTCCGATATAGGGCTTCAGGCCTTATGGAAAAAACCAGATCCAACCTTGCTCCGAAAAAAGGTACTAAAGCAACATTATTAGGAATGGGTTGAGCAACACGAGTCCACCAAGCCCAGTCAGGGTAAATTTACCATAGAATTTCATCTCCATAATCCGGTCAGATTATTGAAACCCTACTTAGACCTAATTCATGCTATCCAGCATAGGATGCTATATATCCAATTCAGGTTGGGCACCCTTCCTGTTGGCGAGGTAACAGCTAAGTGGTACTCAAACCACTCTAGCCCGAGCAATTGCCCAGGATGCAAGGCACTTGTGGAGTCTGTTGCCCATGCGCTGTTTGCATGACCCGCTTATGTGCAGCCTTGGTATAAATGGTTAAAACCAATTTTCCGGCAATTGGGCACACAGAACCATCAGGAAGCCCTGTGTGTCTTAAAATCAGATCCTAGACCCCTCTTTGCCTGTGCAGTGGCCAAGTTTCTAAGCCACATGGTTGGTATCGGGAGGAAGGCCAGAATGACAGAACTACAGTAAACAGTAGGCCGGCCTTTAGACCTAGTTGCCCAAGGGTTTTCAGTATTTTTACCCATGAAAATCCCTATTCCCCCAGATGTATTGCACAAGCACTTTACTGTAAAATAACTATTCCACCAGCTTTGTTATGAGAGGGTTAAAAAGGCTAATAATATGACCGTTGGGTATGAAGATCTATTTAGCACATTTTAATTGTTGAAATATGATAGTTCTTCTTTTCTATTGAGACTGCTTTACACCTTGAATGCTACAGCTAATCCTCCTGGATGCTGACCTCTCTTGATTCCCATTGTTCATGACAAGCTCAGCTCGTCATGAGCACACGACCAGTGTACTGCATGACGAGCTGAGCTCGTCATGAGCAGGGAAGGGGTTAAGTATATTTTAACTTTCGAAATATTTTGATAGTGGCCCTTATTACTCCTTTCTATATTTTCCCATCCTTTATATTGTTGCAATTTAAATCTAATGAATTCAAATTTTTATTGTAAGAATGAGTTTGTACGACAAATTGTTTCTAACTGGTTCATGTTAAATGGGCATGGTACTTTTTCATTGGTTCACAAACTGGATCGTCTTCGATCCTAGTTGGCGTCAGTAGCAGTACTGGGCGCCTTAGGCAATTATCACACAGTGGTCCAAAATAATATCATCTTATAAGCAGTATGCTGCAGAAACCATACGTTTGTGAAAGGAAGAGCCCACACTCCTATTGTGACGTGTTGTACGAACTGTTTATTCTTATGTTCTTAATTGTATTTTAACCTGTGTGTTCTTTACAGCTTTTATAGCATAAGTTGTCGAAATAAAGCTTATAATGATACTGAAACACAAATATAGAAATTTAAAAACATTTTTCTGATGCTTTATTTTATAATTCTTTCAGCACCAAACACAGCATTGATTGTTGTAAGGTATATTAGAACATGACAGTCTATTCTTGTATATCTTTAAAGCACTTTATCTTGGCAACATATTTCAAATTCTTCTGAGCCGCCCGAATCTAGCCCAACATCCTGCTGATAATTTTAGTATGAAAACAATAAGGCACTTAGAGATTCTTTTCAGAGGGCCCAACCTCTAGCTGAAAAAAATATTTTATAGATGCAGTTGGTCCTTTTAGTATCTGAAGAACTAGTCAAACATGTAGGAAGGTGGATATCTGACTATATGGTTACCCCAACTTTTTTCCTAGTGTTTTGCTGGTTTTCCACTTAGTTGGCCTTGGATCCTGCTATTCAGGGCCCCAGGCTATCTGCTCTCCGCTCTCCCTATAAAATGAACTCCATGTACTTTAGGTACATACCTGATTGGGTATTGTGTCACCTCTGTGAGCCCCTGTATAGTGTACCATAGGTACCCAGGGCATAGGTGCATCCAAGGCCTACTAGGGGTTGCAGCATGTATTATGCCACCCCTGGCTGGCCATCCAAACTGACACCACAGGCTGATCACTCAGCTTTGGTAAGGTGGTGTAATCACCCCTTACTTAGATACAGTATATCTATACCTTATATATAGACACATAGTAACCTATAAGTCACTCCTATGGCAGGCCTTAACAATCCTGGAGGCAGAGTGCTTGGTTTTATGTGAGAGGGTGCCTTAGCATGAGCTGAGCCCCTCTGCAGCTTTCGGAACCATCTCCTTTATAGCTGTTCTATGTTATAGCCATACCATATACTCTTAAATGCATTATAATCCTCGCGGTTAATGCTAACTTTGGTTTGGCTTTATCAAAACATGTTGTGTAAGGTGTCAAACACTTTTGAATACTACCCCCCACACCAGTTCTGGTGGTGGGGGTAGCATTCCACCCTTCTAGAGGAAAAAGACATATATGTTCCTGCTTTACCCGGTTAAAGTTAAACAGAGCCTAAGCATCACAAAATGGATGCTGCTTCCACAGACACGAGTCTGACCTCCTGCTGCTGGGGGAAACTACAGCAAGGGAGGCCTGGACAATAGGTTTCCTGTCAAGGGACTCCCCAGACAGCCTGTAGTGTATTGGAGCAGGGTGGGTCCAATGGAAATATGCTTTTCCAGACACTGCCTGGGGCACACAAGGTGCTCCATGCATAGCCCGATCAAACCAGTTGCTGGAACCCTCCAGCCCCGCTCTGGCGTGAAACTGGACAAAGGGAAAGGGGTGTAACCACCCCCTTCCCAGGTCCACCCATAGGAGGGACCTAGCAGGTAATCCAGCCCCTAAAATCAGTATAAAGATAGGAGCTGTGTCCACAGACTTTAGATTATCCTGGAATGAAACTCTGATACGAAACTCTTGGACATTCAACATTCTATTCTGACTAGAAGACTGAAGACATCTCCCTTGTGGTCAACTAGTGACCATCCTGTGCAAACAGGCACCACCAGTAACTTGGCGGTCTGCTTTGTCGACGCTCCTGTCGGAACCCGAAGACTCAGTGACACAGAAACTGGACTCTGACTTCTCTGACTCCAACCCACATCCAAAGCTGAGACCCGTGGCGGACACGAGAGACGTGGGACCGGACACCCTGGAAATCCTGTATTTTGCTAACTGCTCAACTACCGAGGTACCCTAGCAGTTGTGCATTGGGGTATGAAAAGCCCCAGACCCGAGCGCCATTTGCACCGAAGCTCAGCCCTCCACACTCCACAAGTGCCGCGTGGGGCCTGCTCTTTCATTTCAGCTCGACGCTTCTTCCCAGTTGCTAGCCCGATGGCTAGTTAGCCCTACGAAGACTTTCTTTTGAAACTAAACTGCTTTCCTGGTTGCTCGAGGCTTGCTCCAGCTTCCCTACTAAGGAGAAGCTCCCCAGACCTTGCTGGTCTGACTCGAAGCCAATCTTCACTTCCTGCGTGGACTGCGTTTGCCAAGGCTTGCTGGGTCCAGTCCAGATACAGACACCGCAGTCAACTAGATCCTTCGTGGGACAGCTCGAATCCAGCTCCTGGTTGTCGTCGACCCCTCCTGGTCCTCGTGACTGCAGAGACAAACTTCACCTCTTCAACTGAGATTATCGCGACATCGCCTGATTCCTTCCTGGTTCCTTCCTGGTCACTGGCTCGTGACCCAGACTCTGTCCCCTCTGCTTTCAGGTTCTTCACTTCTTCGATCCACCCTTGGATCCACCCAGACACTCTTCCACTGGCCGCCTGCAGTACTTCTTTTGCAGATCTCCATTGAAAGCATGGACAAAACCCGACACGAAAAGACATCTATGCACCCGGCTTCCCTGGGTGAGGTAACTCGAGTACTCCGGTGGGTATTGACTCTCCAAGTGCCCTAGTTTAAAGGGGATTTGTCGTAGTCCATCCGGAAGTGCCCTTAAACAGGAACTTTGTAACTTCTTTGTTCTTCATTATAAGTCGATGGTAACTTGCAACAGTGTTTAGACACTGCACGCGTCTCCCATGGGTCTCCTACTTCCTAACCTTTGGTTGTTTAGTGTAGCCCCAGCGATTCCCTAGGCCCTAGGCCTATGCACTATTTCTGAAGTGGTTCTTATACCACTTACTTAGTATATGGTTTGTGAGGCCCCTAGGGCAAAACTGTATTTGTGCAACTTATCGTATGCTAATTGAGTAACTTGTAATGTACTTCCATCTCTGACCTCATAAAGAGTGCAGAGGGCTTGTGTTAGAAATAAATACATATATATTTGATATATACCTGGTGTGGTGTCCTTTCATTTGGTATTCAAGCGATTATAATTGGTAAAACAGCTTGCTTCACATGCTCTCTGAAGTCTTAGCCTATGACTGCTGGTCCATGCTACCACTAGGATAGCTTGTCTATAAGGTTGACTTTACAACCACCATCAATAAGGGTCGTTTAGACTGGTGCAAGGTGCCCACTAGAATAGGGGACATCATATGCCAGTCTAGCTTCTCACAAAACAGTCCTTGCACACAGCTGCCACCTCTGAAAGGAGTGGAATGCATTCAGCCATCTCACTCCTAAAGAGGTCAGTATTAGTATCCACCGAAATTGATACCTGAACTGATTCTGGGCCTACATGTTCAAAGTATAGGTGAAGGTCCTCCTCAAGAAGCGCACTCAAACCAGGGATGGCGAATTTGCACTCTTGTCCTGGGGTAGGATATGAAGTCATGCAGGATTGAAAAGGTGTACTTATGTTGAGAATAGGATGCCGAGTAGGGCCTCACCCATGTATATGCTCACCTTTTCAGGGCTGAAAGCCCAAAACCGGTCCTAGGATGCTTGTCTCCAGTCCAGGGAGGCCCTGGCCTGGCAGTTTGCGCTGGACTGCTCCTATTGGGCGCAGGGTCAAGACTGATTTGCATTGGGCTGGGTCCTAACTGGAATGGCATGGTGAGCAAAAAACAATAGATTTAGGCCCAGATCTCTGTACTGGGGTGAATGTATGACATTGTTCTGCATTCTGTCCATCAATTGTTCTTTTTGCATTTGTCACCCTGAGTGGGATGGGTATGCCCAGACCACGGTCCCGTGCTCTCCATGCCACTGGAGTCAAGCAATCCTGGCTGATGAGGACTGAAAGCCTGAAACCGGTCCTAGGATGCTTGTCTCCAGTCCACGGAGGCCCTGGCCTGGCAGTTTGGGCTGGACTGCTCCCATTGGGCGCAGGGTCAAGACTGATTTGCATATGTTTGTATTTATTTTGTATGTGTGTGATGCATGTATTTTTGGTATAAGATTTGGTTTTGTTTTTATTATCTGTGTAAACATTTTAGTAGTTAATACATTTTTTTGTTCTAATTTTGCCTTTTTAGTTCCATAGTGGGATGTGGGTTTATTGGGAAATAGGGTGGGAATTTATTTAGTTGCCTCAAATTGTAAAGCGCTCTGATATCTTTCGGGATGAAGTTCGCGCTATATAAAATTAAATAAATATGGCTGGGTACAAACCGGAATGGCATGGTGAGCAAAAAACGATGGTTATTTGGGCCCAGATCTCTGTACTGGGATGAATGTATGACATTGTTTTGCATTCTGTCTATCAATTGTCCCCAGGGGGCTCTCTTGGTGCTTCGAGAAATGGGTACTCATGAGCAGGGCCTCCTAAAACAGCCAAGTCTTTAACAGTTTCTTAAAACTGGATAACTCTGTACAAGACTGAATCTTCTCAGGTAAGTTATTCCAGTGACTGGGAGCCAGGTAAGAGAAAGCTCGACCCCCTCGTTTTCACCTTGTTTATACTTTGTATACACAAGAAGTTACGGTTGCTAGATCTTAACTGTCCTATGGGTTGATACCAGGTAAGTTTCATTTTGAGGTAGGCTGGGCCTTTCCCCTGTAGAGACCTGAAGACCACACACAGCATCTTAAGAATGGCTAGTTTCTTAACCCGAAGCCAATGAAGTTGGCTCGGGAGGGGTGCGGAAGGGGTGCGTGCTGGTTTATTAAGGGCGAGGCGAGCTCCAGTGTTTTGCACCACCTGTAGTTTAGAAAAGTAGATTGTCACTTTTTCCAACAAGCAACGAGTTGCCATAGTCAAGTTGACTCCCCAAGAGTGACTGGTTAAGGGTTTTTCTTGCTGAGAGTGGGATCCAGGGGAAGATCTTTCTAAGCATCCTCATGGTTTCGAAGCAGTTGCCTGACAGTGTCTTCACCTGCTCCTCCATTGATAGCTCATTATCAATCCTGATGCCTAGGTTCTTAGCCCAGTTTTTAGGGGAAGGGGCCTCTCCCAACTCTACAGGCCACCAATCACGGGGCCAGATTTCTTCGGCCTTCCCGGACAGCAGTATCTCTGTTTTGGGTGAATTGAGCTGTAGGAAGTTCTTCTTCATCCATATCGCAATGCTAGACATGCAGTTTTTAAATTTTAATTGAGTTGATACAATGTCACCCTCACTGAGGACGATCAACTGCGTGTCGGCATACAAGATGGTTTCGAACCCACAACCTCTGAGGATTTCAGCCAGGGGGGGTCACATACACATTAAATAGGGTGGGACTCAGGACAGACCCCTGAGGAACTCCCCTGTCCACCACTATGGTCTGTGACACACGGGAATCTAGCTGGATGCTTTGGGTGCTATCTGATAGATAGCTTTGTATCTATTTAAGGGCCAAGCCTTTGACACCAATCCCTCGCAGTCTGTTGAGCAGAAACCTATGAGAGATGGTATCAAAGGTTGCAGAAAGATCAAGAAAGACTAGGATCACCGGGGTCCCCATGTGCAATGTCAGCCTTATGGTATCCGTAACCTCCAGCAGTGCGGCCTCCGTGCTATGTGAAGCACGGAAGCCGGACCGGGAAGGATCCAAAAGGTTGTTTTGTTCCAGATAGTGGGACAAATGCTGGTTAACCAGTGATTCCATTACCTTCGAGCAGCAAAAGAGGAGAGAGATCGGCCTATAGTTTTGTAGATCAGTCGGATCCGCTAGCGCCTTTTTGACCAATGGTTTTAAGCATGCGCTTTTCTACTTCCTCGGGAATGTGGTGGTGTCTAGCAAGATGTTACAAACCTCAGGAAGCGCGTCAGCTAAGACCAGACTAAGTTCTGACATGACGGTCGGTGGTGCAGGATATAATGGGGATCCTGATTTCACAAGGCTTAATAAGGAGCCCACTTGTTCACTCGTAACATGAGGGAAGATTTCTAGCCTAAAAGGAGTTGGTGTTTCCTGTGAAGGATCTACAGGCAGGTCTACTTCCACCAGGTCTGCTTCCACCAATTCAAAAGAGCGGTAGATTGTATAAATCTTGTGGGTGAAGTAGTTGGCTAGGTCATCACAAAGGTTTCTGGGTGGGGGGTGGCAACGGATTGTTGGCCTTCGGGTTGGTGAATTACTTCAAGATCTTAAATAACTCCTTAGATGAGTTTTTTGCCTCCATAATGCGAGAGCCCAAATGTGCTCTTCTGGCTACATTGCAGCTGTTGAGATAAGCTCTATGTGCCCTTCGGTAGAGCTGTTCATCTGGCTCTGCCTTGGACTTCCCCCATTTCTTTTCCATGGCCCTGCATGTAGCTTTTTCTCTCTTGAGGATGTCTCAATACCAGGGGGCAGGAACAGCCCTATCCTGAATTTTTACCCTTTTGAATTGAGCTACAACATCCAGAGCTGCTAGGATTGAGCCCTCCAGCCGTCCCAAGGCTGAGTCGCTGTCTTCGTCCAGGCTGAACGAGGGTGCGCTATATACTTGGCTAAAGGCAGCAGAGGTTAGCCTTTTCCAGGGTCTGCGGAGATCTTGGCGGCCTTGCACCAATGCGGCTGGGTTAGAAGACGATCTAGAGAAGCTTAATGCCATTTGGTCTGTCCAGCCTAAGGTTTGAAGGGGTTCGATCGCTAGCTCAGAATGTTTGAGAAAATAGTGTCCAGCATATGGCCGGCAATTTAGGTGGAGCTGGCGACTCTAGACGATAGGTCGAGTGACTCCATCGCTGACACTAAGCTGGCAGAATCTACATTAGAGAGAATCTCTAGATGATAATTGAAATCCCCAACTAATAGGAATTTGTTAGTGTTTAGAATATATGAGCCAGTCTATTAAGTAGCGCTATGCACAACTATTTCTTACTGCCACCGGGAGGCTGATATACTAGTGCTCCTGTCCACTCTATGGTTTGGTCGTGTTCTACTCTGAATATCAATAGCTCCAGATTTGGGGAGGAAACCAAATCCAAAGTCTTAATATGATAGGGGGGACAGGTGGCGATAGCTAGCCTGCCCCCCCGCCCCCCTGTTTTATTGGTCTATCCAACCGGGTGACCGAGTAACCTGCCCCGAAGGCCATTACCAGTGCCGGAGTGGAATCATTATTCAACTAGGTTTCCGTGAAGAGACAGATATCTGGTTTAGTCTCATCCAACAGGTCCTCAATCTCAGCCACATGTTTTGGGATGGACATGGCATTGAGATATAGCCCCGCAGGCATACTCTGTCCTTCCATACTCTGCTCCTCTGTTCTCGCGTTCTGTTTCCCACATCGTTGCGAGTTACAGGGGAGAGGATGTGAGTTAAGGGGAGCTTGCTGCTATTTGATCAAGGCCCAGCCACAAATGCCACACCCATCACATCCCTTCAGCAGATTGACATCCTCTACTTGAATTTCGTTGTTGCCCCCAGTGTATGGGCACAGATGTCTGAGCCTCAGCAGTGCTTTTCGTGGATAACTTATCCTACGGATCAAAGATACCTGCCGAGGGACAGGCAGCATCCTCAGGCAGCTGTCAGCGACCCGGCGCAGATGGGCTTGCCTTTGTCACCCCAAGTGGGATGGGTAGGCCCAGACGTGGGTCCCATGCTCTCCATGCCACTGGAGTCAAGCTATCCTGGCTGATGAGGGCTGAAAGCCTGAAACCTGTCCAATGATGCTTGTCTTTAGTCCAGGGAGGCCCTGGCCTGCCAGATCGGGCTGGACTGCTCCCATTGGGCGCAGGGTCAAGACTGATTTGCATATGGCTGGGTCCAACCAGGAATTGCTTGGTGAGCATAAAAATGATGGATTTAGGCCTAGATCTCTGTACTGGGGTGAATGTAAGACATTGTTCTGCATTATTTCCATCAATTGTTCTTTTTGCACCTTTTCAAGGGTCTTTTCAAACATTTCATTAAGCTGTACTGTTATCTGGTTTTTTTCTGTGCCAATTTCATCCCTTTAGATGTCCAGAGGAATGGCTGCAATGACTCCAGAGTGAGTACTGAATTGTTTGTGAGGTCCTCCTAATTATCATACAACTTCATTTTCACAAGTACCTGACTCTGAAATAGCTTCATTAGCCTTAAAATGTTCTGACATTTGTCTGCTACAATGTGCATATGAACTTTATTATAGTTCTTGTTGTTGCTATTCAGAATCCTTTAAGGGAATGATGGGGAAATATTCTGAGTTGCAGGTTCCAGTTCATGGGTCTATATAAGGTGGTGCAGGTATCTTTGCTTTCTGCTACTACCATCTAGAAAATATGCTAGAAGTACAGGAGGAAAGAATTCAGCTCTACAAAAGGGTTCCAGAAGGAATCCCTAACAAGGTTCATGAAGTGTTTCACGTTGATATGTAGATTCTTCTGCACAGTAGTGTATGCCTTGCACATGTATGTAGCATGGTCAGTATTAAGAGAAATATTATTCGAAAGACAAAGTAATCTGTGAGGACCCTCATAACTCCTTGTGTTACAGTCCTCCCTTGTTACTGGAGGAACACTGTGTCTGCAAGGTGGATTTGGATTTGACCACCACGCTGTGGTGAGACTTCTGCAAATAAAAACATTCAGCACACATCGTCCTTCAACTTCAGATGCTTTATCAAATATGGTACTGATTTCTCACATATTACTTCAAGTCAGCCTTAGCTCCTTGTATATTACTGATCTTCAATGTAATACGCCTTTCATGCCTCTCTGCCTTGCTGCTCAGCCAGTATGAATGTCCTGTGGAATGTTGGATGTGTTGTGAGGTAATGGAATGCTGGAGTGCCTGTGAGTGGAGCGTGTCAGTTGGGAGTATGGGCTGAGCAGCAAGGAAGCTGCTCCTGGTGGGGCTCTGTAGAGTAGACCTACTCTAAATTTAATTCTGTGCTACTCCATGTTGTGATTCCTGATCTACAATAGCTACAATAAATCTACATGGAAATCCAACTGGTCTCGGTTCCATTCACTTATTACATTTGGCGATGATCCGGAAAGAATCTGCCTTGCCACCTGATGGCCTACAGAAATTTTGAAAAGCAGGAAGCAACTCCAAGGTATGAGTTTCCTACAACTACGCATTTAAAAGGCATACTGGCACCCAGTGAGCCCCACCAGTGACCTTCCATCGGTCACCCTCAACCTTAGGGTGCCAGTTCCTGCCGGCACACAACTGAAGCGTGCCAGTTCCTGTCTGCACACAACTGAAGCGTGCCAGTTCCTGCCAGCACACAACGGAAGTGTGCCAATTAAGGCCTGCATACAACTGAAGTGTGCCAGCTCCTGCCTGCACACAACTGAAGCGTGCCAGTTCCTGCCTGCACACAACTGAAGCGTGCCAGTTCCTGCCAGCACACAACGGAAGTGTGCCCATTACGGCCTGCATACAACTGAAGTGTGCCAGCTCCTGCCTGCACACAACTGAAGTATGCCAGTTCCTTCTTGCACACAACTGAAGTGAGCCAGTTCCTTCCATCTTCTACTTTAAACTACCGGTTTGGCTACTTATCCTGCTGCTTGTACATCACGCTTCTTCCTGCCTGCCTCTACTTGCTATGGAAGGCACTACCTGTTTCCATGTGGAAGAGTGTCAAGGGCTACTACTATTTAATGTCCTGCGAACTTCAGGGAGAACTCTCAGAGCTTCGCTTTGGTGGCACCGAGTCTTTCACTGCTGTCTTCCTGCCTACAGATGGTCTCTTTGTGTAACCAGTGCTTCAGCCTCATGCTACCTACTGCCCCAGAGTCTTCTTTTCCCTGCTGCCATCTTCATGGAGAGGACTCCTACATTTGTGTATGCTTTGGGAGAGTCCCTGCTTTGAACTGCCTTTCCATAATTACTTTGCACGATCAGGAGCGTCATAAGTCTTGCTCTTACTCTTCGACCACTTTTCCTTGCATGGTTCGAGACTTGGGCGCTGGATTCCTCCTTCCAGACCTCTGCATGCATCATCGTGCCTGGAGCCATCCGGAAGTTCGTCACATTACGTGCTCCCATCTTGTGTTTGAGGCACCATATCTTCACAGAAGTCATTCAGTTCATCTTTGTTAACCACGTTTTTCTTCGTGTAAATTTCAATAAAGTTATTAAGAAAGGCGTCACTCCATCCTGTCATCGGTACCCCAGCGAAATCTTCACACTTTTTGGTGATTTGTGCTGACATTGCATGACTCTTTGGGTTACGTTGTCCTTTGAGGTCTGTTGGTATTTCAGTGTGTTGGACTTTCTTGAGCTAATATTGCTCAGTTGAATGTCTTCATGCACATTTTCTTGCCGACTGTTTTCACCTGGACTTGCAGCAGTACATAGTAATGTGGGAATAACGTCAGACATTTTATCTTGCTGCAGCTTACAGTTATGATTTCAACAGTGCAGCGCAGTTAAGAATGTGAAGTATGTAAACGTTTTGGCAAAATGATTTCTCACTCATTTGAAAGGGAGAGTTTTTCATATTGGGTGTCAATTATTTTTTACTGTGTTTAGAGCACCATCTACTGGGCATTTTATTCAAGTACAAAGTTGTATATTACTAACATGCATTTTTTCTCATAGGGAAATAATTTGTTTACCAGTTTGCCTTTGGAATAGGCTTCATGTAATCACCGTTGTCAAGCAGTTTCTTACTTTCTTCTTTTTGATCCACATCTTGTTTATTTTCATGTCTATTTTAAAATTTAACAGTTGGCATATGCACTTTCACACAAATATTTGTAGGTGGAGTTTTTCACTGTTTAGTTCAAGAGTTATTGGAGCGAGATTCTCTTTATTGATTCCACCTGTGCATTTTTACTGTTCTTGGATTAGTTAAAGGTTTATGTTGTAATAGCCTTCTGGCTATGTGACTTTCCACTGGTACGTGGATGTGTCACCTATATTGTTTACAGTTTCTATTGTAATAGCTTATTGGCTATGTGACCTTCCACGGTACGTGGATTTGTTTTACATGATTCCCTACAATTCGTTGTTTGCAAGTTTTAGTAAGGGGACTGTCATATATTACATTATACATTATGATAACCTACTGGCTATATAATATTCCACTTGTGCGTGGATATGTAACTTGGAGGTATACATTTTGATAGCCTACTGGCTATGTGATATTCCACTTGTGCATGGATATGTATCTTTGAGGTATACATTTTTATAGCCTACTGCCTATGTGATATTGAAATATCACCTGTAGTGTTTCTACTTGTTATTCTACTTTTCAGTGCTGGATTTACAAATCCACTGTGTGTTGAATCTACTGTTATGAGTTTCTGACAGTGTGTGGTTTTCACTCTTTCACATGGTATCTGTGCGTGATTTCACACTTTGTTACTGTCACGTTGAACTTATTTTAAAAGTCCAACAGGGTGTAGTTTTCACCCCTCTTGTTCGCCTCTCTAGTTTTCTTCATTCAAGGATTGTATGTTGGAGTGTACCCAACCTTTTTCTTGGGTGTGTGAGTGAGAGAGTCTTCAGTTATGTCTCTTTGAGAGTGTTTTTTTGTTCTTATCTTTGTCTTGTGCTAAAACGTTCTCAGTTTATCACTTCCATACTAGTCTGGCCAACTGGTGTGTCCTGCTGTTGACAAGTCCTGTTTTCTTCTGTTGTTTGTTTTAGTTTTCCTGAGCATACGGTGGGAGACCTCTTTTTCTCACATTCTCTTCTTTGTGTATTCCTTGCTCTATTTCTTTTCTTTCACTTTCTTATTTCAAGATTTATTGTTTTACCTTTTCCTTTTCTTAAGTCCATTCTTCTTTTGCTTGTTAAGGGGGAAGAGGTGTGGTGTGTCATTAATTAATTCAATGCATTCCTTTTTGGATTGATTGCATATTTAATTTTTGCTATTACTATGCTTACTTTTGTGGGTGGTCGGGTGGTATACTGGCCGGGTCATGGCTGGTGACATGGTGGTGCTCTCTCCCCTGTTAATAGTCCACAAAAGGTTATAGATTTGTCCGGACTCAGAGAGGGGACTGAGGTTTTGGAGGGCGGAGTCCCAGACTGCTCCAAATCTGTCCCCGGATTGCCGGATCCTGAAAATATCTGTAGGCCTGGGGAGCGGGATGTTATTCTTTTGGAGACTGGTGTGGGGCTTAGTTCGGTGATTACCTTGTATTCTTCTGAGGAAGTAAATATGAACAACGAAGTGAGGATCCTCAGTTGGAATATAGCAGGTATCTCCAGGAAACTAGATGTCCCTGATTGGAATTTATTTATCGAGTCTTTTGGGATATGTATCTTCCAAGAGACCTGGAGTGTGGAGCCTTGCCACAAGGTTGGTTACACTACGTATTTTGTACCAGCAACCCCTGCCCACTCTGGAAGAGGTCACCCTTCAGGAGGCCTTCTTATCTGGATTAGTGTCTCCCTGGGTTGTCACACCAGGCATCTGGTGTGTAAATCCCCGGATATACTAAGACTGTCAGTCAGGGGACCACGGAGAGGGCGTACTCTGGAGATATTTAACATTTACGCTAGAGGTACTAAAGGTGGTTCCCAATCTCCAACTATTTCTATGCTTGAAGAGGAACTTAGTAAGTGTAGCAAGAGCTTGTATGTCCTGGTCGCTGGGGACTTTAACTGTACTTTTGAACCCCTTGCGGGTGAGGACATCTTGGGTACTACCGATGAGGATGTAAGAAGGGGTATTCCTGCCCTTACTGTCCCGCCTATTAAGAGATGGTCCCAACGGTCCATCCAGCTTAACATCTTAACTTTGGAGTTTGGTTTAAGGGCAGTGAATGGTAGAACATCATCGGACCCCTCAGGCGCCCACACGTTCAATAGGGTAGACCACTCCTCAAGGATAGATTACATCTTGCTCGACTTCAAGCTCTGGAGTTGCTTGCGTGACATGGCAGTCCTGTTTACCGCGGATAACGACCACAATCCGCTATCTTTAAGTTTAGTCTCTTTGTGGTTGCTCACAGATGGCCTTCATGAACCTCAATTAAGGACAACTTCAGAGGTTTGCCCATCTAATGGAGGGAGGCGCCTTAAATGGTGCATCGTTGCCCTGGACGAGGAGAAGGTTCAGTATATAGGGGATTTGTTGGAGGCGGCCCTGACCAAGCTGGACACTTTCACCTTGGATCCCTCAGTGGTTCTTGGGCTCTTTTTCAATACCACCCAAGCCTTGGAAACCTATTTATAAAACCATCAAGGGATTCCCTTGCAAGGGAGCATCAGAAACCTAAGTGCAATCCAGGTTGGTTCTCTAAAAAGTGCCGGCAGACGAAAACAGCCCTGGTGAAGGCGGTTAAGCTGAACGACCCAGAGCTGATTCGGGCTGCTAGGAAGGATTATAGGCTCTCCATTAGTGAGACAAGAAGGGATTGGGATGACCAGTTTTGGTGTGACCTAAAGGTAGCTAGTGCGGGGAGGGACTCCGGTGGTTTCTGGAACTTGGTAAAGAACAGGAATAGTCCTGACAGTACCCTTATTACGTGCAACATTACTGGGCAAATGTGGTTTGATCACTTTTCCCTTCTCTATTCTACCCATCTAGTTGATGGGCAGGGGTTGTTTACATTACCATAATTGGACCTCTCTAGGGAGAGCGAGGTCCTCCCCTTTATAGCTAAGGAAGTAGAAGATGTCATCAAATCTTTAGTGCCAAATAAAGCAGCAGGCCCTGATGGGATACCGGGGGATCTGCTCCACCTTAATTCCAAAGAATGGGAAAGGCTTATCTCATCCTTACTTAATGCTACCTTTTATGGTGCGGCAATTCCTGATTCTTGGAAGGGGGCTGAGGTCGTCCCGATTTTTAAAAAGGGCTGTCGGACGACCCAGCCAATTATCACCCTATAAGCCTAATAGATTCCACCCGAAGGTAGTTGGAAAGGTGGTTCTCGGGAGAGTGCTCCAGTGGGATGTCGAGAACAAAATCCTTTCGCATTTCCAAGCAGGCTTCAGGTCAGGCACGGGGACCATTGAGCAGGTTTTTAGACTAAAGCTCATATACTGGAAGGTGGTTGTACTAGGCAAAGGCAGTCTTTATCTCGCCTTTATTGATTTAAAGACTGCCTTTGACCTGGTGCCTCGGGATCGCTTATGGGGGGTACTTTCTGATTGAGGGATCCCTGCATATATTTTGTCCTTACTGGTGAAATTGCACACTGGGAACTTTGCTCAGGTGAGGTGGGGTATTCAGGGCCAGAAGACCGCTAAAATCACAGTGAATAGGGGTGTCCACCAGGGATGTGTTCTTGCCCCCACTCTTTTCTCATTATTCGTGAACGGAGTGGTGGAGCACCTCCTGAATAAACCATCTGACGCTCCCTCCCTGGCGGGCAAGAAAATACCAACTCTCCTATTCGCTGATGATACCCTCCTCATTTCTAAGTCCCCGATGGGCTTACAGAGACTTTTGGACAACTTCCAGTATTTTTGCATCAATAGGGGGCTCAAATTTTAATACCGATAAAACTAAGTATTTGGTATTGAATCCACCTAGGGAGCTTGGTCAACCACCAGTATTGAACCTTGTGCCCCTGGAAAGGGTTAAGGAATTAGATTATTTGGGTATCAGTCTGTCTGATTCCATGCAGTGGGGACCTCACCTCCAGAAAATGTTGCTGGGACATAAAAGGGTTGTGGGGGTACTTCTTAAAGAGCAGCGCTCATCCTCATTTAAACCTATTGCCCCAGTGTCAGACATTTATAAAGCAAGAGGAGTTAGCGCAGCACTTTATGGGGCAGAACTCTGGGGACTAAACAACATTGATTATCTCTCCAGATCCGAGAATACATTTTTGAAGGATTTGATGTCCCTCCCTCAGAGCACAACGACGTTGCCCCTGTTGCTGGATATGGGTTGCCGTTCGATTAAAGACCAGGCCCAACTCCGCCCGCTACTATTATGGGCTCGTCTGTGGAGGGTTTCTGAACTTGCTAGCTATGCGGAAGGGCTGTTAGAAATATTGTCGACGTCTGGCTGGTCCAAAATTGGATGGCTCAAGGATGTCAAAACTTTGCTTGGTAACCTGGGTCCCGGGAATGCTTGGGTATCCAGAAGTGCTCTCCCCAAAGCTGTCCTCAAGACTATGTACTGGCAGTGGGTAGCCAACAAATTAAGTTTCAATCCCAAGCAAACCAGGACAACTATTGAGTTTCTCAGGATCAAGGATGTGAACCTTACCTGGACTTGATTTCAAAATCCCTTGATATGGCTTTGTATTTTAAATTTAGGGTGGGCTTGTTGCCACTGAGAGAACTGACTGCTCGCTGGAATATTCCGGCGCAAACCTCTTCCTTTTGTATATTTTGTACCTCTAGAGTGGAGTCTGTTGCCCACTTTTTATTTGAATGCCGGGCCTACAAATCTCCGAGATCCAGGTGGCTAAAACCTCTATGCAGGGAGCTAGGTACCAGACATCATATACAGCTACATGCATCATTGTAGGAATTTGCGATTCCTAAATTACGAGAATTAAGGAAGCGCAATTTAGGAATCGCAAATTCCTATGCATCAAAAAATCGCACATTTTTTTGCGATTAGCTAATTTTCCTTATTTGCGATTCATTAATTGCGAATCTCAAATGAGGAAACGCTTTACATTGATTCCTATGGGCCTAGAGGCCCATAGGAATCAATGGGAAGGCATTCTCATTTTGCGAATTTGCAATTAAGGAATCGCAAAATGAGAATGCAATTTCAAGGGTGCAGGGGGGGTCCAAAGGACCCCCCCCTGCACCCCTGGAATGTCATGGAAGTACATTTTACT
This sequence comes from Lissotriton vulgaris, assembly GCF_964263255.1. Classification (NCBI taxonomy): domain Eukaryota; kingdom Metazoa; phylum Chordata; class Amphibia; order Caudata; family Salamandridae; genus Lissotriton; species Lissotriton vulgaris. Next base: position 1,159,149,514 of record NC_141685.1, read on the forward strand.
CACACACATGTCCCAAGGGCATGTGTGTGTGTAAAATTTAAGTTTCAAAAATGCATTTATTTGCATTTTTTAAACTTTTCGCAAATTACCATGAAGGTGTACTTCATGGTAATTTTTCCCTTTAAAATTGCGAATTCGCAAAAAAAAATCATGCATAGCATTTAAGAAATCGCAAAATTTGCGATTTCTTAAATGCTATCGAAATTTGAGAAATCGCAAAAAATTGTGATTTCTTAAATTGCGTGAAATGGGAAATGAATGTGAGATTATTTGACCAAAGAAATGTTAATTTCAAAACCAAATGGGGAGACTCTGCACTAAATGTTAAGGGAAAAGATACACTAAAAATCTTAGTAAGTCAAGGAGAAAGGACAGTATGGTCCCATGAGTCAGATCGAAGCAATGCTGGGAGATCAACAATATCTTGGGCATGGTTATCGGAGACCTTAAACTGTAAAAAAACGGATAAACCTCAACAACATTTGGTTTAGCAAAGGTTTGACAATAACGACATGGAATTTGGCTGGTAAGACTGCGAAAAAAATGATAGAAGCAACAAAAAACCATCCGGATATTCTTGCCTTACAGGAAACATGGTCAACCGTTCCCTTTTCTCAAAAAGGATACTACGTATACGAAATTCCCGCAAAAAAATCTAACAGGGGCCATGCAAAGGGAGGTCTGGCTATTCTATTACGCGAAGAATATTCATGGTCCCAAGAAATAATAGATACAAACTCTGATTATCTGCAATGTATTAAGGTATCATTTAAAACCCAATCATCACCCATCTTGAACAAAATACTGCTTTTTAACATCTATGCTCCTCCCAGTAACAAATATGATACCTTATTTGATCAATTAATGGAAACTATTATCCACATATTAGATGATCTACTTTATATGCCATACATTATAATGGGTGATTTGAACGGCAAAATTTCAAATAGTGAAATAGAGAAATGGGCTAAACTATTTAAAGAGGAATCATACGAAATGTCACTCCCACAACTCCCTAAGGGAGCAAAATCTGACAAGAGAGGAAGACTATTACTATCACTTCTCCCCAGTATAAATGGGATAATCCTAAACGGAAATACTAAAGGTGATAAACCTGCATCATACACTAGACAAGGAAATGGTTCGTCTTCTACTATAGACTATTTTATTTGTGGGATTAATGAAAAGGATCAAATCACTCAACTCACTATTCACTTCACAGAAGAGAGCGATCACGCTCTCCTACATCTAACAACCCTTTGGACGGCAGCTACTACCTTCACCGACCAGCCAATATTTCAAAAAACCAAAACTGAAGTGAACACAGCCCAGCGTCGGATCTATTGGTCCTCAGAAAACTTGGATTACCTAAAAATTCTAATTGCCCACACCCAACTGTTGACTACCATCTACTCAGATGACCCTATAAAGAACTTTGAAAATATAATCTATAAACTTAAGAATGTGCTTCAAAACAAAATACAACAGGAAAGACACGTGAATAGTAAAAACACCATTAAGAACAAAAATTGGAATCAACCAACAGTAAAAAAGCTTAATAGACTGATCAGAGTCCAGTATCAGAACTTCTCTATGACGAATAAAGTGGAAATTAACAAACTTAAGAATCAAATACGAAGAGAGAAAACAAAAAAGAAAAAACAAGCTCAGGACTCTAACTGGGTTGATATCCAATTAGCAGCCAAACAACACAATCAGCGTAAATACTGGTCTCTGATTGCTAAAATGACTGGATCTACTAAGAAGTTGGAAGCAATCCCGGTATCAGAGGAGGACTGGAATATCTATTTGAGCGACTTATATAAATCTAATTCAACTATCACGGAAAGAGAGGTTCTAGTTTATGAAATGGATAGAGAAGACACCAACATCATCAAGACATCGGCAGTTTCTATTGCCATGAATATTAAAAAGGCAAGAAGTACGGGTGCGTCTGGCCCTGACCAGATTCCTATCAAGGTCTACCAAGCTCATCCTAAGGAATGGAGCATGGCGCTCTTACCTCTGTTCAATTACATCTTTCTAAAAGGAAAAATACCGAAATCCTGGCAGGGAAGTACAATTATTCCCATATACAAAAAAGGAAACAGAAACACAGCCGGAAATTATAGACAAATAGCGCTGATGGACGCTGCTGGAAAAATCTTTGCTGCTGAAGTACTGGACAGATTAAAAACTTGGGCATTTTCCCTGGGCTTAATACCCATGTTTCAGGCTGGATTTCGACCTAATCACTCAGTTACTGACAACATAGCAATCTTCCAGACCATCTTAGATAAGTATGTGGTAGGGAAATCACAACCCATATACGCAGCATTCATCGACTATTCCACCGCTTTCGATAGAGTGGATAGACCGACCTTGTGGAAAAAATTAAGAATGATGGGAATCCCTGAACTACTACTACAAGTAATTGTGAATCTCCACAGTAACACATGGTGCCGTGTGCAAATGGGAAGCGAGAAGGGCTTGTCTAAGCCAATACGTACGTCTAATGGCCTTAAACAAGGATGTCTCTTAGCTCCGATTTTATTTTCTTTTTACTTAAGCGACCTACCATTTCAACTGCAACAAGGGTTATGTACGCCTCCGAAGATTGCCACTCAACACATACGCGCTTTGTTATATGCGGATGACATTGTAATGTTTGATTTGACACCTTTCGGACTCCAATGCCTCCTTGATATTCTTCATAAATATTCCAAAGAAAACTTTCTAGCTCCTAATATAAATAAAACTGAAGTGGTTGCATTCACAAAAAAGAAAAAAGGTGTCAAATATAGCTGGAAGTTGGGTGGAGAGAGATTAGAGCAGGTAGAGGAATACACCTACCTAGGCAGGATTTTTTCATTCAATATGAATAACATTAAACATATTAATCATCTAAAAAGGAAATGTGATTTACATGCTGGGGCCTTGTCGAGACTGTATTCGGCTACTGGAAATAGGCATTTTTCTGCACTCATAAAAGTTTACAGAGCAAAGATCCCTCCAGTTTTGTCGTACGCCTCTGAATACATCCCCATAAAGCAATGGACCTACATGGACTTAAAAGAAGGTAAAACACTGAAGAAATTACTGAAAGTCTCGACATCTACACCAGTGCAGGCACTAAGACTGGAATTTTCAATTACCAGCGCATATGCTACAGCTGTAGCAAATATCATTAGGTGGGCCTACAACCTTCTCCACTCTAAAGAAGGAACTTTACGATGCCTGTTAAAAAAGGAGACATTTGATAATGATACCTCCCATTTTATCTTTTTCAGTAATGTGACAAAGGCTTTTCTATTAGCAAAAATCAGTGTAGAAATTTTGCTATCCTGGTCACCTGCACAACTCAAACTATTTTAAAAAATTTTTACTCCCAAGCTAAGTTTTGAGCTTGACCACTGACACTGCACCAATTTATCTGTGTATAAACCTTATGCTAAGTCTTTAGAATATAAGCACGAACAACCTTACTTAGACTATTCTCTTACTCACGGTGCGAGGCGGTCAATTACGATGTTGCGTTTGGGTATATTACCCGTGCTAACCTTCACCTCAACTTGGAGACCAGACAGTTCTCCGCTATGTTCTCTTTGCCAGGGGGGTAACCAGGATCTAGAGCATCTTTTATTTATATGCCCAAATGCTAAAGTTGTAAATGCACGGTTAACATGCCTTGTCCCCATCTATCGGACATGTAGGATTGTCACTGTTAAAGACCTGTTATTAATATGCAAAAGGCCGCCGAACGAATTTGTCTGTTACAAAATTTATAAATTTTTAAAAGTCTCATTGAAAATGTATTGAACTGAATAATTAACTGTATGCAATTTTTAAAATTTGTGGTCCTCAATTGAGTACCAAAACAAATAAAAAAAAATTGACTTTGACTTTGGGAAATGAATGATGCATCCCAAAAAGTGATTTTGAAATGGCAAACTGCGGAATTTTGCGATTCGCACTGTTTGCGATTCCAAAATCGCTTGATGCATGCGCCTGATAGTCGCTTTGCGAATTCTGATGTCTGACACCCGGCCCCTGTACGTTTGTGGTATGTCTAAATATCTAGGCTGGGCTTGGTCGATCAGATTTAAACGGCTCAAAGTTATTGTTTAATTGTGCCCATGTATTTGGACTTTTTACTTAATTTATTGGAAAGCACATTATTTTAATTGATTAGCCGATGGATTTTAAATGGTATGGTTTTTATCTGTTCTTTTAAGTAAATGCTTTTAAGATATTTTTCTTATCGAAATAAAGCTGATTGACTTGACTTGGCTTACTTTTGTTTTATCCTTTTAGCTGTTCATTAAAGGGGGAAGGTGTGTAGTATACTGATGTTTAATGTAATACACCTTTCATGCCTCTCTGCCTTGCTGCTCAGCCAGTGTGGATGTTATGTGGAAAGTTGGATGTGTGGTGAGGTAATAGAATGCCTGTGTGTGGAGAGTGTCAGTTGGGAGTATGGGCTGAGCAGCAAGGAAGCTGCTGCTGGTGGAGCTCTGTAGAGAAGACCTACTCTACATCTAATTCTGTACTACTCCATGTTGTGATTCCTGCTCTACAATATCTCCAATAAATGTACATGGAAATCCAACTGGTCTCGGTTCCATTCACCTATTACACTCCTTTATATCTTTCTAGGAGATCATGTTCTTGAAGCTGATGACTTCCTGGGATTGCTCCACTACTTTGTATTTACTTGTGGAGAAATCTGCACAACACAGTGTGGTCGCTTTTGCTCAGTGGAATTTTCAGTGCTGTGCAGACATTAGCTTACTCGATTAGTTCATGATTTGATGCACTGGCAGCTGCACATTTTGTGAAAAGCGAGTTCAGTCATCAGAAGGGCACATTTGGGTGCAGAATTGGGGTCCACAGTATCAGTGCAGCATTTCAATTGTTTTGTGGATCGCATAAGCTCTCTGGCCTGTTCTGCTGCTGTTAAGTATATATATATATATATAATATATATATTACCTACTGGCGGTCGCCATTAGGTATATATAGCTAGGATTTTTTCCCTATGGGATTTCTGAAAATTCTATGTCGAATAACTTTGGTGTTTGTGGACGGAATTGGCTGAAATTTTCAGGAAAATGGCACATTTTGTTTCTGACCAGCCCATGAAAATATGGGGGGCTTTCGTCAAGGGGGGGCCGAGAAAAAAGGGGGGTCCCAAAACGCGTTTTTCCCATTCATTTTTCCATAGGGCGGTTGGACTCACTTTTAGCTCGAACGGCTGAATGGATTTACACGAAACTTGGCAAAATTGTAGGGACTGGTAGCCCGATGTGCCTTTGCTAGGTCTCCAGATATGTGCTCCAGTGGATTTTGAGAAATTAACGTTCAAAAAAATATATATATCTGTGACAGTGTCCAGGTTAGCGCCCCGGTTCGCGTACCTGACCGTAACGGAACTTCGCGGGGAGAAGCGGATTGGCTCCCCGGTGACTGAACATTCTAAACAGTCCGGAGCGGCCGCGATCTTGTGTCTCGGTAGGATCGAGACACAAGAGGTGGCAAAAACAAAGAGGGAAATGAGCATAAGGGGGCAGAGTACATCCTCCCTGACCCCCTAGTTTTGATGAGGGGGCTTTTAAAAGGGCCCCGCGGGTCAAAAAAAAATAATTTTATTTTCGTTTTTTTTGCGGGGGGAGCGCCCGGTACGCACACCGGGAAGCGGTCCGGGGAGCGTAATATAGGGAAAAAAGAATTAAAGAATGTTCAAATATTGTATGTTTATTGATTGTTCTTTTTGTTGTATTTTTTTTTTTTTTTTAAATTATTCAAGTACCAACATGTAGGTACCAATGCAGAGTCTAAAAATAAATATACACCGTTTCCTTCGTAGCTATCTTGCATGTTGTTTCAGAAGTTATTGTGGTATATGGAATTTATAGCATAGTCTGTGAGGAAAGCAGAAAGAACATGGAGGCAGGAGATGATAAAGAGATGTTAAATACACATTGGAGATAATATAGTGGGAGAAAGGAAGTAACTATGAGCAAACTTACTATGTAACACAAAAAGTTGCACAGTATATTTTAAGTCTCAGTTTATATTTTATCTTTTTGGGTACTATTTCATAATTTTCAAATTAAAAAGAATAATGTCTCAAACAATTTTAACTTTTAAAATTTAAATTTATTGTTCTGATTTTTCAAAATCTAAGAGAATTTGTAACATTAAATCATCAGGAATGTCCTCCTTTTCATTCCAAGAATCACATTCTTCAGCACATTTTAATAATTCTTGGTCTACTGTTTCATCCATAAAGTCTAGTTCTTCTTTTCTTGGTTTGGATTGCTTTCAATCTTAATTTCAAATGAAATTGTATTTTCTTTTTGCTGTGCTTCCATTTTCTTGCTGTAAATTGCATTAAAAAAAATATATCAGTGGAGATAGGGCACTGTTGGGTTTAAGTTCAGACAGGTATTTGTGAGTTTTTAACAGTGAAGTAATCTTTGGGCAGTGCATGGTTTCAGACAGGAAGTAGAACTATTAAAAAGTGCCTGTGATGAAGCCTAAGTAAATTCATAATTATACCACAGAAGCCTAACTCAATCAAAAATGTAAATAATTAAGTCTTTCTCAATGACTAACTCTTATAGAGGGACAGTATGTAACTATCTGAAAACGTTTTCCTGAATTAATTTAAAGTGCATAACATAGTTCTCCTTTCAAATTTTTTAAATTATATCTTACCTTTGAAAAAGAAGTTAAAGTTGACAGTGAAAATGCTCTTGAAATGTACTTCAGGAAGTAGTAGTCAAAATGGCTGTGTTTCTCTCTCTTTCTCTATATATATATTCAGGTACATAACCAATCAAATGTCTTGAAATAATAGTAGAAAATGAAAGTAACATTTTAATTGGTTGTCAATTCTAACACTTCATATGTGTTTTTGTCATGTAATTTACCTCAGGATATTTAGTCAGGCCTACAGCATAATTTTCTCAATGGAATTTCATCAAATTTGGGTAAATGGTAGGGACTGCTATGTAGTAGGGCCTATGATGAAAGTGTCTGCAGTGGTTTTTCTGTAAATTACTTTCCCACCTTTTTTTTGCGATCGCTCACCGGTGCGTGCCCCGGTACGCGTACCGGCAGCGTTACGGGAGTCCTCCATTTTGTGTATCGGTAGAATTGAGACACAAGATGGAGGGGAAACAATGTTCGGAATGGGTAGAAGGGGGCACGGTAGACACTTTCTGACCCTCTAGGTTTTCTGAGGGGGGCTTAGGACGCTCATATAGGCAAAAAAAAAAAACATTCGCGTGGGGAGCGCCCGGTACGCGCACCTGTAAGCGAACCGGGGAGCGTACTTTGGTGAAAAATAGTGAAAAAAGTTACAAAAAGAAAAACTTTTTGAATGATCAGAGGTAGGATAGCTCTGAAAAGAGCTATTGGGTTCTGTGGCTAATTTAGGTACCTACAAGTAGGTTCCAATGCACAGTTTTAAATTCAGATGGAATATTCTATTCCCCTCATCGGAGAAGTGCGCACCATCTCCTCTGTAGATGTCTTGCATGTTGTAACGCAAGTTATTGTTGTATATTAAACCCATTCTAAAGTCTCTCATGTAAGCAGAAACAGATTTATTCACATGTTTCCGTGCTTTCTCAAATTGTGGAAAAAATTGGTTGGACCACTTCCATTTCTGTCTTTGGCATATATTGGAATATACCAAGGGAGTTTGGGGAAAAAGTGTCATCAATTGATGAAAGGTGTCCTTTAAAAGCATTTCCAGACCAACCCCAGTCATAGTCCCAACATCATTTCCACCACAGTGCACTATTAAGAGGTCAGGGTTTGGCAGATGCATAAAAAATTATATTAAAAACATATAAAATATATTTTTCATTTAAAAGAATAATACATTTTACAGATTTTGATATTTGCGATAAAAAAAACATTGAAATTCACTGAAAAAACCATAGGTTATAGACCATATATAGTTAGGAATTAGCATTTACAAAACCTTGAAAATTCACTGAAAAAAACCATAGGTTATAGACCATATATAGTTAGGGATTAGCGTTTACAAAACCTTATTTTACTCACACAAAACCATTGAAATTCGCATATATAGTTAGTTGCACTAACTATATATCGCGCACCCGCAATCCACTGCTGATGATGTCACATATTACATCATTCATGACATGGTCAGTGACATCACTGATGACATCACTGATGACATCTCATTTGACATTACTGATCACATCACTGATGATATCATTTATGTGATAATACAATGAACCTCTTCAGACTCTAATATAACCTTAGATACAATCAGTGTAAACAGACACTCACAGACTGTCACTCATCCATGGAGTTACTCACACACATAGTCAGTCATGCAAAGAATCAATCACACCTCCATTTCCTCAACTATACAGTTATACACACCTTACTTATTCAAACATATACTAACACATATTTACTCTCTTATACAATCCCTGATACAAGTTCACAATGATCCATACAGCCACTTACACATTCACTGGCTCTTATGCACAGTTATTTATATATGTCAACTCTCACATGTACTGTGTATTACATATGTACTTACTTTGACATGTAGCACTGAGATATCCATTCACTCACCAATACACTCATGCACACAGTCAACCGCCCATACAGCTGTTTCCACATGCACTTTTGAACCCATACATCTAGTGAATCAACTGCTCACACATCTTTGCACAGAGTCATACACCTCCCAGCCACCCACACACACACTCAGTCTCCCATACAAATACTTGGGCAACCAATCAATAACCCATATAGTTACTCATATAGCTACTGATCAACACATGCAGCAGTTTACAGAACAACAGACATAATGATGCACAAATTAAGACAGTTTAGTCACTAACCCATGCACTCAGTGAGACACATTTAATCACTCACTCATACAGTCAGTCATGCACCTACTAAATCCTTCATCCAGACACTTATACATCCACTCATTCTTCAATATGTAAGACATATTTTAACTTTACAGAAACATACAGTCACTGGATGTTGTCATCAGTGATGTCATCAGTGATGTCATTTGAGATGTCATCAGTGATGTCATCAGTGATGTCACTGACCATGTCATGAATGATGTAATATATGACATCATCAGCAGTGGATTGCGGGTGCGCGATATATAGTTAGTGCAACTAACTATATATGCGAATTTCAATGGGTTTTTTGTGAGTAAAATAAGGTTTTGTAAATGCTAATCCCTAACTATATATGGCCTATAACCTATGGTTTTTTCAGTGAATTTTCAAGGTTTTGTAAATGCTAATTCCTAACTATATATGGTCTATAACCTATGGTTTTTTCAGTGAATATATATATATATACACACACACACACACAAACACACGGAAATTGCACTTGCTTGACGCCCTCTAGGCAAGTTTGTATCCGCAGCAAATAAATGTGTAATCATTTAAGAAAACCGAGATTTCAAAATGCAGTAAAGTCTGTTCTAAAGATCCGGCAATTAAAGAAGTATAATAGATTCGAAACTGAACCACAATAGAAAATACAAATTCTCAAATGGAGTGGAACACAGTGTAAAAACATAACTGTCAGTTGCAAAGAAATATAGTATACCCCGATACCTTTTGAAGAATAATTCCACACAAGGGGTTTAAATACATACAAGAAGACGAAGTCCTTTGCAGTGAGGTGGCACACATGTTTGATTTATTTAGGCAGGTTTGCGTTATTTGTGGGGGCCGTGGTGCCGTCATTGGATTTGCCTACAAACATATTCAGTGTTATTTCAAGTACACTAAAGGAAAAAAGTCAACACAATTGTCGTAAAAATGTAAGGAAATCAGGATTTAAAAATGTCTTAAAGTCTATTCTATAGGACTTGCATTTAATGCAAAAAAAAAGATACACGCTTCAAATTGAATCGCAACATAGTGTAAAAACAGAACAGCCAGTTGTAAGGAAAGCAACATCCAAATCTCCATGAAGCAAAGTTGCACACATGGAGTTTGAATTCATATATGAAGACCAGAGTCCCTTGCAGTGTTCGATCCCTCTAGGCAAGTTTGAGTTGTCTAAGATGGGGGTGCAGTCATTGGACTGGCCAGCAAGTATATTCAAATATAGGCCCAATCAGGAAATGAAAAATATAAAATGAATAGGAAACGCGATACCAACGTGCAGCAGATTCTGCCCTAGTGTACCTGCAACAAAACGAAAGTGAAATTCCTACCGAGACCATCATAATGGAAAATCTGAAAACGTTTCAAATAGAGTTAATCAAACGCTATTTAAAAACCAATCAGTCAGCTGCACCAAAAATAACGTTTTTCAAGCAAAGTTGCAAAATTGAGGAAGATGGGAGTTGCCTGCAGGGATGTGGGGCAATTGTCAGATATCTCTGGGGAATCCTGAGTCCTGTCCAGTTTTGAGGTGCTGCAGTGCGTTACTTTGCATTGAATAGGCATTCATGGGTGGAGCATGGTCATTCCCATGCATCCACCCATGTATTTTGATACAAGTCCAGATTTACAAAGACTTGTAAACTTGGGTTTGCGCCAATATGGTGCACCTCACTGACAGAGGCGTGTGAGAAGTTGGCCTGGTATATGATGTCCACTATTCTAATGGGCACCGGGCACCAGTCCAAACGACCCTTATTGATGGTAGGGTATAAATTCAACCTTATAGAGAGCTATCCTATGGTAGCTGTGGAGAGCAGCCTTCAGGCTAAGACTTGGAGACGAGTTAAGCAAGTTGTTTTACCATTTATAATCTCTCGCGTACCAAATGAAAGCACACCACACAAGGTATATATCAAATATATATGTATTTATTCTAAATACAACCACTCTGCACTCTTTATAAGGTCAGAGGTAAAAGTACAATACAAGGAACTTGATTAGCATTCGATAAGTTGCACAGTATACGTTATGCCCTAGGGGCCTCACAAACCATATACTAAAATAGTGGTATAAGAACCACATGTGGAATAGAAAGTAGGCCTAGGGCCTGTGGAATCGCTGGGGCTTCTAGGAACAACCAAAGGTTAGGATGTAGGAGGCCCACGGGAAAGGTGTGCAGTGTCTAAACACAGCCGCGGGTTACCATTGACTTTCTATGGAGAACGAACAAGTAAAAATTTTTAAGGTTCAGGGCACAAGGAGGTGAACTGCGATGGAACCCTTTTAGACTAGGACACTTGGAGAGTCAATACCCACGGGAGCACCGAGTACTCGTGTTACTTCACCCAGGGAAGCCTGGTGCATAGGTGTCTTTTCGTGTCGGGTTTTGTCGTCGATTCCAATGGAGAGCTGCGAAGAAGTGCTGCAGGCGACCAGAGGAAAAGTGTCCAGGTGGATCCAAGGGTGGATCAGAGATGTGAAGAAACTGAAAGTAGAAGGGACAGAGTCTGGGTCACTAGCCAGTGACCAGGATGGCTATGGGAAGCTGCCAGCCAATGTCGGGTGATTTGAGGTGAAAAGGTGAAGTTTGTCTCTTCAGCCACGAGGTCCAGGAGTCGTCAACGATGACCAGGAGCTGGATTCGAGCTGTCCCACAAAGGATCTAGTTGACCGCGGTGTCGGTATCCAGATTGGACCAAACAAGCCTTGGCAAACGCAATCCACACAAGATGTCGAGATTGGCTTCAGTGCAGTCCAGCAAGGTCTGGGGGACGTCTCTTTTGGAGAGAAGTTGGAGTAAGCCTGGAGCAACCAGGAAAGCAAAGTAGTTTCAAGATTGGTCTTCTTGGGGGCTCCCTAGCCAACCGTCTAGGAACCGCGAAGACGTGTCAAGCTGAAATGCACAAAGCGGGCCCACGGGACACTCGTGGAGTGTGAGCCTCTGAGCTTCGGTGCAAAAGGTGCTCGGGCTGGGGCTTCAAGCACCCCAATGCACAACTTCAGGATACCTTGGGAAGTAGGTGCAGGTTGCGAAATGCAGGATGTCCAGGAGTTCCGGTCCCACATCTCTCGTCTCCTTACAGGTCTCAGCTTTGCTGGGAGCACAGGTCAGCTTCAGAGATGTCTGGAAGTCCATGTCCTGTGTCGTAGATTTTTCGGGATCCGGCGGTAGCCTCAAAAATGCAGACCGGCAAAGATGCAGTTGGTGCCTGTTTGAACAGGGTGGTCACTCCTTGACCACAAGGCAACGATGGTCAGGAGAGCACAATCCTACAATGTAAATATATATTAGACTAATGCAGTATAAAGTCTAGGCAACAATAAATCCAAGTGAGGTCAGTAATTCCAAATAGGATGCAGGACAAATAGATGAGTAAAGTTCATATTTTGTTTCATCTTTTCCTTTATTGATTTCTTAAAAGTAGTTTTCCAATTGATAAAACGACAGCCGACACGTGTTTCGTCCGTACTATGAATTAGTACAAGGACTTTTTCAAGGCTAATGGGGTAAAATATTACGGCATATGTATTGTCAAATCACGTGGAAGATACAGTCAGCTCGAAGCTCCTGGATGCAGAAGTAATCACAGTCCGAGTTGCCCGATTAGATAGATCGAAAATATGCAGCTGGGTGGATATCAAATGAGGTTTCTTAACCATTAGTTCTATTCTATAAATGGTATTTGCTATCCTGATGAAACCCACGTGAGTGAAGCCACAGAGAGGGTTGCTGAGACCAATCAGATGGACTCAGTGGTTAGCTAAGTTTAGTCCACCGTCGGGCAAGAGAATTAAGTGGGACAAAAGTAGACTAACGCACACGTCCTGGTCAAAACATTTCAAGTGGCGGCGGTAGCACCAATATTGAGTTACACTGTAACTATAAGGTGTAATATAACACCAACGTGCTACAGAACACCTCGAAGTTGCATGAGGCGTAATATGTGGTCTGGCACCACTTGATAATGGCACTCCGTCAGCCTCCTTGACCACAAGGAAGATTTCTTCCATCTTCCAGTCGATATGGAATTTCGAAGGTCCAAGATATATGTTGCAGATTTTCTTCCAGGGTAATCTAAAGTCCTAGGGACTGGGGTTCTATACTTATAGCAAGTTTAGGGGTTGGACTAACTAAAAGGTCCCTCCTATGGGTGGACCTGGGGAGGGGGTGGTTAGAACCCTTCCCCTTTGTCCAGTTTCACGCCAGAACTGGGGGTGAGCGCCCCAGCAACCGGTTGGAACTGGGAAATGCATGTAGCACCTTGTGTGCCCCAGGCAGTGTTTGAAAAGCATTCACTGAATGCAACCCATCCTGCCCCGATACACTAAAGCCTGTCTGGCGAGGTGCTAGCACCTCCCTGGACAGGAAACCTATTATCCAGGCCTCCCCTGCCGGAGGTTCGTCCAGCAGCAGGAGGGCAGACTCGTGTCTGTGGCAGCAGCATCCATTTTGTGATGCTGGGTCTCTGTTTAACTTTAACCGGGTTTACCAGTAACTACATGTCCTCTCCCTCTAGAAGGAATAACGGGGGTAGTATTACAAAGTGTTTGACAGCTTACAAGACATGTTTTGATAAAGCCAAACCAAAGTTAGCATTAACCACAAGGATTATAATGCACTTAAGAGTATATGGTATGGCTATATGGTAGAACATCTATAAGGAGATGGTTCCGAAAGCTGCGAACGGGCTCAGCTCATGCTAGGGCACCCTCTCACACAAAACCAAGCACTCTGCCTCCAGGATTCCAGGATTGTTAAGGCCTGCCATAAGAGTGACTTATAGGTTAATATGTGGAGATATATATATATATATATATATATATATATATATATATATATATTCAAAAGGTTGCGCTCTGCAAATGAGAACACCCACGCTCCGTTCGTTTCTTCCCTTTATTGGCAGAGCAGCAGCAGCAGAGCTAAATGTATCTTCAAGCAATAAGTGGCACCCTTCGCCTACGTGTTTCTGTAAAGTGTTCTCCCTTCTTCATGGCCAGGTGCTGGTGGGTGGGGTTTGTAAGCAGCCAGATATTTATACGCAGCATTCTGCAAGTGTCAATTAGTCCTGCCCTTCCGGGCGTGGTAACAGCAAAGCACTGTGGTCGATGTAGTACCCAGTACTATCTGTAGTCCATAGTGGAAGCTGCTTACTACGCTCCCTTCCCTTTATTCTTTACCTTCGGGTTCCTCTTCGGATTCATCCAGACCGGCTGCTTGCTTCCGCTGACATCTGCCAGGCACGTCGCTCCGTTTAAGTGTGTTCACACTGTAACACACGGACCCGCTTGGGGCGGGGGGGTTGTTCTCGTGACCCGAGCCGGCCACTTAATATTCAAAAGGTTGCGCTCTGCAAATGAGAACACCCACGCTCCGTTCGTTTCTTCCCTTTATTGGCAGAGCAGCAGCAGCAGAGCTAAATGTATCTTCAAGCAATAAGTGGCACCCTTCGCCTACGCGTTTCTGGAAAGTGTTCTCCCTTCTTCATGGCCAGGTGCTGGTGGGTGGGGTTTGTAAGCAGCCAGATATTTATACGCAGCATTCTGCAAGTGTCAATTAGTCCTGCCCTTCCGGGCGTGGTAACAGCAAAGCACTGTGGTCGATGTAGTACCCAGTACTATCTGTAGTCCATAGTGGAAGCTGCTTACTACGCTCCCTTCCCTTTATTCTTTACCTTCGGGTTCCTCTTCGGATTCATCCAGACCGGCTGCTTGCTTCCGCTGACATCTGCCAGGCACGTCGCTCCGTTTAAGTGTGTTCACACTGTAACACACGGACCCGCTTGGGACGGGGGGGTTGTTCTCGTGACCCGAGCCGGCCACTTAATATTCAAAAGGTTGCGCTCCGCAAATGAGAACACCCACGCTCCGTTTGTTTCTTCCCTTTATTGGCAGAGCAGCAGCAGCAGAGCTAAATGCATCTTCAAGCAATAAGTGGCACCCTTCGCCTACGCGTTTCTGGAAAGTGTTCTCCCTTCTTCATGGCCAGGTGCTGGTGGGTGGGGTTTGTAAGCAGCCAGATATTTATACGCAGCATTCTGCAAGTGTCAATTAGTCCTGCCCTTCCGGGCGTGGTAACAGCAAAGCACTGTGGTCGATGTAGTACCCAGTACTATCTGTAGTCCATAGTGGAAGCTGCTTACTACGCTCCCTTCCCTTTATTCTTTACCTTCGGGTTCCTCTTCGGATTCATCCAGACCGGCTGCTTGCTTCCGCTGACATCTGCCAGGCACGTCGCTCCGTTTAAGTGTGTTCACACTGTAACACACGGACCCGCTTGGGGGGGGGGTTGTTCTCGTGACCCGAGCCGGCCACTTAATATTCAAAAGGTTGCGCTCTCCTTTTGAATATTAAGTGGCCGGCTCGGGTCACGAGAACAACCCCCCCGCCCCAAGCGGGTCCGTGTGTTACAGTGTGAACACACTTAAACGGAGCGACGTGCCTGGCAGATGTCAGCGGAAGCAAGCAGCCGGTCTGGATGAATCCGAAGAGGAACCCGAAGGTAAAGAATAAAGGGAAGGGAGCGTAGTAAGCAGCTTCCACTATGGACTACAGATAGTACTGGGTACTACATCGACCACAGTGCTTTGCTGTTACCACGCCCGGAAGGGCAGGACTAATTGACACTTGCAGAATGCTGCGTATAAATATCTGGCTGCTTACAAACCCCACCCACCAGCACCTGGCCATGAAGAAGGGAGAACACTTTCCAGAAACGCGTAGGCGAAGGGTGCCACTTATTGCTTGAAGATACATTTAGCTCTGCTGCTGCTGCTCTGCCAATAAAGGGAAGAAACGAATGGAGCGTGGGTGTTCTCATTTGCAGAGCGCAACCTTTTGAATATTAAGTGGCCGGCTCGGGTCACGAGAACAACCCCCCCGCCCCAAGCGGGTCCGTGTGTTACAGTGTGAACACACTTAAACGGAGCGACGTGCCTGGCAGATGTCAGCGGAAGCAAGCAGCCGGTCTGGATGAATCCGAAGAGGAACCCGAAGGTAAAGAATAAAGGGAAGGGAGCGTAGTAAGCAGCTTCCACTATGGACTACAGATAGTACTGGGTACTACATCGACCACAGTGCTTTGCTGTTACCACGCCCGGAAGGGCAGGACTAATTGACACTTGCAGAATGCTGCGTATAAATATCTGGCTGCTTACAAACCCCACCCACCAGCACCTGGCCATGAAGAAGGGAGAACACTTTCCAGAAACGCGTAGGCGAAGGGTGCCACTTATTGCTTGAAGATACATTTAGCTCTGCTGCTGCTGCTCTGCCAATAAAGGGAAGAAACGAACGGAGTGTGGGTGTTCTCATTTGCAGAGCGCAACCTTTTGAATATTAAGTGGCCGGCTCGGGTCACGAGAACAACCCCCCCGCCCCAAGCGGGTCCGTGTGTTACAGTGTGAACACACTTAAACGGAGCGACGTGCCTGGCAGATGTCAGCGGAAGCAAGCAGCCGGTCTGGATGAATCCGAAGAGGAACCCGAAGGTAAAGAATAAAGGGAAGGGAGCGTAGTAAGCAGCTTCCACTATGGACTACAGATAGTACTGGGTACTACATCGACCACAGTGCTTTGCTGTTACCACGCCCGGAAGGGCAGGACTAATTGACACTTGTAGAATGCTGCGTATAAATATCTGGCTGCTTACAAACCCCACCCACCAGCACCTGGCCATGAAGAAGGGAGAACACTTTCCAGAAACGCGTAGGCGAAGGGTGCCACTTATTGCTTGAAGATACATTTAGCTCTGCTGCTGCTGCTCTGCCAATAAAGGGAAGAAACGAACGGAGCGTGGGTGTTCTCATTTGCAGAGCGCAACCTTTTGAATATTAAGTGGCCGGCTCGGGCCACGAGAACAACCCCCCCGCCCCAAGCGGGTCCGTGTGTTACAGTGTGAACACACTTAAACGGAGCGACGTGCCTGGCAGATGTCAGCGGAAGCAAGCAGCCGGTCTGGATGAATCCGAAGAGGAACCCGAAGGTAAAGAATAAAGGGAAGGGAGCGTAGTAAGCAGCTTCCACTATGGACTACAGATAGTACTGGGTACTACATCGACCACAGTGCTTTGCTGCTACCACGCCCGGAAGGGCAGGACTAATTGACACTTGCAGAATGCTGCGTATAAATATCTGGCTGCTTACAAACCCCACCCACCAGCACCTGGCCATGAAGAAGGGAGAACACTTTCCAGAAACGCGTAGGCGAAGGGTGCCACTTATTGCTTGAAGATACATTTAGCTCTGCTGCTGCTGCTCTGCCAATAAAGGGAAGAAACGAACGGAGCGTGGGTGTTCTCATTTGCAGAGCGCAACCTTTTGAATATCAAGTGGCCGGCTCGGGTCACGAGAACAACCCCCCCGCCCCAAGCGGGTCCGTGTGTTACAGTGTGAACACACTTAAACGGAGCGACGTGCCTGGCAGATGTCAGCGGAAGCAAGCAGCCGGTCTGGATGAATCCGAAGAGGACCCGAAGGTAAAGAATAAAGGGAAGGGAGCGTAGTAAGCAGCTTCCACTATGGACTACAGATAGTACTGGGTACTACATCGACCACAGTGCTTTGCTGTTACCATGCCCGGAAGGGCAGGACTAATTGACACTTGCAGAATGCTGCGTATAAATATCTGGCTGCTTACAAACCCCACCCACCAGCACCTGGCCATGAAGAAGGGAGAACACTTTCCAGAAACGCGTAGGCGAAGGGTGCCACTTATTGCTTGAAGATACATTTAGCTCTGCTGCTGCTGCTCTGCCAATAAAGGGAAGAAACGAACGGAGCGTGGGTGTTCTCCTTTGCAGAGCGCAACCTTTTGAATATATATATATATATATATATATATATATATATATATATATATATATATATATATATAATGTATATCTGTGTATATGTATATATATATGTGTATATGTATATATATGTGTATATGTATATATATATATGTGTGTATATATATATATTCCATATATAGTTAGTTGCACTAACTATATATCGCGCACCCGCAATCCACTGCTGATGATGTCACATATTACATCATTCATGACATGGTCAGTGACATCACTGATGACATCACTGATGACATCTCGAATGACATCACTGATGACATCTCAAATGACATCACTGATGACATCACTGATGACATCTCATTTGACATTACTGATCACATAACTGATGATATCATTCATGTGATAATACGATGAACCTCTTCAGACTCTAATATAACCTTAGATACAATCAGTGTAAACAGACACTCACAGACTGTCACTCATCCATGGAGTTACTTACACACCTAGTCAGTCATGCAAAGAATCAATCACACCTCCATTTCCTCAACTATACAGTTATACAAACTTTACTTATTCAAACATATACTAACACATATTTACTCTCTTATACAATCCCTGATACAAGTTCACAATGATCCATACAGCCACTCACACATTCACTGGCTCTTATGCACAGTTATTTATATGTCAACTCTCACATGTACTGTGTTTTACATATGTACTTACTTTGACATGTAGCACTGAGATATCCATTCACTCACCAATACACTCATGCACACAGTCAACCGCCCATACAGCTGTTTCCACATGCACTTTTGAAACCATACATCTAGTGAATCAACTGCTCACACATCTATGCACAGAGTCATACACCTCCCAGCCACCCACACACACACTCAGTCTCCCATACAAATACTTGGGCAACCAATCAATAACCCATATAGTTACTCATATAGCTACTTATCAACACATGCAACAGTTTACAGAACAACAGACATAATGATGCACAAATTAAGACAGTTTAGTCACTAACCCATGCACTCAGTGAGACACATTTAATCACTCACTCATACAGTCAGTCATGCACCTACTAAATCCTTCATCCAGACACTTATACATCCACTCATTCTTCAATATGTAAGACATATTTTAACTTTACAGAAACATACAGTCACTGGATGTTGTCATCAGTGATGTCATCAGTGATGTCATTTGAGATGTCATCAGTGATGTCATCAGTGATGTCACTGACCATGTCATGAATGATGTAATATGTGACATCATCAGCAGTGGATTGCGGGTGCGCGATATATAGTTAGTGCAACTAACTATATATGGAATTTCAATGGTTTTGTGTGAGTAAAATAAGGTTTTGTAAATGCGAATTCCTAACTATATATGGTCTATAACCTATGGTTTTTTCAGTGAATTTTCAAGGTTTTGTAAATGCTAATTCCTAACTATATATGGTCTATAACCTATGGTTTTTTCAGTGAATTTTCAAGGTTTTGTAAATGCTAATTCCTAACTATATATGGTCTATAGCCTATGGTTTTTTCAGTGAATATATATATATACATACATATATAAACATATATCATCTGTATGTCTATATAAATACAAACATAAATGCATGCATACATATACTTATATGCATACAGATGCATGTTATTTACATGAAAGTTGAAAAAACACTAATAAAAGCAAAGCTAAAAAGCCACCTCATTACAAACAGAATGGCTTTAACTTAAACAAGGGCGAGATCTATTGCATTTTCAATGCTTGTTTACTTTGGTTCCATCAAGAAGGCA
This sequence comes from Lissotriton vulgaris, assembly GCF_964263255.1. NCBI lineage: Eukaryota > Metazoa > Chordata > Amphibia > Caudata > Salamandridae > Lissotriton > Lissotriton vulgaris. The sequence continues at coordinate 1,159,169,035 of NC_141685.1, forward strand.
TTCAGATGTGTCACACATTTGCCATAAATTCTGAATGTTAGCACTCTAGTTGCACATTAGATCACTGTAGTAAAGCTACTGCTCACCAGGGACGTCTGCTGCTGGTATTCAAAGTGCATGTTTCAGTCTGCATGTCAGAATTTTTTTAATGAAATAGAAGAGGATTTGAGAAGTCACTCAAATTGATCCCTAATTTTTCTTTCTGAAGCACTAATCATACTTTCTATGGCAAAATTAACCCCCTCATGTTGTTCCTTTTTAAATTGAGTATTTTCAGACTTACCACTTCATTCCAATCAAGATGGCTTCTGGTGTGCCATACTTTTGTCATAAGTAAGACTGTTAGCGCTCTAGTTGTTCTTTAGAACACTCTGGGACATTCTGTCATTGGGCTATACTTGGGCTACATCTGGGTGATATTTGGGCTACATTTGGGCTCTTTTGTCTCTGGTGGCCATTTTGGGAGACTGCATGTCAGAATGTTTTAATGAAATAGAAGAGGATTTGAAAAGTCACTCAAAATGTGCCCTAATTTTTCTTTCTGCAGCACTAATAATACCTTCTATTGCATAATATACCCCCTCATTTTGTTCCTTTTTAAATTAAATGTTTTAAGAGTTACCACTTTATTCCCATCACGATGGCTCCAGGTGTGCTATACCTTTGTAATAAGTAGGACTGTTAGCGCTCTAGTTGTTCTTTAGAACACTCTGGGACATTCTGTCATTGGGCTATACTTGGGCTACATCTGGGTGATATTTGGGCTACATTTGGGCTCTTTTGTCTCTGGTGGCCATTTTGGGAGACTGCATGTCAGAATGTTTTAATGAAATAGAAAAGGATTTGTGAAGTCACTCAAAATGTGCCCTCATTTTTCATTCTGCAGCACTAATCATACTTTCTATGGCAAAATATACCCCCTCATGTTGTTTCTTTTTAAATTAAATGTTTTAAGAGTTACCACTTTATTCCAATCAAGATGGCTTCAGGTGTGCCATACCTTTGTAATAAGTAGGACTGTTAGCGCTCTAGTTGTTCTTTAGAACACTCTAGGAGGCTGCAGTAGAACACAAAGGAATCAACTGACAGTCTCTGTCCTTGTTGGATGTACATGTTTTACTGAGAATGTCAGACTTCATTTTCACATGACTGAGAAAGATAATGTGAATTTACAGAAAATATGCTTTCAGTTTAGCTTATAGATCCCCTTCCAAACCACTGTGGGAAAATCATGAGATATTAGTTTTCTTTCAAACAATATTCATGATATCACAGCAGAAGGTTTTTTCACATGGTAAAATCACCTTAGAACCCACCACAATTCCTAAAACGAGTATGGTACCATCAACAAATGATTTATAATGTAACTAAAGTCCTAAAACCCTCTATTAACTACAATGCTTTTTAATGAGGTGCTATCATGTATATTGGTCCCAAGATGGCTGCCAACACTTCTTGGATGAAGTGCTGACAGCCAATCAGATCAGATGTGTGGTTAGGCTCCGCCCAGATATATATCTTTTTTTGAACCTAAATTACTCAAAATCCACTGGAGCACATATATTGAGACCTAGCAAAGGCACATCGGGCTAACAGTCCCTACAATTTTGCCAAGTTTCGTGCAAATCCATTCAGCCGTTCGAGCTAAAAGTGAGGCCAACCGCCCTATGGAAATTAACATGGGAAAAACGCGTTTTGGGACCCCCCTTTTTTCTCTGCCCCCCCTTGATGAAACCCCCCCAAATTGTCAGGGGCTGCTCAGAAACAAAATGTTCCATTTTCCTGAAAATTTCAGCCAATTCCGTCCACAAACGCCAAAGTTATTAGACATAGAATTTTCAAAAATCCCATAGAGAAAAAATCCTAACTATATATACCTACTGGCGACCGCCAGTAGGTAATATATATGTCTGTGTGTGTGTATGTATATATATATATATATATATATATATATTCCAGTGCTCTATCTCACAGAATCCAATCACCAGCAAGGACTCGGATAGACAAACGCGGAACCCATTTTTTCGTGCTTCATTATTTATTCAGAATTGTTTCGCCACGCATCCGTATGCCGCCATGACGCGTTTCGGTCCGACCTGGACCTTGATCACATGACGCGTTACGCGTTCAGCATAAAGACGTCTTGCAGCAATGCAGCAGCAGAAAAGACGAGGCAAACCCAGATATCGTGAATAGTGATTTAATTGCTCACCACCATACCACCATGACGCGTTTCGGTGCAAACAGCACCTTGATCACATGACAACGTTACTAGGCGGGTGTGCTCAATTTAAAGGGCTCAGAGCCAACGGTCGCATGCCAAATGTATAGAAATGAAAGACATACTGACATAATCAACTAACTGCTTTAATGCAGAAATACAATGATGTCCGTAGTGGACACGACAGTGACAATTCGTTTGCATAAAGAAAAGTTTAGTTTGTGATGACCCAGTTGTTTGAATCATACTATGCACTGAAAATAAATAAATAAATAAATAAATAAACACATTGATATACATACTTATTTAAAATTCATCTATATACATCCAAAGCAGCAACAGGTAAAATAAAACACTGTGCAAAACTTCGCAATATTGTAGAATCCAGTGCAACAAGAAAAGCTATCAATAAATATTCTTAAAACCAGGCATAATATCGCATATAAATATATATATGTGCATATAAATATAAACTAGGTTCATCAGGAATAGATATAACTATAGATATTCAGTCATCATTGAGATTGAATAATTCATTATAAGCTCCCCATATACTTAAAAATCATTCTTGCATGAAGAACCGTTTGTCCACTTAATAAAGCCCAAAGTGAGCTATACTGGTGTGCCCCACGGACATATGAATCTACTATAGGCTGACCAACATTGGCTTCAGAGCAATTACGTGCAACCCTGGGATAATACAATCTGTAAATAGTGCAAATTAAAATGTGATATTTAAAATGTGATATTTGTCAGAGGCAGCTGCTATGTTACTAAAATTCTTTGCTCATTAAGTACTCAGCATGTTTGGGGTTCAGAGGTATGTATGACAGTCTTCTCCCGCATTGAGTCCATTAGGATTCTTTGTGTCAAGCAGGATTATATGTCGTGTCTCTAACCTGCGTAGCAATAGATCACGATCTCCTCCTCTTCTCTGGGGTGGCACTGTGTCTATTATAAAGTAACGCAGTTCAGAAGCCTTTTTCTCATGAACCAAGCCAAAGTGCCTGGCTACCGGGTACGCAGTGTCGCCGTTGGTAATGGCCCGTAGGTGCTGGAGTATATGTTTGTACACCTGTGGCCTCGGGCTACCAACATAGCGCAGGCCACAGGGACACTCCAGCATCTCTGGACAGAAAACCTATTGTCCAGGCCTCCCCTGCCGGAGGTTCGTCCAGCAGCAGGAGGGCAGACCCGTGTCTGTGGCAGCAGCATCCATTTTGTGATGCTGGGGCTCTGTTTAATGTTACTGGGTTTACCAGTAACTACATGTCTTCTCCCTCTAGAAGGGTGGCATGCTACCCCCGCCGCCAGGACTGGCGGGGGGGGGGGGGGTAGTATTCCAAAGTGTTTGACACCTTACACGACATGTTTTGATAAAGCCAAACCAAAGATGGCATTAACCGCAAGGATTATAATGCACTTAAGAGTACATGGTATGCCTTTATCATAGAACAGCTATAAGGAGAGGGTTCCGAAAGCTGCAGAGGGGCTCAGCTCATGCTAGGGCACCCTCTCACAAAAAACCAAGCACTTTGCCTCCAGGATTGTTAAGGCCTGCCATAGGAGTGACTTATAGGTTAATATGTGTCTATATATATATATGTAGATATAGGTATACTATATCTAAGTAAGGGGTGCTTACACCACCTTACCCAGGCTGCAAGGGCAGATCTGTGGTGTCAGTTTGGAAGGCTAGCCAGGGGTGGCACAATACATGCTGCAGCCCCTGGTAGGCCTAGGTTGCACCTATGCCCTGGGTACCTAAGGTACACGATACAGGGCCTCACAAGGGTGACTCAGTAACCAACCTGGTATGTACCTAAAGTACATGGAGTCCATTTTATAGAGAAAGCAGATAGACTGGGGCCCTGAATAGCAGGGTCCCAGTCCAACTAAGCCGAAAACGAGCAAAACACCAGGCAAAAAGTGGGGGTAACCATATAGTCAGATATCCACCTTCCTACAAGGCGTAACAAGGAGACATATTTTCATTTCTTCTTGTTACTTCCTATTTCTATGTGTGCTGAATTCTGCAGCAGACATAGGAAGAGGAATACGCCTCTAAAGACTGTATTTTGTGTCCCTTCCTGCACACAAAAAATCCTACCCTTAATGCTGGTATTCTTTCTCTGGTGCAAGAGTGCTGGAATTGACTCTATGCATCACAAAGTGCCCCAGCGCAAAGAGGGAGCAGGACTGTTCCATATCTTTGTAAATATGGTCCATTTCTTCTCTGGAATTCCTGCTAGACAGGGCAGCAGGTTCCCTTGTTAAACATACACTGACCTCTTTAAACTATGGCTCTGTCCAGCCCACTCCTTCCAATTCTGAGGATTTCTTTTTCCTTCCTCAACATTAAGTTTGAAAAGTGTATGGATGTTGCTGAGCTTGGTGTCACCCACCTAAAGTGTTTTGTTTGCTGCCACAAACGTGACTCCAAAGTAATATTAATGTTATCTACCGCATGGAAAATGGAGTAAATGCATGGCATGGTTTACTCACGAGTTAAACATTAACCAGAATAACCACGAATAAACCCCCCCACTCCCTCCCCCCAAAACAAACCACTAATAACCCTGAGTTGTGGATCAGTATGCTACATGGCATAATGCACTACTGCACCTCATCAGAATAGTAGCTGAACCAGTCTACACCAAATAAACACCCATCAGCAAATGAACAGACAAGTAATATTTGACATGCAGTAGAAGATTTCAATTTAGTTCACTGTAGTTCTTGAAAGTTGCATATCACAACTGCTTCTTTACATCTCGCAATGACAATAAGATATCAAATGAAAATAACTTGTAGAGAATTCTTTTATATTCAGGTATTGTGGCGCTAGTCATTTACCTAAACAGAGCAGAACTGAAAAGCTGTCAGAAGACTATTATTTAAAAGGCCAATGTTTTAGACATTTCTTGAATTGAAGGTGACCTTTTAATGATTTAATTTCAAGAGCAAGGGCGCTTGGCTTTAGGAACAACTAAATTTCTCCTTGAAATCAATTGTAGAGGTTAATACCATTACAATTTAGTCCTGAGAAATTCAGGACCCTTATTCGAAAGAGATTTTGTGTGCCCTGCAAAGTGCCTTAAACATTGCCATCTTCCTTACTGGAAGCCAGTGCAGCTTGATCAGTTCCTTGGAGACCAACTGATGTTTAGGTATGTTTAATATGAGGCATGCTGCTGTGTTCTGTACTATCTGTAATCTATTCGTGGGTAGCTGGTTAATTTCAAAGTAGAGACCATTACAATAGTCATGTCGGTAGGAGGTTAAGATTTATTTATTTAAAGAGTTTTATGTAGCGCTGGCTAGACCCGGAGGTATCAGAGCGCTTTACATGAGAATCAACAATGTAACAGAAAAAGTTCAACAATTACACAATAAACCCCCCCCCAAAAAAAAAGAATAGGCAATACAATTAGGAGAGGGGAGAAAGGAGAGAGAGAGGTAGTGGAGGGGGCAGGGGAGGGGAGAAAGGGAGGATAAGGGAAGAGACAATATGGAGAGACGAAAAGAGATCTGTCTAAGGACCGACAGGGTAAGGTGAAGACCAAGGAGAGCATCCACGGCCCAGCCCATCGCACCTTTAGCTAAACCAGGTAGCTCCATCAGGCATCAGACAAAAAAAAAAGTTCAGTCTCAATACATTGAGAGAAGGAGAGACATAAAAAGAGGGATGATGTGGGAGAAGACAGCAGGAGGGACTCAAGGAAGTGCAACAATGTGGTTTAACAGTATAACAGAAAAAGATCAACAATTATACTTTACAACAAACAGTCAGCAATACGTTCGGAGAGGAGAGAAAGGAGAGAGAAAAGAAGTGGGGGGTAGGTGAGGTGAGAAAGTGAGGATAAGGGAAGAGACAACCGTAGAGATGAGAGGAAGTCTGTCTAAAGACCGACTGGGAGGTAACGACCAAGGAGGGACTCCACGGTCCGTCTCCCCTATAGCTAAACCAGGTAACTCCATCGGGCATCAGACAAAGTAGTTCGGTCTCAGCTGTCGAGGGAAGAGGTTCGCAGAAAAACAGGATGGGAGGGAGAAACGGCAGAAAGACGAAGGAAAGTCTGCCCAAAGACCGGCTGGGTAGGTGACGGTTGAGGGGGAGTCCCAAAACCTATCTCCTCTATAGCTATCAGGTAGCTCCATCGGGCTTTGGCCAAATAGCAATACTATAATCTTTTCTAGAGGCTAGTGTAATAAAAGGGAAGATTTTCCTGAAGACCCCAAGAATGTTAAAGCATGGCTCACTTGGTTCCCAAATGTTAACGTCTCGTCTTAAACCACACCCATATTTCAGGCTGATTCAACAGGAGACAGTAAGGAGCCAATCTCTGTTGGCCACCAAGAGTTAGACCAAATAGAATCATGCCCGCCAAAGATAAGGACTTCTTTTTTTCAGGGTGTAACTTGAGTCAAGTTGTCGTGTGGAAGTCCCCGTCCACATTCACCCCTGCACAGTTCATCGCCCCTGCTAACCTACCTGGCTCACAACGAATGGCTGGGGAGGCTGAACCGAAAAGATCTTAGAGCTCTGGTGCCATACCTAGCCCCCATATCTACCTCACAATACGAAACATAATTTCTCATTCTTTACTAGCCAGTGCGCATAAGGGTGAGGGGGCATGTTGGAATAGGTTGGCGTCTCCTGGACCATCAGAAAGAAGGCTTAACAAGCAACACAATTGCGACATGCATTCCTCTAACCCCAGGCCGATTACTCATAATCTTTCTAGTCTACCCCTTACATGGCGATGCTGGGGAATGTTCCTATCCTTTCACCAAGTACCACACTGGACTTTGACCAACTTAAAAATAACGTTTTGCACTCGCCAAACTTAATTACCACCCTGATGGCCAGGGTGTCAAGCCATATCATCATGGTACAAAGAGCGAGCTGGGTTGGCAGGGTCAAGAAATCATTTTCGGGGGACTGTATTAACATCAATTTCAACAGGCCTCATAGAGCAGAGAGAATTCTTGCATCTATTAGGTGCCCCGCCCCTAGTGGGTTTATCTCTACCATTGTCACCCTGCCCTTGGGGTTTTTCTACAGACCACAGGGTCGTCCATCACAACTTGACTATAGGCAAACTCCGGGACCTTTGGATCCGGCTCAAGGTACCTTGCAAGGGGCTGCCCTGGACATTGCATCCTTGAACAGGTTTTTCCTCCTATTAACCCTGGAAGGCTGTGATTGACTGCCCGGGTTCAACTCTCCAGAAGAAGTCCAGATAGATCCCTAAGTCCTGAGTGCTCCGGTTCCCACACCTCCAGGTCGTAAAGGGTGTAACCTTATCAGTTGGAATATCGCTGGCCTTGCAGGCAGGTTCAGCAACCCAATGTGGTTGACCTTTATTAAAGGCTTTGATGTAGTCTGTCTCCAGGAGACATTGGTATCTACAAACTGCTTTTTCTGGAAGATTACAAGACTCTCTTTCTACCATAAACCCCCGCTCCGGTGTTGAGAACTATGAGGAATGAATAATTGTTGTCTCCCTATTGATACGTTGCAGCCTCTAAGGTTTACCTACGGAGGTTTCTCCCTTGCAAGCTCTTTTATTTTCCATGGGGTTGGGCAATTTGCTTCTGTTGAACTTTTATATTGCTGTAGGGAGGCCTGTTTGTTTCGGCCGTCCTCAGTCTCTTTCTATCAAGAAGACATGAAAATGAATAGCAAGTATGAGAGAGGGTTTTATTTCTTTATTCTTTTGATTCCTTTTGTTTTAACATTTTCCGCAGTATTTCTTTTGGGTAGAAGGTCTATGGGGAAGGCAGAAACAAGGTGTATAGAAGGAGAAATAAACACAAAGGGGGGTCTTTCAATGGTGGAGTCGTCACAGTGCTAGTTTGGCCTTGTTTGAAGTTTTTCCCTGGGTTTTGGGTTGGTTCTTCTGTGGTTCTTTGCTTGTCTCCGTCAAAGGGAACCGGGGTAAAAAGAGAAAAAAAAGATGTCCGGTTGCAGTCCTGAAAGGATATGTACATGTGGGAATAGGGCTCCCCTCCTACCTTCCTTAGTCCTGTAATGTGCCTAAGATTGGAAAGGGAGAAGATGCTCACGGTGTGGTGCCCCGAAATCCCGCCCACCAACCCCGAAAATAAAAGAAGCCAGGCACTTGCCTGAACCTGCGGTCCTCCTGCACCGCGGGGAGGGAAGTCTCAGCCTCCGCTTCCCTTGCTGGAGTACTGGACTCAGGGGCACTGCTCCAAAAGCGGATATCTGCGTCTTCTTCTGCCTCGTCTCGGGGTGAGGTCCTGGTCTGTGGTGTCTCTGTCACTCTTCTTACCTGTGCCTCTTGCGTGTGATGCTTTTCTTCCTGCTCCGCTTTCCCGTCTTCTTCTGGTCCTGTGCACACAGCGATGGAGTTCTCTGTTGCAAGAACGCCGTCTTTGGTCCTTCCTTCGGTTCTTGTAGTTGCCGGTGTGTGGCTTCCGGCGCATTCTTCGTCTAGACCGCCGGACCCACTTCCGGTCTGGAATTCTCTGTCCGCCATGTTGGAGTGGTCGGGCTATGCCGCTGTGAAAGGGAATCCACCACATTGCCTTCCATCCAGGAATGGACGATCAGACCATTTGGATACTGGATACCGGGAGAGGAAGTCCACGTTGGCCTGCTGTTTCCCCGGAACAGGTAAGGTACAAAAAGAAAAGGGTTGAAAGGCAAGGAACCAACGGAGCACCTTTGGGTTTGAGTCTTTGTGAAGGGAGAGCCAAGTCAAAGGGGCATGGTCTGTTAGGAGAATTAACTGCCGTCCTAGGAGGTAGTCCTGAAAGGCTTCTACTGCCTATTTGATGGCCAGGCATTCTTTCTCTATGGTGGCATATTGGACCCCCGTAAGGAATAATTTTCTGCTTCAAAAAAGGAAGAGGCGCAACTCGCCCATCGCGTCGGGTTGCGAAAGGACACCCCAAGCCCTCTGCCAGAGGCGTCTGTTTGAAGAACAAAGGTTTTTTTGTGGTCAGGACAGGTGAGGACAGGGGGACTGCCAGGGCTTTCTTCAAGAGAGAAAAACTATGTTCTTGGGGGGAAGACCATTGGAGAGATTTTCCTGATGTGGAGTTACTTAGGAGGTCAGTGAGGAGGCTAGCGATGTCAGAGAAGTCAGGTATAAATCTCTGATAATACCCAACCAAACCCAAAAAGGAGCGGACATCTTTCCTGTTGAGGGGACGGGGAATACTCCTAATGGCCTCTTGTTTATTTAACTGAGGTCTGATTTGTCCCTCCCGGATGTCATATCCGAGATACTCGATGTGATTCGTACCCAGAGTGGTTTTCTCAGGGTTTATTGTTAGCCCAGCTCTTTTGAGGGTGTCTAGGATTGCCTCCAGATGTATAAGGTGGGTTTTCCAGTCTGGGCTGTGGACGACTATATCGTCCAAGTAGGCTACAGGGTATGGGTGTTGTTCCCGTAAGAGGACATCCTTCAGCCGTTGAAATGTGGCCGCGGCACCATGTAGGCCGAATGGAAGGACTTTGTAGTGGAAATGGCCTTACGGGGTAGATAAGCCCATTTTTTCTTTGGCTTCCTCAGCAAGGGGTATTTGCCATTAGCCTTTTGTGAAGTTGATTGTGGACATGATTCTGGCATCCCGCAGTTGTTTGATGAGTTCATCAATGAGGGGCATGGAGTATGCATCAAACTTAGACAACTTTTTTAGCGGATCTTGCGGCTTTCGAACTCAATCAACTTGTCTGTGGCCCCACCCATAGAGCAGGACACCTCCTGGACCCCATTTTTTCCAACATCACCGGCGGGTCCTCTGGCACACCTATTCCCATGACCTGGACTGACCACTACTTAGTGATGTTAACCTTCCCCTGCAACTCGAGCCCTGTTGTAGTACCCACTCCCTCAGTTCAGAAACGGCCATGGAGAAAACTCCGCCTTGAAGACCTACATGATATCCTGGCACTAAAACCCCTACTCCCGAGTGAAGACCTGGATGCAGGATACGATCAGTTCTGCCTCTGGATTACCCAGGCTCTCGATACCCTTATCCCTGCCAGATGGACCAAGGCCCGCACCCACACGGCGAGTCCATGGTACAACTCAGAACTTGCTACCTTGAAAAAGGAATGTAAGAAGGCAGAGAGATGCTGGAGAAAAAACTATGATGCCAACCTTAAACAAGAGTACGTCCTGCTCCAAAAAAATTACCACCGTAAGGTCTGCAGAATAAGAGCGGCATATTATGCCAGTGAAATCAACAATAGCTCTAACACCTCAAAATCGGTTTTTAAAATTCTGAAAGACCTCACTGCAAAAAAATCTGTCAACACCATCACCACCTCGCCCGACCTCTGCAACAACATGGCCAATTTCTTCTCAGATAAAATCAAGAAGATATATGACACCTTCCCCAAAGGCCCACAGTCACTGGTCACCTTTGATCCTACCAGGCCTTCCCTCACTTCCCTTCCTACACTTGACCGTGAGAATTTCTCTAAAATCTGTAGAAAGATTAAATCCGGATCTCCGGCAGACCCCTTAAAGCCTGACCTTTTCTGTGAAGCTCATGTACTCATCACAGATCACGTCCGTGACATCATCAATCGGTCACTCTCCACCGCCAGTGTTCCTTCCAAATGGAAGCAGGCGTGGGTGTCCCCTATTCTAAAAAAACCCACTTTAGATCCCTCACTCCCGGAGAACTTTAGGCCGATCTCCCTGCTCCCTTGGCCTGCTAAAGTGGCCGAGGCACACGTCAATAACATCTTGTCCAACTTCCTCCTCACCAATAACATCCTGGATGACTCCCAACACGGGTTTAGAGCTGGTCACAGCACCGAGACAGCCTTGCTCAGTGTTTCTGAAAACCTCCGTTCCATTCTTGACGCCGGCGGAACTGCAGCACTGGTCCTATTGGACCTCAGTGCTGCCTTCGATACGGTGTCACATGAGGTCCTCTTGACGAGATTGGAGGAAATCGGAGTCACAGGGGCAGCCTTAGGGTGGTTCAGAGACTTCCTGTCTAACAGGTCCTTCAGAGTCTCCACCCCCCCTTACATCTCGAAGGAGCATAGCATTGGACAGGGAGTGCTGCAGGGCTCGTCCCTTAGCCCCACCCTGTTCAATGTCTATGTCCGCCCGTTAGCGGAGGTGGCTAGAAGGAATGGAATGGCTTTGGTATCATATGCAGATGATACCCAGTTGGTGGTGGCTTTGAATAACAACAGTGGTCTGGAAGCCCATCACTTTAAACAGACACTCATTGACATCACCAACTGGATGACGGCGAACTTTCTCCAATTAAACGCCAGTAAAACCGAGATTCTCCTCCTGGGAAAAAATACCGCATCCTGGGGAGATAATTGGTGGCCTGACATCCTGGGCCCACCCCCCAAGCCAAAAGACTGTGTTAAAAATCTAGGTGTCTGGGTCGACTCGGCTCTAAAATATACCATCCATACCAAGAAAGTGGCTGCCACGTGCTTCGGCATTCTACGCAACATCAGGCCCATTCTGAAGTTTTTTGACTGCCGCACCCGCCAGCTCATTGTCCAGGCGACGATCCGTTCTAGACTGGACTATGCCAGCTCTCTCCTTTTGGGAGCGAATCTGGCTGAAACCACCAGACTGCAGAGAGTCCAGAACGCGGCTGCCAGGGCTTTGGTCGGCCTCCCTCGCCATTCTTCAGTCTCAGGAACCTTAAGAAAACTGCATTGGCTCCCGGTGGGGAAAAGGATCCAGTTCAAGGATCTATGTTTAGCCTTCAAAATCCTCAAAACCGCCTCTCCTCCATTGCTGAGTCCCCTTTTGTCTGAGTACACACCCAGCAGATTGCTCCGCTCAGAGGGACAACATCTAGCGATCATTCCCCGCACCAGACTTGCCAGAGTTGGTGGTCGATCCTTCAGCTTCCTTGCTGCCAAGCTGTGGAACAGCTTGCCTGAAACCATACGGGGGATGCAAGACCTCTTAGCCTTTAGAAAGGCCATCAAAACCCATCTTTTTCAATAATCTGTTTTCTCTGTGCATCTTCACTCTGCTCCCTGGTCAGCTCGCAGCGCCGGGACGCCCCTTGGCTGGGGCAGCCGTGCGCTATACAAATTCCCATAACATTAACATTAACATTAACATATGGCGTTGAGCTTTCGGAAGTCGATGCAGAACCTTATACTCCCATTTGGTTTGGGAACTAGGACTACTGGGGAGGGGTAGGCACTGTGGGAGGGTTCGATAATGTCTGCCTTTAACATGGCGGTTATCTCCTGGTCTATGGCCTCCCTCCGTGCGGCTGGTATCCAATATGGTTTTAGTCTTATTGGTGCCCTAGGTGTCAATTGTGTGTTTTACTAGGGGGGTCCGGCCGGGTGTCCCTGACAAGAGTCCGAATCGGTGTTGCTGTCTCTCATCCAATTGTTCTCCAAGGGGTATGGACCCCTCCTCTGTAGAAGGGGGTGTAACCAGGGGGATGTCGAGGGGTATGTTAAGTGATATATGTAGCACCGGATGGTCTTCTCCTGGAGAACCTGGTAATGGGCCTTCCCAAGCCTTTAACAGGTTCACGTGGTAAGTCTGGCCGGTTTGTTGTTTATGGGGGACTGCTATGCGGTAAGAGACTAGAGTGACCCTATGCAATACTTTATATGGACCCTGCCATGTGGCTAACATTTTTTTGTCCGACCTAGAAAGAAGGATCAAGACATAGTCTCCCCCTGAGCTTAACGTTTTTATTTTACTGTGCTTTTTGCATGGATTGTGCTCTTTCCATGTTCGAATGGACCTCCTCCCAGAGTGACGCCAGAGTGTCTCGTAGGGTTCGGTGGTATTGAAGGAGAGGATTACGCTCATCCTCTTCCTCTACCCACTGTTCAATTGTCAAGTCAAGAAGTGTACACCGCAGGGAGGGAAGTCTCAGCCTCCGCTTCCCTTGCTGGTGTACTTGACTCAGGGGCACTGCTCCAGAAAGCGGATATCAGTGTTTTCTTCTGCCTCGTCTCGGGGTGAGGTCCTGGTTTGTGGTGTCTCCATCACTCTTCTTTCCTGTGCCTCTTCCTGCTCCGCTTTCCCGTCTCCTTCTGGTTCTCCGTTGCAAGAACGCCGTCTTTGGTCCTTCCTTCGGTTCTTGTAGTTGCCGGTGTGTGGCTTCGGGCGCATTCGTCGCCTAGACCACCGGGCCCACTCCCGGTCTGGAATGCTCTGTCCGCCATGTTGGAGTGGTCGGGCCATGCCGCTGTGAAAGGGAATCCACCACAATTGCCTTTTCAGTGCCCCTGGGGGTCATCAACATTCATGCATTACATTAATTAAAAAAAATATATTTTTTTTATTAGGCATTTGTTTGGAGTCAACAAAGTACAGTTTAACAGCAAATTAAAGCATAGTAAGCTAGTCGCAATGGGTCTGGACATCACTGGTTGCTAACGTACCTCCCAACCAACTAACCCAAGAGCTGCATCTTGCACTGTAAAAAGAAGTGTTAACAGTCTACCTACGGGACGAAGTTGTCTGCTTTCCTTCCCCCTCAGCCTGCATCATTAACCCCCCTATTTTACATCCATGGTCCCCAAATCTTTACAAATTTGCGGGGCTGTCTTGGGCTTGGTATGTTTCACGTTCTGCCAGTTGAAACCAGTTGGGTCCTCTTCCCATTCCCTGACAGTTGGGGTCTGTTCTTTCCCCAAAGTCTGGCCAAGTTACATTTTGGCACCCCTGAGGCAGTGTCCAGCCATGTACTAGAGAGTGTGGGCCATTTCTCTTCCGCTGCAATACCTAGAAAAAAACATTTGTACTCTAGTGGGATTACCAGTCCTGTGGCGGCCTTCATCATCTTTATAACCCCGTTCCAGAAGTGCTGGGTTAATGGCAGTCTCAGATCGTGTGGTAAAAGGTGCCTCTGCTACCACCCCCCTAGTTCATGCGATCGACACGCAGTGGCCCATCCTGTGTACCTTGGATCGAAAGAGGTATGACCTGTGTAACACATGGAGGTGCACCAAGCGAAATCGGGCTTGTATGGCTAACTCTCTAGGGCTTTGCAGGGCCTCCTTCCATTTGCCGTTTTCCAGGGGGCCCCCCATTTTCTGTCCCAGCCTCTCTCATTTAAAAAAGGGGGTCTGGTGAATTGTTTGTTGTATTTTTATATATAAGGGAGGCTGCCTTAGTGGGCAAAGGATCCAAGAGTAGCTGATCCTCCATAAGGAAGTAGTCCAGCAATTGTTGCCCATCGGGTAGGTGGCATTTTAGTGCATGCTGTAGCTGCATGTATCGAAATAGCTCCCCTTGGTCAAGGTCATATTCTGACTTTAGCTCTGTAAATGTTAGCAGTGAGCCCCTCCAGACGTCTCCCAGCTTATCTATTTCTATTAAGAGCCATAATGTGTGGCTAAGCAGCCTCTTCACCTCTCCTAGGCTGTCACTGTTCCACAGCGGGGTTTCCGCTGTTAGCTTGCCACTCCAGCCCAGGTGTCGATTGGTTGCCCTCCATGCCTGAAGCATTATCTGGATATGAAACAGGAGCATTCCTTTCTTTGTCCTCCTGTAGACCAGTGCTGGGTACCCCCTATTACCCATGACCCAATGGTCCACCCTGTAGGCCGGTTCGTCTCGCTCACCAAACACCCATTCATTTACTACTATCAGTTGGGCCGTCCAGTTGTAGGCTCGGAGGTCTGGGACCGCTGGGCCTCTGTCAAAGACTCTGCACTGTAGTTTCACTAAGGATATGCACGCCAGCCCCTCCCCCCACCCACAACCAACCCATAGTAGTAGTGTTAGGAGCAGCCATAGCCTGTAAAAACAAGAACTTACTAGATGGAAAAATACCACAATGGTCAGAACTGATAGAAGCGTGTATCCTGTGGAGTAGCTCCAAATCTTGGAGTATCATCAACAATCCCTTTTTTGCAGCTGATACTGGGGACGCTGTGGAGACTCATAACTGAAGACAGCTGCGTGGCACATTTTAAGTACATTTATAAAACCCCACCCTCTGCAATTAGAGGAGGAATGGGTAGGATAGAAGGGAAAAGCTGCCTTAAAATCAGAGGAGGTCAATAAAGGCGTACTGGGGTTATCTGAGAACAAGGCCCTGGGCCCTGATGGGATTCCCCGACCTTTATGTACAGGATGTGGAGGTCTGGGTCCACGCCCTATGCCCTGTCTTAAAAGCGTTGTGGAGGTTGCCCCCCCAGAGTCATGGACAAAGTCCATTTTTTTAGGACCCCCACAGGGACACAATAGCAGCGTTACATTATTCAAAAGATTTAAAGGTCACCCGCGACTTTAGAATTCAAAGATGGGTACGGCAGGGCTGTATTTTGGCCCCATCCCTTTTTAACATATACAGTTATAATTTGGAGCAGGCCCTAGCTGATTCAAAAGTAGACTGTCCCCATGTGGGGCTCTGGTATCTGAGTATCAAGAAGAAAAGTACACAGTTCCCCTAAGTAGAAGACTAGTAAGACAGTTGAAAACGCAAGTGAGTGAAGGCACACAGGAGGGGGATCCTCATATTCTGAACTAGAGACCTTACACACCTAGCAAGCTAGGTGTCATGCTTCATCATATGGCCTTGCCCCTCGTCAGGTCGGCGGTGCAATAGCCGACGGGCACCCATAAGGGGCTCTTTGATGGAGATCTTCTGATCCTGCCGCATGGTGCTGTGGGTGTGAGGACCCTAGGGAACAATGGTGAAGGGTGTAGATGTGTGTATGTGATTTAAAAGAGGGAAATTTTAATAATGTGGTAACCAACCTCACTAAAAGCAGGGAGAGTGGTTGCTTCTCAGGTTTAAGGGTCTGTGGAAGCAGAAACCTACTTTATGTGGTGGTGGTCGACGTGTTTCATGCTACTGCGTTCAAAGTGATACTAAGCATCATCAGGACCAAGTGGAACTATCTACACTAACGGGTGTTCGTACCCTATTATTAAGTAGTGTGTGCCGGGTTCCGTCTTTTTGAAACCTGGAAAGGATGACATAAACAAAGGAAGGGGTTGTCATCCAATGGGAGCTCACTACAAGCGCTAAAACTGTCAAAGTAGAGGCTAAAATGCACCTTTCCAACATGGGCTAATACGAGTGCAAAAATATATGTATATATTAAAAACATCTTAAAAACGGATGACTGGTGTCAGGCTCAAAGATGGTAGGACACACAGAAACGAAGTACCCGTAATGGGTAATGTATGTGAGACTCACCCGCAGTAATAGAAACGTGTGCTTCAGCAGATTCCCCCAAGCATCTGGACACCTCTTTGTAGATGTCCTGTAGGGGTTGGAAAATAAACATGCATGCCACCCTGGAGTTAAGGTGCAACAGTGCAAGGCAAAAGCAGGGTCCTAAAATCAGCATGGTGGCTTAGGCAGACACCCTCAGGCAGTCGGGTGTACTACGGAGGCATATTGCTAAGGGGGCGGGTGGTCATAGCGACACACGCGGTGGAGACAAATCTTAGTAGGAAAGGCGCGTGCTAATCTGGCAATATTGCACATGTCCTCTGTGAGGTGACGGGTGTAGCCATTTGAGTGGCTGTACTCGTTCAAGTACCCCATAACAGTGGGTGAGTCGCTGGGTAGCAACATAGCCAGTCAGTCACTCCTCCCATGAGGCAATTAACACCGGCATGAAATCTGACACATCCACCCTCCCGCATCGCGCTCCAGAGTGTGGCTATTACAGGGAAAGCTCGGCTCAGTGAACCACGGGGGCTGTGCCGCCACCACCCACCCCGCAATGCTTACCTGCCCACGGAGGGACCACGCCGCCTACCTAGACGCGCTGCCGCTGAGGATCTAGATCAGTGCATGCGTCGTGCCTGTCGCCATTATAACCCGAGCGGTGCGCGGTCGGAGAAACACAGCGCCATGTTATTGCCGTGCGTGCAAGCCGTCCTAGTCGGTGAGGTGTGGCTATGCGCCAGCTTGGTTTTCGTTGGTCAAAGTGCCGGCCATTTTTGACTGGTGAAACTACTTTGACTACTAATGTAACAAGACTTACTAAGGATGGACAAATGGTGCTCTCTGGGTAAACTATCAAACAGCTTTGTACAAAGATGTGTCATGGAAGAGGTTGATGTTGACTCCGCGTACATAACGCGGGTGAGCCACCAATGACAGTATTTATGGCTGGTGGGAGTCTATATTCAAGGCAGGGTTAGTGCTCATGGTGGAAGGTCACACCAAGTACAGGGAGCAAGTTGATAGGCGCTAAACCAGGCTTTAGAGGGTCAGAGTGTCGGCCATCCTGGAACGGCTAGAATGCACTATGGCTGGTAGTGCATCAGGACTTCCCAAGATAGACTGATGGCTCTTTCTGGGTGAACTAGTCCCAAAGCCAAATAAATTAGTGTAGCTTAGTAGTCCCGCGGACGCTACGCGGGTGGACCATCAATGTCTTCAGATCAGTGTTAGCGCGAATATGAGTCTCAGATCTTGGGCAGGGCTTGCGTTTATCGTGGAAGCAGCACACCAGGAACAAACAGCCAGTTAATATGTGGTAGGCTGGGGTGTAGAGGGTCACTTAATGCGGGTACCATTAGCGCTGTATCTAGACTGGTCATGCCCTGCGCCGCAGGATGAGGAAGATCTGGTGATCTAAATTATTGGTCATGTGAAGGAAGGAGATTCCCACCTTCGATAAGTCAACGTGGGTAGGTGCCTGTCACCTAAATGAAGTCTATAGTGTGCCTATTGTGACCCTAACAACAGCCTGGATATCATGCTCTGTACAGGGAAATGTCCGTAGGTCTGCATCAATTCTGTGTTGTGGTCTGTGAGGACGCAGTGCTGTTATGTTAGTACCACCGACTGGAGAACCAATCAAAAGGTGGATACAGGGCGTGTCGCAGCTAAAGGGGGGGAAAACTCCCTAGCATAGGCATATTTAGTTGTTGAGTACAGCCCAAGGTATGTTATCATTCAGACCGGCGTTGTCTGTATTAAGGCGGTGCACCCATCTCTACTCGATCCTGAAAAGGGCTTTTTGTGTGATATTCTGATGTGCCCCTAAAACCAGCCACCTGAGGCTGTCTGCTGTGTGTCTGAGCTCTCTGCAGTGTGTATACAGTTTGGTGGTTGTCTTTAAGCATCTGACATAGCTCTTATGTTCAATTGGTCACTGTTTCACCTGCCTCGTGGTCATACCCACATACTTCATGTCACATGGACACGAAAGTAGGTAGATGCACTTTGTTGAGTTTCAGTTTGTGTTTCTTTTTAGGTGCCACTTAAAATTGTCCGACAACTATACCTCTTTACATTGATAGGTCTGAGTGCACACTGCGCAGCCACCGCAGGGGTAGTGGCCCACCACTGGTGGTAGATCCCAGAGGGTCCTCTGGATGCTCACTCCCTGGTCCTAGGTCTAGTGTGGACTATGGTGTCTTTCAGGTTCGCGGTGCGTTTGAACGCGAATCTGGGTTTAGGGATAACCAGTTCGCCGGTGTTGACAATCCCCCAGTGTCTATTTATTATCTTCCAGATCAGATTGGAGTTAAACGTAAAGGAGGTCACACAGGTAAGTGTGTCAGTACTATCTCTGTCCTTCCTTTGTAGCAGAGCCTCCCGAGGATTATTCATAGCCCGTTTGTAGGATTGTTTGATTTTACAGGCTGGGTAACCTCTGTCCATTAGGTTCCGTTGTAGGAGTTGACCCTCTTTTGTAGTCAGCCAAAGAAGTGCAGTTCCTTCTGATACGAAGGAACTGACCGAATGGGAGGTTATCCCTCAGGGATTTGGGATGGTGGCTCTTGTATAGGAGGAGGCTATTCCTGTCAGTTGCTTTTTTGTATAGGCTAGTGTGTAGGCCAGTGTCAGTGAGCCAGATTCGGAGGTCCAGGATAGGGATGTCACTGGTAGATATGGTGCTAGTGAATTTCAGAAAGGGATTCCGTGTATTAATCCACTCACAGAAAGCTTTATATGTGTCTGCATCACCTTTTCATAGTAGGAGGATATTGTCGATTAAACGCCTCCATAAGGTGAGGTTACCCCTATATAGATTATTGGGGTTCATAATGACGTCCCTTTCAAAAGTTGCCATGTACAGGCAGGCCACACTAGGTGCGAAGGTGCTACCCATAGAGGTACCCTGTGTCTGATGGAAGAGAAGGGTGTTCTACTCAAAGACGTTTTCAGTCAGGGCAAGGTCGCAAAGTTCATAATGAAGGTGATGGGTGTGGGGTAAGACCATTCCTCAGTGAGGAGACTAGACTCAATGGCTTCTAGGGTGGCGCGCTGAGGGATATTCATATATAGCGCTTCCACATCTAGGGTGACCAGTAAGTCCACCCATTCCCTCCCATTGGTGTTATCAATCAGGCGTAGGACATCTGAGGTGTCCTGGACGTAGGAGGGTATCTTTTTTACTAGAGGTTGCAAGAAATAATCACAAAATTTGGAGAGCGGTTCGAGCAAGGACCTTATCCCTGACACGATTGGTCTCCCTGGAACAGGGGTGGTGCCCTTATGTATTTTAGGTAAGGTGTAGAAGAATGGGATTTTAGAGTCCTTTGTCAACAAGAAAGTCAGCTCTTTTTTACTGATGCACTCGTTTGTTTCGGCTTCAAAGACCAAGGTTGCTATCTCAGCAGCCAGTCTTGGTATCGGATCAACTGTGAGGGGGTTTAGTGAGCAGTGTTGCCAAGTTGACATCTGCACTCCTTATTGTAATCCTCGGTAGACTGGATCACGGTGGCTCCCCCCCTTATCCGCCTGTTTGATAGTGATGCTAAAGTCATTAGCGAGGGCCCTCGATGCCTCCCTTTCAGCTCTAGACAGATTCTGGTAATGAATCTGATCAGTCCTAGGGATATTGGTCAAATCCTTAAGAACTGCATTCTCGAATGCCAGGATCTCTGGTGGGATCATATGCATGCTAGGTGTGAATGTAGAGGGATTATGGAGCCCTGTATCTAGTTGTTCACTAGGTACATCGTCCTAGAAAAACGCCTTCAGGCATACTTTCCTGAAGAATTGCTTTAATTCACACATCTCATTGAATTTATCTGGAACAGGGGTAGGGACGAATCCCAGCCCTTTCTCTAACACTGATATCTCTGTAGCAGTAAGAGCTCTATTGGAGAGGTTGACGACTAGGTCCTCCTTCCTCCTCTCATGCTCCTGGTTTCCACTGATTGTGGTGTCTGATCCTCCCAGTGTACCCCTTTCTGTGCTCCTCTTCTTTGCCCTCATCCTTTGCCCCAACCTCTGCCTAAAAAGGAGGTTATTCATAGGGAAGTACCGGGCGGTCCTTGGGGATACATAGGCTACTGCCACGTAGGTGGTATAGGGCCATGAAAAACTGGGCCATTGTCAAAGTTATGGTAAGGTTGCGGTTGGAAGGGTGGCCTGAGTTGGTTGTGGGCGCCCCAGCTACCTGCTCTAGAGTCGCTATTGGAGGATCCCCTCCTACTGCCAGTATCCGTGCTCACGTCAGAGGAGTAGTTGTTCTTGGATGAGATGTAGTCATCCTTAAGGTAGGGGTATATCTTTTCTTTATCACATTTGGCCACATCTGTTTGAAGCTTCGTGATTTTTTGTTTTAGCAGGAACTCCCTATTCTCAGTGATCTCATTGTTGATCTCCCTCAGTTTGCTGGAAAAGGCTGCTTTGGGCATCGAGGATTTTAGAGCCGCTTCTGCTACTTGTATCTTAACCAAAAGGGCGTCAGCCAGTCTTTTGACAGTATTTATTATCAGGAACAGTAAGTCCTTGGTACATTTCCAGGACACCTGGCACCAGTCTTTCTTGAAAGGGTCGTCCTCCAAGAAAATCCTAGGTGGTATATTAACAATAAGACCCAGTGGGGCGACGTTAGCTCATATGTATTCAGTCATGAGAGCACCGTGGACAGTAATTCTCAGCCAGTCTCTCTTCATCTGTGTGATTGATGTCCAGTCATCAGTCAAGCCACCCGAGGCACTAGCCCCTCCTAGGTCTAGTCGGGTAGGTCCTGTTCTCAGGATATCAGCTATTGCTTCCTCATCGAAGCTGAGCCCAAGAACATCTTCCATGTTTTAAGTTCTCGGGGGTAGACCGTGCTCAATGGAGTACTGGTCGTGTCCGTGGGAGAGGAAGGGGAGGGTTTTTTTGAGAGGAGAATTCTCTTGGGAATTGTACCTCGGGCCAGTTGGTATAATTGAATACTTTCTGGTAACCTGTAAGAGTCCCACGGGGGTTGCCCGAGCCAAGTATTTAAAGCAAAGAGAGGGAACAAGGAGGGCTTTGTTAACGGGGTCCAGTGTACGTGCCCTTGCAACAGAGTATCAAGAAGAAAAGTACACAGTTCCCCTAAGTAGAAGACTGGTAAGACAGTTGAAAATGCGAGTGAGTGAAGGCACACAGGAGGGGGATCCTCGTATTCGGAACAAGAGAACTCGCACACCCAGCAAGCTAGGTGTCATGCTTCATCATATGGCCTTGCCCCTTGTCGGGTCGGCGGTGCAATACCCGACGGGCACCCATAAAGGGGCTCTTTGGCGTGGATCTTCTGTTCCTGCCGTATAGTGCTGTGGGTGTGAGGGCCCAGGGGAAACAATGGTGAAGGGTGTAGATGTGTGTATGTGATTTAAAAGAGGTTGGGTAGTCCACAGGGAAATTTTAATAATGTGGTAACCCACCTCACTAAAAGCAGGGAGAGTGGTTGCTTCTCAAGCTTAAAGGGTCCGTGGAAGCAGAAACCTACTCAATGTGGTGGTGGTCGACATGTTTCATGCTTCTGACAGATGCTATCACATGCCACCAAAGGATCTAATAAAGTAAGAACTACAGAACCTTCACTGTCAACTATGCCTCGAATGCCATGGGCTATCACTACCAGTGTTGACTCCGTACTGTGACCACTTCTGAAGCCTATTTGAGACCTATCTAACATCCTGTGAGTGTACATCACAGGTGTCAGTTTTGCATTTAGGGCCCTCTCCTGGATTTCCGCTGGTAGCAACCATAAAGAAACAAGTCGATAATTCATGTCCTTGGAGTTCTTTGATGGTTATTAATAAGAAGGAGGTGAGATTTCTCTTATAATTGGAGATGGTAAGGGGAGGGTTTTTACAGAGCGTGCTTGGATTAGGTGGCAGGAAGCAACTGGGTACATACAGTGTTTTTTTCTTTTAATGGAGGATGAGAAGGGGAGGCTTTTTGCAAAGGGTGGTGTAGATGGATGGCAAGAAGATACTTATTTTTCTTTTTAGATTTGGAAATTAGCAGAGGAGGGTTTTTACAGGGAGTGATGGGATTTTGTGACCTGAGGCCAGGTATTTTGTTTTTTAGTATGGGGGTGTATCTCAACAGTGGCGGGTGGGGTGAGTAGCAGGAGCAAAGATGCTTTATACTTTTTTAAAATTTAAGTAAAATAATTTATTGAAGGTGTAGACGGAGTGCAGATGTATGTGCTCTAGGGACTATTGAAAAACAACAAAGCTTTGTCATCAAGTAATTGGTTACTTCAAAACCTGTGAAATACTCGGGTGCTGATGTGATAAGATGACAGACCAGCCACAGCAGCTCAAGAACTGTGTTTGTGGTAAGCTGTGTCAGCCTGGGCTGACAAACACGATGGGGGGGTGCTGAATCACATTGAGCTATATGGGTGTTGCGTTCTACTAGAAAGTGTTCTGTACAGGCTCGAATTGGGAAGGAAGGCAATCGGGCATCGGTCGATGGGCTGGTGCTCCAGAGTCACCTGTGGGCAGTTTTTTACGGCCTCTAAACCACCCCAAGAGATTGACATACTTCCCTAGTCCCCACCAGGCCACTGCAATGTGGCACCAGTATCATGTCCGCTCCCCAGCTGTGCTGTAAATTGAGTCTGGGGGCCAGCCTTTGGGGCATACTCACACTGGTGCCCTGCCTCGTGTGCCCTGTTAGAAGCAGTGTTATCTCCCCCACCGGAACATCACTTTTGGTTCATGGCAGATGTAGGGAGGTTGCGTTGTATGTAGGGGCCTTGCAGGGAGGTAAGTTCAATTTGACCATTCTCACCTACCCCCTACCTCCTTGGTCATCAGCAGTGTGCTTTCTCACACCTCCCTTGCCAGGGTAATGCCCTTAGGCTACAATGAAAGGGATGATCATGGAATGTTGGCCACTTTTAGAGAACCCGAGCCTCATTGTGATCCCAAACCGACCCTGGTTCCGTAGCATGTTGTGTATGTCAAAGGAGGGAATATCATCATCAGGTAGGTATAGTCACACCGCTAAATACTAGGAGAAAAACACATTTGAGGTTGTAACTGGAATGCCGATAGCTTCAGATATGTATCACAAAGTGAATGCAGGAGTCCCCCACAACATACAAAAAACATCTCCAGGCAGCAGAACTGCAATTTACTCACAAAAGTATGTCCACAGATACATGCCCACTGGCACCATGCCCACACCTACATGTATCTGTCCACAGGACAAATCCTAATATCTGAAACACATACAAAGACCACAACATCTCATGTCATAGGAAGTCACATTGCAGGGAGTGACATCATTTATCCTAATAACCATGTCTTTTCTTAAACACTATAGAAGGGCATGGTGTACTCTGAATAGCTTCCAAAGAAAATACAACATGTACAAATCACACAGGAAAGTGAAGTCAAAATCTATAGCTGATCTAACAAGTAGCAAGACAATATATCCACCCAATCAGATGGATAACCTAGGCCTGGCTTATTTAATATCTCACACCTCACTTTACATGATGCACCAATTGTAGACAGATCAATACATGTCTACAAATAACAAATGGAATACTCCAGTACAATGAGGACCTCGTTTCCCCTTCAGCCCAATCTCACAGTCCCACATCCTGTGTCCCAATGAGTGCAGCAGTGTCAGGGCAGGTCCTCATAGGGAGACACAACCAGAATTGGTTGTTGGATGTGTCAGCCGTAACAACATGGGTAGGACCCGGCACAGATCCAGAGCAGGAATCAGACCCGATTAATCCCTTACATATAATCCCTACCATTCACAGAGGTCAGATAGCATGCACACCGCACTCAAATACAATGGAACACAACTTTCTTGGTGCACACTATGCTTTGCCAGGCCACGTTGACATGCCCCTGGTGGACCCGGACAATTCACCCTCCACTGTTCACGGAGGCCAGCCAGTAGGGCATGGGATAGGATACCTACCTGCACAGTCAGGACAGGATATCAAATGTCCCACTTGGAATCACAGCACTCAAAAAAGGGACAAAGTGATATCAGTCCACATTGAGCAGCCCTCAGATCTGCACTTACACAAGGGATGGTTCATCACCCAAAACCTTGGAAGAATGAAGACACACATCTCCAAAGTAAGACATTTTCTCACATACAAAAGACAGAAACAGGGAAATGCGTTTGCTGGCATATGGTAGAATGAATGCCCCGGCACACAAGTCACAAGACATCTCCATATCCAAACTAAAACCTCTCTATCAGCTTATTATCATGTCCTGGACACAATTTAGGATGTATAGTAAATCATCTTTATTAATTAGGAAATGCTGCTCTCGTCAAATGGGCAGGACAAACATTTAGCAAGGAATCAAGCACACCACAACAGGAGCATATGGAACAAAATCAAACACGATAAACATAACAAAATAAAACAGCATAGAGATCATATGCATTTAGAAGGTCAGCAACAGATATACCTCACAGGCCACACATGGGGGGTGAGACTAGGCCCTCTAAGACAATAGCAATTGACAACAGTTGTCATTGTAGCGCATGTGTACTCCAAAAGACACCCCTACACGTGAACAAAGGAGGAAATGTCATGCAGACAGTCTGCCTCACATGACAGAGCAGCTGTCTCATCTAACCATGTCCAGAACACGTCTCATAGTGCCTTTTACATGTGTCTTTGACAATCAGCCTACAAAGTTCTACACCCATACCGCGGCTCTTCATGTAACAGTTTTACCAACAGCTTATCTACTGCAATCCTCTGGAGGCACACAGATCAATCCCTGCTCTGAGCAGTAGCCTCAGCCCTACACCATTAGCAAGTCTCTGTGCACAAGTGTTGCTGTCTTGGGACTGCAGTGGCTCTAACAATTCATGCACATGGGTGGCATATGATTACCATGTCCATCCTTCATTGGATTACTTCAAAAACATCATCACCAGGAATATCTCTCTCTCCATCCACTCCAATGCAAGGAGATTGAACCAACCCCTCACTGGTCCAAATACATCTGGAACACAGCAACACAGGATTGAAACAAACAGCCATGTACAGAAACTATGTATCAATTACAAAATAGGTGCATTACGTTGTGTGCACAGATAGCAGGACACACACTTTTTTAGTTGGACAGCTGAGGAGAGACAGGGCTTGTGCCACATGTCAAATTTACTGGAATGGTGTTTGGCATACTGTACATCTGTAGTGCCTAGTCTATTCTCACTCCTCGCATGTGGCATGCTCATAATTTCTCAGTGTCCCATAGCAAGCGAGCAGGTGATTTAAAACTACTATTGGTACAAGGTCGACATGTTTCAGCCATGTGATCAGTTTCCTGTATCAGTGGCTTTCTTCAGGACCAACAAGAATAAATAATTATATTTGCTGCTGCTGATATATACAGTGTAAATAAAGAATGATACAAAACCAGTATTAATGCGTCCTTATGTCAGGTAATACATGGAATATCTGGAAAAATAAATGAGAGAGAAGAGAACAAACACATACATCATTTGAAGTGCTCTGCTACTCACATAATCATGTGTCATCACATTGTCAATAGCTTTAGATATCCATAGTAAATCATCCTTCACTTACCCTCTATAGTAGGATATTCAAACCTCACCTCAACCTGGTAGGCAGCTCAGGGAAGGAGGCCCCGCTCTGTGGGAAATACATTTTTTACACCTATAAGTCACACCTAAACAAAACATCACCAGTTTTATTGGGGTGACTCTGATACTTCAGTGTACTCAAAAGTGCCAGACTGCCACATATCAGAGAACATATTTGTTATTTTTCTAAAGGATGAAGTAACAACTAAAGTAAAAACTACATTATCCTGTGTCCACGCCTAACTCACTGTTAAAAAACGGATTATCTAGCCTACTATCATATGGTGGTTGTGAGAAGTTGGCCTGATATATGGTGTCTGCAATTCTGGGGGCACCTTGTATCAGTCCAAACAATCCCTTATGGAGTCAGGTTGTAAGTCAACCTTATGGACAAGCTATCCTAAGGGCAGCATGGACTAAGCAGCCTTAAAGGCTTAACTCAAGAGGTCGTGTTAAGCGAGCTTTTTTACCAATCACAATCCTGTAATATCAAATGAAAGGACACCACACAAGTTATATATTATAAAAATATATGTATTTATTACTAGAATAATGTAATGTAATGTAATGTAATGTAATGTAATGTAATGATGATACTTGTAAAGCGCACTGTTACCCCATCTCGGGGTGTCCTGGCGCTGAAGACCGCTGGGGAACCCGTCCTGGCTTTTCCCTGTGAGATGGTCCCTTCGGTATCTCCAAGGTGAAACCAGGCATCCCCGGCGTCTGTGGGGGGCCGTTGTAGAGATGAGACAAGCTTAATTCCCAGAGTTGCCGAGTGTGATCCCTGGTTAGAGTAGGCACCGAGGTGAGAATGATCGAGTCCGTTGACCCTGGTCCACAACCCTGCCGCGTCGGGAATTGAACCCTGGTCCCGGGCCTTTCTCTGCTTCCGGGTCTGCCGCCTATAACCAGTGAGCCACACCACTCCACTCCACATAATCCTCTATACTCTTTATGAGTCTAGAAGCACAAGCGTTTAAACAAAACCACAGTTAAACATATAGAAGTTGCACAATTATGGATGAGGCTGGGGGCCACGCAAACCATATATTAAAAAAGTGGTATAAGTATAACTAATCGAACAGTGGTCAGCCCTAGGGCCTGGGGAATCGCTGGGAGCAGTCGGGACTAGCAATGCTGAAGTCGGGAAAAGCCTGCGGGATTCGGGTGCAGCGCTTAAAGCACACACATGCACCAATGTAAAGTCAATGGTGAGTAAAAGTTATAAAGTTACTGCAAAAGGAGACTTCCGCTTAACCTAGAAGGACGAAACTTTAGACACATATACTAGAGGTGTGTACCAGTACAGGAGCACCGGCGTTGCTGAGTTACCTCACCCACAGGAAGTGGGTGCAAAGTAGTGTCGGGGGTTCGTCACGCAGGTTGCTGGTGCCTGAAGATGATGATGCTGCAGGCGTCGTGAAGAGAAGTGTCCGGTGTGATCCAAGGGTGGATCGAAGATAAAGATGATCTGAAAGCAGAGGGGACAGAGTCTGGGTCACTCAGCAGTGACCAGGGTGGACCAGGAAGGAACCAGGCAATGTCGGGCGCAATCAGGTCGATGTCATGAAGCTTGTCTCTGCTGCCACGTGGACTCTGGGACACCGAGGATGTCCAGGAGTGGACCACGAGCTGTCCTACAAAGGCTCCCGCTGTCGGCGGTGTCGGCTTCCGGATTGGAGCAAACAACCCTTGGCAAGCGCAACCCACGCAGGACTCAAAGATCGCTTAATACTCGGACCAGGAGGGTCAGAGCGGGTGCTCCTTTTCAGGGGAGCGAGGGCAAGTCTGGAGCAACCAGACTCACAAGTCAGATTTCAAAGTTCGTTGGTACAGGGGCCGCTAGCCAACGGGCAAGCGACCGGACCAACGAGTTGAGCCAAAAGATGCAGAAGGGCCCCACGCAGCACTCGGTGAGTGTAGAGGGGTGAGCTTCGGTGCAAGAGTGGCTCAGGGCTGGGGCTTCTCAAACCCCAATGCACAGCTTCGATAGGGCCTTGGATGCTGCACGGTCAGCGCCTAGTGGTCATTCCAAGATGGCCGGCCCCACGCTTCAGGTCGCCTCCACGGGTCTCAGCTCTACAGGGAAAATGGATCAGGCTGTAAGAAGGCAGGCACGCTGGGTCTTGTCAATCTCTGTCGCTCGAGTTCCGGTGGGAACTGCAACAAAGCAAACGTCGAGGTGCTGGATGGTGCCTGTTTGCACAGGGTGGTCACTCCTTGACCACAAGGGAGATTCTTCAGTCTTCTACGTCGAGTAGGATGTCGAAGGGTCCAGAGTTTCGTTTCATAAGTTTCAGTCAGGATAATCTGAGTGCGCTGGCACTGCTCCCATTCTTATACCAATCTTGGGGGCTGGATTACCTGCTAGGTACCTCCTATGGGTGGGAGGCAGGAAGGGGGTGGTTACACCCCTTTCCCTGTGTCCAGGGTCGCACTGGGGCTGGTTTGCCCCATAACCGGTTTGACCGGATTATGCAAGGGGAAGCCTTGTGCGCCCCATGCACTGTCTAGTTTCTTTCAGCCCTCCCTGCCCCAATACACTATCTCCTGTCTGGGGTGGTGTAGCACGTCCCCGCGACAGGAAACCCTTTGTCCAGGCCTCCTCTGCCAAGTTTTGGTCAGCAGCAGGAGGTCAGACTTGTGTCGGTGGCAGCAGCATCCATTTTGTGATGCTGAGGCTCTGGTTAGGATTAACCGCGTTTTAGTAAAGTAACATGTCTTCTCCCTCTAGAAGGGTGGAATGCTATCCCCGCCGACAGGACTGTCGAGGGGATAGTATTCCAAATCGTATGACACCTTACACGACATGTTTTGATAAAAGCCAAACCAAAGTTAGCACATAACCGCAACGGATTATAATGCACTTAAGAGTATATGGTATGGCATTATCCCGGAACAGCTAAGGGAGTTGTTCCTGACAGCTGCAGACAGGCTCAGCTCATGCTCGAGCACCATCTCAACATAAACCAAGCACTCTGCCTCCAGGATTGATAAGGCCTGCCATAGGAGTGACTTATAGGTTTATATGTGTCCAGATATAGGTTTAGATATAGGTATACTATATCTAAGCAAGGGGTGATTACACCAATTTGCCCCAGCTGAGTGATCAGCCAGTTGTGTCAATTTAAGAACCAGCCAGGGGTGGCAAAAGCTATGCTGCAGGCAGCCCCTGGTAGGCCCTGGATGCACCTATGCCCTTGGCACCTATAGTGCACTATATAGGGGCTGAAAAGGTGTCCAGTAACAATTTGGTTATGCATCTAGGGTGCATGGAGTCCATTTTAAGGAGAGAGCAGATAGCCTGGGGGCCCTGATTAGCAGGGAACTAGGCCAACTAAGCCGAAAACCAGCTAAACACAAGGCAAAAAATCTGGGGTAACCATAGTCAGGTGTCCACCTTCCTACAGTGGTTGGCTGTATATCACCTATCTATGCTAATTTAAGCAAATGGTACTGCTTAGCTGTAATCAGCTGTCTTGATATTACTGAATCCCATCCTTAAGAAACCAGTTACACTGAGGCTATGACTGGTTATAGGCCCCCAGAGGGAGTACATATGGTTGCAAAAAGCAAGGAATCATAGAGTACAATGCCACTCTATCTTCCGACTTACAGCCCACTATGAGGCATTCTTTCTATGTAGAGAACAATCCAATGAAAAGCCTTTCCTGAGAGGATATTTTAATTGCAGAGCAGTTAATCAGAGAAAGCTAGCCACTTACCTGTCCTTCGATACCTCATGGGAAAACAGAGCCTGCCCCGGGAGGTACCGACCTGACAGGGGTGCCTGATTTTATAGTGTCTTGTTTTTCAAACGGCGCACAATTCTGTCAGGCCTTTAGGTGGCTTCATCATTGCCTGTAGGACGTAGAATCCAATGCGCATGTGCAGTGATAGCACATTACAATGTACGGGCATGCACTCTAACATAGCGTTTGTTGTAACGAGTACCACGCCTGCACAATGCTCGGCCATAGAATCGGCAAATTTGAATCACAGGCAACCTACTTGCTCTGTATCTTTATGTTCTCAAAAAATTATCCGAACTGCGTTGGGTTGTCTTGGAACAACCTTTTATTCCCTCACAAATTACAGATGTTTCGAAATTCCTGTTAAGAAGAGAACAACGGTGGGTGTTCAAATTGAAAACTGACGTTAATGGCCTGAACGACGAAATACCGTGGTTAGCCCTGTAAGATCATACATTTGGCGAAGGAAACCATATAAACTAAGTAACTATGGTTTGAGAAGAAACATTTCTTTTTCATCTTTCATCACCAGCACAGGGTGTAGTACACCACTTACTCTAGAGAAATGAAACAAATCCCCCAAAAATAGTGTCAGGACCATAGTAAGGATTGTCCTAGAATACTTTGCATAATAATATGATCTACCTGTCCTTACGTTTGTTCGGATAATTATTTGAGAACAGGAACATATGCAAATAACTGTTAAGGTCCCTTTTGGATATTGTGAGAATATATAGTACATATGAAACTCATTGTACATAATAACACCATGTGACGTGCATCCACATAAAGATACATAGCAGATCCTTTATGTATACATTCTATATTAGCAATAAGAGACTGGAGTCACTGGTGCCATTGAACTGTGATACTTGGTTTAAATTAGCAATAAGAGAAACCTTTCCAGTTTATATGAAATAATTGTGTGAAAATAAGCAACCATGACAGATAGAGCTAACAATTTAGTGTAGAATCACTATTTAGTTACCTTTTATTTAGGAGAATCGAGTTTAAACACTAATACTGCGACATGGGACTCGATTGGTGAATGAGGCACTGATTAGTACTCACACTTGATGGAAAATGCTTCTATCGGTACACTGAGCAAACGCGATATTATGTTCGCGCATGCTCAATGGTAATATGGAGAACCTTTATTGAACATTGTGGGGTCATCGTATGGCTTTACGGTATCCTTTTTAGTGATGCCACAATTGCAACTTAAGCATGGCTTATAATTAAAAATTTGCAAACATTCGTGACAAGAATTTTCAATTCTATTAAGGACACGGAGGCGAGGATTATGCTTTCTCGATTTCTTTACTACCAACAGCAGCCAATAGGAACATAGTAAAGAAAAAACAAACTACAACTCCCATGAGCCCTTAGGCAACCATAGAGACTAGATACTATATAAACCACCATAGAGGACAACACTTCCTCTTTCTTTGTCCAGGAAATCATATACAGTCAAAAGTCATTGAAGAAAGTACCGCCGACCATCCAGAAGGAAAAGTCCGAAGGCAACCACCAAAGAGGCCAACAGGAAACAGGCAACCATCCAAAAGCGAAGAAGTCGCATTAGGAAACACAGCAGATCCAGCATCCAAGGGAGCGGAAAACAGTGCAGGAGAGACCATGACGAAGGATCA
This sequence comes from Lissotriton vulgaris, assembly GCF_964263255.1. Taxonomy (NCBI): domain Eukaryota; kingdom Metazoa; phylum Chordata; class Amphibia; order Caudata; family Salamandridae; genus Lissotriton; species Lissotriton vulgaris. The sequence continues at coordinate 1,159,200,414 of NC_141685.1, forward strand.
CTTCTGGTCCGAACCTGAAAGAAAAACAGAGCCGTAATATACAACCCCAAAACCTTGTAAAGGCAGCATCATATAGGGTGGGGAAAAAATCAATGCAAGAAACATTGCAGATCATAGCAAAGCAAAAATGCAACATAAACAATGCAGTAGAATACAAATGGGTGGGATAATCCTCGCCTCTGTGTCCTTAATAGAATTGAAAATTCTTGTCACGAATGTTTGCAAATTTTTAATTCAGGCAGGACAGGAGGCTCAGATTATGCTTGTTCAAAGCTTGTGCACCACAACAGAGGCAATATCCACAATGGGTTTGAAATAATATGTCTTAAACACAGTATCAGAAGACCAATCAGCCGTCTTCACAATGTCTTGCAAACTCACACCAACATGAAAAGCCTTAGGGGCCATGGCACCCCTCGCGGAATGAGCTCCAAAAATGGAGACATCAATTCCTGCCTCCGACATAAGCCAGCGTACCCAACGAGCCAGAGTAGCTGGCGCCACAGGCTTAAAAGGCTTTTGCAAAGCAATCAACAACTGTCCAGATAAATCCTGACGAAAAGGAGCAGTACTCACCTCATAATCTTTTATGCAGCGGACCACACACAACTGTGGGTTGTGAGGAAAAGCTGGATAAGTGACAGTAGACAGATTAGTCTTTGTACGTCTGGAAACCGTAAAAGTAACGCCCTCCGGGGAAAAAGAACGACCCGCGAGGTCCAACGCGCGTACATCCGAGACACGTTTATAAGAGACCAAGCATAAAAGCATTGTCAATTTCACAGACAATTGCTTACGAGACAAAGAAGCGTTGGGAGGCCAAGCTTCCAGAAAACGTAACACAACGGAGACATCCCAAAGAGCTACATACTTCGGACATGACGGCTTAGCCATCCGAACTCCCCGAAGCAATGTAGAAATTAGATGATGTTCCCCAATAGGCTTCCCGTCGACAAAGTCATGGCCCGCAGAGAGAGCGGAGCGAAAAGAATTGACAGTCCTGTAAGCAGAACCAGAAGAAGCGATGGAAGCAAGAAAATTAACAACTAAAGAGACATCTGCTGAAGCGGGATCCAAGTCTCGTTCAGAACACCGATCACACCATCGACGCCAAGCTGACGCATAACGCTTGCGCGTGTTGGGGGCCCAAGCTTCCTTGATAAATCTCTCAGCGTCTCCAGATAAGCCAGGGACTTTCCAGCGTTCCCCGAAAGATGCCACGCCACCAGACGGAGCTGGCTCGACAGGATCAGAGGATGTGGACGGAGCAGAGGATCCAACAGCAGGTTCCACTTCGTTGGAAGCAGGAAAGGAGTCGAGCAACTCATTTCCAGAAGATCCGGAAACCACGCTTGAGCCCTCCAAAGAGGAGTTATCAGAATGATCTCCGATTGAAACTGCTTCGTTCTGGCCAAGACTCGCGGAATCATCGCGAACGGGGGAAAATCATAGCAAAGCTGAGGAGGCCAAGTCTGGAGAAAGGCATCCGTGGCCAGAGCCTCCGGATCCGGACGCCAGCTGTAAAACTTGGGCAGTTGAGCATTGAGGCGAGAGGCAAAGAGATCGATCCAAGGTCGACCCCAAAGGCGAGACAGAGACCGAAAGACACGGGGGTGAAGCCGCCAGTCGCTGAAGTCCAGCAGATGGCGAGAGTTCCAGTCGGCCACTTGATTCTGGCGACCTGGGAGATACTCTGCAATAAGAGTGATCTTCCTCTGAAGGCAGAAATGCCAGAAATCCTTTGCAATCTCCGCCAACAGTCTCGACCGTGTTCCCCCCAGTTTGTTCACATACCTCACCGCTGAGATGTTGTCCATGCGGAGCAAAATGCAACAGCTGGTGGCCTGAGGAGCAAGGCTGCGGATCGCAAAAGATCCCGCCAGGAGCTCCAGGCAATTGATGTGAAGGGCTAATTCGTCCTGAGACCACCGGCCGCCCGTCGTCATGTTTCCGCAACGGGCTCCCCAGCCCCATAGACTCGCATCCGACTCCAACACCAAATCCGGAGTCGAGCCGAACAGGGCTTTCCCGTTCCAGGCTTTCATGTGATGGAGCCACCACAACATCTCTGACTTCGCGTCCTGCGACAGAGGAACAAGGTCGGAATAACGAAGACCCTTTTGCAAGTGTCGGATCTTGAGTCGTTGCAGGGCCCGATAATGTAAGGGACCTGGAAATATCGCCTGAATGGAAGAGGCCAATAGTCCGACAATCCGAGCGATCGACCGTAAAGATACGGTCGGTGCAGACAACAGTAACTTCAATTCTCTCTTGATAGACCTGACCTTCTAGACAGGCAAGAGAAGCTGGCAAGAGACCGAGTCCACAAGGAAACCCAGAAACTCTATCGACTGAGTGGGTTGTAAATGAGACTTCTGGGGATTCACTAGAAATCCGAGAGACTGAAGCAGATCGATCGTCCACGATAAATGGGAACATAGTTGCATCGGGCACTGAGCCATCAAAAGAATGTCGTCCAGATACACTATCAGCCGCACCCCCGCGCTCACAGCGATTCCATAACTGGTCTCAGGAGCTTCGTGAAGCACCATGGAGCGGACGACAGGCCGAACGGGAGAACCGTGTACTCGAACCACTCCCCTGACCATTGGAACTGAAGAAAGCGGTGATGAGACGGAAAGATGGGAACGGACAAGTAAGCGTCCTTCAAATCCAGGCGAACCATCCAGTCGCCCTTGCGAAGAAGATCCCTGAGAAGATGGATGCCCTCAATCTTGAAGTGGCGATAGACTACCCCGTTGTTGAACTCCTTGAGATTGAGCACAAGGCAAGATCCTCCCCCTTTCTTCTCCACCAGAAACACATTGCTGACGAACCCCTGTGGATGTAGGGTCGTGCGCACTATGGCCCCTTTGAGAAGAAGAGAATCGATTTCCTCGGAGATCACCTCCCGATCTCGTTGGGAAAAAACAAGGGGAAAAGGGACGGGACCCTGAAGGGGCGGGTGATAAAATTCGATGTGGTACCCTTGAACTGTCTGCAAGATCCATGCATCGTTTGAGATCGTGCGCCAATTCCCTAGAAAAAATTGCACCCTGCCCCCGAGAACAACACTGTCGTAAGGAATCAAGCTCACCTGTTGAGGAGAAATCCTGGCGACCTCCCTGGTTTCCGCCGTAGCCTCCTTTGTTGCCTTGACCACGACCTTTACGGGAGGGTTAGAAGGTCGTCTTGGAGCCGGAATAGGAGGACTGTTGTTGTTGACGCTGTCCGCCTCCTCCCTGGTGGGACTGCTGGCCACGCTGCTGACCAGAACCTCGGCCGAACGAACGTCCCCCAGAACGTCCGGCCCTGGCAAAAACCGGGCGGAACGCCCTGCGCAAGGAAGACTGCGCCTTGTCGAGGCCACTAAAGGTCGCAACGAACTTCGTTAATTCCTTTAGAAAATGGTTGGCCAAACAGGAGACCCTGAGCCAAGGGGCCCGACTCAGACGTTGCCAATTCAGACAACCGGGGATCCATTTTCAATAATATGGAACGTCTACGTTCGGTGGACAGGGCACAGTTCGCGTTGCCCAGGAAACAGATAGCCCGTTGGGCCCATCCAATAAGTTCATCCGGGTCGATGCCAGACGCCGACCCTTGTGCCTGATAACCCAAATCCAGGAATTTCGTTAGGGGACCAAGAAGATCAAGAAGTTTATCCTGACACAGGCGCCAAGAGCGATCAATCCCCTTCTTCGGATCTTTAGTGAATTTTTTGAGGTATGTCAAAATAGTCGGATCGACCTCTGGGGTGTCAGCTAATTTATCCTCTAATTCCGGGCGAGGGCACTCGGAACATAACCGAGAGCGCACCTCCTGATCAAAGGAATCACGGATGTGAGCCTGTATGTAATCAGCAACCTCCGGCGCAGGGGACCAAGTTTTGGAGTTTGGATGGATGATATCCATCGGCTCAAAGGTCAGGACCGGTGGATGGGAAGAGGCGTCAACAAAATGTTCTTTGTGTGACCTCTTAGCAGGGGGAAGACCAGAGGGACCCGAAGACGAAGAGGATGAGGTGTCCTCTGTGTCCGGGGGAGGAGGATGGGACCTTTTAGATAGAGTAGGGGCAGATAAGGATTGAGCCAATTTCATAAAGTCAGATTTATGAGGGTTCTTAGGCAACTTAGAGGAGTGTTTGGTAGAAGAGGATGGAATCCAGCCCTGCTGCTGAGCGTAATCCGTCAAATGGCGCTTCAGAGGTCCTATTGCGTGGACTAGCGTAGTATTGACTGAATGTCGGACCCCCTGGTCAAGGGCATCGACCAAGTCGTATTCAAAAGACTCCTCGGGCTCCTCATCATAATAATATTCATCAGTGTCCTCAAATTCAGCCATGGTGGAAGAAAAAAGAAAATACACACCACTGAGGAAATATATATATAAATATATATATATGGATACCAATAAGCCCACAAAAATTAATAATCAAGAAGGGTCAAGGCGGGAACCAAGCGACCCAGTCAGGGGGGGTGACAGCCAGGCATGGGCGAATTTTGCGAATCTCGCGTTCGTGAATTTTGCGGATTTGTGAACTCGCAATCCGCAAAATACGCGAATTCTCGCAAATTTTCTTTTTTTTGTGTGTTCGTGCGGGTTTCTGCCAGGTCGCGAGGGTTTTTGTACAATTTCGCAAACGCGAACTTACCTGTCGGGTCGCAAGTTTTGCGAACTTGTTGTTTCTACGTGTCCAGCCTGTTTGGGACACTCTTCTTCATCACTGCCACCCTCTGTCACCACATGCCACCCTCTGGCTCACCCATGCCACCCTCTGTTTCATCACAGCACCCTCTGGTTGTCCAGTGTACATTATTGTGGCAAAGCAAAGCACACCTTCCCTGCCTCAAGTGACCTGAATTAATTTGGGACTGATTAATGTGTCACAGAATATTTTTTTAGCTGGCACCTGCTTCCTTAGTGCTTCCTGATTAGTGATCTTTTGCACTTGCTAAGTGCTTTCATTGTTGCAAAATTAGTTACAACACCTGCCCTGCCCCAACTGACAATAATGAATTAGGGGCTGATTAATGTGTCACTGGATTTGAACTTCCAGCCTGGCTCCTGCTTGTCTCCCTTAGCTGTAATTCAGGACCTTTGTGGCATATGTGTAACTATTCTGAGGGTCAGAGCAGGGTCACATAATAGTTGCAAGTAGGCAACTGAACTCTAGAGGGGCCCCTCAGGAAGCACTACAGGAAATGGCTACTAATTATGAGCTTGAACTTTTGAACCTGGTAAGTAGTTTCAGTTTTGCTAAGATCGTATTTCTGCAATTTAGCGCTTATTCGCGGGGCGCGAAGTTGAACTGGGAAGCCGCGAACTCACGCGAACAGTGCGAGCAAGCCATAAAATCCGCTGCTCGCGGATTTGCGGATTTTGTGGGAAATTCGCGAATCTCGCGGATTGTGAATTTACTGAAAATCCGCAAAATCCGCGAGCGGAACGGATTTTCCGCCCATACTTAGTGACAGCCCCAAGCAAGCCTAACAGGCAGAGTAACTAACTCGACCAAAGACAGGTAAATTCAAAAGTGGAGGGACTGGCTTGCAATGTAGCCACCCTAGGCAACGCCTCTATATATTATACAGCCCTAAACCCTATCCTGAGGGAAAAAGACGTCCTGAGGGGCTCTCCGGCAGGCAGTGGGCTGAGGCGCTACAAGCAACGCCGCCTCCGAGCGTGTCTGGGCTCCGTGACACACACGGAACGTAAATAGAGCCAACGCGCATGCGCGGGCGCGTGCCTGACACTCCGGAAGAGGAGCGACGCGCGACACTAGCGCGCGAGCTCCTAAGCCCCGGTCCCGCTCCACAAACAGAAGACACACGGGCACAATGCGCCCGCAATACAGGAGAGGCGACACGCGCTCTCAGAAGCGTAAGAAAACAAACACCAAACTCCGAAATAACGAACGACAAAGGCGACGAACCACACGGCAAAGCGGCAACAATCAAAAGGAGCAGCTGAAAAAGCGGCATACAACGTGTGAGTAAACGGACCAAGCAATATACTAGGCAATGCAATAAACAAACATGCAAGCTGTCATAAGTAAGAGAAATGGACTTAACTGGCCGCGAAGCAGCAAAGAAAGAGGAAGTGTTGTCCTCTATGGTGGTTTATATAGTATCTAGTCTCTATGGTTGCCTAAGGGCTCATGGGAGTTGTAGTTTGTTTTTTCTTTACTATGTTCCTATTGGCTGCTGTTGGTAGTAAAGAAATCGAGAAAGCATAATCTGAGCCTCCTGTCCTGCCATAGAATTATGGTAGAAAGTAGGTTGCCTGTGATTCAAATTTGCCGATTCTATGGCCGAGCATTGCACAGGCGTGGTACTCGTTACAACAAACACTATGTTAGAGCGCATGCCCATACATTGTAGTGTGCTATCACTGCACATGCGCATTGTATTCTACGTCCTACAGGCAATGATGAAGCCACCTAAAGGTCTGAATTGTGCGCCGTTTGAAAAACGAGACACTATAAAATCCGGCACCCATGTCAGGTCTGTACCTCCCGGGGCAGGCTCTGTTTTGCCAAGAGGTACTGACGGACAGGTAATTGGCTAGCTTTCTCTGATTAACTGCTCTGCAATTAAAATATCCTCTCAGGAAAAGCTTTTCATTTTATAGTTCTCTAGATAGAAAGAATGCCTCATAGTGGGCTGTAAGTTGGAAGATAGAGTGGCATTGTCCTCTATGATTCCATGCTTTTTGTAACCATAAGTAGTCCCTCTGGGGGCCCATAACCAGTCATAGCCTCCGTTTAACTGGTTTCTTATGGATGGGATTCAGTAATATCAAGACAGCTGATTACAGCTAAGCAGTACCATTTGCTTAAATTAACATAGATAGGTGATATACGGCCAACCACCATATGATAGTAAGCTAGATAATCAGTTTTTTAACAGTGAGTTAGACGTGGACACAGGATAATGTAGTTTTTACTTTAGTTCTTACTTTATCCTTTAGAAAAACAACAGATATGTTCTCATATGTGGCAGTCTGGCACTTTTGAGTACACTGGAGTATCAGGTCACCTAAATAAAACTGGTGATGTTTTCTTTAGGTGTGAATTATAGGTGTAAAAAATAAATCCCTGAGCTGCCTGCCAGGTTGAGGTGAGGTTTGAATATCCTACTATAGAGGGTAAGTGAAGCATGATTTACTATTGACTTCTAAGGCTATTGACAATGTGATGACACATGATTATGTCAGGTGCAGAGCACTTCAAATGATGTATGTGTTTGTTCTCTTCTCTCTCATTTATTTTTCAGATATTCCATGTATTACCTGACATAACGACGCAGGAATACTGGTTTTGTATCATTCTTTATTTACACTGTATATATCATCAGCAGAAAATATAATTATTTATTCTTGTTGGTCCTGAAGAAAGCCAACGATACAGGAAACTGATCACATGGCTGAAACATGTCGACCTTGTACCAATAGTAGTTTTAAATCTATGCTACTGATTTGCATTGCGTTTTAAACCTGTCAGGGAGGACACGTCAATACATTTGTGGTTGTGCGTCAACCTAGGCAGTTTTAACTTTTCACTTTTTTCTTTAGTTCATCGCATTATTTGTCTCTCTTTTGCGCTGCACCCTCGCTACTCCTTGAGGCTCACATATGGGATTTAGCATCCTTCCCTCATAGAAATAACTGAAAGAAAACATCTCTGAGCTCCTTCATCACACTGAAGAAGTCGTAGCTCCCAGTAGGACTAGGTTTTCCTACTGGTAAGGAGGAACCCACAGGATGAAGCATGTCACCTACGGGTGAGTGAGGGTGCTAGGGTTCTATTCCTTAAGGGATACATTCCCCCTTATTGTCACTTCTTGATTTTGGTTTAACACATTTTTTTGCTTGAGGTTTAATGAGAGAGTTTAGATATAGACCATATTCTACAACTTAGCATAGGCCTATGGTGCTTTGATAAGACCCGAGGAGATAGTCTGTTGTTTATTCTGTCTAAAGGGGAAATTTCTCCTCGCAGGTCTATAAACCTGATTTCCTGGGACCCCGACCCCACTCTTTGTTGCTACAGTGTTTCAGCATCTGTCAGGATGGCTAACATCACAGCCTGCAACTGACCTGCAGTCTTTTGATGACCTAGTGATGACTGTATACAGCAAAGCCCTGGGGATATTGGCCCTAGACAACACCCAAGTCTCCAGGACCAGCCACTCAGTACTAAGTTCAGTGCTGCACACTCCAGTAACCTAGTTGTTGTGCTCCAGTCCTCATTGAAATATTTGAAGACTGAATCCCTCAAGGAATTAGCAAAATGCATGGCCAAAAAACAACGTAGGATGCATTCACCATGTGTGGTCTGGGGGGTGCTGCACACTACCCCAAATCTGTATGTGTATTTGGCCATCGTCTGATAACCATTACAGCTGTTCAGCATCTTCCTCCTCAGGCTGTAGTGTGAGCTACTAACAAATAATTCCATACCGAATGTGCAGATAGTGAGCAGTAGAGTTGTAGGAGTACTCATGAGTCTCAGGAAGTAGAATCCACCAACAGTGTTTGAGGGATCTGTGCGCTGCCCATTGTTGAAGATAAGCTGCCAGCACTGGAGAGGATGCCGGGGGTGCTTAATCTGTGGCTCTCAGACACAATTGACATTGACGCCCTCAAGCCAGGGGATATGGGTACATCTTGTGTGGATGAGGGATATGTGCTTAATGAAGTTTGCTTTGTCCACATTTGGCACTGAAACAGTGTCCCCTAATCAGTGAAAACATCAAGGAGACCCTCTACAAAGACATATTGCCCTCAGGCTCTGTGGCAGTATTTAACACCTTCGCTGCTAAGGCAATTCCCCTCCTGTGCTGGAAATTGCTATTTTCCTTATTTTATGACGAGCTGGGCTCGTCATCAGCACACGACCACTGTGCACCATGACGAGCCCAGCTCGTCATCAGCATCGAAAGGGTTAATGGGCTAAATGGGACCTCGTGTGGACCCACACAAGGGCTACCCTTGCCAAACCAGAGTACAGACAAAGTTCCATGCTCCATACCTCCATTTACTTCTGGACTTTAACAAATACCTTTATCAATGACACTGCTCTATCACAGTCATCTCTCACAGTTGTGCCACAGACTACAGCTCTCATCTCTTACCAGACTCCAAACTGTCTAACTGGTTCAACCTCAATCACATCTACCTATTCCTAGCATACCTTGCCCAGGCTTGAACTGGTCTGACATGCTCACACACTCTGATGTTCACACCCCAGCATTTCCAAACATTCACATTGTAAGGATGAGGCTATTTCACGTCTCCTATACAGGAACTGCCTTTGAACCTAACTCCTACCTCACACACTCATAAAAATCCTAACTTGTCCTGCCCTCATTACATATGAGTCTCCAGTCCATTACCAAAATGGAGAAAGAAGTCTCTCTCACCTCTACCTTTGTTAAGCTAGCTCGGACCATGCAACATCAACCTTGCAAAACACATCTGCAGCTAGGCCTCACATTCCAAGTTCCACCCCCTCCAAGGTCTGTCAACTTAGTGCATGGGAGTGAAACCAGCTCCTGTGGCATCTGCACAGCAGACCGGCATGCAATACTTCTGTCCACTCACAGTCCACTCTGCTTACATGTAGCACAGGGCAATCCAGTAGACTTAACAGCACTCCTAGTTCAGTTCTGTGTGATCTATGGCAGCTTCCACCATAGCTCAAAAGTACTCCATTGTCATCTATGCACAAATGACAACCTACACACAAATCATAATCTCTTAGAAGAAAAAATGTTTTTTTGATGTCAGAGAAAGGGCGCACTGCCAGTATGGAAGCACTATAGGATGAAGTAGAATGTGGTGCAACTGAGTGAGTGGACAACCATGTAACCACTCAAAGGAAAAGTCAGCAAGCTGTACTAATCCAACGTAACAAAAAGAAACATACCCTATGCACACACTTATGAAGTACAATGGGCACAATGTGGCTAAATACAAATGTTCAATATAATGCAGAGAAACAACAATATTATGCAAGTTGATATAAATAAATAAGCAAGTGTTGTAAAGAAATCTTGGTCTCCTTGTTTTAATCAATCACAGCTTGTGAACAACCAGCCAACACGTGTTTCATCGCATCTCGCGAATCTTCAGGGCTGGAAATAATACAGAAAAACAAGGGGCTATTCTTGGGGATATGTACAATTGTATGATGACCTTAGACACCACTTCAGGTCAGCAGTCGAGACAAGCGTCACATAGGATAACTTCGTGCATAAATCTAAACCCTTGAGAAGGTTATAGGAAAACATCCTTTAGTGTGCTAAGGTGCTCTCAGATAAATCATCAGTTGAGTATTGGTCTTGTGTATATTCCATGCACTTGGGTGAGCAATTGTGCACCTATGCACCCCAATTCATGGCGTGGATTCGTGTGTATATTCTGTGATGCTATATCGAAGTTGTGGATGGTGAAGTGTTAGACTTAGTTCTACGACGGTGTGAGAGTTCATGCATGCAATAGGTGCATAGTGATACTAAATTGAAAAATTCCGACACACACCTCCAATGGTTGTGTTTGGACCAAGCGGTCTAAGGAAATTATTTTGAAGTCAGTGAAATTGAAAAAAACAAGAGAAGGGAAAGAGGCAATGGAGAAAAAGGGGAAAGAAAAGAAGAAAGGTCGGAAAATTAGAAACCACAAAAACACAAGTTATTCTACACTTAGCATGTGACTAAGCACAGACTATAAGGTATGATCTGGTTAATCACATCAAAGAAAATTATTAGCCTTAAGGGTAAACTCAGATTGAGAATTGGGTAGCAAAAATATAGTATAAAACGGTAGGCTCACCGCTCTTCCGGTGATACTTCCGACCCGGAAGGGCCCAAGACCAGCAAATTTCAATTTCGATGCAAATTAAAATAGCTGCAATAAAGTTAAAGAAAAATTGTATCTATTCAAGTGTGTGGTAAGTAAACTAGTGGAGCTAATCACGGTCATTATTGTTGACGGAAGAATATTATATATCTCACTAGTGCTTTTGTATATTCGCGCTACTCTAGTCTACAGACTCTGATTGCAAGAGGTGATTTTATGCTAGACAAACATTGCAACAACTAGTTTGAGTCGACATAAAAGTTTTCAATGGGGCGAGTTGTCAATATTGCTAATAAGGGAGAAGAAACCTGTATCCAGTTAATTACACAATACTCTATTTAGGGCGCCTTACATATTGCGAAAACAGAGCCCCTACTTGAGCACAGTACGAATAAAAAAGTTTGCTTATTATTATTGTTTAGTTGCCGCATTTACCTTGCAAGCGTAATGCGCTTGTTGTGGGTCGCCCGGGAGAAAATATAAGGGTCAAAAGTGTTGGTTTGATCTGTATCTGTAATACGAAATACGTGAGTGGAGTTAGGGTAAGAATACTGGTGAGCTGGCATGAAGCATGTATTATAAATCATACATGGGACGATAATCTAGGTTGCTTACCTATGTTTTTCTATAATGTGGATTGATAGAGTTCGCTCAATGGCCTCGTCTGGACTTGATGTCTGTAAGACAAACATTCCGACCAGGCGGTTAAGACTCTGAAGCAGTGGCTAATGTAAAGTAAAGCCCTAGAGAAAGCTGTGCGTTTACGCTACCTGTCAGACGTCTTGTCTCCTTCGTGTTCTCCTGGGTCTCTGTGTTCGGAGTGCCGACACGTGACCCGGAAGTACCTGATGTTTATATAGCGTCCGGCCTTCTTGGTGACGTGATCGTCGTTCTCACAAGACAGAAATAAAGAAACAGTAACATAGAAGGGAAACCGGGACAGGGATGTGCGCCCATCAAAGTTTGTGAATCAATTTGGTGATTAGTCCAGGCAGTCATATAATGCCGAGAAGGAACTACGCATATAGTTTAAAAGACATACGTCTTGTTTATCTCTAGGTGATGTGTACATGCCGGTGGGGCAAAGTATTAATCTTCGTGATATCGACGACACGCAGTGTGTGGTGGGTGATTGCGATCTAATCCCATAGATGCAGTGCATGCATGTGTACATGCTCAATGCCATCATAGTAATATCAGTGAGCATTAATCCATCGATGTGTTCGAGAGGATGTTGCAAAAAGTCTTGCATATTATCACAATGGTTGTGGGAGGCGTGAAAACGATATCTTCCCAACCTCTCTTACATTTCTAAGAACCTTATTCAGTTCAATCATATGGAAACATCATTAATATGGTGTAAACAGGATGTAACAAGTAATTTACATTGCAATTATCACGTTTGTATGCAAGCAAATATGCATTATTGCGGTATTATTGGCGAACTCGATATCTAGTAGATACCTCCATGACAAACAACAAATCCAATAGATGTCAAATAAATCTTACAATTCATCAAACAATTACATCCTAGTTATTGTATGAGTAGTATGTATGTCTTGTATTGCATTGGTATCATTCTAGAATTCAGTCACCTAAGAAAAATTTAAGCTCCGGGTCAAAGTTAAGACCTAGGCCAACTGCGTACATTTTCATGATCCACATGGCTTCCGTACGTCTCAATTTTAGTTCTCTATTACCTCCTCTAATTCCCAAGTTGACTACATCAATGCCAAAGAAGGAAACAGCTTTCTCACTTTCAGAATTTTGGCATCCTGCCACATGTAGGGCTACAGGGTATTTGGGGTCTTGTTTGAGAATTGCCCTCATATGTTCCGAGATTCTGTCCTTAAGGGCACGTATGGTGCTCCCTATGTATTGTTTACCACACTTACATTCTATGATGTACACTACATATTTAGTAAGACAGTTGATGTTGGTATTTATGGAGAAACATTCGCCTTTGGGATTTGAAAATTGTTTAGTGTTATGTTTTGCCCATCTGCACATGGCACAAAAGCCACATTTGAAAAAACCTTTGCTTTTTGCAGAAAGCCAATCTGTTGCATGTAGACCATGTGGTACAGTGGGACTCAATCTATTTCTGAGGGTGTTGCCTCTCCTGAAACAGATCTGGGGCCTGTCTGTGACAAATGGATTTAAAGATTTCTCATTTTTCAATATTCCCCAATGTTTATTCATACTTTTTCTCAGAGTGTGGTGAAAGAGATTGAATTCTGTGATCAACCTAATTGAATTATCTGTAAACAGAGGTTGTTTTTTAGGTTGCAAGATGTCCGTTCTCACAGTTTTATTAATTTTTGTTTCTGCCTGTTTAATAACATTACTGGCATAGCCTCTTTTGGAGAACCTGTTTTTCATGTCATGTACGCAGTCTTTGAGTTGGGATTCTTCACTACAAAGCTTTCTAGCTCTTAAGAATTCACCATACGGTATAGACTTTATCTGGTGCGGAGGGTGTGAGCTGTCCGCATGTAATATAGAGTTGAATGAGGTGGATTTCCTAAAAAGTTTACTGTGTAGAATATTATTTACCACATACAACTCTATATCTAGAAATTCAATTCTAATTTGACTATGCGTCATTGTAAATTTGATTTCCCACGTGTTGTTGTTCAAGTAGGTAAAAAATTCCATAAGTAGTACTTCCGAGCCTGACCATAAGAGAATGCAGTCGTCTATATAGCGTCCCCAGAAAATTATGGAGTCAATGTATTGAGATCCCTTCTCCCCCCAGATGAGATCAGATTCCAAATTGCCCATGAACAGGTTGGCAAACGATGGGGAAAATTTTGATCCCATCGCCACTCCTTTCTTTTGGCGATACCATTTCTTGTCAAAGACAAAAAAGTTGTTGTTCAAAACCAATTCCATCATTTCTGATAACATTACAGTGTGCTGATATAGTGAAGCTGGTCGGTTACCCAAAAATCTATTCATAGCGAGAAGTCCCAAATCAATGTTTTTTTTTTATTTTAAATTTTTGAAAACCTTTATTGTGCATGTTACAGAAAAACAAATACGGGCCTACAACCATCCGGCCGGCCACAACACTATTAAGCACAGGTGCCAGCAATACGATCCCCCAACGGCATCAGGTGATATATCAACAATTAATAGCAGTTACACTGGAAAAGACATGTCGCCGGGGCGGAGGAGCAGTAAAGGTTAAATTTTAAAGTTTTTTCCGATTAAATAAAAATCAATGAAGGATAGGTGGAAAGGAGATCCGAGTCCGTACAGTAGTTCCCCACATGAGTAGGCAGCAGGAATAATAGCAGCAATTGCGTGAAGCACCCCCTCCGAGTGGCAATACAGTAGAAACACAAAGCGGCCAACAGGAACCATACTCGTACCACTCCCAGCGCCACCCACTCCCAACCATCCTCTATCGCAGACCCAGAAAGGAAAACAGTACAAGAAAGCGCAGGAAAATGAGAAAAAGGCCCATAGAAACTAAATAAGGGAAATAAAATCTACCCCCCCACCCTACACCAATGCGGAGGCTACGGCCTACCCCCCCCGACAATGTGCCTGTCGCCCCATAAAGAACCCGAAATGTAGTTCAAGTAAAGGAAGAGAAGAAAGGAAAAGAGGAGAAAAATAAGAAAAATATAACTCTGAATTATAGAGAGTGAGAATAGGTCATTCTAATCTGCAACTCTCAAAAACTACAAGTGAAGCGGGAGGAGGAGCCTATTCAAACATTCCCATCCCCTCAGACAGAAACACCATCCCCACACAATTTGCGAATACTGAAAATCAGACAGTAATACAAAAGCAGGTAAGGAAGTCATTATAACGTGTGCGACTTAAACAAGTATGTACCACTTCCAATCCCGGTCCAACCCGCCAAGCAACCGACAGCGTAAGAAGAACCTAGCCCTGACCCGACCTCGGACAGACCCCAAAGTGAGGCGCATGAGGAAGGCCCGCCCCCACCAAGACAAAGAACCAACATGGCCGCATATTGAAGGAAAGTAAACCAGTCACACAAAATGGCCATCGAACGTCACCAGTAATTCCTTTGTCCTTCACAATTAAGTTCCATAGGCCATCAGGGAAATATGGGGTCTCCGGAGCGCAGAATGAAGGCAACAATGGGAAAACCACCGAGGGGGCCAGTTGTAGCAAGTCCCGGGCATGAGGCAGTAACATTGTGTCAGGCGGCAGAGTAACAAGCCCCGGAGAAAGGGGAAACAAAGTATCGCAAGCACAGACACTGGTCGGCCGGTGGCAGGCATCCGTAGAAGCAGAGACAATCACGTCTTCACCGCCAGTAAAGAACAGCACTGCATCCCCCGTGGGTTCAGATGAAGAAAGTCCCAGAGTCGGCTGGCCCTCCACATTACGATCCCTCCGTAGATCAGACGCCATAGTATCGAGGCAATCACCCAGCGCTCGAAAACCCGCACACATTTCCGTCCTAAAGTCGGACAGGGCGGCCAGGATAGTTTTGTAGGAGAGCGGTGGTTGGAGCCTCCCGCATTCATGTTCCCGGAGAGGAACGAGCAAACCGGCCCCCAGTGCTCGTCGGGCGACATGACCGGTAGACAGGGACGGGTGCTCACCCCCAGTCTCTGAGGTAACAGACCCCATCTTGATGAGCGCGGCACGGGGCAAACTTCTAGGCGAGTGCAGCGCGGTCAATCAGCAACACAGGGCTCCAAGCCCGTAAAATCGATGAAGGTCGAGCTGTCGACACAGGACAGCAGCGCTACCAGCCGTCGCACCGGGCCAAGGGAGCAGGCATCCAACGTCTTCCCAACATGGCCGTGTGCTCCTTCTCTCTCGCCACCCGCCCCAAACAAAGACGCCTTGTTTGCAATGCGTTCCGAGGGGTAATAGATCTCCGGGCGCAGGTCGCGGCGTTCCTCAGCAGGCTGCACAACCAGGAGTCCGACTCGGGAGGAGATTGCCACCCCCTCAGCGTCGGCGAATCGCGGGCAGATCGGCCGCCCCTCAGCCTCCAGACTCGGGGACGGTCGGTGGCGTAGTCCCGGGGCCAGGGCTCGAAGTCGTCTATCAGGTTTCTCCGGCTGCCGGGCAAGCTGAGAAGCCCGGGAAAGACGAGATGAGTCAGCACAACGTAGCGCGTATTCCGCCGCCAAAAATTGCAGGATAGGATTCAGGATACCAGCGCGGAGGAAAGGTAGCTGCCGGAGCTGGGAGCCTACACGTCTTCACCAGTCGCCATCTTGGCTCCTCTCCCTCCCCAAATCAATGTTGATGCTCGTATATAAGGACACAACGTCCATGGTAACAAGAAATGTGTCAGGTTGCCATTGAATATCAGAAAGAATGCTCAGGATGTGTCTGGAGTCCTGAATGTATGAGGGAAGGTTGTGTACTAGTGGACCTAGAAAGAGATCAATGTATTCTGCCATCCTTTCCGTTGGACCCCCTATGCCTGAGACTATAGGTCTTAACCGCCTGGTCGGAATGTTTGTCTTACAGACATCAAGTCCAGACGAGGCCATTGAGCGAACTCTATCAATCCACATTATAGAAAAACATAGGTAAGCAACCTAGATTATCGTCCCATGTATGATTTATAATACATGCTTCATGCCAGCTCACCAGTATTCTTACCCTAACTCCACTCACGTATTTCGTATTACAGATACAGATCAAACCAACACTTTTGACCCTTATATTTTCTCCCGGGCGACCCACAACAAGCGCATTACGCTTGCAAGGTAAATGCGGCAACTAAACAATAATAATAAGCAAACTTTTTTATTCGTACTGTGCTCAAGTAGGGGCTCTGTTTTCGCAATATGTAAGGCGCCCTAAATAGAGTATTGTGTAATTAACTGGATACAGGTTTCTTCTCCCTTACTAGCAATATTGACAACTCGCCCCATTGAAAACTTTTATGTCGACTCAACTAGTTGTTGCAATGTTTGTCTAGCATAAAATCACCTCTTGCAATCAGAGTCTGTAGACTAGAGTAGCGCGAATATACAAAAGCACTAGTGAGATATATAATATTCTTCCGTCAACAATAATGACCGTGATTAGCTCCACTAGTTTACTTACCACACACTTGAATAGATACAATTTTTCTTTAACTTTATTTCAGCTATTTTAATTTGCATCGAAATTGAAATTTGCTGGTCTTGGGCCCTTCCGGGTCGGAAGTATCACCGGAAGAGCGGTGAGCCTACCGTTTTATACTATATTTTTGCTACCCAATTCTCAATCTGAGTTTACCCTTAAGGCTAATAATTTTCTTTGATGTGATTAACCAGATCATACCTTATAGTCTGTGCTTAGTCACATGCTAAGTGTAGAATAACTTGTGTTTTTGTGGTTTCTAATTTTCCGACCTTTCTTCTTTTCTTTCCCTTTTTTCTCCATTGCCTCTTTCCCTTCTCTTGTTTTTTTCAATTTCACTGACTTCAAAATAATTTCCTTAGACCGCTTGGTCCAAACACAACCATTGGAGGTATGTGTCGGAATTTTTCAATTTAGTATCACTATGCACCTATTGCATGCATGAACTCTCACACCGTCGTAGAACTAAGTCTAACACTTCACCATCCACAACTTCGATATAGCATCACAGAATATACACACGAATCCACGCCATGAATTGGGGTGCATAGGTGCACAATTGCTCACCCAAGTGCATGGAATATACACAAGACCAATACTCAACTGATGATTTATCTGAGAGCACCTTAGCACACTAAAGGATGTTTTCCTATAACCTTCTCAAGGGTTTAGATTTATGCACGAAGTTATCCTATGTGACGCTTGTCTCGACTGCTGACCTGAAGTGGTGTTCAAGGTCATCATACAATTGTACATATACCCAAGAATAGCCCCTTGTTTTTCTGTATTATTTCCAGCCCTGAAGATTCGCGAGATGCGATGAAACACGTGTCGGCTGGTTGTTCACAAGCTGTGATTGATTAAAACAAGGAGACCAAGATTTCTTTACAACACTTGCTTATTTATTTATATCAACTTGCATAATATTGTTGTTTCTCTGCATTATATTGAACAAATCATAATCTCAACTACAAATGAAGTGTGATTGAAATGGTAAATTCCTAGTTTGTACAGACAAAACAATTGTCAGTGGAAAAGTGTGCAAAAATTCAAAATCTCAACCATTCTCAACTCTTCTCACTTGGCACTCATCCCTGTTGAGCAGTGGCCAAATGCTATAATTACATTTTGCTTGTCTGACTTCAGCTGTGGGGGTGTACCATAGAAATCCCCGATGTTCATCCAGGCAGGAGCAGAGATTGCTGCGGTGTATTGTCATCTTTAAAAGTCACACCTTCTGCTGTGTCACAAGAGGAGGCTAGAAGAGGCATTAGATAACCAAGCACACACAAATGTTGTTCACTCAGAATGCACTAACAGGACTTGACATAGCCTAGCATTACCAACTGGACAATTAGATGTACACTAAAAATACCCTTTGAAATGATTAGACTTTGCCTAAATGTCTGAAATATAAATAAGCAGAAAGACCATGCAGCACCCAGCAATGTCCCTGAACAACTAGATGAAATTCTTGCACACACCAAACATAGTCCACTCCTGACAGTATCGTCACAACTCTGAATACATATGTATATAAGTCACATATGTGACCTAACTGATATGACTTTTACAGTCTGTGGCAAATACAAACTGACTTCCATCTTAGGTACAATGTTATGTGTGTGTGTCAAATCCCATCTCTGAATCATATGCCTGAAACAAAAGCATTTATAACGTGTGGCCATATGTGAAATGCACTAGCAAGTTGCACAATTTGGTGGAAAAGGTAAACACATACTCATGATACATATCCCTATGACGACACACAAACACCCTTGTCAACCCAGGATACACTATAGGTTTCATCGAGGAACGCCATAATGCTTATCAGAAAGCCAAACAAAAGTTGAACACACAACAAAATCACAAGCCTGAAGTACCACACACTGAGTCTTGGTTACAGTCAGTGTGTCACACATCCTCTCTGGCCATATAGACACACTCAAAGTCACCTATTTCACAAATACTCGTTGAAAATCTTGGCCAACATATTGCATCTAACATCAGTGTGGGATAGACCATACATACCCATACCTTTGCTCAACATACTTTGGTCTGGTGCATCAAATATCAGGCTGTAGGAGCAAATGCATAGCTATGTGTGCCCCAATACAGAATCTAAAGGAACATCACATGAACCTGATGTGGCCGAGTCCATTTCCATGAGTTGTGGAATGGACAGACTCTCACACACCAACTGTGGCATGAGGCTACAATGAAAGGCACATTACAACGCTAGGCACTGTACAACTCCACAATCACTGCATGCCATCACTAGCATTCTAATTGTGTGACAACCATTCAGGCACCATACTATGTGTACACATGCAACTAACACCTACAACAAGTATGTCTCTGTAAGGACTGTAAAACACTGTAACTTACTGAGACATGTCCTGGACACACACTATCCACTTGATGTCCCCCCAAAAAATCAAGCTGGAATGACTGCCCTCTCATTGTACAGTCCCTGGACAATAGAGACCACAGACACATTGACTAACAAGAATATTCACAGAATGTGGAGTCCTGGGAGGCAACAGGGTCGGGACATTGTCAGAATAATTTCTAACTTACACTCAAAATGGCCACAGGAAATGTATCAGATGGGTCCAAAGCCTTGAAGGATATTTGCCAACAGTGTCATGCTACATGTGGCAACGTTGTCATTACCATTAGTCTACCAGATCTATAGAAGACACAAACTTGGGTCCACCACTATTAAGTCACATGAAAGATTTGTACCATTACTTTGTGTACATGGGTGTGTCCAAGGTCACTGCCATCTATTCAAACCCCATCTATATGCAGGTGTATGATCAGACAGTGGTCTCCCTGCACTGCACATAACATGCAGCATGCTTCTCCTAAGTTGTTGCACTTTGATAGAGACCACAGACACATTGACTAACAAGAATATTCACAGAAAGTGGAGTCCTGGGAGGGCACAGGCTTGGGAAACTGTCAGAATAATTTCTAACTTACACTCAACATGGGCAGAGGAAATGTGTCAGATGGGTCCACAGCCTTGAAGGATATTGGCCTACAGTGTCATGCTACCTGTGGCATGGTTGTCATTGCCACTAGTTTACCAGATCTATAGAAGACACAAACTTGGGTCCACCACTATTAAGTCGCATGAAAGATTTGTACCATTACTTTGTGTACATGGGTGTGTCCAAGGTTACTACCATGTATTCAAACCCCATCTGTATGGAGGTGTATTGATCAGACCGTGGTCTTCCTGCACATAACATGCAGCATGCTTCTCCTAAGTTGTTGCAGTTTGAAAAACTTGCACTATGTTGACATATGAAAGCATGTGTAAGTATGATTTAAAAATGAAAAGGGTTGTGACTTCACGTGAGACTGGTAGATAAAACTGATGTTGACTATGACAGCCAGCAAACGTAGACACCAACATCTTGAATACATACTGTCAAAGTGCCAATACTCTATGGACCACATGCAATCCATGCCATAGTAACCTCATTGTATACTTACACTACTTATTGTACATGATTTCCAGTTCACTAAAAAACTATTTGCGGGACACAGAAATCAGAAGACCGAAATGTAAACATGCTTTATTCAGCATAAAAATAAAGGTAAATAAATCTCAAAAGGCCAATGGGCAATCCAACATGGGTGTCAGGGACTATCCGGGACTATGTCGGGAACACAGTCAGGGACATGGGCAAGGACTGGGAACTGAGTAGAAAACGTACCGTGCACAGAAAGAGTAGTACAGTGCTGCCCAGGATCACCAAAGGAGTCAGAGGAAAAAAAGGCATCCAAAGGGGACAAGTTGGCAAAGATTCAGAATGGAAGGGCACTCACTAGGCAATTTAGCATTCAGACTAACTACACCCATGACGGATGTGCAAGACATATATATAATACAACATTACCAATAAAGGGAATGTGGGGTAAAGCACTCAGAAGCTCCACACGGTAAGACTGAAGCTCAGTAAGTTCCTCACCCACAATTGCTGTTACAGATATGGACTGAAAATACCCACATATAGGATATGTATGCAAAGGCAGGGTCTGTGGAGCTTTTACTTATGGTGATGTTATAACTGTAACTCAAAGACAATACTCACAGTAAACAAGAAACACGACCTAGGTAATCAGCTGTGCCCACGGACCCTGGCGATCAAATAGGAACACGCAAGGCTCTAACAGTAAGGGGGTAGAACTAAATACAAGCACAATAAACAAGGAGCTAGCTAGGAGGAGTGCTTAACAGGAAACGAAGGAAATCACAGGACACGCTTGGCAAAAGGCAGGTAACAAGCATACAAGATAACAGAAGCAAGACTGCAGAAATAGAAAGACAGCAAACTGGGAACTGGAACAAAGGAAATGGGAAGAAAGTCAGGGAGGGCAAAAGGAGATACAGAAGGGGAGGCTACAAGGGTATACCAGAATAGTGCAGGTTCAGGAATCAAAAAACTAAGTAGCATGGAAGGCAGCGCTGGGGCAGGAACAATAATTGAGCTGAGGCTCAGGAGTCAAGGTAGCACTGTAGGCAGTGCTAGTATAGGAACAGGGAATAATTAGCCCCTCCCCTGCTGATGACGGAACCGCTCTGTCATCAGCTACAGTTGAGCTGTGCTGATGACGGAGCGGTTCCGTCATGGCCCAGCCGCCGCGCCTGCGCGGCGCTGATTTCGCGCCTGCGCGGGCGTTCTAATGAGCGGGGCGGGTCATGATGGAACCATTCCGTCACCAGCATAGCTCAACCGCGGCTGGTGACGGAGCGGCTCCGTCACCAGCATGCGGCCGCCGCGCGGCCGCCCCGCCCCTTTAGCGCTGCGGCGGAATAGCCGCCGCAGCGAAGGGGTTAAAGGTTCTGGAGTCAAGGTAGCACTGCAGGCAGTGCTACCTCAGGAACAGGGAATAATTAAAGCTTCTGGAGTCAAGGTAGAACTGCAGGCAGTGCTAGTTCAGGAACAGGAAATTACTAAAGCTTCTGGAGTCAAGGTAGCACTGCAGGCAGTACTAGTTCAGGAACAGGGAATTACTTAAGCTTCAGGAGTCAAGGTAGCACTGCAGGCTGTACTGGCTCAAGGAAACAGATATAGCTACACCTCAGGAAACAAGGAGTCAAGAGAGCAGTGCAAATCAGTAACAAGAAATAGCTGAAGTCCAGCAACAGAAATACAGAAATATCAAAAGCTCAGAAAACAAGGATCGGTCTCACTGGAAAACAGCTACAATGACCAATCCTGGGCTGAAGGGAGCTGGGGTTTAAAAGATCTCACAGTACTCATGCACATCAGGTGTTAGCAGGCTATCACCAGCCAGCCACAGGTGAGCTGAATTGCTCCACCCATCCATGGCCTGCAGGGGTGGCGACAAAGCAGTGAGCAAGGGATTACAGGTAATGGAGTTTCCAGCATGAGCAGACTGGCTTCAACAAAAACCGTCATGTATTGGGAATGGATGTCAATTCCTAAATGATGTCCAAATGCCTAGAAGTCAGGATATGTATACAGGGGAGTGTGTGGAAGCATATTAGAATACTGGAAAGCCCCCCTATTCGGCCCCATGGTGTTGGGAATGAGAGCACAGGGAATGAATTGTGACAATGGGTCGATGGGCCCAAACCAGCATGCCCATATTTTCTTCCTTGCATATTTCTGCTAGGGGTCACCTCCCCTGGGAGGGGCATCTAGGGGGTATGCCAGGTACCAAAAGGACAAAACTAGGGAGGACTGGGTTGGGTTTGGGGAGGGATGGAATCAGGAAGGTGGGTCCACTTCAGTGGTAGTATCAGATTGAGGGGGCATGGGTTCACTGTAGTGGTAGGCTCAGATTGAGGGGGGGGCAGCTGTAGTGGGAGGGCTAGATGGAGGGGGGATGAGCTGGGATTGACTAGTTTGGAAATTTTATAATCTCGAATGGTGTGAACAGGAATAGGTAGAGGCTGTGACTGTTTTGAACGGGCATGTTTGGATCTGGAGGTACTGGACTGGTCTAGGCAAGTATGGGTAACTGGAAAGGGTTTAGATTTAGTAGACCAGAGGGGGGGGGGGTTCTGGTGGGGAGTGATTTCGGGCTTTTCTCCCTTCCGGGGGGGAAGGCA
This sequence comes from Lissotriton vulgaris, assembly GCF_964263255.1. Classification (NCBI taxonomy): domain Eukaryota; kingdom Metazoa; phylum Chordata; class Amphibia; order Caudata; family Salamandridae; genus Lissotriton; species Lissotriton vulgaris. The sequence goes on from NC_141685.1 coordinate 1,159,223,455, forward strand.
GATGTAGATGGCAGGACAGTGGGTGGGTTTCCTCTTCTTGATAGGTGCTTGGGACGTTTGCATAGGGAAGAGTTTTAGGGGAATGAGGTGGATTGCCTCTGCTGCGGGGGGGGACAGGAGAGACAAGGGTAGGGGTTGTGGAGGCAGAGGGTTCTGAGGTCTGCGGAGTGTCTGTGGATGCATGTGTGTTGTCTGGTGGTATGTTTGTGGTGGCGAGTGTGCTGTCTGTCTTGTGACTTTGCATGTGTGTGGGTTTGTCCTTGTGTATGTGTGTTTGTGATCTGCTTGTGGGTGTTGAGGTAGGTGCATGCATACGTTTGTATGTGATTGGGTCAGGGAGGGTAGTTGGGACTGTGGATGTGTAAGAGGCAGGAGAGGGGTGGGAAAGCTGGAGCTGGGACACTGCTGTCCTCAGGGTGGAGGCCAGCGCCTGATTGGATATCTGTAGGGCATACATGTCCGAGTGAATGCCCTCCAGGAATTATACCATTTGTGCAAGGTGACTGGTATGCACCTGGCGAACATTCAGCCCTGCTGTCTGCGCCACAGAGATCTGCCTCAGGATGTCAATGGCCTCCACATTCAGGGCAGAAGGGGAGACAGGGCAGGGAGTGAGTACCTGGCATGAAGGAAACGTCTCCCCTTCTAGGGGAGCAGCCACGGACAGTGGAATGGGTAGCAGCTGGGAGGGTGGAAATGGTATGAGTGGTGCTTGACTTTGATGCAGAGGATTTTGTTCCTGGATCATCTACCACCACTAGGAAGTCCTCACTGGAGCTTGAGCTGGCTGGTGATCCAACTGATGTTGCTTCAGACGTGCCCTCAGTGAGGCACCCCTTACCCTCTGTGCCACTGGGTCCCTCCTCCTCAGACTCAGCTCGGGACCCAGTATGATGAGCTTCTTCCCCTTGGTCCGTGGAACTGCCTCCTCCACTGGCCAGTGCTGATGCTGTAAACAAGCAGGAAAAATCATCCTGTAAGTTATCTGTATGTACTTGATACATGGGTATCATCACAAATCTTCACAGATCAACTAAATACATAATTTGGACTTGTGCTATTACAATTCGATATGGTTCCCTACATGGCACTTGTTAGAATGCCAGTTAACCATTGGTCCCTCACACACAATGTTCTCTGCAACACAACATTGGGTACACCAATATCAAAAAAACATACAAAATGTCAACTATTTCACTATGTAGCAGGTGATGTATTGTCTTTTGCTCCTGACAGTCTTGTGTCATGACAGCCCATGGGGATTAGTACAGGAACCTGTTGGAACTTTAACCTCTTTCATGCTCGTGGCGTCCAGGAGCCATCAGGGGTCGTGGTGTGCGTGTGCGCAGGACGGCCCCCGGCCATCCTAATCCCTGCCCACTAATGGAAACGCCTGCACATCGCGTACATTCCGCGCGCACAGAAGGGGTTATCAAGGGTTTCTGCACCCAGCACCCCTGCAAATTTAAGCACAAGTGCTCCAAGTGTGGCGGACGCCACCCTCTCACCCAATGCTTCATGTTGGCCACATCCTAAGAACAGTGGCAAGTTACCAAGGGTCGGGCACACTGGACAAAAGGGTTCCTACACCGGTTAATGTTGAGGCCATGAGTCCGTGGCTCTCATGATACCCTGACAGAGAGGCTGCGCTGGGGATTCATTGAGGTTTCACAGATGGTTTTCGTGTGGGTTACCAGGGTCCCTGGGAGCAGAGATAAGCAGAGAATTTGCGGTCAGAAAAGGCAGTGCTGTTTGTTGTTGCAGCTAAATTGCAGAAGGAGGTGGCAAAGGTAGTATAGTAGGTCTATTTTACCACTGACCTGATTATATCACCTTTGGGAGTTGTGCCTAAGAAGGTGCAGGGTGGGTGCTCATGCTGATTCATCATTTGTCCTGGCCGGAAGGGGGTCTGTGAATGATTTCATTGCCAAGGAAGATTCCAGAGTTTTGTATGCTTCTGTTGACGATGCGATCAGTTTGGTGCGGGTGTGTGGGCAGGGCGCAGAATGTCAAAGTGTGACATAAAGTCGGCCTTTCGCCTCCTTCCCATACACTGTGCGGATTTCTCATTGCTGGGGATGCAGTTTGAAGGTCCATCTTTATTGACAATGTTTGCCCATGGGTTGCGTGATTTCCTGTGCATTGTTTGAAGCTTTCAGCTCTTTTCTGCAGTGGGCATTTACGTGCAGGAGCGGTCATCGTGAGGTGTCTCACTACTTGGACGATTTTCTGTTCATCGGGAGAGCTCGGTCTGGTGAGTGCGAGAGGGCGCTTAGTCAGTTTCAAGTCCTGGCGCAGGATTTCGGGGTTCCATTGGCACTGGAAAAAACAGCTGGGCCCAACTGCAGTTTGACATTCCTGGGTATTAAGTTGGATTCAGTCACTTGGGTGGCCAGGTTACCTAAACAGAAGGTGACAGACATGCAGTCTTTCCTGCTGCAAGTGATTGGAGAGAAAAAGATCGGTCTGCTGTCGGTGCAACGACTCCTGGGGTTTCTGAACTTTGCGTGCCGGGTGGTGCGTGCTGGGAGTGCTTTTTGCAGACACCTCTGCAGGGCCATGTTGGGTGCGGTGCTTTCACATCACAGAGTCAGGTCAGGGCGGACCTTTAGGTGTGGCAGATGTTTCTGTCTGACTTCAATGGTGTGTGACTGGATTTTGTGGATGACAAGATGGTTTGGCAGGTGCAACTTTTCTGTGACGCTGCAGGGGCTTCGTGGTTTGGGGTCTTCTGGGACAGGAGGTGGTGCGCGGAACAGTGGCCAGGACATTGGTTTAAACAGCGCAGTAGTATTGCTTTCTTAAAATTCTTCCCACTGCTGGTAGTGCTAGAGGTGTGGGGCTTGAATTTCCATAACAGGTCGGTACTGTTTCACGTGGACAATATGACAGTAGTGGACTTGGTGAATAAGCAGAAAGAAAGAGACCTGCGTATGCTGCGCTTGTTACAAAGTTTTATGTTGCATTGCCTGTGTTTGAATGTGCTGTTTTCCGCACAACATGTCCCAGGTGCAAGCAATGACGTTGCAGATGCATTGTCTTGTTCTCAGTGGCAGCGTTTTAGACGCCTGGTGCCGGGAGAGGATGCTCGCAAGACCATGGTGCCGAACGGCATCTGGGCCTGGGGGGAATGAGAGTAGTGGGCCTCGTCGAAAAATCCTTAGCTGACTATACGAGGCACACTGACAGATTGGTGTGGTCTGAATTTGGCGCGTTTCTGGGATGGACCAGTGAGACTTGGCGCAGGTCACGGCAAAACTGTGAACAGGGAGTTATTCATTTGTTTTGGATTGTATTGACAATGGGTTGTCTCAAACAACGATTGGGGGCAGCTTGGCGGGAATTTCTTTTTACAGCACGTTGCACATGGGTTTTGATCCAGCAAAGAGAGAGTTGTTGAGCAGAATGTTGAAAGGTTGGGGGCGGGAGGGGGCGTGCCAAGGGAGGCAATTACTTTTGATCTGTTGCAAGGTTTGTTGGCGGAGTTGTCTCGTTGTTATGATGAGCATGAGGTTGCGGTGTTCCGTTTATGTATGATATGGATGTTCTTTGGGGCGTTTCGGGTTTCAGAATTGTTGGGTGCTCGAGGCAGGGTGGGGATAATATATGAGGAAGTGCACCTGGACGGGACGCGTTTGAGTATTTGGTTGGGTCGTTCTAAAACGGACTGGATGGGTAGGGGCAAGTAGGTGTGGCTGAGTGTAAGCGGTTGCGTGGGGGCATGCCCGGTGTTGGAGTGGAGAGGTTTTTGTCAGCAGGCACAGTGGGTATCTGGTGAGATATTTTGTCATGTTGTTTGTGCATTGGGCATCCAAGTATGCAGACAGGCAGGTTTAAAGCCGTAGCTTGGGCCTGCGCAGCAGCCACCATGAATTGCATTGGTAGGGGAAGAGCGGGAAGCGCAGTGGGGCGTTGTTGCCCTGGCTCGCAAGAAAGGTGCCGCAAAGAGGCTGCTCGGAAATGTTGGTGATACCTCTGGGAGAAAATGACTTAATAAAGTGGTCTGGTGTCTCCCTGTTACATTTGATGCAACGTGATTTGGAGGCCATGAAGAGCAATCTTGCAGGCGCATGTATTGTTTGGATTGAGTTTGTACCAAGGAGAATCTGGAGGGGTGCTCTAAAGCCAGCTGCAGGTGAAAAGGCGTGAAGGAAATTGAACCGCGCAAAGAGAGTTAGGAACAAAGGTATCAAGGTGATTGACCATGTGGGTTTGCGGCTGGAAGAGCCATTGCTTTTTTCGTGATGATGGGGTGAACCTTTGGCACATAGGTAATGCATATTACATGATGGAAATGAGAGACGTCATTAGAAAATTGTGGAATGAGTCCATTTGGTGTCGACAGGCTTGAGGGGGAAAGGTGCACTGAACCTGGGTGGGGCAGGTAACCCCCCTATGGGGGTTCCCTGATTAGCAGTACTGTGAAGGTGTGGGGAGTCTATGACGGGCATACTCACCCCCTCCCCCCCCCCGGGCAAGGGGATACAGGTGTATGATGGGGGTGTGGGATGCAAGAGTGCGATGGCTGGAGATATTGGAGGAGGTTGAAAGGTAAGTGAGGAAGCGAATGGAATAAGGTAGGGGGTCGCTGAGTGAAGCGGGAGAGAGTAATTGGATTGTGGGAATGGATGATGGATGAAAGAAATGATGTTTTGGATTGTTTATAAGTTTATTGATGTTTTCCATCAACATCCATATGAAACAGCTTTTTGCCTTTTAACATTGACCATACCTTGCCGTGCCAATACCGCCACCCCCCTTGTTCTCGTCCCTTGTGTTGTATATGCAAGCAATTGGAGACCTAATTGACCCAATAGGCCCTTCTGGGACACCTCTATGTGGGTCTCCTGTAAACACAGCATATCAACCTGGATTGTTTTTAAATATTCCCTCAGCTCCCTTCGCTTTCTTCCATCATTTAAACCACATATATTCAGTGTGCCTATCCGCATTGATAATTTTGTTTTATCCTCATTTCAGCATACAGTTTTTCTACAATTCTTTCGACCTTTAAAAGATAATTATCCCCTTGTTCTATCTTGTCTTGATGTGATTTTTTTTACGTTTTTCTCCCCCCCCCTTCCCCCTTCCCCCACCCCCTCACCCCAACCCCCAACCCCCACCCACCTGTTAGAGCAAGCAGGCCGCTGGCCTCTGTGATGGAGTCTGGCTGTCGACTCCCCTTTGCCGACCTGTATACTTAAATTAAATTAGACCATTTGGATTAATTATTTCCCTTAAGTTACCTCTTTTAGAGCCCCTTTAACCATTTCTACCCGTGGGAAAAAAAAAAATCCATTTCAATCCACTTTGTCCATTTGTCCATTTGTCCATTTTCCCATTTGACCATATCCCCCGTATATCTTCCCCTGAGATTCCTACTTCTTGTAGTCTCTACTCAGATACTAACTCTGGTTTACATTTTAGCACAGATGAGCCCTTGATGAACCAACTTTTCTCTTGTTTTCTCTTGTTTAACCAGCATGTAAGTTAGTGAATACATCCCTTTTTTTTCCCAATCTTCAGGGTTTGTCTCTAGCTTCACTACTAGTCTCACTGCTGGCTCTGATCATGTCCATATATTCTTTCGCTTGAATCTCGGAAAAAAAGACCCTGGTAGAGTCCTTGTGGATTATCTTTAGTTTGGCCGGGTTCATTAAATAGGCCTGCAGGCCCATCTTGTGGCATGGATCCAGTAACTCTCTCAATCTCCATCTTCTTTCAACTGTGCTATGACAGTAGTCTGGGGTTGAAAAGAAGGATTGGTTCTCAAATGTGCGTTTGGCATTGGGACGAGCTTTTGCATATACTTCCTCCCTCAGCAAGAAGTTGCCAAAATATACTAATATCGCTCTTGGTCTTGATGACCCTTCAGCAGTGGAGGTGGTGGGACCTTTCTTTTTGAGATTTAATGGGAACCTATGCGCTCTTTGCACTTCCTTGTCCCAATCTCAATGACTTAATTCCGGGAAGGCTCCCTTGAACATTCTCAGGACATATGCCCTGATATCCCCGCCTTCAACCCCTTCCTCTATACCCAGGATTCTAAGGTTATTTCGTCTTTGACGATTCTCTAAGTCCTCAAGCTTCCACTGGACGTCCACCATCTGTTTTTCATACCCCTTCAATTTCGTTGAGTCTTTAGCTTGCTGGTCCTCCATCAACCCTGTTCGTTCTTCCAGGTGTGCCATCCTCGTGTTTGTGGCTGTACATATCTTTGCAACTTTCTTTATAGCTCCTTGCAGATTTTTGGTTGCTAAGCGGTTTTTTTTTACCCTCAGCTTTTGTAGCATCCTGCAGTTGTTTGATTGAGTTGAGTTGAGTATTAGCTGCAGAGTGGGTTCCGCCGCCTGTGCCTGTGTCTGTGCCTGTGTCTGTCCAAGCGCCCCCCCAGCTTTAGGATCTTCTTTTTCAATCTCAAAGCTGATTCATATGGGCGATGGGTGTTGATGGAATGCCAGGTGAAGGGATTTAATTTTACTCTATGCACAGTGTATGCCCCGACAGTCGATGACCCTGAAATGCTTAACCTGATAAGTACACAACTGGCTAACTGGCCCCAACCCCTGGTGGTATGTGGAGATCTTAATATTACTGGTCTGAATGGCATATGGAAACAAGACCCGAAAAAATTTGGGGGGAGGAAAAAGAGAAGCCATACAGCTTTGATAAGGCTAATGGAAGACAATGGACTAATAGATATCTGGGAACAACAGCACAAGGTGGGGCGGGCAGCACGTATTTTTCCGCACCCCATAAAACATTAGCAAGACTGGATTATTTTTTGGTATCCCCTATAATAGCAACCATGAGCAAAGTTAGTAAGCTTCCCCGAGTCATTTCGGACCATAATCCACTGATTTTGGACATTGTAATTGCGTCACAAAACAATCAAAGCTTAAACTGGACATTGAGAGGGCACTACTACAAGATGTCAAATATATTGAATACATAAGAGGCTGGCTAAAAGAATTCTTTGAGGTCAATAGAGGAACAGCCTCCCCAGTTATAGTATGGGATACTATGAAAGCAGGCATAAGGGGGGAGACACTCAGATATTCAATTAGACGAAACAAGGTTGAAAAGGAGATGGCAGGAAGAATAGGAACTGTGGCAAACATTGAGGAAGAACTAGTTGGAGCTATAAGGTCTAAACAAGACACCGCTGTAATATCACAGAGATTAGCAATGGCTAAAGCAGCGGTGGGGGAGATACTTGCATCCAAGGCAGCAGGGAAGTATTTGGCCTGGAGAAAAGAACAGTACGAATACAGCGAACAGATCGGCCGCATATTGGCCGTGCGAACTAGACAGGAGGCCACAAAGGGTGATATCGCAGAGGTAATGCTTCACGATGGCAGCATGGTTACTGCACCAAGGGACATATGCGCCAGATTTCAAGAATTTTATCAATTACTATATAATCCTGATCAAGGTGTTGAGAAGTATGAGATAGAAGAATTTCTGGAAGGAGCTAATTTAGAACAACTAGGAGATGCTGATAAAAGGGCTTTGGAAACGACAGTTAGTCGTTGGGAAATGCATAAAGCAATTATGGATCTTCCAGCAGGGAAAGCTGTTGGTCCTGACTCCATACCCCTAGAATTCTATAAAATCGTTTTTCCTGAAATCGAAGAGGATTTTTATAATTTAGTAATTAATATACAAAAAGATATTCCTCCCCCGTAGTCATGGAGTGAAGCAACTATGATAGTGTTCATCAAGAAAAATAAACCACCAACTAATCCAGGGTCATATAGACCAATAAGTTTAATGAATAGTGATGCGAAAGTGTACTCGAAAATTATGGCAAATAGATTAGGGAAAGTAATAGGTAAGATAGTATCCCCTAGACAGCATGGGTTCATCCCTGGGAGAGGCACCACAGAACATATCAGGAGAGTTGTAACCCTGTTTGATGGAACGACAGCCTCACGAGATCCTATGTCATTAATATTATTAGATGCAGGGAAAGCATTTGATAGGGTCTCGTCGGGGTTCCTATGGGCAGTATTAGAGAAGGTAAATCTTGGGAGTTGTTTTATAAAGGCTATCAGGGCTTTATATGTCAATCCAAGGATTAAACTTAGAATTATGGGCGAATGGAGTAAAGAGATAATGATTGGACGGGGAACTAGACAAGGATGTCCCTGCTCTCCACTTCTCTTCGCCCTATATATAGATGCATTTATTAGGAAAATAGAACAGAACATAGACATACGGCCAATAGTCTTGAATGGACACGAAACAAAAATTCTGGGGTACGCGGACGATCTGGCGGTTACCTCTTGCGATCCTGAAACTGCATTACGGGCAATAGAAACAGAGGCAGCTATATATGGAAGATTATCAGGATATAAGCTAAACGCAGATAAAACGCAAGTTGTAATAAATAAAGTAACGTTGGCAGATCAAAGAGTCACTGAGACTGCGATATATTTAGGGGTTTCAATCTCCTCCGATATCACAACCATAGTAGAGAAGAATTTAGAACCTATAATACACAAGGCTAAAACTGACTTTAACCGATTAAATAACCTGCATTTGACTACAATTGGCCGATGCAACCTGATAAAAATGTCCTTTCTACCTAAAGTGCTATATCTTTTTAGGTCCATTCCCCTACTATTCGACAATAAATGGTTCAGAGAGCTAGAAGGGGTAACAAACAGGTTTATATGGGCAGGAGCAAGAACGCGACGTAGCCAGAAATTTTTGTCGTTGCCCCGAGAACGTGGTGGCTTGACACTCCCAGACTTCAAAACCTATTATTGGGCATCAGTTTTACAATTTATAAGAGGGATGCTGGGGGGAGATATTGTGGTAAATATTTGATTTACCGTCCTAATTTCTATGCAGGTAAGTACTTTAACAAAAATAACTCAATCGGAAAGAAAGAGGCAGAGTCCGTGGTGTTAGAGTTCTTAGGGGTTTTATTCCTTAAAAAGGAATGGTCATGGTACCAGATCGGATATCTTGTTCCTGCCACCACTGGGGTGCAGGAAGGGATAGAGCAATATTTTATTGACAATACATAGCTTATATACTCAAATCATACAATAGAAACCAATACAGTAGGCGTAACAGCTGAGAGAAACAAGATAACAGCATACACGTGGTAGTGATACGTAATTAGAAGGCGTGAACTAGGCGTGAACATAGAGGCGTGTGCTAGAAACGTCATATGTAAGTGTCACAAGTAGGTGGGTACTTAGCAGAATTTGGAATTGTCAGCAGAAATCTGAGGCCTGGATGCGCGCGCAGCTGCATGACGCGCGAATGACGTGGAACTGGAGGGAGCGGGGGACTTGACATTTACACTGGCGGAAAGAGACAGAAGTCTGGCATGTCAGATCAACTCGTACCTATATCATATCTGATATCTAATGTTTGGGAACCATATTATCTAGAGGAAAAGGTCTCTTGGGCAGAGGCTATTCTATACTGACTGTGAGTGCGTGTATAAGCGTCTAAGTGTCTGCGTGAGATGCGAGGGGGCATGGGCCTACCATGGTAACAGAGGCTATGAATTACTTGCACGGAGACAGTGAGGCCGGGCCCTTTGCTCTGCAGCTGGAAGATGTTTACTTGAACTAGTAGGCAGGAATGTATGTTTGAGGAGCGGAACAGATAATTCGAAGGTTGAATACAGTGTTGGCAGGCAGCAGGCTGAGCTAAGCGCCGTTAGCCGCACAGGGAGTAAGGCAGAGGTCACGGGTACAGAGGCAGCCCAGGCTGAGGCGTTCAGAATCAGAAGGCAGGAAAAGGCTCGATGGCAGAATTCAGGGCCTACTTCGCCAGAGCTGAAAAACGTGTAAAGTACACCACAAAAAGACGTTGGCATGGCATACTTAGGAACAGAATATTCAACCCATTCAGGGTGGATCTGAAAGAGGACATGTTAACGTTGGACGCAAATGTATTTGCGTCTTCATAGCTGATACAGGAGGGAAGTTACATGCACTTTAAGCTGGTACATGGAGACGGTGGGGTACACGTTAGGGAACATTTCTTGACCATAACATTTATATTTCCTCATTCCCTCCTTGTTCCCTACGGACCCTTCATGATATATCGATTCTCATGAACCGATCAGTCTGCTCTTCTTTCTTCTTTTCGCGTTTTAAGTGAAAACTGGAGTGTGCAATACATGAAGTGGCGCACAGACCACAAATCGCTGGCCCACACTGTAGGCACAGGCAGCAACTGAATACTATGACAAGGGCAATGCCTAGGAAGGATAGGATCTTCCATCCCCAAGCGGTCAACGTTGTCCAGAACCAACCGGACCAAGTCCAGGTGCCTGGATTCTGATGTATCAAACTTGCAATCTTATGAAGACGTGTAATAGCTTTATATACTGTAGGCGCGTTTTCTGGAATGAAAACACAGCAACTTGACCCGATGACCATACAAGCTCCGCCCCTATCTGCTAGGATGACGTCAATAACAAGACGATTCTGGAGAACAACAACCCGCATGGCAGATTGCTCCTCTGTTAAGTTGCCTAGAGCGGAGGCAGTTTCATTCACTACTGCTTCGAGTGTTCTAGTTAATCTTCGTATCAGTTTACTATTTTGGACGGGACCTGTGAAGAAAAAGAATCCTTTATTGAAATCTGTGTATTGCTCCCATGCCGTTTCAGTATAGTCGACAATCGGGAGATCTCTTCGGAGTCTATTCTTTACTAGATTTGTATTTCTGTGATAATCAGGAGGGGCTAGAAAAACAGGTTGCAGAAGGAATGCAATGTAACAGGTACCATCCCAATCTAGAGGTAAGCGTATGTATGCGGTATGGCCACAAACAAAATAGGAATGACGAGTAGCTCTAAAGGAAGATTTGCCTTGGTCACTGAATTCGACCACAGTAGTACATTTGCTATGACCTAAGTGTACTGAACCCTTCTTTCTGACACATAAATCACCTTTGACTGGTAATACTGACATAGCAGGAAGAACTGGTGCAGCTTCGGATTCGACAGTAAGAATCATAAGGTTAATGGTATAATTACCTAATCCATATACTTCATTTTCTAGATCAGTTCCTATTCTAGTGGGAAGTCCCTTTTTGTCAGGATAACAGGCGTTAAGTAGAACTAAGTTCAAGTTTCCCCAAACCCAGTTTCCTTCGAAAACAGCAATATCGGGATCTAAGGAATTAATTATTCTAAACCATGCTCCACAAGAGCCATTGTGTGTAAACGGGTACGGAAAGAGGGGCAGAACTCCCTTGTATTTCTGATAGGGAGGGAGTCGGCCACATATCCAACAATTTGTAGCATTATTAGTCAGATGAGAGTGATGTAACATACTAATGAAGGTGTTGTTGCGCAGCGCAAGTCTATAAGATAGTTCATGTGGGGGTAACTCGCTAAAAGAATGTTCGGCAGTGACATTGTAAGCAGATTGTTCACGCTTGAAGATAGGGTAATATATGGGAAGCAAGATACTGGCAACAATAATCAGAAGACTTAGAAAAAACATAATCAATAATGTCACTATACAGTGACTGCGGAGTGATTTACAATATGTACGTTTCTTGAGTTGTCTCTCTCTCTCTCTCTATCTCGATCTAGGGGATACATGTCAGAAACTATTTAACCGATTCACCTAGGGGAGGACTTAAACAATTAAACTGTCTGACTTGCTAGATCGAAGTTTAGTTCGATACTCCTCTTGGGGAGTTTTCTCTCTTTTTAGAACTTTGAAGTCTTTAGTATCGAGGCAGTCCTTTGAGGGGGTGGACGAGTCAGTTTCTGGCAACAGTTCATTACATTTTTTAATATGACTCGTGTGGATCCACCCCTTTCGGCCTTCCACTTTGATTGTGGTCCTCGTGGTAAGAAGGACGATCTTCGGCTCCTTCCAGCGGGGCTCCAGCGGGCTTTTCCTGTCGAAGTTACGAATTAAAACTGTATCCCCGGGACGGACATCGTGTGGCTTTACATCAGTGTTGTCGGGAAAGGCTGCAGCAACCTGTGAACGACATGATTGGAGTGCAGACATCAAGGAGGCAAGGTAATCTGTCAGCATGTTACAATCAACATCGGTTATTTTCTTAGGCATGGGCGTCCCCCACATATTTGGTGGTCTGCCAAAGACCACCTCATACGGTACTAGTCCTGATCTCGAATGGGGGACCATTCTCATATAGAACAGTGCAACTGGCAGGGCGACTATCCAGTCGACCCCTTTCTCTTTACATACTTTAGCAAGGCTTGTTTTTAGTGTCTGGTTATGCCTCTCTACAAGGCCAGCGGCTTCGGGATGTCGGACGCAGTGGAATTTCCACTGATATCCCAGCAGAAGGGAAACCTGTTTCATGAGCTCGGATGAGAATGGCTGTCCGTTATCTGAGTACACGACACGAGGCAAGCCGTACCGTGGGAAGAATTCTCGAACCAGCTGCCTGGCAGTGGTCGGAGCAGTGTAATCTGGGACTGGATATGCTTCGGTCCAACGGGAAAGTGCACAAACAACTACGAGGACGTACTTGAATCCTCGACAACGGTCCATCTGGATATAATCCATCTGGAGGACTTCAAAAGGGTGATCAGGAGGATGGAATCCACCTTGCTCTACAGGGACGCTTTTACCTGGATTGAACTGACAACAGATCATGCAAGTACGCACTTTCTGTTTTGCTGCTGCTCGTAAGTGTTTGTTGTACCAGAGATTCTGTAAACTGTCTAACATAGCTTTTTCTCCTAGATGTGCTGGACTATGTGCTGTATTGATTATGACTTGAACCATTGAGTCGGGGAGAAACCATGTAGATTTTCCCTTCGTCATCCAACCTTGATCTGTCTGGATCCCTCCTAGTTCAGTCCATTTCTTTATTTCATCTGGAGTAGCATGTGTCTGAATATCGATTACATCTAGTGTGGGATCCCTAACTGTCATACAATGTGTCGGTACTATTGTCTTTGTCATATCAGTTGTCTGGGTGTGAGTCAATGCTGTATGTTTTGCTGTTTGGTCTGCCAGGTCGTTACCCTGGGAAATGGAATCTGTAACTTTAGTATGTGCTTTGCACTTCATGATGGATATGCCTGAAGGCAGATGTATTGCCTCTAATAGTGCTTGAATGAGGGGACCGTGTTGGATCTTGGCACCGTGAGAGGTCAGGAAACCTCGTTCTTGCCATAACACTCCGAAGTCGTGTACAACTCCGAAAGCATAACGTGAATCTGTGTATATGTTAACATTTCTGTTCTTGGCTAGTATACAGGCTCGGGTCAGAGCGATGAGCTCTGCTGCTTGAGCGGACAGTGTATCAATACGATATGTTTCTTTAACTTCAGTTTCAGTGGTCACTGCATAGGCGGCCACTAATTCTCCTGTGTTTGTTCTCATACATGAACCATCCACGTAAAGTGTCAGGTCTGGATTTGTCAGTGGAACATCAGTTAAGTCTCGTCGGGGTTTTGTTACTGCATTAATGATCTCTATACAATCATGCGGGGCTGAATTAGTCATAACCGAAGGTAACAATGTTGCGGGATTCAGGATGTTACAGCGTCTGATTTCTATGTGTGGCTGGAATAGTGTCAGTTCATAACCTGTCAGTCGTGCTATAGTCAAGTGTTGAGTCTGAGTTCGGTTTAGAAGAACCTCTACAGAATGTGGAACTTGTACTGTTAATTGATGTCCTAAGACAATTGAATCGCTCTGTCTGATTGCTAGGGCTGTCGCTGCAACTGACTTTAAGCACGCAGGGAGCGCCTGGGCTACTGAATCCAATGTACTTGAAAAATAAGTGCAAGGCTTATGTGAACCTGCTTGATCTTGAGTGAGGACAGACAACGCTGTACCATCACGTTCTGTAACAAAAAGTGTAAAAGGTTTGCTGTAACATGGTGTTGCTAAAACTGGTGCTTGACATAAAGCTTTCTTTAATTCCTCAAAGGCCTGTGTATGTTCCTGAGTCCAAGGAAGGGCAGTCGAAGTCGCTGCCTCCTGTGTTGTCAACTGAATGAGTGGTTTAGCTAGAAATGCATACTGGGGAATCCATTGTCTGCAGTACGAGGTGAGGCCTATAAAGGCCCGCACTTCCTTTTGTGTCTGGGGTTGTGGCATATTTACAATTAACTGGATGCGGTCAGGAGTGAGCTGTCTCCCCACTTTGGACAGCAAGTGACCCAAGTACACAACTTGCTGAACACAGAATTGTAGCTTCGAAGGAGACACCTTGTGTCCCTTGTCGGCCAGAAAATGTAAAACTGTCAGTGATGCTTGTTCACATTCGGGCTCACTTCGTGCGGTGATCAGCAGATCATCGACGTATTGCAGTAAAGCGGTGTTAACTGGCATTTGAATACAATCGAGTTGTCTTTTCAGTGCTTGACTATAGATGCTGGGGCTTTCTGTGAATCCTTGAGGTGCGCGTGAAAATTTGAAACTTCGTCCATTTAAACTGAATCCGAAGAGGTATTGGCTCTCTGGATCAATGGGCACACTGAAGAAGGCGTTCTTGAGATCAATTACAGTAAAGAACGTTGCTTCTGAATCAATAGCAGTCAATAGGGAAGAGATGTCGGGAACCACAGGGTACTGTGGAATGATGCATTTATTTAGTTCTCGTAAATCAATCACCAACCGATATACTGGTGGTGCATTGGGATCAGTACGTTTAAGAATCGGAATGATAGGGGAATTACAGATATTGGAGTCGGTCTCTACGACCACTCCTTGGGCAATGAGCTCTTCAATGATTTCCAGTAAAGCCACTACAGCATCGGGTGGTAACTTGTATTGTCTGATTCTTGGTAAAACAACTCCTTGTTTTAGTGTAACACGATATGGTGTAATGTGCATGCAACCTACATCGGTCGGGCCTTGTGCCCACAGGTGTTTCGGTACATTTTTCAATCTGACATCAAACTCTCGTAATACATAGTGACCCTTAAAGTCACGCAAAAAGAGTCTAACTCCTTCCGGAGAACAACATATCACAGCTCCTAGAGCCTTCAATGTTTTGATACCTAACAGATTTTCGGGACATGATTTCGTAAGTAACAAGTCTGTAACACGTGATAATGGACCCACAGCCAGGGGGACGGGTTTCGATACCTCATTTATAATAGGCTGTCCTGAAAAGCCAAGGGAAACATTCTGTGAGCCTGAGAGGGGTGCCCCTGGGACTTCATTATGGCTGATTGTTGTGCGGCTTGCCCCTGTGTCAATTAAAAACTTTCTATCTTTTCCCAATACTCGACTGTGTACGTAAGGACCCTCTTGATCTACAGGAATCTCAATAAGAGGCAAGCCAACCTCCCTCTCTAGGCTGTTTCATGTGTATCGTTGATAATCGGGATAATCAGATTGGGCATACTGGCACATCTGTCGTGAAACTTGCTGTGTCGCGGCAATGGGCTGTGGCTGTGATACCGCTGCTGTCTGTGCTGTATGTGGTGGAGCATGCATAGGTTGTGAATTCTGTGAAGTCGGTTGCTGACCCTGATCTTGTCTAGGCGGATGCGGTCTTTCTTTAGTTTTACCTGTTGCTATATTGTGTTTCAGGACTGGGCATTCATGTACGTAGTGACCCGGCTGCTTGCAGTAATTGCATGTCCCTTTAACGGGAGCTGCAGCATTACCTGTCTGGGTCGTACCCTTTCTCTGGCCGTCGGCTGGAACCGACTGGGCCACTAACATTTTCATTTTCGTGTCTTTCATACGTCTCTGTTCCTGATCCTGTTCTTCTCTAATTCTGTTCTGATGGTATTGTAACATTTGTAACATCTGAGATGGCGTATTTGCTTGCCATGTACTTTCAACTTTATATACACGGTTTTTGACTGCTGTCAGGGAATTCTCGACTAACTTTGATACAAAAAGATGTGGGTACGACTCGCTACCTGGTTTTAGGCCACTATTAATAATGAAACATTTCTCGAATCTTGAATAGAAGTCACTGGTATCTTCATCGTGTTTCTGTTTACAGGCTGAAATTGCGTCCCAGTCTTCCTTTTTGGTGGTCAGTAATCTTGGCGGAACCTGTACTATCAAACCTGGTAATGCTTTAGCTTTCTCCCCAAGGCCTAGCCCTGGAGTACGAAGTTTCTCCTCGTCTTCTATTTCTGTCCATATAATCTTTTTGTCTCCCACCTCCCATTCTCTTTCCTTGAGTTTCTCGTAGATGCCGGTGGGCAGCAGTACCTTTAACATTTTCATGATATCTGCATATGTGTAATCTCCCATCAGTAGCATGTCTTTAAGTTCTCTGTGAAAACCTGCAGGGTCTTTATCGTGACAGGGTACTAGTTTCTTCATCTCCAATAGTTCTAACTTGGTCAGAGGTGTGTGTACATACACACGTTTCAAGGTATTATCGGTACCCATAACTGGATGTACTTCTCGTAAAGGGTTCTGTCTTTCTAAACGTTCCATATGATACATTTTTCTTTCTGGGGGCGGAGCGGGAACATATTGTGGGCCTAAGAAAGTGTTATATCTGTGCCGTTGTTCTAGAATTATTTGGATTAATTTGGTACTTAGGCCTCTCCATCTATCCATGAGTAGTGCTTCTAATGTATCGTGTAAGGGACCTGGATCAGAATGTTTATTTCTGTATAACGTGAGGAGGTGCTGAATCATATATATACCTGCTAATTTCTGCTCGTCTGGGGATAGGTTCAGAAATGTCTGTGCTACTGTGTCATCATTGTATATGTTAGCATTGTCAGCCCATAGTACTGCGGACCGGGCTAGTTCTTGTTCATCCATAGAATTGAGTACATGGTACCCCATTCGTTCTCGAAGCATTTTATCAGTGTCCTGAAACAGATATTCGGGCGATTTCGGTTTTGATATGCCAGAGAGAAAAACTCTCTTGCTTTCTGGACGAATGCCTTTCCTAAGGTAAGTTCCCTTACCTACATACGCTATCGTATCGGTAGTTATTTCTGGTTCTTCAGATCCTTCCTCCTCGGAGGAGGAAGCATTTTCTTTTTCTTTTTCGTGTATTTCTATTACTGCTTTTCTTATTTTCTTGTACATACTAGCTATACAATTCACTTTATCATGTTTTCCATCGGCTATATTTTGACCCCACCTGTTTAGTGCGTCCATTTCATCCTGGTCTGTCCCAGGCCTGTCTCGTTCTCTTATTAAGCAATTTATGAAAAAACGTAATATATATGCTTGAGTGTCGACTTTCTGATGTGCCAGGGCCTCCTTAATACTTTCAGGAATTTCCCCAGTCTGGACAAAATGATATATTCTATCTAGATGATCAGTCATCCCTGAGAATAACACTAGGTAATCTGTAGCTTGTCGCTAGCGTAGTGATGCTATCAACATTCTATCGTCTTTGCCGGGTACTGGATCGTATCTGCAAACTGGAAGTTGTTCTTTGAGTATATCGAGACGGGGTGACTGGAGTGTAGGGTGCTTCTGCATGTCTCTAAGGTGTAATCTGTGTATTGCTGGCGGGGTCTGGTAACCCCCGGTTGCACCTCCTGAGGCGGAGGCTTGGGCATTATCCCTCTGTGGAGTCTGTATGTGTACTTGAACTTGTCTCTTGATAGGATCAGGCAAAAACGGATTTGGTATCTTAACCTTAGGTGAGGGAAGTGGTGGAGGTGGAGGAATGACAGGCTGTCGGACGGGGGAACTTTGATGCGGTAATGGCGGGATATGGTCTGTAGGCGGGTTGTCACCTCCGTCCCCGTCACCGTCAGTAGGCGGGGCGTGTGAGTTGTGTAAGCGGGTGCTACATCGTCTAGATCGGAATTCAGAAATATGTCTTTAGTAGTCCTGTGATTTACTTTAGTTGGAACCAATGGGGGCGGCATATTTTTCGGTATTTCTGAAGTGGTTTCAGGCGAACCCTCGGCCACAAGATACATGCCATTTACAAGATTGTTTCGTGCGCGGTCTACTTGTTCTGCTTTTACTCGGATTCCTTCATTAACTAATTCGTTCTCTCGGGCTCTATCTGACTCTTCTCTATGTCGGTCTTCTCTACGGAGCTCTTTCTCGGCTCGTTTATGTGATTCTTTAAGCCACAATTCTATGGCATCTTTCTGCGACTGTCTGGCTTTCTTTCTCCATAGTGCTTCTTCTACTTTCAGGATGCACTCAGCATCCCACGTTCCTGTAACGGGCCATCTGTGTTTTTCTTCTAGGTGCTTAGTATAATCGGCCCATAAATCTAGATACAATATGGCGTCTATGCCATGCTTATGGTACATAAAGTTTCCAGGCGTGTCCCTAGGGGGGATAGGAATTTCTTCCTCTAGTATCCCTTTCCTAGTTCCTATCTGTCTTAGTTTATTGAAGAACGGCATCTTGTTACTTGGTACTGGTTACTTATTCTGAACACAGCTAGTTACACAAAAACACAATAATGCACATTAAACAATCACTCATACCACGACATTAATCACATGAAAAACATTTTGAACATATATCTCTACCCTAGATACTGGATGTACTGCTAAACAGCACAGATACACTGTCTAAAAGAGTGCAGACCGCGTTTGTGTACCCAAACCCGTCTTTACCGGATACATAATAATGCACCCGTCTAGATACGTCCCAGCAATGGTACTCACCGGGAAGCACGGAATCGGAAGGCCTCGGAAAACTCGACTGGACTGGACCGGACTGGACTGGACTCGACTCGACACGTGGATACTTCGGAAACTGGTGGGCCTCTTGACACCTCGGACCTTGCTTCTTTCGGCTAGGCTCTGGTCGGGATCCTCCGCACTCCTCACCGCCTCGTCTGGGTGCTGATCGCAGTCTCCGTCACCTCCGTGGGCCAGAGGGGGAAACAGGAAATCCTGCAGGTACGCGTAGTTCCGTCTTGACTGATGGCAGGGGGCAAAGCTTGCAATGCACCAACCGGCGCGTGGGGTGGGGGAGGGGGTCCCTGTTCGGGCGCCAAAATAATGTGGTAAATATTTGATTTACCGTCCTAATTTCTATGCAGGTAAGTACTTTAACAAAAATAACTCAATCGGAAAGAAAGAGGCAGAGTCCGTGGTGTTAGAGTTCTTAGGGGTTTTATTCCTTAAAAAGGAATGGTTATGGTACCAGATCGGATATCTTGTTCCTGCCACCACTGGGGTGCAGGAAGGGATAGAGCAATATTTTATTGACAATACATAGCTTATATACTCAAATCATACAATAGAAACCAATACAGTAGGCGTAACAGCTGAGAGAAACAAGATAACAGCATACACGTGGTAGTGATACGTAATTAGAAGGCGTGAACTAGGCGTGAACATAGAGGCGTGTGCTAGAAACGTCATATGTAAGTGTCACAAGTAGGTGGGTACTTAGCAGAATTTGGCAGTGTCAGCAGAAATCTGAGGCCTGGATGCGCGCGCAGCTGCATGACGCGCGAATGACGTGGAACTGGATGGAGCGGGGGACTTGACATTTACACTGGCGGAAAGAGACAGAAGTCTGGCATGTCAGATCAACTCGTACCTATATCATATCTGATATCTAATGTTTGGGAACCATATTATCTAGAGGAAAAGGTCTCTTGGGCAGAGGCTATTCTATACTGACTGTGAGTGCGTGTATAAGCGTCTAAGTGTCTGCATGAGATGCGAGGGGGCATGGGCCTACCATGGTAACAGAGGCTATGAATTACTTGCACGGAGACAGTGAGGCCGGGCCCTTTGCTCTGCAGCTGGAAGATGTTTACTTGAACTAGTAGGCAGGAATGTATGTTTGAGGAGCGGAACAGATAATTCGAAGGTTGAATACAGTGTTGGCAGGCAGCAGGCTGAGCTAAGCGCCGTTAGCCGCACAGGGAGTAAGGCAGAGGTCACGGGTACAGAGGCAGCCCAGGCTGAGGCGTTCAGAATCAGAAGGCAGGAAAAGGCTCGATGGCAGAATTCAGGGCCTATTTCGCCAGAGCTGAAAAACGTGTAAAGTACACCACAAAAAGACGTTGGCATGGCATACTTAGGAACAGAATATTCAACCCATTCAGGGTGGATCTGAAAGAGGACATGTTAACGTTGGACGCAAATGTATTGCGTCTTCATAGCTGATACAGGAGGGAAGTTACATGCACTTTAAGCCGGTACATGGAGACGGTGGGGTACACGTTAGGGAACATTTCTTGTCCATTCCCCTACTATTCGACAATAAATGGTTCAGAGAGCTAGAAGGGGTAACAAACAGGTTTATATGGGCAGGAGCAAGAACGCGACGTAGCCAGAAATTTTTGTCGTTGCCCCGAGAACGTGGTGGGTTGACACTCCCAGACTTCAAAACCTATTATTGGGCATCAGTTTTACAATTTATAAGAGGGATGCTGGGGGGAGATATAACGGACAAATGGAGAGGGAGGGATATGATTCCGGATGTATATGAGCTTCTGGTCACGGATTCGGACAGCTGGCTTCTCAAATATGATGAGAAAAGTTACTACAAGAAGGTACGGTTTAAGACCCTGGGGGCTGCCATAACAATATGGTCTATCCTTAAAAAGAAGCTAAAACTGGGCAGAATAAACTATTATACACCACTATATGGGAATCCATCATTTCCAGGAATCTTTCACGATTCCATAATGAAAGATTGGGACAGGCAAGGGGTAAAAACTTTAGGAGACATTGTAGGTCCGACAGGGGCAATTATCACGTATGAAAATGCGCAAAGGCTTTATAATTTAAGGCGAAGAGATTTTTTTAAATATTTACAAATCAGGTCAGTCCTATCAAGAAAGAGGGGTGGAGAGGCTGACATGCAAAAAGTAGATTTGATGGAAGACTTGAGAAAGGAGTCAGGTTGCTCTATATCGCAGCTGTATGTCGAAATATGTAAATTTAAGAAGGATGACTCTAAAAAAATGTTTGAGAAATGGGCAACTAAATTAGGGCTGACTGGGAATGAGGCCGAGAAGTCGCTAATAATGTCAAATAAGGTGCTGAGTACAACAAATTTGCAAACACAGCAATATAAAACATTGTATGAATTGTATTATACCCCTCATAGGGTGGCACAGTGAGGCGGAACAAGTGGGATTATTTGTCCAAGATGTCACTCTACCCAAGCTGATACGATTCACATGTTTGCTTCATGTCCCAGGTTAGATAGCTATAAACAGGATATGGAACAATTCTTTCAGAAAACACTGGGAATGAATATAACATTGTCAAACGAAGTTATGATCTTAGGAGTTGCTAAGGATGGCGTGGTTGTTCCCCATTATGAGTTTTTGTATATAGCCATGGTATTAAGCAGACTATGTATAGCATCGCTATGGAAAGATCTTAGTCCACCGACTGTACATCAATGGGTTTCTAGGTTGCTGGCAATCTTTACCTTGGAACAGGGTCTATACGAAAAAAAGGGAAGGGTAAGAAGGGAGGTTGCGAGGCGAATATGGGCTCCAATAATAACATGGAAGCAAAAGCTGGGGGAGTTATAAGCATACAGCAAGATAATTAATAATTTGTTTTAGGTACCAAATTGAATTTGTAAGATCTATTATGGATGGAATTTGTTAAATGCAAGCACAAATCTACAAACTTTTTAAAAGAATTAAGTTAATAATGAATGTTATTTGATTTTCTTATCCCTGTGAAATACATAATGAAGATGTAATTGTAATCTTGATGATGATGAATAAAACATTTTTAAAAAAAAAAGTTTATTGATGTTTTGATAAAATATTGTTGTTAACCTTGTCCTAATTAAATGGCCGTTTACGCTAACATACAGCGTGGAGTGGTTATTGCGCGATGCGGCCCCCAGGGGAAGTAGGGTCGGCAGACTAGTCTTTCTCCAGAGTTTTTGCGCAAGACCCGAACGACAAGGCTGTAGGTAGAGCCAAGGGGTTGGGTTAGGGCTAGAGTATAAGGGGGGCAGGAGAGGAGATGCCCTCTTCTTTCTACCTTCAGAGCCATTAGGGAAGGGTCCAGTTTTAATTGGTCCACCCTCTCACCCTACATGTTACAGGAGTGGAAAACGGGTACTTACCCAGAATAGCATGCCAGTTTAGGATGGGTTGAAGAGTTGTGCTGGAAGTACTGTGGAGGGGTGGGAAGTCTATGACGGGCATACTCACCCCCCACCCCCGAGGGGGGTACTGGTGCATGATGGGGATGCGGGATGCAAGAGTGCGATGGCCGGAGATGCTGGAGGAGGTTGAAAGATAAGTGAGGAAGCGACTGGAATATGGGAGGAGGTCGCTGAGTGAAGAGGGAGAGAGTAACTGGAGTGTGGGAATGGATGATAGATGAAAGACATGACGTTTGGTATTGTTTATCAGTTTTTTTGATGTTTTGGTCCTAATAAAATGGCCTTTTACGCTAACATAAAGCGTGGAGTGGTTCTTGCGCAATAGGTGGTGTTGGTGTTTAGGGAGAGACTGATAGTTCAAACTGAAGAATCGAAATAGTCTGACTGGATCCTCCAGAAGACTCAGAGATCTGATCAACCATAGTGGGGGAAATCTCAAAGTCGTTGGCTGCAGATGAGTACTAGGTTTTACTATCATTGCTGTTTTCATAGATCGAACATGCATAATTACAGATGTCACAGGCTAAAGAACTCACCCCATGCGCATTAATCTGACAATCCGTGGGGTGGACAAGCTGTAAAGCCTTTACTTGGTCCTCATTGTAAGATAACCTCTCCAGTAGACAGGGACCAGGGTTTGTGGGCCCTGGGTGCATATGGGCAAAGGTGGGCTTTCCATCGGCGCACCGGCGGTGCACCCACTGCACATGTCTGCTCCCCGGACATCTTAAATAGAGATGTATCACTTGGGGCTACACCATAAACAGCAGAGAAATTGCAGCACAACAAAAATAGCAGTCAGGCGGGGAAACAGCACTTAAACATGTGCTTTTCCTGCAGCCCAATAAAGAGTAACACACAAGACCCAAGTCCCTCCGAAACACTCTTTGTTACCACAGAAGGCAAGGATTTTGAAACCAAACAAGCCAAATTCATTAATTCTTTATTTCGGTTAAAATAACCATAAAAGAGTACAATGCAATTAAAAACATCAACATATACATCATGTGCTAATAATCAGAGTAAAAGCTATTTGAGACATGCATAGGTGCTTGAGCTATTTAGATGTATAAAAAGGGATTAGCCAAAAGGATCAAGTTTATAGAGGATTTAAAATTCTAAAGCAATCAAAGTAGTTCATAGTTAAAAATGAATTAATATAGTAAATATTTTCTGTTATAAAATGTTAAAAAAGTCAAGGAGCATTTTACAGGGGATAATTTGGACTAGAATAAGTGGGGGCTACTGTAATACCAGTGCAATTTATTTTGTTATGCTATGAGTTAGTACAGAACTAAGGATACTATTACATTTTTAGACCTTTTTTCTTCCTAACTATTGCTACTGCATGAAGGAACCGACTCAGACTGAATACTATGGTCTGTGAAGTGTCCCCTTTGAATACTCTTTCCCCCTCTTTAATTTTCCGAAAGCCTAGAAGGAGGCAGATAGGCTTAATCCACTTCCTCCTTGCTTGCAGATATGCAGAGCATATAAATATGACATGGGCCTCATCTTCTTTAACGCCCATATCACAAAGTTCACAATGATCAGTATCACTTTTATTCATAGGATCTGTCTTGCACACCCACTTAGAAGTTCTAGATTTTAGTTGTAAAATGCCATAACGGTACTTTAAATACAGTGATTTTGCCATTGAGGGTAACATTTCATCCATAAAACATTCAAATTTACATTCGCTTTTAACATCAAGGAATTTAAGTGTCAATTTCCTGATTTTGGAGTTTTGAAGTGGATGACTATGAATGTGTTCCCAATATTGTGCCTTCAATAGCTTTTTTGAACCATGAGTTAGGGAATCGGGATCTGTCCAAAAGCTATATAAGCCTAGTTTAAAAAACCATTTTTCAATGTGCAGTAGCCAGCTTACTCTAACAATATTTTTTATCTGTAAGATTTCCTTTAATGCTGCTCTATAGTCCACTAGTTCATCAGTGGACCAAAGACGAACCCAAAAGAGCAGCAGACGTAAGGAGGCATGATCGTCGGAACATCGTACATTTAGGTCCCAAAATAGGGGAATTAAAGGAGTACAACCTGGGACAGCTAAACGTTGTCTAAAGAAGCTGTTGTCCTGTAGTGAAAAAGAGTCTTCGGCTACATGGCCCCACAGTTCTGCCCCATATAGGGTGGCAGATTGAGCTTTATACTTAAATAGCTCAATAGCTGGGGATACTGCCTTAAGGAAGCTGTTTTTATGCTTCCTTATTATAGGAGCTTGGCTTTGTATTAACATTAGCCTAGACTTTTCTATCTGCGATATCCAATTCATTTTAGAGTCGAGGCTAATGCCCAAGTATTTAAAATTTTGGACCTGTTCAATATTCTCCTTATGTACACTAAAAACTTTTTTAAAACCTTTGTGTGGACTGATGGACATAATCTTTTGAAGAATTAATTTCAAGATTTTTGTCCAAACAGTACGAATGAAATTTATTTAATAAATTCTGTAATCCTTTAGGGGTCTGGGAAATTAAAATCGTATTGTCCACGAATAGTAATGCCGGAATGGCTTGACCACTCAACTTGGGAGAGTCATGCTCGCAGCCCAAGAGGGTGTCAGGGATTTTATTGACATAAAGAGAGAAGAGGGTTGGCGCCATAACGTAGCCTTGCCTTACCCCTCTCTTTATGTCAATTTTTTCCGTCAGTTCCCCGTTGGGTCCCCACCTTACTCTTGCATAATTCCCCTCATGCAGCCTCATTAATTGGTGTAGTATGTCACCGGGGGCTCCCATATCTCTTAGTGATTTCCATAGTTTGCCTCTCTGGACCAAATCAAAGGCGGCCGTGAGATCCACAAAGGCTATATATAGATGAGAGTTCCTTATATTAATATATTTCCATACTAAACATACAAATCTAAAAACTTGATCCACTGTGCTAATTTTAGATCTTAATCCTGCCTGATATTTTGTTAAAATAGAATTATCTTCAATCCAAATGTTAAGCTTGTATAAAAGTTGACGTGCAAAAATCTTTTGAAGTACATCTAAAAGACTAATTGGTCTATAGTGGGCTGGATTAAGTCTGTCTCCCTTCTTGAAGATGGTTACGATTTCGGCACTCCGCCACGTCTCCGGTATTGGGGCCCCTCTTAGGATGTCATTACTAAGTAGATTAATGTACGGGGCCCAAAGGAGGTTTTCGTGTTTCCAAAGATCGCCAGGTATTCTGTCTGGGCCCGGAGCTTTGCCCTGTTTGACTGCATTGATGGCTAGTATAGTATCAGACAAACTAAATGTTAAGAGCGTAATACACGGGTTGAGTTGTAAATTCCCTAATATACACTCATCTTCATCTTCCCCACCGCACGAGTACAGGGATGAGAAGTGCTTGACCCAAACACTTTCTTCAAGGAATCTATCCCTTGATGGACTACTTTCTTTGGAGCCACTCGCAATCAGCTTCCAGAAGAAGAATTGGTCTTTTGTTTTACATGCTAAAAGCAGGTCCGACCAGACTACCATCCCATTCTCTTTTTGCAAGATCAAGTATCTTTTTATACTGCATCCTTTTCTCTCTAATAGTATTAATCAGATTATCTTTTACAGCTTGTATTAATTCGGTTTTAGCACGGCGACAGGCTTTATTATACCAGCGGCCTTCCTTCAGATTAGGTTTTTTCTGGCCAGAGTGTGCTTGTTTAGTCCCTTTTAAAAAAAATCTCTCAAGCTGTGACATCAAGTTCTCATGTAACTCGACTAGAGAAATGCCCTCTCCATTGTTATCGACTATGGGGACATTAGAGTTACATAGGAATCATAGATTTTCTTAGTAATACTTTTATTACCCATTACCCCAGGCCATTTTAGGGACCTGCGGTTATTGGATTCTAAGGGGTCCTCAGATCAGAGTCCTTGCAGGGATTTAACTCCCTTAGGGGGGCAAATAGCGTCCCACAGATTGACAAAGTTAAGCGGAGGTGGTCACTTTCTATACGATTGTCCACCTTTAGATCTTGAAGCATTGACCATAAGCACATAGAGACCAGTATATAGTCTAAGTGGCTGGCACAACGACCTCTTTTAAAGGTAGGATTACTTGGACAATCTGACAAGAGTCGCCCATTACAGGCGCGCAAACTGTGTTCCATTGTTAGTTTTAGCAGTTGCAAAGCCCCTTTTGAGCAAGCAACAGTACTATTTGTGTCAATATGGGGGATATTATTAGCACTATCTTCCTCCCCATAGATATCTTCTAGCCCCACAACTGGTTCAAACTTCCTATTGAAGTCTCCTCCGATGATCAGCTTAGTTTTGTGGTCCAGGCCGGAGATAAAATTAGCTAGCTGAACTACTGTTTCCGAATCCTTTTTAAGGGATTGTGGTCTGTTATAAATATTAAAAATACAGACCGGCCAGCCTTTTCCATCCCGAAATTTTATCGCCAGAATATCCAGACTGGTACAGTCTATTTGTTTAACATCAATACCTAATGTTATTCTTGCCCAGATTATCAGGCCACCAGACGGTCTTCCTTTGTTCAGATTACTAGCTGGAATGTAAAATGATCTATACCCTACTTTAA
Source organism: Lissotriton vulgaris (assembly GCF_964263255.1). Taxonomy (NCBI): domain Eukaryota; kingdom Metazoa; phylum Chordata; class Amphibia; order Caudata; family Salamandridae; genus Lissotriton; species Lissotriton vulgaris. Next base: position 1,159,250,007 of record NC_141685.1, read on the forward strand.
AGAACGTTTTCTATGCCCCAGGTTTCCTGGAATAGAATAAAGTCCCCCTATTGATATACTCATGCCAAGCTGGATCAGGAATATTTTTCCCTATGCCGGTAATGTTCCAGGATATTATTAGCATCTTAGATTTATCCTCGTCCTTAGTAAGTGTGGCTGTTGATTTGTTAATCCCACTTATATTCTCTTTAATTTTGGGGGTTAACAAATTTAAGTTTAGGTTTCCACCCTTATTCATTAAAATGGGATCTATAGACTGAATAGCTACTTCTCTTGAGTTACACCTGTGGTTATTTACATAGGTGTAATCTGTTGTTAATGTAGATTCACCTATTTCATGTGTATCTCCCAGTCAATAAAGTTCATCTAGCCCATAAAGTGGTGCAAATCGGTTATTTATAGCCACCCAGGGGTAGGATGCAAAACCATCTGACATCACCCTATGGGTTGAGATGTGCTAGTTTCCATACTGTCGCATTGCCCTTGGACTATAGAAATAAGTGAGATCTTTCGTGCAAATTGGGCCCTTATTCATATACTGATATTCTTCGCAAATTAGTCTCACTACTTTGCTATCTCTGAAGTTAACAATGATTGCGTCCCCTTGAATGTCTTTTGGTTTTCTGCCTATCCAGTTGACTCTTCTAACGAACATTACCTCTCCATTCAAATGTCTAGGGATTCGCCTATTATTATTCAACCAGAATGTCACCTTATTCTTCAAGTCTTGGTAAGATTCTGGTTTCCCATTTTTTAGTTCAGGGACACCCGTGAGTACAATAACATATGGTAATGACTCAGGTGGTAGGTCAACCGTGGCCAGGGGAGCTCTCATATTGCTAACATCTTTCTCTTTATTGTTTACTACATCTTTTGGGCACGCAACAATTTTAGGTGCATCCTTTACTGTACAGGGTGTGGTGTGCTGAGTAATCTTTTCGGAAGACTTTTTAGTCAAATTAAAATAGAGTAGTTAAAAAAATATTAACCAGCATACGTAGGAGTGCAGGGAAAAACAATTTTATTAAGAGGCTCTGGCAGACGTAATAATTAGGCAGAGCGAGCAATAAAATTCATGTGTTTTATAAGCATACAGAATGTAAACATCTCTTGCAACCTACAGCCAATCCACAGTTCCTCTGCTTGGCCATAAACTTTACCTCTCCCCACTTACTATAAAGGTCCATCAGGATAGACTGCCGCTAGCAACTGCAATGTGCCACCCTAATCACATTTCCGATTTTCTGTTTAGTTGATAGTAAATATTTAAAATGAAATGTGTGTTTGCCATCTTCCGACTTCATTCATGTAACAAACAAGGCCTGCCCATTACAGTGCAGAGGGGTGTTATGTGTGCCCGGCTGTGTGCAATTTTCCTACTGTACTTGGATGATTTTGGGATTAGACCCGTATTTCACGAAACACACTTGCAAGCGAATGGAATACGGGAGGAGGTCGCTTAGTGAAGCGGGAGAGAGTAACTGGAGTGTGGGAATGGATGATGGATTAAAGACATGACGTTTGGTATTTTTTATAAGTTTATTGATGTTTTGGTTAAATATTGTTGTCAACCTTGTCCTAATAAAATGGCCTTTCACACTAACATACAGCGTGGAGTGGTTCTTGCACGATAGGTGGTGTTGGTGTTTAGGGAGAGACTGATAGTTCAAACTGAAGAATCGAAATGGTCTGACTAGATCCTCCAGAAGACTCAGAGATCTGGTGAACCATAGTGGGGGGAAATCTCAAAGCCGTTGGCTGCAGAGGAGTGCTCGGCATTACTATTGTTGCTGTTTTCATAGATCGAACATGAATAATTACAGTTGTCACAGGCTAAAGGACTCACCCCAGGCGCATTAATCTGACAATCCGTGGTGTGGACAAGCTGTAAAGCCTTTACTTGGTCCTCATTGTAAGATAACCTCTCCAGTAGACAGGGACCAGGGTTTGTGGACCCTGGGTGCATACAGGCACAAACGGGCTTTCCATCGACGCACCAGCGGTGCACCCACTGCACATGTCAGCTCCCCGGCCATCTTAAATAGAGATGTATCACTTGGGGCTACACCATAAACAGCAGAGAAATTGCAGCACAACAAAAATAGCAGTCAGGCGGGGAAACAGCACTTAAACATGTGCTTTTCCTGCAGCTCAATAAAGAGTAACACACAAGACCCAAGTTCCTCCGAAACACCCTTTCGTTCCACAGAAGGCAAGGATTTTAAAACAAAACAAGCCAAATTAAAACAGAGTAATTAAAAAAAATATTAACCAACAAAAGTAGGAGCGCAGGGAAAAACTATTTTATTAAGAGGCTCTGGCAGCCGTAATAATTAGGCTTTACCTCTCCCCACTTACTAGAAAGGTCCATCAGGATAGACTGCCGCTAGCAACTGCAATGTTCCACCCTAATCACATTTCCGATTCTCTGTTTAGTTGATAGTTAATATTTAAAATGAAATGTGTATTTGCCATCTTCAGACTTCATTCATGTACCACAAACACACTTCAACAGGTGCATGCCACACCAGTTAAGTACGGTGTTGGTGGTGCCTCAGGAGGTTAATCTCGGCCACAAGACCTAGCACACCTCCAAATTAATTTGAATTATGACTTTTAATGCCCAGCATGAACCGCTTTAAAATTTTCTCTAATACGATTTACATCTTGAAAATCAAAGTACAATTACAATAAAAAAAGGTTAGCTTTCAATTCCAGCTGCCAGCGGTTACCATTGTCTGGAGGGACCAGTTTAGCATAGGGCTGGCTGTCCACCGGCAATCAGTAATTATCATTATCATTACTTTTACTTTATTTGGTTGTTTACTTAAAACCATCAAAGTATACAAATAAATCCATGATTTTACGATTAAAACAATTAAAACAAGATACAATTCTTGAGTTACATATAAAATCTACAGTAACAATAACAGGAATAAAATGTTAAGAACGTTAAGACAAGCAGTCATCCAGTTGACTCCCATACAATTATGGGGCACACCACTTGGGTCTCTGGAGTAAAATCTTGTAAGTAAGTGAGTAAGTAAATCTTTCTTTATTCGATTTTCAAGTTAGATAAAAAACCATAAAAGAATTTCAACAGGTATATCATAGTGTACACATTCAACAGATTATTATTTTACAGGATAAAAAAGGATAATCCTTCCCCTAATCGTTTGCGATATCTCTCATTTTCTAACATATACAAGTGGATTTTAGTCAAAGATTTACCCTATGTTTAAAAATACATTTTAAAAAAGTCACTATATATTTACAAACTACTTCAGTTTCTATAAATTGTAAGCGCAACATGGCGGGACGACATCTTTTTACACCCATTTTTCTTAGGAGAGGGATTAGCCAACGTTTACGGTGTACAGAATAGAATTTGCAAAACAGAACAGTATGGATGGTGGATTGTTCTGATGTGTTGTCACATGGGCACACTGTTAGACACTCTTCCCAACTGTTTTTTATCGGAAAAGCCACCAATCTATGAAAAATGTTCATTCTGAACCTTGTCAGTAGGAAGCGCTCAAATTGTGACTGGACATATGTCAGGTACGGCTCAATCTCTAGGGTGGTCATAACGACCAAGGAGTGTTGGACTGAAGATTTTCTTGCCACCGTGCAAAGTCGCATCTCTTCCACATGGCCCAAGGCCCTTTTTTTAGTTCTTTCTAGTTATTTCACCAATTCGTTCAGGTGTGAAATAGTAATTACTAAGCCCTATGTCAGTGAGAAAATTCTTTATGTACATAAGCCACTCGATCTTTCCCACATGGTCCAGTGACATGCAGTCTGTTACTATCTGCTTAGTTAGGGTGTTTTTCATTGCGACCCAAATACGTCGCCAGAGCAAGAGCGGCTGTATTTTAGCCAGATCCGTTATGTATGGGACACCTAGCTCCATATGGCAGGTATAGATGGATTCACATTTGGGGGTTGCCAGCAAGAATCTTAGGAAGGTGTTCTGTGCCACCTGTAGGGATTTAGTATTTTTATGTCCCCAAAGGCCTGCCTCATAAAGTGCGGTGGATTGACATTTTTCTTTGTAAATATGGAGCAGTTCTACTGACAGTCTCTTTCCTAGTTTTTGTGAGAAGTTTTTGAGAGCAGCAGTTGCTCTCAGCAGCTGATGCTTTCGTGCTTCTATAGCTGGTTTCCAGTTTAGCCTTTCGTCCATCATAATTCCAAGATATGGGTATTGGGCAGTTGTTTTGATCCTTTCATTATCAAGGAATATACCTTTCCCCCTTTTTTCTTACTCCCCGCCACCATAACGTAGGTCTTTTTTACGTTTATGCGCAGATCCAGACTGCCCATAAACCTTGCGTACCTGTCTAGTGCCTTCTGTAATTCACGCGGAGTGCGTGCGAGAATCACGGCGTCGTCCGCATATAATAAAGCGGGAATCTGCCGGTGTTTTACTCGAGGAAGGTCCTGGCCCCCCCTCAACATCTCGATCTCAAGCCCATTTGTATAGAGGGAGAAAAGAAAGGGAGCCAGGACACAACCCTGTCTGTCTCCACGCTCCACCGGGAATGAATCAGTTAGTTCGCCGTTCACTCCAAAACGTACTCTAGCAGAGACGTTTGAGTAAAGCTCTCTTAAAAAGGTTACAAGAGCCTGGTCTATCCCCATCTCAGTAAGGATAGGCCATAGTTTTGAATGGGAAACACAATCAAACGCCGCTGACAGGTCGACGTAGACCATATACAGCCTGCCCTGCTTTGCTGAGACATATTTCCCTATCATTAATGACAGATTAAGGGCTTGTTCCGTTGTTCCGAAGCCCTCCCTAAAGCCGAATTGGATGTCAGAAAGAAGCTCCCTGTCCTCAACCCACTCCTGTAAACGCTGAAGAACCACTCTGCCCAGTACTTTCCCCAGCGAGTCCAGGAGTGAGATTGGACGGTAGCAGGTGACGTCGTGTCTTTCGCCCTTCTTAAAGATAGGAACCATAATGGATTGGGTCCAGGATTTGGATAGGCCACACATCATAGCAGAATCGAATACCCTTTTTATTATTGGGGCCCACAAATCTGATTTATAGTTAAAAAAATCCATTGGTACCCCATCTGGGCCTGGGGCTTTGGCGCTTTTACTAGCCGTTAGTGCATCAGTAACTTCAATTAGTGAAAACTCTAATGGGATTGGAAAGGAATTAGGTTGTTGTATGTTACCATTGCTACTTGTCCCCCCAGGAAGCTGTAATTCTGGGGATTTACCAAAAATTTTTGAAAAATGTTTTACCCATGCAGGTCCCTCTATAGCCACTTCTATTGACGGTTGGTTCCTTTTGTCTGCTAGGAACCGGGCACTTATCCCTTTCCAGAAAGTCATGCTGTTTTTATTCAGAGAACTTTCATGTAGTTGGTTCCATAGATCTTGTTTCAGTTCTAATTTTCTTTCCTTACAGGCTAATCTATAGGACCTTCTCCGCAATTTTATTTCTTCCTGATTCCTGGGTTTATTTGAGAGTGCTCTTTTTAGTCTTTTATGGGCCACAGTACACTTGTGGTTAAACCATCCTTTTTTTATATCCCTGTTCCCTTTCTTATTTACAGTTAGACTTTTTTTTTACACTTTCCAAAATTAAATCGAAGTTTTGAAGTACCTCCTCTTCCCCTATGTTTATATCTAAGCAATTTAGTATAGTATAGTATAAGATGCAGATACCACCTTGGCTGTTATTTCTACTGGGTCTATCTTTTCCCAGCCCAGGGTATAACCATTCATTTTAGAAAGGTGTAAGTTATTTTGGGCGAGAGCTGCCATTATAAGCTGGGGTGAAAGTTGGCCCTGTTCTAAAGATAAATTCACACCCAAAGCAGCATGATCGCTTAGGGGATTTACTAATACTCTAAATCCACTGAGTTTGGTTACAGATGTAGCAGTGGCTAGGATGTAATCTATAGTCGACTCACATCCTGTCCCTAAATAAGTTGGATCCAAACATCCCTGTGAGTTTTGTACCTCGTTAATTATCACTGAACCTAGATCAGATAAGGTTTCATTTAAATAGTTTCCTACCATGGAATGGTTGAAGTGGACTATTTGCTCGTCTTGATTTTCCGCTAGACCACAGATATTGGTATTAATTTTTGGACAAGGGTGCTGATTAAAATCTCCCCCCCAGATAATACTTGGTATGCCCGTAGATTTCATTTGGTTTAACATTCACCAAGTTTTTGGCGGAGCTCACCAATTATATTTACCGCCTCACTACCAGCTAAATTATCATAAAAATGTACCAGAAGAAACTTCTCTTTCTTTCTAAAAGAGAGATTTAGTAATTGATAATTTGGTTTGATTTGGAGGACCGTTATTTTTAACTCTGATATAGTGTTTGCTATATATATGGTCAGGCCACCCTTTGCTCTCCCATGAGTGGCTGCTATCGCTGGGGAGAAGTACGTTTTATAGCCCATCAGATGTTGTTCCGTGATGGCCCAGGTCTCCTGTAAGCAGATAACCCGGTATTCTTTAAAGAAATTTAGGGCACTATCGTCCTCAATCTTTGCGCGAAGACCCGCTATGTTCCAAAACAGAAGTGATACCATTCCACGTTTCTGTATATGCGGTGCCTCACTTGGGGAAGCCTCCTCTAGAGGAGAGCTATCTGCTGTTGACTGCATCTTCTCCATTAGGGAGCCTATTGCAGTATCTGGGGTATTTTCTAGGGCATGGGTTTCTCCCGGGGATATCAGATTAGAAACTGCATTGAGGTGATCATATGGTATCATTTCCTCGTTTTGCTCCTCCATCATTATGTCAGAACTTTTTTTATTGCTAGTTTCTGGGGAAATATGTTTTTAATAGCAGTCCCTCGCCACCACTTGTGTTCGTAACAAGTCAATCCACTTCATCTAGCCCATAGAGCATTGAGAAGTGATTAAAAGTGGGAAGGTTAAAGCCCTGTTGTGCTGGGAAGCTATTATTATTACACCCCCTGTACGAGGGTGGCCAACTTGGGTGGTTATAAGGGTTTTGGAAATGGGGTTGGTGGCCAACTTCTTTCCATTGAAAGGGATTCCTTCTTACAGGGTTAGCTTTTTGATAAGATGGTGGGTCTCTTGGATAACAATAACTAACATAATGGGTGGAGATGGAGTCCCCCCCTCTTTCCTCATACCAATCTCCAATGCATCTAACTGTTCTGTGGTCCTTAAAGTTTATTATTACTACGTCCCCTTTCTTATCCTTTGGACGTGAACCTACCCAGTTTGCACGTCTCACGGTTAGAATTTCTCCGTCTACATGGGCGGGGAGTGGTCTATTTTGTTCTAACCAGTGAATTATTTTATTTTTTAGGGCAAAATGGTTTTCCCTAACCCCTTCTGCTAATTCTGGTACTCCTGTCATGATGATAGTAAAGGGGGCAGATTCAGGCGGTAGATCTACTTTTCTAAACATGTGTCTCTGGGATCGCTGTGGGGGCTGTTCCCTGTTCTCGTTCTCTGTTCTATTTTTATTTGATTTGGTGTTATTCTCAATTTCCCTTTTCTCATCGGCACTTACGGGCTCCTTTTGTTTCAGGGGGCCTTTTGCGGATTGAGTTAATAGTTCTTTGTTGGGCAGAGTTTTTGTGGGCTTACCCACCGCTTTCTTTTTCCCCATTACAGACCCAGTATTCACGTTAGAGGTACTAGAGGAGGGTTGTTCTTTAGTCGGGGTACGAGTCTCAGCGAGACCTCCAGTACTCGTTGTGACCTGGGTTTTTACTAATTCTGCCAAGACAGCTTTGTTTCCTTCTAGTTGGTCGCCTAGTTTATCCAGTTTAGCGCTGATCAGTCTCGTTCTCTCAAATAAGGGGAGTAGTAGAGACCTAACCATAATCTCTAACTTGGATAGAAGGTCACCCTCTAAGTTTGAACCATGTGGCTGCGGCTGGGGGTTAGTAGAGAGAACTGAGTTACCATTCTCTATTGGCTGCGAATTTACTTGGATGGCAGGAGTTGGTTTGTTTATACGCTTTACCTGCCGTTATTTTTGGGATGAGCCCCTTCTTTTCCTTTTTTTCCCTTTTGTATTCATTTCCCCACTCTGAGTTATCGTTGGAGTGGAGGCGATGGATAGATTTGGGGAACTTGATAAGCCCGTAGTGTCTGTCCCCAACGTAGAGTTATGAGGGGAAACATTTCCACTAAGGCAAATCAATTCATCATCCTCCTCTCTTAAGGCCGACTGCGAGGGGTCACCTCCTGCTAAGATTTCCGTACCCGGGGATGGTGCTTGGGCTATTTGACCTAAAGAGGAGCGCTTTCCCGTTAATAGATCAATGGATAGGCGCTTCTCAGTATCAGCAATTTCTTTCTCCAGGACAGTAGTAATACGCTTAAAGAAATGGTCAATCGTGCCAGTAACTGTCCCTTTAGAAGTCTTAACCGTGATATTTTTACTCATCCCCGTTGGAGAGGCCATAGTTGTTAATTTAGAGAATTAATTATGGTACGTTGGGTTGAGAAACAAATAATTCACAGCGAGGTAGGCGCAATGCTGTCTTTAGGTAGCAGTGTCAAAAAGGTACCTTACAGCAGGGGGCTTAAATCTTACCAATAGAAGCAAGAGTACCAATGTTCAGGGGGTGGCCCGTCCCGTCCTTGTTCGTCCTTTGACGGCCGCAGACGGCCCCGCCCTTGTCCCGGGCTTCTCCCGGGACGCTCCCGCGCCGCGGGAAAGGTTAACTGCTAATATAGGGCAATTAGTTAGTGGGGCGGAGCGAGCAGGGAGAGCGGGCCAGGTGAGACAGGCTCGGGTTTACCAGGACTCCTGGGACATGGAGTCCCGGTCCCGACGCTCGCAACCCTGCAGACAAGCACGCCCCACGGCAGTTCCCAGCGATGTTTTGTGTCCCAAATTCACAGGTCCAGGAAGGGTTGAGAGAGCGAAGCGGGACCCGCGCAGCGGGTTCGGCGAGGTGTAGCAATGAGGCTGATTGTACAAATATCAGCAGGAACCTGAAATCCCAACAGGTTAGCAATGGCGTCCCAAGTCCGTTCTGCAAGCAGAGTCTTTAGGTTTGTTGGTGGGGCGGGGCGAGCAGGGAGAGCGGGCCAGGTGAGACAGGCTCGGGATTACCAGGACTCCTGGGACATGGAGTCCCGGTCCCGACGCTCGCAGCCCTGCAGACAAGCACGCAACCAGGGCAGTTCCCAGCGATGTTTTGTGTCCCAAATTCACAGGTCCAGGAAGGGTTGAGAGAGCGAAGCGGGACCCGCGCAGCTGATTGCACAAATATCAGCAGGAACCTGAAATCCCAACAGGTTAGCAATGGCGTCCCAATTCCGTTCTGCAGGCAGAGTCTTTAAGTTTGTTGGTGGGGCGAGTAGGGAGAGCGGGCCAGGTGAGACAGGCTCGGGTTTACCAGGACTCCTGGGACATGGAGTCCCGGTACTGACGCTCGCAGCCCTGCAGACAAGCACGCACCCACGGCAGTTACCAGTGATGTTTTGTGTCCCAAATTCACAGGTCCAGGAAGGGTTCCGCGAGGTGTAGCAACGAGGCTGATTACACAAATATCAGCAGGAACCTGAAATCCCAACAGGTTAGCAATGGCGTCCCAAGTCCGTTCTGCAGGCAGAGTCTTTAAGTTTGTTGGTGGGGCGGGGCGAGCAGGGAGAGCTGGCCAGGTGAGACAGGCTCGGGTTTACCAGGACTCCTGGTTCATGGAGTCCCGGTCCTGACGCTCACAGCCCTGCAGACAAGCACGCACCCACGGCAGTTCCCAGCGATGTTTTGTGTCCCAAATTCACAGGTCCAGGAAGGGTTGAGAGAGCGAAGCGGGACCCGCGCAGCGGGTTCCGCGAGGTGTAGCAACGAGGCTGATTGCACAAATATCAGCAGGAACCTGAAATCCCAACAGGTTAGCAATGGCGTCTTATACAATACCCAGTTCATTTGCTCTGACAACCAACATTTCATAATCGCAAAAACTAATTCTGATAGTAGCAGTCAGCAGAGTCTAGGATGAAAACATTTATTGATTGATCCAAAAGGAGACCAAAAAAACGACTGACTGCAAAAACTATTGGTCCTGTAGTATCTATTTTCAGGATTATGTATGCAGCCTGTTGTTGCCTGACTCCAATGTGTAAAAAGATCGGTCATATCCACCTCCTGCAGATCGTTTGGTATTTAGTGCAGAAAAAGAGTATATGCTCTTCTGTCATTTGAAGTCTAGCACAGGCAGGGCATAGTTCTAATAATAGTCCAACAGCCTGATTGCTAGGGAACCTTAATAAGAGGTTGCCATACCTGAATCTAACATATAGACTTTTGGCAAGAGGTGGTGCAATTTGGTCCCAAAAAGGTTCAAAACTAGGGCATGAATTGGCACTTAAAAATTGTGGTGTTAATTGGCCAATTGCTGGTCTGGTGACACAGCGCTCTCCCACAGCCACCCAACGCCTAGACATGAGCCTAGATAGATCTCCTCTAGTTGCCCTCTCTGGGTGTTCCCATGTTTCTGCCATACCAAGTGATTTATAGCAGCTTGCAACATGTTTAAACCTGGGTAGACTTTTGGCACCACTGATCATCAGAACTACCCTCAGGGAATTACAGTAATCAGAAAGCTGTGATGTTGTCCACAGACAGAGCCAATATGTTAAGGGTTTCAATGAAGCCATGTCACCAATTGTTTTTTGTACCTAGGTGAAAAAAACAATGGGATCAGAGGGGTAGTGATAGGTACTGAAATAAGGGATCTAGTTAACATGTTTTCAGATATTGTCAATTTGTTTGTGTTAATGTACCCCCATATCTCTGCTCCATACAAAGCTCCACTCTGGGATTTTGCTCGATACACTTCTAGTGCTGGAGTCAGCGATCGGCTGTAAGACTGCCTGTGGTATCTCTATATTGATTTTAACCTAAGGGTAAGATAGCTCTTTTCCATTTGTTGTTTCCAGCCAAGTGTGTCGCTTAGTCTTATCCCTAGGTAGTCAAACTTTTTCACCCGCTCCAAGGTTCAAATGCAATCCTGACTTCTCGTAATTTACCCTTAGCTTTCCCGAACACCATAAATTTGGTTTTGGCTACATTAAGTTCCAAACTCCTGTTCCTACAGAAGTCGAAAAACTTATCCACTAACATTTGTAGGCCCATTGGGGTGGTGGAAATAAGTAAAGAATGATCTGCAAAGAGCTGAATTTGGACCTTCGTGCCATTCATGATGGGAGAGTCATTCCTACAGTTCAATAGACTATTATTATATTAAGTCGTTAATAGACAGGGAAAATAGCGTGGGAGTGACCACGCCCCCCTGGCGCACCCCAAGCTGTATGGGTATTTTGTCAGTTAATTCACAATTGGGTCCCCACCTAACCTGGGCATAGTTGTCACCGTGAAGTCTAGCTATCAGAGTCACCAGATCTATTGGGGTCCCCAGGTCAAGCATTATTTTTCACAGCATTTTGCTTGGTACCAAGTCGAACGCTGCTCTTAGGTCGACAAATGCTACTTAAAGTTTTTGTTTTTTCAGTTGCACATATTTCCATGTTAACAATATGCATCTAAAAGCCTGATCAAATGTGCTGATTTTGGAGCTGAAGCCTGCTTGTTTTGGGGACAATATCGCCTTCTCTTCCATCCAGCTGTGGAGTTTGTCCTGAATTTTCCGTGCAAAGATCTTTTGCTGGTTGTCAATCAAGCTGATGGGTCTATAATTGGAGGGGATGAAAAGTCTCCCTTGTTGTGTATAGTCATTATCTCGGCTCCCCTACAAGTTGGTGTAATAACCCCACCAGCCGATATGCAGTTTGTAAATGTAATGTAAATGTAAATGTCAAGGTATTTGTAGAGCGCACTGTCACCAAGCGGTTTCCTGGCGCTATTACTCATACCGCTGTGGAACCCCTCCTGGCTTTCCCTGTGAAGTGTCCACTCCTGGGCACCCCCAGGGTGAAGCCAGGCATCCACAGCGCTGTTGGGGCCGGTGTGGAGGTTAAGCAAGCTATTGCCCAGAGTTGCAGCGTGGGACCCATGATTAGAATAGGCACCGAGGCGAGAAATCAGGTCCGAGGAATTATGAGCCCAAAACCCGCCGAGGCGGGAATTGAACCCTGGTCCCGGACCAGAACTCTGCATCAGGGTCTGCCGCTCTAACCAATGAGCCACACTCCTCCTTTGTCAAGAGGTTTATATACGGAGCCCATATCATGGGTTCCGATTTATATAAGTATCCCGGTATCTGATCAGGGCCAGGGGCTTTCCTGCCTTGAGTCTGTTTATTGCTGACAAGGTATCATCCAAGCTAAAAACTAGCGTTGTGCCAGTCATAAGCAGAACAGGAGGGATGTTAGAGATGTTTTGTTCAGTTCTTCTGTTTTGTATACAGTCAGCGTCCGCATTCCTGGAGTATAATGTAGAGAAATTCTCAACCAAGACCTCCGGCTGAATGTGATAGCTAAGGGTATTTGTGTTTTCCAAGTTACCCGTTGCAGAAATATGCCAGAACAAGCGGGTGTCTTTGCATCTGGCGGCTAATACCAGGTCCTGCCAATTCATATCTGCGAAATCACATTTTGCTTTTTCAAGTGCAGTTTTATATCTATTGCGTGCCAGGGCTACCCCAGACTCTCTATGCTCCTTAACCGCTCAGCTTCTTTTGCTGATTTGCATTCACAATTAAACCATTTGTTGTTCGTTTTTCCAGCAGGCCTACAACCAGAACTATTTTTAGTGATTATGGTTTGCAGTGCTCCATAAAACTCATTATGCACTTATAGTTTGGAGGTTGGGCCTGATGATATACACAATCCAGGCTGCTACTCAAGCCAGATAAAAAGTGTGTAAATAATTCATAGATCCTAGCATATAGGTGCAGGTCTGCAAATATTTTGGGCCAGGTGACTCTTCTACAGTTATTGGTTACGAGAGGTTCATCCGCCCTGGAAAGATAGCTAGATAGTTGCCTATCCAATGCAGAACCCATCATTGTTTACAACAAGGGATTGTGATAGCTGTCAAGCCTCTGGCAATTAACATGTCCCTGACAAGTGACCAAATTCTAACGTCAACTAGAATATAATCAATGATGCTTGTGCTGGCCCCGCATTTGAAAGTGGTCTGCCTATTTATGTCTGACGCAGTCCTCCCATTACATGCCCTCAAACTCCTTCCTGTGACCAATGATGCAATCTGCAGGGACACAGAGGTTGGTTCAGCACAGTTTTTGGCCGTTACTTGATTGGGTATGCCCCAAATCTCATTCTCCTCCTCCAGTAAAATACTTAATAATGGGGAGGGTTCAAAAGTGGCATTGAAGTCCCCTGCAACTATGATCTTGGAATTACTTTGGTATGCTCCCATCAGATCATCTAACAATGATAATACGGGGGACTCGCTACTGTAGGGTTTGGACCTAGCATGGATATTAAACAAAGTTAGGTTTAGCCCTGTTGGAAAGGTAAGCTGGATCCCCTGTATATCTTGTGATTTTATTGTCAAGTGTTTATATTTGCAGGCTAGGGTATTCCTCGCAAAGATTATCTGTCCCTCACTGGCTCTACCCATTTTTTTGGGATGCTATGGCTTCCACGCCATAGGTTGTGTAGCCGTTTCTGTGTACTCTATCCACTGCCCAAGTCTCCTGAAAATACAAATGTCATTTTTACCTATAAAGGAATGCCATTCTGGGTCTTTTAATTTTAAATGTATCCCCGCCAGGTTCTAGGAAATTATGTTTAAGCTGTTGTTTGCCTCATTACTAGGTATGGATAGGCATCTGCAGATCTCTGTGTCAATAGGCAATGTATTGTTGGTGGTGGGTTCAGTCTTTCTGGTACAAATGGTAATTGGCAAAAGGCGCCCAGCCTTAGCTGCACCAGAAATGCTAGTGGGTAATGCATAATTTTTCACTTCGAGATACAGATTCATGGTGGGTGGCCCAACAGCATGACTGACTTCTGGAGATTTTACATTTAAAGGTACATGAAAGGGAAGAGAAAAGTTATTAATGTTGCTAAGTCAATCCACACCACGCAATGGGGATGAAAGACACCCTTGATATAAAACCATGCGATAGATCAGTTCCTGGGCTGCAGTACTTAAATCTAATGTGGGAATTATTTAAGGGGTTTGTCCAAATATCTAGTGGCACTTCCTTTTTCTCCCAAGAAGGAAGAGGGCGCAGGAGAGGCGGCGACAACCAGCTGGCCGGCCAGGAGGATTGCTCCGCGAACCCTGAGGAGGTTGCTTGAGACGCTGGACGCCACCATTGCCCTGCTGCCGCTGGGGGGACTACATTGCCCAGCAGCCTTTGCAGCAGTGAAGCCGCGTCAACGTTTGGGAGGCGCATAAAAAGGCGGCAGGGCTCCCGCAGCATGGAAGTCCGTTTCTGTTGTATCTTCTGCCCTTATCTGCCGTCCTCACCTGTTGCTGCTGGTTGTCCCATCCCGCAGGACTGCTCCGCGAACCCTGAGGAGGCTGCTTGAGACGCTGGGTGCCGCAATTGCCCCGCTGCCGCTGGGGGGACTACATTTCCCAGCAGCCTTTGCAGCAGTGAAGCCACGTCAACGTTTGTGAGGCGCATAAAATTTTAATAACTCATTGCTTGTGGAGAGAATCTTCTGGGAGGTTCACGCCGGACTGGCTAACAGGGATTCTGGTATTCAGATTTTGCCTCTGGGTTTCTTCTATAAGCCTGAGCTTTCAAGGCCTAACAACCTAAACTTACTATGTAACAGGCGGTCTCAAAGGCCAGTTGAGGCTTTCGGGGACAGTCAACTTAACCCCACGGTAGGGAGGCATAACATGTTAGGGCATCACCATTTTTCCCCCATGCTGCAGGTGTCAAATAGATTTGCAGCACTTTCAAGGTTGGATGACTGCGATTGACTGTATAAAAGTTTAGAGCCCAACGAATCACTAGTTCAGCTTCAGGCATGCTCCTATTCCCCCCCCCCCTGTAGCGATGTGCCCTCTATTCAGATGTTGCCTGGGTTGCCTAGTTCCGAGCTCAGGGAGGTTTTCTCTATTGTACCCCTAGGGGACTCCACCAAGTTAGATGATTATAACGTTCTGTCATAGACCATTGCAGGGTTAGCGGGAAAGATCTAGGACCCAATGTGGGTGCAGTTCATCAGGCAATTCTCTGTGATTTACCTTCAGGAGACTTGGTTGGTGAACGGTAACCTATTTTTGGAGGGTTACAAAGCCTTTTTTGTCCCCGCTTCCCCGTCAGTTAGTGGTAGAGCCAGGGGTGGTCTGGTTATATTTACAGCAATAGCCATGAATTGGAGGTTTAAGGAACTCCCCTCCGCTCATAGTGATTTTCAAGCCGTCGTCTTAAAGCAAGGAAATTAGAGTTTATGTATGATTAATTTCTATAACGCAGTAAATACTCAGGGGATTTGCAAGATCACCCAGCTGAATTGCCTTATTAGGCAGCATTGTGGACATGTTGCTCATAGTCTTATGATTGCAGGGGATTTCAATGTTCACCCGTGCTGTGAACCTAAAATTACTAGCATGGGAGAAATGGGCCGTGCCAGGATGCAGGGACTCCATTTCGAGCACTCTGTTCAGGGGGACACACTTAATGATTTGCTTAATGAATACAATTTGATCTCATCCATGTCCTTTGTAGAGCCATCAAGTAAACAGTCCATTCCGTCCTTTAAAGGACACAGCGGTGGGTCTTTTATAGACCACATTTTGATCTCTGCTGGCCTCCAGTCAATCCTCCGGGGATTTACAATCATAGAGAGTGTATTTAGCGATCACAATCCTGTGTGCGTGTGCTTGGAGGGTGGTATGATGAAAAGGCAGGTAAGGGTGATAGCGCCGGGCGCGTTGAGACCTACGAATGGCAGGCGCCGTCTTAAGTGGTCCCAGGTGGCTCCGGATCTATTCTATGACCAGGTACATGAACTATGCGTTTCAGAAAGGAAGCAACATGGAGAGAACTACTAGAACGAAGTACATTAGGTAGTAGCACGAGATTTCGGGTAATCATCAACGGACCCTTATTTGAGAGGGATGGGGCCGAAGATATAGGTACCAACATAACCGAAGATGAATGGGTGTCTCACTTCTGTTCTATATTTAAGAGTGCCACAACTCAACAACAACCTCAAGCTAGAGCGCAAAATGACACCATGGTCCTATTTACCCAGAGTGAGGAAGAGAAATGTATTTCTGGGCTGTCGTGTAATAAGGCTCCAGGGCCGGATGGTATACCGCCGGACCTTTTCAAATCAAATCCCTCCCTCTGGGCTCCGGTACTGGTGGCTGTGCTTAATGTGGCAGCAAAGGCCTGTTGCCCGGAGTCTTGGGGTACCTCAACAATTGTTCCGGTATTCAAGAAGGGCGATCGCAACAGCTCTTTGTGCTACAGACCGATCTCCCTTATTGATTCTGTGGTCAAGGTTGTGGGCGGTGCTGTACTAAACAGATTGGCCGCCTGGGCGGAAGAAAATAAGATCATTTCTGACATCCAATACGGGTTCCGCCCAGGGCATTCTACCTTTGCACAACGCCTCAACCTATATATGATCCTCGGGAAGTACACGGTTGCCCGCCGATGTACCATCTACATGGCGTTCATAGATCTTTCCTCCGCTTTCGATTGTGTCAATCGGGGGAAATTGTGGCAGTCCATGAGGGCCATGGGGGTGGAGGGTAGCCTGGTCGACTGAGGGACCTGCATGGGGACACCAAGGCAAACATTAGATTTGCCCAGGATCTTAGGGTATCTACGGATCTTATTACCGAAAGGGGAGTACGGCAGGGGTGCATCTTTGCCCGTTTCTCTTTAATTTATACATCAATGACCTGGATAAGATCTTGGTAGAGACTGGGGCCGACTTCCCTTGCGTGGGGCTAAGGGGTCTGCCCGTCCTACTTTATGCGGATGACGCGGTCCTCCTCGCCAGAACTGCAAGGGGTCTGCAGACTCTGCTTGACACCTTTCGAAGCTTCATGGCTGAACGTGACGTAGCCATAAATAATTCAAAATCCTATATTATGCAGGTTGGGTTGCGCCCCAAGAAGAAGTATCTCTTTAAAGTGAATGCCTATAACCTCAACTTTCTCATACCGGGGCGTCTTATTAGATGACAATAACAGGTTGATGAGATGCACACCTCTGTTTCACATTGTATTCTTCCTGTGATGTACTCATAATTATCAACAAGATCGGCGTGCTCGCTGGCTCCGCGCTCTGTCCAATTGCGCTGCAATATAGTAAGAACACTCGGGCACCACATTCCGATTCCCGTCCAGCCGCACAGCCTTTTTCAACAAGTCCAATGAATTAAATTCATACCGCTTCACTTATTCAACCATTTTATCCATTGTTTATCAAACTTTTTACTCATTTGCATTCTTCAATTCATTATACTCGTTACCTCATGTTCATCAAATTCAGTCTTGTTGATAAAAACACAGGAGTGAACGGTGTTTCTACATGTCACGCTTTATTAAAGACTCACCCAATGCATTTCGGTAAAAAACCTTCTTCAGGGGTATCTATAATACAAAAAGATACACCATCATTAATTCATTTGTGATGTACATATTGCAAAACCCATACTAAATGCACTTGTGTTCTGAAATGCTATTTAACCCAAAAAGCGCTGCTATTCACAATTCCTACTATGTCACCAATTATGCTCCCAGCACTTTAAACATAGCCTGTTTTTCAGTGCTCTTGCTAACCGGCCACCTCTTATTACTAGAATTTTAGCATTCTTGCTAACAAATTCGTGACCCCACTAATCTGACATTGATTTTACTAGATGACCACTTGAATTGGGGTGCCCTAGTCCGGAGAAAAAGGAGAGAGGTGATTAGAGCAAATACAGCCATTTTCACCTTTGCCGCAAAAATGGGTAAGCGCCCTATCGCTGCAATGTTGAAAATATACCAGGCAAAAAGTGTTGCTGTTGCCAGGTATGGTAGTGAACTATGGAGACATGCAGCATTTGAGGGTATCCAGGTGGCAGAGAACACCTTTTTAAAACAGCTCCTGGGAGTACCTAGAGGAGCATCTAACGTAATAGTACATGAAGAAACAGTGTTACCATTCATCTGTGACATTTTGGCCATGCGCCCTTTGCTCTTTTGGCTCAGTTGTTGGCTAAATAAAGACCTAGCCCTTAACCACCAGATACTGAGAGAAGTTTTGTGCCAGGACCACATGATTCATATCCTGTGGCTAAAATATATAAAGGGTTGTTTTGGTGAGCTGGGGCGCCCAGACCTTTTTTTAAGGCCTGATCTTATTACCGCAGCGGATGTGGAGTTTGTAAAGAAGTCTTTTATTTCACTCAAAAAACTTAATAGAGATGGGGTAGAACTGTGTAAACCTAGTGTTCATAAATTTGTGATGCTCAAAACTACTCCTTACATGGAGCCATATCTTTTGTGGCCTTTGTCGGCCCACGAGCGGTTTATATTGACCAGGTTTCTTATTGATTATTTCCATCTTTTACTTGCTGTTCCAAAGGGGAGCCATAGAGACCAGGTGCTAGCACCCTGTGGCTGCGACGGAGTGTCTCCACAGGACTTGCTGCACTTTATGTTTTTCTGTAACCTCTATGATGCTCCCCGGAGGTTCTTTTTAAAACCACTTTTAAAAAAGCTGAATTTTATCCAGGTCCACCAAGCCCTTTGCTTTCTACAAATGCTGAAGCCAGAATGTATCCCATTTGTGGTTGGTTTTCTGAAATCTTCACTGAGGTCCAGAATCTGTTTGGAGAACCATTATATCCCCATATTACAGCTGGCATCTTAGTAGCTATCCCCCATGAGTTTACATGTTTTTTTTACTGGTGGTTGATTCTTCTCCCATCGTTTTTACTACTGATCCTGGTGTATATATACTCCTTTGTACTTATAAGCATGGATATCTGTGTACTGTGTTCAAGAAATGTATCAAGAAATGTATATGTGTGCTTTTAATTTTTTTTATTGGAGACTTTTATGGTTTTTTGCTTTTAAAACCGAATAAAGTATTTTGAATTGAATAGTGCCACTAAATCATCCACCATTCTTGTATCTTTTAGGGTTAATTCTATCCCATTGAAGACGGATTTCTTAGGGGAACTCCATCGGGTAAAGAGGATGTCTTCTCTAATAATCAAACTGCAGCCTCTAGTATGCCTGATCCAATCGGTGGTCTTATCTAATTTTATAAAAGAATTTTCAGATTCAAACTTTACGTAAGGCAGCCGTTTAGGTACCTTTGTCATGAAAACTTTGTTTTTCAAGTCAATAGACCTGTTTGTGGAGTAAGGGGTGGCGATATGATTCCACCCTCTACTAGTACGAGCGTGCAGAGGGTTAGCAATCATTGGAGAATATAATGTCTGCATCTGATAGAGGTTGGGCAAGCTAGGATTGCTCAAGGAACTACTACTCCACTTTTGCAAGATGTTAGCTCTTGAATTGTACTAGGGGTGCAAGGGATCCTCGGAGTTTAGCTGACAACATAGAGACCTGCTATTTCTACATTCTGCCTCTTTTGCACCATGGGTCCCCTGCTGATAGAAAACAAAGGGGAGGGAAACAGGCTGTTGTTTATTGGGCTGTTGGGCGAGTTGGGTAGTCTGGGTAGACTGGCTGTTAGAGATAGTAAATGTGTCAGTATGTTTTACACACTTTAATCTACTTATTGTATGGACCAAATTAGATATGGCAATTTTTAACTCTCCCACTTTGGTTCTTAATTCATTATTTAAAACAGTGCATTCCCTATTTATTTGGATTGGAGGGTTCAGATAGCATAATTCCCAAGGGAGGTTTAGGAGGAGGAACAGGAGTTGCTATGACGTCTATGATCCCATCAGTTATATTCGATAATGGAGAGAATTGGTTACTGCAATGGACAATGTCAGTTAAGGTTGATGGGTGAGGTAGCTCCAATGCTTCCAGTCTAAAGGATTTCCTCAATGTTCTGCCATATCTGTAGCCTGTTTCACTGCCTTTCCGAACATTCTAGGTATGCGCGGTTGTGAGGTGGAATTACCTGCTGAAATAGGGTCTTGGGTAGTTGTGATGTCACGCAGTGCGGTGATTCGGAATGTACCACGTCCTCACATTCCACAATGAGATTATCGATTCGATCAGGTACACAATTCCCACTAACCAATTTTGCTATTGTTTTAGTTTTTTTAGTTTTTGTAGTAACAGTGGACCCCTCGGTTGCCTTCCTCTTTCCCATAGTTGTGATGGTAGTAGATAAGGAAAAGAGCAGAAGTGTTATTGGGGTATACTATAAAAATAAACAAGAAACCCAGTTTGTACACAACAGAGGATTAACAATTGTGACAGTAGTGCCCCCTATACACGGACCCTAGATCTCAGTCAGCCAAAATATGTAAATGGGCTCCGATATGACACCTAACCGCAATAGAAGTTGGGTGGATTTAAGGATGCAAAACAAAGTCTTAGTCGCATACCTCCTGGAAGGCTGATATTATTGAGATGGCCTAGCCCAGCCTCTGGTGGGTGTGGACAGCCCGCCTGTGTGTGTCCCGCGCTGCAGGAGCCCTGCAAGGATTTTAAAGCACCTCCAGGTGCACCAAGATGTCGGTGGCGGCAAGCCAGAAGCTAGTCAGGCTGGGTCTTGCAGTCCTGACCCCCCTCACTGCTGCTGGAATCTTGTGTCCTATCGGGTGCTGGTGGCAAAACGGGCGTACCTCACTGCGGGAGCCCTGAGAGGATTTTAAAGCACCTCCAGGTGCACCAAGATGACGGTGGCGGCAAGCCAGCCACTGGGCAGGCTGGGTCTTGCATTCCTGACCCCCCTCGCTGCTAGAATGCTGCGTCCGGTCCGGTGCCCGTGGCAAACAGTGAGTAATTAAAACAAGCATTGGCATAGCCAATAGGTCTCGCCTTTGAGACCTTATCAGTGTTTAGTTATCCAGCACAATATCCTTGGTGCAACAACATCAACTGTTGCATGGCTAAACACTTATAAGGTCCCAAAGGCAAGACCTATTGGCTATGCCAATGCTTGAAATTGAATGTTGCTAAAAAATAAACAGAGAGGACAATAAAAGTTAGAAAAAAACTTAGTTGGAAGGCTATATAGGTAAAATTCGCTGCCTAGGAACGCGATTAATCAGGCCCACGAATAGAAAAAAGTGCTGACAATTAATTGTATAAGACTGTGATATTCATGTTATCGGAAGTGCACAGTAATCTTTAAATATACACGTGGGGGCCTATTTACAAGCCCCTTGTGCCACTTTTGCGTAATTTTTAACATGGGGAAATACGTACGGGTGGCGCAAGGGGCTTGTAAATAGGCCCTGTGGTTTCTTTCTTATTTGATTGTGCTTTTTCAAGGCACTTTGCGCTTTGAGACCAGTGTGTACTGTGAACACACATCAGTGAATAGTGAAGGGGAAGTCGTATCGACAAATCTGGCTTTTCCAACGGATTTCTGTAGCTGTGTGCACATCATCATGTCTTGTATCAGCTAGACATACGGTAATTTTACATAGAAAGGTGTGCATAAGATGCCGTCTCATAATTTATACATAAGCAAGCCCACCAGCACACTTACCACTACTTTCACTTGACACCTGTCCTTGAATGAGTAAATTAACTCGGTAGGATGAAACGCTGAGTGAACCTTGCTAGAATAAGTATACACAGTTCAGCAGCACGCGCTTCCGCCCACCGGGATATGTGGTTAATTTTGCCCACCTTGCACGGGTGAACAGCTGTACATCATGCTATAAACACGGAATCTTATGACGTGCCAAGACCAACCACTATATGTTATGTGACATGACCGTTACACAAGTTGTGTAATTTCACTTATAGGCGCACCTGCCCCTTTCCTGTTTACTACTACTAGCGGGCGGGGCTACCTGGCCGTTTCCATTTCAGAAGCAAAGGATTGTAAAAGTACTTACTGAGGGCGACCTTTGACGCTGCCAGCAGGTAGGTCGCCCCCCCAGCCGCCACACGGTCCTCCTGTGACGCTTCCCCACTAGTGCAGTCGCCGCTGCATGCTGCCTGAGTAAGTACTACTGTGCCCCCTGCTCACAGTTATCTGCCTTCGTTTTCTGTGCCCTTGTGCCCCCTCTCCCCCGTTTTTGCATTTCTGTGCCCCCTGCTCACAGTTGTCTGCCTTTGTTTTTCTGTGCTCTGGTACCCCCTCTCCCCCGTTTTTTTGCATTTCTGTGCCCCCTGTTTCCGCTTGTCTCCCATTGGTGTGCCTCTCTGCCCGCCTCCCCCGTTTTCCCTCCGTACCACCTTTCCCGCCGCTGCGTCCCTGCGGCCCCGCTGTCCCATTCGCCACCCCGCTCCCACCTTCTCCTCCCTCCCACAGCCCCTCATATGGCGCCGCTGCATGCTGCCTGAGTAAGTCCTTCTGTGCCCCCTGCTCACAGTTATCTGCCTTCATTTTCTGTGCCCTTGTGCCCCCTCTCCCCCGTTTTTGCATTTTTGTGCCCCCTGCTCACAGTTGTCTACCTTCGTTTTTTCTGTGCCCTGGTACCCCCTCTCCCCTGTTTTTTGCATTTCTGTGCCCCCTGTTTCCGCTTGTCTCCCATTGGTGTGCCTCTCTGCCCCCTCCCCCGTTTTCCCTCCGTGCCACCTTTCCCGCCGCTGCGTCCCTGCGGCCCCTCCCCCCGCTGTCCCATTCGCCACCACGCTCCCGCCTCCCAGCTGCTCCTCCCTCCCACAGCCCCTCATATGGAGGCCGCCCAGCGAGCGCGCCGATGGCGCGCCAAAGGCGCGTCTAAGGCAAGCCCATCTGTGCGCGTCCGTGCCTGGACCACGCCCAGCGCCAGAACCCCTGGCCCCCGCCGCACCCAGTGTACCCGACTGAGATACGACTCCGCCGCCCTCAACGCACTCAACACCGGACAACCACCCACCTGCTACCAAGCCACCTGAAGCAAACCCACGGACCCTTCACCTGCCAAACATGTAAATTCACCTGCCTTCAAACCTGCCCCCCGCCCACCAAACACAGCAGCAACAACAACAACCACCTCAAGTGCATCCTCCTCAACACCCGCTCCGTCCACAAACACGCCGTCGAACTCAGGGACCTCCTCGACACAACAGCTCCAGACATCGCCTTCCTCACGAAAACCTGGAGGAAATCTTTCTCGGCCCCGACATCGCCATAGCCATCCCGGACGGATACAAAATCACCCGGAAGGACTGCGTCAACCAAACCGGAGGAGGAATCGCCATCGTCTACAGGAACACCATCAACATCACGACCTACATCGAAGACACACTCTCTGCCGCCGAACACCTACACTTCCAGATTCACACCGACCCCAAGACCACCCTCAGAGGAACGCTCATCTATAGACCCCCGGGCCCGCGCACACAATTCAGCGAAACCATCGTCGACTTCTTCAGCCTGCACGCCCTAGCCTCACCAGAATACATCCTCCTAGGGGACTTGAACTTCCACCTGGAGAAAAACAGCAACAACAACACCCTCACCCTGCTCGACAACCTCGCCAACTTCGAACTCAAACAACTGATGAACACTCCCACCCACATCGCCGGCCACACGCTCGACCCCATCTTCTCTGCCAGCAACCATGTCTCCGCCAGCCACTCCACCGTACTACACTGGACCGACCACAGATGCATCCACTTCACCTTCAATAAGAATACATCCCACCACCGCACGCAACAGATCCCCGCAGATGCTGGAGCAAAATCCCCACAGACCAGCTTCTCTCATCTCTAATCCAGAACCCGCCAGCCGACACCGCTGACACCAATGAAGCAGCCCACAACCTCGCACAGTGGATCACCAACTGCACAGACGACCTCGCCCCACAAGAACCCCCCAAGCAAGACCAGCTACAGGAAAACCTCATGGTTCACTGACACCCTCAAAGAATCAAAGAAATCCTGCCGAACCCTCAAAAAAACCTGGTGCCACGAACAGACAACAGAAAACATGACAGCCCTCAAGAACGCCACGCGCAAACACCACCAGCTGATCCGCACCACCAAAAGGTAATCTTTCAAAAAACGGCTAGACAGCAACACCCACAGCAGCAAGGAACTCTTCAGCATCGTCAAAGAGCTCTCCAACCCCAGCGCCAGCAACAACAACATCACACCAACACAAGGCCTCTGCAACTCCCTCGCCACGTTCTTCCACCGCAAGATCGCAGATATACACGACAGCTTCGGGCCCCAGACCCGCCTCCAGTCACTGAACCAACAACCCCGACCAAAACCCTCCGCACCTGGACCCCCATCAGCACTGAAGACACCACTCACGTCATGAACACTATACACTCCGGCTCCCCCCCGGACCCATGCCCCCATCATATCTTCAACAAAGCCGACATCATCATCGCACCCCACCTCCGGAACATCATTAACAACTCCTTCACGTCAGCCATCTTCCCTGAGAGCTGGAAACACGCAGAAATCAACGCCCTTCAGAAGAAACCCACAGAGGACCCCAAAGACCTCAAAAACTTCCGCCCCATCTCTTTTCTTTCCTTCCCGGCGAAAGTCATCGAGAAGACCATCAATAAACAGCTGACTGCATTCCTCGAGACAAACAACTCGCTCGACCCATCCCGGTCTGGATTTTGTGCCAACCACAGCACTGAGACCGCCCTCATCGCAGCCACAGATGACATCAGGACCATGATGGACAATAGAGAAACAACCGCTCTCATCCTCCTGGACCTCTCGGCAGCCTTTG
Source organism: Lissotriton vulgaris (assembly GCF_964263255.1). NCBI lineage: Eukaryota > Metazoa > Chordata > Amphibia > Caudata > Salamandridae > Lissotriton > Lissotriton vulgaris. Next base: position 1,159,274,674 of record NC_141685.1, read on the forward strand.
ATAGCGTATGCCATTGCACCCTAATAGCCCACCTCTTCAACACTGGGATCCAAGGAAAGGCCCTGGACTGGATCACCTCGTTCCTCTCAGACAGAACCCAGAAAGTCCGCCTCCCTCCCTTCCGCTCAGTGGCCACCGAGGTCATCTGCGGCGTACCCCAAGGCTCCTCGCTCAGCTCAACCCTCTTCAATATCTACATGAGGCCCCTCGCCGCCATCGCACGCAAACACAACATCAACATCATCTCCTATGCCGACGACACCCAGCTGATACTCTCTCTCACCAAAGACCCAGCCACCGTCAAAACCAACCTCCAAGAAGGAATGAAAGACGTCACAGAATGGATGAAGCTCAGCCGCCTGAAGCTGAACTCAGACAAAACGGAAGTCCTCATCCTCGGACAATCCCCTTCCGCCTGGGACGACTCCTGGTGGCCGGCAGTGCTGGGCTCCGCGCCGACACCCTCGGACCACCTCACGATGACCAAGCAAGTCAACGCCGTCTCGTCCTCTTGCTTCAACACTCTGCGCATGATCCGAAAGATCTTCAGGTGGATCCCCACCGAAACCAGAAAGACCATCACCCAGGCCCTCGTCGGTATAGAGACAAAATATCGACTCCAAAATATCGACTGGACATAATATCGAGTTTTAAATATAGACTGAACAAAATATCCACTGGACATAATATCGACTACAAAAATATCGTTTTTCAGGTAAGTGAAGTAATATCGTCTGTATAAAATATAGATAGCAAAAATATCGATTTTTTAATAATATATAATATTTTATAGTGTATTTTTATGTAATAATATGTGTGAATAGTGTGTATTAATGTTATAAAATATTTTATTACATGAATTTTGTTTTTATAATAATTGCGTAATGTAATTCTGTAGCGGGTTGTGGGTTTATAGGGGAATAGGGCGGGAAGTAATTTAATAATAATTAATTAATTAATATATGTTTGTTAATATTTTTAATTAATAATTAATTGATAATTAAATATTAATTAGTTAATTAATTAATATAATTTTGAACATATTTTGTATTAGTAAATAATTGTTAATTAATTAATTGTAATTAGTTAATTACATTAATTAGAGTACATTTTTAATATATATAATTTTGTGTTATTTTTAAGTAATTAATTTTGAAAAAATAATATTAATTATTAAAATAATTACAGCTAATGTTCTAATATATTTACTTTATTGTTATTGTTAATTAATAATTAATTGGTAATTAAATAATATTGATAAATTTTGGGTAAAGGAGCATTTTTAGGGTTCAGGGTCAGTTTTCAGTTCATGGGTAAAGGGGTATTTTTAGGGTTCAGGGTCAGTTTTCAGTTCATGGGTAAAGGGGTATTTTTAGGGTTCAGGGTCAGTTTTCAGTTCATGGGTAAAGGGGTATTTTTAGGGTTCAGGGTCAGTTTTCAGTTTTTGGGTAAAGGGGTATTTTTAGGGTTCAGGGTCAGTTTTCAGTTTTTGGGTAAAGGGGTATTTTTAGGGTTCAGGGTCAGTTTTGGGTTTTTGGGTAAAGGGGTATTTTTAGGGTTCAGGGTCAGTTTTGGGTTTTTGGGTAAAGGGGTACTTTTAGGGTTCAGGGTCAACAAATAAGATTTTAAAAAATTATTTTTATTATTTTCATTTATTATTTAATTATTATAATTTAATTTAAGTCGTTTTAAGTATATATTTAGTAATTAAAATTTAATATTAATTTAATTTAACACTGTTTTTAATAAAGTCGATATTTTTTACATCTATATTTTTGTTAACGATATTTTGTACTCGATATTTTTGTACTTACCTGTTTGTAGATACAAACTCGATATTTTGACTGTCGATATTTTGTCCACGATATTTTGGCAAGTCGATATTTTGTCCCTCGATATTATTTCAGTGATCCGCCCTCGTCACCAGCCGACTGGACTACGGAAACGCCCTATACGCTGGAACCACCGCCAAACTCCAGAAACGACTACAACGCATACAGAGTGCCTCCGCACGACTCCTCCTCGACATCCCTCGCCATAACCACATATCAGCCCGCCTGAGAAACCTGCACTGGCTCCCCATCAACAAGAGGATCATGTTCAGGCTCCTCACCCACAAGGCACTCCACAACATGGGCCCCAAATACCTCAACAACCGCCTCTCGTTCTACACTCCCAGCTCCGCTCCGCCAGCCTCGCCCTCGCCACCATCCCACGGATTTGAAGAACCACCGCCGGAGGAAGATCGTTCTCCTACCTGGCAGCCAAAACATGGAACTCCCTCCCTGCACACCTACGACTGATCGAGGACCATCTCACCTTCAGGAAACACCTCAAGACCTGGCTATTCAAACAGTAGCAGCACGACCCCCCCCCCCCCCACACACACACACAGCGCCTTGAGACCCTCATGGGTGAGTAGCGCGCTCTATAAATCCATTGATTGATTGATTGACTAAAGAGGAGAAGGGTACTACCGACCCCAATAGTTATTTCTTCACTTTACACATGTGAATGCTTGCATCACTGTGTCAGGATGTCACAAGATCAAAATGCTTAAATATTGTTTCTAGAAAGTGGAATTAGGGGCTAGGGAAAAGGTCAGAGAATTGGTGGCAAGGACAAAAACACCAAATTAAATTAAAAGACCTGGCAGAGATAAAGGAAGCAATTACGTTACTGGCCTTGTTTAAAGCTGTAGAACATGGGGCTGTATTATATGCATTTGCATCGTGCACTGAAATATCTGACGGACATTTCCACTGATCAACAAATTCAGTAAGGACATTTGTGCCAGCTGTTCATTTCAACAATGCTGCCTTTACAATTGTCCTTATGTGCAAAGTATGTTTATTTGCTGGTCAATTGTTGAGAATGTCTGGTTAAAATTGCCCCACACAGCGGCAAACATATGCAATCTGCTTTGCCCCCCCTTTAAACTCTTTGTAGAATTAGTAAAAACGAAATAGGCAGATGAAACGCCATTATCTCAACGAAAATGGTATCAAAAACATGCACTAATGTATTATAAACATACCTGGGAGCATCAGGGATTCAACTTACTCTCTCTTAGACTTGGTTTAAAAAAAAAGCTAAAGGAAACATGGCGGTGTGCTTTTGCAAAATGTACTTGATAAGCTATCTCGGTTACCAGGCACGTGCTGGGCTAGAATGACTATCTTCAGAAGAGTTAAGAATTAGAGGAAACATTTTTTTTAGAGACATTCCGATTGGCCTGTGGGGCATTATGACACACAAACTTCAGCATTGTGGAAAGCAGACCGTTATTGCCAGTTAGTGCCCCCTTTCCAGCAAGCTTTTTGACAAGTAGTGCTGGATCATTCAGTTTCATGTTATATAGTTCCTGCTTCAACCACATAAAGGGACCAGTCATTGGAGGAAGACGATTAAGTTAAGCATTATAGAAGTAAGCAAAGAACACGCCATTACATCACCATAGGCTAAATAATGTGCGCCAGATTGACCAATACACATACCTCACATTTTTCGCCAGAGAGGACAAGATGGACTCATGTGCGGATAGATTGGTTTGGGCCCAGAGAGCTTTCTGTAACATGTGCATTGTGAGATATATTACTGTGTTTAGCTTAATGCCTTGCGCTGCTTTTTGTGGTAGGTCCCATTGATCGAGCGGCGCATGGGTGTTGTCACTGGCGTTGAGTAAGTTGAGCAGACGCTGAGATGCGAGAAGGAGAGGGCGGAGCGAGTGAGTGGCCGGGACGTGTGTGAAAGACATACGCTTGGGAGAGCAGCCTGCTCTTTTTGGAAGTACATACTCATGCTTGTGGCGCGCCCCTGCGCGCTCCCGCAAGGTGGATGCCACCACAAGCACAAGTATGTGCTTTGAAAAAGAGCAGAACGACGGCTAAAGGTCCTCCTATACAGCGCATGTCAGCTGCGTAGGCGAGACCTAAAAAGTAGTAGGAAATTCTATTGAAAGAGTAAAGGGGCAAACGGATTTTATCCTCCTGCAAGCATACAAAATAAACTCACCATACTGAAAAGGACTGCACCTTCTTTTTTCAGCTGTCATAATTACTAGTTCTTACAAGGCAGGGATCTGATGTGGCACCACAGGTTGAAGTTAGTTTGCCCCGTTCCCACTGTACAATAAACACACACAGGAAACATGCAAGAGGCAGCAAACCGCACACATTCACAGAGCCAAAGCGAGGACGGGAGACTCACCTCCTTCTGCTGGGCAAATGGTGCAGGTGTAGCAAAATTAATATTTTTAAAAAAAATTGGACGCAATGAATAACGTCTACCAAAGGGGGCTTTGGGTCAGTTGGCTTCAGCCAATAGCCAATTAGCTGTGTCTGTCAGTTTATATTGCCCCAACTGAGAATCATTTGGTGTTAAGTGTCACTGACTTGCAAAGTTTTCCTCTGTATTTGGCTAGCACTTGCGCAAGCACGAGTTTGGCCTCGATTTGATCTCTAAGCTTTTTCCTTTTTTATCATTTATTTGTGTTTTGCGGGATGGGGACCAGTTTCTCCGTCTGCCATTGCTTTATTGTAGATCATTCACATTACGATTTGGTCCAATGGACGGCTTACAAATGGAAATAAAGGGGCATAGACTGCCTGGAGTAGGTGAGTGTTAGCACAGCAAGTCTGCATTTTTCACGCATAGATAGGCCATAAGGCAGTCAGGAAAATTAATGAGATTGGCAATGAAACTTCTAGTGAGCATAACAGGGGTGCCCAAAAAGAGCATCCATGTTAGTTGATGCACAGCTAGGAAGGTCTGTTGGTGATGGAAGAGCTTCTGTAGTCACCCGAAAGGTGCGACCATGTGGATGGTCCAACAGAGGCCCACAATGAAGGACTTGGGGTCACTTCAACTCTACAGTGTCCCACTGCCTCCGCCTCTCTTCCTTAACCCCGGGACACAGTAGAACCACATCACATAGTGACAGGGAGCAGTTGGAACGAACACAATGGCTTGACAGACGAAGGTTGCTGCCCGCTCCCACCATGTAAATGCAATGTAAATGTAAATGCCATTTGTTAAAGCGCACAGCTACCTCCAACGGAGGTGTCTTGGCGCTGTCCGTATACCGCTTAGGAACCCTTCTTTGTTTTTCCCTGTGGAATGTCCACTCCTGGGCACCCCCAAGGCGAAGCCAGGCATCCCAGCGCTGTTGGGGCCATTGTGGAGATTAAGCAAGCTATTGCCCAGAGTTGCAAAGTGGGACCCATGATTAGAATAGGCATGAGGCGAGAAATTTCAGGTTCGAGGAAATTGAGCCCAAGACCCGTCGAGGCGGGTATTGAACCCTGGCCCCGGACCAGACCTCTGCATCAGGATCTGCCCTCTAACCATTGAGCCACACTTCTCCACAAGATGATCCGTCTCTCGCACTTTATGGAAAATGAATGGGATGAGTCCTCAGAAAGAATGAATGTTTTGAAATGTCAGGAAATTGGACATATATCACATAACTAAACCATAGTGACAAACGTACACCCAAGCCAAAGTACAAATACGTTGCCTTTAAGCTGGAAAAAACACTTAAACATTATAACCTCTCCTACTGCTGCCTCTTCTCCTGGCCCGCTAAAACAATTCTCATTCACGTTTTGCCAACCACAGTCACTTTGGGTCGCAATTATATTAGCCGGGTGTACTGATGACTCAGAGATTCCCTCTCCCTCAAGTAATTCATTGGAGTTTCCCACTGACTGTATTGCTGCATTTTGGCCTGAATTTACACCTAACGCCTTCTCTTCTTTTCATCTGCGTTTTTGTATTGTGCTGCTGTCTTTTGTTCATATTCCTTGAAGCTGGAGGAGATTGTTGTTTCTTGATCTGGAGAGACAGTGTGTTCTAGGAAATATCTGGGCAGGTCTGTAGCTTTCATATCAGTGACTCTTTGTGCCCATCACACTGACTTTTCCATTTGACTCCGATCTCATGATCTGGCTGTCCGTCTTGCAATTTTAAACTGCTAATGGTAAGTGCTAATGGAGGGGACTTTTGAAAGAATGTCATAGTCCTGGCAGGTGATACAAATTCAAGTTACCATTGTCATGTGATAGTCCATATTTGAGTACGTTTCTGGGAAGGTCGAACAATGTTTCACTATAATATATTGGAAAATATTGTAAGGATTTTAGCTAGGGTCACCAAAGCACAGAAGAATCTTGGCTTTTGCTACCTAAAGGACTTTTCGAATTTGAGGTGCAGCCAGAAATCTGACCATTGCCTTCTGATTCTGTGAGAGAGGAAAGATGGAAATGCCTTTGCTACATAATAACTGGCAATAAAGAATATTCAAGTATGGAAATACTCGTAAAAGACCGGCGGTCTGACCGCAGGAGATCCAGTGCCCACTATGTCAGCATAGTTGTGGGTTTTTAATAAGGTAAAATTAATTTACTTTCTTCGCACAGTGTATTAATCATTGGCAAATGCAATAAGTCTAGCTTTAATCTGCTAACAAATGAAAACAACATTTGTTTCTGTATCTGTTTGCGTAGTAGCAGCTAATGATAGTGGCCTTGACAGAGATCGCTGCACATAAAAGTGTATACTTACACATGTGGAGAATATCTCTGCCTAGATACTATTCACAATTTCCAGGTGCAAATATATGTCAAGAATAAGAATTGATCAGTCTCCACAAACTTACACGAGGGGACGGAGAGACTTATAAAGGAATAACTGGTGTATTTTACAATTATGCTATAGGCAGATACCCCCACAGCTGAGGCAGAGATCTCCGCCTAAGAAGAAATCTGAATTGAAAACTGTAAAGAAACACTATTTATCTGACCTAAATCACACACACCTGAGAAACATTATCCCTGCAAGCACAAACATACAGCCATCACCGAATGATCTGCTGTGTTCTGCTTGGGCTGTTTTACTTTGCACAGTGCCAGATAACCACTACAGCCGCCATGATGCAGTCGACACCACTCGTGGAACTTCACAGAGGAGGAAACCGACCTTGTTGCTTATCATAACATAAATGCAGAGAGCTAAATGGTCTGCTCCATACGCACTTGTAGCGCTCTAGTGTTTCCACGGGGTCTCGGCTGAGCCCCAGAAACACCTGCAAACTTTGTATCACCTTCTGGCCAGGCGTGGCCAGAAGGCGATAAATGAAAGGAACGGAGTCGCTCGGGACTTCCGGTCCATCAGAGTATCACTGAGTGTGTGTCTTTATTCCCCAGTGTCCTATAATACAGTGTAAGGCCTGTGCCTGGGTCACGCAGTGACCGTCAGCCCCTAATCAGCGAGCGACCCCCCCCCACACTGGCGACGAGGGTGGGATCGAGATAAATGTGCCCCAAGACGAAAGAGCTGTACCTGCCTGCAGGAGCCATGAGCAGCGACGCCGTGGTGGAGCGCCCGACGGAGAGAGCCCTGCACCGGTAAGCAGCAGATGCCAGAAGCTACGTGAGAGACCGGTAGCCAGAGCGCCTGGGAGACGCGGGAGCCAAGAGCAAGCCGAGCGTCTGAAATAGCTGATCGCCGGTAATGAGGTGCACGCATGCGCAGTAGCTGAAGGGCCCGTCTCCAGCACACGATCCACGTGCACAGGCCCGGGAAAAGACGCTGCAGCCACAGATAGCATCAAACAGGGGCAGAGAAAGGGAAAGGACAGCGCACACGCGCAGGGAGCAGGAACATCACCCACAATAAGCAGAAAATAAACATTGGCAACGTCAAGGGAACTATAAAGCAAGCACTGGCAAAAACAAAGGGTCATAGACAACACCCTGAGAAGGCAACACAGCCCCTGAGAAGGCAACACAGCAGGCACAGGACCATCAGGACCACCAGACACACAAACAAAGCGCCTGAAGCAAAGGTACGGATGCATGCGAATAGAGGAAGTCTCAACAAGCATTGATACCAGCAAATAAACCCAAGCGCACAGCATGTCGAACCCACCAGGCGCTGCAACCGCTGGAGCACAGCAACCAGGAAACCCACGAGCCATCGCAGCAGGTGGACAACAACAAAGGACCACCCCCAGTGCAACAAGCAGGAGCACCAACACAATAGTCAGCACACTCCCAGATTCAAGCACTACCACCGTTTAGTGAGCTCATTGACCCATCCACAGCAGCTACAAGGTGGGCACACTGGATTGGACGCCTGAACAACTATTTCGTAGCAACCCGAAAAAAAGACAATGAAGTCAAAAGACCGCTACTGCTGCACTTCGGATTTACAAACTCTTTACACCTCTCCCAAACACAGGAGCAGCCACCAACTACGACACCGCTGTTAGAGCACTGAATGCCCATTTTGACCCGCAACTTAACCCACACTACGAATGCTTCAAATTTCGACAGTCAAGGCAGAGAGAGGGGGAAACAATGGATGCATTCCACGCCCCCCTAAGGGAACTCATCAGCACCTGCCCGGAAGACGACCAGACAAAAGAAGTAACCACCCAGCTGATTCAGAGATGCCGTAGCAAACAGCTGATAACGCTAATACTGCGCCAGCCTCGCATCACACTAGAAGAAATACTACTCTTAGCTCGGTCGCATGAGCTATCTGACGTCAGATCCACAGCGATGGAAGTAGCCCTCAACCCTAATTCAGACACAGGAACAACAGTGAAAACTGAGAGTCGATGCCATCCGCAGCTCTGGCCGAAGTGGGCGAAGACGATGGCCAAATAGAACGCCACGACGATCAACGTGCGGATACTGCGGACGAGAAGAACACTGCCCGATAGCTGTCCTGCCGGAGGGAAGACATGCTCGAAGTGCGGAGTACCCAACCACTTCGCAAGTGTGTGCAGAGGTGGTTTCCGCGGAAGAAGCCAGTCAGGAAGGAAAACGGTATCAGGAGTAGTCAGACACCTAACCATGGACGACACACAGCTCTCGCGCTTGACTAAGTCCCAACATCGCCAACTCAAGCGCCTAGACGACTCTTCCACCGAAGAGGATGATGAATGCTACTTTGTATCATTCACCAGCGACTTGAAAAAACGGCGGAGGCCACAACCCAAATGCCAGATCCAAATCGATGGATCACCAGGGACAGGAGTAATAGAAACAGGTGCCACCGTCAACGAGATGGGGATACAACATTACAAGGCCCTTAATCCAAAACCACGCCTGGTCCCGTCCACGGTCTGTATCTTCACATATTGAAGCCACAAACCGCTTCCCCTGCGAGGCCAAATGATAGCTCAAGTCAAATCCGAAGATCGAGAAGTGACGACAACATTCCACGTCGTCGACAAAGAAGCGGACCTCCTTGTTGAAAGTCACACAGTGGAGGACCTACAGCTCATTGCATTCGCCAACGCTGTAAAGACCCTGCAGACCGAAGATATCCTACAGCTCTTCCCATCCCTGTTTGAGGGCCTAGGAACAATCAAGAGGGCACCTGTGAAGCTTCACATAGACAAAGCCATCCAACCCATTGCGCTAAGAAACCGTAGGATCCCATTCCACCTGCGGGCCGCAGTGGAACAAGAGCTGGCCCAATTAGAGAAACAAGGAGTCATCGAGAAAGTGACTGGACCAACGCCATGGGTGTCTCCCAGGGTGATAGCAGAAAAACCTTGACAACCAGGTAAAATAAGGATCTGCATTGACATGCGCATGCCTAATAAAGCAATAAAGAGATAGAGGCACATAACTCCCACGGTGGACGACATCTTAGCTGACCTAAACGGATCCCAATGGTTTTCGACACTGGACCTTAACGCTGGCTATCACCAGTTGAGGTTAGCAAAGGAGAGTAGGTATATCACTATCCTTCTCAACCAAACTGGGCCTCAGAAGATATAAAAGACTGAACTTCGGAATATCCTCAGCTGCCGAAATATTCCAAAACACCATCAAGGAAATACTATCAGGTCTGCAAGGCGTGCTAAATGTCAGTGATGACATACTGATACATTCCAAGACAAGTGAAGAACATTATCGCAGGCTGAGAGCCACCCTCAAAAGACTAGCAGAACACGAGGTAACTCTACACAAAGATAAGTACAAGTTTTTCCAGAAGTCCATAGAATTCTTTGGGTACGTGTTAGATGCCGAAGGAGTTAGGGTAGATCCCCACAAATCTCAGGCCATTCGAAACGCACCTGCACCTACGAGAGCATCTGAAGTAAGAAGTTTCCTTGGAATGGCGCAGTACTGCGCGAGGTTTATCCCAAACCTAGCAACCATCGCTGAACCCCTGCGCAACTTAACAAAGAGAGTCCTTGGAAATGGGCCCGAGAAGAAGAAGAAGCCTTCAATAAAGTAAAAGAAGCCCTGCTAGATGGAACTACTATGGCCTACTTTGATACCGCCAAGCATACTGAAATCTTAGTAGATGCCAGCCTGGTCGGTCTGGGTGCTCTACTAACTCAAGTGACTGAGCCAGGAATATGGGCCCCCTTAGCATTTGCCAGCAAAGCGCTCACGTCAACAGAATCAAGATACTCCCAAATAGAAAGGGAAGCACTAGCGGTTAAATGGGCGTGTAACCACTTTCACTTGTACATCACAGGATATCCCTTTCGGATGGTAACAGACCACCGACCACTAATACCACTATTCAAGGGCACCGCTCTTCATCCACCACCACGGATTGAGCGCTGGGCAATCCAAATACAACAATACCAGATGGATCTCGTGTATAGGCCAGGATCGAAGAATCCAGCTGACTTTTCATCTCGCCATCCCACAACAGAGGAGGCGACTGAGAATGAACAAGACATGCAAATGGAAGAGTTTGTGAACATGATGTCTCAGTGGGCCTGCCCGCAGGCACTGTCAGCCACCACCATCATAAACCAGTATGCAAATGACGCAATCATCCAACGCGTCCCCGAAGCAATACAAGCAGGATGCTGGTAAGGATTTCTCTTCAACACCCAAAACTGGTTGAAGCAGAACGAATACGACTGGGAAAGTTCTGGAAAGTACACAACAAACTCAGCATTGCTGAGAATGGGCTCATACTGAGAGGACTTCGAGTGGTAATACCCCTCACCTTACAGGAACAGGCAACAGCGCTCGCACACGCCGGGCATCAGGGCACCCGAAGAATGAAAGCCAGAATGAGGGAGAAAGTATGGTTCCCTGACCTCGAGAAGGAGGTGGACACAGTTGTACAAAACTGCAGGGCATGCCAGCTAACAAGCGCACCCGAAGCCCTTGCGCCTGTCGTCACAGAAGATCCAGTACCAGCACCTTGGTCGTGGGTCAGCCTAGACTTCGGCAGTTTCCCTGATGGGCGGATCACAGTAGTCCTCATCGATAACTATACCAAATACCCAGTTGTGGAGGTAGCCACATCCACGAGCTTCGTGAACGTCCAACTAGTCTTAAACAAAACTTTCGCCAGGTTTGGAATTCCACAGGTGCTCAAGACAGACAACGGACCCCCATTCCAGGGCAGCGACTTCAAGGAATTTTTGAAAGGGCTGGGGGTAAAGCACCATGGCATCACACCACAATGGCCCCAAGCCAATGGTGAAGCTGAAAGGTTCATGAGAACCATCAACAAGACTCTGCGGATAGCCACTGCAGAAGGAACTGATGCCAAAGAGGCACTACAACATTGTCTTAGAGAGTATCGGAGCACCCTCCACAGCACGACCCAAAGATCACCATGGTCACTCATGCTGTCTGAACCACGGGGGGATCTCCTTCCCATGGCAGAAGACTGGAGGCCGGAACCATACTCCCCCGAAGCCACTCAAGAGCGAAGACGGAGGAACAAAGACCAGGCTAGTCAGAAGAGGAGAGCCCATGACCGAGAACTGGCACCTGGAGACTCGGCACTTATCTTAACCCGAAGACCGGGAGGAAAATTCTGTACCCCATATGAGGCCGGGCCCTGGGTAATCACAGCAACCAAAGGTACTGCAATAACTGCACAACAGAATGGAGAAGAGTAACCCGGAACATCTTGTGGTTCAAGCGAATACCGTCTGATCTTAGTGGTGAGGAGCGAGTGGATGAGCCGCGGGCTAGTGAGGCTGCTGAAAGCAGGTGAGAACAAGTCTGTCCTGATTGGGCAACCGACTTACCTGAAGCACCCGAACAGTCACCCCGAGGATCTCATAATGACTACTTACCTGCCAGAGGGAGGCAACGGTATGATCTCCGACCAAATCCAAGACCCAACCAAAGACTTACTGATTTTGCCTGCCGAGTAGCCGTCCAGGTGAACAATGTCAAAAGACCAACTTGGGAAGGGATGTAGCACTCAAGTATTTCCACGGGGTCTCCGCTGAGCCCCGGAAACACCTGCAAACTTTGTATCACCTTCTGGCCAGGCTTGGCCAGAGGCGATAAATAAAAGGAACGGAGTCGCTCAGGACTTCCGGTCCATCAGAGTATCACTGAGTGTGTGTCTTTATTCCCCAGTGTCCTATAATACAGTGTAAGGCCTGTGCCTGGGTCACGCCGTGACTGTCAGCCCCCAATCAGCGAGCGACCCCCCCACAGCACTCAGTGGAGCAGGGAAGGACTTCATGTAGCAGCAGTTGACATACTCTGGGAATGTATTGGGGACAGTGGTGCACCGCGAGGGGCCTGACAAAGAAGTGGCAGAATTAGAGGAGGGGTGTGAAGGGGAGATGTTCCAGGATGCAGGTTCCTGGATTCAGGTCCTGTCTCTGTCTGACTCCCCTCGATGAACACATCTTCTCGTCAACATACACTGCCCGCCATATGTTCAGTCTCTTTACAGAAATCACATCACAAGGCAAGGTAATAACCTAACTCGCGCTTGCTTTCTTCTACATTACAACATCAAACTCATGTCAGACTCGCCTCACCTCTCACAGACAGGCACCCGTCTCATAGTCACTCATACTTACATTCACCCCCACCCCCGTTGATAATGAATTATTCTGAAATGTATGCATTGTTTCTTTTTTGCAGTCCCCCCATCAGGTGCATTGGTAGCTAAAGCTGGAGCAGGAATAGCCTCCACAGTGCTAGAGCAGCAAGACACCACATCTAAACACCACCCACACAGGTATGCTACACTGATTTCCATGTCACTAACAAACTCATGAGAAAACATTAATGCTTCTCTGTTATATATTTTGAGATAAAATGTGCTCAACACAAACTTGTACAATAATCGAAAATGCCTTTAACTGACTCATTAAGGTCATGTCTTGATTCACATTTAAGATTTTAACAATTACAAGTACCAAGGCAAAAGCTACAACGTCACAGATGCTTGCCCTCCTGTGCAGGACCTTCCTGAATTCAGCCATCAGCCAACAAGTACACTCCTCCACCCCTCAACTTAGGTGCATCTCTGGTCTTCTCTCAATCTTCCGAGTGACACCTGGTGAGAAGGACTTCTTTGCTATTCAATAATGTCCCTTCCACAACAAGTGAGATGTCACCCATGCTGATGAGGGGGAGTTTGCACAGGTGAATGCTATCCTCTGCGAGGATCTGTGCAATCCTCTGTGCGGGGTTGATAATGGCCACCTGGGGTAGATCCTTCAAAAATTCAAAAACCACCAGCAACATGCCCCAAGATTGACAGAGACCTGTATCTTTGTTGACATTAAAGAAATTACTTCAAGACATGGTGAAATTGCACCAAACACATCTCTGTGTGTCGACGGAGGCTAATTCAAGGTGCCATGCTGATTATACAGACCATATCACATAGGTGCCTTTGTCAATCAGGAGGCCCAAGCCATGTGCTTCAGTCAATTAGGGTACAACACCAACCTGCAACGCCCACCTCACCCACATACCATACCAACAACCCACCTTCAGGACCATTCCCCTCCCCAAAGTGGGCATGGACATCAGCATCAAACCCCATGAATAATTTATCTACCAGTCATTGATTCATCCTGACACAACCAGGCCACAATAAATAACTTCTCCTACATTCATCTTCTTGCACAGAAAAAAACACGACATTTTACAAGATATCAACTGTTTGATGGGAGAGAGAGCAAAAGATTAAAAAAATAGTACATTCGTCCATGCATGTATGGAGCTATAATTAAATTGGGGGATGGGCAGGGACTGAAATAACGTAGAGAATGTCAGATGGGAATAATGTTATGCCAAGCCCTTGCACACTAAAGTATAGATTATTACAAGTACAAAAAACGATTTGTCATCAAGAAACAACCAATAATGTACAAAATGTTTTAATATTAATGTCTTGTTCTGCGTCCAGCCAACACGTGTATTGTCGTACGGGACAAGAAACCCGCGACTTCCTCAGGGCTGGTAAAAGAATAATATAAAAAGCATAGTGTAAGCCCACCAGTTGTCGGGCATTGACATTACAATATAATAAATGATTTATACATGATTCAAAACATGTCATGATATGCAAAAATACAATCCCGCCATCAAAGGAGTGTGGCCAGCAAGAGATAGTGAGGGCAAAGGAAATAATGTTATAATGTAATAAAAAATGGAAATAGTTCAAATAATATATAGTCACAAAGAAAGTTCAAATACCCAATTAATGTTCAATTTCAAAGTAAAAGCCCAGTATCCAAATACATTTTAAAGTCAATCCTCCAACCCTGATTAACTGTTTGAAATGCTATCCTGGGTTAAGAAACACAGTTCTTGGCCATCCTCGTTATCAGAAGCTAGGACCACCATCAGCTCCTCGTTTGGGGCAGGCAGTTGTGGGTGCAAGGCAGACCGTACACCACCTAAGAATCAGAAGTCAAATTGGTCACTGAAATAATGTGTTGAATAAATGCCAATATGGATTTTGAAGAGGCATAGGTACGATCAACCAATGTCTCAACCTAAACCTGATTATTGGGAAATGCACTGTGGCCAGCAGTCTGTTCTTTAATTAGCCTTTATGTACTTAACAATGGCCTTCAACCGTGTTAATTGGGCTACGTTGTGGCAATCTCTTATTAACTTGCAAAGGTTCCATCGTAAGTACACCTGTTGGTCTGCTTGTGCACGGACACTAAGGCTCGAATCAGGTTTGGTAACAAAGGAGAAGTAACTGATGAATTAAGTATTGGTGGTGGGGGGGGGGCTCTCCAGGGGTGACTTTTTCTGAAAGACCATAGATAGTTGAGCGGGTTCCTCCCAAAAATGCTTCAACCCTAATTTAATGAACCAACCATGGACGTGCTTAAGCCATGGCAAAGCTGTGCCATGGTTGAGCCGTAGAATTTTCTCTAGCCCTTCTTTATAATGCACAAGCTCTTCTGTGGACCACAATCGTACCCAGAACAACAATGGTCTTAGAATTGCCTGGTGGTCCAAGCGGCGTACATTTAGGTCCATTACTATAGGTATTAGAGGAGTACGCGTCGGAAGGCGTAATCATTTCCTAAAAAACTTATTTTCACCTACCATAAAAGTATTATTGGATGAGGGTCCCCACAATTCTGCCCCGTAGAGTGATGCCGATTGTGCCCTGTACCTATATGCTTCAAGGGCTGGGGATACCGCTTTAGACATGCTGCTCTCATGTTTCTTAACTATTGGCAGGGTATTTTGGAGTAGAATAGTCTTATTTTTCTCCAGTTGCGGTTTCTAAGACATTTTAGTGTCCAAAGTTATCCCTAAATATTTACAATTTTGCACACCTTCTAGCTTCTGATTTTTAACAGTTAAGTTCTTTTTAAAAGACTTATGTGGATTAATTGTCATATATTTTATTTTGCTAGAATTTATTTCCAGGCCCTTAGCCTCACAATATGTACCAAAGGTATTTATTAAACATTGTAAACCTTATGGAGTTTGGGATAATAAGATGGTGTCGTCTGCAAATAGGAGGGCGGGTACTGGCACCCCACCTAATTTGGGAGAATCATGTTTGCAGCCCAATGAATACTCTGGAATGTCATTTACATACAGTGAAAATAAGGTGGGTGCCAGCACACATCCCTGCCTAACTCCCCTATTTACTCTAATTGGCTTGGTGAACTCCCCCCTCGGCCCCCATCTGGCCTTTGCAAAATTATCCGCTTGCAATCTTATAATTTGCAATAGCATTTCCCCCGGTACTCCCCATTCTTTCAGCGATTTCCAGAGGAGACTTCTAGGGATGAGATCGAAGGTGGCGTTTAAGTCAACAAAGGCGATATACAGATGGCCCTTCTTAAATACTGTATATTTCCAACTCATACAAAGGAATCTGAAAACCGGGTCCATTGTGCTGGTTCTGGCTCTAAAGCGGCCTGATATTTTGATAAAATATTGTTCTCCTCAATCCAAGCATTTAATTTTGTTAAAATATGTTGAGCAAAAACTTTATGTAAAACATCTATTAGACTAATCGGTCGATAGTGCGAAGGGTCCTGGCGATTACCTTTTTTTTAAATTGTTGTGATTTCGCTGCCTTTCCATGATTCCTGTATTAACCCACCTACGGCAACTGAATTACATAAAAAATTATTATAAGGGCCCCAAACTTCTTTATCATGCCTTATTAAATCGCCCGGTATCTTATCAGGACCTAACGCTTTTCTTGGTTTTACTGCATCTATAGCTAACAGAGTATCTTCCAAACTAAAATGTAAAAGGGCTACAGTTGGCGCTGTTACATAATCTTGCATGTCAAGTTGTATATCACTCGTAGATTTGGAATAAAGGCTGACCCATGTTTTAGCATCTAAAAAGAGGTCCTTGCAGCAACTCTCCATCTTATTTCCTTTAGATATCAATCGCCAAAAACTAGAATGGTCCTTGGCTACCCTGCACTGATCAGTTCAGTCCAAATATTATCATCCCATGGTTTTTTGATTTATTTCTGTTAGCAATTTCTTGATCTTGGTCCTTTTCTCCCTTAAGATCACTATGTTTTTAACATTTGTTGCCATGATGAGTTCCCTTTTCCATCACTGCACTCTTTATTATTCCAAGGATTCTTAACATCAATTTCCCCCTTTTTACAATCTTTAGGAATCCTACTCAAGATAGGTGTCAGTGCATCTAACAGTGTATGATGAATATCCATGATTGGGCAATATGGAGCAGGAAGATCTACATATGGAGAAATAATGTCTACAAAAGTTTTGTAGATCTGTTTCATGGCCTTTTTGTTTCCCCCTATAGAGGGCCATTTTACGGCTCTACGGTTGTTACTTAGTAGTTGTTCGATGACAGTAAAGTTAATATCTCTATTGTTCAATGGTGTTAATTGAAAAAAATTGACTGCTATTGTCAAACATAGAGGATAATGGTCACTATCAGATCTTTCCTCAACTACGAGATCATGTAAAATTGGCCAAAGGTCAATGGATACCAATATGTAATCAATACAACTCTTGTCATTACTCCTGCTAAATGTAGCAGCATTCGGGCTGTCAGAAGGCAAATGGCTGTTGCAAGCTCGGAGACCATGTCCTGACACCAATCTTGTTAACTGTGCAAAAGCAACTATGCACTGTACTGCCGGGGTACTTTCCAATGGGGGAATATTGTTTGCCATGTCTTCTTCTTTGAAAATATTTAGAGCCCCACAACAGGCTCAAATTTACGATTAAAATCGCCCCCACAATTACCTTAACCCTTGGGTCAATTGTGCCTAAAGATTGGTCAAGTTGTTCTATTACAGGCGATTCTTTGCTAGCTATACTAGATCTATTGTAATTGTTTATTATGTATACCTAATTTTTGTCTTGTGTTCGGATCTTCACTTCAACTAAATCCTGTGATGAAAAATTCAACTGTAATATATCAATACATAACGTAATATTTATCCAGATAACAAGACCTCCTAAGGCCTCCCTCTAGTCGAGGGAATAGCATTAACGCCATATGTTTTGAATCCTATTTTATATGGGATTTCTAAGGCCCAGGTTTCTTGCAAGAGAATTACTTCACTTTACCTAATGTACTCTTGCCACTCTGCATCAACTTGTTTTCTTGACAGCCCAGCTATATTCCATGATGTAAATCGTATTTCTGGTTGCCCTTCATTCCTAGTTAGTTGATTAGGTGCTACTTCCATCCCAGTCCTAGTTCCTCCAATATCCTGACCCATATCATCTTAATTGGTACATTTGAGATTAAAATAATCAGCTCCTTTATTTTGTACTGACTGGTTAACCTCTTCTGTAACCACACTCTCGTCAGGCGAAGTTGCTGACAATACCTTTAATTTATCATGGAGTGTAGCCGCTTCGTGTACTAATGCAAGACATATCCCGTCCTGATCCTTGTATAAATCTAACTGACCATTTTGAGTATCTGTGGAAGCAGTGAATACTGGAGCCTGAGAACCATCTGGTAACTGCGATTCACATTGTAATACAGATGATTGTCAGTCTTGGGCAGTTAAATCTGATAGAGCCTGAAACCTGTTGGAAAGAGAAATTGGAGTGGGATTGTACAAAAAAGGCCCAAGTGGAGGTTTGTAGAAGTATCCCAGAGGAAGGCCACAAATGCTAGTGTTCTGAGTAGAGGCTAAGGGTAAGGCACAAGAGTTTAATAAATTGAGAACCATCTGTGGCCTGAGGAAATTAATCGCAATGCAGTCAACATCAATACACTTGGGAGATGCACCAACCCCCCAACTCTGCGGACCAATAAGATCTCCTTTATGGCGGACGGATGGAATCTTTTATGTTTTACTAACCAATCTGTGGATTTATTACATAAATCGACCCACGTCTCCCTCTGATCTTCCCTAAGAGGAGGGACGCCCTCCAGAACTAGCACATAGGGACGCATGGCTGGTGGTAGCTTCAACACATCAGTATTAGGCTTCAAACAAACATTAGTTAGGCCACTTGCTATATTGTTGGACCCAGTGTCTGTGGCTGAGCATTGTGAAACAGTATTGTGTGGCTTCTACATATTTCCTGTTCAAGCCTTTGGGTACTTCCTGTGTTTTGCTTTTTGTTGCATTGTGATTTATCAAATGGCAATCATTAGCCTTACCCTCTAGATTTCGCAAATTCTCAAGTTGATTACCCTCTGCTACTACCTTCAGACCCTCTCTCACTGTAGCATTTGGTTGCTGAGTCACATTATTGCTACATAGATTATTTAAGCTGTTTATGGCAAGAATCAATCGATCTAGTTTTTCCCATAAAGGAGTCAATTTCTTTTCAAACAATTCTTCAACACAGGCTAGCACTGTACTTACTACAGAGCCCTCTACTGTAGAATGAGTGGCAGTTGTAACATTCACAGTACTATTGTGTCTTGTTTCAGGGAGCAAAGGGACCACATCAGTCTGTGTACCAACCGAAGTAGTGATCAACACGTCATGAGCAATTACCTTTTTAACATAATTACCAAGTTGAGATCCCTTCACGTTCTTAACTTTTTGTGCACCCCGCTTTCCCTTTGTTGATGGCTCTGTGTCCTTTCCTGCATGAGAGGTTTTGGAACTCCTTGCTCTGGTGGCCATACAAGGAGCTTCCAAAACCGCAGGTAGAGTTGAGTCCGTAACTAACACAGGTGAATTCGGTGGCACGTTTGAGGGCATTATAGATGGCAATGTTTGTGCAAAGTCCCCCAGATTAGAATCAGAGACGCCCAGTGATAGACGTCTCTGCCGAGTAGATGGGTCCAAGGAAACGCGCTGTTCAGTTAATTCTATTTCATGAGTCAATAAGGACTCCGGCCTAACTAAAAAGGCGTCCAGTGTGCCCGCAACTCCTTTATGCTTATTCATAGTTGGGCTGTAAAACACCAATCCCTACACCAAACCCCACAAGTGTATACAAATATTATGATTTAGGTAGTAGATTATAGACATACTAACAGTACCTGATTACTAACAGCTTTTGACCTTGGCTGTTGGTCAGAAAGATGGCCCAACCGGCCTCCTCTGGGCGCTTCCAAAGCGCCTCCTGGTGCTTCTACCATGACGTAGTTGATGGTGCGCCGCTCACAGCAGACTGGTAATGGAGTGGATGGACGAACAGCCGCCTTAAACTGAACTCGGACAAGACGGAAGTCCTTATCCTGGGATCATCCCCTTCGCCTGGGACGACTCCTGGTGGCCCCCGGCCCTGGGCACCGCTACCAAACCGACGGACCACGCACGCAACCTGGGCTTCATCCTGGACTCCTCCCTGTCAATGACCAGACAAGTCAACGCCGTGCCATCCTCGTGCTACAACACCCTGCGCACGCTCCGCAAGATCTTCAGATGGATCCCCACGGAAACCAGGAAGACCGTCACCCAGGCACTCGTCACCAGCCGACTGGACTACGGGAACACCTTCTACGCCGGAACCACAGCGAAACTTCAAAAAAGACTCCAACGCATCCAAAACGCCTCCGCCCGACTCATCCTCGACATCCCCCGACACAGCCACATCAACGGACACCTGAGAGACCTACACTGGCTCCCCGTCAGCAAGAGAATCGCGTTCAGACTCCTCACCCACGCACACAAGGCTCTCCACGACCTGGGCCCCAAGTACCTCAACGACCGCATGACCTTCTACACGCCCACCCGCCAGCTACGATCGACCGGCCATGCACTCGCCACCGTACCACGCATCCGCAGAGCCACCGCCGGAGGAAGATCCTTCTCCTACCTGGCAGCCAAGACGTGGAACTCCCTCCCCACCCACCTCCGGCGAACCCAAGACCATCTCGCCTTCAGGAAGCAGCTCAAGACCTGGCTGTTCGAGCAGTAACTTTCCCCTCCCCCAGCGCCTTGAGACCCTCCCGGGTGAGTAGTGCGCTATACAAGTGATGTGATTGATTGATTGATTGAGGCAGGTGGAGGCAAGAAGAGAGAGATCAGAGTCAGCAGCCCCCCTGGGCAGAAGTGGTAGCAGGTAACTGTGGCGCTAAGCGGGACCCTGTTTGTCTCCACTAGCCGGCCCTGCTTTAAATGACGCTAAAAGACAGGCAGACACTACTCGTCGATCTGGTCACACTCGCAACAAACACCCACGTGCAGCACACAACTAAACAACAACTTAAACCACAGCTGAGCGATAACTTCCGGAGTACCCCACTGTCTCTTTTAGTGTAGGAGGATGGACCTGTCTTGGGGCCTCACCTGGACCCCCACCTTCTGTAGCCAAGGCTGTCCATCAACAGTTCTGGGACTCAGGGCTTGGTGGTAGATTATTGTTGGTGGGAGGTGCACACTTTCAAGGCTTGTGTAGTCCAGCCCAGACTTGTCTAGTGAGCTGGTTTCAAGCCCCCACCTCTGCTCCGCAAACACAGGATGCCAAAGCCCCAAGACGCCTACAGTGCCCAGTGCAGCACCGCGTAGCAGACTCCTCGACCTTCACCACGATTGGGATGGGAGGCGCTGCTGTTTGCACCTCCGCTGGCGTATTTAACTATTTTGGGCTTCTCGCTGATTGGGGCCTCTGTCGATCGGGCTGCTTTGATCTGTGATAACCTCTCTGTAGCGATTACTCACGGCTTCCGTGTGATGGTTGCGGGCTGCAGGTCTGCTTGCTCTGCTCTCTGGCGAATCCCGCAGCCCTCCGCACAGACAGGTAGGTTTGTTTGGCCCCCTGAGGGTGAGCGCAAGCTGTACTCCCGCTTGCTAGGTCTGGGAGGTCTGGGGGAGTAAGAGGCAATCTCCCACTGGTGCCACAATCGTCTTCTCCAGCGGCGGCAGCCCCGCTCAGTTCACCGGGCGCTTCTTGCGATGTGTTCAAGGAGTGGCGGGAAAGTTACAACGGCTGTCAGTTGTGGCTGGTTCAAACCACCAATGTTCAGGTAGCCCACTCTGTGTAGCATTGTATATAGTCTTGCCGATATTTTGGTCTCGTTATTATGGCAGCCGTATTATGGTAACTTGAGATTTCACACTTGATATTTGGCACCAACACGGACACTCCACTACCACAATGCAGTGCCCTGTTCCGCAATCCTTAAAACTTCAGGCAAGCTGTGACAGGCTCTGGTTACGAGTGCCTGCTGATCTCGCTGGCGAGAAAGTCATCCTTGCCCCGCCGTGGTGAGCACCTCTATTAACTAATTTTACTAAGTCTTTTACTAAGACCTGTGACCCAAAATTCCGAGACCCTTAATTATTACGGTGGGTAAGGAAGTATTATTAAGCACTAGTTCCTTGCCTTACCCGGGGTCAATCACAGTTAATCTGGGACATGGCCTGTGCTTATCGCACAAATTGGGACCAATTTTTCCAGTGCTATTCGCTCTCTGAAAAGTCTCCCGTCCCCTAAGGTAGAGAGGGCTCTTACATCCCTCTTGCAAATATATTCAGCATGGTGAAACAAAAACCAGAGCACACAATAATAATAATTTCTCGTGAATAGTATCACAAATGTTTACGCAAGAAGGGATGTTGATCACCACAAGAGATTTTTATAAGGTGTTTGTTTATTCACCAGTGGTGTCCCCTGTCAAGGAGAGTTACCACAGAAAAACACAAGTCCAGCCGACACGTCTTTCATCAACAGCCGTAGCCGTGACTCTTCAGGGCTGATTATACATGTGGAGATACTTTGTCAGGGGTCCGGTGATACTTCCAACCCTGTCCTAATCGAGTAGTTGAGAAGAAAACGGAAAGTTGAGTCAGTTTCTAAAATGAAAATTAAGAATGGCGGAGGACGTGCGGATAAAGACGTCCTCGTGAAGCAATGGCTGTGGGCCAAAGCTACAGACGTGACGGATAAGTCGGTTACCGGATAGCAACTTATGGGGCAGGCACATGGGGCTTGGGTGATTTAATTACCCTCCACAGGAAGGAAAAATTACATGGTCTGGGACTGCCGGCCATCCCCCGCCTTATCATGCAAACTATAGTAAACACTTATCAGTCAACAACAGTAAGTAAGTAAGTTAAGTAAGTAAGTTAGTTTATTGCTTGATTAATTAAAATCTTAGCAGTACACACATCAGTAAAAAATGTATAAAAGGATACATATATGTGACATCATTTCACATTGTCTTAAAAAAACAGCGTGGTGGGTATGCATTAAAATCGACCAATTTTTTGGTTAAAATTACATACAGTTTGTTTGTGATGAGGGTATAAAATTCAAGAAAGAAGTAAGGGTAAGTCCCCGTCTGGGGGTGACGCCAGTATCCGTAGTTCTAATAGTCTATTGTGTGCTCGTGGACGACTGCCTCAGGATCGGAACGTAGTGGGAGTCAAAGAGAGTTGCAGGATAAAAGAGCTTGGGTGTGCGCAACTGCGCTCAGGCTGCGGCGAGAAGCTTTATTTGGGCAGTTTTCATGTAGCGGACGAAGCTGCAGGTTAATTTAACGTTGGCCCCACTGAAGCACGCCTTCACTGCCTGTCTGCACGTCCGGATATGCATTTCATTTATATGCGGTTTTAGCAGTTCTCTCCTCTCCCGGTCTAGGAACTTACACATGCATAGGAGATGCAGCATATCTTCTTTGGTTTCGCCACATAGTCTGCATTGTGTAGATGTGAATATACGTTTCCAGGGGGGAAAATGTGGTTTGACAGGAAGGATGCCCATCCTCAGGGCCAAGAAGCCTTCTTTTAAAGGCCCAGAAAAGCTGGTACCGAAGTACGGTTGTGGTGAGCATTTTGGATAGCTTTGTATCACGAACCAGCTATGGGCCCTCTTATTTAGACATTCTTTATCATTTGCGGTGGAGACGAGCTTTGTTGACTTATTCACCAGGTCTTTTACGGCCTTAAATGGGAGTCAACAACAGAATTCTTTGGAAGGCAGGGGGTCTCGCAACCCCCCGGCCGTATTTATTAAATTATAAAAAAAAATCAAAATTAAATAAAAAAGCATTATTTACATAATTATTAAATGCAAAATTCAGACATTAGATTTACAGCGAGTTAGACAGGTATGATGGGCTAACCTTAACAAATGTCTAATACAGCGTGTTTCCTAACCGAATCTAACATCCTACATATCAATTTTGCATTCTAATAATTTCTGGTCCTACGGCAAGGTCGTTAACCGGTGTCAGATCCTTTACCCAGCTATGCCCTCACGTCTGAGTGCGCATGCGCGACAAGGGCCCGGTTACCGGGAGAGTTCGTCCCTCTCCTGGTTGCCCTCGTACGCTCCGTGAACTCCATTTAACCAAAAAGGAGGGCCCTTACACTCGCACCATTTGCTGACGTCATAGTGCATGTGTGGGGTGGCTACCAGCCTGAGGAAAGAGAGACTCCCTCCCCCGCACCCTTCCAAGCAAGCGGATATCCTGCCCCTGAAGTTCTAGGAGAGACCATTGGCCCCTCCCCCTGGGCAGCCTCATTCGTTAATGGTGCCGCCCCCTAAGGACCTTAAATTGGTGCTCATCGATTATGACCTTACCGACTGACCCACATAATAAATACGACAATTATACTAAGAAGGGAAAAAAGGCCTAAAGAAAATATTTAATGCAACAGTAACAACACAACCACTTAAGCAAATTAAAATTAACATCGCCTGTAAACGGGAAAAAAGGCCTAAGGAAGAAAACACATTATATACCTACAGCGTTGAAAAGCGTTTCAGAGGATACCTACCAATGTCCTCAACTTGAATTCTGTTACAAGGGATGGAGGGTGGGGAAAAAACAAGCCCCACTACGGGGCGAGGAGCGAGCCTGGGAAGCGCGGGGCACAAAGAGGACGCTTCCCGCGCTCCCCAGGCTCTTAAACCCACTCTTTGCCACGGGTCCCGCCCCCCTGACCCGGAAGCGTAAAACCGCTTCCGGGTCAAAGGCGGGACCAGTCAGGACGGATGAAGGGGGGGCCGGGCCCAGCCATGTGTGCGTGGGGGCCGAACGGCCCCCCCTTTCCTCATGGTCTGGGACTACCGGCCACCCCCCGCCTTATCATGCAAACTATAGTAAACACTTATCAGTCAACAACAGAATTCTTTGCAAGGCAGGGGGTCTCGCGACCCCCCGGCCGTATTTATTAAAATATAAAAACAAATGAAAATTAAATAAAATAGCATTATTTACATAATTATTAAATGCAAAATTCAGACATTAGATTTACAGCGAGTTAGACCGGTATGATGGGCTAACCTTAACAAATGTCTAATACAGTGTGTTTCCTAACCGAATCTAACATCCTACATATCAATTTTGCATTCTAATGCTCATGCTATCAGCTGACAATGTATCATTCCGTCTTTCAAGAGTTCCTTCCATTAGAATATACAAGGGACTGTTCTAACTCTGAAAAAGAAACTCAACTATGCAGTTTGTCGAATTCTGGGCCAGGTGTATGACCATTCAGTTTTGCAGGTCGCAAATTGTGAGTTTTTGTGACTCGCAATATGCGACCCCCAAAATGGAATTACTAATGTTTCTTAGACACATTTAGCGATTCCTAAAGGGGTCGCTAATGACGTGCCTCATCAATATTCATGAGGCAGGTTGCAATTTGCCAACCATTGGGAATGCCAGAACTCACATGGATGTTGGCCTGCTGGCAGCAGACCGCCATGTCTGTGACTGCTTTTTAAATAAAGCAGTTTTAAAAAAAAATGCAGCCTGTATTCCTTAAAGGAAAACAGGATGCCTTTACAAAAGAAAAATTAAACGTTTCGGTTTCATTTAAAAAAAATGTTTTAAGAGCAGGCAGTAGTTCTTTGAAGTAGGTGGTAACTGTGATTGTTTTACGACCGCATTTCCAGTCACAAAACAATTGTACATACCAGTGAGACTCTCTATTAGTAAGGGACGCCCTTGGCATGCCCCTTCCTAATAGCGACTCTCAAACCCTATTTTGCGAGTCAGTAATAAATTGCAGGCCTGCAAAATAGGGCCTGTACATATCACAACCCTTTTTAGCAGTCGCAAATGGCCCGATTTTTCAGTGTGTAACAGCTATAACGGGTCGTACATCTAGCCCTCAGTTCTTTTTCTACTATATGCATTCTACATGGAAAGCAATATTTTTAGCTAATGCATTGGCAAAGCCAGTAGGGAAGACTACACCAACGTTTGCACACACAATATATGCATACAGCTTTTGTGAATACCTGCGTTTACAAGTTAATTGGTACATTAAAGTGAGATCAATTGGGTTGCCACTGCTTGTTTTTTTTAAAGAAACCGTGTGGTATATGGGTTTGTGCTCTGGTTCTGCTTTTCCTGGATTACTTCTGGTAGTCTCTCCTGGTAGTTTCTCCAGATTCTTTTATACTGCTTAAAAAATAAATCTCTCTTTGAATCACCATCTTTTGTTTACAGTGTCTTTATCAGAAAAGGAAGCGTCCACCCTAAGGTAATGGATAATTTTTTTAATGGGCATCAGATGAGGAATTTCATACTTAATTCCGGACCGAATTAGTGCCTGAGGACAATCCCTTTTCAATCACCAAAACGTCCAGTGACAACAACAGTGTCGAGCTTTACTTCGGAACTTGATCACATTTCCCAAAGAGGACATTTTCATTACAACCCCACGTCGGGCCTCCCTTTCCCTTTACCTTCGGCTCATGCGCTGTTCGGATTGTGTTAAACGACAGCATAATTAGTGTTGAAGAAAAACATCCACTGCTTTTCCCTCCCTGCAGTTTGTATCCTCCCAAATTGAGCGTTTGCGTTTAATAATCAGTCACTCCGTTCTTAAACATTTCAATATGTTTCTGAGACAGTCAGCAGCGCGCTGGCTGTGTGGCCTTTCCCCAGAGCATGCAGATCTTACGGATTCTTCCACCATCTCTCCTCCCTTGGCCCCCACAAATGACTTACAGCAGCAGAATGGAAGGGGTGGGAGAGAAAGGCCCGAAATAATAAAACAACGTTTCTTAACTTGTCTAATTGAAAAACTTCAGAAAATGCAATGCATTGAAATTACTTCCTTCCTGACATTACAGCAGGCCGGGTCGCCTTGCGTAATTAGGGCACTTGTTTCCAGGTTTGGTTTCTGCTTATCCTTCGAAACACTTCAAGGCAGCCGCTCAAGCTTCCGTGGTGAAAATGATGGTGGTCTACGGTACACGGTGGTGTGTTGGTACATCGTTAGAGCGCTGGCATTCATAGGAGTGTCACCCAGTCTCGGATTAGAAAGTTGGGAAATCGAACATAGGCCGATGGCCCTGTAGCCAAGGCCAGTTGGTGGTCTGTTTAATGGTTGACTAAGATGTCCATTCAGCCAGGGCTGTCCCTGTCTGCACTGCAAGTGCACAACGTCCTTTGTATACCTTTCCCGAGCTTGACCCACCTCAGGCCGGCTAATAGTTACAGGCAGAGTGACAATCGGCTGCTTCTTCTGTCACAGCATGAGGTGTGCCTGCCCCCTGACTACCTCCAGGTGCGACAGAGGCCTCAAGGAGCTGCTGATGACTGGGGTATGTGTAATATCCTTTACCACTCTGTGAAAGACTGTCCCATCAATGTATGAGTAGGCATTGCAGTCTCAGTGGAACGCCATGATGTCATTTGTAATGTGGGTATGTGAGCTAGCCAGTGAGTTGCTGAGCAGTGGTTGAGGAGGGTCGATGGGACCTTCTGTATCTAATAACCTTATATCTACAATTCTTCCTCCTGGTCCTCGACTAATTGAGGTGGCAACTTGGCTCACTGGTGACGATGATGGTTTAAAGTGTTCCAGCAAAGAAGTGAGGTGGTTTTTGGAAGGTCTCAACACTTGCTGTGCTACAGAGTTACCTGGCTTGACAGGCATCATCTACAATTGGATGTGGTGTACATCTAGCCATACAACTGTGAGAATCTCCGAGTCGTTGGATAAGGGGCAGCCTGAGCCTTCTGAGGAGGTAAGAGAGAGAAGGCTCAGCTGTTCACTGTGGAGTGCGATACACTATATCGCTACTGCGCATGCACGGAAGTGACGGAGGCAGACGAACAGACTGAGACGAAAGGAGGCAAGAAGCACACAGTGAACCACTGCGAGCGGATAGCAGCGGCGTTGTGTGTTTGTTGAACTGCCTAACCGCAGTCGGAGAGGTCGCAGGAGACGCAGGAGCCACAGGAGCCACAGGAGCCACAGAGGAGCAGGCTGGGCTTGCACTTGAATTGCACTGCTTCGCCACCCGCTGCAACATTCTGGCCCACACTGCACCATGTTGGACCATTATTATTGCTGCGGTGAAGGTGAGATGAGATGAGAGACCGCCTGGAGATGGCAAGGAGAAAGGAGGTGAGGTCCGCGCATATGGAGGGGGAGGAGCCGTAAGTTGGCAGCCTTACTGTTTTTTTTTATACCAGTGCTCTCCCCACACTCCAGTCTCAGGCTCCTCTTAGTTTTTAGGTCGAGGCCTCGTCCGCACTGCTGTAAGCAGTGGTGGGCGGAGCCGAAAATTTAATGATCTCTAGTATGGGGGCTTGAACCCGCCCCTCTTCTCCATTGGCTGGCCTCGTAAATGCTGGCCAGCCATTGAAGGAGAGGGGCGTCACTCGGTTCTATCCCCGGTTGAGCAGATTCGGGGGCGTTTTTCTCTCTTTTTTTAAGCCCCGCCCCTTTTCTAGTGGTGGGCGTTAAACCCTCCCTCTCGCCGAGGTCCCAGTCTATTCCTCCTGTAATGTACCTTTTGCTGCCTCGTGTATTTTGTTTGCTCACAATTGTCACTTTTGCCTCATGTAACTTAACGTTAACCCTGGGCGGGCAACTTCACTACGCCCACGAAAAGTAGGCAAAGCAGGCAACACTACGCCCACTTCGTGGGCGTAGCGAAGTTGCCCGCCACCCGCCTCCCTCCCGCCCTCAGTAAATGCTTAAATTACCTTAAAAAGGAATTATAAAACCACTTACCTTGTCCTCTGCGTCCCCGGGGCTCCCTCTCGTCATCGCGCCGCCGGCGCCGCCGTCTTAGATACTAATGCGCATGCGCGGCCGTCCGCACATGCGCATTTCTCGCGAGAAATACACATGCGCGGGCGGCCGCTCATGCGCATTAGTATCTAAGACGGCGGCGCCGGCGGTGCCGGCGGCGCGATGACGAGAGGGAGGCCCGGGGATGCAGCGGACAAGGTAAGTGGTTTTATAATTCATTTTTAAAGTCATTTAAGCATTTAGGGAGGGCAGGAGGGAGGCAGGTGGCTCGTAGTGGGGCTACGCGAAGTGCGTGGGTGGTCTTACTTTTTTGCCCACTTCGCGTAGCTTCGCGAAGCCCCACTACACCCACCCTTACTTAACGTCTGCTTTTGTAATTTGTTCACTCGTAATCTTCTCATGTATCATTTCTGTTCCTATTGTGAAGCGCTTTATTTAGCAGTGTCACTGTTGTGTTATAGAACTTGTCTGCAAGTAATTGCTGTCCTTGAGCTCGTCCAGTACTGCATCAATGATCTCTGATGATATGTTCTGCACAGCCCCTCTGTTCAGTGATGGCGCCCGGTGGGCGGGTCGGAACACGATTTGGGCTGGATTATGCTTCTGCGAGATTTGGGCTGTGCGAGAGCAGGCAGCTTGCTCAGATTACAGATTGCGCATTGCCGCGCCCCACTATACTCACACGGGTCGGCCTCACCCCACCACTGAGTGAGTCATGGTGACTGGTTTCGCTTCTGTTGTTGTGCGCCATGTGTTTACTTTCTTTTCCACTTTTTATACGAAAATTGACATAGCCAATGCTTGTCTTTTTCTCACTTCTGTTTTTGCCGTCAATGGGAGGAAGGAGGGGCCGGAGTACGGAGGTGGGAGGCGCGCAGCAGGAGCTGTGGCTTCCTTGTCTTTGTTGTTGCTTCTGTTGTCACCATCTGTTTACTTTCTTTGCCACTTCGTATGAAAAAAATTGGCATAGCAAATGCTTGTTTTTTATGAGGTGCCTCTTTTTTCTCTTTTTATATACAACCATTCGGAAACCGCTGTCTGTTACCCAGTTCAGTTCATAAGCTTTATTCGATTATTCAATAAACAATCATAAAAGCACACAGAATATTAAAAACAACACATTAAAATTATTAAAAAAGAGTTACAGTGTATTACAAGATTTAAGACAGTTCGGACGGAATACCATGGACATAGCAGCAGTTACTTACACAAATGGCATAATTAGAATTCCAGGCTTTTTCTGATGGACATTGATTTTAGAATAAAGGTTGCAGTAAAAAAACAGATATCCAAGGTATCAAGTGCAAATAAGAGTCTCAAAGCATTTGTAACTGTAAACACAGATTATTTCTTAAAAAGAGGTTTGAGATAAAAAATACGGAGGTGCAAATACAGGGGGCAAATTAGCATAAAGTGCAGCGTGCTCTGTTTGGTGGTTCCATCACACGGGCAAGGAGTTGACGTATGGTTTTTCATCCGAGGGAATGCCACCAGGTTATGAACAATGCCTAATCTCAGCCTTGTAAGGACAGACTGATGTGACTGTTTGGTAATTACTTTTAAATACTTAGGCATGCCATAACCTTCCACATTATTAGATTTATAAAATACATGAGTTGTAAAATGGCTACATTGATCTTTACGCATATTAGATTTGTTCCCCAAAAAAACACTTTTGACCTCCTGTTTGGGTATATTGATAGCACATACGGGGTCACTGAAAACATCCAAGTCAAACATTTCTTTATAAGATGTTAAGACATATTTTAACCAGGGTATCTGACGGGCTTTATCCAAGCAAAGACAGTCTTGTATTATTCGCCTGGTGAAACCTGTTTCGTCCTTAGCCCAGATTGACCTCCAGACCATAAGGGGTCTCAATCCTGTTAGGTCAGTCAGGTATTCCAACCCCACCTCTTTATGAATCAGTTCGGTGGATGCCGAGGGTGGGAGACAGAGGAGTCTCTTAAGGAATGTATTTTCAACTACTTGCAAGTCCCCTTGATTCCAATGTCCCCACACTCCCGAACCGTAAAGAGCAACTGAAGCACATCTGTGCCGGTAGACATTTAACATATCAGGAATGCGACGACTGCCTAGTTTAGAAGCAAAACGAAAAACTCCTGAGGACCCCTTGCCCATCTTGGCCTTGATATTAAGTAGCTCTGGTGCCCACGACCCACTCTTGCTAAAAGTTATACCTAGATAGCAACATTTGTCCACAACCTAAATTCTATGTTCCTTAACCTGGAACGATTTAAGTTGATTCACCTTTTTCCCTCAAGCCATGATAAAGGTTTTAGAATTATTGATTTTTAATTTCCTCCCCTTAATAAAATCATAGAAGTGGTTCGTTAGTTTTTGCAGACCAATTGAGGAGCATCTGCTTGGACCTTCTTCAAGTCGGATTCCATAGCATTTATAAAAAGGGAGAAAAGTAATGGGGATAAAACACAACCTTGCCTGATGCCGGATTTGACCTTGATCTTCTTAGTGCATTCCCCAACTTGGCCAAAGCGAATCTGTGCTGACAACTTGTTGTATAGTCTGGCCAGGAAGTAAATTATTGCAGCTGGGGCTCCCATTTCGAGTAAGGTGGACCACAAAAGAGTATGATCCACCAGATCAAAGGCACTAGAGAGGTCTGCGAAGCAAAGAAATTAAGAGCCCTGTTTAGCTTTGGTGTATTTCCCGATGATGAGATCTAGATTAATACACTGCTCAATAGTGCCGAGACCCTTCCGAAAACCAAATTGGGAGTCCGCGAGGATATTGTTTTTTTTTTAAACCTTTATTTGGAGACAAGCATAAGATAGCAGTGGTACATTCATAAACCATACAAATAGCCAGAGATAGTGCAATGCAGCAATAGACTTGAAAGATCCAGGCTTCATGTCAAGGCATAGTACAGTGTAGACATCAATGGAAAAACACATAACATCTGCAATCGGACTGCGTGCAACGCATCCGCACAAAACAGTTTATGACTGCAGGGGTACAGACCCGTAGCTCACACTCGGTAATGAAGGAAGAAAAACAGCAACCCAGTGGACGACGAACCACCATTCAACATTTGGTCAGATGAGGGACCCCCCCACCACCACAAGAAAGCAGTCATTGGCCCACCATACCGCCCACAGGGACAGCACAGTGTGACTTATACAATCAGCATAGCAAAAGAATAAAGAAACGTCCCCACTCACAGCGGAGTATGGGGTCCGGTAGGTGCTAGCGCGGTCCAACAAACAGCGTATCACTAACCAACCCCAACCCGATCCTCACTCTCAGATTCAGAGTCCTGCCCCGCCCTAGCAAGGAGGTACACCTGCAACGGGCTCCAAAAATCCCTAGGCCTACAGCGCACGGGCATCATTTCCGCATATACGTTGTACTGGTCCTGACAGTAAATGATATCACCCAACCAGTCCTTGAACTGTGGCACTCTGCCCCGCCCCCAACAGCAAGCCACTCGTCGTTTGGCCAACAATAAGGCCACGTCCACAAATCTACGGGGGAGTGCTGGCACCTCCTTAGTATACCCCAACAGGAGGACCATGGGGTCGAACAATACCCCATCCTCGGTCATAGTCTGAAGAGCAGCATGGACCTGCACCCAGTACTCCAAGATGGCCGCACACTCCCATGCCAGGTGCAGGAAATCGGCACCTACTGCCCGGCAACGGGCACATCTATCGTCCTCTGACAATCGAAATCTAAGTTTCCTGGCTGGGGTGTAATAAAACCTTTGTATGAACTTGTAGTGTATGATTTTTAAACGGCAACTAGAGGAGATATTGGCAGTCACACCACAACAGTACGCCCATTGTTCGTCAGAGATGGTAATCCCAAGTTCAGCGTTCCATTGTTCCCGTACCCGACTAGCCGGCGTAACCCGTTGCCGTCTAATGGCGCCATACAGCTTCGAAACCAAATGACGCCCATCGGAGACTAACAGAACGTGGAGCGGTGAGGTCACGTCCGGCTCCCTAGGGAACTCAGGCAGTAAGGTCCGCAGGCCTTGTCGCAAGCGGACATAATAAAACATCTCCAAGGGGGAACAAATCACACCACCAAAAAACTAGTCCCGGGTACGAAAGGTGCCCTCGCGAAAAAGGCTCCCCCACGTAAGTGTACCAAGACGCTTGCACAGACGCTGGAACCCTGTTTCCTGCAATAGGGACAAAGCAGGATGATATGCTAGGGGTAGTGCAGGTGAGTAGAGGAACGAAAGACCCAGTAACTTCGCCACACGTTTCCAAGCATCCACTGTGCACGTCACCGTCGTCTGGTGGGTATCCACATCGCCCACATTGGCCAGCACCATGCCTTCCAATGGGAGAGGATGGGCGACCCATTGTTCAGCCGCAATCTGCGGCATAAACGGTGTGGGACGCATCCAGTGGTATGCATAGTGTGTTTGAGCGCTCAAATAATAAAGTTCAAAGTCAGGAACATCAAATCCTCCATCGACATAGGGCAACGTTAAGGTAGCCCACGCCACTCTCGGTTGTTTACCCCCCCAGAACAGACGAATCAGCTCCGAGCGGAGACGTTTAAAAAAATACGCTCCAGGGTGATATGGAATATTCTGAAAAAGATACAAAAAGCGGGGCAAGATCACCATTTTTATCAGAGACGCCCTGCCCGCCATGGACAACGGCAAAGACATCCATCTCGTGATGTTATCCGCCAGTTTAGTGATAGCGACGCCATAGTTAAGCCTAATAGTCTCCTCTTTGCTCAAAGAGACCACAATACCAAGATATCGCAGCTCCGAATCACACCACTCCAAAGGGTAGTCCAACGGAAATCGATGAACCGCTGCAGTGAGCGGGAAGAATTGGGATTTCTGCCAATTGATATGTATCCAAGAGACACCGCCAAAGGCAAGAAGCTCTCGCAAAAGCGCATTGAGATTCGCCTGTGGATCCTTCACATAAAGCGTGACATCATCCGCATACAAAGAGATTCCTACTTGACGCTGAAAACAATTAAACGCACTCTGTTGGTGCAGCTGGCGAATCCGACAGGCAAGAGGCTCTATGGCAATGGCAAACAGGAGGGGAGAAAGGGGACATCCCTGCCTGGTTCCCCTTGTGATGGGAAACTGGGGGGAGAGCACACCATTCACGACCACCCTCGCCACCGGGTCAGTGTACAGCAATTTGACCCACGAGATGAAGATCCGAGGAAACCCCATTCTGCATAAGACATTGATCAGGTAACCCCACTCCACGGAATCAAACGCCTTAGTAGCGTCCAAGAAAACGGCGGCTACCGGGAGCTCCGGAGCTATAGTCGGGATTAGGGAAAACAGTGTCCGAAGATTATGAGACGTCGCCCGACCAGGCACGAACCCGGACTGATCAGGCAAGACAATAACAGGCATGAGCTCCGAAAGCCGCGCCGCCAACACTTTCGCCAGAATCTTGACATCACAGTTAAGCAATGAAAGAGGCCTATAGGATCCCACGTCCAGGGGGTCGTCCTTACCCGGTTTGAGTAACGAGGTGATAGCAACTTCCCTCATAGACCCCGGCAGTCTCCCCACATCAAGGGACTCTTCAAAAACCTCACGGAGAACTGTAGCCATAATATCTACATAACATTTATAAAATTCGGCGGGAAGGCCGTCCAGCCCCGTAGCTTTCCCGTTGTTCAGAGACATGACGGCGCCTCTGATCTCCTCCTCCTCAAGGGGCCTACCTAGGAACGCCCTGTGATCGTCTGATAGCCAGCAGAGCGCTAAATCATCAAGGAATCCCCCATATCGCACATCTCCCAATTGCTGAGTAGAGTACAAGTGGGCGTAATGGTGGATAAATGTCTCCTGAATCTCCTTTGTGTCTCTACAACGCGTGCCATCCGGCAAGACCAGTTCCAACACATCCGAACTATACCTCTGATGTCTCGTGAGTGCAGCAAGTACCTTCCCAGGCCTCTTACCCTCGCAGTATCTCCTCGCCGTCCAGTACTTCCCCCTGTGCTTAGCCTCCCTGGCAGCCTCCTCCTCGTACTCTGAAAGCTTACCCCTAAACTGACACATGAGGTCGGGATCAGAACCAGCCTGCAGTCTGCGTTCCAGCTGTCGTAAGTCGGCCTCTAAACCCGCGAGAGTCCGAACAATAGACTTAAGCACCCCACAGCTCTTAGAGATAGTGACACCCCGAATCGTAACCTTAAATGCCTCCCATATCACCTCCACACTATCTACAGATCCTTTATTCCTTGGAAAGAAAGCTTCCACCTCCTCGCCAAGTTCCGCCTTAAAAATGGGATCCAATAAGGCAGAGGGGAAGAGCCTCCAGGGCGGCTGCGGCCTGTGCAGCCCGGGCACCGAAAACACAACTTTAACCGGGCAATGATCAGAGTACGTTCTGGCCAGGTGTATCACCTCCCGCAACCCTGCTACCAGCCCTCTGGAGAGGAAGACATAGTCCAGTCTCGCCCAGGAGCAAGCCTGTGCAGTGAAGTGCGTGCCCTCTCTGTCCGTCGGGTGAGCATACCTCCAGCTATCAATCAGGCCTGCCTCCTCCACAATGCCCCGCAAGACATCCCTGGCTTGTGTATTGTACTGAGGACTCCCCTCCGATCTGTCCTCCAGAGCCTGAACCGCTAAATTGAAATCCCCCCCCCCATACAATATGTGAGGCTTCCACAGCAAGAACATGACCCCAAAGTGTAAGAAAAAAAGCAGGTGTATCAATATTAGGTGCATAACAATTCACAAGGAGCAGAGTGACCTGCCCAAGCCTCCCCCACAATAACACATACCTCCCCTCAGGGTGCACACGTGACCCCAATTCTTGAAAGGAGAGCGATTTCTTGATAAGTATAACAGCCCCACGAGCATACGAGGAGTACGATGCAAATTTCCTCACTGCAGCCCACCTTCCTCCAAACGTAGGAGCAGGCACACGCCGCAGATGCGTTTCCTGCAGGAAAGCTATTTGTATTGCATGTCTATCCAAATATTATAGTACATTCCGACATTTCCTGGCATCATTAAGCCCACGCACATTCCAAGACAAGATCGATATCTTATCCACAGCATCAATCGACATCACCCGTGATCAAGGTGCAACGGGGCATACGCAAGCAGTGCACCATCCCACTCTCTCGGCTCAAGGCAGCGGAACGGTACCATCGCACACACCAACCTCTCTAACAACCTCACACCACATTCACCCCTGCCATCTCCAATCCAAAAAACCAGACACCCCCCTCCCAACCCCAAACAACAACATTCGTGCAACAGGCACGCAGACAGGTCAAAAAGTAACGCTCAGCATACACCCCATGTCCCATCAGCAACGACCATGAGCGCCCCAGGAGTAGACCGCCACCGTCCATCCCTTCCCTTGCAACAATGGCCACAATGAGCGGACAAATCAGTCCCTCCTCCATACGCAGTAGAACAGTACAGGCCCGGTACGGCCGAGGACGAAACAGAACAGTGATCAAGTCAAGTCAAGTCAATAAATTTATATAGCGCGCTACATACCCAGAGGGTCTCAAGGCGCTAGAAGAAGGATGGGGAATTAATTGTCAAATATCCACGTTTTAAGTTGCTTTCTGAATGCTAGGTGGTTCTGAGTAAGGCGAAGGTGAGTGGGAAGTGAGTTCCAGGTTTTAGCTGCCAGGTAGGAGAAGGATCTACCTCCCATGGTGGTCTTGTTGATTCGAGGTACAGTGGCAAGGGCTTGGTTGGAGGATCGTAGCTGGCGAGGGGGGGTGTAGAAGGACAGTCGTGTGTTGAGGTCACAGGTCACCGCCAGGACAAACACACAGCTGCAGCCAACCCCGCCACAATCACAAGGAGCAAGTGGAACACGCGCTGCCAACACAGCCTCCCCCCCCACCCACCTGACCAACCCCCAACCATCAGGACCCCCAGGCACCCTCCCCCCCCCTCCATCCATCCGTCCATTCAACCAACAAGTCAATCGCACAAAGAAACTCAAAAGTAATGGGGCATTCCCGGTGGGGTGCACATCACCACTCCCACACACTACGCCGCACTCCGAACCACAGAGCTTACACACGGCCCAGGCGCAGTGTGGGGGTGGGTTCCCGGAGCACATCAATGTCATCAACCATCGCCCCCTTAGTGACCCTCAATAGCGGCCACTCGGACCAAACCGGTGACCCTCATGCCCACCTCCAACAGTACAAGGCTGGAAGAGCCTAGGCCACAAGAGCAGCTATACGAATGTCCGTGCACAGCGTGCACCACAGCCGCCGTGCCGAAAGAAACATATTCAAACGTCCTCCTCCTCTCCCGCCGAGCAGTGGCCTTCCCGTTCCTCCACATCCTGCCGGTCATGCGCAGATCGCTCCCTCCTAAGGCGCTTCACAAAGTCCTCTGCATGCTGCGGGTTCGTGAAAAAATGCTGCTTAGCCTGATGGGTCACCCTCAGCTTAGCAGGATACAGCAAAGCATAGTCCACCTGCAGATCACAAAGTTTTTTCTTGACCGCCAGGAATTTACGCCGTTGCTCCTGCACCATCGGCGTGAAGTCAGGGTATATGGTGAAGTTGACCCCCTCAAAGGAAAGCGCACGATTAGTGCGAGCCGCCCGGAGAGCAGCGTCCCGGTCCCAATAGTTCAGGAGACGGGCAATGATAGGGCGCGGTGCAGCCCCCGTGGCCGGACGCGGCCCAAGGGAGCGGTGCACTCGTTCCACAATGAACTGCGTAGAGAACGCCTCCGCGCCAATCGCGCCAACCAGGAGTCTCTCCACATACGTCTCCATTTTCCCCACATTCGTCGTCTCCGGCACACCTACCACGCGTATGTTATTACGCCGACTTCTCGCCTCCAACTCCTCATTCTTAGCGGCTATTACCCGCAGGATATTGTCCATTCTCGCCAGCTGGGTGGTATGAGTGGCGGCAGTTTCGTCATGATCTGAGATGCGCTGCTCCGCCGTGGTCAGGCGTTCCTCATGCACATCCAGTTTCTGCACCACTGCGTCCATGCGCGAGGACAATTTGTCCACTTTATCCACAATAGTGGCAAAACCCTGCCTCATCTCCTGCATCATCTGCTGAAAGTCTGGGGGGGGAGGCTGCAGAGCAACATCAGTGACAGGTGGGGGGGGGAAACGCGAACTCCCGGCCTCTTGCACCAGACGAGCACCCCTCCTGGCTGCCACAGAGTCAAAGGACAGCTTAGGCTGCTTGTTGTCGGGTTTCCCCATGATAACACGCTCCCAGCGTGTGGTAGCGCCCACAGCGATGTCCGAGGAGAGGCCAAGGGACTGCAGGGCCCAAAGCCACGGGCTCCCAACGGAGTGTCCCACCAGCCAGAACACACAGCGCCCACAAGCCCCAGGCCGGCGTGTAATGTCCGGCCAGCCACACAGAGACGTTGCGCTATTACGGGGTCAGCCCCCTCCAATAGTCCCAAAACCAACCGCTCCTGTAGTGGCAGAGGAGAGCACCCTCAGTTGTAGGCAAAATCAGGCCGGGGGTGCACAACAGCAGTTCAGCATATTACATCATAGCGCAGGGAAAGAAGCGCCACGCAAAGGCTGCACCAAAGGCGGCGTGCACAGACCTGCACCAGCAATGTCTCCCAAAAAGTAGATAGCACACTCCGGACCACATAGCCCGTGGACCAAGGCATGGAACAACAGTCAATTAGCCAGACAGCAGGAAGGTGCCACCATGCACAAGAAAAAGCGCAGCGCTCCAACAACAGGCGCTGTCAATGCTGGCCGGCTCCGTCACCCAGCCACCGCCATGATGAAAAAGGCGCCAAGAAATGTCCAGGCAGCCGCCTCCAGCACCTGCAGTCCACACTGTGCCCACCGCTTCACGTCGAAGGCAGCTTCCCAGCGAACAGAAAGTCACCACAGCCGGGGGCACGAGCAGGCGCGAACACCCCGCCACTCCCGCCTGTGTAACGGCCGCTGCTCACCTCGGGCTGTAGACGTGGCCCCTTTGCGCTTCACCTCCAGAGTCCGGTGTGGCTCCTGCACCGATGCTCCATACAAGCCTCCCCGAGCCACAGGCAGTGACCACAATCACCCATTACGGCAGTGTGCCCAGCCGCAAAGAAAACTCAGAGGGGGAGGGACAGGGCCTCCACCACACGTGCGAAGCCGCGGTCTGGAGTTGGCAGGGACGCCGGACCATGGAGCACCCGTCCTCCAAAGCGTCTGGCGGGGGAAACTTCAAGCCCTCGTATCTCCGGTCAGCATACTCCGATTACCACAGGAGTTGGACCGAGTGCGGCCGGCAGCTGCCCCAGCCAGAATCCGGGGTCAAAGCAGGGATTGGCGATGGCCAAGAGGATCAGTACACGGATATAATCTCTGGGCGGCAGGAGCCTCACGGCAGTGCGGCCATTCTGCAGTGCGCCCTCTAGCGCCCCGTCCGCAAGGATGTTGTTAGCTTCAGCCCATTCCTCCAGACGTAACAGTAAGACCCTGCTCATAATTTTTAACAAAGAATCCAGAAGGGAGATAGGGCGGTAGTTCTGGGCCTCTCCTCTATCTCCCTTCTTGTAAATCGGCAAAATTATGGATTCACTCCACGTAGAAGGTGTACTATCGTTAACGGAGGCATTAAAAACCTGGGTCAGGAGGGGGCTCCATAGCGCCAGATCAGTCTTATACAGGTCGACCGGAACTCTGTCCGGTCCTGGGGCCTTCCCCCCCTTGCTGTTACGGATAGCATTATCAACTTCTAGTACTGTAATCTCCAGAGGTAGTTTAGATCCTATAATATCGGCACTTAAACTATCATGGTCCTCCCTGGCCGAATTGAAAATTCCTGTAAAATATTAGACCCAGTTATCCTAACTAACCTGGGCTGTTAAAACTGGGAATTCCTCGTTTTGGAGGAATGGGCTGTTAACAGTACTCCAGAATAACTTGCTGTCTCGCGGCTCCGCCGCTTTAGTTAAGTTGTTCCACGCTTGCTCCCTAAGCTCCTGTTTTCTACGGGTCAACTGGAGTTTGTAGGTTGCCCTGAGAAGTGTAACGGCTTCCCTGTCTCTAGGATGGCTTGACAGTGCCCTCTTTAATTCTTGTAATGAGTTTGTGCAGGCTCTGTCGAACCAACCTACCGTTGCCCTCTTTGATTTAACCTTAGTAATGGTGAGGGACCTTTTAATTATATCGCCGAGTTTTTCAAAATCGGCGATAATGCACCATGGGGCAGCATCATCATCAAGACAGCGGAGTAGCTCTTCAGAACCAGCTCCCACTATTTTCCGCAGCAATTTGTCAGAGTTTTCCCCACACCATTTGATCCTAATACCATTTTGCCTGCAAGGGGTAATATCATCAACAACCCTACGCTTAAGTGTAGACATAGGCCCCCAGATTGAAGTCGACATAGTAATGGCATTGTGATCACTGAGACCAAAATCAACAATGATAGGAACAGCACAGAGTGGGGCAATATGTACAGAAATCAACAAATGATCAATAACGGAGGCTGAGTTCCTCCCTACAAAAGTCGGTACAATATTACCATCTCCATCCACAGCAGGTTGAAGGATTAACAAATCAAAATTTAACAAAAGGGTATTAAGGGAGTCGCCGTAAGGTGTATGGATAAAATGAGCCCGGTCCTCTCCATTAACCCCGTCAAACCCACATACATTTGTAAATGAGTAGGAACAAGTTCGAATATTGAAATCCCCTCCCCAAACAATGTCATAAGGATTATGAATATCCCTACAAGTTTTCTTAACAGCTATCTCAAGATCATTTACTACACAAGTACTCGTGGGGTCAAACATATTGTTATAGTGATTAATTAACAGAGTATCACGCCCCCCTCTTTGTACCAACCATAGTATTTGCGAATGGGATCCTACAGTAGAATGGGATTTCACACGTACTGGGAAGTTAACAGACAATAAAATTACGAGCCCACCTTTTGCCCTACCCATAATGGACTCTTGCGCTAGACAGTTGTAGGACACAAAGCCATCAAAGTAGATCTCTGTCGTAGACCAGGTCTCTTGTAGGCAGATGATGTCAAACTTGGAAATGGATTCCCTCCAACCAAGAGACGACACCTTCTGTCGCCAACCGGCAATATTCCAGATCATAATTTTGAAACCAGGGACACAAGGGACTGGCTCTGTGAACCCAGGATCACTTGGGAGTACTGAGATTGATAACGACTCCTCTAGATTAATCGCGGGGGCTAATGAGTGGAGGGTGTCCACTTGATCTACATCCTTGGGTTGCTCAAAGGAATTAGTGGTAGTAGGGGAAGATAACTCTGTAGGGGCTACAACCGCTGACAAGCACTCTACAAGGGGGTTTTCATTTAGCTCAACCTCTTCAACAGTTAAACCTTTACAAAGGTCGGGGATAGAAAATCGTGTCGTTGAAGATGACTCAGTGGCTGGGGATAGTCAGCAAAAGAGCAATGACAGCAGCACCACCACCCTTCTGGACAATCTCGCCAACCTCGGACTTAAACAACTTGTCACTACCCCCACCCACATTGCAGGTCACACACTCGACCCTATCTTCACCTCCATAAAACATGTCTCCTTCAGCCACACCACAGCTCTCCATTGGACGGACCACAGCTGCGTTCACTTTATCTACAAGAAACCCACAACCATCCTCAACCCACTATGCGAAGAAACTGGAACAAAATCACCATCGACCAGATCTCCTCACCGCTTCTTCAAAACCCCCCTGCCCACTCCCAAAACCCTGACCAAGCAGCCATTAACCTCACCCAATGGCTATCTAACAGCGCCGACATCCTAGCACCGTTGAAAAAACGTCAAATCAAACTAGGCAGCAAAAACGCCTCCTGGTTCAACGATGATCTTAAGAAATCGAAGAAACTCTGTCGCTCCCTTGAGAAAGCCTGGAAAAAAGACCCAAACACCAGCACCAGGGACGCCTTCAAAAACGCCACCCGCATACACCACCAACTGATCCGGTCTGCCAAGAAAGCCGCATTCAAAGACCGACTAGATAACAACGCCCACAACAGCAAGGAATTATTCAACATTGTCAAAGAATTTACCAACCCATCAGCCAACTCCAACGACATCACCCCCTCCCAAGCCCTCTGCGACTCCCTAGCTTCCTTCTTCCACAACAAAATCGCAGACATCCACAACAGCTTCGACAACCGACCCGGAGACCAATCCACCCAACCTTCTGCAGGACCTTCACCCCCCTTGAACATCCTCAACGACTGGAACCCAATCTCCACTGAGGACACCATCCGCCTGATGAACTCCATCCACTCAGGATCCCCAACTGACCCATGCCCTCACCACATCTTCAACAAAGCAGACTCCATCATAGCACCACACCTCCGAGATGTCATCAACTGCTCCCTCAACTCCGCCACCTTCCCGGAAAGCTGGAAACACACAGAACTCAGCGCCCTTCTGAAAAAACCCACAGCTGACCCCACCGAACTCAAAAACTACCGCCCCATCTCGCTTCTTCCATTCCCTGCCAAAGTCATCGAGAAAGCTGTCAACAACCAGCTCGCCACCTTCCTCGAAGCCAACAAATCCCTCGACTCCTCACAGTCCGGCTTCCGAGCCAAACACAGCACCGAGACCGCACTTATCGCAGCTACAGACGACATTCGAACTCTACTGGACAATGGAGACACAGTCGCCCTCATCCTCCTTGACCTCTCCGCTGCCTTCGACACAGTCTGTCATAGCACCCTTCTACAACGCCTCAGAAACGTCGGAATCCAAGGAAAAGCACTGGAATGGATCACCTCGTTCCTCACCGGAAGAACCCAGAGAGTCCGCCTCCCACCATTCAAGTCAGAGGCCTCTGAAGTCATCTGCGGCGTGCCACAAGGATCGTCACTCAGCCCCACCCTCTTCAACGTATACATGAGCCCCCTTGCGGCCATCGCTCGCCAACACAATCTCAACATCATCTCCTACGCTGACGACCCTCAACTG
This sequence comes from Lissotriton vulgaris, assembly GCF_964263255.1. NCBI lineage: Eukaryota > Metazoa > Chordata > Amphibia > Caudata > Salamandridae > Lissotriton > Lissotriton vulgaris. The sequence goes on from NC_141685.1 coordinate 1,159,317,224, forward strand.
ATCCTCTCACTCACCAAAGACCCCAACACCGCCAAAACCAACTTACACGAAGGAATGAAAGAAGTAGCCGAGTGGATGAAGCACAGCTGTCTGAAACTGAACTCAGACAAAACAGAAGTCCTCATCTTAGGCACCTCCCCCTCCGCCTGGGATGACTCTTGGTGGCCAGAGGCCCTTGGAAAAGCACCCATCCCAACGGACCACGCACGGAACCTGGGCGTAATCCTGGACTCCTCACTCTCGATGACCAGACAAGTCAACGCCGTTTCATCATCTTGCTACAACATCCTTCGCATGCTCAAAAAAACATTTCGCTGGATCCCCACCGAAACTAGAAAAACGGTCACCCACGCACTGGTCACGAGCCGCCTGGACTACGGAAACACCCTATACGCCGGTACCTCCGCAAAACTCCAGAAGAAACTCCAACGCATCCAGAACGCTTCAGCCAGGCTCATACTAGACATCCCGCGTAAAGCCCACATCTCTGGTCACCTGAAAAACCTCCACTGGCTCCCCGTAAATAAGAGGATCACTTTCCGCCTCCTAACCCACGCACACAAAGCACTTTACGAACTTGGACCCGAATGCCTCAACACACGACTGTCCTTCTACACCCCCTCCCGTCAGCTACGATCCTCCAACCAAGCCCTTGCCACTGTACCTCGCATCAACAAAACCACCATGGGAGGTAGATCCTTCTCCTACCTGGCAGCTAAAACCTGGAACTCACTTCCCACTCACCTTCGCCTTACTCAGAACCACCTAGCATTCAGAAAGCAACTTAAAACTTGGATATTCGACAAGTAATTCCCCACCCTTCCTCAAGCGCCTTGAGACCCTATGGGTATGTAGCGCGCTATATAAATCTCTTGACTTGACTTGACTTGACAATCCAAACAACTGAACCGATTAAAGTCACAGAAGGGAGCATTCAGGGGCAAGATGGCTGGTCTTACTTCGTATCCTCTTTGTCTACCCCTCCGCTCAACCCTGGTCCAGTCATCTCTACCTCTTCCATGATTCATAGAATTGGGTGGAAAAAAAAGGACAGTGGGAGGGTCTGGATGGTGGAGTCAAAAGATCTATTAAAACCCGCACAGATATGCAAAACGGTTCTAGGGTCTCTAAAATGAACCGTTATGCAATCCCCATTTATGGTCTTAACAGTTTTACCCAGCCAAGGCACCCTTCTTACCATGATAATTTCATTGTGGAGGTAGGCCGGCAGGGGTCCATTCCAATTGAGCCACCTAACAACCTTACTTTTTAGGGCATGAAAGGTTTCAGTTTCCCCCGCTTCCAAGGTAGGGGCTCCCGCTAAAACTACCATAAAGCGATTTGCTTCCGGTGGAAGATCTGGCAAACGAGGTCTAGGGACTCTAAGCTCTTTAACTGGGGAGCCTGTTTGACCATCATCAGTTAACCCATTAGCTTTAACATTACTCGGTTGAGGTGCAGGTATTTGCTGAGAGGGGACAATATTTACCGGGTTAGGGCAGCTGTGACTTTCTCTATATTTGACAGTCTGAGTTCTATTCGCTCCATTTTGGCTTCTAGAGGGAATAAGATCGATTTAAATAGGGCACCCAAACTTTCAATTGATACATCATTGCTAAGCAGGGGTTGAGTTAAAGCGATTGGAGGGGAGGTGATATCATGTTGTAACTTAGCTGATTTTGCCTTGCTTCCTGCTTTCTTATTGTAAGCCCTCTTACGTTTTGAGGTAGCTCCTTCTTTAACCTCTTGGCTGCTAATGACAAAGGTAACTCGTCATGGACTTTCCATTGATTTCAATGGGAATTATATGGCATCACTAATAATGCCTTAGCAGTGAAGGTGTTAACCCCCTGTGACAGAGCGTTATTAACAGTATCATCATGATCAGAAATGTTAGATACATGATTATAAAGGAATAAATTAATTTCGGGAAGTATCTCATTGACCAAGATGTCCAAGTCCTGTGTAGCGTGTTCATCAACTTCAGGTATGGTAGCTTGGCCAGCCACACCAGGGGTAGCAATAGCGAGATCTAGGGGCCTTTCAGGCGTTTTAGCGTTCGCAATTGTTCCGAGAGAGGATCTCTTAATAGCCGATAGTTCTTGGGACAGGTGTTTTTCGAGGATAGTGATTTCGGTGTCGATGATAGAGTTAGCTCTAATGAGGAATTTTTCCATACCTCCGACTGTAGAACCTCCAACTAACGAGGTCTTACTCATTGTTTCGTGTCCAGCCATGTGGTACCAGTTTAGCAGACAGAGGTTTACAAAAGGCCAGATGCAATAGGGGGGCCCGGTCCGGTCAAGACCGGTCGCGAACGGGCACAAACGGGCCCGCACTTGGCCCGGGCTTCGCCCGGCGCACGCCCCCGCGTACGCGGTAATGGGCTTACCTATATGCAATGGAGGGGCGGGGAGGGAAGAGTCGCAGGTGCGTGTGTTGGTTCTAGCTCTCTACCTGCTGGGACTCGCAGTCCCGCACCCACGCAGCAATCAGGCTCCGGTCTCTCCACAGGTCCCGTTCCACGTCCGATTCTCCGCTTCCAAACCACACAACAAAGTCCTCACAAAGACGACTGCAAACGGCACCCCTGTCTGTTACCCAATCCGGAGCTAGCTCGAGTCTGAGTGTAAAGCACTCGATCCTGCCTTGCATGTGTAATTTCCAGTGCTCTCTTATATTGGAGCGGAAGTATTTTGTTTCTCTTTTTTGTTTTCTCAGCCTAAATCACCTCTTGTTTTTTTGACACGTACCGCCACATACTGCCACCAGACTGCTACCAGACTGTACCGAAATTGTAAAATTGAAAGAGCACCTGCAAGGCGGGCAGAGGAGATGGGGAGAGGAGAATTAGTTTCCTGAGAGCGGAGTCCTCCATTTGTTCTGAGCCTGAGAACAGGTGAGAGTGGGTGACATCGGGGGCGACAGGCTAGTGCCGGACTTCCTCCCACATGCGCGAAGGCGGTCGGCGTTAGGCCGGCGCGACTTGCGCTGCGGAGAGGTTCCCTTCGCATGCCCGCTATCCTATGCTGTTCTATGCTCTCAGATCCAGCACACTACCAACCTATGCACATCTATCACTATATATTCATCTGGGCCCATAAACATACTAATTCATTTAGGCCAGTCAACACCGCTGGGGGTCAATTTTTATAAGGGCTTAAATAGTTTATTTACCTATCATTCCTCTAATCTATCACTGATCCTAAAGCCCTCTCTTTTGTCAATGGACCTATTTAGTTGATTAGTAATTGATAATATGACATAGATTCATTTGCTGTTTTATCTTATTAAAATAACCACTGACTCTGGAAAGTTTTAAATGTTTATCTAATTAATCATATGAGCAAAACAAATTACAGTGTTACCTCCATCTTTCTGAGGAAGTAAGATCGGTTTGCCCAATTTAGAATAAGATTTCACAACAACAAGTACCTCAGGAAAAGAGAGGATAGAGAAAGAAGCACATTGACACAATACACAGAGGTTTATTTATTATTTATCTCGGATGGTGTGAAAATCAGACCCCTCTAGCCAAGAGCTAATGGGTCCCTTTGAAAGTTCAGGTGACAAGGACTTCAGGACAGGATAGATGACCGCTTCTGGATTCAACGCCTGCATCCCACCCCTCTCTGACACTAACTTCCTCCTCGAGTCTTCCTCTATCTTCTTCTAAGTCTATGACCTCCTCGATTCTCTAAGTCTGCTTCTTCAGGTATTCAATCAGCATTCAGACAGCATCTTGGTCTCTCTGTGTTTTCTTGCTGCAACTGCGAAAATGAATCTAACTAACTACCCCAATTATACTTTCCTTTGGCATGTACCATCAGTAAATGTTTCAATTTTATGAAACTCCTATTTCTGATTGAACGAGCTGAGGGAATGATCATCACACCATGCTAAGTTTTAATACATTTTCTTTAGTTCATTTTTTTAAGTTCCCACTCATTAATTTGTTCTCCCAAGCTTTTTTTCCCACCCATATTTGCAAACTTTATCAACAACAATGTATACATTTCACAGTTGTCCATTGAATTTTCAGGATGTTCAGCTGGTTCCCAGGACATGTAGGGGGAACGTCCTTGGGTGAGTTTCAAGACTTGACCTCACTGTTTCTGGGTTGTCATCTTTGCGCATGCGTGAACCACCACATGGGTGTTAGACTTTAGCATCCCTCAGAGGCCCAAATACAAGCTAATAGAGGGGTCAAAAGAAAAGGTATTCATTGAAAAATAAAATGATTTCACTGTATACCACCTATCTCTACTCTAATCCCATTTACTTATAAAGACTTTTCATGCATTACCATTTAGTATACAACTCATTTTAGTTTTAGCAAAGCAGATGCTTAGCACCTGAGTTTCCAAGCAGCCATTTTACATGATTTTGTACAAAAGCAGAAATTTCCCTTCAAGCGTAAAGACGTAATTTTGCGTAGATGCAGCTGACGTATGCGCAATTCAGTTTCCCGCGTTAGCAGCCATCTATAATCCCACTTGGGTTACTTGTTAGTAAAACACATAGGCAAGCTTCCTCTAATCTAAAAATATATGAAATATGGTGCATATTAGTATCAAAATACGTTATTAATATTTCATTACGGGATTATATGAGAAGATTGCGTCCGAGCAAGTCTCTTTTTATATGAGTCCTTGCTCCATTAATCCCCTCTCTGATGGCATTTATGCCATCATAAACTACTTCTGCCCAACCAGATACTAACTTTAGCATATCTCAATTCCCTTCCCTGTCTTTTCAATTCCCACTTCATCTTTATCTTTTATGTTTTTCATCTTCTTGTACAATTCTCCTTTCATTTCTTCAAGCTTAATTTCTTCGTATTTTCTCTTCTTTCCCTGTTTATTTACTTCATACCTTCTTCTCCTTCTACAACATTTGCACCATATCATTATTACTAAAATTATCATTGTTATTCCAAGTATAGGTAGTATTATTTGAGCTACAACTCCTTTACCTAGGTTAGCAAACCGTGACCCTATTGGTGTTAGGCTATTTTTTTTTTTTTTTTTTTTAACACATTTTATTATTGAAGTTTTATATCGAATTCAAATAATAAAGAAAAATGCATATATTACATTGAAACAATTCAAAATCAGATTACATAATACAGCTTCCAAAATTACTCAAAAAAAGATTTCCAAATTTTATCAAATTTCCTTACCCCCCCAATTCGCTTAGCATAACAAAATTCGCTTGTTCTGACATTTCTCATTTTCTGAAACCAAATATTAAACAGAGGAGCTTGAATTGATTTCCAATTCTGCAGAACCAACGACCTTGCAACTGCCATCACAATAAATAATAATTTAACTGACTGTCCACACAATTCGAGTTCACTGTCATATCCATAAAGTATCAACTTAACATTATAATCAGTTTGAATTCCACAAAACTTTTGTAAGTATTCGAATATCTCAGTCCAAAAAGGAATGATTTTAGTACAGTGAGCTGCAATGTGGGACCAATTAGCAGGGCTGTGTTGCTTACATCTAAAACAGACAGCACTAACGTTGGTATACATTTTTGAGATGACAGCGGGAGTTCGATAAAGAAGCCATTTAGTAAAAAAAATCATTCTCCTCCAATTAGATCCGCGGAGAACACTGAAATTCAATTTATTTATACAGTTCCAAGTATTCATAGTAAAAACATGATTTTCTTGTTCTTGCCATTTTTTAATGCATCTTACGCTAAGGTCCAAATCAGTATATTGAACTAAATATCGTTTCCACGCTCCTGGTTTCTTATTCTGAGAAATGAGAAATAAATCATCCCACAACTGACAAGGAGAATCAATCATTCTTACTTCCACTTGCCCTAGAGCTTTAAAAATCGAAGCATATGAGTTAAGTAACATAAACTTCCCTGGGATTAATTGTTGCATTTCTCCTGGCGACAACCAAGCCCCTTGTCTTATAAAGTCAAATAAAGTGGTGAACCCAACTTGCTCCCATTGATAAACAATATCTGATCCAATATTAATTCTCATAAAAATTAAAGCGTTCCTTAAAGGAGTTCTAGAATTAAACTGCGGAAGGGAATATTTTTTTAGAAGAGCATCTCGACGTTTAAAAAACCAATACATTATCTTGTATCGAGTCAGTTTGGGTGATTTAGGAATATGCAAAGGAACAGGGGTTTGAGCCTCTTGGCTAATTTTATCCCAAAAAAAATTAATAAATAAACTTGGATTCTGCTTTTCTGATTTAAATCGTTCTAAATACTGAGCAAAATATGCACTGTAATAATCTCTAAGATTAGGAAGAGATAGGCCTCCTAGCTCAGTATCTACATAAAGTATCTTAATTGCTATCCTAGGGCGTTTTTTAGCCCATATGAAATTCGAAAATAGGGATTCTACTTTGGAGAAAAGACTACCGGGTAGAAAACATGGGACTGCTGAAAATAAAAAATTGAATAGTGGTAAAACGGACATCTTTATCAGTGCCACCCGTCCCATAATAGAGAGTGGTAGAGAGCCCCACCTAGTAAATAAAGATTGGACTTTTCGAACAAGTGGGTCAAAATTCAACGCATATAACTCAGAAACCAGGGTAGAAAACATAACCCCTAAGTATCGTTTTGGTCTTGGATTGATACAACCAGCTAAATCCGCGTGTAAAACTACCTCCCCTCCTCCACATACTAAAATTTCAGTTTTTTTTTTATTAATTCGGTATCCTCCTAGAGCCTCAAATTCTTCGAAGAGCTGCAAAGCAGCAGTTTGAGAATGGATATCCGTCTTGATTATCAACATAATGTCGTCAGCATAGAGTTTAATTTTTGCCATCGATGTAATAGGTGGAGGGATATTTACAGATTCGCGGATAGCAATGGCTAGTGGTTCAATAAAGAAAGCAAAAAGGATAGGGGATAAAGGGCAACCCTGTCTGGTACCCCTTTCAACCGACACTGCACCCACCATAACAGAATTTATAATTATATTTGCTCTGGCACCCGTGTACAAATTTTGAATTAAACTAATAATTTGTGCAGGAATACCAAAGTATTTTAAAATAACAAATAAAGTTGACCAAACTACTAAATCAAAAGCCTTCTCCGCATCTAATAATAAAATTAAAGCCGGGACTTTTTTAACTTGAAAATAATCTAACGCTTCTGTAAGAAAATGAGTATTAGTTGCTAATTGCCGGCCTGCAACAAAACCATTCTGATCTGGATGGATAAGATCTGTTGCTATTGAATTAAAGCGTATTGCTAATAATTTCGTTAGGATCTTATAGTCGGTATTGAGTAGTGTAATAGGTCGGTATGAGTTAGGGTCTTTTGGATCTTTACCTTTTTTAGGAAAACTAACAACGGTCCCCTCCCCAAAAGAATCTGGAACTTGACCACCCATTAACATATAGTTGAGTAATTGCAATAATAAATCAGAGAGCGGAGAAAATAAACTCTTAAAAAATTCGGCCGGGAAACCATCCGGGCCACAAGCTTTACCAATTGGTAGATTTTTAACCACTAGTTCTACTTCCGATTTAGTAAATAACTGTTGCATTGAATCACTATCTATCTGAGCTAGAGAGGGCATATTATGCTTGGTTAGAAAAATGTTAAGCCTAGACTGATCTATAATTTGCTGCTGACTATATATCTGTTTATAGTGAGACAGCATAATGGTTCCAATAGCGTCCGTCTGTGAAACTTCAGTTTGAGTAACAGGACATTTTAAAGAATGAATTAATTTTGCGGCGGCTTGCTCTTTTGCTTGCCAGGCAAGGAGCTTCCCGGAAAAATTACTCTCCTCATAAACCCTCTGAGAATTAATTAAGAATTGCTGTTCACTCTGAGAAAAAAGGAGCGTATTTAGTTCCCGTTTAACCTCGTTTAGTTCTTTTTGCACATCGCTCGAAGGGTTCACTTGACGCCGAAGAGTAAGTGAGTGGATTTTTTGATAAAGTAAGGTTTTAGTTTGTTTAAGAATACGCCATTCTTCTGCATCCTTACTAATTATGATCCCATGCTTTTAGTGAATCCCAAACAATATGGAGTGGAGCTGTCTGTAGATTGCGAGCTATAAACTCAGAGATTTCTAATTCTAAAGAAGAAACCCAATTACTATCCTGTAAATGCGTTTTATTAAATATCCATCTTTTTAATGATTTCATCTCTTCACCTACTTCTAATTCAATTAGCAGCATTGCGTGGTCTGAGAAACCATTATGAAGACATTTTTGATAGGAAAATGTTAATAACCTTGAAGCTAGAAAAAAATCTAATCGCGATGATGATTTATGTCTCCCAGACCAACACGTAAATTCTCTTTTAAGTGGAAATTTAAGACGCCACGGGTCACAGAGATCCAATAAAGCTATATTTTGCATAATGGATCTTCTTGATTTTGGTTTCGATTGTTTTCTTGGCCTACTGGTGGAATCTAATTTTAAATCTATAAGGATATTAAAATCACCACCTATCACTATGTCCCCCCTAACTAATAATAAGGATTGAAATAACTCATCATAGATTGGGGCGCGATCTTCCACTGGTGCGTAAAAACTAACAAATGTAAATGGTCTTTTCCTGCCTTTTATTAGGCATGTAACCCAGCACCACCGTCCAGTCCCCCCATCTTCATACTGTACAATTTCTGCGTCTAAATTCTGATTAAGAAAGATAGCAACCCCACTTTTAGACTCTTGGGAACATGAAAAACCTCTATAACCCGACCAAGTTTTAAACATAGAAAAAGAGTTAATTTTAGCCGCAGCTATATGAGTCTCTTGGAGCAATACGACAGCTGGTCGTTCTAACTTGACCCAGTGCTCAATTGCTCGCATTTTTTTTTATTGTTCAGCCCATTGACGTTAAAAGAGATCACTCTAAGCCCAACAATAGACATATATATATTTCAATAATAACTCAAAAAAACATGCATTCTTCCAACTTATTTTTCCATCAAAATCCAACAAAAACTTCAATTTTTTTTTTCTTTTTTTTCCCCACCCACCCCACAACCCTTCTCAGGTGCTCCCCTCCAGCACCATGTCCTGTGGCCTTGCCCATCACCTTCACCCCACGCTGGCCACCTGACACTCACCCCTTCCATGGAGGCGCCTTGTTGTTGCGCCTCTAACTCTGTGACCTCCCTGTTCCTCCCCTTCCCTCCCCCCGCCTTTACATTAACTCTGCAGTTGATTAAGCATCTCACGTGCCTCATCCACGTCTGTAAACAAATAGAATTTGCCTTTTATCAGGACTTTTAGCTTTGCCTGTTGTGCCATTGATGCCTGGACACCTTTTTCTTTAAATAATTGTAAAATTTTTACAAAGTCTTTTCTCCGTCTTGCTGCGGCCGCTGACATATCGGAGAAAATCCGGCATTTTGTAGTAGGATTTGCATGGAACTGTCTCTGCTTAAAGGCTTGCGATAGAATAGATTCTTTGACCCTTACATCAGCAAAGTTCACGATAATTGTCCGAGGAAAAGAAGAATTAAGGAATGGACGAGCTGGAACTCGATGTGCACGAGTAATTGTTAAATCTCCCTTAAAGTCCGGGATTACCTCTCGCATAAAGAAGGAAGAAATCCATTGCACCATATCGGATCCTTCGATATTTTCCGGCACACCTACCACTCGAAGGTTTGACCTTCTATTATAGTTCTCCAACTCATCCAGTTTGATTTCAAAGGCCTTGGAGGATTTAGAGATAGTAAATACCTCTTTTTGGATCGTGGTCATATTATCCTCCAGCCCTGAAATTCTAGATTCGGACTCTTGAAATCTATTTGTGAAAGAAGTCATTGAGTCTTCAATTTTATCCAAACGATTACTGATTACTTCCAGCTCTGTCTTTTGAAATTGCTTCATTTCTCTTATTTCTCCTAGAATCATATTTAGCATGTCTTTCACCGAGAACTGCGAGTCATCAGCAATCTTAGTGTCCATCTTCAAAATCGGACTCTGAGCCACTTCATATACTATCGCATCCTCCCTTAAATCTTCCTTTAAATCTGATCTGGATTGTGACTTAATTGACAAACCAGCGGAAGGGACAGTCGTGGTTGAAGCTCCACTTTTATTCAAGAAAACAGTTTTTGCCTCTGTGGATGAAGAGTCTATTGAATTAACCACATTACTAACAGATGTCGCAAAGTCCTCTTGAATTGAGCGAGGTTGGAGTTAGGGCCTCTATTGGAAATGCCCCAATCTCAACTATATTCGTATTTGCATTATTAACTTGTCCTGTGCCCTTTCGCTCGAATAACGGAAATTGTTTAGAAACTTTAGAGACTTTAGAGACTTTAGGGGTAGAAATTACCAAAGCATCTTTAGCAGTAGAAATCACCAGGGCATCTTTGGAAGCCAGCGGATCACATAAAACTATAGATTGCGCCTCTTGCACCTGTCCTGGCTTAACCGCTGAGCTTAAAAGGGCTGTATCTGCCCTGACCACAGGTAACTCTGAGACCTCCATCAGCTCTTTCCCCTGCTTCCCTTCACTGGTAACACAGGTACCGAGATCTTGCTGTTGAGCCTCTGTTATATTCACACTTAGAAGATTATTTTCACCTTCTCCAGAGCTCTCCGAATTTTCAGCTGAAGAGTTCTCCCTCTCTGCCGCTGATCCTGCCAGTTTAGCTTTCTCAGATTTCAATTGTTGACGCTTTTTCAACGCCCTGGTCCTAGCCGTCAATTGTTTGCCCATAATCAGATTACAAGGTGAAGTACTCTCTCCTCAGAGTCAGTAATCTCCAGTCTTTTAATTGAGCAAACTCGTAGTCTTAGTAGGCTAAAAGAACCTGAGTGTCTAAAATTATAAGGCAATATATCTCGATATTTCTTATTGCCTTGACCCAGCACTGCTTTCACCAGAAAGAAATTAAAAAAGCAAAAAAAAAATTCCCAAAAAAAAAAAAAAGGGGGTCCAGTACACTCTAGGGCGCTAAGAATGCTGGGACCTGTAGTTTTATCTTCTTCGCCACGTTTTTATAATCAGCTGCGAGTAAATCCACAGTCTTATCAATCTTTTACCAGCAATAGAAAAACCACAGTCTTATCTGTCTTCACCCCTTGTTTCCTTGTTTCCGAGTATTCAAATTCTCACCCAGTGTACCTCTTAAGGAACATTTGAACGTGCTGCCGTTTATTACACCACTGGAACCAGGTTCGAGTCTGGCAGCTGTGCTGTGCTCAGAGTTCTCTCGAAATTCTCAAAGCATAACTAAGAGTGCAAATTTGCGTAGCTGTTTGTCTGCTGTGCACCATAAGAAACCGAGAAGCCAAAAGCCAAAAAGCCAAAAGTCAAAGGGATTACAGGGGCTCAAAGTTCCACCCAGTCTACAAGTTATCCAAACTGCAGAAATACAAATTTTGTATAATATTGCACAGTTGTTTGAATCAGCAACGGGGTAATTATAATTGTCAATGTGCCAATTTTAACAGTTCAGGCGTTACAGTGAAGAAAGCGTAGCGCTGCAGATAAGCAAGTATGCAGTCAGCCAAATTCCGTGTGCACGAGCTGGTGGTACATTCAATCTCAGTGTTACTATCAGAGACTGTTAGAGATGAAGAAGGTAGTATTTCTCTGATCCTGCCTGAGACAATGTATCCGTGCAAAATTCGTCTCAAAAGTATAGAGCTTCTCACCTAACCTCACCTCCCCCGTGAGACAGTCTCAAACCCAGGCACAGTGCAGGCTCCGCGGCAACCAATCTCTGCAGCTGCAGCTGTCAGCAATGAAAATGATGGAGGGTTTCAGTGCCGTTTCAAACAACTCCGCACCCGGCAGCTTGCAGCAAGCAGCCCGAACCTCATGAAACTCCGCCGTAGCTGCCAAACGCCGTAGCTGGCAAACCTGTAACCAGTCACTCGCAGCCAGTCACTGCAGCAGGCATCGTAGCAATCAATCTCCACGACCGCCGGTAATGAGGATAACAGAAACTCCAGCGCCGCCTCAGAAACACCACATCCAGCAATGAGCAGCACGCCAAACAACGGTGATCGCCATCAGATCGCCATCAGACTCGTGGTCAGGGGGAGGAGCCAGGAACAGGGAAATCCTAGCTACGTGGAGGCGTGGAACTCCACCATAGCTCCTAACTGCATCAGCACAGATTGTAAAGCGGTGTTAGGCTATTTGTTAATTTCTTCCATACATTATCAAATTTAGGTGGTTTCAAGTCTTCCTCCAATTTAGTAATATTTTGAATGTATCCTCCAATTTCTACACTTTTATCAGGAATATAAGTGCAACAATGTTGCGCTTTCAGCATTTTACAGACTCCACCCTCTTTTGCCAATAATACATCAAGGGCAAGTTGATTTTGCAAAACCATAGATCTAATCGCAACCATTTCTGTATTGATCATTATAAAATCTCCAGCAGTATCAGTTGATAAGCGATCAACTACTGTGGATAGTTGACAAATTCTACATGAATTCAGAATAACTCCCACTGAAGGTATCAATGTACTAAATATATCACCTACTACTTCAGAAAGCTGGCTCTTTTATTACAGATTAGTTTTTTATTGTTTTCATTGTTTCCAGTGATTCTTTTCACATGATAAACTTTTGGGAAAACTATTCCAAAATAGCAACTTCCATACCATCGTGCAGGTAGCTTAAAATAAGCTTTATTCCCACATACATAATAAATTCCTGGAAATACTGGATAAGTTACCCCTTTTAGTCCCCATCCTCCAATAACCAAAATATTGTGTTCACATGCACTGGAACCAATAAATGTGTTATTATAGTGAGTCTTTAATCTATGGAGACAGATCTTCCCTTTCTTTTCGAAATCTAGAGACATCGCAGCATAAATCTTGCCAGGTGTCTAAATTTTTTCCTTCTCAGCCCAAGGTGGAATATGGCTTTTCTGTTCAATGGCTTTCTTCTGGAAATCCTGTCTCTTTTCTTCTACTAAATTCAAAAATATATTTTCTTCTTCTTTTAGTGAGCAAGTTAAATTATTCTCATGGGCTTCAGCTACATCTATTGCCTTCTGTGTAAAGAAAAATTCACCCATCAATTGTGCTGCTAGGCTACTAAGTACTGGATTCATATTCTTCCGTACAGGAACCTCTGGAAATATCACATCTAAATTTGAATAAGAATATTGTGACCTTCCTGTTCTATAAAACAGACTTGTTAATACACTACATGAAATGCCATATGTTAGCGGTAAATGGTGATATGTGACACCTTCTGCTACTGAAGCTGGTAATTTCATACATACATAACAATCACTAATTTCCATAGTTTCTACATACTGAAACAATAACTTGGTGAAGACATTTAAAGCTGTGCTATTACCAGTTACTCTGTGATGTATTTCTGACTCATCTGATGCTTCTAATTCTACTCTATCTCCTTCTATGTTAGCTAACTTTCCATTTGTGTCTGTGCTATTTTTCTTTTCTACGTTCATCAAATAAGGTTTTGCTATAGTTAAAAATAACCATACTATAAACACTGAGATGCTACATATGCATATTCTACAACATTTCTTTAAGCAATTTTGTTTCGGTCTTTTAGCAACTCTATCCCTAGGAATTTTAGGAAGATTTATCTTCTTTCTTTAACTTTATTTTCATAATTTAAATTTTCTTTTATTAGCTCAAGGAGGGTTCACTTCTCCTTCGCCAATCTGTTCTGCAATTATTTCTTCGTCACTTTCTTCGTTTAAATCTAAATTCTCAAGTTCTTCAAGAATCACATAGGTCCATTCAGGGGCTTTGAATTTATTGTTCAGTATTTTCAGTCTTTGACTTCTTCGCCTGGGTTTCTAAATTTTTTTTAATAGAGTTTTATATAGCGCAAACTTGACCCGAATAGGGTATCAGAGCACCTTACATAGCACCAGTTGCGTTACATTAGGACACATTCATTTTTGCTAGGCACGGGGAGATTAGGTGGCTTGCCCAAAATCACAGGATGTTCAGCGTCATTGCCTACACTCAAACCCAGTTCCCTAGGGTCGAGGTCGCTCGCCCTAGCCTTAAGGCCAACTCCTCTCCCAATTGATTGTCCTGACTGACTAGTGACTTCATTCACCTATTCAGGTTCTTCATTTATTGTTTTTAGGTGATATTTTAATCTTTTGACACAACCAAGCCAGTTGTCACCCTTTCTAACCCTTTTACCTTGCACTGCACTTTCACTTTCCTTGTCTCTCTCAATAGTTCTTTTATTTTAATTAAGTTGTGGCACAATTTGATTTTCTTCGTCTTCTGAATCCCTCTCAATCTGTCCTGGTTCAGGGCTTATTATTGTGGCACCATTTGCCTGAACGTGTTCATCTTCTTCTATCTGATCCTGTTCAGGATTGTCACGGCTTCTGAATGACTGTGAGCCGGAGCCAAGGGAACTACTAAAATGACTGCTGCACGGGGGACGTGCATGCGTAACGACCAGACAGGTTAAACCGCAGTCGTCCCTGAGCGGCAGCACTTAGTGGCAGTTACTTCGTCTCCTCTAGGACATCGGGAGTCGAGTGCTTTCTCCGCGGTCTTCCAGCCTTCGGCGCACAGCCACCTTTTTCCGGACCTCTCTTTGTGTTCAGCATCCGGCGCGTTGTCCCCTACCGAACCTATGTCAGTGCTCCAGACTTTGGCACGCTGCCCTTGCCTCCAGTCCTCTGTCTTCAGTTGAGCTGCCCTGAAAACAAAGGAGAAAAATACAGAAAGCTTTATTAAGCCTCCATAAGGTAACATCGCTTTGTGCTGTCATTTACTATTGTTTTACTGAACTCCTGAATACTTATCTAATCTGGTGTTCCTGTTGCTGTGGGCATCCGTTCCTTCTTTAATTTGTTTTAATTTAGTGACCTGCAAGCAGACAGAAAAAAGACATTAGAAAGATGCCTGATTTTAAGGCTGTATTTAATTTCTTACTTCGACATTCTGCTTATGAAGTGTATTTACTTTCAAGAGTCTGGTGAATAGGTGGGTTCTAGTCAAGAGTCTTCTTATTTATGCATTCTTCAATATTGTTTTAACTCTAACTAATAATACCATACTTTTCCTACTGGAACCAGACACTCCCTTGACTACATGATTAATAAGGACTACGAAAAAGGGAAATCATTAGGTATTTAATACACACATTAGAGAGAGTAGACATTTAGACACCCTCTATATACTTACCAGTTTTTATTTCTTCTCTTATGAAGATGTTGTGCCTTGTCCTTGCATGGTCCTATCGTAACCTCGCGTTCAATGCATGATCCCATCCTTCCTTGTTTTGTTTCCCTTCTTCCCCAGATTACCATTTTCACTTTGACCTTGTTGGGTGCAATTGGTGATTTGGCCAAGTAGTGGATTCTTCTACATATTCATGACATTCCTGCGGAAAACAAACAATAGGTGAGACCTAACAAGGATTTGTTTCAACCTCTTCTTCCTGAACTTGTTCTTCTTTTCCTAACTGGTCCTTTTCAGGTCTTACTGCACTTTGCTTGTTTGCAGCCTGAACGTGTTCTTTTAAACCTATCTGTCCCTCCTCAGATTTGTGAATATTTTGATCACCTCTATCTGAGTATATTTTTCTTTCCTTAACTGATCCTGCTCAGAGTCTCCAACAATCTCAAATTCAATTTCCTGAGCGCGTTCTTACATACCTGTCTTGTCCTCTCTAGGTTCTTGCTTTTCTAATTGTGTTTTATTTCTTGTTTTGATATTCACATCAGGTATGTCAACCACTGGTATCCAATCCTCCTGACTTGTGCTTGGTTGCTCTTGATCAGCTACTTCAGACTTTGTTATTATAGCCTCCTCAGCTGCATAACCTTAAGCACCCTCAAATGCTGGTATCAATTGTGGATTTCCATCCCCAGGAGCTGGTACTCTCTTGGTATGACTAGTGTGTATCCAGTTAGGCAAACGTGCGCATTTCACTGCTGTTGTTGTAACCAGTATGACCTGTCTCGGTGTAACCCACCTGGGTGCTAAGCACGTCTTTCGGTGTGATTCTTCACCACCACCCAGTCTCCAGGATTGAGATCATTTGCTTGATCTGGCTGCCTGCCAACTGTATCTTCTCCAACCTGATGAGAGGCAGAACGCACTAGGTCAGCCAATCTTTTACAATAATCTAATACCAGATCATCAGTTATACTTAGCAGTTTATGTCCTGGTATAAAAGCTAATCTCAGTGTGCTTCCCATGAGTATTTCATGGAGACTCAACCGCGTATTTCTATCAGGATTGTTTCTGAGTCCCATCAGAACTAGAGGTAGCGCATCTGGCCAACACAGTGATGTAGATGTGCACACCTTTGCCAATCTTGATTTTATTGTGCCATTCAATTGTTCTACCACCCCAGAAGTCTCTGGACGGTAAGTACAGTGCAAATTGTGTTCAATCTTAAATGCTTCACAGATTAAACAAATTATTTCATTATTAAAGTGAGATCCTCTATCTGATTCTATAGTTACTAGAAAAATGAACTGTGGTATCAGTTCTCTCAACAATAATTTGGCAACTGTTATGCTGTCATTTCTTCTAGTAGGATATGCCTCCACCCATCGTGAGAACAAACATACTATGACTAGAATGTACTTCAATCCTTTACATGGTGGTAATTGAATAAAATCCATCTACAACCTCAGAAATGGTCCCTCTGTCTTTCCAATTTTTCCCCAACTGACCACTGTTTTCCTGCCTGGGTTATTCTGTTGACAAATTAAACATCTCTGGCAAAGACTCTCAGCGACAGTTCTAAACTTCATATTATACCATTTTTGTCTAAAGAGTCTGAACATGCCATCTCTTCCTATGTGTGTATCTCCATGGTACATTCTGGCCATTTGTGAGAGCATGCAGTCTGACATGACCGGTCTACCATCTGGATCAATCCAGATACCATCTTCTGCTCTCCTTTGACATCCTGTTTTTATCCAACCTTCATTTTCACTTACTTCCACCTCATCCTGTAAATGTCTTACTTCCTCCCATGTCTCTAGTGCTGAGATTAGCATAAATTGGCATCTAATTCCACTTGTTTCAATTTTGCTTGTTTACTGTCATTTTGTTTTTGGCACAGTACTGGGCAACTTGGTCAGAGTATTGATTACCAGCAGTCACATAGTCATCTCCAGACTGATGTGCAGCACACTTGACCACTGCCCCTTCTTTTGGCAATTGTATTGCTTCTAAAAGCTCTTTCACAAATGTTCCATTTTTAATAGGGGTTTCCCTCTGGATCGAAGTTTGGCCCAAGTCATGCACAACCCCGTAACCATACTGACTATCAGTGTAAATGGTTACTCTCCAATTTTTCCCAATTTGACATGCTTTATTTAAAGCTATCATTTCGGCTCTTTCTGCAGACTTGACTCCTGGTAAATAGGATGCTTCGACTATTCCAGCCAATGTACAGACTGCATAAGCAGCACTAATCTTCCTTCCTCATGCCTCATTCATGAGCCGTCTACAAATAGTTCATTTTCACATTCTTTCAGAGGCTCTTCCTGTATGTCTGGGCGAGGTTCAGTACAATATTCAGTAACGTCTAAACAATCATGTTCAACATCATCCCTCACCTCTTTTCCAGGTCCATCAGGTAATAAAGTAGCTGGGTTTAGGATAGTACACCTGATTACTGTCACATTTTCTGCTCCAAAAACGATTCTTTCATACTAAGTCATTCGACTTGGAGTAAGGTACTGTGTACGTGTTCTAGTTAAAAGAATTTCCACTGAATGAGGGACATAAACCTTTACAGGGTGTTCCATCACAATGGACTCACTTTGTTCAAGACTTGTGCAAGCAGCAGCCACTGCTTTTAAACAACCAGGTAATGCTGAGGCTACAGGATACAAAGTAGCAGAAAAATATGCTAACGGACGTCGCATTAAATCATGTCGCTGAGTTAATACTTATAAGGCACAATTTTCTCGTTCACTACAAAATAATGCACATTCTTTTGTACAGCAGGAGCTTCACATAAACAATTTCGTAAATTCACAAATGCTTTCATCATCCCAGACTATTGAGCCCCTTGCTCGCTTTGTTGTGATTTGTATTAGTGGTTTGGCCAGTAAAGAAAAACCTACAATCCATTGTCTACAATACCCTACAACACCAAGAAACATTCTGATTTCTCTCTGGGTTTGCAGTAACTGCATTTGTTTTATTATTTTTATTCTTTCTGGTGTCACTCTTCTCACTCCTCTTTCTAATTGATGTCCCAAATATTTAACTCTAATTTGACAACATTTAAATTTTTCTGGTGGCACCTTATGTCCTCCATCAGCCAAATGTTTAACAGGGCAATGGAGTCAATGACACAATCATCTTGTGACCTTGATGCGACAAGCAAGTTGTCAATGTATTGGACTAGAACTGAATTTCTGGGCATCACTAGTGTTTCTAAACACTTTTTCAGAATCTGATTAAAAATTGAAGGGCTTTCTGTGTGCCCTTGAGGAACCCGATTCCACACAAAAATACATTTTTCAAGTTTGAATGAAAAAAGATACTGGCTGTTTGGGTGTAATGGGAAGGAGAAAAATGCATGACATAAATCAATTATAGTAAACCATCCTGCATTCCATGGTATTTGATACAGGATTACTGCTGGGTTCGGCACTACAGGGCAACAAGGCACCACAATTTTATTTATTTTCTGCAAATCCTGCACAGTCCGATATTTCCCGTTAGGTTTCACAATGCCAATTATAGGTGAGTTACAAGGACTGCTCATCATCTCTTTTAACCCCTTCAGCGCGGCGTGAATTTTCGCGCTGTGCTGAAGGTTCTAATGAGCCTATCGGCTCATGACGGAACGGTTCCGTCATGAGCACAGCTCAACCGACGCTCATGATGGAACCGTTCCATCATGAGCATGGAAGGAATGCCTTGTTCAATCATTTATTCTATTTCTTCTATGACACCTGCTTTAATTTCTGGGCTCATTTTGTATTGTCTCGTGTGTGGGTAAACAACACCTTCTTTCACAGTCACTTTTACTGGATCTACATCTGCAATTAACCCTACTTCTTTCCCGGTGAAATCCCACACTTCCGGATATACTGTTAATTTCAAATCGTAAATCATAAAATCATACGTTCTTATATAGCGCCCTTCCTCGTAAGGTCTCAAGGCGCTTGCTTTGGGAACCCGTCCTGGCCTTTCCCTGCGAGATTACCCCTACTGAGCATCCCCCAAGGTGAAGACCAGGCATCCCATCGTGGTGGGGCCGTAGTGGAGACTAAGCAAGCTATTGCCCAGAGTTGCAGAGTGTGAACCCACGATTCGTGTAGGCACCAAGGCGAGACTTATCAAGTACGTGGACATTTTGAGCTCAAGGCCCTGCCGCGTCGGGGATTGAACCCTGGTCCCGGGTCTGACCTCTTCATCAGGGACTGCCTCCTCTAACCGGTGAGCCACACTTCTCCACTATTCATCGGGAAAGTAATTTTTTGTCATCATTGAATACATTTAATCTACATTTAATCTACTTCTGTACCTTGTTTTGCTAGCATTATCTTGTAAAAAGCATCTTCATTAGGGGTCTGAATCGCAACACCATCCGGTGTACAATAAATTGTGCAGTTCATTTTGCACAGTAAGTCTCTTCCTAACAAGTTTACAGGACTAGAATCGCACACTACAAATTTGTGCATTTCCCTAAAATTGCCAATGCATATCTCCGTGGGTTCTGTGATTGGAGTTCTCATCTGTCTATTTGAAACACCCACTAATTGGATGGATTCTCCCTAGAGGGGTAGGTTTGGGATGTCTGCTGTTCTCACAGTAAAGCGGGTAGCACCAGTATCCAACAAAAAGGTAATGTCTTTTCCTTCTACCTTTCCATCAATATATGGACCTGATTGATCTACTGGTAAGGATGTGCCAAGTACGCACTCCTCTTCCTCACCCCTCAGGCACCGTCATTGTTCATCTTCAAAAGAACAACTGTTCTGCAAAAGAAATTGTGAAGTTACTGAATTTATCTTACAACTTTCTACAGGAAATCCGGCGTCTACACTGTACTTTGCTCTGTTCATAAAATTTGGCATAGGGGCAGGTGGTAACTGACTCTGTTAATTAACAACCAGTTCGGGTTGACTCATTATCACCTCATTCTGCGTCTGTGGATGAAAATTTTGATTTGGGCCATTATTATTTTGAATATTTTTACACTTGTTTTTCCAATGCCCCAATTCTCTGCACCCATGACAAGGAAATTTCTTCTTTGCTTCCTCTCTACTCATTTTCCCTTTTGGTTTTCCCCCACTATTTTAATTGTGTCCATATTCTTTTGCTTGATCATTATTCTGACTATTTAATATCTTGTTGTTCTGCCAATTTTACTTGTGCCCACATTACTTTTTTTTCTAACTTTTTGCGTCTATTTTCGATTTTATCTCCGCAGTATTTTGCATATTTGAGTACTTCATCTATTGGCTTTCCTTGCCAACACAACGTATGGTTTTTAATCATCTGACAAATCTCAGGTCTCAGTCCAGATACAAACCGATGCACAAAATGTCCCATACCTTTACCTCCGATATTCTCAAATCCACTATACTGCTTGAACACCTGTAGCAGGCATTCATAATAAGCGTGCACATTCTCATTTATTTCTTGAGTTCTGTCTATTTTTATCCAATCTGTTGCTATTGGAGGGATTTTCCCTTTTAAGAAAGTGATCACCTGGTGATATTTCTTCATTACCTGAGGGTGCTCCCATTTTCTCATCTCTTGGGTACTCATAACTAGGCCAATCAACTCTAATTTTACATTCAGTCCATAAATCTGCAGGCACTACTATACCAAATTGACCATCTAAATCCTTCAACAAAACTTTATACATTTTCACAAACCTTTCAACCTGTCTATACCATTAAACTGGTTTTTCTATTAATTTCGGGGAATCATTAATAAATGACAAATTATATTTTAGTTGCTGCAATCAGAACCAATTCAGAAAAGGGGTGGTGATGGACAGAGTATCTGAATTAAGCAGAACACTCATACCCAGTCAACAGATCAGGGCTTGATCCATCACCGTTTTTTAGCTCACTGCAACATCCCAGCTCAGAACCTGGCTACATGCAAATGAGTCTGTCCCTGGCCCAGTGCATCATGGGAACAGGACAGACCAAACTACCAAGCCAATTCTTTTACTGGAAAGGAAACAAGCTTCCGGGGACCGGTTTCTGGCATTACAGCCGTCTTCGGCCCGGCTTGCTTGAATCCTGATGGTGCAGTGAGCAAGGGACTCATGTCTGAGCATACCCTTCCACGCTTATGGTGGACAAAACGATTCTGAAAAGGGGGTGGTGATGGACAGAGTATCTGAATTAAGCAGAACACTCATACCCAGTCAACAGATCAGGGCTTGATCCATCACCGTTTTTTAGTTCACTGCACCATCCCAGCTCAGAACCTGGCTACATGCAAATTAGTCTGTCTCTGGCCCAGTGCATCATGGGAACAGGGCAGACCAAACTACCAAGCCAATTCTTTTACTGGAAAGGAAACAAGCTTCCGGGGACCGGTTTCTGGCATTACAGCCGTCTTCGGCCCGGCTTGCTTGAATCCTGATGGTGCAGTGAGCAAGGGACTCATGTCTGAGCATACCCTTCCACGCTTATGGTGGGCAAAATGATTCAGAAAAGGGGGTGGTGATGGAAAGAGTATCTGAATTAAGCAGAACACTCATACCCAGTCAACAGATCAGGGCTTGATCCATCACCGTTTTTTAGCTCACTGCACCATCCCAGCTCAGAACCTGGCTACATGCAAATTAGTCTGTCCCCGGCCCAGTGCATCATGGGAACAGGGCAGACAAACTACCAAGCCAATTCTTTTACTGGAAAGGAAACGAGCTTCCGGGGACCGGTTTCTGGCATTACAGCCGTCTTCGGCCCGGCTTGCTTGAATCCTGATGGTGCATTGAGCAAGGGACTCATGTCTGAGCATACCCTTCCACGCTTATGGTGGACAAAACGATTCAGAAAAGGGGGTGGTGATGGACAGAGTATCTGAATTAAGCAGAAAACTCATACCGAGTCAACAGATCAGGGCTTGCTCCATCACCGTTTTTTAGCTCACTGCACCATCCCAGCTCAGAACCTCGCTACATGCAAATTAGTCTGTCCCTGGCCCAGTGCATCTTGGGAACAGGGCAGACCAAACTACCAAGCCAATTCTTTTACTGGAAAGGAAACAAAATTCCGGGGAGCGGTTTCTGGCATTACAGCCGTCTTCGGCCCGGCTTTCTTGAATCCTGATGGTGCAGTGAGAAAGGGACTCATGTCTGAGCATACCCTTACACGCTTATGGTGGACAAAACGATTCAGAAAAGGGGGTGGTGATGGACAGAGTATCTGAATTAAGCAGAACACTCATACCCAGTCAACAGATCAGGGCTTGATCCATCACCGTTTTTTAGCTCACTGCACCATCCCAGCTCAGAACCTGGCTACATGCAAATTAGTCTGTCCCTTGCCCAGTGCATCATGGGAACAGGGCAGACCAAACTACCAAGCCAATTCTTTTACTGGAAAGGAAACAAGCTTCCGGGGACCGGTTTCTGGCATTACAGCCATCTTCGGCCCGGCTTGCTTGAATCCTGATGGTGCAGTGAGCAAGGGACTCATGTCTGAGCATACCCTTCCACGCTTATGGTGGACAAAACGATTCAGAAAAGGGGGTGGTGATGGACAGAGTATCTGAATTAAGCAGAACACTCATACCCAGTCAACAGATCAGGGCTTGATCCATCACCATTTTTTAGCTCACTGCACCATCCCAGCTCAGAACCTGGCTACATGCAAATTAGTCTGTCCCTGGCCCAGTGCATCATCGGAACAGGGCAGACCAAACTACCAAGCCAATTCTTTTACTGAAAAGGAAACAAGCTTCCGGGGACCGTTTTCTGGCATTACAGCCGTCTTCGGCCCGGCTTGCTTGAATCCTGATGGTGCAGTGAGCAAGGGACTCATGTCTGAGCATACCCTTCCACGCTTATGGTGGACAAAACGATTCAGAAAAGGGGTGGTGATGGACAGAGTATCTGAATTAAGCAGAACACTCATACCCAGTCAACAGATCAGGGCTTGATCCATCACCGTTTTTTAGCTCACTGCACCATCCAAGCTCAGAACCTGGCTACATGCAAATTGGTCTGTCCCTGGCCCAGTGCATCATGGGAACAGGACAGACAAAACTACCAAGCCAATTCTTTTACTGGAAAGGAAACAAGCTTCCGGGGACCTGTTTCTGGCATTACAGACGTCTTCAGCCCGGCTTGCTTGAATCCTGATGGTGCAGTGAGCAAGGGACTCATGTCTGAGGATACCCTTCCACGCTTATGGTGGACAAAACGATTCAGAAAAGGGGGTGGTGATGGACAGAGTATCTGAATTAAGCAGAACACTCAAACCCAGTCAACAGATCAGGGCTTGATCCATCACCGTTTTTTAGCTCACTGCACCATCCCAGCTCAGAACCTGGCTACATGCAAATTAGTCTGTCCCTTGCCCAGTGCATCATGGGAACAGGGCAGACCAAACTACCAAGCCAATTCTTTTACTGGAAAGGAAACAAGCTTCCGGGGACCGTTTTCTGGCATTACAGCCGTCTTCGGCCCGGCTTGCTTGAATCCTGATGGTGCAGTGAGCAAGGGACTCATGTCTGAGCATACCCTTCCACGCTTATGGTGGACAAAACGATTCAGAAAAGGGGTGGTGATGGACAGAGTATCTGAATTAAGCAGAACACTCATACCCAGTCAACAGATCAGGGCTTGATCCATCACCATTTTTTAGCTCACTGCACCATCCAAGCTCAGAACCTGGCTACATGCAAATTAGTCTGTCCCTGGCCCAGTGCATCATGGGAACAGGACAGACAAAACTACCAAGCCAATTCTTTTACTGGAAAGGAAACAAGCTTCCGGGGACCTGTTTCTGGCATTACAGCCGTCTTCGGCCCGGCTTGCTTGAATCCTGATGGTGCAGTGAGCAAGAGACTCATGTCTGAGCATACCCTTCCACGCTTATGGTGGACAAAAAGATTCAGAAAAGGGGGTGGTGAATGACAGAGTATCTGAATTAAGCAGAACACTCAAACCCAGTCAACAGATCAGGGCTTGATCCATCACCGTTTTTTAGCTCACTGCACCATCCAAGCTCAGAACCTGCCTACATGCAAATTAGTCTGTCCCTGGCCCAGTGCATCATGGGAACAGGGCAGACCAAACTACCAAGCCAATTCTTTTACTGGAGAGGAAACAAGCTTCCGGGGACCGGTTTCTGGCATTACAGCCGTCTTCGGCCCAGCTTGCTTGAATCCTGATGGTGCAGTGAGCAAGGGACTCATGTCTGAGCATACCCTTCCACGCTTATGGTGGACAAAACGATTCAGAAAAGGGGGTGGTGATGGACAGAGTATCTGAATTAAGCAGAACACTCATACCCAGCCAACAGATCAGGGCTTGATCCATCACCGTTTTTTAGCTCACTGCACCATCCCAGCTCAGAACCTGGCTACATGCAAATTAGTCTGTCCCTGGCCCAGTGCATCATGGGAACAGGGCAGACCAAACTACCAAGCCAATTCTTTTACTGGAAAGGAAACAAGCTTCCGGGGACCGGTTTCTGGCATTAAAGCCGTCTTCGGCATGGCTTGCTTGAATCCTGATGGTGCAGTGAGCAAGGGACTCATGTCTAAGCATACCCTTCCACGCTTATGGTGGACAAAACGATTCAGAAAAGGGGGTGGTGATGGACAGAGTATCTGAATTAAGCAGAACACTCATACCCAGTCAACAGATCAGGGCTTGATCCATCACCGTTTTTTAGCTCACTGCACCATCCCAGCTCAGAACCTGGCTACATGCAAATTAGTCTGTCCCTTGCCCAGTGCATCATGGGAACAGGGCAGACCAAACTACCAAGCCAATTCTTTTACTGGAAAGGAAACAAGCTTCCGGGGACCGGTTTCTGGCATTACAGCCATCTTCGGCCCGGCTTGCTTGAATCCTGATGGTGCAGTGAGCAAGGGACTCATGTCTGAGCATACCCTTCCACGCTTATGGTGGACAAAACGATTCAGAAAAGGGGGTGGTGATGGACAGAGTATCTGAATTAAGCAGAACACTCATACCCAGTCAACAGATCAGGGCTTGATCCATCACCATTTTTTAGCTCACTGCACCATCCAAGCTCAGAACCTGGCTACATGCAAATTGGTCTGTCCCTGGCCCAGTGCATCATGGGAACAGGACAGACAAAACTACCAAGCCAATTCTTTTACTGGAAAGGAAACAAGCTTCCGGGGACCTGTTTCTGGCATTACAGACGTCTTCAGCCCGGCTTGCTTGAATCCTGATGGTGCAGTGAGCAAGGGACTCATGTCTGAGGATACCCTTCCACGCTTATGGTGGACAAAACGATTCAGAAAAGGGGGTGGTGATGGACAGAGTATCTGAATTAAGCAGAACACTCAAACCCAGTCAACAGATCAGGGCTTGATCCATCACCGTTTTTTAGCTCACTGCACCATCCCAGCTCAGAACCTGGCTACATGCAAATTAGTCTGTCCCTTGCCCAGTGCATCATGGGAACAGGGCAGACCAAACTACCAAGCCAATTCTTTTACTGGAAAGGAAACAAGCTTCCGGGGACCGGTTTCTGGCATTACAGCCGTCTTCGGCCCGGCTTGCTTGAATCCTGATGGTGCAGTGAGCAAGGGACTCATGTCTGAGCATACCCTTCCACGCTTATGGTGGACAAAACGATTCAGAAAAGGGGGTGGTGATGGACAGAGTATCTGAATTAAGAAGAACACTCATACCCAGTCAACAGATCAGGGCTTGATCCATCACCATTTTTTAGCTCACTGCACCATCCCAGCTCAGAACCTGGCTACATGCAAATTAGTCTGTCCCTGGCCCAGTGCATCATGGGAACAGGGCAGACCAAACTACCAAGCCAATTCTTTTACTGGAAAGGAAACAAGCTTCCGGGGACCGTTTTCTGGCATTACAGCCGTCTTCGGCCGGCTTGCTTGAATCCTGATGGTGCAGTGAGCAAGGGGCTCATGTCTGAGCATACCCTTCCACGCTTATGGTGGACAAAACGATTCAGAAAAGGGGTGGTGATGGACAGAGTATCTGAATTAAGCAGAACACTCATACCCAGTCAACAGATCAGGGCTTGATCCATCACCATTTTTTAGCTCACTGCACCATCCATGCTCAGAACCTGGCTACATGCAAATTAGTCTGTCCCTGGCCCAGTGCATCATGGGAACAGGACAGACAAAACTACCAAGCCAATTCTTTTACTGGAAAGGAAACAAGCTTCCGGGGACCTGTTTCTGGCATTACA
The DNA here is from genome assembly GCF_964263255.1 of Lissotriton vulgaris. Taxonomy (NCBI): domain Eukaryota; kingdom Metazoa; phylum Chordata; class Amphibia; order Caudata; family Salamandridae; genus Lissotriton; species Lissotriton vulgaris. The sequence goes on from NC_141685.1 coordinate 1,159,343,558, forward strand.
GCCGTCTTCGGCCCGGCTTGCTTGAATCCTGATGGTGCAGTGAGCAAGAGACTCATGTCTGAGCATACCCTTCCACGCTTATGGTGGACAAAAAGATTCAGAAAAGGGGGTGGTGATGGACAGAGTATCTGAATTAAGCAGAACACTCAAACCCAGTCAACAGATCAGGGCTTGCTCCATCACCGTTTTTTAGCTCACTGCACCATCCCAGCTCAGAACCTGCCTACATGCAAATTAGTCTGTCCCTGGCCCAGTGCATCATGGGAACAGGGCAGACCAAACTACCAAGCCAATTCTTTTACTGGAGAGGAAACAAGCTTCCGGGGACCGGTTTCTGGCATTACAGCCGTCTTCGGCCCGGCTTGCTTGAATCCTGATGGTGCAGTGAGCAAGGGACTCATGTCTGAGCATACCCTTCCACGCTTATGGTGGGCAAAACGATTCAGAAAAGGGGGTGGTGATGGACAGAGTATCTGAATTAAGCAGAACACTCATACCCAGTCAACAGATCAGGGCTTGATTCATCACCGTTTTTTAGCTCACTGCACCATCCCAGCTCAGAACCTAGCTACATGCAAATTAGTCTGTCCCCGGCCCAGTGCATCATGGGAACAGGGCAGACCAAACTACCAAGCCAATTCTTTTACTGGAAAGGAAACAAGCTTGCGGGGAACGGTTTCTGGCATTACAGCCGTCTTTGGCCCGGCTTGCTTGAATCCTGATGATGCAGTGAGCAAGGGACTCGTGTCTGAGCATACCCTTCCACGCTTATGGTGGACAAAACGATTCAGAAAAGGGGGTGGTGATGGACAGAGTATCTGAATTAAGCAGAACACTCATACCCAGTCAACAGATCAGGGCTTGATCCATCACAGTTTTTTAGCTCACTGCACCATCCCAGCTCAGAACCTGGCTGTATGCAAATTAGTCTGTCCCTGGCCCAGTGCATCATGGGACCAGGGCAGACCAAACTAGCAAGCCAATTATTTTACTGGAAAGTAAACAAGCTTCCGGGGACCGGTTTCTGGCATTACAGCCGTCTTCGGCCCGGCATGCTTGAATCCTGATGGTGCAGTGAGCAAGGGACTCATGTCTGAGCATACCCTTCCACGCTTATGGTGGACAAAACGATTAAGAAAAGGGGGTGGTGATGGACAGAGTATCTGAATTAAGCAGAACACTCATACCCAGTCAACAGATCAGGGCTTGATCCATCACAGTTTTTTAGCTCACTGCACCATCCAAGCTCAGAACCTGGCTACATGCAATTTAGTCTGTCCCTGGCCCAGTGCATCATGGGAACAGGGCAGACAAAACTACCAAGCCAATTCTTCACCAGAAAGGAGACAAGCTTCTGGGGACCGGTTTCTGGCATTACAGCCGTCTTCGGCCCGGCTTGCTTGAATCCTGATGGTGCAGTGAGCAAGGGACTCATGTCTGAGCATACCCTTCCACGCTTATGGTGGGCAAAATGATTCAGAAAAGGGGGTGGTGATGGAAAGAGTATCTGAATTAAGCAGAACACTCATACCCAGTCAACAGATCAGGGCTTGATCCATCACCGTTTTTTAGCTCACTGCACCATCCCAGCTCAGAACCTGGCTACATGCAAATTAGTCTATCCCCGGCCCAGTGCATCATGGGAACAGGGCAGGCCAAACTACCAAGCCAATTCTTTTACTGGAAAGGAAACGAGCTTCCGGGGACCGGTTTCTGGCATTACAGCCGTCTTCGGCCCGGCTTGCTTGAATCCTGATGGTGCATTGAGCAAGGGACTCATGTCTGAGCATACCCTTCCACGCTTATGGTGGACAAAACGATTCAGAAAAGGGGGTGGTGATGGACAGAGTATCTGAATTAAGCAGAACACTCATACCGAGTAAACAGATCAGGGCTTGCTCCATCACCGTTTTTTAGCTCACTGCACCATCCCAGCTCAGAACCTCGCTACATGCAAATTAGTCTGTCCCTGGCCCAGTGCATCTTGGAAACAGGGCAGACCAAACTACCAAGCCAATTCTTTTACTGGAAAGGAAACAAGCTTCCGGGGAGCAGTTTCTGGCATTACAGCCGTCTTCGGCCCGGCTTTCTTGAATCCTGATGGTGCAGTGAGAAAGGGACTCATGTCTGAGCATACCCTTCCACGCTTATGGTGGACAAAACGATTCAGAAAAGGGGGTGGTGATGGACAGAGTATCTGAATTAAGCAGAACACTCATACCCAGTCAACAGATCAGGGCTTGATCCATCACCGTTTTTTAGCTCAGTGCACCATCCCAGCTCAGAACCTGGCTACATGCAAATTAGTCTGTCCCTTGCCCAGTGCATCATGGGAACAGGGCAGACCAAACTACCAAGCCAATTCTTTTACTGGAAAGGAAACAAGCTTTCGGGGACCGGTTTCTGGCATTACAGCCATCTTCGGCCCGGCTTGCTTGAATCCTGATGGTGCAGTGAGCAAGGGACTCATGTCTGAGCATACCCTTCCACGCTTATGGTGGACAAAACGATTCAGAAAAGGGGGTGGTGATGGACAGAGTATCTGAATTAAGCAGAACACTCATACCCAGTCAACAGATCAGGGCTTGATCCATCACCATTTTTTAGCTCACTGCACCATCCCAGCTCAGAACCTGGCTACATGCAAATTAGTCTGTCCCTGGCCCAGTGCATCATCGGAACAGGGCAGACCAAACTACCAAGCCAATTCTTTTACTGGAGAGGAAACAAGCTTCCGGGGACCGGTTTCTGGCATTACAGCCGTCTTCGGCCCGGCTTGCTTGAATCCTGATGGTGCAGTGAGCAAGGGACTCATGTCTGAGCATACCCTTCCACGCTTATGGTGGGCAAAACGATTCAGAAAAGGGGGTGGTGATGGACAGAGTATCTGAATTAAGCAGAACACTCATACCCAGTCAACAGATCAGGGCTTGATCCATCACCGTTTTTTAGCTCACTGCACCATCCCAGCTCAGAACCTGGCTACATGCAAATTAGTCTGTCCCCGGCCCAGTGCATCATGGGAACAGGGCAGACCAAACTACCAAGCCAATTCTTTTACTGGAAAGGAAACAAGCTTCCGGGGACCGGTTTCTGGCATTACAGCCGTCTTTGGCCCGGCTTGCTTGAATCCTGATGATGCAGTGAGCAAGGGACTCGTGTCTGAGCATACCCTTCCACGCTTATGGTGGACAAAACGATTCAGAAAAGGGGGTGGTGATGGACAGAGTATCTGAATTAAGCAGAACACTCATACCCAGTCAACAGATCAGGGCTGGATCCATCACCGTTTTTTAGCTCACTGCACCATCCCAGCTCAGAACCTGGCTACATGCAAATTAGTCTATCCCCGGCCCAGTGCATCATGGGAACAGGGCAGGCCAAACTACCAAGCCAATTCTTTTACTGGAAAGGAAACGAGCTTCCGGGGACCGGTTTCTGGCATTACAGCCGTCTTGGGCCCGGCTTGCTTGAATCCTGATGGTGCATTGAGCAAGGGACTCATGTCTGAGCATACCTTCCACGCTTATGGTGGACAAAACGATTCAGAAAAGGGGGTGGTGATGGACAGAGTATCTGAATTAAGCAGAACACTCATACCCAGTCAACAGATCAGGGCTTGATCCATCACCGTTTTTTAGCTCACTGCACCATCCCAGCTCAGAACCTGGCTACATGCAAATTAGTCTGTCCCTTGCCCAGTGCATCATGGGAACAGGGCAGACCAAACTACCAAGCCAATTCTTTTACTGGAAAGGAAACAAGCTTCCGGGGACCGGTTTCTGGCATTACAGCCATCTTCGGCCCGGCTTGCTTGAATCCTGATGGTGCAGTGAGCAAGGGACTCATGTCTGAGCATACCCTTCCACGCTTATGGTGGACAAAACGATTCAGAAAAGGGGGTGGTGATGGACAGAGTATCTGAATTAAGCAGAACACTCATACCCAGTCAACAGATCAGGGCTTGATCCATCACCATTTTTTAGCTCACTGCACCATCCCAGCTCAGAACCTGGCTACATGCAAATTAGTCTGTCCCTGGCCCAGTGCATCATCGGAACAGGGCAGACCAAACTACCAAGCCAATTCTTTTACTGAAAAGGAAACAAGCTTCCGGGGACCGTTTTCTGGCATTACAGCCGTCTTCGGCCCGGCTTGCTTGAATCCTGATGGTGCAGTGAGCAAGGGACTCATGTCTGAGCATACCCTTCCACGCTTATGGTGGACAAAACCATTCAGAAAAGGGGTGGTGATGGACAGAGTATCTGAATTAAGCAGAACACTCATACCCAGTCAACAGATCAGGGCTTGATCCATCACCGTTTTTTAGCTCACTGCACCATCCAAGCTCAGAACCTGGCTACATGCAAATTAGTCTGTCCCTGGCCCAGTGCATCATGGGAACAGGACAGACAAAACTACCAAGCCAATTCTTTTACTGGAAAGGAAACAAGCTTCCAGGGACCTGTTTCTGGCATTACAGACGTCTTCAGCCCGGCTTGCTTGAATCCTGATGGTGCAGTGAGCAAGGGACTCATGTCTGAGCATACCCTTCCACGCTTATGGTGGACAAAACGATTCAGAAAAGGGGGTGGTGATGGACAGAGTATCTGAATCAAGCAGAACACTCAAACCCAGTCAACAGATCAGGGCTTGATCCATCACCGTTTTTTAGCTCACTGCACCATCCCAGCTCAGAACCTGGCTACATGCAAATTAGTCTGTCCCCGGCCCAGTGCATCATGGGAACAGGGCAGACCAAACTACCAAGCCAATTCTTTTACTGGAAAGGAAACGAGCTTCCGGGGACCGGTTTCTGGCATTACACCGGTCTTCGGCCCGGCTTGCTTGAATCCTGATGGTGCATTGAGCAAGGGACTCTTGTCTGAGCATACCCTTCCACGCTTATGGTGGACAAAACGATTCAGAAAAGGGGGTGGTGATGGACAGAGTATCTGAATTAAGCAGAACACTCATACCCAGTCAACAGATCAGGGCTTGATCCATCACCGTTTTTTAGCTCACTGCACCATCCCAGCTCAGAACCTGGCTACATGCAAATTAGTCTGTCCCTTGCCCAGTGCATCATGGGAACAGGGCAGACCAAACTACCAAGCCAATTCTTTTACTGGAAAGGAAACAAGCTTCCGGGGACCGGTTTCTGGCATTACAGCCGTCTTCGGCCCGGCTTGCTTGAATCCTGATGGTGCAGTGAGCAAGGGACTCATGTCTGAGCATACCCTTCCACGCTTATGGTGGACAAAACGATTCAGAAAAGGGGGTGGTGATGGACAGAGTATCTGAATTAAGCAGAACACTCAAACCCAGTCAACAGATCAGGGCTTGATCCATCACCGTTTTTTAGCTCACTGCACCATCCCAGCTCAGAACCTGCCTACATGCAAATTAGTCTGTCCCTGGCCCAGTGCATCATGGGAACAGGGCAGACCAAACTACCAAGCCAATTCTTTTACTGGAGAGGAAACAAGCTTCCGGGGACCGGTTTCTGGCATTACAGCCGTCTTCGGCCCGGCTTGCTTGAATCCTGATGGTGCAGTGAGCAAGGGACTCATGTCTGAGCATACCCTTCCACGCTTATGGTGGGCAAAACGATTCAGAAAAGGGGGTGGTGATGGACAGAGTATCTGAATTAAGCAGAACACTCATACCCAGTCAACAGATCAGGGCTTGATCCATCACCGTTTTTTAGCTCACTGCACCATCCCAGCTCAGAACCTGGCTACATGCAAATTAGTCTGTCCCCGGCCCAGTGCATCATGGGAACAGGGCAGACCAAACTACCAAGCCAATTCTTTTACTGGAAAGGAAACAAGCTTCCGGGGACCGGTTTCTGGCATTACAGCCGTCTTTGGCCCGGCTTGCTTGAATCCTGATGATGCAGTGAGCAAGGGACTCATGTCTGAGCATACCCTTCCACGCTTATGGTGGACAAAACGACTCAGAAAAGGGGGTGGTGATGGACAGAGTATCTGAATTAAGCAGAACACTCATACCCAGTCAACAGATCAGGGCTTGATCCATCACCGTTTTTTAGCTCACTGCAACATCCCAGCTCAGAACCTGGCTACATGCAAATTAGTCTGTCCCTGGCCCAGTGCAGCATGGGTACAGGGCAGACCAAACTACCAAGCCAATTCTTTTACTGGAAAGGAAAGAAGCTTCCGGGGACCGTTTTCTGGCATTACAGCCGTCTTCGGCCCGGCTTGCTTGAATCCTGATGGTGCAGTGAGCAAGGGACTCATGTCTGAGCATACCCTTCCACGCTTATGGTGGACAAAACGATTCAGAAAAGGGGGTGGTGATGGACAGAGTGTCTGAATTAAGCAGAACACTCATACCCAGTCAACAGATCAGGGCTTGATCCATCACAGTTTTTCAGCTCACTGCACCATCCCAGCTCAGAACCTGGCTGTATGCAAATTAGTCTGTCCCTGGCCCAGTGCATCATGGGAACAGGGCAGACCAAACTAACAAGCCAATTATTTTACTGGAAAGTAAACAAGCTTCCGGGGACCGGTTTCTGGCATTACAGCCGTCTTCGGCCCGGCATGCTTGAATCCTGATGGTGCAGTGAGCAAGGGACTCATGTCTGAGCATACCCGTCCACGCTTATGGTGGACAAAACGATTAAGAAAAGGGGGTGGTGATGGACAGAGTATCTGAATTAAGCAGAACCCTCATACCCAGTCAACAGATCAGGGCTTGATCCATCACAGTTTTTTAGCTCACTGCACCATCCAAGCTCAGAACCTGGCTACATGCAATTTAGTCTGTCCCTGGCCCAGTGCATCATGGGAATAGGGCAGACAAAACTACCAAGCCAATTCTTCACCAGAAAGGAGACAAGCTTCCGGGGACCGGTTTCTGGCATTACAGCCGTCTTCGGCCCGGCTTGCTTGAATCGTGATGGTGCAGTGAGCAAGGGACTCATGTCTGAGCATACCCTTCCACGCTTATGGTGGACAAAACGATTCAGAAAAGGGGGTGGTGATGGACAGAGTATCTGAATTAAGAAGAACACTCATACCCAGTCAACAGATCAGGGCTTGATCCATCACCATTTTTTAGCTCACTGCACCATCCCAGCTCAGAACCTGGCTACATGCAAATTAGTCTGTCCCTGGCCCAGTGCATCATGGGAACAGGGCAGACCAAACTACCAAGCCAATTCTTTTACTGGAAAGGAAACAAGCTTCCGGGGACCATTTTCTGGCATTACAGCCGTCTTCGGCCCGGCTTGCTTGAATCCTGATGGTGCAGTGAGCAAGGGACTCATGTCTGAGCATACCCTTCCACGCTTATGGTGGACAAAACGATTCAGAAAAGGGGTGGTGATGGACAGAGTATCTGAATTAAGCAGAACACTCATACCCAGTCAACAGATCAGGGCTTGATCCATCACCATTTTTTAGCTCACTGCACCATCCAAGCTCAGAACCTGGCTACATGCAAATTAGTCTGTCCCTGGCCCAGTGCATCATGGGAACAGGACAGACAAAACTACCAAGCCAATTCTTTTACTGAAAAGGAAACAAGCTTCCGGGGACCTGTTTCTGGCATTACAGCCGTCTTCGGCCCGGCTTGCTTGAATCCTGATGGTGCAGTGAGCAAGAGACTCATGTCTGAGCATACCCTTCCACGCTTATGGTGGACAAAAAGATTCAGAAAAGGGGGTGGTGATGGACAGAGTATCTGAATTAAGCAGAACACTCAAACCCAGTCAACAGATCAGGGCTTGATCCATCACCGTTTTTTAGCTCACTGCACCATCCCAGCTCAGAACCTGCCTACATGCAAATTAGTCTGTCCCTGGCCCAGTGCATCATGGGAACAGGGCAGACCAAACTACCAAGCCAATTCTTTTACTGGAGAGGAAACAAGCTTCCGGGGACCGGTTTCTGGCATTACAGCCGTCTTCGGCCCGGCTTGCTTGAATCCTGATGGTGCAGTGAGCAAGGGACTCATGTCTGAGCATACCCTTCCACGCTTATGATGGGCAAAACGATTCAGAAAAGGGGGTGGTGATGGACAGAGTATCTGAATTAAGCAGAACACTCATACCCAGTCAACAGATCAGGGCTTGATCCATCACCGTTTTTTGGCTCACTGCACCATCCCAGCTCAGAACCTGGCTACATGCAAATTAGTCTGTCCCCGGCCCAGTGCATCATGGGAACAGGGCAGACCAAACTACCAAGCCAATTCTTTTACTGGAAAGGAAACAAGCTTCCGGGGACCGGTTTCTGGCATTACAGCCGTCTTTGGCCCGGCTTGCTTGAATCCTGATGATGCAGTGAGCAAGGGACTCGTGTCTGAGCATACCCTTCCACGCTTATGGTGGACAAAACGATTCAGAAAAGGGGGTGGTGATGGACAGAGTATCTGAATTAAGCAGAACACTCATACCCAGTCAACAGATCAGGGCTTGATCCATCACCGTTTTTTAGCTCACTGTAACATCCCAGCTCAGAACCTGGCTACATGCAAATTAGTCTGTCCCTGGCCCAGTGCAGCATGGGTACAGGGCAGACCAAACTACCAAGCCAATTCTTTTACTGGAAAGGAAAGAAGCTTCCGGGGACCGTTTTCTGGCATTACAGCCGTCTTCGGCCCGGCTTGCTTGAATCCTGATGGTGCAGTGAGCAAGGGACTCATGTCTGAGCATACCCTTCCACGCTTATGGTGGACAAAACGATTCAGAAAAGGGGGTGGTGATGGACAGAGTGTCTGAATTAAGCAGAACACTCATACCCAGTCAACAGATCAGGGCTTGATCCATCACAGTTTTTTAGCTCACTGCACCATCCCAGCTCAGAACCTGGCTGTATGCAAATTAGTCTGTCCCTGGCCCAGTGCATCAAGGGACCAGGGCAGACCAAACTAACAAGCCAATTATTTTACTGGAAAGTAAACAAGCTTTCGGGGACCGGTTTCTGGCATTTCAGCCGTCTTCGGCCCGGCATGCTTGAATCCTGATGGTGCAGTGAGCAAGGGACTCATGTCTGAGCATACCCTTCCACGCTTATGGTGGACAAAACGATTAAGAAAAGGGGGTGGTGATGGACAGAGTATCTGAATTAAGCAGAACACTCATACCCAGTCAACAGATCAGGGCTTGATCCATCACAGTTTTTTAGCTCACTGCACCATCCAAGCTCAGAACCTGGCTACATGCAATTTAGTCTGTCCCTGGCCCAGTGCATCATGGGAACAGGGCAGACAAAACTATCAAGCCAATTCTTCACCAGAAAGGAGACAAGCTTCCGGGGACCGGTTTCTGGCATTACAGCCGTCTTCGGCCCGGCTTGCTTGAATCCTGATGGTGCAGTGAGCAAGGGACTCATGTCTGAGCATACCCTTCCACGCTTATGGTGGACAAAACAATTCAGAAAAGGGGGTGGTGATGGACAGAATATCTGAATTAAGCAGAACACTCATACCCAGTCAACAGATCAGGGCTTGATCCATCACCGTTTTTTTTAGCTCACTGCAATATCCCAGCTCAGAACCTGGCTACATGCAAATTAGTCTGTCCCTGGCCCAGTGCAGCATGGGTACAGGGCAGACCAAACTACCAAGCCAATTCTTTTACTGGAAAGGAAACAAGCTTCCGGGGACCGTTTTCTGGCATTACAGCCGTCTTCGGCCCGGCTTGCTTGAATCCTGATGGTGCAGTGAGCAAGGGACTCATGTCTGAGCATACCCTTCCACGCTTACGGTGGACAAAACGATTCAGAAAAGGGGTGGTGATGGACAGAGTATCTGAATTAAGCAGAACACTCATACCCAGTCAACAGATCAGGGCTTGATCCATCACCATTTTTTAGCTCACTGCACCATCCAAGCTCAGAACCTGGCTACATGCAAATTAGTCTGTCCCTGGCCCAGTGTATCATGGGAACAGGACAGACAAAACTACCAAGCCAATTCTTTTACTGAAAAGGAAACAAGCTTCCGGGGACCTGTTTCTGGCATTACAGCCGTCTTCGGCCCGGCTTGCTTGAATCCTGATGGTGCAGTGAGCAAGAGACTCATGTCTGAGCATACCCTTCCACGCTTATGGTGGACAAAAAGATTCAGAAAAGGGGGTGGTGATGGACAGAGTATCTGAATTAAGCAGAACACTCAAACCCAGTCAACAGATCAGGGCTTGATCCATCACCGTTTTTTAGCTCACTGCACCATCCGAGTTCAGAACCTGCCTACATGCAAATTAGTCTGTCCCTGGCCCAGTGCATCATGGGAACAGGGCAGACCAAACTACCAAGCCAATTCTTTTACTGGAGAGGAAACAAGCTTCCGGGGACCGGTTTCTGGCATTACAGCCGTCTTCGGCCCGGCTTGCTTGAATCCTGATGGTGCAGTGAGCAAGGGACTCATGTCTGAGCATACCCTTCCACGCTTATGATGGGCAAAACGATTCAGAAAAGGGGGTGGTGATGGACAGAGTATCTGAATTAAGCAGAACACTCATACCCAGTCACCAGATCAGGGCTTGATCCATCACCGTTTTTTGGCTCACTGCACCATCCCAGCTCAGAACCTGGCTACATGCAAATTAGTCTGTCCCCTGCCCAGTGCATCATGGGAACAGGGCAGACCAAACTACCAAGCCAATTCTTTTACTGGAAAGGAAACAAGCTTCCGGGGACCGGTTTCTGGCATTACAGCCGTCTTTGGCCCGGCTTGCTTGAATCCTGATGATGCAGTGAGCAAGGGACTCGTGTCTGAGCATACCCTTCCACGCTTATGGTGGACAAAACGATTCAGAAAAGGGGGTGGTGATGGACAGAGTATCTGAATTAAGCAGAACACTCATACCCAGTCAACAGATCAGGGCTTGATCCATCACCGTTTTTTAGCTCACTGTAACATCCCAGCTCAGAACCTGGCTACATGCAAATTAGTCTGTCCCTGGCCCAGTGCAGCATGGGTACAGGGCAGACCAAACTACCAAGCCAATTCTTTTACTGGAAAGGAAAGAAGCTTCCGGGGACCGTTTTCTGGCATTACAGCCGTCTTCGGCCCGGCTTGCTTGAATCCTGATGGTGCAGTGAGCAAGGGACTCATGTCTGAGCATACCCTTCCACGCTTATGGTGGACAAAACGATTCAGAAAAGGGGGTGGTGATGGACAGAGTGTCTGAATTAAGCAGAACACTCATACCCAGTCAACAGATCAGGGCTTGATCCATCACAGTTTTTTAGCTCACTGCACCATCCCAGCTCAGAACCTGGCTGTATGCAAATTAGTCTGTCCCTGGCCCAGTGCATCAAGGGACCAGGGCAGACCAAACTAACAAGCCAATTATTTTACTGGAAAGTAAACAAGCTTTCGGGGACCGGTTTCTGGCATTTCAGCCGTCTTCGGCCCGGCATGCTTGAATCCTGATGGTGCAGTGAGCAAGGGACTCATGTCTGAGCATACCCTTCCACGCTTATGGTGGACAAAACGATTAAGAAAAGGGGGTGGTGATGGACAGAGTATCTGAATTAAGCAGAACACTCATACCCAGTCAACAGATCAGGGCTTGATCCATCACAGTTTTTTAGCTCACTGCACCATCCAAGCTCAGAACCTGGCTACATGCAATTTAGTCTGTCCCTGGCCCAGTGCATCATGGGAACAGGGCAGACAAAACTATCAAGCCAATTCTTCACCAGAAAGGAGACAAGCTTCCGGGGACCGGTTTCTGGCATTACAGCCGTCTTCGGCCCGGCTTGCTTGAATCCTGATGGTGCAGTGAGCAAGGGACTCATGTCTGAGCATACCCTTCCACGCTTATGGTGGACAAAACAATTCAGAAAAGGGGGTGGTGATGGACAGAATATCTGAATTAAGCAGAACACTCATACCCAGTCAACAGATCAGGGCTTGATCCATCACCGTTTTTTTTTAGCTCACTGCAATATCCCAGCTCAGAACCTGGCTACATGCAAATTAGTCTGTCCCTGGCCCAGTGCAGCATGGGTACAGGGCAGACCAAACTACCAAGCCAATTCTTTTACTGGAAAGGAAACAAGCTTCCGGGGACCGTTTTCTGGCATTACAGCCGTCTTCGGCCCGGCTTGCTTGAATCCTGATGGTGCAGTGAGCAAGGGACTCATGTCTGAGCATACTCTTCTACGCTTATGGTGGACATAACGATTCAGAAAAGGGGGTGGTGATGGACAGAGTATCTGAATTAAGCAGTACACTCATACCCAGTCAACAGATCAGGGCTTGATCCATCACCGTTTTTTAGCTCACTGTAACATCCCAGCTCAGAACCTGGCTACATGCAAATTAGTCTGTCCCTGGCCCAGTGCAGCATGGGTACAGGGCAGACCAAACTACCAAGCCAATTCTTTTACTGGAAAGGAAAGAAGCTTCCGTGGACCGTTTTCTGGCATTACAGCCGTCTTCGGCCCGGCTTGCTTGAATCCTGATGGTGCAGTGAGCAAGGGACTCATGTCTGAGCATACCCTTCCACGCTTATGGTGGACAAAACGATTCAGAAAAGGGGGTGGTGATGGACAGAGTATCTGAATTAAGCAGAACACTCATACCCAGTCAACAGATCAGGGCTTGATCCATCACCGTTTTTTAGCTCACTGCACCATCCCAGCTCAGAACCTGGCTACATGCAAATTAGTCTGTCCCTTGCCCAGTGCATCATGGGAACAGGGCAGACCAAACTACCAAGCCAATTCTTTTACTGGAAAGGAAACAAGCTTCCGGGGACCGGTTTCTGGCATTACAGCCGTCTTCGGCCCGGCTTGCTTGAATCCTGATGGTGCAGTGAGCAAGGGACTCATGTCTGAGCATACCCTTCCACGCTTATGGTGGACAAAACGATTCAGAAAAGGGGGTGGTGATGGACAGAGTATCTGAATTAAGCAGAACACTCAAACCCAGTCAACAGATCAGGGCTTGATCCATCACCGTTTTTTAGCTCACTGCACCATCCCAGCTCAGAACCTGCCTACATGCAAATTAGTCTGTCCCTGGCCCAGTGCATCATGGGAACAGGGCAGACCAAACTACCAAGCCAATTCTTTTACTGGAGAGGAAACAAGCTTCCGGGGACCGGTTTCTGGCATTACAGCCGTCTTCGGCCCGGCTTGCTTGAATCCTGATGGTGCAGTGAGCAAGGGACTCATGTCTGAGCATACCCTTCCACGCTTATGGTGGGCAAAACGATTCAGAAAAGGGGGTGGTGATGGACAGAGTATCTGAATTAAGCAGAACACTCATACCCAGTCAACAGATCAGGGCTTGATCCATCACCGTTTTTTAGCTCACTGCACCATCCCAGCTCAGAACCTGGCTACATGCAAATTAGTCTGTCCCCGGCCCAGTGCATCATGGGAACAGGGCAGACCAAACTACCAAGCCAATTCTTTTACTGGAAAGGAAACAAGCTTCCGGGGACCGGTTTCTGGCATTACAGCCGTCTTTGGCCCGGCTTGCTTGAATCCTGATGATGCAGTGAGCAAGGGACTCATGTCTGAGCATACCCTTCCACGCTTATGGTGGACAAAACGACTCAGAAAAGGGGGTGGTGATGGACAGAGTATCTGAATTAAGCAGAACACTCATACCCAGTCAACAGATCAGGGCTTGATCCATCACCGTTTTTTAGCTCACTGCAACATCCCAGCTCAGAACCTGGCTACATGCAAATTAGTCTGTCCCTGGCCCAGTGCAGCATGGGTACAGGGCAGACCAAACTACCAAGCCAATTCTTTTACTGGAAAGGAAAGAAGCTTCCGGGGACCGTTTTCTGGCATTACAGCCGTCTTCGGCCCGGCTTGCTTGAATCCTGATGGTGCAGTGAGCAAGGGACTCATGTCTGAGCATACCCTTCCACGCTTATGGTGGACAAAACGATTCAGAAAAGGGGGTGGTGATGGACAGAGTGTCTGAATTAAGCAGAACACTCATACCCAGTCAACAGATCAGGGCTTGATCCATCACAGTTTTTCAGCTCACTGCACCATCCCAGCTCAGAACCTGGCTGTATGCAAATTAGTCTGTCCCTGGCCCAGTGCATCATGGGAACAGGGCAGACCAAACTAACAAGCCAATTATTTTACTGGAAAGTAAACAAGCTTCCGGGGACCGGTTTCTGGCATTACAGCCGTCTTCGGCCCGGCATGCTTGAATCCTGATGGTGCAGTGAGCAAGGGACTCATGTCTGAGCATACCCGTCCACGCTTATGGTGGACAAAACGATTAAGAAAAGGGGGTGGTGATGGACAGAGTATCTGAATTAAGCAGAACCCTCATACCCAGTCAACAGATCAGGGCTTGATCCATCACAGTTTTTTAGCTCACTGCACCATCCAAGCTCAGAACCTGGCTACATGCAATTTAGTCTGTCCCTGGCCCAGTGCATCATGGGAATAGGGCAGACAAAACTACCAAGCCAATTCTTCACCAGAAAGGAGACAAGCTTCCGGGGACCGGTTTCTGGCATTACAGCCGTCTTCGGCCCGGCTTGCTTGAATCGTGATGGTGCAGTGAGCAAGGGACTCATGTCTGAGCATACCCTTCCACGCTTATGGTGGACAAAACGATTCAGAAAAGGGGGTGGTGATGGACAGAGTATCTGAATTAAGAAGAACACTCATACCCAGTCAACAGATCAGGGCTTGATCCATCACCATTTTTTAGCTCACTGCACCATCCCAGCTCAGAACCTGGCTACATGCAAATTAGTCTGTCCCTGGCCCAGTGCATCATGGGAACAGGGCAGACCAAACTACCAAGCCAATTCTTTTACTGGAAAGGAAACAAGCTTCCGGGGACCATTTTCTGGCATTACAGCCGTCTTCGGCCCGGCTTGCTTGAATCCTGATGGTGCAGTGAGCAAGGGACTCATGTCTGAGCATACCCTTCCACGCTTATGGTGGACAAAACGATTCAGAAAAGGGGTGGTGATGGACAGAGTATCTGAATTAAGCAGAACACTCATACCCAGTCAACAGATCAGGGCTTGATCCATCACCATTTTTTAGCTCACTGCACCATCCAAGCTCAGAACCTGGCTACATGCAAATTAGTCTGTCCCTGGCCCAGTGCATCATGGGAACAGGACAGACAAAACTACCAAGCCAATTCTTTTACTGAAAAGGAAACAAGCTTCCGGGGACCTGTTTCTGGCATTACAGCCGTCTTCGGCCCGGCTTGCTTGAATCCTGATGGTGCAGTGAGCAAGAGACTCATGTCTGAGCATACCCTTCCACGCTTATGGTGGACAAAAAGATTCAGAAAAGGGGGTGGTGATGGACAGAGTATCTGAATTAAGCAGAACACTCAAACCCAGTCAACAGATCAGGGCTTGATCCATCACCGTTTTTTAGCTCACTGCACCATCCCAGCTCAGAACCTGCCTACATGCAAATTAGTCTGACCCTGGCCCAGTGCATCATGGGAACAGGGCAGACCAAACTACCAAGCCAATTCTTTTACTGGAGAGGAAACAAGCTTCCGGGGACCGGTTTCTGGCATTACAGCCGTCTTCGGCCCGGCTTGCTTGAATCCTGATGGTGCAGTGAGCAAGGGACTCATGTCTGAGCATACCCTTCCACGCTTATGATGGGCAAAACGATTCAGAAAAGGGGGTGGTGATGGACAGAGTATCTGAATTAAGCAGAACACTCAAACCCAGTCAACAGATCAGGGCTTGATCCATCACCGTTTTTTGGCTCACTGCACCATCCCAGCTCAGAACCTGGCTACATGCAAATTAGTCTGTCCCCGGCCCAGTGCATCATGGGAACAGGGCAGACCAAACTACCAAGCCAATTCTTTTACTGGAAAGGAAACAAGCTTCCGGGGACCGGTTTCTGGCATTACAGCCGTCTTTGGCCCGGCTTGCTTGAATCCTGATGATGCAGTGAGCAAGGGACTCGTGTCTGAGCATACCCTTCCACGCTTATGGTGGACAAAACGATTCAGAAAAGGGGGTGGTGATGGACAGAGTATCTGAATTAAGCAGAACACTCATACCCAGTCAACAGATCAGGGCTTGATCCATCACCGTTTTTTAGCTCACTGTAACATCCCAGCTCAGAACCTGGCTACATGCAAATTAGTCTGTCCCTGGCCCAGTGCAGCATGGGTACAGGGCAGACCAAACTACCAAGCCAATTCTTTTACTGGAAAGGAAAGAAGCTTCCGGGGACCGTTTTCTGGCATTACAGCCGTCTTCGGCCCGGCTTGCTTGAATCCTGATGGTGCAGTGAGCAAGGGACTCATGTCTGAGCATACCCTTCCACGCTTATGGTGGACAAAACGATTCAGAAAAGGGGGTGGTGATGGACAGAGTGTCTGAATTAAGCAGAACACTCATACCCAGTCAACAGATCAGGGCTTGATCCATCACAGTTTTTTAGCTCACTGCACCATCCCAGCTCAGAACCTGGCTGTATGCAAATTAGTCTGTCCCTGGCCCAGTGCATCAAGGGACCAGGGCAGACCAAACTAACAAGCCAATTATTTTACTGGAAAGTAAACAAGCTTTCGGGGACCGGTTTCTGGCATTTCAGCCGTCTTCGGCCCGGCATGCTTGAATCCTGATGGTGCAGTGAGCAAGGGACTCATGTCTGAGCATACCCTTCCACGCTTATGGTGGACAAAACGATTAAGAAAAGGGGGTGGTGATGGACAGAGTATCTGAATTAAGCAGAACACTCATACCCAGTCAACAGATCAGGGCTTGATCCATCACAGTTTTTTAGCTCACTGCACCATCCAAGCTCAGAACCTGGCTACATGCAATTTAGTCTGTCCCTGGCCCAGTGCATCATGGGAACAGGGCAGACAAAACTATCAAGCCAATTCTTCACCAGAAAGGAGACAAGCTTCCGGGGACCGGTTTCTGGCATTACAGCCGTCTTCGGCCCGGCTTGCTTGAATCCTGATGGTGCAGTGAGCAAGGGACTCATGTCTGAGCATACCCTTCCACGCTTATGGTGGACAAAACAATTCAGAAAAGGGGGTGGTGATGGACAGAATATCTGAATTAAGCAGAACACTCATACCCAGTCAACAGATCAGGGCTTGATCCATCACCGTTTTTTTTAGCTCACTGCAATATCCCAGCTCAGAACCTGGCTACATGCAAATTAGTCTGTCCCTGGCCCAGTGCAGCATGGGTACAGGGCAGACCAAACTACCAAGCCAATTCTTTTACTGGAAAGGAAACAAGCTTCCGGGGACCGTTTTCTGGCATTACAGCCGTCTTCGGCCCGGCTTGCTTGAATCCTGATGGTGCAGTGAGCAAGGGACTCATGTCTGAGCATACCCTTCCACGCTTACGGTGGACAAAACGATTCAGAAAAGGGGTGGTGATGGACAGAGTATCTGAATTAAGCAGAACACTCATACCCAGTCAACAGATCAGGGCTTGATCCATCACCATTTTTTAGCTCACTGCACCATCCAAGCTCAGAACCTGGCTACATGCAAATTAGTCTGTCCCTGGCCCAGTGTATCATGGGAACAGGACAGACAAAACTACCAAGCCAATTCTTTTACTGAAAAGGAAACAAGCTTCCGGGGACCTGTTTCTGGCATTACAGCCGTCTTCGGCCCGGCTTGCTTGAATCCTGATGGTGCAGTGAGCAAGAGACTCATGTCTGAGCATACCCTTCCACGCTTATGGTGGACAAAAAGATTCAGAAAAGGGGGTGGTGATGGACAGAGTATCTGAATTAAGCAGAACACTCAAACCCAGTCAACAGATCAGGGCTTGATCCATCACCGTTTTTTAGCTCACTGCACCATCCGAGTTCAGAACCTGCCTACATGCAAATTAGTCTGTCCCTGGCCCAGTGCATCATGGGAACAGGGCAGACCAAACTACCAAGCCAATTCTTTTACTGGAGAGGAAACAAGCTTCCGGGGACCGGTTTCTGGCATTACAGCCGTCTTCGGCCCGGCTTGCTTGAATCCTGATGGTGCAGTGAGCAAGGGACTCATGTCTGAGCATACCCTTCCACGCTTATGATGGGCAAAACGATTCAGAAAAGGGGGTGGTGATGGACAGAGTATCTGAATTAAGCAGAACACTCATACCCAGTCACCAGATCAGGGCTTGATCCATCACCGTTTTTTGGCTCACTGCACCATCCCAGCTCAGAACCTGGCTACATGCAAATTAGTCTGTCCCCTGCCCAGTGCATCATGGGAACAGGGCAGACCAAACTACCAAGCCAATTCTTTTACTGGAAAGGAAACAAGCTTCCGGGGACCGGTTTCTGGCATTACAGCCGTCTTTGGCCCGGCTTGCTTGAATCCTGATGATGCAGTGAGCAAGGGACTCGTGTCTGAGCATACCCTTCCACGCTTATGGTGGACAAAACGATTCAGAAAAGGGGGTGGTGATGGACAGAGTATCTGAATTAAGCAGAACACTCATACCCAGTCAACAGATCAGGGCTTGATCCATCACCGTTTTTTAGCTCACTGTAACATCCCAGCTCAGAACCTGGCTACATGCAAATTAGTCTGTCCCTGGCCCAGTGCAGCATGGGTACAGGGCAGACCAAACTACCAAGCCAATTCTTTTACTGGAAAGGAAAGAAGCTTCCGGGGACCGTTTTCTGGCATTACAGCCGTCTTCGGCCCGGCTTGCTTGAATCCTGATGGTGCAGTGAGCAAGGGACTCATGTCTGAGCATACCCTTCCACGCTTATGGTGGACAAAACGATTCAGAAAAGGGGGTGGTGATGGACAGAGTGTCTGAATTAAGCAGAACACTCATACCCAGTCAACAGATCAGGGCTTGATCCATCACAGTTTTTTAGCTCACTGCACCATCCCAGCTCAGAACCTGGCTGTATGCAAATTAGTCTGTCCCTGGCCCAGTGCATCAAGGGACCAGGGCAGACCAAACTAACAAGCCAATTATTTTACTGGAAAGTAAACAAGCTTTCGGGGACCGGTTTCTGGCATTTCAGCCGTCTTCGGCCCGGCATGCTTGAATCCTGATGGTGCAGTGAGCAAGGGACTCATGTCTGAGCATACCCTTCCACGCTTATGGTGGACAAAACGATTAAGAAAAGGGGGTGGTGATGGACAGAGTATCTGAATTAAGCAGAACACTCATACCCAGTCAACAGATCAGGGCTTGATCCATCACAGTTTTTTAGCTCACTGCACCATCCAAGCTCAGAACCTGGCTACATGCAATTTAGTCTGTCCCTGGCCCAGTGCATCATGGGAACAGGGCAGACAAAACTATCAAGCCAATTCTTCACCAGAAAGGAGACAAGCTTCCGGGGACCGGTTTCTGGCATTACAGCCGTCTTCGGCCCGGCTTGCTTGAATCCTGATGGTGCAGTGAGCAAGGGACTCATGTCTGAGCATACCCTTCCACGCTTATGGTGGACAAAACAATTCAGAAAAGGGGGTGGTGATGGACAGAATATCTGAATTAAGCAGAACACTCATACCCAGTCAACAGATCAGGGCTTGATCCATCACCGTTTTTTTTTAGCTCACTGCAATATCCCAGCTCAGAACCTGGCTACATGCAAATTAGTCTGTCCCTGGCCCAGTGCAGCATGGGTACAGGGCAGACCAAACTACCAAGCCAATTCTTTTACTGGAAAGGAAACAAGCTTCCGGGGACCGTTTTCTGGCATTACAGCCGTCTTCGGCCCGGCTTGCTTGAATCCTGATGGTGCAGTGAGCAAGGGACTCATGTCTGAGCATACTCTTCTACGCTTATGGTGGACATAACGATTCAGAAAAGGGGGTGGTGATGGACAGAGTATCTGAATTAAGCAGTACACTCATACCCAGTCAACAGATCAGGGCTTGATCCATCACCGTTTTTTAGCTCACTGTAACATCCCAGCTCAGAACCTGGCTACATGCAAATTAGTCTGTCCCTGGCCCAGTGCAGCATGGGTACAGGGCAGACCAAACTACCAAGCCAATTCTTTTACTGGAAAGGAAAGAAGCTTCCGGGGACCGTTTTCTGGCATTACAGCCGTCTTCGGCCCGGCTTGCTTGAATCCTGATGGTGCAGTGAGCAAGGGACTCATGTCTGAGCATACCCTTCCACGCTTATGGTGGACAAAACGATTCAGAAAAGGGGGTGGTGATGGACAGAGTGTCTGAATTAAGCAGAACACTCATACCCAGTCAACAGATCAGGGCTTGATCCATCACAGTTTTTTAGCTCACTGCACCATCCCAGCTCAGAACCTGGCTGTATGCAAATTAGTCTGTCCCTGGCCCAGTGCATCAAGGGACCAGGGCAGACCAAACTAACAAGCCAATTCTTCACCAGAAAGGAGACAAGCTTCCGGGGACCGGTTTCTGGCATTACAGCCGTCTTCGGCCCGGCTTGCTTGAATCCTGATGGTGCAGTGAGCAAGGGACTCATGTCTGAGCATACCCTTCCACGCTTATGGTGGACAAAACAATTCAGAAAAGGGGGTGGTGATGGACAGAATATCTGAATTAAGCAGAACACTCATACCCAGTCAACAGATCAGGGCTTGATCCATCACCGTTTTTTTTAGCTCACTGCAATATCCCAGCTCAGAACCTGGCTACATGCAAATTAGTCTGTCCCTGGCCCAGTGCAGCATGGGTACAGGGCAGACCAAACTACCAAGCCAATTCTTTTACTGGAAAGGAAACAAGCTTCCGGGGACCGTTTTCTGGCATTACAGCCGTCTTCGGCCCGGCTTGCTTGAATCCTGATGGTGCCTTGAGCAAGGGACTCATGTCTGAGCATACTCTTCTACGCTTATGGTGGACATAACGATTCAGAAAAGGGGGTGGTGATGGACAGAGTATCTGAATTAAGCAGTACACTCATACCCAGTCAACAGATCAGGGCTTGATCCATCACTGTTTTTTAGCTCACTGCACCATCCCAGCTCAGAACCTGGCTATATGCAAATTAGTCTGTCCCTGGCCCAGTGCATCATGGGAACAGGGCAGACCAAACTACCAAGCCAATTCTTTTACTGGAAAGGAAACAAGCTTCCGGGGACCGGTTTCTGGCATTACAGCCGTCTTCGGCCCGGCTTGCTTGAATCCTGATGGTGCAGTGAGCAAGGGACTCATGTCTGAGCATACCCTTCCACGCTTATGGTGGACAAAGCGATTCAGAAAAGGGGGTGGTGATGGACAGAGTATCTGAATTAAGCAGAACACTCATACCCAGTCAACAGATCAGGGCTTGATCCATCACCGTTTTTTAGCTCACTGCAAGCCGGGCCGAAGACGGCTGTAATGCCATAAACCGGTCTCCGGAAGCTTGTTTCCTTCCCAATATAAGAATTGGCTTGGTAGTTTGGTCTGCCCTGTTCCCACGATGCACTGGGCCAGGGACAGACTAATTTGCATGTAGCCGGGTTCTGAGCTGGGATGGTGCAGTGAGCTTAAAAACTGTGATGGATCAAGCCCTGATCTCTTGACTGGGTACGAGTGTTCTGTTTAATTCAAATACTCTGTCCATCACCACCCCCATTTCTGAATTGTTTTGTCCACCATAAGCGTGGAAGGGTATACTCAGATGTGAGTCCCTTGCTCATTGCACCATCAGGAATCAAGCAAGCCGGGCCGAAGACGGCTGTAATGCCAGAAACCGGTCCCCGGAAGCTTGTTTCCTTCCCAGTATAAGAATTGGCTTGGTAGTTTGGTCTGCCCTGTTCCCATGATGCACTGGGCCAGGGACAGACTAATTTGCATGTAGCTGGGTTCTGAGCTGGGATGGTGCAGTGAGCTTAAAAACGGTGATGGATCAAGCCCTGATCTCTTGACTGGGTACGAGTGTTCTGTTTAATTCAGATACTCTGTCCATCACCATCCCCTTTTCTGAATCGTGTTGTCCACCATAAGCGTTGAAGATTATACTCAGATGTGAGTCCCTTGCTCATTGCACCATCAGCATTCAAGCAAGCAGGGCCGAAGATGGCTGTAATGCCAGAAACCGGTCCCCGGAAGCTTGTTTCCTTCCCAGTATAAGAATTGGCTTGGTAGTTTGGTCTGCCCTGTTCCCATGATGCACTGGGCCAGGGACAGACTAATTTGCATGTAGCCGGGTTCTGAGCTGGGAACGTGCAGTGAGCTAAAAAACGGTGATGGATCAAGCCCTGATCTCTTGACTGGGTACGAGTGTTCTGTTTAATTCAGATACTCTGTCCATCACCACCCCCTTTTCTGAATCGTTTTGTCCACTATAAGCGTGGAAGGGTATACTCAGATGTGAGTCCCTTGCTCATTGCACCATCAGGATTCAAGCAAGCCGGGCTGAAGACGGCTGTAATGCCAGAAACCGGTCCCCGGAAGCTTGTTTCCTTCCCAGTATAAGAATTGGCTTGGTAGTTTGGTCTGCCCTGTTCCCATGATGCACTGGGCCGGGGACAGACTAATTTGATTGTAGCCGGGTTCTGAGCTGGGATGGTGCAGTGAGCTAAAAAACGGTGATGGATCAAGCCCTGATCTCTTGACTGGGTACGAGTGTTCTGTTTAATTCAGATACTCTGTCCATCACCACCCCCTTTTCTGAATTGTTTTGTCCACCATAAGCGTGGAAGGGTATACTCAGATGTGAGTCCCTTGCTCATTGCACCATCAGGATTCAAGCAAGCCAGGCCGAAGACGGCTGTAATGCCAGAAACTGGTCCCCGGAAGCTTGTTTCCTTCCCAGTATAAGAATTGGCTTGGTAGTTTGGTCTGCCCTGTTCTCATGATGCACTGGGCCAGGGACAGACTAATTTGCATGTAGCCGGGTTCTGAGCTGGGATGGTGCAGTGAGCTAAAAAACGGTGATGGATCAAGCCCTGATCTCTTGACTGGGTACGAGTGTTCTGTTTAATTCAGATACTCTGTCCATCACCACCCCCTTTTCTGAATCGTTTTGTCCACCATAAGCGTGGAAGGGTATACTCAGATGTGAGGCCCTTGCTCATTGCACCATCAGGATTCAAGGAAGCCGGGCTGAAGATGGCTGTAATGCCAGAAACCGGTCCCCGGAAGCTTGTTTCCTTCCCAGTATAAGAATTGGCTTGGTAGTTTGGTCTGCCCTGTTCCCATGATGCACTGGGCCAGGGACAGACTAATTTGCATGTAGCCGGGTTCTGAGCTGGGATGGTGCAGTGAGCTAAAAAAATGGTAATGGATCAAGCCCTGATCTCTTGACTGGGTATGAGTGTTCTGTTTAATTCAGATACTCTGTCCATCACCACCCCCTTTTCTGAATCGTTTTGTCCACGATAAGCGTGGAAGGGTATACTCAGATGTGAGTCCCTTGCTCATTGCACCATCAGGATTCAAGGAAGCCGGGCTGAAGACGGCTGTAATGCCAGAAACCGGTCCCCGGAAGCTTGTTTCCTTCCCAGTATAAGAATTGGCTTGGTAGTTTGGTCTGCCCTGTTCCCATGATGCACTGGGCCAGGGACAGACTAATTTGCATGTAGCCGGGTTCTGAGCTGGGATGGTGCAGTGAGCTAAAAAAATGGTAATGGATCAAGCCCTGATCTCTTGACTGGGTACGAGTGTTCTGTTTAATTCAGATACTCTGTCCATCACCACCCCCTTTTCTGAATCGTTTTGTCCACCATAAGCGTGGAAGGGTATACTCAGATGTGAGTCCCTTGCTCATTGCACCATCAGGATTCAAGCAAGCCGGGCCGAAGACGGCTGTAATGCCAGAAACGGTCCCCGGAAGCTTGTTTCCTTCCCAGTATAAGAATTGGCTTGGTAGTTTGGTCTGCCCTGTTCCCATGATGCACTGGGCCAGGGACAGACTAATTTGCATGTAGCCAGGTTCTGAGCTGGGATGGTGCAGTGAGCTAAAAAACGGTGATGGATCAAGCCCTGATCTCTTGACTGGGTACGAGTGTTCTGTTTAATTCAGATACTCTGTCCATCACCACCCCCTTTTCTGAATCGTGTTGTCCACCATAAGCGTGGAAGGGTATACTCAGATGTGAGTCCCTTGCTCATTGCACCATCAGCATTCAAGCAAGCCGGGCCGAAGACGGCTGTAATGCCTGAAACCGGTCCCCGGAAGATTGTTTCCTTCCCAGTATAAGAATTGGCTTGGTAGTTTGGTCTGCCCTGTTCCCATGATGCACTGGGCCAGGGACAGACTAATTTGCATGTAGCCGGGTTCTGAGCTGGGAACGTGCAGTGAGCTCAAAAACGGTGATGGATCAAGCCCTGATCTCTTGACTGGGTACGAGTGTTCTGTTTAATTCAGATACTCTGTCCATCACCACCCCCTTTTCTGAATCGTTTTGTCCACTATAAGCGTGGAAGGGTATACTCAGATGTGAGTCCCTTGCTCATTGCACCATCAGGATTCAAGCAAGCCGGGCTGAAGACGGCTGTAATGCCAGAAACCGGTCCCCGGAAGCTTGTTTCCTTCCCAGTATAAGAATTGGCTTGGTAGTTTGGTCTGCCCTGTTCCCATGATGCACTGGGCTAGGGACAGACTAATTTGATTGTAGCCGGGTTCTGAGCTGGGATGGTGCAGTGAGCTAAAAAAAAGGTGATGGATCAAGCCCTGATCTCTTGACTGGGTACGAGTGTTCTGTTTAATTCAGATACTCTGTCCATCACCACCCCCTTTTCTGAATTGTTTTGTCCACCATAAGCGTGGAAGGGTATACTCAGATGTGAGTCCCTTGCTCATTGCACCATCAGGATTCAAGCAAGCCGGGCCGAAGACGGCTGTAATGCCAGAAACTAGTGCCCGGAAGCTTGTTTCCTTCCCAGTATAAGAATTGGCTTGGTAGTTTGGTCTGCCCTGTTCTCATGATGCACTGGGCCAGGGACAGACTAATTTGCATGTAGCCGGGTTCTGAGCTGGGATGGTGCAGTGAGCTAAAAATCGGTGATGGATCAAGCCCTGATCTCTTGACTGGGTACGAGTGTTCTGTTTAATTCAGATACTCTGTCCATCACCACCCCCTTTTCTGAATCGTTTTGTCCACCATAAGCGTGGAAGGGTATACTCAGATGTGAGCCCCTTGCTCATTGCACCATCAGGATTCAAGCAAGCCGGGCTGAAGACGGCTGTAATGCCAGAAACCGGTCCCCGGAAGCTTGTTTCCTTCCCAGTATAAGAATTGGCTTGGTAGTTTGGTCTGCCCTGTTCCCATGATGCACTGGGCCAGGGACAGACTAATTTGCATGTAGCCAGGTTCTGAGCTGGGATGGTGCAGTGAGCTAAAAAAACCGTAATGGATCAAGCCCTGATCTCTTGACTGGGTACTAGTGTTCTGTTTAATTCAGATACTCTGTCCATCACCACCCCCTTTTCTGAATCGTTTTGTCCACCATAAGCGTGGAAGGGTATACTCAGATGTGAGTCCCTTGCTCATTGCACCATCAGGATTCAAGCAAGCCGGGCTGAAGACGGCTGTAATGCCAGAAACCGGTCCCCGGAAGCTTGTTTCCTTCCCAGTATAAGAATTGGCTTGGTAGTTTGGTCTGCCCTGTTCCCATGATGCACTGGGCCAGGGACAGATTAATTTGCATGTAGCCGGGTTCTGAGCTGGGATGGTGCAGTGAGCTAAAAAACGGTGATGGATCAAGCCCTGATCTCCTGACTGGGTACGAGTGTTCTGTTTAATTCAGATACTCTGTCCATCACCACCCCCTTTTCTGAATCGTTTTGTCCACCATAAGCGTGGAAGGGTATACTCAGTTGTGAGTCCCTTGCTCATTGCACCATCAGGATTCAAGCAAGCTGGGCCGAAGACGGCTGTAATGCCAGAAACCGGTCCCCAGAAGCTTGTTTCCTTCCCAGTATAAGAATTGGCTTGGTAGTTTGGTCTGCCCTGTTCCCATGATGCACTGGGCCAGGGACAGACTAATTTGCATGTAGCCGGGTTCTGAGCTGGGAACGTGCAGTGAGCTAAAAAACGGTGATGGATCAAGCCCTGATCTCTTGACTGGGTACGAGTGTTCTGTTTAATTCAGATACTCTGTCCATCACCACCCCCTTTTCTGAATCGTTTTGTCCACTATAAGCGTGGAAGGGTATACTCAGATGTGAGTCCCTTGCTCATTGCACCATCAGGATTCAAGCAAGCCGGGCTGAAGACGGCTGTAATGCCAGAAACCGGTCCCCGGAAGCTTGTTTCCTTCCCAGTATAAGAATTGGCTTGGTAGTTTGGTCTGCCCTGTTCCCATGATGCACTGGGCCAGGGACAGACTAATTTGCATGTAGCCGGGTTCTGAGCTGGGATGGTGCAGTGAGCTAAAAAAAGGTGATGGATCAAGCCCTGATCTCTTGACTGGGTACGAGTGATCTGTTTAATTCAGATACTCTGTCCATCACCACCCCCTTTTCTGAATTGTTTTGTCCACCATAAGCGTGGAAGGGTATACTCAGATGTGAGTCCCTTGCTCATTGCACCATCAGGATTCAAGCAAGCCGGGCTGAAGACGGCTGTAATGCCAGAAACCGGTGCCCGGAAGCTTGTTTCCTTCCCAGTATAAGAATTGGCTTGGTAGTTTGGTCTGCCCTGTTCCCATGATGCACTGGGCCAGGGACAGACTAATTTGCATGTAGCCGGGTTCTGAGCTGGGATGGTGCAGTGAGCTAAAAAACGGTGATGGATCAAGCCCTGATCTCCTGACTGGGTACGAGTGTTCTGTTTAATTCAGATACTCTGTCCATCACCACCCCCTTTTCTGAATCGTTTTGTCCACCATAAGCGTGGAAGGGTATACTCAGATGTGAGTCTCTTGCTCATTGCACCATCAGGATTCAAGCAAGCTGGGCCGAAGACGGCTGTAATGCCAGAAACCGGTCCCCGGAAGCTTGTTTCCTTCCCAGTATAAGAATTGGCTTGGTAGTTTGGTCTGCCCTGTTCCCATGAAGCACTGGGCCAGGGACAGACTAATTTGCATGTAGCTGGGTTCTGAGCTGGGATGGTGCAGTGAGCTAAAAAACGGTGATGGATCAAGCCCTGATCTCTTGACTGGGTACGAGTGTTCTGTTTAATTCAGATACTCTGTCCATCACCACCCCCTTTTCTGAATTGTTTTGTCCACCATAAGCGTGGAAGGGTATACTCAGATGTGAGTCCCTTGCTCATTGCACCATCAGGATTCAAGCAAGCCGGGCCGAAGACGGCTGTAATGCCAGAAACTAGTGCCCGGAAGCTTGTTTCCTTCCCAGTATAAGAATTGGCTTGGTAGTTTGGTCTGCCCTGTTCTCATGATGCACTGGGCCAGGGACAGACTAATTTGCATGTAGCCGGGTTCTGAGCTGGGATGGTGCAGTGAGCTAAAAATCGGTGATGGATCAAGCCCTGATCTCTTGACTGGGTACGAGTGTTCTGTTTAATTCAGATACTCTGTCCATCACCACCCCCTTTTCTGAATCGTTTTGTCCACCATAAGCGTGGAAGGGTATACTCAGATGTGAGCCCCTTGCTCATTGCACCATCAGGATTCAAGCAAGCCGGGCTGAAGACGGCTGTAATGCCAGAAACCGGTCCCCGGAAGCTTGTTTCCTTCCCAGTATAAGAATTGGCTTGGTAGTTTGGTCTGCCCTGTTCCCATGATGCACTGGGCCAGGGACAGACTAATTTGCATGTAGCCAGGTTCTGAGCTGGGATGGTGCAGTGAGCTAAAAAAAACGTAATGGATCAAGCCCTGATCTCTTGACTGGGTACTAGTGTTCTGTTTAATTCAGATACTCTGTCCATCACCACCCCCTTTTCTGAATCGTTTTGTCCACCATAAGCGTGGAAGGGTATACTCAGATGTGAGTCCCTTGGTCATTGCACCATCAGGATTCAAGCAAGCCGGGCCGAAGACGGCTGTAATGCCAGAAACTGGTCCCCGGAAGCTTGTTTCCTTCCCAGTATAAGAATTGGCTTGGTAGTTTGGTCTGCCCTGTTCCCATGATGCACTGGGCCAGGGACAGACTAATTTGCATGTAGCCGGGTTCTGAGCTGGGATGGTGCAGTGAGCTAAAAAACGGTGATGGATCAAGCCCTGATCTCCTGACTGGGTACGAGTGTTCTGTTTAATTCAGATACTCTGTCCATCACCACCCCCTTTTCTGAATCGTTTTGTCCACCATAAGCGTGGAAGGGTATACTCAGATGTGAGTCCCTTGCTCATTGCACCATCAGGATTCAAGCAAGCTGGGCCGAAGACGGCTGTAATGCCAGAAACCGGTCCCCAGAAGCTTGTTTCCTTCCCAGTATAAGAATTGGCTTGGTAGTTTGGTCTGCCCTGTTCCCATGATGCACTGGGCCAGGGACAGACTAATTTGCATGTAGCCGGGTTCTGAGCTGGGAACGTGCAGTGAGCTAAAAAACGGTGATGGATCAAGCCCTGATCTCTTGACTGGGTACGAGTGTTCTGTTTAATTCAGATACTCTGTCCATCACCACCCCCTTTTCTGAATCGTTTTGTCCACTATAAGCGTGGAAGGGTATACTCAGATGTGAGTCCCTTGCTCATTGCACCATCAGGATTCAAGCAAGCCGGGCTGAAGACGGCTGTAATGCCAGAAACCGGTCCCCGGAAGCTTGTTTCCTTCCCAGTATAAGAATTGGCTTGGTAGTTTGGTCTGCCCTGTTCCCATGATGCACTGGGCCGGGGACAGACTAATTTGATTGTAGCCGGGTTCTGAGCTGGGATGGTGCAGTGAGCTAAAAAACGGTGATGGATCAAGCCCTGATCTCTTGACTGGGTACGAGTGTTCTGTTTAATTCAGATACTCTGTCCATCACCACCCCCTTTTCTGAATTGTTTTGTCCACCATAAGCGTGGAAGGGTATACTCAGATGTGAGTCCCTTGCTCATTGCACCATCAGGATTCAAGCAAGCCAGGCCGAAGACGGCTGTAATGCCAGAAACTGGTCCCCGGAAGCTTGTTTCCTTCCCAGTATAAGAATTGGCTTGGTAGTTTGGTCTGCCCTGTTCTCCTGATGCACTGGGCCAGGGACAGACTAATTTGCATGTAGCCGGGTTCTGAGCTGGGATGGTGCAGTGAGCTAAAAAACGGTGATGGATCAAGCCCTGATCTCTTGACTGGGTACGAGTGTTCTGTTTAATTCAGATACTCTGTCCATCACCACCCCCTTTTCTGAATCGTTTTGTCCACCATAAGCGTGGAAGGGTATACTCAGATGTGAGGCCCTTGCTCATTGCACCATCAGGATTCAAGGAAGCCGGGCTGAAGATGGCTGTAATGCCAGAAACCGGTCCCCGGAAGCTTGTTTCCTTCCCAGTATAAGAATTGGCTTGGTAGTTTGGTCTGCCCTGTTCCCATGATGCACTGGGCCAGGGACAGACTAATTTGCATGTAGCCGGGTTCTGAGCTGGGATGGTGCAGTGAGCTAAAAAAATGGTAATGGATCAAGCCCTGATCTCTTGACTGGGTATGAGTGTTCTGTTTAATTCAGATACTCTGTCCATCACCACCCCCTTTTCTGAATCGTTTTGTCCACGATAAGCGTGGAAGGGTATACTCAGATGTGAGTCCCTTGCTCATTGCACCATCAGGATTCAAGGAAGCCGGGCTGAAGACGGCTGTAATGCCAGAAACCGGTCCCCGGAAGCTTGTTTCCTTCCCAGTATAAGAATTGGCTTGGTAGTTTGGTCTGCCCTGTTCCCATGATGCACTGGGCCAGGGACAGACTAATTTGCATGTAGCCGGGTTCTGAGCTGGGATGGTGCAGTGAGCTAAAAAAATGGTAATGGATCAAGCCCTGATCTCTTGACTGGGTACGAGTGTTCTGTTTAATTCAGATACTCTGTCCATCACCACCCCCTTTTCTGAATCGTTTTGTCCACCATAAGCGTGGAAGGGTATACTCAGATGTGAGTCCCTTGCTCATTGCACCATCAGGATTCAAGCAAGCCGGGCCGAAGACGGCTGTAATGCCAGAAACGGTCCCCGGAAGCTTGTTTCCTTCCCAGTATAAGAATTGGCTTGGTAGTTTGGTCTGCCCTGTTCCCATGATGCACTGGGCCAGGGACAGACTAATTTGCATGTAGCCAGGTTCTGAGCTGGGATGGTGCAGTGAGCTAAAAAACGGTGATGGATCAAGCCCTGATCTCTTGACTGGGTACGAGTGTTCTGTTTAATTCAGATACTCTGTCCATCACCACCCCCTTTTCTGAATCGTGTTGTCCACCATAAGCGTGGAAGGGTATACTCAGATGTGAGTCCCTTGCTCATTGCACCATCAGCATTCAAGCAAGCCGGGCCGAAGACGGCTGTAATGCCTGAAACCGGTCCCCGGAAGATTGTTTCCTTCCCAGTATAAGAATTGGCTTGGTAGTTTGGTCTGCCCTGTTCCCATGATGCACTGGGCCAGGGACAGACTAATTTGCATGTAGCCGGGTTCTGAGCTGGGAACGTGCAGTGAGCTCAAAAACGGTGATGGATCAAGCCCTGATCTCTTGACTGGGTACGAGTGTTCTGTTTAATTCAGATACTCTGTCCATCACCACCCCCTTTTCTGAATCGTTTTGTCCACTATAAGCGTGGAAGGGTATACTCAGATGTGAGTCCCTTGCTCATTGCACCATCAGGATTCAAGCAAGCCGGGCTGAAGACGGCTGTAATGCCAGAAACCGGTCCCCGGAAGCTTGTTTCCTTCCCAGTATAAGAATTGGCTTGGTAGTTTGGTCTGCCCTGTTCCCATGATGCACTGGGCTAGGGACAGACTAATTTGATTGTAGCCGGGTTCTGAGCTGGGATGGTGCAGTGAGCTAAAAAAAAGGTGATGGATCAAGCCCTGATCTCTTGACTGGGTACGAGTGTTCTGTTTAATTCAGATACTCTGTCCATCACCACCCCCTTTTCTGAATTGTTTTGTCCACCATAAGCGTGGAAGGGTATACTCAGATGTGAGTCCCTTGCTCATTGCACCATCAGGATTCAAGCAAGCCGGGCCGAAGACGGCTGTAATGCCAGAAACTAGTGCCCGGAAGCTTGTTTCCTTCCCAGTATAAGAATTGGCTTGGTAGTTTGGTCTGCCCTGTTCTCATGATGCACTGGGCCAGGGACAGACTAATTTGCATGTAGCCGGGTTCTGAGCTGGGATGGTGCAGTGAGCTAAAAATCGGTGATGGATCAAGCCCTGATCTCTTGACTGGGTACGAGTGTTCTGTTTAATTCAGATACTCTGTCCATCACCACCCCCTTTTCTGAATCGTTTTGTCCACCATAAGCGTGGAAGGGTATACTCAGATGTGAGCCCCTTGCTCATTGCACCATCAGGATTCAAGCAAGCCGGGCTGAAGACGGCTGTAATGCCAGAAACCGGTCCCCGGAAGCTTGTTTCCTTCCCAGTATAAGAATTGGCTTGGTAGTTTGGTCTGCCCTGTTCCCATGATGCACTGGGCCAGGGACAGACTAATTTGCATGTAGCCAGGTTCTGAGCTGGGATGGTGCAGTGAGCTAAAAAAACCGTAATGGATCAAGCCCTGATCTCTTGACTGGGTACTAGTGTTCTGTTTAATTCAGATACTCTGTCCATCACCACCCCCTTTTCTGAATCGTTTTGTCCACCATAAGCGTGGAAGGGTATACTCAGATGTGAGTCCCTTGCTCATTGCACCATCAGGATTCAAGCAAGCCGGGCTGAAGACGGCTGTAATGCCAGAAACCGGTCCCCGGAAGCTTGTTTCCTTCCCAGTATAAGAATTGGCTTGGTAGTTTGGTCTGCCCTGTTCCCATGATGCACTGGGCCAGGGACAGATTAATTTGCATGTAGCCGGGTTCTGAGCTGGGATGGTGCAGTGAGCTAAAAAACGGTGATGGATCAAGCCCTGATCTCCTGACTGGGTACGAGTGTTCTGTTTAATTCAGATACTCTGTCCATCACCACCCCCTTTTCTGAATCGTTTTGTCCACCATAAGCGTGGAAGGGTATACTCAGTTGTGAGTCCCTTGCTCATTGCACCATCAGGATTCAAGCAAGCTGGGCCGAAGACGGCTGTAATGCCAGAAACCGGTCCCCAGAAGCTTGTTTCCTTCCCAGTATAAGAATTGGCTTGGTAGTTTGGTCTGCCCTGTTCCCATGATGCACTGGGCCAGGGACAGACTAATTTGCATGTAGCCGGGTTCTGAGCTGGGAACGTGCAGTGAGCTAAAAAACGGTGATGGATCAAGCCCTGATCTCTTGACTGGGTACGAGTGTTCTGTTTAATTCAGATACTCTGTCCATCACCACCCCCTTTTCTGAATCGTTTTGTCCACTATAAGCGTGGAAGGGTATACTCAGATGTGAGTCCCTTGCTCATTGCACCATCAGGATTCAAGCAAGCCGGGCTGAAGACGGCTGTAATGCCAGAAACCGGTCCCCGGAAGCTTGTTTCCTTCCCAGTATAAGAATTGGCTTGGTAGTTTGGTCTGCCCTGTTCCCATGATGCACTGGGCCAGGGACAGACTAATTTGCATGTAGCCGGGTTCTGAGCTGGGATGGTGCAGTGAGCTAAAAAAAGGTGATGGATCAAGCCCTGATCTCTTGACTGGGTACGAGTGATCTGTTTAATTCAGATACTCTGTCCATCACCACCCCCTTTTCTGAATTGTTTTGTCCACCATAAGCGTGGAAGGGTATACTCAGATGTGAGTCCCTTGCTCATTGCACCATCAGGATTCAAGCAAGCCGGGCTGAAGACGGCTGTAATGCCAGAAACCGGTGCCCGGAAGCTTGTTTCCTTCCCAGTATAAGAATTGGCTTGGTAGTTTGGTCTGCCCTGTTCCCATGATGCACTGGGCCAGGGACAGACTAATTTGCATGTAGCCGGGTTCTGAGCTGGGATGGTGCAGTGAGCTAAAAAACGGTGATGGATCAAGCCCTGATCTCCTGACTGGGTACGAGTGTTCTGTTTAATTCAGATACTCTGTCCATCACCACCCCCTTTTCTGAATCGTTTTGTCCACCATAAGCGTGGAAGGGTATACTCAGATGTGAGTCCCTTGCTCATTGCACCATCAGGATTCAAGCAAGCTGGGCCGAAGACGGCTGTAATGCCAGAAACCGGTCCCCGGAAGCTTGTTTCCTTCCCAGTATAAGAATTGGCTTGGTAGTTTGGTCTGCCCTGTTCCCATGAAGCACTGGGCCAGGGACAGACTAATTTGCATGTAGCTGGGTTCTGAGCTGGGATGGTGCAGTGAGCTAAAAAACGGTGATGGATCAAGCCCTGATCTCTTGACTGGGTACGAGTGTTCTGTTTAATTCAGATACTCTGTCCATCACCACCCCCTTTTCTGAATTGTTTTGTCCACCATAAGCGTGGAAGGGTATACTCAGATGTGAGTCCCTTGCTCATTGCACCATCAGGATTCAAGCAAGCCGGGCCGAAGACGGCTGTAATGCCAGAAACTAGTGCCCGGAAGCTTGTTTCCTTCCCAGTATAAGAATTGGCTTGGTAGTTTGGTCTGCCCTGTTCTCATGATGCACTGGGCCAGGGACAGACTAATTTGCATGTAGCCGGGTTCTGAGCTGGGATGGTGCAGTGAGCTAAAAATCGGTGATGGATCAAGCCCTGATCTCTTGACTGGGTACGAGTGTTCTGTTTAATTCAGATACTCTGTCCATCACCACCCCCTTTTCTGAATCGTTTTGTCCACCATAAGCGTGGAAGGGTATACTCAGATGTGAGCCCCTTGCTCATTGCACCATCAGGATTCAAGCAAGCCGGGCTGAAGACGGCTGTAATGCCAGAAACCGGTCCCCGGAAGCTTGTTTCCTTCCCAGTATAAGAATTGGCTTGGTAGTTTGGTCTGCCCTGTTCCCATGATGCACTGGGCCAGGGACAGACTAATTTGCATGTAGCCAGGTTCTGAGCTGGGATGGTGCAGTGAGCTAAAAAAACCGTAATGGATCAAGCCCTGATCTCTTGACTGGGTACTAGTGTTCTGTTTAATTCAGATACTCTGTCCATCACCACCCCCTTTTCTGAATCGTTTTGTCCACCATAAGCGTGGAAGGGTATACTCAGATGTGAGTCCCTTGGTCATTGCACCATCAGGATTCAAGCAAGCCGGGCCGAAGACGGCTGTAATGCCAGAAACTGGTCCCCGGAAGCTTGTTTCCTTCCCAGTATAAGAATTGGCTTGGTAGTTTGGCCTGCCCTGTTCCCATGATGCACTGGGCCAGGGACAGACTAATTTGCATGTAGCCGGGTTCTGAGCTGGGATGGTGCAGTGAGCTAAAAAACGGTGATGGATCAAGCCCTGATCTCCTGACTGGGTACGAGTGTTCTGTTTAATTCAGATACTCTGTCCATCACCACCCCCTTTTCTGAATCGTTTTGTCCACCATAAGCGTGGAAGGGTATACTCAGATGTGAGTCCCTTGCTCATTGCACCATCAGGATTCAAGCAAGCTGGGCCGAAGACGGCTGTAATGCCAGAAACCGGTCCCCAGAAGCTTGTTTCCTTCCCAGTATAAGAATTGGCTTGGTAGTTTGGTCTGCCCTGTTCCCATGATGCACTGGGCCAGGGACAGACTAATTTGCATGTAGCCGGGTTCTGAGCTGGGAACGTGCAGTGAGCTAAAAAACGGTGATGGATCAAGCCCTGATCTCTTGACTGGGTACGAGTGTTCTGTTTAATTCAGATACTCTGTCCATCACCACCCCCTCTTCTGAATCGTTTTGTCCACTATAAGCGTGGAAGGGTATACTCAGATGTGAGTCCCTTGCTCATTGCACCATCAGGATTCAAGCAAGCCGGGCTGAAGACGGCTGTAATGCCAGAAACCGGTCCCCGGAAGCTTGTTTCCTTCCCAGTATAAGAATTGGCTTGGTAGTTTGGTCTGCCCTGTTCCCATGATGCACTGGGCCAGGGACAGACTAATTTGCATGTAGCCGGGTTCTGAGCTGGGATGGTGCAGTGAGCTAAAAAAAGGTGATGGATCAAGCCCTGATCTCTTGACTGGGTACGAGTGATCTGTTTAATTCAGATACTCTGTCCATCACCACCCCCTTTTCTGAATTGTTTTGTCCACCATAAGCGTGGAAGGGTATACTCAGATGTGAGTCCCTTGCTCATTGCACCATCAGGATTCAAGCAAGCCGGGCCGAAGACGGCTGTAATGCCAGAAACTGGTGCCCGGAAGCTTGTTTCCTTCTCAGTATAAGAATTGGCTTGGTAGTTTGGTCTGCCCTGTTCCCATGATGCACTGGGCCAGGGACAGACTAATTTGCATGTAGCCGGGTTCTGAGCTGGGATGGTGCAGTGAGCTAAAAAACGGTGATGGATCAAGCCCTGATCTCCTGACTGGGTACGAGTGTTCTGTTTAATTCAGATACTCTGTCCATCACCACCCCCTTTTCTGAATCGTTTTGTCCACCATAAGCGTGGAAGGGTATACTCAGATGTGAGTCCCTTGCTCATTGCACCATCAGGATTCAAGCAAGCTGGGCCGAAGACGGCTGTAATGCCAGAAACCGGTCCCCGGAAGCTTGTTTCCTTCCCAGTATAAGAATTGGCTTGGTAGTTTGGTCTGCCCTGTTCCCATGAAGCACTGGGCCAGGGACAGACTAATTTGCATGTAGCTGGGTTCTGAGCTGGGATGGTGCAGTGAGCTAAAAAACGGTGATGGATCAAGCCCTGATCTCTTGATTGGGTACGAGTGTTCTGTTTAATTCAGATACTTTGTCCATCACCACCCCCTTTTCTGAATCGTTTTGTTCACCATAAGCGTGGAAGGGTATACTCAGATGTGAGTCCCTTGCTCATTGCACCATCAGGATTCAAGCAAGCCGGGCCGAAGACGGCTGTAATGCCAGAAACCGGTCCCCGGAAGCTTGTTTCCTTCCCAGTATAAGAATTGGCTTGGTAGTTTGGTCTGCCCTGTTCCCATGATGCACTGGGCCAGGGACAGACTAATTTGCATGTAGCCGGGTTCTGAGCTGGGATGGTGCAGTGAGCTAAAAAACGGTGATGGATCAAGCCCTGATCTCTTGACTGGGTACGAGTGTTCTGTTTAATTCAGATACTCTGTCCATCACCACCCCCTTTTCTGAATTGTTTTGTCCACCATAAGCGTGGAAGGGTATACTCAGATGTGAGTCCCTTGCTCATTGCACCATCAGGATTCAAGCAAGCCGGGCCGAAGACGGCTGTAATGCCAGAAACTAGTGCCCGGAAGCTTGTTTCCTTCCCAGTATAAGAATTGGCTTGGTAGTTTGGTCTGCCCTGTTCTCATGATGCACTGGGCCAGGGACAGACTAATTTGCATGTAGCCGGGTTCTGAGCTGGGATGGTGCAGTGAGCTAAAAATCGGTGATGGATCAAGCCCTGATCTCTTGACTGGGTACGAGTGTTCTGTTTAATTCAGATACTCTGTCCATCACCACCCCCTTTTCTGAATCGTTTTGTCCACCATAAGCGTGGAAGGGTATACTCAGATGTGAGCCCCTTGCTCATTGCACCATCAGGATTCAAGCAAGCCGGGCTGAAGACGGCTGTAATGCCAGAAACCGGTCCCCGGAAGCTTGTTTCCTTCCCAGTATAAGAATTGGCTTGGTAGTTTGGTCTGCCCTGTTCCCATGATGCACTGGGCCAGGGACAGACTAATTTGCATGTAGCCAGGTTCTGAGCTTGGATGGTGCAGTGAGCTAAAAAAAACGGTAATGGATCAAGCCCTGATCTCTTGACTGGGTACTAGTGTTCTGTTTAATTCAGATACTCTGTCCATCACCACCCCCTTTTCTGAATCGTTTTGTCCACCATAAGCGTGGAAGGGTATACTCAGATGTGAGTCCCTTGGTCATTGCACCATCAGGATTCAAGCAAGCCGGGCCGAAGACGGCTGTAATGCTAGAAACCGGTCCCCGGAAGCTTGTTTCCTTCCCAGTATAAGAATTGGCTTGGTAGTTTGGTCTGCCCTGTTCCCATGATGCACTGGGCCAGGGACAGACTAATTTGCATGTAGCCGGGTTCTGAGCTGGGATGGTGCAGTGAGCTAAAAAACGGTGATGGATCAAGCCCTGATCTCCTGACTGGGTACGAGTGTTCTGTTTAATTCAGATACTCTGTCCATCACCACCCCCTTTTCTGAATCGTTTTGTCCACCATAAGCGTGGAAGGGTATACTCAGATGTGAGTCCCTTGCTCATTGCACCATCAGGATTCAAGCAAGCTGGGCCGAAGACGGCTGTAATGCCAGAAACCGGTCCCCAGAAGCTTGTTTCCTTCCCAGTATAAGAATTGGCTTGGTAGTTTGGTCTGCCCTGTTCCCATGATGCACTGGGCCAGGGACAGACTAATTTGCATGTAGCCGGGTTCTGAGCTGGGAACGTGCAGTGAGCTAAAAAACGGTGATGGATCAAGCCCTGATCTCTTGACTGGGTACGAGTGTTCTGTTTAATTCAGATACTCTGTCCATCACCACCCCCTTTTCTGAATCGTTTTGTCCACTATAAGCGTGGAAGGGTATACTCAGATGTGAGTCCCTTGCTCATTGCACCATCAGGATTCAAGCAAGCCGGGCTGAAGACGGCTGTAATGCCAGAAACCGGTCCCCGGAAGCTTGTTTCCTTCCCAGTATAAGAATTGGCTTGGTAGTTTGGTCTGCCCTGTTCCCATGATGCACTGGGCCAGGGACAGACTAATTTGCATGTAGCCGGGTTCTGAGCTGGGATGGTGCAGTGAGCTAAAAAAAGGTGATGGATCAAGCCCTGATCTCTTGACTGGGTACGAGTGATCTGTTTAATTCAGATACTCTGTCCATCACCACCCCCTTTTCTGAATTGTTTTGTCCACCATAAGCGTGGAAGGGTATACTCAGATGTAAGTCCCTTGCTCATTGCACCATCAGGATTCAAGCAAGCCGGGCCGAAGACGGCTGTAATGCCGGAAACTGGTGCCCGGAAGCTTGTTTCCTTCCCAGTATAAGAATTGGCTTGGTAGTTTGTCTGCCCTGTTCTCATGATGCACTGGGCCAGGGACAGACTAATTTGCATGTAGCCGGGTTCTGAGCTGGGATGGTGCAGTGAGCTAAAAATCGGTGATGGATCAAGCCCTGATCTCTTGACTGGGTACGAGTGTTCTGTTTAATTCAGATACTCTGTCCATCACCACCCCCTTTTCTGAATCGTTTTGTCCACCATAAGCGTGGAAGGGTATACTCAGATGTGAGCCCCTTGCTCATTGCACCATCAGGATTCAAGCAAGCCGGGCTGAAGACGGCTGTAATGCCAGAAACCGGTCCCCGGAAGCTTTTCCTTCCCAGTATAAGAATTGGCTTGGTAGTTTGGTCTGCCCTGTTCCCATGATGCACTGGGCCAGGGACAGACTAATTTGCATGTAGCCGGGTTCTGAGCTGGGATGGTGCAGTGAGCTAAAAAAATGGTAATGGATCAAGCCCTGATCTCTTGACTGGGTACTAGTGTTCTGTTTAATTCAGATACTCTGTCCATCACCACCCCCTTTTCTGAATCGTTTTGTCCACCATAAGCGTGGAAGGGTATACTCAGATGTGAGTCCCTTGGTCATTGCACCATCAGGATTCAAGCAAGCCGGGCCGAAGACGGCTGTAATGCTAGAAACCGGTCCCCGGAAGCTTGTTTCCTTCCCAGTATAAGAATTGGCTTGGTAGTTTGGTCTGCCCTGTTCCCATGATGCACTGGGCCAGGGACAGACTAATTTGCATGTAGCCGGGTTCTGAGCTGGGATGGTGCAGTGAGCTAAAAAACGGTGATGGATCAAGCCCTGATCTCCTGACTGGGTACGAGTGTTCTGTTTAATTCAGATACTCTGTCCATCACCACCCCCTTTTCTGAATCGTTTTGTCCACCATAAGCGTGGAAGGGTATACTCAGATGTGAGTCCCTTGCTCATTGCACCATCAGGATTCAAGCAAGCTGGGCCGAAGACGGCTGTAATGCCAGAAACCGGTCCCCAGAAGCTTGTTTCCTTCCCAGTATAAGAATTGGCTTGGTAGTTTGGTCTGCCCTGTTCCCATGATGCACTGGGCCAGGGACAGACTAATTTGCATGTAGCCGGGTTCTGAGCTGGGAACGTGCAGTGAGCTAAAAAACGGTGATGGATCAAGCCCTGATCTCTTGACTGGGTACGAGTGTTCTGTTTAATTCAGATACTCTGTCCATCACCACCCCCTTTTCTGAATCGTTTTGTCCACTATAAGCGTGGAAGGGTATACTCAGATGTGAGTCCCTTGCTCATTGCACCATCAGGATTCAAGCAAGCCGGGCTGAAGACGGCTGTAATGCCAGAAACCGGTCCCCGGAAGCTTGTTTCCTTCCCAGTATAAGAATTGGCTTGGTAGTTTGGTCTGCCCTGTTCCCATGATGCACTGGGCCAGGGACAGACTAATTTGCATGTAGCCGGGTTCTGAGCTGGGATGGTGCAGTTAGCTAAAAAAAGGTGATGGATCAAGCCCTGATCTCTTGACTGGGTACGAGTGATCTGTTTAATTCAGATACTCTGTCCATCACCACCCCCTTTTCTGAATTGTTTTGTCCACCATAAGCGTGGAAGGGTATACTCAGATGTAAGTCCCTTGCTCATTGCACCATCAGGATTCAAGCAAGCCGGGCCGAAGACGGCTGTAATGCCAGAAACTGGTGCCCGGAAGCTTGTTTCCTTCCCAGTATAAGAATTGGCTTGGTAGTTTGTCTGCCCTGTTCTCATGATGCACTGGGCCAGGGACAGACTAATTTGCATGTAGCCGGGTTCTGAGCTGGGATGGTGCAGTGAGCTAAAAATCGGTGATGGATCAAGCCCTGATCTCTTGACTGGGTACGAGTGTTCTGTTTAATTCAGATACTCTGTCCATCACCACCCCCTTTTCTGAATCGTTTTGTCCACCATAAGCGTGGAAGGGTATACTCAGATGTGAGCCCCTTGCTCATTGCACCATCAGGATTCAAGCAAGCCGGGCTGAAGACGGCTGTAATGCCAGAAACCGGTCCCCGGAAGCTTGTTTCCTTCCCAGTATAAGAATTGGCTTGGTAGTTTGGTCTGCCCTGTTCCCATGATGCACTGGGCCAGGGACAGACTAATTTGCATGTAGCCGGGTTCTGAGCTGGGATGGTGCAGTGAGCTAAAAAAATGGTAATGGATCAAGCCCTGATCTCTTGACTGGGTACTAGTGTTCTGTTTAATTCAGATACTCTGTCCATCACCACCCCCTTTTCTGAATCGTTTTGTCCACCATAAGCGTGGAAGGGTATACTCAGATGTGAGTCCCTTGGTCATTGCACCATCAGGATTCAAGCAAGCCGGGCCGAAGACGGCTGTAATGCCAGAAACCGGTCCCCGGAAGCTTGTTTCCTTCCCAGTATAAGAATTGGCTTGGTAGTTTGGTCTGCCCTGTTCCCATGATGCACTGGGCCAGAGACAGACTAATTTGCATGTAGCCGGGTTCTGAGCTGGGATGGTGCAGTGAGCTAAAAAACGGTGATGGATCAAGCCCAGATCTCCTGACTGGGTACGAGTGTTCTGTTTAATTCAGATACTCTGTCCATCACCACCCCCTTTTCTGAATCGTTTTGTCCACCATAAGCGTGGAAGGGTATACTCAGATGTGAGTCCCTTGCTCATTGCACCATCAGGATTCAAGCAAGCTGGGCCGAAGACGGCTGTAATGCCAGAAACCGGTCCCCGGAAGCTTGTTTCCTTCCCAGTATAAGAATTGGCTTGGTAGTTTGGTCTGCCCTGTTCCCATGATGCACTGGGCCAGGGACAGACTAATTTGCATGTAGCTGGGTTCTGAGCTGGGATGGTGCAGTGAGCTAAAAAACTGTGATGGATCAAGCCCTGATCTCTTGACTGGGTACGAGTGTTCTGTTTAATTCAGATACTTTGTCCATCACCACCCCCTTTTCTGAATCGTTTTGTCCACCATAAGCGTGGAAGGGTATACTCAGATGTGAGTCCCTTGCTCATTGCACCATCAGGATTCAAGCAAGCCGGGCCGAAGACGGCTGTAATGCCAGAAACCGGTCCCCGGAAGCTTGTTTCCTTCCCAGTATAAGAATTGGCTTGGTAGTTTGGTCTGCCCTGTTCCCATGATGCACTGGGCCAGGGACAGACTAATTTGCATGTAGCCGGGTTCTGAGCTGGGATGGTGCAGTGAGCTAAAAAACGGTGATGGATCAAGCCCTGATCTCTTGACTGGGTACGAGTGTTCTGTTTAATTCAGATACTCTGTCCATCACCACCCCCTTTTCTGAAGCATTTAGAACCAAGTCAAGGCTTAAAAAGGGTAACGTTGTAACATGAATGTTGACATTTCTGTTCCGTTATTCATGACTGTTTAAAGGTGTTGCACAATCTGAAGATCTGTATGTACCTTTTTAAATTGTATATATTACTGTGTTTTTGTTGGCTTTTATGATTTTAACCAAATCGAATAAAGTTTATTTTGAACTGACAAATTATATTGTCAGGTCCATGAAACATGTACATATCCTCCTCATGGTACATCTCTCATTGGGCATAATCTTTCTGTCTTTTTAGATCCTCTTAGTAAATATTCTGATGCAGGCCTATTTGTCTGTGCTTCCTCCGTTTTCTTAGTCCACCTTGTTTTCCACCTGTCCAAATCTCCCCATTTCTGTAAAATTGTCATTAATTCATTAATCTGTAATTTTCTTCCGGAAGCATTCATATTTTCCAAGTCTTTGTCAGTAAAGTCTGCTCTGTATGGTTTCTGCAATACCTTTGATCTCCCTATTTCAATTCCCATCTCGGAAGCAAGCTCCGTCAAATTTTAATGAAATATTTTTACAGTTCTAGTTATGCTCCTACATATGAACGACAATTCATCTTCACTGTATGTATTTAGCCTGTCTATCCCCACATTTCCAGCTATCATCTCTTCCAATTCTACTTTTAATTTAAAAATGTCCAAAATCTTCGGCTGTTTTTCTATTCCTTGTGCCCACCTTTCTAATTCTTCTGGTGATACTATTTTGGCACTTTTAGTTCCTGTAGATGTTTCTAATCGTATTTCTTTTGAAC
Organism: Lissotriton vulgaris; assembly: GCF_964263255.1. Taxonomy (NCBI): domain Eukaryota; kingdom Metazoa; phylum Chordata; class Amphibia; order Caudata; family Salamandridae; genus Lissotriton; species Lissotriton vulgaris. The sequence continues at coordinate 1,159,385,532 of NC_141685.1, forward strand.
AACTGAGAACAACTCTTCTCGGAGTTTCACTGATTTGTTCTCTTATCAGCAAATCCATAAGAGATGTTACCGATTCACATTCACTGACTTGATATTCTATTATTCTGTTCTCCTTTCTAGGTTCTATTATAGGAATGGCCATAAATGGTTGGACAACTTCCCTTATCCCCTTACAATGGGACAACGGGACCTATAGTCACTGAGGCTTATTGACAGATGGAAAAAAGTACAATAAACTCGTCGATGTTAAAATTTTGCTCCTGGAACATAAACGGCTTTGGAGTAAAAACTTCTGATAAAGGATTATTATTGTACCTTCAGCAATTTGATATAATCCTATTACAGGAAACATGACTGGAAGAACCTTTTCACTTACAAGGCTTCAAAACATACCATCTGTCAGGGATAAGAAACTCAAAATTTGGAAATTTGAAAGGCGGGCTCACAACCTATGCTTCAATTAAATCGATAAACTCAGTGAAGGAGCTATCAAGCATAAATACCGCAACAAATGGAATAAAAACAATACAGTTTCAAATATTAAGCCGCAGAAATAAAGGAGTCTTAACAATTGTTAATTCCTACATTCATCCCCATAATAAAAGAACCGGTGTAAATACCTTAGTAACTGAATTGACAAATCTCATCACTGCGGAACCATCTTCAAATTATATCGTCTCGGGGGACTTTAACATGTTCCTTACAGGAGGGATTGACCCGGATAGTCCTGCAGCTGAACGCCACGCAGCATGGGGTATCCCAAACTAGGACGCCTGCAGATGGGGCAAGTCATCCAAAATCTCGAGGGGCCTTCTAACCGAGCTGACAAATTTGTCTTTGGTTGCATTAAATGGGCGTTTCGCAGGAGACTGTCCACCGGCTGCCACCTTCCACACTACCCAATGTAATACCGCAATTGACTACACTTTCACGTCTTTATCGACGTTCAGCCTAATAAAAGGGTTTATGATCGGAAATCAGGATCACAGTGACCACCAGCCCCAAGAGTTTACCATTGATGTTCACGGAACAGCAACTACTTACCCAATGGAGGTCACAAATTTAATGATAACAGCAAATCACCGGAGAATCAAATGTAACACCCGCGATCCAGAACAACTCCAGGCCCTCGCGAAAAAAAGATGGGAGGAAAGTAAGCAGTTAAGCACCAGCCACTTAATAGCATGGGAGAACTTCATGGACAGCTTCAATCCAGCCAAGTCAAAAAAAAAGTCAAGAGCAGGATTAGTAAGACCAAAAAATCCCGGGGCCGCCTCATGCAACCAGGCACGAAGCGAAATACTCCACCTCTCACGACATCAGGATGCCGAACTAAGGGAGTTAAAAACCAACATCAACAGGGCAATGCGCAGTCTTCGTATACATGGCCCAGTTGATAACATCCAGTCCGAATTAAGGAGTTTTATAGCACGCAGGAAAAAATAATTTGGCTCGCCAAAAAAGAAAGGGACGAATCAATATGGGCTAAACTGACATATGATGCAACAAAAAAAAACAACAGTGCCAGGTTTTGGCAGGCCATCCGAATCCTAGAGAATCCATCTGCTCTAGGAATCAGCTCATATATAAGTGAGGACATCTGGGCAAAGTTCCTACTGAATCACTTCAACTCAGAAGCTGGCGAATCCGCAGAAGCCTTACTGGAGCTCCAAAGTGACCAACAACAATCCAGATTTGAAGGACTGGTCCTTCCCATCGTCTTCACAACTAAGCAGCTTGTGGGCAGAATCAAGAAAGGACGCAAAGACGGAGCTCCAGGCCCCAACGGTCTTCCGCCAATCATATTTAAACAGGATTCGATCTACTGGGTTGAAGTACTCTTCCCCCTTTATAATAACATCCTGGAAAGTGAGATAATTCCTGACTCCTGGAAAGGATCAATTATTTCACCTATCCACAAAAAGGGCGCCATGTCAGACCCAAAAAACTATAGGCTCATCGCTTTAATCGACATTGAAGCCAAATTCTATGCAGGGCTCTTACTAAAAGAACTAACAGTTTGGGTTCAGGAAAAAAACCTAATTCCCATCAATCAAACTGGTTTTCAGGAAGGTCTGGGGACTTCAAAAAATATTCTCTAAACCAAGGTCCCAACAAACCCTATCCACGATGGTCAATGAACAATCGGCTGCTGGTCCCAACAGAGGAGTACAAGTATTTGGGAATCATATTTGAGAGAAATGGCTCATTTTCCAAACAGAAAGCATCAATCAAAGGCAGAGGGACTGTATTGGCAGTTGCTTTAAAAAACATCAAGCAAAAAATAACTGGCCCTAGCCTTCTCCCTTTGCTAGAAGTGCTTCGAGCGCGGCTTCTACCCTCCATTACTTACGGAAATGATGAGAGGAAGAGACGAGGCTACCTTGGACATAGTGGTTGCTAAGGCCCTAAGAATAATATTCAATCTTCCGCAATTTACCTCACCAGCACAAATAAGATTAGAATTCGGACTGCTAAAGCAGCAAATCTCTCGGAAAGGGGCCTACGCCAAATGCTGGTTCAAAATTGAATTCATACCTGTGGTTGGAAATCTCAAGGAGAAATGATAGCCCAGCGATGAGTAACCTTCATTCAACAAACAAGCTGCTAGCTTTACAGGACCTATGGGACTCTTGCTTATCCCAGAAAAGCTTCAAGGGCCTGGTAAACAAATCAGTAAAGATTGTATCTCTCACAGAAGATAAAGCTGCCCTTAGCAGGAGGGCGCACGGCTGGTTTGTAATCCAGAGCTACATGTCAACAAAGCCCCAACCAAACTTAGGAACAGGTTTTGCAAGAATAACAAAAGAACGGTTCCTTCATCTGAGGCTGGCAATCTTGCCAGCAAAGCCCCACCTTCCTCCATAGAAACGTACAATCTCCTCTAATTGCTGCAGAGTGTGTGGAGATCTAAATGAAGACATAATACATCTACTATGCATCTGCAATGGCTTGAGAGCGGAAAGGAGACAGTTTCTAAAACAGCTCCTGATTGCAAGTCAGGTTCGATCTTGCAGGGAGGCGGTAATGGCCTGTTTCGAGGGCAGCAACATCCGCCTGTCTTGCAGCCTTGTTCGGTTTATGAGGGAAGTAAACGCAAAGTTAAGTCTGGAAGATCCACAAGTTTATGCCAGCTGGCTTATGAGACAAGTACAACAACCCTCTACATTAGTGCTCTGATTAAGACCTACGAATACTTCCTTGGTTGCCAAGCTGTCAGCAGTCAGCACGGGCTGGCTTCGAGTTCATCGACTTTGTATTATTCACAAACATCATCTCATGGGGTGCATCCATCCACGAGAACAAGCCTTATGTTGATCTATCTTATTAACTACGAAGAACTATCTTACTTACAAGTTTTTATTCCCCTGCAATTTTATCGAATTACAACATATTTGTAATCTTTTAGCATTTTTTAAAGGTGAAGCTACATCTTGTGAATTAATGCTTTACTTGTTTGCGAAGGTTTTAATTAATCATGCAATAAAGTCATTATCTATAGTCACTGGTATAGTCAACGCTTCAGAGTGTGCAGTCAATTGTGTTATTTTCTGTATTAATTTTTCTCTATTTTTGGTTATTGCTTCTCTTTCTTTTTCCTGGAGTATCCTTCCAAGTAAAGAGTCATGCATAATCTGAGGAACTAATAGTGTTTGTAAAGCGGGGTACACTTGGAGTGGTTCTACTAGGTCCCTCCTGATATGGTGGAGGATTCTTTGTTAGGATATCTTCCATAATCTCATCTTCTGATTCCCCACAACCTGTCATTGTTAAATGTTTAGTTTTTCATGCACACTTGCCTCGCGTCTGTTCCCCTAACATTACTACAGGATACAGTCCTTCTGTAACCATTGTTTGTCTCCATTGTTTCATCTGATCTTCTCGTGATACACACACTTGTTTAGGATAGAATCTCTATAACTCCTAGTAATTATACATCTGTCACGTTCAAATGCCTCTGTTTCCCATTCTTCTAAAGCTTCATACTGTGTTAATCTTGGTCTTGGCTCTAATTCATTCATCCCCGTCCTTAAAATCTGAAGAATTCTCCCATTGAACGTACCATTTTCTGGGAAAGCTAGTGTTCCGGCACTTTTTGTATACTCAATCTAATTTTCTAATCATACACAGGTATGGTAGCCGCTTTCCATCATCATAAATGAGACAAGAGTCTTTGGTGGTGGAATAAGAATACCCTCTCTAGTCTTAATTGGTTTATATTTCTTGAAATAATTTTGAATTCTCTGCATAAGTGAGATTTTCCTCTTCTCTCCATACATTTTAAGAGAAAATCCTCTTATATATTTCTCTCTTGCAAAACCTAAATATCTTCTATCTGGGCGATTCCCTATTAATGTTGGATCGTATTTCCACATACAAACTCCACTGTCTAGTACTATTGCTGCTTTTATTTTGTTAACCAATTAGGGCCAGATGTAGGTAATTTCATTTTTTCGATTCTTAAGTACCGACTCATACCGAATCGGTATTTCAGAATCGGAAATTGTGATGTAGGTAAAAAATCTGTAAAAATTACCGATTCGGAATCACTCGGAATCTGAAATCGGTATTTACCGAATCGGTAATTTCCGATTCGGTAAATTCCGAATCAGTAAAACCCATTCATTCCAATGGGCCTCCTGGCCCATAGGAATGAATGTGTTTTACCGATTCGGAATTTACAGAATCGGAAATTACTGAATTGGTAAATACCGAATCGGAAATTTGAAACTGACAAACATGTGAGCCTGTGAACCAATCAGAAACCCTAACCACACCCAAAAACAAAGCTACAGTGGAATCAACTAATCAGAATCAACCGCCCCTCCCCAGTACCTGGGAGTGGCCACACCCATGCAGGTGCAGAAACCACCAGTCAGGAGAGCAGGAGGACAGACAGAGGAGCAGACTTCCCTGAGCTTACCTGAACAGCACCGTGGAGACCCAGGATGGACAGAGGGATGCAGCAGAGCACAGGAGGAAACTGATATTCAGCCCTGAAGAACTGCAGGTGCTGGTTGCAGAGGTTGTGAAACACTACAGCAAAATCTTTGGAAAACAGTCACTGCATGTTGGAGAGTCTGTCAAGCACACTACCTGGATTGATATCCAAGCAAAGGTAAATGCCATCGGGGTCCCCCACCGTGAAATTGACGATTGAAAAAAAAAGGTGGTATGACCTTCGCATTATTACCAAAAAGAAACTAGCTGCCCACAGAAAAGAAGCTGCAGCAACAGGGGGAAGCAGAAACCGAGCACCATGACTCACCGACATTGAGGAGCTTGTGGAATTCACCCTAGAGCCGGAATGCATCCATGGCATTGGGGACGCTGACAGCTCCGCCAGAGCTGCTAAGAAACAAGGTAAGATGCATGTACATCATCATTAACCCATTTACCTGTTCCCCTTCCCCACTCTGTGTGCCTACATCACACTCCAGAACAGGTTTTACTAATGCCCAGCAATGCATCATGGGAGACGTAGTCATAGGTAGATAAATCTATGCAGTCAGCATACCAGACAGCAAGGGATGCAACACACTACTAGCATAAGCAAATGAGGAGCAGGCAAATGTGTGATAGTAGTGTGATTTAATCAAGACACACAGGTGAACTACTCCACTGACACAATGTCCATGTCTGTCCACAGGAGAGTCATCGCGCAGCACAGCAATGGATAGGGAGAAGAGGAGAGAAGAAGCTGGTCCCAACACAGTTCAAGGAGGGAAGAACACAGAGCAGGCAGCCAAGACACCTGAGCAGACAACCACACCACAGCCTCAGTCTCCTCTTTTGTTTGGGACTCAGGCGTCAGGAGCAGCTGCACAGTCCCCCACACCAACAACTCCGTCACCTGTGCAGGAAAGGGCAAGTCGGCTTGATGTGCCCCCTCTCGCATTCTAGAAACATCTGAGGAGGGAGAGGAGGAGGGTGACATGGCAAGCAATCCACCAGAGTCAGCCAACGCTGAGCAGCAGTTCACTCCAAGAGCTGTGCGGGCCAGTGTCTGAGGACGAAGGTCACGGGAGAGAGCTGAAGGGCAGTACGGTCTGGGGGTCTTCTGCGGTCTGGAGGCCACTATAGTCAAGGTCCAGTGCCTGCAGGCAAAGGCAATGATGAGTGTTCAGAGGCAGGCGCGCAGCATTAACAACAAGCTGGATAACATTGACAAGGGCATAGGAAACATTTCGGACAGCATGCAGTCGCTGGCAAATGGCATGACAGACATGACCCAGTGCATGACTGTCCTGTGCGACAAATTGGACAGGGACCACTTGGAGAGGCGCAAGGCTTGTGTGGATGTGCGCCAGCAGACAAAAGCATTAAACCGCTTTGCAACTGCAACCTCCCTGCTGTGCAGACAGTCAGTAGCGATTACCATCACCAATTCCCACTCAAACCGCCTAACTGATTTCGCAACATATACTATAGGTGTGAGCGACCATCTCCCTCTCGGCTTTGGTATACAACTCCCTGTAAATAAAGATTGTTCCATGATAGAAATATTGGTCTGGACAAGTAATTGTATCTTAAGCAGACAGAATGGGTATGCTCTTAGGTGGTCCTCGAGTAATCCAGAGGTTACAAATAGTAACATAATTAAACAAGCACTTGTGCCTATCAATAGATGTCTTCACGATGAGGTCTTACACTCGGAGGTTTTGGATTCCTTTTCTGACATCACAAGGATCATTAAAATGAATCTTCTGCGTCCAGCTAGAGTCAGGAAATGGGTGGTTTGACTCAACATGTACGAAAACTCACGTACAACTCAAGAGGGCGCTGAGTAAAAATCCAAGAATTCAGGCAGAAATAACCCAGTGCAGGCGCGAATATAATCTGGCAAGAAAATCCCGGAAACGTAATATAAAGAACGAAGCCTGGGTAAATCTATATGAGGCTTCTTTGAAAAGGGACGGTTCTGCCTTCTGGGCAGCTGTCAACGCCCGTTTTTTAATCCAGGAGACAATGCCAGATTGGAAGTGGCAATATCGGAAGATTCTTGGATAGACTTCTTCGCAGAGGTCTATAACCCGGGTGGAGTGCACAAATTGGTTGACATGGAGAGTAAAACACTGGGGCATGGTGAGGTTGGCTTTATCCCAATTGACCTACAGGTATCTGTAACTGAAATCCAAGATGCCATTGCTCAAAGCAGGGGTAATAAAGCCGGGTGCTGACGGTATCCCCATTGACCTATTTAAACATCAGACTGAGCTATGGTTTCCGCTACTTAAGCGTGTACTCGATATTAGTTGTGAACTGGGATTTATTGATACTTGGGCAGAATCAATAATTATTCCCATATTTAAAAAAGGGGACCGGGAAAATCCCACCTGCTATCGCCCTATATCCCTCCTGGATTCTTTCATGAAAGTTACAGGGAGGGTAGTTTTAAATCGTTTACAACAATGGGCTGATGATACCAACATCTTATCCCCTATGCAATATGGGATTAGGGAGGGTCGGGGCACCTTAGAACAGTTACTAAATTTCTCTATGCTCGTAGGAAAATACACCCAGGCTAAGGAAGGCAAACTTTACGCAGTGTTTGTTGATTTAAGCGCTGCGTTTGATTGTGTTATTCATGACCGCTTAAGGCAGATTCTGAGGGACATGAAGGTGGAATAAGTGGTAATCTCCTTTTTAAGACAACTTTACGCTGGGGCCAGGGCTAAAGTGAGGTTTGGCACAAAAGGAGAATGTACCAAGCCTTTCCATGTAAAGCGGGGAGTGAGGCAAGGGTGCGTACTCGCCCCATTTCTCTTTAATCTGTACACCAATGATTTAGAAAAAGAACTAGTGGCTGAAGTACGTGACTTCCCACAGGTTAACCACCAACAAATTGTGTCCCTCTTGTACGCAGACGATGCCGTGATCATGTCACGGACCCAAAAAGGATTACAAGCGGCCTTGAACACATATTTAAATTTCATGGAAAGTAGGGGCCTTAAACTTAACGTATCTAAAACCTTTGTAATGACGTGTGGAAGATCTAGGAATAAAGAGTGTCGTCTGTTTGCTGGGAAGGAAAAAATTGCTATCACCAAATTTTTTTCTTATTTGGGTATTGTGCTTGAAGAAACTGGGTCCTGGGGTCAGCCATCAGAAATAGGACTTTGATGTTCAAGAGAGCTACTGCGGCACTTATGTCGTTCTCTAAAAAGATGGGGAAGAGACCTCCAGAAATGTTGCTAAAAATTTACCAGGCCAAGCGCATCAGCACAGCCACATTTGGAGCAAGTATCTGGGGTATTGACAATTGTAATGAAATACAAAAGGTAGAGAATGTGTTTTAAGATGTATCCTGGCAATCCCTGTAAGCTCCCCTGTATTCAATTGTCATGCAGAGCTGGGGATTCGATATATCATCGACTTGATTAGTATGCAACCTGTTTTGCTTTGGCACCGAATTTGGACTACACCTGACCTTCTGTTAAACAGAAATATCATTAAGGACTGCATGGGGTTGGACAAGGCCAGTAAGATACCTTGGTTGATGTATATTCTTAAATTTACCAGGGATCTAGGAAGACCAGAGTATTACCACCAACCAGACTCACTGCATAAGATTTCAAGAAAGGACTTGAAGCAGTTGTGCTGGTATCATGTTGAATCCCTGAGACTAGGTGTGGAAATGAACAAAAAACTTGTTATACAGCATCAACTCACCCTAGTCACATATACTATTCAGCCTTACTTAATTTGGTGCCTGGAGGCCTTTGACCGCTACCTATTAACAAGATTCAGGTTTGATGTCTTCTTTCGTTTAATTTCATTCCCTAAAGTAAATGATTGGGGAAGAAATCTGTGTAAATACCCATGTGACAATTTGTCTACCCAATCTACGCTGCATGCAATTTGTTTTTGCACATTTTATACAATGGAAAGGTCTAGATGGATCAAACCACTTTTTAAAAAACATGGTACTTGGAGGCAATGCCGCCCAGCTTTACTGTTCTTATTATCCTTAAATGATGTAACATGTGTGGCCGTTATGCTGTTTTTTTTAAAAAAGTATCTTAAAGAAAAGGAAAAGCTTAATTATCTGCTAAAATATATGTATTTTTTTAATTATATCGTTAATGTAATGTACTTGTTGCTTTTATGATTTTATGTATTTTAAAGTCGAATAAAGCTTTTTCATATCATATCATATCAGTATCGATGCAGGATGCTATTGTGCAGTGCTGCACCAATTATCTGTGGGGATGGGCAGAGTGACCTCTGCCATGGAGCTGATGCTCATACAACAGACAGCCACTCGAGGCGACACATGTGTGGCTGAAAGTGAAGAATCCACCACCACGAGTGGCGCAAGCACTCCTGTCCCAGAAATACGCAGGCGCGGCAGGCGTCATTCCACAGAGCCAGGCAACACCGAAAGCCGTGAAACACAGCCACATCAGTCTCACCCTGTAATCCGTGGACGGAAACATTGACTATGCCCTCCACCCAAAGGACAGGTCATGGTGGGGTTAACTGTGACCATCCAGTCATGGACATTGATATTTTGTGTAACCATTGTGTGGTATCATTGCAATGGCGTAGTGAAAATTAAACTACGTACATCATAATCTTAGCCTGTCTGAGTCTCATTACTCACTAAGAAATATTGCTGTGTGATCTCTGCCCGTCTTACTCTCCCATCTGTAGCTGGTGCTGCTACTGTAGCATAGGGCTCTGCCTGTTCTGTGTCATCATCAATGTCCTCTTGATGTGTGATCTCCACCTCTGTGCCTTCCTTGGTGGCGAGATTGTGTAACATGGCACAGGTCGCAATGATTTTGCAGCACAGGATTGAAGTGTACTGGCGTGCCCCTCCACTCTTGTGGAGGCAGCGAAACCTGCTCTTGAGGAGTCCAAATGTGCGCTCCAAAACGTTGCGTGTAGATCTGTGAGCCACATTGTAACGCCTTTCACTCCTGGTGGATGGGTTGAGGTAGGGGGTGAGCACAAAGGACCGCAGGGCATATGCACTGTTGCCTAGGGGGGAGAAAGATTGGCATTAGTTGCATGAACATGATACATTAATTTACTGTGACTGTCAGGGTGTGTCAATGTAATTTACCTAACAGGTATCCGTTCCCAAAATCTCCGGCAACTAGGCGTGTGTATATCCCACTATTCTGGAATATCTACGAATTATGGGTACTCCCAGGGAATTTCGCAACGATGTCTGTGATGATGTTGCCAGCGTTACATATGACCTGCACATTGATGGAGTGCGTCAACTTCCGGTTCCTGTATATGTGTTCTGTGGCTGCAGGTGGACAGAGTGGTATGTGGGTGCCATCTATGCAGCCTATCACATGAGGGAACTGTGCCAGTTGATAGAAATCAGTCTTGGTCTTTGCAAGTTCCGCAGGTGTGCCAGGGAATGAAATATAATGCTCCATCCTCTGCATCATGGCGTCAAAGGAACCTCCGGAAGAAACGGGACAGGCAGCTCTGGGACACACCACCTACTGCAGCTATCACACTTTGGTAACACCCAGAGGCAAGCAGGTGTAGGCTGCACAGCACCTGCACATGGGGTGGGATGGCATTGGCCTTGGTGTTGGGTGCTCCAGGAGTGGGTGTAGGCCTCTGATCAGGTTCTGGATGGTTTGGGGATGTAGTCTGTACCTTTGGAGTATTTCTGGCTCTGTCAGTTGGAAAAGTGTTATCCTCTGCCTGTACATTTGCTCCTCCCTTAGCCATTCCCTCTCTCCTGCTGCCTGTAGTCTTTGCCGCCTTGCAATGACGTAGAAAGCCGCCATTCTGGTTACACTGTTGCATTTTGGGACTCTTTTTATAGCCTGCACCTGGTTACCACCTGCATTCAATCCATGGTAAATACCGACTCCTAAATACCGAATTTCCTTAAATTCGGTATTTTTCAGGTTTCCTACATCTCCATGCCCATTATTTTACCACTTCTTATTTACCGATTCAGTAATTAAGAATTCGGTAAATGTGAATTTGGAAAATTCCGCATCGGTAAAATACCGACTCATATTTTCCGATTCGGAATTATACCGACTCATATTTTCTGAATCGGAAAAAATTAGACTCCTACATCTCATTTCATGGATACCGGTCGGTAACAGCCGAAATTACCGAATTTCGGCCGTTACCGACCGGTATTTGCCGACCTACATCTGGCCCTCAGTCTTTTATTTGTTTTGGTTTCTCTAATCCTGTTTCTGCTTTTATTCTTTCATCCAATCAAGTGTAAACTTACAAAATTTGCGTAGCCAATACTAGCGCGGCTCTATTGTGACGTCAGTATCACTCCTCACTACTGACCCCTCCTTTACAAACCTCCGTAAATCACGCGCCTGCTATCCTAACCAATCCCAGCGCGGCACTCTGTGATGTCAGTGCAACATCTAAACCCCCCTTTTCAGTTCTCTGTCTTGTCACACACCCGCTGTTTAAACCAATCCCAGCGCGGCACTCTGTAACATCAGTGTAACTCCGGCAGCTGACCCTCCCGTCACAAGGTAATACGAAAATGTATTTTCTTTTAACCTTTCACCAAAATTTCCATTAATAACAACATAGAAACATTCGCTACTCTGTCTGCTTCATTAAACTAAAGAATGATTGATTTCTGTTGCTATGAGTAAAACCGTCCGCTTACTCTTCATACACTGCGAGTAAAACCTTTCGGCTTACTCTTCACCCAAGCTCAGAAGAACCTGCTACTCCTCTAGTGTTACCCTTTCTAGGTGATATAACTACAAAGTTTCACCAGCGAACTCTTTGCTAACAATCGCTCTCACTTATTCACAAGACTTAGGGCCATATGTATCAAACCTTTTATGAATCGCAAAGGCCGAAATTCGCAGAATTTTGGCCTTTGCGAATCGCAAACGGCCTTTTTGCATGTTTTAGGATGTATGAAGCATTCGCAAAATAAGGAATAGCAAAGTTTTGCGATTCCTTATTTTGCCATAGCATTTAAGGAATCGCAATTTTGCGATTCTTTAAATGCTATGTATGTAGCATTTTAGTGTTGCGAATTATGGTTAAGAATTCGCAAATTACCACCAACTTGTAGTTGATGGTAACTTGCGAATTCTTCAAAAAATGCACAATTTGGCATTTTTGAAGGTGGCATGTGATGCACACACATGCCCATAGGGCATGTATGTGCACCATATGCACACACACATGTACATTGAAGGGGTGCAGCAGGGTGTCTTTGAGACACCCCTGCACCCTTGAAATAATTCTCAAATTGCGATTAGCAAATTGCGAATTCGCAATTTGAGAATTCTTTCGCAATCATTCCGATGGGCCTCCTGGCCCATAGGAATGCATTGGGAATTATTCCTTAATTGCAAATTCGCAAAATGCGAATTCGCAAATAAGGAAGATTAAGGAATCGCTAAAAAATCTTCATACATACCATTTTGCGATTCCTAAATAGCGAATCCTTAAAAATCGCTATTTAGGAATCGCAAAACGGAACTATGATACAAATGGCCCTTAATTACTATTTCAAACAGACGAGTAACCTCACAGCAGTGTGGCTTCCGTTCACCACCCGCTATACATTTCCCTTTGAAGATTCTGATCACTGGCGGTGCTCGAGGTTGGGGCAGCTTGGAGCCCGAAGATCTTCTTGCAAAGAAGTCAACAAGCCTTTGTAATTGCAAGTTGTATGCAGTACACAGGGGTTCAGTTAGTGCAACCCCCACGAGGGATACTGGCCTCAGACTTGGTGAGAGGGTAGAGCATGCCTTAAGAGTTGTAGAAAACCACCACCTGTGTTGCAGAGCCCACGGAGTCCAGAGGAGCTCAGGATCTGCAGACCAGTTGACTTAGTTGCGGTGCCTGCAAATGCTGGGGAGGGACTCCTTCACTCCAAGGGAGATTACTTTAGGTGTCTTTGATGCTTCACAGGCCTTGGAAGGTTCCTTTATGATGCACGGACACAGACGATGCAGTAGACTGGAAGGGAGACAAAGTCAGACCCGAACTATGTTCAGCGAGGTCCAGAGTGCCCAGACGGTAGAAGTGCAGTGGTGTCTGATCTGAATCTTACCCCACAACACATCTAGGGACCTCTACCAAGGTAAGCCTTTAACTACCCTAGGAAAAGGGTTGGGAAGATTCAGGGGACCCTCCCAGGGGAGGGTCTAGACAGGAGGAGGTTACTCCCATGCCCTTTGTCTAGTTTTGCACCAGAGTGGAAGGCAAAGGCTCCCAGAAATGGTTTGAACTGGACTATGAATGGGGACACCAAGTGTGCCCCTCTTGCAGGCTTTATAGTGCTGGCAAGTGCGCCCACCTGGTCCCAATACACTAAATCCTGTCTGAGAGGTGGTCACACCTCCCTGTGACAAAATAACTATTGTTCCATCGTCCTCTGCTCAAGCTTGGCTCAGCAGCAGAAGGGCAGAAATGTGTCTCTGGTCAGCAACAACCATTTTGTGCTGTTTAGGTCTGGAAGACTGGTACTGGGAACACTGAGAGCCTTACACATGGCTCTTCCAGTGCTTGGAATCATACCTCCCACACCATTTACGGTGTGGGGGTATGATTCCAACATGTTTGATACCGAACATGATAGGAATCATTGCATCCGTTTTCGATACGGTCATTGCGTAATTACGCGGTGCCCCTTTATGTAGTATACGGCTGCTTCCTATGGACTCCCTAGGCTGCAGTGGTGTCCTGCTCATGCAGGGGCACCCTCTCACTTAGAACCAACAACCCTGCCTTCACGATTACAAAGGCCTGTTACAGGGGTGACATAAGTTTCAAGTGCAGTGACCCTTCCTAAAGATATAGTAAACCTATATCTTTAGGAAGTGCTGCATGCACCAACTTACACAGGCTACAATGACAAGCCTAATCCTCCCCTTAGTCTTCCCAATGTATGAAATGTAATGTAATGTAATTGTACCTTCTATACAGTGGAGGGAGATGATAAAGAAATAAAGTAGTAAATTCTGGAACTCCAATATTAGTCTTGATATGGTTTATCCAATGCAACATAAATCTAAATACAAGAAAACACTATGAGCAAAGTCCAGGCAATACTGTAACTAAGGAATCTCTCCTGCCTCTGAAACTCACCACTGATAGTGTATCAGAACGCTGAACCAAAGTATTCAAAGTTCACCACGAATAGTTAAAGCAATAATCAACTAAACACCACTCTGAACTAAGTGCTAAGAAACGTGGCACTCAAATCAGGCAAGCAATTCACCTACGAGTTTGCAAAACCGCTATAAATTCAAAGCGGAATAAACAAATAGAATAATAAACAAAAAGAGAGCAACAGCCCAAAAGCAAGCCGCTTCCTAGGACTTACGATAACAAGAACAGGATTCAAGAACTCAGGAAGAGACGAACTCCAACCCCAACGACCCGCTAGCTCCTCGGACGCCTTCACCGTGACCCGGAAAGAAACTGGATACAGCTGGCTAATGCGAAGCACTTCCTGAGTGTTTGGGGCGGGTTTAAGTCTCGCATCGCGTCACTTCTGCGCCTGCGCGAACACTGCGCATGCGCCACAGACCCTGTATAACATTTGCCAACCATTGCCAACCACGTTCTCTCTAGCAGTCGGCCGATATACCGATCTGGGTAAAAAAAAGGCTCCATCGTGCATCACGGTCTTCCGCGCACACGACAGGCATGACAGCTGACCCCCGCTTCCCGACCCCGACGTTCGAGTGCCTCTACGTCCGCTTCTGCACAAGTCAGTACCTCCCTGCACTTCCTACGCGATGCAGCACACCAGGAGATATCTACCCCCTCAGTGTGGGTTTTAGCACCTCCCACAGAATCTCGACGCTAGAGACAGACCCCACATTAGATGTTAAGTAATGATCTATTGCTTCGCTCATATGTGCCCCTTAAGCATCATTCTGTAAATGCCATACAGAGAGGTGCCACCTGAATGGTTGCTTTCTCCTGCCTATTTGGAGCTCAAGAGACACCGGGGAATGAACCGAGAAGCCTCGGGCAGAATCTCCGCCGACACCACCCTACCAACCGCCGCCCAGGGAACAAAAAGGTAGTCAATTCAGGAAAATGACTCATGAACTGCCGAAAGGTAGGTGAATTCCCGGCTATCTCCGTGAAAGCGCGCCATACATCAACCCAGTCATGTTCCGTCACCAAAGAATGCAGTTTTGTGGGATGACTACTCTCTGAGCTATCCCCAGCTCGACACCTATCCCTGGCCAGATCCATAACATCATTCCAGTCCCCACCGACCACGGATAGAACATACGGTATATCAGCCCATAGGGTGAGGAGTCTCTCTACCAGATTCCATTGTGAGGGGGGGAGCATAGACACTGCCCAACACCAGGGGTCCTCCCCAATCTTTCCCCGGATAAACAAATGGCGCCCTTGTGTGTCGGTCCACTGTTGTACTTGTGTGTATGGGACCCTGCAGTGCACCAGGATTGCTACAGAACAAGTTTGAGCAGCTTCATGATTCAAACCCTTTTGTGTACCCCCTCTTAGATAGAGCTTCATATTACCTCTTGTGATTGTGCCAACCAACAATACACAGAATATCGGCTATTTCACCAGCTATCTTAGTGGCACTGGGAATTAGTGAAATTATTATTGAGCAGTGTTAGCTGTTTGTTATATTGTTCACAAGACAGCTGATTCATTAGTGCAGTGTGGTGGATGCCGCATTAACTGCTAAATCATACTTGTATTCTGCACTGCACTTTCTGTCTACTTTGACGCCCACACTCAGAGAGAGGGACAGCTCGGTTTGGAACATGTGCCATTCTCAAAGAGTGGTTTCCTCTCTTTTTCCAAGCTGTCTGTATCAAATTATTTCCTTTTTATGTCACCTGGCTATAAGTAGCCAGCTTAATTTGTTTTGCAGGTGTGAATCCTGAACCATAATCCACTAACACAGGAATGAAAATGGAGGGAATGCCACAAGACAGTAGCCAAATCCATATATATTTATTAAAAATGTATTGCCAAATTCTTAAATAAGGGTTATTACACAATTCCCTTTTCAGTGGCAAATAAATTAGGGCCTGATTAGGATGGCGGTAAGACCGCTACCGACAGACTGTCGGTGGCGGTCTCACTGCCATCAGAACCATTTTTACCACCCACCACATTAGGATGGTGGGCGTAGGGGTGGCAGTTGGAAAGACCAACTGTCACGCATCCGATGCACTCCTTGAGCTCGCCTGTGCGGTGGAGGGGGTTGTAGTACCTTCCATCTTGGCGGTGCCTGCCAGGTGATGCCGTAGTGATTACAATGTCCCTTTCCGCTGACCTTTTCATGGCGGGCCCACCTTCCCCACTGGCCCTTGACTTTAGATATTGGGGTCACCTATGGTGCCAGCCAACATATCCTTGCAACATGTGGCAGGCCCTGCATGGTGCCTGCCACGTAGTAGTAGGGATGTGTTTCCTTTCCACTTTTTTGTATTGCTGCAGGTGCCGCAGCATGCAGCTGCCACTGCAATGCACAAGATGGACAGGACGACACGCCTTGGAGGCGGTCGCATTGTAATTTGATTGATAGGACCGCCAACAGCACGCCGGGCTGTCCCGTTGTCCGACTTGAGTCCGCTCACCATCCTATTCAGGCCCTTAGTTATCCAATATGTATAGTTAAATGAGAACGGTAAAAAAAAAAATTTGTTTAGATTTTTTGTATAGTTCCTTTAACTACTGTGAGGTAATTTCAGAGCTCTTTTGGGGGCGGTACATAGAAGAGTGATGGGTTACAATATGATACATCTGCTAGAACCTAGTGATGAGCAACTGGACACTCAGTTGAAAGGGAAGAGTGTCAGAACATTCTACCCTTCAACTTTCCTCCAACGTGATGAAAAAGCCTTGAAGAAAAGTGAGAGTGCTATGAACCTGGATAAAGAAGACAAAGTCAAACTATTGTATTGTAATTGCATTTATGTAGTGCATCCCACCCCTGACGAGGTATCAAAGCGTTTTTTTGGTGAGTAGCACGCTACTCCGGAAATGATAAAAGATTAGTGTTGAATTAGTACAGTGACACATGAAAGTTATTTGAGTGGTGGATAGGTTAGTCCGTTATTTTGATTCAGAAGGATAGCGGAGGAATAGAAGAGAGAAAAAGGTTTGCATTTATATAATGCTTGTTACCCCTCATAGGGTGTTGAAGTGCTTTTTTAGGCGAGTAGCACACTACTCTGGAACCCATAAAGGATTAGTGGTGAATTAGTATAGGGAAATATGAAAGTATTTTGAGTGGTGGATATCAGTCAGTTATATGGATTGAGAACATGGAGGTGTGGCTGTCACAAATGACACCAAATCACCCTAGTGCTGATAGAACTGTACTGACTTGCAGTTCAAGTTCTCATCAAACGTATCACAAGCAACCACAATCATCTAAAACATACTGCCATATAATGAAAAAAAGGCGTCTCCATCCAAAAAATACCCCCACCAATCTAAATATTAACTTATATTTTAACTGCCAGCCACTCACCCGAACACAGTAAAAGTTACCAATCTCTTCAGCAGCGCCTCCAAAAGTAACTCCATGAGCATTGTAAATGAGATTCAGAAATGAAAACACCACTGTCACTAAACAGGAGAGCCCTAATGCAGACCCTGGCTGTTTGCTGAGAATTTAGTGCTACAGCAATAACACACCAGGCAGTTGGCAGACTGCAGTGCTAGCAAACGGAGACAAACACAGCTAGAACCAATAACAAAACAGGTAGCAGTTTTCTAGACTCTACTAAAAGAAACACTGGAGAAAAACAATTGGTGGCTTCTCTTAGTGGCTGTACTTCTAATGCACGAACCTGGGAAGCGACTGAGCGCTGAACAAAAGGGCAAAGCTCCTTTATGATTAAAGAGCACTGTGAGATAGTGTCCTGGTATATGCTGTCCACTAAAGTGAGCACCTAGCAACAGACCAAACAATCCTTATGGTGATTTAAGAGGTCAGAGATAACCTTAGAAAGCTATCCAAGTGGTAGCCGTGGAGAGCAGCCTTCAGGCTTAGTCTTGAAGGCATGTTAAGCAGTTTGTTTTACCAGAATGCAATCTTATAGTATTGGTTAAATGAAAAGGAACCATACAGTAGTTAAAAAATTATGTATTTATTAATATAACACTATCTAGTATGACACAGTATCTCCTACATGGAGATGATCAAAAAGCGCACAATACTTAAGCACAGAAATGACAGCAAATGGCACTAATACACAGTGGGCCCCAGGGGGGGACCAAACCATTTACTAAATAAGTGGTGTGTCGGGAGGACGTAGAATTGCTGGGAGCCCATGGTGGGTTGATAAGGATCCCATGGAGTGCGTGTGCAGTGTTGGAACACAACTGTGTGCTCCGTACAAGTCTATGGGGAAGTTGTGGTTGATGTTTTAGAGTTTAGGGACCCTTTCCAGTGGACTTTGAAGAAACCCTGTGGAAGACCGAAGGTTGTAGAGCCACCCCACCCCTGGATACCAAGGTACCAAAGTTACTTATCCCAGGGAAGCCTGGTGCATAGGTCTGAAGTGGCGTCGGAAGCCGCAGTCAAATCCAATGGTGGACTTTGAAGAAGAGCCGCTGCTGCAAGGGAGAAAAGTGTCTGTTGGAATCCAAAGGTGGATTCTTGGCCAGAAGTACCTGAAAGCAGAGGGGACAGAGTCTGGGTCACTTGGCAGTGACCAGGGGCTCATTAGACGAATGCCCACCAATGTCAGGTGCTTCAGGTTGAGTGATGAAGTCCTTGACTCTACAGGTGCGGGGACCAGGAAACGTCGAGGACATCTAGGAGCCAGATGCGAGCTGTCCCACAAAGGATTTCGAGTGCAGAGGGGTAGGTGTCCGGCGGGAGCACTAACAAGCCTTAGCAACGGCAACCCATGCAGAAGGTCAAGGCAGTGTATGATTCAGACCATCAAGGCCCAGGCGACTCACCACACACAGGGGAGTCAGGGAAAGCCTGGAGCAATGAAGGGAGCCCAAGATAAGCAAATTTACCCTCAATTTAACCCACAGACCGGAGGTACAGGAGTCAAGAGAGGACCTTGTGTGATTGCACCAAACTTCTCAGGGAGCTCTCAGTGCAAGGAGGTTGAAGTCCTCGGTAGGAAATGGTGCCAGATGATGGGGCTACTTGGAACCCAATGCACTTGTTTGGGAAGTGCCAAGAAGCATATGCACTTGCAAATACACGCAGTGCACAGGGGTTCGAGTATTGCAGCCCCAACAAGGGATACAGGCCTCAAACTCAGTAAAAGGGCAGCTCGGGCCTTGCGAGACATAGAACCCCCCCTCCCGTGTTGCTGGACCCTTCGGAGTTCGTAAGAGCTTGGGATCAGCAGACCAGTCAGCAGTGCTGAGGTGCCTGCGAATGCAGGGGATTGAATCCTTCACTCCAAGGGAGATTATCTTTGGTTGTCCTTGGTGCTCCACAGGTCCTGTATGGTGCATGGCACAGACAATGCTACCGAGAGAGGTAGACAAAGTCAGGCCCAAACCAAGTCCAGCGAAGTCCAGACTGTCCAGACAGTCAAAGTGCAGAGGTTATTGTTCAGAACCTTTTCCATGTCAAATATAAGCTCCTAAAGCCAGGTAAGCCCTTAAGTACACATGGAAGAGGGTTGGCAAGATTCAGGGGACCCTCCCAGGGGAGGGTCTGGACAGTGGGGACGTTCCTCCCATGTCCTATGTACAGTTCCATGCTAGAACAGGAGCCTACGGCTCCCAGGACTGGTTTGAACTGGACTAAGTCTGCCTGGGTATATGCCATTACATAAAAATTGTTGTCCCTGACCCAGGAGTCGCATCCACATCAGGGGGTCCTTGTTACCTACAAGAATTACCCACGGTTGATCCGTGTGGGACCTTTTCTCCAATTTCTATCTTTTGTGTGTTGGAAACCATCTTTTTGAATTGAAGAGTGTGTCTGTTTAAGAATTGTTAAGTGTCTAGATGCCAGAGAAATTAGCGTAACATTGCCCTGAATAACCTTAGTAAATTAACTTTGGAAGAAAAATGTCTAACTTTAAAACGTTTGGTTTCTCAGATGAGGATTTTGCCACTCTGGTAGGAACCAATGTAGATTTCGGTACTAATCAAACCAGTAACCCGCAAAATAACAGTGATTATAATAAATTAATTAACCTACAAAAGAAATTAATTAGAGTAGAGGCCCATGGGGAGTTTATGTTAAATTATCTTAAGAGCGGCATAATCCCCATGGGATTAAGGATTCGAAATATTCCGGGTCTTTTTGTGGATATTAAGGATTTTCTAGTAAAATGGAGCATGATCGCTAGTCGGTGCTCACGAGACCTCATGATTTTGATCATCTCCACATCTAAGGAACTAGTGATTGAGATAAAAAAAGAAATAGAAGAACTTGAAGATAAGCTGAAAAAATCTACAACCGCAGAGGAAGCAGAGAAACAATTAGAAACGATTAAAAAAGATATACTATCTTTCTCTGAATACTTGAAAAAAAGAAAGGAAGACAAATTTGTTAAGGATAAAAGATTTTACTCAGTAGAGAAAACATACCCCTATATAGTGGATGGTTTCTATAAAGCTGGCACACAATCAGGGACAAGTAATCATACTTTCCAACACAGGGTTAACAACTTTTCCCATTCTTCAGCCTCAAATTCTGACTCGGAAGGCGAAGAAAATATGGGATATCAAGATGACAGACCCTTTGAACCACGAAATGGCCAAAGGAATATGCGTCAACCTTTTTTAGGTCACCGAGGGGGGAGGGGAGGTCGCCCGAGAGTCCGATTTCAGAACCAGACCAGGGGCAACTATCAGTCCAATCAATATGCCCAACAACCTCAGCAATACTTAGAAACGAGAAGCAAGCAGTACTGGAGGAACGGGATGTAATCCCCATCTTTAACTTATCCTCCTACACCCTCGAATCTTCAGACCTATCTCTCCTTTCTAAAGGCTTATCCTTTGTCCCGCATGCCAAAGTCAACATCTTTGAACTCTACCAAGATATTCACTCCTTTTTAAGAAAAGTCAGATTAAAAAAATTCTTCTCACAAAATGATCCAATGGATTTAGACAATATAAGCAACAACATTGTGGCTTTACCATCTACCTTCACTCCCTCTTTACAGCAAGTAGGACCAGAAGTGGGCATATTTGAAAAGGTTGTGTTAAAACGATTGGATCAAGCCCTGAGATTCATACCAAAACCCAGATACAATATCTCTAAAGGAGAACATGAATC
Organism: Lissotriton vulgaris; assembly: GCF_964263255.1. Lineage (NCBI taxonomy): Eukaryota > Metazoa > Chordata > Amphibia > Caudata > Salamandridae > Lissotriton > Lissotriton vulgaris. Next base: position 1,159,406,743 of record NC_141685.1, read on the forward strand.
CCTTGAAAGATTAAAACACAACGAGACCATTGTAATTAAAAACAGCGATAAGGGTGGAGGTATAGTGTTGATTGATTGCAACACGTATGAAAAGAACATGATTCAAATGTTAAATGACCCTATTTTTTATAAGAAAATCAAGACTAACCCAACTGAGAGAATAGTAAAAACAATTGACAGATTAACTACAAAAGCTGTAAATTAAGGCATAATAAATAAAAAAGAATATGAGTTCCTCAATAAATCTGAAAGGAAGGTGTCCTGCATTTATGGTCTTCCCAAGATCCATAAGGACCAACTAAATCCACCATATCGTCCTATCGTTTCTACCATTGGAACACCTTTGGAGGCCCTATCTAAATACCTAGATCAGGTTTTACGCCCGTACATCTCTCTCTCACAGTCATATGTGAAAGATACCGGCGACATAATTACGAAAGTAGAAAATCTGGCTTTTAATGAGGGTAATGACATTCTAGTGACCCTTGACGTGGAGTCATTATATAGTAATATACCCCAGGCAGGAGCAATTGAGGCCACAATGTGGTTTATCGATCTCCACAAGATTCCCTGTTCAAAGTCATTTATTAGAGACTGCCTGACCCTGGTTCTAAAAGAAAATTTCTTCGAATTTGGGGAGGAGTTGTTTCTACAGGTCAAGGGAGTAAGCATGGGGCCTTCTATGGCCCCATCAATTGCAAATATCTATATGATCATGTTCGAAAATAAATTTATTTATAACGAAGTGGCACCGTTTTTTGAGTCTGTCTCCCATTGGTATCGTTATATTGACGACATATTTTTTGTATGGACCAATGGGAGACAGACCTTACATGAATTTCTATTGTGGTTGAATCTCACAGATGAAAATTTAAGATTCACTGCACACACGAGTGAAGATAAAGTTGAGTTCCTGGACATAAATATCCAAAATAAAGGAGGCCTTCTCGAAGTAGAACTATTTACAAAGCCCACTGCCCGGAACACTCTTCTGCATTTTAATAGCTACCATCCGCGCTGCCAAAAAGACAGTATCCCCTTCTCTCAATTTCTGAGAGTAAGGCGGAACTGCACTAATATAAAAGATTTTGACATCCAGGCAGAGAAAATGAAACTCAAATTCATTGAAAGAGGGTATCCCCATCGCTTAGTGAGAGGAGCCTACAAGAGAGCACGATTTTATGATCGTGACACTCTATTATATTCACAAAAACAGAAGGCAGATCCAAAATTAGTGTGCATCACTAAACACTCCACTATGGACTCGACAATTAGGCAAATAATAAATTCAAACTGGCATCTCCTGAATGTCCAAGACGGTGAACCTAAACTGCGGAAACCCATGTTCGCCCATAAACGGAATAAAAATTTAAAAGATCAAGTAGTTCATTCCCGACATAAAGTAAATAGTAAGAACAACCCCTTTATCCAGAAATCAATTACTGGATCAAATGCCATCAAGGGTACCTCTCGTTGTGGTTCTTGTCAGTCCTGTGAAACAATCATAGTAGGTGAAACAATGGAATTCAATAAAACTAAAATTCAAGCAAAGGAATTCTGGACCTGTAATACAAAGAATGTCGTGTATTTACTCGTTTGTCCCTGCAATCTTGGATACGTGGGCGAGACGTCCCGCGCTATTAAGACCAGGCTAACTGAACACAGGTCAGCTATTAAGACACTAAAGACCACAGCTCCTTTGGTGAATCATTTCACAGAGTATAAACACAAGCCTGAGGACTTTAGATGGCGCATCCTAGAGAAAATAAATCTGCAAAAAAACCACGGAGGGGATGAGATCCGTAAAAAAAGAGAAGTCTTTTGGATCTTTACCCTCGGGACTTTTGAGCATGGTTTAAATCAAGAGTTACCATGGGAGAATGCAATTACATAATTTGGTCATGTAGCTTTCATCACATGACCCGATCATGTAGTTCATATGGTATATCTGCACGGTTGTCATGACAATTTCTATACAACTCTAAGAATCTATACTGTGTTGACACACTATCAATCATTTAGTCTTTGTCTGTCTATCTCGAATTACTATGTTTGCAAATAGAGGCTAGAACGCTTCCTGACGATAAACTTAAAAAAACTGCTGCTGTAAATACCCTGCCGCTTTAAATAGGGGCGGGTCTTACGTATATAAATAGCAAGGGTAGAAGGACCGTAAACAAACGCCATTCGACTACCCCGAACCGCTGAAGGAGGAAGATACATTTCGAGCAGCAGCACGCCTATCCAAACGGTAAGAACCTGAGACATTCTAGGCACACCCCATGTTGGTGATGCATTTTTCTCGCGGTTTTAACCTCGTCCCATTCGGACGGACTTCTAAACTTCCCGCCTGAACCCGCTGTCTCCGCCTTTAACCGAGCGTTTTTTTTTCCCTGTTTAGTGTATGCATCACGGCTACCGCGTGCATCTCAGCCAACGTATGCCGCATCCGTTTAGCAGCTATCAAGCTAGAAAGAGCAGTTTTATGAATTGCATCACTGCGCCTTTTGAAAATAGTATACAAGTGCGCAAGGTAAATATACACAAGGAAAGTTTATTTTTGTACCTTTATTTTCAAAAACCGAGCATTCTGACATAAATCTATTTATGTCCTTTACTTCAGCTACACGGACCAACAGCGTATCATATTGCTAAATATACCTTACCGCCATATTGGTAAACGCTTCCTGGGATCTCTTCTCCCCATTTAAAGAAATGTCGAGTAGTAGGTGAAGGTAGAAGTAAGAAGGCCGCAGTGAACACTGTCTTAACAGGTGAGCAGGTTAACGAACAGATTCTAAGGTTAAACTAAGGAAAAGTTTATAAAACGTAGTACAATAATAATGTTGTTGACACAGCGCATTATATATTTTTTAAAACAGTTATCACATACCGAAACCAGTAAATAAAGGGAAGGTGCCTTACTCCCTTCATCTACACTGAACCTCTTTGATCAAAAATATCTCTTAGGTAAGCACGATAGATACTAAAAGACAATTTTGGTAATGTATGCAAGGCTTTCCCTGTGCTCGTTTGTTATTACACACTATACTCGAGTCTATCAACTCAATAACGGAAGTAAACGCACAATAAGTCACTGAATCATGTCAGGGGAAATCCTTGGAGTTGCTTTAAACTAGATGGTGCATTTAGATAGTGTGAATGAGTGCGCATGATTTTACCTAATGATGAATTTACTCGGTGTCCAACTAAATTAAACCCATCTATAAAATTGAAAGTATACATAGTCTACAAAACTTGAATGACTGTTAGCTAAAAACCATATAAGTAGCATGAGGTAGGAAAGCTTTTTCAACTAAATGGTCAATCTTTAAGCTACAATTCCCTACCCTCAAAATGAAGTCTCCCAAATGTTACGCTAATCTCCACTATGCTAATCTCCACCAAGCATTTGTCATTTAGATTCATGTTTGCAAGGATATATATGTATCGTTATTTATTGAACCTATGTGTACACTGTATATGTATATTTATGTGTATGTATGTAGAATGTGTTCACCACATGTATTGTATTTATTTTCCAACCGTACATCTTTATCTGTTGTCTATACTACAATATAAGTCTGGCTAATAGAAAGTTTTTTACCAATCTGAGAACACCTTGTTGTCTGCAAAGAAAATGCCTATGCAATGAACTGTGTTTTTAAAGTCACCTAAACACGTTTTTATTCTGTTTAGAAAGAGCGGCTGACTATCTACTAGTCCTGATGAAGACAAAAGACTTTGTCGAAACGCGTTGACACACAGCCCTATTCTTCATAAAAAGGAAAACAAAAGATCCTTTTTTTATGTATCATGATGTGCTTCTAATAAATATTCAAATAATAGCCACATGAATTTTTTTATGTATTTTATGTGAAAAGTGTATTCATCTATTAAATTTCAACTATTTTTGATATCATTTCAGTCCATTGCATTACTTTTTATCTGGTACACATTTATGTTTTTATCTTTACCATTTAGCCAGCTTTTGTGTTTTAAGTCTGCCTGGGTATATGCCATTACATAAAAATTGAACTGGACTATGCACAGGGAAAACAAATGTACCCCTCATGCAGACTTTCAGTCGCTGGCAAGCGCACCCACCCAGTCCTAATACACTAAATCCTGTCTGGGAGGTGGTCACACCTCACTGTGACAGGATGCCTATTGTTCTACCTTCCCCTGCTCGAGCCTTGCTCAGCAGCAGGAGGGCAGAAATGTGTCTCTGGGCGGCAGCAACCATTTTGTTCTGTCCGGAGTTAGAAGGCTGGTACTGGGAACACAAAGGACCCCACAAAGCTCGCTTCTGAGGGGTGGAATCATACCTCCCACACCAGTTACAGGTGTGGGGGTATGATTCCAACATATTTGACACCAAACACAATAGGGTTAGTTTTAGACTTTTTAGAGTTGGTCATCAAGCAGTCACGTAATGCCCCTCTATATTTTGTATATGGCTGCTTCACTGACAACCTGGGAGCATCAACTCTGTAGGCTGCAGGGGTTCCTTGCTCATACAGTGGCACCCTCTCAATCAGAACCAAGCACCCTGCCCTCAGGATTGTAAAGACATGCTCTAGGGGTGACTTATAGGTTTTAAGTGCAGCGACCCTTAGATATAGTAAACCTAAATCACTTTCACAGGCTCCAATGGCAGGCCGGTAGTTTCATTTTGTGGCATAATAAATGCTTCAGCCCAAGGGAGGCCTCTGGGGTACCTATGCCCTGGGTACATGTGTACTATATACTAGGGACTAATAAGGGTACCCCAGTATCCAATCTGGATTGTGCCTAAGTACATGGCCTAACAGTTTAAGGAGAAAGCAGATGGACTGGGGTCCTGATTAGCAGGATCCCAGTCAGACTAGTCAAAAACAGTATTACATTTAGCAAAAAGTGGGGGTAGCCATAAGAAGCAGATGCTTGTATGTAAGGATAAGAGATTGGTCTTCTGCACTTGAGAATGTCATTTCATGTGTAGGGGCGTTAAAAGCCCTATATAGGAGCCCAGGTATTCGGCTCAGAGTAATGGGGGAACAGAGCAAGGCAATAAAAATTGAACGTGGAACTAGGCAAGGGTGCCCCTGCTCCCCGCTAATCTTTGCCTTTTAAATAGACTCATTTATAAGACGTATCGAATTAAATAAGAATATTTTGCCAATCGTTTTGAATGGTCATGAGACCAAAATCCTGGGATATGCAGACGATCTAGCAATAACATCAGCTGCTCCAGTTACGGGGTTAGCGGAAATAGAGAATGAAGCAAAAATGTATGGGCTCCTATCAGGGTATAAACTGAACCAAGGCAAAACACAAATTGTCAAAAATCACCTAGCCGTAATAGATGGTCAGAGAATCACAGAGTCGGCGGTGTACTTGGGTATTACTATAATGTCTGATTTATCGAAAGTCGTTGAGAAAAATTTGACCCCCGTGATCAGAAAGGCTAAACTAGATCTTGATAGGATGGACAATCTGCGTTTAACAACTATTGGACGCTGTAATGTGATAAAGATGTTGTTATTACCTAAGATTCTATTTCTTTTCCGTACAATTCCATTAAAATTCAGCAACAGTTGGTTTAAGGAAATTGAGGGGCTCTGCAATCGATTTATATGGGCAAAAGGCAAAACTCGAAGAGCTATAAAATTGTTAGCACTTTCTAGAGACCGGGGGGCCTCGCAGTACCTGACTTTAAGGCTTACTATCTCGCTGCAGTTTTGCAATACATTAGAGGACTCTTAGGTGGGACCACGAATGACACCTGGAGGGGTAGTGCAGGGATCCCGGATTTTTGATTTGTTGGTCCTGGATTCTAATAAGGGACTTCTCACATTTAAGGAATTAAATTACTATAAAAGAACGAAGTTCAAGACTTTGGGGGCTGCTATCTCAGTTTGGTCTATGATTCGGAAAAAAATTAAACTTGGGAGAACAAATTTTTACACCCCTTTGTATATGAACGAGGCACTCCCAGAGTTGTTCCATGACCAGGTGATGAAACGGTGGGATAGTCTTGGAGTTGGGACAATAGGAGATTTAATGGATGAATCAGGCTTAATTACATTTGATAAGGGGAAGCAGCTATACCGTCTGGATCGGAGAGACTTTTTTAAATACTTACAGATAAGATCAGTGTTAACAAAGAAAGCAAGCGGGTAATTGCAGATTTAAAAAGGAGGACCTGATGGAGTTTGTACGAGATGATGATGGCTGTTCAATCTCACAACTTTATGGTGAAATATGCCAGCATAATGATGATGACCGGGTAAAGGTATACGAGAAATGGAGAATTAAACTAAATCTAGTTGGGAATGAGGGTGAAAAATCACTTATGCTTGCAAACACTATTTTAAAGGTGGCGAATCTTCAAGCACAGTATTATAAGACCATGTATGAACTCTATTACACACCGAATAGAATAGCCCGCTGGGGGGGAACTAGTGGGATATCTTGCCCAAGATGCCAAAGCTTACAGGCAGATACGATACATATGTTCGCATCTTGTCCTAATTTAGACCCTTTTAAATAAGCATTAGAAAAGTTCCTTAAGGAGGAATTGGGAATCTCTATTAGCCTAACCAACGAGGTTATGGTCCTCGGGGTAGCAAGAGAGGGGCATGAGACACCTCATCAAGAATGTATTTTTACCGCAATGACCCTGAGCCGACTGTGTATTGCAATGTTATGGAAAGACCCTAACCCTCCGTCATTTCAACAATGGCTTTCACAGCTGCTAGCCATTTATACCTTGGAGAAAGCTCTGTATGAGAAAAAAGGCTGGAAGGCGAGGCAGCTTGGCAAACGGGTCTGGGCGCCGGTCGAAGAATGGAAATCAAGGGAAGCTGATTAATTATAAAAATAAAAAGGATGGTTGTCTTCATATGGATTGGATAATATGTTGCCTCCTTAATCTACATTTTTTTTTTCCTTTTTAGTTCCTCCGATTTCCTCTTCCTGTATATTCCTTTATATTAGCCTTTATATACGGCGGTATGTTTTTGTATCTTTTAAATGGAAGAATATATGTTGTATTATATATACGCATTGAATTGATCAATTGTTCAAAGTTTAACATCTGATGATGAATAATAAAAAAATAAAAATTAAAAAGAGAATGTCATTTTATTTTCCAGCCTCCATTTCATTTTCCAGCCTCCATGAGTTTGTGTAAAAAAGCAACCACTCTATCTCTTGTGTCTAAATGTGCAGGTCGTCAGCAGGCCCCGTTTGCCATGCCATTTGGCTTCGGGTCCGATGACTAGGCACGAACCATTCTGCAAGATAGGTGGCAGAGTTGACAAGAGGCATTGTGTATGAGGCAAATAGTTTTAAAGGCCACTCTTTCTTGTAATGGTAGCAAGTGAGGTATTTCAGGGCAGGATAATGTGATTGCGTCAATTGAATCCAAATATTAGGCTAGCTATATACTTCTGACCTGTGCTGAGGAGACCTTTGTCTACGCTATTGCAGCAATCCAAGCAAGATATGGCAACAGCAACCATCAGGGATACTTTCTGAGGACAATATATCTTCGGCAGAGCACCTTTTATTGGACATAAGTGATAGAATGCTGTGTTTTTAGAGACTGCACGTATTTGGGACCAAATGAGAGATCACAACAATTGGTACTCCCAAACAGGACACTTGTCTGACCACTAACGCATCATTTACGACATAGAATGGTCTCAGGTTCACAGCAGGTATTGTTTTAATACTTCAGTGTTTTGGGTGGGAAGAAGAGCTTAGAGGAATAGGCACTGTTTGTCGAAAAGTGCACAAAAGAGTTGAGCGTGTGTGGCTCTTCAATTAGTCATTTGTCTGGCGTAGCCGCTCCAAAGAATACGCCTATAGCGAAGGCTCGTGCGGGGCTTGCACAATATAAAATGTAAGACTCCTTTTCATTTAATTGATTTCACTTAAATATCCCTTTTATTTAAACTAAGCGATTTATAGTTATTTATGCATTTTGATTTTAGCTCGACGGAGTGGGGCTCTTCAGATGATAAGGTGAGTGCTGTACCTGTGCCAGTGTTTTTGTTTCTTTATGCTGCTGTTGCCTGCACTGAACCAGGCCAATTTGTGAGGGTGCTTGTATGTCAACCTGTTTTGGGTGTGACTAAGCTTGTAGTACTGCGCCCTATGCTGTACCAATTTGGTGGTTGACATGAGGTTGTACTGCAACTCCACATTTGTTGCCTGCTCTGTGAAGCTTTAGAAATATACACCATGCTAAAGCCAAAACTGGCAGCTTTGTCGTCATTTGCTTATTAAATAAACTCCATACCCTGGCCAGTGTGTAATGCGTGGCAGCCAGCTTGAGGCAAAGCCCTTCTGCTGTTTGTTTTCCACAGCCGTTTACTGGCCAGTTAAATGAAACGAAGCGAAGTCACACGACACGTTGGCAAGGTCTGTTTGGAGACCTGCTATACTTTGCAATTCAGGATCAACGTGTGATTCTATATTCTGACACACCGTTTCGTCTCTCATATACTCTGATAAATCTCGATTCCTTTCTCAAATGCTAATTTAAGGCCTCTGCCAGCCCCATTTCAGAGCCTGCTATGACCCTTGCACCAAGTCTCCCTAATAAACTAATTACTTCTCATCTCCCAATCCTCCCTGCTTGGTAAACATCTTAAGCAGGAAGTTATCTTCAGAGGGCAATGATGAGAGCCAGATGTGAGATGCTGGAAGCCAAGAAATGAGAAGTTTGCCTTTGAAGGAGATGATAGCCCCTGGGGAGGTGCATGAGAACTTCGGCCTTAGGGGGTGTGAAAGCAGAGAACGTAATGGCTGCAGGGAGACATGCCTGAGGACTGGAATTATTTACTTTCAAAATCAAATGCATCAACGCTTGTTTTCCAGTTTTTATTACGACAATAAAGAAGGCTGCCGCTTGACGGGGCTAAAAGAAGAATAGAACTCTATTATGTACACGCATACCAAAACCAAGTATAGTCTAGGCTATTTAGAATTGACAAACGAACACTATACCCCAAATGTAGCAGAATACTTATTTGCCATGATTCCATAAAGTCCTACCTGGACTGGAGATATGCCACAAGCTGCTTCGGGGTTTTATCCTATATGTGACATTGTTAGCCAGTCCTTGTTTTTTGTTTTTTTTGTACCCAATAGCATTTTGAAGGAATGTTAAGCACATACATATACTGTTAAACGTATAATCACAAGTTGGAGAAAATAGTGTAATTGAGGATAAAAAACCCAGTCTCACCAAAGAAGTCACACGTGACATGGGGTCACTTGACAATTATGTATGCCCTAAAAGTAGATTGGAAGAATTGCAAAGTCAGAAGTTCTCTTTTTTGTGGGCTCCAAGACAGATAGTGATGCAGCGAGTCTAACACAAAACCCTCTATTTATATCACAAATCCAGGAGCAACCTCTTTTATTTTACTCATCGGTGGGGCCCATAGCACCTCGAGTCACACACACACACTTTCAAATCACACAGCCCCATAATCAGTGACAAGTAGAAGAGCTGCAATGGGGTACTTTATTAACCTATACAGTGACTTTATACATTATATACATTAGAATTTTTAAATGCCTAATAGTCATAAAAAACAACATCAAGGTACTCCGCTATTTGGTCGATGGACCAACTAGTAGGAATCCAGTTGATGGCGATTAAGTCCTGCTCAATCACATGTTCTTATAACTTTCAACATTTAATCGTCATGACTTTACTTTAATAAACACAGACTTGAGTTTATATTTTATAGAATTTTATCTAGATTCATTAAGAGAGAATTTTACATTGCGAAAGATTTATTAAACAAGTGCATTCTAAACACTAGTCAATACATTTTAAGCAAAGAAAATGAAAAGTAAAAATGACTCCTTGGTCATAGGGCGATGATAGAACCGCAGAACATAGAATAGGTTCCCACGTTGACTGTCTGTCTTTCTAATCTCCTCGATGTCTCCCTCCCGACATAGAAACTCCGCGACAGATCTTGTTCCTTTTCCCCATCAAAGTTCAAAGTCCAACATTTTCAAAGTCTCTTGCACCATAAAGAAAAATCGTCCCAACCGACAGCATGTAATGCTGAGCAAAGGTGCGAAAATAACAGCCACACTGATATCTTTCACACAAGCTATTTTATACCCTTTCACTAACATTCTAAACCCAAAATTGAAACTTTTAGGGGCTACACTCATCTCTAATTGGTCCATTGGAGGGGTGGCGATGATCACCTCATGTCCTCCTTGCTCAAACCAATTCGTAAAAGTGCAAATTCATACCATGGGTTCTCATGGCTTCATCAAATGTTCACATTTATACTTGTTTAACACTTTGCAACAGTTCCTCGCATCCAGCTTTCAATGTTCATCCATTCCCAGGCTTTTTAATACAGAAAACTTTGGCACAACTCCCGTTGCAGGCCATGCTGGCCTTGACATCTCTTGCTCTGGGCATAGTCCATACACTTAGGACTGAGCATCCGCTCTTTACGCATGTGTGGGGGCCATGTTTAATTTCAACTGCACCATCGTGTTTTAGCAGCAGCCACTTTTCAGTCTAGGGCGATCAGGCCGTCATGGGAACTAATATGAAAACAAACACAGCAGAAATTAGATATAGTATATAAGCCCTTCTGTTTACCTCCCGCCATTCTAATCCCCCATGTTAGGTGTTACCTAGCGAAGCAACATGTAAAGCAATTTTACTCATCTGCATTCTTTTGCCACAATGCAATTCTACCATATGTACAAATACATGTGTTTACTCTGTTATGTCTACGTTATCACAGGTCTAAATTAGTTCGACTCATGTTTTATTAATAAATTAGATTTGTGCAAATAGCAGTTAGTTTTCCCACGTGTAGTGTCTAATATATTATGCGTTTTGTTGATTAGTTTACATGCTTCACATAAATAATATTATTAAAGTTATGAGCGAATAACATTGTAGGGGTACAACATTTTTTGTTTCTCACCTGCTCTATCAATAGCACACAACAATATGGAAGTTCTGCCATCAGTGGTAATTTAATGGTTCTTATGTGTCTGCTCCAGAGAGTGGGCTTCAATGCTGACAGGCTTGCCAAGTCTACAAAATTTCTGAAATTTGTAAAATGAGTACTCGTGAGGTGGGTGGCAGTAACATTCGCCGTCTTCTTACCTTTGATAAAAAGGTTTGGCTGAACATCCTCACAAATTTAATACTCAACCCTGTGGGTCTCTCCCAGCAAGACATGCCTGAGGACTGGAATTATTTACTTTCAAAATCAAATACATCAACGCTTGTTTTCCAGTTTTTATTACGACAATAAAGAAGGCTGCCGCTTGACGGGGCTAAAAGAAGAATAGAACTCTATTATGTACACGCATACCATAACCAAGTATAGTCTAGGCTATTTAGAATTGACAAACGAACACTATACCCCAAATGTAGCAGAATACTTATTTGCCATGATTCCATAAAATCCTACCTTGACTGGAGATATGCCACAAGCTGCTTCGGGGTTTTATCCTATATGTGACATTGTTAGCCAGTCCTTGATTTTTGTTTTTTTTGTACCCAATAGCATTTTGAAGGAATGTTAAGCACATACATATACTGTTAAACGTATAACCACAGGTTGCAGAAAATAGTGTAATTGAGGATAAAAAACCCAGTCTCACCAAAGAAGTCACACGTGACATGGGGTCACTTGACAATTATGTATGCCCTAAAAGTAGATTGGAAGAATTGCAAAGTCAGAAGTTCTCTTTTTTGTGGGCTCCAAGACAGATAGTGATGCAGCGAGTCTAACACAAAACCCTCTATTTATATCACCAATCCAGGAGCAACCTCTTTTATTTTACTCATCGGTGGGGCCCATAGCACCTCGAGTCACACACTTTCAAATCACACAGCCCCTGAATCAGTGACAAGTAGAAGAGCTGCAATGGGGTACTTTATTAACCTATACAGTGACTTTATGCATTATATACATTAGAATTTTTAAACGCCTAATAGTCATAAAAAACAACATCAAGGTACTCCGCTATTTGGTCGATGGACCAACTAGTAGGAATCCAGTTGATGGCGATTAAGTCCTGCTCAATCACATGTTCTTATAACTTTCAACATTTAATCGTCATGACTTTACTTTAATAAACACAGACTTGAGTTTATATGTTATAGAATTTTATCTAGATTCATTAAGAGAGAATTTTACATTGCGAAAGATTTATTAAACAAGTGCATTCTAAACACTGAGAGCAATCATTTATCACTTGATAAAGAAATCGTGAGGCTTTGAAGAAGACTGCTAATCAGAATGCTCAGGCTTACCGTTGACCTAGCTTCACCTTGACTGCATCTGTTGGAATTCTCGCCACATGTGGGCTCACATAACTTTACATGCCTCTAGATCTACCCACAGCACTGCCACCAGTCTCCAAGCATTCGAAAGAAGCTGAAAAACAATAGAATGCTCAATAAAAATCGAAATCAAGACTCAACTACTGGAATGTTGTCTATACCTGGCCATCCTTAAAAACAGATAGCTAACTAAAGAGTCTACACAATCAACCAGCCAGACTTATTTTCAGCTTTAAAAAAATCTGATCACATCTTGCAGTGTTGTAAATGAAACAGCGATAGTATTAAGCATTCGCTGAAAAAATGCTGTCATGTCTTTATTCTAGTTTTCCCGCCTGTACTTAAACACGGCCAGACTCCATTTTGTTTTCTGGCGTCCATCTTGTATGCTATACATTGCCATGTGCTTGCCACGAGGCAAGTCCTACTTCACTGACTGTCACCCCTGAAGTTTGCCCAGCAACAGGCTATAAATAGTTCTTTGCGTTTCTAGCGCATGCCCAGTAGGAGTCACATCTGTTTCTGATTAGCGAAGATTGGAATGTGCATTCGGCGGGTCTCAAGAACCGTTAACTCCCCCCCTGTATCGATCATGTTCAAGAAATGTCTATATATGGTTGTAAATCATGTTTTGAGCTGTAAGCGCCAACTTATGAGCCCCTTCTTTGTGTATAAAAGGGGACCGCGTGTCTGAGTTCTTTGTGCTACCTTGTACAGTAATGTAGAGTGTTGTGTGGGCTGTAGTACCACCTTTAAAGGTTTATTAAACTATGTTTTTGTATTTCCAGTTTCCGTGCCAAATTCTTGTGTAAGTCTGAGGACTCTGTGTACAGAAGGGCGAACCCTTTCGCACTCGCAGGCCTTGCTGAGGCCTGTACTCACCAGCAGGCTCTTAAAGATCTGCTGGGCTCCTAGTGACAGAAACATTAATTCAAACTACTCTGCACCCTCTTCAAGACACACAAGAACCATGGCCCTACATACTGGGCTTATCTGTGGATTCAGCCACTAGAACTAAATCCCGATAGATTTACAAGCCACCTCACTCATGCAAAAAGCATCACTTTTCTAAAAATGTACCTTCATTTAAAAGTTGACACAAACAATGTAGGCACAGACACTGGACCATTCAGCGTGAAGTAATTTCTAAAGCAGAAGTAATTTACCACTCTTGCACCACAATGCCAATGTTATAGCTCCAGAACCTAATACAAATTGAGTGCTGTTACTAGGTATATTAAAAATAATTGTTGCACCAGTGTTTTGCGGCAGCAGTGCGCCAAAAAGCTTTCTGCTGTGGTATGACAATTCCAATGCCATGTTTGCTCCGTATTTAAAATGGGGCACCTCATGGCGTTAGGAAGAAGCCGACATGGTAAAAACTGACGCTGTTGTGTGTGCCGTTCAGAAATTTGACGGTAATGTTGCAAAAGTGACGTTTAGCCAATTAGCGTCAGGAAAATAGATGATAGCCATCCTAGCATCACTTCTGTGCGCCCAGCGGAAAAAACTATTTTAAAATGCTGCTACATGAAAACTATGGCATACGTACCTAAAAGCAGCAATGGAGTAGCCAGCAGTGAGCAGAGCGCAGACAACAACCCCAGTAACAACCAGAATGGCCAGCCAGAGTCCCAGGGGAAGAGGAAGTGAAAGTTTAGAGAATGAGATCTTGATCACAGAGGTGACGCAGCACCAGCACCGGCTCTTTGTCAACTTCAAAATGTCATTGGGGAGGAAAAAAGGCCATAAGGCAGACCATTGTGGACAAGTTGAACAGCGCTGCCAAACTCAAGCGGACTGCAAAAATCACCTGCATGATTGCAAGAGCAGGACAAAGTAGAAACTGGCAACCAATCTCAAGGCAGTCATGCAGACCGAAGGTGGTAGTCCAGTGCCCCAGGAGGAGCTGGATCCTTTGGAGGAGCGGGTGTCCGCTGTCATCTCTGAGGAGTCAGTGGCAGGAGTAGAAGGACAGGACAGTGCTGGTGATGGAGCAGGGTTTTGAAAAAATAAAACCTGCTCAGATGGAACCCTCAGTAACATTCATTAACAGTGTGCTGTGAAAAATATTATTAAAAAAAGCTAAATTAGGGGAAATGCTTTTGCGCATGCATGTACTAATGCATGAAAACTAGGCCACAAGAGCTTTGACAAAATACTAATGCTGCTTTTGTGCACGTTAATAATATTTGCTAGGAATAACACAGGTTGTGCATGGGTTAGTGCCATGCTGGGATGGTGTGCAATGAAATTTCTTTTCATTAACCCCTTGCCTGCGAGGCTAATTCCCCCGCTGTGCTGGGGTGCGGGGGGCGCGCACAGCGCCCCTGTGCTCATGATGAGCTCAGCTCGTCGGGAGCCACACCGTTTTTGTAGAACGTTCAGCACAGCGGGGGAATTAGTCCTGTGTGCGAGTGTTGCGGCCATTATGACGAGCTCAGCTCATCATGAGCACACGGCCACCATGGCTCAGAGCATGGGAGGGGTTAAAATAATAAATGTTTGTGTTTGTTTTCTTTAGAATAACAAGCATGGGCCTACACGTCTGCATGCCAGTCTGAGGTTAATATTTGCTAGAGAAGTTAAATGAATAAAAGTGGGCTTTGAATGAGAAGAGAGAACGCAAAGGCATGAAAATTACCGTCATGGTGTGCTGACTGACTGCCAAGCTATGGAAAAGAAATTACAATATCAGTGGAAGCGAACAACTTCCTTCAGGAGATGGGGGCGGAACTTGCCCGGCCTGAAGATGGCCACCACACACCGTATCTATCCGGCATAATGTGAGGCTTCAATCGGCTCTATCCTTTGAGGTGATGACTGATCCATAGCCCTGATAATCCACTGGCACTAGGGCTGTGCCTTATGTTGCTGATTTCAGGGGCGGGCTATTAATCTGTAGGAGAGGTTTGCGGCACAGTGAGGCCTACCTGCTGCGCAGCTGGAGGTGTTGCCTGACGCAAGTGCTGCTCCCTTGGCTGTGGACGGAGCTACGTTCCTAGCGGACACCTCTGCCTTAGCTGCATCCAGTTGTGTGACCCCCTGCGCTGCACTGTGATCGGTTGGGGCGCCTTGGCTCCGTGGCTGCCGCGATGTACACCTGCTGACGGTGAGGCTTTGTTTTGCACAGAGAGCGGCCGTGCCCGCAAGAGTGAGGAGCCGTCACTGCCGGTGACGCGGCTGGGCCGGCAGAGTCCTTTCCCGCCCCTTGCTGTGGGCATCCGGAGCCGCGGACGACCTTGGGTACCCCGCTGTCTGCAGAATCGTGAGGCGGGTGAGTCGTGGCTGGGCCGGGTTGCGGGGGCCGGCATCGAAATTGGGTTCCTGGGCTTTGCGCGGCCTCTCTCATGATCTGGCCCGGCCACTGGATCCTGATGCTGCTGCCCGGCTGGGGTGCCCTACATTGTGATCTCCTATCCTGGAGGGATTGTGAGACATTGGCGGTGGACTCTAGCCCAGAGGGGCGCAAAATAATGGATCATTCCATGCTACTGTGAACTGGCTCCCGGCCTCGCTGGCCTATGTCTTCGAGACCTGACTTACTGGGCCCTGACTAAGGTGGGCTGCCTGTGGGTGCTGCCTGGTGCAATCCTGCTTCCATCCTCTTCTTTGCACTGTTATACACACTGGGCGGCCCCCTTTCCCCCCGGGGAGTCTGAATGATGGGCGGGCTGCTCGGGCCGGGCTGGCGCTGCCACTGTTTACCCACTGCTAAGTTTGCCCATTTTCGCTGACACAGCCCATACCTTTTGGTCAAGTTCAAGTTCAAGTTCAAAAAGCTTTATTCGAAATGTAAAAACAATTCATAAAAGCATACAATACAATCACAATCATAAAAATTCGTTCTGGTTACATTATAAAAAGGGAGCAATATTAAAATTCATATATACAGTGTTGTTAAAACAAGTGTGATTTAAGCATTCAATAAGCACAAATAGATTAAACCTAACAGGGGCATAACATTAATTCATCGATAATATACAGCTTATTCTAAGGTAATGGCCCGTCTTATTTTCATTATTGCTCTTAAATACATCATTACAGTATTAATCGTGTAGTGATCTTCCAAGGATCGCAATTTATTATATGCTTCTCTCGATTTTCTTATGCCCCATTTAAGCAAAAGAGGCCTTAATATTTGTCGCCTTGGATATGAATATAAAGTGCAATATAAGGTGCAGTGTATGTTGGATTGAAATGACAACTCGTCACAGGGGCAAATAAGTTTATCCTTGGACCAATCGTTACACCTTGGGAGTGTTATAAATCTAAAAAATATTTCGAGTCGAAAAGATGTTAGTATTCTGCGATAAAAGAAGGGTTGATCAACAACAAGATACAGCTGGATGTTTCTATGCAATGTCACTTCATCGTGATTTCTAACTGATATCTTGACCCTTTGGCTTTTCCACCTTGTCGATTCAAAATACTCAGTCAAAGTTCTTTTTAGACTGGATCTGGAAACAAGGTCCATAGTAGCTGGATTAGAGAAATATTCTGGGCAACCAATATCAGAGCAACAACTCTTAACGTAGGTGAGCCACGTGATGTTTTTTACCCCACTACATTGCAAACAATCCTCGACTATAGCTCTGTTCAATATTGTGGCAGGATTGGTCCAGATCTTATGCCACAATAAAATTGGTGCCATCTTCATAATATCGGCTATATATGTTGCATGGCAAGCTCTGCCTGAAGCACATATATTGATGTACTGGGAGGCATTGCCAGAACATACCTTAAGAATGTATTCTCTATTCGTTGAATAGTTTCCACAGACTGTGTCCCCCATAGCCCTGCACCATAGGTGCCAATGGAGACACATTTAGATTTATAGATTTGAAGAAGCTCCCTAGGTGGCCTTGATCCAATCTTCTTCGCAAAGTTTAATAGGGCTCCTGTTGCTTTAGTGAATGCCAACACTCTTGCTTTCACTGCAGGTTTCCAATTACCTTGTCTGTCCATATGTACCCCCAAATAACAAAAAATGTCTGCTAAGTCAACACGTTTGTTGTCCAAGATTATGTTACATGGTGCTCTAGTTTTCCTTGGGCCACAGGACATAGTATAGGTATTAGAAACATTTATAGATAGTCCCCTATTGCTCATATATTCAGAGAATGTATTTACTGCATTTTGCAGGCCTATCTTAGTCTGTGACAAAATAGCCGCGTCGTCGGCGTAGAGGAGTATGGGTATGGGTTTTCCTTTGATCACTGGATAGTTAGCAAGGTTCCCACATCGTTTATATACAAGTTAAAAAACAGGGGTGCAAGAATGCACCCCTGTCTTACCCCTCTGCGGATAGAAAAAAATGTAGAACATTCACCATTTCTGCCGAATCTCACACGCGCACCGGCCCCTGAATAAAGTTCTTTAATAAAAGTTCTAATCCTGATATCTAGACCAATGTCTTCTAAAATTTGCCACAAGATATCATGTATCCCGCAATCAAAAGCAGAACTAAGATCTACATATGTTACGTATAAATTCACCTTTTTAGTATGTATATACTTTGACATAATGAGGGCAAGATTTAAACCTTGTTCAATTGTTCCCTTTCCTCTAGTAAAGCCATATTGCAATGTGGATAGAATATCCTTTTCCTCAAGCCATTCCTGCATCCTAGTGAGGATGATCCTGCCTGCTGTTTTCATTAGGCCATCTAAAAGCGAGATAGGCCTATAGCAGGCAGGATCATTTCTATCCCCTTTTTTGTATATATGGACCAGGATGGCCTCTTGCCAGGACTTAATGAATCCTACTTTATTAGAGGAATTGAGGACATTTGTAAGGATTGGGGCCCAGAGGTCAGGGAGATTTTTAAAAACATCTATTGGTACCTTATCTGGTCCAGGGGCTTTAGCAGCTGAACTTTCTTTTAAAGCTTTTTGAACTTCTTCTAGACTAAAAGAAATATCTATTGGGTAGCTAGGACCCTCTTTTTCATTTATAAGTTTTGTAGGGATGTGATCATCACATATAGGGACAGAAATGCTATAAAGTCCCTGGAAATGTTGGACCCATTCCTGTGCAGAGATTGCATTGTCTATTGAAGGGCCTAAACGCTCCTGATAAAATGGTGCGTTCATAGCCTTCCAAAAGGCAACGTTATCCCTTTTTTTACATGCTTCATGCAGATTGACCCAAGCTTTTAATTTCAATTCTTTTTTTCCTGGAGATTAGTGCAAGGCGGTAATTCCGTCTAGCATTTCTAATCTCTAATCTCGTAGGTGAACTACTATGCAGGGTATTTTTTAATGTAGTAAGGGCACTTCTACAGTTTCTATCGAACCATCCGTGGGGGCCTTTTTTCATTTTACGATGAGTTCTTAAGAGGAGGTCCTTAATTTTACCAGAGATATTACAAAAAGATCTGAGGACAATTAATGGTTCCTCATCTGGGGATAAACAAATATTAAAATCATCCAAAGTAGAACTAATCACATTTTTATTAAAATTTTCTGGAATTACCTTTTCCCATTTAATTGTGAAGCCATTTTTTTGCCCAAGAATCGGAGTGACATCGTAACATGTGCCAGGGGATTGAAGTTGGTTATTAAGGTTGAAGTTATAGGTAGCCAAGATGGGGAAATGGTCACTCATGGGTGAATCAAGAGTGCACCAATCAATTACCTGGGCTGAGTACCGTGTTGAGTATAGAGCAAAATCAATTATTGAATTTGCTCCTCTTCCATTAAAGGTAGGAGTAAACGCTTTAGATGGATTACAAAGCTCATTTGTAAAAGCCAGGGAGTAATGCCCCATAATTCTATTCATCAGATCTCCCAACTTCGTGTGGCAGAAGTGATGATGCATCACCCCCTCTTCTTCTCCCTCCAAACCGCACACCCCCTTTGTACTCAAGGGGCATAAGGAGCAATTAAAGTCGCCCACCCAGATAATTGTCATGTCCTCGTTTGATAGCTCTTCAATGGAATTAAGGGTGGCATCCAGTTTCTTAACCACGTTATACACTTCTAATGATGGAATATTGTTATAAAAATGTATAATTATTAAATTTTTCTGAGAACCCCATGTGGAGATAAGTATTTGAAAGTGATTATCATCCAGGATTTTTTTTAGGATGGTTGGACCCGAAGTTATCGAAGTATATATGGTTAATCCTCCCTTTGGCCTACCTCTTCTACTAGCTATAGCAGGGGTGAAAAAGGTTTTGTATCCCAGTATATGAGATGCCTCAGTTACCAAGTTTCCTGAATGGCAATCACAGAGTGGATTGTTGTGATAGCCTGCCATTGTATATCTTCTATCTTTCCCGCTAAGCCTGCCACATTCCATGAAACTACAGACGACAGAGTTTCAGTGCGTATCAAAGGAGACAGGATGTTTTGGGGGGTTGAGGTTGTTCGATATAACTATCTTGGAAACATGGTTCAGGGATTGTATTTACCACGGGTAGCGATAATGGTTGATCTAATGTGTGAGAACCTGCAGGATGTAATTGTAAATGGGGACTGGATTTAAAGGGGGGAGGTCCCTGGGTACGTCAGTCTAATGAATCTGATCCCAACAGTGCATGATATCTATTTGATAAGGAAGGTGAATAATAATAATCCTCATATTGATGTCTCTGATGCCTCTGGTGACTCTGGTGAGCGGATTCCTGATGA
Source organism: Lissotriton vulgaris (assembly GCF_964263255.1). Classification (NCBI taxonomy): domain Eukaryota; kingdom Metazoa; phylum Chordata; class Amphibia; order Caudata; family Salamandridae; genus Lissotriton; species Lissotriton vulgaris. The sequence goes on from NC_141685.1 coordinate 1,159,426,723, forward strand.
GGCCTTAAAGATACCAATGTCCTGGGGTAGAAGTATGTTAGTTGCTGGAGTTGGATACCCAGGTTGTCTCTCTCCTGATACCACTCATTAAGATAATTCATTACTATGTAGTCTCTAAAATTGATGATTATGACATCCCCACTGATGTCCTTTGGTCTAAGACCCAACCATTTTGCCCTTCTGACAAGGAGAATATCCCCGTTTATATTTGGTGGAAGGGGTCGATTCTTTTTGAGCCAATATATTGTTTTATTTTTGAGGCTCCCATAGTCCTCATATTGATTAGGAAGAAGCTCAGGGACCCCGGTCAATATGGCAACAAATGGGGCCGATTCCGGGGGAAGAGTAATTTGAATTTCTCGTTTTGGTCTGGTTCCTTGGGTTTTTTGGGCTGTCCCCGTGTTCATAGTCACTACATTGTTAGGGTTATTTTTGGGGGCTAGGACATCTGTTGGGTTTTTATTAATCTCTTTACATGCAGTGTCTGCACTTCTGGTTTTTACCCCTGTATTAGTCGGACATTGTTGTATTTCAATTGGGTTGCTGTTACTGGTTTGGGACTGACCTGTTTGCAATCGAATGGACCCAATTTTTTCAGAAGTAGATTGTAAGTTATGTTGATCTATCCCTATTTTAGATGCAGGTCTCGTAGGTTTTTCCTTAGGGGCTGTGCTAATAATAGATTTTCTACCTCCTGAGGTCTTATCTGTCTGCTTCATAAGCTCTCTGGTCAAATCTACATTAGTTTGTGTAGTAGTTTCTAGTTCACTAAGTTTTTCCGAGATGATTTTTAATCGGTGAACTAGTGGTAATATTAAAGATGTAACTAAATGTTCAAATTTCTCTACCAGCTCTTTAATTGGGGCAGACTGTGTTAATGATTCATTAATGGTGGTTATTTTGTTGGAGATAGAATTTTCTAGAGTATTCTTAGGAGGCCCACTTGTATGGTCCGTTCTCTTACTTATTTTAGCCCTTCTACCTTGATGGATTTCTGCCTCCCGCTTCCTCTTTCTTAACTCAGAACGCTTCTTAAAGTTTACAGCTATAATAGTGGGTTTTTGCGGTTTTTGCAGTGGTAACAGTTGGAGCGCAGGCTCCTCACCAAGAACCTCATTACCCACTAGATCTATGATGGAGGTAGGTGAGGTGGTCTGATCACGTAACTGTAAAGGGATACTGATGTCAGCCAAAATTTCCTTTAAAACTGGTGAATTTTGCGAAGAAGTAATTTTCTTTGCAGTTTCTACAGAGTCCATGATGTCATTAATCAGGGAAGAGGATAAGGCCGTAGAATGCAGAGAAGGAAGATCCGTGGTACTAATCTCCTTTTGTGATGCTTGCAAAAGAGGTTCAAGGGGGATAGGTGGAATACATGGGAGCGATATAAAAGATGGCAAAAGTTAGGAATCCTGGGAAATGTTAGTAATATCAGGTGAATTGATAGTGGGAAAGGGGGGTAATGACCCGGCAGGTAGCGATAAGCGTTTTTCCGTGTGTTTTATAGCAGTTGTCACAGCTCCTATAGTTCTCTGCAGCATGCGGTCAATGGCAGTAAAGGATTGTAAATTATTTTTGGACTATTTAGGCCCCCCTTCCCCCCGGGGAGTCGGAATGATGGGCGGGCTGCTCGGGCCGGGCTGGCGATGCCACTGTTTACCCACTGCTAAGTTTGCCCATTATCGCTGACACAGCCCATACCTTTTGGTCACTTTCACTGCTTGCTCAACTCCCCCAGTTAGATCCAGCGAGTGTGCTCCTGTGTGGTCCATTGTGCTGTGGGTATCGTGATGGGGAAGCCAGACAAATCTCAACCTAAGCTCAACTTTGAGCAGTGCAAGTCCCGGCGCTATGAAGAGGCGGCGGACAACACGCTATCTGAGTCAGATGCACCCTCTGATGACCCGGTAGGTGACATTAAACAGATTATCACATCCACGCAGAAGGGTCTATCTGCCATTGACTCGTAAATTGATACGCTAGTCTGCCGGATGGATAGGATGTCGGAGACGGTTGATAAACACTCCGAGCGTATAGATATAGCAGAGCGCCGTATTGCAGAGATTGAGGAAACCCAGTCTGACTCTGGTGGCGCCCAGAAACGTGTCAAATGGGCATTGACTACCTAGCAGGACAGAGCTGAGGATTTGGAAGCCCGGTCACGGTGCATCAACCTCTGTATCACGGGCCTGGCAGAGTCTACGGCCACGGGGAATATGGAAACCCTCGTACAAAAATTACTTACGACTCTGCTGGGTGCAGATATCTTCTCTTATCTATTTTATCATGGAGGGGGCACAGCACTCACCTGGCCCTCGCCCTTAGCCTGGTGAGCCGCCTCGGCCTATAATTGCAAAACTCTTAAACTACAGGGATGCTGCGCTGCGTAAGGCGCGAGAACTGGGCACCTTACAATATGAGGGAACCTCCCTCTCTTTGTTCCCGGACTTCATCCTGAAGGTACAGGAGGCCAGACGACAGTCCCCTAAAGCGCAAACTACGTGAGCAGCACATAGAGTATGCTATGCTATTTCAGGCACGACTCAAGGTCTTCTTTGATGGCAAACCTAGGACCTACTCTGACCCCCAGTCCCTTCAGATAGTGTTTAAAGATTGGGTCGGGAGCAGGCAAGCGTGGGAAAGGGAAGAACAACACTCCTGCTGCAGCTGGTGGTGCTGGAGGACTTGATGACAATGACTGAGGAGTTGTGCCATTATCATTAATGGATAGCTTATTTGATAAGCTCATTGGGGTGGTTTTACTTCGTTATGGGGGTACATGCACAATGTTATGATGGTTGGTGTGCCGGGGTTTAGCTGGGATGACTGTGGTATTGTTTATTTGCATTGGGCACACTTTTTTGTCTTTGTCCTCCCCCCACACATTTCTTTGGTCTGGATGGACGTGGAGTTGAATGCATACATACGGGGGACGACCCCATGTTGCTTACTGGTATCTAAATCATACATCCTAAGCTGCTGCTCAGTTGTTTCCTTATTGATACGTGTCACTTTTTATGAAGCTTTATGACTAATATGTGGTGTTGTGACGGTGGGTTGTATTAGTTTGTATTGTTGGGTAACATCCGCCCCATTGCGTTACCCGCTGTTTTTCTCTTCTTCTAGGGTATCATTGTGATATTCATGATGTGTTTGCGACATGGACATTTGTTGGTAGTATTTGGGAGGGCTGAAACTCGCCTTTGCAAAGTTGGGGTGTGAAGGGCATGGGTGGGGGCGGGAATGTCTTTTTGGTTTATTTTTTTATTTTTTACAGATCACATGTCCTTTTTCATTTATGATGGGTGGGGGGAGACATGGGGCCTTGGAGGGAGGTCGTACTATGAGCACTTTCAGATTACATGACAGAATTCATTGCTGGCAGAGGCCAGGTAAAAAAGCTAATTCTTATGACATGGAATGTTCTGGGCTTTAACGACCACTGTAAGAAACAGATCCGGCGGGTCGGTATGTTCTAGGTTTTATAGTCCTGAGAGAGAATTCTTTATTGTAAACTCCTATGGCAAGAACTATGATGATCCCGGGTTCTATCAGCCCCTTTTTTCATTACTCGGAAATCGCCAACCCCTGCCGATGTTCTGGGGAGAGGGATTTTAATTGTATATTAGACACATCTCTAGACCGCTGGAAAGGCCCTTCTCGCCGCTTATCTGCCTCAGCGAAGGCTATAACGGATATCGCGTTACAGCTTCAACTGGCTGATGTATGGAGTTTACACACACTATTCGGCGCAGCATGATACGCATACGCGCATAGACTGCTGGTTCATTTCACAGACCTTGCTATCTAGAATTCGGGACTGTTCGATCCTGGCCCGTTCATTTTTGGCTATTCGCCTATTACGTTAACTATTTCGGTGCCCCCCGTTCCCCTCCCCCTTTTTTGGGGTGCTTTCCCCCCTATTCATTATTTGATTCAGTCTTTCATTCTGAGTTGCCTCAAGGAATCTCTGAGTTTTTTTACATTATTGTGGGATCGATTGACTCCTTCACCACGGTTTAGGAAGCATTCAAAGTTTTCATAGGAGGTATTGCCATTAGCAAGCATGCGGGTGTTCTCCGATCTATTCGAGGTCGCCTTGCTCTGCTGGATACCCGTCTGTCCGACCTGGAGGCTCGCTTGTCTCTCAAAAATGACCCTAATTTACACGAGCAACTCAAGGCCCCATTGACTAACTTTCAAGAGTAGACTGACAATAAGGTCAAGCATATGGGCAAGCATGCTTCAGCCAGACTTTATGGAGAGGCTGATCGCCCGGGTTCGGTGCTGGCGGCATTGGCTCGCTGCCGTATGAACTCTGGGTGCATTCCTGAGCTAATAGACGACAAGGGTACAGTCCTGACGGAACAAATTAAAATTAACAAACAGTTTTGCTCCTATTATCAGGAGTTTTATTGCTCTAAGCTTTCCCCCATTGACGATGAGATAGCACATTACCTAGAATATATTTAACTCCTCTGGTTAAAGAATTGGCAACGCAAATTCTTGATGCCTCCCATCGAGGTCTTAGATGTTCGCCTAGCTCTATGCTCTATGCAGGAGGGCAGTGCCCCTAGGACGGATGGTCTAATGGTCACCTTCAATGAGGGTTTTAGCAATTTTCTGATTCCGCATCTTATCACTCTATTTCACGCGATAGCTGGAGATGGTATAATGCCTTCTTCACTTTGTTGAAGCCCGATAAGGATCCCCATAGGTGCCCATCTTATCGCCCGCTCTCGCTACTCAACGTAGACACCAAAATCTATGCAAAAATACTAGCTAATCAACTATCCCGGCTTCTTCCTCAACTGATCGGTCCTGAGCAAGCTGGTTTTATACCTTGGCGCATGCTTTCGTATAATCTCTGTACAGTGTTTGGTGCCATGCAACATGTTCGGTCAGAGGTTAAGGCGGCTTCGGTCTTTTTGGATGCCGAAAAGGCCTTCGATTGGAAGTTCATGCATGCTGTGCTGCATCACATGGGAGTCGGTGAGGTCTTTCTGCAGTTGATTTCGGTGCTATATAATTTGCCAATGGCCTGAGTTCGCACGGGTGAAGCGGTCTCAGTTCCTTTTCAAATCTCCAGAGGTACCCAACAGGGGTGCCCCTTATCCCAGTTATTGCATGCAGTGGCTGCTGAACCCCTGCAACGGGTGTTACGCGAGTATCATGGGCATAGAGGGCTTCGTTTTCCTAACTACAATCTAATTACTTCAGCTTATGTTGATGATACACTCTTATATGTTTGCGATCCCGACATCCCGCGATCCGGCTCCTGCTATACGTGAGGTGCTGCGCTTCGGGGTCTGTCTGGCCTGAAGATTACCTGGGATAAGTCCATAATATTCCCATTGACTCACGCTACGGTGCAGTTCCCACTTGACTCCCCACTACAATGGACGTCCGACCCGGTGCGTTATCTGGGCATCCAGGTGCACTCAGACGCAGACGTGGTAATTAAGGATAATTACGGTAGGGTGATTTATAAGCTTGGGGATGATATAGATAGATGGATTCGGCTCTCATTGTCCCTGGCCAGAAGGGTTTCATTAATGAAGATGGTAGTGCTACCTCACCTGCTCTTTTTGTTTGTCAATATCCCTATAGTGGTGCCCCAGCACCTGTTCCGAGTACTTCGTTCTCTGTTGACTAAGCTTGCGTGGGCAGGTAAATCTTCTAGAGTCGCCTTGGATACTCTCATGCTTCTGTACACAGCTGGGGGCTTGGGTGCCCTGAATTTTGAACTTTATTACGGGGTCGCGCAGGCCTCTCACGCTTACAGTTGGGTGCATGGCCCACATGATTTGCCACATCTCCGAATAGAAAAGGTCGCTGCTGTCCCATACTCGTTACCTCGCTTTTTAACTCAGGCGCCCGCGAGACGATGAGGAATACTTGTCTTAGTCAACTCCACTGTTCATGCGTGGAATGCACTTCTTAGAATGTACAATGAAGCACATTTGTATTCGCCTCGGTTGCAGGTGGAGTGGTGCCAGTGGTTCGCGCTCAACTCAGAGAGGGGAACACTATACTCCCTAAATAAATTCCAAATACATTTAATTGGAGATCTGTTTAAACACGGACGGGTGGGCACATGGAAAGAGGTGGCTGGCGATGACAATTCACACTAACAAAATTTAATTTTTTCAGAACCTGGCATGCTATGCGAGCAGTCCTTGGGGATGAGCTCCCAGAGCCAATGGACATCCCACCCCTGACTATACTTTTGAGTCTTCTAATCAGAAGGGGGGGAGGTGGAAAGGCAGATCCTTTCAGTTTCCAAACGTAGTATGCATTAATCAAGAGAGAAAGGATCACTTGTCCTGTACAACCTTCGGGTTTGCAGGAGTCTGTTGGTGTGGCGTCCCAAAGTAAAAGACCCTCATGCACGTGATGGGTACGGTGGTATTCAAGCGGTATATCTTGATTCTCCGCTGTATATGTCACGTGTGTGCATAATCATTGGGTCAGTGAGTTATGCAGCCTCCACCTGGAGGATCTAACCCAAGGTTGTGCCAGTAGTGAGCCAGTGATAAGGAATCTAAAAAGGCCCGGAAAACCAGATGACTGACATTTATTAAGACTGGGTTCGGGTCTGGTAAACTCTATAGGTGTGCACCTTTTGGTGTATTATGCGTCATAGATGCACCCAGAGTTATAAGTTAAAAAACTTGTGAAGGGGAAGTAGGGAATGGTCAACATGTTTCTGCCCTATTTGCCTTAATTAGGGCTTACAGGCATTCGTCAGGACCGTTGTGTGACAGGAGTGAGGGAAAAATTAATAATAAAGTGCTCTCAAAAAAGTGATCAGAAAATAGGATATGTTAACCTGTTTTCTTTGAATCAAGGTCTCAATGTACCTGGAAATAAAGTAACAATGATGCTTATACAACATACACGGGGAAGGGGGAAACAATTACAAGGGGACACAAATAAAGCAGTTTATCTGCTTAGTGAGTCTAATCATTTGTTAGACCGCATTCACAACTAAAAAATGGCAATACTTCATAAACCAACAGTATCTCATGGCAATGTCAACTCTCTCATCTCACACTCCACGCTAGTGCAGTGGTTTGTAGCATGCTCAGAGATGGTGGATCATGCACGTTTTCTCAAATTCACTCGTGTTGAAAAATTATTAAGTATGGGTTCACCAAAGTGGTGTTTGTGTAGGTGATGCCCACATGGTAATATGTCGTATTTTTATCCCTCATAAATAGTTCTCTCAATGGTTAGGTAGGAGGGTCGGGCTTAAGAGTTTGGTGTAGTGCCAACAATTGTGTGATCAGCCGATCGTGAAAACAAACGTGGTAAATAATGTTTTGTTACCTTGAGCGTCTATAGTGTGCGCTCCTATCGGATGCAGGGCTCGGGAAGGACTGATATGGGAAAACGGAGTCTCGGGTTAATGTCAGAAGGGCACAAGAATACTTGCGGTTTTGTTGTTTCGTTCCGATTTCCCTCGATACCTGTTGCGTCCGTTCCTCGCGTCTACGTTGCAGACGCTGCTCGCTGTCACCCGGAAACAGAGATTCTGTTTCCGGGTAGACCTACCCGGAAATAAAGTTTACCTATGCGGAATTTCTATGCGGTAAAGTTCAATAAAAATAGCTCAATCAGAAATGAGAGGCAGAGTCCGTGGCATCTGAGTTTATAAGGATTTTATTCCATAAAATGGAATGGTTCGAACCATGGTATCATGTTCCATCACCACGAGGGTTCAGGAAGGGATAGACAATGCTTTATTAACAGAGTACAGTATATATAGTAAATGCATACAATGGTGATGGATACAAAAGGCGCAACAGCTGAGAGAAAAGAGATAAGAACACATGTGTGTAACAGAAGGCGTGCACGAGGACGTACTCGGAGGTGTGTGCTAGAAACGTCACATGAGAGTGTCACAGGTGGGTGGATCCATAGAGGAATCCTGCAGTGTCAGCAGAAATATGTGGCTGGATGCGCGCGCAGGCAACATGACGTGTGATTGACGTGGAACTGGAGGGTGAAGGGGACTTGACATTTAGCACTAGAAGGGGGAGACAGAAGTCTGGCGTGTCAGAACAACCTAAACCCAAATCATATCTGATATCTTGTATTTGAGGAACTGTATTATCTAGAAGGAAAGGTCTCTCGGGCAGAGGCTATTCTATACTGACTGCTAGTGCGTGCATATGTGACTACGTGTCTACGTGTAATGCGAGGGGCCATGGGCCTACCATGGTAACGGGAGCAATGAATTACTTGCACGGAGACAGAAAAGCCGGGCCCTTTGCTCTGCAGCTGGGGAGATGTTTACCTATATCACTAGACAGGAATGTATTTTCGAGGAGCGGAGCAGATAACTTGAAGGCTGAATTGTCTTGGCAGGCAAGCAGGCCGAGCCGGGCACCGCTCGCCGCACAGGGAGTAAGGCAAGGGTCATGGATGCAGATCCAGGCTGCAGCTTTCAGAGGTAGAAGGCAGAAAGGGCTCAATGGCAGAAATCAGGGCCTAGCTCGCCAGAGCCAGGAAAACGCGAAAGTGCACCATGTAAAGACGGTGGCACGGCATACTTAGGAACGGAATTATCGACCCATTCATGGTGGATCTGAAAGAGGACATGTTAACGTTGGACGCAAATGTATTTGCGTCTTCATAGCTGGTTGTGGAGGGAACATACATGTACTTGAAGCACGTACATGGAGCCGTTGGGGTCTACGTTAGGGGACACAATTGACCATAAAAATTCATAGTACCTCATTCCCTCCTTGTCCCCTACGGACCCTTCATGATATATCGATCTTCATTAGTCCATCTATTTGTTCATATAACATCATTTGCTCTTCCTTTTTCTGACGGGATTTAGAACGTGGACTTGAATGGGGAATACATGATGTGGCACACAAGCCGCAAATCGCTGGCCCACACTGTTAACATAGGCAACAACTGAATACTATGAGAAGTGCTATTCCGAGGAAGGATAGGACTTTCCATCCCCAGGCTGATAACACGCTCCAGAGCCAACCGGACCAAGTCCAGGTGCCGGGATTCTGGTGTATCTGACTTGCAATCTTATGGAGACGGGTTATGGCTCTATATACTGATGGTGCGTTTTCTGGAATGAAAACACAGCAGCTCGATCCGATGACTCTACAAGCTCCGCCCCTATCGGCCAGGATGACATCAAGAACGAGACGATTTTGAAGGACAACAAGTCTCATAGCAGACTGTTCCTCTGTTAAGTTGCCTAGGGCGGAAGTAGTTTCATTCACTACTGCTTCGAGGGTTCTAGTTAATTTACGTATCAGTTTACTATTCGAGACAGTGCCTAAATAGGGAAAGAAACCTTTATTGAAATCTGTATACTGCTCCCATGCCGTTTCAGTATAGTCGACAATCGGGGGTTATGTGTGAACGGGTACGGAAAGAGGGGCAGAACTCCCTTGTACTTCTGATAGGGAGGGAGTCGGCCACATATCCAACAATTGGTAGCATTGCTGGTCTGATGGGAATGATGTAACATACTGATGAATGTATTGTTGCGCAGCGCAAGTCGGTAAGATAACTCGTGCGGGGGCAATTCACTGAAAGTATGCTCGACAGTATCATTTGAGGAAGTATGTGCACGTGTGAAAATAGGAAAGTACATGTGTAATAATATACTTGTAGCAATAATTATAAGACTCAGAAAAAACATAATCAATAATGTCACAATGCAGTGACTGCGGAGAGATTTACAATATTCATGTTTCTTGATCTGTTTCTGTCTATCTCTCTCTCTATTGGGGTCTAGCTGGTACATGTCAAGAACTTGTCTAACCGATTCACCTAGGGGAGGACTTAAACAATTAAACTGTCTGACTTGCTAGACCTCAACTTCATACGAAATTCTTGGGAAGTAGTTTTCTCTACCAAAGGGAGTTTAGTATCAGTCTCTGGAACGGGGCAGGGCTGGGAGTCTGTTTTTGGCGGCAGTCCATAGTGTCTTTTTACATGACTCGAGTGGAGCCAGCCCTTGCGGCCCTCCACTTTTACTGCTGTCCTTGTTGTTAATAACACAAGCTTCGGCTCCTGCCAACGGGGCTCCAGCGGACTCCTCCTGTCGAAATTCCGAACAAAGACCAGATCCCCAGGGACGATCTCGTGTGGCTTCACCTCGGTGTTGTCGGGAAAGGCTGCAGCTACCTGTGAACGACATGATTGTAGTGCAGACATCAAGGAAGCAAGGTAATCTGTCAGCATATTACAGTCAACATCTGTGATCTTACGAGGCAGAGGCGTCCCCCACATATTCGGTGGCCTACCAAAGACCACCTCATACGGAGATAGCCCTGTCCTTGAATGTGCTATCATTCTCATGTAAAAGAGTGCAACTGGTAAAGCTACTATCCAGTCAACGCCTTTCTCTCTACATATCTTGGCGAGACGTATTTTCAGTGTCTGATTGTGTCGTTCCACGAGACCTGCTGCCTCGGGATGTCGGACACAGTGGAACTTCCACTGATAACCTAGCAGGAGTGATACCTGCTTCATAAGCTCGGACGAGAATGGCTGACCATTATCTGAGTACACGATACGGGGCAAACCATACCTGGGGAAAATTTCACGTACCAGCTGCTTGGCAGTGGTCGGAGCAGTGTAATCTGGGACTGGAAATGCTTCTGTCCAACGGGAAAGTGCACATACAATTACGAGGACATATTTGAATCCTCGACAACGTTCCATCTGGATATAATCCATCTGGAGGACTTCAAAAGGGTGATCGGGAGGATGAAATCCACCTTGCTCTACGGGAATGCCTTTACCTGGGTTGAACTGACAACAGATCATGCAAGTACGCACTTTCTGTTTTGCTGCTGCTCGTAAATGTTTATTGAACCAAAGGTTTTGAATACTGTCTAACATGGCTTTTTCTCCTAAATGGGCAGGACTATGTGCTGTGTTAATGATAACTTGAACCATAGAGTCGGGGAGAAACCATGTGGCTTTTCCCTTCGTCATCCATCCCTGTTCTGTCTGTATCCCTCCTAGTTCAATCCATTTCTTGATCTCGTCTGGTGTAGCATGTGTCTGTATGTCAATTACATCTAGGGCGGGATCTCTAACTGTCATGCAATGTGTCGGTGTCGGAACTATTGTCTTTGTCGGGTCAGTTGCGTGAGTCTGAGTCTGAGCTGTATGCTTGGCTGTTCGATCTGCCAGGTCGTTTCCCTGGGAAATGGTATCTGTAACTTTCGTATGTGCCTTGCATTTCATGATAGCTATGGCGGTAGGCAAATGTATTGCTTCTAACAGAGCTTGGATGAGGGGACCGTGCTGGATCTTGGCTCCGTGAGAGGTCAAGAAACCTCTCTCTCGCCAGAGTACACCGAAGTCGTGTACGACTCCGAATGCATAACGGGAATCTGTGTATATGTTAACTTTCTTGTTCCTTGCTCGAATACAAGCTTGGATCGGAGCGATGAGCTCTGCTGCTTGGGCTGACAGGGTGTCAATGCGATGTGTTTCTATGACTTCAGTTTCTGTCGTGACTGCATATGCGGCCACTAACTCTCCTGTACTTGTTCTCATACATGAACCATCCACATAAAGTGTCAAGTCTGGATCTGGCAATGCAATGTCTGTCAAGTCTTGTCTGGGTTTCGTCGTAATGGTAATGACTTCAACACAATCATGTGCCAAAGGGTCTGTCTCACTTAGTGGCAAAAGTGTAGCTGGATTCAATGTATTGCAACGTCTGATTTCTATGTGTGGCTGAAACAATGTCAATTCATAACCTGTCAGTCGTGCTATAGTCAAGTGTTGAGTCTGGGTACGGTTTAAGAGAACTTCCACGGAATGTGGAACTTGTACTGTCAATTGGTGTCCTAACACTATGGAATCACTTTGTCTGATTGCTAGAGCTGTTGCTGCTACAGATTTCAAGCACGCAGGCAGAGCCTGGGCTACTGGATCTAATGTACTAGAGAAATAAGCACACGGTTTGTGTGAACCTGCTTGATCCTGGGTGAGTACTGACAATGCAGTACCTTCACGTTCTGTGACAAAAAGTGTAAAAGGTTTACTATAACATGGTGTTGCTAAAACTGGTGCTTGACATAGGGCTTTCTTCAGATCGTCAAAAGCTTGTGTATGTTCCTGAGTCCAAGGGAGGACAGTCGATGACGCTGCCTCCTGGGTTGTCAACTGTATGAGTGGCTTGGCTAGGGGGGGCGTGGCTTGGGCGCCGATGGCGATGGTCGCCTGAGAGCTCGGCTCCGGGACTGATCCCAGATTTATCCTGTAAATCGGAGGCTGCGGGGCACCCCAGACCCTGCATTCGGCTGAGCGGACCGACGGAGACCTGCCGGGGCCCTTGGTGGGGCTCGGACGAGGGTTGCTCCGGAGTGCAACCAAAGTTTGCGGAGTCGCGGAGTGCGACCCAACATGGCGCCCGGACTTCTTTGTCCCCCTGGCAGGATCCACTGACTTGGTGGAGCGTCGCGAGCGGCGACTTGCGCCCGACTTCGCCATCCCCGACTGCTTTGTGCACTGGTTGTCTATAGGATCGGATTTCCCACGACGAGTTTACACTCGGTTGGGTGGCCGGGCGGATGCCCACGTTATAGGAGACCCCGGGAGACCCCGGGAGCGGACGCCCTGTGATCCGGGCGGTGGCCCGTCTCGCGACTCCGCACTTAGCTACGTCTTCCCGGCCAGCCCACTTCCATGGGAGGCGCGACGCCTTGGCGCTACACATCGTCCAGTGGAGTTGGAGACCCTCACCCTGGATCTCTAGCGGGTGAGCGGGCCTGCCTGGCACGGCGACGGTTGTCTCCACCCCCTCATCGGTGCCCTCGGACGCCGTGGCGGTGGCGTGAGTTGAAGCGGAGAAGTCTTCACAGGCCCTGGAGACGGAGGTCTCCTGTACTCGATCTGAGGACCAGTAGCCGGGAGGGTCGTGGTCGATACCTGCGCCCGGAGACGCCTACTCCGGGACCTTCACGGAGTGCCCCCGGCGACATGGGGAAACCTAAAGGAGCCAAGGGGCCCACCCCGACCGCCTCGGACTCGGAAGCCCAGGACAAAGAGGAGCTTGGGGACCCAAAGAGTTCTGATGGCGCGTCGATGCAACGGCAGTTTGACCGCGTCCTAGAGGCGATAACGACCACGAGATCGGCCCTCCAACAAGACATTGCCCAGGTGGCGACGAGCCTAGGTCTCCTCAGAGCGGACCATGGCAAACTTTCGGACCGGGTCAAAGAAGTGGAGAGCTCGGTGAAAACCTTGGAGCCGGCGCAGCGAACCTTGGCTGCGACGATGAAGGATGCCTTGTCCCGAATTGCGTCCCTGGAGCAGAGGGCGGAGGATGCGGAAGGCCGCAACAGGCGGAACAACATTCGTGTCGTGGGCCTCCCGGAAAAAATCGAAGATGGCGACATGGTGACATACTTGGAGGCCTGGCTCCGTGACACGGTGGCCCCGGAGGGGCTATCCTCCTTCTACACTCTGGAGCGTGCCCACAGAGTCCCGGCGCGGCCGCCGCAACAGGGACGCCCCCCGAGGCCAGTGGTGGCGCGATTATTGCACTTTAGGGACAGGGATCTAATCCTCAACGCCGCCAGGCGTAATGGTCCATACAAAGTAGCGAACAGTCAGGTGAACATCTTTCCGGATTACACCTATGAGACTCAACGCAAGCGTTTCTCCTTCCTGGCGGTCAAGCGCAAGCTCAGGAGCGAGGGCATCCAGTACTCGCTTCTCTACCCTGCAAGGCTCCGCATCATAGTCGACGACAAAACTCAGTTCTTCGACACCCCGGAGGATGTCTGTGCCTGGCTCGAGCTCTATAGGGCAGGGAAGGATGGTTTCGGCTCCTCGTCCCAACAGGCAGATGAGCCGGAACAGAGGCGGCGATCCAGGAGGATCAGGAATCGCCGCGGCCGCACGGGAGGGCCCTCCACTGCAAACTTGTAAACTTGTAAACTTGCAGATTTATATAGCGCGAATTGTTGCCCGGAGGCGTCCAAGCGCTGAGAAAGCCACAAACCTACTGATAGGCAAAGGAGGGGGACAGGCAGTTAGTAAGAGGATGTGAACAGAAAAGTCTTTAATTGCTTGCGAAATACTGTGAGGTTAGGGTTGGCTCTGAGATGGAGTGGGAGAGTGTTCCAAGTCTTGGACGCGTTATATGCGAACGTCCTTCCGCCAGATCTAGATCTTTTTATTCTTGGCACCACTGCCAAGAAGGTCTGGCTGGAACGAAGACTTCGGTTTGGGATGTAATGGGTGACCAGATCACGGGTGATACTAGGGCCCATATTCCAGAAGGCTTGATGGGCTATACATAGTGCCTTGAACAAAACTCTCTGCCGAATTGGTAGCCAATGAAGGCTAGTCAGTCCGGCCCTCACTGAGTGTCTACGGGGGATTTTGAGCAGAAGACGCGCTGCGCAGTTCTGTACAATCTGCAGCCTGCGTAGAGTATATTCTGGGGCGCCGAGGTAGAGTACATTATTAAAATCAAGGCGTGATTGTATGAGACCTTGACTGGCTACCTGTTTGGCTTCCATGGGAAGGAGAGGAAATATTTTATTTAGCACCCTCATGATGCCAAAACAGGTGGCTGAAAGCTTTGTGGCTTGCACATTGAAGGATAAAGATCTGTCCAGCCACACTCCAAGGCTTTTGATGTTATTTTTGGGGAGTGGAGGGGGACCTAGACAGGGAGGCCATAGAGAGGGAGGAAGGACCAGATCAGAAGGGCCTAAGAGCATCAGCTCTGTTTTGTCCCCGTTCAACTTCAGGGATGATGATGACATCCAGGTCCTCACTTCCTCCAGGCATTCTCTGAGCCCACCTGGCGCAGTATGGTTTGCCTCCTGCGCCAGTGAGACCACTAGCTGCGTGTCGTCCGCATAGGAGATGATCTTAAATCCGAATGGGCGGACGACGTCGGCTAGTGGTCTCATGTACAGATTGAACAGTGCAGGGCTCAGAGAGGAGCCCTGAGGAACACCGCACTTTAAAGGCCTACTGGAGGACACAGACTCGCCATCAAAAACCCTAAAGGATCTGTTCTCCAAAAAAGATTTAAACCACGCCCAGGCTTTATCCTTAATCCACGCACAGGCCAGGCGGTTCAGTAGGGTGTCATGACTGACCGTGTCAAAGGCCGCGCTTAGACGTCGCAGAGACGTCGTCGGAGCGGAGGGGAGTGCTGGAAGTGTTGTCGGAGTTGTCGGGTGCACGGGACGACGCCATCGAGGAGGAGGAAAACCTGGGTGAAGAGGTGGCACCATCGGACTCGGAGGACTCAGTGACTGATAGTGCCCATACACCGGTGATCACACCGAAATCGGAGGAGGACCTTTTGGACGGACAAGGGTAACGGGGTGTGCTGCCTTATGTTGGGTGGGGGCCCGGCAGGGGGGAGGCGGTTGCCGTCCATAAGCTGCTGACAACGAGGGGGGGGGGGGTGCCCCTGGTTCTGCCCCGGAAGAGGTTGTCGACACTGTTTAGGGCTTACAATGGTCCTGGTGGCCTAAGCGTCGAGGGCCCACTGCCTCCGCCCGGCCCGCACCTGGCCCTTAAGGCCTTCCCACGGTGGCGACCGTGGGATTAGTTGGGGTTACTGGGTTGATGGAAGGCGAGGTTTGGATGGGATCTAGATGGTATAGTTTGGGTCCTGTTCTGGGGTGGGTGGGTGAGGGTTTGGTTCGTTCTTGGGTGGTTTGGTTTTGGTTGGGGGAAATGGCCGCCATCAGTGCTGGGTGGAATGATGTCCTTTTTTTGTGGGGACCCGAATGGGGAGATTGTGCGAGAACGTTATGGGACAATGGCTGATGTTGCTAATTTGAAATGTGTCACATGGAACGTAAGGGGGCTTCATACTATGTCCAGGCGCCACAAGGTCCACGCTTATTTAGTGCGTAGGGGAGTGCAAATGGCGCTGCTGCAGGAAACTCATCTGAACAAGGCGGAAGGGGCGGCGCTACAGCGTAGATGGCGGGGGCAGGTCTTTTCCACCTCGTACTCCGCTTATGCCAGAGGGGCGCTAATATGGATCAGGGCGGGGGTCCCCTTCCAGGTCACGAGAACAGTGATAGATCCGGAGGGGCGATACGTGGCTATCTCGGGAACACTGGGAGGGAGGGACTTGAACGTTTGCTGTGTGTATGCTCCTAACATGGACCAGACTGCCTTCCTTTCCAGGTTATCGGGCTCGTTGGCCCACTTCTTCTCCGGGCCCCTTCTGCTTGGCGGAGACTTCAATTCCGTAGTGGACGTGGACATTGATCGCTCGCATCCACCGCTTCCCGATTCTCCGGTTCGTCGCACAGCTAAGGGTCGTCAGGATTGGCAGACTCGCTGGGGTTTGACGGACATCTGGAGAGCGCATCACCCCGCAGCTCGGGATTATTCATATTTCTCGAGCCTTCATGAGTTACATGTCAGACTAGATGGCTTTCTAGGGTCGCCCGAATTGGTCTCGGCGGCGATCCGATCCGAGTACTTATCCAGGACCATATCGGACCATAACCCCCTCCTGCTGGACCTTCGCTGGTTCCCCGGGAGGCCGGCGGTGCCCACCTGGAAGCTGCAACCCGAGACCCTTGAGGACAGTGTTTTCAGGTTGGACCTGGGGGACAAGGTGGTGGAATTTTTTGCGTCCAACGGCGGCACCGCGAGTACCAGAGCGTTAGAGTGGGATGCTTTTAAGGTAGTGGTGAGGGGTTACTGTATCTCTAAGAAGGTGGGCATGAGGCGTGTTATCCTAGCTGACTTAGATGCAGCGGATCGGAAACTCCGTGAGCTCGAACTTCGGCGCCCCAGGCACCCGAAATTGCAAGTACCAACGGCGGAGGCGAGGGAAAAGGTGGCGGCAGAGGTCGAACGGCTCCGCTGTTTTGACTATAAGGCCTACACGGTCCGATCCATCGCAGAGGGGGACAGATCGAGCGCGTTGTTAGCGTGGCTGGCGAACCCTACGCGCCAATCCCAATCGACGACAAGTATGCGACAGGCAGACGGCACCGAGGTGCACACCCAACCGGAGATTCTTAGCTGCTTCCGGCATTATTATGAATGTTTATACCGTAGTCGTTCCGCACGAGACCCTGACCGACTTGAGGATTATTTACGTCCACTGGCGCTCCGCACGGTGGAGCAGGAAGTGGCGAAAGCCCTGGGATCTGACATTGAGCTGGGGGAGATCCGTGGGGCCATCAAACGGATGGCGAGAAACAAGACCCCGGGCCTTGATGGCCTGCTGGTGGAGTTTTATGCAGCTTACGCTGACCTCCTGGCCCCTCGACTATTGGTGGTCTACAGGGAGGCGAAGAGGCTGGGGCGACTCCCGAGCTCGATGTGTGAGGCGTTGGTGGTTCCTCTCCTTAAGCCAGGCCGCGACTCGTCCGACCCGGGGTCTTACCGTCCCCTATCGATGCTGACGGTGGACTATAAAATACTGAGCAGCATCTTGGCCTCGAGGCTGCTGGGACACATGAGTTCCCTGGTGCATGTGGACCAAGCTGGTTTCATCCCACGACGGAACACGACTATGAATATCCGCAGGTTGTTCCGTTTGCTAGGGGAACCATTCGTGGATGCCCCGTCCCCGGTCGTCCTGTCGGTGGACTTGGAGAAGGCTTTTGATAGCCTGGAGTGGGACTACCTCTGCACGGTACTGCGGAGATTCGGCCTAGGGGAGGGCTTTGTCAGATGGACCACGGTTCTATATGCCTCTGCGTCGGCCAGGGTCCGGGCGGGACCGCTGATCTCCTCGCGATATCCGGTAGAACGAGGCACGCGGCAGGGGTGTTCACTGTCCCCACTCCTCTTTGCGCTGGCGGTGGAGCCACTCGCGCTGCACCTTAGATCGGGAGCCCATTATACGGGCTTGTGGACGCCTGCGGGCCCGCATTATGTTTCACTGTATGCGGACGACCTGTTGCTCTTCCTGGAGGACCCGATTGACGCTTTACGTGGAGCGGCGGGGGTGCTTACAGAGTTCGGGGAGGTCTCGGGTCTCCGTGTGAATTGGCCCAAGACCTGTCTTTTTCCGGTACGCAGGGGCACTATTGCCCCTGCCCTAAGTAGGGAGATTAGGTGGGAACCCGACTGCTTTAAGTACCTCGGGGTATTTGTTTATCACGACCAACCTGACCTCCTAGATGGGAACATTGCCCGCAGCATTCGGGCACTCCGAGGCTGCATGGCCTTTTGGGCCACGCTGCCGCTTTCGGTGGCGGGACGGATCGCCCTGCTTAAAATGGTGGCGCTTGCCCGGCTATTGTACTATTTCCGGACCCTACCGATCTGGGTCCCACCGGCCACGTTTCGACTGTTACGCTCCATGGTGGTCGGATTCCTCTGGGGATCGGGCCGCCGGCGGGTGGCCCTCAAGACCCTGATGAGACCGAAAGACGAGGGGGGGCTCGCGGTGCCGGATTTTGAAAAGTATTATCTGGCGGCGCAGCTCCAGACCTTCACCCAGGAGGTCGCCAGGGAATTCCGGGGCCTGGAAGACGGGAGGGGAACGGGCATGGCCAGGCATGTTCTATCCTTTATAGCGCTGCGACAGCGATTGGCCCTTCGGGACTTGTCGATGGAGGAGCGGACTATCCGCCTGTGTTGGAACCGGGCCCACGCCCGGGGCCAACTGAGGATCCCGTACGCGCCTGAAATACCGTTGGGGATGTTGACGGCCCTCCCCCACGGAGGGGATTGGTCACGCTTGGCGGCCTGGGAGGATGCCGGTTTACAGCTGGTTGGGGATCTGTACGAGGACGGAGCGCTCTTGTCCTTTCAAGATCTTATTGACCGCTTCGAGATCCCCCGTGGTGACTTTCTGCTACACTCGGCCATTATGAGAGCGATCCAGGCGCACTGGAAAAACGGGCAGGAGGAACCCCCCTTATCTCAGGTGTGCCAGTACGTGATGATGTCGGCGGGCACGGTGAAGGCGGTCACTTGCCTCTACGGCAGGTTGATTAACGAAGGGTTAGCTCCTCTCACCACTCTCAGAAACCGTTGGGAGGAGGACATTGGTAGGGAGATCCCGGAGACGACCTGGTCCCAGCTGGTGAGACGAGCCTGGAAGGGCACACGCAACGCCCGTTTTCAGTTGGTACACTATTACGTTCTCCATAGAGCGTACCTGACCCCGGTGAAGATCAGGCGATATTTTGCCACGAATTCGGCGGCATGCCCTAGATGTCCGGCTCCGGAAGCGGACCTCCTACATATGTTATGGGCCTGTCCAGGTCTGTCATCTTACTGGAGGGACGTAGAGACGACCCTGGAGGAGGTGACGGGGAGAGCCTTATCATTCGATGCGGCGGTGGGACTCCTGCACTGGTTCCCCCATACCCCCAGAAATAAAATTTCTAGTAAATTTATCGACCTGGGGCTCCTCCTGGCTAAGCGAGAGGTGACCAGGAACTGGAAGGCACGGGTTGGTCCAACGGGCAGCAGATGGCACAGTGAGCTTTTGAAGTGGGCGGCGGGGGAGAGCGCGCTGAGATATCAACTAGCTTGGAGGCAGCGTAATGAGAAGGCGCAGGAGGCCGCGTTGGAATGGGAGATGTTGGTTCAGGCCCTCAGGGATTATTGTGCCCCCAGCGACTCTGAAAGTGAAGAAGCGACTCGCCCCGAGTCCCGGTAAACGTTTGTACTGATGGTCCTATTGCTTTCCCCGTGGGTCCCAAGGCAGATCCTGTATAGGTGACTCCCTGGCGCTGGTGGTGGGGTGGGGTGGGGTTTCTTTGTTTAGTAGTTCTTTGTGGGTGGGGGTTTTCTTTTCTTTTCTTTTGGGTTTATAGGCTTGTTTAGAAAAGCAGATGACGGACAGTGTATCATCCGGACCAGCTCAAGCATCCTACTGATCCCCCTCTGTATTTCGCCGCCCGACCCCAGGGTTGTGGGCCGGATGGCTGTGTTCGGGATTGAAGGTGGGGGGCCAGTGGGTCTTATTATACTGTTGATACTGTTTATGATACATAGCTGGTCGATACTGTAACGATTTACTAATTCCTGCAATAAAAATATATTTAAAAAAAAAAAAAAAAATGAGTGGCTTGGCTAGAAATGCATACTGGGGAATCCATTGTCTACAGTAAGAAGTGAGGCCTATAAAGGCCCGTACCTCCTTTTGTGTCTTGGGTTGTGACATGTTTACAATTAACTGGATACGGTCAGGTGTTAGCTGTCTCCCCCCTTTTGACAGCAAGTGCCCAAGGTATACCACTTGCTGAACACAGAATCGCAGCTTCGAAGGAGACACCTTGTGTCCCTTGTCAGCCAGGAAATACAAGACTGTCAGTGATGCTTGTTCACATTCTGGTTCACTTCGGGCGGTGATCAATAGATCATCGACGTACTGGAGTAGGGCAGTGTTAGCAGGCATGTGAATACTGTCAAGTTGTCTTTTCAATGCTTGGCTATAGATGCTGGGGCTTTCTGTGAATCCTTGAGGTGCGCGTGCAAATTTGAAGCTACGGCCATTTAAACAGAATCCGAAAAGATATTGGCTTTCCGGATCAATGGGGACACTAAAGAAGGCGTTCTTCAGATCAATTACAGTGAAGAACGTTGCCTCTGAATCAATAGCTGTCAATAATGAGGAGATGCAAACATAATGTTTGACTTCTGATCACGCAAGGAGTAATTTCCAGCTACTGTGCCACTTATTTTATTTTAAAAACGCCGAATTTTAAAAGTGCTCTAATTTTCATACTGTTTGCATACAGCATACCTGGCATACTTGGCACTCACTTGCCACTATTTTCGCTCTGTTCCTGACATTCCCAGCCGATTTTAGGGCTGTAGATCGAGGGCTAGTGACAACAGCATTTACGGCGGCCATCTTGAGTGAGGGGGCGAGAGTGGTGAGAGCGCTCTAGTGTCCGGTATTTAAGGAGCCCCTAGGAAGCAGGCGCGAGATCCCAGCGCTTTGCAAACATAATGTTTGACTTCTGATCACGCAAGGAGTAATTTCCAGCTACTGTGCCACTTATTTTATTTTAAAAACGCCGAATTTTAAAAGTGCTCTAATTTTCATACTGTTTGCATACAGCATACCTGGCATACTTGGCACTCACTTGCCACTATTTTCGCTCTGTTCCTGACATTCCCAGCCGATTTTAGGGCTGTAGATCGAGGGCTAGTGACAACAGCATTTACGGCGGCCATCTTGAGTGAGGGGGCGAGAGTGGTGAGAGCGCTCTAGTGTCCGGTATTTAAGGAGCCCCTAGGAAGCAGGCGCGAGATCCCAGCGCTTTGCAAACATAATGTTTGACTTCTGATCACGCAAGGAGTAATTTCCAGCTACTGTGCCACTTATTTTATTTTAAAAACGCCGAATTTTAAAAGTGCTCTAATTTTCATACTGTTTGCATACAGCATACCTGGCATACTTGGCACTCACTTGCCACTATTTTCGCTCTGTTCCTGACATTCCCAGCCGATTTTAGGGCTGTAGATCGAGGGCTAGTGACAACAGCATTTACGGCGGCCATCTTGAGTGAGGGGGCGAGAGTGGTGAGAGCGCTCTAGTGTCCGGTATTTAAGGAGCCCCTAGGAAGCAGGCGCGAGATCCCAGCGCTTTGCAAACATAATGTTTGACTTCTGATCACGCAAGGAGTAATTTCCAGCTACTGTGCCACTTATTTTATTTTAAAAACGCCGAATTTTAAAAGTGCTCTAATTTTCATACTGTTTGCATACAGCATACCTGGCATACTTGGCACTCACTTGCCACTATTTTCGCTCTGTTCCTGACATTCCCAGCCGATTTTAGGGCTGTAGATCGAGGGCTAGTGACAACAGCATTTACGGCGGCCATCTTGAGTGAGGGGGCGAGAGTGGTGAGAGCGCTCTAGTGTCCGGTATTTAAGGAAACGGTCTATATCCGCGCTAGCGGTCGCGTTTGCGGAAGCGCCTCCTCAGCGCCGGAGTCACGCCAGAGTCAGCCCGTCTGTGCCCATCCGCGCCTCGGGCGTGCCTCAGGGCTATGGCACCACCATATGGTTCAGTCCCCAACCTACCACAGGTACCTATAGCCGATGTAGCAATACATTCAATAGAATCCCCCTACATCAAATATACGTCTGTCGATTTGAAGGCTCTACAACCAGCAATAAAACCCTCCTGCAGGTTGTTAAAATTGGGGTGGGAGAAGGATTCCTGTCAAACCTGTCAATTACACATTGACCCTGTAGGGATCAAATCCACGCTGTCTGATTCCCTCAAGAACTCCTCAAAATCAAAGACAAAATCCTTTTCCTTTATTAGCCTCAACTGTCGCTCTTTACCAATGCATAAACTAGAAATTTTTAACCTACTCTTAGATGAAGCACCCGACGCATTGTTTATTACTGAAACCTGGCTCAAAGAAAGTTCGGGTCCAGACATAGCTATGGCACTTCCGGACTCCTACGCTATCACCAGACTTGACAGGGAAAAGATACCTGGCGGAGGAATTGCCATCATCTTCAAAAAGATTTTTAATTGCGAATTTAAACCTCTTTTATGTGATGGCTGCCAAGCGGCGGCATTTAAACTTACGCTAGCCCCTTATTTCACTTTAGCCGGAGTCCTTGTGTATCGGCCTCCGGGGGCAGCATCCAAATGGGTGACAAATATGTCTGCACTTATCGGACCGTTAGCCATGAGAACTGCCAATTTCACAATCTTAGGCGACATAAACTTGCATCTAGAGGATGAGGAATGCTCTTTAGCTAAAGACTTCATAAATGACTTAGCAGCTCTCAATCTAACCTTAAAGAACTCAGGGCCTACACATCGTGCTGGACACCTGCTAGATCCCATCTTTTCCAATCTTAACAATATTGTGACGCATTCTGCCCAGCCTCTGCCGTGGTCCGACCACTATTTGGTTAAATTTGCCCTTCAGGTCGACCCAATAAATAAAGATAATACTCCCCTACCCACCCAGTTTATAAGAAAGTGGAAACAACTTGACATTGACAGTCTCAATACCCTCCTGGAAGAACATAGGCCTTGCACTAAGACCACTGTTCAACAGCTTTCCTCCACAGTACAAAACTGGCTTCTTGCAGCCATTGACTCCACCCTGCCCAAAACAAAGCTTAAACTTAACACCCACCGCTCTCCTGCACCCTGGTTCAACGATATCTTACAAAATGAAAAAACTAGATGTAAGAATCTTGAACGTCAATGGAGGAGGAGTTACTCACCTGTAATCAAGGAAAAATACAAAATTCAGTTAATAGCGTATCAAAAGCAGTGTAGCAAGGCTAAAGCAGAATTCATCTGCACAAAAATCACAAATGCCTTAGACCACTCCAAAACACTTTTTAAACTAGTAAAAGAGCTGGCTGGCTCTAATACGTCTCAACTCCCACCTGAACTTAATAAAACTCAATGTGACCTACTAGCTGCCTTCTTCATCAAAAAAGTCGACCAAATTCACCAAGACATTAATCAAGCTTCTAATAAATATAAGTTAACCACTGGAGCTACCCCAAACTGCGCATCACCTACCTCGGGTAATGCTCCAGGCATTCCGGATTGCTCTACTCCGGTTAATGCATCTTCTGTCACACTTGATAGTTGGCCCTTGCTGAACCCTGATATGGTTCAAAGGCTGCTAAAAACTATTAAATCTGGCTCACCTAAAGACCCATTGCCATGCTCAGTCTTAAAGCAACTTAACAGCAACGTCTTGGTTACCATCACTGATCTTCTCAATGCTTCGTTACTGGAACAATTTGTACCCAGTGAATGGAAGCATGCAATGATTCATCCGCTCTTGAAGAAAGCTGGCGCAGACCCCAATTTGCCAGCTAACTTCCGCCCAATATCCTTGCTGCCCACCTTTGCAAAAATATTGGAGAAACATGTACATCGTTGCCTCACTGATTTCATTACCACTCATGACCTATTACCATCCCACCAGTCGGGATTTCGTGCAGGCTTTTCCACAGAAACTACCTTGCTGGGGGTAACCGAAAATATCCGCCGCATGGTGGACAAGGGCGAAACAGTGGCACTTGTGCTGCTCGACCTCAGCGCGGCATTCGACACCGTGTCGCATGCGGTCCTCGCCCAAACACTCCACTCCCTGGGCATCCGTGGGGCAGCTCTCAACTGGATTAGATCATTATTGGAAAACCGCACGTTCCAGGTCTTCTCACAAACTGCCTGCTCCGATACCATGACATTCAAACACGGAGTTCCACAGGGCTCTATTCTTAGCCCGTTGCTTTTCAACGTGTATATGAGCCCCCTGGCCAAAATAGTGGAGGAAACAGGGCTTTTAATGTTTTCCTACGCTGATGATTCCCAGCTGCTTTTTTCTTTATCAGCTGCAGATTCTGATAATTCCTCCACCCTACAACTCGGACTCTGTAAAATCGCCGACTGGATGCAAAAAAACTTCCTAAAACTTAACGGCGAAAAAACCGAGTTAATCGTGTTGGGCAAAAATAAAGAACTTTGGGGACCCCAACATTGGCCAACTGAAATGGGCACCCCCCCTACCCCGGTTACTCATGCTCGCAACCTGGGCGTCATTATTTACGACTCACTCAGTTTACATCAGCAAGCGGTAAAGACTTCAGCCACCTGCTTTGCCATATTAAAATGGCTAAAAAAGATCTGTTGGATGCTGCCTGAAAACACCAAGAAAACAGTTGTCAATGCCCTAATAACATCTAGGCTAGATTATGGCAACGTTTTGTACCTGGGGGCGAACAAAGCTACTGTCCGCAGGTTGCAATCAGTGCAAAATGCAGCAGCCAGACTTCTCTGTAAAATTCCCATCTCTACTCCAACCACTAAATACATCAGGAAGTTACACTGGCTAAAAATTGAAAACCGAGTTAAATTCAAATCTCTATGTTTTATGCACAGGATTTCGACCAACACCGCTCCTAAATATCTGCAAAACCTGGTGCGCCCCTACCGTCCTTCCAGATCTCTTCGGTCTTCCATGGCAAATCATTTTGAAATTCCAAGGACCAGGCTGTCACGCATGGGTGGCAAGTCCTTCTCATTCCTAGGACCTTCGCTCTGGAATTCAATGCCACATACATTGCGGTCTGAGTCGAATTACATCAAATTCAGAAAAGCCTTAAAAACATGGCTCTTTAACATCTAGTTTTCTGTAACCGCATTGTTATTGGGATCTGCCGCGCCGGGAAACCCTTTGTTGGGTAGCTGTGCGCATTACAAATGTAAACAAATAAAACAAATAAAATAAAATGTCTGGAACCACAGGATACTGTGGCACAATACATTTATTCAATTCTCGTAAATCGATCACTAATCGATAAACTGGAGGTGCATTCGGGTCAGTGCGTTTAAGAATCGGAATGATAGGGGAATTACAAACATTGGAGTCGGTTTCTACAACCACTCCCTGTGCAATGAGCTTGTCAATGATTTTCAGTAAAGCCACTACAGCATCTGGCGGTAACTTGTATTGTCGAATGCGTGGTAGTACTACTCCTGGCTTGAGTGTGACACGATATGGAGTGATGTGCATACAACCTACATCAGTGGGGCCTTGTGCCCATAAATGTGCAGGAACATTCTGTAATCTGGAATCAATATCTCTCAACACATAGTGACCCTTAAAGTCACGCAGAAACAATCTTACTCCTTCCGGAGAACAACAAATTACAGCTCCTAGAGCTTTCAGTGTCTTGATTCCTAACAAGTTTTCTGGACATGATTTCGTGAGCAACAAATCTGTAGTGCGGGACAACGGACCAACTGAAAGGGGAACTGGTTTCGATACTTCATTTACAATAGGCTTTCCTGAAAATCCAAGGGAAACATTCTGTGAGCCTGAGCGGGGTGCCCCTGGAACCTCGTCGTGACTGATTGTCGTTCTGCTTGCCCCTGTGTCAATCAAAAACTTTCTATGTTGTGTTTCAAAACTGCACAATCGTTTACATAGTGACCTGGCTGTTTACAATAGTTGCATGTCCCTTTAACAGGAGCTGCCGAATTTGAATTATTTGATTGTGTAGTGCCCCTTTTATGACCGTCTGCTGGAACTGACTGAGCAACGAGCATTTTCATTTTCGTGTCTTTCATACGTCTCTGTTCATGGTCATGTTCTTCCCTAATTCTGTTCTGGTGGTACTGTAACATCTGAAACATTTGGGAAGGTGTATTTGCTTGCCATGTGCTCTCAACTTTCAATACACGATTCTTAACTTGGGGCAATGAATTCTCGACTAATTTGGATACAAAAAGGTGCGGGTATGACTCGCTACCTGCTTTCAGGCCACTATTAATAATGAAACATTTCTCAAATCGGGAATAAAAATCACTAGTGTCTTCATCAGGTTTCTGTTTGCAGGCTGAGATTGCATCCCAGTCCTCCTTTTTGGTTGCTAATAATCGTGGCAAGACCTGTACTAACAATCCTGGTAATGCTTTAGTTTTGTCCCCAAGACCCAACCCTGGGGTTCGACCTGTCTCTTCAGTTTCTAATGCAGCCCAATCTATCTTTTGGTCTCCCACCTCCCATTCTTTTTCTTTGAGTTTCTCGTAAATACCGGCAGGTAAGAGTACTTTCAATATTTTCATAATGTCGGGATAGGTGTAATCTCCCATGAGTAACATGTCTTTTATTTCACGGTGAAAGCCTGCAGGGTCTTTATCATGACTCGGCACTATTTTCTTCATTTCTAACAATTCCATTTTAGTTATGGGCGTGTATACATACACACGTGTAAGGGTATCATCAGCATTCTTGACTGGATGTACTTCTCGTAAAGGATTCTGTCTGTCTATGTAAAACACTTTCCTTTCTGGGGGTGGAGCTGAAACAAACTGTGGATTCAGGAAAGCACTATATTCATGTTGATGTTCTAAAATTACTTTAATTAAATCGGTACCCAGGCCTCTCCATTTATTCATGAGTAACTCTACTAGTACATCAGGTAGGGGACCTGGATCAGAATGTTGGCTCTTATACAACGTAAGGAGGTGCTGTATCATGTACATACCAGCTAGTCGCTGTTCGTCTGGGGAAAGATTCAAAAATGTTTGCGCTACTGAGTCATCATTATATCTATCGAAATTGTCAGCCCATTGTACTGCTGACCTGGCTAATTCTTGTTCATCCATGGAATTGAGTACATGGTACCCCATTCGTTCTTGAAGTATTTTATCGGTAGCCTGAAATAGATGTTCAGGAGTCTTCGGATTTGACATAGCAGAATGAAAAAGTCTCTTGCTTTCTGGACGTAACGTTTTATTAAAAGATCTACCCTTTCCTACATATGCTACCGTACCTATGTCTTCTTCTAGTTCATTCTCCTCTGAGGAATTATTCTTGTTATTATCTGCTTCACTTTCAACTTTCTCTCTTTCATGAAATACTGTTATTTCTTTACGGATTTTTCTGTACATGGCCTCTATACATTTCTGTTTATCATGTTTTCCGTCTGCAATATTCTGACCCCATGTAGTTAGTACCTCCATCTCTTCTTTGTTTACACCAGGCCGGTCTCGTTCTCTTATGAAACAGTTTATGAGGAATCTTAAAATCATACTTTGAATGTCTACTTTCTGATGTGTCATGGCCTCGTGAATACATTCCTGACCCTCCCCAGTCTGAACAAAACGATATATCCTGTCTAGATAATTTTGCATTCCTGGAAATAGAACTAAAAAGTTTGCAGCCCGTCTTATACGTATTGAGGCTAATATCATGCAACTGTCTTGGCCTGGTATTGGATCATATCTACAATCTGTAAGATACTCTTTAAGCTTTTCAATTGTGACTACTTTCGGAGTTCGTTGCATGGCTAGTTCTCTAATAGTTAATCGCTGTACTGGTGGCGGGGTATGGTAACCTCCTGATGCACCTCCAGAGGCGGAGGCTTGAGCATCACCTGTCTGTAGAGTCAGTGCTTGCTGTAACTGGGTTGGAACCTGGACCGTGCCAGACCCAAAAGGATTAAGCGGATTAATAGGGGGTGCATGAAGTGGTGCAGGAGGGGTCTGCTGTTGCGGACCTGGGGGCCGGGGATCAGCGGGTGGTACAGGTGCAGGTGGGACATTGGTATATTCGGGAGCTACATCGTCTAAATAGGAAGAAAGAAAAATCTCTGCTGCGGTTTTGTGACGTAATTTAGTCGGAACCAATGGAGGGGGCAGATTGTTCGGTGTTTCCGGGGTCGCTTTGGGCAGGCCCTCGGTCAGGACTGGATACAATCCTGTCATAATAGCATTACTCCGTCTATCGTGTTGTTCCATTCTAACACGTTCTCCTTCTTCTAGTAGTTCTTTTTCTTTGGCTTTTTCAGAATCCTCTCTACTTTTCTCTGCTTTTCTGAGTGCTTTCTCGGTTCGCCTATGTGATTCTTTACGCCATAGCTCAATGGCATCTTTCTGTGACTGTCTGGCTTTCTTTTTCCATAACGCTTCCTCTACTCTCATGATGCACTCGGCATCCCATGTCCCTGTAACGGGCCATTTCTGATTCTCTGCTAAGTCCTTAGTGTAATCCACCCACAAGTCGAGATATAATACGGCATCTAAGCCGTGCTTGTGGTACATAAAATATCCGGGAGTGTCCCTGGGTGGGATGGGAACAGCTTCCTCTAGTATCCCTTTCCTAGTTCCTATCTGACGTAGCTTAGAAAACAGTGGCATTCTGAACCTTGATACTTGATACTTGATACTTACTCGGACTTGGACACAACTAATACAATTAACACAGTAATGAAGATCAAACAATCACTCATACCACGACATTAAAACACATTAAAACATTTCGGAACGGACAATAACTTGATAGCTGGATACTTGATATACTGCTAAACAGTACAGATACACTGCTAAAACAGTGCAGACCGGGTCTGTGTACCCAAACCCGTCTTGACCGGACACAAATTAATGCACCCGTCTAGATGCGTCCCCAGCAACGGTACTCACCGGGAAGCACAGAACAGAAGGCCTCGGAAACTCGACTGGACTGGACCGGACTGGACTCGACTCGACTCGTGACGTAGGTACTTCGGAACTGGTGGGCCTCTAGACACCTCGGACCTTGCTCTCTCGGCTGGGCTCTGGTCGGGATCCTCCGCACTCCTCACCGCCTCGTCTGGGTGTCGATCGCAGCCTCAGTCACCTCCGTAGGCCTGAGGGAGATACAGGAAATCCTGCGGGTACGCGTAGTTGTCCGTCACGGCTGTGGCAGGGGGCTAGGCCTGCAATGCACCGCCGGCGCGTAAGGTGGGGGAGGGTCCCTGTTCGGGCGCCAAATTATGTGGTAAATAAAGTTTACCTATGCGGAATTTCTATGCGGTAAAGTTCAATAAAAATAGCTCAATCAGAAATGAGAGGCAGAGTCCGTGGCATCTGAGTTTATAAGGATTTTATTCCATAAAATGGAATGGTTCGAACCATGGTATCATGTTCCATCACCACGAGGGTTCAGGAAGGGATAGACAATGCTTTATTAACAGAGTACAGTATATATAGTAAATGCATACAATGGTGATGGATACAGAAGGCGTAACAGCTGAGAGAAAAGAGATAAGAACACATGTGCGTAACAGAAGGCGTGCACGAGGGCGTACTCGGAGGTGTGTGCTAGAAACGTCACATGAGAGTGTCACAGGTGGGTGGATCCATAGAGGAATCCTGCAGTGTCAGCAGAAATATGTGGCTGGATGCACGCGCAGGCAACATGACGTGTGATTGACGTGGAACTGGAGGGTGAAGGGGACTTGACACTTAGCACTAGAAGGGGGAGACAGAAGTCTGGCGTGTCAGAACAACCTAAACCCAAATCATATCTGATATCTTGTATTTGAGGAACTGTATTATCTAGAAGGAAAGGTCTCTCGGGCAGAGGCTATTCTATACTGACTGCTAGTGCGTGCATATGTGACTACGTGTCTACGTGTAATGCGAGGGGCCATGGGCCTACCATGGTAACGGGAGCAATGAATTACTTGCACGGAGACAGAAAAGCCGGGCCCTTTGCTCTGCAGCTGGGGAGATGTTTACCTATATCACTAGACAGGAATGTATTTTCGAGGAGCGGAGCAGATAACTTGAAGGCTGAATTGTCTTGGCAGGCAAGCAGGCCGAGCCGGGCACCGCTCGCCGCACAGGGAGTAAGGCAAGGGTCATGGATGCAGATCCAGGCTGCAGCTTTCAGAGGTAGAAGGCAGAAAGGGCTCAATGGCAGAAATCAGGGCCTAGCTCGCCAGAGCCAGGAAAACGCGAAAGTGCACCATGTAAAGACGGTGGCACAGCATACTTAGAACCGGAATTATCGACCCATTCATGGTGGATCTGAAAGAGGACATGTTAACGTTGGACGCAAATGTATTTGCGTCTTCATAGCTGGTTGTGGAGGGAACATACATGTACTTGAAGCACGTACATGGAGCCGTTGGGGTCTACGTTAGGGGACACAATTGACCATAAAAATTCATATTACCTCAGGTCTTAAGGGCTTTCACTAAGGGGCGTGGTTTGAGCGCGAAGGTTATGCCCGGTTGGTCACATGGAAAGAGGTGGCTGGCGATGACAATTCACACTAACAAAATTCAATTTTTTTAGAACCTGGCATGCTATGCGAGCAGTCCTTGGGGATGAGCTCCCAGAGCCAATGGACATCCCACCCCTGACTATACTTTTGAGCTCACAAACTCCTGGTAAGCTGATATCTAGACTTTATGCCTTGGCCTTAGCCACTAAGACCTCCACTCTCAGTAAGGTGAGACGGCCTGGCAGGCGGATATAGGCGTCCCAATCACGGATGAAGTATGGTCCTATTGCTGTGAAGTCACTCGTTAGATCTTCATAAATGGTTGTCATAGGTTGGATACTTAAAATTTTTAAAAAGAGTTTATTATTCCCCTCTATGCCTCTTTAGATATGGTTTACATGATACTGATAACTGTGAGGGCTGTGATGCGCTGGGGGCTGGGTTCTTTCGTCTGGCCTGGCGATGTCCTCAAGTAAAAGCCTATTGGGGTAGGATCTTTCAGGTATTGAATGACATAATTGGGGTCACCCTTTCTCCGGAACCTATGCTGGCACTCTTAGGATACACTAAGCACCTCTGGAAAAATGTTTGAAAACTTATGGCGATGGGCTTCCTGTTGGCTAAGCGTAATCTAGCGATGCAGTGGATGAGGGGTCCTGTACCTACTATTGCAGAATGGGAGCGGGATATGATCTACTGTAACACCCAATCAGATGTGTTGATCCACTGTAACACCCAATCAGATGTTTATAATGAAATGCTCCCGCCTTGCAACGCCCAAAAAGTTTTTGGGGTCTATTGCCCAATAACACCAGGTCCAGCAAACCTCTGAAGACGTGCAAGATAGTTAAAGCAGTGTTGTCATTACTTTCTGTTTAAAGCCCTAATGTATTTTTGCTGCTAATTTGGCACTGCCATAGGATTTATGAATGCCTGTCTATAATGCTCATTATTGTATAAGGTCCTGTGTGTACCTAAACTCCCTTGCAGTGGTGCCATCTATGTATTTCCCCCTCCCCCCGCCTGCCATTATACCATATTTCGACATTTTGGGTT
Source organism: Lissotriton vulgaris (assembly GCF_964263255.1). NCBI lineage: Eukaryota > Metazoa > Chordata > Amphibia > Caudata > Salamandridae > Lissotriton > Lissotriton vulgaris. The sequence goes on from NC_141685.1 coordinate 1,159,458,260, forward strand.
TCAAAATTTATTATGGTCTATGTGTTCTGTTTCTTTCATTTATTTGCTTTTTCGTTTGTGTTATTTGTGATTCAAAATGCAATTCAAACATTACAACAAAAAAAACTTCCTTTAGGAGATGGCAGAAGCAAATAATGGAAGCACAGATATTTGCAACATGTAGTGTACTGCAGGAAATATTTGCTTTGATTGTGTTCGAAGTTGTTTCCTGGGAAGAATCTGTTGTAATGCTGAAGGTTTAAGACAAAGAGACATTGAATGAACTGGTCATGATGAGAGTGGTGTGACAGAACATGGCAAATCTTAGCCAATGAGAGACAGAGTTTGTTCTCATATTGAAACATATGTGGGATCTAAATGTATAGCCATTGGATTATATGGTCCGGCCATTAGGGGTTACAAGCCAATGGAGGGGATACAGACAGCTGAAGATACGTTTTTACGTACCCTCTTGTCCATCCCCCAATCCACTCCTACTTTTGTAATTCACCAGGAGCTAGGTGTTGGTTACGTGGCAGACAGGTTGAAGTTGGCCCCGGTGGTTTGCTGCCTTAAAAGTTGGCTTAACCCCCAATTAAGTCTGAATCATAAGATCATAACGGACTGTGTCACCCTGGAGCGGGTAAATAATATTCCATGGCTATATTATGTCAAGATCACTTTAACTTGGACATTCAGAACTATTTGATTTATCTGACAAAATAGGAAAAGATGACTTGACTTGGGTAAAAATACATTTTCTGAATCTGATGTCGGTAGAGTGGGAGGAGATCGAGTTAATGAAACCGTCAGTTAAAGCCTATTTTATGTTAAAAACCTACGCCTGCTTTTAACCAGATTTCGCTTTAACTTAATTCATTTATTTCTGGGTAACGCGCAAGACTGGAGTAGGTTGTGTGAGTTAGGTCCCTGTACCTGTGACAATTTCTCGACTCAGGACACAATGCACTTTACAATGTTCTGTGCTATCCGTAGGAGGTTCCTAGTTCCATTCTTAAAGGGTAAAAGGTTTTATACAGGTTAAACCCGCTTTACTGTACCTTCAGTTGCTTAGTGACCCATGGGACATTTTTAACATTGCAAGTTTTTTAGTCGCAGCTGTGAGACAGGAAAATACGGCACCCTATGTTATCGTAAGAGTATCCGCTAAGTCCTTGTCATTATCCTTTTAATACGTGCCTTTTTATCTTTGAACTACTTTTATTGCAGTGATGCAATGTTTCATTTGTTTTAATGACAGCCAATATATCTATGTAATTCAATGAATACTGGTTTGTATCCTCCCTTACCTTTTTATGTTGCCCATATTTTTGATGATTCAGTTCTGAAGTCTTACTGTGTATTGTATTGTGATTTATGTATTGTATTGTGACTTATGTATGGTACTTTTATGGTTTTTATTAACCGAATAAAGCGGTTTTGATTGATTGAGGTTTAAGGGTATAACTGAAAGTCCCCGAGGTGTGGTTTGGGTGATCATCGGCTGGTGTTTAGCGAGCTGGAGATCGCCGCTATTTTGGGTTTTCTGTTTTCAGATAGAGGCCTACCTGTTTCCTGATTCCTGACTTAATCTTTGCCACTCGACTCTGCTTGAGTGGCCTTGCTACCATTTTTGGCCAGAGGGTCGTTTTTACCTGATCCTTGGGTTAGTATAGACAATATTCTAAATTTGCATATTCATTCGCAAATGTATTTGTCTCAGTAACTTTTCTCTCTTCGCCTATCCACTCCTTCAATGCACTGTTTATTTGACATGAGTTTGATTTAATTCATTGCTAATATTTTTCTCTCCATGATAATTTGTGTCTTCGCATTGTGTGACTGTACTTAATGAGCATTTATTTCCAGTGCTTAATTTGTAAAATATGAAGTGCAGGTGCTCAAATTTTTGTCGGAGGCCACGCCCACTTTTTCTGGCTCCACCTACTCCCTCCACTGGCTCCACCCACTTACTCTATTAGCTCCACCCACATCTTCAAGTGGCACTGCTAAAAGTCAAATATAATACCTGATCTGAATTTCAGAAAGGGAGCCTTCCTCATAGTAAGGTTTTGATAGGAGGTTCCCCGTGAAAGATTTTGAAAAAAATAAAGCAAATGTGCATTTAAAGCACAAGTTTGGAATAAATTAGCTAAAACCACTAATGCATTGAAAAGGGACAATTTCAGTGCTTTGTATGCTGATTTGGGGAAAGGACAATACCAGGAGTAGGGCATGCCATTTTTAACAGAGTCTATGAGTTCAAAGATACAACTTTGACATAGCTTTAGTTATGTGACAAAATAAAACAAAATGTTGTGAAAACACTAGTTCAAACAGATAAACTGAATAAAATCATGCAATACACTTGAATTAGTCAGCCATTGTCACTTCCAGTGGGCAAAGGGGTATGGGGTTAGTCAGTATAGTGAAGTATTCCGTTAAAGGGCTGCTTTAGAGAAACAAGAAAAAAATACACCCCCTCTCCATGTAGTTACGGTCTTAACAAGTTAGAAACAGCAGTGGGCTCATAACTACGGAGTCTCGTTTGGAGTTAGAGCAGTCCTTACACTGAGGACGGGGTTTGGGGGCTCTCGGGCTGAACGCTCCCAAGAAACCCAACAGTTCCTGGATCTTGGACTACCTTCGACCTGGGAGCGAGCCCCAATCTTACTTGCTTGGAGGGATGACATCTTAATTCAGCAGGAGGAGTAGCTGGCTAGTAGTTGTTCTCACTTATTGAGCGTTTTTGGAGGAGCATAAGGTGCCAATGAATTGTCATTTCGGGCCTCTCAGGTTAGTGCTGAAATCCTCCTTTTCCGCCAAGGAAACCATCCACCAGCTTACAGAATAAGACCAGGTCGCCTGTGGCCTGCCCCTTGGCTGCTGAGAAATAGATGAATCCACTTTCTTGAACAATGGACGGAGTTGTCACCTGCTTCTGCTTAGCATACTCAAGATGGAGCCCCACCGAGCACATCTGTGGATGCCTGATGCTTATAGAGTTTCTGAGAGCGAGGGTTCTTGAGCATGTGGGTGACACATGATATTTCTATGGGCTCCTCCTCTTGTGGCCATCCAAGAGTTGGGTTTAAGATTGCATTCCAAGACATGAGGTAAAAAAAATAGATTTCCCATGCATAAGGAGTATTGGACCTATATTATGTTAGCATGATGCATCTATACGTACCCTCTTTTGCTTAAAAAATATATATGTATCTATATGCAGGGGAAAATAAACGTTTATTCTCTCCTTGCGTATCTATTGCTAACAGAGTAGGCCGAGAACCATACAGATGCCATTTTCCGAACCTATGCTTGAACATGGGCTGTGATCAGGTGTTACTCTCTGACAGTTGTCAAGCCCCAGTTCATCTGAATTACTGGGAGCAGTTGAACGTAGGCTGTCTACTCGACTGCACTGAGACTCAAGGTCGCATCTTGCTTTGGGTGCGATAAGCGCATTCCCAGAGGCACCGGGCCTATTATCCTGGGGACAAAGATGAAAGGGAGTCACCCATCCTGACCTTCCAGTAATAAATATTTCAGCTTTGAACTAATCATGTGTTCCATATATGGTCCTTCCCTGGAGCTCGAGGGCCAACTGGTGTTTTTCCTTTACTGTGATTATATTTGTTGAACCGAAAAGTATATAACCTCATGTTTGAATACGACCCAAGAGTCTTCTCCGCGCACCTGATGGGTGAGAGTTGGAGAGGCTTCTCTATAGAGTATCTTGCTTAATAAATGATTGAACTATTCTTCACTGAGAACTGACTGATTATTGGGTAAGGGAATTGGGGCTATTAGTAGGTATATCCCTTTATGTTATTTTCTAGTACTTCAGTTGGCGACTCTGGTGGGACTCCGTGATAGGGTCGTCCTCCCCGTAACCGGGTAGAAAGGACAAAGAAAGAGAGCTCTGGTCGAGCGGGAGGACTGACCGAAATTATTTTTTACTTACTCCGCTCTCGTTATCAGAGTGCCCCAGCTGCTAGTAACCCTTTGCTGGAGTCCTACGGGCTTAACCCAGGAACTGACCGCGTTGGTCTTCAGGAGTTGGCAGTGGAGAATACGCAATTGTACCTGCGCGCACCAGGTGAGTGGATTGCTTTTGGTGTCTTTTGGAACACGCTGTTGAACAGCCTTTTTGAAGCAGTTAACTGTGTAGGATTTGGTGGTCGGTGTACCACGGAGAATCTTGGGGGTCTGACGGGGCAGCATTGTGGCTGCATGGGTAGATGCTCAACTGACTTGTTTTGTGAACAATAGAGATGCCGATTGGATGCCCTGGTGTGGCTCGTGTGGTGCGCACCCGGCCGGACTGGTCTCGGAAAGGCCTGTGGTTGTACCTGAGTAGCCTTGGGGGACATATCTGAAGCAATGCTAAGGAAGCGGGCCTAGTCAGAATAGTCCCAGGGGTGAACCAGGGAGACTGCAGTATGGTCTGTAGGACAGTCTGTGGTTATACCTGTCCGACGGTCTCTTGGTAGTCTTTGGACTGCTTGATTTTGGTATCTGTTGGTCTGGAATCTGAATTGATTGATTCTCCATGAACAGGAGTCGACGGGCTCTGTTCTTTGTTTGGAAAAACAGAAAAGAGACATGTCATTTTGAATAGCTCTGTACGTACATATATTATTGTTCTGTGTATGTTTGAATAAGAGTGAGGTTGAATATGTTGTGAATGTTTGAACATGGCCATGTTCGGAAGTATGTTTTTATGGTTAAATGAAAAATACGGGACAACAATCACTATGCCGTATGTTAGCAAATTGAGTTGTTTTGGATGTTGTGGCCGCCCTAACGGTACGCGCTTGGCTGAAAGTCAACCTGCCCCGCCTGAGGGCAGCCCGAGTTATGATATGTATTTAAAGCATGGTATTACACCTCTCTTGTTTAATATACTATGGCATAAATATACTAAGGATATTGTATAGTTGCAACGGCCCTTAACCGGGTCTTTTGATGAGAAAAAGATAAATTTTCTACAGGATCGAATGTTTTCTAAACGTAGTCGACAGTCAATGTTTGATTCCCTAAACCTATGGCAGAAGGAAGCAAAGCATAGACGCATACGGGAGGAGAAAGTATGCAGAATGAAGGGAGGTCAGACGATTACGCAGAAAGCCATTGCTTATGATAAAACTCAAACCGAACAGGGAATTGATTGTGCGGATAGGCAATTTAGATTGCAAGTGGATAAGACCTATTTGGCTAGGACTGAAGTGGAGGATGAAATGGAGGATTTATTGGATACTCGTCCTACTCCACCTTATGCGCCATAACATATATATCCTGTTGTTCCCCCAACTTCAGTACAGGTTCCTTGAGCCTCTGCCCTTGTTGTTTCTTCTTCCCCTATCTCTCCAGGAACGTCCTCTGCTTTTTATCTCCCTCTGTGTCTGAGACGGCTACTTTATGGTCTGTTACATTGCCATCTTCTGTTATGTCCACAGCTGTTTTGTCTCCCCCTACCCTTGCAGGGGATTCCCATTCCGCGAGCACGACCCCATCCTTAACTGTTTCAACTCCATCTCGTGCTCCGGGGGATTTCGACACACGAAAGTTGTTTACTCTTTCGACTGTCGGACTAAATGAGAACCAGATGATTGAAAATCAGTCATCCAAGTGGATGTGACAGCCTATTTATACTATAACTGATATATGAAACACGCTTCGAGATTTTGAGCTTGGTATGCAGCAACATGCCCTGAAACACATGGCCACATGTCTTATTACTTTATGGGAACAGTGTTTTGCAGGAGGGATGGCCCCCAAGTGATGTATGATATTCGGGACAAGGCTCATAAGTCTGAACTTAGACCAGAGGAAGTGTACAAAAATGTTGAGGTTTTATTAAGTTATCGAGGGTGGATGCACCAAAAAATTCCTCATGGGACTCTCAGCACCCTATGCGAGAGGTCCATCCTATCTTTCACCCTGAAATACCGTAATTAAAGAATGATCAGGATGAGGTGACTAGACCTCATGTAGAGGCACAAGTGCAGGAACAATGGGTTTACACCCCCTGGAAGAGGAGTGAAGTCCTCTCGCTAAAATCACAACTACCTGATCGCCGTAAGAATCCCACAGCTTATTGTAAAGAACTCACAGCTTCCTCAGCCGTTATGACCCTAGCTGACATAGAGCTATTTTTTGCGTTGTTAGTACCTGTTGATGTATGGCGTCAGGTGCATGATCAGGACCATGTTCAGGAGTTAGGCGGAACATGGGAACAGATAAAAGATTGGGATAAGGAACGTAAGCCTGGTGATAAACCAAAACCCGAACTATTGGCGTTACATGGCAGTATTATTACTTACATGCGTTCCTTAATTCCGCCTCGTGTGGTGGATTGGGATAAATTGACAGCATGCAAGCAGAAGAAAGACGAAAGTGTTTCTGATTTCTTCACTAGATTTGAAGGCGTATTCATCGATTTTAGTGGACAGGATTTATCATTGGAAGGCGGTATACGATTATTTATTAATCGTTTTGTGACCAATTTGTTACCGGAAGTTTCTGCACGGCTACTAGCCGCTGAAAGTACCTGGACCTCGTCTACGCCCTCAGTAAAATTGAGTATGGCCCAATATTACGAACATAGAGAAAATGAGAGTAAGGATAAGACGGAAAAGAAAACGAAAGATCTTAAGACACAGGTGTTGTTACAACAAGTTGTTCGAAGACGAAGCAGAGAGAGGGGTGGTAGAGGATTCGTCCCGAGGGGGGCGAGAACCGGACGAGGCGGAGGGCCTGTTGTTGTTTTGGGAATAAACCAGTGTGCTTACTGTAAGGAGGAAGGGCATTGGCGATTTCAGTGTCCATTGTTGCTGGCTCAGAATGGGGCTATGAGAGGAGGAGGAAGAGGTCGAGGTGGTATTGATCGCAGTGATATGCGACGAGAGGAGGCGACGCACGTCGGATCAGAAAATAATTATTTTGATAATCCGAGAGGTAGGCAGTATTATAATGAGGACTGTGTGATGGATGTAACTGAAGGGTATGCTTATACATAGGACAGCCAAGGACAGAGTGGGGGCCAGGTGTCAGTACCCATTGATCAGCAAGGTCCTTATGTAACGAAGCATTTGATGGGGACATCTGAAAAGTTTTCAGTTGATACGGGTGCGATGAACAGTTCTATTTCTCGTTCTCTGGTCCCATGGGCTGCTCTGTCCTGGCAAAATAATGTTTCGGTGAGATTCTCGGGAATTCCAGTGGTGAGCCCCATTTCCAAACCTATTCCATTTACAATTGATCCAGTTACAGTAGACTCCCCGTTTCTTTTGACTTCCCATTGTGGTGAAAATGTATTGGGCTTTGATTTGTTGAACTAATTACATGCAAACATGTATTGTTCACCTGATGGTGTTTATTTGACTATCAATCCCCTTGGAGAGCATACTTTGCAGTGTTTCACCAAAAATGAACCCCTCCCTCCTGAGTTTGCTGCTATCCCAGCGACGCTGTGGGCCACTGGATACACAGATGTAGGATTATTAAGGATCTCACCCGTTTCCATTACTTTGAAGCAAAACGCTCGGCTTCCACGTATACCTCAGTACAAAATTTCTCCGGCAGGCGAGAAAGCTTTGCTCTCCATCATACAAGATTTTATCAAAAAGGGTGTGGTGGAGGAAACAGCTGCTAATATATGCAACCGCCCCATTTTACCGATATTAAAAAGGCCCCTGTTGGGGGGAGGAGCTACGTCAGCAAGCAAGATGCCTGCTTAGACTCCCGGCTCCGCCGACCTCCGTAACCTGCCAGGATATCCTGTACGCTATCCTGACTTTACGCCCAGTCTCTGTGTGCGTGAACTGATCCACACTCCGATGGTGAAATCCGGACACTTTTATCGGCTTGTTTGACAAAGTTCCATCGAGTTGAAGTTTGCAGCCTACACCAGCAGTGAAGCCGGGGCCTGGATTACTTTCACAGCCGGGCTGTAGTGCAACAACATCGGCCAGGAGGATTGGGCTGGGTCCGGTCAACCGGAGTGGAGGCCTTAATTCGGCCCGCAATTGACAGCGATCGTTTCCATCGCTCAGCATCGACCGAGGGGTGAGTCAGCTTGCTGCCGGCTGCGAGTGGGGGCCCCGTCCTGCGTCCCCGTCTCTTGGTCTCCGGGGTTCGGTGGTTCGGGGTCTCTGATCTGCGGCCTTCACCGGGTTGACCGCGGTTGCGGACGAAGACTGGTCACCCCTCGCAAACTGCACTTTCGTGGTCTTGCCTGTCCTCCCCAAAGATGCCAGATTCACCCGGGGAGGTGATTGCGTCCGATATCGGGCATGAAACTATGAATTGAGCGGTGCATGAACCATCACTGAGGTCGATACTAACAGAACTTTGGGCACTTCGCTCACATGTGGACACTTTGGTGAGCAAATTGGACACGCACCTATCCGCGATGCTCCGGACGGAACCGGGCCTGGCCCTATCGTTGGAACCGGAATCTACAGCCATTCAGACCGCGGCCATTTTGATTCCGTGTGAGAGCCCAGTGAGGAAACAGGCACTGGAACCATCGGATGGTCCCCTGGGAGATTGTGTTCCCGAGGATGTCAAGATCTTGCTGAACCTTCCACCACCACCGGCTTTGGAGATAACATCGGGCGCCCCCCCCCCCCCCCCCCCGGAGACTTTTGTTTGTGACTCTCTATCTTTTTTGTGGTCAACTTCTCCTTTCCTGGTGATGCTGCAACTCCTGTGCAAGATACATTGGAACTGTTCAACTAGGAGGGAGAGTCCGTCTGCGTCTACAGTTCCTGTGGACTCACTGCCTGCCGGTAGCCATGGACTGCTTTCTGATGACTCTCTGCCTCTTTATTGCTTCTTTTCGGGCCTTTGGGTCTCGCTGGGAGGGGCTTGCGTTCTGGTTCGGAGGGGCCAAGTTTGAGACCGACTGGATCGGGAATGGTTGGCATGGCGTTTACACATGTTGGACTCGTAATTGTTTGCTCCGAGAGGCTGGGCGGTGTCACACGATACCCTCTACTTTCATTTATATTGTCGTTTTAAGCTTGTCTTTATAATGATAGGGGGTGGCTGTCTCGGGCGGGGGGTCTAAAGGGGCCGGGAGCCTACAAGGAAATGCCCTCCTCCGTTTCTTCTCCTACCTTTGGGGTTTTAGTTATTAGGGGCTACAGGCACACTGCTAGTGGGGTCAGGCTGTAGCCATTTGCAGGGGTGCAGGGTGGGGGGTTGGAGGTTTTTTTTTTATTTTGCCTTTTTTATTTTCTATGGCCTTTCTTTCTTTCTTACTTACCCCCTTTTTAAGGATCAGTATAGCTATGACTCATCTAGGCTCTTATTGAGTGCTCGTATTTTGTGCTGATGCTCTTATGATATCCTGACTTTTGGGTGGGCAGGCTCAGAGTGCCGGAGCAATATGGAATGTGAGTTTTGTTATCTTTCGTACAGGTCTTAATGCTCTGGTGCATCTTTTCTATTATAGTGGTTATTTCATGCAAATCCTGTTTTTACTCAGTCCCCCGCATTCTGTTCTTGGTACCCCTGACTACTGAAAACCTTTTGTGCTTTATGTACACAAGGTGGACGATGGCTCGCTTTCTGTGTTAACACAAGTATTTGGTGGTAAGCAGAGACCTTGTGCCTATTTCTCGGCGGTGTTGGATAACGTCGCCAGAGCACTCCCTAGCTGTTTAAGGGCTACTGCTGCGGTCGCAGTGGCTATTTGACAGTTGGAAGGGCTCGTTCTGAACACTGATCTCACAGTGATGGTACTGCACACTGTGTATCCATTATTAAACAAAACGAAGACCCAGCACCTTACGAGTGCGCGTCTTACAGGGTACGAATTGACTTTGTTTGCTCCCCAAATTACGATTGGAAATACATCGGAATGACGACAAGATGAGTGAAATTGCGGATCGGTGAACACCGGGGTAATATCCGGTGTCATAAAAGTAACACGAAATTGACATCTCACTTTTTGCAGCAGAATCACACACCAGACGAACTAAGATGGACCGTTATCGAACAACTGGCCCAGGGCTCTGAGGCCAGTGTATTGGAAAAATAGTAAAGGTGGATATATCGCCTTTCGTGCCACCAAACGGGCCTTAATGATGACATTCCTTGGGGTACAGTAATGAAGAGATGAAATTAAAGAATTTCTAATACAATGCAACATTATCCCCTGCCCGTTTCCTGTGTTGGGTTTTTTAGAGCTTTGACTCAACGTGATTATTGGACTCTAAACAGGGTTCCTAAAAATTAGAGAGGCTTCCTTAAATATGTTCGTAATACTAGCAAGGACTTGGGAATAACCTGCTACATACATTGCATGATAACTGGCAATTCGCTGCTTCTATTGATAGGTCAGTGTGAAATAAGTGGCAACCGTCAATGTTTCCCCTTGTTAAACACCATAGACTTTCACGTCACTTTCTAATAATCTAATATCACTTACCTATCATATTAAGGGTATTTACAATGCGACATACAGCATAATTATCAGCATGATACTGGTAGTATGGAACAACTCATTGTTCCATTGTTTTATGAATCGTGACTTTGCTGCTCATGACTCTATAGGACGTCTGGCAATAAATTACCCCCATAAGTTCATTAAAAACGGGGTTAAAGTCTAATTTAGTGGTGTCTAAATAAAGTTTTTTTGAAAGAAAAAAAGAAAAAAGACTATAAGTGTATGGCTCCGATTTACAACGGCGTGTCCTAGCGTTTTACAATGAGGGTTTATTCAAGGGCCCCAATGAGTTTATAAATCGCATGGACAAAATTTCATTGACATGAACTACGTTATTAATTCTAACTGAACTGTAAGTTCCCAAGCGGTCTGTTTGACAAATCAAAATATTTCCGATCGTACACCTTTAAGAATTAGGTCACGCACAATGCACGCCGAGCACGTGACTCACCCCTGACCTTCTTTTGTACTGACGCGCCGCCAGGGGAGTTTCACTATCCGGGCGGCGGCAGTGAATTGAGTAGGTTAGTGGCGGCAAGTCGCTACGTGCAAATATAGTGCTGCATGAATATCGGTCAGTTTTTGAAGAACTAGAGTTATGGCGTGTGGGGATTTAAATTTAGAATAACGCTATTATTTGTATTGCACAGAATTGTATTGTATTGCCCCCTCCACTAAGCCCATGACGACAGCACCATAGGATCGTGCTGTAAGTGAACAAGCCAAGGTTTTCTATTTTTTAATTGAGTCCCGTTTCATTTTCCTTTACGAGCAGGGCAAGATTAAGGACTCATTTTTAATTTATTTACTTGTGAGTTGGGTCACTTATGCACTAAGGGATTAGGAACAGACTATCCTTGAAAATTCATTTGAGCCGGGTGTACTGGAATTAAGTTAATAAAGGCTGATTATACTGACGAGACTAAGATTATAGAAAGCATTATGAATGCGAATTAAGAGACGTTATATTCGCAAAACGGGGAGTGACAATTAGAGTTGCACCCTCTGTTTACCCTAAGGGTATTTTTTAAGTACCATATGACTAAGGAGTGAATCTAGGTGCTGGAACAGAGTGGGATATATGCAAGATGATACAACAGTTCCATTTTGTATGACTGGTAGAGAGATATCAAAATACACGAATGTGTCTAATTAATGTTGTGTTTTATTATTTCACAGATTTTTGGCCCCTGGAAATACTAGGTGTGCTGACACAGAAAAGTTCGGTAGCTTTTAACAATATATTTTTTCACACTATATATCCACCTGGTATGGACACGCCTTAGCGAGCGTGGACCACCGGGGATATTCACTATTTTGGTCCTGAAGAAAGCTGCATTAATAATTTCGGACAGCTGAAACATGTCGACCTAATTCTTAAAGGATACAAGTGGTCAAGAATATTACCTCTAAGACTATCCAATACACTGTTTTTAAATGATATTAGCTGACCGCTGAATAAAGTTGGTTCTGGTACATCTGATATTTTTTAACCTCACTATCAATTTCACGCAACACAAATCGAAAATAACTTTTTTCACAACAACCTGCTCTGCTGTAAATCAGGGGTTGAAGCACCCTGGAGGGACATTCGGTTCCTCCAGTGGGAACCCCATGATGAAGCATGTCACCACTAGGGTGAGTGAGGGTTCTTCTTAAAAATAAGTTATTTTTCTCTGCTATTCTTGTATATGTTCCACTCATTTTCTGCATTTGTTTTGGGTACCATCTTGTCACTGACGGTGTGAATTTTTTCTTCTGGTGACTTTGGTTTTTATTTCTGACCACAGCACTGACCAGTCACTATTTAGGTTTTTTGCATATATTACTAGGTATATAGGAGTGACTTTTGAATATCCTTACTCTCTTGTTGTTAGTATATATTATTTAAAAGCAGTCCCAGACATGGAGGTCTGCTGAGCCCAGCAGGCCGCCATCCCTGGGAAGGCCAGCCATTCCCAATGGTGTCGCAAATTGCGAGTGGCTCATTAATATTCATGAGCCTCGAATTTTGCAACCCCTTTGGAAATCGCTCACAGTGTCTCTGACACTGTTGTACATTTGCTTTTGTGACTAGCAATTTTTTGCAATTTGCGAGTTGCAAATGGTCGTACATCTGGCCCTTAGTCACCACAAAGGACATAAGTCCAGGAAGGTCAAAGGCTGAGGTAGATAGGCCCAGTTCTCCTAGAAAACTGGATATGTACATGTCAATATTACAAGCACTGCTACCATGTGCGGTGCTGCCTGACCCATATCACTCAGCCATGTCAGTCCATTGGATATGGTCATGCATAATGTAGGTATTGTAGGCATATGAGAGTCAATGTATGATCTGGGTGATATCACTGTGTAGCAGTAAATTGGCTTCCAGGACCAAACTAGGAACAGCCAGAGGAGGCATGTACACATACAAGTGCATGGGTTTGAATGGGAATAGTACATGTTACCCCTCCGCTACACAACACTTTCTCTACTGTTGTACTGATTGAAGTGAGAATAGTGCATTTTCCCCTCTGCACTCCAATAGTTTGTGTACTGTGGTACTAACCGGAATGGGTATAGTAAATATTATCTAGCCGCAATACAACACTTTCTTACTGTAGTGTTTACTGGAGAAAGATTTGTAAGTTTTTGTTAGTTTTATTATTTTGCATTGAGTAAAGTGGGAGTAGTACATTTTATATATATTTACTATAATAATTTGTGTAGTTTTGTATACATTGTAGTCATAATAGAGTATGTATTAAATACTACAGTTTTAAATGGCAATCATTTATATTAAGCTTTTGTTAATTTCGAAATTGTATTTTTAATTAATTATGTTTTTAATATGTAAAGTAATTGTTATGATCTATAAGTGGTTTCCTTTTTCAATTTAATTAGAATGGTTTCTTTTTTAATTATTTTAATGGTACTGCTATATCTGCTATAGCTATACATACATGTATATATATATATATATATATATATATATATATATATATATATATATTACCTACTGGCGGTCGCCAGTAGGTATATATAGTTAGGATTTTTTCCCTATGGGATTTCTGAAAATTCTATGCCTAATAACTTTTGCGTTCGTGGACGGAATTGGCTGAAATTTTCAGGAAAATGGCACATTTTGTTTCTGAGCAGACCTTGAAAATTTGGGGGGGTTTTGTGGAGGGGGGGCCGAGAAAAAAGGGGGGTCCCAAAACGCCTTTTTCCCATGTTAATTTCCATAGGGCGGTTGGACTCACTTTTAGCCCGAACGGCTGAATGGATTTTCACGAAACTTGGCAAAATTGTAGGGACTGTTAGCCCGATGTGCCTTTGCTAGGTCTCAATATATGTGCTTCAGTGGATTTTGAGAAATTAACGTTTAAATCAAGATATATATCTGTAACAGCGCTCCGGGCAGCTATCCGGTTAGCGAACCTTTCGCGTAACGGAACTTTGCGATGAGAAGCTGATTGGCCCTCCGGTGTCTGTCAACATTCTAAACAGTCCGGAGCGGCCGCCATCTTGTCTCTCGGTAGGATCGAGAGACAAGAGGAGGCCAAAACAAAGGGGGAAATTACCATAAGGGGGCATAGTAGATCCTCGTTGACCCCCTAGGTTTTATGTGGAGGTTTTAAAAGGGCCTAGGAGGGTCCAAAAAAAAAAATTTTTTTTTGCGTGGTAAGCGCCAAGTTCGCGAACCGGATAGCTTTCTGGGCAGCGAACTTTATGGATAAAAGAATGAAAGACTTTTCTAATACTGTATGTTAATTGTTTGTTGTTTTTCTTGTTTTTTTTTGTTTTCTTTATTTATTTATTTTTTTTATTATGATTGTGTTTCATACTTTATTAAATTTTCTAACATTTCATTGTCAGAAATGTCATAATTTATTATAGGGTGTAATTGTTTTTCATTTTGAAGCAAGTTGTCTACTGCTTCAACACATTGTAGAAGTTCGTGGTCTCTACTGTCATCCATAAAGTCATCAAGTTTGTCTTGGCTGCTCTCCTTCAGTTCAATCGAAAATGAAACTTGCTGCTCGCCTTCCATTTTGCCTGAAATTTGGATTAAAAAAATATATATTAGTAGAGATAGGGCACTGTTGGGATTAATTTTAGATAGGCAGTTTTTATCAGTGAATTTATCTTTTGGCAGTGTATAGTATGAGAGTGGAAATAGGACTAAAAAAAAGTGTATGTGATTTAACCAAGACACTACTACTACAGAGGGATAGTGTATATGTAGCAGAAAAAGTCTACTATATTAAGTCATAGTGCACAATATATTAAATTATAACTTACCTTCACAAAGAAGTTGAAGTTTTTTGAAGCTTTTGAAATAGGAGGTACAACAAGAAGTAGTAGTCAAAATGGCTGTGTTTCCTTCTCTCCCTTTATATATATACAGGTATATAACCAATCAAATGTCAGGTAATAAAAGTAGAAAATGAAAGTAACATTTTCATTGGTTGTCAATTCCAACAATTCAGATGTGTTTTGTGAAGTAATTTACCTCACGGTACTTGGAGAGGTCTACAGGCTAAATGGCTAAATGGAATTTCAATGAAATTTGTGAGAATGGAAGGGATTGTTATGTAGTATGAGCTAATCTATATTTGGTGAGAGTGTTTCTAGTCGTTATTCTGTAAATTACTTTCCCGCCTTTTTTTAGGACCGCTTTCCGGGAAGCTGCCCGGTTAGCGAACCTTAAGCGTCACGGGAGTCCACCATTTTGTGTTTCGTTCGCATTAAGATACAAGATGGAGGGCAAATAATGTTTAGAATGGGTAGAAGGGGTCATGGTAGACTTATCTTGACCCCCTAGGTTTTCTGAGCGTGGCTGAGGAGGCTTATATGTGCGGAAAAAAATTTTTTTTTAAAAAAATTCCGCGAGGTTAGCTTTCGGTTAGCGAACCGGGTAGCGCTCCGGGGAGCGAATTTTGTGGAAAATTAGTGAAAAAAGTTAGAGAAAAATAATAATTGTGAGTGATCAGATGTAGGGTAGCTCTGAGAAGAGCTTTTGGGTTTATGGTACATTTAGGTACTTATAAGTAGGTACCAATGCAGAGTCTTAAATTCAGAATGAAAATTCTGTTGCCCTCATCTGAGAAGTGAACTCCATCTCCTCTGTAGATATCTTGCATGTAGTAACGCAAGTTATTGTTGTACAGAGAGCCCATTCCATGGTCTCTCATGTAAGCTGAAACAGATTTGTTTACATGCTTCCTCGCTTTCTCAATTTGTGGACAAAATTGGTTGGACCACCTCCATTTCTGTCTTTGGCATATATTGGAATATACCAAGGCAGTTTGAGGAAAAAGTGCCATTAATTGCTCCAAGGTGTCCTTTAAAAGCATTTCCAGACCTACCCCTGTCAAAGTGCCCAAATCATTACCTCCACAGTGCACTATTAACAGGTCAGGTTTTGGCAAATGCATAAAGGTTTTCACCAATGGTATCAATTGGTGACATTTTAATCCTCTTTGGCCCAACCACTTAATTTCCACATCTTGTAAATTGAGGTTGTGTAAATTTCTGCTCTCAGCATACCTTTGAGCCCAGTGGATGTAACTATGTCCAACAATCCAGACGTTAAACATGGTGGAAGAAGGTTGTTCTGCAGTCAGATGAAGTGTGGTAATGAAAGGGCAGTTGAAACAGTAGGAGTTTCTAAAGAAAAAAAACTGTGGATTTACAATGCTAATGATTCATTAGCAGTGATTGGTGCATTTCCATTTCTGAAAACAGAAAGTTAGGGTGCATGGATGTGTTCTTTGAAAGATGTAATTTGAATGGTCAAGGAAGAAACATTTAATGAAAGATTGCACTGGATACGCAGGTGCACTGAGAGTTCAGAGTTCAATTGAAACATTGTTGTGTGAATTTGCAAACATGAGAGGTCTTCCAGGAGGTGGTTGCTATGGAAACAAGGCAGACAGGGCAGAGGGGGGAAGGGTTTTGATTTGAAAAAAGTGAGGGAAGAGGTATGATTGGCTAATATGAGAGATATGTGAAAAGAATATCTGTATTTCTGTGCTTTCAATAGCTGCAGCCTTTGGAGTGCATCCTTTTTCTTCTGCTGAAGACAATTTGGTGTATTTCTGAGACTGTTTTCAAAACTCAAAAAATATTTGCTAAGGTGAGAAAAGATTTATTTAATTTAGATAGAGAATAGTATGATTTAAGGAGAAAATGATGAAGAAAGCTGTGTTTTTAAAATGTGGTTTTGTCTCTAGTGATATACTAATAGAATTAGTTTCAAAGAGAAATTATAATTGCATATTTGGTGTAACATTCTGGCATGCAGTTACACAAGATATTGTAATACATGGAGGCCATTTCATGGTCTGTTATGTAAGCTGAAACAGATATGTTGCTTTTAAAAACGATTTAAGAAATCAATTACATTTCTAGATATGTACTGCTAGAGCTTCATAGGTTGTTTTGGGCCATATTTATAAGGTATTTGAGTGTCTAAGATGTTGTGTTCGCCTTTTAAAATGTAAAGTGTTCCTCATGGGACAAGTGTCTTGTAAATACGCTCCCACTTGTGCTTGGCAAATTTAGATTTTGATTATGGGAGTTACCTAGCCATGTTAATAGTGTCCCAAAAATGGTGCTAGGGCATTCCAGAAAACACTTTCATGTGTCTCAAGGACATTTTTAGTCATTTCTTCATGAATGCAGGTATACAATTGATTTATATGCTGTGTTTAAAAACGAATTTTGAAATGAATTAAATTTCAGGATATGTACTGTTAGAGCTTCATAGGTTGTTTGGGGTCATATTTAGAAGGCATTTTAGTGTCTTTGAAGTTATTTTTCCCTTTTTAAATGGAAAGCGTTCCTCATGGGGCCCTGAGCAGTTCTTAGCCATGTTATTTAATAGGAAGTGGATAACATGGCTAAGAGCATTTGCTGGGAAATGCATGAATATCGCTGATTTTTCTGCTATATTCATGCATTGTGGCCGTTTTTTTTCACATTGCTTCATAGGTTGTTTGGGTTCATATTTAGAAGGCATTTTAGTGTCTTTGATGTTATTTTTCCCTTTTTAAATGGAAAGCGTTCCTCATGGGGCCCTGAGCAGTTCTTAGCCATGTTATTTAATAGGAAGTGGATCACATGGCTAAGAGCATTTGCTGGAAAATGCATGAATATCGCTGATTTTTCTGCTATATTCATGCATTGTGGCCGTTTTTTTCACATTGCTTCATAGGTTGTTTGGGTTCATATTTAGAAGGTATTTTAGTGTCTTTGATGTTATTTTTCCCTTTTTAAATGGAAAGCGTTCCTCATGGGGCCCTGAGCAGTTCTTAGCCATGTTATTTAATTGGAAGTGGATAACATGGCTAAGAGCATTTGCTGGAAAATGCATGAATATCGCTGATTTTTCTGCTATATTCATGCATTGCGGCAGTTTTTTTTCACATTGCTTCATAGGTTGTTTGGGTTCATATTTAGAAGGCATTTTAGTGTCTTTGATGTTATTTTTCCCTTTTTAAATGGAAAGCGTTCCTCATGGTGCCCTGAGCAGTTCTTAGCCATGTTATTTAATAGGAAGTGGATAACATGGCTAAGAGCATTTGTTGGAAAATGCATGAATATCGCTGATTTTTCTGCGTTATTCATGCATTGCAGGCCTTTTTTTATCACATTTGCAAGCATTTCTTAGCCATGTTATCCAATGGGAGGTGGATAACATGGCTAAGAGCATTTGCTTCAAAGGTTGTTTGGGGTTATATACCATTTTTGGGAAATTATTAACATGCCTATCTAACTCCCATAATCAAAATCTAAATTTGCCAACCGCAGGTGGGAGCGTATTTACAATAAATTTGCACCATGAAGAATGTAAAATAGCATACTAGATACTCAAATAACTTATAAATATGATCCAAAACATCTTATGAAGCACTAGTAGTGCATATTTCCAGAAATGTATTGGTTTTCATTTAATGATTTACTTCATTGGTAGGCCTTCACATGTTTTTTTACCTTGGTTTTTTTTCAGTGAAAATCTTATCTGCAACCATGTGTTGGCCTCACCTCAAATAAACAAAACAGGTGATGGACTGAATGTGGATCAATGACACACATTCACCCCAGTCCAAAGATCTGGGCCTAAACAAACCTTTAGATAGGCTACATCTTATCGTCATCCTGAATTAATGATTTAAAATATTAGGGAGTGATTTATGAGTGTTGTATGCCTGTTTTGTACCATTGAGTGTCATTTTTGTGATGCAGTGCTGGTGGAAAATATTTGCTATGTTAAATAATTAGTACAGCATTAAGTTTTAGATGACTGTTATTTATTTACTGTTTGGTAATAGTGGTTAATAACATTTTATATTATATTTTTTCACAGATTCAACTGCAGATTCTTTCATAGTTTGGAAAATGCCTTCCAGAAGTCGAATACGAAAGGCTAGAAAACGTCAAAGACAGCAGGATGATGTTTTATTGCAGCAGTCCTCTTCCCCAAATACTTGTCAAAACACCAAGAAAGGTCCGGGTAAGAGCACGAAATCATTCTTAAGAAATATTTGTAGTAAAAAAAATTTTGCTCAAAAAAATGTGTCTCTTAACAAAAAGAGAAGTAATTTAAATGGAAAGGAGAGACCCATCACAAATGTTACTGGTAGAGGAAGAGATAACTCTGTGCATGATAGTAGAAGGAAACAACAGTTTAGGGACATTCGACAACGAATGTTCCGTAATAGGATATTAGTTAATTTATTGAAAAATATTAAAAAGAAAGGCCAACAGAAAGCGGCATTTTATAGGAAGAAGAAAAATGTAGAGAAAATTATTGATCATGCTTTTGAAATCAAGCGAAAGTTGTTTATTTTGGTAATCAATAGAATTAGGAAACTAAGCAAGGTAATTTCTGATTTCAAAACAAAAAGTAGATGGAAGAGAGTAGTAAATCGTACTAACTTTTGTGAAGTTTTTTCTGGAGAATGGATGCATAGTTCAAGTTCTGAGGCATTTTTTAATGAGGAGACTTATTTTCAGGATAATGATTTGGTGCATGCAGTTGACATCAGTGGTCGAGCTTATGAAGTGAAGGATGGTTGTCCAGTTGAAAAAGAACTACTTGTGACAACAGAGACAGAAGAGGCGCTAAGTGATGAGGTTTTAGGAAGACGTCCTAAGGGTCCTGTGTACATTTGGAAGTGTAGTTCTATTTGCAGTGTGCGACAGGTTTCCATCAATTTGCTATGTGATTTTATACGGACATTTAATAAGAAAAGTTTGAAGCAGAAAATGAAGTTGTTGCAAGATTTAGATCCTTGCAGAGTGAGACAAATGACAGGTTTGCGTGGTCATTCACTGGCTTGTCTTTCCAGGAGAGTATGCCAGAGTGTTTTTCATCATTTCAGGATGCTAGCAGTGCATCATAATAAAGTGAGAAAATTAGTGAGAATGTTGTATTATGCTAAGAGTCCAGCAATTATGCTTAAACAGTTATGTGCTGCTCTTTTGCATGGTTCTGAAATAGATGTGAAGAATCTTTGTGAAGAAATTGAGTTTTGTTACTTTGGTAGTAAAGATGAGAATGTTCAAATTGACCCTGAAGTAGAGGGTAATGTGGAAGATAATGTACAGGTTTCCAGTACAGATAATTTTCAGAAGGAAATTGCCACGTTTCAGATGAAATCAAGTGAGAGGCCTAATTTCACTTGTGTATGTTGTCGACGCACTTATTATAAGAATCAGACTAAGGTAGTGGATTTATATGCAAAAAGTGAAAGGGAAAATAATAGTGAATGGAAGGATTTAGCCACATACTTGATGGTAGAAAATTATTTTGATTTGGGATCGGATCAACGTGTGTGTACTTATTGTTGTAATAAATTAAACCAAAACCAGATGCCTGCTAGGGCAGTTCATAATAATCTGGAATTGGTTGAGATTCCTTCTGAATTGAAGGATTTAAATACTTATGAATCTATTTTGATTCAAAGTATCCATCCCTTTCAGGCTATTGTAAGAATGGAGCCAAAGACAGGGAAATTGCCTCCAGCAGATTTACAGAGAGGATTAAAGGGAAGAGTTGTTTATTTGCCTCTAGATTTGAACAAAAACATTAACACAATTGGAATAGAAAAAGTGGAAGAGGAACCTCTGGTTATCTTGGTTAATGGGGTTCCGACAAAGAATAAGAAAATATGGCAAGATTTAGTGGATGTTAGGAAAGTCAAAAAGGCAACAGTGTATTTGAAGAAAAATAATAAGTACTATAAGAATGTATATGTTGCAGAAGAGGAAGTAAGTGATGAAGAGGATAGCGATTTGTGTGCTGGCCAAATTGAGAAAGTAGAGGCCTCTAAAAGTGAAGAAATATATGAACATTATAGTGTTCATCCTTTGCATTCCAAGGAAGTGATGGGGAATGCTATTGAGTTGTTTCAAATGAAACAAGCCAAAGGGAGTCCCATTAGTGTTTGGGAGGAAAGTTTGGAAGCTCGGTGTTTCCCACAGCTATTTCCCACAGGTCAAGGAGGAAGATATGATGAGCGACCTCGTGAAATTCCTGCGTCTGAATACCGGACTTTACGATTGTATGCAGAAGATCCTAGGTTTCGGCAATGCATTCCCTATTTGTTTCATCTCCTGTTTGAAAGCGATCTGTCTGGACTGTCATATGCAGTGAACCACATCTTAAAAAGTGGTATACAGATGCGAAACATCTCGGCAAGTGACTTTATGCATAAAGTCAATGTCCAAGACAGTATTTTGGATTCTCACTTAATTAATCTCATGGCGTGTCAGCGTGGTACTAATGAGTACTGGTACCGTCGTCATGGTGACTTAAAATGTATGCTGAGGAACTTAGGAACTCCGACATGGTTCCTCACTCTGAGCTGTGCCGAGTATGGCTGGGATGACTTACTTGAATTTCTACGAGAGGCAAATGGAAATATTGAAAACATTGAATTCAAGACACCTGGAGAACTGTGTTCTTTGGATCCTGTGAATGTATGCAGGTACTTCAATCATAGATTTGAAGCTATGATGTCTTTCATCACAAATAAAAAGAATCCACCTCTTGGAGAGGTGTTGGATTTCTTCTGGAGAAAGGAGTACCAAGCAAGAGGTGCCCCTCATATACATATGTTGCTGTGGATCAAGGATGCACCTAAATTTGGAACAGATCCGGATGACTTAGTGATGAATTTCATCGAACAGTATTCTACGTGTGCTGTTCCAAACGCAACGGAGAAGAAAAGTCTAAGAGAACAAGTTCTACGTTTCCAAAGCCATCGTTGTGGAAAGTACTGTCGTCGTAAATTCAGAAACAAGGACAAGTTCTACACCAAATGTCGTTTCAACTTTCCACGACCGGTGATTTCTAAAGGAAGAGTGAACAGTTTGATGTCTTCGCTGCGACATAATGTGACGAGGAAATCACCCAAGAATACATACAATTTGAAAAGGAACGAAGAGTCCAAGTACATCAATGACTACAACCCAGTGATTTTGTCCATGTGGAATGCCAACATGGATATACAGTTTGTGGCTGACAACTGTATGGCTGTGGCTCGGTATGTGACATCTTACATCACCAAAAAAGAAAAGACCGAACTGAAGGATATGTGGGAGGACATTTCCCATGAAAAGAGCCTCAGCAAGAAGTTGTACAGTTTCAGTCTGAAGATGTTGTCGCATCGAGAAATCGGAGCTTACGAATGTTCTGATCGATTGTCTTCAGCAAGTCTCTATGCCAAATCCAGGAGTCTCGTTTGGGCGAGTCTTGGTCTTGCTGCAACGCGAAATCGAGTTCTAAAACCTGTTCGGGAAATTGAGTATTTGGCAGAAAAGGAACCAAACAGTACCGACATTTTGAAGACCAACATGTTGGATACATATTATCCAAATCGAAGCAGTCACCTTGAGAATATTTGTCTATATGAGGTTCTCCAAAATTATATATTCAAGAGGAACATCAAAGAAGATATTGAGAAAGGAGTGTATGCTGTAATTGGAAGTGAGGGATGCCTGGTCAAGCAAAGAAAATGCCAATTAGTAAACCATCGAAAATTAAGTGGCGAATCTCCAGAAAAAAAGGAGTTTTTCTATTTAGCACTTTTGCAACTTTTCAAGCCTTGGCGTGCAGAAGAGGAACTGCTTGGAGATTTCCTCTGTTACGAAGACTCTTTCAATGCAGCCAAGGAGTCCATAGAATGTCCTGCTTTTTCTAAATATCAAGAAATGCTAACTTTGGAAATTGAGCAGGAAGCAACGATTGCAGCCGAGATTGCCAGAGACAGTTCTCAGGACAGTCAGAGTTCTGTTTCATTGAGTCAAGATCCACTTGGAGGACCTATTATCGAAAATGAAGCTGCCACTGCTATGAATGAAGTAGAAAGAGCCATGGCACATGCTCAGGAGGATTCAGTTAACTTACAAGACTTGGAAAAACAACTCAACGTTGAGCAGAGGAAAATATATGATGAAGTTACCAAGGAAATTGAGCACGGATTAAGTCATGAGAAGAAAGAGTGCTCGTGTACGTCGTTGAAGCCTGTCCGACTGTACGTGAGTGGAGAAGCGGGAACTGGAAAAAGTTTCCTCATTAAAGCAATCTCTTGTTATTTGCAGGAAAGGACTGAGTCATCGCTGTCTTGTGTTGTCACCGCTCCTACTGGACTGGCAGCACATAATATTAAAGGTATTACTTTGCATCGTCTATTGATGCTGCCGGTGGAGCATGACAACAAATTACAATACAACAAGTTATCTGGAGATGCTTGCTGTGAAGTTTCAAGAGTTTTGAGGAAAATGAAACTACTTATCATTGACGAAGTAAGCATGGTTTCCAATGTCATGCTTGCCTTTGTGCATTTGAGAATGCAAGAAGTACTTAAAACTGAATATGATGTCTTATTTGGTGGGAAACACATTATTGTTTTCGGAGATCTTCTACAGCTGACACCAGTAAAAGGTCAACCTGTGTTCAAAATACTCACGCATGAAGATACCAGGAAGTGCCTAGGGAGCATTGGCAACGTCAATATATGGTTAAACTTCAATTATGCAGAACTGCATCAAAATATGCGTCAGGCAAAGGATGAAGATTACAAGAATATTCTACAAGATATTAGAATTGGAAAAGTGACCGAGCATGGGAAAGAAGCTTTAAATGCACGGTTACTGTCAAATTTGTATCCCAAACAAGATATTGTGCCTGAGAATATTTTTCAGAAAATTACTGAGAAGAAATCCGGGATATGTCTCATGCCAACTCTTGCAGAATGTGCCATCTTCAACAACAAAATGTTGAATTTAGAAAAGCAAGAGATTGTGAAACTTGAAGCTATCGACAAATTAGAGCATATGGGATCAACAATTATTTTGTCAGACAATTTGAAATCAAAATTGGATTCATTAGAGAAGACTATATCTAAAACAGCGGGTTTTGAAAAGACTTTGAATGTGTGTTTAAATTGCCGAATTATTTTGAGAAGGAATTTACATGTAGAAAGAGGTCTGGTAAATGGATCAATGGGTAATGTTGTTGATTTTGAGAAATACAGAAATAGAGATGGAATAGAATTTTTAAAAATTAAATTTGATGGCATTGAGGAAGTACAGCAAATTGGTCGTTGTTCTGCTAGGTTTTTGCTTGTTAAAGATTTATATGTTCGCCGTAAACAGTTTCCTGTTTGCTTGGCATATGCGGTGACAATCCATAAATCGCAAGGTTTAAGTGTAGACTGTGCATTGGTGAATATTGGCAGTTCTGTGTTCAAGGAGGGTATGGCATATGTGGCATTGTCACGAGTTAGAACTTTATCGGGATTGTACTTGATTGACTGTGATGTCACAAACATTTGTGCGGATCTAGATTGTGTTAAGGAATACAATAGGTTAAGAAGAGAGTATGCGCCACATTTGCCTCAATATCCTTTGTTTGAGAAACGTGTGGTAGGCCGCAAACGTAGAAATAGCAGTAATAGTAGGGAGGTTGTTGCAAAAAGACTAAAAGTCAATGAACCGAAAATTGTTAGCAGAAAGAAAGTGGATTCTGTTGAAGATGTTGTCGGTTTTCAATTTGAAAACAGTTCTGGTGTCAACTGCTATGCAAATGTAGTGGTTAATGTTCTCTTTTCACTAGAGAGTTTAAAAGAACAGATTCTGTTGAATTCTGAACAAATTTTATGCTGTTTGTTGAATTCTGTTTTCGAGAAATGTAGCAGTGATCGAACAAAAGTAGAAAGTGTGTCTGAAGTTCGTTATCTGTTAGATGAATGTTCAGGTCAAACAGACTTCTCTGAAAATAATCAGCAAGATTGTCAGGAGTTTTTAATGTATATGCTTGATATATTGCAAGTTGAGGGTGTAGATGTAGATCACCTGTTTGGGCTTTCTTATCAATGGCAGCATGACTGCGAGAACTGTATGGTATCAAGTACTACTAGTGTAGACTCAGAAAGATTTATATATTTAACTTTGCCAGACAGTAAATCAGTCTCCTTTAATAAGCTAGTAAATGCAGCGGATCACAACATGGAGTGTAGCCAATGTAAATGTGATATGATGTCAACATTATTTATACGTAGATATGGCCAGTATGTCATTTTAATGATGCAACGATGTAGGCCTGATGGAACAAAATTGTCAACTTTAATAAAAAATTTTGTGGCTTCTCAGCTGTCAATATCAGGGAGGACTTTTGTTACTGTAGCAATTATCTATCACGATGGTCCATCAACAACATCAGGACATTATACAGCTTACTTAAAGTCTGGAAACGGCTGGTCATTCTGTAATGATTCTGTTGTAACGTTCAAAAAAAAATTGCCGTTTGACCTTAAAAATTCTTACCTGGTGTTTTTAAAACCAAAATTTTAAGTAGAGGGAATGTAAGTCTGCAATGCTGTCTCGATTAAAAATTCAACTATATAAACCTAATGCAAGTAAGTCTGCTTCATAGTAAGCAGTATCAGTGTCATAGGAAAAGGAGAACATGACTGACAAAGAAGAGTAAGATATTAGTAGTCCAGGATTGTGAAAATAATCTCAAATATTTTATTTTTGAAAGTTGCGAAAATAGAAAATGTCGGGATTTGATTGGAAGAATTACAAGATTTGCGAATCGCGGCAACATGATTTGGCCTAGTGGAAACATGTGATATAATGAGAGAAGTTTTTTTTCTATGTAACATATTTCACGTATCGATGGAGGTTTTCTTTCAGAAAGTGGCGGGCTGAAAATATTTAAAGCACAACAGAGTGGATGCTGTTTATAGGAGATCCTTCGACGTCATTGAAAGTAAGTTAATTTTAAGAAGTTTTGAAATCAGATTTCTTAGGTTGTATGGGTTTTTTAAACACAGTCATTTTGATTGTGTTTTTTTTTCCCCGCTGTTACATGATGAATACCTTCAAGTCACTGATTTAAGTGAAATTTGATACATTCTGAGAACAGCAAAAATAAACCATTTAACATGTATAATTAATGTTATGCTTTTTGTCCTTATGATATACATTTAGAAATGTGTGGTACATATGGGTAAGGTGAGTTCTGTAAATATCAATTTTAATGCTTAGAGTGCTGTACTTCTGGGTAGTGTTTTTTTTTTATAAAAAAAAGAGGCCTCACCTCAAAGAAAGCTCTTGAAAGCACACATCTTATTTGCATCCTAAAACAATCATTTACAATGTTAGACACAATTTTATTATGACTTTACATCTTTTTTGCGCTGCTATTGCATCACTATTGTGAGACATTAGCAGTGCAAGAAAAACATCATGTTTCAAAATAGGCCTCAGTTCAGCAATATCAAGATACAGTTTCTTTCGAATATATATCTTTAGGATTGTGTAGGGAACGTAGAGAAGCAGAGACTTCTGTAAATGTCAAAGTTGTTGAAAAACTGTTTGTTTTTGAACCTTTTCCCTTGTCTTTTCTAATTTTTAAATACATGTTTTAATATTTTTTGAAATGTTTGTTCTTTGTTTTACAGATTGAAAGTATGAAAAAATATTTAAAAAAGGTAACAAGAATTATAAGGTAAATGTTTTCCACTCTTTTTACCCGCAATGCACTGCTGATGATGTCATTGACAGTATCTCTCATTTACTCTCTCTAGCTGTCTTTCTTTTTACATTATTCTCTGTTTACTTCCCTTATACTAACTCTTCTTTTTTTTTAAAAAAATATTTTTTTTAGTTCGCTTAAAGTTCGCGAACCGGTCAGCGAACTTGAAGCGAACCAAAAGAAATAGAGCTTGCCAGAGTGATAAACATTCTAGCAATTTTGTTTGAAAGGGGAGGTAGTTCTGAAAAGAACTGTTTTTTTTTGTTTTTGTTGTTTTATGTTTTTTTTGTAATTTTTTGAACATTTTTTGATTTTTTTGTATTTTTAGAACTGTTTTATGTTTTTTTTGTGTTTTTTAAGGAGGGGAGACAACAAAAAACAGGCTTTCAAAACGGCTCAACTGGAGCAAAAAAAAAGAAAATTACTTTTTGGGTGCATTAGGGCACTTATGATTTTCATATGCAATGTTCATGAGGTTGACACTCATGTTGCCATATGACAGCATAGCACCACAGTAAATACAAGACACCTTCATGTGCTGGAAGTTACGTTGGATGTTTGGCACAGTCTCTTGTGCCTCTCTTCCCGTCAAAGACAATGTGGATGTAGATCTTGCCACAGGAGTTGCCGTCGGATTGTCTTCAAGATCCCTCAACTCAGCCCGGCTGTAGTTCAAGGGATGCCACCTGCTCATGTGACGGTGCATTGTATAGTTCCCCATACTGTACTTCTTTTCTGTGCCTCTCGACAATCTGTGGTCACAGATGAGGCAGGTGGCATATTTTGCATTCACTTTCTTGGTTCCAGGAGGGATGGTGAAAAACTGCCAGATGAAACTGGTTTTTCGTTTAGAAACCCGGGGCAACTCATCAACAAATTGTTGTCCCTCTCTCTCCTCTTCTTCTTCTTCCTCATCTTCCTCCTCTCTGTTAGTCATAATTTGACTGGGTGGTCCTCTCTTCTTATGGGGAGGTGGAGGTGGTGGTGGGGGTGCACCAGCTGCAGCAACAATGGAAGCCATTGTGGATCTTCAGATAAATGGTCTTTCTCTCACCAAGATGAAAGTCAGAGTGAGGAAATAAGGAGGGGTTTACTTGATTTGGGGAAAACAAAAGTTCTGAGCCAATGAAAAGTGTTATTTTTAGGTCACATGACCTAGTCATACATCATTTGGAAACCAAAAGTGAAATGAACCAATGAGAAGTTTGATAAACAAGTCACATGACCTGTTCCGCTTACGTTACGCGGCGCGCGCCGCGTCCCAGATCGCTTCCGGTTCGCGGTCCGGAGCACTTCCGGGAGCGCTAACGCGGCGCGTCATTAGACGCATTACGCGATAACGTGATACGTCGCGCTTCCGCGGCGCGTCACTGTTCCGCTAACGTAACGTTGACCGGTTCGCGGACTAGATCGCGGCATCAAGATGAGCTAACGGAAAGCTTCCCGGTTCGCGAACTAGAAGCGAAGAAAAAAAATATTAAAAAAAAAATTATCAATAAACATCTAAATATATTTTGGGATTTAAAGAATAATACATTTTACAGCTACAGATGTTAGCTTTTAAAAAACCAATGAAATTCACTGAAAAAACCATAGGTTATAGACCATATATAGTTAGAAATTTGCATTTAAAAAACCATTGAAATTCAATGAAAAAACCATAGGTTATAGACCATATATAGTTAGGAATTCGCATTTACAAAACCTTATTTTACTCGCATAAAACCATTGAAATTCCATATATAGTTAGTTGCGCTAACTATATATCGCGCACCCGCAATCCACTGCTGATGATGTCACATATTACATCATTCATGACATGGTCAGTGACATCACTGATGACATCACTGATGACATCTCAAATGACATCACTGATGACAACATCCAGTGACTGTATGTTTCTGTGAAGTTAAAATATGTCTTACATATTGAAGAATGAGTGGATGTATAAGTGTCTGGATGAAGGATTTAGTAGGTGCATGACTGACTGTATGAGTGAGTGATTAAATGTGTCTCACTGAGTGCATGGGTTAGTGACTAAACTGTCTTAATTTGTGCATCATTATGTCTGTTGTTCTGTAAACTGTTGCATGTGTTGATAAGTAGCTATATGAGTAACTATATGGGTTATTGATTGGTTACCTTAGTATTTGTATGGGAGACTGAGTGTGTGTGTGGGTGGCTGGGAGGTGTATGACTCTGTGCATAGATGTGTGAGCAGTTGATTCACTAGAGGTATGGTTTCAAAAGTGCATGTGGTAACAGCTGTATGGGCGGTTGACTGTGTGCATGAGTGTATTGGTGAGTGAATGGATATCTCAGTGCTACATGTCAAAGTAAGTACATATGTAAAACACAGTACATGTGAGAGTTGACATATATAAATAACTGTGCATAAGAGCCAGTGAATGTGTGAGTGGCTGTATGGATCATTGTGAACTTGTATCAGGGATTGTATAAGAGAGTAAATATGTGTTAGTATATGTTTGAATAAGTAAAGTTTGTATAACTGTATAGTTGAGGAAATGGAGGTGTGATTGATTCTTTGCATGACTGACTAGGTGTGTGAGTAACTCCATGGATGAGTGACAGTCTGTGAGTGTCTGTTTACACTGATTGTATCTAAGGTTATATTAGAGTCTGAAGAGGTTCATCGTATTATCACATGAATGATATCATCAGTGATGTGATCAGTAATGTCAAATGAGATGTCATCAGTGATGTCATCAGTGATGTCATTTGAGATGTCATCAGTGATGTCATCAGTGATGTCACTGACCATGTCATGAATGATGTAATATGTGACATCATCAGCAGTGGATTGCGGGTGCGCGATATATAGTTAGCGCAACTAACTATATATGGAATTTCAATGGTTTTATGCGAGTAAAATAAGGTTTTGTAAATGCGAATTCCTAACTATATATGGTCTATAACCTATGGTTTTTTCATTGAATATATATATATATATATATATATATATATATACATATGCACACACACACATTTTTTTATATTTTTATAGTACTTAAAACATTTGAAAAGATAATATAAATTAAAATTATTAGTTTAATAAATGTTTTTTTAAGTAGATATATGCAAACATATATTAATTATTATATATTTGTGTTTTACCATTTCTAATTAATGTTTTGCAATTCTTAAAAAATATATTTTTTGTAAATTAATATCACTATATAATGTATTGACTATTTATTATTTTACTCTATATATATTCGAAAAACAATATTTAATACAGCTATATTAATGACAGCAATATTTTTGTGCTTACCGATAAAAGTATAAGATGTCAATATTTTTTAGATCGATATTTTGGTCACAATATTTCTGTAACAAGATATTTTGTCTGTCGATATTCAGTGAACCTTGTTGGACAATCTTCTCAATGCAGTATTGTAAATAGATACATTTTCATTTTTGCCTTGCATTCTTCCACAAGCCGCCTACTTCTTGAGAACAATATTAATCTTTTCATCAAAATGATTCTCAAATTTCTTAAAAGTAATATACTAAACATCTCATTGATCATATGGAGCATCCCCTCTTCCTGTTGGTTGGTTGTGTAAATTGTCATAGACCTTTATTTCTTTATACCTAAAGTGTGAAGTAAAATATGTTGTGTGATATAACATCTCCACACAGTCAAGCTATTCACTTTGTCTTATTCTGTCGGCTTTATACTGTCCAAAGAAAAATATTCATATTTCCGATTTTAAAGGCTGTACATTTTAAACAGGTGAGAGCTACACTCCTGTACCTTTTAATGCTTAAAGATATCCCTACCTGTGTGAATGTCGGGTGTTTTCTCAGGCCTGGCCCAAATTCGGCTTATGGCCTTTGTGCTAAATCTCAAGGAAACTGGACATTTCTTTCAACAGTAATAGCACTTGGTTTTTGTGTTTTTTGTCTGTGTACTTCTTTTACACATGTCCTCTGTGACTGTATTTGATTCATGATTTTTTGTCTGAATTACATTAATATACCATACATAGTATTGTTACGCTTTTCCAAAAACACATAGCAGACCCTTGATAGAGATTTTTGTTGCTTGGAACTCTGAGGTGATCATGATCATTTTGTATCATTTTGTTTTTGTCTTTCCTGAACTATGTAGCCCTTAATCTTTCCTACCCCTCATTTTCCTGTCCTGGTCCAGTATGACAAGTGTATTAATTGACACTGTGCCTCTTTGGTTTTGTTAGTTTAATGTTTCAGAACCTTAATAGCACTTTACAATGAATCTGTGGAGGGAAAACTCCTATACTCCAGACATTGTAATGCCTTCGTTGTGCACTCTACTCTCTTGATGTATTCATTCCAATATTTTTTTAAATATGTGATACCATTTTTAGGTTGAGCATTGAAGACCTATTGTAATTTCTTTTGTGGCTGAAAACCATCCCCCTGCTCTTGATTTGTTTGTTTCAGTGCCCTTTAAAAATCCTTGCTTGCTATTGGCTAGTCCTGCCTCTTTGTCCCTCCTTTTTCTCTTTTGTTCCTCCCAGCAGTAGAGAAGTGTGGCTCAGGGGTTAGAGGCGGCAGACCCGGAAGCTGAGATCGGCCCTGGACCAGGGTTCAATTCCCCGCCTCGGTGGGTCTTGGGCTCAAAAATTCCACGGACTCGATAATTCTCGCTCCGGTGCCTTCTCGACTCACGGGTTCACACTCTGCGACTCTGGGCAATAGCTTGCTTAATCTCCACAACGGCCCCTCGCGGCGGGATGCCTGGCTTTCACCTTGTGGATACCCTGCCGGGGTTATCTCACAGGGGAATACCAGGACGGGTTCCCTAAGCAAGCGCCGGGAAACCCTTTGTGGGTAGCTGTGTGCTATATAAGCTCAAATACATTTACATTTACATTTACAGTAGGGACGAAGTATGCAATGATTCTTCATTTGTTTTTTGAGGAACTATTTTTTTTCTTTGTTTCCTGCTCTGTTACTGTTTGTCTGTTTTCAGCTTTGGTTACATAGCTCTTTAGCTTTAGCTATAGAATTTCTACCTCCCACCTTCTCTTAATGCAACAGTTGGGTCAGTGCTGCCCACCATGCAGTGCCTCCCGCTCCATTGGTTGTATTTTTAAACTTTTCGCAATTGTCCATGTTGATTGGCAGTTGGGCTTTTGTTTGGTAGGATATGACTTTGTTTGGGCTTCTTTTGTTTCCCTTAACTCAATTTAGTAATACGCAAAACACTATCTATATGCTTAAACAAAAAAACAATATTTGGGCATTGTTTGTCCTCTTTTTAAATGGTGCAGCACCCTTAGTGCTCGGTGTGAAGATGGTGCAGTCCTGCTATGCTTTCAGTTGCGGGAACTAGTACAATAAGGAGACGCCCGTCTTTTACCACAAGTGAGGCCTTAAACCAAATTCTTTGTTGCACTGGAAGCCAGTGCAACTGACAAAGTGCTGACTTAGCCGAGGTGCGCCTCGGAACATTCATTAGAAGTCGAGCAGCACAGTTCTGGACAACCTGTAAGATCTTGATAGTCCCCTGTGGAGCACCCAAGTAGACCGCATTGGCATAATCAAGCCGCCATAAAATAAGGGCTTGCACCAGCAGACATCTAGCGTCAAAGGGAAGGAGTGGCAGGATCTTCCTCATCAGTCTGATCAGGACATAGCAGGTAGCAGCCACTTTGCACGATTGTACAGAGAAACAAAGGTTAGAGTCCAACCATACACCCAGACTCTTAATTTGTTTCTTTGGTAAAGGGGGGGGGGGAGGGGGCCCAGACAACTAGGTCACCAAGTATCTAAATTAGGGGAGCTGAATGTCCTAGTATCATGACTTCCGTCTTGGAGCCATTAAGTTTGAGGAAGGCCAAATCCATCCACTCAGCTACTTTTACCAGGGAAGAGGTCAGGTTCTTGTCATTCGTATCATGTTGGCTGAGGGACACCACCAACTGGGTGTCATCAGCGTATTTGACCAGCTGGACCCCCCAGGGAAACACAATGTCCGCAAGGGGCCGCATGTAGATGTTGTACATTGTGGGGCTTAAGGAAGATCCCTGGGGGATGCCATACTGTAGAGGGGTCTGTTTTGAAGGAACCTCTTCTTCAAAGACCATGAATAATCTATCGGAGAGAAAGGACTGCAACCACTTAAGGGCAGTCCCCGCTACCCCCACCTCCCTCAGGCTTTGAATCAAAATGTGGTGATTTACCGTATTGAAGGCTGCGCTGAGGTCTAACAGAATAATAGCAGCGCAACCTCCGTTATCCACAATTTTCCTCGCTGCTAACACCAGAGCAGGAAGGGCCGTCTCCGTGCCCTGCTTACTTCTAAATACAGTCTGAGTGGGGTGTAAAGCATTATTGTTCTCCACATAAGCTGCCAATATAGGATTTACATATTTTTCGGCTAGTTTGCTAATACCTGGTAGTAAAGAGATTGGGCGATAACTAGCCCGGTCCCCAGGGTCTAAACTTGGCTTTTTTTAAAGTGCTTTAATTCTTGCTTGTTTCCATAGCGGGGGAACCAGTCCGGCCTCAAGGGAGGAGTTAATTGCATCCCGGATAACTGGGGAGACAATCTCTGGCACTGATTTAAGAATGGAAGGGGGCTCAACATCGGCCGGAGATCCAGACTTAAGATTCTCTAGGAGATGCTGTGAGTCAGATAGAGAGAGGGGGCGAAATCCTCCAGCCTGGCATGTAGGAGGGGAGGAGAGAGTTGTACATCAACATTCAATTGTGGGAATTTCTAGTAAATGTTAGAGACCTTAGTGGCAAAAAAATTAGCGATCTTGTCACAGCGCTTTTGTGCATTCATAGGGTCAGGAGAAGAGCTGGGGGAGTGATAAGGGATTTAAAGATTTTAAAAATGTCCCTAGGGGAGTTAGAGGCTGACACAATCTTTTCCTGATAATAGCTGAATTGAGCAGCCTTTATTTTGCCTTTGTACAACCTAAGTGCCGTTCTATAGTTCGCCCTACTGGATTCAGAGAAATCCTTCCTCCATTTCCGTTCGGACTGCTTGCAAGATTGTTTGAGCATTCTGAGTTCGAGAGTATACCAATCTTTCTTGTTGGAGCCTGCTCGATGACAGAATTCTTTCTTAGGGAGTGTAAGATCCAATGAGGACTCCAGCCAGCAATTGAAGTCATCATTGGCTTAATTGGATTAGGGCTAGGTGCGGGGATGGAATTATTAAGATTAATTGCCCATTCCTCCACTGAGAGTTTTGACCAGGTCCTGCCCCGTTATTTTAGATTTTTTAGAGGGTTGTGGCAGAGACCAGGGAGTCCAGACAAAGGATAATAGTGAATGGTCTGACCAGGGTACTAAAATGGTCTCATTCTGAGTAATATTATCCAGATTAGTAAAGAAAGGATCGAGTAAGTGACCAACTTTGTGGGTGGGGCCACTTACAATTTGTCTGAATTGAAAGGCTTCAAGGCCTGCTACGAGGTCTCGTGAAGGGGGAGAATCTAATTCATCCAGGTGAATATTAAAATCACCAAGAATCGAAAAATTGGGGACAAGGCTAGCAAGATTTATAGCAATACCTGGAAGGTCATTACAAAAATGAGTGTGTTCTCCCGGAGGACGATAAAGAAGAATTCCTGAAAAAGTACAGGTGGGAGAGAAGCCAATGGCAAAGGAAAAGCTCTCACAATCCGACAAAGGGCACTTAGTCAATCTACAACTATAGATAGTTTTAAATATAATAGCAATTCCCCCTCCCCGACCACAATCCTGATCCTGTCTGACCATGGTATAGTTAGATGGAAGAGCCTGGACCACATCTGCATCAGAAGCCATCAGAAGCCATGTTGGTCCATGTCTCCGTAAGAAAGAGAACGTCAGGACATCTGTCTTCTAGCAGCAGATGGATTTCGCTAGCATGCTTGAACGGGGATCGACAGTTGAGATGTAGGAGGGAAAAGGATTTCACCTCTCTAGTATCAAAGGGAGAAGGCTCAGAAGGCATAAGTGTAAAAGTACAATAAGGACAATGCGAACAGTAATTACCTTCATCCTCCAGCGTAATGGCATGCATACAGACAACCCTCAGTTCATCTCTGAACCCCAATAGTACGTCCCTGATATAGCAGATGTTACCCGGGAGAATTCGACCAGGGGTTCCAGCCCCTAGCCCCGTCCTGGCGCAGACGGGCTTGCCTCTAGTGCGCCTCTGGCGCGCCTTCGGCGCGCCCGCTGCGCGTGCGTGCTGCACGCTTGCTTTTCCCTTGTTAAATATGTTGGGCTGAGAGCCCTGTCTAGCCACTAGAGCGCCTCCCAAAATTGCGCCAACTAATGGGCGAGTGCCTGACCCTTCCTCAGCCAAAATGGCACGGCCAAAGTGTGGAGTGTGTTTGATCCCGCTCGAACAGCGGGTGCAAGATATTATTTTAAAGTGCGGGTAAGTGGTTTGTATTCCGTCTAGCAGATCAGAGCAGAAAACACAGCAAAAAATTAAATTAAAAGAGCAGACCGCTCGTGACACAGTTTAAAAACATGCAGATCCCTGCAGTTCTTTCTCGTTGATCCGCGAGATCGCGGTACAATTCTCCTGTCCTGGGCCGTGCGCTCGCACTTCCTTGGTTAAATACGTTGGGCTGAGAGCCCTGCCCAGCCACTAGAGCGCCTCCCAAAATGGCGCCAACTAATGGGCGAGTGCCTGACCCTTCCTCAGCCAAAATGGCACGGCCAAAGTGTGGAGTGTGTTTGATCTCGCTCGAACAGCGGGTTCAATATATTATTTTAAAGTGCGGGTAAGTGGTTTGTATTCCGTCTAGCAGATCAGAGCAGAAAACACAGCAAAAAATTAAATTAAAAGAGCAGACCGCTCGTGACACAGTTTAAAAACATGCAGATCCCTGCAGTTCTTTCTCGTTGATCCACGAGACCGCGGTACAATTCTCCTGTCCTGGGCCGTACGCTCACACTTCCTTGGTGAAATACGTTGGGCTGAGAGCCCAGCCACTAGAGCGCCTACCAAAATGGCGCTAACTAATGGGCGAGTGCCTGACCCTTTGTCGTAATTGGCCCGTTCGGATTAGCGATTAGCTGAACCTACACGTTGTCCTCCTTAACTTGGCTATATACGATAAACGCCATTTTGAATGTCGCAGCGGCCATCTTACACCATGAGCGGCCTCGTGGCCGATGTGCCCTTTAGTCCTTTGTCCGTTCCACTGACCACTCTCATCTGCCCAGCAACAGGCTATTTTTAGTACTGGTCAAGCCACACATGCGCAGTTTTTACTGACTCGTAAACCTTCAGGAATGTGCCGCTAAACTGACCAGTGGGTTTGAAACTCTCCAATGAGCTGGCAGTATTCCAAAACATGACCATATATGTCTCTAAAACTGTGTCTTAACTTGTGCCGCCTAAACTTTTATTGCCCCAAAACTGTATATAAACGGGGTCACACCGGAGTTCGGTGTGATACCTCTTGCATTACCGAAGGGTGCTGTTTGAGTGTACCACCACCCCATGGGGTTTTAATAAACTTGTTCTTTGCATTTTACAGTTTCCGTGCCAACAGTTCTTGTGTAAGTGGGTAATCTCTGGAGCGTGTAGGCCTTGGGAACCCCGAAATACTTCAATTGGCGACCACGAAGGGACTCATCGGCGACTCGGATGCCCGAAGGAGAGGTCGTGACGAAGGCTTGGAAATCCGCCATGGGCGCGCGCTGCCACGAGTGACCCGAGTCTTGGCTGCCACGGTGTTTTTTCCTTTCCTTCCGATCTGACCTTCCAGGTGGCGCCGGTCTCCGACTGAGTTTTCGAAGTGTCCGCATCACTGAGAGAGTGCCGTTTGGCTGATTTGGCTTACAAGACCTTGGCAGTTGGAACCTGGACAGTTGAGTATTTGGTAAGCTTTGTGTTCGGTAAGGTAGTCTTCGGACGCTTACTGAAGTCCTACGAATTGTGTTCGGTAAGGTAGTCTTCGGACGCTTACTGAAAATCTGTGCTTTGTGATCGGTGAGGACGCTTGCCGAATTCTATGAACTTTGATTTGAGTTAGCTAACATTGTGAATTTGTGATCTTTGAACTTATATGTGTAGTGCACTTCACATAGGCAGGCATGTAGAGATGTTTCTCTAACTTTGTTTTTTCCCTTTGAGCGGCACAATCGTGAGAAGAACTGTAAGTGCCATTTTGCCCGGTGTCACGCTTTCGTGATACTTTTTTGAACATGCCTGTTTTTAGCACACTCCGGGGAATGTGTTGTTTTGGAGACGGTACCTTAATTAGGTTAGCGGAATCACAGCCGGCTCCCCCAGAGGGGACACCAAATAGGGAGATGTATATCAAATTCGGCCTTCCACCTATTATGTACAGTAAATTATGGCATAAGTACACTAAGGCCGATCCCGAATCGCAATGGCCCCTACACGGGTCGTACGATTTGAGTAAAATCCAATTTGTAGAGCAATGTATGTTTCAACGCAGGTCTAGACAAAACATGTTTGATTGCGTGCGAATGTGGGAGAAAGCGGCGCGTGAGCGAATGAAGCGTGAGGTTGCCTTGGCGGACAAAGAGCAGCGCAAGGCTGCTCGGGATAAGGCTTTACAGCTTGAGGAAAAGGAGGCTCAGGAGAAGAAAGAAAGGGAGGAACGGGAGCGTAATTTGCAAACGACTGGTCAGTTTCCTATTCGTCGACCACTCTATCCTGTCCTTAATAATGAAATTGATGATTTTTCTTTGTTAGATCGGTCACCGCCTCCGTACATTCTGCCGACGGCTCCGGCTGCGGATTCCGAGGATGATGGACAGGATAAGTCGAACCAAAAGGGTGTATCCGCTCTCAGGTTTACTGCGGATAGGTCCGCTCATTTACGTAGTTGGGCTCGTAAAGTGAATAAGCATTGTGTTACTCAGGAGCAGTTGTTAACAGAGAAGAAAGGGTGGTCGGATCTTGAATTAATGTATTTTCTGTCTAGTTTGGCGGATGAAGTTGTAAACGCATATCGTGAACTTTCTGATACGCTTGAGCCTAAAGTGTTGTCGGTGTATCGTGAGAATTTAGCTAAAGGTGATTTTGATCTTACAGATGTTGACGACCTGTTCAAGCAATTGATCAAGCTGCGGGATGAGACAACCCAGTTGCGACAGGAACGAAAACGGAGGCAAAAGGAGTCCGAGCCGGGAAATAGCGGGGAGGCTAAGGAGTGTTCTCTTCGTGGTTCAGATAAGAATTCTGCGTTGCATGTTATGCCTATGCGTGAAGCCGCGCCTTTGTATGTTCCACCAAAAGGGGAAGGTACGGATGATGATAAATTGTCGAAGGATGCGAAAGGGTATTTCGTGTATAATTGGGTATATACGCCATGGAATAGAGCAGATGTCATGGCATTGAAAAATTCTTTACCTGATCTCCGAAAAAATCCAGCGGCATTTTATGAGGGGGTGGAGGGGGCTATATCGTCTTGTGTGATGACTCTTGTAGATATAGATTTGTTTTTTGGGTTGATATTACCCCCTGATATGTGGCGGCAGATTCGTAAAAATAATGATGAGACAATATTGGGAGGGACATGGAAAGAAATAAATGCTGCAGATTTAGACAGGGCACCAGCATGCAAGCCTTGTCAGCTAATCCTAGAACTCCCGGCAGCTATTTTGCGTAAATTAAAAACGCTTGTTCCCGCCAAAAAGATTGATTGGACTATGTTAACGTCGTGCAAGCAGAAACCCGATGAAACGGTTTCCGATTTCTTTACGCGCTTCGAGGAGGCCTTTCATGATTACAGTGGTCAATCTTTAACAGATGATACGGGTCGGCATTTGTTTGTAGATAAGTATGTGGCTAATCTCCTACCAGAGATTGCAAAGCGATTGAAGTCGAGTGAAAGTTCCTGGGCCACGGCGACCCCTGCGTCTTTGTTAACTATGGCTCAGTATTATGAGCGGCAGGAAGTGGAGGCTAAAGAAAGTGTAGAGAAAAAGACGAAGGAATTGAAAACGAAGGTGATGTTGGCGCAGGTTCGGGGAACACAGGGTAGAGGGAATGAGAGAGGTAGACGAGGTGGAGGTAACGCATCGTATGGTCGTACGGACATTGCGGAGGATCAGTGTGCTTATTGTAAGGAGTTTGGGCATTGGGCCGAAGATTGTCCGGTACTTCGTGAACAGCGTAGTCAGCGTGGTCGAGGCAGTGGAAGGTCAAGAGGAGGTTATACGGGAACAAGAGGTGGCGGAGGAGATCGTAGACAGGTTGAGGAGAGGGGCCGTGGCCAGGACGAACGAAATACGTTTGATAGACGGAATCAATATCAGATTTTGGAAGGAGAGAATGTGGAACATCAGGATTATGTGCATGCATAGGATTGCGTAGGATGGGGTAAGGAATCAGTTGAAGTGCCAGTAGATCAGCAAGGTCCATATGTAACAGCGGGTATTTTGGGTTCTACTGATCAGTTTCTAGTCGACACAGGAGCTACTCGTAGCGCTCTGTCGAAAAACTTGGTTCCGAGGGCTCCCCTGTCTGGCGAAATGATTACGTGTGTAGGGTTTGATGGCACACCCTCCCCCAGCCCATTGTCCAAGCCCCTTGCACTATGCATTGACAAATACTTTAGTTTTGGCCAATTTTTGTTATCGCCCCATACCCCAGATAATATCTTGGGCATTGACTTGCTTAAATATTTTCGAGCAACAATACGCTGCGCTCCAGAGGGAGTGCGGGTTATTCTGAATGACAACTACCCTGACCCTGATGATTGCCCTGACCCTGACAGATTTTGTGTCATTTTAGATATTCCCGCTTTGGCCTCTCTGCCGCACACGTTGTGGGCGACATCAGATACGGATGTGGGAGAGATGCGCATTCCACCAATACACATTACTGTTAAGGAGGGGGCCCCTCTACCACGAGTGCCACAGTATAAGATCTCGAAGGAAGGTGAAATTGCACTGACGCATATTGTTCAGGATTTGATTTCTGCAGGGGTGGTGGAGGAGGTCCCTTATAATGTTTGTAACAGCCCTATTCTACCGATTCTTAAGAGAGACTCAGATGGCAAGATCTATCGATTTATTATTGATTTGCGTGAAATAAATAAAATTGTCATTCCCCAATACCCAGTGGTGTCTGATATCACGACTTTGCTTACTTTGGTTCCACCGACAGCCACCACTTTTAGCGTTATTGACCTAAAGAATGCGTTCTTTTCTATCCCTGTTCATCCAGATAGCAGATATCTGTTTGGTTTTACGCTCAATAATAAATCGTATAGATTTTGTCGTGTTCCCCAAGGATATACTGAAAGCCCTAGCATCTACAGCCAGGCTTTGAAACGTCAACTAGATTCCTTTAAATTGCAGTCTGGTGTGGCGCTCATCCAGTACGTGGATGACCTTCTGCTCGCCGCCGACTCCTATGCACAATGTGAACAGAGTACGCTTGCGTTGCTTTCCTTTTTGGCACAAAACAATCACAAGGTTTCCAAGAAAAAGCTTCAATACTGTAGACCCCAGGTGACCTACCTCGGTCATCTGTTGTCTAAGGAGGGGCGGGCATTAACATCTGATCGAATTCAGGCAATTTTAGACACACCAGTCCCCCGCACGCAGAGAGATGTGCGTGCCTTCATAGGGTTGACATCTTTTTGTAGACAATGGATCATGGGTTTTTCACATATCATAAAACCTTTGCTAGCATTATTGTCCAAAACTACACCGATGCCTCTTGAGTGGACAGACGAATGTCAGAAAGCCTTTGAGCAGTTGAGACAGGCCCTTTGTTTTGCACCTGTGCTAGGAACACCAGATTACACGAAACTTTTCACATTGTATGTGCACGAGAATGATGGGTGCGCGTTGTCAGTGTTAGTGCAGTTACACGGGGATAAGCAGAGACCATGTGCATACTTCTCTGCCATTCTGGATCCTGTAGCACGAGGGTTGCCTGGGTGTTTTCGAGCGGTAGCGGCAACAGCAGTAGCCATACGACAGAGTGAGGGCATAGTGTTATCACACAAACTGTTGGTGTTAGTTCCTCACGCAGTAGATGCCCTGTTAAACCAAACAAAGACCCAATACCTCACGAGTGCACGACTTACAGGATACGAGCTGACACTTTTAGCGCCACACATAACATTGAAAAGATGCGCTACTCTGAACCCCGCGACTTTATTGCCCTATCCGGCCGAGGAGGGTCAGGAAGAAAAACATCATGACTGTGTTTTCCTGACTGAGGAACAGACAAAGGGTCGTGTTGACTTACAGGATGTGCCACTTCCTGATGTGGATGGGGAACTGTGGGTTGATGGATCGTGTTTGAGGCTACCAGATGGTACGACTTCCGCAGCATATGCGATCACGACTCTTAAGACGGTGGTTGAAACAGCTAGAATACCACAAAAATCGGCTCAGGCAGCAGAGCTGATAGCTTTAACAAGAGCCTGCGAATTGAGTGCTGGCCTATGTGTGAACATATACACAGACAGCCGGTATGCCTTTGGAGTGGCCCATGATTTCGGACTTCTCTGGAGGGAACGTGGGTTTCTGACATCACACGGAGAGCACATTATGCACGGAGAGTTAGTGCGTGATCTCCTAAACGCGTTGCTTTGCCCCAAGAAAGTAGCGATAGTGAAGTGCAGTGCCCATAAAAAGATCACGGATAAAGTGGGTCAAGGAAATGCCTTTGCAGACAGCATAGCAAGGCAGACGGCTATGTCCCGAACTAGCTCCCCTATGTACGTGGTACAATCACAGGCCGAGAGATGGAGTGATGCTAGAGCAGAGATACGGGATATTCAAAAATCAGCTACAGAATCTGAGCTTGCGGCTTGGGCAGCAGATGGGGTGCTAGATGACGAAGGTTGTTGGAGAAGCAAAGACATGGAGAAGTGGAAATTGCCTGCGGCTTACTTACAGGCGATGGTCCAGATGACTCATGGACTGGCCCATGTCGGAGCTCTTGCAATAACTCGGCTTTTAACACGAGTCTGGGAACATCCTGAGATTGCAAATACTGCAAAGAGAGTAGTGCAGACCTGCCTGGTGTGTTTACAACACAATCCTGGGAAGGGGGCCCATACTCCGAAAGGAGGGTTCGTTCCACCTTCTGCACCGTTTGAAGTGCTTCAAATGGATTACATCCAACTCGAGCGCTGCAATAACCTGAAGTACGTCCTAGTGGTGGTGTGTGCTTTTAGCAAATGGGTTGAGGCCTACCCCACGAAAGACAATACGGCTTTGACTACAGCTAAGGTGTTGCTTAAGGAATTCTTTCCTCGCTTTGGAGTCTGTAAATTTCTGTGGAGCGATAATGGGCCCCATTTTGTTGGAAAGATTGTGGAATATGTACTGAAGGGTTTAGGGATTCAGCAAAAGTTCCACGCTGTATTCCACCCTCAGTCAGCAGGTTTGGTCGAGCGGTATAATGCCACCTTGAAGCTTAAGCTGGCCAAAATCGTGGCGTCTACATCGTTGAAGTGGCCAGATGCATTGCCGCTAGCACTGCTCTCTCTTAGATCAGTACCCCACTCACGAACTGGCCTTACGCCCTATGAGGTGGTGTTTGGCCGCCCCATGAATATCTGGGGGTGCCCAAGCCGCGATTAATACATGATGTGCCTTGTGTTATGATGAATGATTATTTGGCACGATTAACAAATGATTTGCTCTCTATTCATCAACAGGTTCGAGAAGCGCTCCCTGATAACTCCACTGGAGAAGGCCACGATCTTCGTCCTGGGGACCACGTGATGATCCGCTCGTTTGAGAGAGCAAGCAGTTTGGAGCCCAGGTGGAAAGGCCCCGAGCAGGTCCTCTTGGCGACCCGCACCGCAGTACGAGTGACGAACAGGAAGCGGTGGGTGCATTCGACCCATTGTCGCCGTGTCTCTCCGGACCTGGTGACTCCTGCTGTGCTGACTGACTATAAGGAGATCCTGGAGAAAGAAAAGAGCCCAGCTGTGACGTCGGCCGAAGTGGAGGGAGTCTTCCCGGACCAATCTGCTACCGGAAGAGAGCGCTACAATCTACGCCCGCGATAAGAAGATTTTTGTTCCTTTTTTATGACTGGTTGGTTACCGCTCCAGGTTTGTGAAACGGAAACCGGGAATTCCAAGGGGGGGGGATCAGTTCTGCCAGAGTAGCGACACCCGTCTTGGCCCGGAGAAAAAAACAACGGCTACCTCGGAGTTCAGCACCGCATTTTTTTTTTTTTTAGGTATACACGCACGTGTATCTGGGACAATTTGTGAACAATTTGTGAACAATTCGTGCTACTTGAGACTCTGTACAAACTTTCTTGAACTATGGCATCAACGGCATCCCGTGACAAGAAAATATTGGGTGCCTTTCTCTTTGTTCTAACTATTGTGGTGATAGCTGTTATAGCCTGGGTAGTCGAACTTGTGGTGCCTGTACGAGAACATTTGCTGCCGACTACCCCGGCACCGTCTGAACATTTCCATTTTACATTGCCATTCCATGAAGAACGCCATCGCCAAACGTACTTAAATAACAGCTTCATTCAGATTCTTCACCACACGCATAATATGACCAATACTTCTAACTGCTGGGTGTGTGGAATGTTGCCTGGGCACCAGAAGCGAGGGGGCACCCCACTTATTCCACTCCCGTTTTCGCACAATGGGTCATGCAATGCCTGGTACACCCTCCTCTTTACTTTGAGATGGCCAACCAAAGGGGGGGTGCTTTTCCGTTTGAATAAAGTATGTTCCCATGACAAGGATGGGTTTCCCCGGGCGGAGGGTACACGTTTTGAGTGGGAAGAATACAGGCCTGATAATGTATCTGCTCCACGAATATATAGCAATCAACGGAATGTGAATGTATCCAGTGCTCATGTCATAAATGTCATTGCCACAAAAGCCGATTTATGTATCCGAAACAAGGGCACGATTGCAGTGGGGAAAAGCGAATGTAATATTACTCTCACGTTTGATAGCCCGAATGGCATTTCATTTGTTGCATCTCGAAACACCTACTTCATCTGTGGAACGAAGGGGTACCATCAGCTTCCAGTGGGGTGGTTGGGCACATGTTATGTATCGTTTGTGCTACCTCCTGTATTCATTGCCCCTCCGATGTACCACAACGACTATACTCTGTACCACGATTTTGTTTTGAACAGAGTTAAGCGAACTGTTGCTCTAGAGGACATTGATCAAACGGACACTGCATTACAACAGTATGTGGATTTCAATCTGGGACTATTCTCCTTTGTGGGGGCTGCATTGAACAGCCGGAAAATCAGACGGCTGACTCGCGTTGTCGAGGCTGTTGCGAATGACACTGCTATTGCCCTGGGGAATATTACCGAAGAACTGCAGATTTCCAGAATTGTCACCCTCCAAAACCGGATGGTGCTGGACGTTGTTTTGGCTGATCGTGGAGGGGCATGTAGAATCATCGGAAGCAGCTGTTGTGTTTACGTCCCTGATAATTCTCCATCTGTGTATGATGCGATTTCCAAGCTGCATAAAATAGCTGCCGAAATACACCCGGACAATGGAACTTGGACACTTTCTGGATGGTTCTGGTCCATGATTGCAACTTGGGGCTGGAAACTGTTGACAATTCTCTGCATACTTGTGGGAGCAATGTTCTTTATATGTTTGTGTATCCAATGTGGCCCTGCTTTATGTTCAATGTGTCTATCAGCTTGCTTACCATCGAGACGAGCTCTTGCCCATGACAAAATGATGCTACACAAAGAGGTGACACAAATTATGTTAATAGACATCGAGGACGAACATCCTGACTATGTTCATTATGAGGTAGATTCAGCTAAACGCTAAAAGGGTCGTCTGTCGTAATTGGCCCGTTCGGATTAGCGATTAGCTGAACCTACACGTTGTCCTCCTTAACTTGGCTATATACGATAAACGCCATTTTGAATGTCGCAGCGGCCATCTTACACCATGAGCGGCCTCGTGGCCGATGTGCCCTTTAGTCCTTTGTCCGTTCCACTGACCACTCTCATCTGCCCAGCAACAGGCTATTTTTAGTACTGGTCAAGCCACACATGCGCAGTTTTTACTGACCCGTAAACCTTCAGGAATGTGCCGCTAAACTGACCAGTGGGTTTGAAACTCTCCAATGAGCTGGCAGTATTCCAAAACATGACCATATATGTCTCTAAAACTGTGTCTTAACTTGTGCCGCCTAAACTTTTATTGCCCCAAAACTGTATATAAACGGGGTCACACCGGAGTTCGGTGTGATACCTCTTGCATTACCGAAGGGTGCTGTTTGAGTGTACCACCACCCCATGGGGTTTTAATAAACTTGTTCTTTGCATTTTACAGTTTCCGTGCCAACAGTTCTTGTGTAAGTGGGTAATCTCTGGAGCGTGTAGGCCTTGGGAACCCCGAAATACTTCACCTTCCTCAGCCAAGATGGCGTGGCCAAAGTGTGGAGTGTGTTTGATCCCGCTC
Organism: Lissotriton vulgaris; assembly: GCF_964263255.1. Lineage (NCBI taxonomy): Eukaryota > Metazoa > Chordata > Amphibia > Caudata > Salamandridae > Lissotriton > Lissotriton vulgaris. The sequence goes on from NC_141685.1 coordinate 1,159,503,141, forward strand.
GAACAGCGGGTGCAAGATATTATTTTAAAGTGCGGGTAATTGGTTTGTATTCCGTCTAGCAGATCAGAGCAGAAAACACAGCAAAAAATTAAATTAAAAGAGCAGACCGCTCGTGACACAGTTTAAAACCATGCAGATCCCTGCAGTTCTTTCTCGTGGATCCGCAAGTTCGCGGTACAATTCTCCTGTCCTCGGCCGCGCGCTCGCACTTCCCTGATTAAATACGTTGGTCTGAGAGCCCAGCCCAGCCACTAGAGAGCCTCCCAAAATGGGGCCAACTAATGGGCGAGTGCCTGACCCTTCCTCAGCCAAGATGGTGTGGCCAAAGTGTGGAGTGTGTTTGATCCCGCTCGAACAGCGGGTGCAAGATGGCGATATGGATCCACACTAGAGAAATTACTGAACACTTAGTAATATATTGTAGCCCAAAATAGTACTAACCATTTGTTTTAAATAGCAGCAGTTCGTATGATTAAGGGTATGACACAGTGACAACTTTACAATTCGATTTTTTTAAACATAGGGGTGTACCCAGTTCAGGCTGCCTACATACTTGAGAAGTGGAAACGAGCCTGTAGGCTAGTGTGCTTCTAGACCTTCTCGACTAACACCAAAGGCCTAGGTAACGAGTTGGCATGCCCATCCACAAAAGTGGTAATCCTCTAACAGACCCAGACAGCCTCCTTAAACGTGGGTACTTCAGGGGACACGTATCATCGCTGGTGTGTTCCTACTGCTGTTCCGGAATTAAACCCTCTGAACAAGCCAATCCCTGTGGCCTATTCTGTGTTGAGTGTGCTCTGTGGTATTAGGCTCATAGTGTCTTGCTTGCATGCTTTTGATCGGGCAAGTGTGAGAACCTACTACTTTTTAGCTTTGCCGTTAATCAAGGCCTTTTGATTTCAATAAAATTAGATGCATAATACTTAGGGGGTATCGTCCACCCCTATTCATTTCTTGATCTTTAATTGTGTCATTCACATTTTATTCCTCAGCCTTCAGCATGGTGTAGAGCCTACATTAGCAATTTGTTGCTAACCTCGTTGTGATTGACTGCATTCTGTCCTTTTACAAGGACCACACCCACACACATAGCATCCCTTCACTTTCAGGGAACTCTGATGACAATGTGTGCTTTTTGAGACAACACAAATATTTTTGCTTTGATACATTTTTTAAAATTTACATTGATAAGGGCTTGGCAGCTTCCCCTAACAAAGTTGCAAAAAAGTCTGTCAAATCAAAACAAGCTTGCACAGCCATCTCAATGTGTTTTGTGTGTGCTGTGTTTTTAATTTGGGGTGGCGTTTTACTGATGTGGGGAGGATTACAAGTTCATATTTTGTGTCAGGCTGTGTTCGCTGCTATGTTTGTTATATATTCACTCTGTGCCCTTGTTATTGAAGGAGGAACATTCGAAAGGGGAAGAATTAATGCCTGTTGATCTGCTAGGTTAGTGAGTTCACTGCTGATATTAGGGAAACTTGTCCATATTTGTGCCTTTACAGTGCAAAATATGAGCACCTGCTATTATCCTGCTAGTGTGCTATGTGACTACCCACAATTGTCTGGTTGAGATGTTCTTGGAACTGAAAGGTGGCACGTGTCATTGCCATGACCCTATGGATGAAAACAGAACTGGGTTTGTATAAAAGTCCTGGTACATTTCAACTTTTCCTCATAGGGGTTTGTGTACTCTTGGGTGGTGTATGACGGTGATTGTTAATGGTGTATTGCTGTTAGGGGCATTAACACTTGTAATGGAGTAATATGTGCCATTGTATCCTGTTGCTGCATCTTAACTTTTTTCATCGTTACGCTCAAACGTGTTGTAACTGCTAATTCTTGTTTCTGTGCTTTGGTTCATGTTTCTTTCACTTTTTTTTTGCTACGAGGGATGTGTCCTAATCTTTGTTTGTAGCTCAACTGTCTCTTTGCCCTGATGTAGTGAATATTCCATGCATGATGATTTGAGTGTTGTGTATTCTGAATTCAGTGGAGTATTTGTTTTTTTGAACTCTTTCACGAATTATCAATGCGTTGTATATATTGTATTCATGTAGACATATTTCATAACATAAAGAGAAAGACAATAAATGGTTTCGAGGAAGATAACATTGGAATAGGGGGAACTATGAAAACGGAAGTGAGGACTGTGTAGGTGGGAGAAAGGAGATAGGCTGAAATAGAAGGTGCAATGCAAAGGGAGAGCAATAGGCAGAAAGGTGTGTGTATAGTGGACTTGCAATAACATAAGGAGGCTAGTTGAAGGTTACTTAAGGGAGAGCTTTAGCATTTGAGTGATGATTCTTTGTAGCCCAAACCTATTGTGCGCGAATTCCAAAATCCTGCTCCTGCACTAGAGTCTGGTTTGTTGCCTTTTGGGTATATATTTCCATGTTTAAAATACTTATAATGTTTAAAACACGAATCAGATTTCTCCGTTATGTCTGAGGGCAGAGCATCTTGCCCCCATTGCTTCTGATGTTGTATCTTTTACAATTTCACTAACGCTAACAGTAACTGTAATAAACCTCATCTTTGCTTAAGTTAATGTTATTCAAATCCGGGTTGTAACCTTTGGCTGCTACACCCCACATTAGAGCGCCACCAAGTGCCTTAAATGTTTATTGTTGTGATGGAGCAAGGTTTCACACGTAAAGTTACTTGCTCGTACTCAACCCTCTCGAAAATAATATTAATGTTCTAACTAACATTTTTTGTCTTATTAATATTGCATTACACAACATATTAGGCATCTAGGGGTGATGGAGCAAGGATTTGCCCGTAAACGCCTTGCTCGTATGCAAAACCCTTGTCTAAACTGCATAATAATATTAACCTCGTTATTCGTCATTTATAAAGCGGTTTTCCCAACACGCGGGTGTCCCTAGGATGCTTGCTTGTTTGTCTTTTCGTACTAAAACGAAGCTTGCACTGAGAATGGCTGCTTTGCCGAAGTTCAGTCTGCGCATGCGTCGGTCATACCCATGTGATGTGACGCACTCGCATTCTGGAGGGATTCTGTGCTCATGCGCATTGATGCTAAAAATGGCTGCTTGTCTCTCACCACGCTCTTTGCTTACTGCAGCAGCTTTAGCCTATCTGTCTTTTCGCACTAATCTTTAACGCAATAGTCATTATAAAGTAAGGGTTGGTTAAGTTTTAGCTTGGTATACAGTGCGATCATTTTTATGTATGATTTTAATTTGTTTTCGCTTACTTTTCATGTACCGCGTCTTTGTGGGCTGGGGCGATCATGAGCGGAGCCATACTTGAAGCTCTGCTGGGTACCGTCACATGACCGGAGAAAGTTCCAACTGCGCAGAAGCTAAATCTAGCCAGCTGGCTCCTGAAGCACAATGCGCCTGGGAACATCGCTGGGAATACGGAGTCTTACCTTGAAAGAAGCAATACTGTTGCTACCTATTGTAAAACTGTCCTGTACTACTGTATTCTATGCATGGGAACGTGAACCCGGGGGGCGGGTGTATAAAATTGAATATTAATCATGTGAAAGCTGAATTCTAGGAGGTGGTAATGACCGCACCACCTCTCCTGACCAATCACAATGTGGGAAACTGTCACTTGCAACATTAGTGGGTGGTCTAAGGGTCCCCAAAATAGTATAATTACCCTAGTTTAGCTTAGGAAAATTGTCCGACTTGTCCGAGTAGCAGACCTGTCACTGACCCTACGATCTCAATAGGTGCTCATTCTGAAAGTGCTGCGGAGCACTTTGTCCATACTTTCCACAATCTCCTAAGGGGTGGAAAATCCTAAGTGCTGGCGAAGCACTTTGCTGGGGAATTCGAAAATCCAATCGGGGTTTCTGGCGGATTACTTGCAGGAGGGGGTAACGCAGGCGTTGCTGTCCGAAGCTGTGGGTGTTGGTCGTACTCTGGGAGGCCCAGTCCTTGATCCGAACCTGAGGGGTATCCTGTCCTTACTGTCCGTGAGCTGTACCTGCTCGCATTCTGGCATTCCTTTTCTGAGGGTCCCTGTCCCCGTCTTCCCAACTGACCCGTGGCCAGGGTTGGTCTTCAATCTGAACTAGGTAAATATAGATTGTGGGTTTACGTCTCTCTCTCTCTCTCTCTCTCTCTTTTATCTGATACCTGTGTTATTGCTTTATTGCCATTGCAATTATATGTGACTGAATTTTAGTTGGTTCCTTCTCTCCCCCCCATCCTTTAGAAACTCATTGATTTTATAAAACCATAGCATGTTCCCGTTTTTTCCCCTTTCCTTTAGTGGTTTGCAGTGAACTTAGCAAGAATAGCTCAAATACTTAGGTTAAGTACATGTTCTAGGTCTCATCCCCAATCCTACGTTCTAGTATAAAATTGCAGTGACTAGTTTGTTCTAAAACGTCTACCTTTAGTTTCCCATATATCCTAATGGTCTTATTTTTGATACAAAGTTACCTATTGGTGTTGATCTTAATGGTTGATATATTACTCTGTGTATCGCTTATTATCTTGGCATCTTCTCTTTGAATTCTTATATAAAAATTTTAACTTCATCAGGTGTCTGTGGTCATTTTACAGAATTGTGGAAAGTATATTACTGATTTAAAGTGTATTGGATGTTAGGCCTGTCTACTGTTTTCCCTAATAGCTCCAGGTCCGTCGTAAGAATTGTGCCTGTGGTAAGTCGGGTACATGGTAAGCAGAGGTAAATCCAAACTTTATTACTCTTAGCAGCGTGCAGGAGGAGAAATCCTCACCCGGATCACCCAATAAAATTAGTGAAATAATAAATAGTGTCTTTTCACGCCAAGGGCCCAGTGCGTGTGAAGGAATTGGTAACTCGGGTGACCTGGGTAAAACTGCGCGCTCTAGCAGTAATTTCTGGCAGCCAGAGGATGGTTTGGACTAGTTAGATTAGGTAGACAGGATAGGTCATAAACAAACCGTGAAAATAAAACGTGCTGCTGATTTCTACTGTATTTTTTTCCAAAAATTATGAAATGTGTTTTTATATATAAATGTGCATGATTTTGCATTGCTGCTATAAATATTGCATGTTGAATTAACCCAGAATTGTTTGTAAATGTTCAGTGTAGTCCGAATCCCCGGGGAAGTATTTTAGCTAACGGTGAGTAGAATCCGGTTAGCTGTTGAAGTCACTAAGTTTGAATCATTAGTGCAGGGTTAAAGGAGTAACTGGAAGCACTAATTAGGATTTTTTTTCTGGAGTGAATGATAGCTACGAGTCCATTATAAAACTTTCATTGCGATATCACCTAGTAAGGGTCGCATACGGAAGGAGTAGTAGGGTCTCCGAGGCTTGTCTGGTAAGTAAAATAGTTCGCTGGTGAAATCCTGGCTCAGTACATATCCCCGACTAAGGTGGATGAGTCAGAAGAATAACGGGTTCTATGTTACTAGTGTGAAGGGACAGGCAAAGAAGTCTATCCAGAGTGAATGAAAAGTAGACAGAAGTGGTTTACTAGTCGCGAAAGAAAAGTCTTTTCTCTCTTTAGAACACTCAGACATAGTGGCAAACGTTGTGTGTTGTTAACTAAAACTTGCACTCGCACTTTAGAGAGAGTAAAAAGTTTCCGTTACCTTGTGAAGGAGGGAGTCAGTCGGAGAGCTGCTCTGACGTCACTCCGCGCCGCGCTGGTATTGGTCAAAACAGCGGGTGGGTAGCGGAGCTGAATTTGTAAAGGAGGGGTGAGTGCCGAAGCGTGAGACTCTGTCTTGCGAAAAGGCCGCGCACCCATTGGTTAACCGTAGTTGTGTTCTCTGACCTGATTGGGTGGTGCGAAATAAAAGTCGCGCTAGCATTGGAAGCACAAAGGTAAACAAAATTAATCCAGCCGAGATAGAAGCGAATCTGGAGAGTTGTATGTGGTATCCAGATTTCATACCAAATCCAAAATACCTAGGATTTTATAAGGAGCAGACTTTACGAGGTAGACCGCACATGATGTATGGAATAAAGAGAAAATTGTCGTTTTCCGATAAAGTAAAGAATTTTTTCAAAACTGACAAGCCCATTAGAACGAGGGAAGGCGTACTCATTCCCCCGCCAAATACCCCTGCCTCTTTCATGTTGTTTGATAAAGGGTATCACACTTGTGTCTGGCTAGAAAATTGGGCAAAGTATACTGTAGATGACGGAGTCCTAGCATTCTCTGTTGAAGGTACATTTAATGGTCGGATCCTGTTTAACTTAAGGACCCGCATGAACGAATTACACCCTAGACCTAGGTTGACCCAGTACGAAGCTTTGGAAGAATGGGAGATTGAGGCTGCAGAGCGAGATAAACCACGAATGGATAAGGGAGTGAGTAAGTGGTATCCCAGACTTCCAACGCCAACCAAAGAGCAGAAAATGAAACAGTGGAGGCAGTCTATGTTAACTGAAGGGCTGTTCCCCATGATGGGGGTATTAGAGGAGAAAAGAGGAAAAAGAAAAGAAAAGACCCATCACCTAGCACCTATGGGGGATATGGAAGATGAACACCTGGAAGACTTGTTAATGAAGGATCCACCTCCCTATGTAGCAGAATCAGATTCGGTGCATTCTCAAAATTCTGTTACCAATTACCCCCGAAGTAGGAGGGAAAGTGATTCAGACGGGATAGCTACAAGCAGTAAATATAGTGGAAGGGATGAGTTTTGCAGACCTAAGTCCACAGTCCCGAATTATCAGCCATTCGGGGAAAGTCCCCCTCGATTGGTCGCCCCGACTGCCCCGAGTATCTATCCGTCCTTAGTACCTCAGGTATTGCATGGCAACTCTGCTGAAAGGGGGTTGCAGGAAAAAGAGAGAGAAGCCCTGACTAAACAGCGAGAGGAATTAGTCAGAACCATTGCCCAGATGCATCCCCATCCTGATTCCTTGACCATTCCGGTAACTATTGGTCCTGCTATCCCAATGTATAAAAATGACCTGATTAGTCCCCTTCCTCCTGTTATCACCCCAATACTGCCTACTCCCAGCTTCCAGACCCCGAGGAAGGAAGTATTCATAGATGAAGATCAGGAAAGTGAGTGTGAATCTGGAAGTTTGATGGATCTGCCCATAAGGGAGTCAAGGGCCAGTGTAGTAGGGACAAGAAGTCAGCCCAGACAAAAGGAAGTGGTGATTGAAAGTGCATCTGGAATTAGGAACGCCTCTTTAGTTTCCCCTGAAGAATTAGACAGATGGACAAAGGAGATAGAGAAGGAGACCGCTCCCCAACCTAAAGCATTGGAAATATATAAATTAAGAATAGAAATAGAAGAAATGATGGCTGGGAATGTGGGAGTTGAGCGCCTGAGCTCGTATAATGAAGAAGAGTTACTATTCATCAGTAAAAATCTTACCCGGAGTGCTAGGGTGCTCCATGAAAAGATAATGGATGCCGCCACAGAAATGGGAGTTGATGTTAGTCGCTCCAAAATTCTTCAGAAACCTTACAGAGTAGACTTCTCAGACAAGGATTTAGAAAGCCTGAATGTGATGGGAAAGCAGATCCAAGTAAGAGAATTGTTGAAAATCCTGCAGAAATGGGGCGAAGTGGGGAAATGGAGAACACGGTGGGCAAAGAAAAAGGAAGGCAGCAGGGCTGGGTCCGTAACTTCAGAATTCGTATTAAAGGAAGTAACCCCAACAGAAAAATTGTGCCCCATGAGAGAGGTCCCGGGAGGAAAATATGTCCATGTCCCTTGGTCCAGACAAGACATTGTGTCATTTACAAACGACTTCCCGAAATTACGTGAAAAACCAGTTGACTGGTACAGACAGGTAGAACGTTTCATAAAAGTTCAGAAATGTCTGCTGAAAGACCTGGATGGGTTTTTCGACATTGTGGTCCCTGTAGATCTGTGGACCGAATGTAAGATAGAAATTGATTGGCCGAATGATGAATATCCCAGAGATGAGAGAACGGGGGCCCCTTCACCGGATGTAATGAGGAAATATGACCAGGTCATCCAGTACCTTAAGAAAAAGGTGCCAGAAAGGAGACAGACTGGACCCGTATAGATAGAACCACCCAAGAACGTGATGAAACGGTGCATTCATTTTATGAAAGGTTACTGCAGGTATTCAAAACTTACAGTGGTATCGATAATGTAGACATGAAAGACATGACGCATTTCAGTTATAGGTTTGTGCTAGGATTAAGGCCTGAAATCTCACAATGGATTCGAGATAACAAAATAAGTTGGCAGGGAAAACCCATAGATGATGTCCTGAAATATGCAAAATACTGCGAAGATGAAATCGAAAATAAAAAGAAAGCCCTCAAGGAGAAAGTGATGTGGGCACAGGTGAAATTAGCTGAACAGCAAGAAAAACAGTTAAGTAAAATGACTTCTGATAATAATGTTCCGAATACCAATTCTGGGGGGGGAGGAAAGCCCAGACCTAAAATGAGTCGTGAAGAGGCCATGAAAAAGTTTCCGTGCCATGGGTGCGGCCAGATGGGGCATTGGAGAGACGAGTGTCCACACCTACAGGCCGGTAATGCCCCTGTAAATGGTTTAAATCCACAGGTGCCGAAAGAGGGGACAAGAAAAACCCAGCAACAGGTAAAATTACCTCCAGTACCTCGCGCTCCTAGACAGAATTTTAAGAATCAGGGTCAGCAGAATGAGAGGGCGGAAGAATGGGAGGTTGAGAGTGAAAGAAATGCAGTCATTCCACAGTACTTGCTAAATGATACCTTCCTTTGTGAAGATCAAGATTGACGGGGCCTGAGAGGGGAGGATGAGGAGTGCGTACTTGGCGCCTCCTTACCGGTAGACCAGACTGGACCATACATTGAAGGAAAGGTTGAAGGCACAGACGTCACCTTTCTGTTGGACACTGGTGCTACCCGATCTACTGTAAGAACAGTGGATGTTCCTAACCTACCCCTCTCGGGAGAAGCAATCCAAGTAGTGGGCGTCTCAAATCAGATAATAAGTACCCCTGTAACTGAGCCAATGGAGATTTCCATAGGAAATTTCAAGGAAATGCACAGATTTGTGGTCTGTGATTCCAGTCCTGTAAATCTACTGGGACGTGATTTGTTGTGCAAGATGCGTTGTACCATTTACTGCACACCAAATGGCGTTGAAATTCAGACCCCCGATGAAGATGGCCTGTACAAACTGATGTTAGTCAGACAAGATGCCGATATCAAGCCTTTGACAATTGAGGATTTACCTGAGGAACTCCAGCTAAGAGTGGTACCAGAAGTGTGGGATTTCACAGGAAAAGATGTAGGCCTGATGGCAAATGTGGACCCAGTTAAAATAGCAATAAAAACAAATGCTGTATACCCCAAAACCAGACAGTACAAAATGAGTGCAGAAGTGAAGGCAGGAGTAGCGACTGAAATCACGAGGCTACTAGAAGCAGAAATAATAGAAGAAGTGCTGAGCAGCCCCTGTAATTCGCCTATCATTGGGATCAAAAAGCCTAGTGGGAAGTACCGGGTGGTGCAAGATTTGCGCAAGGTAAACCAAATTGTTGTGCCTTGCTGTCCTATTGTACCCAACCCTGCAGTGATACTCTACCAGATTCCCTGGAACGCAGAATGGTTCACTGTCATCGATCTGTGCCACGCATTCTTTTCCATCCCATTGCATCCCGAAAGCAAGTTCCTTTTCAGTTTTGAATTTGACAGCCATATCTATGTCTGGAATCGTGTCCCCCAGGGGTACACCGAAAGTCCATCGATTTTCAACCAGATACTGAAAAAGTGCCTTGAATCCCTAGTGTTGCCAAGAGAGTCTGTTTTGGTGCAGTACATAGATGACCTGTTAGTGGCATCTAAAACCCAGTCTGACTGTGTCACTGACACAATTGCCTTGCTGAATCACCTAGGAAAAGGAGGACATAAAGTGTCGCCTGACAAATTACAATTCTGTAAAAACTCAGTAAAATATCTGGGGCACCAGATAGAAAAAGGAATCAGGAAGGTCACTACCGAAAGGATCAAAATAATTAAAGCAATGGAACTGCCCAGAACGCAGAAAGAGGTGAGAATGTTCTTGGGAGTTGTGGGTTACTGCAGACAATGGATTGTAGGATTTGCAGCTCTAGCCCGACCCCTGATAAATATGACAAAGAAAGGAGTGGAAGACCCCGTCCACTGGGACAGTGAAAGCATGAATGCTTGGGTAACTCTGAGAAACTGTCTATGTACCGCACCTGCATTGGGTATGCCTGAGTACACTAAACCCTTTGAACTGTTCTGTGACACCAGAGAAAATTGTGCTCTTTCAGTCCTGACCCAGGAGCACGGATCAGTCAGACGACCAGTAGCCTACTTTTCGGCCACCCTAGATCCAGTGGCCGCTGGATTGCCTGGATGCTTGAAAGCCGTTGCTGCTACTTGCGTCAGTCTGGAACAGAGTGAGAGCATTGTCATGGGACATCCCGTCACTGTCTATGTTCCTCATTCTGTTGTCATCCTACTGACTAGAACTAAGACCCAGTACCTCACACCTAGTCGGCTGACTAAGTATGAGAGAATTTTGATTGGTGCTGAAAATGTAACTATTTCCCGGTGCAATGTCCTAAATCCTGCGACACTGTTACCTATCCCTCTGGATGGAGAATCTGATGAGGGCGGGGAACATAATTGCATCGATCTGACTGAATACAGCACCAAGCCCCGTCCTGACATTCGTGAAATAGCACTACGTGACGGGGATAAAACAATGTTTGTGGATGGCTCGTGTTTGAGACATGAAAGTGGGAGTCTGAGTGCTGCCTATGCTGTGGTTACACTGACAGGAGTCGTCGAGGCATCTTACATGCGCGAGGTGAAATCTGCACAAGTGGCAGAGCTCATCGCGTTAACTCGAGCATGTAAGAGGGGAAAAAACAAAAGAATTACTGTTTACACAGACAGTCAGTACTGTTTCGGGGTTGTTCATGACTTCGGCCAATTGTGGTTACAAAGAGAATTCATGACTTCCTCTGGCACACCCATCCGAAATGGGAAAATAGTGCATGACTTACTGGAAGCTATCCAATTGCCCAAAGAATTGGCTGTGGTCAAGTGTGCGGCTCACAGATCTGGAAATGATGACGTGACTGCCGGTAATAGGTACGCTGACCAAATTGCACAGTTTTGTGCCCGTCACCAGATGTCCCTGCAAATTGCCCTGTGGGATGGAACCAGCTGCCAACTTATGTTGTTTGATAATGTGTCAACGTGGGAAGAATTAAAGGAGATACAACAAGCCACAGACAGGCAAGAAAAGGGCAGGTGGGCCGCAAAGGAATGCGAATTGCGAGAAGATGGTGTGGTGGTAAATCCGGCTGGGGTGCCTGTACTGCCTGATAGCTTGATCGACCCCATGGTCAGAATGATACATGAGCCAACACATATGGGAAGAGACGCGATGTGTCGGGTGTTTGAACAAGTGTTCTGTAATTCAAGATTCAGGGACCAGGCGGAAAGGCTTTGCCAGAGGTGCCTAGTGTGTCAGCAATTCAATGCAGGAAAGAAGACTGTAGTGAAACAGAGTACTATTGGAAAGGCAGTAGGTCCCTTCGTTAGAATGCAGGCAGACTTCATAACCATGCCCAGATGCAAAGGATATAGATATGTCTTAGTCGTAGTATGTCTATTCTCCAGGTGGGTGGAAGCGTATCCAGCTAAGAAAAATGACGCTATCACCACAGCCAAATTGTTGCTCAGGGAGTTGATACCTAGGTATGGGATCCCAGAGACGATCGAAACAGACCAAGGTGGGCATTTTGCCAACGATGTCCTATTGGAACTCTGTAGAGCCTTCAAAATGAAGCAAAGATTGCACTGTGCCTACCACCCAGAGGCTTCTGGGGTAGTGGAACAAATAAATGGCACTCTGAAGTCCAGACTGGGAAAAATGTGTGATTCCACAAAAATGAACTGGATAGAAGCTTTACCCCTGGTGCTGATGAGTTTGAGAAGTATCCCGAATCGAAAGACTGGCCTAAGTCCCCATGAAGTGTTGATGGGAAGAGTGATGCGCCAGGCATGGGTACCCGGAAACAAACTGCTAAGCATTTCTGATGATATGGTGCTAGAATACTGCAAGCAGCTGGGTGACCAAGTGCGTTCTCTCTCTCAGCAGATTGGAGAGACAGAAGACGAGTGGCCAAAGACTCCAGCACACAATCTGCAGCCAGGAGACTGGGTGGTGTTAAAGAAACACACCCGGAGCAGTTGCCTGAAGCCAAGGTGGGGAAAGCGACGACAAGTGATCCTCGTCACTACCACTGCTGTGAAGTGCGCTGGTGTACCGAAGTGGATCCACGCCAGCCACACAAAGCGGGTATCTGGAGAAAACGCGACTGGAGCTGAAGGCAGCACAGCTGAAGAGACTTCCGAGGAGGAAGGTCCGGAACTAGCTGACATCGAACTGCCGAGCACAAGTCGAGACGTTGAATGGTATCCCGCCGACGAACCAGTTCATGACCCAATACGAACCAGGAAATATTCCTACTTAGACAGTGAGTGGGATAGTCCAGGTGAGTCAGCAATAGAAGAAGCAGGTCAGGTCAACGAAAGCCACAACACACCTGATCAGGACATAGGCCAAGTAGGGTCAGATCAAGATCTCGAGACTCCTCCTGAAACTCCGGAGCCGAGAAAGGGACAGTTAGAAGTTAGAGCTGACGTTCATGCAGAAGAAAACGAAGAGATCGAAGAGCATGAACAGGAACAGATAGAACTAGATCAAAGTGCTCAGACAACGGAAACAACAGTAACCAGAAATAAAAAGAAAGTGCGATTTGAATCTGAGCAGGGACAGAATAGGGACCAGGCAGAAGAAATAGACGAAAGACCTGGAACCAGTCAGACAGGCAGGGAAACAGAAGTGCCACATCAAAAAGTGAAAAGAGTACACGAGGAAGGCGAAGTCTCCTCAACCACTGGGAGGCACGGAGGAAGAAGTGAACCCCGATACGTCAAGAGACTAAGGCTCAGATTAAAGACAGTCGGAGAAAACGATAAAGACCGAAAAAGGGCTCAAAGTGAAAGAAGTGCAGCCCAAGGCAAATCGCTGAGAAAAAGCGACAGAATAAAGAAACAGAACCGACTGTATCGGAGCCCTGAGTGGACGTACTTTGTGTTGGAAGAAATTGACGAGCCACACCACAGTGGCAACAGTGACAACGAGTCCATTGCTGATCGGAGTTCGGACGAAGACCCTCCGTAAGAGAACCCCTGAAGTGAGCCTTTGGTACAAAGGAACGAAGAGGGGTAGCAAAAGCCACCTGTAAGCTAAAAATGTCTGATCCGAGTGTCTCTGGGAAATCCCGGTGTGGGTGTCTCAAAACCTGTTGTAAGATATGCTTGTGTAGTGTAGCTATGCTAATAGTAATGTGGATAGGACTAACAGTTTTTCTACCCTTTATGATAAGTAGAGATCCAAACTTGTCCCCTACTGAACCCGAAGCAGTAGATGTAGGGGTTGTACAGACTGCAGAAACACCACGAAGACTAGAAAGACGCGACAAAAGAGTAGGACTGACACACACACGACCTAATTTAGAAGCACCAGATGAGGATGGACTGCATTTTCACAAGATGAAGAACAGAACGCATCTAAATGTTTTTGCTAACTTGTTAGTGCATTATGTAGAAGCTATGGAAATAGAGGACTGTTATGTCTGCATGAAGCTACCAACATCAGTGGCTGAAGGCGTGACATACCACCATCTACCTTTGACCTATGGAATCTCCTGTAGTATATTAGCTAGCTTGTTCTATAGAAGCACTTTGCAGTACTATTATTCAAATGTTGACGTAGTATTTTCTGAACTTCCTGTTAGAGGACATTTGAACCGTGTACATACTACAAGTGACGTGACCCGCTATATGGGAGAATATTTCCTGACTATAGGTAACATAGACTTAGATCAAGCAAGAGAAGACAATCTGACCTGTTCACTGCAAGAGCAGGAAAAGATGTTTATAAAGATGGCAGACAGAAGGAGAGAAAAGTTTCAGAAGAAGGCAAATGACGAGAAGGATAGAATCCCTAGGTGGGCTGAGCACATGGATAACACTTCAGAAGGCGAAGCCAGTCCTGCCTTGTTGCTGGATTTTGAAAGAAAGGGGAAACTTTGTATCCATAGGGAAAAGACAGAGTACTATAACAATGTATTCATCGGTTCCAGCGAGTGTGAACATAATTATAAGGTAATTGGAGGCTGGGGATTCAAAAATGGGTCAGAACCTGTGTTTCCCGGAATATATTATATATGTGGGAACAAGGCTTATTTCAAATTGCCAGATCACTGGTATGGAAGCTGCTACTTTGGCATTGTTTTCCCGAAAGTATACCATGTGAATAACGCAGCTGGAAGCGATGATGAAACTAATGGCTTAGTGCGTAGTAGACGCGAAAGTGTAGGCGAAATTGTAGGTGATATCTTTAGTGCACTGATACCTGGAATGGGGGTAGTTCTGAACACCCATAGAATCTGCAAACTGTCTACAGTAGTGGACCGGTTATCAACGGACACTGCTGCTGGTTTCCTGCTGGTCAATACTGAAATGGTTGCGATCAGATCAATGGTTTTACAAAACCGTCTTGCCCTTGACACCCTATTAGCAAAAGAGGGCGGAGTCTGTAGAATGCTGAAAGCGCAACATTGTTGCACCTACATTCCTGATAAAAGTATCGAATTAAAACAATATGTGAAGAACATAACTAATTTGGAAAGGGAACTCAAACCATTGGAGGTTGACAGTGCCTGGACGAGACTGACTGGAGGTCTCTCCTCTATAGGTAGTTGGTTTACTAACTTAGGTAGAAATATTTTGTGGAAAATACTGATGCCAATAGTTATAATAGGTGTGGTTGTATTGATCATTTTTATCTGCTGCAAATGTCAAAAGTGCAAAAAGAAATATACAGTAAATCCGAGGGGGGTGAAAAGAAATATTGATGATTTAGAATTAGAAGAGTTGAAGAGTGCAATTTACAAAAAGGCGAAAAATGACCACTCTCATAGAGAAGCTGCAAGAAAACTAAACGACAAATTTGTTGAAATTCGGATGAGTGATGTGGATGAATGAGAAAAGTTGGCATCTGTTTCCTTCATGTAGTGATGATAGTAAATATCATCAAAGAGGGGATTGATGGAGCAAGGATTTGCCCGTAAACGCCTTGCTCGTATGCAAAACCCTTGTCTAAACTGCATAATAATATTAACCTCGTTATTCGTCATTTATAAAGCGGTTTTCCCAACACGCGGGTGTCCCTAGGATGCTTGCTTGTTTGTCTTTTCGTACTAAAACGAAGCTTGCACTGAGAATGGCTGCTTTGCCGAAGTTCAGTCTGCGCATGCGTCGGTCATACCCATGTGATGTGAAGCACTCGCATTCTGGAGGGATTCTGTGCTCATGCGCATTGATGCTAAAAATGGCTGCTTGTCTCTCACCACGCTCTTTGCTTACTGCAGCAGCTTTAGCCTATCTGTCTTTTCGCACTAATCTTTAACGCAATAGTCATTATAAAGTAAGGGTTGGTTAAGTTTTAGCTTGGTATACAGTGCGATCATTTTTATGTATGATTTTAATTTGTTTTCGCTTACTTTTCATGTACCGCGTCTTTGTGGGCTGGGGCGATCATGAGCGGAGCCATACTTGAAGCTCTGCTGGGTACCGTCACATGACCGGAGAAAGTTCCAACTGCGCAGAAGCTAAATCTAGCCAGCTGGCTCCTGAAGCACAATGCGCCTGGGAACATCGCTGGGAATACGGAGTCTTACCTTGAAAGAAGCAATACTGTTGCTACCTATTGTAAAACTGTCCTGTACTACTGTATTCTATGCATGGGAACGTGAACCCGGGGGGCGGGTGTATAAAATTGAATATTAATCATGTGAAAGCTGAATTCTAGGAGGTGGTAATGACCGCACCACCTCTCCTGACCAATCACAATGTGGGAAACTGTCACTTGCAACATTAGTGGGTGGTCTAAGGGTCCCCAAAATAGTATAATTACCCTAGTTTAGCTTAGGAAAATTGTCCGACTTGTCCGAGTAGCAGACCTGTCACTGACCCTACGATCTCAATAGGTGCTCATTCTGAAAGTGCTGCGGAGCACTTTGTCCATACTTTCCACAATCTCCTAAGGGGTGGAAAATCCTAAGTGCTGGCGAAGCACTTTGCTGGGGAATTCGAAAATCCAATCGGGGTTTCTGGCGGATTACTTGCAGGAGGGGGTAACGCAGGCGTTGCTGTCCGAAGCTGTGGGTGTTGGTCGTACTCTGGGAGGCCCAGTCCTTGATCCGAACCTGAGGGGTATCCTGTCCTTACTGTCCGTGAGCTGTACCTGCTCGCATTCTGGCATTCCTTTTCTGAGGGTCCCTGTCCCCGTCTTCCCAACTGACCCGTGGCCAGGGTTGGTCTTCAATCTGAACTAGGTAAATATAGATTGTGGGTTTACGTCTCTCTCTCTCTCTCTCTCTCTCTTTTATCTGATACCTGTGTTATTGCTTTATTGCCATTGCAATTATATGTGACTGAATTTTAGTTGGTTCCTTCTCTCCCCCCCATCCTTTAGAAACTCATTGATTTTATAAAACCATAGCATGTTCCCGTTTTTTCCCCTTTCCTTTAGTGGTTTGCAGTGAACTTAGCAAGAATAGCTCAAATACTTAGGTTAAGTACATGTTCTAGGTCTCATCCCCAATCCTACGTTCTAGTATAAAATTGCAGTGACTAGTTTGTTCTAAAACGTCTACCTTTAGTTTCCCATATATCCTAATGGTCTTATTTTTGATACAAAGTTACCTATTGGTGTTGATCTTAATGGTTGATATATTACTCTGTGTATCGCTTATTATCTTGGCATCTTCTCTTTGAATTCTTATATAAAAATTTTAACTTCATCAGGTGTCTGTGGTCATTTTACAGAATTGTGGAAAGTATATTACTGATTTAAAGTGTATTGGATGTTAGGCCTGTCTACTGTTTTCCCTAATAGCTCCAGGTCCGTCGTAAGAATTGTGCCTGTGGTAAGTCGGGTACATGGTAAGCAGAGGTAAATCCAAACTTTATTACTCTTAGCAGCGTGCAGGAGGAGAAATCCTCACCCGGATCACCCAATAAAATTAGTGAAATAATAAATAGTGTCTTTTCACGCCAAGGGCCCAGTGCGTGTGAAGGAATTGGTAACTCGGGTGACCTGGGTAAAACTGCGCGCTCTAGCAGTGGAAGCTTGCCAATGTGCTTTTACTAACTATAATCCGCTTGTACTAAAATTGCTGCTGCTACACGGGATTTTCTATTGCGCATGCGCCTGTCATGCTCACGTGACATGCTTGGTGGGAAAACATTTGCTTCTGCACAATAGAACTAAGATGGTTGTTATGTGTCGTAACGTGTAAGAAGCTAAGCTGTTTTTTTCCGCGTAATATTTAACGCAATAGTTAAAATAAAATAATGGGAATAGAGTAGAAAGAAGTGGTATACAGTGCATTCATTTATTTCTGTGTCTCTAAAACTGTTTCTTTTCTATTTTTACATGCAACGGAATAATGGGCCTAAACGCTTTGCTGAACTCCATCTTTGGAGAAACTGCGCCTTCGCGACAAATGTCCTATAGCCACTGAAGCCGTAGCCTTGAACTCAAGCCAAACAGACATGGATAGCAGAGAAGAACGAACTCCTTGCCTTGCTAGAGGAAGCTGAATTGAACAATGTTGTTTATGTTTATTGTTACATTTCACTACCGGGCGGAATAAAAGTACATGGGTAGATAAAGTTAAGGGAGGAAATAATTTGAATACATGATTGACAAGTCGCTTCAGAAGAAAATGGTGTGATGGCTACTCCTCGTTCTTTGTCCAATAAAAATTGTGGGATTCACACATTTGCAACATTTGGGCGTGGTACACTGACCTGAAAAATAGTATAACTAGGGTAGGCTTAGCTAGTTAGATTGTCCGACTTGTCCGAATAGCTGACCTGTCACAGATCCAACGCACTCAATAGGTGATAAGGAGCAGAGTTGCTGGCGGAGCACTCTGTAGGAGGCCTCGATAACCCAATCGGAGTTCTGGGGAGGAGCTCGATAACCCAATCGGGGTTCGACTGTTAGCTGATGAGAGGGTTTACAACGCTGGTGTTTGAACTTGAAGAGAGGGTTTACAACGCTGGTGTTTGAACTTTAGCTGTGGTGCTGGTCTTAACCTGTAGCGATCTTGTCCTGATCCAATTTAGTTCGTAACCTGTCCTGATTCTGGCTTGCAGCTGTTCTTTCCTGCTGGCACCTGTACTTTGGGATTCTTATTCTTTGACTCAGCCCGTGGTCAGGGTTGGTCACCACACCATTCAAGGTAACTATAACGTGTGGGTTTGTCATTGTACTGTTTTCCCTTTCTTTACCCACCCTCTGTTGAAAAGCTTAACAACATTTTCTCTTCAAATCATATGCAATGTTTATGTTTAAATCTGCATTAGTCTAAACTGAATAAGAAGTTAATTTGAGTTCATGTTTTATTACTTTTTCAAAAAGATTTTCTAAGATAAAGAATTTAATATTATTCCCGAGTTTGTGGTTATTTATGAAATGCTAAATGTTATTATTGCTACCTATTCTCTCTTTAACTCCCTTGATCCTTTTGAACTATAGGCATTGGTGACTTGGAATGGTAAGATAAATGGTATAAAACCAAATGGTAAAAACACCAATTGATTGTGTGTAGGTTTACCTGTTTAATATATACATAAATATATGGGCCCAGGTGAGTATGTTGAGCAGGTTAGCCCGCGCTCTATCAGTTATTTTGGTAGCAGAGGCAAGTTTAGGGATTAGTGTAGATAGGTAGTTAGTAAATAGTGATTGATTATTAGTTATTGATTTTATTGATTTTATGCATTAACCAAAATTGTTCGTACCTGTTTTATGTTTTGTCTGGAAACCACGGGGGCAGAATAACAGGTGGTAAATGGAAGCCATTCTGTAGTGAGGTCACTTGTTTGAGGAAGTAAGTGCATGGTTTGGTTAAACTAGAAGCACTGTTTTAGGGATTTTTCTGTATAAATGTGTGAATAATTGATAGCAAAGAGTTCGCTAGTAAAACTTTGGTGTGATATCACCTAGAAAGGGTCACACTGGAGGAGTAGCAGGTTCTTCTGAGCTTGATTCACAGCAAAGGGGCTGGTTGGTGAAACTTTGGCCTTACATAACCTAAAAAGGGTAAGCCCGAGGGAGTAACAGGTTCTCCGATGCTTGCGTGAAAGGTAGACGGAAGGGAACTACTTGTAGTGTATGAAGAGTAAATGGAAGGGAGTTACTCGCAGAGAATATAAATCACTCTTTTCTTTTGAAATAGTTACTCGGACACAGTGGAAAATGGTTTTACGTTGTTAATAATTGAAAATGAGCATTTAAAATAAATCTCTCGTATTACCTTGCAAAAGAGGGAGTCAGTTGTGGAGCTGCGCTGACGTCACTCACAGCCGCGCTGGTATTAGTTGAAACAGCAGGTGTGTAGCTGAGGTAATATTGTAAAGAGGGGTGAGTACAGGAACGTGAGAACTCGTCTCACGGGAAATGCCGCGCAACCATTGGTTGAATATATTTGGATTCTAATTGTTGATTGGTCATTGAAAATAAGAAAAGCTTTGGTATTGGAAGTTTCTTGTAAGTTTCTTGTAAACAAAACTGAGTGTCATCACAAAGTAAAAGCGACATAAAATATAGGTGGCATTTAGATCCAGGATTCATAGGAAATCGACCAGATAGAAAATATCTAGGTTTTGCTAAAGAACAGATGATAAGAGGGAGACCTTATATCATGTACGGAGATAAAAGAAAAATGTAATTTGTCAAGAAAGTTAAAAATTTCTTTAAGAAGGATAAGCCAATAAAAACCAGAGAAGGGATTATCATACCACCACCGAATACGCCCGCATCATACATGATGGAGAAAGGCACTACCATACTTGTATATTGTTAGAAAACTGGATAGAATACTCCAAAGATGATGGAATTTTGGCATTTCCAGAAAATGGTACCTTTAATGGTAGAGGTTTGTACAATTTAAGAGCACGCATGAATGAATTAGATCCTAGACCTAGGTTAACCCAATATGAGGCATTAGAAGAATGGCAAACAGAGGCTTTTGAGCGAGACAGATCCAGAAGTGATAAAAGTAGCAAAATTCCTCGCTTGGATGTGGATCATTAGGGCTAACTACTGAGCCACGGGTTGGTCCAGTACAGCCCTGATTTGTTTATATCTTTTAGGGTACTATATTTTATATACCACTACATCATGTCATATTTTATGCTGCAGCACCTTTCACAGTTGGTATAAATTGTTTTAAGCGCACATATAGCACTAATACAATGCTTTTTAAAACTTGATGTGTGTTCTATTATGTTTTATCTCTATGTTTGTGTCTTTTATGATTAAATATTCGAAAAATAAATACTTATGAATTGAACTGATAAAAGTATGAGTAAATTTTATCCTAAATTTCCGAAAGAGGCAAGAGATAAGCAGAAGAAACAATGGAGACAGTCTGTGTTAGTGGAAGGATTATAACCTGTCCGAGCTTGAGAAGAACAAACAGGGAGTAAAAGTACTGAGAAAAATAAAAATTTCATGACAGGTGCTGATCCAGAAGATGATTACTTTGAGGATTTATTAAGGAAAAATCTGCCACCTTATAATGAAGAACTAAATCAGACAAATCCTAGTGCTCTGCTTTTAAAGCCACCTTTATTTCCATAGGTGTTCCATGAGGCATCATTAGAAAAAGTGCTGCAGGAAATGGAACGAGAAGTAATAATTAAGCAAAGGAATGAGTTAATTCAGAAAATTATACAGTTAAATATCAGTCCTGAAGCATTAACAATTCCAGTGACTATAGGTCCAGTTGTTCCTTTATATGGAGAAAAACAGACCAGTCCCAATCCCAGACCTCCTGTTCTAACTACACCTGTAGTACAGCCAAGGAAAGAAACATTAATAGTGAATAACCAAGCAAGTGAATGTGGGTCGGAAATTTCTTTGATGGATTTACCTATAAGAGAACCAGTAAGTAGCTCAGCTAGGAAAACTACACCTGTAAATACTAGAGAAGTGCAAATAGAGACCTCTTCAGGTACAAGAAGTGCAACTGTAGTTACTCCAGAGGAGATTGAAAGATGGTCCCGAGAAATGGAGAAACCAAAATCATTGTCAAAAACATTGGATATTTTTAAATTAAGAGTTGCATTAGAAGAAATGATTGCTGGGAATGTGGGATTAGATTGATTGAATGCATTAAATGAAGATGAATTATTGTTTATACATTGAAGTATCACTCGAAATACAAAAACATTCCATGAGAAATTGACGAGTTTGGCAAGTGAAATGGGGATTGACATTGGTAAATCAAAGGTATTACAGAAACCATATCAAGCTGAATATTATGACATAGATTTAGAAAATATGAATGTGTCAGGTCGTAAATTACAGATTAAAGAACTGTTTTCTTTGTTGCAAAAATGGGGTGATATAGACAGATGGAAAACTATATGGTTGAAGAAAAAGGAAGAAGCTCAAGGGAAAAACAACAGGATATATGTTGAAAGAAACAGAAAAAGTGGAAAGGTTGTGTCCAATGAGAGAAGTACCAGGTGGAGATTATGTGTATGTTCCATGGTCCCGACAAGATATATTGTCATTTACAAATGAATTCCCAAAACTCAGAGAGAAAGCTGTAGAATGGTACAGGCAGGTCGAACGATTTGTAAAAGTCTCAAAGATGTTATTGAAAGATCTTGATGGGTTATTCGACATTGTTGTTCCTGTTGATTTATGGACAGAATGCAAAATTGCAGGAAACTGGCCAAATTATGAATATCCTAGAGACCCAAAAACATGAGCACCATCAGATGAGGTGATAAGGAAGTATAATCAGGTTATACTGTACTTGAAAGGGAAAGTACCTCCAAAAGAGACAGACTGGACTAGAATAGACAGAACTACCCAGAGTAAAGCTGAATCTGTGCATGCATAGTATGAACAACTTTTACAAGTTTTTAAACAGTATAGTGGTTTAGAAAATATTGACACCAAAGATATGACGCATTTTATCTATCGGTTTGTGTCTGGGCTAAAACCAGAAATTTTGCAATGGACTAAAGATCATAAAATTTGCTGGCAGGCCAAACCTATAGATGAAATACTGAAATATGCAAAATATTGTGAAGATGAATTGGACAATAAACGAAAGAATTTAGAAGAAAAAAGTCATGTGAGCACAGGTAAAATTAGCAGAACAAGAACTTCAATTAAAAAGTATTCAGACCCATGGAAATGGTAATAAACCTAGAGGAAAATTTAATCGCGAGGAAGCTAAAAAGAAATTTCCTTGTCATGGGTGCGGCAAGTTGGGGCATTGGAAGAATGAGTGTAAGGCTGTATTAAATAATAATAATAATTTGAATTCACAGACGCAGAATGAGGTTTCGGAAAGCAGCAAAAACAGGTAATACAAAATCAGTTACCATTGGCGCCTATGCCAAACCCTGGGAGTCAACCAGCATACAGTGTAGATACTACAAGTTGGAAAGGAAGTGGTGAAAGGGACACAGTGACACCCCAATTTCTTTTGAGTGATTCATACTTTGATGAAGACAGTTTCTGACAGTGCCTGAGGGGGGAGGACGAGGAGAGCGTACTTGGCGCATCCTTGCAGGTAGATCAGTCAGGTCCATACATTGAGGGAAAGGTTGAAGGAAATGATGTTACCTTTCTGTTGGATATGGCGCTACCTGTTCTACTGTGAGAACAGCAGACGTTCCAATCCTACCCCTCTGGGGAGAAGCGATCCAAGTAGTGGGCGTTTCTAATAAACAAATTAGTACCCCAGTTACAGAACCATAGGAAGTCAAAATAGGCAATTTTAAAGAAATGCACAAATTTGTTGTATGTGACTCCAGTCCTGTAAACCTGTTAGGTAGGTATTTGCTGTGCAAAATGAACTGTACTATCTTTTGTACACCAAATGGTGTTGAAATACAAATGCCAGATGAAGATGGAATTTATAAAATTATGTTAGCAAAACAAGAAACTGAAAAAAAAAAGTTTACCATAGAAGACTTGCCTAAAGAATTACAACATATGGTAGATCCTAAAGTGTGGGATTTCACAGGAAAAGATGAAGGATTAATGGCAAATGTAGACCCTAGTAAAAGTGACAGTAAAAGGTGCAGTTTATCCAAATATTCGACAGTACAAAATGAGCCCAGAAATAAAAGCAGGAGTTGCACTAGAAATAAAACATCTGGTGGAAGCAGGAACTTTACAGGAGATACTGAGTAGTTCGTGTAATTCACCCATAATTGGCATCAAGAAACCAAGCTGAAAACACAGGGTCGTACAGGACCTCCGCAAAATTAATAAAATTGTCGTCCCATGTTGTCCAGTTGTGCGAAACCCTGCTGTGATTCTGTATCAAATACCATGGGCAGCAGACTGGTTCACTGTAATAGACCTTTGCCATGCATTTTTCTCCATACCATTACACCCAGATAGTAAATATCTTTTTTCGTTCAAATTTGTTGACCATATCTACGCTTGGAATCGCGTCCCTCAGGGGTACACAGAAAGTCCATCGATCTTTAATCAGATCTTGAAAAAATGTCTTGAATCTCTGATATTGCCCGGACAATCAGTCCTGGTGCAATATATAGATGACCTGTTGGTGGCATCTAAGAATCGAAAAGACTGTGTTACTGATACAATTGCTCTATTGAATCATTTAGGTAAAGGAGGACACAAAGTATCACCTGAGAAATTGCAGTATTGTACCACATCAGTAAAATATCTAAGGCACCAGATAGAGAGAGGTGTCAGATGAGTTACTTCTGAAAGAATCAGATTAATACAAAACATGAATCTACCGCAAACGCAGAAAGAAATCAGAATGTTTCTTGGAGTTGTAGGTTACTGCAGGCAATGGATTGTGGGATTTGCAGTCCTACCAAAACCATTGATACCAATGACAAGGAAAAGAGCAAAGACCCAGTAGAATGGGATGATCAAAGCATGTCATCTTTTCAAAAGTTACAAAACTGTCTGTGTTCAGCTCCAGCATTAGGGATGCCAGACTATACAAAAGACTTTGCATTGTTTTGTGACACACAAGACAATTGTGCACTTTCAGTTCTGACTCAGACTCATGGTCTGATAAGACGTCCTGTTGCATATTTCTCTTCTACTCTGGATCCAGTGGCAGCAGCTTTGCCAGGATGTTTGAAGGCAGTAGCAGCAACTTGTGAGAGCCTTGAGCAAAGTGAGTCCATTATCATGGGACATCCAGTAACAGTGTATGTCCACATGCAGTTGTGATTTTATTGACCAGGACTAAAACTCAGTATCTAACACCTAGTCGGCTGACTAAGTATGAACAAATTCTTGTAGGTGCAGAAAATGTGACAATTGCTCGGTGTAATATTCTGAACCCAGCAACATTGTTGCCTGAATCGCATTTTGCAGAAGTTAAAAATAAAATCGAACATCATTGTATTGATCTTACGGAATACTGTATTAAACCACCCCCAGACTTAAGAGAAGAGCCACCAATAAATTCAGAACATGAGATATTTGTAGATGGTTCATGTATGAGAGATGAGGAAGGAGGTTTGAGTGCTGCTTATGCAGTTTGCACTCTAAGGGGTCCAGTTGAAGCATCATATTTACCTGAAATAAAATCTGCGCAGGTAGCTGAACTAATTGCATTGACAAAAGCTTGTAAATTTGGGAAAAATCTGAAAATGACTATTTATACTGATATGCCTGATCAAAGAAAAGAGTGAGGACTGGATACACCGGAACTCCCTCCAATTCAACTCCTCGAAAACCGAGGTTCTGTTCTGTCCTGCGAGCCGTATACCTCGCCTTCTGCCTGCGGAGTTCTGGCCCCCGGAAAACCCAAACAATCTGCTACCTGTTGCCAGCGTTCGCAATTTGGGCGTCATGCTAAATAACAAACTTAGCATGGAAACGCAGGTTACAAGAACAGTCGCCACCTGCTCTGCCCTTATGCGTTCACTGCGCAAAATTCTGCCTTTATTACCTCCTCCAGCCCGAGCATTGATAGTCAGGTGCACTATTCTGAGTCGCCTCGACTATTGCAACGCCCTCCTGCTTGAATCTCCTTCGATACTGTTGGACAGACTCCAACGAGTCCAGTCGGCAGCAGCCAAACTGGCCCTTGGATGGACCAGGAGATCCTCGGCCACCGCTGCCTTGGCCGAGTTGCACTGGCTTCCCTTGAAGCAACGAATAGCCTTCAAGGCCCTTTGCTTGGTCTTCAAGGCACTACACGGTTCAGGACCAAGACCTCTTCAACATCTGTTCTCTTGGTACATCCCTACCAGAACGCTACGATCCGCGACCGCCTGCCTTGTGAAAGTACCCAGATTTAAGAAGGCCAGGATCGGGGGAAGATCTTTCAGAGTAGCTGCTGCCAAGCTCTGGAACAGTCTGCCTGCAGACATTCGCCAAATTCCACAGCTCCTACCTTTCAGGAAACGAATAAAAACATGGCTCTTCCCCCAGCCTTCCACCCCCGCCCCCCCTTAATCAACTCCCATCGCTTCTAACCCAGGAGTAAGCTACCAGCTCCAGGATACCTGCCATGTGACAGCCGCGCTCTATAAATGTTTTTAAATAAATAAATAAATAAGCTAGTCTGGATCCCCGATTTAAATATGGTGTATCAATAAGAACTAGCTAGAGGTGCGAGACTCTGTTATGTACGCGTTATCTGGGAAACCATTGGGTTTGTTTAAAAGGCCCTCACGTACCAACCTAGTTGGTGGCATTCTTCATCATCGGGCCCACCACAGTGACACCTAGCGTGCCCCGGGTGTGCTTCAACGCCAGTGTTACTGCGGAGCTGGTATACTTGCTGAGTGTGATGTGTAGTGAGTGAGAAAGTGAGATTAAAAGCTATACAGTAGGTCCCAGTACCCGAGGGTAAGATAGATAAATTTTATTAACTGGACCCCTGTTAGCGGATAAAAAGGCTGTTGGACGTGTTAATGAATTTATGATTCCCTACGTCCAGTGCGGTCTACATGTTTCAGCCAGGCCTTAAAAACTGGCTTTCCTCAGGACCATTAAGTGAAAAAGTGCAATTAAATGATACTAAATTATAGTGTGGGCTGTTTAGAATGTCTCGCACTCCCTAAAGTGCGTCTATATGTAGAGGGAGATTCCCTCTTGCTTTTACTACATGTAACACATAGGACAAAGACAGACGTACGGGTAGAGTCAATTAGCATGGTGAGCTGGTAACTCAAAACATTGCCGACTGGTAAGGTGTGTGCTCGTCCTATATCGGACTAGGGTGTGGTCATGTACGTGACATGACTTAGTGATTTTATCATGGGACCGTATTGGTGGTGGTGGGCTAAGACAGCGTAATTTTAGACATGGTGAGGAACAGGTAAGTGAATATATTATATCCTCACACAGGCTAGTATCTGTCAAAGCCTCCTTGGGTCACCCGGCAGAGAAAAAGACCCTACAAGAAGTTTTAAAGAAAGAGCGGTTAACGAACTACCTGTAAGGAGAGAAAGTTGCGTACCCCAATACTGGTGATCGACTGTGTTTTACTCACGGAAGTACCGGTCTGGTTCCTCCTTGGACCTGTCGTCCTTCTGCGGTTCCCGGATTCGAATTGTGAGGGCCATCGCTCCGTTTTTAACTAGCCCGGATTATTGGCTGCACCTGTGTGGTGGTGGAAATAGAAGAAAGTGCCTCGCCCTAAGTGCCTAGTCATTCGAGCTACTATGCGCATGTGTGCGGGGGGCAGCGGGTATAGCGCATGCGCGTTGTGACTAAGGAGCATGTAGGACATCCTTTTATTATGTTGCGCGTGCAATAATCCGGGCTAGTTAAAAACCGAGCGATGGCCCTCACAATTCGAATCCGGGCACCGCAGAAGGACGACAGGTCCAAGGAGGAACCAGACCGGTACTTGCATGAGTAAAACACAGTCGATCACCAGTATTGGCGTAAGCAACTTTCTCTCCTTACAGGTTGTTCGTTAACCGCGCTTTCTTTAAAACTTCTTGTAGGGTCTTTTTCTCTGCCGAGTGACCCAAGGAGGCTTTGACAGATTCTAGCCTGTGTCAGGATATAATATATTCACTTACCTGTTCCTCACCATGTCTAAAATTACGCTGTCTTAGCCCACCACCACCAATACGGTCCCATGATAAAGTCACTAAGTCATGTCACGTACATGACCACACCCTAGTCTGATATAGGACGAGCACACACCTTACCAGTCGGCAATGTTTTGAGTTACCAGCTCACCATGCTAATTGACTCTACCTGTACGTCTGTCTTTGTCCTATGTGTTACATGTAGTAAAAGCAAGAGGGAATCCCCCTCTACATATAGACGCACTTTAGGGAGTGCGACACATTCTAAACAACCAACACTATAATTTAGTATAATTTAATTGCACTTTTTCACTTAATGGTCCTGAGGAAAGACAGTTTTTAAGGCCTGGCTGAAACATGTAGACTGCACTGGACGTAGGGAATCATAAATTCACCAACACGTCCGACAGCCTTTTTATCCGCTAACAGGGGCCCAGTTAATAAAATGTATCTATCTTACCCTCGGGTACTGGGACCTACTGTATAGCTTTTAATCTCACTTTCTCACTCACTACACATCACACTCAGCAAGTATACCAGCTCCGCAGTAACACTGGCGTTGAAGCACACCCAGGGCACACTAGGTGTCACTGTGGTGGGCCCGATGATGAAGCATGCCACCAACTAGGTTGGTGGGTGAGGGCTTTTTAAACAAACCCAATGGTTTCCCAGATAAAGCGTACATAACAGAGTCTCGCACCTCTAGCTATTTATACTGATAGCCAATATGGCTATGGAGTTGTGCATGCTTTTGGCCAACTCTGGATGCAAAGAGAGTTTCTGACTTCATTATGTACTCCTTTTAAAAATGGAAATTTTGGCAAAGATTTGCTAAAAGCAATCCAATTACCGTAAACTGTAGCTGTGGTCAAGTGTGCTGCTCAACAATCTGGCAACGACAGAGTGACAGCAGTTAACGATATGCTGACCAACTAGCTCAATATTGTCCCAAAAATAAGTTGGCAACACGAAAATTGAACCAAAAAGAAACAGCTGCCAACTTATGTTGCTTGAGAAAGTGAAAACGTGGGAAGAAGTGAAACATTTGCAAAATTACGCAGAACAGGAAGAAAAGGAAGAGTGGGCGAAAATATGATGTCAGAGAAGGGCTGGAGATGGTGTCATTGTTTACCTTGATGGGAGGCCTGTGTTGCCAAACTGTATGCTTGCTCCTATGGCTAGGATGTATCATGGTGATTCTCATCTAGGACGAGACGCTATGATAAGATTATTCAGACAAACGGTTCAATGCAAAGTTTAGGAACGTCGCAGAGAATCTTTGCCATAGGTGTTTGGTGTGCCAACAAATGAATCCTGGGAAAAGAACTGTAGTATTGTCAGGAAAGATTGGAAACGCAGAAGGTCCTTTTATTCGACTTCAGATTGATTTCGTTCAGTTACCCCCTTGCAGAGGAATGAAGTACATTCTTGTCATTGTCTGCCTATTTTCAAAATGGATGGCAGCTTACCCTACACGTAGGAATGATAGCATCTCAGTAGCAAAATTACTACTTAGAGAACTCATACCACGTTTTGGTTTTCCAGGAACGATTGAATCAGACCGGGGAAGACATTTCAATAATGAGATAATTGGTCTAATCTGTGAAGCATTTAAAATTGAGCAAAAGCTGCACTGTGCATACCGCCCAGAGGCTTCTGGAGTGGTAGAACAACTGAATGGCACAAACAAATCAAGATTGGTGAACTCTTATTTGTGTATCTTGGGCACCTTGCCGCTGCTATAACCCTTACCGACCGGGACCCAGGACCGCGACCACGATTGGCGCTCCAGCAACTGCCGGAACACCACCCCCAGCATCCTGCTCGCGGCAAGCAGGCCGCTGACATGGACACCACGCGCCAGGAGGCGCTTAAAGGGCTGTTTTGGGCTGAGTCCCCTGTGAACTTTTATTTGTGTATCTTGGACACCTTCACGCTGCTATAACCCTTACCGGGACCCAGGACTGCGACCACGATCGGCGCTCCAGCAACTGCCGGACCACAACCCCCAGCATCCCGCTTGTGGCAAGCAGGACGCTGACGCGGACACTGCGCGCCAGGAGGCGCTTAAAGGGCTGTTTGGATCCTCGTCCCGCAGGACGCCCGCGGGACGAGCCGGAAGAGGCCAGGGACAAGGGCGGGACCGTCTGCGGCCGTCCGAGGCCAGAAGAGGCTGGGCTGGGCCACCACTCGAACATTCAGGGAACTGTAAGCATACACCTAGGATATATTGGCGTAAAGTTTGTATATATTTATACATTTGTTCGTGTAGATAAAAGTGTGTACCAAAGAACAAATGACAACACGGATTGGGAAAGGGAGAAAGGCGGGGGTAGGGGGGAGTGTCACGGGTACACTGGACAACTTCATAACTAGAACAACCACTGTTTTAGAGCATAAAATTGCACTAACGGAGAGACGCCTCTCACTTGAACCACTCTATCACAACCGATCGTCAATGGGGGTATTAGCGGCAGCAATCACACCAGAGCAAGCAAGGTCAGCTTCTGGTGAGGATAACACGAGACGTAGCACTGACTGCCACCTATCAGAAAAGACAAATGTATCTATCACACACATCAGTAGTCCCGGCGAGGTGTCAAGCGAATCTAGCCAGCTGGGCTCAGTTAATGTAACCGCTGAAACAATTTCACACTCCCTGACCCGATCTAAGACTAAAAGTGTTTCCAACCCAAAAAACATAACTGCAAAGCCGATAACAGCTATGGGATCAAATGCTAAAATGAAACAGGGAGGGAGGCCCCAGAAGATAAAGGGCGTGAATACCAGCAACAAGCAAAACATAATTAATAATATTGCTACACAGACCCTAACTTTACCAGGACCAATACTACCCCTAACCCCTAACCTAACATCAAAAACTGTCTTAACAGACCAGTTACTTCTCAGTATCCCCCACCTTGGTGTGCAGAGGACTTCAAGGGCAAAATAGAACATTTGCTCAAATCACTTACGTTACCCCTCCTGGAGCGGACAAAAATGATTGGCAATAGAATATTAAAGCTTGAAGAAACAACTCTGGCTAATAACAAAATAGTGAGGAAATATGCCGAGTTGATCCAAGCACCCAATTCCTTTGTGGACCCTGTAAAAACAATTGTCCCACTGCCTAATCCTACTGTGATTACTCCACTGACGCAAACTATGAATGGAATTAACCAGGAGACCATATCCATAAAAATAGGACCCCAAGTCCACCAAGAGGGGAGATACAAGGGATAGAGAACGGGGGGCTGGAAAAGAAAGCAAGTGATACTGGGCACTACAGGAAAGCTGAGGGCATGGGTAAGGGAACACAGGACACTGTAAAACCCAAGAACACCCCCCCCCCAAGTATTGATCTACCACAAGAGTCTTTTCCATTCACCGTCGTGCTGACGGGTGTCCCCGAGCTGGTTGAGGGTAAATTAGAAAACTATTCTGATTTGAAGAACAAAGCAACCTTCTGGCTGAATAAGTTTAGACCTATCCCGACTTTTATGCATGGCGAGTTTCTGCATGTTCGCAGAATAAGCTGGGTGGGCCATAAAATGAAGGATCAACAGGGGGATTGTGTTATAGTCAATTTCAGGGACAGAAGGGTGGTTAGCCATATCTGCGGATGGAGACAGCAAGTGCTGGGAGTGGGATTCACACTGTAGACTTGAGGTACTTTTATCCTCCGTCTCCATATGTCTCACTAAATACTCACCCCATGGGTATGCAGGGAGGGGGCAGTAGGGAAGTTTACAACAACCACTTCAATATTCCCACCTCTAACCAATTTGACATCTTGTATGGCTATGAGGGTCTTGAAGGAGTGGATTGACGGTGTGTGGGGAAAGAACGGAAAAGAGATAGTCCTAGTGGGGCAGGGATGGGGAAGAAGCGTAGTAAACCTACCAACATTACCCACCCATAGCAATAACCTACTCTCCACTGGTAGAAACAGCAAGCCCATAATCTCTGTAGCTGTGGCTGATAACTCACCACTGCCTCCAGCGCACACAGTGATTCAGACCAAGGCAGGAAGTGTGGCTGTACCCAATGGCCAGGACGGGGGCCTAGGGCCCGATTCATTTAAAATACTATTGTGGAACCTTGCGGGGCTGTCTAACAAATTGACTTGCCCTGAATGGAGCTCCTTTGTGGATGAAAGCGACGTATGCCTCGTCCAGGAGACGTGGGCGGGAACTGAGCAACACTGGACAGGTTTTGCTACGTTCTATGTCCCGGCTCTATGGGGAGGAAAGGGCCGCCCGTCTGGGGGGCCTTATTATATGGGTCAGCACCCACCTTGGTTGCACTAATAAATCCCTAAACACCCACTCGAGAGATATTCAATGCGTAGTTCTTACTTGGCCTAATGCATTCAAACTCGCATTGATCAATGTCTATTCCCGCCCTGTAAGTCCAGCTGCCGAGTCCAGCACAATTGACGACTTATCCCATTTTATTCCAACAATTCCGAGCTGTACCCTCTTGCTAGTGGGAGGCAATCTGAATTGCCATTTTGAACCTCTTAAGGGCCTAAACGACGAAGCCCAAACTGCAGAGGATGCTCATTGGGCTATACCAGTGACACAGGCTCCCTCTCCCAAGGCATGGTCGCCGTTAGCTATACCAATTATGGCTCTCACCTTAACCCGTTCTTTAGGTGCCTGCAATGGCCGAACTCCCTCCGATATCCCAGCCAAATGTACTTATAATAAATCAGGATGAATATCCCTACTTGATTATATTTTGGCTGAGACAATATGGTCCCTGGTCATTGATTTTAATGTTGTCACAAGAGCAGACAGTGATCATAATGCCCTTATTTTAGAACTGGGCTTACCTTATAGTAGTGGGAATGGTGCCCCAGCTACTGACGACAAAGATGACAATCTTACCGTCTCCAATGACAGGCGGAGAGTCAGTTGGCAGAAATTGGTGGACCAACCGGAACAACTATGGAAACTCAATAGTTCAATAATTCCTTTATTTAGTGAGGATGCAGTACTTATTAACCAACCAACATCTCATGAATACTTAAGTAAGCTGGAGGAGATCCATGAGGGCTTACTGCTAAATTTGGCTGAGCTACTGAACCCTCGGGTGTCTGGGTGGGTAAAAAGGGTGTCTCACTGCTCATGGTACAACCCAGCTTGTAGGAGGGCCAAAACAGAGCTATTGCAGGCCATAAAAGACAATGATATAATAGCAGTTAAAACCAGGAGGGCACACTATAAATGGTTGACCAACCGTGCCAAGGAAGAGTGGGACCACGAAAAGTGGTTGAGCTTATCTCTGGCGCTTGCAACTAAAGACTCCCGTAAATTTTGGTCTATAATTAATAATGGCAATAGCAAGCAGAAAGCAGCAATAGAACCAACCATAGCGCCAGAAGTCTGGGAAGGTCACTACCGGGCCCTATATGCTACAGAGGGATTCATTGATGACACTAAGGACTTAGTCGCCACGTCCGCACTAACTCTGCACCTAGAGGTGATTGAGTTTACAGTGCCAGAAGTGTGTAATGCCATCTCCAAACTTGCCTCAGGTAAAGCCCCGAGCTTGGATAAACTTCCGGGGGATCTCTTTAAGCAGGAACCAAAGATCTGGGGCCCATACTTTCAGATTTTGTTCAATGCAATTTTGGGAGGCATGGGGGTTCCCAGTACTTGGCTGGGAGCAGAGATAGTGCCTATATTTTAAAAGGGCTCACCTCTGCTCCCATTCAACTACAGACCCATCAGCCTCATTGATGTCCCCCAGAAGATTTTTGCAAGACTCATCCTTGATCGGGTGCAGGACTGGATGGATGAGTCTGCAATTCTCAGACCTTACCAGGCGGGGTTCAGGAAGAACACCTCCACTGTGGACCAAATTTTCCGCTTACAACTTCTGTACTGGAAAACAGTGAGAATAGAGGGTGGCAGCCTCTACATGATATTCATTGACCTCCGCTCCGCCTTTGATCTTGTTCCCCAGGGGAAACTCAGGACAGTTCTCCTTGAGCTTGGCATTCCCATGCTCCTTCTGTCTGTTCTGATGAGGTACATATGGCCAACTTTGGGCAAGTCAGGTGTGGGAAAAATGGCTCACTCTCATCCAGATTTCCTGTTGGCAAGGGGGTAAGGCAGGGCTGCGTGCTTGCGCCGACCCTGTTTTGCCTCTATGTCAACTGAATAATCTTGCATCTTAATGGAGTCTTGCACAATGATGCGCCAAAGCTGGCAGGCAAAAGGGTCCCTGCAATCATGTTCGCCGACGACACCCTTTTGCTTTCTAAATCCCCAATGGGTGTCCAGCGAATATTGGATGGTTTTCAGGAATTCTGCACCATACATGGCCTGGAGATCAACCCCCTTGAAAACAAAATTCATGATCTCTAATCCCCCGACATCTACAAGACCAAACCCAAGTTTAGGGGCAACGGTATTAGAAAGGGTATGCACCTTTGACTCACTGGGGGTCACAATTAACGAAAATCTGACGTGGGGGCCCCAGCAGATAAAGTTGCAACTAAAATTGGCTCAACTCTCGGGCGGAATTCTTAGACTATCCAACAAGTCCACACTTAAACCTGTGAGACCACCATTGGAGGTTTACAAAGCACAAGCGAGGGGTGCCATTATGTATGGGGGCGAACTTTGGGGCTACTGCAATAGGTGCGGAATCATCAGGACCGAAAACAAATTTTTAAGAGGGTTATTAGCATTACCGTCTAGCACACCACTTCTCCCCCTAAGGTTTGATCTGGGAATCAGACCAATAGATGAGGAGTTAGCTCTAAAATCCTTGAGATTTTGGATCAGGCTCTGGGTAACCCCGGAGCTGATATATTACAGAGAAGAACTTAACGAAATACTGACCTTTACAGCTTCAGGGAATATTCCCTGGCTTGCGTATATAAGAAAAGAACTCATAAGGTTAGAAATCTCTGAGCTATGGTCTGACACAGAGCAGGGGTGCAAAAAGCTGTCGCGCACCCACCTTACGAATATATTCCGTGCCGATCGACTTACTGTTGCATTATATAAATCTCAAATTGGCTCTGCAACAACCTCTTTTTTGCTGGTCAAAGTTTTTTATTTATTTGAGCATATTCTCAATGACATTTATCCACTTTTAGCAAAAAAATGATATGTTCAGTGGAGGCATGGGGTTTTACCACTGCAAGCTTTCGCCAGCAGCTGGTCACCCGCTGCCCCAAAAAACTGTCCAGCTTGCAAATGTGATACTGAAACTGAGCTTCATGTGCTGTTTTTTTTGTCCAGGGTATCATAAGGCTAGGAACCACTGGCTTGTTCCTCTATGTAAAAACCTAGGTTTCCGCCAATGCATGCTGGCATTTAGAGTTTTAAAAGCCGACACAACTGGTCCGATTGTATTTGCTGTTTCAAAGTTTTTGGCTGCCATGTGGCATAAGCGCAGGCTCCTAATTGCCTGAACTTGAGCCGGGATGGCAGCTCACGGCTACTTATTGTCTCTTTTATACGTTTTTAAATTATCACATGAAATCTATTTATTATTACTATTTTAACATATATCAATTGTGTTTTAAATTCATGAATTTTGTCCAATTGTGTCTGTGGTAAAATTTTCTGAAAGTATTTTTGCTTCAACTAATTTATACTGTCATCAATTTGTATTGCTTTTTTACATTACTGTTCCCTTTTATGGCATATCGCCGAAATAAAGTTTTTTTAAAAATCAAGATTGGGAAAGATTTATGAATCAACTCGATTAGAATGGCCAGATGCTTTACCTATTGTTCTGATGGTACTCAGAAGCATTCCAGACAGAAATACAAGCTTGAGTCCTCATGAAATACTCATGGAAAGAGCAATGAGGCAGGCATGGGTGCCAGGACATAAGTTGATAAATATATCTGATGACTTAGTACTAGAGTACTGCAAAGAACTGGCTGACCAAGTGCGTTCTATCTCTCAACTGTTTGGAGAAGGCGCTGTCACCAGGCAAACAACTTCAACAAAAACAGAGAGGTCAGGTCAGTCTTAGGACTGCCACAAAACTGGAGCAAAGTTTAGAAGAGTAACACACTCACTCAAGTTGAGTAGGAAGGCCCTCACACACCGACCTAGTCAGTGTCATGCTTCATCACTGGGCCCCACCAAAGAGGCCGAGTGCCTCTTTGGTGTGCTGCGACGCCAGAAAGACTGCGGAGCTGGTTGTGTGAGAAGGGTGTGATGTGAGAGTAACTATAATTAAAAGTGCCTAAGAGGGTATCGAAAAAAATTATTTTAATGAGTGATCCCTAAGACACAGGTGAGTAGTATTTATGTGTCTGAATTTACATGCCAAGGTTTTAGGATTGGTTAAATTCAGCTAAATACAACAAAGTCAGTCAACATGTTTCTGCCATACGAGTGGTTTCAATTTACCAAGGCATTCATCAGGACTATACCCCGGCGGTATGGACTCTCTAATCGTCCACCCTAACCTGGGGGCGTGAAATTGAAAAATAAAAAGGTGAAAAAAGTGCTTAAAAAATTAGAAGAGCGGGTAGCAAACAACTCCAGCACACGATCTGATTCCAGGTGACTGGGTTGTAATAAAAGAAAATACACAAGAATCTTGTCTAGCTCCATGGTGGTGAAATCCAACACAAGTGATATTGGTTACCACTACAGCAGTAAAATGCAAAGGAATTCCGAACTGGATCCATGTAAGTCATACAAAAAGAGTAGCTGAACCTGATGTAACTGAAGCTGAAGGTTGTGCAGCTGAGGGGTCTCGAGAAAGTGATTCCGAAGTAGTTGATGATGAACAACCGAGCACCAGTCAAGATGAATGGATTCCAGTGATTGACATTCCTGCAAATGTTGTGAGGACCAGAAGCCAGACTTATTTAGATAGAAAGAGTGATAGTGAGGATGAGACAGGAATAGAGGAACGTACTCAGATTACAGAAATC
The DNA here is from genome assembly GCF_964263255.1 of Lissotriton vulgaris. NCBI lineage: Eukaryota > Metazoa > Chordata > Amphibia > Caudata > Salamandridae > Lissotriton > Lissotriton vulgaris. The sequence continues at coordinate 1,159,539,191 of NC_141685.1, forward strand.
AAAGCCAAAAGTAATTCTGAGGAGGAACAGATAAGGAAAGATCAGTATACTCAGACATTCCAGATACCTGTCACAGTTCTAGAGTCTGAGGAGGGACAGATAGGTAAAAGGGCAAAGGCTCAGGAAGAAGAAGAACAAGAAATCAAAATACCTGAGCAGGATCAGATAGATGTAGAAAAACGTGTTCAAGAAGAAGAAAACAAACCAAATCAAGTCAATTGCAGCACACACCTGAACAAGGTCAGATTTGCATCCAGGCAGAGAAAACTGAAGCAAGACCTGGACAAAGTCAGATAGAGAGGGATACTGATGATGAGGATATACAAATTATGCCACAACTGAATGAGAATAAAAGAACAATTGAAGAAAAACAAAGCATAGTGCCAGATATAAGACTCAAAAAAGGAGATAATTTACCTGGTTTTGTCAAGAAACTAAAATGTTGTCTTAAATCAATAAATGAAGAACCAAAGCAAGTAAACGAAATATCAAGTCAAACTGGGCCTTCCACAGAAAAGCCAAAAAGAAAAAGTCTGCGATTGAAAAGACTGAATAATAAGTTCAGAGGCCCTGAATGGACTTATGTCATTCTTGAAGATCTTGAAAAATTAGAACTAAGCGATGAAGATGATGATGAATTAATTGATGAACCAACAGACGAAGAAGTAAGACCAACTTGAAAATTGCACAAGTTGAAATTCTGTAAAAAAGTCTCAAAGAGGGGCTAAGTCTCCCGAATCGAAAAATGGCTGATCATACTGTTAATGGTAAACCGAAAAGGAATTGCTTAAAAACATGCTGTAGAATATGCACATGTAGTGTAGTAATAGTACTCATAGTATGGTTAGGACTGACAGTAGCTATTCCTTACCTAATGGATAGAAGTGAGAAGAATGACAATAACATTCATGAGAAAGTAGATGTACCTGAAAAGTTGAATATACATGGAAAAATAGATAATGTTAGGCAGCAAAGAGTAGAATTTGAAGCATCAGATGAGGAAGAATTGCATTATGATGAAGTTAGAAATAGAACACACCTGAATGTATTTTCAAATCTGTTAGTACATTATGTATAAGCAATGGAAATAAGTGATTGCTATGTTTGTATAAAGCTACCATTATCTGTAGCAGAAGGCATCACTTATCACTATTTGCCCCTGACCTATGGTATTTCATGTAGTATTTTAGCTAGTTTATTTTACAAGACTGAACCCTTACAATATTATTATTCTAATTTAGACGTGATTTTCTCTGAACTTTTAATTCATAGTAACCTGAATCCTGTACATAGTAAAGGTAACATAGCTCATTATATGGGAGAATATTTTCTAACAATAGGTACAATAGATATAGCTAAAGCACACAAGAATAATTTAACATGCATTTTACATGAAGAAGAGAACATATAATTTTGAATTTAGTTGAAAAAAGGAGAGAGGATTTCCAAAGAAAAGCTACAGAACAGAAACAAAAGATTCCTAAATGGGCAGAAAATAAAGAATACACCTTGAATGGTAAAACTCAAGCTGCTATGTTACTGGACTTTGAAAAGAAAGGGAAACTCTGTCTCCATAGGGAGAGAACAAGCTATTATAACAATATATTCATTGGTTCTAGTGAATGTGAACACAATTATAAAGTAATTGGGGTTGGGGTTTCAAAGATGGAATTGAACCGGTGTTTCCTGGGATTTATTATATCTGTGGGAACTCTGCGTGAGTCCGGTGTAACGAGGGAAACCCTGATCGTTAAGGTTCCAGAGGCGAGACACCGAGTTACCCAACTGAACCGCAACGCCTGACTGGGTAATGGCCTCCATATAGACAGTCCCAACCAGCCATAGGATCATGGGAGGTCCCTCAACAGCCGGAGCCTTCCTTATTGAGGTGGAGTGGGTCAGTGACCCTCAGGGAGTCTGGGCCGCCGCGAGACGAGAGCAGAACCCCGGAAAACAACGCGGCAGGAGCCTTCTGATGCCTGACCCTGCAATGGCCATCCGTCACAGACACATAGAAAGTCCCAGCCAGCAATATGATCATGGGAGGTCTCTTAACAACCAGAGCCGTCCCCAATGAAGTGAAGCGGCTCAGAGACGACCCTACGGGAGTCTGGGCCACCTCGAGATGACAGCAGAGCCCCGGATAACAACGCGACAGGAGCCCTCAGATGCCTGACCCTGCAATGGCTGCATGAACTGAGACTGAAAACAGTCGAAGCGTGCACACAGGTCAGCGATGCTCCAACTTCCCAAGCTTGCCTTGTGTGATACACGTCACAGCAACTGTGTGCACAAAGTATTTTAGTTTTCTTCATTAATACTGAGAACGCTTTCATGATCGCTCTCACAAAAGCAGTCACAGAGTTCAGCCCCTGCTGCCTGATCTAAAATTGGCCGCCAGAATTGACAGCAGCTCGTCATAAGGCATCAAAATCATCTATGACTACTGGATCTTCAAGAAAGCACCTCGAGGGGTCACTTGAGACCTGCGATGCTACAGAATCCGGCCCGAGGCGGGAGCAGTGCCCCAGAACTCTACACAAGTGTAGCCCCTGATGCCTGACTAGACAATAGCAGACAAAGGCAGCCAAACTCTCAATTCACCAAGGGAATTAACCAGAAACAGGACCACTTGAAGACCCCAGACACGGTAAGCCTCACATACGGAGTGAAGCGAGTCACCAGAGACCCTTGAAGGACCAGGCTACCCTGAGACGGAAGCGGAGCCCCAGAAGAGATCACGTTAAGAGTCCCTGATGCCCGACTAATTCCAAAACCAACTCAGAAAGCGACTAACGACAAGGCCACAAAAAGTCCTCCGACACCAACGACTCTCCAGCAAACCACAACAAGAATTCAAAGGTCAGTGTAGGCAGGGTCAGTAGCCCCTATCAGTTTACTAGGGACCAAACAAGGACCAAGCACTAGAAAGGCTTGATTCACTGCCCCTCCAACGCGGCCCAGGTCCCTTAGGGTAGTGTAAGCTCCTCCCTGACGAGCGTCGAGCGCCCTCACATCGCCCACCCGGAATCCTAATCTCCGATCCACGATTACAGATAGACAGAGGTACTATCACCTATAGTGATTACCCCCTTCGATACAGACCCAGTACTAAGAGACCAGTCTGACACCTACGCCCCCCCCCCAGAGAAGCCCTTCCCCGCATGCAACCTCGCCGGTCGCCACCTTCCTCCTGAGAGGTGATATACCCTTCTCCTTCTCCCCCTGACCTGACAGCACTCTCCCCTCCGCACAACATTCCACCCCATTACACACCGGAGAGTAGCCACCTCCCTCACAACACTGTCAAAATGCCACTGGACAACCAACTGACTGCCGCCCCGTGAATACCCAACTACCTGATACCCCACGGACCGAACTCCTTTTCAATCACTTTCCCTCCCTACCTCTCTACTAAAGCGAAGAAACACTTCAAACATAGACTGATCAGACAACACCCTGAGACACTATTCATAGACACTTACCACTGCTCCTCTAGAGGGAAGATAAAAATGGACTTAATATTCCACACTGAAAGACCCGACAACTGGACTACCATTCTTAACACACATCTCATCATTTCCAAAACTACCATTACATCCCACAGCTGCAAACTGACTACCTCTCTCCGGAACAACCAGACGACGAACGGTAATACCTCCATAACCATTTACGCGAACGGCATAGTCCTAATACAGGCCATGAGTGTTAACCTTGAGGTCTTGGACTCCCTCTTCCTCTCATTAAAAAAGGCCCCCAAGATAACCTCTCGAACTAGATTGACCCCATCCCTCCTCCCAGTGAGCCTCTCACGACAGGTGAGGCATCAGACCCACTTCTCATCCTCTACGAGATCCTCTTCTTCATCATCCCGAGGTACCCACAGCAATTCTGCACCTCCGAACAACAATCACACCCCCTCTGGTAGTCTACCCGCCCACCACTGCCCTACCTCCCTCCCCTTCTTTAAATCCAAGATCGAGCACTTCCCTCAAGCACAGCTTCCCATCAGCCCTTCCCCATCCCCACGCCACACGAGAGCTGATGCCCGGCAGGAGCCAGCACTCCCCCTGCCCAAGAACCCTCCAATAATCAAACCAGGCAACTCCTCCCAAATTAATCATCAGGACTGGGACACTCACCCCTCCTTCAACATCCATCACAATAGGGACTCACCCCCATCACCCAAGGGCCATGCTGCCCCAGTCATCCTCCCCCCTGTGGAAAATCCCCCCTCCTCCAAGGGGAATGCTACACCAGATTCTCTTCCTCCCTCTTTGGATAACACAACGCAATGCTTCCTCCTCTTGGAAACTCAGCTCGAAATCCTGATTCGAGGCCTGAACGAAACCCTATCCAATCTGGCCATGACCCGAAATCCCATCCAGACACCTTCTGCACCACCTATTCTCACGCAACCCAAACATGACAAGATACCTACCTTCAACGAGCCCCATGCCCCCCCAGATCCCAACCCTGGCCCAAAAGAAAGGGAATTGATAATCGATATGAAAGACCAAGAAGAGCTACTACCTCACTTTCCCCTCAGGAAGTGGCGCACCTAGCCTCATCCTATGACCCCCCCTACGAATTCCTCCCCCAAATCCACGATCCATGTAATTACGGGATTTAGAAGAGAACATCCCCCTGTGCGAGACCATAGACCTCCAGCCCACCTATCCGCCCTACCTAGAGCCCAATCCTCTGAGAACAGGAGCAAAGAAGAGCCTCCCATAAACTGCATGCTCTTTAATTGCAGATCTGCCCATAAGCATTCAACCGAACTAGCCGAAACCATCCTCTCACAGGATATAGACATAGCATTCATCACAAAGACCTGGCTCAACAATCTCTCCTACCCCAGCATGGACATGCTGGTGCCCCCGGATTCACAATGATAAACAAAGACAGACAAAGGAAAAGGGGCATAGCAATCATCCACAGGAACAACATGTGCATCACGGAAATTACCTCCTGCTTGTACAGCTCCTTTGAATGTCTCTCAGTCAACATTAAAACTCACGATTTTTAATTGCCCACTGCACACTCGGTAACTCCAACAACATAATCCTGGGCGACCTCAATCTAAGATGGAATGAAACAAACAACCCGCTCATCCAAACCTTAAACAACCTACTACTAGAAAACAATCTGACACAACACTGCTTAGAAGAAATCCATCATAGAGGAGCAATCCTCAACGCAATTATTGCCGAAAGCAATGCAGTCTCCACCGATCACATCCTGCCGATAGACTGGTCCGATTATCACTTAGTTCTTTTTCACATCAACCATGCAGGCCTAACTCAACACCCCAAGCAAGACCCTCCCAAATGGGTCCGAAACACAGCCCAGATCACTTGAGCTGACCTAGAAGAAGGAATCAGCTTGCTCCTTCCCAACATCTCTGATCACCTCCCAACCACCAAATTCACCTCTCTTTATAACTCAAATATGACTCTCACCCTGGACCACCTTGCCCCTTTGAAACTAAAAAAATCCAGGATCATTCCCATTCACCACTGGCATCAATGAAGAAAGAAGACATCTAAGAGCCACAGAAAGAATTTGGAGGAACAATCCCTCCGCCCTCCACCAAGATCAACTCCAAGCAGCCCGTAGGTCTTACAAGAAGCACATTAAGGACAAAAAGACTGCTTTCTTCTGCTCTGCCCTAGTCACCGCAAAAGAAACGATCCAAAGAGCTTTTCAATATCATCAGGAATCAAACCTCCAAGCCCATGACATCATCAACACAGGCATCTAAAGAACGATGTGACAACTTCGCCAGCTTTTTTGATGACAAAATCGCTAAGATAGATCTCTCACTTGGCTCAAATCTCATCTCTGCCATCGAGAACAAACCGTCTGAAACTCAGGATAACGCCTCCTTGATCCCCCCTAAACACTGGTCCTCCTTCATTCCCATCCAGGAGGCAGAGATAGTCAAATTATTCTCCATTGCCAAACCCTCATCACACACCTTGGATCAGCTACCCCCGCACCTGGCTAAAGACCTGAAGCTTGTCCTGGCCCCGCTATGGTGAAAGATCATTAACAGCTCTCTGAGCTCTGGAATCATACCGGACTGCCTCAAAGTAGGCCAAGTCACGCCTCTGCTAAAAAAAACAGGGCTAGACACCGAGGATCTAAACAACTTCAGACCTGTATCAACCTACCTTTTTTGTCCAAAATCCTGGAAAGATGTGTACTCCCTCAGCTGACACAACACCTGGATAACATCAATCTCCTAGATCCCCATCAATCGGGTTTCAGAAAAGGCTGCAGGACCGAATCCGCAATCCTCAATATCATTAATGACCTACTCAAGTCACTGGACTCGGATCAATGCTGCCTCCTCATCCTCCTAGACTTACGGTTGCATTCGATACAGTTGACCACAAATTGCTCATCAAGGTTCTACAAGAAAGGGCTGGTCTTCAAAAGACGGTCCTCCACTGGTTCTCCTCCTTTCTCCACAACCGCTCACAAAAAATACAAATTAAAAACTTCGAGTCCGACCTCCACCCTGTCATAAAGGGCGTTCCACAAGGATCAGTTCTCTCCCCTCAGCTTTTCAACATCTACATTGAACCCCTTACCTCTCTTCTCAGGAAATCCAACATCCCCTTCCACGTATATGCTGACGACACGCAGCTTTATCTAGAAATCATCTCCATTGAAGACATCCAGAGACCTAACGCCACGCTCAAGGAGGTTCAACACTGGCTCTTAAGTAATCACCTCAAACTCAACCAAGAGAAAACGGAAATACTCCTCATCTCCAACAAAGCCGAAAACCCCCAAATTGAAGAATGGCTGAAAGCCATTGACGCCCTCAACTGTAACCTCATCCTGGCGGATTCGGTAAAATCTCTAGGGATCACCCTAGACCCGAAATTGGACATGAAAAAACATATTTCTAGATCCGCTAAAAGCGCCTTTCTCAACCTGAAATTACTTTACAAAATAAAACCCTTCCTCCCACCCAAAGACCTTCAATAAGCCACCCAAACACTAGTGCTCTCCAGAATTGACTATGGGATTGCAGCCCTGACTGGAACAGCAAAATCACACCTCGCCCCCCTGAAGACAACCTTCAATGCAGCTGCTAGGATGGTCACTGGTACCAGGAAATTTGAACACATCTCTCCCGCTCTCAGAGAACTTAAATGGCTCTCAATCGAGTAGCGAGCCAGCTTCAGAACAGCCTGCCTCACACACAAAGCCCTGCACAGAGGTAAACCAGAATACTTGGCCAACAAACTCAAAAGGGCTGGCCAGGCCAGAAACCTCAGGAGCTCCAACACTTCGCTACTCATCCCGCTGAAAACTCATAAGCAAAAAACAGCAGCCAAATCATTTGCTAGAAACGCCCCCAAAATCTGGAACACCATACCCCCACATCAGAATGACCTTCTTGTTTCCAAAATTCAAGTAGCTACTCAAAGTCCTCTTCCTCGACCGCTCTAGACTAATCCGATAAGAGACAAGGAAGTACCTCTGCGGTGTTCCCCGTATCCCTAACCGGGAGACTGAAGATACTGACTCAGAACAAGAAAACGTTACTTTTTTTTCTGGATCTGCCGCCCGGATTGAATAATGAATCTGCTTGGATGCTCACCTGCTTTAACCTGCACCCTCCTCCACCTTTTTGCCCCTTCCCTTGAATGTTTGGTTATCTCCTGGCCGAATACCCTTGTTCTACCAACTACCTGTATCGCCTATTAGTACATTATTGTATATGTTGTGAAGCGGTCTGATACCCTAGGGTCCAGCCAGCGCTATATAAAACTCCAAAAATAAATAAAAATAAAATAAATTACCAGGTCATTGATATGGGAGTTGCTATTTTGGAATAGTATTCCCAAAGGTATACCATGTAAATAAAATCACTGGAAGCAATGAAGACACTAATGAACTAATACGTAATAGAAGAGCTAGTTTTTCAGAAATTGTAGGTGACATATTTAGTGCATTGATACCTTCAGTGGGAGTGGTTTTAAATACTCAAAGAATTTGCAAATTGTCAACAGTGGTGGATCGCTTCTCGACTGACACTGCTGGAGGATTTTTAATGATCAATACTGAACTAGTTGCGGTAAGGTCAATGGTTTTACAAAATCGACTTGCTCTTGATACATTATTGGCAAAAGAGGGCAGAGTCTGTAGAATGTTAAAGGTGCAACATTGTTGCACTTACATACCTGACAAAAGTGTAGAACTGAAAGGTTATGTAAGGAATATTACACATTTAGAAAAATAACTCAAAGAGACTAACAGATGGTCTCTTTTCTGTAGGTAGTTGGTTTTCTAATGTAGGGGAAAGTTTTGTAGGTAAAATACTGATGCCAATGGTGGGAATAGCCCTAATGATTTTAGGGATAATAACTTGTTGCAAATGTCACAAGCATAAAAGGACATATACAGTGAATAAGAAAGGGAAGAAAAGAAATATTGACGAAATTGAATTAGAAGAATATAATGGACATATATACTAGAAAGTGAAAGACCTTCACATAAAAAATGAAAAGATAATTAATAGAAAGGTTAAAGAAATTGAGTTGGGTGAAGTGTAAAAGTTGGGATCTGTTTCATTAATTTGTGATGATATAAAATATCATCAAAGAGGGCATTGATGAAGCAAGGTTTCACACGTAAACACGTAAAGTGACTTGCTCTTACTCAACCCTCTCGAAAATAATATTAATGTACTAACTAACATGTTTTGTCTTGTAGTGTAGTTCCTATTTTACCAATAGGCTCTGCGCATTGGAATAACATAAACAGCAGTGTAGACGTAGGACTGAGGTCATCTAGGTCTCTACTGACTATGTTGGACTTAATTTAGGTTTGCGCCAGCTAGCTCAGAGGTCACTGGAAACTTTCTTGACTGAATAGGAAGTGATCAGCTTCCCTGGCTCAGACAAGAAGGAATTCAGCTTCCGAAAACCGCATAAACATGACAACTTTGCTCCCTCAGAATAAGAGTCAATCTCTAGAGTCGTGTGAAACAATAGACAGCTATTTCACTCAGTCAGATGTGCATTCTTAGTTTCACCAGAGTGCAGAGAATAGAGAGGCGGGCGTTTTCATTTAAAGGTATTATTTATTGAGCAGTCTTCCTTCTCATGCAAGAGAAATGAATTGCCACAATTGCAATACTTAATATAAAATAAAGTACGTACAGTAAAAGGAGTATTATAAAATAATACTGTAAAAGCATTGATATGGTTTCTTAGCCATAAGACACTTTAAAATGGATAAAATATATACATATATACATAGGCTAACGTGCTCAACTGGTGCTTCTAAAATACGCCTACCCTGGTGTACCTGACCTAAGCCTAATACGTGGGAAGGAGTAAGTAAGTAGCAGTTTAAGTTAAGTAGGTTTTTGCCAAGAATCTGACTCAAGAATTCTCTCCAAGGGTTTAGTCAGCACTGTACCTTGGGAATAGAATGTAGGAGGTCTGGTATCTCTCTCTCAGGACTCGATATCCCAGTCACCTGCAAGGGTAGGCTGGAAACGCCGGAGCTGGATTTTCTCGGCAGGAGAAAAGACAGCTTCTTTCTCAGTGCGTCAAAGAGGAGGGGCAGCGTCCGTGGGCTCTCCGCGTCTGCTGGGCTCTCAGCAAGTAGATTAGCTGCTCTGCTCCAAAACCACCACCGTGTGTTTGCTTAAGGCAACGTTGGTATATTTATACCTGAAAGGTGCCGAGTTTGACGTAAGGTTTGGACATAAGACGTCAATAAAGATGTCACTAAGAACTGGCCGTTCTTACAGTGCTCGCCGGAGTTTTATTACAAATCAAAACAAAGCAAGCTGGGATTTCCCAGGTTGCTGGAGGTTAGGTGTGTTGAAAGAACTCGTTGTGCTTTCTAGGAATCTAAGGAAGTAGCTTTTGCCATGCCTTGGGCTGCAAGGGCGATTTACTGAAATATGGATCTGTTTCTTATGCCATTATAAGGATATTTATTGATTATAGCCGTGTAAGGGCATAAAATGGTAATATTGATTCAGGTTCCTAGATAAAAACACTACACCCACTCCACGATTTTATGTCCATCAATTACTAAAAACTAAGCAATAAAGATGCATGTGTATTCCAACCCACCCAAAATACATTTTGCATTCGAAATGGTGTATGCGAAATACACGGAAGGTTATAGGTACTGTACGTTTTTAAGCAGTGTAATCATTAAAAAAAATGCATATATTTTTTGCTGAACGATTTGCGAAAATTACACATGAAATGTCTCTTAATTACAGAAAAGAAGGTTGAGACTATTTCATCACATATAAATGAAATCAATTGTAAGTGTGCTAGAGGCTGAGGTAATATATATTGTCTCTAGAATTACTAAAAATAGAAGCTCTGTTCTTTATGAATAGTTCTACAGTAAGCACAGTACATGTGCCAAAAAAAAACATAAATATTTTGGAATTTTTGGACAAAATATTTTTGTTTCAGAGGAAAAAATAGTTCCAAATGTTTTCAGTAGCTTTTGTTTTTCAAAGCTGAAGGCCGAATTCAGAGTTCAGGGGAACGCTATGTGCCGGTTTGCTTTAAAGTTATTCTTTTGGCTCAGGGGAGAACATTACTTCAGATAGATGCGCAAAAAAACAGTCTACAGCTTCAGGTGAAAGTTCGACCATGGTTGAAAAGGCTGTAACTGGGTAGTCGTGAGAATGATTGCTGTCATCGGTATCGGGATCAGCAATGCTCACAGAAGGTCGTACCTGGGTGATGTTGCTCTCTGCTTCACTGCCACCACCTAATCGCAGTGGAGAAGTCTCAACAAATGCCGTCATCAGGATTGGTAACCGCTGGGGACAACACAATGCATGAGCCGTTCCTGGACTTAGCAAAGTATTGATATCCATTGGTACTGCTGATTGTAGTGTAAGAGAGGTGTCCAACACGCATTCTTCTCCGCATAGCATACATCGAAGCACAGGTAAGATGCAGTTCTGCCATATAGGTCTGAACGAAAGAAACCAGGTCATATTCAGTTCTCTTAGCCGGGCTAATCCAAGGACTTTAGTTATGCGGTCCCGGTAGCGTATTGCTAGGAACGTTTCTTCCATTGTTGCTGGAGTCATGTCTGCGTTTTGGCTTGCCATATCGGAGCAGAAGGGTCAAAAATAAGATTCGTGCTACGAGTCCCAAAAGTAGTGGTGGGCCGCCAAAGACCGAATGGACAAAATTGGGAAAGATGCCCAGGACTGCTTCAAAGGGTGTTAACAGTCCCGAAAAAATTGTCTTAAATAAATGTGCGATACCACTGGCATCTGACATATTTAGGATTTGGCTTAGCATTTCTACGAAATGCACGGGGCAATTAGTTGATAAAAGTGTATGCATCTCTGCCGTTGTCCTTGCAACTTGAAGATCATACGTTTCTTTTGATGATGAAATAGGCACTGTTGTCTGTAAAAGCACAGACTTCATTCTGCTTAAAGCATCAATTCGTATAGAAGAGATATTCAATGGAGGCCAAATCGTCGCCTCGGTATCAGTAGGGACGGTTGGATACAATGCTTGCATACAGCAAGTGACCATGGAACTAACGCTTACAAGATATGCTTTCCCTGGCACCATGCCACAACAGCTGTGTGTCATGCACGCACCTGTTATGTCTCGGAAGTGCCCTGGATCCACGCTGCTAATCACCCTGCTTTCCCCTCGTCACCCTCCGGGTGCCAGGAAGTAACACTAACACCCAAAAAGTAACTAAGAGGAACACAGGGGAACAAAACAAGGGTAGGAGGGGGAGGAAAAGACAGACACTCCACAGTCTTCGTCCACGCTGGGGTATATGGTGTCTTCTGTATGACACTGCAAGAATATATAAGAAACAATCATGAGAAGAAACCCCTCCCTGTGTTGCCCCAGTAATGATATGTGCTGTGTATCTTAATGTACCTTAGGGACAGTGTAAGGCACCACGAATCCAAAGGAATACAAATGAAACGACAGGAACTCTAGAGGAAACTGGAACGGACTGTGTACGGAATGTCTGTACCTTTAAATCACAACAACACTTATTACATGTCTGTTTTCCCCACATTAACCAACTCAAAATACTTAGCGGACAGTGCGCAAACACTCACCCTGCACACCTTCAAGGTGCGCCTCAATATATACGAACTACCCACAGAGGGGTCGAACAACACACTTTGCTATGTGCATGAAACGTAAACGTAAGCCTCCAAATCCTTGAGGCAAAAAACTCGGAAACAACTTAAAGATACCACCGCAACCCGCGGTAAACAGAATTCAAACGGGATAAAGCAAAACAATGTAACTCTTCCAGAAGCAAGCCGCTACACGGAAGAACGAATGCACCTACGAGTACTTGCACTCCAAACTTCTCCTAGCTCCTCGGACGCCGATGTGAACCCGGAACGGAATAACACACTCTAACTGAACGCGAAGCACTTCCTGTAGGTCGGGGCGGGCTTATCACTCGAATACTACTCCGTAGCGCATGCGTGGTGCTAACGCATGCGCACATGTGTCTCTGACGCTTCTTGCCAATCATGCCAACCAATAATAACCTGTCTGGACAGCGGAACGTACTCTAGCCTGTCTTGCCGATCGTACTGCAGGCATGACAGAACACCCCCCCCACAACGCCCCCCACTGGTTTGGGCTTGTGGGGGTACCGCCTATGAAAAGCACGTAACAATCGGGGCGCATGGACGTGAGACGCTGGTTCCCAAGATCTTTCCTCCACACCAAACCCTTTCCAGTGTATCAAATACTGAAGACGGCTCCTCACTCTCCTGGAGTCCAGTACAGCACCCACTTCATATTCCACATCAGAATCTACCGTCACTGAAAGAGGTGTAAGAGGAAGGCGGGTACCAGGCAATACCTGTTTCAATAAGGAGACGTGGAAGACAGGATGTATTTTCATCGAAGGGGGCAGATTCAATTTGATGGCTACAGGATTCACAATCTTGAGTACAGAAAAGGGGCCAATATACTTGGGCTTTAGTTTGCAAGTTCCCTTCAAAGCCAAGTATTTGGTGGACAACCACACCTTGTCGTTTTGATGGTACACGGGTCCTGTATGTCTATGTGCATCAGCAGACTTCTTATACTCTGTCTTGGCCTTGTCAAGATTGGTATGTATGTTAGCATGAACCACCTGTAAATGTGCTACCAACTCTTGAACGGCCGGAATGGCACAAGGCCTCAATGGGGGGAAAGGCAGCACCTTAGGATGAAACCCATATGAAGCATAAAAGGGTGTATATAAGGTGGAAAAGTGATGGCTGTTGTTATAGGACAGTTCTGCCAACCAGATCAGTTCATCCCACTCTTTTTGTTCTTGTAACAGTTGACATCGCAAAAATTGCTCAAGACATTGATTGACACGTTCGGTTTGTCCATCGGTCTGTGGATGGTGACTAGACGATAGACACACTTCGATTTGTAATGTCTTACATAGCTGTTTCCAGAAGTTGGAGATAAACTGGGACCCCCTGTCAGTAACCAAGACAGATGGAAGACCATGGAGACGTGCAATTTGTTGCAGAAACACCCCCGCCAGCCCTGCAGAGGTAGGTAACCCTGGAAGCGGGATGAAGTGAGCTGCCTTGGTGAACATGTCTACTACTACTAATAAAGCAGTATTGCCCCTGTGTGTTCTAGGCAATTCCACAATGAAGTCCATGGATACAGATTGCCAGGGTGCTGTGGGTGTAGGAAGGGGCAATAACAAACCCACCGCCCCTTCATGGGAGGACTTGCTCTGTGCACAAACATGACAAGTTTGCACGAACTGTTGTACGTCTTTAGCCATATGGGACCACCAACAATGTCTTCTGATTAATTCTAATGTCCGTTTATATCCGGGATGACCTGCCACCCCATGATTATGGCACCATTCCATGACCTGTTGCTGTAATGATGCTGTGGGAATAAACACCCCTCCCTGTATGTACAGGAGATCGTCAGTGACAATGGCCTGATGTTGCTGTGCTAGGGCTCTAGCAGTAGATTCCTTCTGTGCATGCTTAACCTGTGCTAAGAAGTCTTGTTCATTATGCAACACTCCAATTAATCTATTGGGAGCAATAATACAGGGAGGCGTCTCTACTGGCGAGACCGGATCGAACCCCAGACGGGATAAGGCGTCCGCCTTCCCATTCTGCCTCCCTGCTCTGAAATGGATCTTAAAATCGTACTCATTAAAGAACTGAGTCCATCTCAACTGCCGCATGGATAGAGCTCTGGCAGATTTAAGGTACTGGAGATTACGATGGTCAGACAAGACAGTGACTGTGTGATTCGTTCCAAGGAGATATTGTCTCCATTCTTCTAATACCTTTTTTATGGCCAAGAGTTCCCTCTCACCAACAGCATAATTCACCTCCGCAGGTGTCAATTTGTGGGAATAATAAGCCACCGGATGTAATTCACCAGAGGAAGCATCGACCTGAGAAAGTATCCCACCCACAGCCACTTGGGACGCATCGACCTCAACAATATAGGGGCTGGAAGGATCGGGGTGTTTCAGAATAGGAGCCTGTGTAAAGGAAGTCTTAAGGAGGTGAAAAGCCTTATCTGCAGTCTCCGACCATTGAAACGGTACCCCTTTCCTCAACAATCGCGTGATAGGAGCCACTAAATCTGAAAACTGATGAATAAAACGTCGGTGAAAATTAGCAAACCCAATGAATTGCTGGATTTCCTTCACAGTTTTGGGAGGGGGCCAATCCAGAACAGCTTTGACCTTATTCGGGTCCATTCGCAAACCTGTAGAGGACACTATGAATCCCAAGAAGGCCACTTGATGGCGATGAAAGAAACACTTATCCAATTTACAAAACAGATCGTTCTCTTGTAATAGCTGAAGAACCGACGTCACATGCTCCACATGTTCCTCTAGCGACTTTGAATAGATCAGTAGATCGTCAATATAGGCTATGACGTGCTTGTCCAGATACTCCTTCAGCACCTCATTGATGAAGTATTGAAATGCTGAAGGAGCATTGCACAAGCCAAAGGGCATCACTAAATATTCATACAGCCCGTATTTAGTACAGAAAGCTGTCTTCCACTCATCGCCCTCTCTTACCCGGACCAGGTGATATGCTCCCCGCAGGTCTAATTTCGTAAACCATACAGCATCTCTCACCTGGTCGAGCAGAGAGGAGATGAGCGGTAAAGGATATTTGTTTTTTATAGTGATGTCATTCAATGAGCGGTAGTCAATACAACAACGTAAACCCCCCTCCCGTTTAGGAATGAAAAATAAAGCAGAAGAGGCAGGGGACCTGGAGGGTCGTATAAACCCAAGTTCTAACATGTTGTCAAGATACTCTCTCAAGTACAGATTTTCTTTCTCCGTAAGGGAGTACACCCTGCTGGTGGGGATGCGTGCGCCATTTTGGAGGTCAATTCGGCAATCATACGCCCTGTGAGGTGGTAAGCAGGTTGCCTGTTTCTGATCAAAAACGGTATGAAACCTTTGATACTCCGGGGGTAGGGTGACATCGGGTTGTTCTTCCTGAGGTGCGATCATAAGGGACTCCGACACCACGGGTACAGTTTTTTGTACGGGCGTGGCACAGAGATTTTCAGACGACGAATGTTTATGAACATTCTCTAAAGGAGGTGATTGTTCGTCTTGTATCGGGAATGTAATACTAGTGGTCTTCCAATTTATGTAAGGGTTGTGAAGACGCAACCATGGAAGGCCTAGGACCACAGAGAACTGGGGGGATTCTATCAAATCAAACGTTAAACGTTCGTTATGTGTGGAATTGATACACATTTCCAAGGGGATGCTGGCATGTGTGATGGGTCCAGATCTTAAAGGACTCCCATCTATGGTATATACTTCCTCGGGGGTCTCTTTGAGTTCCGTAGGAATGTTATTAGCAATGGCCCAACTATAATCCATGAAATTGCATGAGGCGCCAGAATCAATCATTATCGACTGTGTTATTGACTGTGTCATCCAGGTTAGACTGGCTGTGACAAAAAAATGTCCTTTATTGTTCACCAATGAGGAGACCATTTGAACCAAAGGACCCTGCGGTACGGTCTCTATTACCTTAGGGTCTTCTAGTTTTCCGATTTGCGGTAGGCTTTAGGTTTGACAGGACATTCACGTACGAAATGCCCTGCTTTACCGCAATATAAACATAGTCGATTGACTCTCCGCCTTTGTCTTTCTGTCTCACTTAAGGGACCTTTTAGACTCCCTATCTGCATGGGTTCTGGTTCTTCTACCTTAGTATCAGTTTCTGTTTTCTTTTCCTTAGGACTGTATCTAGTGTATTCGTATCTTCCTCTATCTCTCCTTCTTTCGCCCAATCTGTGATCTAACTTAACCACAAGATCTATTAACTCAGGACATGTTGAGGGAGGATCAACTACATGAGCCAATTCATCTTTGAGGTCCTCCCGTAACCCTTTATAGAAAAGAGCACTTCTCTTATTCTCAGGCCAATCTGCCTCTACCACTAATCGGTTGAAGGTGGTAATGTAAGTGACCAAATCTTTAGACCCTTGTTTCAGATGTAGAAGCTCCGTATCGGCAGCATGTGTAAAGGTGTGTTTGTCGAACATTTTTCGCAATGCTTGTCTGAATGCTTCATAATCCAACAACATAGGGTCATCCTTTTCTATTAAAGGGATGGTCCAATTAGCTGCTGACCCTCCAAGATATGACAGTACAAAAGCCACCTTAGCTTGGTCAGTGGGAAAACAGGCAGCCTTGCATAAAAAGTGTAACTGACATTGCGTCAGAAAAGCCGCACATTTGGAAGGTTCCCCGTAGAACCTTTCAGGTGGAGCTAAAGGAATAGACTGGGGGGTGACAACCTGCACTACTGGGGTTGCATTGCTGGTCCCGGCTCTATCTCCGTCTTGAGTGCTCAAAGCAGCCAACCTGTCTGAGATGTTTTGGGTTTCCCTCTGGAGATTACCCACCATGCTAGCAACGTCCTGCAGCGTAAGTTCCATGACACCTAGGAGACACTGTACATAAAGGCTTCGCGTTCTGTCATGCACGCACCTGTTATGTCTCGGAAGTGCCCTGGATCCACGCTGCTAATCACCCTGCTTTCCCCTCGTCACCCTCCGGGTGCCAGGAAGTAACACTAACACCCAAAAAGTAACTAAGAGGAACACAGGGGAACAAAACAAGGGTAGGAGGGGGAGGAAAAGACAGACACTCCACAGTCTTCGTCCACGCTGGGGTATATGGTGTCTTCTGTATGACACTGCAAGAATATATAAGAAACAATCATGAGAAGAAACCCCTCCCTGTGTTGCCCCAGTAATGATATGTGCTGTGTATCTTAATGTACCTTAGGGACAGTGTAAGGCACCACGAATCCAAAGGAATACAAATGAAACGACAGGAACTCTAGAGGAAACTGGAACGGACTGTGTACGGAATGTCTGTACCTTTAAATCACAACAACACTTATTACATGTCTGTTTTCCCCACATTAACCAACTCAAAATACTTAGCGGACAGTGCGCAAACACTCACCCTGCACACCTTCAAGGTGCGCCTCAATATATACGAACTACCCACAGAGGGGTCGAACAACACACTTTGCTATGTGCATGAAACGTAAACGTAAGCCTCCAAATCCTTGAGGCAAAAAACTCGGAAACAACTTAAAGATACCACCGCAACCCGCGGTAAACAGAATTCAAACGGGATAAAGCAAAACAATGTAACTCTTCCAGAAGCAAGCCGCTACACGGAAGAACGAATGCACCTACGAGTACTTGCACGCCAAACTTCTCCTAGCTCCTCGGACGCCGATGTGAACCCGGAACGGAATAACACACTCTAACTGAACGCGAAGCACTTCCTGTAGGTCGGGGCGGGCTTATCACTCGAATACTACTCCGTAGCGCATGCGTGGTGCTAACGCATGCGCACATGTGTCTCTGACGCTTCTTGCCAATCATGCCAACCAATAATAACCTGTCTGGACAGCGGAACGTACTCTAGCCTGTCTTGCCGATCGTACTGCAGGCATGACACTGTGGTCCGTTATTAGAACGTAACTCCCGTTAGAAATTTGTCTAAAGAATGGCTCTATTTGTGTTGCAGGTGTGCCGTGCTGGTGGCACGAAAGTTTATTTGAAGTCCCCTCACAGGCCCCATGTAAATTAATACCTTGGCACAGAAGTATACCGCTTAGTGATCGTTTACAATTATTACCACTTTGAATATATATTCTGGTTTTTGTCACTATAACATGTATGTGTATAAGGTAATTTCCATGATGACTTAATGTACCCTTTACCCAACCTTTCATACTGGCCTGCTGGTATATACTCTTGGCATTTTTTAAATGGGAAAGTTGTTATCGGAATTGTGATAATTCCGTGTATTATCCATTCAATGACAGGTCTTTCTGACATTGTCAATGGTAATTTCTCAAGTTTTTCAATGCTCAGAATCGTATAGTCTGCTCCTTTTTGTGCCAAACTGATTTGTTTATCAGTAAGGTTAAAGATAGAGAATAATGACGTTGTGTTGATTAAACGCCAAGGCACATAGCCTGAACGCAGATTTTGCAACGCCCAGCCTAGCTGTACAATAGAACGTAATTGGGACTGACCGTGTTGTAACATTAGTAAGTCCTGATCTATTATATCTATAGCAGATGATACAATACTGTCCTGTGAATATATTCTGGAGGACAGAGTCATTAACCCATTTTCCACAACAGAAAGTGATTTTTCCAAATTAATACAATCAATTTCTCGTATTTTCTCTGCTGTCTCAATTTGAGTCACTTTCCATGCTTCGTTGTATGCAGCGTATATACTGGCCTCTATGAAACGTTTTTGATGCTGTTTGCGTGGTCCCATTATGAAATCGCCCAAGTCAGCACCGTCTTTGAGTAAAGTCAAGTGTTGCTTAATTTCTGCCAGTGTGGATGTTTGTAGCCATTCAAGGCAGAGTTTCCCTACACTGTATGTTGTTACTATCCCTGGATGTTGTCTCTGGGAGTATCTAGGGTCTGGTCTGGTCATTTTTAACCCCTGTATTTTGTTCAGGATTCTATCTTGACATTTATTTGTGTCTGTTGGCCAGATTAACCACTTTTTCCAATCAGGATGTGTTCTGTTTTGATCTAAAATTTGGGATACGTCTATCTCAATATCTGTCGTTGTGTTATCAGGTATTGGTTTTGGAATAGACGGTTTGTTTAAGTCTTTGATCTTGGCCAGGCCAAGACAGGTAGTTTGTTGAATGGTGTCATTCAAGAACATTATTTGTTCTGGGATCATGCAGGCTCGAAATAAAGCTTCTAGGCCTTGTACCTGCCACTCTTTTGTACCCCAGATGGTTTTTGTTTCAATGTTAGTTTTCCAGAAATCAAAACCAAATGTAATCATTTTTTCATAAAATGTTTTCGAATAAATCAATTTAGTATTTGTCAGCATGTTTTTTGTCCCTGTTTTATCTTAACAGTTTGTAACAAAATGTTTCTGCATCACTTGTGTTAAACCTTGAGAAGTATGGGAATTTCTCATAGAATGTTTTTGAACTGCTTTTAGGTGGAGTTGCACAATGTTTCCATTGATTATATTTAAAAACATTTCTAGGTTGAGCAGATTTATGCAAGTAGTGGTGTGCATAGTGGTTATAGCAATACATCTGTTCATAGTTCGATGAACCCTGTAAATAATCATGTTCTGTAAATTTTGCTGACATTACTAAATCTGACATCATATTATTTATGCTTTCAAAGTCCTAATCATCAGAGAATGTACTTGGTTTCACAAAGTCACTTAATGAAACCTTAAACTGGTGAGGATATTTCAAGAGTTCGACCGGACCATAGATTTCGTAATCCGTTTTGTCCCAAACTACCCCCCTGGGTATTGGAATGGCTGTGACATTCACTGATCACAGTTCTCTTTTCTCGATGTGAGATGACTTGTGTGGCTTTAGGACCAAGTTGATGTTCTGACTTGCTGTGTCCATTGTACTATATTTTCCCTCAATGAATTTTCCCAAACAAAGTACCATGATGAGCCAGAGCAGGAGAAAAAGTACACCTAACACAATCCAAAATTCTATCCATGGAGAAATAAGATAGGTTTCTTTAAGTTGATCAAAGAGTTCTGTTGCTTTGTCTTTAAAAGTTTTTGTTGCTGGCGTTACTTCAGGGTCGCTTTGATCTTCAGAAAAGTTATCGAAATTGATGAAGTAGCCAGATGCAGTTCTGTCAATTGTTGGGATTGCTTTTTCAATTTGTCTTTCATTAGCACAGTCTGAGGCCACATCGTTGTAGACTGGTGTTTCCTGACAAACTGTTTCAATTTGGGTTTCAAGAGGCACAAGTTCCATGGCATTGTTGCATAGTCCTTTTGTATTCACTGCAGGTTTATCAAATGTGATTAGTCTCTCAGTTTGAACCTCTTGGATAGTAGCAAATTTTGGTATTCTGCTATTTCTTGGGAGTCCACTGGGCCTACTACTTATTATTGGCCACATGATTGTAGTTTTACCAGGTCGATGGATACAACTCGTTTCTCCTTTTTACCAGCAAGGGGCGGTAGTACAACTTATCTCGTTCCGTTGACTGCTAAGACAGGTACTGCTTTTCTGTAAGAAGGCCCAAATTCCTTCTTCACCGCTATTTTCTCTCTGACCAGATCCTCAATCTCTGGAATCCAGACAGGTCTTGCTGGGACAGGTGGTGTGTCTTCAGTGGTTGTTGGCTGCTGTTTTAACTTTATGTTGCTCAGGGCTTTTCTTGTTTCATTTAAGTCCTGTAAAACAGCCAAACGATCTTTGATGTCAAAGCATTTTTTCTTATCTTCTACCACTGAAGTTAGACTATCTAAATACTGAATATACATTCTAGTTCCGAACAATAGTTCGTACGGGCTGAAACCTTTTAGAGAATTTCTTGGCAGATTATTAAGACTACGTTGGACACTTGTTAAATGCTGGACCCACCCATCACCCGAACCTAGTACCTTTGCCGTTATAGATTGCTTTATGTCTCGGGTTTTTCTTTCCAAAATCCCGTTTCCCTCAGGATGGAAGGGACAAGAGTACCGCAACCCAATGCCCATACTGGTCATGGCCTCCTTATAAGCTTGAGAGCTAAAAGCAGGACCCTGGACAGAATGAAGCATGGCAATTGCGTATGTGCCGATAAAGACTCGCAAATCTTTTATAACAGTTCTGGCGTCAGCCAAGCGCTGGGGCCACATTTTTAAGTGAATCTAGTCTTAAGAGGAATTAATAGGATGCTGGATTTTAAGTATAGATAGCCTCATGCTAATTACAGAAATGGCCATGGTAATTCTCCGGTTGGCTCGTTACTGCGATCTCTGTTGCAGTCTGGGCAGCTTTTTGCAAATTTATAATGTTGCAGGCTCATCCCCGGCCACCAGTATTCTGATTGTAATTCTGTCAGAGATTCCTTCATCTGTTTGTGCCTCGGACCTTCACCCATGTGTGCGTCTGCTATTAACAGGACTCTCCTGTTCATGTTTGGAATAACCCTATCCCCCACTCCAGGGATTCGAGCAAAAGGAACGTAGTTTGCGTCTATTACGTATGTATAATTGAGTGGATAATTCACGGGTAGTGCTGCACAATTGTCTTTTGAAGACGTTTTTACCGCCAGCATGGTTTCCCCGTCTATGTATTTTTCTGAACGCTTTTTTGTGGCTACGGAAACCGGTTTACTTGCTTCCGCTGTGGCTATATTAGCCAAAGAATTCCCTGCAACGTGAACGCCATCATGTTGATGACTCAGAGTGTGTATCAAGTGGGTCTTTTGTAGTTCTTTCTGTAAAAGAACTACCTGTTTCCAAAGCATTTTATGCTTGATTGTGGCACCTGTGTCATCTTTGTAATCATTTTGAACCCAGTTCTGCAAATCATTATTGTAAGATTTGACGCAGAAATGCGAATCGCACACTATTAGTGTCGGGAATTCACGATCAGCATTTTCAAGCGCCATCTTTAAAGATCTGATTTCAGCTCTCTGAGCCGAACAGTTTCTCAGTGATTCAGTTTTTGTTATTTTCGGTCTGAATTTACCGCAGAGCCAGCGACCTTTAACAATCGCGCAGGCTGCATTGTAGGATTTATCATCTACATTGTAATGCTGTACAAATCTGTCCGTATAGATTATACAAGAGTACTGTTGGAGAGGCAGAATTTCGATTGGCAGAGGATATTCTTCTTCATATTTGAAATCATTCCGTTTTTTCATGTTTGGGACAAAATAGTATGTCACGTCTTCTGCAGCAAGAGAATTTTCCCACTGTATCCATTTTGGATCCAGTGCCACCGTTTTTAGATTAACTGGGCTGAATAATGCCTCAAAGGCTGATTCTGCTGTAAAAACAGTTATTCTTTTGCCTTGGGATACGGTTCTTTCGTTTGCTACAGCCGTCTGAACCGCCTTTACAGTATTTTCTGTAAGACTGAATGTTTTTTCTGCTTTTGTGTACAAGTGTGATTTGTAAGCTATTGGTACCGTTTCTCCCTCATTAGAGGTCAGGTACGTGAATCCGCATCTTCCTGGGATTACTCGGATTACAAGATTGCGTGTATTGTCGCGTGTTTCTAATTTTGTTTTAGCTAACATGTCTGTTTGCAGTGATCTCAAAATTTCTGTGTGTTTTTGAGTCCAATTTATTGGTTTGAAATCAGGTTTTATTAATTCGTCGAGAGGTTTAACCCTCTCCGCATAATTTAGAATGTAAGTTCTTCCGAAATTCAGGAAGCCTAGTATCGATTGTAAGTTCTTCAGCGTTTTTGGTGCTTGGAGTACAGCGCACTTCTCTAATAAGTTGTCTGCTAGGCTTTTGCCTTCACTTGATAATTCGTATCCTAAAAATAGGACAGTTAGATGGGCAATTTGTGACTTTTTAAAGTTGAATTTGTAACCCTCTGCTGCAAACCCAAGTATTATGGTGTTCACTCTTTTCAAGTGAGTATCCAAGTCGTCGTCTGTGAGATAGATGTCATCGACATAAGCTAATGCCTCATCATCATACATTTGTAGTAACTCTGTTACTCTTGCTGAGAATAAACCTGGGCTATTCTTGAATCCCTGTGGGAGTCGACAGAAATTTTTCTGTGACCCCATTATTGAGAAAGCGGTTAAATACCTGCTTTCTGGTGCGATATTTTGACAAAAGAATCCATTAGAGATGTCTAATGTTGTTTTGTATTTTTTGCGAACTATGTTATTCATTAGTGCTGCACTGTGCGAATTTTGTACCGCAAATGTTTTGCAACATGAGTTAAGGTGTCTGTAGTCCAAGACTAGACGATATGAATCGTCTGGTTTAGAGACAGGAAACAAAGGATTGTTCATTTGAGAGGTGCATGTTTCAATCACCCCTTGGTATTCAAGTTGATCTAAGATCTCCCTGACCTGTTTTTTAGCTTCTTGCTTAATTGGGTACTGCCTTTGTGCAGTTGGTTGACTTTTTAACTGGATTTTGTGAGGAGGAGAGTCCACATCCCATCCTACATGATTCTTATATAATGCAGGTGCTTGGGCTACTGCCCATTTTCTGGCATATATGTATTTTCTATGTATTGGAATATGATTTGAGAAGGCAGCCATAATCATTTCTTCGCCATGAGGGCACTCCCTGACACACTCTGGTGGCCTGTCTTTCTCGGCTAACAGGATGTCATAGCCTTTTGAGAGGTTATCCCAAAACAGACCCCTTACCCTCCTAGTCTTATCTCCCTCTATACGCAATGTTATTTCGTATATTTTATGAGGTTCGCTAATTCTGGTATCTGCAGTTTCCACCTGAATGTATTCATTTGTGTCGACTGTCTCCAGATGATTCATCAGGATCTTGCGAGCTATGGTGATTTCTGCTGCGCTGTCTAGCATTGTCTGTGCCCACTCTCCGTTTTTCAGCTGTGTCCTCAGTATCCTCGGAATGTACGATTATTTTAATACTGGCTACCTTCTTTCGTGGAAATTGTAATTTTTTACTTTGAGCAGGTTCCTTGTCTTTGGACTTGACGTGCTCTTCCCTGTGTTCTGACCGTCCTCTTCTTTCCGATTTCTGCGAAAAAGATCGAGAGGGGCGTGTATCAATATCTTGATATCTATCAGGCTTTTTCAAATTATCCCTATTTCTAAGGTTGTATCTTTTCTCAGAGGGCTACCTTTGGGGAGACTGGTGTTCTCGGTCAGGAGCTCTTTCCCTCCGCTGAGGAGACCTTCCTCTGGACTGGAAACATTTTTCTTTGGGACTGGATTGTTTATTTCCATCCCAGCTCTTTTTTGGAGTGTTCAGATTATTCTTAATGAATATATTTTCAGGATTTTCAAGTAGTTGGGGTTTTACCGGTTTCCCATCCAAACTATCTCTACCTAGTTCTTCATAGGATTTTTCTATGATTCTGGCAAGTTCAATTGATTGGTCTGTTATATCTGCTTCTTTCAATTTTTGGCGGATCGCCACAGATGCTGCTTCTCCTTTTATGTTGGCTAATAATATAGCCGAGACCTGCTTGAAGTCTTTCAGTAATTTCATACCAAGAGTTGAAGCAGGTTCTGGACCGTATTCATTTTGAATCTGTCTTAGCACATCTGGTATTACCGCCAGAGACGGAACACCATGTGTTTTTGTGTAAATGGAAGCAAAGAATGTGCCCCAAGTGTCACAGTCCTCCACATGTGGTGCGACCCCCATTGGAAGGCAGATAGTCAGAATTCTGTGTTTATCACTAGGGGTAGTATTCGGGAATACTGTCTCTATTTGAGTTATCTTTTGTGCTAGCCAGAATGGAATTTGTTCCCGTTTTACAGGTGTTTTACCAAGACATGATTGTATGTTCTGTGGTGTAATTTTGTTTGTGTTTCCCTGATGAGGGTTCACCTGTGAGATCTTAACAGCTGGTAGGACTGTTGCAGTCCGCATTACATATTGGACTAACTGTCTGTGAATTTTAATTAGTAATTTTAGCTGAGCTAAAAGTTCCTTTTCTGACATTTTATCAATGTCAGGATGTGGTGTGTAGCTGGCTAGAACCGGCCACGTTGCTCCTGGTCTACCTAGTGGACCGAGCCTGGTGATGTGAACATTATGTTTTAGGGCGCCTTTAAACCAGAGCAGGTGCTCTTGGTAATTTAGTGGGATTTCCACATCCTCGAAAGGAGTGTATTCATCCGGAGGTTCCTCTATTTTGTTATAGTGGAATTCGTGTGTTGTAGCATTTGCCGCTGGAAAGTTTATCAATGTATAGAATACCTCTGTCTGCCGATATTCGTGTGCCTCTATCACGAAAATGACTGTACCACCTTGTGATGTCAGTCCGTTTTCTATAAGTTTTAAAGTTATAGTTTCTCTTATGTTTGCCGGGATGATAATTGCACCCGGTTCATTTTCATTAAACCCTGTAACGTCGAAACCTCGTTGATTCGCATCTACTGCGACTTCATCGGTCTCGCTGTTATTGCCGTCATTTGACATTGTTTTAATGAAAGTTTGCAGAGCAGGTTTCCAAGGAAACAAAAGATTAGGTGCACAATATTTTGGAACACTGTATCCTTCAACGTTGACTAAACCAAAAACTCTACATAGGAATCTCTTCCTACTAAGTTCCGGCGGATTTTAACCTTTCACCCACTCCAGACCTCTATTGGAGTATTTACGGGAGAAAGGGTCTGCGTGAAAAAGCACGACTGAGTTACTCTAACGTCTTGTGTTAGTTTTATCGCCTTACCAAACGTTGGGCGCCATGTAGTGTAGTTCCTATTTTCCCAATAGGCTCTGCGCATTGGAATAACATAAACAGCAGTGTAGACGTAGGACTGAGGTCATCTAGGTCTCTACTGACTATGTTAGACCTAATTTAGGTTTGCGCCAGCTAGCTCAGAGGTCACTGGAAACTTTCTTGACTGAATAGGAAGTGATCAGCTTCCCCGGCTCAGACAAGAAGGGATTCAGCTTCCGACAACCGCATAAACATGACAACTTTGAGTCGTGGGAAACAATAGACAGCTATTTCACTCAGTCAGATGTGCATTCTTAGTTTCACCAGAGTGCAGAGAATAGAGAGACGGACGTTTTCAATAAAAGGTAATATTTATTGAGCAGTCTTCCTTCTCATGCAAGAGAAATGAATTGCCACAATTGCAATACTTAATATAAAATAAAGTACGTACAGTAAAAGGAGCATTATAAAATAATACTATAAAAGCATTGATATGGTTTCTTAGCCATAAGACACTTTAAAATGGATAATATATATATACATATATACATAGGTTAACATGCTCAACTGGTGCTTCTAAAATACGCCTACCCCGGTGTACCTGACCTAAGCCTAATACGTGGGAAGGAGTAAGTAAGTAGCAGTTTAAGTTAAGTAGGTTTTTGCCAAGAATCTGATTCAAGAATTCTCTCCAAGGGTTTAGTCAGCACTGTACCTTGGGAATAGAATGTAGGAGGTCTGGTATCTCTCTCTCAGGACTCGATATCCCAGTCACCCGCAAGGGTAGGCTGGAAACGTCGGAGCTCGATTGCTCCGTCGGAGCTGGATCTGTCTTAGCACATCTGGTATTACCGCCAGAGACGGAACACCATGTGTTTTTGTGTAAATGGAAGCAAAGAATGTGCCCCAAGTGTCACAGTCCTCCACATGTGGTGCGACCCCCATTGGAAGGCAGATAGTCAGAATTCTGTGTTTATCACTAGGGGTAGTATTCGGGAATACTGTCTCTATTTGAGTTATCTTTTGTGCTAGCCAGAATGGAATTTGTTCCCGTTTTACAGGTGTTTTACCAAGACATGATTGTATGTTCTGTGGTGTAATTTTGTTTGTGTTTCCCTGATGAGGGTTCACCTGTGGGATCTTAACAGCTGGTTGGACTGTTGCAGTCCGCATTACATATTGGACTAACTGTCTGTGAATTTTAATTAGTAATTTTAGCTGAGCTAAAAGTTCCTTTTCTGACATTTTATCAATGCCAGGATGTGGTGTGTAGCTGTCTAGAACCGGCCACGTTGCTCCTGGTCTACCTAGTGGACCGAGCCTGGTGATGTGAACATTATGTTTTAGGGCGCCTTTAAACCAGAGCAGGTGCTCTTGGTAATTTAGTGGGATTTCCACATCCTCGAAAGGAGTGTATTCATCCGGAGGTTCCTCTATTTTGTTATAGTGGAATTCGTGTGTTGTAGCATTTGCCGCTGGAAAGTTTATCAATGTATAGAATACCTCTGTCTGCCGATATTCGTGTGCCTCTATCACGAAAATGACTGTACCACCTTGTGATGTCAGTCCGTTTTCTATAAGTTTTAAAGTTATAGTTTCTCTTATGTTTGCCGGGATGATAATTGCACCCGGTTCATTTTCATTAAACCCTGTAACGTCGAAACCTCGTTGATTCGCATCTACTGCGACTTCATCGGTCTCGCTGTTATTGCCGTCATTTGACATTGTTTTAATGAAAGTTTGCAGAGCAGGTTTCCAAGGAAACAAAAGATTAGGTGCACAATATTTTGGAACACTGTATCCTTCAACGTTGACTAAACCAAAAACTCTACATAGGAATCTCTTCCTACTAAGTTCCGGCGGATTTTAACCTTTCACCCACTCCAGACCTCTATTGGAGTATTTACGGGAGAAAGGGTCTGCGTGAAAAAGCACGACTGAGTTACTCTAACGTCTTGTGTTAGTTTTATCGCCTTACCAAACGTTGGGCGCCATGTAGTGTAGTTCCTATTTTCCCAATAGGCTCTGCGCATTGGAATAACATAAACAGCAGTGTAGACGTAGGACTGAGGTCATCTAGGTCTCTACTGACTATGTTAGACCTAATTTAGGTTTGCGCCAGCTAGCTCAGAGGTCACTGGAAACTTTCTTGACTGAATAGGAAGTGATCAGCTTCCCCGGCTCAGACAAGAAGGGATTCAGCTTCCGACAACCGCATAAACATGACAACTTTGAGTCGTGTGAAACAATAGACAGCTATTTCACTCAGTCAGATGTGCATTCTTAGTTTCACCAGAGTGCAGAGAATAGAGAGACGGACGTTTTCAATAAAAGGTAATATTTATTGAGCAGTCTTCCTTCTCATGCAAGAGAAATGAATTGCCACAATTGCAATACTTAATATAAAATAAAGTACGTACAGTAAAAGGAGCATTATAAAATAATACTATAAAAGCATTGATATGGTTTCTTAGCCATAAGACACTTTAAAATGGATAATATATATATACATATATACATAGGTTAACATGCTCAACTGGTGCTTCTAAAATACGCCTACCCCGGTGTACCTGACCTAAGCCTAATACGTGGGAAGGAGTAAGTAAGTAGCAGTTTAAGTTAAGTATGTTTTTGCCAAGAGTCTGATTCAAGAATTCTCTCCAAGGGTTTAGTCAGCACTGTACCTTGGGAATAGAATGTAGGAGGTCTGGTATCTCTCTCTCAGGACTCGATATCCCAGTCACCCGCAAGGGTAGGCTGGAAACGTCGGAGCTGGATTTTCTCGGCAGGAGAAAAGACAGCTTCTTTCTCAGCGCGTCAAAGAGGAGGGGCAGCGTCCATGAGCTCTCCGCATCTGCTGGGCTCTCGGCAAGTAGATTAGCTGCTCTGCTCCAAAACCACCACCGTGTGTTTGCTTAAGGCAACGTTGGTATATTTATACCTGAAAGATGCCGAGTTTGACGTAAGGTTTGGACATAAGACGCCAATAAAGATGTCACTAAGAGCTGGCCGTTCTTACAGTGCTCGCAGGAGTTCTATTACAAATCAAAACAAAGCAAGCGGGGATTTCCCAGGTTGCTGGAGGTTTGGTGTGTTGAAAGAACTCGTTGTCCTTTCTAGGAATCTAAGGAAGTAGCTTTTGCCATGCCTTGGGCTGCAAGGGCGATTTACTGAAATATGGATCTGTTTCTTATGCCATTATAGGGATATTTATTGATTATAGCCGTGTAAGGGCATAAAATGGTAATATTGATTCAGGTTCCTAGATAAAAACACTACAGTCTTATTATTAT
Organism: Lissotriton vulgaris; assembly: GCF_964263255.1. NCBI lineage: Eukaryota > Metazoa > Chordata > Amphibia > Caudata > Salamandridae > Lissotriton > Lissotriton vulgaris. Next base: position 1,159,568,215 of record NC_141685.1, read on the forward strand.
TGCATTACACAATATATTAGGCATCTAGGGGAAGCTTGCCAATGTGCTTTTACTAACTATAATCCGCTTACACTGAAATGGCAGCTGCTACGCAGGATTTTCTATTGCGCATGCGTCTATCATGCTCACGTGACATGCTTGGTGGGAAAACTTTTGCTTCTGCGCAATAGAACTAAGATGGCTGTTATGTGTCCTAACGTGCAAGAAGCTTGTATCGCTGCTTTGCTAAGCTGTTTGTTTTCGCTTAATATTTAACGCAATAGTTAAAATAAAATAATGGGAATAGAGTAGAAAGAAGTGGTATACAGTGCATTCATTTATTTATGTGTCTCTAAAACTGTTTCTTTTCTGTTTTTACATGTAACGAAATAATGGGCCTAAACGCTTTGCCGAGCTCCATCTTTGGAGAAACTGCGCCTGCGAGACAAATTTCCTGAAGCCACTGAAGCTGTAGCCTTGAACTCAAGCCAATCAGACATGGATAGCAGCGAAGAATGAACTACTTGCCTTGCTAGAGGAAGCTGAATTGAACAATGTTGTTAATGTTTATTGTTACATTTCACTACCGGGAGGAATAAAAGTACATGGATAGATAAAGTTATGGGAGGGAATAATTTGAATACATGATTAACAAGTCGCTTCAGAAGAAAATGGTGTGATGGCTACTCCTTGATCTTTGTCCAATAAAAATTGTGGGATTCACACATTTGCAACATTTGGGGGTGGTACAGTGACCTGAAAATAGTATAACTAGGGTAGGCTTAGCTGGTTAGATTGTCCGACTTGTCCGAATAGCTGACCTGTCACTGACCCAACGCACTCAATAGGGGATTGGGAGCAGAGTTGCTGGCGGAGCACTCTGTCAGAAGACTCGACAACCCATTTGGGGTTCCGGGGAGGAAATCGATGACCCAATCGGGGTTCGACTGTTAGCTGCAGAGAGGGTTTACAACGCTGGCATTTAAACTTTAGCTGTGGTGCTGGTCTTAGCCTGTGGTGGTCTTGTCCTGACCCAATTTGGTTCGTAACCTGTCCTGATTCTGGCTTGCACCTGTTCTTTCCTGCTGGCACCTGTACTTTGGGATTATTATTCTTTGACTCAGCCGTGGCCAGGGTTGGTCACCACACCATTCTAGGTAACTATAAGTGTAGGTTTGTCATTGTACTGTTTTCCCTTTCTTTACCCACCCTCTGTTGAAATGCTTAACAACATTTTCTCTTTAAATCATTTGCAATGTTTATGTTTAAGTCTGCATTAGTCTAAACAGAATAAGAAGTAAATTTGAGTTCATGATTATAACTTTTTCAAAAGATTTACTTAGATAAAGAATTTAAACTTTTTCCCGAGTTTGTGGTTATTTATGAAATGCTAAATGCTATTATTGCTACCTATTCTCTCTTTAACTCCCTTGATCCTTTTGAACTATAGGTATTGGTGACTTGGATTGGTAAGATAAATGGTATAAATCCAAATGGTAAAAACACCAATTGATTGTGTGTAGGTTTACCTGTTTAATATATTCATAAATATATGGGCCCAGGTGAGTATGTTGAGCAGGTGAGCCCGCGCTCTATCGGTTATTTTGGTAGCAGAGGCAAGGTTAGGGATTAGTGTAGATAGGTAGTTAGTAAATAGTGATTATTGATTGATTATTAGTTATTGATTTTATTGATTTTATGCATTAACCAAAATTGTTCGTACCTGTTTTATGTTTTGTCTGGAAACCCCGGGGGCAGAATAACAGGTGGTAAATGGAAGCCATTATGTAGTGAGGTCACTTGTTCGAGGAAGTAAGTGCATGGTTTGGTAAAACTAGAAGCACTGTTTTAGGGATTTTTCTGTATAAATGTGTGAATAATTTATAGCAAAGAGTTCGCTAATAAAACTTTGGTGTGATATCACCTAGAAAGGGTCACACTGGAGGAGTGGCAGGTTCTTCTGAGCTTGACTGACAGCAAAGGGGTTCGTTGGTGAAACTTTGGCCTTACATAACCTAAAAAGGGTAAGCCCGAGGGAGTAACAGGTTCTCCGATGCTTGCGTGAAAGGTAGACGGAAGGGATCTACTTGTAGTGTATGAAGAGTAAATGAAAGGGAGTTACTCGCAGTGAATATAAATCACTCTTTTCTTTTGAAATAGTTACTCGGACACAGTGGCAAATGTTTTTACGTTGTTAATAATTGAAAATGAGCATTTAAAATAAATCTCTCGTATTACCTTGCAAAGGAGGGAGTCAGTTGCGGAGCTGCGCTGATGTCACTCACAGGCGCGCTGGTATTAGTTGAAACAGCGGGTGTGTAGCTGAGGTAATATTGTAAAGGAGGGGTGAGTACAGGAACGTGAGAACTCGTCTCACGGGAGAAGCCGCGCAACCATTGGTTGAATATATTTGGATTCTAATTGTTGATTGGTCATTGAAAATAAGAAAAGCCTTGGTATTGGAAGTTTCTTGTAAACAAAACTGAGTGTTATCACGAAGTAAAAGCGACATAAAATATATGTGGCATTTAGATCCAGGATTCATAGGAAATCAACCAGATAGAAAATATCTAGGTTTTGCTAAAGAACAGATGATAAGAGGGAGACCTTATATCATGTACCGAGATAAAAGAAAAATGTCATTTGTCAAGAAAGTAAAAAATGTATTTAAGAAGGATAAGCCAATAAAAACCAGAGAAGGGATTATTATACCCCCGCCGAATACGCCCGCTTCATACATGATGGTGAAAGGGGCTACCATACTTGTATATGGTTAGAAAACTGGATAGAATACACCAAAGATGATGGAATGTTGGCATTTCCAGAAAATGGTACCTTTAATGGTAGAGTTTTGTACAATTTAAGAGCAAGCATGAATGAATTCGATCCTAGACCTAGGTTAACCCAATATGAGTCATTAGAAGAATGGCAAACAGAGGCTTTTGAGCGAGACAGATCCAGAAGTGATAAAAGTAGCAAAATTCCTTGGTTGGATGTGGATCATTAGGGCTAATTACTGACTTGGACTTGGATTGGTAAGATAAATGGCATAAATCCAAATGGTAAAAACCCCAATTGATTGTGTATAGGTTTACCTGTTTAATATATACATAAATATATGGGCCCAAGTGAGTATGTTGAGCAGGTGAGCCCGCGCTCTATCAGTTGCATCAAGTCTCTTGAGACATCTGCTGGAAATACAGGAAATGTATGGTACATCATGCCTTCCCACAACTGAGTAGGTGATCTTGTGGCTTATCTAGCCTAAATAGGTAGTCGTAGTAGGGGGATGGGTAAAATAAGGGAAAGGTGAGATTTCTACTTTCTATTACAGGGTTGGCTTGGTTGAGACAAGTCATCCGAGGTATTGTTTATTAATGACTCCATGGTGTTCTTGTAAGGTGCCCTGTACTCTTTTAGTATCAGTGCTTTATGCACAGTACTAGAACAGGTTTTCAAAGTTGAATCTGACAGAGCCTACTCTTGTGTAGTGATCCAGTGGGCTACCAACCTGGAAGATCTATCACTATATATTCATCTGGGTCCATAAACACACTCACTCATATAGGCTAGTCAAAACCACTGGGGGTCAATTTTTATAAGGGCTTTAAATAGATCATTTACTTATCATTTCTCTAATCTATCACTGATCCTAAAGCCCTCTCTTTAGTCAATGGACCTATTTAGTTGAGTAGTTATTGATGATATGACATAGGTTCATTTACCATTTATCCTATCAAAATAACCACAGACTCAGGAAAGTTTAAAAGTTTATTTAAATATATTTTATGAGCAAAACAAAATACAGTGTTAACTCAATTTTTCCGAGGAAGTAAGATCGGTTTACCCAATTTAGTATTCTATTAAATGAGATTTCACAACAACAAGTTCCTCAGGAAAAAGAGGATAGAGAGAGAAAAGTAGATTGACACAATACACAGAGATATATTTACCTAGGATGGTATGAAAATCAGAACCCTCTGCAGAACCCTCTGGCCAAGAGTTAATGGGTCCCTTTGAAAGTTCAGGTGACAAGGACTTCAGGCTAGGTTCAGGGCAGGATAGATGACCTCTTCTGGATTCGACGCCTGGTCCCACCCCTCCCTGACACTAACTTCCTCCTCGATTCTTCCCCGATCTTCTCCTAATTCTATTACCTCCTTGATTCTTCTGCGATCTTCTTCTAATTCTATCACATCCTCGAGTCTTCCGTGATATTCTTCTAATTATTTAGCTTTAAAATTCTAAGTCTGCTTCTTCAGGTATTCGTTCAGCATTCGGACAGCATCTCAGACTCTGCATTTGTCTTGCTGCCACTGCGCACTGATCTAATTAACTACCCCAATTATATTTTGCTAATGGCATGTACCACCGCTAAATGTTTCAACTTTATGAAACGCCTACTTCTGATTGGACAAGCTAAGGGGATGATCATCTCACCATGCTAAGTTTTAATACGTTTTTTTTTATTCATTATTTTAAGTTCCTGCCCATTAATTTGTTCTCCCAAGCTTTTATTTCCCACCCATATTTGCAAACTTTATCAACAACAATGTATACATTTCACAGTTGTCCATTGAATCTTTCGGATGTTAAGCTGGTTCCCAGGACATGTACTGAGAACGTCCTTGGACGTGTTTCAAGTCTTCACATTACTGTTTCGGTCTTGTCATCTTTGGGCATGCTTGAGGAACCACGTGGGTGGTAGACTTTAGCATCGTTCAGAGGTCCAAATACAAACTAATAGAGAGGTCAAAAGGAAAAGTATTAATTTAAAAATAAAATTATTTCACTGCATACCACCTATCTCTACTTTAATTCCATTTACTTTTAAAGACTCTTCATGCATTAGCATTTAGTATACAACTCATATTAGTTTCAGCAAAGCAGATGCTTAGCACGTTAGTTTCCAAGCGGCCATTTGAGATGCATTTGTGCAGAAGCAGAAATTTCCCTCCAAGCATAAAGACATCATTCTGCGTAGATGCAGCTGATGCATGTGCAATACAGTTTTCCGGGTTAGCAGCCATTGAAAGTCACACTCGGGTTACTTGTTAGTAAAACACATAGGCAAGCTTCCTCTATCTAAAAAATATGAAATGTCGTGGATATTAGTATCACAATTGAGGAAAATAATTTTTCGATCAACAATCATTTTCAACAGGACTCCATTGTTTTTGCATTGCCATCTCGTGGCAAACACCTTTCACAGAACCCACCTGGTCGTTTTATCCTGATGTACGAGGAAAATTCTATCAGCACGACAAAAATCCATTTTTGCAGGCCTGCATTTCTGCCCAGGAACTTTCACCGGCCCAAACCCCTGTTCTCTTCAGTTCATCAGAAAGCCACATGGCCCTCACCCCGAGTGAAGGATTCATTTTTCCTCTCCTGCTCCCAGACTGATAAAACATCCTTGACACAGTGATCAGGTTATCTAGACAATGGTCTGACTGCTGGACTCTAATCAGGGTAAATAAACAAATGACTTGAAAGACCAGGCAATTGAACAATGACCTGAAAGAAAGAGCCCTGATCAAAGCAGAGTGGACAATGCTCTGTGTACCAAGCTGTCGTGTCGCCAAACCCAGGAAATCACGCAGGACACGATGGTGCTAGAGAGGTATGCCTTTATTCTTATTTCGTACAGCATGTATAGATCACGACCTCATGCTTCGAGGTCCAGCAGTCGAGTGTCCCTCTCCCCACCCCTTGACCGGATGTGGTGTCCGGTGTTCCCTCGCCCCTGCGCTGTCCCAGGGTCCTAGTGCCCTTGTCCTGGACAGGACATCTCCCCCCTTGTTCCAAAACAAAAAATTTTTTTTGAGAAAGGAGAGAGAGAGAGAGAGAGAGAGAGAGAGAGAGAGAGAGAGAGAGAGAGAGAGAGAGAGATGTTGTTCGATGGCCCTTAGGCCTCTTCATTTACACCTCCTCAATTAGTCTCTTTGGTTCCATGTGTTTCCTTCTTGATCGCTGTTTTCTGATATCCACTTGAGCTTCTTCCTTTTGTATGTCTTTCTATAGTTCTTGCTTTGACCTTTCCGCTTCTCTTGCTTCTGCCTTGCTGACATGCGAAAGGTGCCCTGTGACGTGATACTGGCCAAACTGCCGCCTTTGCCATCCGTTCTTTTGCTTTTGTCATCTTCAACTTGCCTCCGGGGATCTCGTTGCTCCATTTCCTCGCTTGTCCTTCTTTGACCATCGCGATGCCTCCTTTCTTTCTTTTCCGTTTCGTCGCATGTCTTCCTTTCTTTTCCTGAGCCTTTGTTGTTGCGTTTGCTGTTTGAGCTCTTGCAGCAGTGTCTTCTTGTTCCACTCTTTTTCCTTTCTTGTGTGTGATAGTCTCACTCTTCTTGATTCCCTCATCGCCGTTCCATTTCTGCTTTCTTGTGCCACCACCTGTCTTCGGTGATTTTTTCTTTTGTTGATGTTGTGTCACCTTTGCTACCAGTTCTATTTCGTTGCCATCTGAATTTGGCTCTCTGCGCAGCCTCCGGTCAGCATGTGCTGGGTCGTCCTCGGCCGTCATAGCAAATCTGATCTCTTTCAATTCTTTATGGTGCTCTTCGGTCCATGTGAAACTTTTTCCTTTGTTTGTTAGCCCCTTCAGTGGGGTGCTTGTGGCGGCATCATCTTCTTCCAGTCTTTCAGTTGCCATGAGACCCATCATTTACGTTGTGACGTTGCTCAACAGGCACGGCGCTGTTTCTTCTGTGAACTTTCCTCGCTCCATTTCTTTTGCGTCTGCTGTCGCTCTAGCTTCCGCTCTTGCTAGGGCCAGGATGTTTTCTAGTGATGTTGGCGCTTTTAGTATTTTTGCACGGAAGCCCGTGTCACGGCATCCTTCTATGATTCGCAATCTTATTGCTTGTGTGTTGTCAAATTTGTCAAATTCACAATGTGTTACAAGTTTCCTCAGCCTGGTCGCAAAGTCATCTGGTGTTTCGTCTATTTGTTGAGACGCAGTTGCGAAAGTGTATCGTTCAAGATCAATATTTCTTTGCTGGTCAAATTTCATTGTTAAACATTTCTTTAGTTTTTTATAAGTAGTTGTTTCCTTTGTTGGTAGCGTCACTAGGAGGTCCCCAATGTCATCGCCTGCAGAATTTAGTAATAGACCCAGTTTCTTTGCCTCTGTCACATCAGTCTCTTCCATGTATCTCTCCGGATGTCTGATCCAATTCTCCCACCTTATTCCTACTTGTGGCTCCGACAAGTTGAATGGTGGTGGTTTTCTGTATTGTGCACTTTGTCTTTCTGGCTTGGGGTCTGTCATTTCTTCTTTTCTGTGCTCTTCTTGACACTCTTTCGTGTGCTCTTCCTGGTACTCTTTTGTTGTTTCCCGTGCTCTTTCTGGCACTCTTCTGTTTTCTCTGCTCTTCCTGGCACTCTTCTATTCTCCGTGCTCTTCCGGCACTCTTCTATTCTCTGTGCTCTTCCTGGCACTCTTTTGTTATTTCTTCTATTATCTTTTTCTTTTGTTGTTTCCCGTGCTCTTTCTGGCACTCTTCTGTTTTCTGTGCTCTTCCTGGCACTCTTCTATTCTCCGTGCTCTTCCGGCACTCTTCTATTCTCTGTGCTCTTCCTGGCACTCTTTTGTTATTTCTTCTATTATCTTTTTCTTTTGTCCTCCTTTCTTTGTCGCCTGTGCTTGTTTCTTTTCCTGGTGCTCAACTCGGCACTTTTTCTTTTTGGTCAGCACTTTACCGTCTTTATTTTCTCTTATGTATCTTTCTTTTCCTTTCTTTCCTTTTATTTGTTGTCTTTTTTATTTTTTTTATTTACTGTTTTTGTCTTTGCTTGTGCTTTCTTAGCGCTCAATTCTCTTAGTTCTATTCCTTTATTCGTCCTTGTCACCCTTTGTTCTTTCTTTGTTATCTTCTTTGTCTGTGCTTGGTTCTCTTGTATCTTCTTTATTTGCACCTGTTCATTGTGCTGTCACCTTCTTTTCCTGTCTTTGCTCTATTGCTGCTTGTTCAACCCTTATTTTCTTATTTTGCCTCTTTTTGTCTTTACTTATGTTTGTTTGTGCCTTTTTCTTAATTTCCTGGTTTCTTTCTTTCTTTTTTTTCTTTTATTTGCCCTTTTTCTTTTGGTGTTTTTCTTATGCCCACTAATTGTCATTATTTATCCTTATTTGTGCCTTTTTCTCCTCTTTGGTCGGCACTTCTTAATCTTTTTCGCCCTTTTCCTGACTCCAAGATGGCCGCCGCGCTGGTTCTCTGTTCCTATTGGCTTGTACAGCCTGATTCTAAGATGGCCGCCGTCTTCTCGCGGGACTTCGCGGCCAATCGCGATGCAACCTGACTTCAAAATGGCCGCCACGCTTGTTCTTCGTCCCTATTGGCCCTCGCGCCTGGCCCCAATATGGCCGCCGAGACTCTCGCGATAGCTCGCGCTGGCTTTTCCTTTATTCTTTGAAACTCGCGCTCTTTGGCTGGCGCTTACCGGACTCGTTTCTTCTTCGTTCGCGGCGGTCGGGGTGGGCTCCCACGTCGCTGCTTTCTTCTGGATGGTGCTTCACTCTTCCCTTTTCCTTTTGACCACGACGCAATCCAGGGTGGGCTCCTGGTTTAAATCGCGATGTTCCGATGGTCACAGCGTGCAGTCCGTCGAACCTTCGTCGCCAGATGTCGTGTCGCCAAACCCAGGAAATCACGCAGGACACGATGGTGCTAGAGAGGTATGCCTTTATTCTTATTTCGTACATCATGTATAGATCACGACCTCATGCTTCGAGGTCCAGCAGTCGAGTGTCCCTCTCCCCACCCCTTGACCGGATGTGGTGTCCGGTGTCCCCTCGCCACTGGGCTGTCCCAGGGTCCTAGTGCCCTTGTCCTGGACAGGACACAAGCCCTTGACCAGGTCAACAACTACAAGCATAGAGTGGACAATGCTCTGTGTACCAAGCCTTGACCAGGTCACCAACTACAAGCATCGCCTTGATCAAGCTATCAACTACAAACACTGCCCTGATTGGACAATGGACTGACAGCCAAAAGAATGGTATGAGAAATGTATTAAAGCCTTGTAAGCTACAGAGTAAAGTAGCAGTCTCCTGGGTTTTGTCTCTGACTAGCTTGGGACTCTGTTCCATAGCCCGGGCTATTGAAATAAATCTGGGTTCCTCCTGCAGACGAAGGCTCCTGTGTCTCCTTTTACTACGTATGAAGGGTATGGAAGATTTGGCTGGTTCCCCCGCCGCCGAGACCCTGTAAGTGGGTTAATCCAGTTCTTCAACAATACACTATTATTACTTTGTTACGGGTTTATATGAGATGACTGCGTCCGAGCATCACTCTTTTATACGAGTCCTTGCTCCATCAGTAGTTAGCTCACACAGCATGTTACTGACATCGGAAATTGTTGCATTGTAAAGAGATTCAGGGTTTTTAGGTCTCGCCTATGTAGCGCTTGTGCTGTCTCTGCGGGACATGCTGTAGTGAAGATATGGTCTTTAAAAGCTCTGCCCATTTAAAGGACTGCCCGTTACAGGTGTTGTTACTCAGAGCTTGTGAGCACTATCTCTTTCTTTAAAATGGAGCACTCGAGACAAGTGCTGGCGATTTACAGAGCTCTGTTGTAAACAGGGCTGTAAATCTTGCTCTTATCTTGGCATATTTGCTATGCATTCGAAGACTAAGGTCAGTTTGGCTGCAACTGCCTCCTCTACCTCCCTCCAGCTTTTGAAAACCTGCAAGCAGTGCGTAAACACACACTTTGCACTTAGTTGTTGCTTACGAGAAGCAAGGCTGGCAGTTTCTGCGCCGCTTTTACTGCCAGCCTTACTTCTGGTAAGCAAGGAAAGAAGTACAAAGTGCATGTTTACGCACCACTTGCAGGTTTTCAAAACACATAAATAGAATGCATTATCATTTACAATGCCAATAGCTCAAACTCTCACAAATGCGAGACCTATTGCATTGCAAATGCTTGTTAACCTAATGCCAGTGTTTTAGAAACCTGTCAGGATGTTGTTCAAATGATGCATTTTATTTATGATTGCTGTGTTCTCTTATGGTTTCATTTTTAGAACCGAATAAAGTGCCTGATTACGATGCCGGTCTCGGACTTTAGTCCGACCGGCACAGTGGCAGAAGCAGGACCACCTGACTAACTTTCGGCAGTCCTGCTACCTGTATTAGGAAGCGACTGCCTTCAAGGCGGGGGCAATCTGTATATTTTGTATTCCATTATAGTTCAAAGGATACACTTTTAAAACATCCCTGCACTATGTGGCAGGCACCATTCAGTGCCTGCAACATGGTGCAGGGATATTTAGCAGGGCGCTGTAGCTGAGGACCAGGGGGGCCGCTAGTCCTACTCCCAAAGTCACTTCTGCTTGCCTTTTCCTGGCGGGCGGAACGCCATGAAAAGGCAGGCTGAAAGGGACATTGTAATCCCTACATATTTAACAACAAGGGGTGGTGATGGACAGAGTTTCTGAATTAGGCAGAATACTCTCACCCAGTCAAGAGATCAGGGCTAGATCCAACACCGTTTTTTAGCTCACTGCACCATCCCAGCTCAGAACCTGGCTATATGCAAATTAGTCTGTTCCTGTCCCAGTGCATGATGGGAACAGGGCAAACTAAACTACCGAGCCAATTCTTACACTGGGAAGGAAACAAGCTACCGGGGACCGGTTTCTGGCATTTCAGCCGTCGTCGGCCCGGCTTGCTTGAATCCTGATGGTGCAATGAGCAAGGGACTCACATCTGAGTATACCCTTCCACGCTTAGGGTGGACAAAATATTTAACAACATGGGGTGGTGATGGACAGAGTTTCTGAATTAAGCAGAATACTCTCATCCAGTCAAGAGATCAGGGCTAGATCCAACACCGTTTTTTAGCTCACTGCACCATCCCAGCTCAGAACCTGGCTATATGCAAATTAGTCTGTTCCTGTCCCAGTGCATGATGGGAACAGGGCAAACTAAACTACCAAGCCAATTCTTACACTGAGAAGGAAACAAGCTACCGGGGACCGGTTTCTGGCATTTCAGCCGTCGTCGGCCCGGCTTGCTTGAATCCTGATGGTGCAATGAGCAAGGGACTCACATCTGAGTATACCCTTCCACGCTTAGGGTGGACAAAATATTTAACAACAAGCGGTGGTGATGGACAAAGTTTCTGAATTAAGCAGAATACTCTCACCCAGTCAAGAGATCAGGGCTAGATCCAACACCGTTTTTTAGCTCACTGCACCATCCCAGCTCAGAACCTGGCTATATGCAAATTAGTCTGTTCCTGTCCCAGTGCATGATGGGAACAGGGCAAACTAAACTACCGAGCCAATTCTTACACTGGGAAGGAAACAAGCTACCGGGGACCGGTTTCTGGCATTTCAGCCGTCGTCGGCCTGGCTTGCTTGAATCCTGATGGTGCAATGAGCAAGGGACTCACATCTGAGTATACCCTTCCACGCTTAGGGTGGACAAAATATTTAACAACAAGGGGTGGTGATGGACAGAGTTTCTGAATTAAGCAGAATACTCTCACCCAGTCAAGAGATCAGGGCTCGATCCAACACCCTTTTTTAGCTCACTGCACCATCCCAGCTCAGAACCTGGCTATATGCAAATTAGTCTGTTCCTGTCCCAGTGCATGATGGGAACAGGGCAAACTAAACTACCGAGCCACTTCTTACACTGGGAAGGAAACAGGCTACCGGGGACCGGTTTCTGGCATTTCAGCCGTCGTCGGCCCGGCTTGCTTGAATCCTGATGGTGCAATGAGCAAGGGACTCACATCTGAGTATACCCTTCCACGCTTAGGGTGGGCAAAATATTTAACAACAAGGGGTGGTGATGGACAAAGTTTCTGAATTAAGCAGAATACTCTCACCCAGTCAAGAGATCAGGGCTAGATCCAACACCGTGTTTTAGCTCACTGCACCATCCCAGCTCAGAACCTGGCTATATGCAAATTAGTCTGTTCCTGTCCCAGTGCATGATGGGAACAGGGCAAACTAAACTACCGAGCCAATTCTTACACTGGGAAGAAAACAAGCTACCGGGGACCGGTTTCTGGCTTTTCAGCCGTCGTCCCCGGTAGCTTGTCTCCTTTCTGGTGAAGAATTGGCTTGGTAGTTTAGTCTGCCCTGTTCCCATGAAGCACTGGGCCAGGGACAGACTGATTTGCATATAGCCAGGTTCTGAGCTGGGATGGTGCAGTGAGATAAATAACAGTGATGGATCAAGCCCTGATCTTTGGACTGGGTAAGAGTGGTCTGCTTAATTCAGACACTCTGTTCATCACCACCCCCTTTTCTGAATCGTTTTTGGCCACTATAGGTGTGCAGGGTATACTCAGACATGAGTCCCTTTCTCACTGCACCATCAGGATTCAAGCAAGCCGGGCCGAAGACGGCTGGAATGCCAGAAACCGGTCCCCGGTAGCTCGTCTCCTTTCTGGTGAAGAATTGGCTTGGTAGTTTAGTCTGCCCTGTTCCCATGGTGCACTGGGCCAGGGACAGACTGATTTGCATATAGCCAGGTTCTGAGCTGGGATGGTGCAGTGAGATAAATAACGGTGATGGATCAAGCCCTGATCTTTGGACTGGGTAAGAGTGGTCTGCTTAATTCAGACACTCTGTTCATCACCACCCCCTTTTCTGAATTGTAATCCCTACAGCGCTGCCTGAGTAGGCACCACCCCTATTGTAGGGATTACAGTCCCTCTGATGGTCAGATGCGTGGCAGGTGGTCTCTCCGCCACCTCACCATCTGCCGGTCAACATAATGCGGCAGGCGGACCTGCAGGGGCCGATAGCGGTGAGACTCCCACTGCCATTGTAATAGGGCCCAAAGATATTACTACTATGTTGTTTAGGTAGGGAGAACATTTTCTCCCCCAATAGCAATTAGGTGAGTCTCAAAGAAATTAATCTATTGTTACTAAGATATAGTAAACTCTCCAGATCCATTTGAAAATGCTTGAGGTTGGGACATTCTTGCTGCACTTATGACAGAAAAGCTACGAGTTCAATTGGTTAGCAAGAAGAATAGCAGCAGAAAGATGTATGTATCCACAACAAGTGAAAATAAGATAGTGGAGGGTGAGAGTGAAATACATATTCATCACCACAGCTTGAAAATAACAAATACAATCTGCAGAGAAATGAAAGCTCAGGTCCTCTTTCTACTTTGATTAAGTGTATGAGGACGATAGCCGCCGTCAAATAAGTACATGGAGAGAACATGGATAGTTGATTTTAGTCCTCTTTATGTGAAAGTGAATGCACTTGCAAAAATAGCTGTGGTGCCAATCAAAGACGAAAGGGTGACGCAGCAATATGAAAGCAGGACAACAATCTGAAAGCAGTGATGACACTGGGACACAGCCTCACAAAACAACAATGGCCTGAGGTGACATTTTCAAAATAGCCATGTCAGAGAAACCAAAAGATCTCTGTAGCACATACAGCTAGAGAAAATCAAAGATGTAACCAGGCGCGGAAAATCACGGGTGACGGCGCCAGAAATGTTCATCTCATTAACAGAGAACACTTTTAGCGTGTCATTCGTTGCAGGGGTTCCCAGGAAAACGCTGAATACAGTAGATTACTTAAAGCCGAGTGCGCACCTAAAGTGACAGAAATGGGTTTGTACGCGTCGTTTAAGCAGTTGAAAAGGAGATGGTTTGGGGCAGCAGATAGTGGAGTGCACACTGCAATTATCTAACGACAAAATTAGCATGATATTTTGACACAAGTCTCATTGGGGTGGTGAATGCTGCTTTCCCCAGTCCAGAGATCGTCACCAGTGTTATATATCAATAAAATGATTTCTAGCGAAATCTGCAGCTATTGGCCACCAATTGCCAGAGACAACTGTCCGTCAACAAGAACAATGCAGCATCAACATTCGATGGAATGTTACAGCAGACAAGTGTAAGGGGAGAGAATGGTTAGCATTATGGGGATATAGTACAATCTGGGTGGGAAAACATATATGAGAACAATAATAAGGAAGATTATAACAGGATTGACGTAGCTAGGGCGGAAGGAGCCGCCCAGCTACAGCCCACCTACCTCCCACGACCACTTCCACCCACCAACATGATAACTGAACCAGTAAATGGGGGCTAGAAGGGGAAGGAATAGGAGTGTTCCTCTCTCCTCACTTCCTCCTTCAATTTCAGACATCTCCTTCGCCTCACAAGCTTCTCTTTCCCAAATGAGCTTTGTTAGAGGAAGGTGCTGTGTATCTAGGGCCCAGCAAGTAATCAGGCATTGTTTGGATTCTTTTGTTCCTGGGCACAGACTGCCACAGAAGGAGACAGACAGGTTACATTCCTGAACGCCAGGCAGAATCTTCCTCCATGCTAGGGCAAATAATTGAGAGTCTGTCACTCTGAAAGGAGCAATATACAGTCTGGATGTTTTATTGGGCAAAGAAAATATCGAGCCATGTTTGGCTCTATGCTGAGGCACAGATACACAATTCCTTCATTTCACAGTGCTCCTCACTCCAAGGCAAGCAATGTCAAAGGAAAATAATGTGACTCTGTGTCCCAGCAAGGAGCCAGATGCTGTTTGGATATTTTCTTTGACAAAGACAAAAACTGTTTCTAGCTCCTTTCTGGAGCACAGACAAACTGCTAAAAAAATTCCGACCAGGGTGTGGCTCCTTACTGAGTTATAGACATAAAGCATCTTTTTTCACTATGAGAGCGTGAGGAGCATTCTTTCTGATTCCTAGCAATGTCAGGGTCTCCATGGGAGAGCCCAGAAAGTTATTCATTGCTAAAAAGTAGTCACAATGCTAAATTATGGAAGGATTTTTTTGCCTAACTTGCTCAAGGAATTCCCCCCCAAAAAGTAATTATGAAACTAAAAAAATTGTGTACAAATTGGTGGAAAAAAGAGAAATGTGCAACCAGATTATCACCTGTAACCTGTAGTGCTTGTTATATGTTCAAAAGCACACCAAACTGTGAGCCAGCAATCAAGCTAAATCAAGTCTAAAAGACTGTGTACCAACAGTGTGTCACATAATAATAAAATTAAGAACATCTTGTGAATAGAATATGGTAGGCAATAAAAGCTATGCATTTTTTAAATACACCCAGGATTCTAAGTTCAGGGATGGGGACACTCCGAATTGTGGATTGCCAATAATGTCAGGTGATTCTGGGAATTTTTTCCCAAAAATAGTGTCTGTTGATACTTATTTAAAACAAGAAGCCAAAGAAATGGGAAAATTAAAAATAAAAATATCAATTGTCCTGCTATCCTATCCACAATTCCTCCAATAAAAATAGTATCCGACAAGCGTGGGTGGGATTATTGCCCATGACAGGAAAGGCACAAGAACATGAACGTGGAAAACACTAGCATACAAAGGCAAGTCCTGGGTGAAAAGGCCTGTGTGCGTGATACCGCTTTGTCTTACCTAGAATGCCCTACAAATGTTAAACATTAGATCACAAAGCAGAATTTTCTAAAATTTATGTTATAATAAGTTTTAGAATTTTTTAGGAACTGCAGAAATCTCAATACATAGCGACCCTTGACCTTGTTAGGTAGGTCGCTCCCCCTCCGCACAGCACCGCCTGTGCGCCCTGACCCTGCCCCAGCTGCCGCTGCTGAGGAAAGTCGAGGCCCTCCTTCACCCGCAGGCTACCACCTGCACCTCATCCCTGGTGGCCAGTGGTAGGCCTTAGGTTTGTTCTATTGTCGTTGTCATTTATTGTATTGCTCTTATTGTTTTTATTGCTTTTGCTGTCTGTAACTGCTTTTGTCTGTCTTCCCCCTGTGCCTGTATTTTCTCCTGTACCCTTTTTTCCTTCTGTTTCCCATCGTTGCCCCAGTGATTCTGTGCCCTTTTTCCTTCTGTTTCCCATTGTTGCCCCCGTGATTCTGTGCCTTTTTTCCTTCTGTTTCCCATTGTTGCCCCGTGATTCTGTGGTCTTGCTTTCCGCTTCCTTCCCCACTCCTGTTCCCGCCACTGCGTCCCCTGCGACTTACCCCCCTGACTGCCCATTTGCTGCCCTTGCCTCCCGCTCCCGCCTCGCAGCGGCTCCTCCCTCCCACCTCCCCATATATGGCGACCACTGCGCAGTGAGGAGAGCGACCCTTTACCTTGTTAGGTAGGTTGCTCCCCCTTCGCACAGCACCGCCTGTGCGCCCTGACCCTGCCCCAGCTGCCGCTGCTGAGGAAAGTGGAGGCTCTCCTCCACCCGCAGGCTACCACCTGCGTCTCATCCCTGGTGGCCAGTGGTAGGCCTTAGGTTTGTTCTATTGTCGGTGTCATTTATTGTATTGCCCTTATTGTTTTTATTGCTTTTGCTGTCTGTAACTGATATTGTCTGTCTTCCCAGTGCCTGTATTTTCACCTGTACCCTTTTTTTCCTTCTGTTTCCCATTGTTGACCCTGTGATTCTGTGCCCTTTTTCCTTCTGTTTCCCATCGTTGCCCCCGTGATTCTGTGCCCTTTTTCCTTCTGTTTCCTATTGTTGCCCCATGATTCTGTGCCCTCGCTTTCCGCTCCCTTCGCCGCCCCCGTTCCTGCCGCTGCATCCCCTGTGGCCCCGCCCTCCTGACTGCCCATTCGCTGTCCCTGCCTCTCGGCTCCCGCCTCCCAGTTGCTCCTCCCTCCCACCTCTCCATATATGTCGGCCGCGCAGTGGACGTGCAGCGGCTACGCGCAGCGGGAGTGCGGCTGGCACGCCAAAGGCTTGCCTTACGCAAGCTTGTCTGCACCAGTCCGCGCCTGGACCGCACCAAGCGCCAGTACCCCTGGTACCAGCGCCCACCATGACGACCACCGCCGCTACAATGCCAGCACACTGCACGCTCTCAACTCCGGATGGACACACACCTGCATCAAAGCCGCCCTGAAACACACACATGGTCCCTTCACCTGCCAGAACTGCAGCTACACCAGCCTCAGAGCCGCCAAACCACCCGCCAAGAAAGACCTCAACCACCTCCGATGCATCCTACTGAGCACCTGCTCCACAGGCAAACAAGCGGTCGAGCTCTAGGACCTGTTCGACACATCATCCCCGGACGTCGCCTTCCTGACAGAGAACTGGATGATCGACTCCTCTGCACCGACATTGCCATAGCCATCCCAGACGGCTACAACATCACCCGCAGTGACCGCACAAACGGAGTCGGAGGAGGAATCGCCATCGTCCACAAGAACAGCATCAGGGTCTCGACCAGCACCTACGACACTCTCAGCACTGCCAAACACATGCATTTCCAGATCCACACAGACCCCAAGACCAACCTCAGAGGCACCCTCATCTACAGACCCCCAGGCCCGCAACCCCAGTTCAGCGACTCCATCGCCAACTTCCTCAGCACACAAGCCCTGACCTCCATTGACTACATCCACCTCGGAGACATGAACTTTCACCTTGAGAACAACAACGACAGCAACTCCACCACCCTGATCGACAACCTCGCCAACCTCGGACTGAGGCAGCTTGTCACAACGCCAACCCATTCCGCCAGCCACACGCTCGACCCCGTCTTCTCCTCAGGCTCCCACGTCTCCTTCAGCCGCACCACCAAACTCTACTGGACCGACCACCGCTGCATCCACTTCACCTTCCAGAAACCCACCACACACCACCGCACCCAACAGATTCCCCGCCGCTGCTGGAGCAAAATCACCGAAGACCAACTACGCGCAAACCCCGCTCTCAGCCCACCCACCAACCCCTCCAACACCGACGACGCTGCAGTAACCTCAGCCGCTGGATCAACGACTGCGCTAACACCCTCGCCACGCTGAAGAAACCCACCCACAGAGACACCAGCAAGAGAGCCAGCTGGTTCATCCCAGAACTCCTAGCCTCCAAACGAACATGCCAGAAACTAGAGAAGAAACGGCACAATGAAAAGACACCGGACAGCCTCGCAGCCCACAAAGACCCCATCCGCAAACACCATCACCTCATCAGGTCTGCCAAGAGGACCTCCTTTAAAGACCGCCTCAACAACAACGCACACAAAAGCAAGGAGCTCTTCAACATCATAAAAGAACTCTCCATCCCCAGCTCCAACACCAACGACATCCCCCTGCTGCAAGCCCTGTGCGAATCCCTCGCCGCCTTCTTCAACCGTAAGTCACTGACAGCCAGGACAGCTTCAACACCCAGACAGCCCCAACAGACGTCGCCACTCCAGACTCTCCGCACACCATCGACCCCTACCCCCTGCCAGCCTAGGCCAACGTGAACATCGATGACACCATCAAGACCATGAGCACAATCCACTTCGGCTCCCCGTCAGAACCATTCCTGCACCACATCTTCAACAAAGCCAGCAGTTCCTTTTTTTTTTTTTAAGTATTTTTATTAAAGAATTTTTCCCCCACTTTTTTTTCCCTTACAACATGAGCAGGGCACAATGGAATTCATAATCGTAGAGCATTAAATCAAATATGCAACAGAAATATAAAACCATATAATACAAAATCATACATAATAATTCCGGTATAAACAATATTCAGTATATTACATTCTCCATTTTTTCTTTTTCAGTAATCAGTTCCCAACTTCCACCGAATAAAAGAATCCCAAATTTGCATACCCAATTTCTTACTCTTTTTTCCCTTCCTAGCATAGATAGCAGTTTCCAATTTTTGTATTTATAATACCTTGCCAAGCCATTGATGGTATGTGGGAGGGTTAGGATCCAGCCATGCAGAAGCTACTAGCAGTCTAAAGATAGCCATTGCTACAAATAATTTTTTTTTACAGTTTAACTGTCCGTCGGAGCTAACCCCCAATAACATAACAGCTGGATTTATTTCTATTGTAGTTGATAGTGCGTTCTGGAAAAAAATCCTAATATCCTGTTTTACCCTATCTAATTGTGGACAAAGCGAGAAGATGTGTATCAGATCCGCCTCTGCACTACCACACCTAAAACAAGTAGTTACCGATACACCCCCCCATTGAGCAATTTTTCCAGGTGTATAGTACAGATGATATAAAATCTTATAGTGTTGAGCCTGCAGGGATGATGAACACAACAATTTTCCTCCCATTTCCAATGACTCTGTGAAAATATCCCTAGCTATATCCAGATCTGTAGACCATTTATCTATCCATTTATCTAAATCATCTTTCTTTAGTTTTGTCATTTCCAAATAAAATCTCTTTATAGTGCAGTCAGAGCCATCTTCTATAAGATCCATCATTATGTTTCTTTCAAAACCCAATGATCCCCCTTTTTTATTTGATATACAGCTTCTTATTTGGAGGTATTTGTAAAAATGTTTGGTGTTCAAAGTGTATCTGCTTTGTAAGTCTGTAAATTGTAATATGCCATGACCTCCCAACATGTCTCCAATCTTTCTTATCCCCCGCCTCTCCCAGTCTCGGAATACAGCTCCTGAGAATACCATGCTAGGTAAGGAGGGATTATTTTTAAATCTAGTGTATGCGTTATATTTCCCAATTCCAACCTTTTTGGAGATTCCTTTCCATATATTATAGGCAGCCATAATTGTCTTGAATTGTGTTCTTTTGTAGTAACTTTCCTCCGTGAATCTCAAAAAAACATTTTCTGCATTTCTACCCAAAACCAAACCATAAATAGCGAGAGAGCCAATATTGTCCCAGGCATCCACCTCAGCCCCCCCGACTAGTCCCAACATGTTTTGTAGTGCTGCAGCCCAATAATACACCTTTAGATCTGGTAACGACCAGCCCCCTCTCTCCCCCGGTAACAACATATATCTCAGTGCCCTGCGTGTCTTACCTTTGGCCCAAATAAAGAGATTAATCATTTGTTCACAAATTTTAAACCATTTGTTGTCAACTAAGAGTGGTACTGCCCTGAAGATATAAAAAAATTTTGGCAACACCATCATTTTAATAATGTTAACCCGACCTACTAACGAGAGGTGTAGGTTCTCGTAACGATCCAAGTCTTTCTTTGTTTTATTTATTATTGGGACAATATTTTTTTCCACCAAGGTATTTATATCTGCTGAAATAATGATTCCTAAATAGGTCCCTGCCTTAACCACTCGGCTATCATCACAAATAGTCGCTGAATTTTTAATAATCTGAGTCTTAGAGGCATTTAAGGCGTAGCCTGAAACTTGTCCAAATCTACGAGCTTCTACTTCTACTAGTTCAGTCGCTTCCGTGGGGTTTGGTGTTATTACCGCCACGTCGTCAGCGTAAGCAAGTACTTTACAGGGTCCCAGTAATGTATGTAGTGGAGTAATCTCTGGACATAAATCTATCCTGCGAATCAGTGGGTCCATATACATGGCAAATAGCAGCGGGGAACATGGGCAACCCTGCCGTGTACCTCTTTTAATCGTAAATTGTCCCATAATACCCCCATTCACTCTTAAGGCTGCAACCGGTTCCTTGTACAGAGTCTGTAAAGCTTTAATGAAACCACCCTGAAATCCAGCTCTTACTAAAGTGTGCCACAAATAGTCCCAGGAGACCCGATCGAATGCTTTTTCAGCATCCAGCAACATTACTGCCATCGGATCTCCTGTGACCTCAGCAGCATCGAACAAGGTTATAACTTTCCTAGTGTGGTGTGTCGTTCCTCTTCCGGGGATAAATCCGTGTTGATTCCTGCTAACTAAAGCACTTATCACTCCAGCAAATCTCATTGCCAAGGCTTTTGAATATATTTTGGTGTCATTATTCATCAGCGTAATGGGACGATATGATCCTGGCTCAGTTGTCGGCTTCCCTTTTTTTAATATTAAAACTATGTCCGCACCCCCCCAAGACTTTGGGATAGACTCACCCAGCTGAGCATCTTGGAAGGTTTTGCATAAGTCAATTCTTTATGGTGCTCTTCGGTCCATGTGAAACTTTTTCCTTTGTTTGTTAGCCCCTTCAGTGGGGTGCTTGTGGCGGCATCATCTTCTTCCAGTCTTTCAGTTGCCATGAGACCCATCATTTACGTTGTGACGTTGCTCAACAGGCACGGCGCTGTTTCTTCTGTGAACTTTCCTCGCTCCATTTCTTTTGCGTCTGCTGTCGCTCTAGCTTCCGCTCTTGCTAGGGCCAGGATGTTTTCTAGTGATGTTGGCGCTTTTAGTATTTTTGCACGGAAGCCCGTGTCACGGCATCCTTCTATGATTCGCAATCTTATTGCTTGTGTGTTGTCAAATTTGTCAAATTCACAATGTGTTACAAGTTTCCTCAGCCTGGTCGCAAAGTCATCTGGTGTTTCGTCTATTTGTTGAGACGCAGTTGCGAAAGTGTATCGTTCAAGATCAATATTTCTTTGCTGGTCAAATTTCATTGTTAAACATTTCTTTAGTTTTTTATAAGTAGTTGTTTCCTTTGTTGGTAGCGTCACTAGGAGGTCCCCAATGTCATCGCCTGCAGAATTTAGTAATAGACCCAGTTTCTTTGCCTCTGTCACATCAGTCTCTTCCATGTATCTCTCCGGATGTCTGATCCAATTCTCCCACCTTATTCCTACTTGTGGCTCCGACAAGTTGAATGGTGGTGGTTTTCTGTATTGTGCACTTTGTCTTTCTGGCTTGGGGTCTGTCATTTCTTCTTTTCTGTGCTCTTCTTGACACTCTTTCGTGTGCTCTTCCTGGTACTCTTTTGTTGTTTCCCGTGCTCTTTCTGGCACTCTTCTGTTTTCTCTGCTCTTCCTGGCACTCTTCTATTCTCCGTGCTCTTCCGGCACTCTTCTATTCTCTGTGCTCTTCCTGGCACTCTTTTGTTATTTCTTCTATTATCTTTTTCTTTTGTTGTTTCCCGTGCTCTTTCTGGCACTCTTCTGTTTTCTGTGCTCTACCTGGCACTCTTCTATTCTCCGTGCTCTTCCGGCACTCTTCTATTCTCTGTGCTCTTCCTGGCACTCTTTTGTTATTTCTTCTATTATCTTTTTCTTTTGTCCTCCTTTCTTTGTCGCCTGTGCTTGTTTCTTTTCCTGGTGCTCAACTCGGCACTTTTTCTTTTTGGTCAGCACTTTACCGTCTTTATTTTCTCTTATGTATCTTTCTTTTCCTTTCTTTCCTTTTATTTGTTGTCTTTTTTATTTTTTTTATTTACTGTTTTTGTCTTTGCTTGTGCTTTCTTAGCGCTCAATTCTCTTAGTTCTATTCCTTTATTCGTCCTTGTCACCCTTTGTTCTTTCTTTGTTATCTTCTTTGTCTGTGCTTGGTTCTCTTGTATCTTCTTTATTTGCACCTGTTCATTGTGCTGTCACCTTCTTTTCCTGTCTTTGCTCTATTGCTGCTTGTTCAACCCTTATTTTCTTATTTTGCCTCTTTTTGTCTTTACTTATGTTTGTTTGTGCCTTTTTCTTAATTTCCTGGTTTCTTTCTTTCTTTTTTTTCTTTTATTTGCCCTTTTTCTTTTGGTGTTTTTCTTATGCCCACTAATTGTCATTATTTATCCTTATTTGTGCCTTTTTCTCCTCTTTGGTCGGCACTTCTTAATCTTTTTCGCCCTTTTCCTGACTCCAAGATGGCCGCCGCGCTGGTTCTCTGTTCCTATTGGCTTGTACAGCCTGATTCTAAGATGGCCGCCGTCTTCTCGCGGGACTTCGCGGCCAATCGCGATGCAACCTGACTTCAAAATGGCCGCCACGCTTGTTCTTCGTCCCTATTGGCCCTCGCGCCTGGCCCCAATATGGCCGCCGAGACTCTCGCGATAGCTCGCGCTGGCTTTTCCTTTATTCTTTGAAACTCGCGCTCTTTGGCTGGCGCTTACCGGACTCGTTTCTTCTTCGTTCGCGGCGGTCGGGGTGGGCTCCCACGTCGCTGCTTTCTTCTGGATGGTGCTTCACTCTTCCCTTTTCCTTTTGACCACGACGCAATCCAGGGTGGGCTCCTGGTTTAAATCGCGATGTTCCGATGGTCACAGCGTGCAGTCCGTCGAACCTTCGTCGCCAGATGTCGTGTCGCCAAACCCAGGAAATCACGCAGGACACGATGGTGCTAGAGAGGTATGCCTTTATTCTTATTTCGTACATCATGTATAGATCACGACCTCATGCTTCGAGGTCCAGCAGTCGAGTGTCCCTCTCCCCACCCCTTGACCGGATGTGGTGTCCGGTGTCCCCTCGCCACTGGGCTGTCCCAGGGTCCTAGTGCCCTTGTCCTGGACAGGACACAAGCCCTTGACCAGGTCAACAACTACAAGCATAGAGTGGACAATGCTCTGTGTACCAAGCCTTGACCAGGTCACCAACTACAAGCATCGCCTTGATCAAGCTATCAACTACAAACACTGCCCTGATTGGACAATGGACTGACAGCCAAAAGAATGGTATGAGAAATGTATTAAAGCCTTGTAAGCTACAGAGTAAAGTAGCAGTCTCCTGGGTTTTGTCTCTGACTAGCTTGGGACTCTGTTCCATAGCCCGGGCTATTGAAATAAATCTGGGTTCCTCCTGCAGACGAAGGCTCCTGTGTCTCCTTTTACTACGTATGAAGGGTATGGAAGATTTGGCTGGTTCCCCCGCCGCCGAGACCCTGTAAGTGGGTTAATCCAGTTCTTCAACAATACACTATTATTACTTTGTTACGGGTTTATATGAGATGACTGCGTCCGAGCATCACTCTTTTATACGAGTCCTTGCTCCATCAGTAGTTAGCTCACACAGCATGTTACTGACATCGGAAATTGTTGCATTGTAAAGAGATTCAGGGTTTTTAGGTCTCGCCTATGTAGCGCTTGTGCTGTCTCTGCGGGACATGCTGTAGTGAAGATATGGTCTTTAAAAGCTCTGCCCATTTAAAGGACTGCCCGTTACAGGTGTTGTTACTCAGAGCTTGTGAGCACTATCTCTTTCTTTAAAATGGAGCACTCGAGACAAGTGCTGGCGATTTACAGAGCTCTGTTGTAAACAGGGCTGTAAATCTTGCTCTTATCTTGGCATATTTGCTATGCATTCGAAGACTAAGGTCAGTTTGGCTGCAACTGCCTCCTCTACCTCCCTCCAGCTTTTGAAAACCTGCAAGCAGTGCGTAAACACACACTTTGCACTTAGTTGTTGCTTACGAGAAGCAAGGCTGGCAGTTTCTGCGCCGCTTTTACTGCCAGCCTTACTTCTGGTAAGCAAGGAAAGAAGTACAAAGTGCATGTTTACGCACCACTTGCAGGTTTTCAAAACACATAAATAGAATGCATTATCATTTACAATGCCAATAGCTCAAACTCTCACAAATGCGAGACCTATTGCATTGCAAATGCTTGTTAACCTAATGCCAGTGTTTTAGAAACCTGTCAGGATGTTGTTCAAATGATGCATTTTATTTATGATTGCTGTGTTCTCTTATGGTTTCATTTTTAGAACCGAATAAAGTGCCTGATTACGATGCCGGTCTCGGACTTTAGTCCGACCGGCACAGTGGCAGAAGCAGGACCACCTGACTAACTTTCGGCAGTCCTGCTACCTGTATTAGGAAGCGACTGCCTTCAAGGCGGGGGCAATCTGTATATTTTGTATTCCATTATAGTTCAAAGGATACACTTTTAAAACATCCCTGCACTATGTGGCAGGCACCATTCAGTGCCTGCAACATGGTGCAGGGATATTTAGCAGGGCGCTGTAGCTGAGGACCAGGGGGGCCGCTAGTCCTACTCCCAAAGTCACTTCTGCTTGCCTTTTCCTGGCGGGCGGAACGCCATGAAAAGGCAGGCTGAAAGGGACATTGTAATCCCTACATATTTAACAACAAGGGGTGGTGATGGACAGAGTTTCTGAATTAGGCAGAATACTCTCACCCAGTCAAGAGATCAGGGCTAGATCCAACACCGTTTTTTAGCTCACTGCACCATCCCAGCTCAGAACCTGGCTATATGCAAATTAGTCTGTTCCTGTCCCAGTGCATGATGGGAACAGGGCAAACTAAACTACCAAGCCAATTCTTACACTGAGAAGGAAACAAGCTACCGGGGACCGGTTTCTGGCATTTCAGCCGTCGTCGGCCCGGCTTGCTTGAATCCTGATGGTGCAATGAGCAAGGGACTCACATCTGAGTATACCCTTCCACGCTTAGGGTGGACAAAATATTTAACAACAAGCGGTGGTGATGGACAAAGTTTCTGAATTAAGCAGAATACTCTCACCCAGTCAAGAGATCAGGGCTAGATCCAACACCGTTTTTTAGCTCACTGCACCATCCCAGCTCAGAACCTGGCTATATGCAAATTAGTCTGTTCCTTTCCCAGTGCATGATGGGAACAGGGCAAACTAAACTACCGAGCCAATTCTTACACTGGGAAGGAAACAAGCTACCGGGGACCGGTTTCTGGCATTTCAGCCGTCGTCGGCCTGGCTTGCTTGAATCCTGATGGTGCAATGAGCAAGGGACTCACATCTGAGTATACCCTTCCACGCTTAGGGTGGACAAAATATTTAACAACAAGGGGTGGTGATGGACAGAGTTTCTGAATTAAGCAGAATACTCTCACCCAGTCAAGAGATCAGGGCTAGATCCAACACCGTGTTTTAGCTCACTGCACCATCCCAGCTCAGAACCTGGCTATATGCAAATTAGTCTGTTCCTGTCCCAGTGCATGATGGGAACAGGGCAAACTAAACTACCGAGCCAATTCTTACACTGGGAAGGAAACAAGCTACCGGGGACCGGTTTCTGGCTTTTCAGCCGTCGTCCCCGGTAGCTTGGGTATACTCAGACATGAGTCCCTTTCTCACTGCACCATCAGGATTCAAGCAAGCCGGGCCGAAGACGGCTGGAATGCCAGAAACCGGTCCCCGGTAGCTCGTCTCCTTTCTGGTGAAGAATTGGCTTGGTAGTTTAGTCTGCCCTGTTCCCATGAAGCACTGGGCCAGGGACAGACTGATTTGCATATAGCCAGGTTCTGAGCTGGGATGGTGCAGTGAGATAAATAACAGTGATGGATCAAGCCCTGATCTTTGGACTGGGTAAGAGTGGTCTGCTTAATTCAGACACTCTGTTCATCACCACCCCCTTTTCTGAATCGTTTTTGGCCACTATAGGTGTGGCAGGGTATACTCAGACATGAGTCCCTTTCTCACTGCACCATCAGGATTCAAGCAAGCCGGGCCGAAGACGGCTGGAATGCCAGAAACCGGTCCCCGGTAGCTCGTCTCCTTTCTGGTGAAGAATTGGCTTGGTAGTTTAGTCTGCCCTGTTCCCATGGTGCACTGGGCCAGGGACAGACTGATTTGCATATAGCCAGGTTCTGAGCTGGGATGGTGCAGTGAGATAAATAACGGTGATGGATCAAGCCCTGATCTTTGGACTGGGTAAGAGTGGTCTGCTTAATTCAGACACTCTGTTCATCACCACCCCCTTTTCTGAATTGTAATCCCTACAGCGCTGCCTGAGTAGGCACCACCCCTATTGTAGGGATTACAGTCCCTCTGATGGTCAGATGCGTGGCAGGTGGTCTCTCCGCCACCTCACCATCTGCCGGTCAACATAATGCGGCAGGCGGACCTGCAGGGGCCGATAGCGGTGAGACTCCCACTGCCATTGTAATAGGGCCCAAAGATATTACTACTATGTTGTTTAGGTAGGGAGAACATTTTCTCCCCCAATAGCAATTAGGTGAGTCTCAAAGAAATTAATCTATTGTTACTAAGATATAGTAAACTCTCCAGATCCATTTGAAAATGCTTGAGGTTGGGACATTCTTGCTGCACTTATGACAGAAAAGCTACGAGTTCAATTGGTTAGCAAGAAGAATAGCAGCAGAAAGATGTATGTATCCACAACAAGTGAAAATAAGATAGTGGAGGGTGAGAGTGAAATACATATTCATCACCACAGCTTGAAAATAACAAATACAATCTGCAGAGAAATGAAAGCTCAGGTCCTCTTTCTACTTTGATTAAGTGTATGAGGACGATAGCCGCCGTCAAATAAGTACATGGAGAGAACATGGATAGTTGATTTTAGTCCTCTTTATGTGAAAGTGAATGCACTTGCAAAAATAGCTGTGGTGCCAATCAAAGACGAAAGGGTGACGCAGCAATATGAAAGCAGGACAACAATCTGAAAGCAGTGATGACACTGGGACACAGCCTCACAAAACAACAATGGCCTGAGGTGACATTTTCAAAATAGCCATGTCAGAGAAACCAAAAGATCTCTGTAGCACATACAGCTAGAGAAAATCAAAGATGTAACCAGGCGCGGAAAATCACGGGTGACGGCGCCAGAAATGTTCATCTCATTAACAGAGAACACTTTTAGCGTGTCATTCGTTGCAGGGGTTCCCAGGAAAACGCTGAATACAGTAGATTACTTAAAGCCGAGTGCGCACCTAAAGTGACAGAAATGGGTTTGTACGCGTCGTTTAAGCAGTTGAAAAGGAGATGGTTTGGGGGAGCAGATAGTGGAGTGCACACTGCAATTATCTAACGACAAAATTAGCATGATATTTTGACACAAGTCTCATTGGGGTGGTGAATGCTGCTTTCCCCAGTCCAGAGATCGTCACCAGTGTTATATATCAATAAAATGATTTCTAGCGAAATCTGCAGCTATTGGCCACCAATTGCCAGAGACAACTGTCCGTCAACAAGAACAATGCAGCATCAACATTCGATGGAATGTTACAGCAGACAAGTGTAAGGGGAGAGAATGGTTAGCATTATGGGGATATAGTACAATCTGGGTGGGAAAACATATATAAGGAAGATTATAACAGGATTGACGTAGCTAGGGCGGAAGGAGCCGCCCAGCTACAGCCCACCTACCTCCCACGACCACTTCCACCCACCAACATAATAACTGAACCAGTAAATGGGGGCTAGAAGGGGAAGGAATAGGAGTGTTCCTCTCTCCTCACTTCCTCCTTCAATTTCAGACATCTCCTTCGCCTCACAAGCTTCTCTTTCCCAAATGAGCTTTGTTAGAGGAAGGTGCTGTGTATCTAGGGCCCAGCAAGTAATCAGGCATTGTTTGGATTCTTTTGTTCCTGGGCACAGACTGCCACAGAAGGAGACAGACAGGTTACATTCCTGAACGCC
This sequence comes from Lissotriton vulgaris, assembly GCF_964263255.1. Lineage (NCBI taxonomy): Eukaryota > Metazoa > Chordata > Amphibia > Caudata > Salamandridae > Lissotriton > Lissotriton vulgaris. The sequence continues at coordinate 1,159,596,137 of NC_141685.1, forward strand.
AGGCAGAATCTTCCTCCATGCTAGGGCAAATAATTGAGAGTCTGTCACTCTGAAAGGAGCAATATACAGTCTGGATGTTTTATTGGGCAAAGAAAATATCGAGCCATGTTTGGCTCTATGCTGAGGCACAGATACACAATTCCTTCATTTCACAGTGCTCCTCACTCCAAGGCAAGCAATGTCAAAGGAAAATAATGTGACTCTGTGTCCCAGCAAGGAGCCAGATGCTGTTTGGATATTTTCTTTGACAAAGACAAAAACTGTTTCTAGCTCCTTTCTGGAGCACAGACAAACTGCTAAAAAAATTCCGACCAGGGTGTGGCTCCTTACTGAGTTATAGACATAAAGCATCTTTTTTCACTATGAGAGCGTGAGGAGCATTCTTTCTGATTCCTAGCAATGTCAGGGTCTCCATGGGAGAGCCCAGAAAGTTATTCATTGCTAAAAAGTAGTCACAATGCTAAATTATGGAAGGATTTTTTTGCCTAACTTGCTCAAGGAATTCCCCCCCAAAAAGTAATTATGAAACTAAAAAAATTGTGTACAAATTGGTGGAAAAAAGAGAAATGTGCAACCAGATTATCACCTGTAACCTGTAGTGCTTGTTATATGTTCAAAAGCACACCAAACTGTGAGCCAGCAATCAAGCTAAATCAAGTCTAAAAGACTGTGTACCAACAGTGTGTCACATAATATTAAAATTAAGAACATCTTGTGAATAGAATATGGTAGGCAATAAAAGCTATGTATTTTTTAAATACACCCAGGATTCTAAGTTCAGGGATGGGGACACTCCGAATTGTGGATTGCCAATAATGTCAGGTGATTCTGGGAATTTTTTCCCAAAAATAGTGTCTGTTGATACTTATTTAAAACAAGAAGCCAAAGAAATGGGAAAATTAAAAATAAAAATATCAATTGTCCTGCTATCCTATCCACAATTCCTCCAATAAAAATAGTATCCGACAAGCGTGGGTGGGATTATTGCCCATGACAGGAAAGGCACAAGAACATGAACGTGGAAAACACTAGCATACAAAGGCAAGTCCTGGGTGAAAAGGCCTGTGTGCGTGATACCGCTTTGTCTTACCTAGAATGCCCTACAAATGTTAAACATTAGATCACAAAGCAGAATTTTCTAAAATTTATGTTATAATAAGTTTTAGAATTTTTTAGGAACTGCAGAAATCTCAATACATAGCGACCCTTGACCTTGTTAGGTAGGTCGCTCCCCCTCCGCACAGCACCGCCTGTGCGCCCTGACCCTGCCCCAGCTGCCGCTGCTGAGGAAAGTCGAGGCCCTCCTTCACCCGCAGGCTACCACCTGCACCTCATCCCTGGTGGCCAGTGGTAGGCCTTAGGTTTGTTCTATTGTCGTTGTCATTTATTGTATTGCTCTTATTGTTTTTATTGCTTTTGCTGTCTGTAACTGCTTTTGTCTGTCTTCCCCCTGTGCCTGTATTTTCTCCTGTACCCTTTTTTCCTTCTGTTTCCCATCGTTGCCCCAGTGATTCTGTGCCCTTTTTCCTTCTGTTTCCCATTGTTGCCCCCGTGATTCTGTGCCTTTTTTCCTTCTGTTTCCCATTGTTGCCCCGTGATTCTGTGGTCTTGCTTTCCGCTTCCTTCCCCACTCCTGTTCCCGCCACTGCGTCCCCTGCGACTTACCCCCCTGACTGCCCATTTGCTGCCCTTGCCTCCCGCTCCCGCCTCGCAGCGGCTCCTCCCTCCCACCTCCCCATATATGGCGACCACTGCGCAGTGAGGAGAGCGACCCTTTACCTTGTTAGGTAGGTTGCTCCCCCTTCGCACAGCACCGCCTGTGCGCCCTGACCCTGCCCCAGCTGCCGCTGCTGAGGAAAGTGGAGGCTCTCCTCCACCCGCAGGCTACCACCTGCGTCTCATCCCTGGTGGCCAGTGGTAGGCCTTAGGTTTGTTCTATTGTCGGTGTCATTTATTGTATTGCCCTTATTGTTTTTATTGCTTTTGCTGTCTGTAACTGATATTGTCTGTCTTCCCAGTGCCTGTATTTTCACCTGTACCCTTTTTTTCCTTCTGTTTCCCATTGTTGACCCTGTGATTCTGTGCCCTTTTTCCTTCTGTTTCCCATCGTTGCCCCCGTGATTCTGTGCCCTTTTTCCTTCTGTTTCCTATTGTTGCCCCATGATTCTGTGCCCTCGCTTTCCGCTCCCTTCGCCGCCCCCGTTCCTGCCGCTGCATCCCCTGTGGCCCCGCCCTCCTGACTGCCCATTCGCTGTCCCTGCCTCTCGGCTCCCGCCTCCCAGTTGCTCCTCCCTCCCACCTCTCCATATATGTCGGCCGCGCAGTGGACGTGCAGCGGCTACGCGCAGCGGGAGTGCGGCTGGCACGCCAAAGGCTTGCCTTACGCAAGCTTGTCTGCACCAGTCCGCGCCTGGACCGCACCAAGCGCCAGTACCCCTGGTACCAGCGCCCACCATGACGACCACCGCCGCTACAATGCCAGCACACTGCACGCTCTCAACTCCGGATGGACACACACCTGCATCAAAGCCGCCCTGAAACACACACATGGTCCCTTCACCTGCCAGAACTGCAGCTACACCAGCCTCAGAGCCGCCAAACCACCCGCCAAGAAAGACCTCAACCACCTCCGATGCATCCTACTGAGCACCTGCTCCACAGGCAAACAAGCGGTCGAGCTCTAGGACCTGTTCGACACATCATCCCCGGACGTCGCCTTCCTGACAGAGAACTGGATGATCGACTCCTCTGCACCGACATTGCCATAGCCATCCCAGACGGCTACAATATCACCCGCAGTGACCGCACAAACGGAGTCGGAGGAGGAATCGCCATCGTCCACAAGAACAGCATCAGGGTCTCGACCAGCACCTACGACACTCTCAGCACTGCCAAACACATGCATTTCCAGATCCACACAGACTCCAAGACCAACCTCAGAGGCACCCTCATCTACAGACCCCCAGGCCCGCAACCCCAGTTCAGCGACTCCATCGCCAACTTCCTCAGCACACAAGCCCTGACCTCCATTGACTACATCCACCTCGGAGACATGAACTTTCACCTTGAGAACAACAACGACAGCAACTCCACCACCCTGATCGACAACCTCGCCAACCTCGGACTGAGGCAGCTTGTCACAACGCCAACCCATTCCGCCAGCCACACGCTCGACCCCGTCTTCTCCTCAAGCTCCCACGTCTCCTTCAGCCGCACCACCAAACTCTACTGGACCGACCACCGCTGCATCCACTTCACCTTCCAGAAACCCACCACACACCACCGCACCCAACAGATTCCCCGCCGCTGCTGGAGCAAAATCACCGAAGACCAACTACGCGCAAACCCCGCTCTCAGCCCACCCACCAACCCCTCCAACACCGACGACGCTGCAGTAACCTCAGCCGCTGGATCAACGACTGCGCTAACACCCTCGCCACGCTGAAGAAACCCACCCACAGAGACACCAGCAAGAGAGCCAGCTGGTTCATCCCAGAACTCCTAGCCTCCAAACGAACATGCCAGAAACTAGAGAAGAAACGGCACAATGAAAAGACACCGGACAGCCTCGCAGCCCACAAAGACCCCATCCGCAAACACCATCACCTCATCAGGTCTGCCAAGAGGACCTCCTTTAAAGACCGCCTCAACAACAACGCACACAAAAGCAAGGAGCTCTTCAACATCATAAAAGAACTCTCCATCCCCAGTTCCAACACCAACGACATCCCCCTGCTGCAAGCCCTGTGCGAATCCCTCGCCGCCTTCTTCAACCGTAAGTCACTGACAGCCAGGACAGCTTCAACACCCAGACAGCCCCAACAGACGTCGCCACTCCAGACTCTCCGCACACCATCGACCCCTACCCCCTGCCAGCCTAGGCCAACGTGAACATCGATGACACCATCAAGACCATGAGCACAATCCACTTCGGCTCCCCGTCAGAACCATTCCTGCACCACATCTTCAACAAAGCCAGCAGTTCCTTTTTTTTTTTTTAAGTATTTTTATTGAAGAATTTTTCCCCCATTTTTTTTCCCCTTACAACATGAGCAGGGCACAATGGAATTCATAATTGTAGAGCATTAAATCAAATATGCAACAGAAATATAAAACCATATAATACAAAATCATACATAATAATTCCGGTATAAACAATATTCAGTATATTACATTCTCCATTTTTTCTTTTTCAGTAATCAGTTCCCAACTTCCACCGAATAAAAGAATCCCAAATTTGCATACCCAATTTCTTACTCTTTTTTCCCTTCCTAGCATAGATAGCAGTTTCCAATTTTTGTATTTATAATACCTTGCCAAGCCATTGATGGTATGTGGGAGGGTTAGGATCCAGCCATGCAGAAGCTACTAGCAGTCTAAAGATAGCCATTGCTACAAATAATTTTTTTTTACAGTTTAACTGTCCGTCGGAGCTAACCCCCAATAACATAACAGCTGGATTTATTTCTATTGTAGTTGATAGTGCGTTCTGGAAAAAAATCCTAATATCCTGTTTTACCCTATCTAATTGTGGACAAAGCGAGAAGATGTGTATCAGATCCGCCTCTGCACTACCACACCTAAAACAAGTAGTTACCGATACACCCCCCCATTGAGCAATTTTTCCAGGTGTATAGTACAGATGATATAAAATCTTATAGTGTTGAGCCTGCAGGGATGATGAACACAACAATTTTCCTCCCATTTCCAATGACTCTGTGAAAATATCCCTAGCTATATCCAGATCTGTAGACCATTTATCTATCCATTTATCTAAATCATCTTTCTTTAGTTTTGTCATTTCCAAATAAAATCTCTTTATAGTGCAGTCAGAGCCATCTTCTATAAGATCCATCATTATGTTTCTTTCAAAACCCAATGATCCCCCTTTTTTATTTGATATACAGCTTCTTATTTGGAGGTATTTGTAAAAATGTTTGGTGTTCAAAGTGTATCTGCTTTGTAAGTCTGTAAATTGTAATATGCCATGACCTCCCAACATGTCTCCAATCTTTCTTATCCCCCGCCTCTCCCAGTCTCGGAATACAGCTCCTGAGAATACCATGCTAGGTAAGGAGGGATTATTTTTAAATCTAGTGTATGCGTTATATTTCCCAATTCCAACCTTTTTGGAGATTCCTTTCCATATATTATAGGCAGCCATAATTGTCTTGAATCGTGTTCTTTTGTAGTAACTTTCCTCCGTGAATCTCAAAAAAACATTTTCTGCATTTCTACCCAAAACCAAACCATAAATAGCGAGAGAGCCAATATTGTCCCAGGCATCCACCTCAGCCCCCCCGACTAGTCCCAACATGTTTTGTAGTGCTGCAGCCCAATAATACACCTTTAGATCTGGTAACGACCAGCCCCCTCTCTCCCCCGGTAACAACATATATCTCAGTGCCCTGCGTGTCTTACCTTTGGCCCAAATAAAGAGATTAATCATTTGTTCACAAATTTTAAACCATTTGTTGTCAACTAAGAGTGGTACTGCCCTGAAGATATAAAAAATTTTTGGCAACACCATCATTTTAATAATGTTAACCCGACCTACTAACGAGAGGTGTAGGTTCTCGTAACGATCCAAGTCTTTCTTTGTTTTATTTATTATTGGGACAATATTTTTTTCCACCAAGGTATTTATATCTGCTGAAATAATGATTCCTAAATAGGTCCCTGCCTTAACCACTCGGCTATCATCACAAATAGTCGCTGAATTTTTAATAATCTGAGTCTTAGAGGCATTTAAGGCGTAGCCTGAAACTTGTCCAAATCTACGAGCTTCTACTTCTACTAGTTCAGTCGCTTCCGTGGGGTTTGGTGTTATTACCGCCACGTCGTCAGCGTAAGCAAGTACTTTACAGGGTCCCAGTAATGTATGTAGTGGAGTAATCTCTGGACATAAATCTATCCTGCGAATCAGTGGGTCCATATACATGGCAAATAGCAGCGGGGAACATGGGCAACCCTGCCGTGTACCTCTTTTAATCGTAAATTGTCCCATAATACCCCCATTCACTCTTAAGGCTGCAACCGGTTCCTTGTACAGAGTCTGTAAAGCTTTAATGAAACCACCCTGAAATCCAGCTCTTACTAAAGTGTGCCACAAATAGTCCCAGGAGACCCGATCGAATGCTTTTTCAGCATCCAGCAACATTACTGCCATCGGATCTCCTGTGACCTCAGCAGCATCGAACAAGGTTATAACTTTCCTAGTGTGGTGTGTCGTTCCTCTTCCGGGGATAAATCCGTGTTGATTCCTGCTAACTAAAGCACTTATCACTCCAGCAAATCTCATTGCCAAGGCTTTTGAATATATTTTGGTGTCATTATTCATCAGCGTAATGGGACGATATGATCCTGGCTCAGTTGTCGGCTTCCCTTTTTTTAATATTAAAACTATGTCCGCACCCCCCCAAGACTTTGGGATAGACTCACCCAGCTGAGCATCTTGGAAGGTTTTGCATAAGTCTTGGCCCAGACTTCCCCTGAAAGTTTTATAAAACTCTAAGGGTATCTGGTCCGGAGCAGCTGCCTTTCCTGAGGGGAGACTACACATAGCCTCTTTAATCTCAAGGTTATCTAACGGGTTTTCAAATCCTTCTGCGTCTTCATTGGAGACTCTTTCAACCGGGATATTCTGGAGGTACTCCCTTATCTCTTCCTCACTACAAGAAAGTTGGGTATCATATAATAACTGGTAGAATTTCCTAAACACTTCCCTGATTTCTATAGAATCTGAGTGCAATTTACCATTTTCATCCCTGATTTCCCTAACCGTCCCATCTGCTATCTGTCTAGTGCGCATGGCAAGAACATGCCCAACTTTTTCGTTATATTCGTAACACTTCTCCCTTCTAATAGTGTAATATTGTGCTGCCTTTTTCGCCAGATCTTCTTCAGCTTCACTTTTTACTTTCATTAAGTCTACAATATATTGTTCAGTTGGTTCACCTCTGACAACACAGTTGTTAAGCTGTTCTTCTGCCTCTGACACAGCTCTTTCTATCTCCCTTTGACGGAGCCCTTCTACTTTTCGTTTATATGCACTGTAACTGCATGTTTCTCCACGTACACCCGCCTTAAAAGCATCCCATATAACTCCCACTGGAGCACTCCCTCTATTATTTTCAAAAAACTCAGTGATCCATTTTGACATATGTAAAATATAGTCATCATCCAACATCATCCACCAATAACTTTCTTTCAAATGTCCTTACCCGATTTGATCTTGTTACTCCTTCTAACTTCATCGTTAATACTAATGGATTGTGATCACTGAAAATTCTTGGGAGTCTGTCAATTTTAACTCTAGCCATTAGATCCTTGGATATCATAAAATAATCTAATCTAACACAGATTTGGTGTGGTGCAGAGTAATATGTGTATCCTTTTTGTTCCGATCTAATTGTGCCCCAGACATCTTGCAGATTATTATTTTCCATAAGTTCCACAAGAGCCTTATGTACTCTTTTCTTCCGACCTTTATAACTTCTAATCTGTCCTGATCCCAATCCCTCCGCCCCATTGATATTCAGGTCTCCTCCTATAATGACCTGTGGGGACCAGGTAGCTAACTCGGAATCTAGGAAGTGCATTATTTCTGGGTCATCCTGAGTTGAGCCATATACCGCCACTAATGTTAGCCATACTCCTTCTATCAAAATCTCCGTCATGGCCCACCTACCCCATTTATCTTCTAGTTTCTTCCCTGTTGTCACATTTTTACTCCTTGACAAGATAGCTACCCCTCTATTTTTTGTACCTTGTTTGGATCTTGCTAATAAGTGGAACCCCAGCTGATTAAGACAAAACTCCTGGGTGCTCATTATATGTGTCTCTTGCAGAAATGCAAAATCCACATTCATCTGACGCAGTCGGACTCCTATCTTCTGTCTTTTTTGGATATCATTTAAGCTACATACGTTCCACGTTACAAGTCTAAGAGACATGTTTTAGGTTTTTGGGGACTGTCGGATACCTGCTCACTTTTGGTAATCAGATTATCAGATTCATTTGTTACTACATCTATCGCACAAATAACGCAGCCTTTATTTTTCGTGTTCCCTTCCTTGCAATCGCCATGGTTATATATCTGTTTCAGAGTGTGCTCTACATAGTCCCAATGTATTTCAGTACTTTTGTGCCCTTTGTGCCCTGCCCTTGTACCCTCCCTCCCCCACCCCAGGAAACCCTCCCTCAGGAACCCTCCCCCCCTACAGGCAAATAGGTCCAAGGGACCTATGTCTGGCCGACGTTTGCCAACAGGATGTCACACCCTCTCTCCCCTGATTTTCCCAAATTATATATGCTACTAGAAGTGCTCTACCCAAAATAATCTTGATCCCTGTTCACCAGTCTTTAACTACTAGTACCTGTCACAGCATTAATATATCAACAGATCAAAACCGGCCTGTATAACTCTAAAACTTCAGAAAATAACACATTAAGGATATACCCTCTTAACTCCGGTTTCAGAAATCTAGCTCATAATAACATTCTGTTTTTCCATAACCATGTTACAGTTGATACACTCTCCCTTTTTTTATTTTTTCCGGGGCATATCTCTGGTAGCAACAGTTTGTATATCTTGTCTCTCAGGGACTTTGTGATGAGTCTTTTTTTGTCCTCTGTTTTCGCGCAAGAAGTTAAGATATTCTTGTGCCATAATTTCAGAGTAAAAAACTCTAAAATTTCCATTTAAACCAACCTTTAACCGTGCGGGAAACATAAGATAAGCCTCACACCCCAGATTTTGAAAAGGAGTAATAAGTTGTCTCATCCGCCACCGTCTTTCCACGGTGGTATGGCAGAAATCAGGGCGGGCAAAAAATTCAATATCCTTATAAGTACGTATAGACTGAGGTTTTGCCTTACTGATTATTTTCTCACGCAAAAGGAAATTCCCAACATAAAACAGTATTGCGCGAGGCTTACTCTGTGTTTCTTTCCGCGTAAGCGGAAATCGATGTGCTCTTTGTATCTCATGTTCCCAGTCCCATGAAGACAGCTCTGGAAGAGCACCTTTCAACAGTTCAACAACGAAACCCCGCACGTCCCTCCCTCCTTTCCCTCCTGAATTCCAAGTAGTCTAACGATGTTTCGCCTTTGCCTATTTTCAAAATCCTCTAGCTTCCAGAGCATATCCGCCGTTGTCTTATCTTGATCTCTGCTAGCATCTTGCATTTTAATGAAGTCATCTTCCAATTTTCCCGTTCTTGCCTCTACCTCAGATACTCTCCCTTCCATTTCTTCATACATTTTGTTAACTTTATGCAGAGAGGATTGTATTTTTTTATTTGCATGCCTGGCCCTTCTGCTTGCTCTCTGGCTCTCAGCACGAGCCTCACCTTGTATCTGTTTTAAGGTAGAAAACAAAAGTTCGAAGTTAGAGGCGCCCCCCTCAGATCCTTGACAGGTAGCCTCATGGGTGCCTATATCTGCGCTCGTAAGTTCTCCCTTGGGTGGCACACCACTCTCCAAAGTATTATCCCAATCAAGTTTCTTTAACACCGTTTTCACGGGTGCTTTGCGGTGTGTTCTTACTTGATCCTTACTCCTGAGATTATTTTTAATTTGACTTTTACCCTTATGTTTAGGTTTATTGTTCACAGTTTTATTCATTTCTTTGGTAGTAGTTTTTGATTTTGTTTTTATAATTTTTTGAACAGTCTCTTGCGTTGACTCAATAGGTTCTGTGTCGCTGCCTGAGGAAATTGAAATACTATCAGATTTAGACAAATTAGTTTCTGAGCCTGTCCCAGCTACGGAGTCTACTGAAGTCCCTGGTTCCAAATCCAAGTCTGAATCTAAAAAAGACTCCTGAACAGAACTACTGTTCTCACTTTCATCCTCTTCATCCTCTTCATCATCCACCTCATCGTTTCCAGTAAAGAAGACCTCCTCACTAGGAGATGCCAATATAGATCTTGAAACAAGTTGTGCATTCCTGTCAATTCTGTAGTCTATAAGTATATTGGCATTTGTATTTTCACTGCTAGGATCATTAGACTCTGGTTGAGCTGGTTGTGCTGAGTCGAGCGCTATCTCCTTATCAAGTAAATTTTTGAGTGGCTGCTCTGACAACACATCCCCATTCTCGCTAATTTTCCCATTGTAGTCAAAGTGCTCATTCATTACGTTCACTTCAATGCCTACGGCTGGCTTTAAAGATGTACTTGTCTCTTTAACAACAGGGGAAATGTCAGATATCTCCTTCCCCTTTAAGTGCTCAGCCCCGCCCCTTACCGTGGCTGTAGAAAAGGAAGTTACTCCTGCGGGCTCTGTAACCTCATTCTGGATCGGTGTCTCCATCGTGCTGCCTGTGTTCACGCTGGCTCCAACCTTCTTTACGTGTGCAGCGCGCTGTCTCTCCTCACACAAAGACACTAACGATGGAACAGAAAATACTCTCTGTGCTGCTGGCTGAGCGCTCGTTGCAGCGCATATCACGGGTGAGAATGTCTCGACTATTGTGGTCTGTCGCAGTGCTACCTCTTTTCCAGCCATTTCCCTGGCAGTAGATTGCATTTCGATATTTCTTTTTTTTGTAAGGCTGATGCCACAATTTTCTTCTTTTCCACTTCCTTCTCACGTATCTTCCGTGTTTTAGCCTCTTTAGCAGCTTCCCGCCTCAGCTGCGCCTTTGATCTTAATTTACCTCTCAGATTAGAGGCTGGAGTACCAGGATCTTCTATATATGCCTCCTCTTCCTCATTCCCAGAAACATCCCGGTCATGGGTTTTCTTAGACGATCGCATTAATTTAGGGGCCATTAATTTGGATAGATACCTCCAATGGGCTCGCCCTGACTGATAGGACCGTGTGATTAAATCAGCAATAGTCCCAAGCAGAGTCTTCTCCTTAGTCCGGATCTTGATTTGAGGCAGACCCTCTATCAATTCTGGTATAAAGATGAACGCACCAAGCATCACAGTCAGTAGCTACTGATAGTCGACAACCGTCAACTCATCAATGGCTCGCCGTGTTCTCCTTACACTGCGACGCACTGCAAAGCCCGCACGATCTGATGTCTTCTCTCTTGATAGCAATCAATTCCAATACAATTTTAGTTCAGTAGTTCAATAGGACATTGCTAAGGAATATAGGCGATTTATTAATCACGGTGTAAGCCAAGGGTGAGCACTGCGTATTCGATCACGCTGTCATCAGGAGGAGAGCTTAGGTGCGACTATCCTCTATGGCGTCCCGGCGGCCATCTTGCCTCCCCGAAAGCCAGCAGTTCCATTGCACCCCACCTGCGCAACATCATCAATCTCTCCTTCGAGACCGCAACCTTCCCAGAGAGCTGGAAGCACGCAGAGATCAGCACCCTACTCAAAAAAAACCAAGGCAGAGCCGAGAGACCTCAAGAACTTCCGGCCCATCTCCCTACTTCCTTTCCAAGCCAATGTCATTGAGAAGATCGTCAACAGACAGCTAACCCGATACATCGAAGAAAACAGCATCCTGGACCCATCCCAGTCAGGGTTCCGCAGCAACCACAGCACTGAGACAGCACTCATAGCCGCAACCGACGACATCAGGACCCTGCTGGGCAACGGTGAGACCGTGACCCTCATACTCCTGGACCTCTCTGCCGCCTTTGACACTGTCTGCCACCGCACACTACACACATGCCTCCACGACGCAGGGATCCGAGACAAGGCCCTGGAATGGACCACCTCCTACTTCTCAGGCAAAACACAGAGCATCCGCCTCCCCCATTCCGATCCGAAGCCTCTAAGATCATCTGCGGTGTACCCCAGGGATCATCCCTCAGCCCGACACTGTTCAACATCTACATGGCCCTGCTAGCACAAGTTGCCCGAAACCGTACCTCAACATAATCTCCTACACCGACGACACTCAACTGATCCTCTCCCTCACCAAGGAACCCCTCACTGCCAAATCCAACCTCCACGAAGGAAGGAAGGCCGAAGCCGACTGGATGAAGATCAGCTGACTGAAGCTGAACCCGGACAAGACGGAGGTCCTCATCCTCGGCTCCAACCCTTCAGCCTGGGACGACTCCTGGTGGCCCATGGCACTGGGGGCAGCCCCGACACCCACCGACCATGCACGCAACCTGGGAGTCATCCTCGACTCAACAGTCTCTATGACCAAGCAAGTCAACGCAGTCTCCTCCTCCTGCTTCAACACCCTCTGCATGCTCCGCAGAATCTACAGGTGGATCCTAACAGATACAAGAAGAACAGTCACCCAGGCCCTCATCAGTAGCAGACTCACCTATGGAAACGCCCTCTACGCCGGAGCCCCGGCCAAGCTCATCAAACGACTGCAACGCATTCAAAATGTCTCGGCATGCCTGATCCTCGACGTACCACGCCAAAGCCACATCACCCCCCACCTGAGAAACCTGCACTGGCTCCCCGTTAACAAGAGGATTTCCTTCAAACTCCTCATCCACGCACACAAGGCACTCCACAAGACCAGCCCAGCCTACCTCCACAGACGACTCTTGTTCTACATCCCCAACCGCCAGCTCTGCTCCGCCAACCTCGCTCTTGCCACAGTCCCTCATATCCGAAGAACAACCACCGGCGGTAGATCCTTCTCCCACCTCCCCGCAAGACCTGGAACATCCTCCCACTTAGCCTACAACAGACCCAAGACCTGCTGACCTTCAGGAGGCTACTCAAGAGCTGGCTGTTCGACGAGTAGCCGCCCCCCCCCTTTTTCCCCCAGCGCCTTTAGACCCTCACGGGTAAGTAGCGTGCTCTACAAGTTCTTGGTTGATTGATTGATTGAATACATAGCATTTCCGCACTTTTACCTATAAAAAGGCACTTCATATATGTATGTGGGTGAGCCAGGAACAGACCAAAACTGTGGTCATGTGAAAACAGTGCATCAATTTAGTCTTCACATGGTCTTCATATCAAGAGTGCATTAAAACCATCTCATATGGGGAAAATATTTTAATGAGTATCCCCTATGGATAGAGTTAAAAAACAGTGTAGATGATAGGGGTAAGGATGTCCCCTATCTGACTAGGTCAACATGTTTCTGCCAAATGACCAAAGGTATGTGGCATTCTTCAGGACCAATGTCTTGTCACTCTGCTAACAATGTGATAAAAGAAAAAAACATACTTATTTATAAGAGTGTTCTCAGGACCAACTTCGTTCTGGTCTGTTTGCAGTATCAGACCAATTGTCTGCCTTTACCTTTAACCGGTCCCCTATATATATGGGAACCGATAGTTCTGGCATGTATTGCCTGTAGATAGAGGCCATATGGAGGCCTCTATCTACAGGTAATACCGGTTAAAGGGAGAGGCAGACGCATGGTCTGATACTGCAAACAGACTGATGTTGGTCCTGAGAACACTCATATAAATAACTATGGTTGGGAGCTGATGCACCGGTTTCTTACTGCGATCCAATTCGATGACGCTCCTGTGCAATGCGACAAAATGGCGTCTTGGTTACGGTGCGACAACGTAGATGCGATGCGTGCATGCCCGACGGCTGTGCTACTACTCAATGAACTTCTAAGCCGCTACAGGCCCTGCGACACGCTTCTCCGGTGATGCAATGACGACCTTTGCGGGGGCGACACGCTTTTCTCGTGATGTGATGCGCTTCGGTGATGCAATGGCGATAGCGGCTGTGGCGGCACGCTTCCTCGGCAATGCGATGACAACTGCTGCGGCGGCGGCCACACGCTTCTTCTTCGTTGAGTAGCGCTTCCAGCTCCCAACGACACACAGTCTCTTAGAAGGCCCAGCACAACAGCAGGCACTTCAATTTCCAGCAAGGGAATTTAGGGGGGAGCTGGGATGAAGTCTTGTATCCCTTAGACTTCAAGCAGGAGGGAAACACAGTTCAAGCACTTGGAGATTCTTCTTCAAGATGATGAAAGCACACTCAGTCCTTTTTCTCCTTTCTTTGGCAATGAAGCCACCACTACAGGCCTACCCCAAGACAGCACACAGCACAGGGGTAGTCTCCTCCTTCAGTTTCTCTGGTTCTTCTCCTCAGCAATGCACCCTGCCCTTTGGCGTCCTATAAGGGTGACTTGACTAATATGCTGAAAAGTGAAGGTTTAGGGACTGGCAATTGGGTGCACTTGCCCAGTCAACATGACAGTACAGACTGCACACAGGCTCTGCAATGGCAGACCTGAGACACACTTTTACAGGCTGCTTCAGTGGGTGGCACAACCAGTGCTGCAAGCCTACCAGCAGCATTTGATTTACAAGCCCGGGGCACTCTCAGTGCACTGTGCTAGGGTCTGACAAGTAAAGCAAACCAGCCAATCAGGGAGCACTTGCACGGTGGCACTGAATAGCAGTGGCACAGTGCCCAAAGCATCTTTAACAAGCAAAAGCACATGAGGCAACAGCAAAAAATGGAAGGGAGAGCCACGCCAACAGTGGCAGATCTACCAACATGTACTCTATTTGTCGAAATAGGTGTGGGATTTTTCGTGTGTTGTGTTCTAAATGTATTACTGTTTGAACTGTTTTACTTAAATACTTTACATATTGCATCCAATTTGTGCCTAACGGCTCTGTGCCAAGCTACCAGAGGGTTGAGCGCAGGTTACTTTGGGGTTTGCTTGAAACTTCATCCTGACAAGGATTGGTGTTCCTGCTTGAGTAGGGTTTCACCCCGCCAACCAGTATCCCAATTTCTTACACTAACAGAAGGTGACAATAGAGAATCTGCTAAAAAATGGTGGATTACCTATCAGCACCTCTGGCAATATACTGCCAAATGAGACAACAGTGGCTCTACCATAATGCAGAGGGGCATATTTACAAGGAAGTGGCGGAGCGTTAGCCTCCTCGGCTTAATGTCACACCTCGCCACCTCTGCAATGCAGGGCTGCACCATATTTACAAGAATATGATGCAGCCTTGAGTTTTCCCCTGCGATGGCACTAATTTAGCTGCCTTGCATATTATGCAAATCTCCTTTATTACTACAGCTCAGCAGCAACAATTGAAGAACATGGAACTTCAATGAACATTCTAAAGTAGTATAAAGTCCCATGTAGACTATCTCTCATCCTTCTTTGTTGCTGCTGCTCAGAAAGATAAGTATCTCTCTCTAACATCTATTATCAGATTTTACATATCTTCTTTTATTAAGATCTGTTTATGATTATTATATTTTACCTTATGAGTGTAGACTACATTTCGTTGTTAGAGCTGTTTGTTATGATGTTTTATATGCTTTTTCATACAACGCTTTAGACAAATGTATTATTTTTCACCCTCTTAGGCTGATTGATCAAAACGCTCTTCTTAATCCAATTCTCTTCACCTCCGGTCCGATTTCGGACCGGATTAGGCATAAATTAGGTACCCAGCGCGAGACTAACTCTCCCCGTATGGCTTTCTTTTGAAATACCCAACACGCGAGGCGCGAGACCAATCTATCGTCTTGTCCTCGAGTCTTCGTGCACTTGCACTCGCTCCTACCTTGAAGCGTCTCCCGCCTTGAAGCAGCGAGCCCCGTAGCTTCCGTACACTCCGTACTCGTGCTGATCCGCCCCCTCCGACAATAACAACCGAGGGGGACGGATTAAAGGAATGCACGTTAGCACCGGCCCACGCACGTCTTAACGTGCGTGCCGGCCATTTTGAGTGATTGGGAATGCCTTAGGCATCAACATTAGACGGACATTTTACTAAATCGGGACTTTACACGTACCCTAGCAACAAATGACCGTTATAATACTTAATATGGATATTTCATCGACGAAAATACAGCGTTTCAACCGGACTCTCAACAGTACTTCTAAATTTAATACTTTAATTGATATTTGAGATAATTAATTAATTATTTAAAATAAATTCACCCCTCATCAGATACAAAATGTCTGATCCTCTACCTAACATCGAGGGACATCTAGAAAGACTCATTAATAAAGCCTTTGAAAAGGTAATCGGATCAATTGATGAAACCATCAATAGAAAACTAGAGTCTTTAACTTCCCCACGTCCTTCCACTAGTAACCAATATGAAGGAGCATCAAAGGCTCCACAAAAGCGGAGATATGGAGGAGGTAAGGGTAAAGACACTAAAAAACTAAAAACATCCTCCCTCCCTTCACACCTTCGGGGTGGTGACACTAATAGTGCCTTGGGCACCCAATTTGGGCAAAAAGAAGGCCCAGAGCCCCCTATTGACATTGATACTAGTGACAACTCAGAACCTGAGATTGATCAGGTTACACGGGCCGGGAGGATGCGGGGTCGTTTCCCCGGCCGTGGAAATTCAAACACTAGACCCTTCATTTCCCGCGGAGGAGGAATATACAACAATAATTCAAACTTCACTCAATTCTACCCGCAGAGACAAAGAAACCGCGGACGCAACTTTAGGGGAGAACGGCGACAACGTTCATTTTCTTCAGGTAAGGACTTTACCAGACCCTTTAGATACCACTCCAAAAGTAGGGGGGAGACTACGCCAATTTGCTGGGAATTGGAATTTAATAACAAAAGACCCTTGGGTTCTCAATACTGTCAGAGGCTACAAAATAGATTTTATAGCTACCCCTCATCAACCCAAACCCCCACGGGAAATAGTTTTTTCAGGAAAGGACAAGGCTTTGGTGTCTCAAGAAGTTCAAGAACTTTTAAAAAAAGGTGCAATTATAGAGGCTACTCAAACCGGCTTCTTGAGCAATATATTCCTTGTAGAAAAGAAAAACAAGGAACAAAGACCTGTCATAAATCTGAAGGAGTTAAACCAATGGGTAGTTTATCAGCACTTCAAAATGGAGGGAATTCACCTCCTACGAGACATCCTAAGAAAAGGAGACTGGCTGACAAGACTAGACCTGAAAGACGCTTATTTAACAATACCAATCTGGATACACCACCAAAAGTTTCTCCAATTCACATGGCAAGGCCATTTATATCAATTTTCGAGCCTCCCCTCCGGTCTGTCTTCCTCCCCATGGTGCTTCACCAAGGTTCTCCGTCCCGTTGCCTCCTGGCTGAGACAAAAGGGAGTAAGACTGATAATATATCTCGACGACATACTCATAATGGCTCAATCCAAGAAGACTATTGTTCTTCATACCAACCTTACAATCAACTTATTACAACACTTGGGCTTCGTGATAAACTTAAAAAAGTCTTGCACAATCCCCTCCCAACAAACCCAATTCTTGGGTTTCCTAGTAGACACTGTGAAGGCAGAACTTCGTCTATCGAGCGACAAAGTGAGAAAAGTAAGGAAGGAAATCAGGAAAGTACTGAAACTAAAAGAGTTTCCCCTACGATTTCTAGCCAAATTATTAGGCCTTCTCTCCTCAACAATTCAAGCCATCTTCCCAGGCCTGCTTCACTACCGGGTACTGCAAAGACTCAAAACACATTACTTGAGATTGAACCAATCCTATTCCCAGCTAATCTCTCTAGATCAAGAATCGAAAACAGAACTCATCTGGTGGCTAAAGAATCTGGAGGCATGGAATGGGAAAGCCATTTTTGGGGAAGAACCAGATCTTATAATAGAGTCAGATACGAGTTTGGAAGGATGGGGTGCCAGATGTGGAAACTTAACTACCGGGGGTCGTTGGACTCCTCAGGAGAAATTGTTACACATCAATTGCTTGGAACTAATAGCAGGTTCCTTTGCAATTCGTTCTTTTACTCAGAACTCAATGAAATGTTGTGTAACCCTTCGCATGGACAATGTGTCAGCGGTTCGATACGTCTCGAAATTGGGGGGCCCTCACTCGAAAGACTTAACTGACCTAGCCAAGAGCCTGTGGGACTTTTGCTTGAACAAAGGTATTTCTGTTGTGACAGAACACATTCCTGGACTGAACAACGAAGTAGCGGACTGGTACTCCAGAAATTTCCGAGACTCCAGCAATTGGAGACTGAAAAGACAAATATTCCTAACAATTCAATCGAAGTGGGGTCCCTTCAAAACAGACTTGTTTGTGGACCGTATGAATACCCATCTGAAAAACTTCTTCAGTTGGAGACCAGACCCTCATGCCCTGAGTGTAGATGCCTTCCTGCAAGATTGGAGAGGACTAGCTCCTTACGCTTTCCCTCCTTTTGCAATGCTTCCTCGAGTTCTCCTTCATGCTCGACGTTACAAACAGAGTATGGTAATAATAACTCCTCTTTGGAGATCTCAAGCTTGGTTTCCCATTATCCTGGAAATGAGCATAGATTTTCCCATCCTGATTCCCTCTTTCAAAGAAATCCTACTGGATCCAGAGGGTCATATCCATCCACTAGTAGAACAGGGACTTCTTCCTCTGACGGCATGGAAGATTTCCGGCGACATTGGGGAATCCCGGGCCTTTCGTCTAATGCTTTCAGACTCATTTCTGAATCCTGGGCATCAGGAACAAGGAAAGCATATAGATTGGCATGGAATAAATGGGTACGTTGGTGCGTTCAACGATGTTACGATCCCATTTCAACTGATTTAGTTAATGTTATTAATTATCTTTCAGACCTTTTTACCTCCGGTCTATCTTATAGAACAGTGAACGTTTACAGATCTGCAATCTCTGCTGGTCACTCCTTAATTAATGGGATTTCTGTAGGACAGAATCTTTTAACTAAGAAAATAATGAGAAGTATGAGGGTTATTAATCCACCTGGTCCAAGGTATTCTACTCTGTGGGACCTTAACCTAGTTCTTCGAACCTTATCTTCGTGGGGAGATAATTCTTTTCTTTCCCTTAAACGTATCTCTTTTAAACTTACCGTTCTTCTGTGCTTAGTTTCTTTTAGAAGAACCTCAGATGTTAAAGCCTTAGACATCTCAACCAGAGCCTTTCAGCCTGAAGGAGTTTGTTTTTTCTTGAAAAAGAGAACTAGAACACTTTCCTCTTCTATTTTCTACCCATATTTTCATGGTAATAATAGACTTTGTGTAGTTAAGTGTTTAAAAGAATACGAAAAAAGAACTAGAGTTTTAAGATCAAACAAATCTCAATTACTAATCTCTTATAGATCTCCTCATAAGGGAGACTCTGCTCCAACTTTAGCCAGATGGGTTAAAAATGTTATGTATGAAAGTGGTGTGGATATCTCAATTTTTGGGGCTCATTCTATTAGAGGTGCCTCTGCATCTAAAGCTTACTGTCTTGGTGGTGGATTACAAGATATCCTTAGAGCTGCAGATTGGTCTAATGATGCTATGTTTAAAGCTTGTTATTTCAGACCAATCAACAATGTGATTGATAATGTTCTTAATGCACTTTAAACTTGCATAATATGGCCTCCGTGTCGTGCCAAAAAATTTAGATTTTTCACAGCCTGCTGGGCAGAAAATCTGGATTTTATTAAGGACACGGAGGCTAATATTATCCCTCTTGCTTTGTTATCCCACCCTACTCTTTATACAATTTTATAATATTGTTCTTTTCTTTTAGAGTAAATTGTTTCTTCTCTTCTGGAAGTTGATATTGGAATTCTTGGTTCTCCAGTTATTTTGAATTCTACGCATATGTTCTTCATGAAGATCTTTCTTCGCAGTTTTTGGACAAAGAAGGATGAGAGATAGTCTACATGGGACTTTATACTACTTTAGAATGTTCATTGAAGTTCCATGTTCTTCAATTGTTGCTGCTGAGCTGTAGTAATAAAGGAGATTTGCATAATATTAGCCTCCGTGTCCTTCATAAAATCCAGAGTTTCTGCCCAGCAGGCTGTGAAAAATCTAAATTTTCCCCTGCGATGGCACTAATTTAGCTGCCTGGTGCCAGCACAGGCGCACTTACACCATAGTGCAAAGGTGTCTGCATTGAGGGGAACGATTGTTCATGTGCAGGAAGGTGTCCCTACCTGCACATAAACAACCTGAAATGGCGTTTTGAAACTTCTATGTATGCTGCAGAAACAGAAAAAACAAGGAGAAATTAACATTTCTCCTCATTTCGCATGGGTTAGACCAGGTTTTCCCTGGTCTTAATTTTGGCGCTGCCCCATATTTACACCACTCTTGTAAATATGGGGCAGCGTCAAAATCAATGGGTGTTGCAGTGCAAACGCCTACCACAACACCCATTGCACTCCCCTTTCACACTAAGTATAGCATGAAAGGGTGCCTTATTTATACGCGAACGGAGATTACAGCCACAAGAACCGAGGAGCCTGACCGAGCGAGGGGATAAAACTGAAAGGGGATACTTTCACCAACCCCTGGTATCTGCCTGCAGTGTCCCCCTCCCGCCGCCGCATCTGACCACGAGAAGCGGCCGCCAAGCGGAGGGGGGCACCTAAACTACAAGCCCCAAGAGCCTTTGCGGCGCTACACGCCGTATCCATCGCGCCAGGCGGCGCATAAAGGCAGCATCACCCCTGCGTCGCGGGGGCGCCCGGGGCTAAGCCCGGGCAAAGGGCGGGCCCTCTGTGGCCCTCAGGGGACAGAAGGAGATGGGACGGGCCACCCGCTTAACATCGGCAGCAAAGACACCCCGACTTAAGGCATTAAACACGCCCAACACACGCTGTGAGGATATACATTCATCTCCAGAAGATGACGAAAGCACAGAAAACCCCAATGGCAACAAGATCCACAACGAGACTAAAATCCGTGAGTACACCATTACCAACTATAACTGCCATTGATATAATGCTGCAAAAAACTATCAGCGTAGTGGCGGACGCTATCCAGGACACAGAGAGACGTCTCACCACACCAGACATGTGCTTTCCAAACTTATCTCTACATACCACTAACAATACACACATTATGGACGACAGCTCTAATTCTCAAGAATCTCTATTAATGCAATCTTTCACAGATTTACCAAACTCGCACATTAAGGATACAACATCAAAATCCCTGATTATGTGTCCTACAACGTTTGCAAATGAGAGTAGTCCCTCAATTTTAACTAACTGTGGCAATAATACAAATCGTTTGCACATATCTTCTTCAGACTCTGAGGTCCAGCTAATTGAGAGTCATGCATCCACCAATCAAATCGCTCCGATGCCAACACTTGATCAAATAAGTAATAAGAAGTGTGCCAAGAAAAAACGTAAGACCAAATATCTCATGAAAAAAAACCATCATCTTGCATGCAAACTAAAACGTTCAATTAAAGATATGTGGCAGAAACTTACACAGGGGAATCCTACAGACAACACTTTAATAAGGCCCCTCCTCACTCCTTCTCAAGACCCGGCTCTGTCTTGTAATCATGACATCAACTCGGAGAGCTTTCAGGTCAACGAGCAGACAGGACATATAGTCCAAATATCCTCAATGAAAATGCCATCCCTGTCGAAATTGAAACACTGATTAAATCCCTGTTACAACCTATTAATAATCGGATAGTCAACATAGAGAAGGCCCTAGGAAAATTCGAAAGAGCACAGAATGAAGTCTCTTCTGACATCCTCAAAATGCTCAAAGTATCTAACACAACCTCTACCTTTGTGCCAGCAAGCACAACTCTTAATGTAAATAACCTGAAACCTGCTAACAACAATATTAGTAACTCAGCGACTAGTATTGATAAACAGGATACAACACAGAAACAGGGCCCGTCAACTACAACTAACCCCTCTTCAACACAACAAGTAGTACCCACCCCAGTTCAGACAGTACTCAAACCTACAAATAATACGCAGATCGCACCCATTTCCGAGGACGCTGACGACAGTGAATGGGCCGCGGAGGGTTTCCCCTCGGACACAACCTCAGCCAACAATGAAAAATCTAGGCATCCCATTATTCCAACCACGAATACTCCTAATAACGCGCCAGGGACAAATCAACCTAGACCCAGGATGACAAGAACTACCACCATATAAATCTTCCACCCGAGTCTAACGCCCACACAATAGTCATGATTGGGGTACCCAAGTTAACTGAAAACAGGAGGGAAACTTATGTGGAACTAAAAAATAAGGTTATGCAATGGCTAACCACTCACAGACCACTTCCCCCCCACATTACAGGGACCATCACTCACGTGAGGAGAGTAGATTGGGTGGGTACAAGGTACAAATCAACCGAGGGAGACTGTATTGTGATCAACTTCAAAGATAGAGGAGCTGCTAAATTTATCGCCAACTGGAGGAGCTCCTCCACAAACAGTCTGATTCGCACAATGGGATTAAGTTATTTCTATCCACGTAACCCTGAGGGTCAAAGGCATAACTACAAACGCCCTTACGGCTACGAGGGGCCCCTGGCGCCTCAACCTCATTTTCAATCATGGGCTCCCCCCTCAGTTCCAAATCAGGGACTGACCTTGGATTTAGAACCGCAACGATACGCCGATCCTTGGGAGGGAAGAACCTATAATCATCCATCCCACTCAATGTATGAGAAATTAGAACCTGTTCATTATCCATATAAACAAGATTTTACAAATTCATACCTGGCCCATAACCAATACTAGATCCCAATTTCAAACAGATATGATGCCCTGTCCACATATGACTATCTGGACGAGGTGGATTGACTGCCATCCATCCCGTACTCTAGCTCCTTAATTAATCAGATAAACCCTGTTGAACCTCTCAATTCAGTAAAATGTAATAAATCTGTGAGTACCCATGCTTCCCCTAGTACGGCATTAGATATCTCTAAAACAGAGCAAATAGCACTTAGCCCTGAAAGCTTTTCCTCACAAGGTGCACCTGTCCATCCTACTGTTGACCCTTGCCCTCCCTCCAATATTACACGATCCAATTTTCCAGAAAATAACAGAAACTACCACATAGATTTCAAAAGTCACTCTAACTTAAACCTGCACCCACCTTTGTACATGTCCTTAGAGCCAGTGAAAGACCATAATGACCCTAACTCCATTAAAATTCTATTGTGGAACATTGCAGGTTTGGCTGCAAAAGCTAACGACCAGATGTGGGTAGCTTTTGTCAGAAATTACACCATATTATGCTTTCAGGAAACTTGGCTCACCGATAATAACGTTTTTATTGAGGGGTTTCAGAGCTTCTTTGTCCCTGCATCTCCATCACCCAGTGGAAGGGCCAAGGGGGGCCTGGCAATATTCATCAGCCTCTCCCTGGTCTTACAGACAAAAAATAAGCAATCGGACAACAGGAAAATTCAGACCCTGGAGCTTAGGATGGGCAAAAAGACATTAACCCTGGTCAACTTTTATAATTCCATACCGCCATTAGGTGAATGTAATATTACCAAACTCTATGACCACATTCACGACAACTTGGCAAATCTACCACGGAACAAAATAATCGTTGGCGACTTTAATGCGCATATCTGTGGACATTAGACAACGTCAACTTTGGGCTCTTTGGGTTGTGGTAACAGGTCAGGCCTTCACTTTGCGCACTGCCCACGAGGCTCCAACATGAACAACTTAATAGATGGTCTGGATTTGAGAATTGCAATGTCCCTGAAAGAGGACTCCTTCATCTATGAAACACCAACTTACAAAGGCTCTGAGCAAGGATCTTTTATAGACCATATACTTCTTTCTGTTGACATGGCTAACTCAGCTATAAATTTCAATATTCACGAAAGCATCTACAGCGACCATAATCCAATTTCAGTGGAAGTTAAAAACGGACTCTTTGAACTTCGCAAAAATCGCAAAGATCCGGGTGTCCTAAAACGAATCAATGGTAACCGCCGTTTAAAGTGGACTTCGATAAACAGTGACGCTCTGCTCGAATCCGTTAAAAAGAGCTGTGATCAAGAACTTACCCTCTGCATTTCTAATACTACACCTCCTGATCTTATATTATCGGCTTTTGCCGTAATGACTCGTAAAGTCGATCAATTACTCTCAGTACCATCGAAGGGACCAATTGACCAACAGCCAAGATGGTTTGACCACACCTGCTCAAGAGCCAGTCAACAATTGAAAACGGCTCTTAAGAACAATCCAAGGGATCCTGTATTAATTAAAACCCTGCGCTATAAATACAAATCTGCCTTGGTATCCCGCAAAAAGGTCATAAAGGCGAATATCTGGGTGTCTCTACTTGACCAATCAATCCTGGGAAACAGCTCCAAATTCTGGGGCATAATCAACAAACCGATGTTCGATGACCCCAATGCCGCTAGCATCGGATCTATCATACCAGAAAATGAGTGGATCTCCCATTTTAGCCTAATTTTCAAGAGTGATGATCCTCGGCCGACACAAGCTCCTATTCCTCCCGTAGAAGCTCCTCTGCTGTTCACAGATAAGGAAGTGGAAAGGGGGATCCGTTGTTTAACTAGCAATAAGGCCCCGGGTCCAGATGGCCTTCCCCCTGATTTATTTAAATCCAATGTTTCCTTTTGGGCCCCAATTCTCACGGCGGTTGTTAATGATGGAGCTGCCACCGGGGTACCAAAGTCTTGGGGAGCTTCAACTATTGTACCCGTTTACAAGAAAGGAGACAGAAGCAATGCAGCATGCTATAGGCCAATCTCCCTGATCAACTCAGTCGCCAAGGTTTTTGGAGGGATCATTTTAAACAGGTTGACTGTATGGGCCAAAAACAACAAAGTTATGTCACCAGTGCAATACGGTTTTAGACCAGGACATTCTACAATAACCCAATGCCTGAATCTATACCTAATCAGTGGCAAATATACCCTGGCCAGAAATGGAACACTAAATATGGCCTTAATGGACCTTTCATCGGCCTTCGATTGCGTTGACAGAAGTAAACTCTGGGACGTCTTGTTGAAAATGGGGGTTGAAAAAAATCTGATCAACTTTCTGGCCGACCTCCATAGCGATACACGAGCAAATGTGCAGTATACAAAAGACTTAAAAGTAACCAGAGACTTCAAAATAAATCGGGGGGTTAGACAGGGCTGTATTTTAGCGCCATTTCTTTTTAATCTATATATCAACGATCTAGAGGAGCACCTTTTAAAAACAAATACGGACTACCCATACATAGGGAAAAGGGGCGTCCCCGTCCTGCTCTATGCTGATGACGCCGTCCTTATTTCCAGAACTGCACTTGGCCTTCAGACTTTATTAGACTCTTTTTTCTATTTTATGAATTCACGAGGCCTCTGCATCAACAATGCCAAGTCATATGTCATGAAGGTAGGATCTGGATCTAAAAAGTCCTACCCATTCTCTGTTAAAGGGGAAAAAATACCTACTACAACAACCTTCTCATATCTTGGTGTATTGTTTGACCATAAACTCACATGGGGCCCTGCATTAAGGAAAAAGAGAGGAGATCTAATAAGGACCAATGCCGCAATAATTGACTTTGCTCGCAAAATGGGTAACACCCCAGTGGTTGCATTGATGAAATTATATCAAGCCAAAAGTCTATCAGTCGCCTGTTATGGGAGTGATCTTTGGGGCTTCTTACCAGCGACTGATCTTGCAACCACTGAAAACAACTTTTTAAAACAAGTTTTATGTCTACCGAAGAGCACGGCTAACTTCTCCACTGATGAGGAACTGGGCATGCCCCATTTAGAGGACAAAATTGCTGTAAACCCACTGTTGAGCTGGCTAAACTGTTGGTTGAATAATGAAATACCTTTCACCCAAAACATTTTACTTGAAGCACTCAATTGGGAAGGTAAATTCAAGATATCCTGGATAAAATATATCCGAAATTGTCTTCAAGAATTGGGCAGGTTGGACCTCTTCCTAACACCACAGCAAGTATCTAAGCGCGATGTAATATCTGTAAAGGACGCTTTCTTGATGGCTCGGCAGCTGACCAGGAAGGGTCCGAACTGAAGAAGGGTAGTGTGATGAATCATGTTTTGACAAAATCATGTATACAAATAGAACCATACCTATCCTGGTCTATTTCCAGATATGAGCGCTTCTTATTGACTAGATTTCGCTTTGATTTATTTCACCTGATGTTAGCTGTGCCCAGTGGAGCTCATAGGGGACAAGTGTTGCCAGCTTGCGGCTGCGACAATAAGTCTCCGCAAGACCTGGCACACTTTTTATGTATATGCTCCTACTATACGTTACCACGAAAAATGTTTTTAAAACCTCTTTTTAAAAAACTGAATTTTGTGCAAATAAGGCCTGCAATAATTTATCTTAAAATGCTGCACTGTGAAAGCACTTTATTTACATGCAACTTTTTAAATACAGCTCTGAAATTTAGAAAAAGTATGGAAGGCTAACCTCTACTTGACCCGTATTATTTATGTATACAAACCTCTGATAAACTGTACATTTATGCTTGCGTGAGCTATGATAGGCTATTTCGAGATCCACCGTTTTATACTGAATTTTTTAACCAATGAACTGTTTACATATGTATTTTTCTTCTCTCTGTACTTTTATGACTGAATTTACTTACAGTCGAATAAAGAAATTTTGAATTGAATTGAATTGAATATAAGGCAGCGTTATGGCACGTTAAGTGGCTAAACGCTACCTTGTAAATAAGGCGCAGCCCATATCACCACAGGAACATCAGGGGCTTGTAAATATGCCCCAGAGTTTGATTGGCCAGTACTGGTGGCAGAACATTTGCCAAATCTAGGGTGATGATTTCCACCATGCCTTGGGAGTGAACTCTGCTGAAAACTTTCATGAAAATGTAAACAAGTCTTCTTAGCATGCTGAGATTTATTCTTATGACACTTTTCCCTTGTGGTCATCTCTCGGACCCACCCCCAGCCGGCCTCACCGCTCTGACCTGCACCGGCCGCGGCTGGGTAAGGACATTAAGATTTTGTCTCTTACAGTGCACTCTGCAATTCAGAAGATATACCTGGAGCTCACATATGCCGGTAGTATCTTCACCAGCACTGACTCACTCTGGTGTATTTTCTACTTAATTACTTCTTTATCACTATTAATCCTCCCGCAGTTACTGCTGGTTACTGATTTCAACATTATATTCCAATGTAGTCTGTGGCCAATCATCTTGATGCTTTTCAGTTTCCATAACGTAGCGTAGCAATCATAAGACTAGAAGATCAAATGCCACCACCTGCACAGGCCCAATATGACATTCAGCTAAAGGAAGAGCACTTCTCAGACACTTGCAGAAGGAGCTGGTGTATCCAGACATCACCAGATTCGTAGCCGACACCACTAATTCCAAGAAGGCTGTCCAAGACCTGAGGCAGAGTTCTCAGCAGGAAAAGGGACTCAGAAAAAATACAATAGTGTAACCCAGAATTGTATTACTTGAACGTTTTGGAGTAATTCTGCTCTCCCGCGTTTGGGACTGCGGTTAATAGAGAAGTGAGGTTATGATTTTATTTCACTTTTGTCCCTGTCTCCACTCCCCATACTACCATTCCTTGATTACTACCCCTCTCCTGTTTCTTATAAACATCAACTTTAGCAGCTGCTATGATCCCCTCCCCCGCCACCACCCCAAGTTTATGATCAACCTGTAGTTAGCTCTGCAAAAACACGTCAATTACAGGAAAACCTTAGACCGCCAGGAACATCAAACAAACCTGATTAGAAAGTCTTTCATCAAAATCAAGAATTAAAAAAAAAGAATATTATGATACCTCGCCCCTCCCACAATCCCTGCCCCCAAATGCTATCCAAGCTAAAGATGTATAAATGAGTCTTTTTTTCTGTAATTTAGGGCAAAAAGAAAAAAAAACGAAACGAACAGTGAGTGATTTGTGTATGTGAGAGACCGAGAGACACAGTTAGAAAGAGAGCGAGGGTAGTGCAAAGAGAAAGAGAAACAAACAGAGACAGGGAGATAGTGCGAAACGATGTGCGCCAGCAAGAGACAGAGAGGGCACGACGGAAGTGAATGGAGGCAAAAGATAAAGGGGAGAGGAGAGAATGAGACAAAGCAAAAGAGAGAACGAGAGAAAGAAAAAGGCGACAGAGACAGAAATGTGTGGAAGATAAGAGAAAGGGAGCAAGAGATAAAGTGGGAGAGAGAAAGGCAGGGAGACTGAAATAGACAGGCAGTAAGACAAATATAGGGGCAAGTTTTAGAGTGTGAGACAGAACGAGAGGGAAAAGGAGTGAGTCATAGAGAGAGATAGAAAGAACAAAAGAGAACGAGGAGGGGCAGAAACAGAGAGAGAGAGAGAGAGAGAGAGAAAGCTTGAGATGGGAGAGAAACGGAGTCCAAGACAAAGGGAAAACAAGCATTGACATAGCCAATAGGTCTCGCTTTTGGGACCTTATACGTTTTTAGTTATTGCCAACAGCATGAATACTTTGAAAAATGAGAGACAATATTCATCTGTAAGCTCACACTACGCAGTAATTGCATTGTTTTGCTGTGTCCCTAATTAAAATATGTCTTTCATTGCAGGTACCCAGCATATTTGAGTCGCGTAAGAATGTTTTGAGGACAATATAAAATATCACTGAAATGTATGGAGTGCAATCAGAAATTTAGGAGAATGAAGACAAAAAAAGATGAAACATGCTGTAGAAAAGTAGGGCTTGCATTTCAAAACTAAAGGTTGGGGTAACCCATAACTTCGAGAGGGTCGCCAAAGACTCAAGGAACGCTTGGGGTGCTCCAACTGTTAATTTGCAATGCTTTGAATTCGAGCATTATTCCGAGAAAAAAAAGCAGGAAAAGCAGAACACATG
Organism: Lissotriton vulgaris; assembly: GCF_964263255.1. Taxonomy (NCBI): domain Eukaryota; kingdom Metazoa; phylum Chordata; class Amphibia; order Caudata; family Salamandridae; genus Lissotriton; species Lissotriton vulgaris. The sequence continues at coordinate 1,159,624,631 of NC_141685.1, forward strand.
CACTACATTGTCAAATGAGTGCTTGCCCATAGAAATCCGCCAGCTGCTAACCACCCATGTCCTACAGAAGTAATTTGTGGCCATGAATAATAAAAGTAAGTGCTGAGACAGGCGGCAGAGAAGTGAAAGTTGAGCCAGTAAGTAACACAATAGGGCACCTTTCTTCTTCTGGTGCTTGGCAGCGTTTCCTCTTCCCACCCCCCCTACTCCCACTTAGAATTGGTGCACCCTGCCCCGCTTATGAGCCATGCCGAGGGCAGCACATGGTTAGCAAAGGGTAATTCCAATGAATGATGAATAGGGGTTTGTGGTGCTTACCTAAGCCCCCTCACACCTGAGGGGTGTGTCTTGCTCCTCCCACAGGTGCCGAAGGTTCAGTAGGAGCAAACTAGTCCACGGGGGCATCTGGTTATTTCAGGAGAGGTAGAAGTACCCCAAAAACAGGCACGGTGCATCCATTGGGGCGTAGGGGCGTAGCCCCACTAAGCCCCATGGACCCACCACGTCGTCGCGTCGTCACTAAAATAAAAATAAAAATATTGAATGATTGCGCTACCCGCCGGCCGGGAATGCGGGAGACCCCCGACTTTTCCGGAGTGCGCAGGGGGGGTGGGGGGTGGGGGCTGGCTGGGCCTGCCGCAGCTTGAGTGACAGTCCACTCAGCTGCAGCAGTACTGCGCAAGTAAATTTTTGGGCAGAAACTAGCCCGAGCATGCGCAGATAGTTTCCCTGCTGAAGTTCCCCTTAGAGAGAGGACCAGGGGGTGGGCCGCATCCCCCGGGGTTGCAAAGGCCGACTGGGTGAGCAGTCATGGTGCCCCCCTAGCCAATCCTGGCGCTGCATGCAGCGCCAGGATTGGCTGGTCCAGTGGTCCACATGCAGGCCAATCACTGTGTGACTTCGGGACGCCCGCCGCTGTGATGTTGTGACTTTGACTCTTAAATTAATCTCTAGCCTGGAGCTCGCCTCGTGCGCAGGCAGCAGACCGTGTGTGACTCCCGCCTCACCGTCACGGTACAGGTAAGGCCACAGTGCATTAAATGCGTTATGTAAGACAATGTTTCCCATTTTCCTTGCCCTCTTTTCATTCGTTTTTCTTGCCCTCTGTTCTCCGTTTTCCTTGCCCTCTGTTCTTTCGTTTTTCTTGACCTCTGTTCTTCCGTTTTCCTTGCCCTCTTTTCTTTCGTTTTTCTTGCCCTCTGTTCTTACGTTTTCCTTGCCCTCTTTTCATTAGTTTTTCTAGCCCTCTGTTCTCCGTTTTCCTTGCCCTCTTTTCTTTCGTTTTTCTTGACCTCTGTTCTTCCGTTTTCCTTGCCCTCTTTTCTTTCGTTTTTCTTGACCTCTGTTCTCCCGATTTCCTTGCCCTCTGTTCTCTCGTTTTCCTTGCCCTCTTTTCTTTCGTTTATCTTGCCCTCTGTTCTTCCTTTTTCCTTGCTGTCTGTTCTTCCTTTTTCCTTGCTGTCTGTTCTTCCGTTTGCCTTGCCCTCTGTTTTCCCGATTTCCTTGCCCTCTGTTCCGTGTGTGTGTGGGGGGGTTCTGTGTGTGTGTGTGTGTGGGGGGGCTCTGTGTGTGTGTGTGTGGGGGAGGCTCTGTGTGTGTGGGGGGGCTGTGTGTGTGTGTGTGTGGGGCTCTGTGTGTGTGGGGGGGCTCTGTGTGTGTGTGGGGCTCTGTGTGTGTGGGGGGCTCTGTGTGTGTGGGGCTCTGTGTGTGTGTGTGGGGTTCTGTGTGTGTGTGGGGCTCTGTGTGTGTGTGTGGGGGTTGGGCTCTGTGTGTGTGTGGGTGTTGGGCTCTGTGTGTGTGTGGGGGGGTGGGCTCTGTGTGTGGGGGGGGACTCTGTGTGTGTGTGGGGCTCTTAGTGTGTGTGTGTGGGGCTCTGTGTGTGTGTGTGGGGGGGGTTAGGCTCTCTGTGTGTGGGGGGGGTTGGGCTGTGTGTGTGTGAGGGGCCCTGTGTGTGTGTGTGTGGGGGTTGGGCTCTGTGTGTGTGTGGGGGGGGTTGTGCTCTGTGTGTGTGGGGGTTGGGCTCTGTGTGTTTGTGGGGGTTGGGCTCTGTGTGTGTGGGGCTCTGTGTGTGTGTGGGGCTCTGTGTGTGTGGGGCTCTGTGTGTGTTGGGCTCTGTGTGTGTGTGTGTGTTGGGCTGTGTGTGTGTGTGTTGGGCTGTGGGTGTGCGTGTGTGTGTGTGTGTTGGGCTCTCTGTGTGCGAAAGCACAACTTCTTCTCAGTTGAACTTGAAGGCCTTTTCACGACGTCCAACATTAATTTCTAACAAGCTACTTTGCTATCGGTGAAGCCAGTGAAGGCATGAAAGAACTACCACAGGTCATTTTCAGTTCGATTGCCCACGGTGGTGTCGAAAGGCCTAAAGCAAGCTAGGAAAATCTATAACCCTCTACTTTGTTTTTTACTCACCGTGTGTTATTGTGGTGCGCTGGTGCCCCTTCGTTTGGCCACTCTCTGGAGCTTCTATGTCGGACCCCCTTGGTCATTCTGTTATTATTATTTTTGTTTGTTTCCTTTTACTTTTTTATTTTGATCTTCCACAGTTTGCATAACTTCTAACTGCGCAGCAGTTGGAGGTTCATCGATGGATTGTTATGTTAACTTGTATGGGAAGTTCTTCATGTGGCCGTAACTTTACACAGCAGCAATGTGCGTCATTCTTCTGTATGTGTGATTGTGTGGTCTTTACAAAATGGAGGCTGAGTCTGCTGATGCCCTCAGCCCTGTGCATCAAAAATATGTTGGGGGCAAAACTGATTACAAAGGTGAATTTCACAGCAGCATACTGTGAATCGCGGAAATCTCTGCATTTCAGTGTAACACATACAGCAACAGCATAGTGTGTGTGCAGTATTTCCACCTAGGCTTAACCCCACAGAAATGCAAGTATAGAATGCTTTGAACAATTAAGGTCTCAGTAAAAAAAAGAATTATTGGTGAACAATACGTTCTGCCAGCAGTTGCTCTTTACAGTACTGTTGCCAGTTTCAACCCTTTCTTTGCTCAAAAGAGAACTAGGCCGAAAGCAAACATACGAGTTTCCCTCATACTAAGCAAACATCTAGCGATGAGGGGCCTTACTGCTGCTGACAATACCCATGCGTTGTACTCTGTCTTGTTGTACTGTGCTATTCATCCTAACTATTTTCCACTGATAACTTCAATGCATACCATGTTTGGCGATACAAGTGCCAAGCTTCTCAGTGTCTGCAGATGACACATGGGCATTGTCTGCTGATGTGACCATTTATCATTAATTCACCGACAGGAAGGGACCTAGTGGCCAGAGCTGCCACCAATGCAGCTCCACTTTATCATTTATCTTCTGTCTATATCCTCACTCCTCTGTGACAGGTCTCTTTCCTTTGTGCTCCCAGGTCTGTTACCTCCCTCCCACTATTTCCAATTTGCTTTGTCCCTATTCAGCATTCTGTCCGTTCCTGGCCCCTTCTACCCCTGCCCTTCTCCCTCTCCCCTCCACCATAGCTCTTGTCTGTCTATTCTTCAGCCCTTATCAGCTCTGCCTCCACTTTACCTATACACTTTTCTTTATCAGCTGTTTTTTTTCTCTCCTCTCCATACAAAGTCCCAGCTCTGTTTAATCATAAACAAAAACTGTGTGGAAAGACATGCGTGATAAAGTCACATGCGTTCTAATGGAAACGTGGTAAAGGTAATGCGTGGTTCCCAATGTTTTGTAAAGGCTGTTTCCCAACTGCTGTGCAACTTCTTCTACTCTTAGAGCTGAGATTTCCATGAAAGTCTTATAGTCTGAATTCAGCAGCGTAATAGGACGGAATGTATGAAGCTCTGTGGTTATACTGAATAAGCAGGTACCTATGTTAGGACAACTATTAATGTAATAACTGCACTTTCACAATTGCTTCATTAACCTTCCTGCTTTCTCAAATTTGCTTGGAAATGCACGATTTTTCTTCTCTTTTTTCAAAATTTTCTCAGGGGGAGAACCCCCTCCGAACCCCCCCTTAAGGTGGTTGAGGATTAAGGTGGTTCAGGATTGCTCGCTGCGGTGCAATATGTAAATTAGTTTACGCCTCACCACTTTGAAATGTCACCAACCGCCCCTGCCCAAAAACCAAGGTATATGAGGCGCGAGGCTTGTGGAAACAGCAGCAGCAGCATCCAGCACGGAAGAGCGGCGCGCGACGAGTTTCCCAGGACGCTCCCGCTACCCCGGGGACAGGTGTGCGAAGGGGGCGCGCGCCGGTAATTGCGGAGGGAAGGAGCTCAGCAGCACGGGTGGGCGCAGCACATGCCGGCAGCCGAGATCCCTGCACACCTGGAGCAAATGAGCACGCGTGTCGAGAGGAAGGGGCTGCAGCGCTACAGCGGCTGTCGCTAATAACGTCCCCTCTTCTGCAGAGAGAATCCCTGTTTAGATCGGGGAAGACGGTAAAACCCCTTGCACAGGGATGTTTGCGTACTACCTTACTCTCCACTGCCTCCAGAGCACGTCTAAGAGAGATGTCGAAATATCCACAATGCTCACTCCAAAACCTACTTGGCAAGGTCTGACATATTCACTCTCATTTAGTTTTATGCTGCCGCAGGTTCACCCTTCACAAACTCATACAATCCATTACCTAAAATTCACAAAAATCATGTACACAAACAATGCAATCCCCTGCCTAAACCAATGCCTAACAAGCAAACTCACCGCCTGAAAACAAACAAGCTCACGCGGCAGCAGGAGGAGGCGCGGCAACAGGGGGGAGGAGGGGGGCCTGCAGTTGGGGGAGCGATAATTGGTGCACGCTCCCGCAAGTAGACCGCCTCACGTGCACGCGTTGCCATTCATGGCAATGGAACACGTGCACGTTTTTGGCTAAAAAGCCAAAGCGACCGGAAAAGGTCTTTTAACGCACACCCTCCCCCAAGCGCCTTGAGACCCTCTGGGTGAGTAGTGCGCTATACAAATTCCTGAACTTGAACTTGCCTACGCAGCGCAGGCGAGACCTAAACAGATATAAAGAGGCAGCGAAAGGCGGCGTGAAGTGCGAGTGAGACAAGAAGAGAGACAGAGTGAAGATATGGTGAGTTAGAGCTAGAAAGACGAAAATAGAATTTGAGGACAAAGGGCCAAAATTGAGACAGAGAGCGAAGAAAGAGAGTGAAATATCCAGAGAGACTGAATAGAAAAGTAAGGAGAGTGAGAAAGATACATCGATTGAGACAGTGAGATAGGGGAATCTTAAGAAAAGCAGACAGAAAGGGACATCGGGAGAAATTAAAAGAGTGAGAAATGAGTGATAGAAACAAAGGGAGAGAGTCGAAGAACGTGAAAGAGATTAGGAGAGTGAAACAAGATAAAGTGAGCTTTGTTAAAAGTGGGCAAGCGAGAAAGAGAGAGCGATGGAAATAGGCCGAGAGAGAGATGAGAAAGGGAGCGGAAAAACAAGAGTGTGAAAGAGAGAGACAGAAAGAAAGAGGGATGGGGTAAATTGTGTAAACAATAAAAGGAGAAAAGGGCCAGAAGAGTGAGTATGAAGTGCAGTGGTATACACACCTGAGTAAAAGCAAAAGGACGACTAAAAGATGAGCGAAAGTTAAAAGGAGAAAGACTGTGGATACTTGGAAGACTAGAATAGAAGTAGAAATGAGAAAATCTGTGCAAAACCCAGAGGAAACATGTGAAACTGGGAGCTGTAAGGGCTTTGGAGAGACAAGGGTGGAGGCAAAAAGAAGGTACAAGACATAAACAGAGACTGCTGAAGAGGAACGAAAGAGAACAACCTAGACATAGATACATATTTAGGAAGATGTAGACAGAAAGCAAGGTACATATGGAAAGGAGGTAAAAAACTGGTGTGCACCAAGGGAGACAGAAAGCAAGAAACACATGAAAGAAGACAGAAGGGCAACAGGAAACAGAATAGACATACATTCAGCAAGGTTTGGCTTTCCCCAAAATATGAAGTTACACCCCAAAATATTGAGTGAGATAATAGATCACTATCAGATTGAAGAACAAAATGGTGCCACAATGGGATACTTCTGAGATGTCCTGCCTGGAACCCCCAATCACGTAACACCACTCGGAGCGGTCTCCCTGCCCCCCCCCCCCCCCCTACAAATCTGGTTCTTCCACTCATCTAATAATAATTGGAGCAATCCTGCGTCTTCTAAGATCAACTACCTGGGTATGTTCAAGTCTCGGGCTGCAGGGTTTGTCATGGACTTCCCAAACTTGAGGTAATGACATTGCTTGAATTGCCTAGTGTTTTAACCTGAAAGCCATCAGACATCTTGCCAGCGAATACGTCTGCAATTGGCAGTGTGTTCTAAATAGGGCAAAAACTTCTGCAATTGGCAGTGTGTTCGAAATAGGGCACAGTGGTGTGACAAGAAAGAGCGAAATCTAGTGACAAGTCTACTGCTATGATCATTGAAGAGGTTGGTGGAGGAGAAGCAGCACTGAGCCCCACAATTTCCAGAATGTTCAAGAGGCTCTGGTGGTGCTGTGCATGGAGAGAGACTACACTGGCAACCACTTGAGAACAATTTAAAAGTGACTTTTGTGCGGAGGTGTCGCCAAGGAAGACGTTGCCAGAGAGAAAAAACAGTGTCCCATGAATGATCGAATACTAAATATCCTTGGGGGAAAATCAGTATCTTGTTATGCCTGTACCAGAAAGTAAGTCAAGCGTGCCATGGTAATTGAAGGAAAAATGTCATTTCTTGCATACTGAATAAACCCAACAGACACTGCAGACCTAATAATGAGTGGATTCCAAACTGAAATGCAAACCCAATTCAACAAATAGAATAGAAAACCTGCCTTTAATGAGGCAGCAATCTTAAGACCATGCTTTGATCTCTGATAATTGCAAAAACAACAGTTGATGGACAGAATGCAGAACAATGTCATGCATTCACCCCAGTACAGAGATCTGGGCCTAAATCCATCGTTTTTTTGCTCACCATGCCATTCCAGTTTGAACCCAGCCATATGCAAATCAGTCTTGACCCTGTGCCTCATGGGAACAGTCCAGCCCGAACTGCCAAGCCAGGTCCTCCCTGGACTGGAAACAAGCACCTAGGACCGGTTTCGGGCTTTAACCCTTTCGCTGCGGCGGCTATTCCGCCGCAGCGCTAAGTGGGCGGGGCGGCCGCTCGGCGGCCGCATGCTGGAGACAGAACCGCTCCGTCACCAGCCGCGGTTGAGCTGTGCTGGTGACGGAGCGGTTTCGTCATGACCCGCCCTGCTCATTAAAACTGCTGCGCAGGCGTGAAATCAGCGACGCGCAGGCGCGGCGGCCGGGCCATGACGGAACCGCTCCGTCATCAGCACAGCCCAACCGTAGCTGATGACGGAGCGGTTCCGTCATCAGCAGGGGAGGGGTTAAGCACTCATCAGCCAGGATAGCTTGATTCCAGTGGCATGGAGAGCACAGGACTCACGTCTGAGCATACCCGTTCCACTCGGGGTGACAAATGCAAAAACAACAGTTGATGGACAGAATGCAGAACAATGTCATACATTCACCCCAGTACAGAGATATAGGCCTAAATCCATCGTTTTTTTGCTCACCACACCACCTCAGTTCAGAAATGGCCATATGCAAATCAGCCTTGACCCTGTGCCTCATGGGAACAGTCCAGCCCGAACTACCAAGCCATGTCTTCCCTGGACCAGAATCAAGCATCCTAGGACTGGTTTCTGGCTATCAGGTGTCTTCATCCAAGATAGCTTGACTTCAGTGGAGTGGAGAGCACGGGACTCACGTCTGAGCATACCCGTCCCATTCGGGATGACAAATGCAAAAACAACAGTTGATGGACAGAATGCAGAACAATGTCATACATTCACCCCAGTACCGAGATCTGGGCCTAAATCCATCATTTTTTTGCTCACCACACCACCCCTCTTCCGACATGGCCATATGCAAATCAGCCTTGACCCTGTGCCTCATGGAACAGTCCAGCCTGAACTGCCAAGCCAGATCATTCAACACTTTCTCTTAGGCAAGCATCTGTCGGAGTAGAAATAGTAAATTTGCCCCCACCACCATTCAGAGCTTTCCCTGAGGCAAGCACAGCTCGGAGTAGGAATATTACATTTGCCTCCACCACTATCTAGCACTTTCCCTGAGGCAAGCACTTGTCAGAGTTGGAATAGTAATTTTGTACCACCACCATCCAGCACTTTCCCTGAGGAAAAAAACCTGTTAGAGTAGGAATAGTAATTTTGCCCCACCATCACCCAATACTTCCCATGGGGCAAACAACTATCTGAGTAGGAATGGTAAATTTGCCCCATCACCATCCAACACTTTCCCAGAGAAAAACACCTGTCGGAGTAGGAATAGTAAGTTTGCCCCCACCACCATCCAGCACTTTCCCTGAGGAAAAAAATACCTGTTGGAATATGAATAGTAAATTTGCCGCCTCCACCCTCCAACACTTTCCCTGAGGCAAACACCTGTCAGAGTAGGAATGGTAAATTTGTCCCACCACCATTCAACTCTTTCCCTGAGGAAAACAGCTGACAGCGTAGGGATATGCCCCTACAACCATCCAGCACTTTCCCTGAGGAAAAACTTGTCAGAGTAGGAATAGTAAATTTGCCCCCACCACCATACAACACTTTCCTCGAGGCAAAAAACTCTCAGTTTTGGAATAGTAATTTTGGCTCATCACCATCCAACACTTTCCCTGAGGAAAACACCTGTCAGAGTATGAATAGTATATTTGCACCACCACCATCCATCACTTTCACTGAGGAAAACACCTGTCAAAGTAAGAATAGTAAATTTGCCCCAACCACCATGCAACACTTTCCCTGAGGCAAGCACCTGTAGGAGTAGGAATAGTAATTTTGACCCCACCACCATTCAACACTTTCCCTGAGGTAAAAAACTGTTGGATTAGGAATAGTAATTTGCCCCCACCACCATCCAACACTTTCTCTGAGGAAAAAACCTGTTGGAGTAGGAATAGTAATTTTGCCCCCACTCCCATCCAAAACATTCCTTGAGGCAAACACCTGTCGGAGTAGGAATAATAAATTTGTCCCCACCATCATCCAACACTTACCCTGAGGAAAACACCTTTCAGAATAGCAATAGTAAATTTGCCCTCACCATCATCCAACACTTTCCCTGAGGAAAACACCTGTCCAAATAGGAATAGTAAATCTGCCCCCACCACCATACCAGCACTTTCCCTGAGGAAAACACATATCGGATTTCGAATAGTAATTTTGCCCAATTACCATCCAGCCATTTCCCTGAGGAAAACACCTGTCGGAGTAGGAATAGTAAATTTGCCCCCACCACCATCCGACACTTTCCCTTAGGCAAACGCCTGTCAGATTTGGAATAGTAACTTTGCCCCCACCACCATCCACCACTTTTCCTGAGGAAAACACCTGTTGGAGTAGGAATAGTAAATTTGCACCCCCCACCATCCAACACTTTCCTGGAGGCAATCACCTGTCGGACTTGAAATAGTAATTTTACCCCATCACCATCCAACATTTTCTCTGAGGAAGACACCTGTCGGAGTAGTAACAGTATATTTGCCCCCATCACCATCCAACACTTTACCTGAGGCAAGTACCTGTCAGAGTAGGAATAGTAATTTTGCCCCCACCACCATCCAAAACATTCCTTGAGGCAAACACCTATCGGCGTAGGAATAATACATTTGCCCCCACCACCATCCAACACTTTCCCGGAGGAAAACACCTTTCAGAGTAGCAATAGTAACTTTGCCCCACCACCATCCAGCACTTTACCTGAAGAAAACACCTGTCGGAGTAGGAATAGTAACTTTGCCCCACCACCATCCAACACTTTCCCTGAGCCAAAAACCAATCGAATTTGGAATAGTAATTTTGCCCAATCACCATCCAGAACTTTCCTTGAGGAAAACACCTTTCTGAGTAGGAATAGTAAATTTGTCCTCACCACCATCCAACCCTTTCCCTGAGGCAAACACCTGTCTTAGTAGGAATAGTAAATTTGCCCCCACCACCATCCAACACTTTCCATGAGGAAAACACCTGTTGGAGTAGGAATAGTACATTTTGCCCCCTCACCATCCAGCACTTTCCCTGAGGCAAACACCTGTCGTAGTAAGAATAGTAAATTTGCCCCCACCACCATCCAACACCTTCCATGAGGAAAACACCTGCCAGAGTAGGAGTAGTAAATTTGTCCCCACCACCATCTAGCACTTTCCCGGAGGCAAACACCTGTCGGAGTAGTAACAGTAAATTTGCCCCCACCACCATCCAACACTTTACCTGAGGCAAGCACCTGTCGAAGTAGGAATAGATAAATTTGCCCCCACCACCATCCAACACTTTCCCCGAGGCATCCACCTGTCAGAGAACAGATAGTATATTTGCCCCCACCATTATTCAACATTTTCTCTGACCCTGTTTGTTGTGGCATATTGATTACGCTGATAAGATATTAATAATAAAAACATATGTTCTGATCTGTGTCTTCTAATGTATTTTTTACGATATCCCAAAGTCTTTTTTTTACAAAATGTTGTTAACATTTTACTTACATTTGATTATCTAAAGGTTTGCTTCTTCCTGCTCAGTTATTGGTGTGGATTTTTGTCCAATATGTATTATTATTAAACTTATATTTTTTTAAATATTTTTTTATGGCTAATGTATTTTTCCAAGTGCTCTTAACATTTTGATCTTCTATTTACTTACTTTCGACAGCCTAGATTTTCTTGAAAATATCTGATTTAATTTGCTAGCAGATTTTTTAAAATCTCAAAATGCTGTAGGAAAAATGTTAAAATGATATTGTAAGTACTTTTTATTTACGTTGATTTTTGTATTGATGTTTTTATTTTAAATGTACAATTACTTCTGTCGGTAGATGGCAGTGTTCAACTCCACAATTGGTAATTACTCTCCTGGCACTCCTTCTGTGTGTGGTCTAAGTGGAAGTCAGTTTACCACTGAGCACAAAATGGTGGACGGCTTCTTTTATATGTTTTTTTCAGGGTAAAAGATAATTTAAAAGAAAATATGTTTTGGGAACAGTTTTTTAGCGTGAATCAGAACCTGACGTAATGTATATGTATTTTGTCATGTGTAGAAATGTTCTTTTAAACGTTGCTTCTCTGAACGTCAGCCATTTTGAGTAGTTGTGGGATCAGTGGCTGTAATAAAAATAGTTATAGGACAACCATTTTACGGGCCTCAAAATGGTTGTATGTATATTCTTTTTGGGATTTTCATTATAGTGCATATTTATTGAATAATATGGAAAAGCGTTTTTTTTTCAATGTTATTTTTAACCTTTTAATAGATTTTAATCTTAATACTCTGGTATTTTAATAAATAGGTACTTTAAAAAGTACTCAAGTATTTAAATTAATAACTGGGTATTAATAACCTCCCCCACCCAAAACCCCTATTTCCCTTGCATCCCATCCCAGGGGATGGTTATACAAAAAAAAGAAGAAATTATGAGAAAAAAAAGAAAAAATACCTTGCATTGTAATGGTATGCGTTGTATTAGTATGCTCTGTAATTGTATGCATTGCAATGGTAGTTTTAATGTAACTTTATGAACAAGCGTTGTGATGGCATGCGTTGTAACATCATATATTTGGTAGCAGTTGCAGAGATAATCGCACAATACTACCAGCGTTCTACCTATTTCTTTTTAATTTTTTAATTTTTTTTATTGAGGTATAGTTTATTGATACATTTAGGAAACATTTCCTTTGTGGCTAACCCACCGCACTCCCTCTTGACAAATTAAAAAAAAAATTGACATGCACATCTGAACAGGAAACAATTTTAATGCTAAAGACAACCATCATATTGCTCAAAGTTCCAGTTCCGTTCTTGTGGCAAGCTAGGCAACCAATGCCACGTTTTCAGATTGTCAGAGCATAGTGCATCATGGTTATACTTGAACATTTCTAAAAGCTTCGAGGATACCCAGTGGGCCACGCCTAAATCGTAGGTGATTTTCCACAAATTTATATCATTCTTTAACGTAGGTTATTGAGGTGTCCATGAAGGAAATACTCAGCTGGTATTTAGGATTTTCGCTAGATTGGACAAGGGAGAGTTAAAAGTGGCGCATCTTGTATGCAAATATTTATAAAGAATGGGGTAGAAATGCTGTGAAAAGTAGGTCCAAAAATCTAGCCACATCCTGTTGGAGTTTATTTTTCATAGTGTTAAGCGCTTTACCACCAATCGAAAGCAGCTGTAGAACTTGCAAGATGACACCCTGTCCCCAAACACTCCTCACACCAACAAAATCACTCTCCAAAGGCATATGCTCCCCGGTGACTTGCTTCAATCAGCCCAATTCAGTGTTCCTCTTTGAGACAGTCCACGTCACATTAAAGAAAATTACATAAACCACCCCCTTCCCAAGAGATAAATAGGATTGTGGACTGCAGAATGTTCATGTGGTTCAAATGAACACTCAATCCATGCTTAGTGAATCCAGGCCTAGCAAAATGTTGCCTACAGGTTCTTCCAATTCTGGTCTATTACTTTGGATGAGCAGTGTATCGCAGGTATTTCTTTCAAGAAGGAAGTTCTTTGGTAAAGACTCCGCAGGGGAATTTCTTGCTAGCATCATCCTCGGACATGGTTGGAGGTACCATCACTCAATCACCAGACTGCCAGTCAACTGGTGTGGCCACACTGTGATTTGATGTCAGCTGCAGGGAATCAATCACTCTAAGGATCTCGTCAAAATTCCTTCCAGTGGTAGCTGGGTACAAGACAGACAGCTTCATCTTCTTGTCAGGGCCAATAATGGAAATGCAGCGAGCAGTGACCGGCATGCCTGCAATGTCCTTTTCATCAGGGTCCAGCATGCCCAGTTGAACTGCTAGATCTCTCTTTGGGTCAGCAATAGTTGGAAAGGGCATAGTTTCTTTGGGCTCCAGCTCTCCGTTATAAGCATTAATATCCTTGCTCCAGCCAAAGTGATCTTCAACAGTGTCGATGGAGAGGTCGAGCATTTTTACACCACGGTTCTCAAATTCAGGTGCCATCTACACAGCTCGTCCTAGTTCGGTGGTGCATACAGGAGTATAGTCCTTGGGATGTGAGAAGAGGATGCCCCATGACTCTCCGAGAAACATATGAAACGTGATCTTGCCGATGGTGGTGTCTGCCTCGAAGTTGGGGAACACTTCACCGAGTAGGATACCAGGCATCTTGGCAGGAGAGGCTGGGGATGACAGGCCGTGAGATGGAACTTTCGGCACCTAGTTGCCCTACTGCAGTGATGACAGAAGCTTCTTCTACCTATTTTCAATGTTACCATTTAATCAGGTGATACATTTACAATTACGAGATTGGGTAGCAAATAGCCTATACATTTATCATTTACACATCGGTGTATCAATAATAGCAGTCAATACCTTTCATGTGGTTGTCCTCATTCTAGATTCAGTGTCCTGTATGTCTGCCATGGGTCCCATATTTGTTACAATTTTTTGCTGCAGCCCTTACTGCGATATATCACTTCCTCTGCCATTTGGCACCAATCGAGGTCTCTCTTCCAGTCAGCCACCGATGGTGTCTTCCTTGATCCCCATACCAGGGAAATATTCCTTTTGGAAACCCATGCTGCCAGCATAAACAATATTCTAGCATGTCTGGGCCAGTCCTCCTCCCCTTGTATCATCATCAACGACCCCTCTGCTTCAACCGGGACCTACACCGACAGCAGCCGTGACATTATGGCAGTTACTGCCTCTCAATATCTGCAGATCCATGGACATTCCCAGAGGATGTGAAAAAAGGATCCCTCCTGCCCACAGTCCCTCAAACAGAAAAGGCCTCTTGCCTTTCCCATTTTGTATATTAGACTGCTGGAATTTTATGCTTCATGGAAAATCTTGAGTTATATTAATCTGAATCAGGCTTGGATCGCTATTACCCTGGGAACTTGAAGGGCATCCACCCATTCCTCATCTGTGATGTCCTCTATGTCTTCTGACCATTTCGCCTTCAGGGGCCCCGGTGGGTCCAGGGAGATATGAAGCGGCTTTTTATAGATCACTGAGATTCCCTGTTTAGGAAATGGGTCTACCAGCACCAGGTCCTCCATGGACGGGATGTCCATATTGGACATCCCTCGGCAAGCTCACATTTCCGGCCATTGGCTCCCCGTCAACAAGAGAATAACGTTCCGTCTCCTCACCCACGCACACAAAGCCCTCTACAACCTAGGACCTGAATGCCTCAACACGCGACTGTCCTTCCACACCCCCTCCCAACAACTACGATCGTCCAATCAAGCCCTCGCCACAATTCCGCGCATCCATAGATCCACCATGGGGGGAAGATCCTTCTCCTACTTAGCGGCTAAAACCTGGAATTCTATCCCCACCCACCTCCGCCTCACACAGAACCACCTCTCCTTCAGAAAGCAACTAAAAACTTGGATTTTCGATCAGTAAAGCACCCCCCTCCCTCAAGCGCCTTGAGACCCTCTGGGTGAGTAGTGCGCTATAAAAAAAATTGTACTTGAACTTGAACATGGCAGAGAAGTCAGGGATACTACTTCCCTCCTTGAAATGTTTTCTGAGCGCACAGCCCAATCTGTAGTACTGCAGTATCTGAGACATTACTAGGTTAAATTCTTGTTTTAGGGACTCGAAGGAAAGAAGGGCTCCACTGCGCCACACATCCTCCAAGTGCTCAATGCCTATTTTTTCCCACTTAGAGAAGCCAGTCAAGTTAGAGACTTCCCTCAATCTATCGCTATGCCAGAGGGGGGTCATGGCTGTCAGTACATCTCAGCTTCCCAAGTGGGTCTCAGCTTCTGACCAACACTGTACCACAGTGGCCATATGAAAGGACAGTGTTTTTTTTTCATCTTTTGGTTATACAGTATGGCTTTGTAATTATTACCTGGTATTGCTTCTCTATTGACCCTATGGGCAGGTTCATCCCAGTCCGAGTATACCCAACCATTGATCACCAACATCTATGATGCCCAGTAATATAGTATGATGTTTTGGACCACTAGTCCCCTATCATATACTCCTCTCTGCTGTTTCTTTGAGGTAATCCACCGGACACTTCCGCTCCACAGCAACATACGAAGTTATTGATCTATTTTGCTGAAGAGGTTCCGGGGGAAAGGATATGATGCATTTTACAATACTTATAGGAGTCTTGGTTGGACATGATCTTGTATAGAGCACCCTGTTCCATTAACTTCAGGGGGAGAGTCTGCTAATACTTCACATCCGACCTGAGTCCCTCTACTCGGGGAGTGAGATTACGTTTTAGAAACAGTGTCTAACCCCTAGTCACAAAAATGCCTTGATATCTGAAGCTCATCAACTCAATTTGAGCCCTGCACTGGGCAGGTATTCTCGGTGAGGAACTTGATTGAGTGAAGACGACTGATTTATTCCAATTGATTCTGTAGCCAGAGTAGCTTACGAATAGCTCGAAGATGTGTAGGATTCAAGCTATTGAATAGTATGGCATTGATACATAGATTATAATGTCATCCACATATAAAGATAAATGTTCTTCCCCAACAACACATAGGGGAATTCCTCATATTATCTGGTCAGCCCTGATCCACACCGCAAGCGGCTCCAGTGGAAGGGCAATGATCAGAGGAGACAGCAGGCATCACTGCCTATTGCCTAGTCCAAGAACGAAGTATGCATAGAGAGCTCCATCCACCGTCCCCCTTGCCACTGGGTCCTTATATATGACCTCCATCCAGGTACAGAACTTTGGCCCAAAGCCCATCCTAGCCAAGGCAGCGACCTAGTTTGCCAATGAGCCTTCCAGCCAATGGTCCCTGTATTATTTATGGTCGCATGAAACTACTGTGTCTGTGGTGTCTGTTCAATTAAAACATCATTTAGTTCATGGATGGCAAAGGATTTAAATAAATAAATTGTGTTTTAGTGGTATTTCATGTTTTTTTCCTGCAAACATTATATAGGTGGGATAATGGCTTTGGAGGATGTGTGTTGTAAACAATTTAGCACTGTTAATTTTCTTTTTTTGCATTGCTGAATTAATGCTGTGTTCTCTGTGTTACCGTACTGATTTGTCTGGCCACTGTGAGTGTGTGTGTGTATGTGTGTTTGGCATAGGCCACCATTTGCCTTTGTTGTTCAGGAATCAGTATGCCATGTGGCCAGGGGTCATTTTGTATTGTCGGTGTACACCCTAGGCCTATATGTGTTCTTAGTTTTTCAGGCCTCCTGCTTGTTTTTGTTGTGACCATGTGGCTGGCGGCCATTTTGTGTAGCCAGCCTATGTGCATTCCCCATAGACCTACATGTCTTCTTGGTTTGTGGCCATGCCTTCTTGCTGGTTGTTGTTGTCTGACCATGTGGCTGATGGCCATTTTGTGTAGCCAGCCAGTGTGCTTCCGCCATAGGCCTTCATGTCTTCTCTTTGTTCACCATGCCTCCTTGCTTGCAGTTTGACCATGTGGCTGGTGTCCATTTTGCGCAAGCATCCAGTGTGCTTTAGCCATAGGTTGCATGTGTTGTTCTTCTATCATTATGTTGCGGCCATGCCTTCTTGCTTGCTTGGTGACCATTTTGTGTGTGTAGCCAGTGTCCTTTTGCCACAGACCTGCATGTCTTCTCTTTGTTACTCATGCCTTTTTGCTCTGTGTTGTTGTTGATGACCATGTGGCAATGGCAGGCAGCCATTTTGTTTGTTCAACCGGTGTGGCCCTTTGCCATATGTTTGCATTAATGGTTGAGCAATGAGATAGCAATTTAATAAATAAAAATGATATGCTTGAGGGTAATGTCACTTATTCATAATTTTCTTAATGTACATTTTTTTCAATGTTATTTAAAAAAAAATTATTATGCTTTTATTTTTTAATTCTAACATTTTTTTAAAGCTTTTTTTAAAACATTTTCATAGCATCTGGTGTTAATGAACCAAACCCATGTCTGCTATAGATGCCCAACAGAAATCAATGTGTAAGGATTATTCAGTTGTTAATGCATTTATCAGCTGCACCTCCCTGCGTGCGACATCTCAAGTGATGCATTTAACATAAAGCAAATAGTTACAGCTGTATTGTTTTGTTGATGTTGCTCGTTCTAATCCTTCCTGAGTGTTCAGTCACCATGAAAAGTTTATGTTGGTGTTGTTTTCCTTTTTAGGAATGAACACTGTATACTATTGTTAAATTATTTATACAAACTTAAGTAACCACACTGAATTATATTGTTTGTTTGTGCTACTACTTGAACTACAACAAAGTCACTTTTCACTGATGTTTTTCTTGCTTGTTTGCTTTTAGGTTCACAAGAGAAGAGATATCACCCACAGTACTACCATACAGAAGGCCTCTGCACGACGTGATGCGTGACTGACTACGTAACACAGTCATCTCTTCAGCTTGTTGTGAAGTAAGTGCCACTGCCAACTGACATCTTCAACATGGCCCTAAAGAAAGGTGCTGCCAAGAAAGTTGCTAGTGGGGAGCAGAAGAAGCAGATTCCCACCACTGGCGTGCCGACGCAACCTTTTTCAGAAATGTTGTGCCTGCCACATGGCTTCCGGTGATAAAGCTGAGAGCAGCACTCTTCCATCAACACCAGCATCCCCCAACCCAATCCCAAGACCATGTCTGTCAGTGGAACAGCCAGTGCAATTATGTTGATGCCAACGAGTAGCGATGTTGAATTGGATTTGTCCCTTTTGCAAAGTAGTACAAAATCTTTTCAGGAAACACAGCAGAGTGGAAAGCAGCCACAGCCAGCAATGGATTTGTCTGATGTTGTAGCAAAAGAGGAGATTGAGCTTCCTTCAGAGCAAGAAGTTGAACCTCCTCTTTCAGAATCATTGTCTCCTACATCTCCAGCAAGGAAAAGGATGGGTACTGCAGTACCATCTTCTCCATGCACCACTTCTGATGATGATGATAGGGACATTGAGTGGATCCCAACAGAGACCAGGAGACAACAGGAGAGGCAAGGGAAAAGAAAACTTCCAGGAAAACCTAGATTTATTGAAGGGGGTGAAGAGGAGGATGACAATGAAGAGGTTGTCATGGGGGAGGGTGACACAGTGGAATCTGACATTGCTATTCAACCAGCTCCAAGGGAAGCGCACAGGTAGCATCGCCACCAGCTCTCATATTTGCAAAGCCCCAGCTGAGATCTTCAACAACCCTTGGCTCAGGAGAAGTAGAGATGCAATCAATGACATACCCATCTACCTCTGCACGTTTGCACAGTGGGAAGCTGGCAAAAATGTTAGCACTGGACGTCCTCCCTTTTTCATTTGTGGAAGGAGTGGGATTTGTGGTAGCCATCTGCCCAAAATGGAAGGTACCAGTAGGACCTATTTTGCCAGAGTGGCTGTTCCAGCACTGTATCACAATGTGCTGCAGTTGGTTGGACAATCTTTGAAGCACAGTGTTGTTTACACAATCCACCTGATGACATACATGTAGACCAGTTGTCAGACGACTGATTACATGTGCATTACTGCACACTGGATCTCTTTTGCAGGGCTAAAGCAAAAGATGTCTTCCGGTCTTGGCCCTGAAGAATGTTTTAAGAGCGTTCAGCAGCATGCAACAGTGGCCATGATCACGATGGAAAAATCACATACAGCTGTAAACATCTTGGAGGAATTTAACAATAAGGTGTGTGAATGGCTGTGACCCAGAGGTCTTAGAACTGGATTTGTTGCCTCAGACCATGGCAGTAACATAGTCAAGGCCATGGCAGACGGAGGCTATTTCAGGGTCCTGTGTTTGGCCCGTAGCATCAACTTGGTGGTGCAAGAAATCCTCAAAAAAGTAAGACATAGGGGGATATTCTCAAGAACGTATGATAACCGCCATAAAAGTAGCTTAAAGCAACTCTTCACATGGCCATCCATCGTGGGAAAATAACTCTGTGTTAACATGGTATTCACAACCCGGCGGCACCATGTGATAGACCCAAGATAACGTACCAAATTAACACGTTAAAATAAACGCGACGCTGCAAAAATGCAGAAAACCAATGCAAAAAAAGCAGCGATGACGCCAATCGCGATACAAAAATATGCGAAAACCAGCCACAGGCCTGCAATCCCCACGTGTTGTGCGGGAATATGCACTGTAAAAGTTGAAAAAAAATACATACAAAAGCCAAACAACAGCGAAGACCAATGGAGTCAGCCGGAGCAGGTGCAGAGGACAACCAGAACCCCACAAGCCCACCGGATGACCAGCCTAGGACCTCGGGGTCAGGGAAGGGCAAGGACAAGAAGAGTAGGAAGAAAAGGTTCAGTCCGCAGGAAAACAGGATCCTGATAATGGAGGTGATAGAACAACATTAACTACTGTTCGTCACCTCCACTGTGTCACTGGCAACTAAAATTGGAATATGGCACACCTTCGTGGACAAGGTGAATGCAGTCGGAGTGCTGAAGAGAACAATGGAAGAGGTCAAGAGGCACTTGAATGATGTCAAGCGCATAACCAAGCAGACATTCGCAAACAAGCGGAAGGCAGCAATGCAGACTGGAAGTGGGAGCCCAGCGCCACAGGAGGAGCTGGACGAGATGGAGGAAATGGTGTCCACAGTCATCAGTGGGAAGACGGTGGCCGGATTTGGGGGACTGGACACTGTTAAACATGACCGGACACAACAGCAACAGGGTGAAAAACGACCAGGGACTGGGGGGACACAAGGACTGAGATGGGCATAATCGCACACATGCACAATTAAGCATAGCACGGCTGCAGACAAACCATGCCCCAGAGTCCCAACTCCCATCAAGAGCACAATGTACCCAAGTTCGCAACATCCCAGCACTGTAAAAGCACAGAAGTCAAAGGTACACCGCATGAAAGGGGTAAGGGGCACCCAAATCAGAGCTGCAGGGGCGACTCTCACAAAATGTAGCACACACACACACACATAACATGCAGAGCATACCAACATTGACAACAATGTGGTACAAACCGCAACACGTTCACAACAGAACAGAGGACACAATCGGTGCCGCTTGTGTGCAGAAACTGGCCAATCACATTTGGCATAGCAGGGAAATGTGAGATGATGATATACAAGTACAAACACACATCCGTGATGTTGTTGAAATTTCCACTGTCCCGCACCAAATAGGCAATTTCCCCAAACACTCACAATGTACACTGTCATGCAGTCTGAATGTAAACATGTACAATGCGTCAACACACATGTCAATACAATGTCAAACTGCATCTCCCTTCACATTACAGGGGGAAATCTAACACCTCCTGTAGAGCAGCCTGAACCCCTCTTCTGCGATGACGAAGAGGACCACCACACCTTCAACTCCGATGCCCTCCAACAGCTCGTGGAGAGCCTCGGCACCCCAACTCCAGGAGCAGGACCCACCCCCTGCACGGATCACACAGCAGGCAGTACCCACCCAACAGCTGCCTCCCAGGACCCCCATGATGAACACATGGCCTTCCAATGCCGTGTGTTGGGCTGCCAGGAGAAGCTGGCTGAACGCCATAAGTGGGTGTTTAAGTCATATCAGGGACCACTCACAGTCCCTGAGGACACCCACAGTCCGCTCCATGCTCTCCAACGAACCATGACTGACAACGCCAGAGTCCTGACTCTGAGGCAAGAACGACTATCCAGTCAGAGTGGCTCCAGCGAGCTCGCCCGGTAGTTGTGACTCATGCGGAAAGCTCATGGAGAACATGGAGTGGACACGGGCGGAAAGTGCGGCTGCCACGGCTGCACACCAGCGAGAGGTAGCTGGGTCCCTCAATGCCCTTAAGACTATCCTCATGGCATTGCTGCCACAAGGCCTGGCGCTGATGCATGCTGCTGCTTCCACTCCCATCCATATCTCGGTCCCTGATGTGTCAGTGACACACACTGTGGGGGACAATCCACCTCCGGCCTCTGAGGTGTCACTGCCACACAGTGCTGGAGACAGAACACCACCAACAGCAGAGGACAAAGATGCGGATAAATGTGCCTCCACTGTCAGAAGGACACAGTAGCACACATCTCCGCCATATGGCCTGTTTCTGCTTGGTTCTGCCCACTGCATCATCACCTTCCACTGTCCCCCAATGGACTCTGCAACACTCACCTTGTACCTCTACATGGACTGCCATATTCTGTTTGGTCACCAATGACACAGCTATCAGACTGGGGACTGAGCTCCTCCTCCTCTGATGTACTTGTCGTTCCCTGACGGACTCTGGCTTGCCCTTCACAGGCCAACAATACAAGGTGGGGTGTGCATGGCCCTGTACTGCTCGATCTACAACACACCATTGAATGTGCATTAAACATTCATTTTCACACTGATGTGTCATGTCTATGATCTTGCAAGTGTGGAGGTATGGATGAATGTAGGGTCAATGATTTCCCCTTACAACTATGTTGCTCATGTTGTGGGACACAGGGTGACCCATTGGCAATTGCTGTCTGGGTGGTGCCGACACCAGAATGGAGACACACGCATTAGTTACTTCCTTGTCCAGCCCAGAATGGAACCACGCCCAGAGGGGTCATTGTTCACACCCTTACGCTGGACTGGCATACCCCAGGCCAGCCCACTCTGCTTACGCTCACAAGGGGGGGGCGGCAACACTACATGTTTCAGGTTTACTCTGTAGGGATTTGCTGCTCACAGGTCTAGTTATCAGCATGCCACAGCCACTTCCTCACAGCTGGTTTACACACACACCACACCCATCCAGCAGAGCCGTCACAGGACATGTGACCCTGTCAATAAAAAGGGCCTCGCGCACGTGCTGGACGCCATTTCCATTCTGTAACTAGGTGTCTCCGTGTGGTTATCATTTATGCCTGAGGGCCTAGGGCCCGGGCACAGCACATTGCCCAGTGCCAGGGGTGACATGATGGCACCCGCACCATGAGACTCAATCATAAAGGGTCCATGGCTTGCGGTGCTGAGACTTGGTGGCACCAGATACACTGCAGCAGGCACAGGCACACCACCACGGGATGGTGTCACTGCGCTGAGGTAGGGGCACTTTAAGTGCTGAGCGGGTGTGCAGCCTGTGATGATACGCAGTCCTGGCGGTTCGGACTGGTAGGATTAGTGTGAGTCCTGCTGGACCGCAGTGTAGGCCTGAGCCAGCGGGCAGTGCGGGCCTACCTCCACATGGTATCGCCTCCCGGTTTACAGAGTTAGTGGCACCTCAAGTCCTGAGCGGGAGTGCAGCCTGCGGTTATGCCGTGTGCACTGATATGTCCTCTATGACCCAGAATCAAATGTGAGACCTGGTGGCCCGCAGAACAGGGGCTGCATGATGTGGATGCTGCCATGTTCGTGGGCCCCAGGCTTGGGGCTTGCACTGGCATGTGGCAGGCCCTCTTTGCGACACGCCAGTCACAGAAGGTGAGCAGTGAGGCCTGTGTGCGCAGGGGCGGGCATGCACTAATGGTCGGCGAGAGGGGCTGAGGTGCAGCTGCCAGGGTGCGCAGGGGTGGACAGGCGATGATGGCATGTGTAATTGTATGTACTTTGCCATTCATGGTTCTGGACTCCGTTTTAGATGAGGGATCTGTTTCAGACGTGGGACCTGGTGGACTGCACTACATACCGGCACACCGGTGGCAGAAGGTGAGCAGTGAGGCCTGGGTGCGCAATGTCGGCACTCTCTCTCCCTGACCCTCTCTTCTTTTCTCTGTGTCTCTCTCCCCCTCTCTGTCCGTCTTTCTCTCTCCCACCATCTCTCTTTCAGTTTTTCTCGCTCCCTCCCTCTTTCCGTCTTTCTCTCTCCCTCCCTCTCTTTCCATCTTTCTCCCTCTATCTGTTTCTCTCTCTCTCCTTCGCTCTCGCTCTGTCCTTTGATGAGCGCATGACACACCTTCTTATCTGGATTTTTGTCTTGTAGGCTGTGACCTACAGATTGTCCCGAGGAGAGCCACCATGTGTCTTCATTAATGTTCTTCAGATTTTTTTTTAAATAAAGTTTTGTTTGGTAATTCGAAGGTGAATGTTTGAAGCTCATTTTTGTGACGACACATGCATGTTATCTGTTGTGATTGTGCAACATCAGGTGGATTCTTTGGTACATGATTTTGTGATGTTGATGTGACATGTCTGCTTAGGGGGGCGTGGGGTGCTGAGGGGGTGCCTGTTGGGCCCTGGTGGTGATGGCGGTGAGTGTTGTGGCCCTGTTGGGGGTCTGAGCTGCATGATCAGTGGCCCCATGGCATCTGTTGTTCTTCAGGTGTGGCTCTGGGCTGGGCTTCATTTTCTGGTGCAGGCTATAGTCCTACTTTAAACCAGGTCAGAGCAGGTGTTAATTTCCTGCTGCTAACACGCCTTATCACATGTTTTGTGATCCTATCGCCGATCTGGCTGGTTGTTGAGAATGTTGCAGAGTGGTATTTTCACAGCTTTTTGCACGGGAATGCCTACTCTGCATCTCATTAGCCATAGTTGCGGGGGTCATCTGTGGCAATGTTTTCTGCGGCTGCTATCGCAGGTAAACTGGTAATATGGGCAGTTAGCACCAGCTTGTGACTAGGGCGATACATTCATCACCAGTTTGGCTGAGATAAAGTGCTGTTAACTCTGCGATAAATCCTTGAGAATATGCCCCATAGTCAGCAACATACTGTCTACCTGTAGAAGAATTTCCTCTAATTTCAGCCGTTCTTTTAAAGCCCCGAAGCAGCTGTGGATTCGTCAGCGTAATAATAGAGCACCAGTTAAAGCCCTATTAAAGGAGGTGCCAAAACGTTGGAACTACACCTTTTACATGTTGCAGCATCTGTTTGAACAGTACCATCAGATCACTGAGTATGTAATTCAAAGAGGAAGGGATGCAGTTGGGAAAGCAATGACCATGGATGCGGACAAATCGGGTGTAGTCAAATGCCTGACACAGATGCTATTCTCTTTTGAGGTTTTCATGTGGGTAGTTAGCAAGGAGGATAGTACAATGGGCCAAGCTATCCCATTGCTGCATCTCTTACAAGACTAGGTAAAGAAGGTGTCTGAAAGGATCGCCCCTGCAGGTGTGAATGAAAACACAGTCGCACATGCCTTGGTTGAGAGCTTAGTTCTGCACCTGGCTTCGAATATAAGGCTGTAACATGACATTATCGAGTCCAAACAGCACACTACTTGAACCACAGTACAACAAAATTATGCCCACTTTCATCCATTTTTCTGAAGCGTATTTTTTAAATACAAGAGGTGGACTGTACAGCAAGCTGGAGACTTGGAAGAAGAACATCTGGAACTTTGAGTTCCACCCGCAGTTTTGGGGTGCGCCTTCAACTTCCAGAGAGTGCAAACTTGTTTCACACCAGCCAACAACACCATCAACCAGAGCATCGGCAACAACAGCAAAAGAAGGACCAGACCCAACCTCTGCATTTTCTTGGTTCACTTGGCAGGGTTCAAGTCCAGTGCAGAGGCAATGGCAAAATAGGTAGAGCCTGTGGCAGCACCAAAAACCATCCATACGATGTTCCTATGGTAGGTGGATGATCCAAAAGTGGTCTATGTGGATCAAAATCCAGGGATGTAATGGTATGGGAAGATGAGCCAATGGTCAGAGCTCAGCAGGCTGGCAATAAAGTATCTGACTTTTCCTGTCGTCAGTGTGTCTGCTGAATGTGTGTTCAGTACAACTGGTGTGGCCGTCACAGTGAGAAGGACCACTCTCTTGCCTCAAAATGTGGAGAGATTGACTATGATCAAAATTAACCAAAACTTTATACCACACAATTACACTGTTCCTGATCAGCATCACAGGAGTAGGAAGAGGATGATTGGTCCAAAATTGAATCAAATGTGTTAGCTGATCAACTTCTGGGTGAACCACCTGAGTTTGAGGAGGAACTCAACTTCTCGGACTAAGTATGCTAGTGCCCCCATAAAACTTTTATATTTTTCTCGTTGAACTTAGTTTTTTCCTTGCAAAAAACTATAAAATAAATTAGCTGGAGGAACAATAATATTTTTGTGTCAGATTTATGCTACCCTACATTTTTTCATGGGTCACCGGATTGCATTTGGACCAGTGTGCATTGAAGAAGCCTCCACAATTTCTTCATGACATTAGAGACAATACCTGCCCCCTCGCATGCCTATTGCCTAATGCCTATCCTTTTTTGCATCCCTTAGTACAAGAACGGTTGCCCCATAAATTATTTATTATGTACAGGACTGCCTGCCAATACCAAATTCCATTGTGTTACCTGCATCAAAGATGATTGAATACCCAATACCTGAACTACCTGTGCTTGCCTTGGATGAGATGAGGTAACTTCAACTATTGCAACAGTGAGTGACTGATTGTGTGAGTGATGATTTAAGTTGATTGATGATTCATGTAGTGGTAGACACTCAAGGAGGGTGTGTGTTGAACTGTAATATGGGACATTTCTTGAGATGATTATTGATTTGCATTGTTTGGGGCTTGAATGATGGGGGCCTATTTTATTTTTCCTGTATGTAATGATCAACCCTTTTACACTTAGCCTGATTTAAATAATTGCAGAGGTGTTCTCTTTTTCTTCTGGTTCTTCAGACACCAGAACAGTCACTTTAGATATCAAACAAATCCTATGCAAAATACTGCAATTATGTTTCATTCTCCACTTGTTCTTCAACAGCATTGCTCTGCTCCCCACGTCTATCTTGCTTGGGTCCTCCCGATTCATGATGATGATGATGACTGGTCCGATACGAGTTACTCGGAGGCACTCAGGAGTAGAGGAGTATCATGGAAGAGCTCAGGGTGGGACTGAGAGCTGCAGGACTACTCATCAACAGCAAGAAGCAAGAATTTATTGGGTATATTGGCTTCAGTTCAAAGGTAAGAGTCTGAGTCCTACTACTCAGCTATTTGGAATAGAGAGAGGCGTGTTTGTGCCAATGCTAATCGTTGTGTATCTGTGTTAGACTTGTGGCAAAAGTGAAATTCTGAACCCCCTTCTTGTTTTTTTTTGCTATGTCTTTGAGTTTTCTTATCTTGATATAATCCTCATGAAGCTTACTATCCTTCTGTTCTTCCCCTCGACTCTAAAATTCAGTTTCTCTTTTACAATCCGCAGGCCTTCTTCTGGTCTCCTCTCTTTCATGAATAAAAGACGAAAGCCAGCTGAGCTCAACAACACTCCTGCTTACCTAACAGGCCAGTGCAGAGAGTGCACAAAGAGTGGACATTCCCAAGAAGTATGCAGATGACCCACCCAAATTTGCAATACAGTATTATTTTTGTTTTTACAGTCATATTATCTAAGAGAAGTGAGTGGGTGGGTTCACTCCCTAACGTAGAAGACAGAACATTTGGGTGTATGGTAAGTTGGGTCTCAGGGCAGAAGAAATGTTTGCAATGCATGTATCTGTAGTCTGTCATACTCATTCCTTTATTTCGTTCTAACAAAAGATTGATGGCAAATGATGTGCTGCTGCTTATTACCCATATGAATGAGGGTCTTGTGTTGTAGTGTTTGTCTTTGTCAAACCTTTCCCGAAATCCCATTACCCATTCATTCATCAAACCCCTAACCCGCTTTCCTCGAGCTGTGTGATTTATTGAGCTGTGGCTTAAATTACACCGTCAATGTATCACACACTAGGTGGGGTGGATGTGGTCAAACTTACTGGAGAATCTTCGAAGCAGTAGCCCTCACCTGCCCATTACCAAATCATGCTTCAGAAATGATCCTTAGTTTTTTAGATATAGAATGAAGAACATCAGTCTTCAGCATCCTCATCATTAAGGCCTTGTGTTTCCTTACTGTAACCGCCTAACCTAAGCTTGTCGACTGACTCAACTCCAGACTTTGAGTCCATTTTTGATCACTTGTGGATTTCAGAATAAAACTGCTAGCTCCACATTAGCCAAAACTTACTAGCATTGCTATTTTTTTCTATTTTAGCACATCCAGGCATTCTCATTGTGTCATCATCACGTACTATTCAGGTGGTGTCAATTGTTTTTACATTTTTTACAAATATATATAACCCACTTACTCAGTCTTTCTGCTTTCATTTAGTTGCCTACGATGGATAATCATCAATCAATCATTCTGAACAATCCTACAGTTGGAGCTCACCTGGCAGGAACTGGAAGTGGGACCTCACTTGTGAAGTTGTGATGCCTCCCCTATTATTGCTGCACGTATATTATTCAGGTAAGACAACGAGTATGGATTTAATTTAACAGTAAGAAATAAATTAAATGCTAGTGTTTTTTTTATTTGTATATTTCAAACCATCGGCACAATATAGCCTAGGTCATCTCATCATGGCAACATTCCCCATAATGGTCAAGATAGTTAGAGAAGTATAAGCCTAGACTTTATGACTAAGTGCTAAGATATCTCTAGCCCTAAGTTACAGCAAGCACATAAACAGGCTGTGTAAAACTACTTGAAGGCAGCAGTGCAAAGTAAAAGTATTAAACTACTTCAAGCATAAATTTAGACTATAAAAAATATTTCGTCCTCTATGTATTTACAAAGCAACCCACCCTCTCCACCCAAACAACATGCCCACCCCTCACCCAAACACAACTGACCCAAGCCCCAAAACTCAAAATATTCACCAAAGTCTCTAGAGTGCCACGTCCAACTCCTTACCCACCCTCTCCGCCAAGTGCCAACAAACAACAAATCCCTCTCACCAAAACAAAATATTTAAAAACTGGGTCAGAAGAGGGCATTATGAACATCGGTCCGGAGCTAGTCCATGCTCTGCTCCATTGAGGTGAGCCGGCCCTCTACACTGTACTGCCAATGCAGGGTGAGGCACAGCAATGGCCTGTTGCCAATCTGGTGGGTGGTGGCAGCAGTTGGCTGGCAGCGGTGCTGGCGGTGGGATGGCCAGAAGACTGGAGGTGGAGGGGGACCGGCTGGACTGGGGCCCGGGAGCTGAGCATTATTCTCCTCCTCCTCCTCTTCCAGGACCACTACCTGCTGATATTGCAGCTGGATAAGCTCCAGCCTCTGCTGCCGCAAACAGGCCGCTCTCTCCTGCTAACCGGAGTTATTGGGATTTTTAATGTCTCTCTACAGTTTTATATGCTATAGATAGCAATAAAGAACCCCACTATTTGTTCTGTTAAAAAATCTTAGCAAAAACTGTAGAGAGACATTAAAAATCCCGATTAGCATTATAAACTAAAAAGACTACGACTACGCAAAACTAAAAATATTTGCTCTGTGTAGATCGATGACACAATCTAGTGCATAGACTTGATACGGATTCATAAATATTCAATAACTTCTTCATGACGTGTGACAATACAACTATAAACTAGCACAAAGAGGGGACCTTTGTATCAAAGTCGGGACCCTCAGCGGAAGTCAACGCACAGTGAGTTAGAACGTTGTTAACGTACACGGGCTGTGAAATGACGCTCGGTTGGCCATACCTGCCACAGGGAGGAGTTAGTATTTACTAGGAGTGTATAGACACATATACCGGTTGTTCTCACTGTGCACAATACCAGCACCATTATTACATGTAGGGAGGCGGGGATACCTCTTTGGCAGATTGATTTATTTAGCAGACACAGATAGTCATCGCAATAGACTTGGAATAGAGACCATTAAAGCCCTCCAGGTATTAGAAGATAATACGATGTTTTAATCTTTCAGGTTATACGAAAACCTACAGCATTGTGATCAGGTAATATCACCTCTGTTGCTTCTTTCTGCACCCTTCTTACCTCTTTCTGCAACCCCTTTCCTCTTTCTGCGCCACTCTTGCCTCAGTCTGCTCAATATGCCCACCTGTTTCCTCTTTCTGCATCCCTTTTGCCTGTATCTGTAACTTTTTTGCCTCTTTCTACAGTTCTCTTGCCTCCTTCTGCACCTCACTTGCCTCTTTCTGCAACTTTCTTGCCTATTTCGGCAGGTCTCTTGCCTCTTTCTGTACCTCCCTTACCTCTTCTGCATCTCACATACTTATTTCTGTACCCCTTTTGCCTCTTTCTGTACCCCTCTTTCCTCTTTGTGTAACCCTCTTGCCTCTTTCTATATACATCTTCCCTCTTTCTGTACCACTCTTGCCTCTTTCAGCACCTCTGTTGCTTTTTTCTGCAGTTCTCTTCCTTCTTTCTGCACCCTCATGCCTCTTTCTGTTACCCTCTCGCCTCTTTGTGCACCTCTCCTAACCCTTTCTGCACCCCTCTTGCCTCTTTTTACAACTCTGTTGGTTCTTTCTGCACCTCTTTTGCTTCATTCTGCACTTTACTTGCCTCTTTCTGTACCCCTCTTGCCTCTTTCTGCACCTCTGTTGGTTCTTTCTGCACTTCTCTTGTTTCTATCTGTACCTCTGTTCCAAATTTTTGTATACCTCTTATAAATTCTGCACGCCTCTTCCCTCTTTCTCAACCTCTATTGGTTCTTTCTGCACCTCTTTCGCTTCGTTCTGCACTTTACTTGCCTCTTTCTGTATCCCTCTTGCCTCTTTCTGCACCTCTGTTGGTTCTTTCTGCACTTCTCTTGTTTCTTTCTGTACCTCTGTTCCAAATTGTTGTATACCTCTTGCCCTTTTCTGCACACCTCCTCCCTCTTTCTACACCTCTGTTGTCTCTTTCTGCACCTGTCTTTCCTCTTTCTTTAACTCCCTTGCCTCTTTCTGCATCTTTCTTGTCTCTTCCTACACTTTTCTTGCTTCTGTCCATAACTGAAGCTCACTTCAGCAATTCTCTTGCCTCTTTCTGCACTTCTCTTACCTCTTTCTGCACCTCTATTGCCTCTTTTGCACTTCACTTGCTTCTTTCTGCACCCCCTTGCCTCTTTCTGTACCCCTCTTCCCTCTTTGTGCAAGTCTCTTGCCTCTTTCTACACCTCTCTTCTCTCTTTCTATACACATCTTCCCTCTTTCTGTACCACTCTTGCCTCTTTCAGCACCTCTGTTGCTTTTTTTCTGCAGTTCTCTTCCTTCTTTCTGCACCCTCATGCCTCTTTCTGTTACCCTCTTGCCTCTTTGTGCACCTCTCCTAACCCTTTCTGCACCCCTCTTGCCTCTTTTTACAACTCTGTTGGTTCTTTCTGCACCTCTTTTGCTTCATTCTGCCCTTTACTTCCCTCTTTCTGTACCCCTCTTGCCTCTTTCTGCACCTCTGTTGGTTCTTTCTGCACTTCTCTTGTTTCTATCTGTACCTCTGTTCCATATTTTTGTATACCTCTTATCCTTTTCTGCACCCCTCTTCCCTCTTTCTCAACCTCTATTGGTTCTTTCTGCACCTCTTTTGCTTCGTTATGCACTTTACTTGCCTCTTTCTGTATCCCTCTTGCCTCTTCATGCACCTCTGTTGGTTCTTTCTGCACTTCTCTTGTTTCTTTCTGTACCTCTGTTCCAAATTGTTGTATACCTCTTACCCTTTTCTGCACACCTCTTCCCTCTTTCTACACCTCTGTTGTCTCTTTCTGCACCTGTCTTTCCTCTTTCTTTAACTCCCTTGCCTCTTTCTGCTGCTTTCTTGCCTCTTTCTACACTTTTCTTGCTTCTGTCCTTAACTGAAGCTCCCTTTAGCAATTCTCTTGCCTCTTTCTGCACTTCTCTTACCTCTTTCTGCACCTCTATTGCCTCTTTTGCACTTCACTTGCTTCTTTCTGCACCCCTCATGCCTCTTTCTATTCCCCTCTTCCCTCTTTGTGCCAGTCTCTTGCCTCTTTCTACACCTCTCTTCTCTGTTTCTGTACCACTCTTGCCTCTTTCTGTACCAGTGTTGATTCTTTCTGCACTTCTCTTGCCTCTTTACGCACCATTTGAGCCTTTTTCAGCACCTCTGTTTCTTCTTTCTGCACTTCTCTTCCTCCTTTCTGCTCCCCTCGTCCCTTTTTCTGTACCCTTCTTCCTGCGCGCCTCTTGTCCTTTCTGTACCACTCTTGCCTCTTTCTGCACCCTTCTAGCCTATTTTGGTTGTTTCTGTACTGCACTTGTTTCTTTTTGCACCTGCCTTGCAAATTTCTGCACCCCTCTTGCCTTTGCCAGCACCCCTCTTCCCTCTTTATTTACTTCTCTTGCCAGTGTCTGCACCCCACTTGCCTCTTTCTGCACCTTTGCTCATTCTTTCTGCATTTCCCCTGCCTCTTTATGCACCCCTCTTGCCTCTTTCTGCAACCTCTGTTGCTTCTTTCTGTACTTCTCTGGCTTCTTTCTGTACCTTTCTTGAAAATTTCTGCACTCCTGTTGCCTCTTTCTGCACCTCTCTTGCCTCTTACTGCACCCCTCTTGCCTCCTTCTGCACCTCTGTTGGTTCTTTCTGCACTGCTCTTGCTTTTTTCTACACCTCTTTTGCCTGTTTCTGGAACTATCTTGCCTCTTTCTGCACTTCTCTTGCCTCCTTCTGCACCTCTGTTGCTACTTTTTTGCACTTCTCTTCCTCTTTCTGTACCCCTCTTTACCTCTGTTATTTCGTACTACACTGCTCTTGCTTCTTTCTGTATCTCTCTTGCAAATTTGTGTACCACTCTTGCCTTGTTCTGCACCCTTCTAGCCTCTCTTGGTTGTTTCTGTACTGCTGTTGTTTCTTTTTGCACCTGCCTTGCAAATTTCTGCACCCCTCTTGCTTTTTTCCGCACCCCTCATCCCTCTTTCTGTACCTCTGTTCCTTCTTTCTGCACTTCTCTTGTTTCTTTCTGTACCTCTCTTGCAAGTTTCTGCACCCCTCATGGCTCTTTCTCCACCCCTCTTGCCTCTTTCTGCACCTCTGTTGCTTCTTTCTGCACTTCTCTTGTTTCCTTCGGTACCTCTCTTTGCAAGTTTCTGCACCCCTCTTGCCTCTTTCTGCATCTCTCTTGCCTCTTTCTGCACCTCTGTTGCTTCTTTCTGCACTTCTCTTGTTTCTTTCTGTACCTCCCTTGTAAGTTTCTGCACCCCTCGTGGCTCGTTCTGCACTCCTCTTGCCTCTTTCTGCACCTCTGTTGCTTCTTTCTGCACCTCTCTTGTAGCTTCCTGTACCACTCTACTCTTTATGCGCCCCTCTTGCCTCCTTCTGCACTTCTGTTGGTTCTTTCTGCACTGCTCTTGCTTATTTCTACACCTCTTTTGCCTGTTTCTGCAACTGTCTTGCCTCTTTCTGCACTTCTCTTGCCTCCTTCTGCACCTCTGTTGCTTTTTTTTTGTATTTCTCTTCCTCTTTCTGTACCGATCATGCCTCTTTCTGCACCTCTGTTGCTTCTTTCTGCACTTCTATTGCTTTTTTCTGCACCCCTCTTGCCTCTTTCTGCACCCTTTTTACCTCTTTCTATACCTCTCTTCCCTCTTTCTGCACCCCTGCTAATTTCTTGCCTGTTTCTGCAACTCTCTTGCCTCTTTCTAAAGTTCTCCTGTCTCTTGTTGCACCTCTTTTGCTTCTTTATGTACTTCTCTTGCCTCTTTATCTACCCTTCTTGTTTCTTTCTGCACCTCTCTTGATTGTTTCCGTACTGCTTTTGTTTCTTTCTGCCCCTGTCTTGCAAATTTCTTTCTGTACCTGTGTTCCAAATTTCTGCATCCCTCTTGCCTTTATCTGCACCCCTCTTCCCTCTTTCTGTACCTCTCTTGCCTCTGTCTGCAGCCTTCTTGCCTCTTTCTGCACCTCTGTTGCTTCTTTCTGCACCCCTCTTGCCTCTTTCTGTACCCCTGTTGCTTCTTTCTGTACTTCTCTTGCTTTTTTCTGCACATCTCTTGCAAATTTCTGCACCCATTGTGCCTCTGTGTGCACCTCTCTTGCTACTTTCTACTTCTCTCTTGTCTCTTTCTGCAACCCTCTTTGCTCTTTCTGCACCTCTTTTGCTTTTCTCAGCACTTCTTGTGACTCTTTCTGCACCCCTCTTGCCTCTTTCTGCACCTCTGTTGGTTCTTTCTGCATTGCTCTTGCTTCTATCTGCTACACTCTTGCACATTTCTGCACCCCTCTTGCCTATTTCTACACTTTTGTTGGTTCTTTCTGTACATCGCTTGCCTCTGTGTGCACCCCTGTTCCCTCTTTGTATACCTCCTTTGCCTGTTTCTTCAACTCTATTGCCTCTTTCTGCACCTCTACTGCTTCCTTCTGCACTTCTCTTACCTCTTTCTACACCCCTTCGGCCTCTTTCTGCACCCTTATTCCCTTTTCCTGCACGTTTCCTGGTTCTTTCGCCACTGCTCTTGCCTCTTTCTGTACCCCTCTTGCATCTTTCTGCACATCTATTGCTTCTTTCTATACCCTTCTTCCCCCTTTTTGCACCTCTGTTGCTTCCTTCTGTACTTCTCTTACCTCTTTCTGCACCCGTCCTGCCTCTTCTACACCTCTTTTGCTTTTTTTCTACACTTCTCTTGCCTCTTTATGCACCCCTCTTGCCTTTTTCTGCACCTTTGTTATCTCTTTTTGCATTGCTCTTGCTTCTATCTGCTACTCTCTTGTATATTTCTTCACCCCTCTTGCCTCTTTCTGCACTTCTGTTGGTTCTTTCTGTACCTCTCTTGCCACATCAAATGCTGCAATCACAGTATTAACATGATAATCTTCCCCAGATGCTTTCCCAATGGATAGTGAATTTCTGTCGATAACAACCTCGTCCAGGATTGTCTCCCCTTCCAGGGCCTGTTGCTATTCAGAATTTAGTTGACGGTACAAAAGGGGGTGGTGGTGGACGGAGCATCCGAACCAATCAAACACTCACACCCAGTCAACAGATCTGGGTTTAATCCATCACCGTTCTTTAGCCCACTCTGACACCCCAGTTCTGACATGGCCATATGCAAATCAGTCTGACCCTGTGCCTCATGGGACAGTCCAGCCCGAACTGCCAAGCCATGCCTTCCCTGGACCGGATTCAAGCTTCCTAGGACCGATTTCTGGCATTACAGCCGTCTTCAGCCATTCCTGCTTGAATACAGTGGCAAAGTGAGCAAGGGACTCACGTCTGAGCATACCCTGCCAACTTATGGCGAACAAAGCGTTACAAAAGGGGGTGGTGATGGACGGAGCATCCAAACCAATCAAACTCTCACACCCAGTCAACAGATCTGGGTTTAATCCATCACCGTTCTTTAGCCCACTCGGCCACCCCAGTTCAGACATAGCCATATGCACATCAGTCTGACCCTGTGCCTCATGGGAACAGTCCAGCCCGAACTGCCAAGCCATGCCTTCCCTGGACCGGATTCAAGCTTCCTAAGACCGGTTTCTGGCATTACAGCCGGCTTCAGCCAGGCTTGCTTGAATCCAGTGGCAAAGTGAGCAAAGGACTCACGTCTGAGCATACCCTGCCAACTTATGGCAAACAAAGCATTACAAAAGGGGGTGGTGATGGATGGAGCATCCGAACCAATCAAACACGCACACCCAGTCATCAGATCTGGGTTTAATCCATCACCGTTCTTTAGCCCACTCTGCCACCCCAGTACAGACATAGCCATATGCAAATCAGTCTGACTCTGTGCCTCATGGGAACAGTCCAGCCCGAACTGCCAAGCCATGCCTTCCCTGGTCTGGATTCAAGCTTCCTACGACCGGTTTCTGGCATTGCAGCCGTCTTCAGCCAGGCTTGCTTGAATCCAGTGGCAAAGTGAGCAAAGGACTCACGTCTGTGCATACCCTGCCAACTTCTGGTGAACAAAGCGGTACAAACCCCCTTTTGTACCGTTTTGTTCGCCATAAGTTGGCAGAGTATGTTCAGACGGGAGTCCCTTGCTCACTTTGCCACTGGATTCAACCAAGCCTGGCTGAAGATGGCTGTAATGCCAGAAACCGGTCCTAGGAAGCTTGTTTCCGGTCCAGGGAAGGCATGGCTTGGCAGTTCGGGCTGGACTGTTCCCATGAGGCACAGGGTCAGACTGATTTACATATGGCCTGTCTGAACCTGGGTGGCAGAGTGGGCTAAAGAACGGTGATGGATTAAACCTAGATCTGTTTTACTGGGTGTGAGTGTTTGATTGGTTAAGATGCTCCGTCCATCACCACCCCCTTTTGTACCGCTTTGTTCGCCATAAGTTGGTAGGGTATGCTCAGACGTGAGTCCCTTGCTCACTTTGCCACTGGATTCAAGCAAGCCTGACTGAAGACGGCTGTAATGCCAGAAACCGGTCCTAGGAAGCTTGTTTGCGGTCCAGGGAAGGCATGGCTTGGCAGTTCGGACAGGACTGTTCCAATGAGGCACATGGTCAGACTGATTTGCATATGGTCATGTCTGAACGTGGGTGGCAGAGTGGGCTAAAGAACAGTGATGGATTAAACCCAGATCTGTTGACTGGGTGTGAGTGTTTGATTGGTTCAGATGCTCCGTCCATCACCACCCCCTTTTGTACCGAGAATTTAGTTGAGGCATACCACATTCCTGCAAATACCTATCTGCAGTCTAAATATCAATACTATCAGGTCCCTGATATAATTTTTGATCAAACATATAATCCGATGGATAGTGTTATTAGATTTTTTATCAGATTTCTGATACGCCAACAAACGCCCCACCTTTTCCCTGCACTTATATTGAAAGGCCCTATATTTCTGCAAGATGGCGGCTACCCTCTCCTTCAGCCCCCTGCTAAGCATTTGTTGCTGCTCAATTAGTTTAAAAAATAGAAGTGGGGGGCGTGTCCAAGATGGCGGCGTGATCGGACGCAGGTCTCCGGAGCTCCCTGCCCGATCCCGCCGACAAGCCGTGAATTTCACTTGAATCTCCCCCTAGAAGCCGGGGTCCAACACTGGGAGGCGTGCCGCACCTTTGGGGTACCCCGGAGTGAAACCGGCGCCCCGAGTGCCATCATCGGGGAGTCGAACGAGGAATTAGCGCCCAGAGGTCCGTGGCTGCGTCCGCGCCCGAGACTAGTGCCGCTACCCTGTGATCCTCGAGATAGACTGACCGAGCCTACGGCGCCGGGGGTGGAGCGGCATAGTCCGTGGCCCCCGCCGTTGCTGCTGGAGCTGTAGGACTCGGAAGCGACGCATCGCCACCCTGAAGACCCGGCTGGTGCGCAGGAGGACCCGGCCGGCGGTCGCAAAACTCGAGTCCCCGGCTCCGGGCCTACTGGGGTGACACGGACGCCTGACAACACAGACTAGGCAGAGCAGCGAGGAGCGGGCTGTGCAGGCCCTGTCGAGGGAGTGATCTACTCTGCGCCTCCAGCCGGCTACATCCAAGGGGGCAAGGGGAGACGCACTGCCGCCCTGGCGACCCGGCCGGTGACCAGGTGAAACCCGGCCGGCGTTCGCGAAAATTGAGGTCCCGGCTTGGGCCTGCGCATCGAGCAACCTTCACCCTTCGGCCGATTGAAGCAACCCTGGGCACACGAGGTGGGTCCAATCCACAACGGACTACACGACGTGGACCCCCAGCAGCCTCTGAAGGCCCCAAGTGGTCTGGAACGGCCGCAGCACCTTGAGTGGAGCCGGCGCTGGAGGGGCCTGGTGGGCCACGATCCCGAAGCACGCAGCAAGCATACAGGTGAGGAGAGCAGAGGAGGGCACGAGGGAAGGCTCGGGGGCACAATCGAGCCCCCGGCGGAGGGCTGGCTGGGGAGGCCGACATTGCACTGCGGGAGCTGCTGATCTGGGCACGTTCTGCAGGTGCGGTGGAGTCGCACTCCATAAGCCTCGTCACACTGAACTGCACGGTGACCCGGTGTGGGACAGCTGGCTGCCTGGAACAGGCCTACTTCACTGCCCTCCTGACTGGTTGGTGCACAGATTGCCGCATTTGTCTTGGCCCCGGGTGACCTGAACTGCGCTGGTGGGCTTCCCACTCAAATAAGCTGCGTCGCCGTCCACCTGCATCTATCAAGAGTCCCGGGACCCTCCACTGGCCAGTATCCTGAGCTACCCACACTATGGCGGCACAGAGGGGGAAGAGGGGGTCCCAGACGCTCCCTGAATTACTGGCTAAGTCGTAGCCCAAGCTTAACAAGGATCCGCCATCACCAGGGACCGGGAAACCACCGCGGACAACAACGGACGACCAAGTGCCCATCACCAGATCCTTCCTAGAAACATTGTTTAACTCGCTCAGGGAAGACTTCAAATCCTTAAAACAAGACGTTGCAGGTGAGGCCCGAGAGCTTCAACGCGACGTGGAGGACTTCGCTGTCGAGGAAGCTGATCAAACTAGAAGTAACGAAATTGAACAGCTCCAGCAAGAGGTCCTGCGACTCACTGACCAACAATTGGACCTCCAGGCCCACGCAGAGGACCTTGAAAACCGTTTGCGTCGAAACAACATACGGGTCCGGGGGGTCCCTCAGAAAGAGGAGGGGACTGATGTCACCCCATACCTGCAGGCCCTCTTCAGGAGTGTTTTGGGGGAACCGGCGGACTTCACCATTCGCATTGATAGGGCGCACAGGGTGAGGCTGCCTCGTAAGGCTCCGGCCCCGCCACCGGACATCCTGGCGTTCCTTCCAGATTTTCCATTAAAAGAGCGGATTCTCAGAGAAGCTCGGCGAGCCCAGCCTCTTCAGTTTCAGGGTCATCCCATCGCCCTGTACCAGGATCTCTCATCTATCACTCTCCAGAAGAGAAAGGAATTCAAGCAAGTGACGGACTTCCTAAGGCAGAACGAGATCCCCTACTCATGGGGGCACCCATTTCGGATTATATTCAAGTGGAATGGACGGCTACATCAGCTGCGGTCACTCAAAGACACCTGTGCACTCCTGGGTCTGGACCAAGTCGATACTGAACCAGTGTTTAGGAACTCACAAGGACCATCCAGAGGGGGCTGGCAAACTGTAAATTACAAGCGATCCTCACCTCATCGCCTTAAACCGGATGCCTCTGTCATCTCCCGAGAGCGCGAAACAGCGGTGGCGGAGGTAGCCAAAGAAACCTCTCCCCCAGGGCAATAGACACTTCCGCAAAGGAGATTCCGTATTGCACGCGCTCTGCATTTGCGGCGGGTGGGTCGGGCGGGGAGGCCGGAGAAACCGCTGTCGGAGATGACCCCTTCAATAATTTCTACCACGATCCTGTGTGGAACAACGGGATTGGGACTATGCAGTTCTAGGGTGTTGGGGCTGGGAAGGGGGGGTTGGGTTGGGGGGGTAGTTGCAGAGCCTCCGCTCACAATAACTTTAGCTTATGTATGCAAAGATGCAAACTATGGTGGTTTTTGGTTGTTTTGGGGGGGCTTGTTGGGCTAGGGGGGGTTCGAGGGTGGGGACCATTGTGCCAGACTAGATCTATCATTGGGTGGGGGGGTACGTCACTGCTGTGCCGATTCCGAGTGTTTGTCACCCATTTGCGTACAGGGTCGGGGAATGGGCCTGCAAGGTTACCGGGGAAGACACGGCCTAATACCTGCTACCACACGGCTATGTAACATGCCGGGAGCCCACTCTGCGCTGCGCTACATGCCCTCTGCACCATGACAGACATTACTCTTAAGATAGTAACACTTAACGTGAAAGGGCTGAATAACCCGATAAGGAGAAGGGCTGTTATCTCCTACTTAGAGAACTCTGGAGCAGATATCTGCTTACTACAGGAGACTCACCTCCTGCAAAAAGATTGGCATAGGATGCGCTCCCGCGCCTTCCCACAACAATTCTTCTCCTCCCTCCCAACGAAAACCGCTGGGGTTGCGATTTTAATATCTAGAAGTTTCCAGGGGAGGGTGGGAAACAAGGTGGGGGAGATCAAGGGTCGCCTCTTGGTGCATACATTTCAATTAGGTGATACACACCTTACGATTGGCTCCCTTTATGCCCCAAACACAGGACAGGAGGTCTTCCTAAAAGGCGCTATTTCGGAAGCGCTTCAGAACCCACATGCACCCCTACTCCTAGGCTGGGATCTCAATGTCGTTATGGACACACACGCTGACAGATCGGGGCACGGCTATGGAAGGACTGGGGCTCTTTCACCCAATGGACATGAATGGCTTAAAGATAGGGACTTAGTAGCCCTCTGGAGAGCCCAACACCCGAACACTTCGCAATTCACATTCTACTCGCATGTGCACCATACATATGCCAGACTCGATCACTTCATAGGTTCCTCGGATCTCCTCAAGAATCTTGAGGAGGTCACCATAGTACCGGCGGCCATCTCTGACCATGATGCAGTAGAGCTCTCACTCACACTTCGAGCGGCCCGCCGTCCCCGAGGCCCGTGGCGCCTCCGGGAAACCTTGCGTCAATGGCCTGATGCCACTAGA
Source organism: Lissotriton vulgaris (assembly GCF_964263255.1). Taxonomy (NCBI): domain Eukaryota; kingdom Metazoa; phylum Chordata; class Amphibia; order Caudata; family Salamandridae; genus Lissotriton; species Lissotriton vulgaris. The sequence goes on from NC_141685.1 coordinate 1,159,663,700, forward strand.
CGAATCAGTGAGTGCATCACTACCTTCTTGGCCACCAATGACACACCCGACATCTCCGTGACAGCCCTCTGGGGAGCCCTGAAATCGGTTACTCGAGGTGAACTCATAGCCATAGCAGCAGCCGAGGCCAAGGACCGCAAAAGAAAACTGGATGACCTCACAGCGCGCATCGCGGAACTGGAGCGGGTTCATAGCCGCACCTGTGCCCCACGCGTGTGGAAACAGTTGAAAGCAGCTCGGGCCCAATTAGCTAGTCTAGACACAGATAGGGCAGAATTCGCGGCTCTCCGTCTTCGACATACTTAGTATGTTGGGGGTAATAGAACAGGCCGCTTACTGGCCAGCGCTCTAAAGGCCAAGACCCAACGGGCTAAGCTCAATGGTCTTGTGGGCGACAACGCGGCGGTGCTCACTGATGACACCCAGGTAGCCGAGGCATTCCGCTCCTACTATGCTTCACTGTATGGGGAAGAGGAGACTTCTTCGGAGGACATCGAGGCCTACCTGGCCACGACGGCTCTCACCGAGATCTCCAAGACTACTGCGGATGCTTTAGACGCCCCTATCTGCCAAGATGAGGTCCTGGCGGCCATATCCCGACTGCGTCCGCTCAAATCCCCGGGGCCAGATGGCATCTTGGCGAGCTTTTACAAACTCTTTAGTCGTCAATTGGCCCCAGTGCTCACCCGCCTTTTCAATTCCTTCGAGGGATTGGGCGCCATACCTCCGGACATGTTGGTCGTGGAGGTGGTGGTGCTGCCAAAACCCAGTAAGAAACGCACGCACTGCTCTGCATTCCGCCCTATTTCATTATTGAATCTTGACTTAAAGCTCTTTACAGGCATTCTTGTCGTGCCTCTTGGCCCGTGCCTTCCTGGAATTTTGGAGCCCGATCAATCAGGATTTGTGCCCAACCGACAATGCAGCGACAATACTAAGAGGGTACTTCACCTCATTGATAAGTCGCATTTTCAAGCCTCGGACTCTGCGTTGCTCGCTATCGACGCAGAGAAGGCGTTTGATCGCGTGAACTGGAATTACTTACAACAAGTTCTACGTCGCTTTGGCCTGGGCGACCGTTTCTGCTCTCGCATAGCAAGCTGTTACCATCACCCGCAAGCTAGGGTCCGCCTGGGAGGTTTGCGCTCACATCCATTCGAAATCCAGCGCGGTACCAGGCAGGGGTGTCCTCTCTCCCCCCTTCTTTTTGCCATGTATATAGAGCCGTTAGCGCAGAAGGTCCGGGATAATCCAAGGATTAAGGGTGTTGGCTTCGGGCGCGAACCCCATACTATCAGTCTATATGCGGACGACGTCATAGCTGCCTTGGACCACCCTAATAGCTCTATACCCGCCTTTATGGAGGAATTTCATTCGGAGCCGTCTCAGGGTTTCGAATTAACATTGATAAATCCTTAATTTTGCCACTGGGCAAAAATGCATGCTCACGAGCCCCTGTCGTAGGCCAGGAGAGTGGACTTCAGCTAGCTACCCAAGTACCATACTTGGGGATTACTCTAACTCCCTCGACGGACCTCACGGTGTCAACTAATTATAACACTCTCATCGCCCAGATCCGGACGGACCTGGCGCGATGGTCCAAACAGCCTCTGTCCCTGCTGGGGAGGGTAGCGGCGGTGAAAATGTCGATCCTGCCGCGGATCCTATATCTGTTCCAAACCATCCCAGTTATGCCCCCGGCAGGTATTCTGAAAACCCTACAGGACACCCTGTTTGCCTTTGTCTGGGAAGGCAAACGTGCACGGATCCACAAACTACTGGCATACAGGAGCATGGACGAAGGCGGTCTCGGTGTTCCAAACCTGATACGATATTTCCAAGCATCTCAACTCCGGTACCTAGTAGAATGGTACAAACCCGAGTCAGAGAAGAGATGGCTCTTTCAATACAGGGCCATGGCACGGACGCCACTTTGGAGGATTCCGTTCCTCGCTAGGCAACATAGGCCGAGGTACATGTTGAGATCTCCTATCACACGCACGACTATACAGATATGGGATAGGGTGGCACACAAACACGGGTTAACAACCTTTCCCTCCCCAATCACTCCCATATTAGATAACCCTGATTTCCCTCCGGGTGATGGCGCAGGCGCATTCCCACAATGGCGAGGCACGGCATGTCGTGCCGCGGGCGACCTTTTTGACTTGCAGGGATTTCTTCCTTTCGCAGACATTAAACAGGGGTATAACATAGAGAACCCTCATTTTTTCCAATACCTTCAACTTAGACACTGGCTCACTAACCCGGATATCGCTGCATTGGTGAGTCGCCCCATGTCGACCTTCGAGAAATGGCTACTTACTAAGGACACGGATAAACACCTCATCTCTGAACTCTACAAAATGCTCACACCACCACACGCCCCGGTTAAAACACCAAGCCAGAAGCGTTGGGAGGCTGAACTGGGTAGGGCCTTGACATTTAAAGAATGGGGCTACGTCTATTACAGAGCCTCACACACCACACGCAATACCAAGGCGAGGGAGGCGGCAGTAAAATTGGCTATGTACTGGCACCTCACCCCAGTCCGACTTCACAGCCTCTGTCCCTGCTGGGGAGGGTAGCGGCGGTGAAAATGTCGATCCTGCCGCGGATCCTATATCTGTTCCAAACCATCCCAGTTATGCCCCCGGCAGGTATTCTGAAAACCCTACAGGACACCCTGTTTGCCTTTGTCTGGGAAGGAAAACGTGCACGGATCCACAAACTACTGGCATACAGGAGCATGGACGAAGGCGGTCTCGGTGTTCCAAACCTGATACGATATTTCCAAGCATCTCAACTCCGGTACCTAGTAGAATGGTACAAACCCGAGTCAGAGAAGAGATGGCTCTTTCAATACAGGGCCATGGCACGGACGCCACTTTGGAGGATTCCGTTCCTCGCTAGGCAACATAGGCCGAGGTACATGTTGAGATCTCCTATCACACGCACGACTATACAGATATGGGATAGGGTGGCACACAAACACGGGTTAACAACCTTTCCCTCCCCAATCACATAACCCTGATTTCCCTCCGGGTGATGGCGCAGGCGCATTCCCACAATGGCGAGGCACGGCATGTCGTGCCGCGGGCGACTTTTTTGACTTGCAGGGATTTCTTCCTTTCGCAGACATTAAACAGGGGTATAACATAGAGAACCCTCATTTTTTCCAATACCTTCAACTTAGACACTGGCTCACTAACCCGGATATCGCTGCATTGGTGAGTCGCCCCATGTCGACCTTCGAGAAATGGCTACTTACTAAGGACACGGATAAACACCTCATCTCTGAACTCTACAAAATGCTCACACCACCACACGCCCCGGTTAAAACACCAAGCCAGAAGCGTTGGGAGGCTGAACTGGGTAGGGCCTTGACATTTAAAGAATGGGGCTACGTCTATTACAGAGCCTCACACACCACACGCAATACCAAGGCGAGGGAGGCGGCAGTAAAATTGGCTATGTACTGGCACCTCACCCCAGTCCGACTACACAGGGGGACCCGGCGCGCAGCGAGCTTTGCTGGAGGGGATGTGGGGAAAGGGGCACTCTAACCCACCTCCTTTGGGAATGCTTGGAACTCTGAGACTTTTGGAAGGTGGTCCTGGACGATATAGACTCCACCTTTGGGACTGAAATCCCGAGATTTCCTGCATATGCTCTGCTGGGTCTAACTAACGCACTAACCTTCCCCTTAAAGTCGCTGCGGGGTCGGCAAATGGGAATTGCCATACAAGCAGCCACGCAGCACATATTATCACTGTGGGGTTCCACAACTAAACCTACACATACGGGATGGCTCCACAAGCTTTGGTTTACACTTGGGATGGAGCGCATTCAAGCCACACTCACCAACTCAACCGATGCCTTTCGGAAAACGTGGCTTCCTTTACTGACCCTCCTGTCCAAGGAATTCAATGAAGTCACATGCCCCAAATACCTTAGGGTCCTACGTCTTACCAATGCCACTGATGACCCGCGGTGATTTCCCGGACAGACACACTAAACCTTACTGGCACGTTGATGGACCTCTTGGCACTTCAGGGCACACTGGTCGGGCGGGGGAGGGGGGCTCAGGGGAGGGTGGGCTGGGAGTTGTTGGTTGTTGTTATTCTCCTCACGTCATTTGATTGCACTGCAGATCTTCCGCACTCACGACGTCGTAATGTCCCTTTGGCATATTTATCTCGCTTTGCTACTTAATGCTAGGGAAGACATGCTTGTCTGTCCCGTCCGCTATCTATGCCTACTGCCTGTACAACTTGCTGAGATGTCTCAATATATGCCTGCTGAAAAATTCAATAAAATACATTTGAAATTAAAAAATAGAAGTGTGGCTCACTGGTTAGAGGAGGCAGACCTGGAAGCAGAGGTCAGCCCGGGACCAGGGTTCAATTCCCGGCTCGGCGGGGTCTTGAGTCCTAAAATGTCCATGGACTCGACAATTCTCGCTCCGGTGCCTACTCGATTCACGGGTTCACACTCTGGGCAATAGCTTGCTTAATCTCCACAACGGCCCCTCGCAGCAGGATGCCTGGCTTTCACCTTGCGGATACCCTGCCGGGGTTATCTCACAGGGGAATACCAGGACGGGTTCCCTAAGCAAGCGCTTAGAAACCGGTTGGTAATTTGAGCTATATAAATTCCTGTACATTTACATACGAGTAATTCATACCCCAGTTGTTTCAATACTTGTCGATCCTTGAATGACAAATGTGTTTCAGTGACCCCAGCGACATTCCAACAGAGTAATTTAATACTTGTCATTGTCTGACCACACTTGTCCTTTAATACTACTTTGCCACCATATGAGACTCCCAACCCGCTCACTCTTAGCATTATATACTGGACACATTTTCAAATTATTCTGACTCCTATAACTACCCCACTCCTTGCCTCCCTTCACCGTGACATAAACCTACTTATTATCACAACGGCCCCCCCAGAAACCCCTCAAACCCAACCCAACCCAACCTGTACCTACAAGAGGAAATCACCCCCGAATGCTGTCAATTGGTTTGACAACATATGATAAGCACTGTACAGACCGCCCCATGCCTACTAAACCACCCACTGCCCCCACAACTCTGCGCCACTCAATACATAATCTAGCCCCCCCTTTAACTGATAGTGCAACCCATCTCATTAGTGCCTCTCCTTTTTCCATAAGTTAGACATACAACATAGAATTAACTAGAAGGCTGTATAGTCCCTTGTCTCCACTGAGTGAGAGCTTGTGAGGCTTCCAGTTCAGTAAGAAATATCTGTGATTGCCCATTCCTGATGACCTTCAATCATGTTGGCTCCTGCAATAACATCTGCGCCTCAACATCTTTGAATGGATCTATCAGCTGATGCAGCTTCCAGCGCTTATCCATTATCATCTTACAGAGATCCGATCGGACATATATAGAGAAAGAATAAACTGACAATGGAGCTGTTGGACAAGCTTTAAAATAGATTGCCTGCCAGAGAAGAAAGTTCCCGACATAGATAAGTAAGTGGCGAGGATAAGGGTGCCTAGAGTTTACTGCTTGCTTAGAATTCAATCATAGCCTATGTGCTCGCAGAATTTGGAAGTCCATATCCCAATCTGCCAAATACTGTAGAGCTCTTATTGTTGTAGACTGACCACAAAGGCCTGAGTGTCATTGCCTTCTTTACCTTCCAGTATTCCACATAACCTAAGATTGTTCCGACGTTGTCTGTTCTCCAGATCCTCGACTTTATGTAGGACATACGTTAGCTGATGTTCCTGCTCTGTGACTACTTTAGTAGTAACTGTGGCAATTTCTTCAACACCGAAAACACGTTGCTGGAGCTCAGTGATCTCTGCGGCTAAGCTGGCCATCTTGCTGGTAGGTTCTGTGAGATCATACTGCATGTTTTATTGTCCTCTTTGACCTGAGCATAATGTGTGAGGGCCTCAGTTCTTTGGATCTGTAAAAGCCAGAAAATAGCTGACAAAGAGGGCTCGGTTGTCTCCATAAGCCTACCCTCCTCTGTGAGTTCAGAAATGACAGGGGGTACCTTAATATGATGAGCAGTTTGAAGATTCAAAAGGGCCATCGGTCTCAAGTCCATGTCTAATTGCTGAGCTCCCAGTCTCACTGGTGATAGAACTAGCATCCGTTAGAGATTGCGCTACGCCGGTTCGCCCCCTGCTGACGATAGCTGGATTGGAGGGAGGCAACCACCCTTAGACAGCCTTGAGATCAGAGACTTTACCTCTCCTTTAGAAGTGACCCACTTCTGCAAGGGGTTCTCCCTGGCCCCTCACGCAGATCTCAGGGAGCTAGAATTAGAGCAGTAAGTAGCCAGAGCTTTCCATCCACCTTAACGAACTCTCCCAGTTTTAGCCTGCCTTCTATCAGGGGGTCTCTTTTTTTCAACAGTCCTATCATGAGGGATTTTCAGGGGGTTCCGCCTCAAAGGGCTGTGGCAATAACTCAGCGCCAACCGTCCCCTCTATCACTGATGCTGTCCCCCCTCCAAGCTCTTACTGTCAGGCTATCGCACCTTACCCCATGCTATCCATTGATAATACTAATTCAACCGCAACTACCATACATTGTTGTGGGTTCTCTGGGTTTAGACCCATTGCTAGTTCTTCACTTAGCTTTAGCGGTCCACTTAATCCCAGCCCCTCTGCCTGCTGATGGACACCCATCTTTCTCAGGCAGGGAGACGCCAACGGAGACCCCTGCAGAAAGAGTCCATTCCTTCTCTGACTCTTGCATCATTATGCAAGGATCTGGACAGGCAATAGGACAGAAAAACCTTTTCCTTGCTGGAGGTCAGATCTCCACTGCTGAGGACCGCAGTGGTAGCCAGAGCCTGCTGATGTCTTGCTCTCCGATACTGCACTCATCAAAACATCCTTCAAAAAGGATTCTGTGGTTCTAGGGTGGCCAGCCTGCAATATATCACATGTGGCGCTTGACAGCAGCACTTTCAAAATGGGATGATCAACCCTTGAAGTAATAACCTTTTGCTTTCACCAGTTTCTTGATTCTCCTTCATCTGTGCCATTCGCTCTTTGTTAAGGCTCAGCTATCGTAGGGTCTTGCATACCAGGACCCCCTCGACCACCTCACTGAGCAGTCACCCGCAGAGGGGACACACCTAGCTCCAAGATTTCCTGCTTTCCCTGCACCAATGGATTGCAGGTGTTGCGGTCTGACTGTTGTTGTAGATTGGGAGTCTGTCTTTTGTTTCTTCTCTTTTCATTTGCCGAGCGAGTCTTTGTGGGTGGGAAACGCGGGAGGGACTCTGTGGGCGGGAGGGAAACGTGGGCGGGACTCTGCGGGTGGGCGGGAAATACCTGCAGAAAAAATTGTGGGGTGTACCTCTTTTCGGGGGTTTGAGGATGAGATTAAGGTACTACTATCCGCTGTTGATTTGACTCCTTGGTTGATGGATGCATCCTTACAGTTGAAGGATGGATTATTGTATCATGGTACACAGTTGTTTATTCCACCTGAATTATGAACTAAGGTACTGAAGTGGTGTCATTCATCTGCACTCATGGGTCATCCCGGTGTAGTTAAAATACAAGAGATGTGTCTTCGCTGGTTTTGGTGGACCACAATACATCAAGATATCCATGTGTTTGTTACCTCGTGCCGGTGTGTGCTATTAGCAAGGCTTCACATACACCTCCCGTTGGTTTATTGCATCCATTTCCTGTTTCCCCAGCCCCATTGCATACCATAAGAATGGACTTTGTCGTGATCTACTGCTGGATACAGGGTGTACCACGATCTTGGTGGTTGTAGATCTGTTTACAAAATCTGCTTTTGTACCATTACCCAAAGTCCATACTCCCCATGAGTTGGCTGTGGTGTTTATTGTTCAAGTGTTACGTTTACATGGCATACCCACTGCCATCATATCAGATAGGGGCACACAGTTTGGAGGGAATTGTGTTCCTCGTTGGATATGGAGCTTCGTTTGTCCTCGGCTTAACATCCCCAAAGTGACGGGCAAACAGAGCGTACCAACCAAACGATGGAACAGTATTTGCATTGTCTTCTCACTTCCCTCACGGGCAGTTGGGTGAAGGCTTTGCCTATTGCTGAGTTTGCTTATAACAACAGTTTCCATTCATCATTGGGGGTTTCTCCTTTCTTTTTTTCTATGGGTTTTTCTCCCAGGGCGGTTCCTATTCAGCCTTCTGGTAGGGTTCCGGCCATTGATACTTTGAGCCGAGAACTTACTGCAGTTTGGCATGCTCCCTATGAGCATCTGGTGGCTGCCAAGGCTGAGATGAAAGACGTTGCTGATATGCACCGTATTCCTGCTCCTTCATATGCTCCTGGGGACCAGGTTTGGTTGTCATCTAAGAATTTGCATTTAGATGGCCCGTTAACTGCAGCTGCGTTACCTATAACCCTTCAGGGTTGGGCGGGTGGTAAACCCTGTGGCAATGGAGTTGGAATTACCTGAGGATTACCGGGTGCACCCTGTGTTTCATACCTTTCTTCTTAAACCCTGTGTCCCTACTGCTGTGCCTTTGCCTCCTCCCCTTCCCTATTTGGTTGATGGTGATGAAGAGAATGTGGTGCGTGCCATTTTGGATTCGAGAAGGCGGAAAGGGCTTTTGTATTATTTGGTGGATTGGGAGGGTTATCCCCCTGAGGACCATACTTGGGAGCCTTCTGGCTATGATCATGCTCCTCGTTTGATCCGTTTGTTTCATCGACGTCATCCTTCCAAACCCCGACCTGTGGGCGGTCTTTTGAGAGGGGGTACTGTTGCGGTCCGACTGTTGTTGTGGATTGGGAGTCTATTTTTTGTTACTTCTCTTTTCATTTGCCGAGCGGGTCTTTGTGGGCGGGAAACGCAGGTGGGACTCTGTGGGTGGGCGGGAAACGAGGCGGGATCCATGGGCGGGACTCTACGGAAGTGCGGGAAATGCGGGCGGGAAACACGGGTAGGATCCATGGGTGGGACTCTGCCGGCGGGATTCTTGGGCGGGATTTCTCTTTCTTTTGGCCATGATTTGTCTTCCTTAGTGCAGCCACGGTTGGGGGTGGGGCTTTTAGCGGTATTTAAGGGCTTCCTCCCTTTCTTTCTTTGTTTGGGTTCTCTTCCGGTTTTTGGCCCCGGAAGCACTTCGGCTTTGGCATCCATATAGTAAGTACATCATTATTGTTTGATTATTTAAAATCTTACAATATTACAGATGCAAAAAGCAATGAAATAACGAGATTACGTTTAAAAACAGGTAAAAGTAGGCTTACATCATTAAAATTTGTTTGTTTCATAATAAATTACATTTTAAAATATTATTCTCCTAATTTTCTTTCCACTTTTAGTAGGAACTTTACAAAAGTAGCGTTCAAACTTATGTCATCTGAATAAAGGCACTGTTTCAGGGCCTGTCTGCATGTCCTTATTCCACGTACATTGAGCGGTGATTTAAGTAATGCTCTTCTCTCATTTAGGACAAATACATAATAGGTGGAGAATATTCTCCTCACCCTTATTGACAGTCTACATAATGTTTGTTTTTCCACGTTTTTCCACGGGGGAAGATGACATAGTCCCGGCAGAATTCCAAATCTCGCTTTGAGAAATACCTGTTTATTTTTTTTTCAGTCCAAGGTATTTCCAAATAATGTTGTATTTCCTTTTTTTTGTAAGCATTTATAATTGACCAGGCATGTTTTCTCTTTATAAGGATTGCTTTGTCGCTTACAATAGATAATTGGCTTGCAGTTCTATTAATAATTTTTTTAAAAGAAGCATTGGTTATTTTATTTTCCCAGATAAAAGTAATTGCAAACTCATCTATCGCTTCCTTAAGGTAGGTCCAAGCAGTTGAGTTTACATTATTATTTATTTCATTCCAAAGTAGCTGTGATATCTCATTATCCTGGTCATTTTTTATTTGGTTCCAATTTTAATAAAGTGACCTTTTCTTGCGTAGCGTTGGTTGGTTAGTCCAAACTCCAACCTAATTTGTGCAGATGATGCATTCCCGGGAGTTGGAATAGCGCCCCATATGTTCTTGTAAGGACATTATTTATTACTTTGGTATCCTTTTCCACTCAAGCTTCACTACCGTATGTAATAATTGGTAGGAGCCTTGCCCCTATAATGTTCAGAAGTGGGCCATATGCAAGGTTGCTAAGTGACTTTTGTACAATTCTAAATGCTGCAGTCAATGTGTTAGCCTTCCGTTGTATGTCCTTTTTTTGTAATTGGTAATTTCCCTTGTCATCGAAAAGCACACCCAAGTATTTATATACATCTACTTGCTCCAGTTGGGTTTTGTCCATGTACCATTTATATCTTATTTTGTTATTCTTGGTGACAACCATAATCTTGGTTTTTGTTTCATTGATCACCATCCCGTTTTCCTTTGCGTACTTTTGTGTCCGAGTAATTAGGCGTTGCAATCCAACTTTAGTGTGGCTCAGAAGGATGACATCGTCTGCATACAGCAAATTAGAGATGTGCTTTCCAGCTAGTTTCGGTGGGTGAACGTTCAATTCATCCAATATCCCAGTCAGGTCAGCCAGGAACAAATTGAAAAGGAGAGGAGCTAAAACACATCCTTGTTTTAGTCCTTCAGTTGCGGGGATTTCCGTTGATAACGTTTCTCCATCCCCCATCCTCACCCTAACCCACGAATTACTGTATAGTAGACGAATCAGTCTAAGAAGGGCAACTGGTATTTTCTGTTCCTGGAGTTTTTTCCATAATAGGTTTCTTTGGACACAGTCAAATGCAGATTTGAAATCTACAAAACATAAGTAGAGTGGTTGTTTAGCTCTGATTGACTTATCCATAAGCAGAGACAGAACTAATATGTTTGTTGTTGTTCCTAAACCTTGTATGAAGCCCCTTTGGTTCAAAGGCAGTATCTTATTTTCGCTAACCCATTCACTAAGGTTCGTAAGCAAAATCCTTGCAAATAACTTGGCGTTTGTGTCCTGTAATGTAATCAACCTACAATTTTCTGCGATTGCCCAATTTCCCTTTTTGAAAATTGGCGTGATTAGAGATCCTCGCCATGACTCAGGTATGATTTCTTTTTGAATGACTTCTCCATATAGTTTTTCTAAATACAACGCCCAAAGTTCCGGATTTTCTTTATAAAGTGCAAATGGTATGCCATTTGGTCCAGGAGCTCCATCCTTCTGTTTTTTTATTAATTTTATTATTTCCTCCTTTATTATTTGTATAGGTATTTCCATGTCACTGTAATTACTTCTTATTTCTGTATCCGAATTAATGGTACAACTGAGGTACATTTCTGGTTTTCTAGTCCGGGTATTATTATGGTTTAGATGATTTCTCAGAAACCAGACCCATTCCTACTCGGTTAATGGAGATGAGACCACCTGTTTGTTTGGTCTTGCAAGTCCGTTGATGATTTTCCAGAATTCTCTTGGATTCTTTTGTTTACTAGCATGGAAAACTTTAGCCCAAATTGCTTGTTTTGCTTGGTTTTTCTCACTCCATATTAGTTTCTTCAGATTTTGGTTTAGTGATTTCAATTTGCCCGAAGTTTCTTCATTTGCACCTTGTTTCTTTGTTTGCCTGATGATTTTATTCCGGGCTCTTTTTAGCTTCGTTATTGTATATGGGAGGTTTATAAAGTTTTCCTTTTCCTTATTTTCCTCTTTACGATGCTTAGTATTCCAATTTCTTCCTGATTGCGATTGGGGTTTAACCAACTTCTTTGTAACATTTACCCATTGTTCAATCACTGTTTCCGATGTTATATCATTAAAACAATTCTCCAAAAGACTCTCCACGTGTTCATTCATTATTTCTCTGTTTCCCACATTCCAAAACAATTTTTTATAGTTTGTTGTTCCAATGCACCCCTGTACGGTTTGGTATGCTTGATTTGTATTGCTTTTAATATTCAGTGTTATTATCTGTTGGCAATGATCACTCTCTGTTGTTTTCTGTAACTGATACAAGATAATGCTCTGAAACATGTTTAGCGAAGTCATGGTATAATCGATCCTGGACTTTGCGTTTCACCCAAAATAGCTATATGCTGGAGGCACATCTGTTTTAAATCGGCCGTTAAGAATACGAAGACCCATCGCTTCCATATCTTTAACAAATTGTGTACCCATTTTGTTTGTAGTGGAAGTAATGTCTTTTCCCCGGTCCTGCTGGGGATTTGACCATTGGTGGTCTTGTGATTGTGTTATGTCATCTCTTATATGCGATGACATTAAGTTTAGATTAAAATCCCCCATAATCAGGTAGTTTGCCATCGGATCATCCACCATTTGGTTTATTAAAAGATTGTTCATGGTTACGCAGGTTGCTTCCCTACTCATCTGTGTTGGCTGAATATATATGTTAATTAAATATAACGACTTGGATTCTTGGTTTGATGTTTTATAGGTAAGTTTAACTATTATGATGTTCTTACTACCTGAGTCAACTTGCTCATGGTATGCCTGTATGGAATTAGAAATGAAAATTGCTTGGCCGCCACTTGGGCGTCCGAAATTGTGCATTTTATTCGCGTATTGATAGTAACCTGTGTATCCATGTAGCATAAATGGCTTGGTTTCCCATGTTTCTTGTAGTAGAATAATCTGGCATGGACACACTATAGTATTTATTTGTGCATTATGAATCTTATTTCCCAAATCATTAATGTTCCACAAACACATTTTTATTTGTCCCCTGTCATTGTTTTTAACGGGTACTTTCTCAGTTCCATCGGCTCATTGTTTGCTATTATTATGTAATGCCATGTTTATCCATTTTTCATTTATTTCTAAGTTCTTTTTTATATTTGTTTGCGGAGTTGTCCCTCCTAATTTCATCGGGGATCTAACGAGTGCATTTTTTAATACTGGAGCTATATGTGTGTTTGATTTTTCGTGATTTGGTTTTTATTTCTTCCCTGGTAAACGGAGTCGGGTAAACCTCTGGGATTTGTTTAGTTACCGATATGCCCCAGGGCTTAAATGTCGTATGCTCCTTCAAAATCTGTTCGGCTATTGTTGAAGATATTAATGTTATTAGTGTGGGAGCCCGTGTGCTTTCTTTCCCTAGCATAAACTCAACTGAGACAATATCTTCACTTACAATATTGGTTAATGGTGTCATTGATTTAAATAATCTAAGTAAATTCCCACGGTTTAATATATCATGCCTACCTCTAGATTCAAATTCCGGTGTGAATATAAGTTCATTTTTTTTGAGTACTTGATGGTTAACGGCCTCAATTGGTTTAGATTGAGAAAATGTTTTCCTTTTATCTCACAAGAACTTCAAAAGACTGTGGTGTTAGCTCTCTTCCTGTCCAAACTGGATTACTGCAATGCCCTTTTTCCAGGCATTGACAAGACCCAGATGAGGAAACTGCAGTCTCTGCAGAATGCTGCAGCACGACTGCTTTTAAACATATCTAAAGGACAATCAACCTTGGCAGGAATTAAGTCACTGCACTGGCTTCCTATTCAGCAGCATGTGGAATTTAAGGCCCTGTGCCTGGAGCACAAGGCACTATATGGTGGTGGTTCTGAGGACATCCAAAAAATGTTCCTACCTTACACTCCTTCTTGAGTTCTTAGGTCCGCAAACTTGGGCCTTATCCAGACTCCTAAAATTAGGCGGTCAAGATGGGGTGACTTTATCAAACTGTGCGGCAAAGCTGTGGAACATAACGCCAGTGGCCATGAGATTTCAATCCAATCAGCAGCTCTTTAGGAAGGATTTGAAAACATGGCTGTTTATCTCCACCTAGTCTCCCTGGTAATACAGGCTGTACTGCCCTTCACATACACTAGCACCAAGACACCATGGCAATCGAGCGCTCTACAAGCACATATACTATCCTATCCTATCATGCAGTTTGTGATCCCATTTCAACTAAAGTTGGTTTCTGGTTTTGTCCAAATCGACAGCCACAAATTAAGTGTTCTGATTCTGATAAGGTCAGTTACATAGTTGAGGCCAATTTTTGGATGACTTAACTTGGTGCCAGTGCCATGAGAAAGCCCCAACAGCCTTTTCAAACACCCATTTTCAACTCTCTGGATGGCTGCAAAATCTTAAATCCACCAAACTCCAGATCCATAATTTGCACCTGTAAGACAGGCAGCTTTATAAACTGTCACAAACTCCTTAATAGATTTCAAGCATATGTTTTCCATAAACTTAAAGAGGCCTTCCACAGTACAGGCACACTTGGCAATAGGGGCTATGCCAGGTCAGTTCCATGTACTATGATAACCAAAAGGTATGCCCAAATAGAGAAAAGATGGAACAGGTACAATTTGGTTGTATTAATAAAAAAAATATTTCCCTTAAATGTTCTTAGCCCATAGAACATTATGTGAGTTTTAGAACGAATCACTATAAGCTCCAACATCTTGGCAAAGTTCACAAAACTCTCTAGGAGCTTCTGTAAACCAAGTTTCATTCTGGTGATTAAGACAGCATCATCTGCATAGAGCAATATATGAACCAAGTGGGCAACCTATGAGCGGCACATTTGGATTAATGTTGGCCAGATGATGTTCTAGACCATTTGCATAAAGAGTAAATAGAAAGGGGGGCAAAAAGCAACCCTGTTGGGCATCCTGCAAGAATAGAAAGCTTTCAGTCATTCCCCAATGGAGCCACACCTTAGACAAACTGAAACATTGCTATGGAGCTCGCTGAGAAAAGTGACAATATTTTCCTTCACTCCCAGGTCTGTAAAGATACACCAAAGTTTATTACGATTTACATGGTCGAAGGCAGCCCTGGTATACTTGTTAATAATTAGCTGTAGATTTCGGCATTGTTCCATGGTATCAATTCCTGCCCTAAAACCGTACAGCAGATCAGACACAATATTGTTTTCCTGAGCCCAGGACTCTAACCGGTCCCAAAAAACTCTGCCCATAATCTTTGCTGTTAAATTTGTCAGTGAGATGGGTTAATAGCATTTTGGACAGCCTCTTTCTCCTTTCTTGAATGACCCAGTGAGACCAGGACTTTGGCTGGAAAGTCATAGATATAACATTCTCAACATTAGTCAGAAATGGTGCCCAAAAATCAACATAATCTTTAAATATTTTGGCAAGGACCCCATCGCGGTCAAGTGCCTTTCCCACATGGCATCTATTTATGGGTGCTATAACTTCCTCCAAACCAAACATCATTCCTTTGTCAGACACCACTGATTTCACACCCCTAGTTCCCCCAAGATTGATTAGTGAGTTGGGTTTATCATAAACTTCTTTAAAATGCTATGCTAGGTTACATAAATTGAAGCTTTGTGAGGACGGAAAGTGTTAGATATACAGAGGTGACTGGTTCTCACCAGCATAGGTTCTATCCCTAACAACTACTCAAACCCTACTCGGACCAAGTTCAGTACCAATTGTCAATAATTTTCCACTTCCTGATAGTTCTAAATTACCCTACAATAATATTGGGACCTTGGGCATCCAATTCTATGACTACTTTAAGCTGTACTGGTATGGCTTAATTGGACCTACTTCTTTTGCTTGCTGCGATGGTTATTCTATCTGAATGGAAATCATATACCCACATTTGTTATCATACTTGGTGGGGGTGGGTTTCGTCCCTAAGTAGTGCTCATTATTCACATTCAGAAAAATGGACCTTCCCACAGATATCCCCTGCTAACCGGGTCACCTTAATAATAATAATAATAATAATAAAACCAATTGTAGAGCGCATGGTTACACTATAACAGTGTGTCCCCGCGCTTATGGAAGCAGTCCATCCAGCAAGCAAGACCTTCTGTACTTAGCATCCCAGAGGGGGAAGAGGGAACTAATAAGTGCCCCGAGTATGAGGGAATAGGTTTCAGTTTAAGTCGGAATCTTACCTCCGACGGTTCCATACGGAGTTCAATCGGGAGCTCGTTCCATTTTTTGCAAGCTAGGTACCTGAACGAGCGGCCTCCCATTCGGGCTTTAAAAATACGAGGGACCTGAAACTGCATGCTCCCTGATGATCTCAAATTACGTCTTGGACGATGGATCGTTAAGAGCTTTTGAAGATAACTAGGCCCTTTCCCCTGGGCTACACGGTGTGTAATGCACAGTGCTTTAAACAGGATGCGTTCCTGTATGGGCAGCCAGTGGAGAGTCTTAAGAGCCTGTTGCCCTGAGGCTCTTTTAGACAGATTCAGGACCAATCTGGCAGCTGAATTTTGTACGTGCTGAACTGCTGTAACCCTTTCTTACTCAGGCCTAGAAACAGGGAGTTTCCATAATCTAGGTGGGGGGTGACCAATGCGTGCATTAAAGATTTCCTGGTGTCGATGGGCAAATAATCAAGTATTTTACGTATGGTCTTAAGGACTCCATAACATTTACCTACTTGCCTTACAATGTGCTGTCAATAGGATAGGCTGGAATCCAAAAGGACACCTAGGTTCTTTACCGTCTCTGAGGGGGTAGGTGTAGGCCCTAACTCAGATGGCCACCATGCTGATGACCAGATAGTGGGAGCTCTACATATCACCAATAGCTCAGTTTTATCGCCATTAAGGCGTAGACAGTTCTCATTCATCCATACAGATACCTCTTTGAGACAGGAAGCAAAGTTTGTTGCTGCCTCATTCTGGCCTTGGGCTAGGGTGATCATCAATTGCGTATCATCAGCGTACGTTACAATGTCCACTCCATAAGGTGCCACAATTCTAGCCAGGGGTTCCATATATATGTTAAATAGGGTCGGGCTCAGGCTTGAGCCCTGTGGAACACCATGCTTTAACCATCTGGGGGAAGATTTAAATGGAGGACAATGAACTTGGAAAGTCCTGTCTTTTAAGAAGGAACACAGCCATTCATGGGCCGGTCCTACCACTCCCATTTCTGTAAGGCGGGTCAGCAGCATGGCATGAGATACGGTGTCAAACGCCGCACTCAGGTCTAATAGTACCAATGCTGCTGTCTGTCCCTCGTCTACTATTTGTCTAAGCCTCTCGGTGGAAAAGAGAAGGACTGTCTTGCTTGAATATCTAGCCCTAAACCCAGACTGAGACGGATGTAGACGTTGACCCTCTTCCAGGAATTCCATGAGCTGAATGTTGGCGACTTTTTCCACTGTTTTCATACAGAACGGGAGAAGAGAAATAGGGCAGAGATTCACAAGCTGAGTAATAGGGAGGTTAGCTTTCTTTTTCAGGGGGATCACCTGAGTCCTCTTCCATTCATCCATACGTGACATTCCTTGAATGAGAGAGCGGCCATATTGCTAATATGATCAATTACCACCTTTAGCTGGTTCTTAAAGCACTTAGGTGGAGCAGCATCACTGGGAAACACTGACTGAATACTATTTGTTAATCTCAGCATTTCCTGTCTGGGGGGTACTGTAATCTCGACTTTATTCATGAAGTGGTCCGCAATGGATTCGCAGATCTCTTCGTAAAAAGTGTCTTGAGCTGCTATCCTAGTTGGGGACGTGAGTTCTTTATATATAGAAAACAGCTCTTTAGAAGGATTGTCCGCGGATTCTATCCTCTCCTTCAAGAATGCACCTTTCGCTGCTTTTATAAGTCTGTGATATTTTTTCAGACTATCTTTGTATTGCTGTTTGCACTTTAAGTCATAGTTTTTACGCCAGCTGTGTTCAATACATTTGCATGCCGTTTTGGCATCCACCAGCTCTTTATTGAACCACGGCGCAGTTTTAGTCCGCCTGGCCCAAACCTTGGTTGTCCAAGGCGCAACCGTATCTAAGGCCTTCGCCATCCACTCTTCATGAACCTTCCAAGCCACTTTTAGGGTATCACTTGGTGGTGGCGCCTCTTTGAGCAGTGCCAATCTATAAGTTTATTGACTACATTTTTTTCAGTCCCTGTGTTTCGGGTGCAGGGATTTCAGTTCCTCCCGTTGTACTGAGCCTAGGTTCAGCCTAAAAGGGATAAGTCCATGGTCGGACCATGGCACCATAATAGGGGGCGAAACCTCCACTCCCTCCCAATTCAAAAAAATGGGGTCAAGCAGGTGTCCACATTGGTGCGTGGGTATAACTGACTGAAGTTCTAGCATTAGAGGTTTAATTGCTAGCATGACCTCCTGTGTCTCCCTACAATTAAAATCCTCAAGGTGCAAATTTAAATCCCCTAGGATAAGAAACCTGCTGTAGCGTTAAGCCGGCTGAGTGGCATTCTCAGCCAAGCTATTATTAAACTGTTAGGCCGCACCCGGTGGTCGGTATATCAAAAAGCCATTAATCGTGCTTTTTGGGGAGGTTTTTATGGAAAAGAACCCTGCCTCGCTGTTCATGATATTTATAGAGTCTAAAGTGCATGGCAGCTCCCTTTTATGTATCAGTGCAATGTCACCTCCTCGCTGAATCCCCCTGTTGACTCTTAGCAGACAATAATCTAAAGGGAGGGCCTCTAGGATTTCTGGGGTAGCTGCTTCATCCAACCAGGTTTCGGTTAGAAAAAGCACATCTAATCAGCGATCTAATAAAAGATCGTGAATTTCTAATTTATGCTTCTTCATTGAACGGCAATTTAGCAGCGACATGCTCACCCATACAGCCTCTTTCTCTAAGCCCATTGATGTGTGAAGGTCAAAGGCACAACCGTGCACCGGAATGGGACTTCATCCACATGTATCCTGTGCTTACATCCCTCTTCGATCTCGGGGCACAAGTCCAACAGTTGGTCTTGGGTGTAACACAGCCTTTCAGGCCTTCCCATGTCATTTTGGGCAGGATTTCTGGCCCCAGGCCCCGGCAGGTCGCAGACGAGGAAAGGTGAGCATTTTATGCTAGGGAGGTGGGAGGGCCGTGCAACTAGTCAGCTCGCCCTCTACTCACCCAAGATGGCGGCGAAAAATAATGCTCCGAAGCAGCACCTAGTCGGCTGCTGTGGGGGGCGAAATCAACACTGCGGGCAGTGCGAGCAACAAGAGGAAATTAAAATCAATACTTTTGTGCCACAGGACAAAGTGAGTAAAAGAACAGTTTTAATTACAATTTTAAAAGCAGAACGAAATTTCACGTTCCCGGCTTCCGCCTTAGGAACCTAAGCACAGTCTATCTGACAAGCAAAGCTGTGCGCAGGAGTACAAGCGCGTCTTTTATGCTAGGGAGGTGGGAGGGCCGAGCAACTAGTCAGCTCGCCGTCTACTCACCCAAGATGGCGGCAAAAAATAATGCTCCGAAGCAGCACCTAGTCGGCTGCTGTGGGGGGCGAAATGAACACTGCGGGCAGTGCGAGCAACAAGAGGAAATTAAAATCAATACTTTTGTGCCACAGGACAAAGTGAGTAAAAGAACAGTTTTAATTACAATTTTAAAAGCAAATTTGCTTCACTAAAAGGAAAATGAAAACAAACATTATGGGTTATACACTTGCAATGAGCCATACAATACATATGGGATGTTGATGTGCACTCACCCCCCTCCCTCCTTTCTCTTCGTCTCTCTTCAATACATGCATTCTGTTTTTGACAAGGTCGGGTGGTACACCTTGCTACACCTCATACCACCTCTGTACATGCTCTCCGATTTTTCCTTGTTTTACTTTAAGTAGCTCTATTAAAAGGTTTTGTTAAAGGCATGTAACATTATATCTTATTGCTAAATGGAAATTTCTTGTGTGCTCCTCTGTGCAACTCTACTGTCTCCCAATACTATGCCCTTCGATATCAGTGCAAATATCTTTTTTGTTCTTTGCTATTTTTGGTAATATGCTATAGTTATACACTTATTATGCTCTATGTATTGTAATTCGAAGAATTATTGTGTACTATGTTGTGAATTCTGTATGACACAAGGCTTATGCATCTTTGTAATGTACTATGGTAATTTAAATGGCAATAAAAAAACTTGTGTAGAGAAATCAAGAAGGGGGAGTGAAGAGGTGGTGCTGGGTGGCACCAAGGTGGGCACGTCCTCCTCTTCCAAGAGTACAACAAGGTCCACCTCAGGTAGGGTCAGTGTATATCCTGTTGTTGTTGGAATACACAAAATGTGTTAAAATACCCCTCACACACCAAAAGGGCCCTTGGTGTCATGCTTCATCATCAGGGTCTTCCCGCCCGGCTGCCGGACGGGGCAGTGCTGCGACAAGCGACTACGCTGGAGCACCTTTTAAATGTAAGTGCTATGTGAGTGATATGGAGTGAGTGTCAGTAGGGTCAGGGGTGATATAAATAAGTGGTGTTAAAAAATACTTGGCCTGGTGATAGAAAAAACTATTTAATAAACACTGGCTGGTATTGTTAAAAAAATGTGATTTCGGAAAGATAAAGCGGGTTAATGGGCTTACTTTCCTGTGCGGGTCAACATGTTTCGGGGCGCCATGCCCCTTCGTCAGGACCGGGGTCAGATCCCCTTGTCACTCACTAATGTCTTTCCACAATAAAAATTGTATGTACAAAATAGTGTGATGATGCTATGTTTATCAATGTGTATAGATATATATTTTATATTTATACAGTCCCCTCGCTAATACAGAAATACTTATGTAGTATGCTTGGGGAGGTAGGAATCAGTGCCCCATGAGCCAACACTGGACAAAGGGTATTTTAGGGTCCAGTCAACCCCCAGCACGGTTGTGCTTCCTCCTTCGTCCGTGGCTTCCGTCCAAAAAAAAACTTGAACATAAAAAAAATGCCCAACCCAGCTATCAGGGCTAACAACCGAGGCAAACTCTAGTAAAGAGTTATTTATCACTTTCCAACATTGCCGGGAGTCCTTGAAATGACTGGCACCTATCAAGGAATCATAGGCCTCAGATCACTTCACACAGTTTCTTGATTCTAATGTTAACTTATCAGATCTGCGGCACAACCTAAGAAGTTCAGCATCTCAAAGGGACTGTTTTTGTGTCATTTAATACGGCTATGTGCGCTTTAGAGCAGTTTGATTCAAACCACCCAACTGATTTCTGTGTGCGCATCATAGACTGAATGCTGAGCATTTCCTTAATCGAGGTACAAAGAGTCAAAGCATATTTATGTTTATGTGGGCGCTCCATCACAATGCCTCCTTGTTGTTCTTCACAAGACTGTTAAACAGCTGTAGCTTGTCAGTCTTGTCCCATTTCTGTAGAACACCTTGGTTCTTAGTAACAACTAAAGGGACAGGTACGGCTATTCAAGGGTCATATATAGCCTAAATGGAACACAGCAAATAGATTGTGGTCACTAAACATGTTATCATCACCATCTTACCCTGTGGGAAATCCTGACAAATCATCTGGAAACAGAATAAATCAGTCATACTGTGGCAATCCCTAACTGTATAAATTGGCTTTAAAATAGGGCACTCAACAGTTGAATCAAAAGTAAAATGCAAATGATTCTTGAATACAAGTTTATTGAGGGCATTCTCATAATGGTTATGATTAAAGAGCATTAGAGTTTCACCATCAATATCACTTAAACCACAAGATGCTATGCCGGCACGATTGCAGCAACGAATATTGAAATCACCCACCTATAGAATTGAAAAACAGACCCGGAAATGTGTGGACAAGCCCTCCAACTCTCTGCACAAACTTTTGATGATGATACAGTTATTAGAATCAAAACAGATATTATAATAATTATTGATCAAAAGCTTCTTCAAGCCATACTCCAAACTTAAAAATTGCTAATTACTAAAGCGTCTAGTCCACTCTGGTAATGTGTCCGGGAAATGCGGTTGAAATCAAGGTTAACAAGACATCCTTGGACCTATCAGAAGATCTAGGAATTGCTAGTGTGAAATGGGATGTGTATCCACATTCCATGTTCCCAATTTTCATTCTGGACTTTGATTCCGGAGCCATGCAATTACCCTAAACAGTTGAGCAGTCTCCAGAGGAGTTTAGGAGACGGGCATTGGCAATACCGTCAGTATAGTTGTTCATGATGCTGCAGGGGGCCATCGTAGTTGGACCCGTAGTTTGTTTCTTGTCAATCTACAGAATCTCACTGAGCAAGAGTGGCAAATCTATTATAAAGTGGAAGATGGTGAGTTGAGGTAATGAATCCATGTCTACTGCAGACCCTGAAATCAGGCTGTGGGTCCTGAAAGTGTTTTGGTCTATATGGGACTCTCTGCTGTTGAAAAGCCTCGAGAGGATTCTTTTGGCTAATGACTCAGACCTAAAATTAACAATGACACTATCACATTTGTGTGGTTTAGGACTAGTGTTACCAATTCTTGCGACTCTTTGCACCATGTTGATGTCTCTATGTTACGTAGAAGTATCCTTCAGCTGGGATTTGAACCAATTAGTGACCTTATTAAGCTACTGGTCATACTTTTCTGCCTTGGCAGGGCCAGCGAAGGGACACCTTTTAAAACAATAATGTAAGGAGTGGCGGCCAGTGGAAGATCAAAACTTGCAGTTTCTAGGCTGTCAACAGATAACTCCCTGAGCTACAGTTTTTCGACTTTTAGAGTGCATGGAGGCCTGCTAACTGCAGCTCAGTGCCATTGTTCTAACCCATTACTAATTATTTATGAAGAATTGGCTACCCTCAATAGGTATCAGCTAACTTGTCTATGGTATCAAGGGTATCCAGGGCATGTAAGATAATTAATCAATCAGTAGATTTGTAGAGCGCTTCTTGTCACCCGTGAGAGTATCCATGTGCCAGCAGGGTCAAGTTAATTAGCTGAATAGCCAGGTCTTCAGAGATTTAGGGACTCTGGAAATGATGGGGAAGTCCGTAGATGAAGCTCCAGGTAGGAGAAGGAGTGACCTGTGCATAAGACAGAGTGTCCATCCAGGAATGCAGCACTGGTTGCCGTGTGGGACAAAGTTAAAAATGGCTCCCAGCCTGCCACTGCTGCCTGGAAGACCTATTTTGAAACTGCTAGTTTGGCTTTGCCATTCAAACCAATGACAATACCCCTAATTCCCTTAACAATATATATATTATTCTACCCTAAGTAAGCCTGATAAAGCGCTAAGGCAGGGATCTGTGTATTACTAAGAAGGACATATACTTTTAAAATGTTCTATCAGCAAAACTTCCAAATTCGCGTTTTTGCTGTAGAATAGTTAGTAGCCCCATTGGCTAACACAGAATTATTGGTTGATCTTTCACTCCAACTCACTTCTAAACGGGACTACTGCAATGGGTACTTCTAGGTATCAAATTATTAGTGGCATTAAATCTGACTTGATGCCCAAATTGAATTTTACGTCACTATTAATGAAAGGCAACTTTTATAAAGTAGCCACTCTGTTGCCCAGTTTGTCCAGTGGCCTTCCACAGTTACTGGCCACCAGACAGCCTTCTGCCCTGCTGGGGAGTAGTGTGAATGACTCCCAGACTCAAGAACTGTAGAGGCCTGCTACAGGGAGGTGTGTTCCCTCCCACTTGCATGAAGCCACTCAGTGTGCTGGCCAGAAGTAGAGCTTCGAAGGCGAAGCCGCCTTTGGTGGCAAATGCTGATCACACACTTCTTAAGGGTTGCCCCTTTGTTCAGGTAGACAGGTTGGCAGAGGGAATAGAGATGTGAGGTCAGTGCCTAAACCACTTTTCCCGTGGGTGTCCAGCCCACAGTAGCCAGACCTCTAGGGTAGGCTACCAAGCTTCAAACATCCAAGGAAAGGTTCAGACATCTTGAGAGAGGGCAGAATAGTGCATTCTGGGATTGCTAGATACCACAAATAGCCGGATATTGTCACAGGGTGGGAGATATCCTCGTATCCCACTGGCTAGTGACCACACCATCTCCCAAGGTCACTTTCTGGACATAAATATGGAACCCCTGGAACCCTGATACTCAGATCACAATGGAACTGGGGAAAGGACTGAAAAAGGACTGCCCTGCTGACAACTGGAGGGAAAACACAGGGAGCGACCCCACTTGCCAAGAGACAGAGTATCACAGGTAAGTATAAAGAAATAGTTCTCTTGGACATACACCAAAATCTACCTTCAAGTCAGGTGTACAATCAACCACAATTATCACCCAATATAGACTGTTATATCACACATACATATATACCCTCTTGGATAGAAACACAAATCTGAACCCAAAGAGCAACTGCGTATTCCACAAAGATAAAGAGCTCACATCTATAACACAATTGGAATTTATTAAAAATATTTAAAAATAACAACTCAAAATTACAGAAATATATGTGAAATGCTTAAATTCATCAGACAAAGTTTATTTCCAACTGGAATCAAGTGTATAAACACCATCAGTCTCTTCACTCATTGGTTGCATTGTACATATGGCTGTTCCTGGATATAACCCAATATAGAAGTTCAGGTGTTGACGCCTGTCAGTGGCCATAAATTATTGATGTACCACCTTCATCAGGACGTATATAGAAATTGTCTCTCACTCAACAGGTTAAAATTTAAAATACACCTAATTGAAACAAAAAAGATATATGTATATACAATGAATATCACCTACAATCTATTTAGCAAAATCATTAATTATACTCATTCATTTTTAGAGGCCCTTACCCCATTTAAAAACTATACACACTATGGGTATACAGTAAACATAATGTTCAATCTCTTTTACATCATCATTGGGTCATATCATAATTTCATTGATGAAAACCCCACCTGCAATCTCAAAAATCGTATGTATAACACAATGTACAATTTGATTATATATATGGTACTGGTGTCTAGAAAACAAACAGACAAACCACGACCTATATCACAATTTTCTTGAGATCTATTATCAGCGTGTCCATTTATTTTATTTTTATTTCTAAAGTTTTATATAGCGCGAACATGACCTTTGTTTAGCGTGTTCAGCATCCCCACACAATCTATTACAGCCCTTATTTTAGCATGAAATACGTATATCACTCACCCGCCAAACAATAATTCTTTCATGCCTAATCCATATATCTCTAAGAGCATACTACTGCATCATTTACAAATATTCACTCATTCAAACAATCATACAAGTGAACAATCTCTCAGTAAGATACATGCCACTAATTCTGTATCAAGAGGGAAGATGATTATATAATCGATCCTTCCAAATCAACTTAACGGTTTACGAATGGTCTGATTAAATCCAACGTATCCTCACCTAATCAGTGAATGTAATCCTAATAGGGAGACAATAAGATGATGTCTAAGTAAAACCTGATCTGGGGGGTTTAGATATTGCAATATTTAGACATTAAGGTCCACCACTCACCTCAGTTGTTTCATGTATATATACAAATATATTGTTGAAGATCAAAGTTTCGACAGGAATTAAAAACGGAGCTTAATTAATGGTATCCGTTGTTGTATTCCAAACAAGGCACACTAGCTTCACACCTAAAATAACAATATATTGCTTTTATTATCATCATCCTGCTTCATAGGCTGACCAACTTTCTATATGTTATTTTATTATTATTTATGCCAGAGGGATTCCTATCAATTGTGTTGGTCACTCGACTACCCCATATCAATTGTTCATGACAGGCTTATCACCCCTATGTATAAAAGGAGTAAATGATATATATGAAACAGGGCCCCATGTATCACAAAACCTAATGCTTCACATTACCTCCTTGTTAGTCTTCCTCGCCACATGACTAACAAAGTGAGCTCCAGCTCCACACCAGAACCCTCCAAAGCAAAAAATTCACCCCCCCTGCCTCCCATCCCTTCCCAATATGGCCGGCCAATTACACCCTTGACCTCTATAAAAGGTGGTTCGGCCCAACCCATCAGCCTGTTTTTTTGGTTCTGCGCTGCAGATTCTCCAGAGCGTCTTTCAGGTAAGTTACTCCTGCTGTAGCAGGGACTTGGGTCCATGGTAGGTGGTCCTGCTATTACGGACTCTAGGGGTCTAGGACCCCTCCCCCCTTCCTTACCCCGGGTTCCTGTCTGGACCGGTTAGGCTCTGCCTTAGCAAGCCATATGTTTACAGGGGGCGGCCGGGGTGATCTGGGGCTTTGCCTTGCGGCCCCTTCTTACCCCCGTCTGGGTAGGCTCTGGGGTTGTGTTAATTGTTTATGCCCAGGCCTCCCGCCGATGCTCCTTAGTTCTGGGGTTTGCTTTCATTCAAGCTTTTCCCAGGGACTGGCGGGCTCAGATCCAGCCCTCTGGGACCCGATTTCGGGTTTCGTGCGTGCTGGCTTTTGGCTTTCGTCTGTGCCTGTTGGTGCCCCTTGCTCCCGGGGTTCGCCTTAGGTTTCTGGTGGTGCGGGTGGTTTTTCCTGACTCTCCAGTGCCTCCCTGCAGTAGCTTCCTGGCAGGAGCCGGGGTTTTCACCCGACGGGCCGTTTTTGCGAGCCTCGGACGCGCCCCCCCATTGGTCTTCTTGCATAGGGCCTCGCGGGACCCCTCTCTCTGTCCGTGTTTTCTGCGCAGGCTGTGGGGCTTCTTGTCTTTTTGTTTTCCAAGCTCCTCAAAGCTCTTGAGACTTACCTGCTTGTGACTGGGGCTGATTCAGTCCCCGCACAGGCCGCTACCTCCAGTTTCAGTGTCGGCCTCTCCTTCGGGAGTTCCTTGATGCTCATCCTCTTCCTTTGGTGACCTCGGAATGGAGTAGGCACGCACGTCCCCGGGTGTTTGCTTTCAGCCTGCAGCCTCTGTTCCGTATGGTGCCACTTTTCTCCCCGTTCCTCAGGTCGAGGGTGTGCCGCTTGTAAGTTTCTGGGGTCCTTGCGTGGCTCCGGTCCTTGATGGTGTGTTGTGTTTCTCTCCCCTTGTTTTGTGGGGCTTCTGTTTGTGTTGGGGTTGTTTGCGGTGTCTGGCACACGCGCATGCGCGCTGAGTTCGTCTCACGCAGCGAGACTTCCTGACTTTTGGTGGGCTGGAACTTCTGCTGTTACGTTTCAGGCTCAGTTGGTGCCCTGCGGGGCATGTCGGTTCTGCAGGATCGTTCCACTCTTGGTGGGTGAGTGGTTTTTAGACGCTGCTCCCGGGCATGTCTGCTTCCTCTCTGCGCCACAACATGTGTGTTTGCGAGTTTCCTTCTTACTTGTTTGGTCACTGGTGCATTGGTGTATGCCTTGTTGTTCTGTGTGGCTGGTGATGTCTGGGAGTGGAGCTGCAGACTTTGGAACCCTGTGTTTGGGGGTTCGGGTCCTGCCCTCAGCGTTCGGCCTGACAACCACGTATCCTGCGGTTGCCAGGTGGTCTGTGTTTGCCTGACTGCTTTCCTGGGTGGCTTGTGCTGACATTGTCCATTCTAGTTTTCCCCCGTTCCCACTTGTGTTTCCGGACCTACTTCTCTGCACTGTATGTGGTTGGGGAGTGGTGGGGATGTGACCTTTGGGCAGGGGTCGCCCTGGTGGCTGGGGGTTCCCGGTTCGGGTCTCGGCGCCATCTCTCGGCATCCTGTGATTTTGGCCTTCTCTCTTTCTGGTCCGGCCCTCTGCGTTTTCTGGCACGCTACTGGTTGTTTCTGGCTATGTTTGTGGTGCAGCATGGTGTCTTCTTTGCTGCGGCGGTGTCCGAAGGACTTGTGTGCGTGGTTTCTGTGCACTGCTTGTCGCAGCGTTGGGCCCTCCGGGTGTTGTCTTCCCAGGGCATTGGCTCTCTGATGAGTCTTGTGCCTCGGGTTCTTGGGCTCCCAAAAGTCAGGGGTTGAGTCCTGCTTCTGCTTGCATGTTGTCCCATTATGGTTGTGGGGCCTTGGCTTTGTTTGTTGGCTGTGTTTGTCCCTGACTCCCTTTTTCCCTCCTTCCGGGCTTTGGGCCTAGGGTCCTTCTGTCCTGTGGGTTCCTTTCCCACCTGCTCTCCTTGGGGTCTGCCCAGGGCGGTCCTGGTTAATGTGGCCTTCGGGGATTCCGGGGGCTTTGGTCGACTACATATCTAATGGGGGCGGAACTCTGTTTGCTTCTGTTATTCCTTCTCGGGGCTGCTTCTGTGGTCTCCGGATGGGCTTTGGCTTCTGCTCCTTCCTAGAGTCTTGCCTTTCTTGCCAAGGGCCTCTGCAATTTGGACCCTCCTCCTGGTCGTGTTTCTCCTTGCTTCCTGGGGGTTGGGGCTCTTTTGCCACTGATGGGTCGCTCCAGTTGTCGGTTGTTGGCACCCTGGGTCGGTCCCACATGCTGTGGCTCTGTGGTTGCTCTCCTCCCTTGGATGGCTGTCCCCCTCCGTCTGGTTTTGTGTGGCCCCCCCGGCTGTTCATATCTGGCTTGTCTACCCTGGCCTTCCGTAGGGTGGGTTTTGGGATCCTTGTGCCCTGGTGACTGGCGGTGCTTGCCCAGTCTGTCCATTAGGGGTCCTCCCCATCTGGTTGGTCCCAGTGCTCTGTGGGTTTTCCCAACTTAGCCTGTTCCCGTAGGTTTCCCTTCCCTTGCCCGGTGGCTCCCTTTCCGCCCTGTCTACCAGTACAGCCGGTGGTCTTTGTGTTCTGGTCTCCCCTTTCCGGGTGATGGCAGGCTTTTCGGCCTGTGGGGCGTGCATGGCTTCCCGGTCTGTGCTGGGTCGGTTGGTACACCTATTGGCAGATGTCTCATCTGCCTTCTGTTGACTGTTCCTTGGCTTGTTTGGGGTTTGCCCCTTCCCCACAGGGTCTTCTTGTTGCCCTCCTGGGTGGTTTGTGCCCTGCCTCATTTTCCGGGGGGTTTGCCCCTTTGGTTTTATGGCGGGGTGGTGCTGTCCTTGCCTCGGTCACTTTCTTCCGGTTTGTGTCCCCAGTGCTGGGTTTTTTCTGCCTTCTCATCCAGGCCCCCGGCTTTGCGCTTCCTATGGTCCCTTTGCTTCCATAGGTTCTGGGCTTGTTGTCCTGACTGGGACATTTGTCCTGTTGGTGGGGCTCGCCTGGGTGCTTCTCGATTGGTTTCTGCTCCTGCGGATGGTGGACCTGGGTGATTTTGCTTGGTGGTCTGTGTTGTGCCTCTGTGGGCACAGGCCCACTTGGGTTTGGCGTTTCGTATCCTGCCATGATTTTTTGTATGTCCCTTGGGGATTTTTGTTCCACCTGTGCTTGTGATTGTCCGTGGGTGCTGGTTCTCTTGGTTGTCTTCCCCGATGGGGCCCGGTGCTCCCTGTGCGGATTGTGTCCTCTTCTTCTTTGTCCCTGGTTTTGGGGTGCTGGGGTCTGCCAGCTTGGGTTTGATCCGTGGGGGTGTTGACATTTCCCGGGCTTGTTCCCTCCAACTCTTCTGTCCTTCTCGCCTTTGGTGTGTTGCTGCCTGTGGCCTTGCCTATGTGTTCACTCCGATTCCTGTCGGATCTCCGTTGTTCGGATGGGTCAGTCCTGGGTGTTGGTTATAT
Organism: Lissotriton vulgaris; assembly: GCF_964263255.1. NCBI lineage: Eukaryota > Metazoa > Chordata > Amphibia > Caudata > Salamandridae > Lissotriton > Lissotriton vulgaris. Next base: position 1,159,692,847 of record NC_141685.1, read on the forward strand.
AATTGGTCGCCTGGGTGCTCGCCTCAGCGGCTCCTTTGTTGTATGTGAAACATTGCGGGGGCAGTTTACTTGGCCCCTGAGCTGGGCTGTCTCGCTCGTTTGTTCTGCATTCCCCTTCCTTCCAGGTTCGTTATGCTTTCTTGTGCATGGGGTCCCCTGTTGGGCGTTTGCCTTCCTGTTTGGGGCTTGGCCTTTGTCCTGGTGCCTTTCCCGCTCTTCGGCCTCCGTGGGCAGTTTTGTCGGCTATCCTCTTTTTCACTGTTTGGCAGTTGGGTGCCTATGGTGGACGGGTATGTGCTCACTTTGTTAGTCATGTGGCGAAGAAGACTAACGAGGAGGTAATGCTCTGTTTACTTACCGGTAATCTTCATTACTCTGAGTATGTTCTTCCTTGCCACATGAGTTCCCATCCCTCCCTCCCTGTCTGGCTATCGGCTTCATGTTTGTGCTTGGTAATTTCAGTTTGATGGGTTGCGCCGCCCCACCACTTATAGAGATCAAGGGTGTAATGGGTCGGCCATATTGAGAAGGGATGGGAGGCATGGGAGGCTTTTTTTTTGCTTTGGAGGGTTCTGGTGTGGAGCTGAAGCTCACTTTGTTAGTCATGTGGCGATAAAGACTATACTCGGAGTAATGAAGATTACCGGTAAGTAACCGGGGAATTACCCTATACCCAATGCGGCCACGACGTTAAACTGAAAGAGACCATCGATATTTATGTGAACATGTCTTCTACCTGACTTCAGGTTCTGGTCCTATGTCGGGTAGATTAGGGCGCCGGCGATTCCCCGCACCCAAGTATGGTTCCTTACTACATACTGCAGAATTCCGGAATTCCTAAAACCCTTTTTGTTATGATACCCACACTTGTGTGTCTTAATGCGTCTCAGTCCTATTGGCACGTTGTTCTCTATGTTATCTACAACATGTTTTGTATTGCGTATGCTATTTGTTGAAATCCAGTTTCAATCAACATTAAGGTGGTACCGCTTTAGCGCTTATCTTCTGTTATGGTGAAAAACAGATAGCCGCGTGGTGATCCGTCATCTCCTGGTTTCTCATCTGAGGTAATCAAACCAACAAACTGACCCTTTACTATGTGTCTCTTATACTTAAAGTTGAGTGCAAATGGTAACACCTGTGACTATTTTGTCACCCGGTTGGGCCCCTTTTGATCCTCTTAAAGTGGCTCTCGCTTATAATGGGCTCTAGTGGGTCCCACCCAAGTGCTTTCAATGCATTGTTAAACCGGTAAATTCGGCGAGATGATCGGGAATGGACCCATTTATGTTATCTTTAACCTAGACGTTATATAAAACAACAACAGTCATTACTATGATTAATAATAACTTTTTTATATTTTTCCCATGTAGATTAATGAGTTTGAGCTAAAAAATGTGTCAATATTGAAAGCATTGACAAATCTCATACAAATGTGCTTAATGCTTATATTTTTTCCAAAAGTCTATACAGACGTAAGTATAAAAATCTTTTTGAATGTAAGTGTGGGATAAAGCGATATTTCACGAAATAATTGCTGATTAACATGGTGTGGCAGTCAAAGTCTTGTCACACCCAATCACTACCTCATGTCTACATGCCAATCCCTGAATAGTATTGCCAAGCCAAAATGTAGCCGTCACCTCAGGCAGAAGCGGCTGCCGGTACACCGCTTGTGTCCAACAACAGCGGCCACAGAGAGACCCTGCAATAACCTAGCTGCGAGGCTATTCTAAAAAAGGAAATAACATTTGGATAAATTAATACTTTTATTCAATTAATCTCATCCAATCCTCCTTTGTGTTCAGACCGGTACGGATGGTGTCTAAAAATGAAATATACAATTGTTCAAGGTTTTTACGTTTGAGTGTTAAATCCCCTAATCTCCTACTACTTTCTATTTTTTCAATGATGAACCACCTAAAATCCATAAGGGTGTGACCTTCCTTTAAAAAGTGGTAACCAGTGGGGCATTCTCTTTTCCATTTTTGATGGCGGATTTATGCTGCCCTAACCTTACACGGAGTTCCCTGGACATCTCATCGACGTACCCCAAGTTGCACGGGCATAGGAGCAGATATACTAAATTCCTGCTCCTGCAAATATTTAATGTTTTCGAGGTCAAGGTGCATTTATTATAGACCAACTCTTCCCCCTCTATACATTGTCCACACATATTGCAGTTGCAACACTTGTAATTACCAATCGCTTGAGTCCCCATCAGGGTACATTGGAGCATTTTGGGGCCCTCTCTGTATGTATGTGCTAATTCCTTTTTTAAATTGTTATTGTGCTTAAACGCAAATAGGGTGAACAGCAAAACACACAAGATGATGGACGGAATGTTGCACAACGGCAAAATATTCACCCCCAGTCACAGATCTGGGTTTAATCCATTGTTATTTGGCTCACCAAGCCACCCCAGTTCAGACATGGCCATATGCAAATCAGACTTGACCCTGTGCCTCATGGGAACAGTCCAGCCCGAACTGCCAAGCATATAGGGGTCTCTCTAACCTTGGAGATTAAGTGTCATTTAAAATACTCCAATTTGAGTTTATTATATTTTTAATTTTATTACTCAAGCAGTAATATTGACTTACAAACACTAATTTCTGTTTCACATCCTGCCTTGGTTTACTGGCACCTCTATCTATTACCAGACTTTCCCGATTTTAAAAATGGGCGCGTTTAAAAGAATGTGAAATAAGCTTCCTGGGATAACCTCTATCCTTGAGCTTTGCCTTTAAGGACTCAGAATGTTTATAAAAATTAAGCATGGGCGTAAAATCCGTTCCGCTTGCGGAATTTGCGGATTTTCGGCAAATTTGCGATCTGCGATTTCTCGCGAATTTCCCGAAAATTCGCAAATTCGCACGCAGCGGATTTTTTTGCTTGGTGATACAATATTGCGGCGCGCGGCGTTCACTTACCGTCATTCAGCGTTTGCAGAGTTGTTTTTCTCCATGTTTTGCATGTGCTGTGCCATTTTGGATCTTGCTGCGGGATCCCGCGGGAGTTTGTCAACCGCGATTACGTCATTGCAGCTTGCCACCTTGCACAGCGAGAGTTTGTCAACTCGTGTACGTCATAAAGGCCTGTGAGCACGCATCGCGGGAGTAAACATTTGCGAACACGTAGATGGGCGGGCAGCAACAATCTCGCGTTTGCAAAATTGCAAAATCCACCAGCAGGCATCATAAACCTTCTGAAAATGATGATTTTTTATCAGAATAACTCCTCAGGTTGACATTTGCCTGCACTGTTTTTTGCAAGGAGTCCATTTTGGGGGGGGGGGGGGGGGGGTGGGAGGAAGGAAGTGCCCCACAGTCTCCAACTTCCTCTTCCTGCCCAGCAGGCTCCTCCCAGTGCTTTGTTTATGTCCTGGTCACTTTGATTTGGATCTTGACCTGGAAGGATTACTTTTTGTGGATGCTGCTTGATATTTGGATTTGAGGCCTTTTTGACTTTCTTTGGATCACTTTTGGATTAAAAATTTCACAAGGAAGTTTGTTTGGGGCATTACAGTTGCTGCAACTACAATTTTGGAACTTTTTCAGAACATTAAATAAAAGATATTGTGGGTAGCCACAGTTTCCAGTAGGACCAGGGTTAGTTATGGGTGCATGATACAAGTGTTTTGTTGAATTTCAACATGATTTAGGGCATGGATGGCATTAGATTGTGGTGATTTTTGTGTGTTTTTCGATTTTTTGGCTGTTGTTGGGGCTTTTATCCCAGGGGTACTCAGTGGTGCATGGACTGAGTCGTTCTGTGGGGTCTCTTTAATGTAAACATCATGGAGGGCATGGATGACATTGGATTGTGGTAATTTTTGTGTGTGTTTCGATTTCTTTGGCTGTTGTTGGGGCCTTTTGCCCAGGGGTACTCAGTGGTGCATGGGCCTAGTCATTCTGTGGGGTGTCTTGAATTTGAACATGATTGAGGGCATGGATGGCATTAGATTGTGATGATTTTTGTGTGTTTTTCGATTTCTTGGCTGTTTTTGGGGCCTTTGCCCAGGGGTACTCAGTGGTGCATGGACTGAGTCTTTCTGTGGGGTCTCTTTAATGTACACATCATGGAGGGCATGGATGGCATTGGATTGTGGTGATTTTTGTGTGTTTTTCGATTTTTTGGGGTGTTGATGGGACATGGCCATGTGGGTGGGGGCCATTTTGAGGCCTGGTCCAGGCAGGGCCTGGCCATGTGGGTGGGGGTCTAGGGGCCATTTTGAAGCCAGGCAGTGTGCTTTGTTGTGCCATAGGCCTGCACCCAGTCTGCCATGCTTTCATCCATTATGCCCAGGGGTATTCTGTCAGTGGTGCATTTTATTGGTCTTTCCATTTTGGGAGGTGGGTATAATAAAAATGCTTACTTGCAAACTATTAATTGAAGCGCTACATATGCAACATTTATTTAACTGATGTTCCTCTTGCTTCGTTTGCTTTTAGGTGCAGAAAGACAAATCATCAGCCTCATCGTTCCTCATCAGTGCCAGGAACAAGTCCTGCTGCGGTGTGTGCAGCACAACGTCACGTGTGGCCACAGACAACTCTGCAACTTGTGCAACTGCGGCCTGCTGTTCTGACATCTGAAGAAGATTTCCCCAAAAAAAGTTGCCCGTAGCGCCTCTAGCAAGAAAGTTGCCAGTAAGGAGCAGAAGAACCAAGTGGCGCCACTTACCAAGGAGACTGGTGTGCCGACCGCCACATTTTTTGGGAAAAAACAAGTACGCCTGCAGCAGCAGCGGGGTCTGCTGGGGACCAAGCTGGGAGCAGCACCTCCGCTCCATTGGGTTCAGTGCCACCACCACCACGCCAACTTAGGTCCAAGCGCTTGAGTGCTGCAGAGGCAGCCAGTATAGTTGTTCAATCACCATCGACCAGTGATGTTGGCTCATCGCAAGAAAGTAGCAGCATCCCTCAATCAACACAGGTTGTTGTAACTCATCTGACGAGTGTTCAACAACCACAGCCGCAACAACAACCACATGTGCAAGTACAAGCCCAAATACATGTGGAAGGAGAGGCGGCGCAAGGAGAGGCGCAAGCAGAGGTGCATGGAGCGGCACAAGTGCCCACAATAGTTGTTCCTCCCAAAGTAGGGGCACATCAGGAAATCGACATTCAAGCCGAGGTATCATTTGAGGAAGCCACTCCTCCTGATCATTCATTGTCTTCCAGATCCCTAGCAAAGAAAAGATCAAGGATGGTGTCTACATCTTCTTCAAGCCCCCTTCCTTCTGATGATATGGATGAAAATTGGGAACCACCACGGCCGTCTGAGAGTGAGGCACACCATGATCTGACAAAGGTAGCTAAGCGTAAAAGGAAGGTCCCCGAAAGTCTCATAGTTATGGAGTGTGATGATGACGCTGAACAAGAAGTGGCAAATTCTCCTGCTGATGAAGACTCTCACGACGACGATGCAGTCATCATACACGTCACTCCAGCCTCAGCGGGCATGCAGCAAACAGACATTTTTACCCTATCGTGAAATGCATCTGAGCGTGATTTTGGCGACGTGGCAATGGGACCACCACCAATGCAGTTAACTAGTACACCACCACCTACCGATTCCATATTTTCTCGCCAGAAGGGAGCTCCATCCACCTCGACCTCCATTTCCTCAATTAGTGGTGCTGTAAGTGCACAACGTAGTAAATTTCGGCAACACACATCCTCTACTTCATCTGGCATTAGCATTCCCAGTATCGCCTCCTCCGCCCCACACAGACATTTGAAGTCCGCAGTTTGGGACTTCTTTAGTGTCAGCCCAACAAGGGAAAACATAGCCATTTGTACCATTTGTAAGGTTCGAGTTAGTCGTGGTAAGCTTGGTACCAACTATGGTACAGGAGGCCAGAGAGGTCATCTTGAGAGACAGCACACTGTCAAATGGCATGCGCACCTAAAGAAGATCAAGGCAGCCCAAATTCCAAGTCAACAAATTATATCCGTTGATGTTTCATCTGATGATGACGAGGAGGAAGAAGCGTCAAACATTTCTTCACTTACACTCAGTACCCCCGTCAGCAGCACACCCCCCGCAAGATATATGAGCCACACTAAGAGTGTGGGAGAGAGTGAGACACCAATGCGAAAAAGTTCATCATCACCGAGCGTAACTGGGTCGAAGAAGTCATCATCATCCCGTAAAACGGTCCAGCCCACCATTAGAAGCATGTTGTTTTCAGATGCGCCATTTGAACGTAACCACCCAATGACGCGTCTGTATTACACTAAGCTGGCTAAAATGCTAGCGCTGGACCTTCTCGCTTTTTCTTTTGTGGAAGGGGTGAGTTTTCTTGAATTAGTGGCAACGCTCTGCCCTAAATGGAAGGTTCCTAGCCGGTTCTACTTTGCCAGAGTTGCGGTTCCAGCACTACATGAAGATGTGCTGGAGGTGATTGGGGCAGCTTTGCAGAAGAGTGCTGTTCACACTATACATCTGACAACAGACATGTGGACCAGTTGCCAAGCCGTTGATTACATGTGCATCACTGCACACTGGGTCTCTTTGACAGGGGTTAAAGCAAAGGTAACCGCAGGTGTTGACACGGACAAAGTTTATAAAGCTGCTCGGAAACATGCAACACTAGCCATGTTTGCCATGGAGAAAAATCATACAGGAGAAAACATTTTGCATGAGTTTAACACAAAGGTCTTTCAATGGCTGTCCCCAAGAAAACGCATGATTGGTTATGCTTCCACGGATAATGGCGCCAATGTAGTTAAGGCCATGGATAAGGGTAACTATTTCAGAGTGCCGTGTTTGGTGCACTGTATAAACCTAGATGTTAAAAAATTCTTGAGTGAAGAAAGTCCAGTGTGCGAGTTACTGACAACCTGCAGAAGAATGTGCACACATTTCAACCATTATTTTAAGGCCCGGAAGCAGCTGAGGTGCCTGCAACATGAATGTAAAGTTCCCGTTGAAAGCACTCAACCAGGAGGTGGTAACACGTTGGAACTCAACCTTCTACATGCTTGAGCATCTGTATGAGCAGTATGCGGTAGTCGAATAGTATTTCTTTCAACTGGGTACACCTATGATAGACCTGAGGATACAGGTGGAGCAATGGGAGCTAGTTAAAAGCCTGACAGACATGCTTCGTCCTTTTGAGGTCTTCACGCATGCAGTCAGCAGGGAGGATTGTAATTTGGGAAAAGCTATCCCATTGTTGCGCATGCTAGAGCACCAAATGAAGGCGGTGTCTTCTACGTTTCAAAAAAATGGAAAGCAAGAAGCATTTGAGTTGGCGGAGAAGTTATTACAGCGCCTACTTTGCGATGAATGTCTTCAAAAGATCCACACAGAACAGCATTACATTTCTGCTACTATTCTGGATCCACGGTACAAAAAGGCAGTGGCAGGCAGAGTATTCTTTCCTTTCGATGACGCAGATGTTACAAAGTACAAACATTGGCTAGCTGTGTCGGCCAGTCGGTTTGAAAGAGAACGGCAGGAAATTGAAGGAAAAGGCAGTACATCAGCATCAGCAGGCCACCCGGAGTAAAAAAAAATCCACTTCTGCATCTGTGGCTGTGGCAGAAGTGAGTGATTTTCCCTCTCAGCCTTAACGACACCAGCAACCGTATCATCTGCACCAGACACACAGTAACATTGTGTGAAGAAGAGGATTGGCTAACTCAGCTTGGGTTTGCTTCTCAAAAGGTCCCAGAAAAAAGTAAGCAAAGTGGAAGAACCTTGAGTCGATGGTGCAGGACTATCTGAATGACTCAACAGAGGTCTATGTTCATGATGAACCATTGGCGTATTGGCATGGGAAAAGAGATGTGTGGCCAGAGATCACCAACCTGGCTATAAATTACCTGTCTTGCCCACTCGCAAGTGTGTCTTCTGAACGTGTTTTCAGTGCTGCTGGTGGCATTGTAACTTCCAAAAGGACCCGCCTCTCGCCCAAAAATGTGTAGAGGTTAACATTGATCAAGATGAATCAGCACCTCATACCACCAGATTACAAAATACGAGAATGCACGCAGGAAGAAGACGAGGAGGACACCAACTTAGATGAGGGAAGTTCTTCTCTGTTAACTGAAACTGACTTACTCCCGTCTGAATTCGCAGAATTTGAGGACGAGCTCTTCTTCTCTGACACCGAGCCCTGAAAATGAGTCAATGAATCACTAACTTTCTTTTTCGTCCTTATTCACTTTTATTCATGTGTGTCTGTCTTTCTTTGTTTTGCAAAATCTGTATAAAAAAACTTTAATCACCTAATCACAAAAACAAGCCCATCAGCAGAACTGTCTTCACTTATTTGCTTATTGATTTGAAGGTGCCGCAGTCTGCATTCCTCAGGTTCACAAGTTCACAAGAACATGCTCCTCTATCCTCCTCCTCCAGACTCCTATTTCCCTCAAAGCAGCTGGCTGGATTACGCCCAATGAAGAAAGACTCTGCACTTGTGGGGGTGTTCTACTTCTTTGCGGGTGAGTTGACGGGTCTGGGGCATTGCTGTGAAGGTCTAATACCGGATAAAAGTGGTTTTGAGAAAATCGGAGCAGAAAAGGTTTTTGCGCTTTTGATCACTTGCCTGTCTTTGGGGTGCTGTTTGGCGGGCTTTTAGGTTGTTGGGGGTGGGTTTTGGGGTCTGGGAGCACTGCTGGCACAGTCCAATGTTGATTGCATTTGTTTTTCAGGAAATCCATGGTGGAACAGGGGAGTTAGGGCCTAGCTGCACAGCGTATTTGGACTGAATTGAAGGTAGGCCCATGTTTGCTTTTTGACTGTTTGGGGGTGTTCTGCCTATTTTGCGGGTGGCTGCAGGGGTCTGGGGGCATAGCTCGGAAGGTCTAATATTGGAATCAAGTGTTTTGGACCAAATCCATTGTGACAAAGTTTTTGCGTTTTCGCTCACTGGCCTGTCTTTGGGGGTGCTGTGTGGGGGGCTTCCAGGTTTTTGTGGGTGGGTTTTGGGGTCTGGGAGCACTGCTGGCACAGTCTAATGTTGATTGCAATTGTTTTTCAGGAAATCCATGGTGGAAAAGGGGAGTTAGGGCCTAGCTGCACAGCGTATTTGGACTGAATTGAAGGTTGGCCCATTTTTGCTTTTTGCCTGTTTGGGGGTGTTCTTCTTTTTTGCGGGTGGCTGCAGGGGTCTGGGGGCATAGCTCGGAAGGTATAATATTGGAATCAAGTGTTTTGGGCCAAATCCATGGTGGAAAAGTTTTTGCGTTTTTGCTCACTTGCCTGTCTTTGGGGTGCTGTTTGGGGGGCTTCCAGGTTTTTGTGTGTGGGTTTTTGGGGTCTGGGAGCACTGCTGGCACAGTCTAATGTTGATTGCATATGTTTTTCAGGAAATCCATGGTGGAAAAGGGGAGTTGGGGCCTAGCTGCAGAGCGCATTTGGACTGAATTCCAGGTAGGCCCAACGTTTTCTAAGTGTGGATTTTCCCGGGTTTTGCCTTTTGGCTTGTTGGGGGGGGGTTAAAAAGTGTTTGCGTTTTTGCTCTCTTGCCTGTCTTTGGGGTGCTGTTTGAGGGGCTTTCAGGTTTTTGTTTTTCAGGAAATCCATGGTGGAAAAGGGGAGTTAGGGCCTAGCTGCACAGCGTATTTGGACTGAATTGAAGGTGGGCCCATTTTTGCTTTTTGCCTGTTTGGGGGTGGTCTGCTTTTTGTGGGAGGCTGCAGGGGTCTGGGGGGATAGCTCCGAAGGTGTAATATTGGAATCAAGTGTTTTGGCCCAAATCCATGGTGAAAATGTTTTTGCATTTTTGCTCACTTGCCTGTCTTTGGGGTGCTGTTTGGGGGGCTTCCAGGTTTTTGTGTGGGGGTTTTTGGGGTCTGGGAGCACTGCTGGCACAGTCTAATGTTGATTGCATATGTTTTTCAGGAAATCCATGGTGGAAAAGGGGAGTTGGGGCCTAGCTGCAGAGCGCATTTGGACTGAATTCCAGGTAGGCCCAAAGTTTTCTAAGTGTGGATTTTCCCGGGTTTTGCCTTTTGGCTTGTTGGGGGGTTAAACTTGTTTTCGTCCGGGTTGACAGTTCTGGGGCCATTGTTGGGAAGGTCTAATACCCGAAAGAAAGTGTTTTGGAGACAATACCTGGCGAAAAAGTTTTTGCATTTTCTGAGATTTTGCTCACTCTACCGTTTTCGGGGGGCTGTTTGTGGGGGTTCCTGGTGTTTGTGGGGGGGTTTGCGAGTCTTGGATCAATGCTGGGTATGGACACTTTTGCTTGCTTGCAAGTGATTTGAATACAATCCATGGTGGGTAAGGGGGGATTTGGGCCTACTTTACTTTCAAAGTACGTTTTGTCACCATTTTCTACTAGGCCTCGTTTTTGGAGATCTGATTGGAGGTCTTCTACATTTTTGCGACTGGGTTTAGTAAGGGTCTGGGAGCACTGCTGGGAAGGTCCAATTTTGTTCTAAAACACAGTTTACAGTACACCTAGCTTGAGGGGAAAGATCCGCTAAATTAATTTGCCCATACTTATTTATCCTTCAAAAGGAGACTCAGACAGAGTACGCACTTTCAAAAATATTGTACTGTCTATTGGGAAACTCAAAGTGTGACTTTTTGCACTACACAGCGTACATACCTTATATTTATTTGTCAGTGGTGTTCTAATATCACTTCCTGTTTTTCCATCAATAATTACAGGCCGGGTTTTAGCCTGTGCAATGGGAAAAAAAGGATGAAGTCAGGCTTCACATTAGCGAGCCGCAATTCAGCATCCGCCAGGCAGGCAGTGGGCAGGGTGTCTTCTGGTCACCAACATTGATGGACGGAGCGTCAGATGGAATGGAGGAGTCCCGCTAATAAGAGGAATGGTTGAATGCATGCAACTTACCAAATTCAACAGGACAACTACAACAACATACAGATACAGTATCCATTCTTTTCTAATTACCTTTTAAGTAATGTTATTGCTGTGAACTTCTATGAGTGTGACTCTGCATTTCTTTGATCTCTGCTTCTAAATTCATCCCTACAGCCATTGTATAGGTTTTACTTCTGCTATTTTTTAAACCTAATTTAATGTAAGAAGTGTTTCTCTGAGTGCAGAGATAGGCAAGTGAAAACGCATAATTATTACTGCAGCCCTGTACTGTCGCATTATTTCATTCACGGTTGTCGAAAGTACTACTTACTTTTCAGTAACCATGCATGCAGTAGTGCATGCACTTCCTTTATGTCACTTAAAATATTTATGGATAGCTTTGTACCCAAAGATTTGTTTATCTTCAATTATTGTTTGTCCATGCTGTGCTTTTTTTTTCTTCTGTCAACAAAACTTTCCCAAAAACCCCCATTCCCATTCATTTTCCAAATCCTAGCCCTCTTCCCCCGGGCTGTGCGGTTTTGATTGATGTGTGACTAAATGACAGCCATAATTCCACACACTTGCTGGGGAGGATAAGGTCATAGCAACAGGCTGGTGAAGGAATCCGAGGATATATTTTTACTCAGCTTGACACAGAGTCACTATTAGCCAATGAAAGCAGATTTTCATGTGCGCCATCAACTTGATTGGTCATCAAGAACATCCTCCTCCTAGATGTGGCAAATTATTACGCTGCTGTGTCCTTCACCTTCAGTACTATTTCTTGTAGTAGTAGCCAATGTCAAAGAAATTCAACGTAAGTACTAGTTATACTTTCAATACTTTACCATTTGTTAGGCTACATTGTGGCACTGTTCTAGTGTACTGTCACCTGCTATATTCTCTATCATACCGTTCTAATGCTACGGACAAACAAGGTTTCATTTTCTTTTTTTTTCATATGCTGCAACTGCCACTGTGTAACACCACTAGTACCACCGCAATGATGACATTTCATCCGCCCAGGATTGCCAACCTTAATCGCCATTTCCCGTGCAGCCAGCCCTGTGCCTAGCCCTATTTCCAAACACAAATTACAGGTAAGATAAGCGTTTGGGGGAGGTAGTATAATGGAGTATTAGGAGAGGCGAGAGACTGACAGTAGTACTAGTAAAGTTCTAGGACTATTGAATTCACTTACTCTGTGAGAGGCACTTAGTTTTGAAAACATTTGGGCAATTAGTAATTACTTACACAACTTGAATCAAGATGCCACTTACGTTTCAGGAAAACAAACTTACTGTTAAACCCCCACCCACCAGCCTCAAAAGCAGTAAAAAAAACAAGTAGGCTAAGATAAAGTTTAAAGCATATTTATATCCCCAACATAAAGAATCTCCCGCAAGACCTAACCCACCCCCCATCCCTACCCCCAACGAATGTCCGTGAAAAGTCCAAAAAACCCAACTCCCAATTCCCACAATGAGAAGTCTTTAAAAAAGGGGCAAGGTACAGTCTCCTCCTACTGCTGGCTGCTGTTCACTTTTCAGGCCAGGTCAGCATGCTCCTTGCGGAGGGTCTCGAGCAGGGTTTTAGTGTTTAACAGCTCCTACTCGAGGTAGGACACCCTAAGTGAAAGGCGGTGCAACCATTTTTTTGTACTGCTGTGGGGGGCAGCTGATTTGTTTTCTGCTCGGCGGTGGCGAGTGGCTGCGGTACCCCGGCCCAGTACCCCTGGAGACCTGCTGCGCTGACTGGCTGACCCAGGGAGTGCGGAGGAGGATGCAGCTGTCCCAGTCGATGTTGTGGTCGACTGCGTGTCCCCCTCCTCCTGGGCCACCAGCCGCCGATATTCGGCGACAGTCGCCTCCAGCCTCCGTTGCCGGGCCCTTTTAGCCAGCTCCTTCCATGTTGGTTTGGTAGGAGCATATATATGAAGAAAGAAAGACATAATCTGTAACCAATGCTCTTTAAGATTAACACAAAATGATTCAGCAGAAAGTTGTGTCACAGTAGAACTAGCGACTTGCAAGTGCAGTACATAACTATTGTGGCCAGTATCTATCTAACCTCCCACTTCTTCATCCTTGCTCTATCATTAGTGGGAGTTTAAGGAATCAATTCTACGAGCACTATGGACTCACTCCATTAGAGTCGACTATGACAGTACACCAGTCTTATTCTTCTTCTTCTCTCTTGTTTAGCAAAATTGGTACGTTAACTTCTGCAAGCTGGCATAATGCCAGTGCAGTCAACTTGCACCCGAGAAAAACAGACGCCCGCCATGATGAGTGAGACAGGCTTGCGTTACTGTACCAGTCCAGTACATGCAGGTGGTGATGCTCTTACTTTTCTATTACGGGTGGCACTGAGAATACTCTGTTACAAGGGCTACTGCTTAATTAATTTAACTTTCACCCTACAGTGCCAATGAATACTAGAAAAGGAAAATGAAGAAGATAAATAATCTGATTATCTATCACTGCACATGGTATGTATTTTCTTACATATGGGATGACTTTAGGTGCTTTGCTTTTTATTGAGTGAACAGTGATACATCCACACATTAATGACCGAGTTCTACTAAACTTATTAACAGAGGTAGTGAGTAGCCATCGTAATAGCCGGATATATGCTGTGCTTGCAATACAAACTACTGCTACTATTCATGGTAGTATTCCGGACAAAATTACAACTTCTTTTCCTTGCCTTTCCTACACTGGGACTGACGTGCGGGTGCGGTGTTACATGCTCTTCAAATTAACACTTAGTTCATCCAGTGACCGTCTACTCTCTCTAGATCAGAGGTCTTCAAACATTTGGATGCCGAGACCCCCCTGTCAACATTTTCAAGCATAAGGACCCCCTCCTGATAAAAATTTCTAAACCTCTAGGTTATGAGGAAGGTGAACCAAATTATGCGACAGGCTTGACTATATTGTGTGAGTAGAAAATGTAAATAATGTTTTGTGATTCGTATTTTGGGGTAGTATTGCTTTATTATTTAGAATTTTTTTAAACACAGTAATACTGAGGAAAGATTTCACCCCATCAGTATCAGTTTATAACCAAATTACAGCAATTAACATCAGAAAGATGTGTAGTCAACCTCTGTGAAGGGCCTCCCAATCCGCAGGAATACGCGCTGCCACATTAGAAGCTCACCTGGCCATGGCCGGGAGCAGCAAGGGTGCATTCAAACCGTGGCGGTCTTGTGCAGAGTTAAGCAGTTTACCCATGCCCCTTTCCTCTCACCCCCTTCCTTCCATCCCTCTCTTCTCTCCCAACCCCGGATCCCTCTCTCACATTGCAGGCAAATGGTTATTAGACCCAGGACACCTTTTGGTAACAGTAGCGCACTACAAATGTAAATAATAGGCAGAAGCAGGGGATCCACTAGACCCGAACTTAGGGGAGGGGGGGGTTAACACTCCCAGCCAGGGCTTGTCCAAGCACTGGTCGCACACGGTGCAACAGTCTTTCCACCTTCTCCATGAATTCCCTCACTACCACTCACCAACAATACACATGATCTCTTTATAGCACCTGTCGGACAAACATTTCATTTTTTTATAGTGCTACTCATAGTTTACTCACACTCAGTTCTGTGATCTGCATGGTACATCTTCTTTGTACCAGGCACTTTAACCTTCTGCACTGTGTGGGTGACAAGAGTGCCCATGTGACTGCACGGTGAGCAATGCAACAGTGTGAGAGTAGGGTAAAAGGAGTGACTGCAGGGTGAGTGAGGTGACCGTATGAATTTGGGTTCGGCTGTAAGTGCAGAGTGGGACGAATTAGTGCATGGTTAGTGATGGCCTTGTTTGAGTGAGCTACAGATTAGCAGTAAGGGGGGGACAGGTGAGTGAAGTGTCACATGACGAGTGCAGGGTGAGAAGTGTGCTTGTGTGACTGCAGGGTGAGGTACAGAGTGAACAATGCAAGCGAATTTTTAGTGCAGAGTGATCACTGTGAGAGCAGGGTGAGCAGGTGAATGTTGTGAGTGCATGATGATCAGTGTGAGTGCAGAGTGTGTGGGTGAATGTTGTGAGTGCAGGGCGATCAGTGTGAGTGCATTGTGATCACTGAGTGCAGGGTGAGCGGGTGAACCGTGTGAGTGCATGGTGATTGGTGTGAGTGCAGGGTGATCGGTGTGAGTGCAGGGTGATCAGTGTGAGTGCAGGGTGATCAGTGTGAGTGCAGGGTGATCAGTGTGAGTGCACTGTGACCAGTGTGAGTGCATTGTGATCACTGAGTGCAGGGTGAGCGGGTGAACGGTGTGAGTGCATGGTGATTGGTGTGAGTGCAGGGTGATCAGTGTGAGTGCAGGGTGATCAGTGTGAGTGCAGGGTGATCAGTGTGAGTGCACTGTGACCAGTGTGAGTGCATTGTGATCACTGAGTGCAGGGTGAGCGGGTGAACGGTGTGAGTGCATGGTGATTGGTGTGAGTGCAGAGTGAGTGGGTGAATGTTGTGAGTGCATGGCGATCAGTGTGAGTGCACTGTGATCAGTGTGAGTGCATTGTGATAACTGTGAGTGCAGGGTGAGCGGGTGAACGGTGTGAGTACATGGTGATTGGTGTGAGTGCAGGGTGATTGGTGTGAGTGCAGGGTGATCAGTGTGAGTGCAGGGTGATCAGTGTGAGTGCATTGTGATCAGTGTGAGTGCATTGTGATGCCTATGAGTGCATGGTGATCCCTATGAGTGCATGGTGATCCCTGTGAGTGCATGGTGATCCTTGTGAGTGCATTGTGATTGCTGTGAGTGCATTGTGATCAGTGTGAGTGCATTGTGATCAGTGTGAGTGCATTGTGATCAGTGTGAGTGCATGGTGATCGCTATGAGTGCATGATGATCAGTGTGAGTGCATTGTGATCGCTGGGAGTGCAGGGTGATCAGTGTGAGTGCATGGTGATTGCTGTGAGTGCATGGTGATTGCTGCGAGTGCATGGTGATTGCTGTGAGTGCATGGTGATTGCTGTGAGTGCATGGTGAAAAGTGTGAGTGCATGGTGAAAAGTGTGAGTGCATTGTGATCAGTGTGCGTGCATTGTGATCAGTGTGAGTGCATTGTGATCAGTGTGAGTGCATTGTGATCAGTGTGAGTGCATGGTGATCAGTGTGAGTGCATGGTGATCCCTATGAGTGCATGGTGATCCCTATGAGTGCATGGTGATCCCTATGAGTGCATTGTGATCCCTGTGAGTGCATTGTGATTGCTGTGAGTGCATTGTGATTGCTGTGAGTGCATTGTGATCAGTGTGAGTGCATTGTGATCAGTGTGAGTGCATTGTGATCGCTATGAGTGCATGATGATCAGTGTGAGTGCATTGTGATCGCTGGGAGTGCAGGGTGAAAGTGAAGGTGAGAATGAGAAGTGAGTTGTCTGAAAGCAGGGTGCATTCCCAGAAACTTGAAGCGTAGGGTTTCAGATATAAGTTAAACTATTGCTATAATGGCATTAATCAGGGTTCGAGGGTGGAGGAAATAAATAATGTGCTGATCCTGCAACAAACTTCCAGTCTAATGATTAGGGTTACCAGCTCGTTATTTTGATGGCCCAGAAATAAGCAGTCACCTACAGCTGTATTTTTTGCACTTATCTGTGAATACTTAGAACAACAAATATAAATAGAAAGCACTTTTAATTGTGTTCTACGGATGCCTCAATGATCCATGACTAATAATTAAACAGAATAAAGACAGAAAAGTCACACAACTAATTAATACATACTTTTTTATTTATAACTCAATTTAGTGTCAAGAGCAGGTCCCTGCAGGATCTTTAAACACATAGCAGGCATGTTTTTTTTGGCAACCCAACTTTATATTTCTTTTCATTAAATGCATTCTCACACTACAGCAGTAAGTGTAAAAATACAAATGTAAGGAATAGGCAGAGTGGGGGCCCAGGGGGTACCTGAACCATAAAAAAACTAAGCTTTGGTAATCAGTTAACAAAGGCATGTAAATATGCTAATGGTCTTTAAAGACCTGTGAAAAACTCAGGCCGGAGATAAGACTCCAGACAATGCCCAGCTGAGGCCCCAGGAGCACGAGCTGCTCTGCAGCAACCCGGGGTGAGACACACGATGGGGGAGGAGGGGGGCTGAAGCCCTGGAGGCCAGGACAGAAGTGATACTGTGAGGTGCGACCCCCTTTGCATCGCTCCACGGCCCCCCTGGGGGTCGCGCCCCACAGTTTGAAGACCCCTGCTCTAGATACACATATGTTATCTAAGATAGTACCATGATCCAGGCATCCATCCATTCAAACTATATGTCAATCATTCTTCTTCATGTCTCTCATCTGAACAAACCTTACGTTTTCTCACGTAAAAACAACCTTTTCATTTTATTTGGGAAACCGCAAGCCATACATCGTGCTTGACTTGCATTTGAATTTCAACCAAAGCATATATTGCGCAAACATACAGTTTCTGTTTCACCCACCCAGGCTGTTCTCCTTCCACCCATCCTTGCTTCATCCTTCACCCAGCCATGCATCATATTCCTTCCCAGCCACCTCGGGCACCAATCAAACACGTATCATTCTTCTTTGTCAGTCATCATTACTTTTAACTTGCTCGTCCTTCCACACTTACTTACACCCTTCTTACGCTTTTCGTTCATCCCATCCATCAAGTTCATCTCAGATCTGATTTGGGTTCTCGAAAAAAAATTCACCGCTGAGTTGAAGTAAATTTAGAGGAGGCTACTACATGGTTGATAAAAACTTTGTTCTACATTTGAAAGTCTGCTTAACAGTATAGTAACTTAACTGTAGAACATAATATTTACTACACCCGTGCAGAGACCACACTCTGTAGTCTGCAATCTCAATAAGTAAGGAATATAAGAGCTTACCACTGCCCGCCACTACCGTGGCAACCCGCACAGCAGTTTCCTCCGGCACTTGCACCGCCTCCTCCCCAGAAGTGTCCTCCTCCACCTCCGCGCTGGCCCCGGCACCAGATGTTCCACCTACAAAGTACATTTAAGAATGTTAGATGTCATAGACATACACCACTCACTAGTATTTTGTCTAGGAATGAAGAAATGTGAATACAGAAACCAATCTAATAATTTGTGACTGTCTAGTCTAAAGTAAAAATGTCACTTTTTCCAGGGAAGGGTGTTGTCTTGCTGCACTTTTTGGCACAACTGATGAATGCTTGCTTTTTAACACGCACCATTTTTCTCATAACAGACAGAAGCTTCACTTCTAAGAACAAGAGCAAGATCAGATCATCATCACTAGGACGGAGTGACCAACGATTCAGCACCAAAAAGAAAAATTACAGTTCAAACCAGGTGAGGGCTCGGCTCACCCACAATAAATGTGTGAAATAAATCAGTAAGCACTTTTCCATTTTTAATCAACCGTTTATGTTTTATGACAAGCTTGGTTTTAATAAATGTTTTTATTTTTAATACAGCTTTAAAACTTAAATAGACTCTGTGGTTTTTGGTCAAGAGTGACTGAGCAAAAGGTTTTGCAATTTGCAAGCATGAGTCCGTGCCTCTGACACTTCTGGACTCTGACTCCGTACTCTTGTCCTGCGTTTGATAATCATCATTGGGGATCAATCATCGATGAATTTGGGAGCTAAATGACTCTGCCACACTATCTAGGCAGTAAGGAGATTGGGGGTTCTTTAAAGTCTCATATCACTGAGGTATGTGGAAAGTCTACCTGCGCCTATTATAATTGATAAACAATGCACTATTTAGTGTCCATAGTTCTGTTTGTGCAGATGTGTCCCTGCAACAGTAGTAGTATGGATTGTCCTCCTATCCAAACCAAAAGTAAAGTAGTATCTTCTTATTTCTTGGTGGTCATTCACATTTTATTGCTGGTAATTGTCAAAGCATAAACATTTAGAAGACTTGAAAAGACATTATGGACAATCCCACAGGACTGCACTCAGTGCATAGAGCTATTGCTGACTAGAATGGGAGTTTCGTTTAACACCTTTTGTCAAATGTGCAATCTTAGTTAGCTACACAGACAGACTAATAAGAATAATCTAGTAATACCACAGGGAGTCATAGTAGAGGCAGGATAAGAATTTAGATACAGTCTACAAGAAGATCAAAGACGATTTAGAAAAAATCAAATGAGGAACGCTAGGAAAAAATAAGTACTCTATATTAAAATTAAAACTTACCGGGGCCAGCAGAGGAGCCCTCGCCTGACCGATCCTGGCCTTGTACAGCCAGGATCGGTAGTAGCCGATACCCCCTCCTCCTCTGTCCTCTTGCCTCTAGGGGGAGCTGATGTACAACATGAAAGAAAGAAAGACCCGAAAACATGGATGATTGTTGTCAACCAAATGAAACATTTCAAAAGAACAATAACAAAATATTTTGGAGAAATAGCAAATAGACAACTATTCCACGGGATATATTGACCTATCTCATGTGGTCTAGTACGATATTGATTGATTGATTGATTGATTGCTTTATTTCGATATGCACATATCATAAAAGCAGTACAAAAGATAAAAACAGCATGTCGAAAAAAGTAAGACTGTACATTTAGTAAAAAGATAAAACGCATTAAGTCAGCATAAATTAGATAAAAAGAGAATTAAATTGATATGGACAGTCTTCTAGTTCTAATCAACCAAGCCCATTTTAAAAACTTAGCAATTAGTATTGCTTGATTTGCGGACCTTCGACTTGGAAAGTTATGTAACTCACTAAACAAACTACTAAAAAGGTTCGCCTAGGACTGGCAGGCAGCAGTCCGCAGCACGCGAAGTGACAGACAAACTCCATCGTGATTGCAAATCAGTGACAACACTAAAAAGTTTCCTACTACATTAACCAGTCATTAAAATACTCAAACTATCAATCCACCACCACTATTTCTTCTTATTGCCAGGTGTACAAAGGAAGGACTGGACTTGAGTCTGTAGGGGCAGATTTACAAGCCCCTTGCGGCTCTTTTACTCTGTTGTTGCGTGACTTTTGTGACGCAGCGGCAGAACAAAAGAGGCGCCATGGTGCGGCGTATATTAACAACGTGACGCATATGGGAGATGCATCACGTTGTAAAGCCCTGCGCCATCAGGGGGCGTTCCGGCTCAAGGGAGGGCGTTCCTGCGCAGGAACGCATCCTAAAAGTGGCTGAGGGAAATCTACAAGATTTCAATCAGTCACTTTTAGGACAATGATGCGTCACTCAAACCCTGTGCCTGCTTGAAGCAGACGTACGGCTTGACGCAGCATTGGGGAGATAGGGCACCCCAGAGCATTGCTGGAGCTGCGCCATCGTTGCGACGCAACTCCAGCAATGCGCCGCCTTTACGGCACAGATGCGTATTGCTTCGGTGACGTTTTGGGCCCATGGTGCGCCGCATTGTAAATACGGCGCACCATGGGTGGTGGTGGCGTGGCACACAATTACAGGCGCATCCCTGCTACTTTGCAGGGATGCGCCGGTAATTGCAAATCTGCCCCTTAGTGTCTAGCATTACGCAGTTCTGTAAACTACACTCATACATAATTTCTCAGGCCAATGAAATGAACACAAAATCGAAAACAAATAAGCATAGTAGCAACGCTACTGAGAAGGAGAGCAGTGCACCTGAAATGCACAGAATATTTTGAAATATAATTTACCTGCAATGTAATCGGCAGCATTATTGCCCTTGGTAACAAACAAAAATTTGCAATATAATAACACACAGAGCAGGAGAAAACAGAGTAGTGATGAAATAGCTACTACTACTCACCAAGCCCGGAGATCTCGATACCGAGCAGGTCGAGCAAGTCGTGTTCCCGGTCCTGGAGATCCATCCAACGGTGGGTGGCCTGGTTGTAAGTGCGCCGGACCCGAGAGTAAGATTACATGGCCCGGCACACCTTCTCCCACCGCTTCCGGCGCTCCCGGAGCCCGTAGCCGCTTGCGATGTTGCCGCCTGCCATGATGGTCCTGGGGAGGCGGCGCTGTACATAGAACACTAGGGCGGCCACCTCCTCCGCGCTAAACATCTCCCATGGCATCACTAGCTCCCCCCTCAAACGCCCGCACGGGAGCCGGGCAGGGGGTGCAGGACCCTTCCCCTTCTCGGGCTGCTTCCTGGCTCCCTTTACCATGGTCTGGGCAGAAAGGAAGGTAAATAAGAAATAAGAAATAGAATAGGGAAGAAGAAAAGAAAAGAGTTTAAAAAAGTAGTTTAAAATTAACTAAAAGTAGCAGAAAACACAAAAATATAGAGTTAGAATAATAGAAGGATAGATAATAAGTAAAATAGATCCAAAAAAACTTCAAACAAGCAAAGGATGGCAGAGATTGAGAGAGGATACACAAAGCATGCCCAGAACCATAGCAATGAATGAAAAACAAGATGGCCGCGCCCGTTCACGACCGCGTGGGTAAGTTTGCGCGAGATTTCCCCCGCGATCACACGCAAACTTGTACTAGCGAGCCGCACACTTTGCGAGATTACACATAGCGCCCGGAAACGGAAATACATCACGCAAACAAGATGGCCGCGCCCATGTACGACCGCTAGGGTAACTTCGCCTCGTTGAGCTACCAGCGGCTTGCAAAAATGCAAAAAACTACACGAAATAACACGCCGCAAAAAAACAAATCGCATATTCGCACTAATTCGCGGCTTCCGAATTCGATCTGGCGCAAATTCGGGCCTCGTGAATCTTGCGAAATTGCAGAAAAACGATTTTTGCAAAACTGAAAGCACTCAGCAGGTGCGAACGTTCAAGCTCATCATTAGTAACCATTCGCTGTAGTGCTTCCCGAGGGGCCCCTCCAGAGTTCAGTTGCCTACTTGCAACTATTCTATGTCCCTGCTCTGACCCTCACAGCAGGCTCAGAGAATAGCTACAAGTATGCCACAAAGGTCCTGTTAAAAAAAATGACACTGCAACAGAAAGCAATTACAGATAAGGAAGCAGGTGCCAGACTGGAAGTTCAAATTCAGTGACACATTTATCAACCCCTAATTCATTCATGTCAGTTGAGGCAGGGCAGGTGTGCTAACGAAGTTTGCAAAACTGAAAGCACTTAGCAGATGCAAAAGTTCAAGCTCATCATTAATCAGGAAGTAATTACAGCTAAGGAAGCAGGTGCCAGCTCAAATTCAGTGACACATTAATCAGCCCCAAATTAATTCATGTCAGTTGAGGCAAGGCAGGTGTGCTTTTCTCCCCATAATCTACAGTGATGACCCCGAGGGTGGCAGTGATGTACCAGAGGGTGGCATAGGTGAACCAGAGGGTGGCAATGGTGAAACAGAGGGTGCTGTGATGAACCAGATGTAGAAACAACATGGTCGCGACCGTTGCGACCCGACAAATAAGATCGCGTTTGCAAACTGGTAAAAAACCCTCGCGAACTGGCAGAAACCCTTGTGAATACAAAAAAAAGAAAAAATACGCAAATTCGTGAAAGTTTGCGGATTTTGCGGATTGCAAATTCGTGAATACGCAAATTCGCGAATCGCGAATTCGCAAAATTCGCCCATGCTTAATAAAAATCATTAAGAGAGGAGCAGTTCCTCCCAAGCCGGTACTGCCCAAAAGGGATATTAACTTCTTGTGCTTTTGGGTGAAAGCTTGAATAATGCAACAGAGTATTCTTGTCTGTGGGTTTGGAGAACAATTCAACCCCCAACTCCCCACTCATCACTTTGTTTTTTAAATCCAGAAAGTTCACACTCTGATTGCTATATTCAGAAGTAAATTTGAGGTTGATATCCCCCAAATTTAACCACTCTAAGAATTCTCCAAGTGGTCAGCAGTACATTTCTAAATAAATAAGATGTCATCAATAAATCTGTTCCACTTCACCACGTTTTTAATAAATGGAGCAGATTCATTAAAAACATGGATCTCCTCGAATTGTCCAACGTAAAGGCAAGTCAGACTGGGGGCACAGGTAGCCCCATACTGGTCCCCTCACGCTGGAGGTACAGATCCTCCTTGAAGAGAAACACATTTTGTTTCAGTACAAACTCAATACATACCAGAATGAAATTGGCCTTTAGCACCCCTGCATTCTGCAGGACCCAGGATGTCACTGAGGACTCTCAATGTGGCATCCTGGGGTATGCTCATATAGAGGTCCTCTATTTCTAAAGTAACCAAGAGTTGGGTATTACTGTTAAATTGATATCCTTCAATGGTAGTTATCATATGGGCAGAGTCCTTAATATAGTATTTTTGTTTCTGAACTAGTAGTTATAAAAAACTATCCACACATTTACTTAGTGGTTCAAGTGGGGAATTGATGCAACTCACAATGGGCCTCAGGGGTGGGTTCCTAATAAATTTGTGAATTTTAGGCAGACCATATATCGCAGTGATAATGGCTGTGTCATTACACAGGAATTGGATCTCTTTCTCTGATATCCATTTGTTTTCTTTTGCTAAAGAAATGAGTGTCTGAATTTCTCTATTCAGTAGGTGCCATTGTTTCATGGGAACTTTTTGGTAGTGGGCTTCCACAGAGAGAAGTTCCATAACCCTGTTCTCATAATCCATAGTATCAAATACAACAACCCCTCCCCCTTGTCAGCTGGCCTGATTGTTTTATTCAAATCACTTTTAAGATTAGAGATTACCTCTTTGTGCTGTTTACTAATATTATGAGTGGTAGGAGGCTGATGTTCCCAAATTTTGCGATTTTTTGTCTCTACAACTTGCACAAATATCTCAATTTTCCTGTCTACCTGACTGATATGTGAGGTAAAAGTGGACTTTGGTTTAAGTCCTGAGACGTTTAGTCCTTTACTATACTTTCTGTTCTCAAAGAATCTGGTAAGTCTAATCTTCTGAAAGAAAGACTTAAGGTCTTTTTCCAATAGAAATGAATTAGCTTTTGTAGAGGGTACGAAGGATAACCCTTTTTCTAATACTTCTAATTCTGTCTGGGTCAGAGGGCGTTTAGATACATTAATAATAGGGAATCTATCTGAGGTTACCTCCAATACCTCTTATTCCTTGTTTCGAGATATTCCTCCTGAGGTGGACGCCTCACATATTGGCCTCTCCCAAAGCCCCAGTTGGTTCTCTGTCCCCCCTTTGGGCGCTGATCTAAAAAAGAAGAGGAGGAGGAAGAGGAAGGCCCAGCGGATGAGGACATAGTAGGC
This sequence comes from Lissotriton vulgaris, assembly GCF_964263255.1. Taxonomy (NCBI): domain Eukaryota; kingdom Metazoa; phylum Chordata; class Amphibia; order Caudata; family Salamandridae; genus Lissotriton; species Lissotriton vulgaris. The sequence continues at coordinate 1,159,716,768 of NC_141685.1, forward strand.
ATTGATGTGCCCCCTCCATATTCTTCATTGAAGTAGTGGCTACCAAGGCCACCCCTGTTGTTGGTATCTTCATCTGATCTCGATCGTGACAATTCAGAAAAAGTAATGCGATTTCTACCACCTCTCTGATATATGGGTCTTTGTTGGTAAGATCAACCTTGCTCTCTTTTTTGTTGATAATAATCTTTTTCTAGGTATGGATAGTTGGTTTCTGCACTGTATTTTCCAATGTCCTTCTTTAATTTTTATGGTCTTTTTGTTGATCAGATAGTCTCTATACCCATTAATCTCAGTGTCTAATTCTTCTAGTTTTTTCTTTGCCTCATCTATTACAGAATTATTTTGAAGTTCAGCTAGCAGATTTTCTATTTCTTGCTTCTCTAAAAGGATTACCTCTTGAGCTGTCTCGATGATTAGAAGTAACCAATCCCTACTACATCTATTGGCAATATAAGACCAAGTTTCTAGGAACTTCCTATGTTCGATGAACAAACCGGGTTCATTTTTAATTTGCAAACCGACTGGGATTACACCAGCTTTTACATATTCGACCAGGAACTCAGCATGCATTTCCGTTCTGATTATATTCTTTCTCAAGTTATACACTTTTCACCATTTATCATTATTACTTGAGAAAATGGTGACCTTATTGCCATTTTTGGTGTTTATTGTCTTGTATTGTATTGTTTCTCACTAAATCTGAATGTTTTTAACAAATCCATATTCTTTGTGAGGAGGAACTTTGTCCTGTATTAATCAAGATGTATAGACAAGTAAAATCTAAGAAGGAAGATTGTCTCTCCCCAACCAACTGGTTGTACAAAAATGAAGGGAATACACAGGGAGCGACCCCACTTGCCAAGAGACAGGGTACCACAGGTACATATAAAGAAAGAATTCTCTTGGACATACACTAAAAGCTACCTTCAGTCTGGTGTACAATCTACCACAATTATCACCCAATATAAACTGTTATATCACACATACATATATGGATAGGCATGAAAGAATAATTGTTTGGCGGGTAAATGATATACGGATTTCATGCTAAAATAAGGGCTGTAATAGTCTGTATGGGGATACTGAGCCCACTAAGCAACGGTATGGACACGCTGATAATAGACCTCAAGAAAATTGTGATAAAGGTTGTGTGTTAAGGTGGTTTGTCTGTTTGTTTTCTAGACACCAGTACCAGTTATATGTTCAAATTATACATTGTTTTATGCATACGATTTTTGAGATTGCAGGAGAGGTTTTCATCAATGAAATTATAATTTGGCCAAATGATGATGTGATAGAGATAGAACGTTATGTACACTTAGAAAGAAACACAAATCTGAACCCAAAAAGCAACAGCGTGTTGCACAAAGATAAAGAGATCACATCTATAACACAATTGGAATTTATTAAAAATATTTAAAAATATCAATTCAAAATTACATGAATTCACACATTTAAAAAGCATTAAAAAAACATCATGAGAGACAAAAAAATATATGTGAAATGCTTAAATTCATCAGACAAAGGTTATTCCCAACTGGAATCAAGTGGCTGTTCCTGGATATAACCCAATATAGAAGTACAGGCGTTGACGCGTTTCGGTGGTCATAAATTATTGAGGTACCACCTTCATCAGGATGTATATAGAACTTGTCTCTTGCTCTACAGGTTAACATTTAAAATACACCTAATTGAAACAAAAAAGATATATGTATATACAATGAATATCACCTACAATCTATTTAGCAAAATCATTAATTATACTCATTCATTGTTAGAAGCTCCTCCCCAATTTAAAAACTATACACAGTCTGGGTATACGTTAAACATAAAGTTCAATCTCTTTTACATCATCATTAAGTCAAATCATAATTTCATAATCCATATATCTCTAAGAGCCTACCACTGCATCATTTACAAATATTCACTCATTCAAACAATCATGCAAATGAACAATCTCTCAGTAAGATACATACCGCTAATTCTCTATCAAGGGGGAGGATGATTATATAATCAATCCTTCCAAATCAACTTAAAAGTTTATGAATGGTCTGATTAAGTCCACTGTGTCCTCACCTAATCGGTGGATGTAATCCTAATAGGGAGACAATAGGATGATGTCTAGGTAAAACCCGATCTGGGGGGTCTAGATATTGTAATATTCAGACAATAAGGTCCACCACTCACCTCAGTTGTTTCATGTATATATACAAATATATCGTTGAGGAGCAAACTTTCGACAGGAATTAAAAACGGAGCTTAATTAATGGTATCCGTTGTTGTATTCCAAACAAGGCACACAGGCTTCACACTTAAAATAACAATATATTGTTTTTATTATCATCATCCTGCTTCGTAGGCTGACCAACTTACTATATGTTATTTCATTATCATTTATGCCAGAGGGATTCCTATCAATTGTGTTGGTCACTCGACTACCCCATATCAATTGTTTATGACAGGCTTATCACACATATGTATAAAAGGAGTAAATGATATATATGAAACAGGGCCCCTGTATCGCAAAACATAATGCTCCACATTACCCTATACCCAATGCGGCCACGACGTTAAACTGAAAGAGACCATCAATATTTATGTGAACATGTCTTCTACCTGACTTCAGGTTCGGCTCCTATATCGGGTAGATAAGGGCGCCAGCGATTCATCGCACCAAGTATGGTTCCTTACTATATACCGCCGAATTACAGAATTCCTAAAACCCCTTTTGTTACAATACCCACACTCATGTGTCTTAATGCGCCTCAGTCCTATTTGCAAGTTGTTCTCTATGTTATCTACAAAATATTTTGTATTGCCTATGCTATTTGTGGAATACTCAGCCGGTTACAATCAACATTAAGGTGGCACCGCTTAATGTTGAGGTAGATTTTGGTGTATGTCCAAGAGAATTCTTTCTTTATACTGCTGACAACTGGACCTAGGCAAGAGAGGCTGCACTGTCCGCTGGACTGCACCTGCAGCACTTGGGCTGGCAAAGAGAGGACTATGTCTGTGGCTCGTGGAAAAGTCACTCCTGAGTCCCAGACCAAAGAAGTACCTCCAATGGTCAATCACCTTACCCCCTGGAACCCGCACCAGGACCATCAAAGGTGAAGGAGCCCGTTTCAGCAATTCAGCAGCAGCTTTCTTCAAATCGCCACTGATCACTGCTGGGCGACACAAGAGACCGATCATTGATGGCCACACGTTACACCCAAGTTTCATTTTGCTTGCCTTTCTTATATTTTTGTTTGGTGCTACTAAATGCTTAACACTAGTTCCTTTGTTTAAGCCTTACTGCTCAAAGCCAGAGCTACCCAAGGTTGAGCTAAAGGTTGTACAAACAAGCCTCATTGGACCCAAGACTGTTTTGCAAGTGTCTGACACGGCAAGATTGCCCAGCCACACCATATAATATACCACAATCTTCACTCACAGACAAATGTTTCTGCTTGGAAGTGTTTAAACAGGCTGAGTAATTGGGGAGCATGTGTTGCACAAAAACTTCTGGCAGTAGACGGAATTGACTTCTTACTCTAGCCAAGGCACAAGGAATAAGGCATTAACGTGATTCTTTATCACTATGTTATACAACTAACAATATCACCATTTTCTGTTTTGTTGCCCCTTACATATTGTAGGGAAGTAGGATCTATCTGCTTTCATAGTCGCCAACACTTTTGGCTGGTGTCAATATGTTTTACTTACTAGTCTGACTAGGATCCTTCTAATCAGGACCCCAGTCTCTGTGCTTCTTCCCTAAATTGAACATGCGGAGAACTTAGGTATGATCCAGATTGGCTAATGTTGTACCCTTGTAAGTCCCTAGCATATAATACTAAGGTACCCAGTGCATAGGTACACCAGGGGTCACTCATGGGCTGAAGCATGTATTATGCCACCCATGAGAGACCGCTCAAATTGTGACTACAGTCCTGCCATTCCTGCCTGTGTTAGCTGGTGCTAGCACCACTAACGACAGATATACGTTTCCTTATATCTGAGGTCACTGCACTTAAAACCTACAAATCACCCCAAAGGCAGGCCTTTCAATCCTGAAGGCAGGGTGCTCAGCTATAAGTTTGAGGGTATCCCTGCATGAGCAGGACACCCCTACAACCTTTGAAGTCCATTCACCTAGGTTGTAAGTGCAACAGCCATTAGGATACTTAGAGTGGCCATGTATCATTACGCGATGGCTATCTTTAAACATGTTGGAATCATACCCCCAAACTGTAAACAGTGTGGGAGGTATGATTTCATGCCCTGTGAAGCTCCTCCGGGAGGCCCTCAGTGTTCCCGGTACCAGTCTTTTCGACACGGACAGCAAACTATGGCTGCTGCTGACCAGAGACACAATTCTTTCCTCCTGCTGCTGAGACAAGTTGGAGCAGGAGAAGGTAGAACAATAGATTTTCTGTCACAGGGAGGTGTTACCACCTCCTAGACAGGGCTTAGTGTATTGGGACAAGGTGTGGGTGCTTACCAGTGGCACTAGACTGCCTTGAAAGAAACATTAGGTGCCCTCCTTGCATACTCCAGTTGAAACCAGTCCAGGGAGATGTTGGCTCCCACTCTGGCGCAAAACTGGACAAAGGACATGGGAGTATCATTCCCACTGTCCAGTCACTCCTCTGGGAGGGACCCCTGAATTGTCATAACCCTTTTCTTAGGGTACTAAAGCGCTTACCTGTGGGTGGGTCCCTAGATTCGTCATGGGACAAGATTGAAATCAAAACCCACTTCAACTTCAACTGTCTGGGTACTTTGGACTTCATTTTGGGAACCAAGACTGCAACTGCGAAGACTCCTGCTGTTCCTGGTCTCATCGTCCTGCAAGTCTTCTGCAAAGTCTGTGACTGTTCCCCATACAGGTTCTTTATGAGGCCTGTGGACTCCCAAAGAAATCTCCCTTGGAGCGAAGGAGTCACTCTCCTGCATCTGCAGGAACTGCAACGAAGCTGATCGGTCTGCTGACCCTGGGCTACCATGGACTCCTAATGCCTCAGCAACACAGGTGGTGGTTTTGCAACTCCCTTGAGGCCTGCACTATCTTCTCATGAAGTTTGAGGACAGTATCCCTCATCAGAACCAATAGAACAAAACCTCCTGTGCACTGCGTCAACTTGCCATTGCCAAGGTTTGATGGCTATCTCCTCCAGAGATCTTCAGGCTCCAAAAAGCTCCAGCATCAAGCATCTCCTACAGCCAATATCTTTGCCTTCACTGCATTCTTTGCAACATGGGCCTTCATCCATTGGTGAGCTGCGTGAGGCCCTCTTGTGACTCCTGTGCCTTCTGCCCATGGGTCCTATCGAAGGTCCTATTTAGCTCCATTAGGCTCCCCTGCTTTCTCTGGCCTGGTCTGACATCCCTGCTCATGGTGAGTCACTTGGACCTTGCAGGTACCGACACTGCATCTTTTTCTATGACTATGTTGGTTGCTGTTGCGAAGGCTTGTTGGTGTCCCTGCGAGACAGGGACCCCTTGGCTCTTGACATACAACGTGGACAGTTCGTGAATGGCTCCTGGTCTTCTACAGCATTGCCTGGTCCACACAGCTGCAACTGCAAGGGGACCATCAACTCTCCTGCATCTCTGACATCAGTGGGCATTTATCTTCCGTGCCTTTGGGTCACTCCTGAGTGGCATAGACTCTGTCCCCTCTACTTGCATGTACCTCTCATCTTGAATCCACCTTTAGGTTCCTCCGGACTCTTTCACCTTCTTCGTTAGCGGCTTCCTATCGGAAGTCCTCCATGGGGGTGTACGGCGGTTTCTGACGTCACTTCGCACCTATGCACCGGGCTTCCCTGGTGTAGGTATCCAGGTTCCTGGGGTGGGGTGACTCTCCAACCTTCCATTTTCCACAGGGTTTCTTCAGGATTCGCTTGGAAGGGTCCTTCTTTGAAACTGCAACCGCAGCTTACCCTTTGACTAGCATTGAGTACGCAGTTGTGTTCCCACATTGCACAAGGCCTCCGTGGGGTTCCTAGATACTCACCTTGGGTGGTTTGTTCGGTAGCCGACTCTTCTCCGTCTTCTGGGTCCATTCGCGACTTGGGTCATGGTTCACATTCGACTATTTATGTATATGGTTTAGTCTGTGTATTTGTGCTACTTACATGTTCTCTTTCCAAAGTATTTGTGTGCAATGTGTTTATATCTCCGTTTAGGAGATATTGCAATATGTTAGTGAATGTTTATAATAAATACATATTTTTATAACTACACTGTGTGGTTCTTTTACACTTAACCTATACCATAAGATTAAGTACTGGTAAAAACAAGCTACATTACACTCCTTCTGGCCTAAGCCTGAAGGCTGATCTCCACAGCTACTACTTAGAGAGCTGACTAAGGTTGTCTAAGACCACTAAAATCACCATAAGGGTTGTCTAAGTTAGTGCAGGGTGCTACACTTACATAAGTGAGCACCAAATACCAAGACAGCCTCCTGCACTGGTGTGCAGCAGTTGGGACTCAAGCCTGGATTGTTTTACCCAATAATCTAGGTGTGTATTAATTGAAAACCCACAACTTGCATTAGGCACATAGAACATGTAGATAGACTAAGTAAGTTCTACTCAACTTATAGATTAGTTAAGGGTCTAGCACAACCCTTTCTTCAATCTTAGGAAGTTTAGTTAACACTAGGGTATGTAGGTTCAACACCACACTACACCTAGTGACCATGTCTTTAGTTGGGGATCTTAGTGTTTCCCCGTCTGCTACATACAGTGGTCTGAAGTTTCAGGAAATAAGGACCCTGTAAAGCCTTAGAATGATAAAGGCAGGTAACAACCCTACTACTAGGCTGCTCTTGGAGCTACTTCATCAGGATGACAAGAATCCTAGAGGGGCAGGAGAACAGGACAATGTGGAAGTTCCTGAAGAGGGGGCACCAGGGGTTCCCCCTAGTGACCTCAATTCAGAGTATGGCCAAGTGGAGTCTGGTGACTTCACACTGCTCAATTCTGATCCCCCATGGGAATAGTGCAGATGGCACAGAGGGTGTCTGTTTATTCCTCCTGGGAAGAATCAGAGTATGCAGAGGAGGTCCAGGTCACCCTCCGTTGGGTCCAATGCTTCACACTTCAGTAGGGACCTCCATATCTAGCAAGAGGGAGGACCCCTTGGAAAGGTTGTACCATCTATCAAACCTGAGAGAGTTAGACTTGGGCTCAGGCAAGATCAGTTGGCCCTTGATAAAGAGACCCTGGTAGTCCAGAGGGCTTGGAAGAATTTGGAACACAAGTCCCATGGTGGCAGCACTGGTGTCCCTACAGTCAGGGAATCATCTTTTGACACTAGAAACCTGAACTGTCTAGTCCTTTCTTACCAGGAGGGGGGTGACACCCATTAATGGATCACTGCTTTGGAGAAGGCTTGCAAAGTTCAAAATGTCCCACAAGGGCAGGGGGCAGCTATCCTGTGGCTCTCCTTTGCTAACAAAAGTAGAGATAAGGTCCTCACTGTTAGAGAAGAGGATGCTGACAGTTATTCAGCCCTGAAGAGTGCACTCATAGATGGGTTTGGCTTAACCACTGATCAATACAGGGTTAAGTTCAGAGACATCCTGAAAGCACACACCCAGGACTGGGTAGTTCTCATTGACAGTGCCAGTTAGGTTCTGGAAGGCTGGCTTCATGGAAACAAGTACAGGACTCTGAGGATTGTATAATTTGAGAATAAGAGAGCAGATTCGTAATAACTGTCAGAAACAACTGATGTACCAGTACCTGGTGGACTCTGATCTGACCTCTCCCCAAGAATTCAGAAAGAAGGCAGACAAATGGGTCTTCACCAAGTTTAAACAGCAAAACCATGGTGGTATAGGTGACTTGAAGAAGCAAGATTCTTCTAAACCCCAAGAGAAGGGTGGGGTGAAAGGCAAAGACCAAAAGGAACCTTCTCACGGTTCCCAAAAAGCTGCATGTAATGGTGATTCCCAAACAGCTAAGAAAGGCAAAAAGAAACCTTGGTGTTATTTGTGTAAAGTAAAACCCCATTGGACAAATTATGCTGATTGTCCAAAGGCCAAGGAACCTTCTACCACTGCCCCTTAGGCAACTGCTCCCCCTAGCACCAGTATAAGTGATAGTATAGCAAACACAGGATTAATAGGGCTAACCTTAATTTCTGAGGTGGGCTCTGCCCTAGTCAGAAGTTTAACTCAGGCTGTTCTAGTCTGTGATGGAGGCAAAGATCTTGCCACCTCACTAGTAAGTCCTACTAACTTGGGCAAGTACAGGCAATAGCCTTTGATAATTGGAAAGGAAGCGATAGCTTTCAGGGACACAGGCGCCAGTGTCACAACGGTGACAGAGAAACTTGTGTCCCCTGAACAAATCATACTAGGACAAATGTACACGGTAACCAACGCTAGCAATGTCAACACTGATTATTCCTTGGTTTTTATGAATCTCAGCTTGGATGGGGTAACTGGACCGAAGAGAGCTGTGGTATATCCAGACCTACCTATAGAGTGTATGTTGGGCAATGATTTAGAATCTTCAGCCTGCTCTAAAGTAGAGTTCAGGACTCATGCAGCGATTATGGGTATCTCTGCCAGTGTCTTTGCTGTCACCAGGGCTCAGGCCAAACAGCTCAGCACTAAGGGAGCACTGAATCCTGGAAAAATGGACCAGGTTGCTCCTAAGAGGAGCAGGAAGGATAAGGAATTACCTTCCTCCCAAACTCCCAGTGAGGATCATTCTCCTGAGGGAGATGACCTCAGTCCCTGTGAAGGAACTGTCCCAGAGGAACCTGGGCAAGACCAGGCAGAGTTTATGTGGGCAGGGAGACCTTCTAGGGCATAATTGAGTTTAGAGCAGCAATCACACCCCTCTCTTGAACAGCTCAGACAGCAAGCTGCTGCTGAAGAGGCAGGGATTGTCAGTGGGATTTATGGGGAGGATGGGCTGTAGTATTCTGACGGTAGAGACCCCAAGCCTGGTGCCACCAGGTGGTTGGTAATACCCCAAACATTCAGAGGTTTTCTTCTTTTTCTGGCACATGACATTACCCTTGCAGGACACCTTGGGCAAAGTAAGACCAGGGACAGGATTGACCCTCACTGGCCCCATATGTGTGAGGACACCAAGGAGGTTTGTCGCTCCTGTGTCACTTGCCAAGCAATTTTAAGCCAGGTGGCACTACAAAGGCCCTCTTAATTTCACTCCCAGTGGTTGGGGTTCGCTTTGAGAGAATAGGGATTGCCATTGTTGGTACCTTGAACCCTCCAACTGCATCTGGACATAGTTACATCCTAGTGGTGGTGGACCATGACACTAGGTATCCAGAGGCAATTCCCCTTAGAACCACTACAGCTCCTGTAGTGGCCAGGACCCTCCTGTGAATCTTTTCCAGAGTGAGCTTCACTAAGGAGGTCTTAACAGACAGAGGTTCAAACTTCATGTCAAGCTATATCACTGTCAAAAGAGTGTGGCGTAAACTATAAGTTTACCACAACCTACCATCCACAGTGCAATGGGCTTGTTGAAAGGTTCAACAAGACCCTCAAGGGTATGATTATGGGACCCCCAAAAAAGCTCAGGCGAAAATGGGATTTCTTACTTCCCTGCATTCTCTTTGCCTACAGAGAGGTTCCTCAGAAGGGGGTTGGCTACAGCCGATTTGAACTTCTTTTTAAATATCCAAATAGGGGTCCATTGTATCTAGTTAAGAAGAGCTGTCAGCAACTTTTCAAACCTAAACAGAATATTGTGCACTGTGTACTTGCCTGCGTTCAGGTATGGCTGAGTATATGAAGAAGGCAAGTAAAAACCTTGAGGCCAGCCAGGAGCTTCAGAAAGCTTGGCATTACAAAAAGGCTGTTTATCAGCCAGTCCAGAAGGTGTGGGTGTTGGAGTCTGTGAACCCAGCAGCTCTCCAAGACAAATGGAGTGTCCCCCACACAATTCTTGAAAAAAAGCTTAGGTCACCTACTTGGTGTACCTAGGGACTCCAAGAAATCCCACAGGGTACTTCAGGTGAACTGCCTAAAGCCTTTTGTAGACAGGGCTGACATGAGCTTGCTCATGGCCACTGATGAGGGGCAGGAGGAAGAGATTGACCCTCTCCCTTATCTCCTCTCTCAGAATCCTGTTTATGGGTTAGTGGAAGGAGTAGTCTTGGCAGGAAGCCTCACTGAACAGCAGCAAGCTGATTGCTGGAAGGTCCTCAATCAGTAGAAACACGTTTTCTCTGACACCACCTGGTGTACCCATGAAGTGGACTCTGGTGACAGTCTGCCAGTAAAAAACAACATTTACAGACAGCCTGACCATTTCATAGACTGCATTAGGACAGAGGTCCAAAAGATGCTGGAATTGTGGGTCATTGAGCCTTCAGATAGCTCTTGGGCTAGTCCAGTAGTCCTTGTGCCAAAAACATCCACCCAGGCTGAAAAAAGGGGAGGTGTGTGTGTACTACAGAGGCCTCAATGCAGTCACTAGGATGCCCATCCTATTCATAGAGCAGATGAGCTCATAGATACACCTGAGCACAACTGACCTAACATCTGGCAACTAGCATATCAGACTACCTGAGGATGTCAAGCCAAAAACAACAGTTACAACCCCCAGTGGGCATTATCAATTTATTGTGCTGTCCTTTGGTCTTACAAATGAACTTTCCACATTTCAGAGGTAGGTGAATAAAGTTTTCACATGTTTAGAAGCCTATAGTGCTGCAAATCTAGATGATATTGCTGTCTTTAGCTCCACCTGGGAGGATCACCTGGTCCACCACAGAAATGGTCTGGAGGCCCTGCAAAAGGCAGGCCTCACTATCAATGCCACCAAGTGCCAGATAGGGCAGCGTAAGGTTTTATAAGTGGGTCACCTGGAAGGTGGGGGCCAAGTTCAGCCATTGGAGAGCAAAATCCAGGCCATCATGGGCTGGGTTGCTCACAGTACCCAGTCTCAGGTCAGAGCTTTCTTGGGCCTGACTGGGTGCTACAGGATGTTTGTTAAGGGGTATGGGTCCATTGTGACTCCCCTTAATGATCTCACCTCCAAAAGAATGCCTAGGAAAGTTCAATGGACAGATAGCTGTCAAAAGGCATTTGATGACCTTAAGCAGGCCATGTGCACTGCTCGTATTCTGCAAAGTCATGACTATTCCAAAACTTTCATTGTCCAGACAGATGCATCTGAGATAGGGGTATGAGCTGTTTAGCATCAACTAAATGCAGAGGGCCAGGAGAAACCAGTAGCTATCATAAGCAGAAGGTTGACCTACAGGAAATAACGTTGGTCAACTTTAGAGAGGGAGGCCTTTGCTGTTGGCTGAACCTTGAAAACGTTGAGGCTATACCTGTTTGTTACTGACTTCCTTGTTCAGACAGACCATAAGCCCCTCTTACAGCCTAAACAAATGTAAGGTGAAAATCCCAAACTTTTGAAGTAGTCCATTTCCTTTCAGGGGATGGACTGTTTAGTGGAACATAGGCTTGTGAGTAACCATGCCAACGCAGATGGACTTCCCAGATATTTCCACTTAGAAAATGAAGACTCAACTGGGCCAAGTTAGTCTCATCTCCCTACGTTTGAGGGGGGAGCTGTGTAGGAAAGTAGGATATGCTTTCATAGTCGCCCCCACTTTTGGCTGGTGTCAATATGTTTTACTTACTAGTCTGACTAGGATCCTGCTAATCAGGACCCCAGTCTCTGTGCTTCTTCCCTAAATTGGACATGGTGAGAACTTAGGTACACTCCAGATTGGCTACTGGTGTACCCTTGTAAGTCCCTAGTATGTGGCACTAAGGTACCCAGAGCATAGGTACACCGGGGGTCTCCCATGGGCTAAAGCATGTAGTATGCTACCCATGAGAGACCACTCAAATTGTGACTTCACGCCTGCCATTGCAGCCTGTGTACACCACTTACAACATATCAAAGTTTCCTTATATTGGAGGTCACTGCACTCAAAACCTATAAGTCACCCCTAAGGCGGGCCTTTCAATCATGAAGGGAGTGTGCTTGGTTATAAATGTGAGGGTGCTCCTGCGTAAGCAGGACACCCCTATAACCTTTGGAGTTGTTCTCCTGGGTTTTAATTGCATTTGGCCATTAAGATACATAGAGTGGCCATGTCTCATTATACGACCTGTAAACTGCCTGTAACAAACCCTGTTGTGTTTGGTATCAAACATGTTGGAATCATACCCCCACATGCTCAGTGCTCCCGGTACCAGTCTTCTAGAACCGGACTGCAAACTATGGCTGCTGTGGACCAGAGACACAATTCTGCCCTCCTGCTGCTGAGCCAAGCTCGAGCAGGGGAAGGCAGTACAATAGGTTTCCTGTCACAGGAATATGTGACCACCTCCCAGACAGGACTTAGTGCTTTGGGACAGGGTGGGGGTGCTTGCCAGTGCCAATAGACTGCTTTGAAGGGCATATTTGGTGCCCTCCTTGCATACTCCATTTGAAACCAGTTAAGGGAGTGGTTGGCTTCTGCTCTGGCGCAAAACTGGACAAAGGACATGGGAGTATTCTCCCCACTGTCCAGCCCCTCCTCTGAGAAGGGCCCCTGCATCCTCCCAACCGTTTCCTTAGTGTACTAAAGAGCTTACCTGTGGGTGGGTCTTTAGATTTGTTGTGGAATAAGATTCAGATCCGAAACCACTTCAACTTCAACCGTCTGGGCATGTTGGACTCCACTGGACCTCGCTTTGGGAACCAAGACTACAAGTGGGAAGACTCCTGCTGCTCCTGGTCTCGTCGTCCTGCAAGTCTTCTGCAAAGTCTGTGCCTGTTCTCCATACAGGTTTGTCAAAAGGCCTGTGGACAACCCCAAGACACCCGAAGGAATCTCCCTTGGAGTGAAGGAGTTACTCCCCTGTGTCTGCAGGTACGGCAATGAAGCTTGCCGGTCTGCTGATCCTGGGCTCCCACAGATTCTGAATGGTTCAGCAACACAGGTCGTGGTTCTGCCACTCCCTCCAGTCCTGCACTGTCTTCTCACCGAGTTTGAGGCCAGTATCCCTCATTGGAACTGCTGGAACAGAAACCATATGCTCAGCATCGACTTGCCGTTGCCAAGGTTTTTTGACTCTCTCTTTCAGAGATCTTTAGGCTCCAAGAAACTCCAGCCTCTAGCCTCACCTACAGCCAAGATCTTCACCTGCACTGCATCCTTTGCACCGCGGGCCTTCATCCTTTGGTGAGCTGCTCGAGGACCTCTTGCGACTCCTGTGCCTTCGGCCTGTGGGTCCTTTCGAGAGTCTTCTTAGGATCCAGTGGTCTCGTCTGCTTGCTTGGGGCCTACTCTGAATTCCCTGCTCGTGGTGAGTCACTTGGACCTTGCTGGACCCGACCCTGCACCTTTAAGGCTTGTTGGTGCCCCTACTGGACAGTGACCCCTTGACTCTTGACATCTGACGTTGGAGAGCTCGTGAATGGCTCCTGGCCTTCTACAGCATCGCCTGGTCCACACAGCTGCAACTTCAGGGGCACTGTCAACTCCACTGCATCCTGACATCAGTGAGCATTCGTCTTCACTGCCACTGGGACACTCCTTAGTGGCATAGACTTTTTCCCCTCTGCTTGCAGGTACCTCTCATCTTGAATCCACCTTTGGGTTCCACGGGACTCTTTAGCCTTCTTCGCTAGCAACATCTTTTCTGAAGTCCTCCATTGTGGTCTACGACAGTTTCCAAGGTCACTTCACACCAATACACCAGGCTTCCCTGGTGCACGTATCCTGGTTCCAGGGGTATCCATGGATAGTGTGACTCTCCAACCTTCCATCTTCCACAGGGTTTCTTCTGGGTCCACTGGGAAGGGTCCTTCTTCCTTAAACCTGCAACCCGCGACTTACCCTTTGACTTGCATTGAGTACACGGTAGTGTTCCCACACTGCACAGAGCCTCCATGCGGACCCTAGATACTCACCTTGGGTGGTTCCTTGGGTCCTAGACTCTTCTACATTTTCTGGGTCCATTCTAGAGTTAGGCTGTGGTTCGCATTCCACTATCTATTTTAGTGTATGGTTTGGTCTCCCACTGGAGACCACTGTGTATTTGTGCTACTTACGTGTTCTATTTACAAAGTATTTGTGTGTATTGTGTTTATATGTCCAGGTAGGAGATATTGCAATGTGTTAGCAAGAGTTTGTAATAAATACATATTTTTATAACTACACTGTGTGGTTCTTTTTCACTTAAACTGTACCATGAGATTAAGTCCTGGTAATAATAATAAATAATAATAATAGAGCATTTATAAAGCGCATGGCTGCACAACTGTGTATCCCCGCGCTGACTGCCGACAAAACTCCCAACGGAAAAACGGAGAGAAAAGGTGCAGAACAGTATTATTGGGTAAAGAGGTGAGTTGTTAGTTTGGCTCTAAAAAGAGTTTCTGAAGGTTCCATTCTCAAATGATCAGGGAGGGCATTCCAGTGTTTTACTCCAAGGAAGCGAAAGGAGCGACCACCCATTTTCGCTCTATGGATACGGGGAAGTTTGAATTGTGACATACCCGAGGATCTAAGGTCTCTGGTTGGACGATGGATAGTGAGAAGATTTCTTAGATAGGTAGGTCCTTTGTTGTGGGCAATCTTATGGGCATAGCAAAGACTTTTGAATCTAATTCTTTCCCTAACAGGGAGCCAGTGCAGTTTGGACAAGGCCGCTTTGGAAGATGTTCTTCTTGGTAGACCCAATACCATGCGGGCGGCAGCATTTTGAATGCATTGAAGCTGGTGCAATTGCTTTTGGTTCAGGCCTAATAGGAGAACGTTTCCGTAGTCCAAGTGGGGTGTTATAAGTGCATGCACAATAGTTTTTCTTGCTTCAGTAGGGATGAGATCGATGATTTTTCGCAGGATTTTTAGCGTGCCCATGCATTTACCTATTATTTTGTTGACTTGGGATTTTCCCGAAAATATCTGAGTCAATCATAATCCCTAGATTTTTGACTTTTTCTACTGGGTGGGGGAAATCGCCCAGAGTAATAGGCCACCAAGCCTGGGACCATATTGAAGTTTTGTTCCCTACCACCAACACCTCCGTTTTATCTCCATTTAAACGGAGGCAGTTGTTATCCATCCAAGTGGCGACAGCAGCCATGCAGCCAGAGAAATTGGTGGCAAATTTCTCGCTATCTGGAGTGAGCTTAAACATGAGCTTGGTGTCGTCAGCGTAGCTGACAATGCCCACCCCAAAGTTCTCTACGACTCGAGCCAGGGGCTCCATATAAATGTTAAACAAGGTGGGGCTCAAACTAGAGCCCTGTGGAACCCCATAGCTCACGTCGCGAGAAGATGACTTAAAGGGTGGGCAATGTATCTGGAATGATCTTTTGGTGAGAAAAGATTTGAATCAAGCCAGTGCATGGTCCTTCACTCCAATATCCGAAAGTCGGGACAGCAGCGTGGCATGTAGCACAGTGTCAAAAGCTGCGCTTAAGTCTAGCATGACCAACGCTGCTGTCTCACCCTCGTCCACCATCTTGCGAATACATTCCGTGGAATATAGAACAGCTGATTCCGTGGAATAGCCAGGTCTAAAACCTGATTGTGTGGGATGAAGTACATTTTCTTCTTCTAAAAAAGCCATTAGTTGTTTGTTGACTATTTTTTCTATAATTTTAGCGCATTGTGGCAAGAGGGAGATAGGCCTGAGATTTTGATATTGGGTAACCGGAATATTAGGTTTCTTTTTTAGAGGAATGACTTGTGCTGTCTTCCAAGCTTCTGGAACATAGCACTCTTGGAAGGACAGGGTGATCATGTGTCTTATTTGATCAATAAGAACATTGTTCATGATGTCTTTACTTTTTACTAGAGGACACACATCATTAGGGGAACCTGAGTGGATACTGTTAATAATGCTGATCAGATTTTCTTTGTCGGGTGTGGTAAATCGGGTGAGGGTGGTCTTTTGTATGGGGGGTGATTCCTTTCCTGATATAGAGGGTTTCGGAAAAGTAGCGTGTATTTTCTCAACTTTTTCGACAAAGAAATCAGCTATTTGTTCGCATATGTCATTTGAGTATGTGTCCTGCATATCTAGACTTGTAGTATCTGTAAGTTCCTTGTAGATGCTGAATAGTTCTTTCATGGGGTTGGTTGCCTCTTCAATTCTTGTCTGATAGAAGGTGCTTTTTTCCTCTCTTAACATTTTCTGGTATGATTTTAATTCCAGTTTATAGATTTCCTTAAGTTCAGGAGAGTAGTTTTTTCTCCACTTGCGTTCTGTTGCTTTACAGTGAGTTTTAGCGATTTTTTGTTTTTCCGAGTACCAAGGTTCAGACTTGGTTCTCCTGACTGGGGGCTTGGAAGTCCACGGGGCGATTATATCTAATGCCTTACTCAGCCATAATTCGTAATTATTCCAAGTGTCTTGTAAGGATTGTCCTATGGGCGGAGGGTGTTTTTTTAATTCGCTGGTCAAGCGTTCAGGGGTGTAGTTTTTCCAATTTCGACGTTTTGTATACAATGGTTTGTTGGGAGTCATCTTAGTCTTGTTAGTAGGGATGTTGAAAGTAATTATATGGTGGTCAGACCAGATTATTGGGACGGGGGGGGGGACATTTCAATTCCTTCCCAGGTGGCAAAAACAGGGTCGAGAAGGTGGCTTGTTGATGCGTGGGGGGGGTTGATAGCAATGTTATTCCCAACGCGTGTAAAGCTGTCTTAAGTATTTGAGCCTCTTTAGCATTATTGTCTTCAAAGTGAAGATTCAAGTCACCTAAAATCATAAAGTTGTTGTGTTTTATGGCTAGTTGAGTAGCTGTTTCTATAAGTTGGTTGCAAAAAGGGGTTGCATTGCCAGGGGGGCGATATATAAGGAGACCAGTAACGGTCATCAGCGGAGTCAGTTTTATAGAAAAAGTCCCACATTCACTATTAATGATGACTTTATTAGTGAGCGTACATTCTAATTCTTTTTTGCAAATCAGTGCAAGTCCACCACCGCGTTGTTTGGGTCTGTCGATTCTTAGTAGGCTGTAACTCAAAGGTATTGTCTCCAAGATATCGGGGGATGAGGAGTCCTCTAACCATGTTTCAGTGAGAAACAGCACATCATAGTCTCGTTTCTGCAGTAGATCTCGTATTTCCGTTTTATGTTTTACCATGGATCTACAGTTTAGCAATAGCATTTTTAATTTGGGCAAGGGGGCATTACGGGTCGGAACAGTGCTAAATGAGTAGTTACATATATTACAATGTGATGGGATCCTATTAGGGTCAATGGAATGCTCACAGGGTTTGTTAGCGATCTTACCCAGTTCTAATAGGGTTGCACTAGGATAGTGGATTCTCAGCTGATCCTCCATCATGTCAGTCACCAGATCTGTATCAGCGGGGCCAGGATGTCCTGCCCCGCGCCCCGGTCGATCGCGGACGGGCACAGACGGGCAGGACTCTGGCTTGACTCCGGCGCGCGAACGGCGCGCCCCCAATGCGCATCCGCTGTGCAGAGCCATCTACGTATGCTTTTATGCGCTCGGTAGCGCGACGTGCAGCGCGAGCCCTCAGTAAGATGGCCGCTGCCTGACTCTCGTTCTACCTAGTCCCGAGTGATGACGGTCATAGGATCGACCGCACCCCCAGGGCAGGCAAGTGTAATGTCTCCCGGTTATTTTCGCCAGCAAATGGATTAGTTTTTGCCTTGATCGGTGCTAAGGTGACAATGTATGCACTATTAAAAGCTCAGTGCAGGGGGGAGGGAGAGGACACACGGGGAAGTAATAAAATTCTAAAGAGCAAAGATATTAAAAATCCTCCCGGCTCAAGCCTCAGGAGTTCAGTGTAAGCAGTCTCAGGTACTCACGAGCCTTCCCTGATTTTATGCGCTCGGTAGCGCGACGTGCAGCGCGAGCCCTCAGTAAGATGGCCGCTGCCTGACTCTCGTTCTACCTAGTCCCGAGTGATGACGGTCATAGGATCGACCGCACCCCCAGGGCAGGCAAGTGTAATGTCTCCCGGTTATTTTCGCCAGCAAATGGATTCGTTTTTGCCTTTATCGGTGCTAAGGTGACAATGTATGCACTATTAAAAGCTCAGTGCAGGGGGGAGGGAGAGGACACACGGGGAAGTAATAAAATTCTAAAGAGCAAAGATATTAAAAATCCTCCCGGCTCAAGCCTCAGGAGTTGAGTGTAAGCAGTCTCAGGTACTCACGAGCCTTCCCTGATTTTATGCGCTCTGTAGCGCGACATGCAGCGCGAGCCCTCAGTAAGATGGCCGCTGTCTGACTCTCGTTCTACCTAGTCCCGAGTGATGACGGTCATAGGATCGACCGCACCCCCAGGGCAGGCAAGTGTAATGTCTCCCGGTTATTTTTGCCAGCAAACAAGCTGCTTTACACTCCTTCTGAACTAAGCTTGAAGGCTGCTCTCCACAGCTACCACTTAGAGAGCTTTCTAAGGTTGTCTAAGACCACTAAAATCCCCATAAGGGTTGTCTGGAGTAGAGAAGGGTGCTAGACTTACTTAAGTGAGCACCTTATATTAAGCTAGCCTCCTACACATATGGTCTTTTTTGTTTTTGTTAGAAACGTTACCTCTTTTATACTTATAGTGTAATTTAGTAGTCATCTGAGTAAATTTGACTTTGTGGTTGGCAGGGTTTTTATAGTCCACTGTATGCTTTTTACACAACAATAGTTGGTTAAAGACAGAAGCGGCCCGTATTTGCTTAATAATAGCTGGTTAAAGGTAAAAGTGGTCTGTATTTTCACCTCAGGCCAGAGGACTAAGACTCTATCTCGATGTTCCCTCACCACAACATATGGATTGCTAATGTTTTTGTGTTCTATTGCACATATGGCTTACTGGTTTTCTTCGAGGTATTAACTGATATGAATATTGTTTCTGGCTTTGTTTTTCCAAGCTTGAGCTTTTTATTGTACTTGTATTTATGTATTATTTTCTTTTTTTAAATCGTCTTTTAGTGTGTTTTATAATGTTATGGCTAAACGCTGAAACATTACATAGTTAACTTAATACCTCTCTGCTAAGTGACTCAATAGGCCACTGTTGTGAATGTATCTAGGACCATATTTAAATATTCTTGATTCATGCCCTTATGCGGTTATAACAATACATATCCTTATAAAGGCATAAGAATCATATCCATATTTAGTCATAGCCAATGCGGTCCAAATACGGCAAGGCTACTTCCCTGGACTCCTAGAAAGTACAACACGTTCTTTAAACAAACCAAACCTCCAGCAGCCTGGGAATTCCCACTGCCTTTGTTTTGATTTGTCCGAGAACTCCTGAGGGTCCAGAAGAACTTCCAGTTCTTAGTGACGTCTTATGTCCAACCTTACGTCAAAATCCGGCACCTTTCAGGTATAAATATACCAACGTTGCCTTAAGCAACCACACGGTGGTTGGGAGCAGAGCAACGATCTACTTACCCGAAGCCCAGCTGATGCGAGAGCCGAAGGAAGCCGTCCCTCCCCTTTGACACACTGGGAAAGAAGCTGTCGTTTTCTCCAGCCGAGAGAATCCAGCTCCAGTGTTTCCAGTCACCCTTGCGGGTTACGGGGAGATCGAGTCCTGAGAACGAGATACAAGACCTCCTTCATTCTATAACCAAGGTACGGAGCTGATTAAAACCTTAAGATAATTATTGATTCAGATTCTTGGCAAAACCCAACTTAACTTAAAACTGCAATTTACTTACTCCTTCCCACGTATTAGACTTAGGTCAGGTACACCGGGGTAGGCGTATCTTAGAAGCACCAGTTGAGTTCGTTAGTCAATGTTTTTATGTATGTATATATTTTATCCGTTTTAAAGTATCATATGGCTAAAAAAACATATCAATGCTTTTACAGTATTATTTTATAATACTCCTTTTACTGTAATCACTTTGCTTCATGATAAGTATTGCAATTGTGGCAATTTATTTCTCTTGCATGAGAAAGAAGACTGCTCAATAAATAACAACTTTTATTGAAAACGCCCGTCTCTCTATTTCTCTGCACTCTGGTGAAATTAAGCATGCACGATTGACCGAGTGAAATAGCTGTCAATTGTTTTCACACGACTCTAGAGTTATATGTTTATGCGGTTGTCAGAAACGAATCCCTTCTTGTCTAATCAGGGAAGTTAACCCCTCCCTGTTTATTCGAGAAAGTTTCTAGTAACCTCTGAGCTAGCTGGCAAAACTAATTAAGTCTAACATAGTCAGTAGAGACCTAGATGACCTCAGTCCAACGTCTACACTGCTGTTTATGTTATTCCAATGCGCAGAGCCTATTGGGAATATAGGAACTGCACTACATGGCGCCCAACGTTTGGTAAGGCGATAATCTAACGCAAGACACTGGAGTAACTCAGTCGTGCTTTTCACACAGACCCTTTTTTCCCGTAAAAACTCCAAAAGACGTCTGGAGTGGGTAAAAGGTTAATATCCGCCAGAACTTAGTAGGATGAGAATCCTATGTATTAGTTTTTGGTTTAGTCAATATTGAGGGATACAGTGTTCCAAAATATTGTGCACCTAATCTTTGTTTCCTTGAAACTTGATCTGCAAGCTTTGAGTCAATAAAATGACGGAAAGTGAAGAGGAAAAGAAAGAGATGCTTTGGCAGCTCAACTCGTAATGGATGACACAACTATCCAAGATAACGACTCGAATGCTATAATCATCCTGGTCAATTTATAAAAAACCATAACTGTTAAACTTATAGAAAATGGACTATCATCGAGAGGTGGTACAGTCATATTTGTGGTAGAGGCCCATGAATATCGGCAGACAGAGGTATTCTACTCCTGGATAAATTTTCCTGCAGCACATGCTGTAACACATGAGTTCCACAACTATAAAATAGCGGAACCTCCAGAGGAATACGCTCCTTTCGAGGACGTTGAAATTCCACTAACATAGCAAGAGCACCTGCTCTGGTTTAATGGCGCCCTAAAACATCAAAATCACATTACCAGGCTCGGTCCAATAGGTAGACCAGGAGCCACGTGGCCGGTTCTAGCCAGCTACACACAACATCCAGACATTGAAAAAAAGTCAAGCGGAGAACTTTTAGTTCAGCTAAAACAACTAATTAAAATACATAGACAATTGGTCCAATATGTCATGCGGACTTCAACAGTCCAACCTGCAATTAAAATTCCACAAAACACCCCTCAACAGGGGAACACAAATAAAATTACACCACAGAATATACAATCATGTCTAGGTAAAACACCCGTAAAACGGGAACAAATTCCATTCTGGTTAGCTCAAAAAAATTACTCAAATAGAGGCAGTATTTCCTGATACTACCCCTCATGAAAAACACAGAATTCTGACAATCTGTCTCCCGATGGGGATCGCACCACATGCGGAGGACTGTGACACTTGGGGCACAGTCTTTGTTTTGATTTACACAAAAACACATGGTGTTCCGTCTATGGCGGTGATACCAGACGTACTAAGACAGATTCAAAATGAATACGGTCCAGAACCTGCTTTAACTCTGGGTATGAAATTACTGAAAGACTTTAAGCAGGTCTCAGCTATATTACTAGCCAAGATAAAAGGAGAAGCAGCATCTGTGGCGATCCGCCAAAAATTGAAAGAAACAGATATAGCAGAACAACCTTTTGAACTTGCCAGAATAATTGAAAAATCCTACGAAGAATTAGGTAGAGATAGTTTGGGTGGTAAACCAGTAAACCACAACTAATTGAAAATCCTTAAAAAACTTTAATTAAAAATAATCTCAACACTCCAAAAAAGAGTTGGGAGGGTGATAAACAATCCACTCCCAGAGAAAAACGGTTTAAGTCCAGAGGAAGGTCTCCTCAACGGAGAAATAGATCTCTGGACCAAGGAAGCAAGTCTCCCCAAAGGGAACCCTCTGAAAAAAGATACAACCTTAGAGATAGGGATAAATTAAGAAAACCTGACAGATATCAAGATATTGATACACATCCCTCTCGATCTTTTCAGACTTCCTCACAGAAATCGGAAAGAAGAGGACGGTCAGAACACAAGGAAGAGCAAGTCAAGTCCAAAGACAAGGAACCTGCTCATCAAAGTAAAAAATTACAATATCCAAAGAAGAAGGTAGCAAGTATTAAAATTAAACATGCCGAGAATACTGAGGACACAACTGAAAAACGGAGAGTAGGCCCAGACAATGCTAGACAGCGCAGCAGAAGTGACCATAGCTCGCAAGATCCTGATGAATCTTCTGGAGACAGTGGACACGAATGAATACATTCAAGTGGAAACTGCAGACACCAGAGTTAGCAAACCCCATAAATTATATGAAATAACATTGCGTATAGAGGGGGACAAAACTAGGAAAGTAAGGGGTCTCTTTTGGGACAACCTTTCGAAAGGCTATGACATTCTGTTAGCTGAAAAAGACTGGCCACCAGAGTTTGTCAGGGAGTGCCCTCATGGCGAAGAAATAATTATGCCTGCCTTCTCAAATCATATCCCAATTCATAAAAAATACACATTTGCAAGAAAAGGGGCAGTGGCCCAAGCCCCTGCTTTATATAAAAATCATGGAGGATGGGATGAGGATTCTCCTCTCCTCAAAATCCAGTTAAAAAGTCAACCTACTGCACAAAGGCAGTACCCAGTTAAACAAGAAGCTAAAAAGCAAGTCAGGGAGATCTTAGATCAACTTGAATATCAAGGAGTAATTGAAACATGCACCTCACAAATGAACAATCCTTTGTTTCCTGTCTCCAAGCAAGGCAATTCATATCGTCTAGTTTTGGACTACAGTCTCCTAAACTCCTGCTGCAAAACATTTGCAGTACAAAACTCACACAGTGCAGCACTAATGAATAACATTGTGCGTAAAAAATATAAAACGACATTAGATATCTCTAATAGATTCTTTTGTCAAAACATTGCACCTGAAAGCAGGTATTTGACCGCTTTCTCAACAATGGGGTCACAAAAACAATTTTGTCGACTCCCACAGGGATTCAAGAATAGCCCAGGATTATTCTCAGCAAGGGTAACAGAGTTATTACAAATATATGATGATGAGACATTATCTTATGTCGATGACATCTATCTAACGGATGACAACCTGGAGACACACTTGAAAAGAGTGAACACCATAATACTTGGGTTCGCAGCTGAAGGGTATCAATTCAACTTTAAAAAGTCACGAATTGCTCAGCTAATTGTCCTATTTTTAGGATATGAATTATCAAGTGAAGGCAAAAGCCTAGCAGACAACTTCTTAGAGAAATGTGCAGTACTCCAAGCTCCAAAAACGCTGAAAAACTTACAATCAATTCTAGGTTTCCTGAACTTCGGAAGAACTTACATTCTAAATTATGCAGAGAGGGTTAAACCACTCTACAAATTAATAAAACCTGATTTCAAACCAATTAATTGGACTCAGAAACACACAGAAATTTTAAGATCATTACAGACAGACATGTTAGCTAAAACAAGACTGCAAACACGCGCAAACGAACGCAACCTTGTAATCCGAGTCATCCCAGGAAGATGAGGATTCACATACCTGACCTCTAATAAGGGAGAAACGGTACCAATAGCATATAAATCACACTTGTACACACAAGCTGAAATGAAATTCAGTTCTACTGAAA
The DNA here is from genome assembly GCF_964263255.1 of Lissotriton vulgaris. NCBI lineage: Eukaryota > Metazoa > Chordata > Amphibia > Caudata > Salamandridae > Lissotriton > Lissotriton vulgaris. Next base: position 1,159,740,332 of record NC_141685.1, read on the forward strand.
GAATTCTGACAGCGGTTCAAACAGCTGTAGCAAAAGAAAGAGCCCTAGCACAAGGTAAACGAATCATAATCGTTACACCAATATCTGCCCTAGAAGCAGTAACAGGAGGAAGCATTCCAAATGCTAAAGCACTACATCTGAGATGGATACAGTGGGTTAATTCTCTTGCTGCATCAGACGTAGTATACGACTTTGATCCTAATTTAAAAACACAAGAATTTCTCCAATATGAATATGAATGTCCTCTGCCGACCGAAATCCTGCCTCTGGAACATTACGGCTGTATAATATATACAGACGGATCAGCACAACCTGCAATTGGGGGGAAACAAGCATATAGTGCTGCGTGCGTGATTGTTAAAGGTCGTTGGCACGAAGGAAAATTTAGACCACTGGTCACTAAAACTCAATCTCTAAGAGATTGAACAGCTCAGCGAGCTGAACTACTGGCTTTTAAGATGGCGCTTGAAAATACTGATTGCGAATTCCCCACACTAATAGTGTGCGATTCATAATACTGCGTTCAGTCTTACAATGAATACTTGCAGAACTGGGTTCAAAACGGCCTCAAAGATGCAAAAGGTGGCACAATCAAGCATAAAACGCTTTGGGAACAAGTAGTTCTTTTACAGAAAGAACTACAAAAGACTCACGTGATACATACACTGAGTCATCAATGTGATGACATTCACGTTGCGGGGAATTCATTGGCTGATGAGGCAGCGAAGGCAGCTGTGCAAACGGCTTCCGTAGCTGCTATCACACGGTCAAAAAAAATAGACAGCGATATAATGCAAGCTGTCAGTGCTTCAGTAAAAGATGATAGAAAAACACTCCCGAAAGGCTTTCCAGTAAAGTACTCATACATAACTGATGCAAAAAATGTTCCTTTTGCTTGAATCCCTGGAGTGGGGGATAGGGCAATTCCAAACATGGAACACAGGTTAGGACTAATTGTAGCGGCGCACGAAGGGCTCGCTTCTGCACACGCTGGTGTTTCTGCCACAGTATCATTATTAAAACAGAGATATTGGTGGCCACGCATGAGAAAACAAACTAGGAACTATGTTCTAGAATGTGAAATATGCCAAAGATTGAAAGCATCAACAGTGAAACGAACAGCACAGACGCCCCTTCTAACCTCAGATAAACCTTTCACATGTGTTTACCTGGACCACTGTGGTCCCTTACAAAGGGATGGCAACTATAAATATATCATGGTCGCAGTGGATTCCTGCACGAGATTCATTTGGATGTGGCCCCAGCGCTCAGCTGACGCCAGAACTGTTATAAAAGATTTGCGAGTCTTTATAGGCACAGACGCAATTGGCATGCTACATTCTGACCAGGGTCCTGCGTTTATCTCTCGAGCTTACAAAGAGGCCCTGACCAGCATGGGCATTGCATTGCGGTACTCTTCTCCCTTCCATCCTGAGGGAAATGCGGTAGTGGAAAGAAAAAACCGTGACATAAAGCAATCTATAACAGCGAGGGTATTAGGTTCGGGTGATGGGTGGGTCAAACATCTAACAAGTGTCCAACGTAGTCTTAACAATCTGCCAAGAAATTCTCTAAAGGGTTACACTCCCTACGAACTATTGTTCAGTACTAGAATGAATATCCAGGACTTAGATTGTCAAACTTCAGTGGTAGAACAAAAAACCTTTGATATCAAAGATCGTTTGGCTGTTTTACAGGACTTGAAAGAAACAAGAAAAACTCTAAGTAACATAAAGTTAAAGCCAACAACCACTGAAGAACCATCTGTCCCAGCAAGACCTGTCTGGATTCCAAAGATTGGGGATCTGGTCAGAGAAAAGATCGCGGTGAAGAAGGAATTTGGGCCTTCTTACAGAAAAGCAGTACCTGTCTTAGCTGTCAGTGGAACAAGATCAGTAGTACTACCTCCCCTTGCTGGTAAAAAGGAAAACCGAGTTGTATCCATCGACCTGGTGAAACCACAATCATGTGGCCAATATTAAGTAGTAGGCCCAGTGGACTCCCAAGAAGTAGCAGAAGACCAAATCTTGCTACAATCCAAGAGGATCAAACTGAAAGACTAATCACTTTTGACAAACCTTCAGTGAATAAAAAAGGACTATGCAACAAAGCCATGGAACTAGTGCCTCTTGAAACCCAAATTGCAACAGTTCGTCAAGAAACACCAGTCTACAATGATGTAGCATCAGCATATGCTATTGAAACAAAGAAAGATCCAAATACTAATGAAAATCCGGAAGGAATTCCAACAATTGATAGAACTGCATCTGGCTACTTTATCAATTTCGATGATCCAAGTGAACATGAGGACAAGCCTTCAACAAAAACATTCAAAACCAAAATGAATGAACTCGTTCATCAACTAAAAGAAACATATCTGATCTCACCATGGATTGAATTTTGGATTGTGTTAGGTTTACTTTTCCTCCTACTTTGGCTCATTATGGTTCTATGTTTGGGAAAATGTATTGATGGAAAATATAGTGCAATGGACACAGCAAGTCAGAACATCAACTTGGTCCTAAAACTTCACAGATCCTCTCACATCGAGAAAAGAGAACTATCATCAGTGAACATCACAGCCAATCCGATACCCAGTGGGGTAGCATGGGACAAAACTGATTATAAAATCTATGGCCCGATTGAGCTCTCGAAATATCCACACCAGTTCAAGGTTTCATTAAGTGACTTTGTGACACCAAGTACTTTCTCTGATGATTGTGACTTTGAAAATATTAATATTATGATGTCAGATTTACAAATGTCAGCTAAATTCATAGAACATGATTATTTGCAGGGTTCATCAGATTATGAAGAGTTATATTGCTATAATCATTTTGGTCATCACTATTTGCATAAATCTGCTCAACCTAGAAATCTTTTTTACTTATAATCAATGGGAACATTGTCCTACTCCGCCAAAAGGCAGCTCGAAAACATTTTATGAGAAATTCCGATACTTCTCAGGGTTTAACAACAGTGATCCAGAAACGTTTTATTTTAAAATGTTAAATAAGACAGGAATGAAAACAATGTTGACAAATACTAAATTGATTTATTCAGAAACCTCTTATGAGAAAATGTCTACATTTGGTTTTGAATTTTGGAAAAACAACATTGAAACAAAAACCATCTGGGGTACAAAAGACTGGCAGGTACAAGGTCTAGAAGCATTATTTAGAGCCTGCATGATCCCAGAACAAATAATGTTCCTGAATGATACCATTCAACAAACAACCTGTCTTGGTTTAGCCAAGAAAAATGACTTAAATAAACCGTCTATTCCAAAGCCCATACCTGATAGTAATAGCACTACGGATATGAAGATAGACGTATCCCACATTTTACACCAAAACAGAACAAATCCTGATTGGAAAAAAATGGTTGATCTGGTCCACAGACACAAAAAACTGTCAAGATAGATTCCTGAACAAAATAAAGGGGTTCAAACAGACCAGGCCAGACCCAAGATATTCCCAGAGACAACATCCAGGGATAGTTACAACATACAGTGTAGGGAAACTATGCCTTGAGTGGCTACAAAAATCCACACTGGCTGAAATTAAGCAACACTTAACTTTACTTAAAGAAGATGCTGACTTGCGAGATTTCATAATGGGACCTCGCAAACAGCGTCAAAAACGTTTCATATACGCCGGTATATTCGCTGCTTACAACGAAGCTTGGCAAGTAACGCAAATTGAAACTGCAGAAAAAATACGAGAAATGGATCGTATTAATTTGGAAAAATCACTTTCTGTAGTGGACAATGGGTTAACGACTCTGTCCTCCAGAATATATTCACTGGACAGCATTGTATCATCTGGTATTGATATAATAGAGCAGGACTTGCTAATGTTACAACATGGTCAGTCCCAATTACGTTCTATTGTACAGCTAGGCTGGACGTTCCAAAACTTGCGTTCAGGCTACGTGCCATGGCGTCTAATCAACATAACGTCATTATTTTCTATCTTTAACCTTACTGATAAACAAATCAGTTTAGCACAAAAAGGAGCAGACTATACGATTCTGAGCATTGAAAAACTTGAGAGATTACCATTGACAATGTCAGAGAGACCTGTCATTGAATGGATCATACACGGAACAATTACAATTCCAATAACAACTTTCCAGTTTAAGTATTGCCAAAAATATATACCAGCAGGCCTGTATGAAAGGTTGGGTAAAGGATACATCAAGTCGACCTGGAATTTACCTTATACACACAAATGTTACAGTGAAGGGAAAAATAGGTATTTCTTAGTGGTAACAATTGTAAAAAAATCACTAAGCGGTACACTCCTGTTTCAAGGTATTAACTTGCATGGAGCCTACGAAGGTTCATCAAACAACCTTTCATGTCATCTGCACGGCACCCCTACTACACAGATAGAGCCCTTTTTCAGACAAATATCCAACGGTAGCTACGTTCTAATAGTGACCACAGCTGCTGTGGCATGGTGCCAGGAAAAGCCTATCTCGTAACTGTTACTTCCGGGGTCATTTGCTGTTTGCAAGTATTGTATCCAAACAGCAATCCAGACATGGAGGCGGCAATATGGCCTTATGTGACTATCTCTTCTATTCAAATTGATACTTTAGGCAGAATAAAGTCTATTCTTTTACAGCCAACTGTGCCTTTAACCTCGTCCAAAGAGACGTATGACCTGCAAGTTGCAAGGATAGACGCAGAGATACATACCCTATTATCGACAAATTTCCCCGTGCATTTCGTAGAAATGTTAAGCCAAATCTTAAACATGTCAGATACCAGTGGCATCCACATGTATTTAAGACAATTTTTTCGGGACTGTTAGCACCCTTCCAAGCAGTTCTTGGCATCTTCCCGAATTTTGTGCATTCGCTCTTCGGTGGCCTGCCTCTTATTTTGGGACTCGCAGCAGGAATTTTATTTTTGTTCCTTCTGCTCCGATATGGCAAGCCAAGTCACAGACAAAACTCTGGCTACGATGGAAGAAACGATCCTAGCAATACGATACCGAGAACGTATCACTAAAGTCCTCGGATTGGCCCGGCTAAGAGTCTGAATACTACCTGGTTTCTTTCATTCAGACCAATTTGTCAAAATTGCATCTTACCTGTGCTTCGATGTCTGCTATGCGGAGAAGAATGCGTGTTGGACGTCTGTCTTACACTACCATCAGCAGTACCAATGGATATCGATACTTTGCTTTGTCCGGTAACGAATCATGCAACGTGTTGTCCCCAGCGGCTACCTATTCCGATGATGGCATTCGTTGAGACTTCACCATTACGATTAGGTGGCGGTAAAGTACGAGATGAAAGCGGCACCACACAGGTACAACCTTCCGTGAACATTGATCATCCTGACATCGATGATGGCAATGCATCGCACATATGCACTATTTCCACCTTTTCGGAGTTGGCCCAACTTTCACCTACTGTTGTAGACGCATTGATTGCCGGCCTATCTGAAGTAATGTTCTCCCCTAACAACGAGAATAATATTTGAAATAGCGAGCTCACAGCGTTCCCGGAACTCTGAATTTGGCCTTCAGTTTTGATAAACAACACTACTGAAAACATTGGGAACTATTTTTTCCTCTGAAAGCGAAATAATTTTTTCCACTTCCAAAATATTTACTTTTTTTGGCACATAGTACTCTGCTTAAAGTAGAACTATTCTTAGAGAACAGAGCTTCTATTTTTAGAGACAATAGAGACAATATTTTACCTCAGCCTCTAGCACATGTGCAATATTGTATAAATATGTGATGAAATGGTCTCGACATTTTTTTCTGTATTCAGAGCCATTTCATAAATGTAATTTTCGCAATTCATTCAGCCAATATTTATATATGCATTTCCTGAATGATAACACTGCTTGAAAACGTACAGTATAATACTAATTTTCGTGTATCTATACCATTTCAAATGCATTTTTTTGTGTATTTTGGGGTGGGCTGGAAAACACATGCATACCTATATGTTTATATATTGCTTAGTATTTAGTAATGATGGACATTATACGTGGAGTGGGTGTTGTGAATGTATCTATTTAAATATTCCGGATTCATGCCCTTATGCGGTTATAACAATACATATCCTTATAAAGGCATAAGAATCATATCCATATTTAGTCATAGCTAATGCGGTCCAAATACGGCAAGGCTACTTCCCTGGACTCCTAGAAAGTACAACGCATTCTTTAAACAAACCAAACCTCCAGCGGCCCGGGAATTCCCCCTGCTTTTGTTTTGATTTGTCCTAGAACTCCTGAGAGTCCTGAAGAACTGCCAGTTCTTAGTGACAGTTCTTAGTGACGTCTTATGTCCAACCTTACGTCAAAACCCGGCACCTTTCAGGTATAAATATACCAACATTGCCTTAAGCAAACACGCGGTGGTTGGGAGCAGAGCGGAGATCTACTTGCCCGAAGCCCAGCTGATGCGAGAGCCGAAGGAAGCCGTCCCTCCCCTTTGACACACTGGGAAAGAAGCTGTCTTTTTCTCCAGCCGAGAGAATCCAGCTCCAGTGTTTCCAGTCACCCTTGCGGGTTACTGGGAGATCGAGTCCTGAGAACGAGATACAAGACCTCCTCATTCTATAACCAAGGTACAGAGCTGATTAAAACCTTAAGAGAATTATTGATTCAGATTCTTGGCAAAACCCAACTTAACTTAAAACTGCAACTTACTTACTCCTTCCCAGGTATTAGACTTAGGTCAGGTACACCGGAGTAGGCGTATCTTAGAAGCACCAGTTGAGTTCGTTAGTCAATGTTTTTATGTATGTATATATTGTATCCGTTTTAAAGTATCATATGGCTAAGAAACCATATCAATGCTTTTACAGTATTATTTTATAATACTCCTTTTACTGTACGCACTTTACTTTATGATAAGTATTGCAATTGTGGCAATTCATTTCTCTTGCATGAGAAAGAAGACTGCTCAATAAATAACAACTTTTATTGAAAACGCCTGTCTCTCTATTTCTCTGCACTCTGGTGAAATTAAGCATGCACGATTGACTGCTTGAAATAGCTGTCTATTGTTTTCACACGACTCTAGAGATATACTCTTTATTCTGAGGGAGCAAAGTTGTCATGTTTATGCGGTTGTCAGAAACTAATCCCTTCTTGTCTAATCAGGGAAGTTAACCCCAACCTGTTCATTCAAGAAAGTCTCTAGTGACCTCTGAGCTAGCTGGCAAAACTAATTAGGTCTAACATAGTCAGTAGAGACCTAGATGACCTCAGTCCTACGTCTACACTGCTGTTTATGTTATTCCAATGCGCAGAGCCTATTGGGAATATAGGAACTACACTACACCACGTTCATGTCACAGAAAGAGGTGCCGACGAGAATCTATCTTTACGCTACAGAGGTGTCCAAAGTAGGTTCAAGAGGTCCAATTTATGACATATTTCACGGATTATCACTAATTATGTATATAATTCAATTGGCATATATGTTATGGTCATTTATCACTTATGGACATCCTCAACATAACATCTGGCACGATTCCTGTTCCACCGCACATGATTCAAAAACTAATATGCTGTAAGGACAACCTTCTCTTGACGCTTGTATTACCGGTCGTATCCAGTGGTAGAAGTGGGCGGGATCGGAAGAGCACGGCGTGCCCCTACTTCTAAAAATTATTCCATTCCGTTCCCCTACTTCTTAGTTTCAAAAAAGTATCCCGGGACGGCAAGAATAGTCCTTCATAAAAACGATATCTTTTCCTTTCAGCTTCCAGGGGCGGCTCGCACTTCTCTGTTGAACTCCAGAGGCTGCAGCAGTCCCTTCCTGAGGTCTCACAGATTGAGGGTAGGCCCATTGTCATTCCGATTGAGGCCGATTAGCCCCTTTCGAATGACAATGCACCCGCGCCAGCCGTGCTCACTTAAAACTTGGCTATTCAGTAAAGTGTTTGGCTCTGACACATAATGTCTGCCCTCCCATGATACCTTTGGGTGAAAGTGCACTCTATAAATTTCATGACTGTAACCATATTTAATGAGTACCAATTGGAGAATATGTGACTACTTCCACTCTTGTTTAGCAAGGTTTGTTTTCCCACAATTACTAGGCACCTTTGTGTGTTTAAAGTCCCCTTTCAAACTCCCCCAGGAAGATTTAGTAGCGAAGCGAGCATCTGCTTCTGTTAGTCACTACAAGACTTGTGAACCTAAAAATTATTGTGGTGGTAGAGCTATAGGACCCCCTTTTGCCCTTCGTGGCTGTCCAGGAAAGCATAATTTCCACAACAGCAGGAATGTGTGCTTCCCAAATGCCCGTGGTTGCTCCCTGTCCACAACACGGCCAACCGAAGAGTGAAAAGTGTAAACATAAGAAATAATGGAAGATTGACAGAGAACAAAAAGATAAATAAGAGAACAAATATATACAGCCACTCAGATATACAAATGGCAATAGCCATTTAAGGGGATACATTCGGAGCTCCTTTAAGCAGTGATCCCATTAACCATCAGAAAGTTCTTTCAGGTAGTCCCCAGCTTGTATTTCCAAGGAAAATACCTGTATCTTGCCACGGTGAATGACTTTTAATCATGCGGGGTTCATTAAATAAACCTCGCATCCCTTCATTTGGAAGGGAGTGATCATTGATCGGAGTCGCCAGCTCCGTTCCACTGTAGCGTGGCAGAAATCGGGCCGTACACAAAATAAATGTCCCTCTGCAGATCTTTTAGCGTCTGGGCGAGCCTTCTCAAAAATGGCCTGCCGCAACAAAAAATTGCCAAAGAATATCAGTATCGCTCGTGGTTTAGCTTCAGGACCTGGATTCTTTTTAGGAGTGAACGGGAATCGGTGCACTCTTTGAATGTCTGATTCCCAGCACCTATGTGAAAGTTCAGGAAATGCCACTTTGAACAATTTAACCATGAATCATCTTATGTCCTGCCCCTTGGCTTTCTCTTCAATTCCTAACAATCGCAAGTTGTTTCTGCGTGACCGATTTTCGGATTCCTCCAGCTTCCACATTATATCAATGAGCTATTCATCATTGGCAGTAGTTTTTTTTTCCGCCCCCTGTAATCCGGCCTCCAGCCCAACAATCCGTTCTTCAAGGGCTGCAGTCCTTGCAATAACCTCAGAACAAGCTTTCGTGTTCTTTCGACTGACCCCCTGTATTCAATTCAAAAGACCTTTATCCGAATTTCATAAAATCCATAAAAGTACAACATAAAAACAAACAGTACCATTCCATAAAATAGATCAATTTACAATGATCAATTTACAGTGATCATAATCAAGAAAATGTTAGTTACAACTCTCATAGATCAAATTTTCAGGGATTTTCCATCATTTTGCGTACGGGAGATATCAGTCTTAAGAAAGTGCTTGTGCGAAAGGTTAGTTGATCTGTATCCAGTGAAAGCAACATTAATAAGACTCCCCTAGGGAGAGGGGTCTTCTTTTTCTAAAATATGGGGATAAAAACCATTTAATATACTTTAAATAAAATTTGCAGAAAAATAGGAAGTGCAAATCATTCTGTTTGCACGGACATCGGTTATAATGTGCTGTATGACAATAACCCAAAGGGAAACCCAATAAAAATGTTACAGAGCCCGCCCTGAGGCGGAATAAAAGTGATCTTTCCCAGTTGGTCATGGGGAGAGTGAGGTAAGGTGAAAGTGGTTGTCTACACAATTCATTCCCCATGTATGTCGCGACAGTGAATTTAAGTATTTCCCTTCCCATTCTCTCTGAGTTATAAAATGCATATAAAACTTGTTTAAGCTTGTTCTTATCTTTAGGCTCAATCCTAGATGGGTCAGAGAAAAGATCTCCCCTGCCCACGGCATGCAATGTCTTTGAGACTCCCGCAAGCCAGGGGATAGCTAGGCCCTTTTCGCATTTAAGACAGTCTTTTATGATATCCTGTGTTAGGGCAGCTGAATTATTCCTCCAGATCCTAATCCAGAATAGAGATAGTCTAGTTCTGATAAAATCACATGTATAAGAAAGGTTTAATTCCTTATGACAAATGAACTCAGAGGATGAGATAGGGGCGCCCAGCATTCTTCTACAGAACCGATTTTCCTCTCGTTGAATGCTGGGACTTGTCCCTAAACCCCAAAACACTGCCCCATATGTTGCTACAGGTACACACTGTACCCTAAAAAAAAATTAAATTGCTCTAGTGGCGCCTATTTTCTTTTGGCGTGACAGGCTCAAAATAGAATTGGTGGTTTTCGAGAACTTGCCCATGGCGTGGGCCAAATGCCCGTTCCATGAGCCGTTTGCAGCGAAAACCAACCCTAAGTACGGAAAATTGTTCACAGATTCTAATTTATCTGTCCCTACATGTATAGTATTGAACTTCCGCTTCCCAGGCCCGCATGCCATGATAAAAGATTTTTTAAAATTCACGCACAGATCTAAACCCTCCATATATTTATCAAAGGTTTTAATAAGTAGACGGAGGGCATTAGGTGTGCGGCTCATAAGAACCGCATCATCTGCGCATAATAAAACAGGTAATAGTTGTCCCTGGATAGTTGGCACTTCTGTAGTCACTTGTTTTAGAGATTTAGCTAGACCATTGATATAAATGATAAAAAGCAGGGGTGCTAAGACGCACCCCTGTCTTACCCCCCTACCTATTTTAATAGGACCTGATACTTCCCCGCCTGTCCCGATCCTGACCAGTACCTTAAGGTCAGTGTGGAGATAGGCCAGGAAATTAACAAGAGCTTCGTCCAATCCATAGTCCAAAAGGATGGACCACAGTTTGGATCTATTGACTAGATCGAAAGCGGATGAAAGATCCATGAATGCAAGGTACATAGGGGACGATCGACCGATGTTATACTTGTCGATTATTAACTTCAGATTCAGACATTGCTCCACCGTGCCCACCCTGCTCCTGAATCCCATCTGACAGGGGTCCAATAAGTCACTATCTTCTATCCACTCCAAGATCCTGTTATAAAAGCCTCGCCCCAGGATTTTTAAAGTGTTGTCCAAAAGTGAGATAGGACGATAATTGGCCGGGTCTGATCTGTCGCCCTTTTTAGAAATTGGAACTATGGTGCTCATAGACCAAGTATCCGGCATGGGCACAGAAGGCAGACTATTAAAAACATTAAGAAGGATCGGTGCCCATAAATCCGGACTAAACTTAATAACATCAATGGGAAGTCCATCAGGGCCCGGGGCCTTGTTGCCAAGGCTCTAGCTGATGGCTATTTCTACCTCCTGGAGACCAAACTGTAGACAGCACAGTTGACCAGGAACAAGGCTTGTTGTTTGCTCTCTTGGTGAAGCATATATTATTGAAAAGTGGGCTTCCCAAACACTGCTGGTTATATTACAGCTAATTGGATTTAATTGCTTGCCCATATCTCGCATTTTCCTGACAGCAGTCCAGAAGGGGCCGCTGCAATTCTGATTTGCACTTCCAACCAGTGACTCCCACTGCTCCGTCAGTAATGCAGCTTTCCGTTCAGCTATTTTAAGTTTGTAATGTTTCCTGGCCACCTGTACCTCTGCTATGCATCTGGGTTTGTTAGTTAGTGCCTTACGTAATGCCCTGTTTGCCAATGAACAGGCGGGTAGAACCACCTCGGGTCTTTCTCTTTCTTTGGCAATGGGACCAATAGACAAGTTTTTATAACAAGGCATAATTTGACAAAGTCTGCTATTATTGCTAGTGCTAGTGCTAGTGAAGTAGTGTGGCTCACTGGTTAGAGGCGGCAGACCCGAGAGCAGAGGACGGCCCGGGACCAGGGTTCGATTCCCGGCGCGGCAGGTTTCTGGACCAGGGTCAGCGGACTCGATAATTCTCTCGCCTCGGTGCCCACTCTGATCAGCGATCACACTCGGCAACTCTGGGCATTAGCTTGCCTCATCTTCACTAACGGCCCCACCAGACCGCCGGGGATGCCTGGTCTCACCCTGGAGATACCCATTAAGGGACCATCTCTCAGGGAAGCCAGGAAGGGTTTCGCAGCGGTCGAAGCGCCTTGGGACCCTCCGAGTAAGTAGTGCGCTATATAAATGCCTATACATTTACATTTACATTTACATCCTAGGGGAATTCCCATTAAAGGATAAACAGGAGGAGATTAGGTGGGGATGTTCCTTTTTCACATTTTCTAGTATAGTCCCACTATCAACTCCCCTCCATTTTAATCGCAGGCCATCTCCCGAAGGGTGTAATGTCCTTGGCACCATTTAAATTAGCATATACTGGGTTAGGCCCTAGATGCAAGGTGACTATGAGAGGATTGTGGTCTCCAAATGATGTTTCCAATACTATGGATTTTGTTATTCGGTCTATTAAGTGAGGGGACATAAAAATAAAATCAAATTTTCGAGGAGCAATCTCTACCTCTAAACGTAGGGGCACAATAAATGGTATGGCCTACATCTAAGGCGTTACCAAGGATGTGCTCAGTTAGCATATTTTCTAATTCAATACCCCTTCGTTCTGCTTGATCTAGGTTTTTTCCCTCAGACTGATGATTCTTTGAAATTTTCGCGTTAAAATCCCCCCAATGAGGATCCCTATCTTCTCCTCTATATCTGAATTTGATTCCAGATTCCGTAAAGTCTTAGAGAGTGCTGCAAAATTCTTGTTAGGTACAGAATTAAAATAATTATTATAAAAATGTATTAAATAAATCCGGGTCTTTCTTTTGAATTCAAGGACCTGTATATTCGGGTTCCCTACTGATATATCTCTAATAGTCCCACCAGCTAATATTTGAATCCCGATGAATAATCCACCCACTGCACGTCCGAAGTCAGGCTTCAGTGCAGTCACACTGAAACATTGATAGCCCTCTATGTACAAATTTCCTGTAGCCCATGTCTCCTGAAACATAATAATATCTTTGTCATCCAACAGCTGCACCCATTGCAGGTCTGAAAATCTTGATTCTAACCCGGCAACGTTCCAGCTGTTGATTGACAGGTCAGGATAAAGCAGAGAGCTGGCTAACTTGCTCCTAACACCTTTATCTGTGCTCATCTTCGCTTTAAGCGGGATTGGAATTTTAGCTTTGGTGGCCATTGAATATACCTCATTTTCATTATTTACCTCCTCAGATGTGATATAACTTTCCCCGTTCCCCAGTCAGTCCTGATCGTCTAAATATGAGAAAGCTTGTTCAAACCGGTTGTAAATTGGAATGTTATATATATACCTTAACTCATTCTGAGGCATATATTGGTTTTGGTTGAACCTTGGATTAGGTCTCTCTCTTGGGTTGTACTGGGGCGGAATAGGGAGGCGTGGGTAAGACATTAGTTGGGCTGGGTATTTTGCCTGGTGACACAGTGAGGGAATATTCCTAAAGTTTGAATTTGGGTCCTGATAACACAGTGGGGAATTATTCCTAATATTCCCAATATTGTAGTTTGTATCCTGATGACGCATCATGGAATTGTTCTTCAGGTTAAAATTTGGATCCATGAGGTGCCTATGAAAATAGCCCAAAGGGAGCAAGGTAGTATTAAATTCCCAGGGTGAGGGCAATGGGGCATTGGCAAGGGTATTCTGGGCCCAGTGGGGAGACCTAAAGTTTATGATTATGCAGTCCCCGTCAAACTTTTTTCTCAACGGGCCCACCCACCCCACTCTTTGAGTTTGGATGATCTCATTTGATTCTTCCAGTGGGAAATTACAATTTCCAACTAACCAATGGAGGATTCTATTTTTAAGGCTTGTGGGATTTTCCTCTTGATCCTTCCTTAGTTTGGGGACATTAACTCACACTACAACATAGGCCCCACATTCTGGGGGTAAACTGATGCGGGCCGGAATCTGTCTCGTATTAGTTGCCGGGGTTGGGCCCATCTTGACTGCTGAAGGATTGTGGGCATCCTTGTTGGCTTGTCCAGCAGGTGCCCCTTTATTTTTATCAGCAGTCAGAGAGGTACCCTCTGGGCTAACTACCGTTGTCGCACAAGGGTTGGGCACTCGTTTAGCTGGGGGTTGTGCATTTGCTGAGTTTTTGCTTGTGCTTGCTCTCGGTGTTGGTTGGGGGGCTTTATTGTGGGCATCTATTTTTGTGTTGGCCACGTTGTTTTTGGCCTTGATTCCACTAGTTGTACCCATATTAGTTTTATTTACTGGATTATGCCCTGTGCCCAGTTTTACTACACATTCATCTATCGCTTTCAGCCTATTTACGATAGATGTAATTTGTAGGCTGATGGGCCCTAGTAGTGTAGAAAACAAAGTCTCCATCCTACCCCAAAAACCTTCATTCCCCAATACTGCATTTACATCTATGGTTTGGGTGTGTATGTCATTAGGTTGTCCCTCTCCCTTGTCCCCTCTCTGCCCTACAGATCCGGGAGCCCTCCTCCGTTGCTTGCGCCCACCCTTGCCTCTTTGGTTGTTTGTTGGTGGCTCAATAACTATGTTTTTCTGTTTGCACCTAGCCTTTTGCCCCCTAGTTCATACTGGTGTACAAACACTCTTTTCCCTATCAATACTTAACATATCAGGGTCAAATCTGTGCCTTCTAAATGTTCAGAGTCATTTACTGACAATGGTAAAGAGTCTTGGCTCATAATCATGTTTGTCGTGGGCATGGTGGGGGTTGATGACAGTCTACTTCCTGTCAAAAGATGGTCTGTAGGCGCCATGTCCTGAGTTATACAAATCCCATTATGTCCATCTCCAGGGAGTCCTGCGTATGATGCGGCAAGAAGAGAATCAAATGAATTTTCTTTCTGCATAAGTGGGGGCATGCTTGGTGGAAGCGAAAGGCATCTTTCAGTGTTCTGTATGGCTGTTGCCACAACACCAATGGTCTTCTGGAGCAATTTGTCTATGGCCGTTAGGCTTGGCAGTGGGGTAGTAGTGGTAGTTGCGGCCATCTTCTGCCTATCCAGTGTTTTTTTTCCCCATAATGTATAATAGTCAGATTTTGCTCAATATCAAACTACAACGACTGGCTCTCTTCAGGCTGTAAATCGCCAATAACCTCGGGGGGTTGGGGGAAGTATCCAAATCTTTTCGCTGACCTGATATGATGGCAACTGTCGGATATGTTCATAGGATGTAGCCAGCCAAGGGTGTTGGCCCAGCCCAGCCCTGGACAGCCCCGGACGGCCACAGATGGCCCGCCCTCTGCCTGGGCTTAGCCTGGCGCACTCCTGCGCGCGTCCCGCGAGGCTGGAGATGTTCTGCGCTGTTACAGCACCTGCAGGTGCAGCAGGAGCGTCACGGGAGCGCCGGTGTGCCCGGGCTACTGGGGGATGTAGTCCCTCGGGGGCGGTCTGGTCCCGCTGAAGCCGCTCCCCTCACGGCGGGAAAGTCTCCGAAAGCTGGCCGTTCCCCTCACGGCAGGTAAGGCTGGTGAAAGTGCCTCAGAGTGCCCCCTGTATTTTCATGGTAGCCAACTGGGCCCTCTTATGCTCTTGCCGGGCTTCTCTTTGGATGGACTTCAACATTGCATATATCAAAGAGTTTGGGGGTGATGAATCCGACTCTCCTCTGGAGCACCCTCCTAGTTCTTCCTGTATGCTCGATCCCTCAGCCCCTGCTAGGCTAGTAGTGATATGTGAATAGTCCCATTGGAGGTTGTTCGCAGCCTCAGATCCATCACTCTCAGAAGCCACAGGTTTCCGTTCAGCCGTCTTCTTTCCTTGTGAGTGTCACGGGGTCACCCTCTTTAAAGTATGCGGGCTACCACTCTCTTCATCGGATGTATAGTCTTGATGAACAGAACTCACAGTTGATTCAGAGTCCTCCGCTACAGAAAAAAAAGCTATCGCCATCCTGAGTATCCTGAGTATCCTGAATGATACCCCCCGTTAATCCCAGATCTGGCTTTCCTCCAGAGGGAGTTAAAAAGTTAAATGTATCACTCTGATCCGTCTCTTCAGCCTCAGAATTCTGCGGAGACTTAGTGTCATTAATATCTTCCCTCTCTCCAGGAGCATGGTCCGCATCTACAGGGTGTACCGATATGGTGATTCCCGTTCTTGACCTCGCCTAAAACCATGGGGGTATCTGTATCTTTCGAGACTTTCAACATCTCTCCTGATCCACCTGTATCATTTTCTGCCTTTTCATCCTTTTTCCCTATTTCGGTACCGCTTCCCCCCACTAGTGGCGTTTTAATATTATTCATGAGTGGAACCTTCCCCGTGAACATCCCGAGGACAGTGATTGACTTCACCCGTCCTGTGCCCCCTGTGGCTAAAATTGAGGGAGGCATCACATGGGTCGGAGGACCCCTTTTGCCTGTTTTGTGGCTGGGGGTGGGTGGGAAGGGGGGAGGAGGGGATAGGGGGAACATTGCAAGGGGCGGATAGGGTGGGTTTTGTAGAAAGAGGAATTTGGTTTAATGTGAGTTTGTATACTGGAAGGTCAGACTTTAGAAATGTTTTCTTAGGGGTATGGCTAATATTCGACTAGTATCTGTTAATATCTGTGGGCTTAATGACCCAAATAAACACCACCGGATAAGAGAAGATCTTTGTTTCTTGCGGACAGACGTCATCTGCCTACAAGAAACGCATATTGAAGCCAGTCGGCATAAATTTCTGGAGTTTGAGGGGTTCCAGCTTGTATCCTGGACTAAATTGTAAACAAAACCAAGGGAGTGGCTATTCTTGCAAGACGGGGGAGGGTTAATATTGTTCGTTCTGCAGCGGATCTTTATGGTCGCTGGGTCATCGTGCACGGTACATTTTTAAATATAGAGCTTACTCTGTGTTCAGTATACGGTCCCGTAAATGGTTGAATCTTGAATTGGTTGGGTGGCCCGCCCCATTGATAGTGTGCGGTGATCTTAATATAAATATTGATAGTGACTTGATGAATCAACTAGGGGCAGCATATGTGGGTCGGAAACCAAAGGTTTATAAGGCTCTACGGCATATGATGGATTTACATGGTTTGATAGATGCTTGGGCATCCCTTAGACCTAAAGACCCCGGATTTACTTATTTCTCTGCACCTCATAAAATATGTTCTAGATTAGATTATTTTCTTATATCTTCAGCTCTGGCTTCCAAATGCAATATTATGAAGTATCCTAGAGTGATGTCAGATCACAATCCGCTCCTACTGGAAATTAATGTTCAATTGAGGGTGGCAAACCGGACCTATGGACATTTAACCGGGGACTGCTGAGGGATAGTTTATATTTAGAGTCTATGGCGGTTTGGATCACACGATTTTTAGAAGAAAATATGGGTAGTACTGGGATACAAATCGTTTTGGATACACTTAAGGCTGGGATAAAGGGCGAGACTACCCGCTTTGGATGGGAAATCCAAAAAAAGGAGAAAAGGAAACTAGGGGTGCTATATGGAGATCTTGAGAAGGCGTAGCTTAATTTAACCCGGGTTCTATCTCGGACTGAGGATAGTGATTCTGCCCAGACACAAGTTATTTTGGTTAAAGCTGCTTATCATAGAGATTTCACAAACTAAGGCAGCAAGTAAATATATAGCTTGGAGGTCTAAGATGTTTGGAAATAGCGAAAGAGCAGGACACTTATTGGCATCTAGAACTAGAGAGAGAGAGACGACCACACGTATTAAAAATATTCTTGATCTGGATGTAGGCTTAGTTTCGGAAGAAGGGGCTATTTCCTTTGCCTTTCAAAAATTTTATCAAAAACTTTATAAAGAGGACATTAGGGAAAGTGAGGCAATACAGTTGGAAATTCAAGAATATCTTAGGGACATCGAAGTTGATACATTATCTTCGGAGGAGAGGGATTTGTTAGATGCAGATATTAGAATGGAGGAAATTTTGTTAGCTATAGATTCCCTTCCTGCTGCTAAGGCTGTTGGCCCGGATTTCTTGCCGGGAGAATTCTATAAATGTTTTCGATCTCAGCTTGCACCAGTGATGATGGATATGTTTGGTAAGATACAGAATGGGGAAACACCTCCTGATTCCTGGAGAAGAGCCAGAATAGTCAAATTTCTGAAGAAAGGCAAGGAACAGTCTGATACAGGCTCCTACCGCCCCTTTACCTTGGTTAACAGCGATATAAAGATCTACGCAAAGATACTAGCAAATCGGCTTTCGGGGGTTATTAAAAAGTTAGTTTCCCCACAACAACATGGGTTTGTTCCCGGACGGGAAAGGATAGATCATATACGCCGCACAATTACGTTGTTTGATTTTACCAAGGTGTCAGGGGACCCTATGGCTTTAATTCTGCTGGCCGCAGAGAAAGCTTTTAATAGGGTCTCCTGGCCTTTTTTATGGGCTACATTAAGGCATTATGGGTTGGGGGAAAGATTTATAGGTGCTATTCGAAGTATGTATAAACAACCTATACCTCAAATCTCAGTTATGGGGATCCAGACTGGTACAATTAATATCCTGAGAGGTACAAGGCAGGGCTGCCCTTGCTCCCCCTTATTATTTGCAATTTATATTGATCCTTTAATTAGAAAACTTTTTTTGATAATTTGATAAATCCAATTCAATCTAAGGGGGGGTCACTAAAGTTCTAGGTTATGCAGACGACCTTGCCATTCTGACAGACTCCCCGCAGGTAGCCCTACAAGAAATACAGACTTTCACAACGCAGTTTGGCTCGATCTCTGGGTATCATTTAAATGAGGCCAAAACTCAAATTATACACAATGATAAAATTGTTTTAGCGGACCCACAGGTAGTGCACCATGCTAAATATCTGGGGATAGAAATCTGTGCTAACCCAGATGAGATAATCCCGATTAATTTATCTCCCTTAATAGATAAACTCGATGCTGATGCCAGTCGGATCAACAATCTTCAACTAATATTGATGGGTCGATGTAATGTGGTTAAGATGTTATTTTTACCCAAAATGTTGTATTATTTAAGAGCCATTCCTTTGTTATTTGAGCAAAACTGGTTTAAAAAATTGGATCGGGTTATCTCCTGGCTCTTATGGGCAGGAAAACGGCCCAGACGTGCTATGAAATATATGACACTGCCCAGGGAGAGAGGGGGATGGTCCTTGCCCAATTTTCAGCTATATTACTGGGCAATAACATTGAGGCATATTGCTGTATTATTAGATGTTTAGGATCAAGAAGGGTCGGATATTTCAATCTATCATTTAATTTATGGAGAGGAGGCCCGGGGGCTGTTATTCAGACATATAGGCCATGCTTATTTCAGATGGGTTAGGTTTAGGGTATTATGGGGGGCTTTAAAAGTTTGGTCTATGGTCTGGAAACAGTGTAATATTGGTACGATTCATGTATATTCACCCTTTGCAGGGAATAATCTACTTCCTGGAATTTTTCTGGATGGATATTTTAGACACTGGGCATTGCAGGGGGTCACTGTAATAGGAGACATAGTGTCTGAATCTGGGCTATTGACTTTTGAAGAAATGAAACAGAAGTTTGGGATTAATAATAGACACTTTTTCAAATTTTTACAAATTCGTGACTTCTTCTCTAGAAAAACACTTAGTTGGAATCATATTCCGTTGTTAGATGCAATTAAGGGGGGACAGTCAACTATTTCTAAGATCTATACATTATTAAATGATGGGCGGAGTGATGATTTAATTAAACATTACACTCCGCAGATTGGATTAGATGCGGGACAAGAGATATGTGAAGAATCTCTAGGTTATAGTCAAACTGCCACTATTTCCGCAAACCTTCACGTTCAGTGTTTTAAGACATGATGTAATCTGTATATAACCCCTCATCGTATACAACAGTGGGGAGGCTCGACAGGGGTAAATTGCCCACGGTGTGGAGAATATGCGGTAGACGGTATACATATGCTCGCAAGCTGCCCTTGTCTTACTCCTTTTCTAAATAAGATAGAGCAATATTTGGAACAAATATTCAAATGTAGGATATTATTGACATCACAGGTTATAATGCTGGGTATAACGGTTCAGAATTTGACTGAACCAGAATGCAAATTATTGTTTATTGCTATAGCCATTTTGCGGTTATCAATTGCCACTGTTTGGTTAGACCCCACTCCCCCAAATGTGTATGAGTGGCTGGGTAAATTAGTTAATGTGTGTAGATGGGAAGTATCGGTCTTTAAGAGAAGAGGACGGCGGACCCGGAGGGAGGGAGAACGAATGTGGGAACCCTTGAATGATTGGATGACTCTTGGAAATTAGGGCCCAAGACAGCCGAATGAAATGGCCATGCTGTTCTGATTATAGAGTTTCCTTTTCTTTCTTCTATACTTTATGAAGTATTTCTTATTGTATATTTTTTTCTTCTTCTTTGTTTTCCTTCCGATCTCCCTGCGGTGTTCCCTGGGTGGGAGCGGCGGGTTGGGTGAAAATGTTAAAAAGGCGGGATGTTCGACATGGATATTTATGTTGGTTAATTTTGACATTTTTTGAATGAACTGTCTACCATGTCTTATATCCAATAAACATTTAAAAAAAAAAACCATCAGAAATGAGTGGCAGCAGGTTGCAATTCCTGTTCACTCTTTGACTCCTGGCAGAGACCTCCTGCCAATGGTTGGCATCTTTCAGCACCTGTTACACATTCACAAAAGCGTGAGGTTCTGGGGCACTTTGATAAGAAGAAAGCCTACTTGTACTACACAAAAACATAGAATTATTTCAGAAACAGCCTGGATTGGCAGGATGATAGAAAAGCAAAGGGAAAGCATCCCTGACATACCTTTCAGTAGATACTGTCACTGCTTCTGGGTAAGAACAAAGGAAAGATGAGGGTCTGGTTAATACTTCTTCCAGCAATAGCATCCCTTTCTGAGAATGTATTGAAGAAACAAGCCAAATGTAGCTACGTACAGTGGTGGGCATCCTGTGTGGGTAGAGATGGGACAAGGGCCTGTGTGTTTTTACTTCCAGTGTTGGGCATCACCTCTTTGAGCATAGGGATGGAAGGAAGACCAGGATCCCTTGGTACCACTTCTACTGGAGGCCATCATCTTCTTGATGTAGGGAGGGAGGTAAAACAAGGACCCCTTTGTACCACTTCCAGTGGAGGCCATCATCTACTTGAGGTAGGGATGGAGGTAAGACAAAACCCCTTGAGGGTAGGGATAGAAGTAAGACAATGATCATTTGGTACCACTTCCAGTGGAGGCCATTATCTAATTGGTGTCGGGATGGGGGTAAGACAAGGACCCCTTTGTACCCCTTCCAGTGGAGGCCATTATCTAATTGATGTAGGGATGGAGGTAAGACAAGGACCCCTTTGTACCACTTCCAGTGGAGGCCATCGTCTACTTGAGGTAGGGATGGAGGTAAGACAAAACCCCTTGAGAGTAGGGATTGAAGTAAGACAAGGATCCTTTGGTACCACTTCCAGTGGAGGCCATTATCTAATTGAGGTAGGGATGGAGTTAAGACAGGGACCCCTTTGTAGCACTTCCAGTGAAAGCCATCACCTACTTGAGGTACGGATGGAGGTAAGACGAGGACCCCTTTATACTACTTCCAAGGGAGGACATCATCTACCTGAGGGATAGGAATGTAGATAAGACTAGGACCCCTTGAGGGTAGGGATGGAGGTAGGTCACGGATCCTTTGGGACCACTTCTGTTGGTGGCCATCATCTACTTGAGGGATACGGATAGAGGTAAGACAAGTACCCTTTGAGGAAAGAGATGGAGGTAAGACAAGGACCCCTTGGAACCAGTTACAGTGGAAGCCATCATCTCCTTGAGGTAGGAATGGTGGAAGAACAAGGACCGCTTGATACCACTTCCAGTGGAGGTCATTATGTACTTGAGGTTTAGGAATGATGGTAAGACAAGAACCTCTTGAGGGTAGGGATGAAGGTAAGACGAGGACCCTTAGTACATGTACCAGTTGAGGCCATAACCTAATTGAGGGTATGAATAGAGATAAGACAAGGACCTAAGTATGGGCAGAAAATCCGTTCCGCTCGCGGATTTTGCGGATTCTCGGTAAATTCGCAATCCGCGAGATTCGCGAATTTCCCGCAAAATCCGCAAATCCGCGAGCAGCGGATTTTATGGCTTGCTCGCACTGTTCGCGTGAGTTCGCGGCTTCCCAGTTCAACTTCGCGCCCCGCGAATAAGCGCTAAATTACAGAAATACGATCTTAGCAAAACTGAAACTACTTACCAGGTTCAAAAGTTCAAGCTCATCATTAGTAGCCATTTCCTGTAGTGCTTCCTGAGGGGCCCCTCCAGAGTTCAGTTGCCTACTTGCAACTATTATGTGACCCTGCTCTGACCCTCAGAATAGTTACACAAAGGTCCTGAATTACAGCTAAGGCAGACAAGCAGGAGCCAGGCTGGAAGTTCAAATCCAGTGACACATTAATCAGCCCCTAATTCATTATTGTCAGTTGGGGCAGGGCAGGTGTTGTAACTAATTTTGCAACAATGAAAGCACTTAGCAAGTGCAAAAGATCACTAATCAGGAAGCACTAAGGAAGCAGGTGCCAGCTAAAAAAATATTCTGTGACACATTAATCAGCCCCAAATTAATTCAGGTCACTTGAGGCAGGGAAGGTGTGCTTTGCTTTGCCACAATAATGTACACCAGAGGGTGTTGTGATGAAACAGAGGGTGGCATGGGTGGGCCAGAGGGTGGCATGAGTAGTCAGAGAGTGGCAGTGGTGACAGAGAGTGGCAGTGATGAAGAAGAGTGTCCCAAACAGGCTGGACACGTAGAAACAACAAGTTCGCAAAACTTGCGACCCGACAGGTAAGTTCGCGTTTGCGAAATTGTACAAAACCCTCGCGAACTGTCAGAAACCCGCGCGAACACACCAAAAAAAATCCGCAAATTCGCGAGAATTCGCGGATTTTGCGGATTGCGAGTTCGCAAATCCGCAAAATTCGCAAACGCGAGATTCGCAAAATTCGCCCATGCTTACAAGGACCCCTTGATACCACTTTCAGTGAAGGACCCCTTGAGGATAGGAAAAGAGGTAAGAGAAGGACTCCTTGTTATCACTTCGAGTGGAGGCCAGTATCTACTTACGGGTCAGGCAGGTGGGAAATCACAACGGCTTGCAGCCACTTTCAGCATTGAGCATCATGGATTTGACAGTTTAGATCTGTTTAGGTCTGGCTGAAGAGAGATCTAGCCGCCTGTACATCTCATTTAATCGATTCTACAAGAAAAGGTTCAATTTGAAGTACAGAGAGAGTGGGCTTAGTGTAAGCCCCTTTCACCTATGGCATTCATATGTTTTTTTCAAGGTTTGCTATTATTTGGAGGTGCTGTCCATCAAGGTTGTTTCCTTTTGGTTTTGCTGATGGGGTGTTCAGTTGACTTTTGCTACACTGAGGATGAAACATCTCATTAGTGACCTATAATGTGTTCTTTGATTTATCTTCTTTGCTGATATGACATTTTAATTGTTGGTTTCTGTTTTTTTGTTTTATCTGTGAATAGCTTGCCTATTTTGGATGCCTCTCATGAAGGCACAGAGTAATTCACTAAACGGTCATCGATGTTCATTTTTATAGTTTAATTTGCTGTCATTTAAACATTGGGGGGCAGATTTACAAGCCCCTTGTGTCACTTCTGCGCGTTTGTTGCGTCACTTTTGTGACACAGCCGTGGCGTAAAAGCTGCGGCCCTTTTCCAACATGATGCATCTCAGGAGATGCGTCACGTTGTAAAGCCCTGCGTGACATTATACCTGCGTCAGGTATAATGTATGCAGGGTAGGCGTTCCCACGCAGGAAAGCCTCGTAAAAGTGACGTAGTGAAATCTACAAGATTTCACTGCGTGACTTTTAGGACCCCACTGCGTCAAAACCTCACGCCTGCTTGAAGCAGGCGTAAGGAGTGACGCAGTGTATTGGGAATAGGCAGCAACAGGCATTGTTGGAGTTATAGTTGTGCTTGCGACACAACTCCAGCAATGCAGGATTTTTCCGTCAACAGATGTGTCAGAATATCTGACGCATCTGTCAATTCTTGCGCCGTATTGTAAATATGGCGCATCCATTATGACGCAAGGGTTTGCATGGTGGTGCAGGAAAAGTGTTTAATCTCTACAGATGCGTCACTTTCCTGTAAATCTGCCCCTGAGTTTACAACTTTTTTCACAAAGTAAAACCCTATGTGCATAGAGACTTTCTTGAAGTTATAACATAAATAGATAAATGCCATCCCTTTGTGAAAAGTATCCAATATGAACGGTTTTGTTGAGTATTCTTTTTAACAGTCGCAGCCTGTGCAGATAAGAGCGGTGGGGCCGGGTTGGGGGGCGGAGGGGGGATTTCAACAGGCGCGACAAGGGAAAATTAATTATTTACTTCGTTTTCCCTTGTGGTCATCTGTCGAATCCCCCCAACCCGGCCTCACCGGTCTTACCTGCACCGGCCGCGTCTGCCTTTTTCAGTGAAGCACCACTACAAGGCAAACGATATCTTTGGACTCTTTATAACACTCTTCTTTGAGTGTACAGCCTAACTCTGCTAGCTTAGGAGCCAATTAGGATGACGGACGGAAAGGGTCCTGACTGCCAGTCCCGCGGGAATTGACCATCCGACCACACTGTGGGGAAACCGGCGGTGCAATTCAGATTCCCCTCCAGCAAAAGCCAACAGCGGTGGACGTATGTCACCAAAGACCGCTGACCGCGGACGGAACCATTGAAAAAAACTACAGCTACGGTCGGAGTGGCCGCGGTAACAGGCCAAACCGCCGACAGTGCAGCGGAGTGACCGGCCACATGATTAGGATAACACCGCCAGGGCAACGTAAAGATTCCCCCTCCACGACCGTTGCAAAAAATAACATCGACAAATGTAAGTAACAGCGGAAGGGCCAAAGCTAAGCCCCCGCGGCAGTCTGACCGCAAACAAAATGGCGGCTGCAACGTACCATGCAATCCTGCAAATCAGGACCCAAACCTACCATGAACACACCCCTCCCCCAATAACCCACATCAAAAACACCCCCCTATGGTGAAACACCTGACAGGCAAGGGTCCACACCCACAACATACCTGACTGCAAGATACCATTGGGACACAGCCACAAAGAAGAAAATAAAAGGAGCCCCTCCCATCCCCACAATCCTTTGCATCACAGCAGAACTTAGAGGAAGAGGCACACAGCAGAGCACAGCGCCACATACACCAATAGCCACACAACAACCTGCACATCAACACACACATCTCACCATTCACCAGAACACCATCCCAGCAAACCACACACCTGCACCCCCAACACCCTGCACAGCACACACCATGGCCCACAAGAAACAGCCTAAATTCACAGAGAGTGAGCTGAAAGTCATGGTGGATGAGATTATACGTGTAGAACCCAACCTGTTTGGAACCCTTGTACAACAGACCACACTGGCCAACAAAACCAAAATGTGGGAAAGGATAGTCACCAGAGTGAACGCATCAGGGACCGCGCCACACAACAAAAGAGACATCCAGAGGCGGTGGCACCACCTCAAGTCAAAGGTGAAGTCAATCAGAGACAAGAACCGCGAGTGGGCCGAGCGTACTGGTGCCGGCAGTCCCATCCAGCCAATACCATACACTGAATGGAAGGAGAAGGTGCTTGGAATACTGCACCCGGAGAGCCTGGACGGAATAGCTGAGGGAATGGAGGCTGGTAAGTACAACCTAATGACCACAATCACAATGCCAAGTATTGCCTTGCACAACTGCTAAGATACTTTGCCTAGGCCCCACACCATGCATGTTGAGCACACATACATCCAAATGTGTGAATGCCAGGGTCAAAATGCATCCACCATGACCACCCACACACGGAGAAACCACCATTTCCTGGGTCACATGTGGCTAAGCAGCCAGCACTACAACTCCCAACAGGCCCCCTTTACCCACAGCCCAGCAAGATGGAGTTCCTCCACCATGTGCTAGCAATGCAACCCCTCTCACCAAAGTAACAGGTAGGTAGCCATTCTTCACAGGGAGGGGTGTACCTGGGTAAGGGGCCAGCACTACAACTCCCAACAGGCCCCCTTCACCCACAGCCCAGCAAGATGGAGTCCCTCCACCATGTGCTAGCAATGCAACCCCTCTCACCAAAGTAACAGGTAGGTAGCCATCTTCACAGGGAGGGGTATACCTGGTTGAGGGGCCAGCACAACAACTCCCAACAGGCCCCCTTCACCCACAGCCCAACAGTGTGGTAGCAATGCAATCCCTCTCACCAAAGTAACAGGTAGGTAGCTATCTTCACAGGGAGGGGTGCACCTGGTTGAGGGGCCAGCACAACAACTCCCAACATGCCCCCTTCTTCCACAGCCCAGCAAGATGGAGTCCCTCCACTATGTGCTAGCCTCATCAAAGTAACAGGTAGGTCGCCATCTTCGCAGGGAGGGGTGTACCTGGCTCAGGGCCCAGCACTACAACTCCCAACATGCCCCCTTCACCCACAGCCCAGCAAGATGGAGTCCCTCCACCATGTGCTAGCAATCAACCCCTCTCACCAAAGTAACAGGTAGGTAGCCATCTTCACAGGGAGGGGTGTACCTGGTTGAGGGGCCAGCACAACAACTCCCTACACTCACACCCACCTTTCCTAACTTCCATTTGGTCACGACAGACCAGATTAGCAAGCTAATCACCTCCATTAAATCTGGGTCTCCTTTAGATCCCGGTCCCCCTTCTACATTGAGTGCCTTAACTGAGGTTATCACCCCTCCGCTCACGGACCTATACAACTCTATCTTCCAAACAGGCAAATATCCTGAAATCTGGAAAAAAGCTGTCATCAAGCCCTTGTTAAAAAAGCCTTCCCTGGACCCCGCGGACTCAGCCAAATACAGACCTATCGCTTGCCTTCCATTCCCGGACAAAATATTTGAAGCTATCATGAACAAACAGCTGTCGGGCTTCATCGATGGCCACCAACTTCTAGATGACACCCAGTTCGGCTTCAGGAAGGGCCATGGCACAGAGACGGCTTTGATAAAAGCCTCGGACGAGATCAGGACTATATTGGACCAGGGTGGGGCAGCGGTCCTTGTACTTCTAGATCTTTCCGCTGCCTTTGACACGGTCGATCATTCCATCCTGAGCGACCGTGTCACATCCCTGGGGGTGACCCATCTTGCCAGGGACCTCATTGCCTTGTTTCTAGCTAATCGTACCCAGGCAGTAAAACTAGGCACTTTTTACTCGCCTATCTTCACCCTTCCGTGCGGGGTGCCGCAGGGCTCCTCGCTAAGCCCCACATTATTCAATATATATGTGGCGGATCTGGTGAGAGTCATTAAAGCACAGAGTCTCCGTTTAACCACCTATGCGGATGACACCCAACTGGTGTTGGCGATGCACATAGATGGACCAGCTGTGGCCGCAAGATTTCAGGAAGGGATGAGGACCATTAGCTCATGGATGTCAAGCAATTGCTTGAAGTTAAATTTGGACAAAACCGAGGTCATGACCTTTGGCAACCTTGCTCCGGAATGGTCCTCCATCTGGTGGCCCAGTGAAATGGGACTACCCCCTACTCCGGTTGCCAAGGTCAGAAACCTCAGTGTTATGTTTGATGAGAGGCTGCTGTTTAAACACCACGTGAATGCGGTGGTCTCATCGTCTTTCTTCATGCTAAGGAAGATCAAAAAACTGTTGCCATATCTCCCTCCAGGGGCAGGGAAAACCTTGATCACCACTCTCGTTTTCTCAAAAATGGATTATGGCAACGCCCTCTTTCTTGGCACACAAGAACAGATCTTATCCAAATTACAATCGGTGCAAAATGCAGCGGCCAGAATTCTGCTTGGCATCCCTAGCCGCCGCCCCACCTCCCTGGCCATACGTCATCTGCATTGGCTAAGAGTTAAGAGTCGTATAAAGTTTAAGGCACTTTGCATTGCCTACAAGGCCATCCATGACTCTGGACCCAGGTTCCTCAAAGATGCTTTTCGGATCTATGCTCCGCATAGATCTCTTTGTTCGGCTGGTACCTACCTCCTTTCTGTCCCACGCACCAGAACCACCAGCTGGTTAGACAGACGTTTCTTAGTAGCCACCCCCAGGCTGTGGAACTCTCTTCCTTTGCCCATCAAAACCAGTCCCACCCTTCCCATCTTCCGCAAACTCTTGAAAACCTGGTTATTCAATCAATGAGTCATCTGGTAGCTATCCATCACAGGCAGTCCGATATGCGCCGAGACACCCTTGGGTAGTTGCGCGCAGTAAAAATCTCAAAAACATAAACATAAACAGGCCCCCTTCACCCACAGCCCAGCAAGGTGGAATCCTTCCACCGTGTGCTAGCAATGCAACCCCTCTCATCAAAGTAACATTTAGGTAGCCATCTTCACAGGTAGGGGTGTACCTGAGTGAGGGGCCAGCACTACAACTCACCAACAAGCCAGCCACGTTCCGGATGCATATTCACCATCAGTCGGGGCACAATGCTGCTCCGCAGGATGTGGGAGTCATGTGCAGAGTCTGGAAATCTGGCACACACATGCTAGATGATCTGATTGGCCTGGCACCCCACTTGAACGTTGATGGAGTGGTAATGCTTCCTATTACGATAAATGTGTTCACATGCCTGTGGTGGAATCAGACCAATATGTGTGCCATCAATGGCACCCACCACATATGGAATACGACCCAGAGCGTAGAAATTAGCCTTCACAGCTGGCAATTCCACTGCCCCAGGAAAATGGATATATTCATCCTTAAACAGCATCATGGCTGCCAGGACATCACGCAGTACCACACTAAACATGGGTTGGGACATCCCCCCTGCTGTACCAATTGTGTGCTGGAAAGTGCCAGTAGCGAAGAAGTGAAGTGGCGCTATCACCTTGGCCATTGGTGTGATTGCCCCGGGATATTCCCTGCGTGCCGGCAGGTGGGGCTCCAGTTGGGCAACCAGGATCTGCAATATGGGACGGTCCAAGCGGAATCTGTGTATCACCTCGTCGACCACAATGTCCTCCAGCACAGTGTATGGACGGTGCACATTCGGAGCCCTCCTAGGATGGTAGCACATGTCAATTGTAAACACAACACAGCTGTACCACATTTGTGATCATGACAGACACAGCAATAACAATGACTGACATAAAAGTGCAGTGGGAATATACTCTTAACAAGCACAGCAATGCTCGGGTAGGTCGAGCTTAATGAAGTTTGTTTTATGCTTTTCATACTACCTCATTATCAGCCCTGTGAAATGTAATATGTGACTACTGTTTCTAAATGTATCACTGCACTACGTGACTGTAATGAACGATTGGGGGGGTGGCCTGAATACGTTTATTGCTGAGAGCATTGTAATGTGTAAGTGATTATATGTTGTAAGACATAAAACTAATATAATATATTCAAAAAATAAAATAACAATGACTGACATCACCAGTGATGTTACCACAGACTACATGTGGGTTGGCCTTGGCACACAACAATGGCACACCTGTAGACTTGCCACACATTGACATCCCCACAATGACGTCACAGCCATGTGTATGCACAAAGGCACGTTTCCACATGAAGCACAGACAGCCTTCATTTTGCAACATACACCTCATGTGTGGATCTGCATCCCCACAGGCCCCAATATTTGTGCTGCACCATGCCAATACATAAATACACAGTCCATGAGGTCATGCACCTCTGACTAGACTTGCATAGGCTGGACAAGGACACATGAGAGGGCAATCCATCAAGCATACATCACACAGCAACAAACTCTTAGTGCATCCATCACATCATCACGTTGTTGTACAGACCATGCACAGACTCACATGTAACACAATCTGCAGGTCCATGGTAACACTGAACTGTGTAAATGTTAACCAACAACCCATGTCACATGTGAGCCACCACATCACTACATTGTCACAGATGTGCACTGGCCTGGCATGTGCACTCAGCACTGGTCTGGGTGGGTAACTTGCAATGTTTGCACTGCCCTGTTGCATGATCATGGTGGCCAATGGACACCCTTGGACAGCGCCATCGCCACAGCATGATGTGTTGGCAGGTACCATGTACCTGCTCAGCCACCCATGTCCCCTTGCCAACACGAAATGTGTGCCTGACCATGCAGTAATTGGCCTCACGCTGGCAGTGCACGCCTGCCGCAAATACAAAACTTGCATTCAGCCTCCACGAATGCGTTTCCCATTGGCTATTGAATAGGGTGCCATGGCGGGGACACACCGGTGCGGTCATGCGTGCGCTGCCGCTAGGGTGCATCTTTCAAATGCATCCAGTTTACGGCACCGCGATGGAGGTTCACGCATACCGCGGGGGCGGAGCAGGCTTTCCGCAACATTTAAATCTACATTGTGAAATGGCAGTTGGTATGTCCCTCCATGCAGATAGCGGTACCCACCGCCGTTCCCCGGCGGTGACTCACTGCCCATGCCCATTCAGTCCAGGGGCCCGCCATGCAGATAGCGGTACCCACCGCCGTTCCCCGGCGGTGACTCACCGCCCATGCCCATTCACTCCAGGGGCCCGCCATGCAGATAGCGGTACCCACCGCCGTTCCCCGGCGGTGACTCACCGCCATGCCCATTCAGTCCAGGGGCCCGCCATGCAGATAGCGGTACCCACCGTCGTTCCCCGGCAGTGGGTAGCACTATCTGCATGGCGGGCCCCTAGACTGAATGGGTATGGGCGGTGAGTCACTGCCAGGTCCAGGCTGTGGGTGCCGCTATGTGACTGAATGGGGGGATAACAACTGCCATTGCCACTTGCACATTCAAATGTATCTGTTAGCCTTCCACACCCCCGCGGAATGTGTGTTTCGCCATTGCGATGCCAGCGAGTGATGATTTTCAAATGATGCACCATCGCGGTAGCGCGCACATGCGGTTGGCGGTGTGTGACCGTGATGGTCCTTGCACATGCAGCCAATGGAAACAGGTACCGCGGGACGCGTAAGCGAATTTAAAAAATGCAGAAGCCGTGCACCACCACAGCGGGGCCAGTCATTGGCTCATTTTGAATGAGGCAGCCCGGGAACACCAATTGCTGCAGACATGTGCCACTGATATCAGCTCAGGGCCCAATAAATGTGTGAGTCTGAGCACCACACATCCACTGCTTCCAGCCACTGCTGCCTGCATCCATCACCTCTTCCTGCTGCTGCTGCCAACTCCACCAACTGCTGCTGTTGTGCCAGTGTCCTGGACCTTGCCATGCCGGGAGTTGGACAGATCCGGTCCCGTCCCTTCAGTGCAGAGGAGCTGGAAGTCCTTGTGGACGGTGTGCTCAGCCACTATGAACGGCTCTACGGTGCCCCAGGACAGGTGGTAAGTGCAGTGGGGGACATGTTGGTGTGCATGAGGTGGTCCCTGACTCCTGGTGTCTGCAATCTGGGCGGTGTTCTGTGGGAGGCAGTGTGGGTATGCCCCAGCAGGCCAGGCACGCTGTGATGTGTTCCTGGTTCTGTCACTGACTGATTGACCTCTATGCTGCGCAGTGTTATCTTTGAGGGGTCACAAACATAACATGTGTAGTCTTGTGGCTGTGCTGGGTCACGACCGATCACAGCTATCTTGTGGGTGTGTGCCTCACCTGCTTTCCATGATGGACTAATGCCATATTGTCTGGTCATATGAATTAAGAAGCGAGGCTAGAGGATCTCTAGTATCATCCCTTTTCAGGCACACATATTGTTGTCTTTCCTTAGAAAAAAAGACTTCCACTCCATTGATTCGATTGTTTACATGTCTTTATAATTCATTGAAATTTGGCTTGTGATTTCAAACTTAGTTTCCTTTTCATCTGAGATTTTAATAAACACTATATGCTTCAGGCAATGTCATTGCAACGTGTCCAATGCATTTCAGGCATTTTGGTCATGCCCTTCATCAGGGAATAGACAATGCCTTTCTTTAGGGGATTATTAAATTCTGAAATGTGGGTTTGGCGTGCTCGAGTCCGTTACTCGTCTTCAGAAGCGACGGCACTGACCAAAATGCCTGAAATGCATTGGACACGTTGCAATGACATTGCCTGAAGCATATAGTGTTTATTAAAATCTCAGATGAAAAGGAAACTAAGTTTGAAATCACAAGCCAAATTTCAATGAATTATAAAGACATGTAAACAATCGAATCAATGGAGTGGAAGTCTTTTTTTCTAAGGAAAGACAACAATATGTGTGCCTGAAAAGGGATGATACTAGAGATCCTCTAGCCTCACTTCTTAATTCATATTCACAGACGCCGTTGGACCCTCGACGTCACCTTTCGGTGCACCATAAAACCAAAACTAAAATCTTAGCATATCTATACTCCAATAAACCAGCTGTGCATCTATCCGATCTCAGTTATATTGTCTGGTCAGTCACATATGTTGTACTGTTCATGGCTGCTGACAGATACCTGTACCTTCTATCTGTGTGAACAGCCAACTGTTCACTGACTTGCCCCCTCGTGTCAAGCTGCACCATCGCAAGGCCGTGTGGAGCGCCATTTTATAGAGAACACTGGTCCCTATTCTGAACAAGAGATACACAAAAGCAGATAACTATACACTAAATAGTAGGTATGTCTTTTGACCAGCCGGACAAGATTTTTATTTTTCATATACATTTTCAATAGTGAGGTATTTAGAACAAATAATGACAAGTGGACACAGCCGTGACGCACAAAACAAGACAAAACAACTAAACAGATTGGCCAAAAGGCGAGCAAAATGAGTATGTACACTTGTGTTTCAGTATAACAAACAAGGATCAGTTTCTTTACACCATTGCATACTACAATATAGCTCAATGTTATTGCATATGGCGCATTGGTGTCGATGACGTTTCAATGCAAACATTAAATACAGGGCATCATCTTCAGGACAATTGAATGAAGCATTGTAGTCTTGACTAAGTAATACATTATGCCTTTTTCTCAATACTGTACATTAAAAATGACAAAGGAAAAACATAAGGTAAGCAGGGGGGAAAAAAGAAACATAAAACACATTAAGAAAATGAGCTAGGCATTATTTTTCAAAAGAGGTCCAGTGCATTTGTGATTTAAAAAACGGCGAATTTCGTGATTTTAGTGGTGACTCTAACGTGCTCAAGGCTAAGGCACTCGTCGTTGTTAAAACATTCAATGAGCGTTGTTCGAGTTATCTCGCTCATGCAGGCGGCGTGTGATGCGATCATGTCATGATTATGGCTAAAGTACTCGTCATTGTTGTCACATGAATGGGGGTTTTTTCGGGAGACAAGTGATGTGATCATGGCCATGAGGATATTCTGTTTGTGGTGGGAGCAGTTGTCGCTGGTGAGAGCGTAAAGAACATAAAAACGGCGCGATCATCGAATAGGCTTTTCTGATATTGTACTCGGTCATGCAGCGAATTACTAAATGGTGCTGCAGTGGTGGTTTCGTAATATAGATCCAAAGAACCATTCAGAAGGCGACGCAGTGCAAAGTGCATTAATGGTGTTAACCATAAAGAAGGTGACGCGGTGCAAAGTGCAGTAATGGTGATAATTGGCGGGACTGGGTCTTAACTGTTACCTAAGGCAGGAATGTCAACTTCAGGCGCGAGGTGAGGGCCTGCTCGAGCTTGCCAACAGCGTGTTGTATCTAATAGGAAGGGTATCAAATAGTAAGGGGATCAAGGGGTTACATTGGCTTCCGTGATAATGCGGGTGAAAACATGAAAAGGACACGCTATATTTACCAGTACTGAATCAAGGTGGAGTCAACGTCAGGGGATGAGCACGCCAATTTGCGTGGGTCGCCGGGTCAGCCGGGTCGCTGTTAACATGCCGCTTGATGCGCTGATATAGCGTGCATGGTAGATAGAGAGGTAGGACTGGGATTCTAAGGAGTGGGAGATAGGTAGGAAAGCAGGCGTCCATCTTAGGGTGGTGTGTATTAAACGGTGTTTGTGCACAAAAAAGTGAAATAAACTATACAAAGTGAATTAACATATAAAAAAATGAACGGGAAACGTGGACGGACGCAGCATGTGACTTGAATACATATTTACATTTGTACAGTGGTACAATTTGGCATTTGTGTAACAGGCAGGTCCAGTTATTTGCAAGGTTACTTGGTGCAGTGGTACAGTTGGCAATTTTATAGCAGGGAGGTCCAGTCCTCAAGGCGATTGAGGCCACTTCGGAAGCTATTGGTCCTCAAAATCCAATGCAGTTCTTCTTTATTAAGTAACTGGGATATGTCAGCCCCTCTTGGGGGCGGTTTGATCAATGTTATTATGGTCCATGTAAAGTCATTCTCACTGTGTCCTTTCTCTGCAAAATGGTCCACAAGGGGGGGCATTTGCTGTTTTGCAGCGGTTCCTGTTGCGGTGCTGGCCGATCCTGAGTTTGATTTTCTGGCTTGTTTGTCCTACGTAGATTAACATGCAGGGGCACAAAATAGCGTACACTACATTTGCCGAGTTACAATTTGAAAAATACTTTCTCTCAAATTTAATGTTGCCAAATTCAAAGGTTTTTCCTTCCACAGTGGAATCACAACAGATGCAGCTGCCACACTTAGCATGACCTGTCAGGGTGGGCAGGCCCCATACATCATTGAGTGTAGTTTTTACAGTTGATTGAGGGAGGGATGCTCGGACCAAATGATCTTTTATCTTTTTTGCCCTTTTAAAAGCGAACTGTGGGCGTTCAAGATTGAGTTGGCCAGCATTAAGCACCGGCCAATGTTTTATCACACTTTTCCTTATGGCATTAGGCGCTGGGGAGAATGTGGTAACACATATAAGTCTTTCCTGAGTTTTTTTGGGCTTAGGTTCCAGAAGGGTTTCCCTTGGACAATACCAAGCTCGTTTTAACGAGCGGCGCACATGTTTTCGTGGGTAGCCTCTTGCTCTGAGCTTGTGGCTGAGTGTCTTGGCCTTAGTAAAATAATCTTCTTTAAAGTAGCAATTTCTCCTTATGCGGAGAAACTGTGAGAAAGGCAGAGAATCTCTCAGTGCATGTGGGTGGTGACTGCTGTAGTTTAACAAGGTGTTCCACTCAGTTGGTTTTCGATGTAGACTGGTGGTGAGACGGCATTCTGAGTGTTTTATTACTAGATCTAGGAAGGGAAGTGATTCTTTACTGGTAGAGAGTGTGTAGCTTAGGCCTCCACTGTTATTATTGATCCAGTGATGGAACTGGGTTAGGCCTTCGGGGGAACCAGCCAACAGTAAGAAAATGTCGTCTATATATCGTTTCCACCATGTGATGCCATTGTGGAAAGGGTTAGACGCATCCAAGATATAAGATGTCTCAAGGTGGTCCATGTAAAGAATAGCCAGATTTGGGGCGAAAATCGCTCCCATTAAGGTTCCGCGTACCTGGCCATAGAATTGCCCTTCAAAGAGGAAAAAATTCTTCGTCAGGCATATCTCCATTAATTGGAGAATAAAAACAGAGGGAACATTGTGCGGGCGTGGACGTGTTTCCAGTACTTTCTCTATGACACGGAGAGATTCGAACTGCGGGTTGTTTGTGTAGAGTGATTCCACATCCAGCGTGCACATGGTGCTGGATGTGGGATCAAACAGGAGGTCTTCAATAAGATTAATCATGTTCATGCTGTCTTTTATGTAGCAGATGGTTGCAGGGACAAACTGTTTGATGAAATAGTCCATATAGTGTCCGAGGGGTTCCAATACGGAACCACACCCCAAAACGACTGGGCGGCCAGGCGGGGATTCTGAGTTCTTGTGAATCTTAGGGAGACAGTAAATGACTGGTGTCCATGGAGATTTAGTGTTGAGGAATTCATGTTCCGTCTTTGAAAGGAAACCAGATTCCAGGGCTTCCGTGATGACTTGAACAATCAGTTTCTGGATCTCACTAGTTGGGTTACGGGATAATTTATAATAATGCTCAGTGTTACTGAGTTGTCGTAGAATTTCTTTTTTGTATAGGTCAAGATCCTGAATAACGATCCCCCCTCCCTTATCTGCTGGTTTTATGACATGGGACTGATTATTTTTTAGGGTAGATAAGGCATTTTTCTCATGAATGGTGATGTTGTAGGGTACAAATGATCTCTTGTGTTCAAGTTCGGTAAGGTCCTTTAAAACCAATTTTTCAAACTTTGGGATTTCCGGGGGTATCATACCCACAGTGGGGGAGAACTTGGATGGAGGTTTAAAAGGAGTATTGGAGTGTTTTGGGGATGAGGGATTCAGAATGAAAAAGCTATGTAAGCGTACGTTTCTAAAAAATCTTAGAAGTTCGGTCTGGGTGTCTAAAAAATGTGGGCGTATTGTGGGCACAAATGATAGGCCTTTATTTAGCAGTGATACTTCGTCAGCCGACAAAGTGTGTTGGGTGATATTAAAAATAGGTAGGAGGCCTTTTTCTGGATCTGGTGCCATGCAGTTCTCTGTTGAATTGGTTAATGCTGCCAACGGTAGTGCTGGCGGCGGGTGAATCGTTCGCCTGGGGGATTCGGGGGGTTGGGCCATCTCTGTGGTTGTTTGCCTTTCCCCGCCCCTGGGGGTTCAGATTGGTCCCGTCCTCTTCCTAAAAGATTCCTGTGTGAGGGACCCGGGCTGTCGTGTTGGTCTGAATTCTCTATTGAATCAGCCGAACTGTCAGTGAAACGTACAAAGTTTTGTCTTTTGTTGTACCTTCCCCAAGGTCTCTGGTTTTGTGGGCCACTGTAGGAGCGGTTGATGTAGTAGTCTTTAGAGAGGTACGGATACGCTCTCTCTTGGGAAAAGCCTTTAATGTCTTTTTGGACTTTAGTAGTTTTTTTTTTAAGTTCGATTTTATGGAAATCCTCAACAGTTTTCTGTTTTTTTTTTTTATAAATATTTTTATTAAGAACTTTTTGGGAGCGTACACACAGCACAACAAAGGAGAATTAACAACAAACGTATTAAAAATTAGTTCAGAAAATTGCACAACAAACCCCCCCAAAAAAAGCATAAAAATAAAGGAATTAAGTAAATAAAAGGAAAATGAATATATATCACATTTCACATTACGGTTCGATAGATTGCATTAGCCAAAATATTAACACCTTTATACTACATATTATCCAACAACCTAAGAAAGGAAACCAATGAAAAGTAAAAGGGAGCAACAAGTATGCAGCAACATTTTTCAGCTTTCCCGCATACCCTTTTTCCATAAGCCGTTTTTATGTTCTTTACGCTCTCACCAGCAACAACTGCTCCCATCACAAACAGAATATCCTCACGGCCATGATCACACCACTTGTCTCCCGAAAAAAAAAAACATTCACGTGACAACAATGACGAGTGCCTTAGCCATAATCATGACATGATCGCATCACATGCCGCCTGCATGAGCGAGATAACTCGAACAACGCTCATTGACGGTTTTAACAACGACGAGTGCCTTAGCCTTTAGCACGTTAGAGTCACCACTAAAATCACGAAATTCGCCGTTTTTTAAATCACAAATGTCACTGGTCCTCTTTTGAAAAATCATACCTAGCTCATTTTCTTAATGTGTTTAATGTTTCTTTTTCCCCCCTGCTTACCTTATGTTTTCTCCTTTGTCATTTTTAATGTACAGTATTGAGAAAAAGGCATAATGTATTACTTAGTCAAGACTACAATGCTTCATTCAATTGTCCTGAAGATGATGCCCTGTATTTAATGTTGGCATCGAAACGTCGTCGACACCAATGCGCCATATGCAATAACATTGAGCTATATTGTAGTATGCAATGGTGTAAAGAAACTGATCCTTGTCTGTTATACTGAAACACAAGTGTACAGACTCATTTTGCTCGCCTTTTGGCCAATCTGTTTCGTTGTTTTGTCTTGTTTTGTGGGTCACGGCTGTGCCCACTTGTCATTATTTGTTCTAAATACCTCACTGATGAAAAATAAAAACCTTGTCCGGCTGGACAAAAGACATACCTACTATTTAGTGTATAGTTATCTGCTTTTGTGTATCTCCTGTTCAGAATAGGGACCAGTGTTCTCTATAAAATGATACTGCCCAAGGTCCCTATGATAATTCCTTTGGGTCCCCTTGTTTTTGTATATTAGTGTGGAGGGCCATAGCACGTGATGTACGGCCAGTGGGGGTGTGCAACAGGCAACACACACACTGCCACAAGCGGTGGGATGACATCTCCAGGCTCAGCAAGAGTGTGGCGGAGATGACACTGGGGTTGATTGACAGATCAGGCCGGCTTGCACGACGTAACATGACCCCTCTAATGCTACGTATCATAGCTGTGACACATCCTGACCTGTCCGCACGGTTGAGAGGGGAGCAGCAGCAAACTAGCGGTGAGTACACTGAATGGGTTTGTGACTTGGGAGTGCATGCATGTATTGCTGGTCAGACACAGTAGTGACATCCATGGTGTATATGGTGTGCTGCTATTGCATGTTGGTGGCATTCAAGTCAAGTCAAGTTTAAATTTGTATAGCGCACTAATCACCCAGAGGGTCTCAATGCGCTTGAGGGAGGGGGGAACTTTAATTATCGAATATCCACGTTTTTAGTTGTTTTCTGAGGGAGAGGTGGTTCTGTGTAAGGCGGAGGTGGGTGGGGAGAGAATTCCAGGTCTTGGCCGCTAAGAAGGAGAAGGATCTTCCTCCCATGGTGGATCTTTGAATGCGTGGAATTGCGGCGAGGGCTTGATTGGACGATCGTAGTTGGCGGGTGGGGGTGTAAAAGGACAGGCGCGTGTTGAGGTATTCGGGTCCTAGGTCGTATAGGGCTTTGTGTGCGTGGGCGAGGAGACGGAACGATATTCTCTTGTTGACTGGGAGCCAGTGGAGGTCTTTCAGGTGACCGGAAATGTGAGCTTGGCGGGGGATGTCTAGGATGAGTCTGGCTGAGGCGTTTTGGATGCGTTGGAGTTTTTTCTGTAGTTTGGCTGTGGTTCCGGCGTAAAGGGTGTTTCCGTAGTCCAGTCGGCTTGTGACCAGTGCATGGGTGACCATCTTTCTTGTTTTGGTAGGGATCCAATGGAAGATTTTTTTGAGCATACGTAGGATGTTGAAGCATGATGATGAGACGGCGTTGACTTGTCTGGTCATCGAGAGGGAGGAGTCCAGGATGAAGCCCAGGTTACGTGCGTGGTCCGTTGGTATGGGTGCGGTTCCCAGGGCCGGTGGCCACCATGAGTCGTCCCAGGCAGAGGGGGATGATCCTAAGATGAGGTATTCCGTTTTGCCCGAGTTCAGTTTTAAACGGCTGTTTTTCTTCCACTCGGCTACTTCTTTCATCCCTTCATGTAGGTTGGTTTTGGCGGTGTTTGGTCTTTTGTGAGGGAGAGGATCAGCTGGGTGTCGTCTGCGTAGGAGATAATGTTGAGGTTGTGTTGGCGCGCGATGGATGCGAGGGGACTCATGTATACGTTGAAGAGGGTGGGACTGAGTGAAGATCCTTGTGGTACGCCCCAGATGACTTCGGTGGCCTCTGATCTAAAAGGGGGGAGGCGGACTCTCTGGGTTCTTCCGGCGGGGAACGAGATGATCTAGTCCAATGCTTTTCCTTGTATTTCGACGTTGCTGAGGCGTTGTATAAGGGTGCTATGACAGACTGTGTCGAAGGCTGCGGATAGGTCAAGTAGGATGAGGGCAGCTGTTTCTCCGTTGTCCAGTAGAGTTCGAATGTCGTCTGTTGCTGCGATGAGGGCGGTCTCGGTGCTGTGTTTGGCTCGGAAGCCGGACTGTGAAGGGTCTAGGGATTTGTTGGATTCGAGAAGGCGGCGAGTTGACTGTTGACGGCTTTCTCAATGACTTTGGCAGGGAATGGGAGGAGCGAAATGGGGCAGTAGTTCTTGAGTTCAGTGGGGTCTGCTGTGGGTTTCTTCAAGAGGGCGCTGAGTTCGGCATGTTTCCAGCTTTCTTTCCTGAGTGGATGGTGTTCATCAGGCGGATGGTGTCTTCAGTGGTGATTGAGTTCCAGGCGCAAAGGTTGTTGGAGGGGGGTTTTAGTTCGGAGGTGGGTGGTGTGGTCTCCAAAGCTGTTATGTATGTCAGCGATTTTGTTGTGGAAGAACGAGGCTAGAGAGTCGCATAGGTCTTGGGAGGGAGTGATGTCGTTGGTGCCGGCGGTGGGGTTGGTAAACTCTTTGACGATGTTGAATAGTTCCTTGCTGTTGTGGGCGTTGTTGTCGAGTCGATCCTTGAATGCTGATTTCTTGGTGGATCGGATCAGTTGGTGGTGTTTGCGGGTGGTGTTCTTGAAGGTGGCCAGGTTGTCAGTGGTTGCGTTTTTTCGCCAGGCTTTCTCGAGGGTACGACAGATCTTCTTGGATTTATTAAGGTCATCATTAAACCAGGGGGCTTTTTTGCTGCCTTGCTTGATTTGATGGTTTTTCAAGGGTGCTAATTTGTCAGCGCTGTGGGTGATCCATTGTGTGAGGTTGGTGGCTGCTGTGTTTGGGTCCGATGATTTTGCAGGAGGGTTTGATGAAGCGATGTGAAGAGCTGGTCGGTGGTAATTTTGTTCCAGTTTCTCCGAGGAAATGGTTGTGGGTGGTTGTGGGCCGTAGTCTTTTTGTAATTGAAGTGAACGCAGCTGTGGTCCGTCCAATGGAGAGCTGTGGTGTGATTAAAGGAGATGTGCTTGCTGGAGGTGAAGATTGGGTCGAGCGTGTGTCCGGCATAGTGGGTGGGGGTGTCAACAAGTTGTTTGAGTCCGAGATTGGCGAGGTTGTCCAGAAGTGTGGTGGTGTTGCTGTTGTTGTTCTTTTCCAGGTGGAAGTTGAGGTCTCCCAGTAGAATGTAGTCCTCGGAGGGGAGGGCGTGTGGGCTGATGAAGTCAGTGATGTCTTCGCTGAATTGTGTGCGGGGTCCGGGTGGTCTATAGATGAGGGTGCCTCTGAGTGTGGTCTTAGGGTCGGTGTGAATCTAGAAGTGAAGGTGTTTGGCGGTTGTGAGGTTGTCCTCGGAACTGGTCGTGATGCGGATGGTGTTCTTATGAACGATGGCGATGCCTCCTCCTGTTTGGTTGATGCGGTCCTTTCGGATGATCTTGTAGCCGTCCAGGATGGCTACGGCGATGTCGGGCGTTGATGAGGCGTTCATCCAGGTTTCTGTAAGAAAGGCGACGTCCAGCGATGTGGTGTCGAGTAGGTTCCAAAGTTCAATGACGTGTCTGTAGACCGAGCGGGTGTTGAGCAGGATGCACTTCAGGTGGTTAGTGTCGGAGCTCTGTGAGGAGTCTATGGATTTGGTGTGGGTCCTGATGCAGTCGAGCTTGCAGGAGTGGCAGGTGAAGGGTCCATGGGTGAGAGTCAGCATCCATGTCAGCCAGCTGGACATACCAGTTGCATTGTAGTGCAGGGGCCCAGGACATGCCATTCATGTCTGTGGTCCCATGGCATCACATGTGTGGTGGTCTACATACACTTGCCCTGTTTGTTTCATGTACATGTGTCACAGGGCATACTAATTCTTCGACATGAGGATGTCTGGGAGGGGTGGTTCATGTGCAGGATGGGTGCAACATGTTGTCCAGCAGTCAAGGAAGTTTGGATTTTGTAATTTGCAGTTAGTGAGTGTGGCACTTAGGTATACCTCTGATCTCGCTCTTTCAGCTTTGGATGAAGGCACTGACAGACAAACGACGGAGGGAAGTGGTGGCAATGCATCCGGATCAGAGACCACACAAACACAGACTGAGATGGAAGAGAGCAGCCCCGGAGAGGGAGACAGAACTATCTCTGAGGACTCACATGTGGAGACACCATCGTCCTCATCTTCAGACAGCGGTGGTGAGTCAGCACTGTTGGTAGACACAGGGAGTGGACAATCTACACCTTCAATCGGTACACAGCACACTGGGCCACACTGCCACCAACTGCAAAAAGTACTGCTCGTGCTCGCAAGAGTATGGGGAGCAGAGTGGCCTTTGGTGCAGGCACCGCTGCCCCTGCCCCTGTGACACAAACTGCCCTTAGCGCTGAGGCGGTTGATCTGCTGCGACAGCTGTGTGTAGGGCAAACAAACATGATAAATGCATTCCTGGATCACGATAGGAAGTTGGGGCAGGTGGTAGCATTCATGGAGGGGATGCATGGTGATGTTGCTGGTCTCCACAGGACAGTACAGTCCTTATCCAACACAGTGTCTGCAGCCATTCAACAGTCACATGGACAAGCTTCTACTTCAGTTCCCCCATCCACACCTTCTTACTGTCTCAGGGGAGAGTGACACTTCTGAACATGCATCATTTTCAGGGTATTGCACTAGAAGCAGGCACAGGCAGCAAGGCAGGCAATGGAGGCCACATACAGCATCCCCTGGGAAAGGGATATCTTTCACAGAACACAACATCAGCTACCCTGGAGATGACACACAGGACCCTCAAGGGGTGATGGGGGGGGGCACAGATTCACAGGACACACAGGCATCTCCCTCAAAAGGTACTCACAAGGGCAAGGCACATCTCATGGACAAGGCACAGACCAAGGACAGGGCATCCGCAAAGGACAGGAAACCACCCACGGACACGGCTCCTCCCAAGGAGCAGGCACCTCCCTAGGACCAGGACCCTACAAAGGACAGGACACCTCCCAAGGACAGGGCACCTCCCAAGGACAGGGCACCTCCCAAGGACAGGGCAACTCCCAAGGACAGGGCACCTTCCAAGGACAGGGCCACTCCCAAGGACCGGGCCCCTACAAGGGACAGGGTACCTTCAATGGACAGGGCACCTCCCAGGGACAGAGCACCACCCACGGATAAGGCACATTCCAAAGACAAGACACCTCCTAAGGCCAAGGCGTCTCCCAGGGCCAAGGCACCTCCCAGGGCCAAGGCGTCTCCCATGGACAGGACATCCACCAAGGACAGACATCCATCACCCATGCGTCCCCTGAAGCTGGTGTTGGTGAAGGAACGTAAACCACATGTGTCAGGGGTGGAGGCCCCCCCATACCTCTACTCCCATCCACACCCGGGTGAAGCAGAGGAAGGAGTATACTGTTGTTGCATCCCCCATTACACATGATGCAGAGGGCACAAGGCAGGGCCAGAGCAAGCGTCAAGCAGGTTCCAGCACGTCCCAAAAGAGCAGACCCCCACATGCACATGATCCACCTTTGATGGGTGATGTTTCAGATGAGCCCACACCACTTACCAGTCCAGTCATGTCCAGGGTGCCCTTCCAAATCCCCAAAAAACGGAAACACACACCGGTGACACCTGACCACCCCAATATCGCATACGTTGAGCTGTCCCCAGCTCTCAGAGCCACCCTGCCTCCTGGCCCATACAGCCCTGTGGCTCATCATTTCAGTGGTCCTAATGGGTCAGCTGCAGTTCACTCTCATGTGTCAGATAGTGGCATTGTGTCTGTTGTTCGCTGTCATGCCTCATGTAGTAGCATTGTGTCAGTTGTGCCCTCTCCTGTTTCAGGTACTGCCACTGTGTGTGTCCTCCAATCTCATGTCTCAGATGCTGGCATGGTATTTGATGGTCAGTGTCCAGGGACAGGTCCTACCAGTGTGTCAGGGTCTATCGCTCATGTATCAGTCACTAGAGCTGTGGCTGTTTCTCACACTCCTGTATCAGGTACTGCCAGTGTGTCAGGGTCTATCGCTCATGTGTCAGTCACTAGAGCTGTGGCTGTTTCTCACACTCCTGTATCAGGTCCTGCCAGTGTGTCTGGGTCTATC
Source organism: Lissotriton vulgaris (assembly GCF_964263255.1). Classification (NCBI taxonomy): domain Eukaryota; kingdom Metazoa; phylum Chordata; class Amphibia; order Caudata; family Salamandridae; genus Lissotriton; species Lissotriton vulgaris. Next base: position 1,159,783,797 of record NC_141685.1, read on the forward strand.
ACTCATGTGTCTGTCACTAGAGCTGTGGCTGTTTCTCACACTCCTGTATCAGGTCCTGCCAGTGTGTCAGGGTCTATCGCTCATGTGTCAGTCACTAGAGCTGTGGCTGTTTCTCACACTCCTGTATCAGGTCCTGGCAGTGTGTCAGGGTCTATCACTCATGTGTCAGTCACTAGAGCTTTGGCTGTTTCTCACACTCCTGTATCAGGTCCTGCCAGTGTGTCAGGGTCTATCGCTCATGTGTCAGTCATTGGAGCTGTGGCTGTTTCTCACACTCCTGTATCAGGTCCTGCCACTGTGTCCGAAGCTACGAGGTCCCACAGTCCACCTGATTCTGTGCTGTGAGGTGCAGTTCCGATCACTCAAATCTCATTGTACTTGATGTCTGGACTGTTCATTGTAACCACCCTTGCAATATTCTTGCCCATGGGACTGTCCGTATGACACACGTCCTTGTGCTGCCTCAGATGTACCTGCTCTGTTCTGGCCACTGGCCCTGTTTGAGTTATGATGCAATGTGCCCCTCACTTGTGCTGTCTCAGATGTACCTGCTCTGTTGTGAACACTGCCCTGTTGCTGTTCTGATGCTGCATTGTGCCCTCTCATGTGCTGCCTCAGATGGACCTGCTCTGTTGTGAACACTGCCCTGTTGCTGTTCTGATGCTGCATTGTGCCCTCTCATGTGCTGCCTCAGATGGACCTGCTCTGTTCTGTACCATGGACTGCTGATGAACTTTGCACCTGTCATGTGCTGCCTCAGATGTGCCTGCTCTGTTGTGAACACTGCCCTGTTGCTGTTCTGCTGCTGCATTGTGCCCTCTCATGTGCTGCCTCAGATGCACCTGCTCTGTTCTGGCCACTGGCCCTGTTTGAGTTATGATGCAATGTGCCACTGACTTGTGCTGCCTCAGATGTACCTGCTCTGTTCTGGCCACTGGCTCTGTGGTAACTGTGCTGCTTCTTGCCCCTTGGTTGTGCTGCTTCTCATGGACATGCTCTGCACTCTCTCATTGCCCTGCCTGGAACTGTGCTGCTTCTTGCCCCTTGGTTGTGCAGGTTCTCATGGACATGCTCTGCACTCTCTTATTGCCCTGCCTGGAACTGTGCTGCTTCTTGCCCCTTGGTTGTGCAGGTTCTCATGGACATGCTCTGCACTCTCTCATTGCCCTGCCTGGAACTGTGCTGCTTCTTGCCTTTTGGTTGTGCAGCTTCTCATGGACATGGTCTGCAATGTGTTCTGGCCACTGGGCTGGCTCCTGGGTACATCAGAATGCTATCTTTGTGATGTTTAATAAAGTCAGTTACTCATGTTGTGTACTTTGTCAGTGTCCGTGCTTGTTGTGTACTTGCATTGTGGATTTCTTGTGTTTACAACATGCCCTGTCTACCACGGATTAGTTCACACTAGTGACGCACCTGACAACAAGTGAGGCGAGTTTTGATCATGCCCCGTGCAAGCACTCAATATTCATATATTACTGGTCCGGCCCAGCAAGAGTAAGGGAGTGACACCTCTGCCATTGATGGTAGGGTGGCAATGAACGCACATTTACTTACAGGAAGGCCTCTCAGGCACCCACTGGGCCGCTGGAGGTCGTTTACAAATGCAGGGACCGCCCAAATCGGTCCACCACGGCTGCCCACAAAAGCCCCTCTGGCAGTACCATAGTGCCCTTGTTGCTAATCCGACGCTGCTGGTGTGAACGGGTAACAATGTTCATGTATGCTGTGGCGTGGTATGTGTGTATTGCATGCTTGCGTACCTGCGGCGGCGGCCACGACAGTGCATGACTTGCTGGAAGTGAAGTACGAACAGGGCCGGGAAGGCGTGTAGGGCTGGGTCCATGGCGGTAGGGTTCGTGTGGTGGGTCTCGAGGCACTGCTTTCCCTCTCCGTTGTGGTGCTTCCGCCGTCTATGAGATAGTGGTGTTTCCGCTGCGGTGTTCTGGTTTGTTTGCGACTACGTAATATTGCGGACGGTTGGAACGTCATTCCGCACGGCGGTGAGGCTGGATTGGCTCCGTCCGCCATGGTGTCTGATGTGTTCCCGCGGCGGTTCATGTTTTTCCGCGGCGGACGGTAAATGTGCCCAGTTCACCTTCCTAATATGGTGTACGGAAGGCCCGCTGCTGGTGGACAGTGAGGTGCATTTTCCGCCGCCTCCAGCACAGCGGTCATGCATCCGTCCGCCATCCTAATGGACCCCTTAGTCTGTTCAGCAAGGGTCGTCCCATAGATATGTCGCAACCCAAGATGTTGTTTCATTAGGGGATTTTGATTCTAGGACCACAGCCTAGGTAAAGACAACCAGCTATTACCAAACATTTCCCCTAACATAAACACCAGGCCTATTGGCTTTTCCAATGCTTGTTTAAGCTAGGGACGAATAGATGGAACCGCCAACTTAAGCCAGGGGGATTTTTCCAGGGTGCAGATACCAGGCAAGGAGTAGGTAATGATCTGCTCTGGCAAAGAAGCCCACACTCACAGAGAGGGTCAGAGGACATGTTCTACCAGTAGCTTGTCAGGATACAATTCTGTATCATCACCAGTGAAAGCTTTGAAGCTCACACTTCCACGCCACTTATGACCCTCGTCTAGCTCTGTTTGTAGTGAGAATACGAGAATGTGTTAAAGATAGGAGTTTGGATGAATGGTGTTCCTGTCGATGATGCTGAGGGAGGATGTCCTTAAAATTGGAGATCTGCCAAGGTTCTTGCCGCCACCTTTAAAGTATCCCGTATTAAAGGGTTTTTATATAGATTTCTTTAGCGGTGGAGTTTGGAGTATGGCACGTTTCAGTCCTGCCAAGTACCACGCATCACGCGTTAGACTAAAGCACTTCAGTGCAGCACTCTGCATCGCCGCACTGAAATATATTGTCACGCATTTAGAAATAGCGCCACAGCTGTCACTCAAGTCGTTAGCACTGCCTAAAACTGTTTAAATGGAGTGGCAGCTGGCAGCGTGCACTGCTCCCATATGCTAGGGGCTCGCTCCGCTGGCTGAGGTATTAGTAGCAGAAAGTGAAACACTGGCTTGTGTGCAGTGGGGATGGGACGTCATGTCCTGTTGCAAGTTAACTTGAGGGAGTGGCTGGACTACTTTGTGTCACACAGTGGTAGAAGTGTGCGGGATCGGAAGGACACGGCGTGCCCCTACTTCTAGCAGTGACGGGGCAGGAGAGGTGACTGGGCAGGAGAGGTGACTGGGCAGGAGAGGTGACTGGGCAGGAGAGGTAACTGGGCAGGAGAGGTGACCGGGCAGGAGAAGTGACGGGCAGGAGAAGTGACGGGGCAGGAGAAGTGACGGAGCAGGAGAAGTGACGGGGCAGGAGAGGTGATGGGACAGGAGAGGTGACGGAGCAGGAGAGGTGACGGGGCATGAGCAGGAGCGGTAACCGGGAGGGAGCGGTGAACGGACAGGAATGGTGAAAGGACAGGAGCGGTGAACAGGGCAGGAGCAGTGACGGGACAGGAGAAGTGATGAGGCAGGAGAGGTGACGGGGAAGGAGAGGCAACTGGGCAGGAGAGGTGACAGGGCACAAGAAGTGATGGGCAGGTAACATAACAGGCAGGTGATGTGATGGGCAGGAGAGGTGACAGGGCAGGAGAAGTAATGGGGCAGTAGTGGTGATTAGGCATGAGCAGAAGTGGTGAACGGACAGAAGCAGTGAACGGGGCAGGTGCAGTGAACGGGGCAGGAGCAGTGAACGGGGCAGGAGCAGTGAACGGGGCAGGAGCAGTGAATGGGGCAGGAGCAGTGAACAGGGCAGAAGTGACGGTGCAGGAAAAGTGACAGGACAGGAGAAGTGGCGGGACAGGAGAAGTGACGGGACAGGAGAAGTGACCGGGCAGGAGAAGTGAAGGGCAGGAGAAGTGACCGGGCAGGAGAAGTGACGGGCAGGTGACGTTATGGGCACGTGACATGACGGGCAAGAGAGGTGACCAGGCAGGAGAAGTGACCGGGCAGGAGAAGTGACCGGGCAGGAGAAGTGACGGGCAGGTGACGTGACAGGGCAGGAGAGCTGACAGGACAGGAGAGGTGATGTGGCAGGAGAGGTGACGGGGCAGGAGAAGTGATGAAGCAAATAAGTGATGGGGCAGGGGTGGTCATTAGGCATGAGCAAGAGCGATAACCGGGCAGGAGCGGTGAATGGACAGAAGCAGTGAACGGAGCAGGAGCAGTGAACAGGGCAGGAGAAGTGACGGGCAGGAGAAGTGACGGGCCAGGAGAAGTGACGGGCAAGAGAAGGGAGGGGGCAGATGAATTGTCGAAGCAGGAGTGTTGATCGAGCATGAGCAGGAGTACTGACTGGACAGGAGCAGTGAAAGGGCAGGAGCAGGTGTTTCCCAGGGCGACTGGAAGGGTAGGGGGCTAGTTTAGTTTGGGGGGACCGGTTTTGTACAAGTGCAGGAGTTTTTAAAACACTGCAAAGTTCTTTGTATATTCAGCAGGTTTCGGTCAACAATACAAGTGCCAAGATAACTTTGGTGATCAATGTACCTGCTGGAGAGAGATGGGAGCATGTTTTGTCTAGTGGCTGTTTTACTCATCTAAGGTAGCTCAGAGGGGTAATATGCCTGCTGCAAAGAACATGTACCATGCATATCAAAGAGCAATATTTTATGTGCATAGTTCAGTGGGCACTGCTTTGTGTTCACTTCCCGAATGAAAGGACACTTGAATATATATGGCCTGGCAGTTCGGGCTGGACTGTTCACATTGGGTGCAGGATCAAGACTGATTTGTATATGGCTGGGTCCAAACTGGAATGGCATGGTGGGCAAAAAACGATGGATTTAGGCCCAGATCTCTGTACTGGGGTGAATGTATGACATTGTTCTGCATTCTGTCCACTTGTTATTCTTTTTGCTATATTATGATTGAGCTGCTAGTTGGCTGACATGAATGTGAAGGAGCCTTTGTGGGTTTCCATGAGTCTAGATTCTCCTGAAGAGTCCCTTTGTCTTCTGAGCCTTGCTTAACACATGTGTACAGGAGGAGCCCGGTATTCATGACCTCAATGTTTGAGACAAAAAATAATCATGGATTTCTGAACAATAAGAGTAAAAGCATTAAGGTAACATGTTGTTCCTGCTTATATTTCGCACACTTTACATACACCTGTATTTCCTATGAGTGTTTGCTTTTTCCTGAATTAAACGTCAAATAAACATGTTTATCCATTGTTTTAATTAAATAACGTTATAAGCTGTAACTGGTCAGTGAAATGCTAAATGTACCAAAAATTGGTATATTTTGCTATTTCTAGCCACACCCCTGACTCCACCCACTGATTTAATCTTCGGTTATTCCCGCCCCCTGATTCTCCACCCACAGTTCCCCTACTTTTTTTCCCACTTCGACCACTGGTCGTATCCAATAAGTAACTACTTTGACTGAGTTGTAACTGCCAGCAGAATATCGTCTGCCGTCGCCCTTTCGTGAAGCAGACACTGTCTCAGAGGTGAATCAGGGCTGGGGTCACTTGGGCAGCAGGGTCACAGACTTATTGACAGAGTCAACAGCTGAAGCAGATGTTGTGCTCTGGTACAAGGCGCGTGCATCATTGGCCTGTGAGTCAGAGGTGAGTCAACCAAAATAAAAACCCTCTGGCGAAATACTCACAATCCATCCATTCGTTCCCAGGATGTTTTTACTGGGAAGCATCGTCATCAAATAAACAAAAGTTTGTTGTACGAGGTCATTGTTGATTGGAGGGATTCTGCGTTAATGAAACATTTTTTCAACTGTTTCGTTTAATGTTTTTTTGTCTTCATGGTTTCTCGCTTCGACAGCAGCGCTGTTTTTGGAGGTTGGCTTCGGTTACTGAATGTGATTCAAAAGTAAATATCTCTGTTTATAGTCTGTGAGGTGTATACTTGGTGCTCGAAATTCTGATCAGTAATTTGGCGCCAGCGGCCTAATATATCAATCTTGTTTTAGCCCACACTGCCTGGCTGCATCTGAACAGTGGCCTAAAGCCGAATGATGCCCTTCCCCAACAAAATATATTGAGAGGGCCTTGAGACACCCTAACACATGTTACAGATATTCTGCGTCCTGAGGGTGAATGGGGGCGGTCTGAAGGGTGGGGGGTGGTGCACCACAGGAACTTCAGGGACCTTCGTCAGCCGCGTAGCTAGGGGGGGGCGGGGGGGGCGGTCCGCCCCAGGCGGCACCTTTCTTGAGGCGGCACAGTGCGGCACCTTTTGGACTCTGATGCCGGCACTGACAGTCACTGTCTGGACTGCAGGGAGGCCGAGCCCTCGGCCCGTTGCGGTCGCGGCGGCCTCTGTGTGACTATAGGGCGCTTTGTTCCAGGAGTGCTTTGATCACTTCTTTGATAATAAACCCGGCCATTACCCGTTGGCATCACCACCAATCTGTGTGAACCCGACCTTTGTTGCCCCCTCCCCAGCCTCGCTCACACTAGTCCTCCAGGGCCGTCAATCAGTGATAGCGTGCGCGGCGCGTGCGAGGGCAACCAATGACGGCCCTGTAGGACATTTTTGGCCAGCCCTCGCCGCACCATAGTAGTGTGACGCATTACGCGCTCACTGCCCCCTACGCTCGCCCCTCATCATGTCGAGTAGTCGGAGTGCGTGGAGAGGAGACCGTCATTCTGACTTACCTGCAGCTTCCTGTAATTATAGGTGAGAAGACTGAGAGAAAGTAATAAAGAACCGTCCAATAAATACAATGATGAATGCACTGTGCACGACGGCACCAAGTTACACTCTGACTGTTTCCCAACAAGCAAGCACCCAGACTCGTTTTGCACTCTGCCGTGGCCCGTTAGATTTTGGATCTCATTCTAGGCCTCCTTGTTACCTAAGTTAGTGCAGAGTCGCGTGATTCAGTGCAATTATTTAGCGCTGCGAATGAAAGCCTTTAGTGTTAATCAATAAATTGACGCTACCTTCGGGGTCGGTTCGGTCATGCAGGGACCCAAACATAACTTTAGTACATGGAGACCAAATGTACAAACATGACTTCCACTGCACCAACTGGTGTGACACCATGCTGCTTCTACACTCCAAACACCTCACATTGCCCCTCCGTCCCTCTGTGAACCTCTCTACCGCCTCCATTTTGCTGCTGAGGGGGCAGACTAGAGGGTAACGAGAATACAATGGAAACTAAACGTTACTTGCGCTGTGCTTACTTCTCGGCCCTGCCTTCACGGCTCATGAATGATGACGGAGGGAGGGGAAAAGTACCATATAACTTGCTACCCTGCGTCCACTGACTGACTTCCATGTGCGTTCCTGTTGGCACTGACATCCAGCCAGGTTACACAGGTGCAGAAGCGCCAAACCTGAATGAAAAGCCACAGACTAAATGCCCACATACATGGAAGCAGTGTTAGGCCTGGAGGACAGTCTGAGGGTCAACTTGAAAGGACCAGTGGGTGGGCCCTATTTGTTGGCCCCATGTGACAGTGCATACGGTTTGACAGGCTAGCCCAACACTGATGAGAAGGTGGTGGACATACCACATGCGGAATCTCCTCCACATTTAACAGCTCCTCCAAAAATCAAGGCTCCAAGTCGTGTGGCACCCCTGAGAAAGGAGCCCTCCATTGAATAAACCCCAACCATCTCCCAAGCCTCCATACCTTCTCTGACCCTCCCAGCTCCCTTGCCATCGTCCCACTATCTGACGTTTGCACTAATTTATGAATAGTTTCAGTACTCTGGCACGTGCGTTTTACACGGAAGAAAAAAGCATGTATGGCGACAGCCATGCACTATTCAGGAGTGATTTCTGTACACCTTGCCTCCCTAGTGCTGGCATGCAGCCGTCGTGCACACTAGAGTTCACAAGTTGACATATTAAAAATAAACAGGCTCGCGGATGGCACACTCACCTTCCGGCTGCGTGTGGATGTAGGTCAGTGCATATGGATGGCATCTTTAAGGGGTGGTAATTATCAACACTTAGTAGTCATATTGGATTGATTACTTCATCTGTAATTGTTATTATATTGGTGCGCCTTAGCGTAATAATTTCTTGCCTTCATTTGAGAAGGAAGCGAGGCAACAGCGCAGTGGTGCTGGAAGAATTTTCCTACTGCAGGTGCTGCCATCAGCGTCGCCTCAATAGAGATGTGTTGTCTGCAAAATACGACAGTTACCTAAAGTGTGAGTGTACAAAACGGGACAAATACATTCTATGGAAGTGTGGTTTGGTGGTGTAGGATCCAGTGGTGTACTTTGGATGGCATTTTCAGAAAAGTACATATTGCTATATGTCGTGTGTTGGAGTAATGCTATGAATCAATAACACATACACCATAAAAATGTCTTTATTTGCAACAAAATCACCCAAAGTAAAAACTGGACTGGTAACTCAGTTTTGAATGCAAAAGAGCAAGTCTTTCACGTTTTCACCGGTTATGATTGTTTTGAACTCAAACCAGGAGAACAGTGGTATCTCAACATGAATGAGCTCTGTGCTACGAGGCCTTCCAACAACGGGTGTACACATTATTGGTTCATGTTAACATGTGAAACAGGTGGTTAGAGGACGACTTTCTAACATGGGTACTATTCATACTCAAGTGATAGTGCGTGGGGTTCACCACGCAGACAAGCTGCCCTGGGGCTGTGAAGCCCCTCTTGGCTTTGCAGTGATGAAACGTGAGGTGAATGAGGTCCAGAACAGCTCCAAAGCACTGAGTGAAGAAAAGCATCACAACTTTTTTTCCGAGGCTCCCTCTTTCCCCTGAAGAGTCAGCTACTCTCCAGGTCGTGGCACCTCCTATCGAGCTAACTGCACATAGTCTGCCCAGGTTGCGCGGGGCACAAAGCTCGCAAAGTCACCCGGACTTCGCATTCAAAGGGCAGTAACGCCTTGTTGTATTCACTCATACACTAGGCCTAATCATGTAAGAAAGACTAGGATGATTGCTGATCAAAGTAGTGTACCTGTTGCGCATTTTGAGTATATTGAGTAATGTCAATGACCTAGCGATGGTTGCAATATTTATTAGGAAGAGGAGAACTACAGATCTAGCCAATAGGGTGGGGGTATTAAGTCTGCAGTTGTTTTCCTGTCCGCTGATCTCACTATGATGTATGGTCATGGGGCGGCAATCTGAGGGGTAGCCCCGGGCGCCACTAGCTCTAGCTACGCCCCTGACCTTCGTTACGCCACTGTATCTGACTGCCCCATGACACCTTCACCATCTGGCAGCTCAAACCCTCTGGCAACTGTCATCTCTACCCCACAACCCATTCCTACGCATACGTGTTCACCCCAATGGGAAAATACTAAATTTAGAATCTATAATTTATGTTACAAGATAGTGAACGCTGACCAGATCCTCCCCTGGCAGCAGTGGCGTAACGAAACATGAGGGGCGGGGCCCCCTCCAAAGAACATGCACAGGGTACTCCACGCTGCTGACCCAGTCGGGAGCTCTCAGCTCAGGGACCTGCCAATTCTAGAGGGTGCCCCCGGACTCGGAGATCAACCCCCCACTCCCCGCCCCCACACCGCGAGGGTTCTTTTGATACGTCACTGTCAACCAGCAGCTCGAGGCAGGACTCGTTATGTTGTACGCCTTGATAGTCCAGTGATGGAATTTGCCCACAACCTCTCATGCGTAGTGCTTCACATGGTCTGGGACTGCCGGCCACCGCCCGCCTTATCATGTAAACTATGATAAACACTTATCAGTCAAACAACAGAATTCTTTGGAAGGCAGGGGGTCTCGCGACCCCCCTGCCGTATTTATTAAAATATGAAAACAAATAAAAATGATAAAATAACATTATTTACATAATTATTAAATGCAAAATTCAGACATTAGATTTACAGCGAGTTAGACAGGTATGATGGGCTAACCTTAACAAATGTCTAATACAGCGTGTTTTCTAACCGAATCTAACATCCTACATATAAATTTTACATTCTAATAATTTCTGGTCCTACGGTAAGGTCATTAACCGGTGTCAGATCCTTTACCCAGCTACGCCCTCACGTCTGAGTGCGCATGCAAGACAAGGGCCCGGTTACCGGGAGAGTTCGTCCCTCTCCTGGTTGCCCTCATACGCTCCGTGAACTCCATTTAACCAAAAAGGAGGGCCCTTACACTCGCGCCATTTGCTGACGTCATAGTGTATGTGTGGGGTGGCTACCAGCCCGAGGAAAGTGTGACTCCCTCCCCGCACCCTTCCAAGCAAGGGGATATCCTGCACCTGAAGTTCTAGGAGAGACCATTGGCCCCTCCCCCTGGGCAGCCCCATTTGTTAATGGTGCCGCCCCCTAAGGACCTTAAATTGCTCTCACCAATTATGACCTTACCGCCACAGGCCAGCATAGTTGACCGACTATCTGGCCCCCCCAACTGCCTACACTGAAAGGTCATACCCTCCTAGCAAAACCTTCTACCCATGCCAACATGTTCCCTATCAATAGGGCATTCCCTGACTCTGTCAAGTGGACCCGATCCCGCAAGTAGAACTGTTCCCCCCAAATGCACCCATGAGGTATACTCTGTAGATGAGGAGTTCGAAAAAGCTTGTCTATTTTATTGTTTACCCTCTTTACCGAGTGGTTCAACGCCCTGACTGATTCACCACCCCTCCATTGAAGCCTCTGTATCAACTGTGACCACACTATAGTGCAATCCGGTAACAGTTTCGCCAGCCAACCTGCTGCAGAGATGATTTCTTCCAAAAGGACCCTTCTACCCAAGTTGACTAAATCATTCCCCCCCAGGTGCAAGATGACCACTGAGGGCGGTGAGGCGTGTCTTCTGAGTAAATCTGACATGTAGCCCCTAAGCTGATTATGGCGGAGCCCCCCTCTGCCATGAAAGGAAACATTGAGACCCCCGCACTCCGGCCCTCCGTCTGCCCTCTCCTGTAAGGAAAATTGGTTTAGCACGTTTCTCATAAGAATGACCGACTACCCATATTACATGTGTCCTCCTTTTTTCTTCCTGCTGTTGCCGAGATGTTGATGGTTGACTCCGATGACCCTGAAGAAGTTTCCGCCCTGCGTCACAGGCCCGAGAAACTAGAAGATAAACATAGACAAAGCAGGCGTCTGGGGGTGTCGACTGACCTTACAACATGTGCAGCCGCATTATAGGCATTGGAAGATCATCTCCCAATCCTCTTCACACTATTGACATTCAAACCCCTCGCAGTGGCCTCGGTGGCTGCCCCTATCCGGAAGGAATGTGTCCCAAAATCCTTGCTGTTTAAACCTGCTTTGGCAATACACATAGCCAAGACTCTTTGGAACTGAAACCTGGTCAGAGGGGTACCATCCGCATGCATTAGCAATGCTCCACTCGCCTCACCTGCTCGTTGCTTGATCAACGTTTCTACATGTGACACCAGGCAGCACGGGTTAGTTGATGCCCGATGTAGTACTAAACTCTCTCCCCTGGCCATCTGATCAGTCTTGGATTTCCGGATGGTGACCCGCATTGTGTCACCCCATATACTGGTATCTCTCAGCTGAAGGCCTCCTATCGTGTCGAGTTTGTTGCTAGCAACTAATTCGCCTACACGGAAAGCCCCGTAAAAAGCCAGGGAGAAGGCAGCTTTGAATAATATCACCTATCCCGAAGAACTGCATGTGTTGGGCAGGGCGAGGAATACTGCTGCCAACCGTTCTAGACCAATCGGTCTTCTGCTATCAGCGGTGTTCGCCTGTAAGCGCCGCCATCCCTTCAAAGCCTTTTGTATTATGAAGCTGTCCGTAGGATCCCTGGCTCCCCTTGCTTGTGCGAAAAAGGAAACGGCTGCCCTATGTCTGCTGGCTGTCGCCGCTGAGCGCCCCTCTTTGTGTAATGTGTCCATGTACCCATTAAAACTAGCCTCCTGATCCCATCCGTCCTCCCAATCATGTCCCCGAAATTTACAGTAAGACCTGAGCGCCCCTTCGTAAGCTGTCCTGGTCCTGGGAGCTAGGCTGGCTGCCACGAGGTCATGTAGTTGGGGGCACCAATCTGCCAAAGTGTCGATGGGAAGTGAGCTGGGGAGGCCTCTGCAGCCGGTAGGTGTTCCCTGAATACCTGCATCTTAAAGCGAGAAAGGGCGTCAGCTGCGTTATTCAAAACCCCTGGGACATGTTTGGCTCTGAAATGTACATTCAATTTCATGCAACTCAGCACAATCTCCTTTATCAGGCGTAGTAAGTACTTACACCGCGCTGCCTGTCGATTGATGCATTCCACCACGGTCATGTTATCTGACCAGAAAGTGACCAATCGATAAGCCAATTGCTCGGGCCATACCTTTAGCGCAACCCAGATTGCCAACAGTTCCAGGAACCCAATGTTTGCTGTCAAACCTCTCTCTTCCCACCATTTGGGCCATCTTTGGGCCACCCACTTATTGCCAAGTATGGCGCCAAACCCTACACTGCCGGCAGCGTCAGTCCATAGTCCTAATTCTGCTGAGGTCAGCGTGGGGGCACCCCACAGTACTCTGCCATTGAAATCCACCAGGAATACAATCCATATCCGCATGTCCTGGCGAACCTCGACTGACAGTTGTGTGGCGATGATGCTTGTCCCGCAGGCCCCTCATGGCTTGCGCAATGGAGCGGGAAAATGGGCGTGCCATAGGTATGACCCTCAAGGCAAAATTTAGCTGGCCAACTGTCTGCTGCAACTGCTGTAAGGTGACTTTCTTTTTCTGCAAACATGGTTCAAGGGTCGCCCTGAATCTCTCAATCTTTTCTTTGGGTAACCTAAAACAACCTTACATGGAATCCAATTAAATTCCCAAGAATTCCAGACATGTCAATGGCCCTACTGTTTTTCCCTGCTCGAGGAGGGCCCCAAAAGCACGCATGAGCACGCAGAATTCCTGCAATGCCCACGCGCACTCCTGTGTGCCCGCCATACCAGGAAAAGAAAATCATCTAGGTAATGCATGACATACTGGTGGCCCGTAGATTGTCTCAGGACCCACTCCAGGAAAGAGCTGAATGTTTCAAAGTAAGCACATGAGATAGAGCAACCCATGGGCATACACCTATCTATGTAGTATTTGCCTTCAAATGAAAAACCTAGCAAGTGTTGGTCTGCTGGATGCACTGGAAGTAGTCTAAACGCTGACTCAATATCTGATTTCGCCATCAGTGCCCCAGGGCCCAAAACTCTCAACATTTCAACTGCCTGGTCAAAAGACGCATACTTCACACTACAAATGGACTCATCAATCGCATCATTCAATGATAAGCCCTTAGGTGCTGACAAATTGTGTATGAGCCTATACTCGCCCTTTTCTTTCTACGGGACCACACCTAAAAGCGAGCAAACAAAATCCTGTACAGGGATGTGGGGGGAAGGCCCCGCTACTCTACCTAAGCGCAGTTCCTTCTCTATTTTGTTTGCCACCACCCCGGAATTGTTCTTAACTGACAACTGGTTCCTACCCTGTGGTGTCCCGGTATAACCCCCAGCGGGAATCCGGAAACCGCGTGTGAAACCTTCTTGGAGCATGCTTGCAGCGGTATGGTTTGGGTATCTATTCAGCCAAGGGATCATAGCCGCCACGATAGGTGACTGCGCAACAAGGGGGTGTCCTCCGTTATTCTGGTTTTCTCCTCCCTCTGTTACCTGACGCACTACCTTTTGACCGGCATGCCGTTTCTGGGTGGGAAGGGTGGCCGCATATGTAACACGCGTGCCTGAATTTACAAGTGCCCGGTGCCCTGTTGCAGGTTCGCCTATTGAAATCCCAGCAGACTCCTTTCCCACCCGTATTGCCTTTGACCTTATTTGCCATTTCCCCACCTTGAACTGGCCGAAAGGGCTGCTGAAAGGGCTGGTGTGGCTTGGGGGAGTAGCTTTTGTTCCAGTTTGTTTTAGTACCTGCAGATTGCCCCCTCTCAAACTGAGAATGCCAGGAAATAGAGTCAACTTTGTCCCAAGCTAAAGATCTGTTAAACTCCCTCGCTTTCTTGAAAGCTATGTCATATTCTTTCCAAGCGTCCCCCCCATGATTCTCATTAAACATTGTAATCCTGCTCTGATAGCAAGCCATCTCCGCTTGCATACCAGGGTAACGTTCGGCGGTAACTGCACTAAACACAGAAAAAGCCCTGATCCAATTGATGAGCGTCTCCTGTACCCTAAATTTGTACAACTGAGATCGCCATTCACTAGGCAACATCATCTCTTTCTGTGATTTAGCATATTCCCATTCCCTGTTGTCAATCAGCAATGAGAAAATATTAATATATTTATCTGCCCAAATCAATTCCTTCACACTTTGAAATACATGCTGCGCCAAACTCTCACCCCTGGAGGGAATTGCGCCTTCGCCCAGTACTGGCAGGGCAACCTCCTTGCCACTTTTGGTGGCTTACGTTGGTTCCGCGGTCTTGACTGCGCCCCCACCGTTCGCGGAACCTGTTTGGGGAGAAATTGGTGCACCCGGCATGCTGCTTTCGCCCCTTGCCAACATGATTTGTGCAACCATTCTCTGTGCCTCTGCACTAGGGTCAGCTGCCGCAGGTAACATTCCCCCAATCCCCAACCATGGAAGCACCGCAGCTATCTGTGTCGCTAATTCTGGTGGCACCTGACCCGCCCCAGGTGATGGGCTTGCTGGAAGTACCGGCGGGACAATAACAGGGACTGGGTTACTCGGTGGCGCGACCGGCAGCGGGACCATGACAGGTTCAGGGTTAATGGGTGGCGTGACAGGCGCTATTGGCTTGCTAACTGGAACTTGCGGAGCGGGCGTGGGTGACCCAGGTGCCACAGGCACTCTATTCGGTACTGGCCTCGGGGACCCCCCACCCACAGTGGGCTTGGGAGGGCGACCACTACCCTTCCTAGTTCTGCTACGTTTCGGTGGTGTCTCGAAATCCCCCCTTGGTTTGGGTGGTACTATGGTCCGTTTAGGCCTTCCCTTCAGCCCTGCCTGTGCCTCAACCCTCGTATCCAGCTCGGCGACAGTCCTATCCAATTTGTCCACCTTCCCCAATCTCTTGTCCATTGCTGACATTCTGCGCATCATTGTTCGAAACATTAGTTACATGCGCGAATTCCCTGCACCCCGTCTGGCAGACATATTGCTCTTACACCTACACTGCACAGTGCGTTCTGTTAGCTACCGGCACAATGTGCCCTGTACCTGTCCAAGTCGTAGGCTCACAAGCTGGCCGTAGGCACCACGCAACTGTGACCGCACACACCAGCTAGCCTGGAGTGTTTGGGCGAGCGAACTCTAGCCCCGCGGCCCGCCAGAAGCAGTGAAATGCTGGCCTGCCCGAGTCCTCAGAATCCGCCGTCCACCGTGAGCTCCCCAGCTACCCGGTCCGCAGCGGCCCTTGTCTTTTGCTCCTAAAATGAGAAAAATTGTTAAAAACCCGAATTCAGGCTATTCAAAATTGGGGAATTTTTTGTCCCAAACTGTGTAAATGCTCCCTAAATGCTTTGGATTGATATTATTAAATCACATCGCCTGATTTCAACGACTATTTAGCTCCCCACTGATCCCTTACTCAAACAAGGCTACCACTGAGATGTAGCAAACAGTATACTAATACAAAACACGATGTTGTACAAACAATACAGTGTTAAAACTTGGCCTGAATCAGAAGGTATGCTAATGTAAAACAAGCTGTTGTAGAAAGAAAATACTGCTGTCTTAAAACTGTTTTATAAAGTGCAAGATTGACCTGAATCAGCTATCAAGGCGCTTCGCTTGTCCCCAACACAGTTCACTTTGTTCAGTACAGTGAGATTAAGTGATTTGCCCGAAATCCCGCCTTATAAACAATTGTGTATAATGCCTATTCGACTTGCATCGGCTAACAGGAATACAATGATAGAAAACACCTTAAAATTATTAGGCACAATGAGTTTCAGTGATTTTCCCAGAATCACACTTCCCCACACCTATCCTTGTTTCAAATTGCCTTTACACATTTTTGCAATGTCCAGGTCTGTACCTGCCTAATTACACAGCAATACGATCTTTGCTAACACCAAAACCCAGTACTGGTCTCCCATCCAATTGTTTTCCGGGCCGACCCTGCTTCGCAACGCCCGTATTACCGTGTCACTCGGGAGTAATGCCTCGCAGATTCCAGCCGCTCTGTCGGGCCATTCCGCGGCGCCCGCAACGTACCTTGTGAAGGATTAACCTGTTCTTTCCCCTTTAAATACAGCCCGCTCTCTGTGCCCGATGCTCCCACCGCACCGCTTCATCGAAACTCCGGCTGCCTCACTCCTGTCACTCCACTTTATCCTCTTTTTTCTACTCAACTCCCTAAGGCTGCTCTTGTATATTCACTTTTACTGTCCAACTCTTCTGTTCGCTCTAAATCTAAAGTAGAGACTGCTTGGGAGACGGTTCTGGATGTCTCCCTTGACATTTCAACGTGGGATCGTTTATGGTCCAAGATTTTCAAAGTCTCCGTTGCTGCACGCATTACTCAATCCTTACTTTTTTTATATCATAGAGTTGTTATTACCCCGGTTACTATTCATAAATTTTCTCCAACCTCT
This sequence comes from Lissotriton vulgaris, assembly GCF_964263255.1. Lineage (NCBI taxonomy): Eukaryota > Metazoa > Chordata > Amphibia > Caudata > Salamandridae > Lissotriton > Lissotriton vulgaris. The sequence continues at coordinate 1,159,800,298 of NC_141685.1, forward strand.
TCTCCTCTATGTTGGTCTTGTTCCAAAGTTACAGGCACCTTACAACACCAACTATACGAATGTTCCCCTGTTTTCTCCTTTTGGACTGATGTTTGGACTATATGTATGAAAATGTTATCTCTTTCCTCCCCATTATCTTTTTTATGCATATTTTTAGGTTCTTTATCTGAAGATGTTAATATTGTTACACCCTCTTCTGCTAAATTGTTAGACCTATTTATTGCTCTTGCATTTAAAGTTATTTTATCGTGTTGGAAAGACAATTCACAACTCTCGGTCCACATATGGTGGAATTATATTTGTGATGAACACAGAATTTCTATTGCTTCCTCCACCTCTGTTCCTCTGAAAATTAAATCCGATCTGCTATGGCTTCCCTTCACTTCCTATCTTTCCTCTAATCCTTCTCCCTTACCGCGTGCTCCTCATCCCTCATGATCCCTCTGGTTACCTACCCTTTCTCCTCTTTCTCTCCTCTACTCTTTCCTTCTCTTCTGCCTTCCTCTTTCTCTCTCTTTCTTTCTCTCTCTTTCCCTCTTTCCTTTCTCTATTTCTTTCTACCCTTCTTTTGCATATATAAATTCCTCTGGATTGATGTCATTTATCATTATATTCATATGTAATTTTTTTTCTAATTTTTCATGACATGCTTTTTGTATTACTTTTCAATGCTTAATAAAAATTTCTTAAACAAAAAAAAAAAAAGAAACTCCGGCTGCCGTCCCTCGAATCCTGCTCGTCACGATCGACCGAACCTCCGATCGGTGAAAACCCGCCGCTCCCAATGAAAAACCTGAAACAAAAAAGTAAACGCAAATTACAAGCCCCACGGTAGGGCGAGGAGCGAGCCTGGGAAGCGCGGGGCACAAAGAGGACGCTTCCCGCGATCCCCAGGCTCTTAAACCCCCTTTGCTACGGGTCCCGCCCCCTTGACCCGGAAGCGTAAAACCGCTTCCGGGTCAACGGCGGGACCCACGGACCAATCCGGACGGATGATGGGGGGCCAGGCCCAGCCATGTGTGCATGGGGGCCGAGCTCCCCCCCCCCCTTTCCTTTTGTACTGGTGCTTCCTGGTGGTCAGCACCAGAACTTATTTTTGAGGTCTGGAACTAATTTATCATCACCAGGTTGATCTAGAGCAAAAGAGAGAAAGGCAGAAAAGGGTGAAAGAAGGATGAAGGGATAAATAGAGTTACAGTCACAAAGAGAGAAAGCAACAATGAAAAAATAGCCAACAAGAGTGAGGTGAAAAGACAGGAAGTGTAAGAAAGAGGCATGCAGTGGAATCAAGAGTAGCCTGTATTGGCATTCGGCAACACCAGCATTCAGCCACAGTCTCCTAAGAAAAACAACCTGGGGAGCATTTGTTTTGACAAATTAAGCACAACTCGTGTCTGATTCCACTCACAAACTTCTTGATGGTTTCTGAGATTCTCAACAGCATGAAGGATGTTTACAGACATATGCACAAACACAAATTTCCAACAAATTGAGTAAGGAGGAAGTGAGCACTGGCAATTTCCTAAGGCAAGGTAAGTCAGAGAAGGAAGTGAGCACCAGCACTTCCCCAAGACAGGGTAAGCCAGAGGAGGAAGTCAGTACCCGCACTTCCCTAAGGCAAGGTAAGTCAGAGGAGGAAGTGAGCACAACACTTACCTAAGGCAAGCAAAAAGAAAACGTCCCGTGGCACCAATGAAGGTTGGGGGGAGGAAAGCGAAAATTGCAAAAAATGTCGCATTGATTGAGGATCCTGTGGTTACGTTAGTTACTAGCCCCACTCGGACTGTATCACCTGCTAAAGTAGGGCACAGTGGACAACAAGTAACTGTGGGGAAAAAAAGCACACTTTGACCTGGGGCTATCGTTTTGGAAAAACTGGAGGGAACCTTCAAGAAGTTATGTCACCAAATTTATGATCGGTTGGACTCTATTGAAAACAGACTGGTGTATATGGAACTTTTGCTATCATCAGTCCAGAAGCAGGTTGGAACACGGTATAGTGCACCAACCTGTCAGCAGAAAACACCATTAGTCCAAAGTTCAACCGAATCTACCAATGTTGGTGTAGCTATGGGGGGATTAATTCTGCTGAGTCAGTTACCACGGTGACCTCTGGGGTACCCCCCGCCCCCCATATTGACAGGGACTGGGAATATAGCTGTGGGTGAGAAGGTGCCCCAGGTTGTTGAGACTGGATCAGTTGTTCCACTCCAAAAACCGTCTTCGCTGCCTATAACACGTAATGTGGCTACCTTACCCACCATAGATCTACCCCCTGAATCAGCCCCATTTGTGGTAGTCCTGGTGGGGGTACCCTCATTGGTTCAGGAGAAGCGGGAGTCATATGCTGACCTTAAAAATAAGTGCACCTTCTGGCTTAATAAGTATCGACCATTGCCAACTAACATCTATGCAGAAATTCTGTTTGCCAGGAGAGTGAACTTGTTAGGAAGGAGTTCTAAGTCAGCGGAGAGAGATTGTGTCATCATTAACTTTAGAGACTGGAGATGTGTTAATCACATCTGTAACTGGCCTCAAAATGACCGGTCCCCTGGGATACAAGCACTCCCCCTATCCTATTTTTATGGCCCTCCCGTTCACATTGAGAGGGATACCTTTACACTGAGAGAGGCACCTAATCCTTGCCCTTTGGGGAATATAAAGTTTTTCAATAGGTATGAGGCTTTGTCAGGGTTGGGTGATTGCGATTGACAGTATGTGCCGCAAAGCCCCGTTTTGAGTGGCATAGCCCTAGAAATTGGGGAGGAAGACGTAGATAGGAGGGTAGGGCAAGTGACCATCCACGGTTGTAGGCAAGAAGGGAATAGTGGTTGCAGGCAAATTGAGACATGTCCCGGTAATGTAGAGGAGGGCATAAGAATGTGCCCATTGGCCAAGCAGAGTAAAGTATACCTAGCCCCCGTGGTACCCCCAGTGCTAGGAAAATTTGCTTGTGGACCTGATGGGCCAGTACATCAGACTTCGATCATTTCATGGAATGTGGCGGGTGTGGGGCCCAAACTTAACTCACCTGCTTGGATGGATTTTATTGATAAATTTGATATTTGTCTATTACAGGAGACTTGGGCGGTTGGACCCGTGTTTAAAGTGGGCTACTTGAGTTTTTTTGTTCCTGCAGTTAAAAAACAACTGCACCGTCCTATGGGTGGTTTAGTGATTTAGGTTAGGCAGAGCCTTAAGTGCCACAGCCATCTGCTTCCTGTGACAAGTAGTGACATTCTTACTGTTAGGCTTAGCTTCCCATCGAACGTAAAAATTGACATCTTTAATGTTTATGCCAGGGGCCTCCCAGGAGGTAGGAAATCCGAAGTTGTAACAGCTCTGGACGCAATGCTCCAGGCCACCCCCGCAAATGTATTGCCGCTGATAGCAGGAGATTTTAATACCACTTTCGAGCCATTTAGCCCCGATGATATGCACCTAACAGATGAAGAGGACTGTAGATGGGGAGTCCCCCAACTAGATATTAACCCTATTAGAAAATGGACAGAGGCTGCAATTCAAATGAAGGGCCTCTGTATGGGGCACCAGTTGAGGGCTGCCAATGGCCGAACACTGTCAGATAGGATGGGCAAGAAAACATTTGATAATGGTGTTAGGGCAAGTAATATTGATTACTTACATATTCCCCTCAAGCTGTGGTACACTCTTCTCGATATGGAGGTAGTGGCCCGCATTGAGAGCGACCATAACCCCATTGCCACGGTGTTCAACCTGGGCTTAAATAAAGTGGATGAAATGTCCAGAGGACCCACTCAGCCTGACCTAGTATTAGCAAATGATGAACGCCACCTTAAGTGCTGTCAGGTTGTAGAGCATCAGAACATCATCACTGACATTGAGTGAGGTCTGGAAGGTGTGTTAGCAACTATGGAGGTAGATACATCGCATGGGCCCTTATATAAACCTTTTATGGATGCCCATGATAGCTTTTTTACCAAATTAAAAACTTATTTTTGTAAACCTTGCCAAGGTGAAAGAGCTCAAAATCGTAAAGTGGAGAGTTGGTATGATGACTCCTGCCGACAAGCCAGGAGGAAGTTGTCCCAAGAACTAAAAACAAAACAATTTAGCAACATAAGGGCGGCTAGAGCTAATTATAGGTGCAAACAGTTCACTGCTAAAAAAGCCTGGGAAGAGAGTAGGTGGCAGGACCTTAAAGCTGCATGCAAGTCCAAGAATCAGAACATTTTTGGGAATCTTTTTAAATGGGTTAGGAGTGGGCAACGTGAGAATCCTCAAAATAACGTTGCCCAAAGCTCATGGGTTGACTACTTTAAGCAACAATATGCTAGTATTGAAGCTGGCAATAGCGAGGGGACTTATGTCCACATCTTCTATAGTAAAGCCGTCTTCACTGTAGGAGATGTTGACAGAGCGCTAGACTTAGTGACTGGGGGCCGAGCCCCGGGTATGTATTGCGTCCCGCCGACCTATTCCTAAACAATAGAAATGGTTGGCGGCTTCATATTATGTTCCTGGCAAGCGCCATTGCTTAAGGAATGGAAGTTCCCCGCTCGTGGAAAGGTGCCAAAATAGTGCCAGTCTATAAAAAAGATGACAAGTCGCTAGCAGGCAATTATAGACCTATTAGCCTGATTGACTCCATCCAAAAAATCATGGGCCGGCTGGTATTGGGGAAAATCCAGATCTGGATGGATGATGATAACATCTTGAGTCACCTCCAGTCACCTCCAGGCTGGCTTTCGACCCAAGACCAGTACCATAGATCAGGTCTTCCGGTTCATTATTCTTTATTGGCGCACTGTGGTCTTGGATAAAGGTACTCTATATGCCGTTTATGTAGATCTAAGGGCGGCTTTTGACCTAGTTCCCCGTAACAAATTGTGGCGAGTTCTGGAGGAGCTAGGGATGGCCCCTGAGTTGTTGAGGCTGGTCATTCGCTTACATGAGGATCCGTTCGCTCGGGTTCGGTGGGGGCGCCAGGGAGAGGTTATGGAATCCTTCCCTGTTGAGCGTGGAGTGAGGCAAGGTTGCGTTATGGCGCCTACCTTGTTCTCCCTCTTTGTGAACGGGGTGGCGAGTTTCCTCTCCGTGGTCCCGACTGATGCCCCTGTGAGGTCTGGTGAGCGAGTCCCGATCCTCATGTTTGCAGACGACACCTTGATAATTTCAAAAACTCCAAGTGGGCTTCAGGGTGCCTTAAAGCGCTTTGAAGATTTTTGCTTGGTCTGGGGTCTGGAAATAAATATAGCGAAAACGAAATGTATGGTTCTTACTGACCGTAAGCCCCTTGGGTCTGTCAAACTTTTTAGAGGGAGGATATATATGAACAAATCCCCGCTAAAGCAGGTGGATGCCTTTACTTATCTGGGGGTCACCCTCCAGAAAGATCTGGGATGGACTAGCCAATTAGATCTAGCATTGCTTAAACATCACCAGCAGGCAGGCATTCTTCTTAAAAGGTTTAAATCTTCTATATCAAAACCCATTAGCCCATTATTAGAAATATATGGAATGAAGGTGCTAAGTTCGACTCTTTATGGAGCTGAACTTAGGGGGTTTGAAAACCTAAGAAATTTGACAATAGCAGAAAATTAATTCTTGAGAAAAGCCACTAGCGTTCCGCTAAGTACCCCGCTGACACCGTTATTGTGGGACCTTGGGAAAAAACCCGTCCAAGACCTTGCTTCCCTACGCCCGCTTTTGTATTGGAGTAGGATATGGACCACAGAAGAACTCCAGCATTATGTGGGGGTCTAAAGGAAATAATCGCCAAAGATTCCTTCCACAAAATACACTGGCTAAAGGCCATAAGGTCCTTGTTATTTAACCTTGGAATGAAGGAACTCTGGGATGACCCTGCAAATGCTGTATTTCTCTCTAAAAAAATCATGAAGGCAAAATATTGGGAGTTGTTTAATCTAAAAGCATGTACGAAGGGTCTTTCTCTGCATCTTACAGGTTGCTTTCTGGAATTCGAGGTTCATCCTAAGCTGGAACCATATTGGGATGCCATAGAAAAGCAGTATGACCGTAAACTCTACTTCCAACTTAGAGTAGGCCCCCTTCCAACAAGGTCATTTACAGCTAAATGGGCAGGAGAAAACGACTATGATAAATGCCCTAGGTGCAGGGACAAACAAGAGATCATAAGTCACCTTCCCTTTTTTTGTCCCCTTTATGTGGCCCCTAGATCGATGTGGGTGAAACCGATTTGTAAACTAATTGGCACCCGCAGACATGAAGAGGCACTAACAATATTATGTACAGACCCAAGCCCCCCAATTGCTATAGCTGTGGCCAAGTTTTTAAAATGGGCAAGGGTAATTCGGGCAAAAGAATTATGGCAATGAAATGTGAACCCAACTCCATGTGCTTAATATTGCTGCAAATATAGGGGTTGATTTAGTCAATTGAGCCTTATGTAATATCACCCTGGACTGTATATCTGATGAGTTTTATGGATTTTATGAATTTATGGACATTCGATATTCGGCAATAGTCCCTCGTAGTTTAATTTCTTTTTAAATATTTATTGTACAATATTTTTAATGATGTTTTATATATTGGGAAATGTGTATTTTATGTACTGCTTTTATGACTTAATTGTCGAATAAAGTTTATGAATTGAGTACCAGCACTTTTTTATTTTGTGAGGGAGAGTACATGCACTTCTCAAGAAAAACGAATAACTTTTAATTGGAGAGTGCCGGCACTTCTCAGAAGTAAGCAGGTACTCTGGTACAAAGTACCTGCACTTCTATTTTTCCATTTAAGAACTGAATACAATACAAATGCACTCTCCTTTGCAAGAGTCCAGTTGTGTGCTGTCAGTGCCTCTGCGCTTCCCTGTGCACACCTGCTTTGTAAAGAGGCAGCAGTGTGCAGCTTTTCAGGGCCTTCATTTGTTGGGTGTAAGAACATCACAAGTCAGATTAAAACGGCCTTTGTTTCAAAGTTGCAGCCCCGTGAGCGGAGAGTAAGTTTCAGCTTCATTTGCAAAAAAGTATGTGATTACTGCTCTTTCCTCGAGTGTACTTGGCGCCCTACAGTCACCTCGGTCCCCCGCAGTCAATAGTTGATTATTTGTTTGTGGAGGGAGACTCCGGGGGACAGCCTCATTTGCAAGAACTCATTTCCTGGTTGGGCCAGCGAGAACCGCCATCTTGGCAGGGTTAGTGGTATAGTAGCTCTGCTCCAACCAGACCCAGGCATTATAACTGCAGGAAATGGCGCAAGAGCGCAGCGGACGCGCGCAGCGGGCGCACGAAGGGCGTACCGAAGACGCGCCAAAGACAAGCCCGTCTGCGCCCGTCCGCGTCAGTACGTCGCCTTTTGCCAGGGACCCTGGCAAACTACTGGGGACTGGCCATAGTTACTCTAGGGGACATCTCCTGGACCTTAACATCTCTACTGCCCCTTGTGCTAGAATTGCGCCTCAACATCTGCGAGGTAAATTAAATTGTACATGTTGCTATATTTTTCCGAAACCTACTATTCCTCCATCTTTCATGTCTGTCCACCCCCAAAAACAAATCCTGGTAGCACAGCTGAATGTAAGATCTTTAGCTAAGCATTACACAGAAATACATGATCTGATTACAGATTATACTTTGGACATCTTATTCCTCACAGAGACGTGGATGCAAGAGGATATGAATTCTATAGCCAACTTGGCTAATCCTGTAGGCTATTCTATCCACCTATTAAATAGACATACTAGGGGAGGAGACATTGCGGTAATAACTAAATCTCATTACGCCTGCCGGTTTACTAGACTTAATATTGAAGGAAGTGAAAGGGCTCATTACACCATTAACATAAACCCCCATTTCTCGTTATCTGGCATTCTGATCTATAGACCTCCAGGGCCGGACAGTAGTTTTGTCAGAGCTCTTCTGGAAACAGTTTGCTCCTTGGTAGTAGGCACCGCCAATTTTAACATCTTTGGGGACCTTAATATTCATTTTGACCTGACTACTGACAACAAGGTCAGCGGACTGCTCGCCGATCTAGCCGCTTTCCAATTGTGCCAATTAGTACAAGGCCCGACTCACATAGGGGGACATCTTTTAGACCCCATCTTTACCAACGTAGCGGAAGCAACAGCAAAGGGCCAATACCTATGACCTGGACTGAACCATACTCTGCTGATCATGTCCCTGACCATCCAGGGGACACTTACCCCGAGTCTAGCACAAAGAGTGAGCAAGCGTCCTTGGAGGAAATTGCGACTCGAAGAGTTTTATACCCTACTTAAAACCAACCCCCCCTGTGGATAGTGGAAACATCAACCAGGACTATGAAAACTTATGCAATTGGGTGAACCAAGCTCTGGACACGCTGATTCCAGCGGAATGGATCAGAGCACGCTCTCAGGAGTCTAGCCCATGGTTCAATGAGGAGCTTTCTGCTCTTAAAAAAGATTGTAACATCGCCGAGCGTAAATGGTGGAAGGCCTATGCCCCAGAGCTGAAAACTCAATATGTTCATATCCAAAAAAACTACCATAGATCTGCAGAACCCGTGCGGCATTTTATGCCAGTGAGATTAATAATAGCTAGAATCCTTCCAAGATCATTTTTAAAATTCTCAAGGAGTTGAGTGCGAAAAAAGCGGCGGTGAATACTACTATCTCCCATACATTTTGTGAGAATCTGGCCTCCTTCTTTATAGACAAAGTTAGTAAAATGTATAATTCATTCCCAGCTATACCCACTCTCACCCATTCCAATAATAATATCACTCATAAACTTAAGCTCATACCCGAGCTGGACCAAGAGGAATTTCTTAGACTCTGTCGCAAAAATTAAATCGGGCTCTCCAGCAGACCCCTTGAAACCTGCTCAGTTCAGAGAAGCAGATAGCTTGGTCCTTAACCCACTAAGAGCTCTTATTAACTCTTCATTTGCAACAGCCATAATACCCACTAGATGGAAACAGGTTTGGGTGTCCCCTATCATGAAAAAGCCTACCCTGGACCCCACCAAGCCGGAGAGTTTTAGACCTATCTCCCTGCTACCTTGGCCTGCGAAGGTGGCAGAGTCTCATGTTAATAACACTCTGACTAAGTATCTCTGCTCTAATAATATCTTGGACGCCTCTCAGCATGGATTTCGTGCTGGTCACAGCACGGAAACCGCACTCCTTAGCGTGACTGAACACCTCTGGGCCATCCTGGATTCCGGGCAGACGGCAGCACTGATCTTGCTAGACCTCAGTGCTGCCTTTGATACGGTTTCACATGAGGTCTTGCTTCACCGATTGGAGATGGCAGGGGTGGTAGGACAGGCCGTTTCTGACTGGTAGATCCTTCCGGGTCTCCACCCCTCCGTTTTTGTCCACAGAGCGAGACATTGAGCAGGGTGTGCCCCAGGGCTCCGCGCTCAGCCCTACACTTTTACATCTGTACGTTCAGCCACTGGCTGAGGTCGCCAAACTGTGGGACTTGTCTCTAGTCTCATACGCGGACGACACTCAGCTAGTGGTGATGCTGAGTGACGAAGCCGGGGTAAATGCGCACAACTTTAAACAAGGCCTTACTGCAGTAACTACATGGATGACAGCTAACTACCTCCAGCTTAATGCAGATAAGACCGAGGTGCTGTTAGTAGGTAAAGAAGTCTCAGCTTGGGGTGCTGAATGGTGGCTGAACACTCTCGGCAATCCCCCGGAACCCAAAAGCGAAGTTAAAAACCTTGGAGTCTGGCTTGATTCCTCGCTGAGTTTCGTCGCACACACGTAGAAAGTCGCCACCACGTGCTTCGGAAGTCTACGGAATCTTAAGCCAGTACTGAAATTTTTTGACCCCCCTACGCGTCAGCTCGTGGTGCAGTCCGCCATTCTTTCTCGGTTAGACTATGCGAGCTCTCTGTTTCTGGGGGCCAATCAGACTGAGAAGGGGCGTTTACAACGTGTTCAGAATGCAGCTGCACGGGCCCTGACCGGGCTCCCCCGGTTTAAATCAGTAACCAACACCCTTATAAAGCTCCATTGGCTTCCTGTGGAGAAGAGAATTCACTTTAAGGTCTTATGTCTTGCTTTTAAGATTTTGAAAAATGCCTCACCACCCATGCTATGTCCTTTAATGACTATATATACTCCCCGGAGAGCCCTGAGATCAGAAGGACAGTCTCTGGCTACGGTTCCACGAGTAAAGCGTGCCCGTATGGGAGGACGCTCCTTCCGGTACATGGCCGCAAAACTCTGGAATGCACTACCATCACAGATACGTGGCTTACATGACCTCTTGGCTTTTAGAAAGGCAATCAAGACTCACCTCTTCTGTTAGGGCAGGTTATGTTTCGCTCGTGTCCATCGGCGGCGTTGGCCTTTTTCCTCTCTTGATAAGCGCTGGGACGCCCCTTTGCTGGGGCAGCCGTGCGCTATATAAAAACTTATAACATAACATAACATAACATACCGGACATTACCACGTCATGTTCACTGTGCTCCTTCAACTCCATTTAAAATTCCTTCTTCGTAATAAAAATGATCGGCATTTGCAATCTACAGGAGTAGGCATACACATTTAATGACAAGCACACAAGGTTTTCAGACACTCACCAAGGGGACGTTAGGAAATGATAACTAATCAAAGCGTTACAAGAAACACTTATTTGCATTTTTTTCCTTCTATTTCACCTGCAGTCTAACGTTTTTTTATCGATAAACATAAGGTTACTGCCTCCCTTTCCTAGGGTCTGAGTGCAAAGCGGCACGCACAGTGTTAATGTAAGCTACAAACTGCTCGGGCAGCTGTAATCCGCACTAGATGCAACTTGGACAAGGCCACAACAAAGTTCATACAACATGGAAGAGGAGTGACAAGTTCATACAACATGCACTCTGCCCACCCCCCCCCCCCCACCGCGACCCAGCTGGGGCATGTGTTACGCCCCTGCCTGGCAGTCATTTTCCACCACCCAATGAGAGCACTGTTTCACCGTCCACACACTTCACTGTCCGACTACTGACAGATCGTTCCCACCACCCACTGACAGCCTTATTTCCCTATGTAGCAATAGCCCTATAGCTCAAATGACTGATATCTCAAACCCAACATGTAATGACAACCCTACCCTCCATGCAACAACAGCTTGAGCCTACCATCTACAGCAGTCTAACCTCTCATGTATTAACAGACTTATCACACTGTCAGGGCAAATATTTGGGTTATTTTAAGACAATTAACACTAAACAGGGGCTGATGTGGGAGGTTTACTTATGGCCCAGCATAGCAACTTTTTGGGGTGTTGTTTACTTTCAAACTTTAATACCTGATTCAGTTATCTGTCTTTGTCAAGTACACCAGTGCTCTTTCACTGCATACAGGGACTGCACTGACTGGCACACAGTTTTTGTCGGACAGCTGCTGCATAAATGATTAACTGTCAGCTGTGGGGAAGATGCAGCAGTAATCTTATCGCTGAAGAAGGGATCACATATGCCACTGCAGGACTACAGGCACAATGGCCGTTTTAAAGAGCAGGCCAAACGTTTTTATATGGGAAGCAGCAGTGCCCCATTGACTATATGTTCATACAGGCATAGTACTTTAATCTTTGTATAGAATTTAAGGGGTTAAGACTAAAGGGAAGTGATCATTGGGGGCTAACATTAGATATAGCTGTAGCTCCATTATTGAGGGAACAAGGTATTCCAATGGCACTAGATTTACCTAAATGCTTAACAACAAGAATTGATGGGAAATATATTGAACAGTTAATGCAATACCAAATATTCAATGAGATGGTCCAAGATAGGGCCATAGGAGTGCCTCACAGTGTATGGTATGCAATTATCATTGCAGAGGTAGCAAAGCTATTGAAACCAGTAGTAAGGGTGTGCAATAAGAGAACAAAAAAGAAACAACCACACCAATTCTCAAACAAACAGTGGTTTGATAAGGAGTGTACACTTGCTAGGAAGGAGCAAAGGAAAATTGGAAGAGCAAGGCGATCAGATGGTCAAACAAAAGACAATTGATATCTACAGCTGTAAGAAAAGGGAATATGAAGCATTGGTGATGAGAAAGAAGCAGGCCTTATTTTAGTCGAATTGGGATCTGATGATTAAGACACTTCAGGAAAAGGACATGAGGAAATTCTGGAAGTTGGTCCAGAAAAGATGCTGTACGTCTGTCCCACCGGCGAGATGCATGGTGTCAGAAACATATTGGGTAACTTATTTAACTGATATTTACAAACCAAAGGAGTCAGTGGTTAAGAAGGGCTAGCCAATTCTGTGGGTGGAGGCTTTGGAGTCATTTTCTACCCAACGTATTGCAAGTTGATTACTTCCCTAAATGTAACTCAGGCAGCAGGACCAGATAACCTGCCAGCAATTGTAATTAAGTCAAACCCCCTGTGATGGGCAGTATTTTTTTCCAAAGCTTTTATTCACCTAACTAAGACAGGGATACTTCCTCTGAGTTGGAAGGGCGCAATAATTAAACCTATTCAACAAAAAGGTGTTATGGACGACCCAGGAAATTACCAACTGATAAGTCTGTTGGATGTAGGTGGAAATCTGTACTCTAAAATAATATTGAGGGCATTAAAGAATTGGATAGAGGGAAACTGTATTATTCCAATGGAGCAGAGAGGCTTTAAAGCTGGGCGTTCAACAATAGACCATTGTTTCAGTTTATTGGCTTTGGGGCAGAGGGCAAAAGAAACAACCAGGAACTTATTCTGTTGTTTTGTTGAATTTAGCTCAGCGTTTAATCTGGTTGATCGTAGGATACTTTGGGTCAAACTAACACATCAGGATATAAAAAATAGTTTAATAGCAATTCTGCAGGAATTACATAACAGGATGGGGCCCAAGTAGAGCTTGATTTTGATGAGGCCCTTTCTGGGAGAATTCCCTTGGGAAACAGGTTAAGGCAGGGCTGCGTCCTAGCACCCACATTATTCTCTTTATTTTTAGCTGATCTTCCGGCAGAGTTGGCAGAGACTCATTAGTTTTCCCCGTAAATGGGGGGTAGACATGTGTTGCGCCTACTCTATGCAGATGATTTGGCAATTCTGGACGTGACCTAAGTAGGCCTGCGGAGGAAGTTAACTAAATGTAATCATTATTGCGAGGTTAATAAATTATAGGTAAACATGGGAAAAACAAAAATAATCATGTTTGGGGAAAAAAGTAAACCGTATAAGTGGTAGTTAGGCAATAGTATGGTAGAAGTTGTGTCCTCTTATAAATATCTGGGCATGATGTTTACCAGTCAGCTGAGTGGGACCTTACAAAAAGAATTGGTGGAAACAAGGGCAACAGCTATGATAGGGGGATTTCTTCGCTTTAAAAAGACTTATGGTGGCCCCTCTTGGACTCCCCTTTTAACTGCTTATAATGCAATGCTCCCCACACAAAGCCTCTATGGGGCTAAGTTATTAGCCATAAGTATGAAGGGAAGTTGGGAGAGGTACGAAAGTAAATGTTAGAAACATTGTTGGCTCTCCCCAAAGGTGCAATGTGCTAGGCGATAAGATTAGAAGGAAATTTGCAGTCCTGGAACTTCTTAGCCTATAACTCAACGTAACAATTTTGGGATAAACTCTTGGTCCCAAATACGCAGAAGATATCAGCCTTCTGTGTTGTTGAAATAGCAAGGAGAGAATTGCAGGGGGCGAAGAAGGTAAAGAAAAGTTTGGAAGCCGTTGCAGGAACTCTAAAATTAGAATTAAAAACAGCAGAAGCCTCACTTTCCAAAGAAGAATTAAGAATAGCCTGCAAAAAAGAATCTAGATTGGTGGACTTGAATTATGTAAGGAATGGACCCTCCGCAAAAATACATGGTAGAGTCATGGGAAAATATGAATGCATTTCCTTTTTTATCTGCACTTCCAGATGCCCTGTTACGATTAGTACTACTAAAATACCAGGTAAAATTTAAATGTATGTTATGTAAGAGCTGAAAAATTTGAAGTCCTTCTAGACCAACAGAATAACTGCACATGTGGACTGTCTTCTCAAAACTTAAATAGTCATGTTTTGATTGATTATCGTCATTTTAAAATCTCTTTTTAAAAAGTATGAATTTAAATTGCCTAATAACACACTTGCACTTTTGTTAAGAATGCAATTCTTTGACGTGGCTTGGGCATTGGCTACATTTCTTAACATATGTTTGGATTAGGGTCCTAATGTGTTTAGGTGGCAGGGGTCCGGCAATTTTAGTTTGAAGTATGATAAATCGGAATTTATATGGTGTATTTATATATAAAATGTTAACTGATTTAAAAAATGTATGTTTTAAAAACTGTGTCTAAACATTAACAAAGTATGACTGACTGATAAGAATATTCACACTGAACAGGGGCTGAAGATGGAGGTTTACTTATGGCCCAGGCATAGCAACTTTTTGGGGTGTTGTTTCATTTTAAACTTTGATACTTGATTCAGTTATATGTCTTTGTCAAGTACACCACTCCTCTTTAACTGCATACAGGGACTGCACTGACTGGTGTAGGAAAGTAGGATCTGCTTCTTATGGTTATCCCCACTTTTTGCCTGATATTACACTGTTTTAACTAGTCTGACTGGGTTCCTGCTAATTAGGACCCCAGTCTATCTGCTTTCTCCTTAAAATGTTATGCCATATACTTTGGTACATTTCAGATTGGATACTGGGGTACCCTTATAAGTCCCTAGTATGTGGTACACATGTACCCAGGGCATAGGTACCCCAGAGGCCTCCCATGGGCTGAAGCATGTATTATGCCACCTATGAGAGGCCATGGAAAATGGAACTACAGGTCTGCCAGCGCAGCCTGTGTATGCTGGTGCTTGCACCACTATAGATAGATATAGATATAGGTTCACTATATCTATACATCACTACACTTAAAACTTATAAGTCACCCCTATAGCAGGCCTTAACAATCCTGAAGGCAGGTGATGGGTTTTAGGTGAGAGGGTGCCCCTGAATGAGCAGAGCCCCTCTGCAGCCTTCGTAGACCATTCTCCAGGGTTGTCTGTCACTCAGCCGGACATTTGTACTAATTCCATAGCCGCTAAATTACCAACATCCTCAAATGCTTTGAAAAAGCAATTTTACATGCTTAAAAGCATATCAGCAATTCACAAAAGTGAACTTTTACAATGAAAACATTAGGCAATGAGAGAGCTGATGATTTTGGATTACCCCCTAACCTAGGGGGAGGACCAAGCACATGCATTGAACACAAAGAGCATAAACAAAAAGCAAATTTTGTTGAACTTCAGTGGTGGTCCCATCCTCTTAGGACCACCCCAAGCCCAGTTATTGGCAAAAAACTATCCCAACCAAAGGCCCTGCAAAGCATTATGGTGATGGGATATAAATTCAATAAATACATGTTATTGGCCTAATATATACAATATAACCTTATAACCACACGTTAGCATACATTATTCTCATTGTATTATTGTAGTTAGGAACGATTCACTTTAGTACTACTTAAACCTATTGGTATGACCGGAGCCATCTTGTTTCGTTTCCCTTTGTTCACGTACTGTTTCCCTGAAATCACGTGATTGAGCTTTCTGCACGAAACCACGATGGCAGGCTTAGCTGTCTACTCCACTCGTGAGTTTGTAGCTCAGGGAAACCCAAGGTCACACCTGTCTCTCTTGTGGGATGCGCACATTCTAGCAGATCCCGTTCCTGCACTCCCCGAGCTACAGATAGAAAGGGAGGCGCCTTACTGACCTACCCCCGGAATAGCTTAGGCCTAGCTACTAGCAATCAATTGTGCCATATATGGGTCTTCCTGCTGGCTCACTGACAAGTTGTATCTTTCCTGGTAAGGTGACATTGTGCTTTGTGTGAAAAGTATATATGCTTTGTACCACTTTTATGTAAGCAGTCTCCTCTGTGCACCTCCGACGGTCGTGTAGACTGAGGCTCCCTTGTCAGGGCTTGTATTTGCAGAATAAACGATCGAACCTTCTCCATTGCCGACTGACTTATTATTCATGAATAAGGTATATGGGCTATTGGTGAGTATAGTCCATTAGTGTAATATTTTGGTTCCTTCAGTTAGCGACTCCGCCGGGACTCCGCGATAGGGTTGTCCCCTCCTGTAAACTGGAGTAGAAGGGACAGGGAGGAGTTCTGGCCGAGTGGGTGGACAGAAAGAGAATCCTGATTTGAAACACCCGTTTGTGGTACGAAAATAAGAAATTCTACTCTCGAGCCCAGTATCCCTCCCAGCTGCTGAAGACCCTACGCCGGAGTCCTACGGCTTAACCCGAGAGAGAAACAGAATGTGCCAGTCTGTGTAGGAGTCGGCAGTGGAGAATTCGCAATCGGACCTGAGTGCACCAGGTGAGTGATTTTTTATTGTATTGGATGAGAAACACTTGGAAGAAGTGTCTCCTTGGTAGCGGTTAACTGCTTTTGGTGGTGGCCGGGGAATCCGGACCACAAGGGAATCTGGGGGTCTGACGTGGCGGCGAAGTGGCTGCACGGGTAGATACCTCACGGACTTGTTTGGTGAGAACTTGAGACAACACCTGGTGCCTTAGCGGTTACTCGCTCGGCCGAATCCTCTTCGGGAAGCCCTGGGAGCAACTGGGTAAGCTAGGGTTCTGGAGCTGCGTGCACAGACGCCCGGACCAACCAGAAGAGGACCATGGGATGGCCTGTAAGAGGGTTCGTGGTTCGCCTACCAGGTGATCTCAGAACCGTCTAGTGACTGTTTCTTTTGTTGTTGAATTTTTTTGGTCCGGAACTCTTTTGAATCGATTGACCGAACAGGAGTCGACGGGCTCTGTTCGCTTTGAAGACATGTCATTTGCATAGAACAAGTAACCAGTATTGAAAAGTTATTGCCTTGCAACGCTTTACAGCACTTTATTGCGAGAAAATAGAAGAATACAAGAGTGTGAGTGGTGAGAAAGACGCGTCCAAATGTGAATGGTTTCTGAAGTATATGAGTAGAATTGTGTGAACATTATAAAAATGCCTTGTTTTAGTAAAATATGTTTTGGGTGCTGCTGTCGGCGAAATAAACGGCTGGAAGAAAGACTGCCTGGCCCTCCCAAGGGCAGCCCCAGTTTCGATATGTACGTGGAGCACGGTCTTACACCGATTTTGTTTAATACAATTTGGAATAAGTACACCAAAGATAATTCCGATTGGAATGGCCTCTAACGGGGTCGTTTGATGAGAAAAAGATTAATTACATCCAAAACAAACTGTTTATGAAGAAAAGCCGCCAGTCGATGTTTGAATCCTTGAACTTATGGTTGAAGGAGGCAAAACGACGACGGATAAGAGAAGAGAAATTGGGAAAACTTAAATCAGGACAGACAGTCACCCAGAAAGCTATAGCTTATGATAAAGGGAAGGTTGAAGAGAATATCGCACAAATGGACAGACAGTTCCGTTTAGAGACGGACAAAAGTTATGTAACTCGACCTGAGACCGGAGATGAAATAGAGAACTTGTTGGAAGCCCGACCACCCCCTCCTTATGCCCCACAGGGATTATACCCAGCCGTGCCTTTGGTACGAGCAGGGCAAATTGGAGCAGCATCGGCCGTTGGAGCACCGGTAGAAACGGCTGCCACGGCCCCTGCTGACGGATCAGTACGAAGTGCGTTACTCCACCCTCCCACTCTCCGACCAACTACCTCACCCTTGATATCCCTACAACCGGACGCGGCTGTCCCCTCCCCTTTGCACCCTGTATTTCTCTCCCCTCCGACTCAGACCGCCATAGATCCTCGATACACGTCTTGCCAAGATACCATGCCCAAGCGCCTTAGACCTGACTTGAGTGATCAGCGAGTCTATACTAGGTCATTGTTGGGTACGGAAGAAAGGAGGGCCATAATAGTTCAAGCATCCCAGTGGATGCGGAACGCAGTTTACGCCTTGGAAGACATTTGGAGCACCATGAAAGATTTTGAACCAGTTGCGCAGCAACTGGCTTTAGAGAACATGGTGATTCGATTAATTTCACTATGGGAGCAGTGTTTCGAAGAGGGGATACCTCCTCAAATACTGCGCGATATAAGAGATCGAGCTTTTAAATTTCAATTACACTGATGAAGTATATCAGAATGTAGCAACTCATGTGCATTATCGTGAACGAATGCACAGAAAGTGTGCCGATTGGGGAGCACAGCAGCCCATGAGAGAGGTGCACCCCCTCTTTTATCCTGAACTACCTGAATTAACGGATGGCAATGGCCAAATAACTAGGGCTCGTGTGGATACTAGGCTTCAGGAACAATGGGTTTATACCCCTTGGAAACGAAGCGAGGTCCTCACTCTAAAAGCTCAGCTCCCCGACCCCCGTAAAAATCCCACTGCTTACTATCAATCAATCAATCAATCAATCACAGACATTTATAGAGCGCACTACTTACCCGGAGGGTCTCAAGGCGCTTGGGGGGGGGGGGGGGGGAGTGCTGCTACTGCTCGAATAGCCAGGTCTTGAGCTTCTTCCTGAAGGAGAGGTGGTCTTGGGTCAGGCGCAGGTCGGTCGGGAGGGAGTTCCAGGTCTTGGCGGCCAGGTAGGAGAAGGACCTTCCTCCTGTTGTCGTTCTTCGGATGCGGGGGACGGCGGCGAGGGCGTGGCTGGCTGATCGGAGATGTCGTTTGGGAGCGTAGAAGTTGATGCGGTTGTTGAGGTAGCTCGGGCCTTGATCGTGTAGGGCTTTGTGTGCGTGGGTGAGGAGGCGGAAGGTGATTCTTTTGTTGACGGGGAGCCAATGCAGGTCTCTCAGATGTCCGGAGATGTGGCTGTGTCGTGGGATGTCGAGGATGAGTCTGGCTGAGGCGTTCTGGATCCGCTGGAGTCTCTTCTGGAGCTTGGCGGTGGTTCCGGCGTAGAGGGCGTTGCCGTAGTCCAGTCGGCTGGTGACGAGGGCCTGGGTGACCGTCTTCCTGGTCTCAGTGGGGATCCACCGGAAGATCTTCCGTAGCATGCGCAGGATGTTGAAGCATGACGAGGAGACGGCGTTGACTTGTCTGGTCATGGTGAGGGAGGAGTCCAAGATGAAGCCCAGGTTGCGTGCGTGGTCTGTCGGTTTGGGTGCGCTGCCCAGGGCGGGGGGCCACCAGGAGTCGTCCCAGGCGGAGGGCGAGGAACCCAGGATGAGGACTTCCGTCTTGTCTGAGTTCAGTTTCAGGCGGCTGGTTGTCATCCACTTGACTACGTCTTTCATCCCTTCGTGAAGGTTGGCTCTGGCGGCGGCGGGGTCGTTGGTCAGGGAGAGGATCAGCTGGGTGTCGTCAGCGTAGGAGATGATGTTGAGGTTGTGTTGGCGTGCGATGGCCGCGAGGGGGCTCATGTAGACGTTGAAGAGGGTGGGGCTCAGCGAGGATCCTTGAGGGACGCCGCAGATGACTTCGGTGGCCTCTGACTTGTACGGTGGTAGCCGGACTCTCTGTGTTCTTCCGTCGAGGAAGGAGATGATCCATTCCAGTGCCTTCTCCTGGATTCCGACGTTGCTGAGGCGCTGCACTAGGGTGCGGTGGCAGACAGTGTCGAATGCCGCGGAGAGGTCTAGGAGGATGAGGGCCACTGTTTCTCCGTTGTCCATCAGGGCTCGGATGTCATCGGTGGCAGCGATGAGGGCGGTCTCGGTGCTGTGGTTGGCTCGGAAGCCAGACTGTGAGGGGTCGAGGGATCCATTTGTCTCGAGGAAGGCGGCCAGCTGTTTGTTGACGGTCTTCTCGATGACTTTGGCTGGGAACGGGAGGAGCGAGATGGGGCGGTAATTCTTGAGTTCGGTGGGGTCCGCTGTAGGTTTCTTTAGTAGGGCGCTGAGTTCGGCGTGCTTCCAGCTCTCCGGGAAGGTGGCGGTGTCGAAGGAGGTGTTGATGATGTCCCGCAGGTGGGGTGCGATGACAGCGTCGGCCTTGTTGAAGGCGTGGTGAGGGCAGGGGTCGGTCGGAGATCCGGAGTGGATGGAGTTCATCATGCGGATGGTGTCTTCGGTGCTGATCGGAGTCCAGGCGCTGAGGGTGGCGGTGGGGGGCGGTGGTTCAGTTGTGGCGTGCGTTGGTTGAGTGCTGAAGCTGTTGTGTATGTCCGCGATCTTGTTGTGGAAGTAGGAGGCGAGGGAATTGCAGAGGTCTTGCGATGGGGTGATGTTGTTGTTTCCGGCGTTGGGGTTGGAGAGCTCTTTGACGATGTTGAAGAGTTCCTTGTAATTGTGTGCGTTGTTGTCCAGCCGGTCCTTGAATGCAGTTTTCTTGGTGGCGCGGATCAGTTGGTGGTGCTTCCGGGTGGCAAGCTTGAGGGCGGTCATGTTGTCCGGTGTTGGTTCCCTTCTCCAGGCTTTCTCGAGGGCTCGGCAGTTCTTCTTGGAGCTCTTGAGTTCGTCGGTGAACCATGGGGCCTTCTTGCTGCCGGGTCTGCTGGGCGGGGTCCTCAGTGGGGCGAGTTCGTCCGCGCAGTTGTTGATCCACTTTGTGAGGTTTTCGGCAGCCTGGCTGGGGTTCGCTGAGCTGGCGGGGGGGTGCTGGCTCAGGGAAGCGGCGAGCTGGTCGGCTGTGATCTTGTTCCAGCTTCTTCGAGCAACCGGTTGCTGGTGGTGGTGGATCGTCGTTTTTCTGAAGGTGAAGTGGACGCAGCTGTGGTCCGTCCAGTGGAGTCCAGTGGCGTGGCTGAAGGTGATGTCTTTGCTGGATGAGAAGACGGCATCGAGTGTGTGTCCGGCGAGGTGGGTGGGGGTGGACACCAGCTGCTTGAGTCCGAGGTTGGCGAGGTTGTCGAGCAGGGTGATGGTGTTGCGGTCGTTGTTGTTCTCCAGGTGGAAGTTGAGGTCCCCCAGGAGGATGTAGTCAGCGGAGGGGAGGGCATGCGGGCTGACGCTGAATTGTGTGCATGGTCCCGGGGGTCGGTAGATCAGGGTGCCTCTGAGGGTGGTCTTCGGGTCGGTGTGGATCTGGAAGTGTAGGTGTTCGGCGGTTTTCAGGGTGTCGTCGGTGTTGGTCGAGATGTGGATGGTGTCCCTGTGGATGATGGCGATGCCTCCTCCCGTCTGTTTGACGCGGTCTCTTCGGGTGATCTTGTATCCCTCTGGGATGGCGATGGCGATGTCGGGTGCTGAGGAGTCGTTCATCCAGGTTTCCGTGAGGAAGGCGACGTCAGGAGCTGTGGTGTCGAGGAGGTTCCAGAGTTCGATGGCGTGCCTGTGGACGGAGCGGGTGTTGAGCAGGATGCACTTGAGGTGGTTGCTGCTGGAGTTCGGCTTGGCGGGTGCTGGTGCGGGGCAGGTCCGGATGCAGGTGAACTTGCAGGCGTGGCAGCTGAAGGGTCCGTGGGTGCGCCTCTGATTGGCTCGGTAGCATCCAGGGATCCCGCCGGTGTTGAGTGCGATGAGTTCGGTGGCGTTGTAGGACAGTCGGGTCGTCTTCCATCGGTGGGGGCCAGGGGTCCTGGCACTGGGCGCGGTCCAGACGTGGACGGGCGCAGACGGGCTTACCTTTGGCGCACCTTCGGCGCTCAGTCGGTGCTCCCGCTGCGCGCGTCCGCTGCGCGGTCGCTCCGGGGGCGTCATAAGAAGGGAGCCGGGAGGGAGGGTCCGCTGGGAGGCGGGGAGCGCGTGGGCCAATCGGCAGGCGGGGGGCGGGGTCGCGGCAAGAACCGGCGCAAAAATCTAGGCGGGCGGCCCTGCGGCGGCTGGGGCGCCGGATCGGAGCGGCGTCAGCAGGCAGGCAGCAGGTAGGAGGCAGGCAGCAGGCGGGGAGCGTGGGGGCAACCAGGCCGAGGAGGGCGCAGTGGTCACTATAAGGAATTAACTGGGGCCGCCAATTCTGCTATCATGACAATACCCGATATTGAGCTGTTCTTCGGTCTCTTGATCCCGGTAGACATTTGGAGACAAATACATGACACGGACCATGCCCCCGAATTGGGAGGGACATGGGACCAATTAAAAACATGGGACAAGGAACGAAAGCATGGAGATAAACCTAGAGATGAGGTACTAGCAGTACCAGCTAAGATTATTACTTATATGCAGACTCTCCTCCCTCCTAGGAAAGTTGATTGGGACAAATTAACAGCCTGTAGACAGAAGAAGGATGAAAGTGTGTCCGATTTCTTTACCAGGTTTGAGAAAGTCTTTATTGATTTCAGTGGACAAGACCTATCCACGGAAGGTGGGATACGGTTGTTTGTGAATAGGTTTGTTACAAATTTGCTCCCCGAAGTTATGTCCCGTCTCCAAGCAGCCGAGAGCATGTGGACTACGGCTGCCCCGTCAGTAATTCTCAGTATGGCCCAATATTATGAACATCGAGAGAATGAAAGTAAAGAAAAGTCAGAAAAGAAGACTAAGGACTTGAAGACTAGAGTTCTGTTGCAGCAAGTTCGTAGAGGACAGAATGCAGGACGGGGAGGGTGTGGCTCATTCCAGAGGGGTGCAATGGCGGGAAGAGGTAGAGGAGGTCCCCGAACATTGGTATAAATCAATGTTCGTATTGCAAACAGGAAGGGCACTAGAGGGCAGATTGCCCTCTGTTGCTGGCAAAGAATGGTCCTATCAGAGGACGAGGAAGGGGTCAAGGAATTTAGACCGAAAAGGCATGAGACGAGAAGAGATGCAACATGAGGATTCCCAGAAAAATTACTTTGACAATCCCCAAACCAGACAGTACTACAACGAGAATTATAGGGACGATGGGTATGACGGACAGGATTATGCATGAGACAGCCAAGGACAGAGCGGGGGCCACTTTACTTTACCAGTTGACCAGGAGGGACCTTATGAGCGAGGGGAACTGTAGGGAACATCGGGAAAATTTCTAGTGGATACTGGGGCAATGAATAGCTCAGTTGCCCATACACTGGTCCCAGGGGCTGCTCTGTCTGGCCAAAATAACGTATCAGTGGGATTCTCTGGAATACCTGTGGTAAGCCCAGTTTCTAAACCTCTGCCTTTCACTATAGGCCCAATTTCTATACATTCACCTTTTCTTTTAACTTCAAATTGTGGAGAAAATCTTTTGGGTCTGGACATTTTGAAAAAGTTAAATGCACGGATTTATTGTTCCCCCGATGGTATCTATTTGACAATGCAGAAACCACCTTCGAATACAGCCCAATATTTTGCCAAAAATGAGAGCCTTCCCCCTGAATTTTCTACGATTCCTCATACACTGTGGGCTGCAGGAGTCACCGATGTTGGTCTGTTAAGAATAGCCCCCGTGTCAATAACCTTGAAACCTAATGTCCAGCTGCCCCGCATTTCACAGTATGAAATTGCACCAGAAGGTGAACAGGCCTTGTTGCACATTATTCGTGACCTCATTCAGAAGGGAGAAGTAGAGGAGACAGCTGCTAATGTTTGTAACAGTCCGATTTTACCGATTTTGAAGAAAACACCAATTGATGGTGCCCCAGATTATAAAAATATATATCGTTTTGTAATTGACCTCCGAGAGGTCAACAAAATTGTGGTCCCACAATACCCAGTGGTACCTGATATAACCGCAATTCTGACAATGATTCCCCCTACAGCTCAGTATTTCTCAGTAATTGATCTAAAGAATGCTTTTTTTAACATTCCAATTCACCCTGATAGCAGATATGTCTTCGGATTCTCATTAGCTGGCCGCAGTTTTAGATTTAGTCGCGCTCCTCAAGGCTATACAGAGAGTCCTAGCATTTACAGCCAAGCCTTGAAAGCAGTCCTCGATGAATTAATTTTGCCAGCAGGGAACATGCTCATCCAGTATGTGGATGATATCTTGGTGGCCTCCGACACAAAGGAAGGCTGCAAAGAAGCCATGGTTAAGTTGTTAAAATATTTGGCTGAAAAAGGTAATAAAGTCTCCCTTTCTAAATTCCAATATTGTCGACAGGAAGTGACCTACCTTGGCCACTTACTGTCGAAAGCGGGGAGACAATTGACTCCAGAGCGAATATCTGTGATAACTAACATGGCATAACCTCCTACTGTCGCCAGTGGATTCCTAACTATTCACTTCTCTCTAAACCTGTGTTGCATTTGACAACCAAAGATGTGCATGAACCCCTACCCTGGATGTATGAATGTCAAGAAGCCTTTGATTCTTTAAAGTCTGCTCTTTGTTCTGCACCTGTCTTGGGTACTCCAGATTACCGAAAGCCTTTTTCACTTTATGTGCACAAGGTGGACGGTTGTTCGCTTTCAGTGTTAACACAGGATTTTGGTGGAAAGCAAAAACCCTGAGCATTCTTTTCAAAAGTCTTGGATATTGTTGCCCGAGCAATTCCGAGTTGCCTGAGGGCCACTGCTGCAGTAGCGCTGGCCATCCAGCAACCGGAAGGAATAGTCTTGAATACAGACCTCACAGTCATGGTACCGCATGCTGTGGATATCCTTTTGAACAGAACCAAGACCCAACACCTTACGAGTGCTAGATTGACAGGGTATGAGCTAACTTTATTTGCACCACATATCACGATTAAAAGATGTGCCACTCTGAACCCAGCCACATTACTGCCCCTCCCTTCGAATGATGAAAAGGACGATGTCCATGACTGTATATTTAGAACAGAAGAGGAAACGAAGGGACGCGTAGATCTCACTGACACCCCTTTATCTGAACCCCAAGGGGAGTTGTATTTGGACGGCTCTTGTTTTAAGTTACCAGATGGCACTGCGACAGCTGCCTATGCTGTCACGACATTAAAGAGTGTGGTGGAGACCACAAGGATTTCTCAACACTCAGCCCAGGCAGCTGAACTAATAGCCTTGTTAAGAGCATGCGAATTGAGTGAAGGGCTGAGGGTGAACATTTTCATGGACAGCCAGTACACCTTTGGCGTAGCCCATAGCTTTGGGAGGCTGTGGAGAGAGAGAGAGGTTTCTTTACCACACATGGCCAGAAAATTCAACATGGCCCCTTAATTGACCGATTGTTATTTGCTTTGACACTACCAGAGAAAGTGGCCATCATCAAATGTAGTGCCCATAAAAAAGTTGTTGATTCCACTGGAAAGGGAAACGCCTTTGCTGATTCAGTAGCAAAAGAAACAGCCCAGACTAGAATGAACCCCATGTTCCCTAGCACATCGGCCCGGTGGGTAGCAGAAACATCCCTGTTTGACAATACTATTGAAAGTGTGAGAGAACTACAGAAGGAAGCAACAATAGATAAAGTACAGAGATGGGAACAGGAAGTAGGAAAACTAGATAAGAAGGATTGTTGGATAGATCTATCTGAGAAGCAGCGATGGTTACTGCCCAATGCATTAGTATATGCTGTAGTGACAATGGCCCATGGTCCGGCTCACATAGGCGCGAAAGGTATTTGTGCCGTGTTGGATCCAGTATGGAACAACCCAAACATTCCCAAAACTGCAGCACATATAGGGAAATACTGCCCGGTGTGTTTACGCCACAATCCTGCAAATAAAACCACTTACCTTGCACTCGCCGCATTGCCAGAAGTAACTATAGTTACATGAGAGTGGGCTTAACCTGGACAAAGATAAAATATTTCAGCAATGGGGGAATCATAAAAAACATAGAAAAAAAACCAAAATACACAAGATCCCGAGTAGATTTTCTATTGCAGGGGCTCAGCTTCATGATCCAGACGCTATGATTAGGAAGGGACAGCAATAAGGGACAGCAATAAATGGAAATGATTACACCTGAATCTAGTGAGGGGAAACCAGTGATGACCATTAAGCACATTGAGCAAATAGTGTTTGACAGCTGGCCCTGTTACAATCTGTGCGTGTTCTCTAATTGTATACCCTCTCTCTCTCTACTTTCCTCCATAGTAAAACGTTGTCCCACATCTAAGATATATCTGCCATCGAGTTGTTGGATGATGGATCGGACAGTGGCAGATCTGCCTTGTGTAATAAACATGTCCTGTATGTATGCCAACCACTTGACTGACCTCAAACCTTTGAAACTGCATACTATCCCAAATTATCTCCCCATTTAGGTAATTCTCTGGTAGTAATAGTGAGCCACCTGACTAAGGGACGCAGGTAAATAAGGTCTGACAGATAAGGCAACCACAACTTCTAATGAGCCATAAAAGCATGGGTGGAAGCTGGGATAGCCAACAGATGTCTGCAGAACCCATTCTCCTCCACTTGAAGCTCCCTTGAATCTATGTAACCTGATACATCACTACCAAATGTCACTACCAAGACTGATTTGGCCTAGCAAATCTTAATAAATTGCCCCAATGGCTTACTACCAATTCTAGAGGAGCAGGAAAAGAGTGCCCCTAGGGACTGGGACAAGGCTGTTCTCTTAGATCATCTCAATGCAGACCAGGTGGACCGTTCGTCAAAAAACACCCCCAGGTATATGGAAGTTTAGACAGCCTTTGGCCCTGAACATGAATAGTTCCTGACTTGGTCCTCCTAGAACCCATGCCATCACCTGGACTTTGCCGTAGTGGTAGAAAGGTCAAGACTGCTCATGTATGAAACAAAGCCGTCCAGCAGTGTTTGGAGACCCAAGACGGTTCTTGCCAGCAGAACGGTGCCATCTGCATATATCATTTTGGGAATCTAGTGAGAACCTACTTGCAGACAGTCCACCTGCGTGTCTAACAACCTGGCCCCCAGGTCGTTCACATACAAAGAGAACAAAAAAGGGGCCATTACACATCCCTGTCTCACTCCATCCACTCTAAAGACGAAAGGAGCTAGTACAGGATCCATCAGAGTTATATCGGACAACTGCCCTCATGTCCCTATGCATCTCTCTAAGGAAATAGACAATATCTGTGTCCCATCTACAACAAAACCTGCCACAGTTTCGATCTATTCACCCTGTCAAAGGCAGAGGATAGGTACATAAAGGCAAGAAACAATTACCCCGGTTTTGCCAATGTATACTTATTAATTAGCAAGAAAATGTTTAGGCACTGACAGCAAGTGCCGAAACCTGGTGAAACCCAAATTGCAGATCTGAGAGAACAGAGCCATCCTCTAACCACAACATAGCCCTATCCAAGATAACTCTACCCATCGCATTGAACTCCAAATCTATCAATGAGATGGCCTGTAGAAGCTTGGGAGATCTCTAGAGCCCTTTTAATATGCAGGGATGATGACGGACTTGGACCGCAAATGCTTAAGTCCTAGACGTATTACAAGATTAAAACATACAAGTTAAGATCAGGGCCCAGGGACTAGGTGACAACTTATATAAATCAACGGGAATCCCATCAGGACTGGGCCTTGGGACACGTCATACATCCAGTAGCTGACATGACCTGATTGATATCAAATGTTAAATTACATTGGTGAGTAGCTAGCGAAGTGTGCTCAGAGTAGCACTACCATCCAAAGAACCATAAATGCCCTCAAAATGTTCAATCCATTTCTCAGGAAGAATATGGGTAGAAATAGTATGGGCCCCATTATCATTAAATAAAGGTCGAATGCAACGTCTTAGAATTTGCTACTGTAAGCCCTAAATGAAGCCTCCATAATAGTATACGAAACCTCCTCTCTAAGTACTATCTTCCGCGCCTCAAGCGCCTTCTTGAACTATTACATCTAATCGCTATTAGACATCGGTCTTTGGGCTCGGCTTTGCGTACAGAGATTATAATTTGTGTGCATTTGAACAGTCTTTATCAACCCATCGGGGAGTACCATTTCCCGCCAGTTTAGGAGGGAGTGATAGCCTAGATTCAACTTCATCCCTTATCCGATCTATGAATAAGCATTCACAAATGCATTATCCTCATACACATCCCCCAGGCACAGATCAAATTCCCTATGCTTAGCATCCACAAGACATAAAAAAATATCCTGAGGGACAATCTATTCCAACCATTGTCTTCTTCCCTGATCGGCCACCACACCATCCAAATGAGTTGATTCACCATGTGCCGGGGCTTGTACAAAAAAATCATTAATATGAATAGAGATACAGCAGTGGTCACTAAAGTCAGAAACTCTGATGTCAAAATGTTCTAAGAAGTCCCGCTGTGATGCAGAAATAAAAATGAAATCTATTGTGGAATGCAAGCCCCGTTCAATAAATGTACGGTCAAAGCTACCATCTGCGCTATGAGATGAATTGGTCATAACACATTCCAAATTGAATTCCGCAAGGATATTATTCAGAAAAGAACCAGCTTGGTTATGTTCTAGGTGCATAGTATCGTCGTGGTAAGCTTGATCACATGGGGTACGGGGTGTTTACGCCACAATCCTGGAGGTAGAGAACCTGTTTTGAGTGGAAATTTTGCCCCACCGTCCTTTCCTTTTGAGGTAATACAAATTGATTACATCCAGATGGAAAGAGTGAATAATCTAAAATATGTATTAGCGGTGGTATGTGCTTTTAGTAAATGGGTTGAAGCCTACCCCACTAAAGAAGCCACTGCAGTTGCAACTGCCAAAGCCCTGGTTAAAGAGTACGTGCCCCGATATTGCTTGTCCCGTGTCATCTGGTCCGACAACGGGGCTCATTTTAATGCTCTGCTAGTACAGAGTGTTTGTAAAGGACTTCAGATAAAACAGAAGTTCCATGCTGCCAAACATCCCCAGTCGGCTGTACTAGTTGAAAATTATAATGGCACCCTGAAATTAAAAATGGCTAAAATCTGTGAGAGTACTGGATTAAATTGGCCCGATGCACTCCCATTGACACTGCTGTCTCTAAGAACAACCCCTCACACTAGAACTGGATTGTCTCCTTATGAGGTGATCTTTGGCTGCCCCGCCAATGTGAGGGGAGTCCCCAGACCCCAATCCTTTACGGATATTGATTACACTTTGATGACAGACTACCTGTACGCTTTGACTAAAGATTTGTGTTCTATTCATCAACAGGTATCGGACACATTGCAGCCACTACCGGAGGGTCCTGGACATCGATTGGAACCTGGCCAGTGGGTACTGGGGAAAAATTACCAACGGAAATCGTGTTTGGAGCCAAGGTGGTCAGAGCCCTACCAGATCCTCTTGGTAACTAGAACGGCGGTGAAAGTGCATGGAAGAAAACATTGGATTCATGTCACTCATCTAAAACGCCTGCCGCTGCCTCTGCCATTTGATCTACAGAACCGAGAAGGAGTTCCGAGCCAGGAAGGAGAGCTGAATCAAAGTTTTGTGCCCTTTTTAGACGCCCAAGAAATAGGGCAACCGAGTGAGGTGTTGCCCGCAGTTGAAAGTGTGACAGCTCAATCAGTGGAAGCTGTCATTTCCAGGGCACCACAGGTTTTCAATGCATCCGATGCCCTTGCAGCAGAATTTTTTTCTGACCAGGAGCAACCTGGCCGTTGTAAATATGACCCGCGGCCCTGAAAACAGTGTGGTACCCCAGCTTCCAATGGTAGGAGCTAGACAGAGACTTGAGTTGAGGAACATCGGATAGAATTACTGGGGTACTGAGCGAGACACTGGACTGAACCCGTTGAGAGCTTGGAACATTGTGTTAAATAGCTCTTTCCAGAAAGAAAGACTGAGTTAAGGGCTGCGGTCGTACTATTGAGATACAAAATCTTGTTCTTTTTGATGAACAATAGGAGTCTGCCTGTGAGGCTTTAACGGACACAGGGAGAAGATCCCTCAGTGGAGAGGAGAACCCTCTGGTGGTGTGCGTGCTTTGTGGATACAAAGATTAGTTTTGGACTTTTAGAGAGGATCCAAGTTAGACTTTCGACTTATAGAGAGCATGTTTCCTTTTGCCCGATTTGTCATGGAGGATGAACGACCACTTGCCCCTCGACGGTATATTGATAATATGCAATTGTTCACCAGAGTGAAGGTGGCATTCGTTGCTTTTATTGTTGTGATCACAGTAATTGTAATGTGTGTATTTAGAATTTCAGCACCCTGTATAGAAACTGCTAGGAACTACCCCTGCCCCGGAAGAACACCTCTTTTATTCCCTACCTCCAGATAAGGCTAGACACAGAGAAACTTATGCAAAACATTTTTTTATCGAAATGTTACATCAGACCCATAGTACTACTAATAAGACAAATTGTTGGGCCTGTGGGTTGCTCCCGTCAGTAATTCATCAGCATGAACTATTCATTTCCCTGCCCTTGTCCCACTTAGCTAGCTGTGAAGCCTGGTTCCAATTATTGTCACTGATGTATTCTCACTATGTAGCTGAACCTAAGATATATACCGAAAAAGACTATGAGGCCATTCTGGAGTATATAGAGCAGCACCAAGGATTTGATGCCGAAGGAAATGGAGGAGCGGGATCCTTAGACCCAAATGCTTGTATGAATGTATACACTGAATATAGAAATGTTACCTGCTTACAGGAGGAAATGCAGGATTTTTATCGTTTCAACTCCAGCATGTATTTTCAACATTTTAAGGAACGAAATGTCACAAATGACAAAGCTTTGCCAATTCCCATTATGAATACTACTTCCCCCTTTTGCATACAGGGAGGAGGTCATATTAAGGTAGGAAGCAGTAGATGTAATTACACAACTGCCATTTGCAATTATTTTGCAATTTTTTCACAGTGCAGACAAGTACACAGTGTCATCAGCTACGCTACGCAGACTACGTGTACTACGTGAAGTTCAAAGTATACTACGTGAAGCTACGTGTAGTGCTGCTACGCAAACTACGCCCAGGCCTAATCAGGACAACAGTGTTGCACACCTTTCTGCTGCAGTAGAGTTGTCAGGGGCGGCCGGCACAGGTAAGATCGGTGAGGTGGGGCGGAGCGACGGAGGGGGGTAAGTCAACAGAGAACTGCATAGGTAAAATTAAATAAAAATGCAAATAAAACCACTTACCTTGCACTCGCCGCATTGCCAGAAGTAACTATAGTTACATGAGAGTGGGCTTAACCTGGACAAAGATAAAATATTTCAGCAATGGGGGAATCATAAAAAACATAGAAAAAAAACCAAAATACACAAGATCCCGAGTAGATTTTCTATTGCAGGGGCTCAGCTTCATGATCCAGACGCTATGATTAGGAAGGGACAGCAATAAGGGACAGCAATAAATGGAAATGATTACACCTGAATCTAGTGAGGGGAAACCAGTGATGACCATTAAGCACATTGAGCAAATAGTGTTTGACAGCTGGCCCTGTTACAATCTGTGCGTGTTCTCTAATTGTATACCCTCTCTCTCTCTACTTTCCTCCATAGTAAAACGTTGTCCCACATCTAAGATATATCTGCCATCGAGTTGTTGGATGATGGATCGGACAGTGGCAGATCTGCCTTGTGTAATAAACATGTCCTGTATGTATGCCAACCACTTGACTGACCTCAAACCTTTGAAACTGCATACTATCCCAAATTATCTCCCCATTTAGGTAATTCTCTGGTAGTAATAGTGAGCCACCTGACTAAGGGACGCAGGTAAATAAGGTCTGACAGATAAGGCAACCACAACTTCTAATGAGCCATAAAAGCATGGGTGGAAGCTGGGATAGCCAACAGATGTCTGCAGAACCCATTCTCCTCCACTTGAAGCTCCCTTGAATCTATGTAACCTGATACATCACTACCAAATGTCACTACCAAGACTGATTTGGCCTAGCAAATCTTAATAAATTGCCCCAATGGCTTACTACCAATTCTAGAGGAGCAGGAAAAGAGTGCCCCTAGGGACTGGGACAAGGCTGTTCTCTTAGATCATCTCAATGCAGACCAGGTGGACCGTTCGTCAAAAAACACCCCCAGGTATATGGAAGTTTAGACAGCCTTTGGCCCTGAACATGAATAGTTCCTGACTTGGTCCTCCTAGAACCCATGCCATCACCTGGACTTTGCCGTAGTGGTAGAAAGGTCAAGACTGCTCATGTATGAAACAAAGCCGTCCAGCAGTGTTTGGAGACCCAAGACGGTTCTTGCCAGCAGAACGGTGCCATCTGCATATATCATTTTGGGAATCTAGTGAGAACCTACTTGCAGACAGTCCACCTGCGTGTCTAACAACCTGGCCCCCAGGTCGTTCACATACAAAGAGAACAAAAAAGGGGCCATTACACATCCCTGTCTCACTCCATCCACTCTAAAGACGAAAGGAGCTAGTACAGGATCCATCAGAGTTATATCGGACAACTGCCCTCATGTCCCTATGCATCTCTCTAAGGAAATAGACAATATCTGTGTCCCATCTACAACAAAACCTGCCACAGTTTCGATCTATTCACCCTGTCAAAGGCAGAGGATAGGTACATAAAGGCAAGAAACAATTACCCCGGTTTTGCCAATGTATACTTATTAATTAGCAAGAAAATGTTTAGGCACTGACAGCAAGTGCCGAAACCTGGTGAAACCCAAATTGCAGATCTGAGAGAACAGAGCCATCCTCTAACCACAACATAGCCCTATCCAAGATAACTCTACCCATCGCATTGAACTCCAAATCTATCAATGAGATGGCCTGTAGAAGCTTGGGAGATCTCTAGAGCCCTTTTAATATGCAGGGATGATGACGGACTTGGACCGCAAATGCTTAAGTCCTAGACGTATTACAAGATTAAAACATACAAGTTAAGATCAGGGCCCAGGGACTAGGTGACAACTTATATAAATCAACGGGAATCCCATCAGGACTGGGCCTTGGGACACGTCATACATCCAGTAGCTGACATGACCTGATTGATATCAAATGTTAAATTACATTGGTGAGTAGCTAGCGAAGTGTGCTCAGAGTAGCACTACCATCCAAAGAACCATAAATGCCCTCAAAATGTTCAATCCATTTCTCAGGAAGAATATGGGTAGAAATAGTATGGGCCCCATTATCATTAAATAAAGGTCGAATGCAACGTCTTAGAATTTGCTACTGTAAGCCCTAAATGAAGCCTCCATAATAGTATACGAAACCTCCTCTCTAAGTACTATCTTCCGCGCCTCAAGCGCCTTCTTGAACTATTACATCTAATCGCTATTAGACATCGGTCTTTGGGCTCGGCTTTGCGTACAGAGATTATAATTTGTGTGCATTTGAACAGTCTTTATCAACCCATCGGGGAGTACCATTTCCCGCCAGTTTAGGAGGGAGTGATAGCCTAGATTCAACTTCATCCCTTATCCGATCTATGAATAAGCATTCACAAATGCATTATCCTCATACACATCCCCCAGGCACAGATCAAATTCCCTATGCTTAGCATCCACAAGACATTAAAAAATATCCTGAGGGACAATCTATTCCAACCATTGTCTTCTTCCCTGATCGGCCACCACACCATCCAAATGAGTTGATTCACCATGTGCCGGGGCTTGTACAAAAAAATCATTAATATGAATAGAGATACAGCAGTGGTCACTAAAGTCAGAAACTCTGATGTCAAAATGTTCTAAGAAGTCCCGCTGTGATGCAGAAATAAAAATGAAATCTATTGTGGAATGCAAGCCCCGTTCAATAAATGTACGGTCAAAGCTACCATCTGCGCTATGAGATGAATTGGTCATAACACATTCCAAATTGAATTCCGCAAGGATATTATTCAGAAAAGAACCAGCTTGGTTATGTTCTAGGTGCATAGTATCGTCGTGGTAAGCTTGATCACATGGGGTACGGGGTGTATGTTGAAATCTCCCACTAATATTAGTCCAGCTCTGGCAATACACTGAGTATCAATATCTAGTAATCAGTCCTAAGTGTGGAAAGTGTATTTCAGCGAGCAGGACCATTGGTTGCATTATAAAAATGGAATAGAACAAAACCACTGACCATGGCAAGGTAAACAAAATTACTTACACTTCAGGAGAAGTTGTAGCCATATGTTCAATTCTGCAGTTTAAAGAAAGAGAGACCATGATCAACAGGCCCCCTTTGGACATCCCCTTGGTGAAGGAACAGCAGGGCTAAAATATGACTTATAGCCATCTAGAAAAATGGAGCCCTCTTCATCTCACCTCTCCAGTAGGCATATTATGGCAAATGATCTAAGAAATGCCAACCAGTCAGAATCAAATCTTTTATTATTTATCCATGCCACATTTGAGGAGGCCAACCTGAGGGGGATAAAAGTGGTGTCTCCATTAGTCATATAAATTCCTGGGACGACAGTAATACTTCAAGCATCTTTCATGTCTATGATGAGAATTCCACCAGTGTGTAACTCCCTACCAACGGATGGGACTTCTCTCTCTCCAGAGGTATGTAACCCGCTACATGCCTCCATGGAGATGGTCTTCACAGGCTATGCACCAAAATTGCCCCCAGGTAGAGACAGTCACCATTAATGTTATGTACCAAACACCGGGGCACCTCAGCTGAGGATCACAATGTACCTCCGTTAGCGAAGCTCCTTCTTATACAGTCTGAGTTGACATCCAGCTGACCCCAATTCCTGGTCTCTCTACAGCTGGCTGCACCTCATAATTGGGACAATGTAATCAATAGAGTGTGTCAGCCACCAAACCCTGAACTCTTTTTATGTTTAAATTTGTTTTATTAGTTTCATGCAAAGCAAACATTGCAGAAAGTACAAAGCAATAGCGCAGAGACAAATAAAAGTAGCCAATCTGTAGGAGGAACCACATCATAAGACCCAACAAGTATCTCATATAGTGCAGAGAATCACGTGATCGCTCTCCTTTTTTAACAGTCCCCTGGCTTGTGACATCAGCATGTAACTTTCTGAGCATCGTAGCTAGCAAACACATGAAAAGGAAAAAAAAAAGAGAACAACTCCCCCTCCCGATACCCAGAACTCCCCTCCACCCCACCCAGTGTGCCGGATCATGCGACAAGGGCTGTTGTACATAGGGCCATTCACGGTGTGTTCGTCTCAGGCTTTGTGGCTTCATCTTGTAATTCAGTCAGGCGCAGTAAGCGAAGGTACCTAGGGCAAGTGATTTCATTGAACTCCTGGGACAGAAGTGTGAGTAACGGCTTCCAGATTGTGTGAAATGTGGCAGTAGTTTGTGTGATTGTAGCCTGGATACCCTTCATCCCCAATGTAAACCAAAGTCTGTGCAACCAGCCCATATGTGTTGGCCCTGTGCTAGTCCCCCAAAGAGAGAGTATATGCTGCGTGGCGGCCTGCATCGCGATGCCCATTTGTCGCCCCCTATTGGATTTCAGAGGGAAAGTAAGTGCATTTGGTAGGCCCAGAACGGTGTAGGCAAGAAACCGTGGGATTTCAGTGTCCATGTAGTTATCTATGTCATTGAGGACCGTGGTCCAGTACTCCTTAACTGCCATGCAGTCCCAGAGGAGATGCGTTAATGTGCCTCTTTCTCCACATCCCCTCCAACAGGACGCACTCCGGGATGGGTTGCCTCTGTTAAGCCTCGCCGGGGTAAGATACCAATATGTAGCTACTTTCACCGCCGATTCCCTGCCTGCGGCATTCTTCGCTGTGTGGTTGGCCCTGTAGTAAATCGATTTCCATTCTTGGGTTGTTAAAGTGTGATGTGTCTCGGGAGCCGGAGTAAGCAATTTGTATAGGTCGGTGATAAGGCCTAGGTCCATGTCTTTTGTTGCCAGCCATTTCTCAAATGCGGTCAGGTGTCTACTGACAAGTGGATTAATTGTGGGATGCAAAAGCCAGTGTCGCAGCTGAAAGTATTGAAAGAGCTGTGGGATGTCATACCCGCGGGATAGGTCGGCGAGCCAAAAAAATCCATCCAGGTCAAAGAGATATCCTGCGGACGTGCAGCTGGACCCTCTCCGTTGCGGAAAGGCCCGGGAGTCCACACCCGGGGGGAACTCGGGGTTGTCTAACTGGGGTGTGAGCGGTGAAGGGAAAGTCGTAAGTTGGTGTCTGGTGGCTACGGAATCCCAGATCTTCAGGACTGTGCGCGTAATAGGTGAGTTCTGAAGATAGCGTGGTCTGTGCGGACGTCGGAGGAAAGGCAACTTTCAAAGAGACGTCTGGGCCATGGCTCTATCTTGGAAGAGCCATCTCTTCTCAGACTAGGGCCTAAACCATTCCACAAGGTAACGCAGCTGCGCTGCTTGAAAATACCGTTGCAGATTGGGAATTCCCAACCCCCCCTTGTCCACTCCCCGGTACGGCAGTATTTTGTGCATGCGTGGTCTCTTCGATCCCCAATTAAAGTGCAGAAGTGTTGATTGCAACTGTGTAATTGTTCCGGCCTGCGGGGGCACAGGGATTGTTTGAAAGATGAAGAGGATCTTGGGAAGTGCAGACATTTTTACCACTGCTATCCGTCCCAGTAGAGACAGTGGCTGCTTTGTCCAGCGCTCCAGATCCTTGCAGATCTGCGTCGTAAGGTGGCGTAGTTTAAGGCTACCATACGCTCCATAGAGGAGGTGAGGGTGAAGCCGAGGTATGGGATCTGCGAATGGGTCGCGAGTCCCCAATCGGAGGCGGGCGTCTCCCAGCTAGTTTGAGCGTTGCGGCCCAGTGGCAGAATCAGCGATTTCTCTCTATTCACTCGGAAGCCCGAGACGGCACCGAATAACTCAATTTTATCCAGAAAAGCTGGCACTGATCTAGCAGGGCCGTACAGGGCCGTCAGAATGTCGTCCGCATATAAGCCGATGGGATGAGGTTACCCGCCGAAGGTTACTCCGTGTATATTGGGGTGGTCCCGAATCCTTTGTTCAACATAAAGCGCGAATAGAAGAGGGGAGAGGGGGCACCCCTGTCGGGTCCCACGTTGGATCTCAAATGGGGGGGAGCAAAGGCCATTGAGGCGGACCCGTGCTCTGGGTTTGTGATAGCAACTCACAACCCAGGCTTGGAAGCGTTCTCCCACTCCGAAATGCGCCAGGAGGACCGAGTCGGATTGTTGAAAGTGGGCTTTGTCTATTAAGTGAAGAAAGCGCTTAGTGTTATCGCTTCACTGTCTGCCCGGGATGAAGCCAGATTGATTCAGCTCTATAATACCGGGGAGGTATGGTCCGAGCAGCGAAGCCAGCACACCCGTAAAGAGCTTAAGGTCAAGGTTAAGCAGAGAGATTGGTCGGAAGGCGGAACAATGCGTGGCATCCTTACCTGGTTTCGGTAAAACTATTACATCTGCCTCCAGCATGTCGGGCGGGATGGAGCCGGGGCCTTGAAACGAATTAAAAAGCTTTGTTAGCAGCGCAGCGAGCAGAGGACAAATATATATATTCGGTCATTCGCAAGTTAGAGACATGACAATGTGTAACAAAGGTCTAAAGAAAAAAACACAAAGAATGCATATAAAAAAATATATCGGTCGCTATTATACAAGAGATTGTTACATCTTTTTTAAAAAACTGTAGGGTCAGTATTTACATTACATGATAGACATAGCAGCAATGGACATTGTAAATTTATTAGACTATACTAGAGTCCACAAAAACTTCCAGTATCTACACTACAATTTGTAAACATATTTGAAACCCTGTCGATAACTGTCTCTATTGTCTGTGTATTTAACTAGATATACACCACCAGATATTGTAAGCTCTGTAATCCATGTACACAGTTCACAGATTTCTTAACCTTCTAGTTTGAAACCTTTACTTATAGTTAGAATATAGGTCAGAGAGAAGAGGAAAGAATAAAGCATAAATTTGCAAGTAGACCTTTGTTACACATTGTCATGTCTCTAACTTGCGAATGACGGTCACCTGACGAAGGCCACTGGCCGAAACGCGCGTTGTTCTATTCCACCGCATTGCCTTCTTCAAGTTTTCCATCGACCGAATATATCGTATAGCACTTTTTCATCTTTGTCTCTTCTTTTTCTGTGTGGTTATGTGAATATATGTAATATATGTATTTGAATGTAATTTGTGTAAATAACTGAAAGGAAAAAAATATGTAAAAATGATAAATAATATATACTAAAAATAGATGGAAGAGAGAAAAAATTAAAAATAAAATGGTCTCCGATTTTTGATATATCATTTTGTCTCAGCCAACAATTATTTAAGGTCGCATAACACTATATGTGTTATTAGGGCGGTACAATAATAATTGGTTTGCTATACAGCCTCTTTTCCTACTAGTTTATGTACTCCCTACGAATATCAAACCGAACAGTGTGTAGGGGTCCCCCCTTTTCCAAAAATTACAATGCCCAGCAGGGCACACGTGTCTTGCAGCGACCGAAGTTGATGTAAAGCCCCATTCCATTTAAAAATCAGCCGAAAGGGGTGACCCCACGAGTAGGGGATCCCTTTGTCACGCACGAACGATGTGACCGTTTTGAAGGACTTCCTCTTTTGTTGAGTGATAGCCGAGAGGTCCTGGTACAGCGCCACCTGATAACCATGATGGTGGAGAGACTGTTTCTGGCGTGCCTCCCTCAAGATGCGCTCCTTCAGAGGGAAGTCCGGTTGGAAGGCCAAGATGTCTGGGGGAGGGGGGGGCGGGGGGGGGGGGCAGGCGCGCGGCGCGTCAGACCTACCCTGTACGCTCTGTCAATGCGAATCTCAAAGTCATCTGTTTCCCCCAGAGTTTCCCGAGACAGGCCCTGGAGGTAGCTGGTGATGTTGTCCCCTTCCGCTGTGGATGGCACTCCTCAGTCCCTTATGTTGATCCTCAGAGAGCGATTTTCTAGGTCCTCCGCATGTGCCTGAAGGTCCACCTGCTGTTCACGAAGGCGGAGGACCTCTTGCTGCAAGTGTTCGACCTCCTCGCTCCGGTTGTGTTCCGTATCTTCCATCGCTGCCACACGTTCCCCCTGACTATCTACGTCACGGCGTAATTCTCGATGCTCCCCGTCCATATCTTGTTTGAGAGTCAGGAAGTCCTCACGTAAGGAGTTAAACAGGGTTTCCAGAAAGGATTTAGTGATAGGGGCCCCCCCGCCATCCTGTCCTGTGGGTTCTTTCGCCGCTACTGGAGAAGGAGGGCTCTTCTCTCCCTTGGGGGGCGCCTTTGGCCAGCATGTCTGTAATAGTGCTCACTCCCCTGCGCCCCACATTTGCCAGGTTGCGCTGGCTGTTCTGGCCCGAGGAGGCCCGAAAGGCTTGTCTTCTCAGGGGAGGGGGGGAAATGCACTCCAATGTCTGCGGGCCCCCTAGGCGCGCAGGGGCTGCGGGCCTATGCAGGGGCTGCCCGGTTGTCCACTCCGCCCGCCAGTGGAGGGTAGACACTGTCGTCGTGTTCAGCGGGCTGTGGGGGCGTGTGCTGTGGGGACCCCCTCCACACCCCACTCACCTGCCAAGCAGCATCGATCAGGGCCCCTTCACGCTCTTACGGCTCAGGTCGGATCTGGTGCGGAGCTCCTCCGCCCTTTCCGGACTACTCTCACCCTCCGGGCTCTGTTTGCTGGGCCAATGCCGTCCACCGGCTGGCCTGTGCCTCGGGGCGTGTCTAATTAGGGTCCCCTTATCGGCCAGAGTAAGCCACCTCTGTCTCCCACTGGTGGTTTGACGGGAGCCGATTGGTCGCAGTTGGCCAAAAAGCCTGGATCTAGATTTTCACGCCTCCCACAGGGGCGCACTCTCTCTGCCGGCCTGCTTCACCTCAGCAAGCACGTCCCCGAAGCTCTGGTGCTTGGCAGCTCGCTGCTGCCCCGGAGCTCCGTAGTGTGCAGGAGCCTCGCAGTGATGGTACCCCTAGTGCCTCAGCGCTCCGGCCCCCTCCTCTCCAAAAGAAAGTCCTGCGGGCCGAGCGCACCTGCCTGATGTAGGCCCCAAAGCCAGGGCCTCGATTTCCGCGCCTCCCCGGGTGGGCACTCAAGCCGGTGCAGGCTGCTCCTTCCGCCTCACTGCTCCCCCGTCAGCCGCAAGCGCCACTCTCTCCGTTGTTGGCCCTCGGTTGCAGCTCCGGGCCAAGCCCCTTCAATTGCCAGGCTCGGGGGCGCCTCACACAGCAGGTGTAGATTGCCGGTTATCCCTCTGTCCCAGCCGCCATTACATGCCGCACTCGGCAAAGCCCCACTGAGTGGGGGGACAGAGCGGTACGGGGGACCGGCGCTGCAGCTATCGCTCCTCCAGGCGAAAGGTCACCCGCTGCTACGTTGCTGCCAGGCTTGGAGTCCACTTTCATAGCGGTTAGCGCTGTTTAGGGGCCTCCGTGGGGGTCCGGGCTGAGGAGCTTCACCACCACACGTCCGCTCTGGACGCCATCGTAGCCACACCCCCCCCTCAACTCTTTTTGAGGTATGTAAAACAAAGTCACCAGTCTCAGGTGGTCTCAGGGCCCCATTATGGTTGTTTTTAATGCTTTCACTAGGCCACGGTAGAGTATGGGCTGCCTACAGTCGATAAAAAATATCCAAGAGAAAAAACTGGATTATATGGGTACAGGTCAATTGTCTTTGCAAGACTCAAAACCCTCAAAGCCCAGATATGTGGGTCATGGTACCTAACACTGGCCCAGGTAATGACATGTTAGCTTTACAAAACTGTATTGGATTATTTAAACTGCCCTCACTTTTTTAGACATTTACTGACTGCTGCCTCTGTCAGGCACTGGGCCATAGGGAGAGAATCACTGAGATGAGAATTAACGCCATGTTCTCCAGGCCGTTTCTGACCATTATCCTTTATGCATGACAAGGAAACTAGCCTGCCTTTGCCTCTAGTCCCAATCTGCATCACAGCTGCATCGACCTTTTTGCCTTTTTTTCGTTAGAATGGCGGAAGACCACAGTCCACTGGAGAAAATTCTAACCAGCTTCCCAGCCTCTGATTGGTGGACATCCACGTTAACAGTTATATTAATAGCCCCTAACGATTGAAACACTCCAGTCTCCCCTGTGGCAATATTTCCCGTGGGATTGGAGCCAGTTAGAGAGGAAGCCACGGGGATGACTACACACACCATATGGGCAGTGAATACCCAGCTTCTCTTCCACTGTGCTGATTTCATCATTAATTGCCCCCACTGCTGTTGTTAAATAAGAAAGAATTGAGTTCTTGGAGAGGCAATTGGGGTCAGGGTCCTTGGGGATGACACCAGACTGTGTGCTTCCTATGTCTGTTAAGGTGTTTTTAAGTTTGCCCTTCCTAATGCAGGGAAATAGTTACAAAGCCCAGAGAAAAAGGAGGAAGCTGGCACAGCCACTGCAGAAAGTTAATAGCAGCCACGCAGCATGGAACAGCCCACAATTTTTAGGTCGAACCTAGACAGCGCATGCGCTGTTGCAAGACCTGTAGTAAATACAATATCGAGGGTAACTTCTTCTGCAGCTTGCCATTGGTTAACTGTGGCATTGCTCTTGTTAGCTGGCCTATTATTGGCTGTCGTTGCGATATGTAACTTCCATTTATTCCGGAAGCAGCACCGCCTAACTACAGTTTTCATCCACTCTTGTGGTTCATGTGTCTCTGAGGGGAACTTTCTTTTATGATTTTTCCATCCCAGCATGCTGAGTAGCAGCAAGACCCACTCACTTGCATACATAATTAATACGCAGTTCATCACGAGGGCCACGCTGTTAATCATACATAATCAGCAAGGCGCTCATCATGGTTTCATTTCAATGCCGATCCTGCAGCACCCTCCGGCACCAGGGGCCTGCTTTTACAATAATATGTTAATACTATCAACACGCTCACAGCCTCCTCCTGCTGCGTTTTAATAGAAGTGCATTTTTACATTGACCGAATATATGGAAGCATTCAAGCGGCTGACGGATGCAGTGAAAGAAATGTTTTTTTATTTTTTCTTACACAATGCACTTTAGCTTTAATACAGCGCACTCGCGCCTTTCTTTTGTTGTGCGCTCTGTACGCAAACTTTGTTTTTTTCAATTGAAATTGACAACACAGGCGTCGTTCCATGTAGCCCAAATGTGCCTCCCCATTACTTGGGCCACAGCACCATTGATCTGCTTGGTTACTTTTGGGGGACAATTGACTTTAAGGGGAGGGTCATCCGTGGAAAAATCTATGTCGCAATGAAAGGTGACTCACTTATAAGTTGGCTTCATGAAAGGGATCTGCATGTGTTTCTTGACCCCAACGAGGATCCTCAAGTCTGCCTGAAGGAGTTGCCACCGTTGGGGTGGTTGACAACTCAATTCATGATTTGATCAAGGTGTTTTCAGCTGTTTTTGCGAGTGACCTAGGCTGTTTTATAAACTACTTACACTGCATAAGACTTAAGAAAAATGTTATCCCAAAGGTTGCCAAGGTTAGGAATGTTCCTCTCTTGGTACGAGAGAGCATGAAGTGTGAGTTAGACAAGTTTCTGGTCAGAGGCATCATCCAAGAAGTTGAGGCAACTGAGTAGATCTCTCCAGTTGTGATGGCTCGCAAGGCCAACGGCGAGGCCCGGCTCTGTGTGGACTTGAGGGAACTCAACAGAGCTGTGGTCGTTGATCACTACCGTCTGCCCAATATTACTGAAATGTTGTGTTCCCTTGCAGGGCCGAATAATTTTTCCTCCTTGGATTTAACCTCGGTTTACCACCGGGTTAGGCTACATCCTTTCTCTCAACATCTCACTGCCTTCGTGACACCCTTTGAGACCTTTAGGTTTCTAAGAATCTCCTTTGGACTAATTTCGGCAGCCTCCGTTTTCCAGAGGGTGATGTAGGGCATTCTTAGAGGTCTGAAGGGCGTTAAGGTGTATCAGGATGACGTGCTCATTTTTGGAGTTGACTTGGAGCAACATGACACGAGGCTGAAGTATGTAGTAAGGAAATTGCAAGATGCCGGGCTTACACTTCGGGGCGATAACTGCAAATTTAATGTCAAGGAAACAGAGTACATTGGGCATTTTGTATCACCGGAAGGTATTAAACCCAAGGCGGCTCTTGTGAATTCTATTCTTAATTTACGCTCACCTTCTAGCAAAGCAATACCAAAGGGGATGATGGACGGAGCGTTTGAGCAAATGAAACACACCCCCCAGTCAACTGATCTGGGTTTAATCCATCACCATTCTTAAGCTCACTCCACCACCCCAGTTCAGACATGGCCATATGCAAATAAGTTTGACCCTGTGCCTCATGGGAACAGTCCAGCCCGAACTGCCAAGCCATGTCTTCCCTGGACCGGAAACAAGCATCCTGGGACCGGTTTCAGATTTATAATACTCATTGTCCAGGCTATCTTGAATCCAGTGGTAAAGTGAGCAAGGGACCCACGTCTGGGCATACCCTGCCAACTTAGGGCGAACAAAGGAATACCAAAAGGTGATGATGGACGGAGCGTTTAAGCAAATCAAACACTCACCCCCAGTCAACTGATCTGGGTTTAATCCATCACCATTCTTAAACTCACTCCACCACCCCAGTTCAGACATGGCCATATGCAAATCAGTCGGACCCTGTGCCTCATGGGAACAGTCCAGCCCAAACTGCCAAGCCATGTCTTCCCTGGGCCGGTTTCGGAT
The DNA here is from genome assembly GCF_964263255.1 of Lissotriton vulgaris. Lineage (NCBI taxonomy): Eukaryota > Metazoa > Chordata > Amphibia > Caudata > Salamandridae > Lissotriton > Lissotriton vulgaris. The sequence continues at coordinate 1,159,843,404 of NC_141685.1, forward strand.
TTATAATCCTCATCAGCCAGGCTATCTTGAATCCAGTGGTAGAGTGAGCAAGGGACCCACGTCTGGGCATACCCTGCCAACTTAGGCCGAACGTGGGTCCGGTGCTCACTACACCACTGGAGTCAAGCTATCCTGGCTGAAGACGGCTGATAGGCAGAAACCTGTCCTAGGATGCTTGATTCCAGTCCAGGGCAGTTCGGGCTGGACTGTTCCCATGAAGTACAGGGTCAAGAAGACTGATTTGCGTATGGCCATGTCTGAACTGGGGTGGCTAGGTGAGCAAAATAACGATGGATTAAACCCAGATCTGTGACTGGGGGTGAATGTTTTGCCATTGTGCAACATTCCGTCCATCATCTTGTGTGTTTTGCTGTTCACCCTATGTGGGAAGGGTATGCCCAGACGTGGGTCCTGTGCTCACTTCGCCACTGGAGTCAAGCTATCCTGGCTGAAGACGGCTGATAGCCAGAAACCGGTCCTTGGATGCTGAATTCCGGTCCAGGGAAGACATGGCTTGGCAGTTCAGACTGGACTGTTCCCATGAGGCACAGGGTCAAGACTGATCTGCAAATGGCCATGTCTGAACTGGGGTGGCTTGGTGAGCAAAATAACGATGGATTAAACCCAGATCTGTGACTGGGGTGAATGTTTTGCCATTGTGCAACATTATGTCCATCATCTTGTGTGTTTTGCTGTTCACCTTCTAGCAAAGACGAGCTTGTCAAATTTTTGGGTATGGCTGAGTTTGACCACAAATGTATTCCGAATTTTGCAGGTAAGACCTTGTCCTAAGGTCTTTTAGGAAATGGAGTGAATTTGTGTGGTCAAAGGATTGTGAAGAGGAATTTATTGGTATAAAGAAATACCTTAATGATGCGCCATCCCTGAGTAGTTTTGACCCTGCAAAGACATTGTATCTCATGACTGATGCTAGCTCCACTGGTCTGGGGGCTGTCTTATTGCAAAAAGTTGATGGTGAAGAAAAAACTGTGTTGTTCATCTCCAGGCCTTTGAGAGGTGCTGAATGAAATTGTTCTGATGTTAAAAAAGAGGTGCCTGGGGTTGATCTGGGCTTTGTGGAAGTTAAACATAATTCTGTGGGGAAAAAGATTTAAAAATCTATCTGATCACAAACCCCTTAAAGAGGTCTTCTCAAAGAAGGGCATAGATTTTGTTTCTCACCAAATACGCAAGTGGGTGGTGGCCCTGCAAGAGTTTGACTTTGAATTAACATATTTACCTGGTTCTAACGATGTTCTCGCCAACTGTCTTTCCAGGCTTGAGTGTGCAAATAATGGCACGGTTGATGATGTTGAGTCATTTGGATAAGAGGACTTGAAAGAGGAAGTGAATGTGTGTTTGATCAGTGAAGGTGTTATTTCAGAAAAGGAATGGAAGGAACATCTTGTCGCTGATGTGACTCTGCAAAAGGTCATCGCCATGGTGAAAGGCGTTTGGTGTGAAAAGAAGGACTGTGATGGTGTGCTCAGGGGGTTTTGGCATGTCAAGGAGGATTTGGTTGTGGTAGAAGAACCACTTATGTGTGGTAGTAGACTTGTTCTGCTACTAGAAGTTGGTTAGGAATGCTCATGCCTCGCACATGGGCATTGCCAAGACCAAGGAGAGAATCAGAGAGGTGTACTGGTGGCCCGCAATGGATGTTTTTGTAGAAAGACTTGTTCGGGAGTGTGCCGCGTGTGCAAATTGTGACAAATTGCTCAAGTTTAGGGCACAACCTATGATCATTACGGACCAGGCTGCTGCTCCCTGGTCTGACATTTCCATACGAACCGTTGTAGTGTCATTCCAGTCATGATTGACGTCCTCACATGCATGTGCATGTGAGGACATCACTCCCGACTGGAATGACGCTACAACGGTTCTCATAGCTAAGCTCCAAGACTCAGAAGGAGGTACTCACCTAGCACCTAATCACTGGCCAGGAACTTTTCAAACCACAACTTACACAGAGTGCGACAGTTCTCTATCAAAATCCCTGACATTTCCATAGACATTTTGGGGCCAGTGAGATTGAGATCACAATATCGCTATGTCATTGTGTGCTTGGACTTGTCCCCAGTAGCTTGTTTCCTTCCCAGTATAAGAATTGGCTTGGTAGTTTGGTTTGCCCTGTTCCCATCATGCACTGGGACAGGAACAGACTAATTTGCATGTAGCCAGGTTCTGAGCTGGGATGGTGCAGTGAGCTAAAAAACGGTGATGGATCAAGCCCTGATCTTTGGACTGGGTAAGAGTGGTCTGCTTAATTCAGACACTCTGTTCATCACCACCCCCTTTTCTGAATCGTTTATACAAAAGAGGCATGCAGCGGTTTATCTTCAAAGTACTTGTGATCTCTGAACACTACTGGGAATGGGACAAGATCCCTGATCTGAATGCTCCCATGCTCCTGTACTGGGCACCACAGTACACCCGTGTCATTAGCTGATGTCTATCTTGGCTCTCCCAGGGGGTGCTAGCGGCTTCGTCATATGTAGTGGGTGAGCGCTGTAATTAAAATCCTCTTCCGGTCGTGTAACCTGTCCCGCCCGTCCGCTGTGGCCATGGGCCCCCAACCACACACTGTGGTCGGGCCACACAGGTGGATGGAGGCTGCAGATCCGGTGATCATGGGCTGCACCTGCTGCGGGCGCCCGCCGGGGAAGATGAAAGGGCAGCAGGGGGCCCGCTCCTGATGTCGCGGCCCCCGCATAGTTACCTCATAACGTGGGTCAGTTTCACCACGGCCCCCCCACTTCTACCTCTGTTTCACCTCGGGTGCCATCTTGAGGTGTTATCGCCAGGGGTGGATATTGCCGATATCACGGCAGAGTAGTCGCTCGAAGTATCGGTGGCCCCAGAGGCAGACGCCCCAGATCATCCGATTTTGGCAGTTGGCCCTTACAGATAATTTAGTGGGGCTTGGAGGGCCGCGTTAGGTTGTTGTGCGCGGCGTTTCCACTGAGCTGAAGCTCCGGGTGTTGAAACTTGTATGGATGCAATGACAGAAGCAACAAAGATACCAGTCAGGGGCACATTATGCTAAGGACAGATTTTAAGCGTAGGGGTTTTAAGCCACGTCCTTAATTACATCAAACACCTCCTTTGGAGAGAACCCCCTAGTTTTTAAATTCCACTTAAAGCTATCGAAACAACAACATATCACAGTCACCTCACGTCCAGGCACTGTGCATTTATGCATGACTCATGCCTTCCACTTTTTCAGATTGCCTATGTGCAGGGGCATAGTGAACTCTCCCCCACCCCACCCCTTGCTTTAGGAACTACAGTGAGGGTGGAGTTCTTGATGGGTCTCTTCTGTCTGCAACTCTGATGACAAAGCCTCAGCTCATAATTAATGTCAAAAGGTGAGTGAGCAAGTAAGTGAAGGGATGGCTGGATGGATGGCTGGATGGATGAGTGAAATGATGGATGGATGAGTGAAAGGTTGGATGATGGGTGAGTGAATGGGTGGATGGATGAGTGAAATGATGGATGAATTGATGAACTGATAAGTGAAAGGGTGAATGGATGGACGAATGGGTAAAAGGGTGGATGTAAGACTGGATGTGTGAGTGAAATGGTGGGTAGATGGACAAAAGGATGGATAGATGAGTGAAAGGGTGGATAGATGAGTGAAAGGATGGATGAGTGATAGGTTCACTGGATGGATTCATGAGTGGATGAGTAGATGGATGGCTAAGTGAAAGGGGGATGTAGAGAGAAAGGAAGGGTGGGTGAATGGATGACTGAATGGGTGGATGAATGAGTAAGTTATTATTATTATTAAAAAAAATTATAAAGCGCGTAGTCACCCGTGAGTATCCCAGCGCTAAAATCCATACAACTGCGGGTCAGTGGGGGCAGGGGGGGAGGTCAGAATTTAAGGGAAGAGATGGGTTTTCAACCGCTTCCTGAATCCTAGATAGTTTGGTTCTGTTCTCAGGTCGCGGGGTAACGCGTTCCAAAGGCGTGCGGTGTGGACCGAGAAGCGCCTTCCACCCGTGCATGCCTTCTTGACTCTGGGGATGATGATGAGATATTCCTGATCGGATCGGAGGGATCTTGGGGCTTTATATGGTCTGATGAATTTTCTTAAGATAGGAGGGCCTTTGTTTTGAAGCAGTCTGTGGGCCAAGCAAAGGGCTTTGAACTTCACTCGCTCTCTCACTGGGAGCCAATGGAGAAGCTTCAAGGCTGGTTTGGCCGAAGCTCTGGCAGGAGTATTGGTGAGGATCCGGGCAGCGGAGTTTTGGATCCTTTGTAGCTTTTTCACGGTTGCCTCAGGAGAGCCTAGGTAGATGGAGTTACTGTAATCGAGCCTATATAGTATCAGGCCTTGGATTAACAGTTTTTGAGTGGTGGGAGGAAGTAGGGGCAAGATCTTTCTAATCGACTTGAGGAGCCCAAAGCACGTACCGGCTACTTTTTTAGCCTGTGTTGTAAACGACAGATCTTTTTCGAGCCACACACCCAGGCTTTTAACCTCGGGTTTCGGGTCTGGAGGCGAGCCCAGACAGGGTGGCCAGATGTTCTGTGAAAGGGAGAGCCCCTTCTGACCAAGGAGGAGAATGTCAGTCTTTGAACCGTTAAGTTTTAAAGATGAGCTGTTCATCCATCCTTGTATCTGCGTCAGACAGTTGTAAAGGTCCGCAGGTTGTTGACTTGGGTGAGATAAGGACACCACTAATTGTGTGTCATCAGCATAGCTGACGATACTCACTCCGAACGGGTTGACAACCTCCTCCAATGGGGACATGTAGATATTGAATAATGTGGGGCTCAGGGAAGAGCCCTGAGGCACGCCACATTGGAGGGGTGTTTCGGAGGAGCGGCTGTCATTCTCCCAGATCTGAAAGGAGCGTTGGCCCAGGAAGGACGAGAGCCAAGACAGTGCGGTTCCTTCCACACCGACACTCCTGAGCCGGTGGATAAGGAGCTGGTGGTTGACGGTGTCGAAGGCCGCACTGAGGTCGAGGAGGATCACTGCCACTGATCCTCCCGCGTCTAGAAGTGCTCTGGCCTCCTCCACCACCGCAAGGAGGGCGATGTTGGTGCCCTGCCCTGGGCGGAATCCCGTCTGCGAGCTTTTAAGCCGATTATTGATTTCCAAAAATTGTGAGAGTTTTCTATTCACAAGCTTTTCGGCAATCTTACTAGTTCCAGGGAGGAGAGAAATTGGCCTGTAGTTGGCCAGGTCCACAGGGTCCAGGGATGGTTTTTTTTAGTAGAGCCTTGACGACTGCCGCCTTCCAGCTGGAGGGGACGACTCCCTGTTGAAATGAGGCATTGATAAGATGGGTAAGGGGGGAATGATGGTGGGTGCTACTTTCTTGAAAGGATGGCTGGATAGTAAATGTATGGATGGATGAGTGAATGGATGGATGGATGGGTGGAAGAGTAGATGGATGAGTGTACGGATGGATAGGGTGAAAGGGTTGATGGGTGGATGGATGAATGGATAATGGATGGATGAGTACAAGGGGGGATGGAGGGATGGATGAGTGAAATCAAGGATGGAAGGATAAGTGATGGATAGGTTTGTAAATGGTTGAATATGCACATGGATGGGCACACAGATGGAAGGACAGAATGAATGGTGAAAGACTGAATGATGAATGAAAGTATGATTACACATTGTAAGCCCCTTTATCTTAAGCAACATTTCCTATACATTGACGTTCACATTTATATGAGTCATTGTCTCTATATAATATGTGTGTGTTGTAACGCACTCAAATACTCTGCCCTACATACTTGGGATGAGCAGCACTATGAAAGAAATTAAATACACATGAGAGAGGCTCTATGTGAAGATGATGGGCACAATTGGAGGGTGGTAGCAAGCCCAGACCGGCCGTACCGGGCATCGGGCATTTTCTCTGGGAGCTGGAAAGGTGGAGTGGGGCGGTTTTGTTACCACAAAAAGACCTGCACATTTGCTTAAAGCTGCGCGCATATTGAAAAACCATGAAGAGCACAATTGTTTCAACCTAATATAAACTTATTTTCACTTATACTCAAGGGTTGTCTGTTTACTTACCTATATATACTATTGCGCAACGTCCTCTGATGTGTCTGTGAAACTTACCTTTTGTCCTGAATTTGCACCCATGCCAGTTGGTCACCCTAGTGGGAAGCCTGCAGCAGCCCCTCCTTTTCATGGTATTTGTGGGATTTCAAGTCCTGAAACGGCAGCAGAGTTGTCTCCCAGTATATTCGCCATGGGAGGTGGCAGGCACGCAGCTATTGTGACAAACCGTCCGTAATTTCACGGACTGTCCGTAATTTGGACCTCACATCCTTGTAAGTGAGGATCCCTTTTACGGACGTCTTTTGTCCGTAATTATTGCCGTTACAGGGAGCAGCATTGCTCCCCTGCGAGAAGCGTTAGCCCCCTGATGGGGCTGCCTTGTGTAATGTAGTTCTCTGCCCCCACACAGTGCACAGCGACTCAGCTGAAGTTTCAATAGGTTTTATTCAGCACACAACAAATATCTTTGCCATAGAGCGCCGAGCGTCTAACCTTGACGAGCTCCGGACGCTAATTGCCGTTAAACTCAGTTTGCGCCTTCCGAGTCCTTCTCCTGCGCACGCGCGCGTCTCACGCTCTAGTTACGTGCGCAACGCGTAAGCGCGTTGACGGCCGTAGGCTAGAGCGCAACACCACATATCTCCCCCTTTTTATAATACAAACAATTACATTTCTAGAGTCCTAACTCAATGTCCACTCATGTCATAGTCTCTGAAACGGGAAGGCAGGGTTACTGTCCTCCCCATGCGGGTGCGCCTTACCAGGTTGTGTTCTTCACTACTGCTCCCCTCGGAGAGACTCCTTGTGCCCACCTGGTCGCTGCTCTCTGTGTCTTCAGTCGGGACTTCGTTGTTTCCTGCCTCCGCTGGTGTTTGTGATTCTTCATTACCTTCTTCTTGTCCTTCCGTGAGCTCTTCCTCCTTGATGGTTTCGCCTACTTGTATTTCCATATCTCCTCCATCTTGCGGCTCTTCTGCCTTGACCACCGGCAATTTCATTATCCTGTTGACTCTTGCCATGCGGTCTTGGGACCACACTTTGCCATCGCTTAGTAATGCTGCTCTACCACGCACTTCTCTGACTTGTAAGGGTTGACTGTACTTGCTTTCCCCTTTCTTTTGAAGAGCAGGGAGTTTGACCCTGACCCATTCCACTTTTTCCAGCAAGACCTCTTTGGTGTTGCGTCTTCTGTTGTAGTGAGCAGCATACACTCTTTGAGCCTTTTCCAAATTGTGCTGTACCACCGCGGGAGACCACTTGCTGGTCACAGTTTTCTCTCTCCACACCACGTTGTCTCTCGTGAATGGGAACCGACCCCTTAAGATCTGGAAAGGGCTGTACCCTAGTACTGTCGGGGTAATCCTGTATGCCCACAGCATGCTTTGGACTTCAGTCTCCCAATCTTTACCCTGCATTATAGCGGCTTGTATCGACCCCATCAGTACTCGGTTGAACCGTTCCACTTGTCCATTACAGGCCGGATGATAGATCGCTGTGTGCATGGACTTTATTCCATTCCTTGCCATGTACTTGACCCATTTGTCTGAGACGAACTGTGGTCCATTGTCACTCAGTATGGTCTTTGGTATTCCTTCCCTCAAGAACAGTGTGGTGAGGAATTTGAGTACTGTGTCTGTATCCATGGATTCCTGTGCATCTATCTCAGGCCATTTGGAGTATTTATCTATGACTACGCACAGGTATTTGTTGATGCCTCTGTTGTCAAGCACTGGTCCTAGGATGTCCACTGCAATATCCTCCCAGGGGTTTAGGGGTTTAGGGGTCGGTCGAATTCTCCCAGCGCAGGCCTCAGTGGCCTGAGTATTTTGTCAGCTCCTTGGCACTGAACACATTCTCTTACTTGCCTTTCTATCTGACTGTCCATGCCTGGCCACCAGTACATCTGTTTCACTCTAATTTTTGTCTTTACGATGCCCAGGTTCCCCTCGTGGAGTTGCTTCAACAGTATGGGGATTATGGTCTCTGGGGGTATCAATCTGTCTCCTCGGTACAGGAATATGCCTGAGTCACTTAACGACAACTCTTCCCGAATCTCATAGTATTTTCTCAATTCTGCTTTTAGGTTCCTCTTGTCAGGCCAACCGGAGGTGAGATATCGCTTGACTTCTACCACCTCACAGTCCTGCGTGTACGCTTCGGCCCATTCCTGTTTGCTTATCGTCGTCTCCGCGTCGACCATGCCCGCTACCATCTCGTCTGTGTCTGGCGAGGTTTCCGGAGCGTCTTCCATGGCGGAAGCTCTACTTAAGTAGTCTGCTACTTTGTTCTGCGTCCCAGGTAGATACTCCACATCATACGTGTAGTCCAGCAGTTTGAGCGTCATCTTTGCAATACGCGGTGTGGCTGTATCGTGGCCGGACGACGTCAGGACCTTGACCAATGGCTTGTGGTCGGTTTGTAGTTTGAACCTGGTGCCCCAGATGAATTGCCTAAACTTTCCCATGGCCCATGTGACTGCCAGCATTTCCTTCTCGATGACACTATATTTTTGTTCGGTGGGGGACAAGGCGCGAGATGCAAAACTAATTGTTTCCACTGTGCCATCTTCTCTTTCTTGAGCGAGCACTGCCCCTAACCCCTTGTCGCTGGCGTCCGTCGCTAGGATGGTGCTACCTGTAGGGTCGTAGCCCCGTAAGGGCACTGCTTCACTGATGTCTTTCTTCAGTCCATCAAATTCACTTTGCGCTTCTTCGTCCCACTCAAACTTTGATTTGTCTCTGATGAGCTGGCGAAGCTTATGCGTCTTGGTGGCGAAGTGTCTTACGAATTTACTGTAGTATTCGGCCATTCCAAGGAACGACCGAACTTCTTCCTTGTTGATGGGGGCTCTTGCGTCATTGATGGCCCTCACATTCTGTCGTTTGGGTGATATGCCTTTACTCCCAATCTCGTGTCCTAGGTATGTGACAGATGGCATTCCTATCTTGCATTTGCTCCACTCCGCCGTGAGGCCTTTGTCTTGCAGTACAGTGAGCACTTTGGTCAGTTTGCTGTCGTGGTCATCTTGGTTGGTTCCCATTATAAGGTTGTCGTCCTGAAAATATTGGACTCCTGGCAGGTCTTTGAATAGACGATGCATCAGTTTTTGGAACATGGCGGCCGCCGAGGCCAACCCAAAGGGCATGCGGCGAAACTGATAGCACCCAAATGGTGTGATGAACGAGGTGTATTTCCTGCTCATTGGGTGCAGGTCGATTTGGTGATACGCCGACGTGAGGTCGATGGTGGAAAACCATGAAACTCCTTTTGTTTTCGCTAACATTGCCTCGATCCTCGGAAGAGGAAACTTTTCCACTATCAGGCACTTGTTGAGCTCGCGTAAGTCTAAACATAGACGGACATTGCCATTTGGTTTCTTGGCGACAACCAATGGGGCCAACCATTCAGAACTGTCTATCGGCTCAATGATACCTTGTCGCTCCAATCTCTGGAGTTCCGTTTGTACAGCTTCTTTTATGGAGATGGGAATGTTCCTGACCTTGTGCGAACCCGGGCGGGCTCCCTCCTTGAGTAGGATTTTGTGTACAAACTTGTCTAATTTTCCCACTGTGCCTCCAAAGACATTGGGGTAGGCTTGTTTTAGTTCTTCTCGTTGGGATGACTGGCCATCTTCCGTCAGCAGGATCTGCTCTTTGCCACCAGGATCTAACTTGATCCCCAAATCTCCAGCGTCTCTCCACCCGAGTACTGAGGGCCCCTTCGCCACCACATATAGCTTGCAGGTGGCTGTTCTACCTCTGAATTCAAACATCAGGGGGCGGAAACCCACAATGGGGATGGCATTTTCAGTGTAGGAGATGGGACGGATGTCCGGTGGGTGTAGCTTCGGTCCTAACTTTGGCACAAAGTCCTCCTCCCAAACAGATCGCTGTACTATTGTCCAAGGGGATCCTGAGTCAACCGCCACGTGCACCTTAACCCCTCCGATGAACATGTCCGTGCGTGGCTTGTCTGAGCGTTTGCCAGTTACATCCAACACTTGACCTTCCACACACAGAACCCAGTTTTCATCCTCTAGATCTTCTTCTGCTTCCGTTTCCAACTGTGTAGATTCCATGCACTTGACCATGGATCTCTTCCCCTTCTTGCGGCACACCTTCTCAAAATGGCCGACTAGGCCACAGAACGCGCATCTGGCGCGAAACGCCGGGCACCGTTTGTCCTAAGCCGAATGGGCCGTGCTTCCGCACCTGTAGCATGTGAACTTGCTGTCCGTGGTTTGTCGTCCTGACCCCGTTTGCTTCCCCGGCCATCTCGATTCATGCCTCTGTTCTCCTGTGGGCCCTTTGTGCTTGTATGCCGCTGAGGCTTCGTCGATTTTGTTGACCATTTGCTTATGCGCGTTTTCCCTTTTGGCGGCATCAGCACAGCGCTTGGACAACTCAGCTTTCTTAACCATGGCAATGACGTCCTTGAGCGAGGCCTCGCCTTGCGCCCAAAGTTTGTCCTGGACAGACTTGTTGGTTGTGTGCATAACAATCTGGTCCTTGATATACTCGTCTTGAAGTTGCCCATACTTGCAGGTGATGGCCAAACGTCGCAAAGCTGCCACGTAGTCATCTATCGATTCTCCCGCTTCCTGTTTTCTTTGCTGGAAGTTATAACGGTCAATGGAAACACAGACTGCCGGTCGAAAGTGGTTATCTAGGTCTTCCAAAGCGTTCTTGAAGACGTCATCTTCTGTTGCGTCTCGTTCTTTTGGTACAATGTTCGCGAACACACGCACACCCTCCGGGCCCAGGTTGTGCAGTAACAGCCTCTTTTTTCGAGCAGGGGGGTATGGTTCCCCATTCTCATCTTCCAGGGCCTCTACGTAGTTTTTGAAGTACTCCCTCCAGTCTTCCCACTTCATGAGGGGTTCACCCGGTCTGGGTAGGAAGGGGACAGGAGCCGTCAGTGCAGATGCCTGGTTGGCCATGCTGTGCGCGTTCCTGGGCGCCTCCGGTTGGTTTCTTGGGCTGCCTGGCGCACTAGGGGATCCCAACCCCCTTGCGGAATCTCCTGGACCTCTTGGGCTGCCTGGCGTGCTGTTAATAGCACCTTGAGGGAGGCTGAGGGATTGCTCGCCCTCCTCTGTATTCGGGGTGTCTCCTTTCGCTGCCAGGGTACTGGCTGAAGGACCCCCGGCACTCCGGGATAGCACTGACCTTGCTTCAGTGGTCTGCGACTTTTTCCTCTGCCGAGTTGCTCGAAGACGGTGCACCCATCAGCCCTCAGTGCAGGTTAGTTGCTGCTGCCACGCTCTATGGTTCGAAAACGCACTGCTGCGCGTACAAGGTGTACACTGGTCTGGAGTTGCTGTCTGGTGCTCAGGATGCCGATCCTCTGTGAGGCAGCGTGGAGACAGTGGGATGCTCCCAGTCCTCGTCGCCACTGTAATGTAGTTCTTTGCCCCCACACAGTGCACAGAGACTCAGCTGAAGTTTCAATAGGTTTTATTCAGCACACAACAAATATCTTTGCCATAGAGCGCCGAGCGTCTAACCTTGACGAGCTCCGGGCGCTAATTGCCGTTAAACTCAGTTCACGCCTTCCGAGTCCTTCTCCTGCGCACGCGCGCGTCTCACGCTCTAGTTACGTGCGCAACGCGTAGGCGCGTTGACGGCCGTAGGCTAGAGCCCGACACCACACCTTGCACGCCTCTCAGCACAAGAGCAGCCCCACCCCACCCTTTGTCATTCTGTATGCCGGCTGATTGCCACATACAGAATGACAATGGGCAGTCTGGGCTGTTAAAGCATGTGGTGGCCTCCTCCTGCCTCAGTGTACAGCAGGGCATTCCGTTAAATTGATAAAATGTAAAACGCCCATGCAGCAACGTGAGAAAACAGTTTATATAAAGAAGCCTGTGAAACACGTTAAAAAGAACGGGTTAGCTGGCACATTTTTAATATTATATTCAACAATGCCATGGTTGCTGCTTTTTTTATTTTAGGCAACTAACAACCATTGACAAAGCCAATAGTCCTGGCTTGTTGTTGTAATGATACTTGCTGTATTATTCATCTGGATGCAATGGCAGAAACAACATAATACTAGTCGGGCAGCACACTTTACTAAGCACAGATTAGTAACCTAGGTGTTTTGAGCCACACCCTTAATAACATCGAACTTGAAGAGCACCCCCCCCCCCCCCCCACACACACACACACTTTTTTTTACCCCACTTAAAGTCCTGGAAACAATTCCATGGCACAGCCACCTCACGTCCTGGCACTGAGCATCATGCATGACTCATGATTTCTAAGTTTTCAGATTGCCTATGTGCAGGGGCATAGTGAACCCTCCTGCCCCACCCCTTGCTATAGGAACAACCGCTAGCTAAAGTTCTTGATGGGCCTCTTCTGTCTGTAACGCTGCAGACATAGGCTCAGCTCATATTGTGAAAAGATGGGTGATTAAATAAGTGAAGGAATGTTTGAACGGCTGGATGGATTAGTGAAAAGATGACTGGATGAATAAAAGGGTGAATGGATAGATAATGAAAGAAAGGAAGAATGGAAGGATAAGTGAGTGGAAGGATGGATGAGAGAAAAGGTAAATAGATGGATGTATGGGTGAAAGGGTAGATGGATGGGTAAAAGGGTGCATGAGTGAGTGAAAGGATGGATGGATGAGTGAAAGGGTAGATGATGGGTGAGTGAATGGGTGGATGGATGAGTGAAAGGATGGATCGATTGATGAATTGATAAGTGAAAGGGTGAATAGATAGATAAGGGAAATGGTGGATGTAAGGATTGATGAGTGAGTGGAAGGGGTAAATGGACAAAAGGATGGATAGATGAGTGAAGAAGTGAAAGGTTGGATGGATGAGAAAATGGATGGATGGATGAGTAATAGGGTCAATAGATGGATTCATGAATAGGTGAGTAAATGGGTGGGTGGGTGGGTGGAAGGATGGATGGATAAGTGAAAGGGAGATGGAGAGAGAAAGGGAGGGTGAATGACTGAAAGAGTGAATGGGTGGATGGATGAGTAAGTGAAAGGATGGCTGAAAGGGTAAATAGCTGGATGGATGAATGAAGAGATGGATGGGTGGAAGAGTGGATGGATGATTTCACGGATGGATGGGGTGAAAGGGTGTATGGATGAATAATGGATGGATGAGTAAAAGGTTGGATTGAGGGATGGATGAGTGACAGAATGAATGGTGAAAGACTGAATGATGGATAAAAGAATGATTACACCTTGTAGCACCCATTATCTTAAGTAACAGTTCCTATACACTGACTTTCACATTTATATGAGTCATTGTCTCTATATAATGTGTGTTTGATGTAACAAACTCCGACACCCTGCCCTACATACTTGGGATGAGTAACACTATAAAAGAAATTAAATATACATGAGAGACGGTCTATGTGAAGATGAGGGCCACCATTGGAGGGTGGTAGCAAGGCCAGTCTGGCTGGACCGGGCATCAAGTGTTTACCTGAGAGGCTGGAAAGGGGGGGCGGTTTTGTTACTGGGGGCAGGAAATGCAAAGTTCCTTGTATATCCACTAGTTTTCAATCAACAATAAAAGTGGCCTCACTTATATTCAGGTGTGGTTCACCATTGTCTGGTGACTAATGTACCCGCTGGAGCGAGATGAAAGTTTTGAATCGTCTAAGGTAGCAAGCTGCGGGCATACTGAAAAACTGCGAAGTGCACGATTGTCTCGACGTAATATAAACTTATTTTGACTTGTACTTAAGTTGTTATCAATTTACTTATATACAATTGCGCGACCTCCTCTGACGTGTCTGTAAAACCTACCTTCTGTCCCGAAGTTTTGTCCTGAATTTTGACCTCCTTTCCTACATTTTTGCCCTGAATTTTTACCCTTCGTCCTGAAAATTTACACTCACCATCCTGAATTTGCACCCATGCTAGTTGGTCACCCTAGGCGCAGCGCAGGAAAGCGCTTGAGCATTTGTAGGACTTCGAGTCCCGAAGCGGCAGCAGAGTGTCTCTGGCTATATCAAAATAGGATCAAAGCAAGATACTTTATTTGGTGATGCGCAAATTAACAATATTGGCTAAAACCCAATTTCCACACATTATAGTTGTGCCTTATATAGTTTTATCAGAAACACTGAATGTCTATGCAAAGTTGTGGCCATTACTACAGTAAATGTGTGCTGGCTGCATATAATAGCGCACTACCACACCAGCGCTCCACAATGCACCAACAGTTAGGCTGCTACATGGCACACCCATGCCAGTCTCCTGCTGAAAGGGCGTGGCTCATTTGATGCACTTGTTTTTTGTGTCAGCTTGGATTTTTTCACAATCCCCGTGGCTTCAGCGATATAACATGAATAGAAACACCCGCGCTCTGAAAATGGTTCAAGCACCACTGACATTATGCCATTTTGACAAGCAAATGAATTGCATACGAATGAATATGCATCGGAGATTAAGGCGCTGACATCAAAGCGGTCACTGCAGAGAGCTAGCTCTGAGATCTCGCCAGCCCCACCCCAGCCGCGGTTTGCCGCCGCAGCAACAGCGTACCATGCAGGGGCGCTTGGCCTTCCTATTTGCACAGCATGTGTTTCCACTCTTGGTGCTAAGGAAGAATAACACGTGAAACTCTATGCCCCTCGGCTGGAGGGCAAATGGAATTACTGATTGCATGACCCCCCGGCTCTGCTGCCTCCTCAGTCGCTGCTAATAATTCGTCTCCTGCTTAAGATCTTTTCCTCGCTGGAAGAAGCACGAGTGCTGCACTGCGGCACAGGCGCTGGAAGAGTCGAGAGCGTTAGCGGGAGGATGGCTGGCCGGAGAGGCGCTATACGAACCTCAACTCTGTGCATTGTGAACTTTTAAAGTGCTTTTCTGGCTTTTAGTAAATGATCCATCAAAATCAAAAGTCGTAGGGGCTTAATATTTACAAGCCGCTTGCGCCACTTTTGCGTCACTTTTCCCATGTTAAAAGTGACGCCAAAGTGGCGCAACGGTCTTGTAAATCTGCCCCGTAATGTTTATTTTAGCCTCAGAGACGTTGTGATTGTTTCCACCTGTACATTGATTGATGTATATTATATTTAATATTTGTATTTTCGCAATCTCTTGTCCCTTTTTTATGCTTTGCAGATGTTTCAGTTCAGTTCACTTATATGGGTTGTTTTGAAATAGTAATTAATTAGTACAGTTTACGCGATTGTCTTTTCCTTCCCCCAAATTAATTGTATCTAAGCACTCTGAATCTACTGTTCAATAATCACCTTTCTTTTATTTAATGGCAGATATTGGTATACGGCAAACCATGCAAAAAGAATACTTAATCGTTTAAACAACATATTGGAAACAAAAATACAGTTATATTCAAACAGAGCCGAAAGGCACAAGTAATTATGCATAGACGTATCTACTATTTGAGAGTGCCACTGTAAAACACGTAGCCCAGAAGAGTGGAACCAGTGACCGCATGAAGTTGCTACAGGCACTAGGAAGACAGGTACACCAGAATTAAACACAGGCAGCTACTCCATAGAAGGAGCATACTTGTGCATTCTTTATTTCTATTTTTGGAATGTTTACAGCCTGAGCATTGTGAGGCTGGTTTTCAACACCTAGTTGAGTTTGACATGATATCGAGCAGCTGCTGGTGGAGTCGGTCACTTGGGTGGATGTCAGATGAAGCTGGGTGGCTCCTCCGGTGTCTTGTGTAAGGCCCGTTCGGGCAGCCTCCCCCTTCCCTGTGTACGGGGAAGTCCTGCTATTTAAATCCGGAACCTGAAGGTTTGTCTGATCCATACTGTCTTACTCTTCTTGAAGGTTTGGCGAGTCTGTTGTAAACTGAGTCCAGTGGCGAATAACCTCATCTCCTTCCGTGATGTTCATCAGCTAATATACTATTCTTTTTTTATAAAAGAGCATATGACTTCTAGGTGCTTGAACCTCACGGCCTAAAACTGCCCAAAGATTCACCCAGTGGCTAAATTCCTATGATATTTACTGTATATGATGCACCATATGTTATTTCATGCCCATACACCCACTGAGCTACTGCTCCTCAGGGCCTGTATGCACCACTGACTTCAACACGACTTTACTGCAGACCCATGTCTAGGCCTCCCATGTGGGATGATTACAATTAGAGGAAGGAGTCCTCATTGAGGACCTTATGGTCCGTGGGGATATTTTGAAGGGAAGAAGGTTTCCTCGTATAGCACCCCGTTATCTGTGGTGATGAGCTATAGGCGAGAGAGTAGCCCATTGGAGGCAATGGTGATCTGTGGTGATGAGCTAACGGCGAGAGAGAAGCCCATTGGAGGCAATGGTGATCTGTGGTGATGAGCTAAAGGCGAGAGAGAAGCCCATTGGAGGCAATGGTGATCTGTGGTGATGAGCTAAAGGCGAGAGAGTAGCCCCTTGGAGGCAATGGTGATCTGTGGTGATGAGCTAAAGGCGAGAGAGAAGCCCCTTGGAGGCAATGGTGATCTGTGGTGATGAGCTAAAGGCGAGAGAGTAGCCCTTTGGAGGCAATGGTGATCTGTGGTGATGAGCTAAAGGCGAGAGAGAAGCCCATTGGAGGCAATGGTGATCTGTGGTGATGAGCTAAAGGCGAGAGAGAAGCCCACTGGAGGCAATGGTGATCTGTGGTGCTGATATGAAGGAGAGTGGATCTCCTTACAGAGTTCCTGGTGGTCTGTGGTGATGATAAACGAGCGAAGGTTTCCTCAAATAGGACATAGTCAGTGTGTTTTTTAGTGATGATCTAAAGGATAGAGGGACACTCCACATAGGACTTGGTTATCTGTAGTAAAGGTTTTAAATTGAGCCAATTGCCTCACAGAGGACCTGGTGGTCTGTGGTGAAGCACCGGAGGAGAGAGAGAGAGTGAGAGAGGCTCACCTGGTGCTCTTTGGTGAGGATCTGAAGGACACAGAGGATAGCGCCCAGCGGCCTACATAGTACCTTGTGATCTGTGGTGATGATCTGAAGGAGAGAGTTGGTTACACATAATTCCTGGATAATGATGTGGAGGAGGGAGGGTCTCTTCAAAGAAACACTGATTGTCTCTGGTGATAGATTTCAGCCAGGAGACAAGATTTTTTATTAAGAGAGGCTATGCAGTTGCGACCCCTGGCCTCAGAGGTAGCAAAATCCGTGCCAGGAACACAGGGTCCGCTCGTCCGTTTGGACATTGGTTGAGTCTCCTTCATTTTTTTTTATTCCACCAATAGGGGAAAGACACGGAGCAATGAGGTCAGAGCCACGAGTTCCGGAAGCCTGCAAGCCGAACAACGACTTGCCCGAACAATGACTTTGCCCTAACCACGCATGTGCATGGTTAAGGGAAAGTAGGTCTAGTGTTTGGGATGGGCGAGGAGAAAGGAGCATCAGAAAGCAAACAGGACAAGTAAGAGGGTTTTCAGGCTAGTTTTCAGGGGTGGGGGTTGGGAATAGTTTTTAGGGAGTGTGGAGGGTTCAGGGTGTTTTTTAAGGGGTAGAGGGGTTCGGGTAGTTTTTAGGGGTTGGAAGGGTTCAGAACAGATTTTAGGGGGTGGGGTAGTTTTTAGTGGGTGGGGTTCGAAGTAGTTTGTAGGGGGTGGGGGGTGTTCCACGTTGTTTTTAGGTGGTGGAATGGGATCGGGGTAGGTTTTTAGGAGTTTGGGGGGTGTATTTAGGGCTCAGGGGGAGAAGGAGGGGGGTGGTAACCTTAGCAATGGATAGCTGTTTCCCATGCATGCTTACAATGAAAATTTGTGGTAAAGGAATGTGTTTTAAAGCAATTCGTGGTTAAGACACAGTCGTTGTGGAGACCGCGTTGTAAAGATAGGCAGGGTAGCGGAACACATTGTTCCGACATACAACCCACAAATAGTGAATAAAAGTATATTATTCACTATTATTGGTTGGTTGAATTACTTTATTCAATATATTACATATCTTAAAAGTACAAACATTCTGAGTTTAAAATCACTTTTAAAATAGTATATCCAATTCACAAATATAAAAGACAATAAAAGTTCTATGTACAATTTAAAAAACCTGATGACAGGAATTAAAGTGCAAAGCAATAGTATACATATGGACTTTCTATGCAGGCAAGTATTT
This sequence comes from Lissotriton vulgaris, assembly GCF_964263255.1. NCBI lineage: Eukaryota > Metazoa > Chordata > Amphibia > Caudata > Salamandridae > Lissotriton > Lissotriton vulgaris. The sequence continues at coordinate 1,159,861,510 of NC_141685.1, forward strand.
ATCGACATAGTACGTGTGAGCCAGGCACTTGATAGATACTTTGCAACCCCACATACAATGAACAGAGATGTTGTGTCTGATGAGAGGATGCGTAGGGCGACCCTATAATCACTAACTCCCAGCTCCCTGCATACTGGTTTTAACCATCTTGATCTATCTCTTTGGTATGCTTTACAGGCAAACAGGAAGTGAGGTAAGGATTCAGTCACACATGAGCAGCTAGGGCAGGTAGAATGTGGAACTCGTGTTCCTTTCCAGCCCTCCGTGAACTTATTAAGAGGGAGTGTCCCATACCTCATTTTCAGAAAAAGTGATCTGTCTTTTGGAACTTGGATGAAGTCTAAGAATGATTCAAGCTTCCTAGTGGGCTTATGCTCCAGAAATTGGCTAGTTAGTGCTCCCCACTTTGTGCTCTTCAGTTCTTCGGCATGAACCCACTCCCAATAGATTTTCTTAACAGCTTGCTTGGGAGGTGGGGACTGGGAGATCCAAAATTCAGCCAATCCCAGATTCATAACCAGCTGCCTCAGTTTGTTAAGCCACTGTATCTTATTCGCACTATTCAGGATGATAAGTTCGTCCAACACCAAGACATAATTTGCCAGTTCTGGTGTCCTTTTCAGGCGCACCCAGAACAGCAAAGGGCGGAGGCGAAATATATCTGAACTATATCTGAAATCGAGCGTTTGCCCATGTCATGAAAGAGGGGCTTCAGTGGAGTCGAGGTAGGGAGGGAAACTAAGTCCCTCAGAAACTTATTCTCGGCTCTAACCAAATCAACTGTGTTCTCGCAGCGCCATAATTCAGAGCTGTAAACTGCAGAGGCTAACGCCTTCCCTTCGTAAACAGCAAGAGCCGAGGCTATAGGCTTGCTGACGGACATTCGCTGGTTCCTCAGAATTACTCCAGATACTCTTTTAAGGTTTAGGAGCATTTTGGCGACATGGGAGTCCCATTTCATTCTGTTATTAATCCTGACTCCCAGGAAGTCAAATGCCTCCACCACCTCTAGCGGCGACCCATTGAGAGTGATGTAAATTCTCTTTGCTTTTTTTAATGGGGGCAGTACCATCAGCTTTGTTTTAGTGGTATTGATGGTCAGTCCACGTTCGTCGCAAAACAGACTAAATCTGTCCAAAAATTTCTGGAGTCCCGAGGGAGTTTTGGACATCAGGAGGGTGTCTTCTGCGAAGAGGAGGGTGGGTGTTTTCTCCCCGCCAGGACCGGGGCATCGGCAGTGTCCTCCCTCAAATGGTCTAGCACCCCATTAATAAAGAGGGAGAACAATGTCGGGGCCATCACACAGCCCTGGCGCACCCCCCTGTTCATAGGCACCCTCTCTGTTAGTTGCCCCTGACTCCCCCATTTGATTCTGGCATACTTGTCCTGATGAAGTTTAACAATAAGCTCCAGTAGGTATTGCGGGAACCCCATGTCTTTCAGAACCTTCCACAGTTTATCACGGGGCACCAGATCAAAAGCGCTCTTCAGGTCTATAAAGGCCAGATATAAATTCCCCTTCATGATGATCACAGATTTCCAGTATAGAGTGCAGAACCTGAAGACCTGGTCCATCGTTCCCACATTTTGTCGGAAGCCCGCCTGAAAGTGAGTCAGTGTATTCCCTTCTTCAAGCCAAGTTCCTATTCTGTTGATAATGACCCTGCCAACTACTTTCTGGATAGCATCGATTAAACTGATCGGTCCGTAGTTGGCAGGGTCCTCCCTATCGTCTTTCTTGTAGATAGTTACTACTTCAGCGCCCTTCCATGAATCTGGGACGGAATGTCCACGAAGAATTAAGTTCATTAGTAGGGTAATGAAGTCAATCCATAACTTGGGGTCATATATAAATAAATCACCCGGTAACCCGTCCGGGCCTGCTGCTTTGGACAGGGTTATACTCATAATGGCATCATGAACTTCCCAGGTTGCAAAGGGTTCTACAGGTACATGCCTGTCTATAGTTAAATCATTTGGTGCCCCCAAAATTTGGCCTGTTTCATCCTCCCAGGGCTTGTAAATCAAATGCTGCTAGTGTGCCTGGAGCACTGATAGTGCCACCCACACAAGCAGCCTTTCAGAGGGTTCTCAGACCTGCCACTGCAGTGTCTGTGCGCAGTTTCTTCTGCCATGTCAACCTGGTAAGTGCACCCATTTGCCAGGCCCTAACCTTCCCTTTTATTACATGTGAGTCACCCCTAAGGTAGGCCCAAGGTACCCCTGTGGGAAGGGTGCAGTGTATGTGAAAGGTAGGACATGTACTGGTGTGTGTGACATGTAATTTTGTTTTTTACTATTGAAAGGATATTTGTCCCACAGAAAAGAATGGGAGTTTAATTATAACGTGTTATAAGTATAACTTTCCATTGGGACAAGGTAGAAAGGTGGAATTTAGTATGCCTGAACTCCAAATATAACAATGCATCTTTCAGTAAAGGTAATTTTTTTATTGTGTGTTTGAAAATACCACTTTTAGAAAGTGGGTATTTTCTTGCTTAGCCATCCTGTATGCCTCTACTGGTTTGTGGATTGACTTTGGAGTGACAGGGCCTGCGGATGTGCATTCTCTTCAGACAGCCACTGGGGGGATTGAGGTGTGTCCTGCTTTCCTGTATGAGTCAGGGCTAGTCTAAATAGACTTGGACTGCTTCTAGAAGGGTGGGAGGAGATATCCCTGCACCAGAATAGGCTTGGTCTGCCTTTGATAAAGCTGTCCCCACATCCTGCAAGAAAGTTGGACCAGGGAGAACAGAACTGCTTTGGACTGAGCAAAGAGCCTCTCTGCCCCAAGAGAACAAAGATAAATTGAGTATAAATATTGGAGTCCAGACCCCAGAACTTTACATTACTTCTAGACTCAAGAAAAACCTCTGCCAAGGAGAAGAGCTGGGAAAAAGGAAGGAGCACCTTCTGAGTGCTATGTGGGGTTAGCCTGCAGTGTCTGTTTCTGCCACAGAGAGGATCAACACTTTGGTGTGTGCTGTGTGTGCCTCTTGAAGAAGATATCCAAGGGATAGGTGTAGAACTTGCCTCCTGTTCTGAAGTCTCAGGGACACAAAGACTTCATTTCCTCTGTACTACTGCACCTGGAACTTCTGTTTCAGTGGCTACAGAGCGAAACCTCAACACCAACGCCGGCGAGCGATGCTGCGACCTGCAATGAAGCTGCAAGCCCTGCTAGTGAAGTGCACGACACATTGCCTCAACTTATACCCCAGTCCTGACGCCTGCCATCGTTGCACCGTACCGACTCTGATGCCGTCATCGAGGCTGCAGCCTGCACCAGAACTGAGGGCACCCCTCATAATGCTAATTGTACACCGTCTCTACTCGCACTGCAACCCAGACCTCCCTTAGGCTGGTGCTTCATCACGGAGCTGATACCCGAAGTGGGTGACCTCCTCAGTCCATCGACCCTGCATTAGCGTAAGGATCTGACGCTTTGACACCACCACAGCGTCACCTACCAGCAACTGTACGGAACCCACGCCTCACTCACCTCCCCTGCATCACCTCCGCTGCTGTCAAAGGAACTGATGACACCCGGAGCCAACAAAGCATCACCTCCCCTACATTGTGCACCATCTTTGTTTTCATCGTTTTCCAAGGTACTGTTCTTTGGGGTCCTTATGACTCCTGGCCCGACCCAGCGCGCCTCGTGGTCAGCGCCGTACATTGGGACGTTCATCTGTCACAATGCTGAATAGCTCCAAATGGAGCTATGTGTTGCTACAAGCTTTATTTTTGTGAATAACTTATTTTGGTGATATCTTGATATATGTATGGTGGAGTTTTGTCATTTTGGTATTGTCTTGTTTAGATAAGATTTCCTATTTTTCTAAAAAGGTGTGGTGTCCATTTGTAGAGTTTTCATTGTATTACTGTGTGTGCACAAATACTTTACACACTGCCTCTGAGATAAGCCTGTCTGCTCATACCAAGCTACCAAGTGGGTGGGTGTAACTCCCTTACCCTGACTAGATGCAAGGGTCCTTACTTGTACAAAAGTGCCAACCATTGCCAACTAAAGACCCTCATTTCTAACACTCACCCTTTTAAACATCTACATGAGCCTGCTTGTAGACATGGTCAGAGGCCACGGACTCAACATTATCTCCTACGCTGACGACACCCAGCTGATTCCCTCCCTCACAGACAAACCCACAGTTTCCAAGAGCAACTTCTCCAACGGGATGAAGTCAGTCGCCACCAGAATGAAGGCCAGCTGCCTCAAGCTCGACACAGACAAGACCAAAGTCCTCATCTTGGGTTCCATCCCCTCAACCTTGGATGACACCTGGTAGACTGCAGCGCTTGGAACCACCGCCACACCCATGGATCAAGCACAAAACCTCTGCATCATCCTGGTCTCCCCGCTCTCAATGAACCGCCAAATCAACGCCATCTCATCCGGATTCCACAAACTCCACCTGCTGCATAGGATCTTCAAGTGGATCCCCACGGAGTCCATGAAAATAGTCACCCATGCACTCGTTAGTGGCAGACTCAACTATGGCAATGAACTCTTCGCGGGCACCACTGAAAAATCCTGAAGAATATGCAGAATATCCAGAACGCCCCCGCCAGACTGATCCTGAACATCCCATGCAGCAGCAACATTACCGGCCACCTGAGATACCTTCACTGGCTACCTATCAACAAAAGGATTACCTTCAATTTCCACTCAACTGGCCCTGGCCACCATCCCACGGATTTGCCTGCTGGAGGAAGATTCTTCTCCTACCTCACTGCAAAGATCTGGAACTCCTTGCCTCTACACCTCAGGTAATCACTGTTTCTGCCTCAATTCAGGAAAGACCTCATGACCTGGCTCTTCTACTGAACTGTAGTTCTGCTTCCCTCTATTCAGCGCCTTGAGACATTGATTGATTGATTTGTTTTAAAGCCATTAGAAATCTAGCCATTTCACAAGTTACATCCATATATTGCAAAAAATAGGAATTTTGTTGCTATCAATCTTGATCTTTTGGTATACTTTAAAATAGTTTTTATAATTTTTCAACACAAATTTAAGAAAATAATGGCAATCTACTACAATACGGATTTTTGTAATGCGCATTTTCAGTACACAGCCCTGTAGGATTCTGAAAAAGTTATACCTCAGAGGGGTGGGAGTATAGAGGATGGAGCCCTATTCTAAATCTTAATATTATATTATGCTTTTAAGGGTAGACAAGCTACGTAAATACTGAAAAGAAGCATTGTTTCCCATGATTGACACAATTCTGTAGTTAAGGGCTTTTGACTCAGAAAACGGAGATCTCTCTCTCTCCCGACCATCAAATCTTGCTCACTCAGGTCATTTTATGAAATGGCGGTAGGAAATGCAACAGTAAAGTTATTAATTTGTAGTTCAGATACCATGAACTGCAGCCGATTCTTTGTCTTCTTAGCCCAACACAAATCACTTTTAGTTATTTCCTTGTTACATACTCTTGCTATTTGTGGTTGCTTTGACTGGTACTGGACATGTAGAGGGTCAATAAGTTTGTACCTTTCAATACTTTCAGAATGGTAACCTTTCTATCAATAATCCCTCTGATAGCAAAACAAGGCTTTATTGCAATGCAAGTCTACAAGATGCATATTTTTCGGTGTGCAGACATATTATCGAGTAAAAAAAAATCGAGTTGCACAAATATTGAGTAATACATATCGTGGTTCAGAAATATCGACAGCAAGAATATCGTGGTCTAGAATATCGACTTAAGGTAAGTAATATCGATTTAAAAAATATCGAAGTGTTTAATATCATTTAATACTAGATCCTATCCTCTCCAACCTCCCCAGCATTTGCTGCTCCTCTGCACTCCCCCTATGTTGGTCGGACCACTTTATCACCAGGTTCATTTTGGTACGCCCTGACAACTCTGTGTTCGTTACCCCCTCCTAAAGGACATTAACAAGAGATTGGAAAAAACTTGACCTGACTGCTTAGACAAAATCTTGTGCTCTAACTTGCCCATCACCAAAGACAGAGTGAATATGCTTTCCAACACTGTTCAAAAACGGCTCCTTGATGCCATAGACACCTGTCTTCCTCTTTCTGAAAAAAAAGGGTCAATAATCATCGCCCCCCAGCGCCATGGTTTATTGACACTCTCAAAATAGAGAAATCCAAATGTAAAGCGTTGGAACGTAGATTGAGAAGGAATTATGCGCCAGAGTCTAAAATTATTTGTAAAATGGCCAAAAATGTTTACCATAATCTTTCTAAATCTGCCCGTGCTGAGTATGTTTCAACAACTATCTCTGATCCCATAAACAACTCAAAAACACTTTCTAGCATGGTAAAGGAGGTCGCTGGTTCTGCCACCCTAGCTAGGCCCGCCCACTCAATAAACAACAATGTGAGGACCTTGCATCCTTTTTTGTCCAGAAAGTCAAAAAAATGTACTTGGATATTGCGAGCTTGCAATGCATCAATGCCTCTCCTGTGCATCCTGCTAGCTCTCCACTAACCGCATTTGCACTACCTCTTGCAGACTCAACCCATCCTGACCAGAACATGGACTCTTGTGTCCATTCTAACAACTTGGACACTTGGCCCCTACTAAATTCTGCCTCCTTTACAAGACTCTTAGAGAGTCTGGATCACCTAAGGACCCCCTGCCTATCTCTATGCTCAAGCAGCTTGAGTCACAATCTCTGCTTGCCATTATGGACCTTTTAAATCCCTACCTACTGGAAGCCACAGTTCCTGAGGACTGGAAGCATGCCAAGGTGATCCCGCTCTTAAAAAAGGCCAACGCGATCTCGACTTACCCTCCAATTATCGGCCAATCTCCTTACTACCGATTTTTTCCAAGATCTTAGAGAAACACATCCACTCTCAGCTTTCGAATTTCGTCGAAACCAATAAACTCCTTCATTCATCACAATCTGGCTTCAGTGCTGGGTTTTCTACAGAAACAACTTTACTGGGGGCAACGGAAAGGCTGCGGCGCCATCTGGACGCTGGTGAAACGGTCGCCCTCATTCTACTAGACCTGAGCGCGGCCTTCGATACAGTATCCCACACTATACTAGTAAAAACGTTAAGATCCTTAGACATTAGCGGCCCAGCCTTGAATTGGCTCATTTTCTTTCTTGCCAACCTCACCTTCCAAATCTTTTTCTCCATATCCAGAGCTGACATCCATCCCTCAACCTAAGGGGTACCTCAGGGCTCCATCCTTAGCCCTCTGCTCTTCAACCTATACATGAGACCTTTAGCCGACGTCACGGAAGAGGCAAGGGTGACCCTGTTTTCCTACACTGACGACTCCCAGATCATTTTATCTCTCTCCATGGTGAGTGCGGCCGGGTCATCCTCCCTGCAGCTTGGCCTGGGCAAAATTGTATCATGGATGCAAAATAATTACCTTAAGCTCAACGTAGATAAAAAGGAGGTCCTGATCCTTGGAAAAAACAAAGATCTCTGGCGCCCACGAAACTGGCCCGGTGGAATGGGAGTACTCCCTCAGCCCTCTAGTCAAGTCCGCAACTTAGGTGTCACCATTGATGACTCGCTCACTAGGCACCATCAGGCATTCAAGGTAACCACTACTTGCTTCACCATCTTGAAGTGGCTAAAAAAAGATTAAGCATGGGCGTAAAATCTGTTCCGCTCGCGGAATTTGCGGATTTTCGGTAAATTCGCAATCCGCGAACTATCGCGAATTTGCCGAAAATCCGCAAATTCGCACGCAGCAGATTTTTTTGCTTGGTGATACAATATTGTGGCGCGCGGCGTTCACTTACCGTCATTCAGCGTTTGCAGAGTTGTTTTTCTCGATATTTTGCGTGTGCTGCGCCATTTTGGATCTTGCTGCGGGATCCCGCGGGAGTTTGGCGACTGCGATTACGTCATCGCGGCTTTGCCACCTTGCACAGCGAGAGTTTATCAACGCGAGTACGCCGTGATCACGCATCGCGGAAGTTCGAAATTGCAAAAACGTAGATGGCGCGGGCAGCAACAATCTTGCACTCGCAAAATTGCAAAATTTGAAATTCTGCAGAAGAAATCCACCAGCAGGCAGCATAAACCTTCTGAAAATGATGATTTTTATCAGAATAACTCCTCAGGTTGACATTTGCCTGCACTTTTTTTGCAAGGAGTCCATTTTGGGGGGGGGGGGGTGGGAGGAAGGAAGTGCCCCACAGTCTCCAACTTCCTGTTCCTGTCCAGCAGGCTCCTCCCAGTGCTTTCTTCATGTGCTGGTCAATTTCATTCGGATCTTGACCAGGAAGGATTACTTTTTGTGGATGCTGCTGGATATTTGGATTTGAGGCCTTTTTGACTTTCTTTGGATCACATTTGGATTAGAAATTTCACAAGTAAGTTTGTTTGAGGCATTACAGTTGCTGCAACTCCAATTTTGGAATTTTTGATTTTTGGGCTGTTGTTGGGGCCTTTTGCCCAGGGGTAGTTAGTGGTGCATGGACTGAGTCTTTATGTGGGGTCTCTTTAATGTAAACATCATGGAGGGCATGGATGGCATGGGATTGTGCTGATTTTTGTGTGTTTTTCGATTTTTTTGGCTGCTGTTGGGGCCTTTTGTCCAGGGGTAGTGAGTGGTACATGGACTGAGTCTTTCTGTAGGGTCTATTTAATGTAAACATCATGGAGGGCATGGATGGCATGGGATTGTGCTGATTTTTGTGTGTTTTTCGATTTTTTGGGTTGTTGATGGGGACTGGCCATGTGGGTGGGGACCATTTTGAGTGCTGGTACAGGCAGGGCCTGGCCATGTGCTGGGGGGCAAGGGGCCATTTTGAAGGCATGCAGTGTTCTCAGGCCGGCACCCATTTTGCCTAGCTTTCATCTCTTATGCCCTTATGCCCAGGGGTACTCGGTGGTGCATGGGCCTAGACTTTCTGTGAGGTGTCTTGAATTTAAACATCAATGAGGGCATAGATGGCATTGGATTGTGGTGATTTTTATGTGTTTTTCGACTTTTTGGGGGTGTTGTTGGGACTGGCCATGTGGGTGGGGGCCATTTTGAGTGCTGGTACAGGCAGGCCCTGGCCATGTGCTGGGGGGCAAGGGGCCATTTTGAAGGCAGGCAGTATTCTCAGGCCTGCACCCATTTTGGCTAGCTTTCATCCTTTATGCCCAGGGGTAGTGAGTGGTGCATGGGCCTAGTCTTTCTGTGGGGTGTCTTGAATTTAAACATCATTGAGGGCATGGATGGCATGGGATTGTGCTGATTTTTGTGTGTTTTTCGATTTTTTTGGCTGCTGTTGGGGCCTTTTGCCCAGGGGAAGTGAGTGGTGCATGGGCCTAGTCTTTCTGTGGGGGGTCTTGAATTTAAACATCATTGAGGGCATGGATAGCATGGGATTGTGCTGATTTTTATGTGTTTTTCGATTTTGTTTGGCTGCTGTTGGGGGCTTTTGCCCAGGGGTAGTGAGTGGTGCATAGGCCTAGTCTTTCTGTGGGGTGTCTTGAATTTAAACATCATTGAGGGCATGGATGGCACGGGATTGTGCTGATTTTTGTGTGTTTTTCGATTTTTTTGGCTGCTGATGGGGCCTTTGCCCAGGGGTAGTGAGTGGTGCATGGGCCTAGTCTTTCTGTGGGGTGTCTTGAATTTAAACATCTTTGAGGGCATGGATGGCATGGGATTGTGGTGATTTTTATGTGTTTTTCGACGTTTTGGGGCTGTTGTTGGGACTGGCCATGTGGGTGGGGGCCATTTTGAGTGCTGGTACAGGTAGGCCCTGGCCATGTGCTGGGGGGCAAGGGGCCATTTTGAAGGCAGGCAGTGTTCTCAGGCCTGCACCCATTTTGCCTAGCTTTCATCCTTTATGCCCAGAGGTAGTGAGTGGTGCATGGGCCTAGTCTTTCTGTGGGGTGTCTTGAATTTAAACATCATTGAGGGCATGGATGGCATGGGATTGTGCTGATCTTTGTGTGTTTTCCGATTTTTTGGCTGCTGTTGGGGCCTTTTGCCCAGGGGTAGTGAGTGGTGCTTGGGCCTAGTCTTTCTGTGGGGTGTCTTGAATTTAAACATCATTGACGGCATGGATGACATTGGATTGTGGTGATTTTTATGTGTTTTTCGACTTTTTGGGGCTGTTGTTGGGACTGGCCATGTGGGTGGGGGCCATTTTGAGTGCTGGTACAGGCAGGTCCTGGCCATGTGCTGGGGGGCAAGGGGCCATTTTGAAGGCAGGCAGTGTTTTCAGGCCTGCACCCATTTTGGCTAGCTTTCATCCTTTATGCCCAGGGGTAGTGAGTGGTGCATGGGCCTAGTCTTTCTGTGGGGTGTCTTGAATTTAAACATCATTGAGGGCATGGATGGCATGGGATTGTGCTGATTTTTGTGTGTTTTTCGATTTTTTTGGCTGCTGTTGGGGCCTTTTGCCCAGGGGTAGTGAGTGGTGCATGGGTCTAGTCTTTCTGTGGGGGGTCTTGAATTTAAACATCATTGAGGGCATGGATAGCATGGGATTGTGCTGATTTTTATGTGTTTTTCGATTTTGTTTGGCTGCTGTTGGGGGCTTTTGCCCAGGGGTAGTGAGTGGTGCATAGGCCTAGTCTTTTTGTGGGGTGTCTTGAATTTAAACATCATTGAGGGCATGGATGGCATGGGATTTTACTGATTTTTGTGTGTTTTTCGATTCTTTTGGCTGCTGTTGGGGCCTTTTGCCCAGGGGTAGTGAGTGGTGCATGGGCCTAGTCTTTCTGTGGGGTGTCTTGCATTTCAACATCATTGAGGGCATGGCTGGCATGGGATTGTGGTGATTTTTATGTGTTTTTCGACTTTTTGGGGGTGGTGTTGGGACTGGCCATGTGGGTGGGGCCATTTTGAGTGCTAGTACAGGCAGGCCCTGGCCAAGTGCTGGGGGGAAAGGGGCCATTTTGAAGGCAGGCAGTGTTCTCAGGCCTGCACCAATTTTGGCTAGCTTTCATCCTTTATGCCCAGGGGTAGTGAGTGGTGCATGGGTCTTGTCTTTCTGTGGGGTGTCTTGAATCTAAACATCATTGAGGGCATGGGATTGTGCTGTTTTTGTGTGTTTTTTGATTTTTTGGGCTGCTGTTGGGGCCTTTTGTCCAGGGGTAGTGAGTGGTGCATGGGCCTAGTCTTTCTGTGGGGTGTCCTGAATTTAAACATGATTGAGGACATGGATGGCATGGGATTGTGCTGATTTTTGTGTGTTTTTCGATTTTTTTGGCTGCTGATGGGGCCTTTGCCCAGGGGTAGTGAGTGGTGCATGGGCCTAGTCTTTCTGTGGGGTGTCTTGAATTTAAACATCATTGAGGGCATGGATGGCATGGGATTGTGGTGATTTTTATGCGTTTTTGACTTTTTGGGGGTGTTGTTGGGACTGGCCATGTGGGTGGGGGCCACTTTGAGTGCTGGTACAGGTAGGCCCTGGCCATGTGCTGGGGGCAAGGGGCCATTTTGAAAGCAGGCAGTGTTCTCAGGCCTGCACCCATTTTGCCTAGCTTTCATCCTTTATGCCCAGGGGTAGTGAGTGGTGCATGGGCCTATATTTCTCCACTGTCTTTTTCGCCATCCTGTCCAAGGCTTCCGCTTTAAGGGCAACTACGGTGAAGAAACAGATGGAACAGATTAGCCGGTCTGTTAAAAGTACCTTGCTTAAAAAACAGGAGAAGAAGGTCGAAGCAAAGTCAGAGACCCGTCTCGTGGCGAGCAAAGCTGCGAGGGAGGTAGTACAGGACGCGGAAGCAAAAAACCAGCGAGCTCAAGCGCTGTCAACAAAAGAACAACTGCGGCAATCTACCTTACCGGAAACTTTCACAACAATGAAGATACTCCCGCTGACCCAGGTGCAGGCATCCGATCTACGACAACCCAGCACAGCGAGTGGAGTTCCAGTACCGAAGCAGACCGAGTCGGGATTTACGAGTCTGGCAGCCGGGCTCAACACAGATGACGGAGAAACAGCAAACCGCGAGGACGCAAGCGCCGAGGGCCCGGTTGCTGGGCAACCACGGAAGGCTGCGGGAAACAGCACGCAGCAAGCGGAGCAGAGCGCAGAGGGAGGAAAGGGGAGCGAGGAGGACGCTGATTCAAAAGGTAACGCGCTAGAGCAGTTGGAAAAGCACAATAATAGCCAAATGCTAGATGCATTGAAAAATGTTGAATTAGAACTAAATACTAAAACTTTGCTGCATATCGATCCAAGTTGGGGAAGTACACAAAGCCTAAAGGACCAGCAAGAGCTCATATATGGCCAGGAAAGTGGCAGAGGAGGAAGAGATGAGAGAGGTGCTAGGGGGGGCTCACCTGAGTTCTTTTCAGTTAACGAGGGCTCTGACACTACAGATATTAGTGGACCAGAAAACGAGGAAGAGGGAAGCAGTACGGATCAGTCACTAGACTCTGATACAAGCAAAGACTCCAGGGATCAAACATCCAAGAAGAAAAAGAGAGCTGGAGTTAGAAAAGATGGAAGAGGGTCTAGAAGCAGTATGAATAAGAAATTGTCATGGGACTACTCGGCTACATCAGAGACATATCAGGAAAGAGATCAAAATGAGGGTGAAAATGGGGAATCAGGGAATTCGCAAAACGTGACATTGGAAATGCTATTCGGAACATTGAAGCAGATGCACTCCGAGGCCAGAGCGGAAAGTAGGAGAGCGAAAAGGGACACAAAGAAGTTGCAAGCCTCTATCAGAAGAGTAAGCAGAAAACAGGAAGAGGTCGAAGTAAGAGTAACTCAAGTGGAAGAAAGGACTAGCAGAGTGGAAGATGAGGTAACAGACTGGAAAACTTTTAAGGTAGAACAAGAAAAGGTGGTGGAGGACTTGCAATGGAAGTTGGAAGACTTCGAAAATCGCCAAAGGCGAAATAATGTAAGACTTTTGGGACTGGAGGAAGGGCGAGAGGGCCAGGACCCTAGAGGGTATGTGATAAAAATATTGACTGAAGCTTTCCCAGACTCAAAATGGCAGTGGGAACTTGAAGTACAGAGGGCCCACAGATATCCTATGTTTATAAAGAAAAACCGTGGGGGGCAAGAGAAGGCATTACCAAGGGCTATGCTGGTCTTTCTAGGGAACTTCTTAGCCAGGCAAGAAATAATTGATAAGGCTAGACCTGATGCTAGAAAGACTGTTGATGGAAATACCTTCTTTGCCAGGCCTGATTTCTGCCATGTCACCGTGGAAAGAAGGTGGAAGCTAAGGCAGATGATAACTCCCTTTCAAAAGCTAGGGGCGGAAGCCTATCTGTTATTCCCGGCAAGGCTGAAAGTCATAAGGAAGGGGTATACAAGGATGTTCACATCAGAAATAAAAGCGGGAGAGTATCTTGAAGAGATTTCGGAGTCAGACAGAAGAAGAAAAGAGAACAGACCTAGAACTCCGTCAAAATCCCCAACAGCTAGTCCACCAAAAACCCCGTAAAACTAATAGCAATCAAGTATGTACAGAATAGCTAATAGTTGTGGAATCAGGGGGGGAGAGGGTAGCGACTCTGCAGACTGCAGGGGCCACATATAGGTCTGATAGACCTATTTGCCTGTGGTAAGGGGGGGGATCCAGAGGGGAGGGAGACAGTGGGAGGGAGGGGGGGGAAGGGTGGGTGGGGGGAAGATAGGCACTTAGGTGATGGGCACAAGCACAAGCACAAGTTAAAGCACAACACACATAACAGAGAAAAGAAAGAATTGATGGATAAAGTATACATTAGTTTTGTATTAAAACTTGAAGGTAAGGAAATAACGAAGCAATCGAGTACAGGAAATGGGAGAGGGAAAAAACCTGATTTATAATGACCTGTAGGATAGTTTCGATAAATATTTGTGGACTAAATGACTTAAATAAAAGGCTTAAAACTACTGCCTATCTGAAATCGCTGAATCCGGACTTAATATGTCTTCAAGAGACACATGTTGAGGACACTAAGGCTTATCTACTAGAACAGTTAGGCTTTAACGTATTAGCGAAAACTAGCCAAAATACTAAAACGAGGGGGGTGCCATTTTAGGTAAGAGATACGATACGCAGGTAAAAAGAAAGAAGGAAGATCAATGGGGTAGATGGGCTATAGCTGAATTAGTGTTTAGAGGGGAAACTATCACGGTTGTCTCGGTTTACGGATCTACAGGTGATGACCCTGAGATCTTTCAATATCTAGACACAGAATTAGCACAGTGGCCAGAACCCATAATATTATGTGGGGATTTGAATATACATGATGCAGACAGTAGTTTTTTAGATCCTGGTAGGAATTACTCAGGTAGGAAAAAAAGGACCCACAGAGCCTTAGCAGATTTGGTAAGGAATAACTCGCTAGAAGACCCATGGCTAAAATGCCATCCTAATCTAGATGGGAGTACTTATTTTTCAGCCCCCCCACCAAATATTGGTTAGGCTGGACTACTTTTTAAATTCGAGAAGCCTGATGGATAGAGTGAAGATAGATAGGGAACCGAGGATTATATCAGACCACAGCCCATTAGTATTAACTGTAATAATTGGACAAAAGAGGAATAAAGTGTTGAGTCAGTGGACATTTGATAGAACATTATTACAAGATCAGGGCTATAAGGATAGAATGATCAACTGGATTATGGAATATTGGGAGATAAATAAGGGCACATCAACACCAGGGATAGTGTGGGACGCTTTTAAAGCTGGCGTAAGAGGGGAAACCCTGAGTTTTGTCATTAAGACGCAGAGAGAAGCAAAAGTAAAAGCTGAAGAAGATATTAAATTAGTTAGGGAAGCAGAAGAAGCACTCATCTCAGCCATATCTTCTCACTCCCCCATTGACCAGATATTATTGAAAATAGGGCCTAGTCTTTCTGTGGGGTGTCTTGAATTTAAACATCATTGAGGGCATGGATGGCATGGGATTGTGCTGATTTTTGTGTGTTTTTCGATTCTTTTGGCTGCTGTTGGGGCCTTTTGCCCAGGGGTAGTGAGTGGTGCATGGGCCTAGTCTTTCTGTGGGGTGTCTTGAATTTAAACATCATTGAGGGCATGGCTGGCATGGGATTGTGGTGATTTTTATGTGTTTTTTGACTTTTTGGGGGTGTTGTTGGGACTGGCCATGTGGGTGGGGGCCATTTTGAGTGCTAGTACAGGCAGGCCCTGGCCAAGTGCTGGGGGGAAAGGCATGGGATTGTGCTGATTTTTGTGTGTTTTTCGATTTTTTGGGCTGCTGATGGGGCCTTTGCCCAGGGGTAGTGAGTGGTGCATGGGCCTAGTCTTTCTGTGGGGTGTCTTGAATGTAAACATCATTGAGGGCATGGATGGCATGGGATTGTGGTGATTTGTATGTGTTTTTAGACTTTTTGGGGGTGTTGTTGGGACCGGCCATGTCGGTGGGGGCCATTTTGAGTGCTGGTACAGGTAGGCCCTGGCCATGTGCTGGGGGGCAAGGGGCCATTTTGAAGGCAGGCAGTGTTCTCAGGCCTGCACCCATTTTGCCTAGCTTTCATCCTTTATGCCCAGGGGTAGTGAGTGGTGCATGGGCCTAGTCTTTCTGTGGGGTGTCTTGAATTTAAACATCATTGAGGGAATGGATGGCATGGGATTGTGCTGATTTTTGTGTGTTTTTTGATTTTTTTGGCTGCTGTTGGGGCCTTTTGCCCAGGGGTAGTGAGTGGTGCATGGGCCTAGTCTTTCTGTGGGGTGTCTTGAATTTAAACATCATTGACGGCATGGATGGCATGGGATTGTGCTAATTTTTGTGTGTTTTTTGATTTTCTTGGCTGCTATTGGGGCCTTTTGCCCAGGGGTAGTGAGTGGTGCATGGGCCTAGTCTTTCTGTGGGGTGTCTTGAATGTAAACATCATTGAGGGGCATGGATGGCATGGGATTGTGGTGATTTTTATGTGTTTTTCGACTTTTTGGGGGTGTTGTTGGGACTGGCCATGTGGGTGGGGGCCATTTTGAGTGCTGGTACAGGCAGGCCCTGGCCATGTGCTGGGGGGCAAGGGGCCATTTTGAAGGCAGGCAGTGTTCTCAGGCCTGCACCCATTTTGCCTAGCTTTCATCCATTATGCCCAGGGGCACTCAGTGGTGCATGGGCCTAGACTTTCTGTGGGGTGTCTTGAATTCAAACATCATTGAAGGCATGGATGGCATGGGATTGTGGTGATTTTTATGTGTTTTTCGACTTTTTGGGGTGTATAACTGATGTTCCTCTGTCTTCCATTGCTTTTAGGTGCACAAGAGAACCACCAGTGCCAGGAAGAAGTCCTGCAGCGGTGTGTGCAGCATAACGTCACGCAACGTCACGTGTGGCCACAGACAAGACAACTCTGCAACTCGTGCAACTGCGGCCTGCTGTTCTGACATCTGAAGAAGATGGCCCCAAAAAGAGTTCCCCGTAGCTCCTCTAGCAAGAAAGTTGCCAGTTAGGAGCAGAAGAAGCAAGTTGCCAAGGAGACTGGTGTGCCGCCCGCCAAATTTTTTGGGAATAAAAAAAAAGTACGCCTGCAGCAGCAGCGGGATCTGCTGGGGACCAAGCTGGGAGCAGCACCCCCGCTCCATTGGGATCAGTGCCACCACCACCACGCCAACTTAAGTCCAAGCCCTTGAGTGCTGCAGAGGCACTTAACCTCATAGCTGCTATTACACATTCCTCCCCAGTGCTGCGCTGTCCATTAGAACTAGTGCTGAATGGACGTTCAATGGTCGTGCGCAGCACTGGGGAGGTAGCGCTGCTGACGACCATTGGCCGTCAGCAGCACTTAAGGGGTTAGTCTAGTTGTTCAATCACCATCGACCAGTGAGGTTGGCTCATCGCAAGAAAGTAGCAGCAATGTCCCTCAATCAACACAGGTTGTTGTAACTTATCTGACGAGTGTTCAACAACCACAGCGGCAAAAACAACCACATGTGCAAGTACAAGCCCAAGTGCATGTGGAAGGAGAGGCAGCGCAAGGAGATGCGCAAGCAGAGGTGCATGGAGGGGCACAAGTGCCCACAATAGTTGTTCCTCCCGAAGTAGGGGCACATCAGGAAATCGACATTCAAGCCGAGCTATCATTTGAGGAAGCCACTCCTCCTGATCATTCATTGTCTTCCACATCTCTAGCAAGGAAAAGATCAAGGATGGTGTCTACATCTTCTTCAAGCCCCCTTCCTTCTGATGATATGGATCTAACTTGGGAACCACCACTGCCGTCTGAGAGTGAGGCACACCATGATCTGACAAAGGTAGCTAAGCGTAAAAGGAAGGTCCCCGAAAGACTCATAGTTATGGGGTGTGATGATGACGCTGAAGAAGTGGTGTATACTACTCCTGCTGATGAAGACTCTCACGATGACGACGCAGTCATCATACACGCCACTCCAGCCTCAGCGGGCATGCAGCAAACAGACATTTTGACCCTAGCCCGAAAAGCTGCTGAGCGTGATGTTGTCGACGAGGAGGCAATGGGACCACCATCATTGGAGTTAACTAGTACACCACCACCTACCTCTTCCATATTTTTTTCTCGCCGGAATGGACCTCCATCCACCTCGACCTCAATTAGTGGTGGTGCAAGTGCCCAACGTAGTAAAGCTCGGCAACATACATCCTCCACTTCATCTGGCATTAGCAGCATGACCAGTATCGCCTCCTCCGCCCCCCACAGACATTTGAAGTCCGCAGTTTGGGACTTCTTTAGTGTTTGCACAACAAGGGAAAACATAGCCATTTGTAGCATTTGTAAGCTTGCAGTTAGTTGTGGTAAGCTTGGTACTAACTATGGTACCGGAGTCCAGAGAGGTCATCTTGAGAGACAGAACACTGTCCAATGGCATGCGCAGCTAAAGGAGATCAAGGAAGCCCGAATTGGAAGTCAACAAACTGTATACGTTGATGTTTCATCTGATGATGACGAGGAGGAAGAAGCGTCAAACATTTCTTCACTTACACCCAGTACCCCTGTCAGCAGCACACCCCCTGTGAGCCACACTAAGAGTGTGGGAGAGAGTGAGACACCAATGCGAAAAAGTTCATCATCACCGAGCGTAACTTGGTCGAAGAAGTCATCATCATCATCCCGTAAAATCATGGTCCAGCCCACCATTAGAAGCATGTTGTTTTCAGGAAAAGGCCTGGTGAGAGGGGGCATCCTTGCCTGGTGCCTCTGCCCAGTGTGAGCGTTTCCGATGTGCTACCATTCACCACCACTTTCGCTTTCAGCCTGTTATATAGGGCCATCACAATGGACCTGTATTTGACCCCTAGCCCAAATCTGCTCATACAGTTGCTTAGGAAGGGCCAGGAGACTCTATCGAAAGCCTTCTCTGCGTCTAGTGCTATCATGACTGCCTGCTCTTGCTCTGTGTCATGTGGTTGATTAGATGGCACAGTAAGCGTGTATTGTCTTGCGATAGCCTGTTCGTGATGTACCCTACTTGTGAGCTATGGATGATATTTGGCAGGACCTTGTTCAGTCTGTTGGCCAATATCTTCGCGTAGATCTTACATTCAACATTTATGAGCGAGATTGGTCTGTAGTTATGCGGGTGTTGTGGGTCTTTTCCTTCCTTGGGGATTATTGTGATGTTTGCTACGCTCATGGACTCTGTCATCTTGCCTCTCTGTATGCAGTGAGTGTATGTCTCCGCCAGCAGCATTTTTATTTGCAGGCAGAAGGTCTTGTAGAACATCGCCGTGTATCCGTCCGGGCCTGGCGCTTTGTTCTGTTTTAGCTGGCTGATTGCTGCTTCAATTTCTGTGTCTGTTATGTCAGCTTCCAGCGAATCTCTTTCGTCTCCATTTAGTTCTGGCAGGTTTGTGTTTTTGAGCAGTGTGGCGCCGCCATCCTCACTTAGGTTCTTGTCCTCGGTGTATAGTTCCTGGTAGAACTGTCTGAAAACTTCTAGTATTCCTTTGTTTGTCGTTTGAGACTTGTTGGCTCTGTCCGTTATTGCTGCGATTTTGTGTTGTCTTTGTTTTGAATGAATGAGACTTATATAGCGCACGACTTACCCTGGGGCATCTCAGCGCTTGCTTAGGGAACCCGTCCTGGTATTCCCCTGTGAGATAACCCGGGCAGGGTATCCACAAGGTGAAAGTCAGGCATCCCACCGCGAGGGGCCGTTGTGGAGATTAAGCAAGCTATTGCCCAGAGTCGCAGAGTGTGAACCCGTGAGTCGAGAAGGCACCGGAGCGAGAATTAACGAGTGCCTGGAATTTTTGAGCCCAAGACCCGCCGAGGCGGGGAATTGAACCCTGGTCCCGGGCCAAACTCAAGCTCCAGGTCTGCCGCCTCTAACCCCTGAGCCACACTTCTCCACTCCACTCTTTTGCTTTCAAGTAAGATGTCAGTTGCTTCCCTGCTTTGTTGGCGGCACATAAGTTTACAGATTTGAATTTTGTCAGCCAAGAGCCTGCTCTGTCACTTAGGATCTTGTTCAGCTCGTATTTCTTCTTTGTTAGCGTGGTGAGGGTGTTTTTGTCCGTTATGTGGGCGCAGTGTCCTCTCTCCAGCATTTTTATCTCCTCCTCTATTTCGCTGATTTTTTTGTTCCTCCCCCTGTTCATCCTCGCTTTGCTTTGAGAGCATCCCAGATGGTGCTCTTCCCTACTTCACCATTGTCGTTATATTTGAGGTAGTCCTTTAAAGCGTCCTCGATTTCCTTCACGTTTTCTTTGTTCTGCAGGATGTCTTGTCTTAGACCACTACTAGCCAGAATTAGAGACAATGCTGAAATAACGGGCGTCAAAGTCAAAGAGAAGACGGTCAAACTCGCAGCGTACGCAGATGACATCCTCATCACGACCACGAACCCATCAACGTCAATAGCAGCACTCATGGACACAATAGGAGAATATGCGGAAGCCTCAGGATACAAGCACAACAGAGACAAATCGGAGTGTAAACCAATGAACATCCACACCACAAGAGAGGTTCTCGGTGACTCTGGACTGACATGGCAGACTAAACCACTCAAGTACCTAGGTCTGCTGTTTGGGAAAGACCTCACATCCACGTTACAACATAACGAAGACTCAACCCTGAAAAAAATGAAGGAAAGACTAGAACTATGGTCTTCAATATACATAAGCTGGTGGGGCAGGATAGAAACTATCAAGATGATGATAACGCCAGCGATCAACTACACGCTAAGCATGCTGCCACTCCCGATGACAGATGCTTTCCACAAAAAACTAGATAAACTCGTGAACATCTTCATATGGAAAAACAAAAAAAACAAGAATCAACCTACAGAAACTGAGACTAACGAAAGACCTTGGAGGACTCAACCTAGCGAATTTCAAAACCTACCAAACAGCCTACCTAGCAAAGCAAGGAATCTCCTGACTAGATGACACCCAAACCTACAAACCAGTTTGGTTAGAGGTGGAAAAGGACACTCTGGGAGGCCTAAACCCAATAGCGCTTCTAACAGCAAACAGACACCCCCAAAGAACTAACCGAATACTGAAACACACCAGGGAGGCTCTGATGAAAATAGGCAGGCGTATGGTACAGAAACTGAAAGGCACGACCTGGGAATCGATCTGGTTCAACACAAAGATAACCTATCAAGGGGCAACAATGCACAATGATACATGGATCGAGAAAGGAATTAGCCTTCCAAACCAGCTAGAAACTAAACAACTACCACTAACTTTCCAAAACCTGCAGCAACTACACGAACTCCCCAACCAAGAACTCTACAATTTCCTTAAAATAAAGACAGCCATAACCAAAGCAAACCTACGCAGGGAAGAACCCACCATTATCAAATATATGCAAACGCTCAACTCAGCCGGCCACCAAACAGCAAAGATATACAGGTTCCTCAGCCCCTCCACGTCGTCACTGAACAAGAAAACAACAAATACATGGGAACAACTCCTAGGCAGGCAGTTAAATGACAAAGAACGCTGCAAAATGTGGTGCTCAGCAACAACAAACAAAATAACCCCACAACTAGCGCAGACAAAATTCTGGCTCCTCCACAGGGCCTACTGGACTCCATCAAGGCTCCACAAAATCGGCATCACAGAGTCTGGCAACTGCTGGAACTGCCAGACAGAGGAGGGGACTCTGGAGCACCTCATCTTCAAATGCGGGCAGGTCAAGAAGTTTTGGATGCAGATCAACACATTCCTGAACTAAACTTTTAACGCAGACCTAACAATCAGCTTTGTAAGCCTGGCAACAGAGCACGTGACAGCGAGCCTAAACAGCAGAGAAGAGAGAGACCTACTAGACCTACTTCTCACAGCTGCCCTAAAAATAATCCTGACGAACTGGAAAAACACCACCAAAGCAAACTTTAAAACATGGATGAACTGGGTCACCTTCCTAAGAGGGGCAGACAACATCACACGAAAATTCTCAAAGGAGCACAACTCAGAAGAAGGCATGTGGGAGCCACTGGATGCACAGCTGAAGAGAGCCCAGCAAAAAGACTCGGGACCAAAGCGCCACCCCCCCCCCCTTCTTTCTTCTCTCTCTCTCTTTCTCTCCCTGCCTTGAAGATTAAGGCAAAGCGTATAACACACTGTACTGTATATAAGAGTTGCCAAATGTATAATCCACCTCTTTTATATTTTTTAATACAAACTTTTAAATAATAAAAAAAAACGAAGCATGTTGTTTTCAGAAGCGCCATTTGAACGCAACCACCCAATGACGCGTTTGTATAACACTAAGCTGGCTAAAATGCTAGCTCTGGACCTTCTCCCTTTTTCTTTTGTGGAAGGGGTTGGTTTTCTTGAATTAGTGGCTACGCTCAGCCCTAAATGGAAGGTTCCTAGCCGGTTCTATTTTGCCAGAGTTGCGGTTCCAGCACTACATGCAGATGTGCTGGAGGTGATTGGGGCAGCTTTGCAGAAGAGTGCTGTTCACACTATACATCTGACAACAGACATGTGGACCAGTGGTGCAGGCACTGATTACATGTGCATCACTGCACACTGTGTCTCTTTTTCAGTAGTTACAGCAAAGCTAAGGGCAGGTGTTGACCCGATCAACGTTTTTAAAGATGCTCAGAAACATGCAACACTAGCCATGTTTGGCATGGATACAAGTCATACAGGAGAAAACATTTTGCAGGAGTTTAACACAAAGGTCTTTCAATGGCTGTCCCCACAAAAACGCAAGATTGGTTATGTTTCCACGGATAATGGCGCCAATGTAGTTAAGGCCATGGATATGGGTAAATATTTCAGAGTGCCGTGTTTGGCGCACTGTATAAACCTGGTTGTTAAAAAATTCTTGAGTGAAGAAAGTCCAGTGTGCGAGTTACTGACCACCTGCCGAAGAATGTGCACACATTTCAGCCATTCTTTTAAGGCCCGGAAGCATCTGAGGGGCCTGCTACATGAATGTCGACTGCCAGTGAAAGCACTCTTCCAGGAGGTGGCAACACGTTAGAACTCAACCTTCTACATGCTTGAGCGTCTGTATGAGTAGTTTACGGTAGTCGATCAGTATTTCTTTACACTGGGTACAGCTATGAAGGACCTGAGGCTAGATGCGGAGCAATGGGAGCTAGTTAAAAGCCTGACAGACATGCTTCGACCTTTTGAGGTCTTCATGCGTGCAGTCAGCAGGGAGGACTGTAATTTGGGAAGAGCTATCCCATTGTTCCACATGCTAGAGCACCAACTGAAGGCGGTGTCTTCTATGTTTCAAAATGATGAAGAAAAGCAAGAAGCTTTTGATTTGGCTGAGAAATTATTACAGCGCCTACTTAGCGATGAACGTCTTCAAAAGATCCACTCAGAACAGCATTACATTTGTGCTACTATCCTGGATCCACGGTACAAAAAGGCACTGGCAGGCAGAGTATTCTTTCCTTTTGATGACGCAGAAATTACAAAGTACAAACATTGGCTAGCTGTGTCAGCCACTCGGTTTGAAAGAGAACGGCAGGAAATTGAAGGAAAAGGCAGTACATCAGCACCGGTAGGCCAACCGGAGTCAAAAGAATCCACTTCTGCATCTGTAGCTGTGGCAGAAGTGAGTGATTTTCCCTATCAGCCGTTAAAGACACCAGCAACCGGATCATCTGCACCAGACATAACAGTAACATTGTGTGAAGAAGAGGATTGGCTAACTCGGCTTGGGTTTGCTTCTCAAAAGGTCCCAGCAAAAAGTAAGCAAAGTGGAGGAACCGTGGAGAACCTTGAGTCGATGGTGCAGGAATATCTGAATGACTCAACAGAGGTCTATGTTCATGATGACCCATTGGCGTATTGGCATGGGAAAAGAGAATTGTGGCCAGAGATCATCAACCTGGCTATAAATTACTTGTCTTGCCCACTCGCAAGCGTGTCTTCTGAACGTGTTTTCAGTGCTGCTGGTGGCATTGTAACTTGCAAAAGGACCCGCCTCTCGCCCAAAAATGTGGAGAGGTTAACAATGATCAAGATGAATCAGCACCACATACCACCAGATTACAAAGTACGAGAATAAATGCCAGAAGAAGACGAGGAGGACACCACCTTAGATGAGGGAATTTCTTCTCTGTCAGGTGACCTACTACCGCCTGAATTCGCAGAGTATGAGGACAAACTCTTCTTCCCTGACACCGAGCCCTGAAAATGAGCCTATGAATCAATAACTTTCTCTTTTGTCCTTATTCACTTTTATTCCTGTGTGTATGTCTTTCTTTGTTTTGCAAAGTCAATATAAATAAAAACTTTAATCACCTAATCACAAAAACAAGCCCATCAGCAGAACTGTTTTCACTTATTTGCTTATTGATTTGAAGGTGCCGCAGTCTGCATTCCTCAGGTTCACAAGTTCACAAGAACATGCTCCTCTATCCTCCTCCTCCAGACTCCTATTTCCCTCAAAGCAGATGGCTGGATTACGCCCAATGAAGAAAGACTCTGCACTTGTGGGGGTGTTCTACTTCTTTGCGGGTGAGTTGACGGCTCTCGGGCCATTGCTGGGAAGGTCTAATACCGGATAAAAGTGGTTTGGAGAAAATCAGAGCAGAAAAAGATTTTGCGGTTTTGATCACTTGGCTGTCTTTGAGGTGCTGTTTGGTGGGCTTTTAGGTTGTTGTGGGTGGGATTTGGGGTCTGGGAGCACTGCTGGCACAGTTTAATGTTGATTGCAGTTGTTTTCCAGGACATCCATGGTGGAAAAGTGGAGTTATGACTTAGCTGCACAGCGCATTTGGACAGAAGGCCGAAAAATATTGTAAGTATGAGATTTTCCATTTTTACTTTTTGCCTGTTTGGGGGTGTTGTGCTTTTTTGCGGGTGGGTTGGTGGGTCTTGGGGCATTGCTGGGAAGGTCTAATACCGGATAAAAGTGGTTTGGCGAAAATCAGACTTGAAAAAGTTTTTGCCTTTTTGCTCACTATCATATTTTCGGGGGCCTGTTTGGGGGGCTTCCTTGTGTTTGTGGGTGGGTTTCGGGGTCTGGGAGCACTGCTGGGTATGGATACTTTTGATTGCAAGTGGTTTGAAGAAAATCCATGGTGGCAAAGGGGAGTTAGGGCCTAGCTGCAGAGCGCGTGTGGAGTGATTTTGGAAATTTGCCTGAAAATTACTAAGTCCCCATTTTTGTAGTTTTGCTTTTTGGCTGTTTGGGGGTCTTCTACTAGTTTTCACCTGGGTTGACGGCTCTGGGGCCATTGCTGGGAAGGTCTAATACCGGATAAAAGGGGTTTGGAGAAAATCGGAGCAGAAAAAGATTTTGCGGTTTTGATCACTTGGCTGTCTTTGGGGTGCTGTTTGGCGGGCTTTTAGGTTGTTGTGGGTGGGTTTTGGGGTCTGGGAGCACTGCTGGCACAGTCTAATGTTGATTGCATTTGTTTTCCAGGACAGCCATGGTGGAAAAGTGAAGTTATGACCTAGCTGCACAGCGCGTTTGGACAGAAGGCCAAAAAATATTGTAAGTATGAGATTTTCCATTTTTGCTTTTTGCCTGTTTGGGGGTGTTGTGCTTTTTTGCGGGTGGGTTGGCGGGTCTTGGGGCATTGCTGGGAAGGTCTAATACCGGATAAAAGTGGTTTGGCGAAAATCAGACTTGAAAAAGTTTTTGCCTTTTTGCTCACTATCATGTTTTCGGGGGCCTGTTTGGGGGTCTTCCTGGTGTTTGTGGGTGGGTTTCGGGGTCTGGGAGCACTGCTGGGTATGGATACTTTTTATTGCAAGTGGTTTGAAGAAAATCCATGGTGGCAAAGGGGAGTTAGGGCCTAGCTGAAGAGCGCGCGCGGAGTGATTTTGGAAATTGGCCTGAAAATTACTAAGTCCCCATTTTTGTACTTTTGCTTTTGGGCTGTTTGGGGGTCTTCTACTACTTTCCGCCTGGGTTGACGGCTCTGGGGCCATTGCTGGGAAGGTCTAATACCGGATAAAAGTGGTTTGGACAAAATCCATGAGGAACAAGTTTTTGCATTTTCTGACATTTCGCTCAATTTAGCGTTTTCGTGGGCCTGTTTGGGGGGCTTCCTGGTGTTTGTGGGTGGGTTTCGGGGTCTGGGAGCACTTCTGGGTATGGATACTTTTGATTGCAAGAAGTTTGAAGCAAATCCATGGTGGCAAAGTGGAGTTAGGGCCTAGCTGCAGAGCGCGCGCGGAGTGATTCTGGAAATTTGCCGGAAAATTTTGAAGTGCCCATTTTTGAAGTTTTGCTTTTTGGCTGTTTGGGGGTCTTCTATTACTTTCCGCCTAGGTTGACGGCTCTGGGGCCATTGCTGGGAAGGTTTAATACCGGATAAAAGTGTTTTGGACAAAATCGGAGGCGAAATTTGTTTTGCGTTTCTGCTGACTTGCTTGTCTTTGGGGTGCTGTTTGGGGGGTTCCGGGAGTTTGTGGGTGGGTTTTGAGGTCTGGGAGCACTGCTGGCACAGTCTAATTTTGATTGCATTTGTTTTTCAGGAAATCCATGGTGGGAAAGGGGAGTTAGGGCCTAGCTGCACTGCGCGTTTGGACAGAATTGAAAGAAGGCCTAAAAATATTGCAAGTATGAGATTTTCCATTTTTGCTTTTTGCCTGTTTGGGGGTGTTGTGCTTTTTTGGGGGTGGGTTGGCGGGTCTTGGGGCATTGCTGGGAAGGTCTAATACCGGATAAAAGTGGTTTGGAGAAAATCCATGCTGAAACGCCTTTTGACACTTTTTGTAACTTAGGGTTCGTTAGGGTTAGCACTAGCAGCAGTATTCCATGTGTTTGGGGGTGTTCTAGATTTTTGCAACTGGGTTCTGGGGTCTTAGAGCACTCGCAGGAATGTGTATTTTTGGTTGCAAGTGATTTGAAGAAAATCCATGGTGGGAAAGGGGGGATTTGGCCTAGTTAAAGAAAGTGTTTGCCACTATTCTTAACTTAGGGCTCGTTAGGGTTAGCAGTATTGTATTGCATGTGTTTGGGCGGGGGGTTGTTTGTGGGGGGGTTTGCGAGTCTTGAAGCGATGCTGGGTATGGATACTTTTGCTTGCTTGCAAGTGGTTTGAATACAATCCACGGTGGGTAAGGGGGGATTTGGGCCTACTTTACTTTCAAAGTACGTTTTGTCACCATTTTTCTACTAGGCCTCGTTTTTTGAGATCTGATTGGGGGTCTTCTACATTTTTGTGGCTGGGTTTAGTAAGGGTCTGGGAGCACTGCTGGGAAGGTCTAATTTTGTTCTAAAACACAGTTTACAGTACACCTAGCTTGAGGGGAAAGATTTGCTAAATGAAGTCACCCATACTTATTTATCCTTCAAAAGGAGACTCAGACAGAGTACGCACTTTCAAAAATATTGTGCTGTCTATTAGGAAACTCAAAGTGTGACTTTTTGCACTACACAGCGTACATACCTTATATTTATTTGTCAGTGGTGTTCTAATATCACTTCCTGTTTTTCCATCAATAATTACAGGCCGGGTTTCAGTCTGTGCAATGGGAAAAAAAGAATGAAGTCAGGCTTCACATTAGCGAGCCGCAATTCAGCATCCGCCAGGCAGGCAGTGGACAGGGTGTCTTCTGGTCACCAACATTGATGGACGGAGCGTCAGCTGGAATGGAGGAGTCCCACTAATAAGAGGAATGGTTTGATGCATGCAACTTACCAAATTCAACAGGACAACTACAACAACATACAGATACAGTATCCGTTCTTTTCTAATTATCTTTTAAGTAATGTTATTGCTGTGAACTTTCTATGAGTGTGACTCTGCATTTCTTTGATCTCTGCTTCTAAATTCATCCCTACAGCCATTCTATAGGTTTTACTTGTGCTATTTTTTAAACCTAATTTAATGTAAGAAGTGTTTCTCTGAGTGCAGAGATAGGCAAGTGAAAACGCATAATTAGTACTGCAGCCCTGTACTGTCTCATTCTTTCATTCACGGTTGTCGAAAGTACTGCTTACTTTTCAGTAACCATGCATGCAGTAGTGCATGCACTTCCTTTATGTCACTTAAAAGATTTATGGTTAGCTTTGTACCCAAAGATTTCTTTATCTTCAATTATTGTTTGT
Source organism: Lissotriton vulgaris (assembly GCF_964263255.1). Taxonomy (NCBI): domain Eukaryota; kingdom Metazoa; phylum Chordata; class Amphibia; order Caudata; family Salamandridae; genus Lissotriton; species Lissotriton vulgaris. The sequence goes on from NC_141685.1 coordinate 1,159,888,885, forward strand.
CCATGCTGTGCTTTTTTTTTCTTCTCTCAACAAAACTTTCCCAAAATCCCCCATTCCCATTCATTTTCCAAACCCTAACCCTCTTCCCCCGGGCTGTGTGGTTTTGATTGATGTGTGACTAAATGACAATAATTCCACACACTTGCTGGGGAGGATAAGGTCATAGCAACAGGCTGGTGAAGGAATCCGAGGATATATTCTATTCTTACTCAGCTTGACACTTAGTCACTATTGGCAAATTAAAGCAGATTTTCATGTGTGCGATCAATTTGATTGGTCATCAAGAACATCCTCCTCCTAGACGTGGCAAATTATTACGCTGCTGTGTCCTTCACCTTCGGTACTATTTCTTGTAGTAGTAGCCAATGTCAAAGAAATTCAACGCAAGTACTAGTTATACTTTCAATACTTTACCATTTGTTAGGCTACCTTGTGGCACTGTTCTAGTGTACTGTCACCTGCTATATTCTCTATTGTACCGTTCTAATGCTACGGTAAGGACAAACAAGGTTTCATTTTCTTTTATTTCAGATGCTGCAACTGCCACTGTGTAACACCACTAGTACCACCGCAATGATGACATTTCATCCGCCCAGGATTGCCAACCTTAATCACCATTTGCCGTGCAGCCAGCCCTGTGCCTAGCCCTATTTCCAAACACAAATTACAGGTAAGATAAGCGTTTGGGGGGTAGGAAGTATAATGGAGTATTAGGAGAGACGAGAGACTGACGCTAGTACTAGTAAAGTCCTAGGACTATTGAGTGAATTCACTTACTCTGTGAGAGGCACTTAGTTTTGAAAACATTTGGGCAATTAATTACACAACTTGAATCAAGATGCCACTTAAGTTACAGGAAAACAAACTTACTGTTAAACCCTCACCCACCAGCCTCAAAAGCAGTAAAAAAAAACACGTATGCTAAGATAAAGTTTAAAGTATATTTATATCCCTAACAAAAATAATTTCCCGCAAGACCCAACCCACCCCCACTCCCTAACCCCAACGAATGTCCGTGAAAAGTCCAAAAAACCCGACTCCCAATTCCCACCCCCCAGAAGTCTTTAAAAAAGGGGCAAGGGACAGTCTTCTCCTACTGCTGGCTGCTGCTGTTCACTTTCCGGGCCAGGTCGGCATGCTCCTTGCGGAGGGTCTCGAGCAGGGTTTTGGTGTTGAGGAGCTCCTGCTCGAGGTAGGAGACCCTCAGGGAAAGGTGGTGCATCCTTTTTTTGTAACTGCTGTGGGGGGCAGCTGATTTCTTTGCTGCTCGGCGGTGGCGGGTGGCTGCGGTACCCCGGCTCCGTACCGCTGGAGACCTGCTGCACTGACTGGCTGCCCCAGGGAGCGCGGAGGAGGATGCAGGTGTCGCCGTAGATGTTGTAGACGTACTCTGCGTGTCCTCCTCCTCCTGGGCCACCAACCGCCGATATTCGGCAACAGTGGTCTCCAGCCTCTGTTGCCGGGCCCGTCTAGCCAGCTCCTTCCGTGTTGGTTTGGAAGGAACATCTATATGAAGAAAGAAAAAGACATAGTCTGTAACCAATGCTCTTTAAGATTAAAACAAAATGATTCAGCAGAAAGTTGTGTCACAGTAGAACTAGCAACTTGCAAGCGCAGTACATAACTATTGGGGCCAGTATCTATCTAACCTCCCACTTCTTCATCCTTGCTCTAACATTAGTGGGAGTTTAAGGAATCAATTCTACGAGCACTATGGACTCACTCCAATAGAGTCGACTATGACAGTACACCAGTCTTATTCTTCTTCTTCTCTCTTGTTTAGCAAATTTGGTTCGTTAACTTCTGCAAGCCGGCATAATGCCAGCGCAGTCAACTTGCACCCGAGAAAAACAGACGCCCGCCATGATGAGTCAGACAGACTTGCGTTACTGTACCAGTCCAGTACATGCAGATGGTGATGCTCTTACTTTTCTATTATGGGTGGCACTGAGAATACTCTGTTGCAAGGGCTACTGCTTAATTAATGTAACTTTCACCCTACAGTGCCAATGAATACTAGAAAAGGAAAATGAAGGAGATAAATAATCTGATTATCTATCACTGCACATGGTATGTATTTTCTTACATATGGGATGACTTTAGGTGCTTTGCTTTTTATTGAGTGAACAGTGATACATCCACACATGAATGACGGAATTCTGCTAAACTTATTAACAGAGGTAGTGAGTGGCCATCGTAATAGCCGGATATATGCTGTGCTTGCAATACAAAATACTGCTACTATTCATGGTAGTATTCGGACAAAATTACAACTTCTTTTCCTTGCCTTTCCTACACTGGGACGGACGTGCGGGTGCGGTGTTACATGCTCTTCAAAGTAACACTTAGTTCATCCAGTGACCGTCTACTCTGTCTAGATACACATATGCTATCTAAAGTCAGATAGTAACATGATCCAGGCATCCATCCATTCAAACTATATGTCAATCATTCTTCTTCATGTCTCTCATCTGGACAAACCTTACGTTTTCTCATGGGGAGCACACTATGCAGTCTGCAATCTCAATAAGTAAGGAATATAAGAGCTTACCACTGCCCGCCACTACCGTGGCAACCCGCACAGCAGTTTGGTCCGGCACTTGCACCGCCTCCTCCCCAGAGCTTTCATCCACCTCCGCGCTGGGCCCAGCACCAGATGTTCCACCTACAAAGTACATTTAAGAATGTTAGATGTCATAGACATACACCACTCACTAGTATTTTGTCTAGGAATGAAGAAATGTGAATACAGAAACCAATCTAATAATTTGTGACTGTCTACTCTAAAGTAAAAATGTCCCTTTTTCCAGGGAAGGGTGTTGTCTTGCTGCACTTTTTGGCACAACTGATGAATGCTTGCTTTTTAACACGCACCATTTTTCTCATAACAGACAGAAGCTTCACTTCTAAGAAAAAATCATCATAACTAGGATGAAGGGACCAATGATTCAGCACCAAAAAGAAAAATGAAAGTTCAAACCAGGTGAGGGCTCGGCTCGCCCACAATAAATGTGTGAAATAAATCACTATAAGCACTTTTCCATTTTTAATCAACCGTTTATGTTTTATGACAAGCTTGATTTTAATAAATATTTTTTAAATCATGCAAGACGGCAGACACCGCGCGGTGCCTGCCGCTTTGCATATGCAAATGCGCAAAAGCATTTTTAGCATTGTGGCGGGCGGTGCACAGTGCACCGCCCGCCACAATGCTTAAACTACAGGATGTGCCCGCTACAGTGGCGGGCACATCCTAATTCCCCCCACGGGACCCCCGCCCTTATGGCGGGCGGTCCCGTTCTCCGATAGGGTGACGGGCGGACCATGTCCGCCCGTCATCCTAATGGGGCCCTCAGTGTCTAGCATTACGCAGTTCTTTAATCTACACTCATACATAATTTCTCAGGCCAATGAAAATGAACACAAAATCCAAAACAAATAAGCATAGTAGCAACGCTACTGAGAAGGAGAGCAGTGCACCTGAAATGCACAGAAGATTTTGAAATATAATTTACCTGCAATGTAATCAGCAGCATTATTGCTCTTGGTAAAATACAAAAATTTGCAATATAATAACACACAGAGCAGGAGAAAACAGAGTAGTGAAGAATTAGCTACTACTACTCACCAAGCCCGGGGACCTCAAGGCCGAGCAGGTCGATCAATTCGTGTTCCCAGTCCAGGAGATCCGTCCAACGGTGGGTGGCCTGGTTGTAGGTGCGCCGGACCCGAGAGTGTTGGTACATGGCCCGGCACACCTTCTCCCACCGCTTCCGGCGCTCCCGGATCCCGTACCCACTAGCGATCTTGCCGCCTGCCATGATGGTCCTGGGGAGGCGGCGCTGAACATAAAAAACTAGTGCGGCCATGTTGGACAGGCCACATGAAGGGCCGCTCTCCCCCGGCTCAACCAGGCCCGAGCCCGGTCCCGCAAGTACCACACACCACCATTGCACGTCCTCCGGCCCCTCAGGGACCCCTGCCCCCGAGCACGTTAACCTCGTGGATCCGATCCACTGCCGGCCCACGCGCCCAGCCCGGGCCGCCATCTTGGACACTTCACCACGAGGCCGCCTGGCCCCCGATCGACCTCAACCCGGGGCCTAGCCCGGACTCAGACATTCCGGCACCACCCTCCACCCAGGAGGTGAGCGGGCTACTTGGCAAGTCAATGGGAGAAAGAGGTGCCGATGGCTCTCCCCCGCCAAGTGCCGCTCGCCCATCGCCTCCCCGGGCGCTGGCTCCACCCCCCTGCTGGGTGTCTGGACTCCCTCATCCCGGACCTCCCGACCGCCAAGTGCGAGGGTCCGGACATCAAAGCACACCAGCCCTATAACTGGGGCAGCTCCAGAGCAGGAAGGCAGTTGTATCTTGGAGTCGAGAGACGTAGAGAGGAACTCATCCTGGACGGACTACTGGCGCTGCCATAGCTCTGTCCTGTGCACCATCGTCCTGCCTGTTGGCGCTGCCACAGCCGTCGTAACCTTCATCCTTCATCGTCGTCGGGATCTGCTGGCGTGGCCGCGGACCGTTGTAACCGTCATCTTTCACCGGGACCTGCAGGCTTCGCCGCGGACCGTCGTCCTCCCTTCATCCATCTCGGGACCTGCTTGGCTCCTCCACGGCCCGATCATCTAGAACGCCGAGCTCGAGGATTGAGAGCTATTTTATACTCATTGGTAACTAAGACTGTCCCGCTACCCCTTTCCTCAACCAAAGACTAGAACCGAGGGGACCCCTGAGTCCAGACCTCCTTGTATCATACCACGTAACCTAAGAATTGCATATAAAGTCTCGTTAACCTTCAATCTTGTGTGGTGTCCGTCTGTGGGGGGGAAGTTACTTGTCTGTACAGTCGTTGGAGACGGCTCTCCCTGGAGACCTCTCCCCGTAATCTCGGCCGACCCTCCCGGTCCGTCTAACATTGGTGGCCAGCGGCGCGATCCGAATCACCGCATAAACGTACAGAGAGTAGCTCACCCCACGACGAAGTCACAATGACCACGAAAGAGAGCGGATCAACCGAGAAATTCCAAATGGAGAAATTGGAGGAGTACAACCATCGTGAACTAAAACAATTCTGCATCGAACTGGGTATCGCTACCACCGGACTGAGTACCAAGGACGATTTTAAGCATGCCCTAGAATCTTGGGCAGAGACCGGGGCTGCCGGAACCCCTGATCAAAGCACCGCAGAAAAAACGACCACGACCCCTGAAGGACAAAGAACGGGTCTCTCGCAAGACGAGATCCAGGAAAGAGAAAGAACCCGACTACACGAACTAGAAATGGCCCGACTCAAAATGGACGTTGAACTTAAATTGGCCAAACAAAAAATCAACTTAGAGCACCTGCGTCTCCGAGAAGAAAGAGAGGAGAAACAGAGACAAAGGGAGCTCGAGGAAAAGAAACTAGCGTACGAACACGAACGGAACCTAGCCGAGATCAACCTACGCAAGCAGAATAAAGAAGCAGGGGTGCCCGAGCGACCCCCCACCTCAGGGGCCACAGACAAAAAGGTACACATCCCCAAGGATGTTGTCCGAGAATATTTCAGAGAGGACGACATCCAGCAATGGTTTAAGGCCTATGAAATCGCTATGACTGCACACCGGATCGATAGAAGCGACTGGGGAGCCGGTCTCTGGGGAAGATTCCTCAATGAGGGCCGCGACACCCTGCTACAGCTCCCGGACCACCAGATGACCTCCTACGACCATATGAAAGCGGCACTCCTCACCCGCTATGGTCTCACACCCGAGATGTACCGTCAGAGGTTCCGAGACTGCACCCGCATCCCGGGTACAACTTGGGTGGACTATGTAACATACTTTAGCCGAGCCTTCGAGGGCTGGATCCGGGGAAGCAACGTCACGACCTACGAGCAACTATTTGATCTGATGGTATGGGAGCATCTGTCGAACAATTGCTTCATTGAACTCCGCCAGCACCTCCTCGACAGCAAGTTAACCGATCCCCGGCAGCTCGCAGCCGAAGCTGACCGGTGGGAGATCACCAGAGTGGGCCGGAATGGGTCCTACGAGCAGAACAGGAACCACAATGGTCACCACCGACCCAGAGGAGGAGGAGGGGGCCAAGGACGAGGAAGAGACAACACTCCGGCCGCCCCCGTTACCAGCACCACCCCCCCGGCCAACCGGGGCAGCACCCCGGCGCGACCGGGGTACAGAGCCAATGTCACGTGTCACCGATGCCAACGAGTCGGCCACTATGCAAACGACCCAAGCTGCCCGCAGTATCAGAGTCCAAAACCCCGCCATGTGGCCGCCGCGGCACTAGGGGAAGAACAGATCTCCGAGGAACAAGAAACAGACGAGCAAGAGTATCAAGAGTGGGAGCCAGCCGCCATGACTCTCGCATGCTTAGGGGGAAGAGACATGGTCCCGCGGGTCCCCCTACCCGCTAACACCCAGAAGTACAGCCAATGGGTGAGCATCAATGGACAACGGGCCGAAGCCCTTCGGGACACCGGGGCCAGTGTGACAGCCGTCCGCTGTCACCTGGTGACCCCAGAACAATATCTACCGAACATTCTCTGCCCTGTGCGATCAGCCGACAACTCGGAAAGTCTGTGTCGGATGGCCTGCGTCCCCTTTGAATGGGGAGGGGTCTCCGGCATGTTGAAGGTGACGGTCCGAGACGACGCCCCCGTGGACTGCCTCCTCGGAAATGACCTGGAGAGCTCCCCGTGGGCAGCCGTGGAGCGAAAAGAACACTTGGGGATGTTGGGCGTCCCGGACTGGGCGTGCGTCACCACCCGGTCCATGGCCGCCCGTGCCAACCATCACCCGGAAGAACCAGAATGGCCGGCGCCACCGCCTCCGGTCGCCCCAGCCGAGACCCCCGACCATGACACCCCCCTCGAACCTGCTCAACCTTCCGACCTCGCTAACCTTGACCAGTGGGCCCAAGAGGGGGGACCCACACAAGAACAATTTCGCCAGGAACAGAAGACCTGTCCCTCCCTCGAGGGACTCCGCCAACAAGCGCTCGCCCAAAGCGCAGGGGATACCTCCGGAACTCATTGGGTCTACTGGGACAATGATCTGTTGTACAGCGAGCAACGAATCGCCGAGCTGGGGGCCAACCGAGTACTAGTAGTGCCCCTCCGCTTTAGAGACTTCCTGCTAAACCTGGCCCACGATGTCCCCCTGGCAGGGCACCTGGGACAAGATAAAACCTACAGTCGCCTAGTGACCCACTTCTTCTGGCCCAAAATGAGAAACGATGTGCACCAGCATTGCCGATCTTGCCCCACGTGCCAAGCCAGTGGGAAGAGCGGCCGCAAACTAAAGGCCCCCTTGCAACCTTTTCCAGTAGTCACGACCCCATTTGAGAGGGTCGGAATAGACATTGTGGGACCCCTGGACCCGCGTACAAAACAAGGCCATCGCTTCATTCTGGTGCTAGTGGACCACGCCACCCGCTACCCTGAGGCTGTTCCTCTCCGGACCGTGACAGCCCCAGTGGTCGGCCGGGCCCTGATGGGGATCTTCTCCCGTGTGGGGTTCCCCCGAGAAGTCGTCAGCGACAGAGGCACGAACTTTATCTCTAAATACATGAAATCCCTCTGGCAACAGTGTGGGGTCACCTACCGATTCACGACCCCCTATCACCCACAAGGGAACGGACTTGTTGAGCGGTTCAACCGCACGCTAAAAGGGATGATAGGGGGATTGGAAGAGCCCCTCCGTCGCCAGTGGGATGTGCTGCTGCCGTGCCTCCTCTTCGCCTACCGAGAGGTCCCCCAGAAATCCCTAGGCTTCAGCCCATTCGAACTGCTATATGGGCACCCAGTGCGGGGGCCGCTCAGCCTGATCAAAGAAGGCTGGGAGATGCCTCCGGCCAAGAGCCCTCCAGATGTCTTCCGGTACCTCCTCACCCTCCGCAACCAGTCCCGGCGGTTCAGAGACCTAGCAAAAACCAACCTAGAGGCCAGTCAAGAGGACATGAAAAAATGGTATGACCAGAACGCCTCATCCCTTGAATTCGAGCCGGGGCAACAGGTATGGGTAATGTCCCCCACGGAGCCCTGCGCTCTCCAAGACAAATGGACGGGACCCTTCAAGGTAATCGAGCGCAAGGGTCCTGCCAACTATCTGATCGATATGGAGTCCTCCCGGAACCCACTCCGAGTCCTCCACACCAACAGACTGAAACCCCACTTTGCACGAACAGAACTCAGCCTGCTGATGGCCACAGACAATGGGGTTGAAGACGACTCCGAGCCTCTCCCTGACCTCCTGCGGACCCAGGAGCAAGACGGCTCCGTGGATGGGGTCCGACTCTCGGAGACCCTCACCAGAGAACAACGCCAAGAGTGCCAAGCCCTCCTGTCACGGTTCGCCAGTCTGTTCTCCCTCACCCCAGGTGTCACTTCCTGGTGTGTGCACGATGTGGACACCGGAGACAGCCCTCCTATCCGCCACCGGGCCTACCGCGTACCTGATCGGGTACGGGCCTGCATCCAGGCGGAAGTGGCTAAGATGCTCACGCTCGGGGTCATCGAGCCCTCAGACAGTCCATGGGCCAGCCCGGTCGTACTGGTCCCCAAAGCAGCCGCCCCCGGAACCACACCAGAACTCCGGTTCTGCGTCGACTACCGGGGCCTGAATGAAGTCACCAGAACGGACGCACATCCCATCCCCCGGGCAGATGAACTGGTCGACCGAATGGGAGCTGCCCGCTACCTCAGCATCTTCGACCTGACAGCAGGTTATTGGCAGATCGGCCTCACACCCCGAGCACAAGAACGTTCTGCCTTCTCCACCCCCGATGGCCACTACCATTTTACGGTCATGCCCTTCGGCATGAAGAATGCCCCAGCGACTTTCCAACGGCTCGTCAATCAGGTCCTGGCGGGGCTCGAAGGGTTCAGCGCCGCCTACCTAGACGACATCGCTGTGTACAGCCACCATTGGACCGAGCACCTCCACCACCTCCGAGCAGTACTGCAAGCCCTTCAGCGAGCTGGCCTCACGATCAAGGCCAGCAAGTGTCAAATTGGACAAGGGTCTGTGACCTACCTCGGACACCAGGTGGGAAGCGGCCTAGTGGCCCCTCTACAGCTGAAAATTGCCGCCATCCAGGACTGGCAGCCCCCTATCACCCAAACCGAAGTACGAGCCTTCCTGGGCCTCACGGGCTATTACCGAAGGTTCGTGAAAGACTATGGTACCATAGTGGGGCCTCTCACCGAACTCAACGTCAAAGAATCAGCCCAAGAAGGTGAACTGGACCCCAGAGTGTCAAGCGGCATTCGAACAGTTGAAGGCCGCCATGTGTTCCGCTCCTGTGCTCCAGGCCCCAGACTACAGCCGGGAGTTCGTCGTCCAGACGGACGCCTCCGACCAGGGCATTGGGGCGGTCCTGTCTCAAGTGAACACCGAAGGCCTTGATCAACCGGTGGCCTTCATCAGCCGGAGACTCCTACCACGGGAGCAACGCTGGAGCACCATAGAGAGGGAAGCCTTCGCTGTGGTATGGGCCCTCAAGAAGCTCCGGCCCTACCTTTTTGGCACCCACTTTCGGGTGCAGACCGACCACCGACCCCTGCAGTGGCTGATGCATATGCGGGGGGAAAACCCAAAGTTGCTACGCTGGTCCATCTCCTTGCAAGGTATGGACTTCACAGTCGAACACCGGCCTGGGTCAGACCACGCCAACGCGGATGGCCTGTCCCGGTTTTTCCGCCTCGACGAGGAGAGTCCCCAAGAGGATGGGTAACTCTCCCCGCCTTCAGCTGGGGGGGACGCATGTTGGACAGGCCACATGAAGGGCCGCTCTCCCCCGGCTCAACCAGGCCCGAGCCCGGTCCCGCAAGTACCACACACCACCATTGCACGTCCTCCGGCCCCTCAGGGACCCCTGCCCCCGAGCACGTTAACCTCGTGGATCCGATCCACTGCCGGCCCACGCGCCCAGCCCGGGCCGCCATCTTGGACACTTCACCACGAGGCCGCCTGGCCCCCGATCGACCTCAACCCGGGGCCTAGCCCGGCCTCAGACATTCCGGCACCACCCTCCACCCAGGAGGTGAGCGGGCTACTTGGCAAGTCAATGGGAGAAAGAGGTGCCGATGGCTCTCCCCCGCCAAGTGCCGCTCGCCCATCGCCTCCCCGGGCGCTGGCTCCACCCCCCTGCTGGGTGTCTGGACTCCCTCATCCCGGACCTCCCGACCTCCAAGTGCGAGGGTCCGGACATCAAAGCACACCAGCCCTATAACTGGGGCAGCTCCAGAGCAGGAAGGCAGTTGTATCTTGGAGTCGAGAGACGTAGAGAGGAACTCATCCTGGACGGACTACTGGCGCTGCCATAGCTCTGTCCTGTGCACCATCGTCCTGCCTGTTGGCGCTGCCACAGCCGTCGTAACCTTCATCCTTCATCGTCGTCGGGATCTGCTGGCGTGGCCGCGGACCGTTGTAACCGTCATCTTTCACCGGGACCTGCGGGCTTCGCCGCGGACCGTCGTCCTCCCTTCATCCATCTCGGGACCTGCTTGGCTCCTCCACGGCCCGATCATCTAGAACGCCGAGCTCGAGGATTGAGAGCTATTTTATACTCATTGGTAACTAAGACTGTCCCGCTACCCCTTTCCTCAACCAAAGACTAGAACCGAGGGGACCCCTGAGTCCAGACCTCCTTGTATCATACCACGTAACCTAAGAATTGCATATAAAGTCTCGTTAACCTTCAATCTTGTGTGGTGTCCGTCTGTGGGGGGGAAGTTACTTGTCTGTACAGTCGTTGGAGACGGCTCTCCCTGGAGACCTCTCCCCGTAATCTCGGCCGACCCTCCCGGTCCGTCTAACAGGCCACCTCCCCTGCGCTGAAGATCTCCCAGGCTGTGACCTGCTTCCCCCTCAAACACCCGCACGGGAGCCGGGCACGGGGTGCGGGACCCTTCCCCTTCTCAGGATGCTTCCCGGCTCCCTATACCATGGTCTGGTCTGGGCAGAAAGGAAGCTAAATAATAAAGAAGAAATAGAATAGGGAAGAAGAAAAGAAAAGAGTTTAAAAAAGTAGGTTAAAATTAACCAAAAGTAGCAGAAAACACAAAAATATAGAGCTAGAAAAATAGAGGGATAGATAATAAGTAAAATAGATAAAAAAAACTTCAAACAAGCAAAGGATGGCAGAGATTCAGAGAGGATACAGAAAGCATGCCCAGAACCATAGCAATGAATGAGAAACAAGATTGCCACGCCCGTTCACGACCGCGTGGGTAAGTTTGCTCGAGATTTCCCTCGCGATCACACGCGAACTTGTACTAGCGAGCCGCACACTTTGCGAGATTACACATCGCGCCCGGAAACGGAAATACGTCATGCAAACAAGATGGCCGCGCCCGTGAACGACCGTGAGGGTAACTTCGCGCCGTTGCGCTACAAGCAGCTCGCTAAAACGCACAAAACGTTGCGAACTAACACGCCGCAAAAAAACAGATTGCATATTCGCACGAATTAGCGGCTTCCGAATTCAATCTTGCGCAAATTCGCGCCCCGCGAATCCCGCGCAATTGCAGAAAAACAAGTTTTGCAAATCTGAAAGCACTCAGCAGGTGCAAAAGTTCAAACTCATCATTAGTAACCATTCCCTGTAGTGATTCCTGAGGGGCCCCTCCAGAGATCAGTTGCCTACTTGCAACTATTCTATGACCCTGCTCTGACCCTCACAGCAGGCTCATAGAATAGCTACAAGTAGGCCACAAAGGTCCTGTGAAAAAAAATTGCACTGCAACAGAAAGCAAATTACAGATAAGGAAGCAGGTGCCAGACTGGAAGTTTAAATTCAGTGACACATTAATCAACCACAAATTAATTCATGTCAGTTGAAGCAGGGCAGGTGTGCTTGCTTTTCCCTCCCATAATCTACAGTGATGAACCAGAGGGTGGCAGTGATGTACCAGAGGGTGGCATGGGTGAACCAGAGGGTGGCAGTGGTGAAACAGAGGGTGCTGTGAACCTGTGATGATGAACCAGACGTAGAAACAACATAGTCGCGACCGTGCAAATTCGTGAGAGTTCGCGGATTTTGCGGATTGCGAATTCGTGAATACGCAAATTCGCGAACGGCAGATTCGCAAAATTCGCCCATGCTTAAAAAAGACCATCTGGATGCTGCCAGAGTCCACTCAGAGAACCGTAGTCCAGGCTCTTATTCCTCAAGACTGGATTACGGCAACATTCTCTACCTTGGATCCAACAAGGAAGTGACTGGCAGGCTGCAGATGGTGCAGAATTCTGCTGTAAGACTACTCTGCAGAATCCCTAGAGCCACCTCCATATCTAGTCATCTGCAGGACTTACATTGCCTCAGGGTGGAGAACCGAATCAAGTTCAAAGCCCTGAGCTACATGTTTAAAATCAAAACTAGAGTTTCCCCTCAATATCTGGAGTCTCTGGTCAGCCCCTATGTGCACTCCCAGTACCTTCGCTCATCCACTTAAGAGAAATTCTGTGCCCAAGTCAAGTCAAGTCAAGTCAATTTTTATTGTATAAAATTAATTTAAATGATTACAAAATGCATTTGAATCATCGATAAAATAGTAAGTAAATATTAACAATTAAAATGAACAATTAAAATAAATAGTCCATACAAATAATTTGAGCTCATATATTTCAGTATGGTACTATAATTCCTTGTTCTGATTGTTGTAGGAGTAATTGTACTGTCTTCATGTATTTAACTCCCCTACATGCCAACATAGGACATGATCCATCTAACCATCGAATTACAGCTTGCCTGCATGTTCGGATGTTCAATTTGTTAAAAATGGACTTTAAAAGCCGTCTCCTCAAGTCCGTAAGTGCTGGGCAGGCACATAGTAAGTGGGTTAATGTTTCGTTTTGATATCCGCATAGGCGACAATTAGGGTCAGCGTGACTACCTTTCCAGGATGGTAGTAGGTCCTTTGAAAACTGTAGGCCCAGTCGATATTCTATGTATCTTTGCTTTAGTGGCCTACTAAAGTGACTTTCCAGATAGGTCTATGTGCCCTCCCAGTACCTTCGCTCATCCACTTAAGAGAAATTCTCTGTGCCCAGAATTAAACTATCCCAGATGGGAGGCAGATCGTTCGCATACCTCGGTCCCTCATTATGGAACTCACTTCCCATAGCCATTCGAAACGTTTCGAAAATCCCTCGATACTTGGCTTTTCAACCAGTAACCTAATATGCTGCAACACATTCTTCTGATCTGCTCTGGTGCCGGGAAACCCTTATTCTGTAGCTGCCGCGCCTTAGAAATGTAATAATAATAATAATAATAATTTGCAAAAATATAGTTGTTAAAAATATAATTTTGTTAATGAATGCAATGTATTTTAGTATAAATTTTATATGTATCTGATGAATTTATTTGTACAAGAATTGTTTCTATTTTTAATATATGTGTTACAATTGTAGTAGTTATTAAAAAAAAGGTGATTTGAATTTTGCGTTTTTAGTTATGTAGCGGGTATTGGGTTTATAGGGGAATAGGGTGGGAAGTAATTTAATTATATTAAATTAATTGGTTATGTTTTATTTATTAATATTTGTTTAATTGAGATTTTATAGTTTTAAATGTGTAAAGTAATTTAATGATAATTAATAAATGGTTGTTAATTAATTTTAATTAGTTGGTAATTAATTATGGTAAGTGTGTCATCATTTTAGGTGTGTGTTGTGGTGTTTATAAGTGTAAAGGGTGGGAAATAATTTATTTTTAATTGATGAATCAATAATTTGTTAATTAATTTAAATTCATTATTAGTTATTAATTATGGTATTTGTGCAATTAATTTTAGGTGTGTGTTTGGGGTTTATAGGGGTGAAGGGTGTTGATAAGTTTATTTATGATTTATTATTATGTTTTTGTGAAATGATAATATTTGTCTAATGCAACTAGTGCCCTATATCTTCCGATTTTAAGTGACAAGGCTGCCATACAGGTGTCTACCCCCGCACCTGACTGGGCCGCTCTAAACTTTACTTTGGAAGACGTTTCCCTTGCTATTAGATCTAGTAGCGGAAACAAAGCTCCTGGGCCAGATGGTGTCCCAATCGATTTATTCAAAACTAATATTGATCTCTGGACTCCCCTCCTTTCTAATGTTTTTAAATCTTACCAATGTACAGGCTACCTTTGACTTGGGCAGAGTCTCAAATTGTACCTATATTTAAAAAAGGTGATCGTAACTGCCCTTCGCATTAGAGACTGATCTCCTTACTTGACTCATTAGCAAAAGTGTTGGGTCAAATAATTTTAGTCAGGTTAAAAGCTGGGTTGACAGCAACAGCAGGATCTCTGACCTACAATACGGATTACCCCAGGGTATTGGCACTTCTGAGCAAGCATTTGACTTGAACTTGTTACTGGGCAAGTACACACGCATTAAAGATAGCAATCTGTACACAGTATTCATTGACTTGTCGTCAGCTTGGGACTGCGTTATCCATGAGAAACTGTGGTCAGTGAAGAGCTCAATGGGCATCGATGGTGCAATTATTGCTCTCTTAAGACAACTGTACTTGAACAGCCACGCTACGGTACGGTTTTGCATTAAAGAAGACGGTACCCGCCTGTTCAGAAAAGAAAATTGGGGAACATACAACTTAAAGAAATGTTATCTATCTACAATGCAAAGTGTAGAACTATTGCATTGTATGGCTGGGACAAATCTTTAAGCACTTTCCTCGAGTTGCTAAAACTATGTGTGTCAGTCGGAGCTGAGGACTAATTACCTAATAGATTTGGTAAGGACTCAACCACTCTTGCTATGGCACAAAATATGGACCTCGGAAAATATGGACTTGAATCGTGCCATAGTCAAGGACTGCTATGACTGTGTAATGGCCCTTAAGATCCCCTGGCTAAAGTTTATTAAAAATTCCTAGATAGATATGGGCCATTTGGAATTCTATGAGCATCCAGAATTCCTGTTAAACATCTCAAGGAAAGGATTAAAAACAGAGTCTCCAAACCATCTGGCGGATGTCTGTATCAAATAAAGATAATTGATTAATTGATTTAAATTAATTAAAACGTTATTAAGGTAATTGTGTGATTAACCCCTTAGCTGCAGCGGCTATTCCGCCGCAGCGCTAAGGGGGAGGGGGGGCCGCGCGGCGCTCCCGTACTCATGACGGAACCGCTCCGTCACGAGCCTCGGTGGGCTGTGCTTGTGACGGAACGGTTCCGTCACGGCCCGTCCACTTAATAGAACGCTCCATGCAGGCACGAAATCAGCGCCGTGCAGGCGCGGTGAGCGGGACGTGACGTAACCGTTCCGTCACCAGCACAGCCCACCCGAGGCTCGTGACGGAGCGGTTCCGTCACGAGCACACAACGGGTTAATTTTAGGTGTGTGTTGTGGTGTTTATAGGAGTAAAGGGTGGGAAGTAATTTTTGTTTAATTAATTAAGATATAGTTGTTAATTAATGTGAATTATTTGATATTTATGTTGGGTAATTGTTTATTTTTTGTTTGTTGTTTTTACTTTTGAAGGGGTAAAGGGTGGGTATTAAATACGTTGTTATATTACTTTAATAATCCGCTATCCAACACTTTTCCTACTGTTGCACTCACTGGAGTTGGAATAGTCATTTTTAGCCCCCCCCTGCTATCCAACAGTTTCCCTACTGTTGCACTTTTTGGAATAGGAATAGTACTTTTAATCTCTTCGCAATCCAGCACTTTCCCTACTATTGCTCTTGGTGGAGTGGAAATAGTAAATTTTAACCCTCAGCTATCCAACACTTATCCTGCTGTTGCACTCAGTAGAGTGGGAATAGTTTAACCCTCCGCTATTCAACAGTCTCCCTATTGTTGCACTTTTTGAAGTGGGAATAGTAATTTTTACCCCTTCGCTATCCAGCACTTTCCCAACTGTTGCTCTCTTTGGAGTGGGAATAGAAATGTTCACCCCTCCGCAATCTAATACTTTCCCTACTGTTGCTCTCACTGGAATGGGAATAGTAATGTTTACCCCTCCACTATCCAACACTTTCTCTACAGTTGCACTCACTGGAGTTGGAATAGTAAATTTAATTCCTCCGCTATCCAACACTTACTCTATTGTTGCACTCACTGGAGTGAAAGTAGTTATTATTACCCCTTTGCTATTCAACACTTTCCCTACTATTGCACTGATTGTATTGTGAAATGTATTTTTTTTATATTATTTAATAATTTAATATTTTAATTTGTAATAGATTTTTGTATTTTATATTTTAAATCATTAATATATATTTTTATTCTTTATATTATTTTAAACCTTTAACATAAATTAAGAATAACAGTTTATTAAATGTTTTAAAGTAAATATATATATGTTTAAATTATTATGTTTGTGTGTTTATTTTTTTATTAGCTGTATTTGTTATATTTTATTAAAATGCATATTAAATGCATTTCAATTGTTAAAATTATATTTAATAGATAATATATTTAATATATATTATTTTATATTTATATAAAAGCCGATATTTTATACATTTGTATTTTTTACATCAATATTTGTTAGTTAATATTTTTGTACTTACATGTTTAAGTATAGGAGTCGATTTTTTGTGTCTATAGTTTTTTACTCAATATTTTTAACATTGATATTTTTTACAGAGATGTTGTGTTAGTGAACCACCTTTTCCTACAGTACTTAAGGTTTGCTGTCCCGAACCATCATTATCAGTTCGGGGCACTGCTATTGATCCAGTTGATCTCGCCCAGAGTATTTGCCAAGGTACTGGCACCAATTGTTTTACAATATACAATTGCAGGGTACTTAACTATTTACCAACCAGGATTATTGGCTCTTTCTAACTCCTATTTCATCATCATCATCATCATCAAATAAGTCTTTATTTCGACGTCATGTCATAAAAGACAACATAAAAAAAACACATCATCAATACCTTAAAAGTACATTGAGCACAGCTGATTCATTGACAATTATACATAAATAAGGGTTTTTCACGAAACCTACTGGCTAAATCTGTCCTCTGATTATTCTTTATCAATAATTAAAAAAGTAGAAATTCAATTTAAAAGTAATAAATATGACAACATTTTATCTAAAACCTTTAAAAAAGATAAATAAAGGACAGTTCATTTTACATGATAAGGAGGAGACATTTAAACATTTGGGGCAACAACTGATTTTAGTTTAGTCCTTCGAATTGCCCACATCCAATTGAGAAATTTAGACACAGCAATAATTAGGCTTTCCGAACAGTCTGTTTTAAAAATCCGTAGGGCCTCAGTTCCTTTTTTGATACCTTTTTGGAGACATACTGGCCTAAGCCACCTAAGCCGCGGCAGTTTGTACACAGGGCATTTAAACAATATATGAGCTAGACTTTCCGGTTGTGAACTACAAAAGGGACACATAGCATCCCTACCAGAGGACCATTTACTTGTAAAGGTATTATTTGGCAGGGTACCCACCCTATATTGATGGAACTATTTCCAGTCCTCAGGGATTGTAATAAAATCCCAATATGGTTCATAAACTGGTAAGTGTTTAAGCTCAAGAAACTCCCTATGTAGTGAAGAGGTGGAACGTCTTTGGAATTTTTGTGTTGTGACCATCGACCAATATAGTTCCTTAAGAATCTTGCGTGATGGAAAAATATTATGTGCTGGGTTATCCCATAGCTCAGCCAAGCCCATGGCGTTATAAATAGCCTTGGATTCACTGAACCATTTTATTCTATTGGCTGTGTCCATGTTCCTAACTTCAAGGAGTGCTTGAGCATAGTGGGAGAGCTCTGGGGTAACCCAGACCCTCTGCCAGTATGCTATAGGTCTAAAGCGCGCAACATCCTCTATTCTCTGGCAGCCCAGGTCAAGATAGAGCGGCGAAAGCGGGGTAGATGGTGGGAGCCTCGCTATTCCTCTTACAAATTTATTTTGGGCATTTGTCAGTTCAGAGATGTTACATGACCCCCATAGTTCGGCCCCATACAATATAGATGCTCGTATTTTTGTGTCATAGATTTTTAGTGCCGGAGCTATGGGTTGGGTGGCCGAAGAGCGCAGTTCTCTCAAGAGCACTCCCGCCAGCTGGGTATGTCTAATAGCTAGTTGATTAATGTGTGGTTTCCAATCCAGCCTTGAACCCAGAGTGATACCCAAGTATGAGAACGAATGGGTTTGCTCTAGCAACTCCCCATTCATTATTGCACTTCCTTTCACTTGCTTATACCTATGCATTACCATAAATTTGGTTTTAGACACATTGATGGTAAGGTCATAGTCACTACAGAAGGTCTCAAAACGCCCGATTGCTCTCTGGAGCCCTTGTTGGGTCTTGGATATTAAAAGAGTGTCATCTGCGAACATCAACAGGGGTATCGACACACCACAGAGCTTGGGTGCATCCGTTGGAAAATCCCTGTAGTAGTCGATAAACCTGTTGATGTACAGAGAAAACAATGTTGGGGCCAAGACACATCCTTGTCTTACACCTTTCAGGATTGGAAACCTATCTGTTACCTAGCCTTGTTGCCCCCACCGGACCTGGGCAAAGTTATTTTCATGAAGTTTAATTAGGAACGCAAGTAATTCAGGTGGCATACCTTGTTCCTGATATACTTGCCACATCTTCATTCGAGGGACCAGGTCAAAAGCCGATTTTAGATCGACAAATGCGGCATATAGTGTGCCACCTCCAAGGACCACCCACCTCCAATAAATAGCAACGAATCTACAGACCTGATCCACCGTACTCGTATGTGAACGAAACCCAGCTTGTAGGGGTGATAAGGCATCAGCATCGTCTATCCAGTTCTGAATCCTGGTCAAGACTAGTCTGGTAACCACTTTCTGAATGCAATCTATTAGGCTGATGAGCCTGTAGTTAGCGGGATCCGAGCGGTCACCTTTCTTGAAAATAGGTATTATTTCGGCTCCCTTCCAGGAATCTGGGATTGGTGAGCCTTTAGCAATTGCGTTGGCAAGGGACATTATATATTTTGCCCAAACATCTTTTCCATGGATAAAAAGATCCGCTGGTATAGTATCCAGTCCTGGCGCTCTACCTTTCGGGACTGTTTTTAAGACGCTCTCCACTTCTTTTAGACTGAATTGTAGAGGGACAAAAGAGGCATTTACAAGGGAGGTATTGGTTGTTATCCCCGAGTCTTAAAATTCATCACCCATGTTTCGGGAGAAACATTGTTTTCTGGTTGGGCTCTGGGTCAGCCCTTGCCCCATTTTACCAAATCCCAAAAGCCTACCATGTTTTTAGATTTACTGGCTTCATATAATTCTTTCCAGTATTTGTCATCCCAAGATTTTTTTGCTTATAGCTGGACATGTTTGTACTTGGACCTTGCTTCTTGGATTGCAACCCTACTTTTCGATTTTATCGCTACAGCAAGTAATTTATATGAATCCCTGCAGCTCTTATCGTACCAAGAGGCTGCCTGCTTCTTTTTATTGTTATGTCTAGGTCCCATCACCTTCTTAGTAAAAAAGTTTTTAAGATTATTAAAAAGTGTTAGATGAATTGGAACAACTTTAGACAGAAAGTCAGGTTTAGATACACACTCCTGGAGCTCCATAGTTGCCCTACCGGCCAGTTCCCCCATCGCTAGGATGTGTTCTTGCTTGGGAAGGCATTCGGACCATTTCACCCTCCGTGTGTCATTTGTCTGGAATATATCAATAGTTCGTGGACCGGAGTCCACCTGCAATACTTCATACAGATCCAGGGTTAAGCTTAGGGGGCTATGATCGCTCTCTACGCTTTTTACAATGGACATATCGTTGATTGATTTCCAAAACTCTAGATTGACGAGTATGTAGTCTATTATACTGTTACATACCCCGTTATCAAAAGTTGATTCTCCCTCCTTATCTGCTCTTGTCCTGCCATTTACTGCACGTATTCCTTGCTCTAGACATAGAGCTTTAAGCTGGAGTGCAGCCTCAGTCCAGCGTTTTATCGGGGGGATGGTCAATTGCGGGATGTCCCAAGTGCGATGTTTCTCCTTTGCTAAGTTAATGTTATTATGATCCAAGGGCTCAAAGCAACAATTAAAGTCTCCCGCAATGAGCAGGTTTGCTTTGCTGTTATAGTAATCCAGATGTGATGACAAATTGGAAACTACCTCTGACTGTTTACCTCCAGGTTTGCCCCTTGAATACACATTAAAAACATACAAGTCTCTAAATCGGTCGAATCCGTCACGGGCCATTGCTGGAAAACGAAGCCTGGAGCACTTATGGTAGCAGCTTACCAAGGACTGCACACATGCTTATCGCTCTACATACAGTCCACTTCTAATACTACTATGCAATTGAAATACTACCTCTTATGTTACTGATGATATCCATCTAACGGCCCGTGACGTTTGTCTACATCATTATTTCCCAATATCGGAATCTTGATATTAGCATCTTTACCACTTTATTGGCCAGATTTCTTGTCAACGTTATTGTGTCGCATCAAAATCTACCAATATCCTTGCCCTGACGAAGCTCCCATGGTTGGGGAGCGAAACGCGTTGGCTGTCCTAAAAATGAAAAAATAAAAAGAAAATATATTTTTTGATACAACGTGGTCCTGATTTACTTCATGCTTGGTGCTGCCTCCATTCTTTTTCTAAAGATTTAGGAAAAGTAATCCGCTTCTCTCATCAACTGTTTCCGCTGTGCGCGGTAATGATGCAGATTTTAAAGCACCTGTGGAGGGCGTGGCAGAAAGGTGTCTCCTAGCCCAGATGGATTTGGGCTTTGAAGTTCAGCCTCCCTCTTGTCCGGTAATGCCCCCACCAGCGAGTGTTTCCCGCGGAGCGGGAAACGCAAGAGATAAGTCCAAAGTCCTGCAGCAAAAACAGGGAGCGTGATTCTCCACCTTGTCGTGGCCCCCGCAGCTTTAGGAAAAGTAATCCGCTTCTCTCATCAACTGTTCCCGCTGTGCGCGGTAATGATGCAGATTTTAAAGCACCTGTGGAGGGCGTGGCAGAAAGGTGTCTCCTAGCCCAGATGGCTTTTGGGCTTTGAAGTTCAGCCTCCCTCTTGGCCGGTAATGCCCCCAACAGCGAGTGTTTCCCGCGGAGCGGGAAACGCAAGAGGTAAGTCCAAAGTCCTGCAGCAAAAACAGGGAGCGTGATTCTCCACCTTGTCGTGGCCCCCGCAGCTTTAGGAAAAGTAATCCGCTTCTCTCATCAACTGTTCCCGCGGTGCGCGGTAATGATGCGGATTCTAAAGCACCTGTGGAGGGCGTGGCGGAAAGGTGTCTCCTAGCCCAGATGGCTTTTGGGCTTTGAAGTTCAGCCTCCCTCTTGGCCGGTAATGCCCCCAACAGCGAGCGTTTCCCGCGGAGCTAGGGGGCTCGGCTCGGCTCTGGGGATCTGGGTTTGAGTCTCGGTAACGACGCCAAAACCTCCTGTGATTCTGGGCAAATCACTTAATCTCCCCGTGCCTAAAATGAATGCGTGTCCTCATGTAACGTAACTGGTAATACGTAAAGCGCTCTGATACCTGATTCGGTTCGGGTCTAGTTCGCGCTATATAAAACTCTGCAAAAAAAAAAGAGTAAAGTCCAAAGTCCTGCAGCAAAAACAGGGAGCGTGATTCTCCATCTTGTCGTGGCCCCCGCAGCTTTACGAAAAGTAATCCGCTTCTCTCGTGAACTATTTCTTTAAGGTGATGTCCAGTGTGAGAAGAGTGTTCATTTGCATGGAGTTGCTTGGATTTTTGCTCAATAATCAGAAGACAAATCTCCAACAAACTCTTTTATAGGGGCCTGATAGCCACTGTACAGTGCAAGTGTCTCTAACTAGAAGTAAGAATTCAGAATGTGGGGATGGAGCTAGAAGCAGGCGGAGAAGGCTGCTCTCTTAGAAAGCTCCTCTTCGGCAAGACCTCAAAGCCCTGGATCCCAGTATACTAGGGTCTTGAATCTGCCCAAATGGGATGGTTCTTAAAATCAGAACATCTGCAGAGCAGAAAGAAGTTGGTACTCATAGCAGTGGTAGCAGCATTCTGCCAAAATTTGATGTTGCAATCAGGGGCGAGAGAGGCCAGCTCCTACCAAAGGGAGCTATCTTAAGGGCCGATTCCTGTCAGCTCTTCCGCAGTCACTCACCCACTCTGCCCCAGATGACAACACTTTGACTGCACTCTGGTCCCCACCATTCACATCAGAGCTCACAGATGTGTGGTCGACAGATAAACCTGTAGTCCTGGTGACACATGTAGAGAAGGGACAAAGAGTGACCGAGCTCATCCCACCAATTACCTCTTCAAAGTAAAGAGACTCTTGAGGTATTGAGGTAAGCATGCCACCCCATAAACTATCAACCAGGCACTTGTTCTCAGAAGCAATTCAGAAACCTAAACAGACACAACAGCATATCCCCCCGCCCAGGACCTCCACAACAATTATGGAGGTCATCTTGCAAGAAATTATGACAATTAGTTCGAATCTGACTAACATGGATATTACAATTATGAATCTTACAACAGACACAAAGTACAGGTGGCAGTATATGACCATCTTCGATGGGAGCCAGCATACAGTCAACTAGGTCTCACACCAATGGATGATCCGTAATTGATCACATGCACATCAAATTTGGTCTATTGGAACCAGCAAAAATGTTAATAACAATAAATGGGAAGACTCGAGACTTTTATGACCCAGGTTATCTAGAGCAATTTCTGGACTCTATGGCTAGAGAGGATATTGATGCCACAACAATGTCCCATGAGATGGATAGGGCAGAGCGTCCAGTATCATGATGGAATCTGAAGAGATATCACCCCCTCATCCAGGACAGGCGGGGATTCTGAAGGGAATCAGACAGCCATGGACTGCAACAAGTTGTGAAAGCACTCTTTTAAAGAAGGGGCCAGTCCTGATTGCCTCTGAAGTATCCATCACAGGACATCGAGCAATCTGATACTGCCTTAATGGACTGTTTTGGCTTGCCTTAAAATGCAATGTGACTTGTTCACTGTTGTATACTATACTGTCTAAAGAATTCTTCTTCATTATGTTTAACTCACGCAGAGACATTTTCGGGCAGCACCAAGATGTGTGCCTGCACATTTAGTTGCTCGACACACAAGGGTATGTATCCTGGTGGACATAGCCCTTGCAGCGTAGAACCATCCTCGGCTATTTCCAGTAAGACTGCGGAGAGAATACGAGCCCTGAGACCGACTGACTCTTTAGTATACTATGGGTCTCTGGCACATGTTTGAACCCACCTTTAGAGTATCTTACTGTATATCTTTTCAGGGCTTGGAGATGCCAGCGCTGTGGCACAAGGGTTAGCTTAGGCTACAAAGTTAAGGTAATCACCTGTCACCTTCTTTCCCTTGGACCCTCTTAGCTACCCTTTCCTTTTAGGGGCAATCCACCACTACTAACTTCACTTCTGATTCTAATTATACTCTGCTACGCAATACACACCTGGAGGCAACATACTAGAAATTACTATGCTACTAACGGCCAAATCTCAAAATGTTATTGACTATTCACACTTCATCAAATGTTAAAAAAAATCCTACGGTATCTATCCACCAATCACACAGTGTTCGCACTCCTTCAGGATACTCACCTCTCACAAATAGAAAGTCAGACATTGAAGAGAGCCTTTGTGGGTTCTGTCACTAGTAGTAGTCATTCAGTGAACGATTCTGGCGAGATATCACCCTCTAATAACAGCTTCAAAAAGTGTGGGGTGGTAATATTGATCCAGGAACAAATGCCTCACAAGGTGATGACATATTGAATTGATTCCCATAGCAGATGGGTGTTTGCGAAATTGAAGATCATTGGCACAATGTTCATACTAGGTTAAATATATGCCCTCAATACAGAGAAGTCTCACTTCCTTTCTGATATATCTCGATTACTTACTTCTTTTGGCAGAACTCCAGAGCTCATCGGGGGAGATTGGATTCTAATAGTCGATCCAGTACTCGACAAATCTAGTTGCTCCGACAATCCACGAAGAATGGATAGAGAACAGCTTCCAGACCAAAAGGCTGCTCATGCCTTCATTGGCAGTTGGTGGGTATTGCACTCACAAGATAGGGAATACTCCCTTGTCTATTGCCCACGTGGACCCCAATCGCACATTGATTGCTTCCAAGATCATGTCCCCATACTGAAGATGTAGTATTGTGTGACATATTGGCGGCTGGTCTCTCGTATAATAGCCCTGTAGGACGGACACTAGATTGGGGACTGAGCTCTCCTTCACCTCCAACATGCCGCATGAAGGCCTTCTCTGACAAAAAAACCTCAAAACAAAGTTAACTTGGATGAACCCATTCGAATGCCTCTGCTAAGCAATGAGGGGACTGTATCATCCTCTCAAATGTAGTAGGCAGTAGGCTAGACTACCCTAAGGAGAATGATGATGATGAGAACTCAGCGATCCTAAAGAGGAAACTTCCTTCTGACCTGCTATAACTAGAAGGCTCGGTTAAAATATTCACACAGGCGTATTCAAGACACGCTACCCAGCGGATCGGAGTCAACTGGAGGAAGGTAAGGTACACCTTAACTCCTTCTTTACAGTTGCAGCAGAGAAGGGCCTAGTGAAATTTAAGTGGAGGAGGTACGATCAGGGTGAAAATGCAGGATATCTTCTTGCAGCTTGAATCAAACATGGAGATCTGTAACTAGCTATCCCAGCCATTAGAGGAACAGAGGGGATCTTCTTGCCCACCTGACAAACATAGCTAGCCACTTCGCATTGCATTATGCTCATCTTTATACTTCTGAAATGCAACAGAATGAAGGGAGTATTGCAGCCTTCTTGGCACCCTCGCTTCTTCCTTTTCTCTCTGAAGAAGGTAGAGTCTGTTGTCTGGGGAGTTCGTGACGGAGGAGGTACAGGAAGTTATAAAACGTCTTCCTACTTCTAAATCATCCAGAAAGGAATGCTCTCCTGAGGAGATCGAGAAAAGTGGAGGCTCCTTACTTATCCAAACACTCACTGCTGCTTTGGGCAGCTCTTCACTGTCAAGTCAAGTCAAAGGATTTGTATAGCGCGCTACATACCCGGAGGGTCTCAAGGCACTTGAAGAAGGGGGGGGGATTACTTGTCAAATATCCAAGTTTTAAGTTGCTTTCTGAATGCAAGGTGGTTCTGAGTGAGACAAAGGTGAGTGGGGAGTGAGTTCCAGGTTTTAGCTGCGAGGTAGGAGAAGGATCTACCTCCCATGGTGGTTTTATTGATGCGAGGTACGGTAGCAAGGGCTTGGTTGGAAGATCGTAACTGGAGAGAGGGGGTGTAGAAGGAAAGTCGTGTGTTGAGGCATTCGGATCCAAGATCGTAAAGTGCTTTGTGTGCGTGGGTTAGGAGGCGGAAAGTAATCCTCTTATTGACGGGGAGCCAGTGGAGGTTTTTCAGGTGACTAGAGATGTGGTCTTTACGCGGGATGTCTAGTATGAGTTTGGCTGATGCGTTCTGGATGCGTTGGAGTTTTTTCTGGAGTTTTGCGGTGATACCGGCGTATAGGGTGTTTCCGTAGTCCAGGCGGCTTGTAACCAGTGCATGGGTGACTGTTTTTCTGGTTTCGGTGGGGATCCAGCAAAATGTTTTTTTGAGCATGCGAAGAATGTTGAAGCATGATGATGAAACGGCGTTGACTTGTCTGTTCATAGAGAGTGAGGAGTCCAGGATGACGCCCAGGTTCCGTGCGTGGTCCGTTGGGATGGGTGCTTTTCCAAGGGCCTCTGGCCACCAAGAGTCATCCCAAGTGGAGGGGGAGGTACCTAAGATAAGGACTTCTGTTTTGTCTGAGTTCAATTTCAGACGGCTGTGCTTCATCCACTCGGCTACTTCTTTCATTCCTTCATGTAGGTTGGTTTTGGCGCCGTTAGGGTCTTTGGTGAGTGATAGGATCAGTTGAGTGTCATCCGCGTAGGAGATGATGTTGAGGTTGTGTTGGCGTGCGATGGCCGCGAGGGGGCTCATGTAAACGTTGAAGAGGGTGGGACTGAGTGAGGACCCTTGGGGTACGCCGCAGATGACTTCAGAGGCCTCTGAGTTGAATGGTGGGAGGCGGACTCTCTGGGTTCTTCCGGTGAGGAACGAGGTGATCCATTCCAGTGCTTTTCCTTGGATTCCGATGTTTTTGAGGCGCTGTAGAAGGGTGCTATGGCAGACTGTGTCGAAGGCTGCGGAGAGGTCGAGGAGGATGAGGGCGACTGTGTCTCCATTGTCCAGTAGAGTTCGAATGTCGTCTGTTGCTGCGATGAGGGCGGTCTCCGTGCTGTGTTTGGCTCGGAAGCCGGACTGTGAGGAGTCGAGGGATTTGTTGCTTTCGAGGAAGGCGGCGAGCTGGTTGTTGACGGCTTTCTCGATGACTTTGGCCGGGAATGGAAGGAGCGAGATGGGGCGGTTGTTCTTGAGTTCGGTGGGGTCCGCTGTGGGTTTTTTCAGAAGGGCGCTAAGTTCTGCGTGTTTCCAGCTTTCTGGGAAGGTGGTGGAGCTGAGTGAGCAGTTGATGACGTCTCGGAGGTGTGGTGCTATGATGGAGTCTGCTTTGTTGAAGATGTGGTGAGGGCAGGGGTCTGTGGGGGATCCTGAGTGGATGGAGTTCATCAGGTGGATGGCGTCCTCAGTGGAGATTGGGTTCCAGTCATTAAGGATGTTCAAGGGGGGTGAAGGTCCTGCAGAAGGTTGGGTGGGTTGGTCTCCGGGTCGGTTGTCGAAGCTGTTGTGGATGTCTGCGATTTTGTTGTGGAAGAACGAAGCTAGGGAGTCGCAGAGGGCTTGAGAGGGGGTGATATCATTGGAGTTGGCTGAGGGGTTGGTAAATTCTTTCACAATGTTGAATAATTCCTTGCTGTTTTGGGCGTTGTTGTCTAGTCGGTCTTTGAATGCGGCTTTCTTGGCAGCTCGGATTAGTTGGTGGTGTATGCGGGTGGCGTTTTTGAAGGCGTCCCTGGTGCTGGTGTTTGGGTCTTTTTTCCAGGCCTTCTCGAGGGAGCGACAGAGTTTCTTCGATTTCTTAAGATCATCGTTGAACCAGGAGGCGTTTTTGCTGCCTAGTTTGATTTGACGTTTTTTCAGCGGTGCTAGGATGTCGGCGCTGTTGGATAGCCATTGGGTGAGGTTAATGGCTGCTTGGTCGGGGTTTGAAGAGTGGGCAGGGGGGTTTAGAAGAAGCGATGAGGAGATCTGGTCGATGGTGATTTTGTTCCAGTTTCTTCGCAGAGTAGGTTGAGGATGGTAGTGAATTGTGGTCTTATTGTAGATAAAGTGTACGCAGCTGTGGTCCGTCCAATGGAGAGTAGTGGTGTGACTGAAGGAGACATGTTTGCTGGAGGTGAAGATAGGGTCGAGTGTGTGACCTGCGATGTGGGTGGGCGTAGTGACAAGTTGTTTGAGTCCGAGGTTGGCGAGATTGTCCAGAAGGGAGGTGGCGTTGCTGTCATTGCTCTTTTCCAGGTGAAAGTTGAGGTCTCCCAGTAGAATGTATTCCTCGGAGGGGAGGGCGTGTGGGGTGATAAAGTCAGTGATAACGTTGCTGAATTGTGCACGGGGTCCTGGAGGTCGGTAGAGGAGTGTGCCTCTGATTGTGGTCTTGGGGTCGGTGTGGATCTGGAAGTGAAGGTGTTCGGCGCTAGCAAGGTTGACGTCTGAGCTGGTTGAGATGCGGATGGAGTTCTTATGGACGATAGCGATGCCTCCTCCTGTTTGGTGGGTGCGGTCCTTACGGATGATCTTGTATCCTTCCGGGATGGCAATGGTGATGTCTGGGGCTGATGAGGCATTCATCCATGTTTCTGTAAGGAAGGCGACGTCGGGAGAAATGGTGTCTAGCAGGTTCCAGAGGTCGATGGCGTGTCTGTGGACTGAGCGGGTGTTGAGCAGGATGCATTTTAGGTGGTTGGAGTCAGTTATCTGTTGTGTGTTCGTGGATGAGGAGATGTGCTTGGTGCCGTCGAACTTGCAGGAGTTGCAGGAGAAGGGTCCATGGGTGTGTCCAGGAGCGGCTTGGGCGCAGTTGGGGAGTCGGCCAGGGTTAAGGGCAAGGAGGGTGGAGGCGTCGTATGTAATGCGGGTGGTGTGGGAGGTACGGGGGCCAGGGGGTCTGGCGCTGGGCGCCTTCCATGGCGCGGACGGGCGTAGACGGGCTTACCTTTGGCGCACCTTCGGCGCGGCCGTAGCGCGTGGACGCTGCACGTTGGGACATCTGGCATAAATGGAGAGTGGAGGGGGCGGAGCGTGGGAGGGTCAGCTGGGAGGCGGGATCTGGGTGCAGGGAGGGTCTGGGACGGGCCAAGGGGTTAATACAAAATGGCTGCAGGGTAAACAAATGCACGAAAGTTATTTATCCAAAGCGCTACACACCTCGAGGTGCACTACCATGAAAGCGCTAGCGGAGTTTAATGTGAGGCAAGTAGCGTTATACCCAGAGCTATCTGTTATCAATGTCAGTTGTCTACCAACACGAGCGCTGCACAGAAAGCCCACATACAACTGTTAAATTTCTATATGAGGCGCGTAGGTCATGAGCGCTGCACAATGCTATCAGAATGAAATATAAACAGAAGTCACGAGCGCTGCACAATGCTATCAAAATGAAATATAAACAGAAGTCACGAGCGCTGCACAATGCTATCAAAATGAAATATAAACAGAAGTCACGAGCGCTGCACAATGCTATCAAAATGAAATATAAACAGAAGTCACGAGCGCTGCACAATGCTATCAAAATGAAATATAAACAGAAGTCACGAGCGCTGCACAATGCTATGCTAATGAGATACAGACAGAAGTCACGAGCGCTGGGCAATGCTATTAAAATGAAATATAAACAGAAGTCACGAGCGCTGCACAATGCTATTCGAATGGAATATAAACAGAACAGCTAGTGGATTAGCAGTAATGTATACAATACCACCAGGAGAGGGAGGTGAGGGGAGCGACCGTTTCTGCGTGGAGCAGGGTGGTCACAGCTCTACTCGAGGGCAAGTGCAGGCTCTACCTCTGTGGGTGGGAGGGTCAGCTGGGAGGCGGGATCTAGGTGCAGGGAGGGTCTGGGACGGGCCAAGGGGTTAATACAAAATGGCTGCAGGGTAAACAAATGCACGAAAGTTATTTATCCAAAGCGCTACACACCTCGAGGTGCACTACCATGAAAGCGCTAGCGGAGTTTAATGTGAGGCAAGTAGCGTTATACCCAGAGCTATCTGTTATCAATGTCAGTTGTCTACCAACACGAGCGCTGCACAGAAAGCCCACATACAACTGTTAAATTTCTATATGAGGCGCGTAGGTCATGAGCGCTGCACAATGCTATCAGAATGAAATATAAACAGAAGTCACGAGCGCTGCACAATGCTATCAAAATGAAATATAAACAGAAGTCACGAGCGCTGCACAATGCTATCAAAATGAAATATAAACAGAAGTCACGAGCGCTGCACAATGCTATCAAAATGAAATATAAACAGAAGTCACGAGCGCTGCACAATGCTATCAAAATGAAATATGAACAGAAGTCACGAGCGCTGCACAATGCTATGCTAATGAGATACAGACAGAAGTCACGAGCGCTGGGCAATGCTATTAAAATGAAATATAAACAGAAGTCACGAGCGCTGCACAATGCTATTCGAATGGAATATAAACAGAACAGCTAGTGGATTAGCAGTAATGTATACAATACCACCAGGAGAGGGAGGTGAGGGGAGCGACCGTTTCTGCGTGGAGCAGGGTGGTCACAGCTCTACTCGAGGGCAAGTGCAGGCTCTACCTCTGTGGGTGGGAGGGTCAGCTGGGAGGCGGGATCTAGGTGCAGGGAGGGTCTGGGACGGGCCAAGGGGTTAATACAAAATGGCTGCAGGGTAAACAAATGCACGAAAGTTATTTATCCAAAGCGCTACACACCTCGAGGTGCACTACCATGAAAGCGCTAGCGGAGTTTAATGTGAGGCAAGTAGCGTTATACCCAGAGCTATCTGTTATCAATGTCAGTTGTCTACCAACACGAGCGCTGCACAGAAAGCCCACATACAACTGTTAAATTTCTATATGAGGCGCGTAGGTCACGAGCGCTGCACAATGCTATCAGAATGAAATATAAACAGAAGTCACGAGCGCTGCACAATGCTATCAGAATGAAATACAGACAGAAGTCACGAGCGTTGCACAATGCTATCAAAATGAAATATAAACAGAAGTCGCGAGCGCTGCACAATGCTATGCTAATGAGATACAGACAGAAGTCACGAGCGCTGGGCAATGCTATTAAAATGAAATATAAACAGAAGTCACGAGCGCTGCACAATGCTATTTGAATGGAATATAAACAGAATAGCTAGTGGATTAGCAGTAATGTATACAATACCACCAGGAGAGGGAGGTGAGGGGAGCGACCGTTTCTGCGTGGAGCAGGGTGGCCCCGTTCAGTTTGAATAATCTTTTCGGTGTCCAGTAGGCTCTGTGTACAGTGAGCAAATGATTTCTTTTGAGAGCAGCAGACGTTACAATTGACCAGCATATGCTCATAGGTACTTGCCATGCATTACTTGTATCCAGCGTCGGCAGGTCTTTTCCCCAGATACTTTCTGGAATTCGGAAGTTGTCCTCCCCAGCCGAGATTAGAGCCCAGTACCAGAAGGAAATTTCTTTCAGAAATGGTTTGGACGTCTGCATCTTTATCTCCAGGGCGGTGTTACCTTTTCTAGTTTCTTTGAGGGACTTACTCCAACTCAGTAGTTGGTAATATTTGAATTTCGAAAGAGTGGAGTCCGTGCATTGAGATAATATATCCCAATCAAGAAGTTTATTTTGAAACAGGAGCTGTCCCCATTCCGTTATTCCTGCTGATCTTAGCGGTATCGCTAAACTGTCTTTAAGGCAGTCTGGTGTGATCTGAGAATCCCAGATCGGGGCCTTATCACTATAAAAGGGGATATCCACTGTAGATCTAATACAGTACCATAGTCTAGCGGCTGATTTCAGGACCTTCAATTTAATTTTTTTAAAGAACTTCGGATGACGGAATTTGTAGAGAAAGTGGCTGGTATTATTTGTTAAAATTCGTAGGAATAATGGATAGTTTTCATAAGGACCCAACAACACTCTACTACTTTTAAATTGGAAGGCCCTGCAGTATTCTAGTAGATCTGGGCTTGCTATACCTCCTTGCTCTTTAGATCTTCTTAATTTACGCCATGCGATTCTTGGTTTTTTAGAAGACCATATGAAACTGGATAGGTCTCCCTGCATCTTTTTTATCTTTTCTCTATTGAACTCGAGCGGGATAGCGTTAAAAATAAAGGTGAATTTTGGTAAGATTGCCATTTTTATGATGTTCGATTTACCCAGGAATGTTAAGGGCAGAGCTCTCCAGACTTTCAGTAACTTTTTTACCTCAATCTCTACCCTATGAAAATTTATTTGGGTAATTCTATCAATCTCCATTACCAGATCAATACCCAGGTATCTTATTTTTTCTTTACTAAAGGGGGATACGAAATTTTCATTCCAGCTTACAGTTTCAGTTTTTGTTTGATCGATCTGATAACCAGATATCCTCCCAAAGTTTATTAAGGTCTCTTCTGTTGTTTTAAGAGCCTCTTCTAGGTCTGAAGTAAAGATCATGAGATCGTCTGCATATAAAGCAACTTTCTTGTGCCACCCTTGATAGCAAAATGGGGAGATTGAAGGGAGATTCCTAAAATATTCTGCAATCGGCTCAATATAGAAATTAAAAAGCAGGGGGGAGGGGGGCATCCCTGGCGTGTACCTCTACCTATTTGGATATTGTTAGTTAGGTGACCATTAATTAGTATTTTGGCTCTGGGCGAGTTGTAAATATTTTCTACGACTTTTATGATGTTATCCCCCAGTTTAAATTTCTTTAATACCTCACTTAGGTAGGACCAGTTTACTCTGTCAAACGCTTTGGCAGCTTCAATCGTAATTATTGATAGTGGGATTTTCTCTACAATACCGATATCAATTGCCCCGATCAACTCATGTGTGAGATCCTGAAGATGCCTTCCTGCCATGAAGCCCTTTTGATTAGAGTTTATTAGCGACCCCGCTATTTTCCCTAATCTTTTTGCCAGGATTTGAGTAAAGATCTTATAGTCACAATTTAGGATGGATATTGGGCGATAGGATTCGCATTTTTGGGGATTTTTACCTGGTTTCAAGATAATAGAAATGGTAGCATCGTTCCATGACTCCGGGATTTTAACGTTGTTTATAAAAATCTTGTTAAATAGTATTGTTAATTGGGGAGCCAGCGTGTCTTTTAGCTTTATATAGAATTCATTTGGGAGGGCATCAGGACCTGCAGCTTTTCCTCTCTTTAGTTTTTTTATCGCTTGGACAACCTCCTCTGTTTTTATTTCACTATTTAAAGTTTATTTTTCCTCTGGGGTTAAGACTGGAATATTTTGTGCTTGTAGAAAATTGGTTATTTCCTCAGTTTTTGGATTACAGTCCTCAGTGTAGAAGTTGGTAAAAAAGACCGAGAATTCTTCTTTTATTACTTTCTCTTCAAACCCATTTTGAGAGCTGTCTGTTGGATCTATACAATCTATTTTATTTCTAGCTTGGTCTGTTTTAAGCTTCCACGCGAGCATCTTCCCGCAGCCCTCTCCATACTCATAATGGGCAAGTTTACTGCTTTCCCACCTTTCCCTAATTTTGCCTTCTAGTAATGTCGATAAATTTTCCTTCAATTTGAGCCTTTCCTTAATTAAGTCTTGACATCTCGGGGTGAAGTGTCTATCAAGATCTGTCGGTCCAGTGTTTTTATATTCTCTTCTATTTTCTGGATCTCTTTTTTTGCGTCTCTTGATTTATGAATGGCCAAGCCACAGATCTTGCTCCTTGTTACTGCCTTATATGCGTCCCAGACCACTTGGGGTGAAGCACTCCCATTATTGTCTTGGAAATATAGTTCTGTCTCCTGTGTAAGTTGGTCAATTATTATGGGGTCTAGGAGGATAGAACGATCCAGAGTCCATCTAGGTATTGTTATATCGTCATTTATTTTTAGCGTCATTTGGACAGCCGAGTGGTCTGAGAGATGAGCGGGAAGGTGGATCAGTTTATGAGTATTTTCTACTAGCCCCTGATCTATTAAAAATAGTCAATTCTTGATTGTATACCAAGCTTTTTATTATTAAAGGTAAACCTGTCCTGTTTGGTGCCCTTCTCATTCCATACATCAATTAGGTTTAGATCTCTTTTATATATTCCCAACCATTCCCTCATTTTAGGCAGACTGTCCTGTTTTCCTTTTGGGAGCCGATCTGTATTTGGATTTAAAATTATATTAAAGTCTCCGCCTAGAATCACAGGAAAATTTACCGAAATCAAATGGGAGTATAATGATTGTAATGGGGCAGGATCATCTATGTAAGGGCCATAATACCCGGCTAAAATAAAGGTGTTATTAAGTATGCCAATCTTAGCTAGCGCCCATCTCCCCTTAGGGTCTGTCTCGGATGATAAGATTCTTGCCTTCAGAGATTTTTTTATGAGGATAACAACCCCTTTTGTGACGCACTGTTGGTCAGTACAAACATAATCCTCAACCCAGTGAAGAGTTTTAATGATCTCTTCCCATTCTTTTTTAAGTAGGTGTGTTTCTTGTAAAATTAAGATTTCGCTATCGGCAGATTTTAGATATTCAAAGATTTTCCTTCTTCTGCTCTTAGTTCTTAACCCATTAACATTCCAGGTAGTTATTTTTATATTCTTCAGGTTTTTTCTCATCTCCCTCTGTAAAGTGTGTGGCATCCATTATTAATCCATTGGTTCCTGATTATCTCCTTTGCTTTGAGATGAGGACTTTTTTTTATATTTTTCCCTATTTTGCTCCCAACCCCCATGTGCTTCCCCCCCTCCTCCCCTCCTAAAAGTGCTGAAAACCACTTGTGGTTGTGGTTATATAAGATAAACGCAAAAAAGAAAAGAAAAAAGGAGGGATGGGGAGACACATACCCTCCCTGGGAAAGCCTCCCTTTCCTTTGGGCCTTAATTATAGCCCTCTTTGAGCCCCGTGCCTGCATTCAAATAAGGTAATTAAGGATGCTAGTGTTGTAAGTATGTCTTAATACTAGTTTTCATTGCTTCATTTTAGGTATATACCGTCCAGAACACGTATATTCAGGCTAGGAATGGGATTGGGATTGAATTTGAATTTGATCCCGCATCTGTACTAAAAAATTATCAACTTCTAGAGGATCTTTGATGTTATACATCTTATTCCTCCACATAATCCTGAGTGAAGCCGGGAACTTCATTTGGACTGTAGCCCCGAGTGATTTTAGTTCGGGCATTTTTTGACCCAGCTCCCATTGCCTGTCTTGTGTCACTTTCGCAATGTCAGATCGGATCCTAAAAGACCAGTCATCCCTGTTGTATGCTCCACATTTTAGAGCTTCACTCAGGATCCTCTCTTTGATGTTGTAAGATCTAAAATTCACCAGGATCTTCCTTGGATTCTTTCTCTCTTTATGTTTCCCAAAAGGATCACGGTGTACCCGCTGAATGTCATTTTCCAGGTTAGGGTTTTACTCCATGGAAAATAATCCTCTATTAGCGATATTATAAATTTCTTTATGTCTGACCCTTCTCATCCTTCCGGCACATTAAGAATTCTCAAGTTAGATCTTCTAGACTGATTTTCCAAGGCTTCCAGCTTTTCCTCCATACTTTTGTCCTTTGCTTTTAAGTCTCTAATATTTCGTTCTCATGCTTCC
This sequence comes from Lissotriton vulgaris, assembly GCF_964263255.1. Lineage (NCBI taxonomy): Eukaryota > Metazoa > Chordata > Amphibia > Caudata > Salamandridae > Lissotriton > Lissotriton vulgaris. The sequence continues at coordinate 1,159,923,609 of NC_141685.1, forward strand.
ACCCTCTTAGTCAGACCCACAGCTACAGCTTCCACTGTGGAGACTCTCTCATTTAACGCCAATAACTTTGAGTCCAAAGATTCGAATCTATCATGGAGTTTGATTTGGTTTTCCTCTGATATCTTAAATCTGGATGTCATCTCTGCAAACATTTTTTCCATTAGAACCTCCATACTGCTACTAGGCTCACAGTGAGTTTTGTCAGATTTAGAGTTAATGTTAGTTATAGCTGAGGTGTTGGCGTCAGGGGATGCGGTATTTATAGCATTCTCTTAATCTGAAGCATGAGGCATAGTTGGACAGCTAGGGGTAGATACAGTTCCAGAAGAGCCTTGAGGTGTAATTATTGTTTGACTCAGGGTCTGGCTGGAAGGAGACCTCGAGATCAGGTCCTGAGATTGGACTGTCGTCTGTGGTACCTCATGATCCTGATTCTCTAACTCCCTCATTGAGATTTCTGCCAAAAAGTTGCTTGGGTCGCTTATGTCCCCCGTTAGTGGCTGAGATAACACTGGTGAGGCAGACTTTTCCATTACAGATATAGAATGGACTTTGTCCTGCACTTTAAAATAAGACCTCAAGGAGGGTGTGATTTTTATTACAGATTTTCTTCTCCTTTCAGCAACTTCCAGCCTCCCTTCTGACGCTCCTTTCTTATTTAATGGTATCCCTTTATCTATTTTAGGGGCTTTTCGCGAAACTCTCTTTGTGATTCGCGGAATTACAGGTTGTTTAAGAACCGGAGGAGCTGATTTTTTGAGAAATTGCCTGTTCCTTAAGCAGTAAGTGGACTTTTCCTGCTGAACCGGATCAAGTTCAGTTTCGGGTTTAGCAGCCAGATCCGAATTATCTACTTTATCTACTATGGTGTCAAATTTACCTATAGCACTGAAACTAGCTAAAACCTGTGTCTGCTTTGATAATTCAGGGATTACTGGGGTGAGGAAACGCAAACTGTGCTTTATTTCTGCCCCTCCACTTTTACTCCACCCAACCTCCTTATAGTGGCATGTTGTAATTGTAATTGTAGTTGTAGGTAGTGTGGCAATATATTGCTCTCACAAGCTCCCACCAGATAATTCACCTGGAACAGGTAGTCAGGGCCGATTAGTTTATACAGGCTTCCCAAAACTGGCGTGTCAGTTACAGACAATGTGCTATAGAACTGAGGCTGGTATATCTTAACCAATGACTCTGTGGAAGGGAATTGCGTAATTCTCCTGTTACTTTGCTGAGCCTCAGAACTAGAGAGCCCCCCTGGGAAGTGTGCCCGACTTCTAAACACTTCTATCCCCCCGCCTTACCTCTAACACAGAATGAAAACCGGCTCACTGCTTTCCTGCAGTTTCGCCGCGCTTGCAGAGCAGCCTCCCACTTTCCGGCGTCTGTGCTTGTGTTGAGCGCCGAATCGCCGACGAGCAGGCTCGGTTTCCTGGTGCTCGCTGCTACAACAGCGGGGGCTGGGGGAGGATCTTGGGCAGGAGCTTGGACGCTGACCGGGGTCAGCATGGAGAGTTGAGACCTTATCCAGCAAAGACAATTACACAGCAGGTAGGAAACAGGCTTTTTAAAGCACTTGCGGTGCTCCGTAAAAAGCAGAGGAAAAAAAAAATAAAAATAAAGATCCGCGACTTTCGCTATGCTGAGCTAAGAGCAGGACAGCCGCTAAGTACTACACTTAGTACATTTAGTACGCCGTGATTATGCTGCAATTGCCCCTAGACACCATATTTTACGAGCATCCTCACCGCACAGTACCGCGCGTGGAGCTCAGGCACGGAGCTCCCGACCGGTCTCAACAGCCGGCCGCCATCTTTCCCCCTGGTTTGACGTGAGATCTCAAAATCATGTACATGAGTCCCAAGAGGGATTTGTACAAGGATGCTCATCTAGGAACAATCTCCGCCTCCTTTCCCACCTTCTTTGGCAGATCAGGGAGAGTCTATAGAAGACACTGGTGACTTCCCTGGATGCTAAGAAGGAATTCGATTGGGTTATATGATCCTATTTATTTCAGGTCATGTCTTATTTGGGACTAGAGGATGATTTTCTTGGGTAAGTGACATTCTTATACAACAAAATGATAGTGGTGGTGATGTGCAGAGGCTTTCCTTCACCCCCATTCATCATTGGCAGAGGCACAAGTCAGGGATGCCTACTTTTCCCGCCATTGTTTTTATTAGCTTTAGAACCACTTAGATTATGTTCTTCGCCTTTTGGCGGAAGTCAAGGGCATATCCATCATGACTGGAGAGATTAAGGCCTTACTATAGCCAGACATGTTCTACTCCTACTTACCCAACCCCGAAGTTCTATTCAGGCAGCCATCTACCTGGTAAAGGAATGTGCCCAGTTCTACAAAGTGAACTGGTCTAAGAGTGAGGCACTACCAATGTCTACTTCCACAACTAATGCCTGTATCCAATGTTTTCAGATGACATGGATGCCTGGTGTTTGCAAATATGTAGATATCAGGATGAACAGACAGCTTTTGTGTACTATGGAAGATAAACTGGTTCCTCTAATTTATAAAGTGAAATGGGACTTTACTAATTGTATCCAACTCAATCTGCCCTCATGGGGTACAGTCAGAACAGTTAAGATGGCCACTGCCCCTTGATACAATTATGTCTTTGGTATGTTACCCCTCAGAGTCTCAAAACATCTTCCAAACAAGATCTCTCCTGACATCAATTCATACATTTGGAATGTTCGGAAACCCAGACTAAGGGCATCAAAACTGTGGTCGGATACCACATTGAGCCGCCTTTCTTTACCTAATATCTCCCTTTTCTATCTTGCCTTTCACCTCTCTCAACTTACAATTCACCTTCTACCCCAATCGGCATCACCACCTTGGGTGAAGCTGGAACGTCTAAGTATGAAATCTCAGGTTAGAACTACACCAATATATTCTACAGATCTACCAAGGGGGACATTAGACAACCCAATGATTTAAGATTCAATATCTATAAGGAAGGAGGCATACAAATAAATCGGTGTATCAGCGTTTACCTATTCTTCCAACCTAGGGTCCTATTTGGGGTAACTCAGCCATTCGGATTGCCGGCAAACTCATGGAGGGGGCATCATAACGCACACAAGGTATACAACATATAGAGCAACCTATATATATTGGAGAACTTAAATTACTACAATCTGAACGTTGTTACACTGTATGAAAGCAGTGTTATGCCCATTACCGGTGGTTCTGGTAGAATCTCTGATTCTGCAGTACTTGAGAATCTGGGGTAAGTTAAATGGGTTAGTCTCGGGACTCTATGGAGGTTTGTTCAATACAATATACTCCCTCCCTAAAGAAAGCAGCTCCCACCTTCCCAGACAATCCCTTTTAGAAATTGAATATACTCCAAAAAATATAATAAGAGCCCCCTAGATCATGATATGGCATTGACAAAATCATAGGCTGACATTTTTATATTTTGAATAATTCAGTGACTGGTACTGGACTCTCCTGGAAGCTCAAAAGGGTGGATCTCCTTCCGCATGACAATAGTTGGAGATGCTCCGGATCTAAATGCAGCCTGCTCCACATCATCTGGTCTCATCCCAGTATTAAGAAATACTGGTCTGAGGTGTGGGCACATATACAACAGCATAGCACCTTCCGATTCTCCCCCTTCCCTATTTGGGTATTCTCCATAATGTATCCTCCATTTCTAGTTTAACATCTCATGTACATAGATGGGTTGCCATGGCACTAGCAGCTGAAAAAGTATGAATCAGGAGACGTTGATGCCACTCAACAGTGCCCACCTGGTCAAAGTGGCTGATTGACTGCACCGAATCGCTGTCCATGACAAAGTTTTCTATATGTTGAATGATAAATTAGTAGGGTATTTTAGTGTGTGGGGTCATTTCCTAGTTTTGATGGAAGCAAAGATATGAATACTCATCTCCCTGACCTGGGAAATTTCTTCAGGGTGGTCACGGTAAATTAAATTCATGGTTTGGATTTCTTATCTCATGTAGTATTGTGCTGGACGCAGCTGGTTTATGTTAATATTCTTGATGCACATCAGAGTTACCACACTGATGGTACTAATCTAATTTGTATGTATTGCTTATAAACCTCACCTCCATCCCCCCACCCCCTTTTACCCAGTCACCCTTCCGGCTTCATACTGGAAGGCTACCATAAACACTACGGATAGTAGACATTTCTGTGACAGTCAGCCACATGGTGGCAGTGTCTTTTCAATTTTGAGATGAGCACAGCAACCGTGTGTATTAAGTATTAAGTCAATATACACTGAAAATAATTAATTCCTTCCTCTCATGGCATTATTATAGCTTTGTGTGGCCTGAAATAGTCTGAATTGTCACATTATTAGGAGTGCAATGGTTAGGTGTTAAGTTGGCACTGCCATTGGCAGTGCTGGCAGGGTATGGCAGGCGCAGGCTGCAGTGGCTTTCCAAGAAGGGCCCTGGTACTTATTTTTTACAAATTAAGCACTGATTTTACGAGCTAAGATGTAAGTCTTTCTATAACACTGGCATTTAGCTTTTGTGATCTCAGATATTTATAATATAAATACCATATGGGAATAAAATATAAATAAAGATTGCAAAAAAAAAGATCAACAGAACTAGCAGAATCACATCTATTGAGTCATTACTAAATATTGGCCAGACAATGTGAATTGAATTTTTCATATCAGCAACAACAACGTTATTAGCCTTGGCACGTCCTCTAAAACTCTTGTTATAAAAACTGGTGAGCCATTCTTCTCCTGCCTCACAAGAATGCTAGAGACAGACTGCAGTGACACAGAGAGTGAAGCACAATCTGCTGTGGTTGCTCCCACACAATCTGCAGAAGGGAATATATTTCCAGTATCCAGATCCTCGGAGATATCTACAGACGCAAGTGCATGGGTGGTGGGGGCAGTGCTGAATGGAATGGAGGAATAGAATAGATCGTCAGAGACAGAATCGGACAAATTATTGAACTGGAAGGAGCTAAAGGACATTTGGGGGCATATTTACAGTAAAGTGTTGTAGCGTATCATTAGGCCAAGAAGGCTAACAACATGCTTTGTCACTTTAGAAATGCAGGGCTAACCATTTTTGCTAGAATATGGTGCAGCCCTGCGTTTCCCCCTAGATTGGCGCTCAATTAAGCTGCCTAGCGCCAACGCAGGCACCCTTGCACCGTAGTGCAAGGGTGCCTGTGTTGAGGAAAGATTGTTCATGTGCAGGAAGGTGTCCCTTCCTGCACATTGACAATCTTTATATTACGTTTTGTAACTTCTATGTGTGCTGCTTAATGCAGCACACATTGAAGTTGCAAAACAGCATTTTTTTTAATGATTGTTTATATGCAGGAAGAGGGACCTATCTGCACATAAAATCATAGGCAATTTGCTGTTTCTATGTGTGGTGCACAAGGCAGCACACATGGAAACAGCAAAACCGAGGAGAAATAAAGCATTTCTCCTTGTTTCGTCTGTAGGCCAGGTTTCCCTTGATCTTCATTTTAGCGCTGCCTCCTATTTATGCGACCCTTGTAAATAGGGGGCAGCATACAAATCAATGGGTGTTGCGGTGGAACACCCACTGCAACACCATATTGCCCTGCTGTTCCATGCTAAACACAGCGTGAAAGGGTGCCTTATGTACAAGGCAGAATTAAGTCACGTTAAGTGGCTTAACGCTGCCTTGTAAATGGGCGAGGCCCCTATCGCCACCAGAACCTCACTGAAAGTGACGTGTGGAGATAGGGGCTTGTAAATATGCCCCCAGGTATGCTCTCCAAGTGTTTGCAACTCACCTAGATGAAAAATCAGTTCTGTGAACAGAGTGGGTTTGAGAAATTAAGCTTCAGTGGGAATTTCAACAAAGGCAGAAAGTCATTTAGTATTCTTGAAAGCAATGTACTCCCCAGGAGTGGAGGAAAGTTAGACAGACATGCTCATTGTAACTTACCAACATCACTGTCTTATAAGCAGAGTCTGATCATTTTTCAAAAGTTAGTGAGGTTGTTTGACAGTCCAACAGTCAATCTGTTTGCCTTCCTGCGCAATAGTCTACTTTGTCAATTTTCCTTGGAGATATGATGTCAGGAAGCATGGATGGTGGTTTGGGCTGTCTAATCCATGGCCCAGCAGGATGATGTAGGTCTTTCTTCCCATTTCTGTCCTATCAAAGGTGCTACAGATGATTCTAGGCAGAAGGGTTAGAGTAATTCTGATAGTTCCTTTCTAGCCTTAATGAGCATGCTTCCCACTCCTCAATCAACTGGCAGTAGAACAATCTTACCAACTTCAATTGCATTCCCCGCCCAAACAATTGCCAGGAGTGCCTTGCAAAATCTTGGCTGTTCGAGGGAAGTGCAATGGATACTCGAATTTCAAGGAAGCTTTCTACACTTATAACATATTCCAAGCAGTGGTCACATTTTGCACAAGTATTGGCATAGCCAATAGGTCTCACCTTTGGGACCTTATAAGTGTTTAGTTATCCAGCACAATATCCTTGGTGTAACAACATCAAGTGTTGCATGGCTAAACACTTATAAGGTCCCAAAGGCGAGACCTATTGGCTATGCCAATGCTTGTTTTGAGTGAGTGGCTCGTGCAGGTATGCCACTGTGAGGTAGAGAATCTGCGAGTGCTTTTACAGGAGCCCCTGTGACATTGCGGCTCTTCAAAATGTATCTTGGGTCTGGTGTAATACTTCTAGCCCCTATTCCTGTCTTCTCGCACCCAATTCATCTTTAAATGTCTCATGTACAGCCTGTATTGACACTCCTATATCCCCTGCCCTCCAGTAACACTTTACCTGTCACTGGTGGTGGTGGTGGTGGTGGTCGATGTGGTGGTGATGGTGGATGTGGTGGACATGGTGGTGGACGTGGTGGTGGTGGTGGTGGATGTGGTGGTGGTGGACGTGGTAGTGGTGAATGTGGTGGTGGTGATGGTGGACATGGTGGTGGTGGGCATGGTGTTGGATGTGGTGGTGGTGGATGTGGTGGTGGGCGTGGTGGTGGTGGACGTAGTGGTGGTGGTGGATGTGGTGGTGGATGTGGTGGTGGTTGTGGTGGATGTGGACTTGGTGGTGGACATGGTGGTGGATGTGGTGGACCTAGTGGTGGATGTGGTGGTGATGGACATGTTGGTGATGGATGTGGTGGTGGTGGACGTGGTGGTGGTGGATGTGGTGGTGGTGGACGTGGTGGTGGTGGATGTGGTGGTGGATGTGGTGGTGGTGTTGGATGTGGTGGCGGTGGACATGGTGGTGGATGATGTGATGGTTGTGGGGGTGGACGTGGTGGTGGTAGATGTGGTGGTGGACGTGGTGCTTGTGTTGGTTGTGGTGGTGGTAGACATGGTGGTGGATGATGTGATGGTGTTGGGGGTGGACGTGGTGGTAGTAGATGTGGTGGACGTGGTGGTGGATGTGGTGGTGGTGGACGTGTTGGTGGTGGAAGTGGTGGTGGTGGATGTGGTGGATGTGGTTGTAGTTGATGCGTTGGTGTATGTGGTGGTGGTGGGCGTGGTGGACATGGTGGTGGTGGATGTGGTGGTGGTTGTGTTCATGGTGGTGGACGTGGTGGTGGTGGACATGGTGGTGGATGTAGTGGTGGTGGTGGATGTGGTGGATGTGGTGGTGGTGGTGGATGTGGTGGTGGACATGGTGGTGGTGACGTGGTGGTGGATGTGGTGGTGGACGTGGTGGTGGTTGACGTGGTGGTGAAAGTGGTGGTGGTGGACGTGGTGGTGGAGATGGTGGTGGTGGACATGGTGGTGGTGGACTTGGTGGTGCACATGGTGGTGGACTTGGTGGTGTTGGTGGTGGACGTGGTGGTAGTGGTGGTGGACGTGGTGGTGGTGGACGTGGTAGTGGTGAATGTGGTGGTGGTGATGGTGGACATGGTGGTGGTGGGCGTGGTGTTGGATGTGGTGGTGGTGGATGTGGTGGTGGGCGTGGTGGTGGTGGACGTAGTGGTGATGGTGGATGTGGTGGTGGACGTGGTGGTTGTGGTGGATGTGGACTTGGTGGTGGACATGGTGGTGAACGTGGTGGACCTAGTGGTGGATGTGGTGGTGCTGGACATGTTGGTGATGGACGTGGTGGTGGTGGACATGGTGGTGGTGGATGTGGTGGTGGTGGACGTGGTGGTGGTGGATGTGGTGGTGGACGTGGTGGTGGTGTTGGATGTGGTGGTGGTGGACATGGTGGTGGATGATGTGATGGTGGTGGGGGTGGACGTGGTGGTGGTAGATGTGGTGGTGGACGTGGTGGTGGTGTTGGATGTGGTGGTGGTGGACATGGTGGTGGATGATGTGATGGTGTTGGGGGTGGACGTGTTGGTGGTAGATGTGGTGGACGTGGTGGTGGATGTGGTAGATGTGGTGGTGGACGTGGTGGTGGTGGAAGTGGCGGTGGTGGATGTGGTGGACATGGTTGCAGTTGACGTGGTGGTAGTGGGCGTGGTGGACATGGTGGTGGACATGGTGGTGGTGGATGTGGTTGTGTACATGGTGGTTGATGTGGTGGTGGTGGACATGGTGGTGGACGTAGTGGTGGTGGTGGATGTGGTGGACATGGTGGTGGTTGTGGTGGACGTGGTGGTGGTTGACATGGTGGTGGTTGACATGGTGGTGAAAGTGGTGGTGGAGATGGTGGTGGTGGACATGGTGGTGGTGGACTTGGTGGTGCACATGCTGGTGGACTTGGTGGTGTTGGAGGACGTGGTGGTAGTGGAAGTGGTGGTGGTGGATGTGGTAGTGGTGGACATGGTGGTGTGGACATGGTGGTGTGGACATAATGGTGGTGGTAGACGTCGTGGTGGTGGAAGTGGTGGTGGACGTGGTGGTGGTGTTGCTGGTGGACGTGGTGGTGGTGGACGTGGTGGGCATGGTAGTGGTGGTGGTGGTGGACATGGATGTGGTGATGGTGGTTGACGTGGTCAATGTGGTGGACTTGTTTGTGGATGTGGTGGCAGTGGACATGGTGGTGGTGGATGTGGTGGTGGTGGATGTGGAGGTGGACATGGTGGTGGTGGACATGGGGTGGTGATGGTGGACGTGGTGGTGGGTGTGGTGGTGGGCGTGGTGGACGTGGTGGTGGGCGTGGTGGTGGATGTGGTGGTGGTGGACATGGTGGTGGTGGACGTGGTGGTGGATATGGTGGACGTGCTGGTGGTGGATTTGGTTGTGGTGTTGGATGTGGTGGACGTGGTGATGGTGGAGGATGTGGTGGTGGTGGACATGGTGGTGGATGGGGTGGTGGGCGTGGTGGTGGTGGACGTGGTGGTGGATGTGGTGGTGGTGAACTTGGTGGTGGACATGGTGGTGGTGGACATGGTGGGGGACATGGTGGTGGACTTGGTGGTGGTGGTGGACGTGGTGGTGGTGGTGGACGTGGTGGTGGTGGTGGACATGGTGGTGGTGGACGTGGTGGTGGTGGACATAGTGGTGATGGACGTGGTGGTAGTGGACGTGGTGGTAGTGAATGTGGTGGTGGACATGGTGGTGGACATGGTCGTGGTGGTGGTAGATGTGGTGGTGGTGGACATGGTGGTGGTGGACCTGCTGTGGGTGGTAGTGGTGAACATGGTGGTGGTTGACATGGTGGTGGACATGGTGGTGGACATGGGGATGGTGGTGGATGTGGTGATGGTGGTGGACTTGGGGGTTGTGGTGATGGACCTGTTGGTGGACATGGTGGTGGACATGGTGGTGGTGGTGGACGTGGTGGTGGTGGACGTGGTGGTGGACGTGGTGGACTTGGTGGTGGTGGTTGGGGCAAAAGAATAGGGTTATAGATTTGTTAAAAGGGTCCAGTTTCTAAGTGTGGTATTGGCGCCCAGAGCTCACGCGCAATTCATTATGGATTGTTATGTTGCTGGTATCACTGAGCGCCGATTGTATGGCTGCCCGCGAGCCCGTATGACCATTGTGAGTGCTTTCGTTTCCTGGATGTGGCTGTATATAGGAACTGTGTTTACTGGTGCTTTTGTGCCTCTTTCAGGCAGATTGCTCCAATTGGTCAAGAACCATGCGATGTTCCTAGTAAAGGTAAGGGTAATGTGCGAAACTACACCAATAGTGCGGCACAACTACTTTTGTACCCCGTGCCCACCAAAATCTAATCTGTCCTTGTGTAGCGTAACTGGATCTCATGTGAGGCGCTCCAATGTAAGATAACTGGTACTCATGTAAAGCGCATTATTAAATGTCACCCACGAGTAAACGCACAGCCCACACGCAAACAAAGGTAAAAAAAAAAGTGCCACCAGTCATTATAAAACCCACTGTTCTGCGGCCAGTAAAAGATCCAGTCCCAGGGACGGGGCCAAAAGTGGACAGGGTGGCAACCAGGAGGGACTACAAAGCCTCCGGTACAATCATTACATTCTGTTCAGCATATTCAATGACGGTTTTATGAGACTGTGGTTAACACACCCCTAGGTATTGAACCTTGATTACTGTTTATTTTGCTATTTGTGAAGCAAGTGGGGGATTTCAATGTTTGCTCCCCATCGGGGCGTTTTTTTAAAATCAATATGGGGAAAAGAAAATTGCATAGTTCAAAAACTGGACAAAACTCAAAGCAGGCCAATGTATCCAGTACATCTTTAATAAAATACCTGTCAGGGGCAGTGGGTGCCATAGAAAAGCAAATTTCGAATGTAGAGGAGACTTTGAACAAAGAGTCATATAGTACGATTGACTCTAGTAAAGCCCACTCTCCTGCCCATAGATCGCCTGAGGGGGTTTTAAAATCTAACTCAGCAAAGGCACCTGTGGAACAACAGAATGGTTGTGTTCAAATAGGGGGGATGAGATATTATTAATCGATCTCGATGCAGCGCCATTGCCCCCACAAAAAAGAACATGTGTATCAAAGAACTTAGAGGCCCACATATCTTTACCACCACAGATTCATGAGGCTCCCACTACCCCAAAAACCTCAATACCCTATTTAAATTAAAGTCTGTTCACGGAAAGGATCGCCCAGCCACTAATATACCCAAAGAATGTGCAAGTCCTATTAAAGTCAAAAGTAAAAATAAAGGCTAAGTAGCTAACAACATGAAAGGAATCATGAACTCAATATCTGTTTTATCCATCTTTATTAAAGAGTCCATTGGTACCCTGGTAAAAAGACTTGATATAATTGAGCAAGACCTGGCAGTAATCTCAGGGCACCTAAAGGGCACCTAAAGAACGTACAAGCAGACCTATGGTAACGGGACAATGCCATTTCAGAACCCAACGAGCCAAAACTGGGCGAGTATATTCATTTCTCACAGATAAATATTCATTTTACACATGCCAAAGTTATGGTGGCAATAAAAGAGAGTAAATGTGGAAAGGCCCTGGGACCTGATGGGACTCTGATTGACTTGTATAAATTCACGGCTGAGCTATGGTCCCCACTTCTAACCCGCGTCCTCGTAGCCAGCTGTGTAGAGGGATTTATTAAATCCTGGTCTGAGTCCATAATAATACCTATTTTTAAAAAAGGGGACCGGGAACATCCTGCTTGTTACAGACCCATATCCCTTCTAGATTCTTTTATGAAAATTGCAGGAAGGGTCATCTTGAATAGACTGCAAGAGTGGGAGGAAGATAACAACATCTTGAGCCCCGTTCAAGATGGGTTTAGGGAGGGAAGGGGTACTGTTGAGCAGGTTTTAAACTTTTCAATATTACTTGGGAAATACACCCATGTTAAGTCAGGAAAAATTTTCGCGGTATTTGCAGATCTTACCGCCGCCTTTGACTGCGTTAATCATAGTCGGCAATGGCATATTTTACAGGGGCTCAAGGTTGACCAGTCTCTGATGTTATTTTTTGAATCAGCAAAGGTGAGGTATGGTTTAAAGGGAGAGTGTACCAGGTCTTTCTGCGTGAAGAAGGGAGTGAGACAAGGCTGCGTACTGGCCCGTTCCTCTTCTCATTATACACCAATGCCTTGGAGGAGGAACTGGTGGCCAGTGTGAGTGTTTCACCGCAAGTTAACAACAAGCAGATTGTCTCCCTTCTTTACGCATACGAGGCGGTTTTAATGGCCAGAACCCAGCTTGGCCTTCAGAGGGCCCTCACTACTTACATTGACTTCATGGGCAATAGGGGATTGAGGCTTAATGTGAAGAAAACCTTTGTTATGTCTTGTGGTAAGGGTGGGAATAAACGTTGCACACTTGTAGCCGGGAATGATAACATTGAACCAACTAAAACGTTCTCTTACCTTGGCATTTTGCTAGAGGATACCGGCTCTTGGAGTGCTACTGTTAAGAGCAGGGCACTTTTATTTAAAAGGTCGATGGCGGCCGTGATTATATTTTCTAAAAAGATGGGTGGAAGGCCGCCAGAGATCTTACTGAAAATCTACCAGGCTAAGTGTATAAGCATTGCCACATATGGGGCAGGGGTCTGGGGGTTTCATGATGTTACACCAATTCAGGTGATAGAAAATGCTTTTCTTAGATTTATACTAGCCGTTCCTCAGAGAGCAGCTGTTTTTAATTGTCACAGCGAACTAGGGATCCATCATATCACTGATGTGATTAAAATGCAACATATACTATTTTGGCATAGAGCCTGGACCGCACCCAATCTTGGGTTAAACCGACTCTATGGGCCTGGATCATGCTAGTAAAATTCCTTGGTTAAATTACAATCAGTAAGCTATTTAATGATTTGGGGATACCTGAGTTTTATGTTAACCCTGATTCCTTACAGTCAATATCTACAAAAGAGCTTAAAGCTGTTGTCTGAACCAGTTCAATAAAAAAAACTGTGATCCAACATCAACTTACCCTGGTCTGTACCTCCATTCAACCCTATTCAGTATGGTGTGTAGGGGGTTACGATAGATATATCTTGACTAGGTTTAGGTTCAATTGTTTTCATCGCCTGGTTTCATTTCCAACAGTTAACGACTGGTCCAGATAGCTTTGTCCTTGTCCGTGCGATAATTTATCAAACCAAACGACCATGCACTTGACTCTTTTCTGTAAATTTTAAGTAAATGAACGGGCCAGATGGATTATTCCCTTCTTAAGCAAGGGTACATGGCGGCAATGCCGTCGGCCTTTTTATTTCTTCAATTATTGAGCAATGTGTATTGTGTTAGAATCATGTCTGTTTTTTTAAAAAGTATCCTGAGGAGAAGAAAAAGTATAAATTGACAGTTTACTGCATAGTTTAATGTATTTTTAAATGTATAATGAATTGATATTTTGTATTTTCGGCTTTTATGATTTTATTAACTTTTAAAATCTAATAAAGCCTTTTCTGATTCTGATTCTGATTCTGTACTGGCAAGAGGGCAGACACTGGTGCAGGGTCTTTGGAGCACAACGCCATGATGGGAGTGGTGCTGCAAAAACCAATCCACAGTATCAGTCATTTTACCAGTACATTTCCACTCCTCCTCCTAGACAGCTCAAACAGATCACCTGAGCACATGGGTACCTGGCTATCATTGGAAATGTACTGTCAAGATGGCTGACACTGGGACTGGTGTCTGATTTGACCACAACTCCCATCAAGTCCTAGTGAGCCAAACACCATGCACCTGTGTCACACATCTTGCTAGTACCTCACCACTCACTGACAGGTAGAAATAAGCCCATAACCACTGGTTGTGCTGGGTGGGGAGAGGAGTGGTTGTCATCACTACAATTCACATTTGGCTCTACCATACACACACTCATCCCAAACATCACAGCAAGCTACCCTTCAACTCTGCTTACCTGGAAGTGAGTGGAAAAGTACTGCCATACTGATTGACACTGTGGACTTGTGTTTGGAGCACAAGGCCTGGATGGGATTGGTGGCCAACTTAGACACCAGACACCAGTGTCATACATCTTGCTAATCCATTCCCAATCACTGTCAGGAAACCATTCTGCCATGTGGCCAGGTTACTCTGGGTGGGAAGACTATGTGTAGGACAGAACCTGATGGGATTTGGAGTAATGGCAACCACTGCTCATGCCACCCAGCATAACCACTTCATCTGCACATATGAATACCTGACAGTGAATGTAAGTGCACTAGAAAGATGTCTGACACTGTTGCATGGTTTTTGGTGCACAAGGCCTTGTTGGGATTTGAACTCAAGTTCAACAACATTAAGCTGTTTCAGCCTTCTTGCTAGTCCACTTCCCCTCTCTGCCAGGTACCCATAGGCCCAAAGGAGTCAGCTGGGTGGGAGGAGGAGTATTTGTAATGGCAACAAGTCCCATCAGGCCCTGCCTTACAGCCACTTTCCCACACAGCACAAACAACCCAACAGGAACTATGCTTACCTCACAGTGCTTCAAAATGTACTCGCAGTATGTCCGACACTGGGCACTGGTGTTTGACTTTACGACAGCTAACACTGGGGCCTTGTGCTCCAAACACTGGACACCAATGTCAGCCTTCTTTGTTTTTACATATAGACTCACTCTCAAGAACGCCTAGTTCCAGGGGTGCTGTTTGGGCAGGGTGGGAAGAGTGTGTGTAGTACAGGGCCTAATGGGAGATCTTACCATTACAAATACTCCTCCTCTCACCCAGCAAGCCTACTATGAACCATGTTTTCCTGACAATGAGTGGGTATGTACTGCCAACATGCTTGAGACTTGGGCCTAGGAGCACAAGGGTATGATGGGAGTTGGGGTCGACTCAGACACCAGGCACCATAGTCAGACATCTTGAATGCACACTTCCACTCACTATCAGGGACAGCATAGTTCCAGGTGTGCTGTTTGGGCTGGGTGGGAAGCTGTTTTTAGGACAGGGCCTCATGGGACATGTAGTCAATGCATAGACTCCTCCTCCCACACAATCTCGCGGGGTAGTTACGTTATTCTGTAGGTATAGGTATCTAACTTATCATATGCAATTATTGCGTTGGTTGGGGTTGTAATATTCATCATAGATGTACAGTAGAGGGATGATATGCACAATGGAATGCATAGCTGAACAGTCTTGGTTGCAGGAATCCTGTTGTGATGAAAATCGGAGTTGAATACTCCCCTTCTGATTGCTCTGATGAGGTGGTTGGTCTGACCGATTTGGCGAGTCGGAAGTAAGCATCGTAATAGGGCGGGTGGATTTGGACTCGGATGTGGCTCAGAACGGTTCCATTCGGTGTTTCCGAAGGCTTCTCTGTCCGAATAATCAGTCAGATTTGGAATGACCGAGTTGGTCGGTAAGTAAATGGGTTTTGGGCATCGTAATGCATCAGTCCCGAAAAACGAATCCGAGTAGGAGACCGAAAGGCTCTCGGATGCCCTTCCAACCAACATCGTAATTGGCCCCCTAGAATGTGCACACCACACCTCCCCCTGCTCTATGGGCAGCCCAGACCAGCCCCGCCCCACACCAAAAAGAAACACAACAGAGCCAGTACTGAAAAATATAATGATAATAACATGGTGTTATTCTCATTTTATTTTTCGTGTGAGTCGATGCTCCTCTGCCTTAGTGGAGGAGCCACCGCTGCTCTTACGTTCCACAGTAAATGATTCACACATGACACCATGATAAATGGATAGGAGTAAAACAGTGAAGGCTCCTTTGTAGAAACCTCTTTGCCTAAGCATGTTACTGTGGCTCCATATCTCTTTACGGGTAACTGGAGAGCTCTGACAGGAACCATCTTATAACAGGGGTGTGCAACTAGCTTTTGAGATGTGCCACTTGGAACACATAAACCAAGAAGAAACACCAACCTCAAATTTCCATGCAAGACTGATTTCCAAAGAGGTGTTTAATATTCTACCTGCATCAACTGTCCATATGGCAGGCATCACTGTACAGAAGTGAGAGAAGATCTGGTAATTAATGCATTATCCATAGATTGCCATTGAAGGGGCGTGGCCTGACAGCGATAGAGTGAGCAGCACTGCTCGGGAGCTCCAGTCGCGCGTCCGCCACCCACAGCCATCTTGAAGCCCTAAACGGGGCCCGAAACCTCACAGCACACCCCCACAATGGCCAGAACAGAAGGGATGCACTGGATGTGAAACAAACCTCTCCCGCGGCCAGAATCTGCCAAAATCTGACATGAGGAATGTGCCGAGTATGAATCCAAGATGGCGGCATCAGCGGGCACTGACAAGTCAAGTCAAGTCAAGTCAAAAATTTATATAGCGCACTACTCACCCAGAGGGTCTCAAGGCGCTTGAGGGAGGGGGGTTCGCTACTTATCAAATAGCCAAGTTTTGAGTTGTTTTCTGAAGGAGAAGTGGTTCTGTGTGAGGCGGAGGTGGGTGGGGAGTGAATTCCAGGTCTTGGCCGCTAAGTAGGAGAATGATCTTCCTCCCATGGTGGCTTTTTGGATGCGTGGAATCGCGGCGAGGGCTTGATCGGACGATCTTGGTGGTCGGGTGGGGGTGTAAAAGGTCAGGCGCATGTTGAGGTATCTGGGTTCTAGGTCGTAGAGGGCCTTGCGTGTGTGGGTGAGGAGACGGAACGTTATTCTCTTGTTGACGGGGAGCCAGTGAAGGTCTCTCAGGTGACCGGATATGTGATTGTGGCGGGGTATGTCTAGGATGATTCAGGTGGAGGCGTTTTGAATGCGTTGGAGTTTTTTCTGTAATTTGGCTGTGGTTCCGGCGTAGAGGGTGTTTCCGTAGTCCAGTTGGCTTGTGACGAGTGCTTGGGTGACCGTCTTTCTTGTTTCGGTGGGGATCCATCGGAAGATCTTTCGGAGTTGTTAAAGCATGATGATGAGATGGCATTGACTTGTCTGGTCATCGAGAGGGAGGAGTCTAGCATGAATCCCAGGTTGAGAGCATGGTCCGTTGGTTTGGGTGCGCTGCCCAGGGCTGGTGGCCACCATGAGTCGTCCCATGCAGAGGGGGATGATCCTAGGATGAGGACTTCCGTCTTGTCTGAATTCAGTTTTAAACGGCTGTTCTTCATCCACTCAGCTACGTCTTTCATCCCTTCGTGTAAGTTGGTTTTGGCGGTGTTTGGGTCTTTGGTGAGGGAGAGGATCAGCTGTGTGTCATCAGCGTAGGAGATGATGTTGCGGTTGTGATGGCGTGAGATGGATGCGAGGGGGCTCATGTAGACGTTGGATAGAGTGGGGCTAAGTGATGATCCTTGTGGTACGCCGCAGATGACCTCGGTGGCCTCTGATCTGAAAGGGGGGAGGCGGACTCTCTGGGTTCTTCCGGCGAGGAACGAGATGATTCAATCCAATGCTTTTCCTTGTATCCCGACGTTGCTGAGGCGTTGGACAAGGGTGCTATGACAGACCGTGTCAAACGCTGCGGAGAGGTCCAGGAGGATGAGGGCAACTGTTTCCCCGTTGTCGAGTAGTGTTCGGATGTCGTCTGTTGCTGCGATGAGGGCGGTCTCGGTGCTGTGTTTGGCTCGGAAGCCGGACTGTGAGGGGTCGAGGGAGCCGTTAGATTCGAGGAAGGCGGCGAGCTGACTGTTGACGGTCTTCTCTATGACTTTGGCAGCAGGGGCGTAACACAGGCCCCCGCAGCCCATGCAGTGCGGGGGGGCCCCTAAGCTCCAGGGGGCCCCTTCGGGAGAACAGACACCACACCACCACACGTGGTGTTTGTGGTGATGTTTTGTTGTTCTCCATTTCCTAAGTGTGAAAATCATACCCAGCAGACCTGCACTGAAAAAATCGGACGCCGGGGCTGTGCCTTGTGTTTATTATAAACTCTGCCACTGGCGCCACCGGCACTATCAGTTTGTGCTGGTAACATTATAGCCGATAAACGAGTAGAGGCAAAATTTCAACTTTCGCTTTCAGATTGAGCTCAAGTACGAGGCTCCGGTTCACGTGACATGAAATTGTTAATGCCCTCTGTGTGCACTTGAGCCTTTTAGAGGGTTGTTGGTGTACGTGATTGGGGCCCCCAGATTTGCTATCCTGCCTGCTTCAATGCTGCTTGGCCCGCCGGAAAATAACATTCCAGTGGTCCCCTAATCACTGTAAAGTACCTCAGCCAGAGCCAGATAGTTTTGAGAGCTGCCTCTGCGTGACTCGCCGTGTGCTCTGAGACAGACTGTGGAATGGCAGCACTCCGGTGAGTCATGCATTTCTGTTTAGTGTTGACATCTTTCCAAGAGAAAACTACCGGCCATTAGTTGTATTTTCAAGTGTGCAAAGGCCCGGATCCTGGACATGACTTATATTAACTGGAAACGAAATCCTATGTATTAATTTGTAACTGCAATTTCTGTTTTCGTTTACTTTAAGTATTATCCCTATAACACATTTAAACGTGCTTTCTATTTATATATTTATGCTAAAGTATACAGATAAACGGTAAAAATATGTACCAGCCGTGATTTTGCTTTTCTTGTACTGACTGGAACATAAAAATATCCACCCTATGTTTATTTGATTTCTGCAGCAGTATTATTAGGATGCAATGAAGTGCAATGACATGGTGGGAAGGGGGGAGGGGGGGCAATGTGAGATGTTATATGAGGATTGCTTTACTTTTATATTTTCTTAGTATACAAAGCTTGGTATCAGTATTTTTAGCTTCCATTTCAGGGGTTTTACTGCAGTTGAAAGATATTTTAGGGCTTCACATTGATTAAAAAAGTGTAATTTCTGATATGTATCTTTTACCAACCACTTTATTGCTTAGTTTTACTCACAGGAAAATGTTACCCTAGGTGACACCCATTCGGCAGTTGAGTGTCACTCATGCACTGAAACCATGGAAATGTCACACAATTGGAAAACTTGGCAGCAATGTGTAGGAAGCTTTATCACACCCCTCTGCTTCCCTCAAAAACCCTGAAACTGGGGCCTTGCTTCAGCAATAAATTCTCCAGGCAGCACCCCCATGTATGAAACCTTCTCCAACCTCCTTTCCTCAGACCCCTGAACATGGGGACTGACTGCAGTGACCCACAATCTCCAAGCAGCAAACCCATGTATCCTTCTCACACCTCATACTTCCCTCAAAACCCCTGAATCTGGAGCCTGGCTGCAGCGGTGAACACCCTCCTTGCAGAACCCCTATGTAAGGGTACTAGGTTAGTGCCCTTCTATTTCTCGTGCTATTTAGCAGTTTTAAGCTCTTCTTAGAGTTTCTCATTGCTTCAATGGGTGTCATTTCTGACATTTATATGTTTCTCTCGTCTTCCTTGTTTTTTTTGCTCGCGACAAAGTGTCACTCATAGTCGCTGAATGTCACTCTTAATTACACTGAAGTTATGAACATGTCACACATAAGCAATCTGAAACCTTGGCAGCTATGATTTAAACGTTAGTCACCAGAGCCATAGTTATCGATAGTGCAGCAGGTGCACTGGTGCCGGAGCCCAAGAGTGTAACTGGGCAATTGCACCCCAGTACTGTTTGTCTTTTATTACCCAATAGGTGTTTGAAGGCACACATCCCTTGCTGGCATTGTGCCCTGTTGTGCCCTGGGCGCGCCACCGTTTGAAGCCATTGAGCTTTGCGCAGGCGACGCAGTGACGACATGTTTGCTTGAAGCAAAACTGGCACGTGGCTCTTGCCCTGTGTGCATCCCCCACCTGCTTCCAAACACAAACTGCCACAACAACAAAACAGGCAGGTACATTAGAAAGACAGCACCTTTTGCAACGCATTAGCAAAACACGTCTTTTTTACCTTAATGCAGGGAAATGCGTCTTTTTTTGTTGTCAGTTTGAGTTTTATCATCTGCCTCAAGTTGCACTGCGCCCCCTCCCCCCCCCCTACCGTCCTAAGGGCACCACTAGGAGCCTGGCGATGGCCGAATGTCTCTCCTGTGCAGAGAGCCGGCAGTCCGATGCTCGAGAGGCCCCTCTGTGGACCCCCTCACTCCTCTTTTTCAGTTCTCTATGTGCCCCAGGTCCCAGGATGCACTCTTGGAATGGAGATGAAAGGGGTGGAGGCAACCTCAAGCAAGGAGGGCGCTGAGCTGAGAGTGGGGTAACGGTGAGCATATGAAGAAGGGGTGCTGAGATGAAACTTCATAGTGGTTTGCAATAAGGGTATACAGTATGTCTGGGGCATGATGCTTCGCCAGCCTCATAATAAACAAGAGGCCCTGTGCCCGCGGGTTCGCACACGTTGCCTTGTGAACAAATATGTTTTTGTGCAAAATGTGTAACAGACAGACTCTGAAATGTGCTGCTGACTTTAACCTCTTCTCTGCCCAGGCTAATGAATATTGAGCCAGGCCAGCTTTCAGTGAGCATGTTACTTAAGGGCTGAAAAACAAGCCAGCATGAGCTATGGTTTGAAAAAACAAGTACTATTTAAAGCTGCAGTGTTATGCTTCCAATGCTCCAATGTTGGGTTTTAGCTTACTATGTATTTTCTGGCCAATGTAGCTTTCCAGGGCTTCAAGATAATTAAAATCATACTATTGAAGTAGATGGATGTATATATATATATATATGCAGTACTTTAAATGGAAAAAAATAAGTGCAAGTACTCACCATATTAGGATGTGATTAGGGGGTGGGGCTTGGGCAGAGGGGAGGCTATGGGGCGGGGCTACATGGAGTGCAAAGGGACCCAGGCAGGGGCACACATTTGATTTGATTGAGATTTAATTGGTGTGCAAAACTAGTAACCCACATGCCTATGTACATAAAATACAAATCTGAGATCAGCATGTTGTGTTTTGCAGCAAGCACATGAACCCTCTGTGCTAACTTATGATGAGTCAAAACTGTTAACAGATAAAGCACAGATCTTTTTGGCAAGTACTTTTGGTGGTGTTTGGAAAACGGAACATGTGCAGGTAACCTAATTATTGAAACTTCGGTCCAGTTTAAAATGTCCCAATGGCGCCAACACCACACCTGGCCTCCCAGCGAGGCCTCAACACCTTTGCACACTCTCACACCCACCATTGCCTGAATGGGATGGCCTGGCAGAGAGGTCAGCTGAATGGAACCTGCACTCCCCGCCTACCACGGAATGAATGTGAAGTGCCTGCCTGGGAGGGAGCATAGGGAAAAACACAAACTTTAGGCTGCCGAACGACCCTAGGGCCACAACATCTGGCCTGGCCTCCCTGTGTGGCTTCTCAGCCTCCTCACACTCTCTTCTCCCCCGCCTGCCATAACTCAGTGCGAGGAGTTCTTGGCAGAGGAGTACTGCAAAGACACTGCTTTTGGTTTTAGCAGTTCCACCTACAGAGCCCCTTGTCCCGGAGTGGCCGAGTTGTGAATGGCCTAATGACCAGAGGAACACCTGCCCCGCCCGACCACATCTATTAAGGCACAGTGTGATGCAGTGGCAGGAAGGAATGTGGAATAGCACTGCTTGTGGGGTCTGGGCTAAGGTGAATATGGCCACAAAACTGGCCTCTCACTCGTCTCGTCTCCCCACCTCTAAACACAGCCTTTTGTGCTGCGGCCCACCTACACATTCCATAGTGGCAGTGCTGGCTCTAGGGCGGTGCGATCGGTGCGACTGCACCGGACGTTGACTTGGGTTGGGGGCGTCATTTAAAAAAAATGTATACTATCATTTTAAAAGCACCTGTTGCCGTGTTCCTGGCCTCCAGCATTTTTCAGACATCAAATAAAACGTTAATATAACTCTGGTGATTTATCATCTTCCTGGAAAGAGGCCTGAGGTTTGTCTAGTAGAAGTTTTGACTCATCCTAAGGTAGTGCAGAGGGTTAAGATGCCTGCTGCTAAGAACGTGTACCATGCAGATAACGAAGTGCATATAATGTAAATAGGTCAGTGGGTAATTCCTTCTGTAAGAGAGCTCCTTTTGTTACTTGTTGTTTCTAAGGCAAAATCCTAATATATAACATTGAGCTATTAACTGTTATGCTAGAGCTGCTGCAAACTGCAAGGTATATCTTAGAGCTATAGGTTTTTTCCCCGTCTTTCATCATCCTAATCTTGCGGAAAGGGTTCATTTGGGAAGAAAACAATTCTTACTGTGAAAGAGAACTCCTAACAATGATGTTACCTTTTAAATTCAGAATTTGTGCTTTTTCAGAATAAGGACTCAAACTATACTGCCTACCAGTATCGATGACATGACTTGTCACTCCTACACTACACCTTGTAGTCCTGTCTGATGTAACATTTCCTATACACCGATTTACACACATATGATTGTCAATGTGTGTGTAGTGTAAAGTGCTCTGACACCTTACAGTGGTATGAGTGGTGCTATAAAACTGGCACTGTTAAAGGGTGCTAGTTAGGGACTCCATGGCAGAGGTGGTCATTGGGGGGGGGCAACAGAACAGACATTGTCGCACAGGGCGCCACCAGCGCTAAAGGCGGCCCTGCATAGTGGCCTATTCAGGTGGCCATAGTGGGGGCTGGGTGGCCAGTAGGATATTGTGGTTGGTTGTCCTCCATAAAACCAGCCCACAGGTGACACTAAGGCAGGACCCATCCGCTTTCCCAATCCATCCCTGGCCGCTGCCCACATTACTAACCTTGATTCCCATCAGCTGTGCTACAATTTCACTATCAGCACCTTCCTCCTCAAGATTAAGTTGATTTGATTTAGTTCTCTGCTGAGAACAACACCTTCCTCCTCAATCTGACTTCAAACAAGTGCATCCGTACTCTGCTATGCCAGCAGGATTCCTTTCTTAGATTTCCCACAGTGACAATATGCCTACTAGCAGGGCCTGCTCGCACACCTACAGTGCTATTGACACCACAGAGCCTGAGTGTCAAATATCCCAGTGTGACGCGGGCCCCTCACAAACTTCCTGTCAGCTCTAAATAAATGCATACGGCCGCCCCACAGTTAGCACACTGAGGGCAGATTAGTACTCGATTATCAGAGTGCTTCAAGAAACGAACTGACAAGTCAGGTCTGTCGCGCTTCTTTTCGTACATGCCACATTTCACTGAGCTTGGCATGCTACCCCATGAGTACCAGTACTCTCTTTGGACACGGAGAAGTTCCGGTACTCAAGAGCAGAAAATGTTGAAGTGCCGGTACTTAGTAATGGCGAGTAGCGGCCCATTTAAAGCACTGTATTTATGTATAAGTATATTAACGACATTATATTGGGACGTGCTATATAAAGTATTGGTGTTTCAGATTCAGCACCTCGAATGCTTAGTTGTAGATTCCTCTTTTTGCCAAGTTATTCAAACCAAATAGCCTTCTTTATACTCTAGAAACTTTCTACACAAGGCTACCTCTTCCTTGAATGATTAATCAAATGATTAAGCGTAGTCCCTGGCCTAATTCTGCGTGCAGATACATATCTTCTATATTAAGGCATATCTGGGTTCCAAATGCAGCATTCTACTTGGAGTAAACAGAACCGCTATCACCCCAAGAGGAGAAGAGGGAGGCAATCAATTGGAGTCAGTGCTTTAAATGGAAAATGAGAAGTGCTGCTACTCACTAATTAGACTCGGTGGGCCGTTAGGGGCGTGGCTATGAGCCAGGAATTTAACAATAGCAACATAAGTAAGCTTTAATGCAAATGTTCTGATTGTCATGTAAAGCAATTGAATGCCCATGGGCCAAATTCGTAAAATATCAAACTGCCTCCTTACACAGGAGACATGTCAAGCATCAGCTCCAATGTCATAGGTGCAGGGCCTAATTTTTGGCAGTCTGATACTGCGCAAATTTGGGCCATGGACATTTAAGCGCTTTACATGGCAGTCAGAGCATTTACATTAAAGCGTACTTTTTTTTAAGCACCACTGGTTAAGGGAGTTGTCCAGAATCACAGGATGATGAGCCGACGTCGGGATTCGCACCTGGTTCTCCAGTTCCACTGTCGGCAGCTCTGGCCACATCCTCATTCTCGTTGCAATGCCAATTAGAACCTAACACTGCAGGAGCACCCCAGTGCAGGAATACACTACCCGTTGCGTGCCAGAGTGGCACATAAACATGCTCCATCTGAAAGGGTTATTTTCAGTAGGTTTTGCATTGTACATACCCGTACTTCAGGGCATGAACCCTGCTGCTTCTGGGAGTACTGGTGCATTCCTTGCCAAAAACAAGTCCCAGTACTCAGAGGGATAAAACTGAGAAGTGCTGGTACTCAGTACTGGTGAGTACCGGCCCATTTAAAGCACTGGACCCTAATTCAGATTTTTTTCTCATATGTGAGCACGTATCATGCGGGGGTTACATGACACAGGTCTGTCTCACGGTATGCGGTCTTGTTGGCTCAGGAGGGGCACCCAAAGTACTATCCTTATAGTAGTGGAAGGCTACAGCCTTTGCCAGGTGTTAAGCAGCACAAGGGCAGTGGTGGCAACATACGGTGTAGTGATCAGTAGTAGTGAACAGATCCTTTTTACTCTCTTACTGGAGTGAAGCCTACAGTATCACCCACTTTTTTAAAAGTTCAGCTGCTGTGTGCTTGACTCACCCTTGGCCTACTTCAGGTAGATGTGTAGTGCTGCACAGGAGCAGTGACTGTGCTACATGTGTGTGTGTGTGCGCCTGGGAAGGGTATAGTACAGGGTTTTTAAAATGCTGCTGCCTGCTGTACTTATTATTGTTTTAACAGTGACTTAGAAATATCTGCACCTTCATGCACAAACCAAAGGGGCATTGGTTGACTAAACTGGTTTGATTTTTGTATGCTCCTGCCTGCTGAACTTGTTATTGTTTAAAAAGTCAATGTGAAATATTTGCACCTTCATTCACAAACCAAAGGCCCATAGTCTGATTAAACTGGTCACATTTTATTTTTGTATGCTGTTATGCATGTTATTGTTTGACCAGTCACTTGTTTTTATCACGCACTTTGAAAGTGTTTTCACCTTGATGCAAGAAGAAGGGGGGATTGCTTTACAAAACGCGCTTGAGTTTTGTATATTGCTGGATTGCTGATTCTTTTATTATGCACTTTGAAAGTATTTGCACTTTTTCCTTTGCTTCACCTGCTACAGTTAGTATAGATTCTGTTTTAGGTACTTGCTAATATGGTTTGTTTTTATCCTACATGATGCGTTATTGATGGTGTTGTTTGCACTTGTCTGTAATATGTGCACCTGAAATCGTGGAATTAGCTTTGTTTACAATAGAGAAATGATAAAAACAGACACACATCTGCATCAATGTTCTGAAGCATCCAACCAGTTTTCATCCTCAGCCTTGTGTGCCTGCCTGTTTATGCCCTGCATACCAATAAAGCCCTGATGGTATATATTGAAATTGCATCCTCAGTTCATTTTAAATACTATAGAGTGGTTAATATTGTACAAAATCCCTGACAGACGCAAGTGTGTGGCATGCAGATAATTCACACCAGTTTATTTCTTTTGGAGCTGGCTGGATACTTGGTTATATCTTGTGTACTGCTCATGTATATTGTCAGTCGAGTCCGTTAAATTGCAGATTTGGGTTTGTCTTTCAAAGTTTCAAGTTATTTTCCATCAATGCCAATTCTAATTCAGACCCTATGTAGTTGTTCTTTGTTCTTCAGCGATAGGCAGTTCCTCAAACAATACAACCTCTCCTTGGCATTGCTCTGATTCCTGTCTCAGTTAAATAATCTGCTCTTGACAATAATGTTACAAATGGTCTAGCTTATATGGTAAGAGTGTTTCCTACTTTTTTAGTAGAATTTTGAGTACGCAAATATCGAGGCATATCATTAAATGTGAGAGGTTTCAATTAAAAATATACCAGATTTTTTTGGCGGTGGGGCAAATTGGTGCGCGGTGGGTCAGGGGGCCCCCTCCATGTCCTTTGCAGGGGGGCCCCCTCAGGTTTCGTTACGCCACTGTTTGGCAGGGAATGGGAGGAGCGAGATGGGGCAGTAGTTCTTAAGTTCAGTGGGGTCTGCTGTAGGTTTTTTCAGGAGGGCACTGAGTTCGGCATGTTTCCAGCTTTCCGGGAAGGTAGCGGTGTTTAGGGAGGAGTTGATGATATCTCGGAGTTGGGGTGCGATGATGGAGTCGGCATTGTTGAAGATGTGGTGGGGGCATGGGTCGGTTGGCGATCCGGAGTGGATGGAGTTCATCAAGCAGATAGTGTCTTCGGTGCTGATCGGGTTCCAGGCGCTGAGGGTGGTGGTGGGGGGCTTCAGTTCAGTGGTAAGGGGAGTGGGCTGGTCGCCGAAGCTGTTATGTATGTCAGTAATTTTGCTGTGGAAGAACGATGCTAGGGAGTCGCAGAGGTCTTGAGAGGGAGTGATGTCGTTGGTGCCGGCGCTGGGATTGGTAAGCTCTTTGACGATGTTGAAGAGTTCCTTGCTGTTGTGGGTGTAGTTTTCGAGTCGATCCTTGAATGCTGATTTCTTGGTGGATCGGACCAGCTGGTGGTGTTTGCGGGTGGCTTCCTTGAGGGCGGTCATGTTGTCTGTGGTTGGGTTTCTTCGCCAGGCTTTCTCGAGGGAGCAGCAGTTCTTTTTGGAGTTCTTGAGGTCGTCGTTGAACCAGGGGGCTTTTTTGCTTCCTGGCTTGTTGTGATGGTTTTTCAAGGGTGCTAATTCGTCAGCGCAGTGGGTGATCCATTGTGCAAGATTGATGGCTGCTTGATTTGGGTCCGATGGTATGGCGGGAGGATTTTGGTTTAAGCAATGTGGTGAGCTGGTCGGTGGTGATTTTGTTCCAGTTTCTGCAGGAGACTTGTTGTGGGTGGTGGTGGGTCGTGGACTTTCTGAAGTTGAAGTGGACGCAGCTGTGGTCCGTCCAGTGGAGTTCTGTGGCGTGATTGAAGGAGACGTGCTTGCTGGAGGAGAAGATTGCGTCGAACGTGTGTCCGGCGTAGTGGGTGGGGGTGTTTACCAGTTGTTTGAGTCCGAGATTGGTGAGGTTGTCCAGAAGGGTGGTGGTGTTGCTATTGTTGTCCATTTCCAGGTGGAAGTTGAGGTCTCCTAGGAGAATGTAGTCCTCGGAGGGGAGGGCGTGTGGGCTGATAAAGTCAGCGATGTCTTCGCTGAATTGTGTGCGGGGTCCTGGGGGTCTGTGAATGAGGGTGCCTCTAAGTGTGGTCTTGGGGTCGGTGTGTATCTGGAAGTGAAGGTGTTCGGCTGCTTTGAGGGTGTCGTTGGAGCTGGTCGAGATGCGGATGGTGTTCTTGTGGACGATGGTGATGCCTCCTCCTGTTTGGTTGATGCGGTCTTTTCGGACGATCTAGTAACCATCCGGGATGGCTATGGCGATGTCGGGCGCTGATGAGGTCTACTTCCAGGTTTCTGTAAGAAAGGCGATGTCCGGTGTTATGGTGTCGAGTAGGTTCCATAGTTCAATGGCGTGTCTGTGGACCGACCGGGTGTTGAGCAGGATGCACTTCAGGTGGTTGTTGTTTGAGCTCAGTTTGGCGTTTGTGGTTGTAGTGTTGGTCCTGATGCAGCAGAACTATCAGGATTGGCAAGTGAAGGGTCCATGGGTACGTCCTGGGCGGCTTGGTGGCAATCGGGGAGTCGGCCGGTGTTGAGTGCAGAGAGGGTTGCGGCATTGTACGTTAGGCGGGTGGAGAGGTTTTTGCGGGGGCCAGGGGGTTTGGCGCTGGGCGCGGTCCAGGCGCGGACGGGCGTAGACGGGCTTACCTTTGGCGCGCCTTCGGCGCACATGGGGCGCGCCCGCTGCGCGTGAACGCTGCACGCTAGAGCTTCTGTCATAAGTGGGGAGTGGAGGGGGCGGAGCGAGGGAAATGAATGAAATGAAATGAAATGAAATGAAAATTGCACTTGTATAGCGCATAGCTACCCGGAGGCCTCGCAGCGCTTGTGAATGATTACTTAGTGCGTGCTTGGGGTAGATTAGCAGGTGTTAGCAAACAGGTGCGTTTTCAGGGCCTTCCTGAAGGACATGTGATTGTTGTGTTCCCGAAGAGAGAGCGGGAGAGAGTTCCAAAGTCTCGCCGCCGTATGAGAGAAAGAGCGGCCTCCCCAGCGAGCTTTCTTGATTTTGACGGACGTTGCCAGCTGGAGGGTGCAAGAGCGAAGGGAACGGGACGGAACATATGGCGTGACCATAGGATGTAGAATTACAGGGCCCGTTCGATGGAACGATTTGTGTAAAATACACATGGCTTTAAATTGCACTCTTGCCGCCACAGGGAGCCAATGGAGCTCCCTCAGGGCGTTCTTAGCTGACTGCCAGCGGGGGATGTTGTAGAGTAGGCGCGCCGCACTGTTTTGTGTGATTTGGAGCTTCTGAGTAACGGAGATGGGGACTCCCATATAAAGAGCATTCCCATAGTCCAGGCGGGAGAGTATCAGGGCCTGGACCATAACCCTCCTCGCCTGGAATGGGAGCAGAGGGAGCACCTTCCGCAGCATCCTCATTAGCCCAAAACAGGTGGCGGCCGTCTTGGTAGCCTGGACCGAAAAATCGAGTGCTCTATCGAGCCAGATCCCAAGGCTCTTTATCTGGGACTTGGGGACGGGGAAGGAGCCTAAACATGGAGGCCAGATGGATGCAAGGGCAGAGGGAGAAGGGTTGCCCAGTAAGATGATGTCTGTCTTCTCCCCATTAAGCTTTAAGCAGGAAGATTGCATCCATCTGGCGACAGCCTCTAGACAGGGGCCTAAGGTGAGGGACGATCCCTCAGAGTGGTCTAGAGAGACCACCAATTGGGTATCGTCTGCGTAGGTGACGATACGCACACCAAAGGGATGGACTATCCTGTCTAGAGGTTCCATGTAGGCATTAAAAAGGGTAGGACTTAGGGAAGAGCCCTGGGGAACCCCGCACCTAAGTGGGTGTTTGGGAGACACCACTTCACCCTCAAAGACTTGAAAAAAACGCTCATCCAGGAAGGATGTCAGCCACTCTAGAGCCGCGCCCGACACGCCCATGCCCGCCAGACGATGTAATAACGTGGCATGGTTAACCGTGTCGAACGCGGCGCTGAGGTCTAGTAGAATGATGGCGACTTTTCCTCCCCGATCCAGCACGGCTCTCGCTTCTTCCGTTACCGCAAGGAGGGCGGTTTCGGTTCCGTGCTGAGGACGGAAGCCTGTCTGAGAGGCACGCAATAGACTATTGGACTCTAAATAGTCCATTAGGATGTTATTCACGTGCCTCTCAAGCAATTTACTCAGCCACGGAAGAAGAGAGATGGGGCGATAGTTTGCCCAGTTGCTCTGGTCGAGGTTGGGTTTTTTTAACAAAGCCTTCACCATCGCACATTTCCAAGATGGTGGAACAGATTTGGAAGAAATGGACGCGTTAAGAACGTCTAAGATGACTGGACGAACGACGTCCAAGACCTTGATGAGGGTCTGAGGAGGTGCTGGGTCATTGGGAGAGCCAGAAGTGATCTTAGGGATCAGTTTGTCTAGTCCAGGGGTGTCGAGAAGTGGGATTTCCTCCAGCTTACAAGGAACAGAGGAATCAGAGGTGATGAGGAATTTTGAATCGTCCGTAGTGTTGTTAAATGAAGAGTATATGGCCTGAATTTTTTGAGAAAAAAAGACGGCCAGATCATTACAACGGTTTTGGGCGCCTTCAGCGGAGGGACGCTCAGCCGGAGGCGAAATAAGGGACTTAGCGATTTTGAAAATTTCCCTGGGGGCATTCGCCGCCGCATTGATTTTCCCTTCATAAAAAAGAATTTGTGCTGTTTTCATCTCCATTTTGTAGATTTTTATGGCAGCCCTATACTCAGCTTTTTTAGGTTGAGAGTAGTCCTGCCTCCAGGCTCTCTCAAGTTTTCGGCAGGCTGATTTCCTGAGTCTAAGGGCAGGTGTATACCATGGGGCAACTTTGGGTCTTCTTATAGTATTGCAAGCATGTTCAGGAAGGACCTGGTCGAGGGTACTGGAAATCCAATGGTTAAAATTATTAGTTGCCTTACTAGGATTGGTTGCCCTTGCAGGAAGATTTTTGGCGAGGGCCACTTCCCAGTCAGGCAAGGGGAGAGAGGGCCATTTCCTGCTTCGATGCTTGGTAGTGTTCTGAGGGGGGCGGGGGGGGTTAGTACACCATGTGAAGGGAATTAAAAAATGGTCGGTCCAGGGTAGAGGAATCGGAGTCTCCACCAAGAGGTTATCTATGTTGCTGTAAATGTGGTCAAGAAGATGACCTTTGTTGTGCGTAGCATAAAAGCCCTTCTGGCATAAATCCATGGCTTGCAGGTTGGAACAAAGATTGTTAGCCGATGAATTATAGGGGTCGTCTAAATGTAGATTAATATCACCAAGCAGAGTGAGATTGGAAGAGGTCAGGACGACGCTTGCGACAAGATCTACTATCTTGGTAATAAAATTATTGAGGGGACCAGGTGGGCGGTATGCTAGGATGCCCGAAAAAGTAGTAGTGGGAGAAAGTTCTAGCGAGAAGTGGAGACTCTCACAAACAGGTGTGGTGGTAGGAGTGACACGGCACTTGTAACCGTCTCTGTATATAATCGCCAGTCCACCACCTCTCCCAGTCTGGCGGTCTGATCGTTTTAGTGTATACCCTTGGGGAGTGACCCATACAGCCGTAGGGTCTTTATCTAGCTGGAGCCAGGTTTCTGTTAGAAACAGGGCATCAGGGTTAAGTTCTTCAATTAACATGTACAGCTCGGTGAAGTGTTTCGGTAAAGACCGACAATTAAGGAGAAACATTCTCCATTTATGTCCAAAGGACGGATGACTGCGGAGTGAAGGAGTGGGGCGCCAGTTACAGACCTTACAGTGGTAATCAGTGTTAGTAGGAGGAAATGAGTGGTTACAGGGCGACTTGATGGGAGGACGTAAGGAGAGAAGCAAAGAGGAGTCATAGGAGTAAGTACCTGCCATGAAGTAAATCCAGGCCAGAACACGCAAAACGCGTCTGGACGCGGACTGGCGCAGACTGGCTTCTCTTTGGCGCCTCTTAGGCGCAATGAAGGCGTTACCGCTGCGCGAGGGGGGAGAGATTAAGAAGATTGGGAGGTGAGGGAAGACTAGAGCGTCACCCTCTGAAGATGGCCGCCCGCCGAGGGACAAGCAGGAAGTAAGAGCGCTCTTTCTCCCTCCACTCAATCAGCATCAGATAGCTGCGGTGGACCGGGGAGTCAGCGCTATGCCTGGCAAAGGTAACAGCAGTTTTAAAATGCACTTTACAGTTAGTAAAATAACCCACAGGTTAATGACACACAATTTTTAAAATTCGTCCTAAATACTGAAAAAACGCTCCACACCCTAGCGCTAGCGTGCTATTAATCATTCAGCACGAGCACCGGTGTTTAGAGCCCTAAATAGTCAGGGAGGGAGGGAAGACTAGAGCGTCACCCTCTGAAGATGGCCGCCCGCCGAGGGACAAGCAGGAAGTAAGAGCGCTCTTTCTCCCTCCACTCAATCAGCATCAGATAGCTGCGGTGGACCGGGGAGTCAGCGCTATGCCTGGCAAAGGTAACAGCAGTTTTAAAATGCACTTTACAGTTAGTAAAATAACCCACAGGTTAATGACACACAATTTTTAAAATTCGTCCTAAATACTGAAAAAACGCTCCACACCCTAGCGCTAGCGTGCTATTAATCATTCAGCACGAGCACCGGTGTTTAGAGCCCTAAATAGTCAGGGAGGGAGGGAAGACTAGAGCGTCACCCTCTGAAGATGGCCGCCCGCCGAGGGACAAGCAGGAAGTAAGAGCGCTCTTTCTCCCTCCACTCAATCAGCATCAGATAGCTGCGGTGGACCGGGGAGTCAGCGCTATGCCTGGCAAAGGTAACAGCAGTTTTAAAATGCACTTTACAGTTAGTAAAATAACCCACAGGTTAATGACACACAATTTTTAAAATTCGTCCTAAATACTGAAAAAACGCTCCACACCCTAGCGCTAGCGTGCTATTAATCATTCAGCAGCTGGGAGGCGCAGCTGGGAGGCGGGAGCGGGGTGGCGCGTGGGGAAGGGATCGCTTGAGGATGCAGAAGGGAGAGGGGGTGGAGCCACAGGGGAGCAGCGGTGGGGAGGAGAGATGGGCTGGGACACCAAATGGCAACAACAACAACAAAAGGCAATGCAGGGCGAGATCGGGGCACAGGCTGGCACAAATGCTTAAATAAGGCAGCAAAAACGATATCAGCAACAGAAAGAAATGTAAAGCTAGATCGGGGCACAGGCTGTCACAGAAGCTTAATTAAGGCAGTACATACAATACCAACAAGGTGCAAAGCGAGGTCGGGGCACAGGCTGGCACAGAAGCTTAATTTAGGCAGTACATACGATACCAACAAGGCGCAGAGCGAGGTCGGGGCACAGGCTGGCACAGAAGCTTAATTTAGGCAGTGCATACAATCCCAACAAGGCGCAAAGCGAGGTTGGGGCACAGGCTGGCAGGGCACGGAGTGGGGGTGAGAAGCCAGGATGGCCAGGAGCGGGTGGAGCGACCGGATCTGACTGGGTCAGGACGGTCACAGCTCTCCACCGCTCTGGTCAGTCCTTATGTTCCAGTGGGAGGGAGGAGCAGCTGGGAGGCGGGAGTGGGGTGGCGCGTGGGGAAGGGATCACTTGAGGATGCAGTAGGGAGTGGGGGTAGGGCCGCGGGGGAGCAGCGGCGGGGAGGAGAGATGGGCTGGGACACCAACTGGCAACAACAACAACAAAAGGCAATGCAGGGCGAGATCGGGGCACAGGCTGGCACAAATGCTTAAATAAGGCAGCAAAAACGATATCAGCAACAGAAAGAAATGTAAAGCTAGATCGGGGCACAGGCTGTCACAGAAGCTTAATTAAGGCAGTACATACGATACCAACAAGGTGCAAAGCGAGGTCGGGACACAGGCTGGCACAGTAGCTTAATTTAGGCAGTACATACGATACCAACAAGGCGCAGAGCGAGGTCGGGGCACAGGCTGGCACAGAAGCTTAATTTAGGCAGTGCATACGATCCCAACAAGGTGCAAAGCGAGGTCGGGACACAGACTGGCAGTGCACGGAGTGGGGGTGAGATGCCAGGACGGCCAGGAGCGGTTGGAGCGACCGGATCTGACGAGCGGAAAGCCATCACAGATGCCCTCAGGAGGCGGACTACCGTGTCCCCTCTTCGGCCCCATACCGGCCACAATTTACCAACTGGAGGAACCCCAAGTGTTTAGCAGAGGGAGAGTGAACACGCCACCTGCGGCGCCCAGAAGCGGACAAATTGGCGGTACGCCAGGGCGGGGGTGCCTAAATGGCTGCTATTAAGCGGCTAGGGACCTATGGTACTTACCTCCAGCCCCCGAGTGAAATCCTGCACAGAGCTTGGCAGCCCATGAAGGAAGGCTGACGGCGAAAGTCTCTGAATAGCGGACATGGCAAGCGAGCCCAGGGGAATGACTATGAAGATCAGTTTTATCTTGGGGAAACAAAGTTGTCATGTTTATGCGGTTGTCAGAAAATAATCCCTTCTTGTACATTCGAGAAAGTTTCTAGTGACCTCTGAGCTAGCTGGCACTCACAATTAAGTTTCATATATTCGATAGAGACCTAGTAGACACAAGTCCTACGTCACATCTATAGGATATATTATTCCAATGTGCAGAGCCTATTGGGAATATAGAAACTACACTACATGGCGCCCAACGTTTGGTAAGGCACTCATTTAACGCTGGATACTAGAGTAACTCAGTTGTGCTTTTCACAGAGACCCCTTCTTTCCCGTAAAATACTCCAATAGTTGTCTGGAGTGGGTTAAAGGAAAAAATATCCTCCATAACTAAGTAGGACTAAAAATCCTATGTATTAGTTTTTGGTTTTGTTCAACGTTGAAGGATAAAGTGTTCCAAAATATTGTGCACCTTATCTTTGTTTCCTTGAAACTTGCCCTGCAAGACTTTTCAACAAAATGTCGGATACCGACGAAGAGAACGGTGGACCCGCAGGCAATAATGCCCGACCGGGTTTAGACGTTACAGGTCTACAACAAAATGATCAGGATGCTATAATCATCCCGGAAAAATTAAGGAAAACAATAGCTATAAAGCTTATAGAAAATGGCCTATCACCGAGAGGAGGTAGGGTAAAATTTGTCATAGAGGCACATGAATATCGGCAGACAGAGGTATTCCATATATATAGGTAAAAAAATGAAATGAAATGGTATTCTATTCATGGATTATCTTCCCAGAAGCAAATCCAACAACACATGTGTTCCCCTTCTATAAGATAGAGGAACCCCCAGCGGAATACACTCTTTTCGAGGACGGTGAAATTCCATTAACATACCAAGAGCAAAAGCTCTGTTTTAAAGGCGCCCTACAACATCAAAATCACATTACCAGGCTCTGTCCATTAGGTAGACCAGGAGCAAAATGGCCGGTACTAGCCAGCTATACACCACATCCTGCCATTGAACAAATGACAGGTCCAGAATTGTTAGCTCAGCTTAAACAATTAATTAAAATACATAGACAATTGGTACAATATGTCATGCAGACTCTAACAGTCCAACCTGCTATAAGAATTCCACAGCAAACCCCACATCAGGGGACCACAAACAAGATTACACCACAGACAATCAGGCATTGGTAAATTACCCACAAAAAGGGAACAAATTCCATGCTGGTTACCTAAAAAAATTACTCAGATCGAGGCAATTTTTCCCAATACTACACCTCATGAGAAACACAGGATTCTAACAATCTGTTTACCAATGGGGATCGCACCACATCTGGAGGACTGTGACACCTGGGGTACAGTCTTTGCTACAATCTACACAAAAACACATGGTGTTCCGTCCATGGCGGTGATACCAGACATCCTGAAACAGATTCAAAATGAATACGGGGCAGAGCCTGCTTTAAATCTTGGTATGAAATTACTGAAGGATTTCAAGCAGGTCTCAGCTATAATATTAGCTAATATTAAAGGTGAAGCAGCATCAGTGTCAATCCGCCAAAAACTAAAAGAACTTGATGTAACTGAGCAACCATATGAACTGACCAGATTAATAGAAAAATCCTATGAAGAACTAGGTAGAGATAGTTTGGGAGGGAAACCATTAAAACCGGAACTAACCGAAAATCCTGAAAACGTTTTTATCAAAAACACACTAACTACTCCTAAAAAGAAATGGGAAAATACTAGACAGACACTTCCTAAAGAGAAGCGTTCCCAATCCAGAGGTCGGTCTCCTCAAAAGGAGCACTCTGAAAAGAGATATAACCTCAGAAATAGGGATAATTTGAAAAAACCTGATAGATATTAAGATACTGATACACGTTCCTCTCGTACCTTTCAGACTTCCTTGCAGAAATCCAAAAGAAGAGGATGATCAGAACACAAGGAAGAACGCGTGAAGTCCAAAGACGATCAACACGTTCCAAAAAATAAGAAAACTCAA
Source organism: Lissotriton vulgaris (assembly GCF_964263255.1). Taxonomy (NCBI): domain Eukaryota; kingdom Metazoa; phylum Chordata; class Amphibia; order Caudata; family Salamandridae; genus Lissotriton; species Lissotriton vulgaris. The sequence goes on from NC_141685.1 coordinate 1,159,958,747, forward strand.
TTCACCAAAAAGAAGGTAGCAAGTTTAAAAATCAGACATGCCGAGGATCTTGAGGACACAACTCAAGAACGGGAAGTGGGCCCAGACAATGCTGGACAGAGCAGCAGAAGTTACCATAGCTCGCAGGATCCTGGAGACAGTGGACCTAAATGAAAACATTCAAGTTGAAACTGCCGATACCAGGGTTAGCGTACCCCATAAGATATGAAGTAACACTCCGGATAGAGGGAGACATAACTAGAAAAATAAGAGCACTCTTTTGGGAGAAACTCTCTAAGGGTTATGACATTCTTCTGGCTGAAAAAGACTGGCTACCTGAATTTGTCAGGGAGTGCCCACAGGCGAAGAGATCATTATGCCAGCCTTCTCAAATCATATTCCTATTCATAAAAAATACACCTATTCCAGAAAATGGTCAGTGGCCCAGGCTCCAGCATAATATAAACATCATGTGGGATGGGATGAGGACTCTCCTCAACATAAGATCCATTAAAAAAAATCAACCTACTGCTCAGAGGCAGTATCCAGTTAAGCAAGAAGCTAAAAAACAGGTCACGTAGATCCTAGATCAATTTGAATACCAAGAGGTGATTGAAACATGCACCTCGTCCATGACAATCCTTTGTTTCCTGTCTCCAAACCAGACAATACATATTGTTTAGTTTTGGACTGCAGACATTTAAACTCTTGTTGCAAAACGTTTGCAGTACAAAATGCGCACAGTGCAGCACTGATGAATACCATTGTGTGCAAAGAATATAAAACCACATTAGATATTTCAAATGGTTTCTTCTTTCAAAACATTGCACCTGAAAGCAGGTACTTGACCGCTTTTTCAAAAATGGGGACACAACAACACTTCTGTCGTCTCCCCCAGGAATTCAAGAATAGTCCAGGGTTATTTTCAGCCAGAGTAACAGAGTTACTACAAACGTATGATGTTGAGGCATTATCTTATGTCGATGACATCTATCTTACAGATGATGATTTGGACAGGCACTTGAACAGAGTGAACACCATAATACTTGGTTTCGCATCTGAAGGGTCCAAATTCAATTTTAATAAATCAAGAATCGCCCACCTCAACGTCCTATTCTTAGGATACAAACTTTCAAGTGCAGGCAAAAGCCTGGCAGCAAACTTTTTAGAGAAATGGGCACTGCTCCAACCTCCAAAAACGCTGAAAAACTTACAGTCAATTCTAGTTTCCTGAATTTCGGAAGAACTTACATTCTAAATTACGCATAAAGGGTTAAACCTCTCTACGAATTAATCAAACCTGATTTCAAATCAACTAATTGGACTCAAAAACACACAGAAATTGTGCGTAAACAGTCATGTTAGCAACAACACATTTAAAGACACGCGAAAACATACGCAACCTTGTAACCCGAATCATTCCAGGAAGATGCGGATTCACATACCTAACCTTTAACGAAGGTGAAAAGATACCAATAGCTTACAAATCACACTTGTACACACAAGCTGAAATGAAATTCACTTCAGCAGAAACAATTCTTACAGCGGTTCAAACTGCAGTAGCAAAAGAGAGCTCTCGCACAGGGAAAACGCATAAAAGGTCGTTACCCCTGTACCTGCCTTAGAGGCAGTGACAAAAGCGAGCATTCCAAATGCAAAAGCTTTACATCCGAGATGGATACAATAGGTTAATTCTCTTGCTGAAACAGACGTTGAATATGTTTTTGACCCCTACTTGAAAACTCAAGAATTTCTGTAATACAAACAAGAATGTCCTCTGCCCACTGAGATTCTCCCTCTAGAACATTATGGAAGTATAATCTATACAGACGGATCAGCACAGCCCGCAATTGGGGGCAAAAAAGCTTATAGTGCTGCATGCACGATTGTTAAAGGGCGATTGCGTGATGGTAAATTCAGACCTATGGTCACAAAAACTCAATCTCTCGTAGACTGTACAGCTCAGCGAGCTGAACTACAGGCTTTCAAGATGGTGCTGGAAAATACCGATCGCAAATTCCCCATACTCATAGTGTGTGATTCGTATTACTGCATCCAGCCTTACAATGAATACTTGCAGAACTGGGTTCAAAACGGTTTCAAAGATGCAAAAGGTGGCACAATCAAGCAGAAATTGCTTTGGGAACAAGTAGCTCTATTACAGAAAGAACTACAAAAGACTCACGTGATCCATACACTGAGTCATAAGTGTGATGGCGTTCACGTTGCAGGGAATTCATTGGCTGATGAAGCCGCGAAGGCTGCTGTGCAAATGGCTTCCGTAGCTGCAATCACTCATTCAAAAACAAAAATAGACAGCAAAATAATGTAGGCTGTCGCCGCTTCCAACAAAGGCAGCGGTAAAACATTACCAAAAGGCTTTCCACTCAAGTACTCATATTTAACTGATGCAAATAATGTTCCTTTTGCTCGAATCCCTGGAGTGGGGGATAGAGTAATTCCAAACATGGAACACAGATTAGGACTAATCTTCGCAGCACATGGAGGGCTCGCCTTTGCACACGCAGGTGTTTCCGCCACAGTGTCATTATTAAAGCACAGATATTGGTGGCTGCGCATGAGGAAACAGACCCGAAACTATGTTTTTGAATGTGAAATCTGCCAGAAAATGAAAGTTTCAACAGTGAAACGTCCTGCGCAGACGCCCCTTCTTATTTCAGATAAACCACTAGCGTGCGTTTACCTAGACCATTGTGGTCCCGTACAGAGGGAGGGCAACTATAAATATATCATGGTTACAGTGGATTCGTGCTCAAGATTCATTTGGATGTGGCCTCAGCGCTCGGATGACGCCCGAACTTTTATAAAAGATTTGCGAGTCTTTATCGGCACATACGCAATCGGCACACTACATTCTGACCAGGGTCCTGCGTTTAGCTCTCGAGCTTACAAGAAGGCCATGGCCAGCTTGGACGTTGCATTGCAGTACTCAAGGCCATTCCATCCTGAGGGAAATTCGGAAGTGGAAAGAAAAAAACGGGACATAAAGCAATCTATACCAGCTAGGGTATTAGGCACGGGTGACGGGTGGGTCAAACATCTAATAAGTGTCCAGCGTAGTCTTAATAATCTGCCAAGAAATTCTTTGGGTGGAATCAATCCATATGAAATCCTTTTTGGTACTAGAATGATAGTCGAAGACCTTGATCCTCATACTTCAGTGGTAGAACAAAAACCCTTTGATATCAAAGACCGTTTGGCTGTTTTGCAGGACTTAAATGAAACAAGAAGAAGTCTAAGCAACACAATACAGAAACAAACGACCACTGAAGAAAAACCACCTGTCCCAGCAAGACCTGTCTGGATTCTCAAGATTGGGGATCGAGTCAGAGAGAAAATAGTGGATAAGAAGGAATTTGGGCCTTCTTACAGAAAACCAGTACCTGTACTAGCAGTACACGGATCAATAACAGTGTTACTGCCACCCCTTGCTGGAAGAAAGGAGCACCGGTCCGTATCAATTGACCTGGTAAAACCATATCATGTGGCCGATAATAAGTAGTAGGCCCAGTGGACTCCAAAGATGTAGCAGAAGACCAAATCTTGCTACTATCCAAGAGGTTCAAACTGAAAGACTCATCACCTTTGAAGAATCTGCAGTGAGAAAAGAAGGACTATGCAAAAAAGCCATGGATCTTGTGCCTCTTGAAAACAAATAACAGTTCGTCAAGACACTCCTGTCTACAATGATGTAGCATCTGACTATACAAATATGTCAAGGGAAAAAGCAGCTCCAGCGATTTCAAGTAATCTGAATGCAATACCAACAATTGACAGAACTGCCTCTGGCTATTTCATCAATTTTGATACATTTTCTGAGGATCCAAGTGAGCCAGAAACAACACCAGCAAATAAAACATTCAAGGAACAAGTAATTGAACTTTTTCACCAGCTTGCAAATACATATCTCGTTTCAACATGGGTTGAGTTTTGGATTGTGTTAGGTTTACTTTTTATCCTACTTTGGCTCATTCTTGTTTTAAGTTTGGGAAAGCTGATAGATGGAAAATATAGTAAAATGGACACAGCAAGTAGGAACATCAACTTGCTCCTGAAACCACACAAATCATCTCATCGTGAACAAAGACCTGTCATCAGTAAACATCACAGCCGTTCCTCTACCTGGTGGTATAGCATGGGACTAAACTGATTATGACATTTATGGTCCGGTAGAGCTGTTGAAGATTCCACACCAATTTAAGGTTTCCTTGAGTGATTTTGTTTCACCCAGCACATTTTCTGATGATTGGGACTTTGAGACTGTTAATAACATGATGGCAGACTTAGAAATGTCAGCAAAGTTTGCAAAACATGAACATTTAAAAGGTTCATCAAATTATGAAAAAATGTATTGTTTTAATCATTTTGGTCATCATTATTTGCACAAATCTGCAAATCCTAGACATTTTTTAACTTATAATCAATGGGAACATTGTCCAACGCCACCAAAGGGTAGCTTTAAAACATTTTATGAAAAATGTCCATACTTCTCAGGCTTTAATGTCACAAGTCCAGAAACATTTTACTTTAAAAATGTTAATGACAGGAATGAAAAGTATGTTGACTAATACTAAGCAAATTTATTCTGCAGCTTTTTATGCTCAATTGTCCACATTAGGTGGCCGATTATGATGGCGGACGGACCTGAGTCTGTCCGCCACCATAGAGTCAGAGGGTCCGTCCGCAGGGGCAGCGGCGGTCCCTCCTTGCAGATTAGGATGTGACCGCCAGGGTGGTGGTCACATCCTCTATTTTTAACATTGCGGCGGGTGCAGCTTCGAGCTGCACCCGCCGCAATGTTAAAAATGCATGCACGGCATTTGGGTGCACAAAGCAGCAGGCACCGCGCGGTGCCTGCCGCTTTGTACACCCAAATGCAGGGGGTACCACAGGTACCCCCCATGTGCACCCCCCACCCCCCCCCCTTCACCCAGGGGGCCTGCAACGGGCCCCCGAAGTGAAGGTACGTATGCTTTTCCACAGCAGAAAAGCCGCCGTGGATAAGCATACTTTTTACTCCATCATAATATGGCTGGCGGTGTCTGATAGACGCCGCCAGCCATGTTAATGCTTTTCCGCCGCCGTCGGAAGGCGACCGCGGCGGAAAAGCGGCGGACAGATTCCAAGACCCACCAGCCATCCTAATTTGGCGGTGGGTCTTTCAAGCACCCGAGGCGGTTTTCCTGCATCCTCCGGGCCGGTGGTGGCTTACGCCGATGCGGAGGATGAGGGAAATCCGCAATCGTAATAGGCCTCTTAGTTTTGACTTTTGGAAAGTCAACATCGAGACAAAAACTGTCTGGGGCACAAAAGACTGGCAGGTGGAAGGTTTAGAAGCCTTATTCAGAGCCTGCATCATCCCAGAACAAATAATGTTTTTAAATGAAACTATTCAACAGACATCTTGTCTTGGCCTGGCTAAGATAAAAGATTTAAACAAACCGTCCATACCTAAACCCACACCTGATAGCAATGGAATTACAGATGAAAAGGTAGACGGAAACTGCATTTTACAACAGAACAGAATTAATCCTGATTGGAAAAAATGGTTACTCTGGCCCACAGATATGAATAACTGTCAAGATAGATTTCTGAATAAGACACAAGGGTTTACAGTAACTAGGCCAGATCCAAGATAAGTCCAGAGACAACATGCAGGGATAATAACAACTTACAGTGTAGGAAAACTGTTCCTTGAGTGGCTACAAAAATCCGCACTTCCAGATGTAAAACAACACTTAACTTTACTTAAAGATGGCGTTGATTTAAGAGACTTTTTACAAGGACCTCGTAAACCACGTCATAAACGTTTCATATACGCCGTATATACGCTGCTTATATAAAGCATGGAAAGTCACGCAAATAGAAACTGTAGAACGAATACGAGAAATTGATCGTATTAATTTAGAGAAAGCTCTCTCTGTAGTTGACAACTCTGTCATCCAGAATTTATTCTTTGGACAGCATTGTATCCTCTGCCATAGACATAATAGAACAGGACTTGCTCATGTTACAACATGGATAGCCTCAATTGCGTTCTATAATGCTGCTAGGCTGGATGTTACAAAACCTTGGTTCAGGCTATGTGCCTTAGCGTCTAATCAACACTACGTCATTGTTTACTGGATTTAACCTTACAGATAAACAAATCATTTCATTTTATTTAAACTTTATTCGGCTTCAGAAATGAGAACCATAAAAGTTACATTTACACAGGTGAACAAACAAATTTTAAAATGGGCATCACGGATCAGATTACATGAGTTCAATAGGGTCAGTACACATTAAGTAAGAGTATAAGGGCAATATATAAAGTTAAAAGCAATTCATAGTAATACATTTTATCCTAGTCAGTTAAAATCCAGACTTTTTCTGTATCTTAAAGAGCATTTTAAAAACCCTACAATCAGCGGTATACAGTCGGGTTTTAACAATTGCAGGTAAAACAAAGCTGGGCGTGCCTGTGAAAAATTAAGTTTTTTTAAAAGAGATTTTAAAAACAATCTACGGGGGGCCGCATAAAAGTCGCAAAAAAGGACAAAGTGTAACAGATCCTGTGGAGACAGATTGTCGCAGCCACACGGTGCTAACACCTGTCCTTTATGGCTCCCCCTAGGTACTGCCAGTAAGAGGTGAAAATAGTCCAATCTAAACCTTACTAGCAGAAGTCTTTTGTGCATTGATAGAGGCCATGCAAGATACTCCTCCATTCCTGGAGAGGTTTTGAGCATTAGATGTCTGCGTGTTTCAGATTTCTGGAGTTCCTGCTCCTCACGCTTGATCTGCTTACGCTCTAAATAAGATTCCTTTACAAAGGCCACGTCTTCCTTTGTTATGCACTCTGGAGTTAAGAAAATGTCCCGGCGTCTCAGCTCATTAAAGGATCTCATTAAGTATTTGAACCATGGTATTACAGGCATGTGGTCCAAATTCAACAAATCCCTGTATATTTTGTGTGTAAAAACGAGATCTTTGTTTTGCCAACTTTTTAGCCAGAAGAACATGGGGCGCAAGCCAAGGGTGTCGCTGATGTATTGAACACCAGTTTCTTCATGAACGGAAAAGTTTGATGTCCCTTGGGGGACCCCCAGCCGTTGTTTTAGGAAGGTATTTTCGGCCACCTAAATCCCTTCCGCTCTGGTGTACCCCCACAACTCACTCCCGTATGTGGCTATAGCTACGCTCCTGGCTTGATAAATTTTCAACATTGCGGCCACTGAGCGATTGCCCATCTTGCTCGCAAAGTAAAGAATTGCTGCATTGCTCCTGGTGACCTCCCCCCGCTTCTTCTTAATCAAAGGGGCCCAGTTTTGTCTCTCGTCTAGGAGAACGCCCAGGTACGAGAAGGTAGAGGTTGTTGGCACTATTGTTCTGTTTACCATTAACGGGTATTGGCGCTTAGATCCAGGCCCTACCTACATTATAAATGATTTTGCATTGTTCATGGCCAGATCTCTTTCTGCCATAAATCCCCAAAATGTGTTTAGCAGAAATTGTAGGCTTTTAGGGGTTCGTGCAAGGAGAACCGCGTCGTCTGCGTATAGCAAGACGGGCAGCCCCCTGTCACCCACATACGGATAATCCACCCCAGTTGCCTGCAAGATTCGGTCCAAATCATTTATGTAAAGGTTAAAAAGAAAGGGGGCTAGGATACAGCCCTGACGTACCCACCTTTCTGTGCTAAAATCCCTCGAGACCCTTAAAATCTGCGAATACCTGACGTTTGCCTTGGTCTCTTTGTGGAGATCTCTAAAGAAATCCACCAGGTTAGCGTCAACCCCCATGGCATCCATGGACCCCCACAGCCCCTCCCGATTAACACAGTCGAAGGCTGAGGATAGGTCCATGAATTCCATGTAGATTGTTCCCCCTCGGGCTACAGTGTATTTTCCCAGTATGAGATGTAAATTGACAAACAAATCTCTTTAGCACAGAGGGGAGCAGACTATACGGTGCTGAGCATAGAAACTGGAGAGATTAACATTAACCGTTTCTGAGAAGCCAGCCGTTGAATGGATAATACATGGCACCATCACGATACCAGTGACGATTTTCCAGTTTCAGTATTGCTTAAAACATATACCAGTAGGCCTGTATGAAAGGTTGGGTAAAGAATACATAAAGTCGACCTTGGATTTACCATACACACACAAATGTTGGAGTGGGGAAAAGGAGGCATTTCTTAGTGGTAAAAATTGCAAAACCACATTGAGCGGTACAATTCTATGTCAGGGCATTAATTTGCATGGAGCCTGCCATGGTTCTTCAAACAACTTATCATGCCACTTGCAGGGTTCCCCGGCAACGGTGATAGATCCAATTTTTAGGCTGCTTTCCAATGAGAGCTACATAATGTTGAATGATCACAGCTGTTGTGGAATGATGCCAGGAATAGCCTATCTCGTTAGTGTGTCAGCCAGGGTCACTTGTTGTATGCAAGTATTGTTTCCTAAAACTAAGAGAGACGGGGAGTCGCCATTATGGCCTTCACTGAACATCTCTTCTATACGAATTGATAATTTAAGCAGAATGAAAGCTATTCTTTTACAAAAAACTGTGCCACTCACCTCGTCCAAAGAGACGTATGACAGCAAGTTGCAAGGTCCTCTGCAGAGATAGATGCCCTATTATCAACAAACTGCCCAGTACATTTTGCAGAAATGTTTGGTTGTATCTTAAACATGTCGATACCAGTGGTATTGTACATGTATTTAAGACAATGTTTTCGGGACTGTTAGCACCGTTTGAAGCAGTCCTAAGCATTTTTCTGAACTTCGTGCACTCTGTGTTCGGCGGCCTGCCACTCATTTTGGGACTCGTAGTGGGGATACTATTCTTGTTCCTTCTGCTCCGATATGGCAAGTCCAGTCACCAGCGATACCCAGATAACCATGGAGAACACTCTTCTGGCAATGCAGTATCATGAACGCATGACACAGATTCTTGGCTTGGCTCGTTTGAAAGATCTAAATACTACATGGTTCCTATTGTTCAGACCTATCTGGCAAGATTGCATCCAACCTGTTCTACGATATCTGCTTTGTGGAGAGGAATGTGTGTTGGATATCTGTCTGACACTTCCATCAGCACTGCCAACGGATGTTGACGCTTTGTTTGGCTCGGTAACGGCTCATGCATTGTGTTGCCCCCAACGGCTACCAATCCTGATGACGGCATTCATTGAGGTCTCACCGGCAATTCCAGCTGAGGGTGAGATACGTGGACCAACAAGCACACAGGTACCATCCAGTGTTCCCTCGAGCGTGCGCGCCTGTGCACGCTCGCACCTCAGTGCCCCAGAGCGCGCAGTGCTTTGTATTGGCGCACACACATCCCTGAGAGCATTCGAGCCACCACTGCAGTGTGAAAAACGGGCATTTCGATCTTGCATATGAAAAGGCATTTAGCAAATGCTCCAGGAAGGGAGCACTTGCTAAATGTCTTCTGTGTTTTTGAGTGCGGATCTGGGGGTCATTGTGTGCTTATTTTTGAGTATTCGTGTTAATTGCAGAGCCCATACGGAGCTGCGATTAACATGAATGCTTAAAAAAAGGCACGCAATCGGCCCTGCAGCCACACTCTAGAAAACAAAAGAAATGCAGCACCAAACACAGTGTGTGCTTTTAGAATCACCCAAAAGCACACGCTGTGTCTGTATTGTGGCTGCATTTCTTCTCTTACTAGTGCTGGGCTGCGGGGTGATTGTGTGCCTTTTTGGTAAAGTTTTCAGGTTAAATGTAGGTCATGATGGGCGCTGCCAATAACACTAAAACAACACACAACCACCCCGCAGCTGCGCTCTATTAAGGGAAGAAATACAACCAGCATACAAACGCGTTGTTTTGGCTGAAAACGGGGCAACCCAAGGGCAGGATGTTGCATGTCATCATAATAAGGACATTAGCAACTTACTGAGGACTAAAGCTTCTTTAGTTTATTGGGAGATACTTAAAATTAGCTGTAGCCTATAAAACAAGATATACTCTTATGACAAAAAAATGGATTCAGTCTTGACTAGGGAAATTTAGGATTTCAAAATGTACTCTTGGAATATTATTTCCACATTTTTAAGGACAAATTGAAGGTGAGGCAGCATGTGTAGGGGAGGGGCATTATGACTGCACAAGTGAGATCACACGTTCTGGGTTTAACAACAGCGAACTATCGTTTTACTTTTTCAGTAGTTAGCTGCCCTCTGACTTTTTTCATGTAGCCCGATTTTCCATCTAGCACCACCCTTTCACCTGATTTAGTTTATTTGCATGTATTTAAAAAATGCATTTCTCCAGTTATAGCAAATTGTACCCACATATGTTTGGATCTTGCATGTGTCTGTGTGTTCCCTTCCACGCTCTCCAGTCATGTGTATGTGCAGTATTTCTACAAAGCGAGCCTAGCTACTTTGTAGCGGAGCGCTGTACACACTCATTCTGGCAGTAAGTGATATGGTACCAGAGTTGGACAGTGTGAGAGGCCCCCTTCAACAAGCTGCAAGGGAGGGCGCCTGATCGCAGAGCAGGCCTCTGGGTTTGTAAAGGTGGGTTGTTTTAGAATGTCGAAACATGGGTCGTTTTTCTTACCATTGTTTGCCACATATATGTGTCAATATTTTTGTGGATGTCTGTACTTTTGTGCACATTAATATTATAGCTATGTGTACATGTAGATATATATATCGTTTGTCCTCATCTCAGGTGCACATCTTGGCGGTCCAGTCAGCCTCTCATCCTTCCAAGGTCGATACAATTATAAGTATTGAGTAACTTAACAGTAAACCATTGAGTAGAGTTAGCAGTAAAAAGTAACAGGAACAAAATATCCCACAGGGTCTCCTAAGCTTTACAGATTTATGTATTATGTTTTGTTAAGTTGTTATATGATTTATGTTACGTTACGTTTCATGGGCTAAAGCACGAATGTGCTGTATGGCTAAATACTTATAAAGTCCTAAAGGTGAGACCAATTGCATTGCAAATGATTGTTTTTACTTCATCCCCTTACCTCTAAAGGCTCAGAATCCTTCCATGTCAGAAGGGAAGGGATGCATCCAGAGAGCAGAAGATATGCATTCTCTACCCTTAACTTGCACTTCTGAGGGGTAGCCATCAGCGTGGACTCCAAATTCCTGCTGCCCGACTGTTCCTCTGAGGGCCTACACAACAACAACCCTTCCCAACACACCACAGGCATTGCACTTGACTGGAGTAGAGCTGCAACCTTGGGGCCTCTATGTGCGTGCAGGGTGAATACAGAATAATGTGACTGTATGCATGCAGGGTGAGTGAAGTGTCTGTGTGGGAGCAAAGTAAGATATTTGACTGTACGAGTGCAGGGTGAGTGGTGTGCTTTTGTGCCGGCAAAGTGAATTATGCAAGTCCACTGTATGAGCGCAAGGCGAAGGATGTGCCTGAATGAGTGAGTGTGTGAAGGTTCATTAGTGTGCCACTGTAAGCGATGGGGTGAGTGATTGGGGTGCATGGGATAGCGATGTGTCTGTGTGAGCGTACAGTGAGTTGTGTGACAATGAGTATACTGGATGAGAGGTGTGAATGCACTCAGCGAGTGGTGTGCACTAGTGAGAGCATGGAGAAAGGTATGATTATGTGAGTGTACGCTGAGCAAAGCGGTGTGCATCTGTGAACACAGGGTGAGAAGAGCAATGTGTCTGCATGAGTATAGGGAGAGTGGCGAGTCTTTGTGAGGTCATTTGCCTATGTTCAATACATTCCTGCACGTTTTTGTGAACTATATGGTGGAAATACACCATTTGCACCGATTTTTTTTCTTGTGATTTAGTACCAAACTAATAATTAGTCTCATAGTAACCCCGTCTCCATGGTTGATTCTCTCGCGCTTTCTCGCACTTTAAATTCACCTCAACGTTTTCTGCCTCACCACTTTTCAAAAGCACCAGCCACCACTACATGAGCTTAAAAGAGGAAGCACCAACCATTTGTCTCCGAGCCATAGATTTTCTGTCATCAGCACTTGTTCTCCATTTTTCAACAAGAGCAGTTCAAGCATGAATGGCAAAATGTCCTACTTTGCAAATGTTTTCTACAAAATTCTGGTTCTGCAATATTCACCGCATAATGCATCAGCTGCTGCATAAATTTACGATTTTAACAAAATAATTGTTTGTAGCTCAAACGGAACATATCACGTTACAAAAAAATGTGACTAGTGTTTCTGCAAAGTGGACGGCCCTTTGCAAAGGTTGACTGATCACCTTGTCACTGCTGGATTCATGTCATTGTTGTAGCTACCGCCCACCGGTGTGTCCAATCTTCGAAGCATGTGTGTGCTTCTGGTCCTCAAAAGGGTGGTGTGATTGTGGGAAAACAGCAGGCAAGACCCGCTCCATGGATCACTCACGTGATGGCTGGTACCCCCAGAGTAGACTCACAGGAAGGCTGGTTGGGGCACGGCTAATTGATCTGTTAAATTCTGGCCTGCTAGCTCAGCGCTGTTCATGAATATTCTATCTCTGATGCATAGCATTTTAAATGTGATGGCGCTGTTGCATGCTCATATATATTAGACAATTTTAGCTTGCTGAATGGTGCTGCCTCATTGGCAGTGTACCTCAATTGCAGTATTGTCAGAGGGGCGCTAGAATACGTGACTAATGCATTTTAATGCGGTGATGCGGACACTAGCATTAAAATGAGTTAGTGGAAAGCCTGATGCGGCCCTACCCTAACCCAGCCCTGAAACTGCGAAAACTAAAATTATAATACCAATGTTATTATAACTTTATTTTTCCTGCTCAAAGAGAGCATTTGTTAAAGTTTTCATGTTAATCGCAGTGCTCGTCATGAGCTGAAATTACCATGAACACTTAAACAAATGCACACAATCACCCGCAGTCTAGCTCAACTAAGAAAAGAAATGCAGCAACATACCTGCTAAGGTTTCAAATTGCTTTGTGGGGTGGTTTCAAACCTGCCTTGCCCTTAACACCATTCATGTGGATCTGTATGTGTGGAAATGCACAGTCTTTTCACTTTTTTTACCAGAGGTTTGGAGTGATATTTGGCGCTGTACCCACACACGCGTCTGGTTACTGGCGCACATAGCCTTGGTTGCAGCGTACATAGACCTTACACTGCCGCACACAGAGGAAATAAATTAGAGGGAACGTTGGTACCATCTACAGCGAACATTGCTAATGCGACTGAGGCTGACGGCGATGCTTCTCATCTGTGTATGCTTGATCTACTTAATGAAGTGGTTCAACTTTCTCCTACTGTGGTAGATGATTATTTTGCCAGCTTAGGAGATTTAATGTTTTCTCCTGACACCGAGAATAATTTTTGAAATTTGCACACAGCGTTCTATGAACTCTGATTCGACCTTCACTTTTCAAAACAGACAGTTCTAGCTTTGGAACTCTATTTTTCTACGCTTTGATTTGACTTTTTTTCAAAATTGAACCTTTTTTGCCACAAAGTAATCTGCTTGAAGTAGAACTATTCTTAGAGAACAAGAATTCTTTGAATACTTTCTAGAAACAATATTCACTGAATCCGCAAACCAAAATAGTTTATATATTCTGTTATGGGATGGTCTCGACTTTTCTTCAATAACTAAGAGCCATTTCATAAATGTAATTTCATGATTCATTCAGTTAGCATTGCCAATATCATATTGTATGCTTACAATGAATTCATTGCTTTTTAAATGCGTACTGTACAAATGCTCATTTTATGTGTACAACCATTTTTAAGAATGCATTTTATGTATTTTTGGGTTGGATTTTAAACATATGCTTTACATATGTTTAGTGCTTACAGATTTAGTAATGTCGAACATAATAAAGTGGAGTGGGTGTTGTATAGCATTTTAGGACCCTAGTGTAATTTTCCCGATTCATGCCCTTATATAGGTATAAATCACCATATCCTTATATAGGCATAGAAATCAAACCATATTTAGACATAGCTCATGCAGTCCAAATATGGCATGGCTATTTCCACTAGTTCCGAAAATCCACAACGATTTCTTGGAAAACTATGCTTCAGCAGTTAGGGACTTCCCCTTGCTTGAATATTGATTTGTCCAAGAACTGATGGAGTTTTCAAAGAACCGAGACTCTTTGATTAAGTATGGGCGAAATTTGGGAATTCACGTTCCGCGAATTCGTGCGAAATCAAATTTGCAATCCGCGTGTTTGCGGGGCTTTTTGGTGTTCGCGGGCTGCTTGCATGGCGAAGTTACCCATGCGGTCGTATATGGGCACAGCACCCTCTGGTTCACCACTGCCACCCTCTGGTTCATCACTGCCACCCTCCGGTTCACCACTGCCACCCTCTGGTTTACCCCTGCCACCCTCTGGTTCACCCCTGCCACCCTCTGGTTCACCAATGCCACCCTCAGGTTCAGCACTGCCACTCTCTGGTTCACCCCTGCCACCCTCTGGTTCAGCACTGTCACCCTCTGGTTTACCACTGCCACCCTCTGGTTCACGACTGCCACCCTCTGGTTCATCACAGCACCTCTGGTTCACCACTGCCACCCTCTGGTTAACCACTGTCACCCTCTGGTTCAGCACTGCCACCCTCTGGTTCACCACTGCCACCCTCTGGTTCACCCCTGCCACCCTCTGGTTCACCACTGCCACCCTCTGGTTCATCACAGCACCCTCTGGTTTACCCCTGCCACCCTCTGGTACAGCACTGTCACCCTCTGGTTCACCACTGCTACCCTCTGGTTAACGACTGCCACCCTCTGGTTCATCACAGCACCTCTGGTTCACCACTGCCACCCTCTGGTTAACCACTGTTACCGTCTGGTTCAGCACTGCCACCCTCTGGTTCACCACTGCCACCCTCTGGTTCACCCCTGCCAACCTCTGGTTCACCACTGCCACCCTCTGGTTCATCACAGCACCCTCTGGTTCACCCCTGCCACCCTCTGGTACAGCACTGTCAATCTCTGGTTCACCACTGCCACCCTCTGGTTCACGACTGCCACCCTCTGGTTCATCACAGCACCTCTGGTTCACCACTGCCACCCTCTGGTTAACCACTGTCAGCCTCTGGTTCAGCACTGCCACCCTCTGGTTCACCACTGCCACTCTCTGGTTCACCACTGCCACCCTCTGGTTCACCACTGCCACCCTCTGGTTCTCCCCTGCCACCATCTGGTTCATCACTGCCACCCTCTGGTTCACCCCTGCCACCCTCTGGTTCAGCACTGCCACCCTCTGGTTCAGCACTGCCACCCTCTGGTTCACCCCTGCCACCCTCTGGTTCATCACTGTCACCCTCTGGTTCATCACTGCCACCCTCTGGTTCACCACTGCCACCCTCTACCGAGACCTTTTCTGACGCAGAGGCAGCACAAAAGATGCGCCATGGTGCTGGGTATTAACAACGTGACGCATCTGAGAGATGTGTCACGTTGTAAAGCCCTGCACCATCAGGAGGCGTTCCGGCACAAGGGAGGGCATTCCTGTGCAGGAACGCCTCCTAAAAGTGGCTGAGTGAAATCTACAAGATTTCACTCAGTCACTTTTAGGCCAATGCTGCGTCAAAACCCTGCGCCTGCTTGAAGCAGGCGCAAGGCTTGATGCAGCATTGGGGAGATAGGGCCCCCCAGAGCATTGCTGGAGCTGCGTCGCAAGCGCGACGCAGCTCCAGCAATGCGCTGCTTTTACGGCACAGATGCGTGACGCATCTGTGCAATTTTGTGCCACATGGTGCGCCGCATTGTAAATGCGGCGCACCATGGGTGGCGGAGCTGCGGCGCACATTAACTGGCGCATCCCTGGGGATGCGCCAGTTATTGTAAATCTGCCCCTATACATTTTTTTTTTAACACCTTTATTAACATGGTTCAAATCATACACAGCATTCCGCCTACAACCTCCCGGGCCGGCGATGCAATAAAGTTGTAATGATGCAAGTAGACAATAAACAGTCCATACGAAATACACAGCCTGATGCCGTCAACCCGGGGGTACGGCGGCGCTACAGCACCTGATAGTGGACTGCCCAACCGCAAACTTCCGCCGACATTATGACTGTGTACGTGATGTCTTCACACTCACAGAGGGTAGGTTATGTAGGTCGTATGCTGTAAAGCTAGAAATGCAGGTGTATTTTGTATTTTAAATCCCCCCCTACAGTGAACTTCCCTCCCCCTTCAGAGTCAAACAAGGAAGAAAACCCCCCACAGAACTCCACACTCCCCCCTCCCCCTCGCTGTCCTACCCGTTCGCTGACCCGTCTGTTGTATGCAGTGCCATGTGTAGTCTCGTGTTGGTGTCCGTCTCTCTCGTCCCTGGTGTACCTCCTTCTGAGCAGGCCGGGTAAGTGTCACCCCTGCCCTGTGGAATCTCCTTTGTGTAGTATTGTCTGTCCCTCGCCCCAGGACAGCCAGGCTTCAACACTCCACCCAGCCGTCGCCCTCCCTCCACTCAAAGCAGTCCCTTCCTCGACTGAGGCCTCTTGAGTGTATAGTGTGCGTGTCCGCTATCATGTATCCTTCCCCCCCGCCCGCTGTGTGTCCACTGTGTCCTCCCTGGTATTTCTGAAGATAGTATATAAGCTCCAGAAGTTCTTCGGCCTGCTGGTGGGAGGAAGGAGCTCGCTGTAATGTTCTGCTTGTGTGCAGCAATATACCATGTCCCTGGCCCATCGTTTTTTGGTCGGGGTCGGCCCTCTCATCCAACACTGCGCCACCGTACGTCTCGCCAACAAAAGTCCCATGTTCGCCAACCTCCTACACGCCACCGGCAGTGGCCTGGAATAGCCCAGAAGTGCCAGAGCAGGGTCCATCGGTAGTTCATGGTCTAGTATCTCGCTTAATTCCGAAATAACCGCCTCCCAGAACTCATATATCTTGCTGCAGCCCCACGCCATGTGCAGGAAGTCCGCTACCGGAGCGTGGCAGCGCTCACATTCAGGGGACTGTCTGAGGCCATAACGATGCAATCGTTCAGGAGTTTAATATACTCTCTGCAGGAATTTAAAGTGTACCAACCTGTGTCGCCCGTTCAGAGACACCTTTCTAGTGTTGGTGCAACAATACGCCCACATCGAGTCATCTATTTCTGTCTCGAGGTCAGTTTGCCAAGCCAGTCGGGCCTTGGAAGGCTTCTGCGCTCTGTAGGAGACAATGCTCTTGTACAGATGCGTCGCCAAATGCCGTGGGGACGCTGTTGCTATGACGTACGAGAGTTCTGGAATATCTGGCGGCTCTGCCAGCTCTGGGCCTAGGACGTCTCTCAAGGCACTTCTAAGTCTGTGGAATTGGAACCTCTGCAGCAGTGTCGGGCCCTCAACTCCTTGTGCAACCTGATCCCACGTTTTGACCTTACCATCCTCAAACAGATCTCCCGCAGTCTCGAGCCCCAGCTCATGCAGTGCTCGGAGTACATTCCCATCCCCAATGGGGGCCAGCCACTGCAGCCACTCCACCGCCATCGCAGGGGAGTATAGCAGCACTTCCTCCCTAGCTTGCAGTAAGGCATTCCAAGCATGCTTTGTGGCTGTTATCGAGTCCAATACACCCACCCTTCGATCAAGTGGAGTACAAACCGTGGCCGGGAGCGGGAGAGGTTCCGCGAAAAGCCGTTCCAACCGTACGTGCGGGATGTTCCTGTCACCATGAATCCATGTGTGCAGGTGTGTGGCCTGGGCCACTCTATAATATCTCTCCAGGTCAGGCGCACCCAGCCCACCTAACTCACACGGGAGTGTAAGAGTAATCCACCGGACGCGTGGCTCTCTACCCCCACAAGCTAAGCAGGTCATAAGTTTTGTTAGGTTCCGAAAGAAGGCTCATGATAGAATTATGGGTAAGGTGGTGAATAGGAATAAGAATCTTGGGAGAATCACCATCTTCATGATGGCCACGCGGCCCATCAGGGAAAGCGGGAGCTTGCACCATCGTTCTGCGTCATCTTCACATTTACTAAAAGCCACCCCATAGTTCTCAGAGAAGAGCACCTCCGGATCAGTGTGAATCTTTATGCCAAGATACCGTACCGGGTCTGCCGACCAGTGTAATGGGTATTCCATTTCAAAGCGATCTGTCACCGGGGTCAGTGGGAACGCCACCGATTTCTCCCAGTTAACCTTAAGACCCGAGAGGGCGCCAAAGCGCACCACCTCCCGGAGAACAGGGGACAGGCTGGACTCTGGATTTTGCACGTACAGTAGCGTATCGTCCGCATACGTCGAGATGACTATTTTGTAGGGCGGAAAGCTAACCCCCTATGCCAATGGTACTCCCGTAGTGCGCATGCGAGTGGTTCAGCAACGAGGGCGTATAGCAACGGGGACAGGGGGCAGCCCTGCCTCGTGCCTCTACTGATGGGAAAGGGGTCCGAGACCTGATCCCCTAGTCGCACCCGAGCTACCGGTCTCCAGTACAGGGCGCCAATCATTTGCAAAAACTGCTCACCCAGCCCCATGCGACGCAAGACCTTCAGCATGAATGGCCATGCAACAGAATCAAACGCCTTTTCCATGTCTAAGAAGATTGCGACAGCCTTCGCATCCTGACGTACATGCCGCATAGTGCCCAGCACTGTGCGTATGTTATAGGACAGGTTTCGTCCCGGTACAAAACCGGACTGTTCTGGGGCAACCACCTCTGGCGCAATAAGGGCCAGTCGGGTGGCCAGGACCTTGGCGTAAAGTTTAGCGTCCACATTTAGGAGTGAAATCGGTCTGTACGAACTGCAGACACCAGGGGGCTTGCCCGGCTTCAGTATGGTAACCAAGAGGGCCTCCCTCATAGTGCCGGGCATGCTGCCTTCCTCGCATACCTCGTCAAACAGGGACAACAGGTGCGGGATGAGTTTGTCCTTGAAAGCCTTATAAAAGCCTACTCTCAAGCCATCTATCCCGGGAGCGCTGTGCATACGCATGGTAGCTAAGGCCTCAGAGAGCTTGTCCGCTTGAATTGGTGACATGAGAAACTCTCTGTCTGATTCAGCTAAAAATGATAGTTGTATATGCTCCAGGTAATCGTCCATGTCAGCCTCTAGATCGTGTGTCTTGGTAGTGTACAAGTCCGAATAGTAGTCGCGGAAAGCAGAGAGAATGTCCCCATCTGCCGTGACTGTGTTTCATCCCGGGGATTCAAGTTCCGTCAAACACGTAATAGTCTGGCTAACAGTGAGCTAGGACGCTCACTCTCACCGTAAGTCCTCGCCGAGGCGTATTTCCCCATGTAACAGACCTCCCTGTCCGCCTCTTCATTGAATTCCGAAATTAGGGATCTCAGCCTATCTGCCACAGTAGGGTCAGGGTCAATCAGGAGTCTCGTCTCCAGGTCCGCTAATTGGGATTCCAAGGTGAGGAGTCGCTGTCGTATGGCCTTCAGCACGCTGGAATGTTTGGTCATGGCTATCCCGCAGATAAAGACCTTGAAGGCCTCCCAAACCGTGTGGAAGTTATCCACCGAGCCTAGGTTCTTTTCAAAGATGTCTATTTCCTCCGCCAGTTCCCCTCTAAAGGTATCGTCCAATAGAGCATATGGAGGGAAGCGCCAGGTGAACGGGGGGATCCTGCGATTCGGCGTCGCCAGGACTAGCAGAATTGGGGAGTGGTCAGACAGTGTTCGCGTGAGCACGGAGCATTGCACAATGTGGCTGGTGATGGAATGAGAGGCCAACCAGTAATCGATCCTGGTATGTATGTCATGAAAGGAAGAGTAATGAGTGAACCCACCCCTGCCCGCATTCCTGCTCCTCCAGACATTCACTAGGTCTAAAGTCGGCAGCTCTGCTTGTAGGGTCACCGCCGCAGCAGCTGGCTTTCACGCGGGGCCAGAAGACCTATCCAACCCGGGGTCCAGGACTAGGTTAAAATCACCCCCCCCCCCAGAGCATGTGCGCCGAGGCGTATGTTCTACAACAAAGGGCCAACCGGGCATAGAAATCAGGGGAATCATAGTTCGGGCCATATACATTCACCACAATTAAGTCATGGCCCCTACCCTCGCACCTCAAAATTAGGTAGCGGCCCTCGGGATCTGCTTTAAGTAGTCGCAGGACCAATTTGGAGTGTGGGTTCACCCATGTCAAGACGCCCCTAGAGTGTGTAGTGTAGCCCGCCACTGTAGAGTTGCCCAACAGACCCCTGTGCTGTAGCATCTTGCTCGTGAGTGGTAAATGGGTTTCTTGAATGAGGGCCAGATCTACCTGATGTCTTTGTAGATAATGGAGTACTTTCCTCAGCTTCCTGTGGTCATTGAGACCCCGAACATTCCAGGTCAACACTCTTAAGGTATCAGGAGGATTATTCAAGTTCGTCACCTGGGAACTAGCCATCGGAGTCAACCGAGGTCACATAATAGTACAATACCTTCATGCCACCAACATCACACGAAGCAGTCAAAGGGTACAGCGAACATTCAGGAAATAGCCCCCCTCCTCCCCAACCTCCCACCCTGCCCCCCCTTCCCAGAAACAGCAAACCCCCAAGCATTCCCCTCCATCCCCCCACCCACAGCAGACCCACCCCAACCAGGTCCGACAGTGTTGTGCCCACCCCGCTCCTCAGAGATCCCACCTCAACTGAAGTCAACCAACAAAACAGTGTGCTGAACGCGCGGGGGCCTAGGTAGCCAAATGTCATAGTCTCTACCTATGTCTCAGAACGCTCGTCAGCCTTTCTCCCCACTCCCGCCGTGCACAGAAACCCTCAGTCAGTGCAACATGCAACATCTTAACAGTAAGCAGTGTCACAGTGTCCCCGTGAGGTACATGCCCAGGCCCTTAATCAGCGAATTTTCCCAGGTCCAGTTCCTTCAGCCCCCAACATCTACTAGAACAAATCATGCGGTGTGCCCCAACAGGCGCCTGAACAGGGGGGTGTGCAGAAGTCGCGACCAGAACAGAACCCCCTCTCACACACCCCTCCCCCTCCCCACAACTTATCTGTTCGACTTGCAGTCCTCAGAAGATGCACCATGTTGTCCTTCACCCCACCTGGAGTGGGCCACAACGAGAAGGAATCGGGAGTCCATTTCTCGTATACCCGGCAATCAGCAGGGCAACCCAGACCAACAGGGTTCAGTCCTGTTCGTCTAAGCGGCTGTCGCTGTCGTCACCCTCTTGATTCTTGTCCGAGCTTCCTTTCGCTTCCCTCGACCATTGCTTCGTCGCCTGCTGCAGCACTTTAGGATCCGTAAAGATATGAGAATGGCCCCCTTTGTTGACTCGTAACTTAGCCGGATACAGCAGCGCATAGTCCAGACCCATCTCCCTTAGACGTTTTTTGTGCGGTATGAACTGTTTCCGCTCCTCCTGCACCTTAGCCGTAAAGACCGGGTATAGGGAGATAGCTGACCCCTCATATTGTAGGTTCTGTTTTGTGCGTGCCAAAAGGAGTGCAGTGTCTCTGTCCCTATAGTTGAGAAGTTTCGCTATAATAGGGCGTGGAGGCACACCAGGCTGCGGCTTGAGTGCCAGCGATCTATGTGCTCTCTCCACCGTAAACATATGTGAGAACACTCCGTCTCCCAGAAGTTTCACGAGAAGCTGTTCCACAAAGCGCTCCATTGGGCCCGTTGCCGTAGTCTCCGGAAGGCCCGTGATGCGTAGGTTACAACGCCGAGAACGCGCTTCTAAATCCTCGGTTTTATCTTGCAGTGTCCGCATCATCCGCTCCATCTTCTTTTGCGCCGTATCCAGATCGGTTTGCGCCTCCTCCACTTCCGTCATTCTGCGTTCTGCCAATACATGCCTCTCGGCATGTTTGTCCAGCCGCTCCGTCATCCGATCCATTCTATAGGACATCGCGTCGATCTTGGACCCCAGGGCCGAGATGCTGGATTGGATGCCCTGTTCCATAGAGAGCAGCATAGTCTTTAAGTCTGAGTCAATGCTCGGAGCCTCCACCAAGCGTTCCGTTGGGCCACCCTCAGCTACCGGGCTCTGCTGCAACAGACGCTTCTGCGAGAAGGGCAGCTTACTTTGAGTCCTATCGCCCTTGCCCATGATGCCACCCCTCACTCCTGTAGGCCTCACCAAAGCGTAGGATCGTCAAGGTAGCTCTCAGGGCGATGACGCACAAGGCTATGGCACCTGCGGGCCGCTCCTCACCTCGAACCACCCCCCGACTGGGGCTCCGTGGTATTGCGGGCTAGTGGCACTAAGGCGTGGACCGCCGGAGAGACAATCGAGCCGGCGTGAGTCCTGAAGGGCCAACTGGGTGAAACAGGGGGGCCCCGCCGGTCAGGGAGCCTGCTTCTTGCTGACCAGGAAATGTACCCACCTCCAGGTGCAATATCAGGAGCTTCCTCGCTGGCGACCTGCACCTCCAACACCGCAGGCGCCGAGCGCAGAAAGGGCGCGAGGATTCTGCAGAGGGTGGGTCGTCGTCTTTCACGAGTAGGGGGGCCCCAATCCAGCCCACCTCAATGTCCGCTCCTGCACCGCGCCCCAGGGTCAGCTGAAGTCGGGTCCCTTCTGCCCTCTGTTAGACTCGTTTTTGTGCCTTTCTGCCCCGTTAGACTAGTTTTTTCTGCCCTTCTGCCCTCTGTTAGACTTGTTTTCCCCTTGTTTTTCTGCCCTTCTGTCCTCTGTTAGACTGTTTTTTGTGCCCTTCTGCCCTCTGTTAAACTCGTTTTTCCCTTGTTTTTCTGCCCTTCTGCCCTTTGTTAGACTGCTTGTTGTGCCTTTCTGCCCTCTGCATCACCACATCATCACTCAGCCCTACCCCAGAATCACTCAGCACCACCACATTATCACTCAGCACCACCACATTATCACTCAGCACCCCCACAGCACCAGTCAGCTCCACCACAGCATCACTCAGCGGCACCACAGCATCACTCAGCACCACCACATTATCCCTCAGCACCACCACAGCACTACTCATCACCACCACAGCATCATTCAGCACCACCACAGCATCACTTAGCACCACCCCAGCACCAATCAGCACCACCACAGCACCACTCAGCGCCACCACAGCATCACTCAGCACCACCACAGCATCACTCAGCACCACCACATTATCACTCAGCATCACCACAGCACCACTCAGCACCACCACATCATCACTCAGCACCACCACAGCATCACTCAGCACCACCACAGCACCACTCACCACCACACCAGCATCGCTCAGCACCATCCCAATATCACTCAGCACCACCACAGCACCACTCAGCATCACCACAGCACCACTCAGCACCACCACAGCACCACTCAGCGCCACCTCAGCATCAATCTGCGCAACCATTCAACAACAACTGGTTCAAATATGTTCTCTCAATGTTTCAAACTTTATTACAAATGTCACAAAAAGATGTTAATATTTCACTTCTGTTCTTGGATTTTCGTCACAATAAAATACACTGAACATAATCTTCACAAAAGTTATTTACAAAAGTTTAAGCTATTGCCATTATAAATTAAAATCACTTTTATTTAAGTATCAATTATTTAAAAAAATTAAAAGCCATCGTAATTTGTAATATCAAACCAGCTAAGTCACGTAAATACAAAACATGTTGCATTACAAATGCTACAGGTGTCACATTTGCGAAAGTTATAACTATTGGCATTGTAAATGACAAAGCTATTAATTTAGCTATTTTCAAAACCAACACATAAAATAAAAAAAATTGTCATTTACAAGACCAATAGCTCAAACTTTCCTAATGCGAGAACTATTGCATTGCACATGCTTGTTTTTATATCTGTCAGTGCTTCCTGTTGAGGTTTAATTTTCGTGACAGGCGCCTCATTGCCTACTTGTAACTATTCTCTGACCCTGCTTCAAGGGTCAGAGCAGGGTCAGAGAATAGTTGCAAGTAGGCAACGAGGCGCCAGGAAGCACTTACCGGCTTACAGCAGCAGGTGCCCAAGTTGAAGTTAATTTCTCTGTAACCCTTTTGTAAAAGGTTACAAAAAATTAGCTTCAACTTTTGCACCTGCTGCTGTAACCCTGTAAGTGCTTGGCTGAAAATTTGTCCCCGCTGATTCGTGGATTTTACCGCGATTTCGCTAGATTCGCGGATCGCAAAATCGCGGAAAATCCGCAAATTCCGCGAGCGGAACGAATTTTCAGCCCATGCTTAGCTTTGATGACATTATTATGTCCACCCTTACGTCAAACTCGGCACCTTCAAGGTATAAATATGCCCACACTTGCCCTAGCAAACACACAGTGGTTTGGAGCAGTTTGACTATCAACTTGCCCGACGCATCCTGCTGCAGCAAGTGCCGAAGGAAGCCGACCCTCCAGCAGATGCACCGAGAGAGACAATGTCTTTTCTGTTGCAGAGAAATCCAGCTCCAGTGTTTCCAAGCTCCCCTTGCGGGATGTTGGGAAATCGAGTCCTGAGACAGAGGGATACCAGACCTCCTTCATTCTAAACCAAGGTACGGAGCTGATTAGACCCTTAAAGAAATCTTGGATAGATTCTTGGCAAAAAGAATACTAAACTTATGCTACACCACACTTACTTCTTCCCTCATACTAGACTTAGGTTAGGTACATCGGGGTAGGCGTATTTTAGAAGCACCAGTTAGGTACTTTTAGTCTTTATTTATTCAGGTATGTATTTTATGGCTTAGAAACCATACCATGCTTTTACAGTATTATTTTATAATACTCTTCTTGCTGTACGCATTATACTTTACAGCCAGTATTACGATTGTAGCAGTTCATTTCTTCTGCATGAGAAAGAAGACTGTTCAATAAATACTTTTATTGAAAACGCCCCTCTCTCTATTTCTCTGCACCTCTGATGAAACAAAGCATGCACGATTGACTGAGTAAAATATCTATCTATTGTTTCCACGACTCTGAAGATCAGTTTTATCTTGGGGAAACAAAGTTGTCATGTTTATGCGGTTGTCAGAAACTAATCCCTTCTTGTACATTCGAGAAAGTTTCTAGTGACCTCTGAGCTAGCTGGCGGTCACAATTAAGTTTAATATATTCGATAGAGACCTAGTAGACACAAGTCCTATGTCACATCTATAGGATATATTATTACAATGCTCAGAGCCTATTGGGAATATAGGAACTACACTACCCTCCGAGAGGCCAGCAAGGGAATAGGCAGGATGGAGAAAGCCAGGGCCTGGGAGGCTCTTGTGGGGGAACTAGTGGCAGCTGACGCAGATGCTGACAGCAAGGGGAACACCCCGAGGGTGGCAACACTGGACCCAGGTGGCGGGCAAGAGGAGCAACCAGCCCTACATCCATGAGAGAGGCAGTGAGACAATAGTCACTTACTAGGGCCCTAGAACCTGACCACCTCCTCGCATACACCTTCCACATTTCACCCATTAGCAAGCAATTCAAGGGGGGGAGGGGGATAGTTTTATTGGGAAAGGGTTATGGAAGAAGGCACATCAAAGACTGAACCAGGATACGTACAATTGTATGCACTGTCAATCTATAAATGCCAATAAAATATGTTCTAAAAAAAATAAATACATAGATTGCCATTGACAAAATGTTTTGTTCTGTATTCGTGTATATTTGAGAGCAAGGGTCTACAGGCAAAAGTTAAACGTGGTAAGGACTTTATTACAATTGAATAATAGCACAAACAATAAAAATACTACCACGACTACTACTAATATTAATAATAAGAATATTACCAAACATTGGCAAAGCCAGTAGGGTGTATTATTTGGCTTAACCAATGTTTTTTACTGATGCTGTTCAGCATTTGCAAACTGAAAAATATAAGTTCAGAAACAGCAAGGCCCCGCAAAAAAGCAGCAGGCTTATGTAGAAACACAAATGCATCATCAGGCATACTCAATGTGTTATGTCAGTCCAGGCATGATGTAATATACACA
Organism: Lissotriton vulgaris; assembly: GCF_964263255.1. NCBI lineage: Eukaryota > Metazoa > Chordata > Amphibia > Caudata > Salamandridae > Lissotriton > Lissotriton vulgaris. Next base: position 1,159,984,539 of record NC_141685.1, read on the forward strand.
GGCATGTATTACCACCACACATGCACCAATATGTGTTATGATGATGTGGCTAAGTTCTTTTTAATTTACTGTTCCAAGATGGTGGATCTCCATTTTGGGTGAAAAATATAAAAAGTGTGCGAAATTGCCTAATTGTGAAAAGAGGAGCCTGGAAACAAATTGTAGCTTTTAGAAACCACTCAAAAAACAACAAAAACTATGTAAAGAAAACAACTCAACAAGGAGGTGAGGGAGACCAACAGTGAAGTGGCAAGGGAAGAGGTGGTGTAAGTGAACACAGCTGAGCAGCAGGAGCAATGAGGACCGGTAGGAGCAGGGAATCAATAGAGGAGCTTTTGAAAAAAATAAAGCAACCAAAAACGCATGAGGGGCCAAAAGGCACTGAGCAAGCAACAGACAAGTTTGAAACATCCTAGTAACATGATGATTATGTTGGTTGCTTGTATTTAAGGTTGGGAAGCACCACAAGTGAGCAACAGCTAGAACACACATACACAAAAACAATGTCAGTGGACTTTTCCTCTTTCTATGTGTGCTGCATAATGCAGCACAAATAGAAAGAGGAAAAAACGAGGGTAAATGAATAAATTTCTCCTTGTTAGGTCTCACCTTTGGAGGTGTAGAGATTTTGCGGTTTCACAGCATGTTTACATGGTTTAGTAAATCTGTGGCAGTGTCAAAATCCATGGGTGTTGCATGGGAAAAGACATGCAATGCCAGTGTAACTCCTCCCTGGAACACAGTGATGGTACACTGCATTTTGCCCAGTGTTGCATTGCTGATGCCTTCATGACATTATTAGGCACAGATGGTTAATTTGCGTGTCTTAACATGTGTGACTTGGGGATTTGCTTTACACATGTACCAAGATACATGGCATATGTATGAGGCAGAACCCCGATACATATGATCCTATCTCCATCAACAGACACAGAGACAGTTAATTTGCGCTACATTTTTACTGATAGTAGCTCTGTTATGTGCTTCAGATTTGCTTACCAACAAGTACACCATTCCCATATCATCTATTCATGAAGAGCTCATTGATGGTGGGGTGCCTGAAGATGTAGGCATCATGCGCACTCCCTGGGTATTTTGCCAGCGCATTGGTGAACATCCTCCGAAAGTCCATGATGGCCTGGATGTTGATGAAGTAGGTGTGCTTCTAGTTCCTGTACAGGTGTGATGTTGCTGCAGGGAGTACCAGTTGTGCATGTGTACAATCCATGGCTGATAGGACATGTGGGAATCCAGTGATGGTATAGAAACCTTGCTTGGTGTCCAGCTGCTGTAGTTGTGTCTTGGGGAAGAAGAGGTACTGGGGTGTTAGGCGGATGATGACATCTAGGACAGAGGGTAGAAAGGCAGAAAAATATGGCTGCAATATTCCAGCCAGTCATTCCAGCTTGACCTGCGGAGGAATGTTGGTAGGCTTGTCAGTTGGTAGCTTGAGAGTGCTATCTTATTCAGCAGTTCTATTATGGACTCCCTTCTGAGTAGGTAGCATGTGATTAACTAATTTTCCCTGAGGTCAATGAGGGAAGTCTGTTGGTGAAAAACGTGCTCCGTTCTTTTGCACTGCCAACGTGGTGAGGGGTGTGGTCTCCTTTCAACTATCAAATGCAAAATGAGCATTTCCATGGTGTAATGGGGTTTGCAAAAGTGCTTTGTGTGGCTTCTGTTTATGTACCAGAGACAATGTGTCATTTCTTACGCCTGGGTGCCGATGTACAGGAATTTTGACACATTTCAGGCTATGTGTGAAGCTTGATTATGATGATGATTATGATGCATCACACATTGCAATACCATAAATATTACTGCATCCGTTCTACGGTGGATTTTACGAGGGAACGCCTTCCTTGAATATATTATTCTCTGCATGACACAGTCGGTTCTGGTGCTCGAAATTTCCACCACACGCCTACCAAAATGGACTCATTTGGCCACATGGATCAATTCGTAAATATGGAGTATTCCCTTCGCCACCATTGCGTCTTAAATAGTGATGCCATGGCGGCGTGAGCCTCTCATAAATAAGCCCCTTCGAGTCTCAACCGTGTATAAAGGAGAGCTGTGAACTAAATTGCTGCTCAGTCACATTGTGATTCAGTTTGGGAGTTACACCGTTTACAAGAAAACATATTTCACTTTCTCAGTGAACTCTTGGCTTTGAATTTTGGTGCAGATGTTAGCGATGAAAGTGGTGCTAAAAAAGGGACCCCCAGGTGGTCCATTGAATAGCCATTCCAGCTGCATTATTTTTTACCTTACAAGATGGATGGAGCATCCAAGATTAGTTATTGTGCAATTTGGGGGTTTTCATAATTTTTTGTGGTGAGGGGTGGGGTAGTTTGGGACCATATCAAGAGCCTTAAGTGTGGATGTGCTCAAGAAGTATAAAGTATTTCTACAATGCTAAAATTTCCTCTGTGTGTATTTGTCTTTAAGCCTTTTGATAGAAAATATTGTATTAATTCCTAAAGGATGATCGGGTAACCTCCCAAGGGGCACTCCCAAATGGGTAACGGCCACAACAACGCGAGTAAAACCACTGTCGCCGTTCCAACGCAAGCGCATTCACTCTTCCCTTAACCAGGCATATGCCTTATAATGCATGGTTAAGGCATATGCACGGTCTAGATGCTGAGATGGGCAGGTCCAGGAACAGGAAAGATCGGGAGAGGACCAAGTGAGGTAAGTGGGACTGGGGCGGGCTTAAGCGGGTGTGGTGGTAATTTTGAAGGTTTGTAGGTAGTTCATACAGGTTAGGGTTGTTTTCAGGGCTGGTGGGTGTTTTTTTTTAGGGCTGGGGGGGTCAGGTTGCTTTTAGGGCTCAGGGGTGGTGTAGTTTGTAGGGGTTGATGGGGTCAGGGTAGTTTTTAGGGCTCAGGGGGTTGGGGTGGTTTTTAAGGCTCAGGGGGAGTCGGGCAGTTTTAAGGACTCGGGGGTCAGGGAAGTATTTAAGGCTCAAGGGGGGGGGGGGACTGAGAAAAATGTTAGGGATCGGGGTGTCTGGGTTTTGGGGCCCATGGAGGGGTTGTGGTATTTTTTAGTGCTCAGGAGTGGGTCAGGAAGTTGTTAGGGCTAAGGGAAGGTGGCATAGGGTGAGATCTTTACTACACATCTCTATACTAGTCATGCCTTTACCATGAATTTGCATGGTAAAGGCATACGTGGTAAAAGAATGCGTTGTTCAGATACATTTGTGGTTTATACAGCGTAGCAGAGGCACGCATGGTTTAGCCATACGTGCCTCTGTCATACAACTCTCCCAAATGCCTCCTGTGGATTAGTTGACCTATGCCGGCTTGCACTAATGCCGATTTGTACCACTGCAGATTATATCGAGGACAAATGGTGCTTTGTGAAAATGGAACTATAAACAAAAAACTTAGGGGTCTAAACTGGAAATCCACTAATGACTCCACAATATATTCCTTATGCCAAACCGGTGTGCGTAAGAAAATTACATAAATTTAGCAGACCATGTCACCAAAATGCGAAACACCAGTGAACGTGAGTCACCCATGGTTTGAGGATTCCCATCAAAGTCTTGTATAGATCAATGTTCTCATCTGGTAATCCTTATCGGGTATTGTGTCTCTTGATCATTGAGACCACTAGCATACCCTGATAGACGGTTCGGGGTAGCCACCCACAATCACCTGGATGAACCACATGATGTTGACATGATGGAAAAGTGCAGTGCAAAAAACAATATATGTGGTGGTTAAAAAGGGATAGGGAACTTGACACAACCTATTTTAATAAACGTCAGCCCCTTCCATGTTAAAAACAAGAACAGTCTAGCACAATCATCGCAGTTCACACAAATAGCTGCGATCAGACCAACATGTTTCAGCCACACAGGGAGATGCCCAGGCTTTCGTCAGGGTCTCTGTTCTATATTGTTGCTACCGCTTGTAAGTGAACAAAAAGTGTGAAAAAACTATATGAAAAAACACACACGTGAAATACAACAGTAAAGGATATAGTGTTCCCTCATCTGTAAACTCCTCTTTTCGGCACCTGGTGTCTAAAGTTTATCTGTAGGAGACAAACGCACAGATGAGACACATTCAGCTACACTGGTCTGCTCAGAAAAATCATTGTGAATGCATTGTGTGTAACTTTATTACTCACCCAGTGTGTCCGGGGAGTGGACCTCACCTCTTCCTGGACCTGGCTCAGGATGTGTGAGACCCCGCTCTAAGGGGACAAAGACCGACTTCGTAAGTATCATGAGCAGAGGGACCAAACTGAGATCTACTATGACGAATTACAAAATACGAGGTCTCTAAGTCCTTTGTCCTCAGAGTTAAACTAACATATATCAAAAGCTCCTAATCAATACCTCCCTTCTATTCTACAAATAGCTATGAGTTCAAAACCTGGCCCCAGATATATGGCCAGGAGCTTTTGATATATGTTAGTTTAACTCTGAGGCCACTTTTTGTTCACTTACAAGCGGTAGCAACAATATAGAACAGAGACCCTGACGAAAGCCTGGGCATCTCCCTGTGTGGCTGAAACATGTTGGTCTGATCGCAGCTATTTGTGTGAACTGCGATGATTGTGCTAGACTGTTCTTGTTTTTAACATGGAAGGGGCTGACGTTTATTAAAATAGGTTGTGTCAAGTTCCCTATCCCTTTTTAACCACCACATATATTGTTTTTTGCACTGCACTTTTCCATCATGTCAACATCATGTGGTTCATCCAGGTGATTGTGGGTGGCTACCCCGAACCGTCTATCATGGTATGCTAGTGGTCTCAATGATCAAGAGACACAGTACCCGATAAGGATTACCAGATGAGAACATTGATCTATACAAGACTTTGATGGGAATCCTCAAACCATGGGTGACTCACGTTCACTGGTGTTTCGCATTTTGGTGACATGGTCTGCTAAATTTATGTAATTTTCTTACGCACACCGGTTTGGCATAAGGAATATATTGTGGAGTCATTAGTGGATTTCCAGTTTAGACCCCTAAGTTTTTTGTTTATAGTTCTGGTTCCATTGGGGGATATTACTTAGGCAGGGTCTTTAAACATCCCTCTAGCCCTTCAACAGTGCTTGTTTTTAGGTCTCGCCTGTCGATGCGCATGCGCATCGAGCAAGCGAGACTATGGGGGCTCATCCACTCTTTATCCAACTTGCAAGGAATCGTGGCGATTCCTTGCAGTGCCCGTGACTTTTAAGCTCAATGCGCATGCGCATTGAGCTTAAAAGCGCGTGCACATCAGTTCCCTCAGCCGCACTCCAGGCCCCTGCTGCTTTCACACCCCCTCCCCGCTCCGCCCCCTCCCCTGCCCGCCGTCTGTTCCCTCAGCCGTCTGTACCCTGCTGCTTAACACCCTCTCCCCCGCTCCGCCCCCTCCCCGCCATGTCGCATGCAATCGTTTCGTATTTTTGATAGCCGAAGCAGCCACAAGCCTTTGTCTCTTTATTTACTAAATGACGGGTGCCAGGATTGCTTTAAAAGGAAAGATATTTCTATCATACTCACAGATTTAGGGGCCATTACACCTCACGCCAGGGGGATAACATTTACCAATCATGGACAATAGCGTGGCACAAAGTTCAGTCGAACTTTATGTACTTTATTAGAACCTACAAGTCTGCCCAAGCACAGCTAAAGCTGCCCGTTATCTCTGCACAGCATTTGTATCCCCACCACAAAAAATACATCGCTGCGTTTTGAATATTCTCTACCACGTAAAATCCTCAATCCATGTACTGTAACACGCCTAAATTGATTAAGCCTGGACAGCTTTTATGGAATGTTAAGGAGGCTTGAGCACGAAATGCCTCAAACACCAAAGTAATCCCAAAAGCACTTAGCGGGATGGGAGACTTTGCACCCACGGGGTTACATAACTGCGAGTCAATCGACCACACCGGCTCACCCGGAGCTCAAAGAACGCCCGCCGCAGAGTACAGGGCGGACCCGGCCATCGGGCGGTCCGGTTTTACTCTACTCGTCAACAGATGGGCTACAGCGTATAGGGCCAATTATCTCTCGCTTGATCACCGGTGTCAGCAGCTGCTCACGAAAATCTATAACCGAGGTGCAGCACTATAACCTGGTCTACCGCAGCCAAGAAAGAGACCAGCACTCTGACCACATTGCCTGCAGGCAGCCACCCATCGAACTATATGTACTTTATTAGAACCTACAAGTCTGCCCAAGCACAGCTAAAGCTGCCTGTTATCTCTGCACAGCATTTGTATCCCCACCACAAAAAATACATCGCTGCGTTTTGAATATTCTCTACCACGTAAAATCCTCAATCCATGTACTGTAACACGCCTAAATTGATTAAGCCTGGACAGCTTTTATGGAACGTTAAGGAGGCTTGAGCACGAAATGCCTCAAACACCAAAGTAATCCCAAAAGCACTTAGCGGGATGGGAGACTTTGCACCCACGGGGTTACATAACTGCGAGTCCATCGACCGCACCGGCTCACCCGGAGCTCAAAGAACGCCCGCCGCAGAGTACAGGGCGGACCCGGCCATCGGGCGGTCCGGTTTTACTCTACTCGTCAACAGATGGGCTACAGCGTATAGGTCCAATTATCACTCGCTTGATCACCGGTGTCAGCAGCTGCTCACGAAAATCTATAACCGAGGTGCAGCACTATAACCTGGTCTACCGCAGCCAAGAAAGAGACCAGCACTCTGACCACATTGCCTGCAGGCAGCCACCCCATGTTGGGCGGTACCCACTGACGGTTGAAGGACGTCTTAGATAGCCAATCAACCCACATACATATACTTTGTGATGCCCTGGGATTGGCTGTAGTGAATCAGCAGCACCGCCTGCTCAAAAGCGTCTTCTTGAATGACGTTCATTCGTGGGATTGGTTGTTATGTGACCCGGACGTGCTGAAATTACGGACTACTTAAAAGTCAGACAACGGAGTGAGTTCACTGATTGTCCGTGTAAGTAGCGGACAGGCGGTCACGTTAATGGGAGAAAGGGTGGCGGGGAAAGTGCATGCCAAATAGAATCAAGTTATTGCTTGTGCCATCTGCGAGTCCTGGTTTTTAGCTTATACCACTTTGCAAACTGTTTTTTCCTAAATCACAAGTCACAGAATGCAAATTGCTACGCTTTAAAAAACACGAGGACTGGTCAAAGGTCTTTCACGTAGTGTGAGGCACTTGGCAGCTTTGGGGTGGGAAAGGTGATATTGAAGGGCATTGCCGGAAGAGCGCATGTAGGTCCACTGAGGCTGAGCAGAGGCGTGCTGCATGACCGGCGGGTGGTTCTTGCATTGTTTAAAGAGTATTTACTGGGGCTTCCGGATAGTGCAATGAATACCGGTGGGAGGGTGATCTCATGACTAAGGAAACGTAACTGGGAATCCTTTAAAAGAGGCATGCATCATGTGTAAATACGGATGTAAGCCAAAACCTGTGAACTGGAAATCTTGTGTTTTACACCGCGTGCCGCTTATCTGCTTAAACCAAGCAAGCCATTTACCAAAGCTTGTTCGTACTATTTTTTTGCAATTAAAAATCAGAAAATTGCGTAACGACGCTCATTCTTACTTTCACACCACTGTTCAGCGTTCATTCTTACTTTCACACCACTGTTCTGCGCTCATTCTCACTTTCACACCACTGTTTTGCGCTCATTCTTACTTTCACACCACAATTCCCGTTATTTTTTTGGGACAGAATAACTAAAAAGTAGCTTCCGCACACCCTTTCCCCTATTTTGCATCTGCCGCACCTCTGTGATGCGTCCACAACCATGCCCGTGTTCCTTTCGCCTGCCCCCTTGTTTCTATTGCATTGCAAATGATTTGATAGCCGAAGCAGCCACAGGCCTTTGTCTCTTTATTTACTAAATGACGGGTGCCAGGATTGCTTTAAAAGGAAAGATATTTCTATCATACTCACAGATTTAGGGGCCAATACCTTTTTGCAAATCTCTAAAAAGTAATACACAAGGAGCATCTGTGTTAGTTAACAGGCCACAAGGACATGTGAGCATACCTCCATATAATAAGAAGGCTCACAAGTTGTTGTTGTGCATACACACCAGCAACCATGCCCGTGTTCCTTTCGCCTGCCCCGTACAGAAAAATGCTACAGTTCCTGGTGAAGCTGAGGAGAGTAAGAGTACAAATCATGAGTAGGGTTGCTAACGGAGGAAATGAAATTACTGAACTGAAGTTCCTTTAAACGTGACCAGCAACTTCTGAGATACAATATAACTGACTCAAAACAAGATTAATGCATTATTTAAGCATGCAGACTGTTTCCCTACTTGCGTCGAAGTGGAAAGTCCCCAACGATCTCTGTTCGATCTTTAGTCTGCTTTGCTTTCACTTTCTTTTAAGACAGTAAAGTTAGCATTTCCAGGAAAGGAAGGACACCCACGCGCAGTACATGTGAATGCCCTCACCCTCACTCACCCTCACTCACCCTCACTCACCCTCACCCACCCTCACTCACCCTCACTCACCCTCACTCACCCATCCTCACTCACCCTCAACCCCTCACCCTCACTCACCCTCACCCTCACTCACCCTCAACCCCTCACCCTCACCCTCAACCCCTCACCCTCACCCTCACTCACCCTCAACCCCTCACCCTCACTCACCCTCACTCACCCTCAACCCCTCACCCTCACTCACCCTCACTCACCCTCAACCCTTCACCCTCACTCACCCTCACTCACCCTCACCCTCACTCACCCTCACTCACCCTCAACCCTTCACCCTCACTCACCCTCAACCCCTCACCCTCACTCACCCTCACCCTCACTCACCCTCAACCCCTCACCCTCACTCACCCTCAACCCCTCACCCTCAACCCCTCACTCTCACTCATCCTCACTCACCCTCAACCCCTCACCCTCACTCACCCTCACCCACCCTCAACCCCTCACCCTCACCCTCACTCACCCTCAACCCCTCACCCTCACTCACCCTCAACCCCTCACCCTCACTCACCCTCAACCCCTCACCCTCACTCACCCTCACTCACACTCACCCTCACTCACCCTCACTCACCCTCACTCACCCTCACCCACCCTCAACACCTCATCCTCATTCACCCTCACCCTCACTCACCCTCACCCACCCTCAACACCTCATCCTCACTCACCCTCACCCTCACTCACCCTCAACACCTCACCCTCACTCACCCTCACCCTCACTCACCCTCACCCTCACCCTCACCCTCACTCACCCTCAAACCCTCACCCTCACTCACCCTCAACCCCTCACCCTCACTCACCCTCACCCTCCCTCACCCTCACCCTCCCTCACCCTCAACCCCTCACCCTCACTCACCCTCACTCACCCTCACTCACCCTCACTCACCCTTACTCACCCTCACCCACCCTCACCCACCCTCACTCACCCTCAACCCCTCACCCTCACTCACCCTCAACCCCTCACTCACCCTCAACCCCTCACTCACCCTCAACCCCTCACTCACCCTCACTCACCCTCACTCAGCGCAACCACAGCATCTTCACTAAATATATTTAATAAACTTTAAGACATTGGCAATATAAAATAAAATCCATTTTATTTACGTATTAATTATTAATTGTTTTTTAAAGCCATTGATTTTTTTTATATCAATACATATAAGTCACATATAAGTCCTGTTAATACAAAACATGTTGCTTTACAAATGCTAGAGGTGTCACATTTACAAAAATTATAACAATTGGCTTTGTAAAGAAGAAAGCTATTAATTTAGCTATTTAGAAAAAACAACACATAAATAAAAAACAAAAAAAAATAACACCTATAGCTCAAACTTTACTACTGCGAGACCTATTGCATTTCCAATGCTTGTTTGTGCTTTGTGAAAATGCCTTAAAAGCAGGTGTCAATCCACAGGTATTCAATATGTTTGTTTTGCTTCACTGTTTTTGCCAGACTTCAATACCTTTTGCACCTATTAGTGAAACTTAACTCACGGTGTTTCTCACGGGAGTGAAACTCCTCCTTGTCATTTCTAACTAGTAACAAGCTCTGGGGGGATCAATGTAATTGCTGAATAAAAATGGAGGCAATCTGCTTATCACTGGTCAGACTCACGTGGCTCATATGAGTCTCAACAGCTGGGCAAGAAGGATGCATGTTAGTGGGAGCATTACAAGGTAGACGGCTCTATACACAAATCTCCAAAGCAGTCACAGTTCATGAATAACAAATTGTTACCCATTGCTACCCTACTAAAAACTCCCGCAGCTTACTCATGAAATGTACTTCAATACCCTGAATGGTCTGAGTCGCGCTAGATCAAACTGCACATAAATTAATAAAACTAGAGAAACCCTACTAGTTTACATTTTTGCTACAGATGTGACCAAATCTGAATTCCTACATTTTGTTTCAATCTTAGTCACACTTTTTTTTACTATTTATGCGACAATATATGTTCCCCATTGAATAATTTATAAATACAGGAAATAATTACAGTGACATTTTCTTGGCCCATCTTTTGCCTTAGTAAAATACATCTAAACGTCCCTATCACACAGGCAGCAGATATGTTGCATACGGGTTTGTCCTGTTTTTATTTAGGTTTGCATGAGCTCAAGGCTTCTGTAATACATCCTCAGGGCTGCTACGCACACCTTTCTAACTCACATTCAGCTCATCTACTTATATGCACCAATAGGATCATCAATATGTCCAGCAAATCCATTTTAAATCGCTTCCATGAGGCTGTTCACAGCGGGACTATACCCAACCCGCCTCCGAACCGGTCATACTCTATGACTCTGTGCATGTGCCTTTGAAAGATCCCCAGGCGCTGGCCGTCCTTTGATGAAGCTCCCAGGAGGCCTCTGCCATGGCGTCCCCTCTGCCGTGCGCCGACATCAGGGCAGCGTGCATCTGCGAACCTTCAGGGGCTGCAGGGGATGAAATCTGGATCCCATAAACTCAGGCCGCTTTCACAGTACCTTTCAGTGACTGATTGCTTTCGACGCTTCCTCCTCCCTCGCCCACCCGCCCCAACCCCTGGCCTTTCCTGCAATCCCACCCTCTCACCCTTGGCTACCCAATCAGGCAGTACAATTTCTCAAGTTCTCCCAGGGTTCCTCCTCTCCTTCCTGAAACAAGAAGGGAAGAGAGAAAAAGCCGGCGTGTGCTAAGAACTGTGGAAGTCCAAGGCGCTCTGGAGGTGAGCAGCGCTCGGCCTGGGTGGTGTCTGGGACATGTGGTGTCACCTATGTTCAGTCCCTGCTCACAGCTCTCAGGTAACTTCGCCTCCCTGGATTCCAGCCGCGGTTGCCTTGGGTGGAACACCTTCCTACACTTGAGTGAAGGTGCGCACTTTGGAAAGTTCCTGACGGTGAACATGAAGGAGGAGAGCTCATGCCCTGAGTCGCCTGAAGGTAGCCTGGAGACCAGCGAGGAGGAGGCTGACCGGCTTCACAAGAAATGCATGCGCAAACGGAGCCAGCTGGGCAAGGCCGTCGATGACCGCGGCTCACCATCCCCATCAGGCAAGAGGAACAAGCGCAGCCCCCTGCCGCAGTCCTTCGAGGACGTCCACACGCAGAGGGTCATCGCCAATGTGCGGGAGCGCCAACGGACCCAGTCTCTGAATGACGCCTTTGCCGAGCTGCGCAAAATCATACCCACGCTTCCATCAGACAAACTCAGCAAAATCCAAACGCTGAAGCTCGCCTCGCGCTACATAGACTTCTTGTACCAGGTGCTGCAGAGTGATGAGCTGGACCACAAGATCGCCAGCTGCAACTACCTGGCCCACGAGCGGCTCAGCTACGCCTTCTCGGTCTGGCGAATGGAAGGCGCGTGGTCCATGTCCGCCTCCCACTGAGTCCCTGTGGCCACTAAGACTCTCGTCGAGATGGTATGTCCAAAGCCTCCACTCTGGTTCCTGCCATCCGGAGAGGAACCCCCTGATAGTTGAAGCAGTCATGGCTGTGCCTCCCACGGTGCACGTGCGGCGTCCAACAAAGGGAGCCTATATTGTCAGGAGAGGATATGGCGTCCATGAAATGGAGCCTAAATGAATATCACGAATATGAAAGTGGGAACAAGGAGCAGGATCCTGCAGCCAGCATCTGGCTTCCCTGCTTACTGTCAGCAGCTGTGGATGGAAGTCCCCCCTGTGCACCTCTGTGATATTGGCATCATTCACAAATGGTGAGCAGATGCGAGGCTTCTGTTAAAAATAGCTCAACACAGAAGAGTGAAAACGGGTAGAAAACACACATCTCCCTCGAAATCGCCCCCTGCAGCAGAAGCAGAGGACGGCCTCCTAGGAGTGAACCCATTGCCTGACAGGGTGGCCTGTGCTGAAGGGACATGTCACCCGAGGAGGCTTTTCCTTGAGGTAGTAGCTGATCGCATGGGAATCCAGTTAACAGTATTCACTATAATTTGCGGTTTGCTAGTGCTTTATTCATATCCTCGTTGTCGAATTCTGTATTCAATCTATCTATCTTGTCCAGCGGCCATCATCTTTTCAAAAACGTGGACACAGCTGTTCTGTACTTGCGAGCCATGAATTCAATCTAAGCCATCGGTGATGTGCTAGGAGAAGGGAAGGCGCATCCGGGGAGACAGGATCTTTCCTCGTCTGGTACGAAGGCCTTTGACTCCATTCCGAAAGAAGCTGCCGTGGCTTACCAACAACAACATTAACAAAGTTGTCCAACTGCTGGCTCTGACCCGGCAGCCATTATGAGCAGTGGAAAGCTGAACACAAGGTGACTCGACCAATGACAACATACCTGTACCAGATCAGTATGAAATGATAACCGAGGAAGGATTGTTGGGCAGACACTGAACATGGTACAATGGAGTCCTCATGTGACATAGTGAGGTTTGGGGGGTTTATGAAATCCATTTCTTTTTATTTCACCTGCCACAAATCGAACAGCGGGTGGGGGATTACTTAATACAGAACTTTGCAAGGTGCCCACATTGAGGAATCTGGAAACGGGCAAACTAATATGGCCTGGAAATGGATATAAACTTTCATACACTTTTAAGAACAATTATAGGTGAGAATGCATGTTTTGACCATTCCCTTGTACCAACTCAAAAGGAAAATGGTGAAAAACAATTGGTGTGTAACACATTGGCTTGCCCAGAAAAGCACTCTCGGAGTGCAGACTGTTCGAAGCATGCTGTGCCCATCCCCAGCTGCCCTTGCCTCGAAAATAGATGTCTGGGCATCTCTGTAGAGCGGTGCCTTTTGCTGTGGGAACTCTTTCTTATTTTTATTCGCCCAGCCTGCACCAAAAGATTATTTTTTAGGAAAAACATTGTCCCCTTGCTATGCCTTCTATTTTCTTCTGCCCTTTTCTCTTTCAATTTGTCCCTTTCAGATCCGCCTTTTGTTCTTTTCCCTTTTCTATTGTTTCGTTGCTCTTTTCCTTTTAATGTCACCACAATGCTTAACTGTCCCAACTTTCATTGCTCACGGTGTCTATTTACCCCAAAGGAATTGACTACCTTAGTTTCATCAAAATTGGTCAGCTAATCACTTTAAATATCTGCTACCAACTTTTGACTTTCATTTTTTTGTTATTTCATTTACTAGTTATTTTTCAGTCTCCACATTTTAATTATTTTAAATCAAATGTACTAGACCACCTTTATTGTCTTTTGCAAAATGTTATTTTTTGATTTCAATACTAATTTTTCTCTTGAATTTTTTTATCTTCCCACTGCATCTTTTTTTCTATCTAGATTTCTTGCCCTCTCTCTATTTTGATGTCTCATTGATTGTCAAGAACTTTACTGTATCTCCAGATCAAAATTCGAATTGTGTTGTAATTCAGGATTTGCACCGTGGTACAACACTGCTGTTGACTTTACGCACATTTTTTTACTAGTACAGCTGCAATAAGTCTCAGTATATTGGAATTGTGTATGTTACATCAAGATATTGCTACACATTCTTGCAGTATGCTTTCAAGGTGAGCGGGGTCATTACCACTTTATTAGATGTTTAATATCTGTCATTAAAACAAGATAATTTTAAATATATACCCAGTTTTTCCTTCTTCATGTTTCTTTCGTCCCTACTTCTGAATCATGCCATCTCATTCTATTCTCCTTTTGGTGTCCTTCTTCCATGCAGAAAGGTCTGGAATGGCCTACAGGAAAACTCAATGTTCGGTACAGTTGGCGGAGAGTCAGTTGGTTGCAGGGCTGTTCTTGGCATGCCTGCCTCATCCCTCCCAAAGTTCTATCGGGAATTCTTCAAATTTCCCAGGTGGCCTGTCAGCCTCTGCATACAGACACATCTGAGGGGTCATGGGTCCCCCTCTTAAACACAAACAAGCAGCTTCCTAACCTCGTAAATCTGGAAGGAATTATGGGCTCTGAGAAGGCCTGAAGTAGACTTCCTGTAATCAGGAGCGCCTATAATCAAGACCCTGATGCCGCATTCTGTGTTGACCGCGCTACATTGCAGCCAAGACCTTATTCTTCGTTCTCCTGGTCCTTGCAACCCCACGTGGCTGCTTGAATATTGTACACTGTATCACCTCTGTGCATGTCTATGTGTCCTTTTGCGCGAACAAACATAGCAACCAAAGCTAAGGACACCTTTTACCACAGAACGTGATATTTTGAGAAGTAAGTAAGCCACAGACGAGGAGGGCTCACGAAGTAGTCGCATGTATGGAGAAGTATTTTTTAAAGTTATTTGTGCTTTCTTCTTGAGTGCGTCCTAGAGCAACCACTTACATTTTAAAGAAGGGATATTAGAAGAAAAACGAATGTAAGTCAAAAGTGTGATGTCTGACCACTCAGCACACTTTCAATCTTGGTTACAGGAACTCAAAAATCAATAATAAAGTCAGTACGAATAGTCATATAAAAAGAAACTTGTTTTTCGTTTTGAGCAATAACAATAATAACCATCAATGTAGAATAATAAATAAACTAGTGTTCATTTTTACCTGTGCACACAGCAACAACAGACCAAGAAAATGTGTATAAAATATGTAGAAGCCATAAGTACCCAGAGAACTCTCACACATGAAGATGGCGATCCGTTTCCTCTAAACAAACCCCCAAGGGATCATTTTGTCCCATTCTTTTAACGTACATGTACATAATAGCCAAAGTATAGCTGTATGCTCGTATTAGGTCAATATCAATCTGTCGGTAATAAAGCCATGACAACTGTACTGTTATTCCAAAGATGACGTGAGAACAGCACTGCTCTCCATAATAGTACCGCAGTGATACCGCTTTGCTCTCCTGCATCCTTCCCACTGCGCCTGTTGATGTCTTTGAGCTCTGCATGAATGATGCTTACATATTGTAATATTTACGTATAGATTGACAGAAGAAGTTAATTAGTAGCAGTATTTTTCATAACGTTGGGGAATACATGTAAATACATATTTCATATGAACTAAGGGAGCTGTTGATGAGAAATGCGTGCCAGATTCTGGGAACAGATCTTACATCTGCCGATTATCTGCTTCCAAACCGATACACATGTTGCCACAGCACCTCTTATCACAGTGGAGGGAAACAGTCTGCAGCCATTTTCCCCATCCAGCTCCGAAAAGCACATTGCAACGAATGGACTTGATTTCCAGTGTTCCATCTGATAAAGGGCTTCTAACTCGGTTTCTGTACTGTCACTCCCGGCAGTTTGACACAGTACAGCTTGGTAGCATCGGCTGCAGACTCTTTAGCTAAGCACCGTCAGTTTTGGCAAAGGAGGGAAAGGATGGACTGGAAAGTAGAGTATTGTACCCACTTTGATTCAGAGAGGAAGCCTTGATCGAATTTCGAATCTTTTGACTACCCACAAAGTAACGTAAAGAGTGGAGTCCAACTCTTTATGGATTATTGCTTCTTGTATTCATATTTAGAGCATGATAGGTGCTGCTTTGCTTTAGAAAAGGGTTGGAAATTTGAGGCAAGATTTCCATAGTGCACACTGCGAAGGAACCTGCAGCGGTTAATGTCAGTGTAAGTCGCACAGCAATGTTCAGAGTGTAACTCGCAGGACCGTACTTCTGAATGTGGACCCCTGAATATTGAGGCACATGCATATATAGGACAAAATCTCAAGGGACGAGATACCGAAAGGTAGGTGTATATCGGGAAGTGTAGGTTTACTATTCCGTACTCCATTTCTACATACCTTGAAGATATACCTTTCACATAGGTGCATGTATGTTGAGTTAGGTAGAGAAAATCTTGACTTACTTACCTGTTAATATTTTTTTCCAATACTGTATCTGCGATATTGTGTTCACCGATATTCTGTGGCCGATATTCAGGGTGCATTCCTATTTGGAGCACATAATTCCTGGGTTACCTGAATGTGCTGTGATAGTAAACTGAACTATTTCAATAGATCTGAGAATTAGTGCTACCTGTACTTGCTTTAAACAAGTTGGCGAATGCAAATGCCACTTTTCAAGTAGATTCCATTACACTGAGTGCAGGAGAGTTTTTTTATGTTTCTCGTTTTCACAGCTGAGAGATTGGATTTACAGAGGTCAATGCATTTGTCCAAGGATTCTACAGTGTGGTGAAAGAGAGAAGACTGTGTCTCTTGTTCCCACCACAGGCAGCTCACATGTATCATCATACCTTCTCTATCATTGTGTTTGCTCCCTAGATTAATAATTAGGCCATAGTCCCATGTCCCTTTTTACCACAGTCCAAAAAGCGTCCTCCTTTAGAGACTCAAACAGAGCCCCAATATCTCAAAATTTTGAAAATGGTTCTGTGACGATATATTTAATTTCACCTATAAAACCTAGACCCCATACCTTCATCTATGAGTTTTCAGGTTTCCCAGGACCTCTTTCTGGGAGAAATACACTTGCAGAGTACTTACACTTTCAGCAGCAAGTGAGTGCCGTGGTCCATAAAGCAAAACTGGCCACGAGTGAGTGCAAGTTTAACTATATAAAACAAGATTTGCATGTATGAATGTAGCATGTATGTAAGTACGTATGTATGTATGTATTATTCTCATCATTACTATTATTATTATCATGATTATCACCAAGGGCTTTTTCGTCACTAGCCCTTAATGGAAGCATATTCAATCATCCATAATTTATCCATAAAAAATCCTTGTTTACCTTTTGCCTAAATTTTCAGATTTTTAAAAACTATTTTTTCTAAATTATTTGCAAAGCCAATAGGATTTCCTTTTTTATATAATGATGCCCAGCGGTCTCAGCAGATCCCTCTACAATACTATAATGTAAGGCAAGGAAACACAATTTAACCCAACCCAACAAGAAATTAAATAACCCAACCCAACATAAATTAACGTAACACTACCTAACGCAACACAGCAAAAATTAACTAACATGATCTAACATAACACTATATAGATCAGCAACATTGTTAAGAGCAGCACGTTTATTATACACCCGGAGCCACACAACCAGCTTCTGCACAAATATTGTTGTAGTTCTGGCATCTAAAAACGGTAGTAGGGCTTTAGGCAGCTTTTTGCATTGTAGAATTTAATGAGATGTGTGTTTCCCTCCCAACTTTCATTCATCATGTATTGAGGTTGTATGATCTACCAATTTAGAATTTCCCTGAATGCTCCTCCTAATTTTTAAACAACCATCGTCAAACTGCTACCAGTCACAAAGACACATATAATCTTCAAGGATACAAACTCATTAAAAAAGTTTGCCACACAACTTCGAATTAAACTAGACAATTTTTTACGTTAAAGATTCTTAATTCGCATGCAAAGACTCACTTTCGTCAATAATTTGGAGTAAATATTTCAATGAGAAAGGAGATGTGAAGCAAGGTGATATCCATCTAGTGAACCAAAAATCTAAATCGGAACTTTAGTTTTTACATTTCTCTCTCTCTCTTTCTCTAACTCTCTCCATCTCTCCCTCTCTCTCTCTTTCCCCGTCAATGACCTGCCGCACTCTTCTGGCACAGGGGAATTGTAATATAATATGAGATCAGAACCACATGTAGAACATGCCCTTAAGGGCAAAGACTAAAAACACAGGCCGCGGAACAGGCACAGCTTTAGAAGTACTGTGAGTGGGTGCAGAGGCTGGGGCAACATTTGCATCTCCCTATCCCTGAGACACGATTCACAAATGCATCAGGTTGTCTTTCTTATCTGAACTGTATTTAAAAAGATAATGTCATGAAGACATCAAAGAATTGTGAAAAAGGCTACCAAGCTCATAACAGAAATACATTAAGAGAAAGCAGAGCAGTTCAATTGAGACCATTCAAAGGAATTGAGTCTGCCATCGATTTGAGAGAAAACGGGTAGTAGACGCCTTCGGGTAGTCTGCTGAAGTATTAATTGTGCATCCAAGGTTTTATCTCAGAGTTCTTCTGGAAGCAGCTGCAAATGTCAAATTCGTGACAGCAGTGGGCAAAATAAAATTTTTGCTGGGTTTGCGTAATAAAAGTGAGACAAACTGGTTCAAAATATTTATTTTGGATTTCATTTCCAGCGCAAACCTGGTTTTGCACAGGAAAGATGGCTGAAGAAAACACAAAGTAGTGCCTTGCATTAATTTCTATCGAGGAGTGTTCCATAGCAAGTTAATGGGTGTTCCTATTGTACCACCCATGCATTTTGACACAAAGCCATCTCTGCTAACAATGGTTGACAGGGCTATGTGTCAAAAAATGATGCCTCTGTAAGCCATGTGTTAGAAAGAAGATATGTTTTTATTTCACCAAACATTACTGACTTTACACGTGTGCTGCACTGAACAGACCACATACACATTGGGAAAAGTTTAAAAGTTTGTCAAGGCAATGTATTTTGTACTTGAAGGATACACTTCCAGTAAAAAATCTATGGTAGACATGACGCAGACCCCTTTGCGCTATGGTACAAAAGTGTATGTATGGTGCTAAGCAGCCTAATTGTGTGCCAGCACTAGGGAGAGAGCAGGACAGATACAGGGCTGCCCTGCTCGCTCCCTCTCAAGCAACACAGTGCAAATGCGCTGTATTGCATGCATTTTAAATCTACTCTATATATAGATGCACAAAGCAATTTGCCTTAATGTGCTACTTGTAAGGAGACAAATAAAGAAATATATGTATGAACAAATACTAGTATTGTCAATCTGTCACTAAGAGTGTGTCTTCGATTGTCTAGGTGCCCATTTCTAAGTTGCATGGATTCCCACTTCTGTCTTCCACTAAAGAAATCATTGGACACCCCTCAAGGGCATGTCATTTCATTTTCAAGGAAAGAGATGAGTGTAGTAGGCTCATAGTACTCGCCCTCATATGGTGCACGACTCACAAGATGTAAATATGGGCACTAGCATGGCAGCAACTGCGCCCTCATATACAATAATGTTAAATGCTTTCCATGTACCCTGTTTATGTACAAATCATGGAGCAGCTCAGTCACTGGGGGGCTGCCAAGAAGAGCGAGAAGCGCATTGTATGTATGTGTCTACGCCGGTGATCAGTACTTAGTTTGTGAAACAATAATTTCTGGGACCCAAATGTTTCCTTTGGAGCCCAGCACCAGCCTTGCTGAATGCCAGGCTTCCTGAGTATCAGGACTGTCTAAATCACTGCATGCTTTTCCTCCCATTACCCCTCGGGTTCATGTTTGTAGATTTCACGCTTGACTGCGCTGTTTCCATTGTTGCTGTTTTTCGTTCTTTCGCTTCCAGACTTTCTGTTCCTTTTGTGCCTTTTTACTTTTGCTTCTGGTCAAACTGTGAGTCCAGTGCCACCCCTTGCAGCCAACGGTACAAAGGAGTCACTGCTGGTGATCCTGCCGCTGCTGACGGTTCTATCCCTGTGCTATCATGTGGGCTAGCTGGTACTGTCAGACATCAGGAGGCTATTTTTGATGTTTTTAGGAGACGCAGTATTCACTGTTTTAACTAGGAATTTACCAAATATTGTAACTATGCAATCAAATGCAATGTAAAAGAGTTTTCATCCCTCTTACTTCGAATGGCAAGTGGCCACATATACTGAAATATCATTTATCTCAGTGTTAGTTTCATGCTAATATTGCCCTTTGTAATTTTTTTTAAGTATCTTTGTGTGTCCGGAGACTACACAAGGCTGTTTTCTATGCTTTAAAAATTTCATAAGACAAACATTGAATTTGCCAGCAGTGTAGTAAGACGCCACAGGTGAGGCTTGCAGGAGAGGTGGGAGTTATACCTTCACGCCTGCCACAAGTTATTTCATTTTTATATAGTTTATATTTTTCACGTTGTCATAGATGTGGCTGTGTGAAATAAAATCGTCAGGCTTCACTCATAAGCGAGGTTTCTTTGCAGAAAATATTTCATTCAAAATATTTTTAAGGGCGAGACAATTCTTCTGCTAAAACCAGGTTTTTGAATATTTCTGTCACAGCAAGCCAATTTTGGTGTCGTTTTCAACTGCACTTTTATTGTAAAAAGTTCCCCATGTTTTAAAGATCCGAAAAGTCATAGTTTTAAAAATCTTCTAGATCCGACTCAAATGAGATAGACAACCAAGCCCACCCCTGGTCGCAAACCTGCTTTAAAACTCAGAAAATAACTTTGAGCTGTGAGACCATGAAAGTTAACAGGTTCAGTTGGCGTAGGTGAAAGAGTTTTGGGCTCTAAGTCACCACGGGGCATATTTACAAGCCCCTATCGCCACAACAATGTCACTTTCAGGTGATAGGGGCCTCGCTTTATTTACAAGTCAGCGTTCAGCCACTTAACGTGGCTTAACGCTGCCTTTTAAATAAGGCACCCTTTCAAGATGTATTTAGCGTGAAAGGGGAGAGCAATGGGCGTCGCAGTGGGTGTTCCACCGCAACACCCATTGATTTTGACGCTGCCCCCTATTTACAAGAGCAATGTAAATAGGAGGCAGAGCTAAAATTAAGATCAGGGAAAACCTGGTCTTAAGCAGGCAAAGCAAGGAGAAATGCTTTTTTCTCCTCGTTTTTGCTGTTTCCATGTGTGCTGCTTTGTGCAGCACACATAGAAACAACAAATTGCCTATGATTGTTTGTGTGAAGGAAGGTCCCCTTCCTGCAAATAAACAATCATTAACAAAATAGGCTGTTTTGCATCTTCTATGTGTGCTGCATTAAGCAACACACTTCACACATAGAAGTAAAAAACAGCATTTAAAGATTCTTTATGTGCAGGAAGGGACACCTTCCTGCACATAAACAATGTTCCCCTCAACATAGGCACCCTTGCACTATGGTGCAAGGGTGCCTGCGTTGGCGCTAGGCAGCTAAAGTTAGCGCCAACACAAGGGAAATTGCAGGGCTGCACCATATTCTAGTAAGTATAGGCAGCCCGGCGTTTCTAAAGTGACAAAGCATGTCGTTAGCCTTCTTGGCTTAATGACACGCTTCGGCCCTTTATTGTAAATATGCCCCTGCTTATTTGCTGAAGTCAAAAGCTCTACTGCTTCTTACATCAAACCATAAACTACTTCCCTCCTAAGAAGTGCTTTACATGGGAAAAAATAAGTGCAGGTACTCATTAAAATGAGCTAGAGTTGTAGTGAGTGGGCGGGGCTGGGTGGGGCTTGGGGCGGGGCTAAGGGCAAGACATAATGATAATTAACAACTTCCATAATGGTTGCAGCACACACCAAAGCACATGATAAATGTGTTTATATAAACAAAGCAGGTTAACTCATTATACAAAATGAAAGAGAAATGCGATAATATGTTAACTTTTCCTTTTTTTTGCAATAGTTGCACCTTCTTAATGCCATACTGTGAATTGATGATGTTTGGCACAATACTATATATTTTTGAGCATGTGAGTAGGAAGAAACTGAAAATAACCCCACATCAAACCAATGCTCTTATGGCAACTAGCAAATGAAGCAAATCATCATGACCCTCCCTTGAAGGTATCTCTTCCATCGATCTATACAGTCATCCTTTCATCCTACCATTTACCTGCTGATGTCCACCATTTACCCTTTACATTCTGTCATCTATTCGGTTTTTCATCCATCATTCAGTTTTTCACCATTCCGTCTGTCCACCCTTCATATCCAAACCTATCCATCCATCCTTAAACATATCCATTCATCCTTTCACTCATCCATCTCTTTATCCACCCTTTCACTCATCCATCAATCCTTTTGCTCATCTATCCATCAACCCTTTCACTCCTTTATACCATCCACTCAATATCTCCTTTCACTTATCCATCATCCACCCTTTCATCCATCCTCCCTCACTTCCATTCATCCATCCATCCATCCATCCAATCTTTCACTTATACATCCATCATCCGCCCTTTTATCCAATCATCCACCCTCTTTCACCCATACATCCATTCACTCATCCATCCATTCACTCATCCATCCATCAATACATCCACCCTAGCTCACTCATCCATCCACTCACTTACCACCAACATTCCCTACTACGTTATTCATGAACCTTTGTCACCACAGACATGTACACACAACGTGCCACCGATTTTCTTTAAAATACCTCCTGAGCATGCCTTGATTCTCTCTCTCTCGCGCGTTTTCCTTACAAAACCAGTCATACAAATGCAGGCACACTGGGTAATTGAGACATTTTTTTTTAGGAAGGTGGGTTTCTCAGTGCAGAATGCTGTTAGATTAGCGCTCAAAGAGCCTCTTCCATCGCATTGTCTGGGCATTAACCCTCTGATCCAGAAAGCACAGGAAGTGTGAGAATCGCCGCCCTTGCCACTGCTAAAATGTATATGTTTAAAGTACTTTTCACTTTCTGAAGTGCTGCGCTTTGAAAATCACACGCGCACACTAGCAGGCAAAATGAATCTCCACCCTGCTTTGTCTAGCACAGCGTGACCGTGAGCACCTCACATTATTCAAGTGAGCCCTGCTGATTAGCTCAGCAGGGGCTCAGATGGGGGCTACAGAAGTGGCGCCTTGACTGACAGAAACGTCCCCACCTTCTCATTTGCACTCTCAGCCAGTGACCTCCCTAGTACTCTCCTCTGGCAGAAGAGAAGTGCCGGTACTCAGAGTGACAAATCTAAGAAGTGCCGGTACTCCGTACCGGTGAGTACCGGCCCATTTAAAGCACTGCTCCTAAGGAAAAATAATCACATTATCGGCTGAGGTTAGTCATGTTACCTGTTTTCACATTTATTTTCCTGCTAGCATTGCCAGAGCATCTTAAAACGGTTTTCTGACTTAATATCGACTGCAAAATATAGTGGTAGCAGAATATCATGTTGATAATATCGAGAACCAAACTATTGAGATGGTAAGTGCATATAGGTAATACAGATTTACTATTCCTAACTCCACATCTATGTACCTTGATGATTTATGTAGAGTTAAATCATGCAAATCTATTCTTGCCTATACAACCTCACCTTCTTTCATTTTTGGTCCTCAATATTTTTAGCACAATATTCTGGTACCATGATATTTTTGCTGCCGATTTTTCAAGATACATCTTGTAAAAACATGTGTAGCAGATTTCTTTAAACCCCCAAAACAACTCAAATCTTATTAATACAGGACAAATTATCTCCATAAGTCAAGTGCAGTTATGGATAAAAAGTTGAAGGTTCTAATTTTTTAGAGGTTTTGCCGCATGATTTGTTTTAAAAAGTAAACATTAAAAATGAATTTAATCTGCAAGAGCAGTTTAATTGTGATCGTGAAGGTCGGTAATGGAAATGAACCTGAAGCGCCATTTGAACACCTCATCCAGTAGCAGTTTTCTCCCAGGCAAAAAGGCAGTTTGACTTCAATGTTAAAGTACACTTGTTGTTTTGTACATCTATAACTTTCTGTCTTTATCTTATAAATGAAAGAAAAAGTGCGGTGTCCTCTTTGGAATCCCTTTATAAATGGAAAGAGATGTTGCTCAGTGGCCAATTTTCCTACCAACGGTAGAAATGGTGTGACTTTGGAAAGCAAATTTATTTCCCTCAACTTAGTCGTTTCATTTTTTTCATAAAAAGTTTCACACTAAGAATTCAAAACAAAGTGGGAAGATAGCCAGTCCTGCCTCAAATATCTGTAATATTGTACACCAGCATGTCACATCCATCTTTTTTCTTCTCCTCATTCACTGGTTTCAATGTGTAGCCAAAACGGACTGGGCCCCACGTTCATAAATAGATACAGTCCTATGTATAAATGTCTATAATTTTTAAGAAGTTCTTTCGCTGCCTCCCAGCTGCTTCAAAGTGCTCAGCCTGGTAATGCACGAGAGTAGAAAGAGCAAAAAGAACGGAGTAACTGAAGATCATAGTAGGGAAGACAGCTAGGTGATGTTCCACAATTGGGATCTGTAGACCTCGGAATACGTTTTTGGGTCCAAAACACTGCAGTACCTATAAGGCTGGTACTAAAAATATTTTACAAGCAATTGTACAGGATAATTCTCGAAACACCATCTAGGGTAACAACAAAAGTGCCTAACTCTAACCATAATAAATGTACTCAATACAGGCACTACTAGGGCCGTTCTGACTCTTCTTTTATTCTGAATGTGGAAACTCAGGTAAAATGTCCTAGTGTGGCAATTCCGTCGTTTTTCAGTTCTTAACTAAGTCACCTTGAAGGCCACAGTCGTGAGCATTCAAAAGTAAACCTCCTATGTGAAGGGATGATCACTTTTAATGGTTGTACCACGGTATGAGAACTGGCAGGATGTTATGAGATGTTACACATGTTTTGACTAGGATGCAGCAAGAACCTAGTGAGGTATTCAGTGACACATTGAGGAATTCACTCCATAAGCTGTGCAGAAGTCTTTGAAGCACACCCTTCCTTCATCGGGAGCCAGTACTCCGATATTGGGGTAAGGGTGATGAGATCAGAGGTTTTCAAGCTAAAGATACAAAGGGCAATTCTGTTCTTAATACAGAGTCAAACATATGCGCCATTGCACTAACCAAGGTGGAACAATGAAACCAGGAAGACCCAGGCAATCCTTTCAGGCAAGAGTACTAGAGGAGGAAAACGCACAAAAAGATGCCCAGGGTGGAAAACATAGGCCCCGATTTAGTAAAACTTCACGCAATGCAGAGCAGCTGCCAAAGTTGCTTTGCAGTGTTGTATGAACTGGAGATAGCAGAGCTGCTCCATAGCTACAAACAAATTGCAAAGTTCTTGTCTCTCAATGCACTGGCACGCTTTGTGCATCCGTGCGCCAATGCAGGCACCCATACGCTATAGCGCAAGGGTGATTGCATTTTGGTCTGCAATGTTCATATGGAGGAAGGAGTATCTTCTTGCACAAAAACTAGGCTTTAAGGATATTTCGTTCATGTATGCATGCCGCAGATCGCAGCATACACAAAAGGAGTAAAAAACAAGGGCAGATAAAGATTACCACAGCTCTTCGGTAGGCATAGTATTTTGGTGTAATTCCATGTCTATAAGTCTTTGTAGATATGGATTTGTGTCAAATCTGTGAGTAGATGCAGGGGAACATCAATGCACCAATGATGGAACGCCTCCCTGGCACCAAGAAGCACCATGCAGCACATTGCGCTGTGTCGCAGACATTTTTGTTCAAAATCAACATAAATTGCCATGTGCATTGCTTTGTAAATCCCAAACAGAATTTTGTGTTGGGTCTGTAATAAAAAAGTAACAGAAACCAGATGCAAAATTCTTGTAAACTGATGCAAAATCTTTGGAGATTTGGGCTATTGTTTGTAATCATGCCTTAAATACAATTGTGCTACTGTACAGATTTACTATTGTACCTGTGACAGTGGTTGCAGTGGTGGCCTTTCAAATCAGTCAAATACCAGGCTCCAATACTGCCATAGAAAAGTAAGTAGAGCAAGGAACAGAGGTCCCTTGTAAAATATGCAGAGATAATGTACAGTCAAATGCCAATTTTAAGCAATTAACTAATTAAAGTCACAAAAATGGCCCAGTGAGTGCCAGAGCAGAACAACATGATTGGTGCACCTTCTTAAGTGACATATGCATGTGATAAACATGATCATCTTGTGTGGCAAAATAACAAGAACACAGCCCGTCATAACAAATCATGTGTTCATAAATGGGTTTGCGGTATATTCATTCAACAGTAGTTTGATCTTCAACAAACACGAGGATCATCATCAGGACTCTAGCATCTATCATGAGCTCAAGACCATATTAGCAGGCACTGAGAAGCATAATAGCTCAAAGCAGATATCCATGGAGAAAGAATTCGTCAGATTCGCTTTAAATTCCAAAATGGGTGGCAGAAGCCGGGGGCCGATTGTGTGGAACTGTTTTTGAGTGCCTGGGTGTGGGATCACCAGGAGGAAAGCAGAGGATAGGGTGGACTGAAACAGATTACAGGTGCAGGAGCAATGAAGTCTTGTTGGCCAAAACAGAAACAATGACAACAATGACAACAACCAAGAAAGATTGAGTCACTTGCCAAGTCATGTGCCAAAGAGCTGGTCAGAGTCAGCGGTATGCCTCTTGTTGGCAGAACTAGGGCACATATACAAAGATGATATGGGTCCTACAGTGTATGGATAATTGTTGTCTTAAGTAAATGAAGAGCAGGAACAGTGCTATTTTGCCACCTTAGAAAGTGGTAAATAGTTACTGGTCACAGGAACTTTCAGGGTATGTGCTGCTTTTAACTGGGAATATAGTAGCCTTTGTTGATATCTTAAGATCTTGAAGTGGGAAAAGGTAGCATTTAGTGAGAGTAAAATTGCCGGTATTAAACAAGAATTAGCTATCGGCTTGGTAAAGCTTCAAACTGCGGCAGTTAGTACTACAGGATTTCTAGAAGTACCCGAGATCCATGAGTATACAATCACCAAAATCAATGCACACTTTTTGACCACACTAAAAAAGGCGAAAGCAAGTGACTTTGCCAAGGACCCTTACTCCTGGTTTAATAGGAATTGTAGGGAAAATAGGCTGGCCTTAATCAAGGCTACCAAGGGGAAGAACAAAATACGAATTAAAGCTGCTAGAACTTCTTACAAAGTTGCCCAAAGTAAGACTAAGATAGCATGGGATGTTTCTCACTGGGAACAGCTAAATGCTGCATGTCTAGCTAAGGATAACAATCTTTTTTGGAAACTGGTTACCTGGGGCAGTAGATAAGGCCCGCGCCCGCCCGCATACCACATTACCAGCCATGTATAGTTTAAACATTTTGAGGGGCTTTATTGTATTGTAGGAGACAACCAAGAGGGAGAACCAACAGGGCAATTCGAGCACCCATTAGAGGAGGAACTCTTCACGTCTAAGGAAGTTGAAGTGGCGATAAGGAAAATAGTCCCTGCAAAGGCCGCAGGTCTGGACGGCCTACCAGGCGATCTGTTCCTAGCTGATTGTGTACAATGGACATGCTACATCTTAATACTATCTAACGCCATAGCTAAAGGTGCACCTGTCCCGGTGACTTGGAAGTCCGCTGAAATAGTTCCAATATACAAAAAGGGAGACAGGGATGATCCCGCTAATTATCGACCAATAAGCCTGATCGATTCTATACAGAAAGTATTTGGTCGGATGCTACTGCAAAGGATCCAGGCATGGTCTGAAGAATGGGACATTCTTTCTCAGTTTCAAGCTGGTTTTAGAGCAAAGACCGGGACAATGGATCAAGTGTTCAGATTTCTTCTGATATACTGGAAGATCGTGGTACTAGGCAAAGGCAGTCTTTCCGTAGCATTTATCGATCTAAAGACTGCCTTTGACCTGGTCCCAAGATCCAGGATATGGGACATGCTTGGTGAAATGGGTATGCCCCCCTTTGTCCTCAACTTATTGAGTCAATTGCATGAGGGGACCTATGCCCAGGTCAGGTGGGGAGGCCAGGGTCAACTCACCAAGCACATCCCTGTCAAGCGAGGTCTAAGGCAGGGCTGCGTCTTGGCCCCCACCCTGTTCTCTCTATATTTGAACGGGGTGGTGGACTTTCTCCTAGAGGAGCCAGCGGACACACCGACCCTGGGGCGGGAAAAAGATACCACCTTTGTTGTTCGCGGACGACACGTTGTTGATATCCAAGACCCCGGCAGGGCTACAGAGCTTAGTTGACAGATTCCACCACTTTTGCGAAACGCGAGGCATCATCATAAATGCCAGTAAAACCAAATTTATGGCCTTTTATCCCCATAGGGCATGCAGGAAGGGCCCACTCTTAGGAGGGACTCCCCTCAAAAAGGTTGATACCTTTGACTACTTAGGTGTAAAGTTCTCCGACAAAATGTCTTGGCGACCCCACCTGGGAAAGTTGTTGTTGGCCCATAAGCGTATGTCAGGTGCAGTAGTTAAGGAACATCGCCTTTCCCAAACAAGACCTTTAGTCCCAGCCCTCCAGATATACAATGCAAAGGTTATCAGTGCTGCCCAATATAGCGCCGAAGTATGGGGACATGATAATTTGGACGAGCTCTCCATAGCAGAACACAAATTCCTAAGAGACCTAGTGTCAGCACTAAAATACATTCCCCTTACCCCACTATTTTTGGATATGGGTAGGTGGTCGATAAGCAACATAACCAGGTTGCACCCTTTACTATTCTGGGCTCGCATTAGAAGAACACCTGAGCTCTCTACATACGCAGAGGCACTTACTGAGGTCACTAGGCTTGACACCGGGGGGAAAGTAGGCTGGATACGTGACACCAAAAAGATGCTTTCGGCAATTGGGCTCAGTGGTTGCTGGGACAGTCAGGAACCCCCAAGGAGAGAGGCACTTATACGGCCCTCGACTGGGAATGGGTGGACCAACGCGATATTAGAAGAACTAATATAGGTAAATTGACAACAGGGCTCTACCTACACAAGCAAAGTAGATACTTTGAACCCTACCTGGATTTAATTAAAGTGCCGAGAGATAGAATACTCTACATGCACTTCAGGTACGGCTCTCTCCCAGTAGGGGAGGTGACGGTAAAGTGGTCCACCAATAATGGAAAAGGTTGCCCCAGCTGTCTGGCCCCTGTGGAAAGCACTGCACATATCTTGTTTGCCTTTCCGGCGTACAAATTATCGCGAGAAAAATGGTTGAGCCCGCTCTGCCGGCAGTTTGGAACACAGGATCATCATGTTGCACTCAGAATTCTCAGAACTGATACCAGACCTTTTAGAACTTGTTGTATGGCAAAGTTCCTGGGCCTAGCGTGGCTGACACGAAGAAAAGCACTTGCGAAGAAGATGTAGCAGTTCTATTTGTTCAGCCAGCAGCCAATTCTATACATTATTAACATTTATTGTTTAAAACATTATCACGTACAAGCATTTTATTCTTTTTTTTAAGATTGCCAATTCTTCTAGCACTTTGAAGTTTTCGCTGTGTATTTTAAAGTTATGAATTATTTTCCAGTTTTAACTCGATTTTAAGATGATTAATTGTATTTGTGTCATTGTACTTTTTAATTTTTTAACCTATATGTAGTCTTGGTGGTGATATTTTTCTTTTGTTTTGTGTGGCTTATATGACATTGTGTCGAAATAAAGCTTGTGGTGATATCTTAAGTAAACAATTAAACATAACACAATAACATAAACAGAGCAATATAACATCACGATTAAAGTATACCATAAAACAGCATAACAAAACAGTCCAATCTGAATACAACGCAAAAGATGCAGTTCAGCAAAACAAAATGGCATTGCAATAATGCAGCACAAAAAGATAGCAACAGTAAATAGAAAAAACTACGAACACATCAACAGAGCAACAAAATTCCACACAGCAAGTGATCATACATGTTCTTCACGCACATTATTGCCTCCAGAATGCTGTTTTAATGAAACGGTGGTAAAAGGTGTTTAGAACATGCACTATCTTAATAGCGACATTCAAACTTCCTTTTTTTGCATTTTTGTATAAAGCGAAAGTATTGGAGCGCTTTACACGAGCATCAGTGGTATTATACAAGGGCACACTCACTCATTTTTCGTGACCTGGCCCAATATATCAAGTCCTGTTACCCATTCCAACACTTCTGGTTAACTGCAGTATTGTGCATCCGAACAGTGCTGCAGAGTGCGCCACGCATCATAGACATGCTTGACGTGACTTACTCTACCCCAGCCTTCACACCCTCACGGAGTTACTGTACCCGCCTCGTTGAATTACCTCTGCCTCTCCCGGTAAACAGGAAGGACGAGGCACTGTGCATGCATGTGTCTCTATGAGTCGGCTGACCCTGGCTCGCTTTAAAGGGAGCGTGCAGAGTGAAAAGGGCTTTGGCCGCCCTGGCTCGCCAAGATAATGCTCCCGATGGAAGCAAGCCATGGCAGATGTTGCGTTGTCTGTCAATCAAAAAGGCGGAAATGTAACTTCCAACGCACTAGAAAAAGAGGAAGTTATTGTTGTGCACGTGATGTAAATGCATTTAAAGAAACATTCCTCTACAAAGAGGATGGCTAATACCGGTGAATGCTTTGGATCACCGTCTATCATCGACACGTCATGCCCACTGGACAACCCTACTTTAGGCAAGTGTGTTGACCTCAAGCGAGCTTAAGTACAGTGCTAGTCACAAACGAGAGTTAAGTGATCATATACATACAGACAGAGGAATACTAATCCCCTCGCTTAATTAAAATATAAATTAAAAATCCATCTCTTGAAAGAACTTGCAGACAACACAATAGGCGTGCACTGACAACTTGCCTTTGGTAAACATAGTAAACCTCTGGACTCACGCCTGCTGTGCAATGCTTTACTGGTTTCTAGCAACTTCCACTGCAAACATACGTTAAACATGATCCCACACAGATTAATAAAGTCATTGTGCAAGAGTGTCCATAGCCAGGTTAAAATAGATCCCAAACTCTCTCCTGCTGCACCAGTCCACGAGGACGTTGTTGCCAGCTGAACACATCTCCTAAACATGCACCTATATGCCTTTGTACCATTGAGCCATTTATCAAAACCTGAAATGTACAACACAGATAGAACATAATATATCACACACATTCAGCATAGCACACACATGCCACAGATATGTGAGAATCATTGATCCCAGCAGCACTACCCACTTATGTCCCTACTCACATTCAATGTCACATTGATGCAAGCACAGTGCTGCATTACCACCCGCAATACTTCCATATCTCACACAAAAATCAAAACTTGTGGCCCGCTCAGGTCTGCTCCTATCTTAAAAGTTTCGGGGTGATTCGGCAAGGGGGGGGGGGCGAGAAAAAAGGGGGGGTCCCAAAACGTGTTTTCCCATAGGAAACTTTAGGCACGGCTACAGCCCAAACTGCTGAACGGAATTACACCAAATTTGGCAAAAAGGTAGTCCTAGGTTCAGAAAGATCCCTTATTGTTAAATGGTGTAAATCCGTTCAGTAGTTGCTGAGAAAATCAAAATTAAAAAGTTTCGATATCTATGGCCGCGGAGGATCCGCGCACCCTCCCGATCACGAGCTGTATGGTAATTGGCTGTCAACACACCAAATCCAGGAAGTGTTGGCAGCCATCTTGTGCCTCGGTAGAACCAAGGCACAGGAAATCAGTCAAACAAACGTGAAAAAAGAGAAAAGTGAGCAGGGTAGAAACACCCTGACCCCCTAGGCCTGCTTGGGGAGTCCCACAAGGACTCCCAGCCCCCCCCAAAAAATTATTTTGTTTAAAAGTTGGCAAATCTGCCCAAAAATAAAAAAACGAAGGGCGGGCTCCCGCTCTTCGTTAATATTTAGCCCCCGGGTGGGCCAAATCCCGGGGGTAATATTTTTATTTTGTAAAACATAATTGCGGGGGGCTCAGCCCCAGGTACCGCCACCCCCTAGGGCTTATCAGTTAAATGTGTGGGGGGTTCAAATTACAATTGGGGGTCCGAGACAGACCCCCAAGCCCTGGGGACCACCACCCCCAGGGCTATGTAAAAGGTGGGAGGGGAGCCGCACGCCGCCCCTCCTGGAGCCCTGTCATGGCACTGGGGACAGCCAGCCCCCAAGGCCGGCTCGTGCAGTGTCCGGGGTGCCCACCCCCAGGACACTGCAGTTTGCAATGGCAGGGGGGGAGCCTCAAGGCTCCCGCCCTGCCATAGCAAACTCTGCTTTGGTATTTTGAAGAGAGAGCAGGAAACCAACTCGCTCTTCCAAATACCAAAGCAGATTGCTTTTCCACACGGGGAGCTGCATCATAGCAGCTTCCCGTGTGGAAAAGCAATGCCGGCTCCAGCAGGACCCGGGGAGCCGGCGGAACCGTGGTGGGATTGGGGACTCCCCACGGTCCCCAACGGAGAAGGCCAGCCCCGGGGGATGGGGTCCCCGTGGCAATAGGTGGCTCGGGAGGGGGGCCACGCGGCCCCCCCCTCCCCAATTATAAAAAAAATGGCAAAAGGAGGGGGGCTCGCAGCCCCCCTCCTAAAATTAATTTTTTTTTAAATGGCCAGGCCCTGGGAGACAGGGTCCCCGGGGCTAATTATGGCTACGGAAGGGGGGCCACACTGCGGCCTTCCAAATTTTTATAATTTTTTTTTTAAAAGGGGTCAGGCCCTGGAGGATGGGGTCCCCAGGGCCAAAACATTAGGAAAAGAAGGGGGCTAGACGGCCGCAGGGTGCGTTTACACAGTGGTGAAGGGAGGGAGCAGAGCCTGAGGTGACGTGTGCAAACACGCCCTGTGGCACGTTTTAAGTTGGGGGAAATAATTCCCCTTCAATCTTGAGGGTCCCTGGGGGCCAACTAGCCCACCAGGTGCTTCCAGTAAGCGCCACTGCACTGCGTTACAGAGAGGTGGTCCAGGCCGTCCCCCTTCTTACACCTCTCTGCAACACAGCTATGTGGCACTTACTGAAGGTACCTAGTGGGCTAGTTGGAGCCTAGGGACCCTCAGAATTCAAGGGGTCTTAATCTCACAACTTAAAGCGGCCACAGGGCGGGTTTAGACATGGTGAATGGAGGGAATGGGACCTGAGGTGACGTGTGCAAACACTCCCTGTGGGGTGTTTCAAGTTGGGGAAATAATTCCACTTCAATCCTGAGGGCCCCTGGGGGCCAATTAGTCCACCAGGTGCTTTCAGGGAGCGACAGTGCGCTGCGTTGCAGAAAGAGGGTCCAGGCTGTGCCCCTTTTTACACCTCTCTGCAATGCAGCTCTGTGGCGTTAACTGATGATACTTCATCCCTCAAATTTAAACGGCCCTAGGGCGTGTTTGCACACGTCAGCTCAGCCCACCCCTCCTTTCACCAGTGTGCAAATGCGCCCGGTGGCTCGTTTTAAGAGGTAGTTTTAACCCCCTGCCCTATTATGTACTAGGGTCTTACAGAGGAGCCCATGGTAATCACAGTGGTACCCCAATGCACAGTGTTCCCTAGTGTATGTAGGTGTTTTAACTGTATTCTAAGTGCCTTTTAGCATAGCATTGGCTCTAGGACTGGTTAGTCAGAGTCAGTTACCACCAGTACCCATAGGAAAAAGTTGAGGGTACAGGGTGATTTTGCAACAAGGCCTCTTTCTGCTCCTCTGTTTGTTCTTTCTGCACGTCTTGCTTCTTCCTGCACTTTT
The DNA here is from genome assembly GCF_964263255.1 of Lissotriton vulgaris. Classification (NCBI taxonomy): domain Eukaryota; kingdom Metazoa; phylum Chordata; class Amphibia; order Caudata; family Salamandridae; genus Lissotriton; species Lissotriton vulgaris. The sequence goes on from NC_141685.1 coordinate 1,160,017,968, forward strand.
CTTCGTCTATGAGGACTTCTGTTGCTTCTTTCTGCATTTCTTTTTCTTCTTTCTGTGTGTTTTTCCCGTACCCAAACCTTGCCCTCCTAAGACAATGCCCCTGACATCTTCCCAAGAAGGACTTAACACAGCAGGGCCAAGAAGACCTCGCCCGAGACCACCAGTTCACCTCCCTCCAGAAGCTACTCCTTTTGTAGCAATTTTGGTGAATATTCCTGTCTTACAACCCGGGGAAACCGAGTCAAATGACTCAGTACTGGCCAATATAAAAACTTGGTGTAATGCTAACTGTACTGGCCCTAATAACATTTCAGAATACATCCAAACAGGTAGACGTGTGGACTGGGTGGGATATACAAAGAAGAAATTCCCTGGAGATTGTCTAATTGTTAATTTCAATCGACCCCATGAGGCATCCCGCCTATTTTGGGATGCAACTGAGATTACAGAGGATAGAATAAGAGCAGTACCCTTAGGTTTCTTCTACCCCCCACCTGTACCCCCAAAAAAGTTCCCCGAAAGGGCTAGTCACAATGTGCCCCCAACCAAAATTCACTGCATTAGCCCCTGGGCAACACAAACAACTGGTATGTTACCGATAACCCATGTAAACCGGGGACGGGAATTAAGTAATGGCTTGGAGCTCTCAAACATGTTTTCAGCACTATCAAATTTAGAGGAAATTGATTGACTAATACCTGACGATAGTGTTACTGACCCCGTGTCTACAACTAATAATAGCAATGCTTGGGGTTCTATAGTTAACCTAATGAGCTGGAACATTGCAGGACTCCGCTCTAAAAGGGAAGATTTAAATTGGTTGAATATACTGAAAAAATATGATGTGATAGCGTTGCAGGAGACATGGGATACGGTTGGTGATTTCTGGATAGATGGGTATATATCCTACTTTCTTGCTGCACAACCCTCAAACTCAGGCCGAAACAAAGGAGGTTTACAATTTTTAATGTCAGTAAAAATGAATGGAACCATAAAAGTAATAAACAGTCTATCCCAAAACATTTTAGCCTTGGAAGTCACATTGACTAATCAATCTAAATGCGTCTACATTAACTTTTATAACGCTACCCAAGGCACTGGTGATATCGAAAATCTCAATTCCCTGAATAAGTTTTTGTGTGATTTTAAAGAGAGTCAAACCGCGTCGATATATTTTATTTTGTTGGGAGATTTTAATGTACATTTATGCCAGCAAAACTGTCACTTTATAGACAATTTGAATGTAGATATGTTCCAACCCCCACATTTTGAACACTCTGTTAAAGGATCAACCCTAGAAAATCTGCTTCTAGAAAACGAACTTTATGAAGCAGAGTTTTTTGACAGCAATGAAAGGGTCCCAACCTACAGAGCTAGGGATTGTAACAGTATTATAGATTATATTTTTATCTCACCAGTTATGTTGCAGAATGTTATTTTTTACAATGCTATACATACCATACATAGTGACCACAACCCGGTTGTGTTGAATATGGAGGATAATATTTTATCACTGTTTAATAAAAACCCAGAAGTAGATATCGCTGTTGATATCACTGTAAAGGATCAAGGGAGACGGGTGAAATGGAGCAAAGTTATTCCAGAGGAGTTCTTTCACTCTCTTAACGAGAAAGTGGGCAGCGATATTAATGTTTGTAGAGAGCCCCTGAGATTTAAAGGGAACATCATTGGGTCTTTTGAAGCCATCTGTCGCCAGGTGGCAGATGACCTAAAATGCAAAGCCACAAAGAGAGAAAGAAAGGCTGAGGGGTGGTTCAATAAGGCATGCTCCAAATCACACCGAGCACTCCAGAAAGCACTGAAAAAGGTTCCCCGTGATAGAATGGAGGTTGCGAGGCTCAGGAAACAATACAATCAGGATATCCTAGCTAGGAAAAAGGAAATTAAGAAACAGGCGTGGGATGATTTGTATGAAAAAGCTACCCTGAGGGACAGCGCAAAGTTCTGGACCATTGTTAATACACCGTTGTTCAGTGGGAAAGAAAATGCGCCATTGGAACTAAATATCTCTGAGAAGGAATGGCTGGACCATTTCCAAAAAATTTATGGCAGCAATATTGACTTAGGTCCTGTTAATTTAACGCCAATCGACATTCAAGCCCCTCTTTTAAGTTTTACCATTAAAGAGGTACAGAGTGCTATCGAAGGCATGTCATCACAGAAGGCCCCTGGGCCAGATGGCGTACCCGCAGATATGTACAAAACAAATTCAGCAATGTGGTCAGTTGTTCTTACTAATGTTTTTAACGTAGTTGGTATAGATAAGATAAGACCTCCAACCACTTGGTCACAAGCTGTCATCATCCCCATATTCAAGAAGGGCCAAAGGGGGGACCCTAGATGCTACAGACCCATATCTCTGCTAGATTCCTCTTTTAAAATCTTGGGTAAAATAATACTAGAGAGAATCTCAGCCTGGTCAACAGACAAAAACATCTTGTGTGATGCACAGTATGGGTTTAGATCTGCAAGAGGTACAGAAGACCAATGCCTCAATTTGCACCTTATACTTAGCAAATACACTGTAGCATCAAGGGGGATGATGTACCTGGCCTTCATGGACTTGTCCACAGCTTTTGATCTAGTTAATAGGTCAAAGCTGTGGACAACGCTCCTAGAATTGGGACTGGATCGGGCTCTTGTGGATTTTCTGGCGCGACTCCACAGTGATCTAAAGGCAACTATCCGCATGACCCAAGAAGGGAATTGTACCTCCTTTTTTAAATCGGGTAGGGGAGTGCGCCAAGGGTGCATTTTGGCACCTATGCTCTTCTCCCTTTATATTAACTCCCTTGGTGACTCGCTGAAAACTGCCTCTGCAGATGTGCCCTGCATGGGTGGTTCCGTGACGCCGGTACTCTTATATGCCGACGACACGGTGCTGATGTCAAGGACCCCGAGGGGCCTTCAACTTCTCCTTAACACCTTTGGGGCTTTTATGCAAGAGCTGGATTTAGTGATTAACGCAGGAAAATCGCACGTCATGGCTGTGGGTAATTCAAAAAGTAATATCAGAACCCTGACCTGTAATGGTGCGGTACTTACCAAGGTAAAAACCTTCACATATCTAGGTGTGGTGTTCGACGAGAAAGGGACATGGGCACCACAAATCCAGAACAAGACCACAGCAGTAAAAATATCGTCTGCTGCCATATTGGGGTTCGCAAAACGTTTAGGCGGCAAACCACCTGAGGCTATATTATCCATATACAAAGCCAAAACCATGGCAATAGCAAGATATGGAGCCTCCATCTGGGGACATAAGAACACAACCCAAATCCAAAGGGCAGAGAACATTTTTCTGCGAAAAGTTCTGGGCTTACCTAACTCCACACCTGCTCATTCAGTACATATGGAACTAGGGGTGGGTTACATTGAAGATATGTTGTCTCTTGCACCGCTGAGGGCATGGATTAAAACCTGGCTTAATCCCAATTTAACCTTGAACCACACGATTATAAAAGACTGTATGGGGCGGGATCGTGTGGCTGAGATTGAGTGGCTTTCTTATATTAAGAAAATAGCACAATATCTGGGTCGCCCTGAGTTGTACACCAATCCTGAAGGCCTACAAAAAGATGATATCAGTTGGGCAAAATTGGAATACATAAAGAAAAGAGAAGCCGATAGAGAAACTCGCGAGATTATGAAGCCAACCGTGAGGTCCCATTTTTTGACAATAACATCTTTAGCTATGGAACCATATCTGGCGGTAGTAAATAAACCCTTCCACCGGTGGCTTCTCACTAAATTTCGCTTTGATCAGTCTCACTTCTTGCTGGGTGAATACAATAAATGGTGTAAGCCACATGAGAACGCCCCCTGTAAGTGTGACGACTTCTCAGACCAGGATTCTCTTCACTTCTTCTTTTTTTGTCCTTTTTTTAGAATTGCAAGAGAGAAATACATTAAGCCCATATTAAAGGATAACAGGTTCACCCAAGTGAAACCGGCCTTTCTGTTTTTACAGTTAATGGAAACACCCCTAATCATGTACGGGGTGGCAAACTTTCTCACTATGTCCATCAGGTTGCGTCGAAACAGAGCGAAGGCATCAATCAATTGTCCTAGCCTTTGTTAAAAACTGTATGCTCAGAAGGGGTTGCACTGTTAATAGGATTGTATTATAGGTTTGTAAATATTATTGTAAATATATTATTGAACAAACTCCATTCCACATAATGTTTAAATGAAATTGAGTAGCAAACCACAGTCAGTGCAGTACGAGGATAACCATTTTAATTTTTCTATAACTTTTGTAAAATGAAATTTGTAAATAGGAAATTTTGTATTTGTATATAATGTGTCTTGTTTTTAAGCTTTTTAAAAAAAATTTCTATATACTCCATTAATCAACTATGAATGTATAGCATACTTTTGTGATTTTAATTTAATCGAATAAAGTGTTTTTGACTCTGACTCTGACTCTGTGTGTTTTTCTTCTTTCTTCACATGTCCTACCACTGTAGGCATAGTTAGAAACTAGCATTAAAAAACCTTTGATATTAACTGAAAAACCAAAACCATAGGTTTCAGGCACGCTCTATTTACAAATTAGCATTTAAAAAACCTTGGAAATTCACTGAAATGTTAGTTTCTATTTTTGAGTGTGTGCATCAAAGGTTATATTAGGGTGAGAAGAGGTCTGCCACTTTATCACAAGGATGATGTCACCAGTGATGTCATCACTGATGTCATTTGACATGTAATATGTGACATCATCAGCAGTGCATTGCGGGCGCACGAGTTATAGTTAGCTGAACTAACTATAACGACGGAATTTCAATGATTTTGTACGAGTGAAATGTCCAACTAACTATAACGCCCCTGAAACCTATGGTTGTTTAACTGAATATATACACATATATATAGATATAGATATATATCTCCCCCTGCCTGCTTTGTTTATCCTTGTGCCTATGCTCTGCTTATTCTCCCTCCCCGTCGTCCTTTTACATTACCCGCTTACCCCTCTACACACCATGAACCAACGGATGTAACTTGTAATTGATGCACCTTCTGTAACAATGTGTAAATTGTAACCTTTGTAACCCTACCAGCCTGAGTCCCCTTCTGAGAGAGCCCACAGTGACAAGGGAGTTACACATAGTGAAGGACTGGGATTGATCCCCTTACCTATGGGAACCGTCTTCTACCCTGCCAGAAGTCGGACACTGTGTTCACGCTGGGTTTTTTACCCCCTCCCCCTCCTCTTCCCTCCTTCATTCTTCTAAGTGTGCACGTGACCAAAGTACTACTCTCCCCTTGTTGGGGTGGGATCCAGCATCTATGCCCTGGAGTCTCAGCGAGCCCTCTGAGAGAGTCCATTGCGACAAGGGAATTACACATAATGGAAGACTGGGAATGATCCCTTTACCACGGGGAGCCGTCTCCCACCCAGCCGCACATAAGACACAGTTATTTCCTCGTCTCCTCGCTGTGTCTCCTACCCCCTCCCCCACCTCTTCCCTCCTTCTTTCTCTGCTTGCCTCCTCTATTCCTTTCCTCTCTTCCCTGAATCCCTCTCCCCATGCCTGCTTTGTTTATCGTTGTACCTATGCTCCGCTTAATCTCCCTCCCCATCGCCCATTTACATTACCCCCTTACTCTTCTACACGCCATGATCCAACAGATGTAACTTGTAATTGATGTACCTTCTGTAACAATGTGTAATCTTGTAACCTATGTAACTCTCCTCATGTAAAGTGCTCTGATACCCCCGGGTCTAGCCAGCTCTATATAAAACTCAAGTAAATAAATAAATAAAATAAATACATCTGTAACACAACTGGGGCTCATGTAAAGCACTCTGATACCTGACATCTTCAAGTCCAGTTCCAGCTATATAAAACTCCCCCCCACAAAAAAGGTACATAGATGTTGCATTAAGAATAGTAAGTCTACACTTACCTATATGCACTTCTCTTCTCAATATCTTTGTCCACGACTTTTGGTAGCACAATGTTTCTGTTGTCAATATTTAACATACAATCGCTCCTTTTTTTTAAAAACTTTTTTTTATTAAGTCTTTCTTCTGATTACATACATCAGAATATAGATGGATCATGCATTACAAAGACGATGAAGTACCATGATAATATTACGGTGCGTGAAGGCGGGGGGAGCGTCTCGTTGTTGGCTTACTGCACATCGCTCAAACCTGCTTAACATTAGCCAAGAATATCCTGTTTAACATACAATCGCTCGTACATCCTACAGCGCACCGGTTTGAAATCTAGTGAGCTATCACGGCCATCTCAATAGCACCGGCCACCAAATTAGACTGCACATAAGAAAAGTGACAGCTGTTACTTAATGGGGGTTGTGGGGCGGGGGGGTAAAAAAAATCACTTACCTGCAGGCCAGCCGCTGCCTCTCGGTCCTCTTCAGTCAACTGACTCCAGAAGCAAGAAGCGCACAGGCTCCCAGGCTCCCTTGGCCAAGCAGAACGCTGTTCTCACAAGCATGGCAGAGCATTGTGATTGGTCTGAGCGCCATGATTTGATGGGGACTGGGGACCTGTGCATATTCTCCACCCAGGCTGTGCAATACAGCCGTGTTGAGAACATGCTAAGTGTGCATGACTGTTTAGCCGGCCCAAAAAGGCCAACCAAACTGTTAAGCACACTTAAGAGAACACCACACTCTGAATATCTCACTGGTGGGTCATATGACTTAAGACTCATGCAACCACATAATAAAGCCCTCCTTGCACTTTTTTTCTGACACCAAAAGCATGCACCTACATTCTAACGCACAATCTCACAAGTTACAAAAACACAGTCCTAGGGTCTGATTATGATGCGGGCGGACAACACCGTTGCGGGCATGGAACCGCCTGACCAAAGGTCGGCAGTTCCGACATCCCAATTTGGATGCACAGTTGGAAACATGATTTTCCAATGGGAGCATGTGCGGCGGGCTGAAAATGCCTGCAGCACAAGCTCTCATTGAAAAATGTATGTTTTTAAACATCCTTGCACCATGTGGTAGGCACCGTGCAGTGCTCCCAGGCCACGATGCAGAGGGCCAGAGTGGGAGGGGTCCCTGCCAGGCCCCCCAATGTTGCTTTGCAACAGCTTTCCATGTCAGAAAGGCCGACATGGAATGGCTGTCTGAAGCCAACATCATAACCCTGATGGCAGAGCCACTGTCATAAAGGGATCATGAAGACTTTCAGATGCACTGACAGGCTCCTGGAGCCTGTCGGAAAGTGTCGGTCAGTCCCTCCAACTGCTGTCCCCAACCACCCGCATTGTAAAGCGTCAATCGAACCACAGCAGCAGATGGCGGTCCGACCACAACCTATGAACCGTCAGTTTTGGTCCGACAGTCATCATAATTAGGCGCCTAGAGTCTTGGTTGTGTACACTACCAAAAACATATAACTCTAAGACAACTCAAAGTGTGGTCTGTGGGAAAATGTGGAATTATATATAATGGCTCCGTGGAACAACCCATTGTACAACAAAGCCTTGCTAAAGGCAGGCTATGTGTTGAGCACTGTACAAATGGCAACACAGAATAACATACCACAGTTATGCGAGAAGCTTTCTGTCATAGATTCACATTAGTTCTCATTCCATATTCATATTTCCTGTACCAGGCAACCTGATCAGCAACTGTCACATCAAAAGCTATGGTATGACCAGCTAATCACTAACTTCTAAACCTTAGAGTTTGTGAGGCTATGTGCTGTAACATGAGTTTTCTTGTTTAGAGCACACTATTTTGACTCGTCAGTATGTTCTTGGGAGGATTCAGCATGAGCATTTGGTGGTGCTAAGAGTTTCCTAGGTGGAAATTTGGAGCCCAAAGTCTTCAGGCAATTTTAAGTTCATCGCCTCTTGGTAAAAATCAAAACAGCTGAAATGGATGACAGAGAAATTCAGATTGGATGGACTGGCTATTGGCCTTAGCAGGCTATTGCTGCTTCATTGGCTGCATGTAAGACTTTAGACCAACTCTTTACCACTGTTCTGCTTCCTCCAGAGGTAAGAAGATATTTCTAAAGATGCTTTGTGCAGGACACTTTCGGTGCTGCAGCTCCTCCATCCGAGTCACCATAGAAACAAACCGTGCCTCCCTACAGGCAGGACACACAGCTCATGTCAACTCAGTGCAGGTACCCAGCCTTGGGGCGTGAAATTCTCCTATGAGTCCTTGGGTTCAGAGAGCACGCCCATACCGTCCTTTTTCACTGTGTTGGAAAAAGTGTAAAGTACTTTCCAAGGGGCATATTATCACTGAACGGCGCTAAAATTATCGCCGGTTTAGCGGCAGAAAACTGCCCCTAAAGCCGCGATAATGGGCTTGATAATATGCCCTGGAGAATTCCAATAGAAGCCCATGTTCACCCCAGAACATGGACTTCTATTGGAATTCTCAAGGGCATATTATCAATCCCATTATAGCCGCTTTAGCTGCAGTTTTTTCTGCTGCTAAACTGGAGATAATTTTTAACGCCGTTCTTGATAATATGCCTCCAAATTCTTAAAAAAGGACAGAGAATCAGAGAAAAGCGGATGTGATGGATATAGTTAAGGGGTATTTTGAATTTAAGGTCTGAGTGAGAGGAGGAAGGGAGAGACTCTTATCTGGCTTTTCCTAATATGTTTCTCTTATGTAAAGGAAATACATTATTTTTAAAACTTGCACTGCTTTTCATGCAGTTTTGAATTTTAGCACTAAGAGATTTATGTACTCTAAATGGTCCTGCAGTTAATCATTGAACTCTGACACCTCCCTCCACAACAGCATAACTCATTGGGCTGGTGAGAGTCAACTGCTACTTTACTTTTTCTCCAAAAGGACATCATTTCATTTTAGGAGGTCAGGAAATCTATTCGATCATACCTCAAAAATATAGTTTAACTCGACAAAATATGTATGTATTGATTCTTATTCATAGACCTTGCACCAAGCTAGAAAGAAATGGAGCACTCTATAGACACCTTGTGGGGAGGAGCTCATATCTTACACCAAGGAGCCTGGAAGTTGGAAAGTTCTGTTGAAAGATTTGATCGGATCTTCCTTGAAGAAATGGGTCTTCTGCTAATTACTGATGAACAACACAACACATGAAATATAATAACACACTGTTGCAAATGAGTTCTGTGCATTTACTCTTTCAGAATTATACGCTTTTGACTTGTTTTTGGCTTTTTTTGCGAGTATCACTGAGTCTCACTCACAGTAAATTCACCTTTTGAGATAAGGTCACTGTTAGATCTGGGGGACTCTAGTTGGCAGAGGTAGGCACCAATGTCCAAATAGGGACCCTTGCATCTAGTCAGGGTAAGGGGGATACACTCTTTAGATAACCCCTGCTCACCCCCTTGGTAGCTTGGCACGAGCAGACAGGCTGCACGAGCAGACAGGCTTATCAAAGGCAATGTGTACAGTATTTGTACCAACACTCACAGTAACACAGTGAAAACACCACAAATGTACTCCACACCAGTTTAGAAAAATAGAAGTATTTATTCTAAACTAGACAAGACCAAAACGACAAACATCAAACATACACAGTTCAAGAATGTGATTTTAAAGAGTTCTAGGGTTCAGGGTCCGTAGGCTGCGTCTCGCAAAGGCACGATCCGACGATCTTCGGGACGGCGACGATCTCAGGTGTGGCCGCAATGCGCAGCAAAGGGTTGATCTTCTCCTCTCGCAGCCCCTCGATGCGATGGCTCTGCAACGATACTCGCAGCGACGAGATGCAGTCCGCAAGCAAGCGGTGCGGGGGACGGAGCACCCATCGAGCACTTCTGCTATTTGGCGGACAGCAACTTACTATGGTTGCGAATACGGACTTTTCCTAAACAGCTGGGGGTCTGTTTGCGCTACCTCGGACCGTTTGAAATACAGGACCTTAATCTTAACGGGACCGTTTGAAACTTTGGACTCTGACTTTACGAGCCCACATCTTACTCGCTTAGTTACATCTTCTTATCAATGCTAGATGTCACGACCATCTTCACATCTCGATCGACCCACATGTTGAATTGAACGCAGTTTTGTGTTTACCCTTCTACTAACATTATGGTGCTCCACTGATAATACACTGCGTTGTGTCCTTATTGATTGGGTGGACCACTAGAAATCTTCTCACCACTTTTCAAGCCTTGATGAAGTCTCTATGGGAGACGAAACACGTGTTGGCGATGTTCATGCTGGGAGAACCTTTTTTATGAAATTTGAATAAAGGAGAAAACAAAACTAACGAAATTTGAAGAGGACTCTTTTTGACTCTACATTTGATTATTTGGACTCTTATGTCGTTTTAATGTTGTGCTAGCCTGTCAACTCTATTGGTTACAATAGTTAGAGTTTCTACTGGTGTAATACACAAACAAAAACTGAAAGAATCGTAACTATTTGGTGTGCTGTAATTAGAATCTCATTCCTCAATAGCTTCATTCTAGGTTGCACATCTTTGTGCACCTACATAGCACCTTGAGGTAGTAGGTGCCTTGAGTTTCTGGAGCACCCAACACGCACAAATTTAATTCAATTGTGTTTATTTATATCGCGTATCTACTTGTATGTATCACAAAACTATTTCTGAATGAAAGTTGCAGACTTTCCATTGTGGACACTACTACCTTATCTAGTTGAATCTCACCCCGCGACGACAGGCTCTGCGACGATACTCGCAGTGATGGTAATCTTCCCACACTGGAGCGATGCGTTCTGCAAGCGAAGGATGCATCAGTTCTTGCAGCGGCAACAGGCGCTGGGACGAGCTCGATCTTCGCGGCGGCGGGAATTTCCTCGCACTGTCGGGGATGCGGTCCGCAAGGGATCGATGCGTGAAAATTTGCAGATTGTCTTATTTTCTCCTTGTCCAGCTTCCCAAACAACAGGTACAACTTCCAGAGGCACCACACCGGACCAAGCACTCTAGGAAAGACAGAACTCATGCAGCAGAGTTCAGGGGGGAAGCTGGGGGTGAAGTCCTTTTGTTTCTGGGACTTCTTAACAGGGAGCCAGCTCTACTGAGGCCCTTGGAGATCGCTCCAAGCAAGGGTACACAGCACAAAGCAAAGTCCTTCCCCTCTTCTTGGCAGCAAAGCAACTGCAGGTCAGCCCACAAACACATGGCAGGACAGTCCTTCCTCTTCAGTCTTAAAGCTTTCTCCTTGGCAGAGGTTCCTTCTTGATTCCAGGATGATCTAATTTTCTGTAGTCTGGCGTCCTGTACTTATAACCCAAAAATTATTTGTTCCCTTTGTGCAGGAGGTCTCTGAGCCCGATCTGAACCAGTTCTGGGTGTTCCTTTGAGCACTTTGTTTTCCTGGCTTCTCCTTCCTTTCAGAGAGAGGGGCAGGGTTGTCAGCCGCCCAGCAGGAGGTGGAGCAAGCATTGTGTAAGGCAGGCACAGCCCTTTTCAGGCCCAGGTGCTACCCCCTCCTACCACTCTAGATGCAGTTGGAGCTATTCAGCCCAGGCATGGGCCACTCAGCCCCTGGGAGCCACCCAGCCCATGTCCTCACAAACCAGACAGTCAATTCACAAACAGGCCAAGGCACACAGAAAGGTCAAACAAGAAAACAGCCACCTTCTAAAAGTGCTGTTTTCAAAAACAGGATTTAGAAAACATCTTTTCTAAAATATGTGTTATTAAATTCTGAGTTCAGGGATACCAGACTTTTATGTCCTATCTTGCTCCTAAGGGAAGATATGCAGGTAACAACTGTACTCAGCATTCCCCATTATAGTATATGGGCAAGACAGCCTTACAATAGTGAAAAACGAAAATGGCTGCAATTCACTACCAGAGCATGTCACCCACACTAGTGCATGCTCTACCTTTCACATACACTGCACCCTGCCCAGGGGGGTACCTTGGGCCTTCCATAGTGGTGTCCAATGTGTACAGAAAGGGAAGTATTAGGCCGGGTCAGTGGGGACACTGGCCAGGTTGACATGGCAGTCCACAGACTGCATACAGGCACTGCAGTGGCAGGCCAGATACACCATTTTAGGGCTACTCATGTGGGTGGCACAATCAGTGCTGCAGGCCCACTAGTAGCATTTGAATCATCACCAGCCCTGGCACACTCAGTGCACTTTACTAGGGACTTCTTGGTAATACAAATATGCCAAACATGGATAACCAATTACATTAACAATTTACTCAGGGAGCACTTGCATTTTGACACTGATCAGCAGTGGCAAAGTGCCCAAAGCATCTAAACCAGCAAAACGAAATCCAGCACAGCTTCAAAAATACAAGGGGTAGAGGCAAAAAGTCAGGGGAAACTACGCCAAAGATGCCAGGTCTAACAGTCACTGCTGCACAGTTATGGCAATAGGCACCGGGCTGGTTACAGATGAGCATATGAGCATATATATGTGCAAACATGTGCAGGCTGCATGTGTGGAACTACTGCCATGCACAGCCTGTTATCTGTACACAGGTTGCCTATCGCAGAAGGGACTCTGCAAAGCTGTGGTGCTACCCTGGGGAGGGACTATGATATGGGTGGGCATTCATAGGGTAGGTCTGAGTTTTTTCCATGTATTATACAAATAAACTATATCTTCCCTAAAATACCATTTTGTGCTACTTAGCCTTACAAAGTAAAGCAAGATATCAAACTGGGGCAAAACTTGCAACCCGAGTTTGAATTTGTAGTCCTCAACATTACACATACTCATCTTATGCTACTTCCGGATTTGCCATATCTCTCTGGCTTAGCTCCTAATCAGATTCCAAGATCTGTCCCCCAGACTGGGCCAAGTTATTTATTTTTCTATCCAGCAGTGGGATCAAAGGGCTTCCCACACAAAATGGCAATTTTCAGAGATTGACTAAGTGCCTCGGAAAGGAAGAGATGAGAAGGAAATCTTCATATAATAATTAGCTTGTCACACTGCACCTGGAGCAGGACAACCCAGGCCAACTGAAACAAAGGAGGGAGCCCAGACGTCTTGATCTAACCCTGGAGAGGTTAGCCTTTCAAGATTTGGTAGGAAGGAATTAGGTAGTTGTGTCAGCTAGGCTGAATCTAAGGCTCGCAGATTAGTTCTGACCAAAGAAAACTCAAATCTTCATTTTGGATTGTCCCAAAATGCTGTGCAGGAGAATTGAGGCAGGGGCAGAGTGATGATGTGGCATTCTAGGATTGACCAAGGGACCTGGCCTCTGAAATGTTCCACCCCACTTAAAAACCCCTGCACAAAGAAGAGACAGCTGATAAGACCCTGGATCTGGGAGTGACAACAGCAAGAGATAGACTTCTAGAAGGAGAAGCCACCATTTTCCCTGCAAGGATGGACTTTAGACTTTGTCTCCAGCTGATGCCCAAAAAAAGGAGGGGTCTCTCCAAGGCCAGTGGTGCTGCCCCCTTATGCCCCCTGAGGTCAAGTTGGGGGAAACGAAGTTAACTCCACTGACACCCTGGTGCCCATCAAGATGCTTCAAGACTTTGGCGCCAGAGAGTGCAGCATGGAGGGTGCTCTGCTGGCTGGTTGTGGAGCGCTGAATGAGCTGCCACCACCAGCAGGAGAAGAGCACCAGGAGCCAGGCAGGGTACAGGTCTGGCACAAGGAGCAATTCAGAGACCAAGTGGCCTGAAGAAAATGTTCCTTGTGGTTAGGCCTGGCCACCAAGAGAAACATGAGACACACATGGAGCGAGTCAGCCTAATGGGGCCAGAGATATAGCTAATAACAGATGTGACCTCTAAGAAATAAAAATAAAAGCCTGACACTCTCCTGCTATGTCTCTTTACTACCCCAAGGGTCGGTTAGGGCTTGGGGTCAGCACATTTGTATTTCAATTTCACTTTTGGGGAGGGAGGGTGTGTGGGCCCACCTCCTTGTTCCCCAGACTACAAAACATACCATAAAAACATAACAGCATAATAATATCTAGCATAATATAATGTAACATAACACAACACAAACTTGCCTCGCACTGACCATATTGCCACATCCCACATTAGGGCTGAGTGCATCTGCGTGACTCTTCTAATTGAAGAAAGGGTTGTCTGTAAAACCATTGAGACGCAGCTGGAGGAGTGTTGAAAGATGTATGTGTGATTGATTGTGAGCCAGCACATTTTGAAACTTTTAAACAGCTTTTTTAGACCAACTTTTTAACTCAAAGTAGGTTCAAATTAAACTCTTAATAAGCGCTCCGTACTTGGGTCTGAAAGGAATTTGTTTTCATTGTTTATAAGTCAATATGCTGAGCCGCTCAGGCTTTATCAAGGATTATTCATACCTACCTCTGCTTCATCACAGGATTGGTTGGATTCCGTGGACAGAGGAAAAAATCTAAAAATGCAACAAGGGCCACATTTTACATTGTGCCCCAGAGAGCAACGGGTGTGCGCGCCCACTTTATGCACCCCCAGGACACAATGGCTTTACAGAGGGGGCAGCAGATGCTTGTGTGTTCTCTTCTATAATATTGATAGAGCTGGTGCACATATTGCGCCAGCACTATCATAAGATGCTGTTCCCCCATGTGCATGGGGGGTTTGCTGCAGGAAATGAGGGAATCACTTTGCCTCTGTGCCCGCGCCAAACCATCGCAGAGGAGGAGAATTGAATGTGCGCCACAAACAGCTGGGGCACTTTCAGTGCGCCTCCGAAAGGCAGCATTTTGGAGGGGAGAAGGTCCATAGCCCCCCCAGACAGCCCCCTGCAGGCAGGTAATGTCACTCACTGCAGCCGCCGCGAAGAGGATTTCTCTCCCCTCTTGAAAGTGCACATGTGTTGCCATTTGCACTGTGGCTTGCCATTTGCAGTGTGAAAGAGCGAACAGCTTTTAAACAGCGGTTCCATATTTCACTTGAATGCACTGCCCCCAGAGTAATACGTGTTTGTGGCTGCCCTCGGGTCAGCGCATTCTTTGTAGGTACACTGACAAATTATAGATACCCACAATATACAAATTCAAAACTTTTGTGGCCAAAATATTGATGTCAAAAATATCTACATCCTATACTTATAATGGTAAGTACAAAAATATCAAGAAAAAAAGTATTGATGTCATAGTTGATGACATAAATTAATAAATATTAAATATATTAAAGAATAAAATACATTTAAAAAAAATAAATTAGATTTAATATACATTTTAACAAACAAACGTAATTTTAAAAAACACACTTATATATTGATTGATATACATATATTTACTTTAAAATGGTTATTAAACGAATAATTTTAATGTATTTTATAATTTTGCATATATGTATATTTATATATATCTCCAAACAATCTTGATCCACACGAAAAGGAGACAGCACACCAATTCTGTCCATGAGGGGTTTATTGTGCAAAACAACGCGTTTCGGCCTGGGCAGCCTTTGTCAAGTTTGCATACATGAGCCAACGAAGCCATTAAGTACATGCAGCGTCATAATGGAAATCAAGGACATCCTAAAGTGCAGTGAAGTTTCTAGGTCTACAATGCCGGTCTAGAACATAAGGTAGCTCATATTGTGACCATATTTACATTCATATCACAACTCATTTCAATTTATAAATGCAAATAAATTCTAAAGCAAAATCAAAATAAGAAGATAGACTCCTTTACATGTGGGACTATGAAACACCGTACATGGTGCTTGATTGACCTCTCACCTCTCAATAGAGGTGGTAGAAAGATTTAAGTTGCCCTTGCTATAGATAAATGAGCACAATAATAATGACATTTCTGAAAATACGTCAACATTATTAATGGGCAATTCTAATAAACAATAAAGGTAGGAGGTCAAATACCAACCCGGCCGCTCTATAAATGCATATTACATAATGGCGACCACAATGGTGATAAAATAAAACCCACAATGTAACAATCAGCCTGGCAAATTTTGTCTTGGGTGTTTGGAGGAGCAGGTGGTATGGACCGGACCCTATGAAAAGTTCACCGATCATGTGTCCCTATGGCTAAGGTATATCAATGGCCTTTTTATTATTTGGGATGGGGACAAGGAGCCAGCACTGAGGTTCATTGAGTCCCATTCATGCAATAATTTAAACCTGAGATTCACATCTAAAATCAGTGAAACACAATGTGACTTCTTGGATATACATGTCACGGTACAGGGTAACAAACTAGTAACCAATTTATTTAAAAAAGAAACGGTGGGCAACAGTACCCTACATGCACGTAGTCATCACCCCACCTCTCTCCTAAACAGCATCCCTTATGGTGAACTATTGCGCGCCCTCAGAGTTTGCAGTACCGATAGTGGCTATAGGAAAGAACATGACACAATATTACAAAGGTTAAAAAAAAGAGGGTATTCAGAAAGAATTCTGTCCCACGCCACTTCTAAGCTAAAAGATGTTACACAGACAGATGTCCAATTTAAAAGCGATAAGATATCTCTTAAGTATCAATCAACCAATGTCCCTAGAATGATCACTACATATAATGCCAGATCCAATAGACTGAAATCCATCATGAGAAAGCATTGAGGTCTCATTCAGGCAGATCCCGTCATTGGGAAAAGCGTAGGCAACTCACCAATAGTAACCTACAAGAGACCGAGATCTCTCAGGTATAAAATGGTCCAGAGTTATTTTCAGACTTAACCTACCACCACTTGGCTGCAAACCAATGGAGAATTTTGCAATTGTAATGCATGTAAGAATAGCCAGAGTTGTAAGACTTTCAAAACATTTGATGGCAAGTGGAAATCCTTTTCCAAATGTATCACTTGCACTACTGAGTACGTGATTTACGCTCTGGAGTATCCATGTAGTCTCCGATATACAGGAAGCACAAAATTGCCTGTAAAAAAACGTATCTTGGAATTCCAGAGAGCAATATTTAACTTGGATTTCAATTATCCCGAAGCTAGACATTTGTATAATATCCACAACAGTAACAACAAATTAATCAAGTACATGGGTCTTGACAGGGTAATGAAACACATCAGAGGAGGGACAGAAAAACAAACAATTGCGGATCCTTGAGTCCCGGTACATCATTGATTTAAATACCAGAATGCCCTTTGGTTTGGCAACACCCTTGCCCCACTGATGAAACCCCCACACAGAGACACCAGCAAGACGGCCAGCTGGTTCACCCCAGAACTCCTAGCCTCCAAGCAAGCCTGCCGGAAACTAGAGAAGAAATGGCACAGTGAACAAACTCCGGACAGCCACGCAGCACACAAGGACGCCATCCGCAACCACCACCACCTCATCAGGGCGGCCAAGAGTACCTCCTTCAAAGACCGCCTCGACAACAACACACACAAAAGCAGGAAGCTCTTCAACATCTTTAAGGAACTCTCCAACCCCAGCTCCAACATCAATGACATCCCGCCCTCGCAAGCCCTGTGCGACTCCCTCGCCACCTTCTTCCACCGCAAGATAGCAGACATCCACAACAGCTTCAAAACCCAGACAGCCACAACAGACACCAACACAACAGACCCTCTGCACACCATCGACCACGATCCCCTGCTAGCCTGGGCCAGCATGAGCCTCAACTACACCTTCAAGACCTTGCGCACAATCCACTTCGGCTCTCCGTCAGACCCATTCCCTCACCACGTCTTCAACCGAGCAGGCAGCCTGTTCAATGTCATCAACCTCTCCCTCGAGACCGCGACCTTCCCAGAGATCTGGAAACACGCAGAGATCAACGCCCTACACAAAAAACCTAAGGCAGACCCAAGAGACCTCAAGAACTTCCATCCCATCTCTCTGCTCCCCTTCTTGGCCAAGGTCATCTAGAAAACCGTCAACAGACAGCTAACCTGATACCTCGAAGAAAACAGAATCCTGGACCCTTCCCAGTCAGGGTTCCGCAGCAACCACAGCACCAAGACTGCCCTCATCGTCCCCACCGACGACATCAGGACCCTTCTGGACAACGGCGAGACCGCAGCACTCATCCTCCTAGAGCTCTCTGCCGCCTTCGACACCGTCTGCCACCGCACCCTACGCGCACGCCTCCACGCCGCAGCAATCCGAGACAAGGCTCTGGATTGGACCACCTCCTTCCTCTCCGGCAGAACCCAGAACTTCCGCCTCCCCCCATTCCGTACCAAAGCCTCCGAGATCATCTGCGGCGTACCCCAGGGATCCTCCCTCAGCCCGACGCTGTTCAACATTTACATGGCCCGCTCGCACACGTAGCCCGATAGCACAACCTCAACATAATCTCTTATGCCGACGACACTCAGCTGATCCTCTCCCTCACCAAGGACCCCATCACCTCCAAAGCCAACCTCCGCGAAGTAATGAAGGCCGTCGCCGACTGGATGAAGACTAGCCGTCTAAAGCTGAACTCGGACAAGACAGAGGTCATCGTCCTTGGCTCCAACCCTTCAGCCTGGGACAACTCCTGGTGGCCGATGGCACTGGGGGCAGCCCCCACACCCACCGACTAGGCATGCAACCTGGGAATCATCCTCGACTCAACGCTCTCAATGACCAAGCAAGCCAACGCCGTCTCCTCCTCCTGCTTCAAAACCCTCTGCATGCTCCGCATGATCTACAGATGGATCCCGACAGATACAAGAAAGACAGTCACCCAGGCCCTCGTTAGCAGCAGACTCGACTACGGAAACGCCCTCTACGCGGGAGCCCCGACCAAGCTCATCAAAAAACTATAACGCATCCAAAACGCCTCGGCACGACTGATCCTCGATGTACCACGCCACGGCCATATCACCCCCCACCTGAGAAACCTGCACTGGCTCCCTGTCAACAAGAGGATATCCTTCAAGCTACTCACCCATGCACACAAGGTACTCCACAAGACCGGCCCAGCCTACCTCAACAGACGGCTCCCCTTCTACATCCCCAACCGCCAGCTATGCTCTGCTTACTCGCCACCGTCCCACGCATCCGAAGAACAACCACCTGTGCACCTCGCCGCCAAGACATGGACCCCCCCCCCCACTGAGCCTACGACAGACCCAAGACCTGCTGACCTTCAGGAGGATACTCAAGACCTGGCTGTTCGATCAGTAGCGCCCTCCCAGCGCCTTGAGACCCTCACGGGTATGTAGTGTGCTTTACAAATGATTGATTGATTGGTTTAAATAGGAAGGAGGAGTTGGCAACACATATAGGGGTGTAATCACCGGTTGTTTTCACAATGGGTTAAACAATTGTTTTTAACATTTTCTCTTCTATCATGTAATTCTTATCTGGGTATTTCTTACTGTAATTTAATTATGGGTGCACTGAGCATTCATCTCATGGAGGTTGGATCCTATCGGGGCTATTGTACTATACCAATTGGTGTATGATAGGACATATTGGCACTTGCCTTGAATATATTCCCATTCAATATGGTTATCAGTTAGGCAGCATAATTGGATAATTGGATTATTGCTACTGATTTAGGTCTGAATCTAGGAAGTTAAACAAGAAGTATCTTTTATCAAATACCTTGATATAAACAATTTCTTGCACATAAAATTTCATACATATTTCATTATAAATCACAAACAAATTTCAATGTATCAACATGTAGAAAATCAGTTAAAAAGCCAGTATTGTCGACGCGTTTCGGTGCTTAGATCGTTGGAACACCTTCCTCAGGACTATAATAAAAACCTCTTCAATATTTATCGCATTTTTCAATTTGCGGTACCAGTCTTGATCCTGGAGTTGAGGTGGCCTTATATAATGTTCTACGCCTCTGCTATTTCGTCAAAGGATTTTGTAGTTGTTCGTAGGGTCGTGTGAATTAAGAAATACACTTCATAGGGCTTTGTTTGTTGCCGGTTGTGCCGATTATATACGCCTTCCCACTCCTTAATTTCTATGGGGATTGTAGAGGTCGTCACTTCTTGTTTTACTTGAAGCCGAACCTTATCATCTTGTAATGCGTTAGCACGAACCGTCTGCCTGGTCTCCCCGGTGAGACCGGGGAGACCAGGCAGACGGTTCGTGCTAACGCATTACAAGATGATAAGGTTCGGCTTCAAGTAAAACAAGAAGTGACGACCTCTACAATCCCCATAGAAATTAAGGAGAGGGAAGGCGTATATAATCGGCACAACCGGCAACAAACAAAGCCCTATGAAGTGTATTTCTTAATTCACACGACCCTACGAACAACTACAAAATCCTTTGACGAAATAGCAGAGGCGTAGAACATTATATAAGGCCACCTCAACTCCAGGATCAAGACTGGTACCGCAAATTGAAAAATGCGATAAATATTGAAGAGGTTTTTATTATAGTCCTGAGGAAGGTGTTCCAACGATCTAAGCGCCGAAACGCATCGACAATACTGGCTTTTTAACTGATTTTCTACATGTTGATACTTTGAAATTTGTTTGTGATTTATAATGAAATATGTATGAAATTTTATGTGCAAGAAATTGTTTATATCAAGTTATTTGAAAAAAGATACTTCTTTTTTAATAAATATGTTTTTTTAATAAATATGGTTTTTGATATAATTTATGTTATGTTTGATATATGTGTAATTGAGGACAGAAGAGTTTCATAGGTAGGTGTCTAGCTACACAAGTTACATTCAAGCTCTTATTTAAAAACCACAGAAAGGAATCCTCTTTTTGTCATAATATTTCCCAGTCCTTTCTGGGTTCATTAGGGAAAACTCTCTCTTTTTTCTACTGAATCTAGGAATACGCTACTCTGCCCTAATTATCTTTCCTCACTGTGGAGATAATTTATTCTATATATTTTTTTTACATTTTTACTTGTGTATTTTTTTTCTTTTATGAATGTATTTTTTCATGAGCTTGTTTCACGTCAGGATGAGTTTTTACTTGGTCATTATTTTCCAATATTAAGCATAAAGTGGACCATATTCAGATTTTTCTTGGAATGTATTATCCAATTCCCTACGATTTACAAATGTGATATTTTATTAATGTGCTCTGTGAGAAGTTGGCCCGGTATATGCTGTCCACTAATTAAAGTGTTACAGCAAACAAATGATGGACAGAATGCTGACAATGCAAACATTCTCCCCCAGTCAAAATAGCTGGGTTAAATCCATTGTTCTTTTGCCCACAACGCCCTTCCACTTTGGACCCAGCCATATGAAAATCAGTCTTGACCCTGTGCCCCATGGGAACAGTCCAGACCGAACTGCCACGCCAGGCCCTCCCTGGACGGGAAACAAGCATCCTGGGACCGGTTTCACGGTATGTCACCCTTCTTCAGTCAGGCTGGCTTGAATTCAGTG
Organism: Lissotriton vulgaris; assembly: GCF_964263255.1. Taxonomy (NCBI): domain Eukaryota; kingdom Metazoa; phylum Chordata; class Amphibia; order Caudata; family Salamandridae; genus Lissotriton; species Lissotriton vulgaris. The sequence goes on from NC_141685.1 coordinate 1,160,039,149, forward strand.
GCACAGTGAGCATGGGGCCCACTTCTGGGCATACCCATCCCACTATGGGCGAGAAGTGTTACAGCAAACAAATGATGGACGGAATGCTGACAATGCAAACATTCTCCCCCAGTCAAAAGATCTGGGTTAAATTCATCATTCTATTGTCCTCTACACCACCCCAGTTTGGACCCAGCCACATGCAAATCAGTCTTGACCCTGTGCCCCATGGGAACAGTCCAGACCAAACTGCCAGGCCAGGTCCTCCCTGGACCAGAAATAAGCGTCCTGGGACCGGTTTCAGGGTATGTCACCCTTCTTCAGCCAGACTAGCTTGAATTCAGGTGCACAGTGAGCAAGGGACCCATGTCTGGGGATACCCATCCCACTTTGGTCGAAAAGTGTTACGCAAACAAATGATGGACGGAATGCTGACAATGCAAACATTCTCCCCCAGTTAAAAGATCTGGGTAAAATCCATCTTTCTTTCGCCCACTACGCCACCCCAGTTTGGACCCAGCCATATGCAAATCAGTCTTGACCCTGTGCCCCATGGGAACAGTCCAGACCCAACTGCCAGGCCAGGTCCTCCCTGGATCAGAAATAGGCGTCCTGGGACCGGTTTCAGGGTATGCCACCCTTTTTCAGCCAGGCTAGCTTGAATTCATTGGCACAGTGAGCAAGGGACCCACGTCTGGGCATACCCATCCCACTTTGGTCGAAAAGTGTTACGCAAACAAATGATGGACAGAATGCTGACAATGCGAAAATTCTCCCCCACTCAAAAGATCTGGGCTAAATCCATCTTTCTATTTCCCTCTTCGCCACCCCAGTTTGGACCCAGCCATATGCAAATCAGTCTTGACCATGTGCCCCATGGGAACAGTCCAGACCGAACTGCCAGGCCAGGTCCACGAAGTGACAAGGGATAATTAGGTATGCTTCAGGCAGCATTTTTATTGTGTGAGGTCTATTTCATTCTGCTCAGGGAAATATATCTGACATATTGTATTTGTTTCTTACAGTTTCTTTTAGCCTTGTGCTTTGGCCTCGGATGGTAAGCTTGAATAAAATAGGATATTTTCATGATTCTTGTTATTGTCACATATAGTAAACTATCATGAATATTAGTACTCAGTTTTTAGTGTCATCCTTGATTTTTTCAGACATTTAAGGGGTTTGAACCTTTAGGACCATCAATTTACAAGCTAACAAGGTAGGCACACATCTAGACAGTTTCTATTCATATAAACATGGGTTTAGGATCCCCATGGACACTAATATGTTATTGTAATATGTTTTTGTTACAGATTAGCCCCTGAGGAGGGAACCGCAAGGTTCCGAAATGCATTGTGAAACGTCTATGGAACTTTTACAATGTTGTTAATTATATGAATTATATACAACACATAAGAATGAGATTTGTACAGGATCCAAATTGATTTATCTAAATGTTATGCACATAGACTTGGTAATTGTATGATGAGCGGGTGCTGGGGCAAGATGGCCGCTGCGCTGTTGTGCTGAGAGGTCGCATCTAATTCCCTCTCCCACAATGAGTTGACATATCGTGGAAAAACGCTGTGCTACACGGAGCAATACCTCTAATGGAGCTTGGGCGCTGGTGGTTTGCAGAAGTAACTTTAAAGGAGAAAATATTGCGAGTTGGCCAGGCTTGGATCCGAGCGAGAGAAGTGCTATTGAAGCTGTTTACAGGACACTATATGGCTCCTAAAATACCTGGTCGTGCTCCTAACCAGGAGAAAGGGAGCGAGAGGACTAAAAAGCTGCCAGATACTTCGGCAACAATGAAGACAGTGACAACCTTTAGCGCAAAATTGGATACCCCAGCAGGAAAAAACACTGGCGCGATTAAAAAAGTTTTTCCTCCCCCCCCTCCTCCAGAGAAAGTTAAGAAAACGGAACTACGAAAACAGAGTTTGATCTCCAAACTCAACAATCCAGGAGAGGCGCGCTGCAATAGTAAGAACAATTCGGCAAAGGGGGATGAGCAGAAGTTACGAGAATCGAGTATGCGGCAGCCTACCATGACAGAGATCTTGACAGTGGCAGTGAAACTTCCCGATGCGGTAGCAGCAGAAATGCCGAAATGCGGAGATGCTGTAATGCCGGTCTCCGTTCGTGAAGCAGACGCTGACACTCCGGTTGCAGGAAACGTCCTCGAGGACGCAGCGGACGGCGGAGACTCTGTGAGGGCGGTTGCTAGGCAACCAGGAGAGCCGACACCGGGAGCAAGCCAGATCGTGGAAGCAGCGCAGGCAGGCGGCGGTGTACTTGCCGAAGCGGCGCTGGAAAGCAGCGAAGGTGAAGGTAAAGGGGAGCGCGGAGGGGAGGAGATTAATGGCACAAGGAACACAGGAGGCTCAACAGGAGATACCACAGCCGATATGCTCGGAGCCCTAATGTTGGTGGAGGAAGAAATAAACGCCTCAAAGAAAAAGCCTGGTTCATGGGGAAGCCATGAGAGTTTAGTGAATGTGAATTTTACAAAAGAGGTAAACAGTAACAAACACCTTCAGGGGGGTGGTGATTGCACCTCTCAAGAAGGGGAAGGCGAATTCTACTCAGTTAATGAAGATTCAGGTTCAACATTATCGTCAGAAACTAGTGCAGAAGAGGACGAACAGGAAGATACTGAATCAGGTATAAGTGCGTCAGAGAAAGAGTCCACAATGAAAAAAAAAAGGCATTCTAAACTGGAGAAACGACTTCTCTGGGATTACTCGGCAACCTCACAAGTATATCAGGAGGAGGATGTACATGAAAACACGGCGGAGGGAGCAGCAGCTGCTGGTGGTAACCCCGCGCAATGGGACCCTTTTCATACCCTGTTCTTGACTCTTAAACAAATGCAAAGCGAAGCAAGGGCGGAGAGTCGCAGGGCGAGGCAGGCATCAAAGAAAATCCAAAACAGTTTAAGAAAAGTCAACAAACTGTATGATGAACTGGTGGACCGAGTCACAGAGGTTGAGGAGCGCACTGGCAAGCTGGAAGATGATGTTGGGAGATGGCAGTCATTCAAGACAGAGCAAGAAAAAATGGCAGAGGATATGCGTTGGAAGATGGAGGACTTTGAAAATAGGCAGAGGAGGAATAACGTTCGCTTGCTGGGTGTGGAAGAAGGGGCAGAAGGGCAGGACGTCAGGCAATACGTGATAAAGTTACTGAAGGGTGCCTTTCCAGAATCCCAGTGGCAGTGGGAAACAGAGATACAGAGGGCACATAGATTCCCATTTACAGTAAAAAAAGCCGGGTGGGCAGGAGGAGGAGGGAGGGATGGTCAGAAAAACCATCCCAGGGCAATATTAGTGTATATTGGGAACTTCCTGCTCAGAGAGGAGATTTTGAGTAAGGCAAAGCCAGAGAGTAGGAGGTCTTTCGAAGACACCACTTTTTTCGCTAGACCTGACTTCTGCCATTTTACTGTAGAGAGGAGGTGGAAGTTAAGGCAGTTGATTGCTCCATTCCAAGCTCTCGGTATGGAAGCATATTTACTTTACCCAGCCAGACTCAAAGTAATTGTGAGAGGGAAAACTTGGATGTTTAACTCTGAGATAAAAGCTGAGCTCTTCTTAGAAGAAATGAGGAGGCAGAAGGGAGGTTAAAAGGTATAGATATCTATATATGGCTATACATGTATCTGGATAAGAGTAAGGGTGAATTAAGGGGAGCACAGCAAAACCAATTGAAGTGAGTGGGGGAGGGAAGCGACTTGCACAACAACAAAGGCGGGCACACATAGGTCAGTTGACCTATTTGCCTGTAAAAGGGAGGGGGGTGGGGGCAGAGCAGGGGTGGAGAGGGAGGGGAGGGGAGGGGGAGGTGAGTGGGGGGTGGAACGAAAACATTTTTTCTTTAAGATATGGCACATTGTTATGTATTCAAGAACTTGTGAAAATATGCAGTCTGGTTTGATGCTGTTAAATAATGTCTATTCTGTATGGTACCTGTTAAAGTCAGCACAATGGCATGTAGGATAGTATCACTGAATGTATGTGGTTTAAACGAGCCTAACAAGAGAATGAGAGTTGCAGCGTATTTGAAATCTTTGCGACTAGATTTGATATGTCTGCAAGAAACTCATATAGAGTCAAGTAAGCCATACCTTTTAGAGCAATTAGGATTTGACTTGTTGGCAAGATCTAGACAAGAGACTAGGACCAGAGGAGTAGCAATCTTGGGTAGGCTAAGGGATGTTGTGGTAGGGAAGAAGAAGGAAGACAAATGGGGTAGATGGGTTATCTTAGAAATCTGTTTTAAAGGGCAGAAATTAACGTTAGTTTCTATCTATGGATCAACAGAAGATGACCCTGATGTATTCCAGTTTCTTGATGCGGAGTTAGCCCAGTGGAATGAACCCATAGTATGTTGTGGAGATTTTAATATACATGATTTAGAGAGCTCATTTACACAAGAAAATGTGACCTATAGAGGGAGGAAAAGGAAAGTATTTAGGGCTCTGGCAGATATGGTCACACATAATGCTCTGGTAGATCCTTGGGTAAAGCTACATCCTCACCTTGATGGTTGTACTTTCTATTCTGCCCCTCATAAGGTAATGGTTAGGCTTGACTACTTTCTGATAACGAATTGTTTACTAGTTGAGTCACAGGTGGAGAAGTTACCTAGGGTAATCTCAGACCATAGTCCGGTGATCCTTACTATTAAAATCAACCAAACACCAAGAATTCCTGCGCAATGGACTTTTGAGAGAGCCCTTTTAAAGGATTCTGCATATAGGGAGCACATGGTAGTTTGGATCAAATGGTTTTGGGATATAAATAGGGGGACAGCAGCCCCAGGGGTGGTCTGGGATACATTTAAGGCAGGAGTAAGGGGTGAAACAATTAGTTTTGCAATGGGGAGACAAAAAAGAGAAAGGGAAAAGAGAGAAGATATAGGACAGAGGTTGTTAAGAGAGGAAGGGAACTTAAGCAGGGCTATAAGACACAATCTACCCTTAGAGGATTGTCTACTTAAGATCATAGCGCTAAAAGCTGAAGCAGTGGAAGGTTTTGCAAGGCAGGCGGCAGATAACTTCTTAACAAAAAAGGAAAAAATATACGAACTAAGCGAGAAGGTGGGGCGGGTGCTGGCAATTAGAACTAGGCAGAGAGCAGCTGAAGCAGGAGTAAAGGAAGTAAGAGACGCACAGGGGAACATGGTCATGGAGACTAACCTAGTAAGAGAAGTCTTTAGAAAATACTATGCGGATTTATATACTCCAGAAGACCCAACGAATCTAGAAGAGACTGATGAATATTTGAGGAATATTCCGCCACCAACAATGTTAGTAGAAGACAGGGAGATATTAGATGGACCATTGCAGCTTGAAGAGTTGGAGGAAGCTCTTGGAAGTTTACCGGCAGGAAAAGCAGCAGGGCCGGACCAGATTCCACTTGAATTTTATCAAATATTCAAAAAAGAGCTTTTGGCAGACATGTTTATGATAATGCAGCAAGCACAGGTAGGGGAACCCAGCCCGGAGACGTGGGGAGGGGCTAACATAATAGTTATTTTGAAAAAGGGGAAGCCACCAGAAACACCAGGGTCATATAGGCCAATCACATTAATGAACTCGGATGTAAAAATTTACTCTAAAATATTAGCAAAAAGGTTGGCTGGGATAATCGAGCAGCTTGTAACCCCTATCCAGCATGGATTCATCCCTGGGAAAGGGACCACGCAACATGTAAGAACGGTGATCACAATGCTGGACTCTGCGGATATCCTAGGAGACCCTGTTGCAGCACTATTTCTGGATGCCGAGAAGGCATTCGACAGGGTCTCCTGGGATTATCTGTGGCAGGTTATGAGGTGGTGTGGATTGGGGGAACCCTTTATAAAAGCCATACGGGTACTGTATAATGCTCCAACAGCAAGTATAAGAGTTAATGGAGGGCTTTCTGATAAAGTAAAAATTGCTAGGGGGACTAGGCAGGGTTGTCCCTCCTCTCCCCTGCTGTTTGCGCTATATTTGGAACCACTATTGCGTAGGCTTGAAGCTAATCAAAAGATACCACCAATGCGGATTAACAACTGTGTGGTGAAGACCTTAGCCTACGCAGACGATGTTGCAATTTTAACGCCTAATCCGACCATAGCTATAAAAGAGGTGGAGTTAGAGGCTCAGAGGTTTGGAAAGATCTCAGGGTATAGCCTAAATAGACTAAAAACGCAGATAATCAAAAATAGACATACTGTATGTACCGATGATAGGGTGGTCAACTCAGCAGTGTACTTAGGGGTGCTTTTAGCAACAAGTGTGGATAACATAGTAGAGCAAAATTTGGCACCTCTGATTGACAAAGTCAAAAAGGACCTAGAAAGGATGAATAATCTGCACCTTTCCCTTATGGGCTGCACAAATATAATTAAAATGTTAATCTTACCTAAATTTTTATATTTCTTTCGTTCTATTCCTTTAGTATTTGAGGCTAGATGGTTTAATTTGTTAGAGAAGGTACTTAATAGATTTATTTGGGCGCACGGGAAAACTAGACGGGCCTACAGGTATATGACCCTCCCAAGAGAAAGAGGTGGCTGGGGGGCACCTGATTTTAGGCTATATCAAATGGCGGTAGCACTTCAGTATATGCAGGGGTTAATTGGGGGTGGAGGAAGTGATAGCAGGGTTACAACTATGTCAACAGAAGTTTATTCTATAGTATTAGGGGCAGAGGCAGAAAATAATTTCTTAAATAGAATTGAGTTTGGTTATCACAAACGGACTAGATTTAAGACTGTAGTGGCAGCAGGTAGGGTATGGATTGCATTCCTAAAAAAAATGGGTCTGGGAAGATATAACAGATATATCAGGCTCTATAAGAACAGATCCTTCCCGGCGGAAGTATTTGCAGATTCGATAATGTTGAGTTGGTATCAAAAAGGGATAGGGCAGATTGGGGACTTAATGGATGGGGAGGCGTTAGCTCAGTTTAAAGATCTTACTCTCAAGTATGGGATTGAGAGGAAGGATTTTTTTAAATACCTACAGGTAAGGAGCTTCCTCTGTCGCAAGCAAGGTGGTAGTGCGGGATTTAGTACTAATGAAGTATTGGAGAAAATAAAAATGGGTAGGGATTGCACAATTAGATCTTTTTATGCATGCCTAGCAAAAAGTAAAATTGATGATTTAGAGAAAGTTAGCAACAAATGGATTGAAAAATTGGGTGGGGAGACTGGAAATTTTCAAGAATCCCTGGACATGGGATGTAAGGTTCTGTGCTCAGGTCCCATGCAATCGCAGCATTACAAGACTCTATTCTCGTTGTACCATACTCCCGCCAGGATAGCTAAATGGGGAGGCACCACTGGCACCACCTGTCCACGCTGTAATGCAGGGGACGCAGATATTATTCATATGTTCGCTACCTGCCCCCAACTCTATTCCCTGATTAAAAATATGGAAGATTTTCTTAGTAATACTCTTGACATACGAACCAAATTGACACCTATGATGATACTGTTTGGGAGAGATAATCAAGTTGGTCCTGATCAGAAGGAATTCATGTTTATAGCTACTGCAGTTATGAGATTAACAATAGCAAGAGTTTGGCTAGACAAGGTACCCCCAGGAATGCATGTATGGCTGGCAAACTTACTAGCTAGTTATAACCTTGAGAAAGCTATTTATGCACGCAAGGGGAAAAGGGGAAGGAGACTTGGGCTTAAAATTTGGGAACCAATAGCCAAATGGAAAGAAAGGATGGCAATATAAGATATTGTAACAGAGTATGAAAGTTTGAATTGTAAATTATATGGCAGGATATCTCTATATTGTTTATATTGTTTATATTGTTTAAAAATTCAAACCAGCGAAATTTGAAATTTTTGATGTATAAAATATACAAATGTATGATGTAAAATACAATGTGCATATTAAGAAAAAAAGGAAAAAAAAAATTAAAAAAAAAAAAAAAAAAAAAATTTGTATGATAATCAATTGAACATTAATGAAGGAATTATAACAGTGTGAAACTTAACATTGTGAGTATTATGATTATTGTATAAGTGGTAACTCACCTAGTGAACAGTGCTCAACTTATACAAACCACACAGTTTGTAACTAGTTAGTTTAAATATTATATGGCCATGATGTTATCAATTGTCGAACAGCCTTTGCAGAAACCTGTTTGATAAGGGGGAAGGATTTAATTTTCTTCAACCCATCTGTTTAGTTCTGTCAACAGGGTGTTTATTAGCACAGGCTTTCCCCTAGAAGTCCAGATGGGCGATTAATCTATAGTTTTTTTGGTTCTGTGTTATCGCCTTTCGTGTATATGGGTTTTAAGATTGACCCGCCCACGAGTCTGTCACCTTGGCTTGTAGTTGGCATTCGGTGAATAGGTTGGATAGGATGCTCCTCCAGTTTGTTGGGTCTTCCCTAAACATTGCACCCGGTAGGCCATAAGGTCCTGGCGCCCCATCTTTCCTTATCTTTTTACCTACTTTTTCAACGGCTGTTACGTCTTGATCATTGGTCATGGCTACATTAATAAGTTCCACTACGTTGTTCGTGCTCACTGGGTGGCCGTCCATGGATCTTCAGAATTCAGTACCACCTTCCTTTTCCACATAAACTGCTGCCAAATGTCTCAACCATGCATTGATGTGTACCGAGTTACGCCGATCTACTTTGTCGTTATCAACTTGGCTATATATTGCCAGAGTTGTCGATGTTTGTAAGGTTTTGTAAGTTTGTGAATGCTGATCCATTCTTCTTCAAGCTTGTTTTGCTTGAGCGTCCATAACAATTGCTTCCACTGTTTCTGCAGGTCGTTGCACTTATCCAGTGTTCTTTTCGAACCTGCGATCTTATGTGCTCTTACTGCCTTCTTTAGGTTGCAAGTAATGACACTCAGTTTTGCGTTGTTATGCACGGTTTGTATAGTAGTTTTTTATTTTGGTTTAGGCTCTGCTTTCTTCAAAGCTGTTTTCGGGGCAGTGGTCCACTCTGACCAACTTTCCATGTTGGACTCAACCCCAGAGTAATTGCCTGTGCTTTCTAGTTTTTCTTTCAAGTCCTTAAATGTCGTCGCCTGATGTTTATTCCATTTTATTCTTCTCACCAGGGCATGTTCCTTAATGCCTGTCGATTGGGCTACTGTGATGATTCTTTTCCGTTCTTTGATAGTGTTGTTCAGTTCAACCTGGAGTAATGCGTGATCGCTAGTGTCGTCTGCATTGATTTCAAAATTTTCTATTTTGCAGGCAAGTTGGTTGCATAAAAAAATATAGTCGATTGTGGAGCACTTCTTGGATGTAGTTTTCCTTTGGTTTTTTGAGTTTGAGCTTTTTAGTAGATTCTCAACTGAATTAAGGTCGAAATTTAATAAAAAATGTTTAAAAGTTCTTTCAGCGCTAGTTTGGTGCTTCCTTTCGCATTGCTTTGTTCCCAAGTAGTGCAGATTGAAGTCCCCCACAAGCATTTTTGACGGTGACCAGTGTGTACATAACATTTCCTGTATTGTAGTGATCATAGATTTTGTGGCCTCTAATTTCAATTGACCTAATGCATTTAAGTATACGTTTATTAAAAGCAGTGAGACACTGTTTTCCTTGTCCCTTTTTCCTTTTTATTTATTTATTTAGAAAGTTTTATATAGCGCGAACGTGACCCTTGGGTATCAGAGCGCTTCACATAGACATATACATGAGGTATATAATTCGTAACTAATACATACAATTTGTTATATGGCGAGTGAGGTAGGTAAATATGTAGCTATACGGTAGCATATCCCACTGCTATGAGGTAGATAGGTGAAGGTCATATAAAAGTTCAATCAAAGTTCAATAAGGTACACATTTACATTGCTGTGAGGTAGGATCTGTATAGGTCTTTCAGGGACATATCATAGCATATTCTAGTATAGTCTAGTATTTGACATCGGTTTACACATTATAAGTATTTTCAGTCAGCGTCTACGGCTCTTCGAATATATTTGATACTTGTATTCCTTTGGATATAGATCAGTTAAATATCTATGTTTGTGTATACTTCTTCTCGGTTTTGGGTCCATAAGGCACTTGAGGCTAGTTCCCATCTAGTTTGCGACTCTCACTTTCTTCTTCTCTTAGTCCGTAGGGAGAAGTTTAGCACGTGGTGTTGTTGAGGTCATTTCCTGCTATGTAAGGAACTTACTCATTAAGAAGATCTTAGTTTCCTTTTTGAATGCTCTTGTGTTAATCATTTTCCTGATATTTGGAGGGAGAGAGTTCCATATTCTGGGTGCTGCTCCTGAGAAGGCTCTATCGTATGTTTTCTTTTTTCGGAAGATGGGTCGTTTCAGTATCAGCGCATTGGCGTTCCTGGTTGGTCTGACTCCTCCCGAAAGTTCAAGCTTCTGGGCTAGATATCTTGGTGTTTTGTAATGTATTGCTTTGTGGGTGACACATGCCATCTTGAATTGGATTCTGGCTTCGTATGGCAGCCAGTTTAGCGCTTTTAGATGTGGGGAGATATGGTCGAATTTCCTCGATCCGGTAACGAGCCTTGCTGCTGCATTGAGGCATGCTTTCAGAGGTGCAGTGGAAATTTTCGGTAGACCTGCTAGGGTTGTACATCCGTATTCTATTCTTGAGATAACTAGTGATTGAATTGCCAGTTTGAGATCTGCTGATGAGATGAAAGGTTTCATCTTCCTTAAGTAATTCGGGTGAAAGCGGGCATTTTTTGCCATTGCATTGATGTGTGCTTTCATGTCTAGATTTTTATCTAGTGTGATTCCCAATGATTTCGCAGATTCCACTAGCGTAGGGGTGCAGTTTAAAGCTGTGATCCGTCTGGTCCATTCTTCTACCTCCGAGTGGCTCTTCGGAGGAGAGATCAAAAGGAATTCCGTTTTTTGCGCATTGAGCTTCAGGTGGTTGCTGGTTAGCCATCTTAGTGCCATTTTCAAAGCCTCATTCAGTAGCTTGATGTCCTCCAGGGATTCGACCTTGATATACACTTGTGTGTCGTCCGCATACATATGATAGGAAATGTTTGCGTCTCGTAAGATTTCAGTCAGAGGTTCGACATAAAGGTTAAAGAGTGATGGAGATAGTGTCGAGCCTTGAGGAACTCCGATCAAGTTTGGACTTGATGTGGATAGTGTCTGGTTGACCCAGAATTTTTGTGTTCTGTTCTGAAGAAAGGGTTCAAACCATTTTAGTACATTTCCCGACATTCCCATCCTGTTGTGAAGTCTGTCTAGTAGTTTTACATGGTTTACAGTGTCAAATGCAGATGATAAGTCAAGAATTACTAGAAGACATGTCTTATTGCTGTCCAGGGCCTTTACTGCGTCATCAACTATATGTAGGATCGCTGTTTCCGTGCTGTGACCTGTTCTTAATCCAGATTGGCAGTCGTCCAATAGCATGAAATTAGCGATGTGTTGGCTCAGTTGGTTTTGTACGCATTTCTCTTCAATTGAGAGTGCCTGCAACATATTTGAATCAGTGTTTATAGTCCTTACTGTTAGTTGTTTTGCATGTTTAACATAAGTCGAGATCCAACCTTCCATAGCGGTTGTATTTGTTGGCTAATTTGTGGAATCCAGCATATCTTTCCAGGTGTACTGGTTCTGTAGCCCAGGTTTCTTTTAGGCATTTTATGTCACCCTCTAGCAGTTTATTTATTGCAGTGACTTGTTTAAGAGCTTTTAATAAACCTGCCACGTTCCAGGTGACAAGTTTGAGGCTGTATGGTGTCTTTTGAAGTAGCCTTGATGTGCCAGTATTTAACGATGTTGACAGTTTTGTCTCGGGCTGCACTTGAGGGTCCCCTGAAGAATCAGCAATGTGCTCTTTTACATGAGGTATGATAAGTGCTTCTATGTGTGTTACTGTCGTTCCCCTTGTGATTCTCCCTCCTTCGACTTTTCTGGTGTGCATCTTCTTTTATCATTCTGTTTGTGGTTGTTTCCTCCTGTGTTTCAACCAATATACTTAGGTTTTTATAGTTCCGATCTAATTGTGTCTTCGAGGTGCCTTTCTGTATACTATGGGGATGTTCCTTTACATTCTTTGTGTGGTTGGTAGTATTTGACAGTTCAAGTAAAATTAGCGAATATTTTTCCTGTTCGGGTATTATGAGTGTTATCCCCCAATTTTTGAAGATTTCTTTTTCCAAGAACACAGCTTCTGGAATATGATGGTTTATCCAGGTCACTACCGTATTTTCCTGGGTGGGATCTTCGTCCCTTGGTTCAAAGTGAACACTCACCATATTGTGGTGTTGTTCCTGTATTCCCAATAGGCTCTGCGCATTGGAATAATATATCCTATAGAATTGAAGTACGACTTATGTCGACTAGGTCTCTATCGAATATATTAGACTTAATTGTGAGTGCCAGATAGCTCAGAGGTCACTAGAAACTTTCTCGAATAAACAAGAAGGGATTAGTGTCTGACAACCGCATAAACATGACAACTTTGTTTCCCCAAGAATAAGAAATGTATCTTCGGAGTTGTGGAAACAATATATAGATATTTTACTCAGTCAATCGTGCATGCTTCGTTTCACCAGAGGTGCAGAGAAATAGAGAGACAGGCGTTTTCAATAAAAAGATTTATTGAACAGTCTTATTTCTCTTGCGAGTAAAGTGAACTGCTACAATCGTTATGCAGGTTGCAAAGTATAATGCGTACAGCAAGAAGAGTATTATAAAATAATACTGTAAAAGCATGGTATGGTTTCTAAGCCATAAAATACATACATAAATAACAAACACTAAAAGTAGTCAACTGGTGCTTCTAAAATACGCCTACCCCAATGTACCTAACCTAAGTCTAGTACGAGGGAAGAAGTAAGTATGGTGTAGCATAGGTTTAGCTTGTTTTTGCCAAGAATCTAACCAAGATTTCTCTTAGGGTCTAATCAGCTCCCTACCTTGGTTTTAGAATGAAGGAGGTCTTGTATCTCTGTCTCGGACTCGATTTCCCAACACCCCACAAGGGGAGCTTGGAAACACTGGAGCTGGATTCTCAGCAAATGAAAGGCAGTCTCTCTGTCAGTGCGTCAGCTGGAGGGTCGGCTTCCTTCGTCACTTCCTGTAGCGAGCTGCTCCGAACCACCATGTGTTTGCTAGGGCAAGTGTAGGCATATTTATACCTTGAAGGTGCCTGGTTTGTCGTAAAGCCGGACATAATAACGTTACCAAAGAACCCCAAGGGAATGGTAGTTCTTTGAAAATGCCATGATTTCTAGGGCAAATCAATATTCAAGAAAGGGGATGTCCCTGACTGCTGAAGCAGAGTTTTCCAAGAAATCGTTGTGGCTTTTTGGGTCTAGTGGAAGTAGCCATGACTGTATTTGGACTGGATGGTTTATGTCTAAATATGGTTATGATTTCTATGCCTATATAAGTGCAAGATGAATTATACCTATATATGGGCATGAATCGGGAAAATTGTGCAAGGATCCTAAAACGCTACACAACAATATCTACACCTGTTATATTGAACAGTGATGGTATATGTTGAAGGAACCTTAGTAAGTTGCCCCTATTTAAGATGTTGTGCCTGCCCTTTGATTTGTAGAGTGGTTGAAAGATGCTTAGTGTTGCATCTCTTGTGTCGGCCAGATGGAATTTATTGCCCGTCACATTATGCTGTTGTTTGGTTCCCTCGGACGTTATCTCTCCTGAGAACTTGGGTGCGACATCCTGAGGTTGCTTCTTTCCTTCCCCCATTTTGTCTTTGGGGTGCTTGTTTGATATTTTGTCCAAGCAGATTGCTTTTGTATCCAGTGTGTCCCTCTATGCTCCCTCCACTTGTTCAAGTTTCTCCTGTATTTCTCGGGTAGCTAGTTTGGTTATATGTTTCGTTGTCTCTTGAATGTCTCTTGACTGTTTGCTTTTGGTGATTTAATAAAGGTTGGATAAGATTATTTTTTTCGTTTGCATGTCCTGTTTTTGATCTGGTGTTATTACTGGTTCATTTGAGGCATATATTGACTGCCCACAACTTCTTCTAATTTGTGTAGTCTTTTCACACTTCTTTTGTTTTCTTAGTATTTTCTTCATGCGTCTTGGCAGGTTCACCTGTGCTGGTTGAATTAAGATATTCTACTTGTCCTCTGTTTTAGGTTTTTCTGAAATGGCTGTTAGTTGATTGTCAAGTGCTGAGTCTGTGTTTACGCAGGCCTTGCTTGGTTCCTCTTTTCTGGTGTTAATGCGAGACCATGCCAGCGCGTCATTGTGATTGTCGTTGGCTACTCTAATCTTTAGATCTTCAATGAGAGTGATCAAGACTTCCGGGATTGTTTATAATTTATCAATTATTGGGCAACAGGCACACTTCGTATTTAGTGTGGTTGCGTAGGCCTGTGCTCGCGTGATTAGAGAGTTTAGGTTGGCCAGTTTTTTATCAATCTCTGTGATTTCATTTGCCATGATATTCAACAGACCTACTTGGATATCCATCTTGTTTGATTGGTAGTTCAGCACCTCCAAAGTAAGTTGTGACCTTTTAAAGAAAATTTCCCATATGGTTCCTGAGTCAATTGATGGCACTGTATTGGTTATTGTTACTGAGTCGTAGGTCTCAGGGCTTTGACACAGCTTTGTACCTTTGAGGACCTGTTTTGGTAATAATGGTGTTATAATTTGTATGTTTTTTTCTGGTGCCTGGATGTTTTGAACTTGTGTGTTTTTTTCTGGTGCCTGGGTTTTTTGAACCGCTTCCGCTTGGTATGCTTGTTTCGATCTTCGATTAATGATTTTTACCAGTGCCTCAATTGATTGTTGAGCCTCGATTGGTTGTTGACCGTTAATGCTTATAGACTGTCCTTGAGTTTTTTGCAAAAGTGGACTGTCAAACTCCTCTTGTAGGTATTCAGTCGCTGGCAGGGGTTGTTCCCTTGATGTGATAAGTTCCAAATCTGTTATGAACCCCCAGGAGTTGTTTTGTTGTTCCATTGAATCTAGTTTTGACAGACCTTTAGTTAGAGCTATGGACGTTCTTGAGTAATTTAAGTCATTTAAATCATTTTAGACGTTTGTCTCAAGTGTGTCCTTGACTTGTGTGTCCCTTGTTGTTCTTTATTGGTGTGATTGGTGCTGGTAATTGGTTTTCTCCCTCTTGATTAGTATGCATTGTTCCTACTGGGTCTTTTAGGAAGTTGATCTTACTTGGTGCATTGTTTGCTCTTGCAAAGATTGAAGAGACTGGCGAAAATAATGTTTGAGCATCCCCCTCAATTTTTGCTTTGTTGTTTTTAGCCGTTGGTCCTTGTCTTTTTCTTTTCTTTTTTATTAGAGGGACGGGCGCTCTGTCTCTTCCAGACCTCATGATTTGCCCTTCTATATATATTTTTTTTCTGTTCTTCTATTTTCTTTTTATTATTTTATTATTTGGTTGTTGGTTGTTTGGTTTTTTAATTATTTAGTTGGTTGATTGTTTGGTTGTCGCCCTATCCCAATGACAAGACCAAGGGTGTAATTGCATAAAGTCCAGAATGGTAACCAGATGGCAACCCAGCTTTGTGAAAAATGAAAAATTAATAAGCCCTTTGGTGAAGGGATACATTAAAGTGAACCGTAGTTTTACATTAATTTCTGTGTTTCACCTGCTTGCAAATAATATGAGCCCACTAATCATAATGAAAGGCAGCTCCATGATGCACAGATGGTTGCTCCATGGTGCACAGGTGGTTAAACTAAATTGTCTGTGACATTGTTGCATCATACCAATAAGATATTAACAAGGGGAAATTGCTGGATATGTTTGCAATTCCCAGCTTCTGTAGACCAAAGTTTACCCATGGTTCAGGTTCCATTGCCTTTTGCAGCATCCTGTTATGTCATTTACATAACAATAGTAAAAATAGATCTAATAGCTGTTTTGCAGAATTTAAAGAAAAGTACTTCTGATGCAGGGACAACTATGGCTCCACCTGCAGGAACATTATATAACAAATATATGGCAGATGTTCTGACACTGGGGAACACACGGAAGTAATAGAACAGAATGCAACATTCCCCCTGTCTGACATCTTTACTCCACTCTTTCCAACTCAGAATACAAGCATTGGGATAGCAGGCCCATCAAAAGAGGCAAATAAGAATATACCATTTTGAAGTTAAAAATAAGAAAACACAACGCAATAGGGAGTATTTGTATTAAAAGTAATGGGACGTATCAGGTGGGCAATAGTACAAATTGTAACATGACATTTGAAATGACGGCCGAAAATAATAGCATTCCACTTTACGTAGGTGACTCAATTTATTTTATTTGTGGAGAGAAGGCTTATACATGGCTTCCAACAAGTTGGAGTGGTTGTTTACACCTAGGTTTTGTACTACCTGCTATAGTGATAAAAGACACAAAAGAAGTACGAAGGGACATGCAAAGACATGCACCACGGCGAGGCAGGAGAAGTGTGGATCAAAGGGATACAGCATCACAAATAGCAGGTGATATATTTAAAGGGGTGATACCATGGATTGGTCCATCTATCAACTCCAGGGATATACGTAGATTGTCCAGACTACTAGAAGCAACAATAAATGAAACAACAAGTATACTTGAAAATATTACAGTAGAGCTTCAAGCTGTGAGATTAGTTTCGTTACAAAATAGAATGATTCTTGACATGATGCTAGCAGAGAGGGGAGGAGTCTGTGCAATTATAGGGGCGTCCTGTTGCACCTATGTCCCTGACTCCTCT
Organism: Lissotriton vulgaris; assembly: GCF_964263255.1. Lineage (NCBI taxonomy): Eukaryota > Metazoa > Chordata > Amphibia > Caudata > Salamandridae > Lissotriton > Lissotriton vulgaris. The sequence goes on from NC_141685.1 coordinate 1,160,055,809, forward strand.
GTTACTGTCAGGGAAGCAATAAAAAGACTGCATCATATAGGTGTAGAAGCACATAAGGATTCCGGCACATGGGATATAGGAGGTTCACTTTGGAGTTGGTTGAACGCATGGGGTTGGAAGATAGGAATGGCGTTCATAACAATTTTCCTACTAATAATAGGCTGTTGTCTATTAATTAATTGCCTGCCAATGTGCTGTCAACTATTGGGACAGCTGACAAAATGCCCAGTGAGGAGATCAAAGGAAAAGGATAAAATAATGATGCAAACAGTCACTACTGAATTAATGCACATAGACATTTCTGACAATGATAAGGATAGACAATATAATTATTAAATATTGATATGCTGTTGTTATAATATCTTTATTCGGCAAATTGATCACCATAAAAGAATACATATACAATATACATTTCCAAGTCTCCAGTAAAATTATTAAAATATGAATAAAAGAAAGAGGTGCACCACAGTCACTAGTTTGCTACCAGCGGATACAGCATCATATTGATATGCTTCAAGATGAAATTATTTTAAACTAAGGTTCAAAGGGTCGTTTGTGAAAAATGAAAAATTAATCAGCCCTATGGTGAAGGGATACATTAAAGTGAACCGTAGTTTTACATTAATTTCTGTGTTTCACCTGCTTGCAAATAATATGAGCCCACTAATCATAATGAAAGGCAGCTCCATGATGCACAGATGGTTGCTCCATGGTGCACAGATGGTTAAACTAAATTGTCTGAAATTCAGTTAAAACCAAATGGAGTGCAAATGAATGAGTACGTGTCCCTTCTGATGTAACTCAACCACGTGTAATGGTTCACTGGCCTTCACCTGTTTACAGAAGCCGGTTCAGAGAGTCAATTCCTAGAACTGGCTCTCTGAACTGGGATGTGTCAATCTGCTCTGCCCCTGCTTGGGTACAGTGTTTGCTTAGGACAAATATTGTGTATGGAAATTGTGCCTAGAAAGCAGAGACCACGAGCATCTGCTGACTACCTCAAACAGTGTATGTTTGACAAAAATAAGATAACAGACTTAGGCTCTAGGTCAGGAGGCAGTAGCGTAAGAGATTGGCTTAATATTAGCATGGTCATGTGCGTCATGTATAAGGTAAATGTACATGTGGACTATTTGTGAAATGCTCACACCATGATGTTGTTGTTAATGATTAATGTATCCAGGTTCTGTAAAATGTATATAAGGACTGATTTCCTTTCTGTAAAACTAGATCTCTTTGCAGTCCTACTGGCAAATTGTCTCAACTGCAGTTCATTGGCAATAAAGAGCCACTCTTGAAGCCTTTGTGTGTGTCCATCTTACTTACCCTTAAAAAGCCGTGCTTTAACAGCTTCTAGGGCTCCTAAAGCTCCCAAGGCTCCCAAAGGCTCCTAGGGCGAGCACCTGATGCCTGACAGAAAAAGTAACAGTACTGCTACGGAAGCTCTCTCCCAGGTACCTAGCCAGGTATTGCTGTCTTCCCACACCTCTGCAACACCCCGCTCCTCCCACTCACTCTCACTCACTTGCTCTTGCTCTCTGTGACCCGTTTCAAAGCCCAAGTCCAATTCCTTTGAGGGCTGGCTCTCTCCACACTCTCCGCCTTCCTCGGGTTGGCTGTTCTCCCGCACCCTGACTCCTCTCCTGCGATTAACGGTTAGCAGGACAAGAGAAAAGCAGGTGCCTGTTGTCCACAGCACCCGCAATCCTTACTTCTCCAGATGAAGCAAGGGGACCGCAGGGCCGCCTGCGGTCCACCACCATTCCGTACCACCCAGCCGCACCGCAATCCCGCTATCCCTCCCACCAGCTGCTCACAAGCTGCGCGCTACAGCGGTAGTGATGGTGTCAACAGCAGCGGTAGCGTTCGAGGTGACCGCCACGGCGAAAAGCGGTAGAAGGCCAGCAAAGGACGGGAGGACAGCGGCAGCAGCAACCGCAACAAACAGCCGAAAACTCCTCCTCTTCCGGGAAGCACAGGCAAACTGACGCTGGAATACGGGGGCACTTGCAAGGCACAGCCCCCAGGGTGTAGTCACTACTCTCCAGTGGGTTTACACAACAAAAGGAAGCATGGACAGAGAAACATTGTCACTTTTGTGACATTTGAAGAAGTGCTGTGCCACCAGGTCAGTAGGATTGTTGTTTTTTATCGCACAAAGATGCTCTAATATCTTCTTCGTAAGAGGTAATTTTGTGCTGCCAATATATCATAATTTGTGAGGAAACGCTAGAGCATAGACAGAGGAACCCTATGTGCACGTATTGAATAAAAATATGTATTTATTATATATACACCACTCTCTAGTATCCTCTACACAAGGATAGAACACAAATCAGATAAATCAGTTGCAAAGAATCAAAGGTAAGAAGCACAATACACAGTGGGCTCCAGGGGGAGACCAAGCGAAATAATAAATAAGTGGTATAAGAACCATGACTCAGGACTAGACCTAGTCTAGAAGGTGCAGACTTGCTGGGACCCCAAGGAACCCACCAAGATGAGTAAGTAGGGACCCCACGGAGGACGGGTTCAGAATGAGAACAAGACTGCGTCTTCCGTACAATTCAAAAGGGAAAATTGTGGTTGGAAAATTAGAGATTAAGGACCCTTCCCAGCAGATTATGAAGACAGCCCTTGGAACTTAGGAGGTTGGAGAGCCACTTCACCCATGGATACCTTTGTACCAGAGTTAACTATCCCAGAGGAGCTGGGTGCATAGGCACCAAGTGTCATTGGAGACCCTCGTCGTTCTCTATGGATGTCAATAAAGAAATGCTGCTGCTGGAAGTAAGAAAAGTGTACGGTGGAATCCAAATGGAGATTCATGATGAAAATAACCTGAAAGCAGAGGGGATAGAGTCTGGGTCACTATGGAGTGACCAGGGGTTAGGGAGACGAATGCCCACCGATGTCGGGTGCTTCAAGTGTGTTGTCAGTGATCTTGACTTTTCAGCTGTGCGGACCTGGAGATGTCTAGGATGTCTAGGAGCCAGATACAAGCTGTCCCACAAAGGATGTCAAGTGCTGAGGGTTCGTGGCCGGAGGGAGCACCAACAAGCCTTGGCAGCGGCAAGCAACGCAAATGGTAAAATTGTGTGTCGATCGGGCCCAGCATAGACTAGGAGACTCACTACAGCAAGGGGAGTCAGGGCAGGCCTAGTACAACCATGGTGGCTCAAATAAAGCAAAGTTGGCCCTCAAGTGGAGCTATAGTTAGCCCTGAAGAAGGGCTCTGGTAGACTTAAATGCATTGGGTTTCAAATACATTCTGCCTGGACGAATTATGCATTTGTTCGTGTTTTAGTACGAGGTCCGGATGGGCACACCTTTAACATGGGAAGCTTTTGAAAATGGCATATATTCCTGCGTGTGGATAGTAAAGGTGGCTCTACAAAGTGTTAACTTAAAAAATGGCTATGAAAAGGATTCCATGGATTAGAAGAAGAAAGATGATGGTCAAAATGAATCGCTAGATTAGCGTAACTAAGCAGTGCGACCGGCATTGGGGTGAGATGACGCCCCACATTAAGAAGTTGTTGTACACATACACACAGCACATGTGAACTACACACTCACTGTGTAGCAGTGCACATCAAACTGATGTAGGACAATGTTGAGTTAAGCATACAGCACTGGAACTTTGAATAAGTGAGTCTGTAGGCTTCACTCCAGTGGCACAGGTAAAATGGACCTGTTCACACTTAGTGGTCATTACACTGTATGCTGCCACCACCACACGTGTGCTGCTTAGCTCCTGGTAAAGGCAGCAGCCTTTCACCACTATGACGGTAGCACTTTGGGCACCCCTCCCGGTCTAAAAAGACTGCAATCCGTATGATAGGCCTTTGTCATGGTGCACACACATGATCAATGTTTCCTTATGACAACAAAAATCAGCATTAGGGATCCAGACATCATTACAGATGAGACACTAAGGGCTGGGGTGCACCTCCATCAACATGAAAGAGACTCGCCATCCCAACAAACATGTTAAAAAAAAGATCAGGAAAGGGGAGCCTCATTCATTTGCACACATACTCCAACATGTATATTAGTTGTGTTGGTGTAATGTCTGCTTTGACCACCTATTATTTTTATTTTTAAACGTGTAGAGAGCAGCGGCATAGAGTTCAGTGGCATAAGGTAGAGTGGAGAATAGAGTGCAGTGATGTAGTGTGCAGTGGCAAAGAGTGGTGCAGAATAGAGTGGTGTATAGGGCATTGGGGCACAGAGCAGTGAATTAGAGTGGTGCAGAGTAGAACAGAGTGGCATAGAGTGCAGGGGCATAGATTAGAGTGGTGCAGAGTAGAGTAGAGTGGTGTAGAGTGCAGTGGTGTAGAGGGCAGTGGTCTAGAGTAGAGTGGTGTATTGTAAAGTACAGTTGGGAAGAGTGCAATGGCAAAGAGTAGAGTGGTGCAGAGTACAGTGTCGTGGAGTGCAGTGGCATGAAGTGCAGTAGCGTAAAGTGGAGTGGCGTGGAGTGGTGCAGAGCAGAGGTGTGTGGAGTGCAGTGGCCTAAAGTAGAGTGGTGCAAAGTATAGTGTAGTGAAATAGAGTCCAGTGGCATAGAGTAGAGTGGTGTAGAATAGAGTGTACCATAGAATGCAGTGGCATAAAGTTCAGTGGCCTAGAGTATAGTGGTGCAGAGTATAGTAGAGCCACGTAAAGTGTGATGCTGTAGAGTGGTGCAGAGCAGAGTGTCATAGTGGGTTGTGGCATAGAGTACAGTGGCATAGAATAGAGTGGTGCAGTATGGTAGAGGTCAGTGGCATAGAGTGCTTTGGCATACAGTACAGGGTAGGGGATGGGAAGGAAAAGAAGCCACATGGAAGTGGAGTGGGAAGGAGGGAATAGATGCTACATGGATAGGGATATGGGTGATGACTGAAAACACAAACACATATGGAGTGCTCAAACACAAATAAAGTATCTCCAAAAAAGGGATCAGTGGATGGACACAAGTTTTTGGTCCATGCTCCAGGGATGGGCCAAACACAAGAAGAGAACATGACGCTCACATGTCATGACAAATGGGGATGAAGTAAAGGAAAGCTACACTGAAGCTAACAAATGGTAAGCCCACTGCAGGTAAACAACATGTCTTGTAGAGACATTGCATACTCTTTTCAGGCGAAACCTAAAAAGGTCAACATATCTGCTAATGTAGTTGGAAAAATACTGAGGCTCCAATTAGGAGTGCCCCTGCATTACACCTGGCAAATTCCCCTCTCATGGTTACCATTACCACTGGTATCACCGATTACAAGAGTAACAATGAGGGTTCTCATTTCCCAGAGGAAAAGGTCAGTAGGTTCGCAATTCCCCTGGTTAACCCTTTTTATCACTTTCCTGATATTTCATCTGGTCAACCTGTTTTCAAAGGGTGAGGTGACCAAATTAATTGCATTAACGTCAGGGTGATCCTATGGGACTAGTAATGTTGTTTGGGCCGGTAACTCCAGGATTTAAGAAGGATCTTGAAAAAAGACATGTGGCTGGCTGACAGGACTGAGTTGAATGGTTTAAGGGACTGAAATAGAGATTTCAAAATTGGGACATTTTAACAATAGCTACAGAGGAGCTTGTCTCTTCCAAAAGTGGGCAAGGATGCCTTTAAATTCATGCTCACCTTTTAACCTGGAACCTTAGAAAACTGGTCTCAGAACCTTTAAAGGCACATGCTTATTTTGGCTTGAAATGTAGCAGCATTTATTTACACATATAAAGTAAACAGCAGAACATGTAAAAAGCAGCATAACTAAATACAACGAAGCAAAATACAACAAAAAAGGGAAAACAGAATGTTATACAACAACCAAGGCACAATACACCACGTTGCAATAATGCGGAACAAAAACACAGCTGCATAAAAATAACAGAACACGTAGCAACCATACAAAAAGTCACACAATAGACAGTTCTCAATTTGTAAAAGAACAAGAGCCCAAAGCTCTTGTCAGAAGCTCATGGCTGCTGCAATTAAATGTGGAGCATCAAATACCAAGACTGTCTAGTCCTAAATCCATCTCACCTCATGCCTCTTTAATTCACTAGTAGACACTCCCTGCCTCTTTATCTTTCTCTTGCAGGTTCCTGCTTTCTCCCTTTCTGGCCGTTTTTCAGTCTTTCTCTTTCTTGTTTTCCGTCTTTCTGTTTTGTGTGTTTTTGCCTCTCTTGCTCTCTGTAAGTGTCTAATCTGGTAAAATCAGTGTCAGTACCCAGTGGCGGCCGGCACATCTCACTGGTGGCGGGGTGGGTGGGGGCGGTTGGACACGTGGGTGGCAATTAAATAAAAACATTTACCTTGCCGTCGGGTCCCACATCTCTGCTGTTGTTCTCCAGCATTGGACTTCACGAACAGGAAGCACCCGACACAGGCTTCCCTGACCAATGACAACGCTGCAATGCAGCGTTGTAATGGATCTGAGCGCCATGCCACGGCACTCAGCTGGGGGATGGAGGGGTGGGTATCTCCTCCATGTAGGCTGTAATGCAGCCTGCATGGAGGACATTGAAAGTGCTCCTGACTGTTTTGGGCAGCCCGAGAGATCTTTGAGCCGCAGCAGGAGGACAAACTAAAATTCTGATAACATTATGTTATTATCGTTTTATTGTTTCCTTTCTTTTCTTACTTCAAGGCAGGAGAGTGATGCTCCGCGGCCTTCGCAGAGGAGCCATCACTGTCAGTACCCAAAAATAAGTGCCTGCGGCCACCACCAGCAACAAGTGGCTCAAATTAAACACTGGCAACAAGCATAGACAAACATTCTTGTCACACATTAGCACTTTTTGCAGATTTCTTCGGTAATAAGGGCTAAGAGGTATTTGAACCCAGCACTGCCTTAATTTAACTCAAAGGGTATTAAAAGCGCCTGTGGAAATGTTTTGTAATCCAGGCCCTTAACTCAGAAATTTTGGTTTGATACAAACAAGAAAATATCTACTTTCAGTTGCCTTTGAATGGTTTTGTTTGTTTAAACTGTGAACCAGTGAAGGAAGTGGCCCGAATCGGGCCACCCAAGTCACTCACGACCACCTCTCTACCTTTTACGAAATGAAGAGTCTGGCAGACAGTTGAGAATACAAACCAATAACAGTTTTTTCAAAATTCACTCAGAGTGGAGCCCTGTCTGCCCAGTCACTGAGAGTGCTGCAGAGAGAGTCTAACATCAGCAAGCATAACGATACACTATGTACATTTTGACACCAATGGAATTTTCCAGAGAGATGCAGCTGGACAGTAAATTACAAACGAGTATGTTTCGGTTCTGAAGCCGGGCTCACATTATCTATCAATCAAGGTCCCTCTGCCTGTGCCCGCTACTAGAGGAGTGGGAGTGGGCTTACATCTACAGGAAAGGTATGCGCTAATAGGACCAGTGCATTCATTAATGTGGCAGAACTCATCTCCAAAGAAACATAACCTAGAGAAGGATGTTTCTCGCAAATGGCGAAGAATTAGTTTCGACCATGATACAAAATAGCGCCTGTACACAAAATGGCGCAGCGAATGCTAACTTACGTAAAGCAATGTAAAAGCATAATTTTTATTCCTACAGACCCTCCTTTTAGCATGAGCTAAGCAATTTGTACATTATAACAAAAGATATATAATTAACAAATCATGAATACATTGGTTTTAGGAGCATTCCATATCTTCAGTTTCAGGAAGAGAAACTGTAAGTAGGAAAGCAGTCTCAAAAATACCTTCATCGATCTGCATAAGATTGTTCACTTCTTTTTTAATCATAATTGTTTCATTGGTATCATGGATTGATACTCTTTTCGGGGCGAGAAGGGTGGTGCAGTAAGAGCAAGATAAGGGGAACACTGCACCAGAACACAGCAAGCAATCAGAATCACAATGAAATAGATCACCTTTTCAAGGATCCAACCCCATCCACCAAAGAGAGACTGACTCCAATTTCTGCTCTCCATTCCATTTTCCAAGATGTCTAAAATGTGTTGGGTAATATTCTTTTCCATATTAGTGATCCCAACTACATACTACTCTCCTACTACCGCGCACACACCATCGCTCTTAGCTAGGATGAAATCAACAGCATATCTAGTTTGCTCAGAATATATCTGCATACTTTCCAATTGAGTTGTGATGTCAGGCAACGCCGCTACTGTGGAATTAGACAGCATCTGCATCTTACATTTAAAATATTCTCTAGCTTTTTCCCCCCTTGCCATTGAAGTACCACCAAAAGTAATAATGGAGGACCGAATACACCCAAATGTGATACCATTACAATAATTATTGACCTCATGGTCTGCCACAACTTCGCAAAAGTCCTTTGTCAATGTTATTTTGATCCATCAGACCGTAGGCTTCGCATGTTTACAAGGCACACCTAGGGGCAACACCAGCGAAAGGACCACATCATTTGTACCATTGTGCATATTGGAATAAGTTTCACTATATGAAAAGAAAAACCCTGGGTGTGCATAAATAGGTCTCTCATAATCTGCAGCAGCATACCTGGTATTCCACCCAATGGTACTAGGATCTTTTGGGTTTACTCTTGAGTTTGTGCCCTTAAGCAAAACTATCCCTGAGCAATTGACATACAGAATGAAGTTGGTAAAATTAACAATTGGGCAACATGCAGGGTAATAACCAGCCTCTCTGAGAACTGTCAATTCTTTGTACTGCCAACCCACCAGTGTTATATTCTGTTTTTCCATGTAGGAATTATCACAATAAGTATTGTTGTTGCATCCTAGATAACCTATACCTTGTGGTTTTCGATAATACAAACATGGGCCTGAATAACCAAATCCAAATGCTCCTTTTACCTCCACAAAACCATGGGGCAGGGGCATAAGTATAATTAACAAGTGACAATGGATAAGCAGTCCATAAGCTAGTAACAGCTCAGTAGGGTAGCAAGCAGTACCTTCTCCAAAAAGCCTTTTATGAGTGTCTAGAAATACATTACTCCGGCTGTCCTTTCGGTGCGCATTTGAGAAACAACCTTGTGTTTGATACATGATGGTGCATTCTGGTCGCATTCCAAAACCCAAGACACCCCACCCAGAATCAACAGCAATAGTAACACAAGAATAGTACATAGTATTTTTTCCTTGGTAGATCAAAATGACATGTATGACCAAGAGGAATTACTGGTTGCTCTTCATCTCCAACCATTCTGCCAAAGGGGTGCATAGCTAATGATAACACAAAGGGAAAAATTACCAGCAGGAGAAGTATACAAGTTCCCTGTGTCCGTCAGAGCCTCACTGGTACAGGCTCCTATTGTTCATCAAACGTTGGCGCTCTTGAGCACCGGCAGTGGAGCTTGCTCTGTCCTAATCTCTTGATGAATCCCACGCTGATCAGGATAATGTACTCCCAAGGGGGTGAGTTTGATCTAGCCTGTCCAATGTTAAACCAGTGCACAGATCTCACATTACCCTAAACTAACTCTGTTGGTACTATAGCAAAGTACACCTAACTTACACAGTCCATCTCTGTCTAATCTGACTTCTCCTTTGGTGTACTGTTCTTCAGCCGGGGGCTCAAATGATACCTGGTGACTCCAGGCACAGATCAGTTAAAAGGGGCTCCTCAATAGCTCTTATCTATGGTGGGACAGCCGGTATACAACTGTTACAACGCATTTTTTACAACGCAATACCATTACAACGGATCTTTTACAACGCAAATACTGTTACAACGCATACTTTTACAACTGATACTGTTACAACGCTAGTACTTTTACAACGCAGGTACTTTTACAACGCATTTTTTAATGATATGTTTGGATTTAATTGATATAATTATATATAATATAATGATTTTTTAATAAAAATGTTTAAATGTTATTTTTATTATTTATTACTATTTTTTACTATTACTATTTATTATGTTATTTTTAAAGTATTCATTAAATAATTTATTAATTAGAGTATTAATTTGGTTACAACACATTTTTTAATGATATGTTTGGATTTAATTGATATAATTATAAATAATATAATGTTTTTTATATAAAAAAGGGTATTATAGTATTAATGTTTTTTTTAATATATATTACTATTTTTTACTATTACTATTTAATATGTTATTTTTAAAGTATTCAATAAATAATTTATTAATTAGAGTATTAATTTGGGTACTATATAACTAATTTATATATAATATTCTTTTAATAAAAAAAGGGATATATTTCAAATTTTTATTATTAATAAATATTACTATATTTTTCTATAACAATGTTATATTTAAAAATTGTAGAATTAATGTATTTATTTATTTAATAGAGTATTAATTTGGGTACCATTGAATTAATTTATATATATTCTTATTTTTTAAAAAAGGGGATTTAATTAATAAAATGTTATGTGAAAAAGGGTATTGTATTAATTTTCTATTATTAAATATTACTATATTTTACTATTACAATTTCATACTTTATTTTTGTAGTATTAATGTATTATTTTATTAATTAGAGTATTATTTTGGATACTTTTTTAAATGTATTTAAAAAGATTATTTATTTATTTAATTTATAAGGTGTTTAATTTTTTTATAAATATAAAAAAAAATTAATTTAATATTATTTTTTTAAAAGAGTATTTAATTTAATAAAAAAAGGCTTCAATAGAAATAATATATATTGTAATACTTTCCAAATTTAATATCTGTACTATTAATTTATTAATTTATTATGAAGATTTTTTTGGGGTACAATACAACTGTATTATATTAATTTAAAACATTTAAGAAAATAAGTTTAATATATAATTAATTAAATTAAATTTAAAAGAAAATTTAGTCATAAGTTAGATTTATTATATTGTTTTGTTTTTAAAAAATATTAAATTTTAAAATATGGTACTTTACAACAAAATTATATTTATAAAAAATGAGTATATATTATTTGATATTAAAGGGTATGAAATTATTAATGTAAACAAAATTAATTTATTATTTAAAATTTATTACATTGTGAATAAATAAGTTTAACACATTTCAAAAGTATGGTTCCCACGGTTTTCAATTGTTTTCAATGGATACATTTGTCCTTTATTTATTTTCATGATTGCTTGATATGTGTATAGCGGTCCGGAATAATAGAAAAGGAAAGCACAGGAAAGAAACGGAAAATAAGGGAAAAGAAAGAAGTAAAGAGGTAAGTAATGAAAGTAGTTAATTTAATAGAAAATTGTATCGAAATTAAAACATGCATTACAAAATAATTACTAGAAATCAGTACTTAAATAAGTTTAGTTTTTATTTCAGTAGTGACAAATAATTTTGAAAAAAACATCTACATTTTAATAATTTAATGCATATTTTTGTACATTTTTTAATATAATAGAAAAATATATATAAAAAATAACTTTATTACTATATATGTATTATATTTAAATGTACATTAGTCCTTTCTTTATCGTTGCAGCACATTTTGACGTCATGACGTTTACGTGAGCGTCATCGGCCATTTTGTGGAGTATCGGAGCAGGAAGCAGATGGAAGCAGATGGAAGCTGATCGACGTCCAGGTAGGAAACAACTTAAACTTAAAATAATAATTATACTGATAAAAAGATTAACATTTATTGTAAGGATAGGATAAGTTGAGGTTGCTCGTATTTTAAAAAATGAAAATAAGAAGACATGTCGATACCCGTATTTCTAGAATATGCCTATGTTGGGTCGGAGGGTGGGGGAAGATCGGAAACTTTATATTAGGATTAATTAGTTGTATTTAATGCACATTAAGTGATTTACACTGTATGTTTAATAAAATGGAAATCTGTTGGTATGCAATGTATTAAAATGCATTTTCGTTCGGATATAAAGTTTTGCAAAACGATGTTTGAGAAAGTTAGTTTCACGTAAATGTTGATAAAACATAGATCGATTGTAAGCAGTGATATTACCAATGTGGTTTTCGTGATTTGTGGAAATGGTAATTTTTTTTGAATCGATGTTTTGAAAAATGGTGAAAAAAAACATTATGAAAGGCCGAATTGTTTATCACTCTTTTTGGAAAAAAAAGGGGAAGCATATATTTAAGGTTTATATTTGAGTTATTATATTTTGTAAAAAAAAAATCTATTTTGTAATTTTCTTGTTCTGTTGATTTTTATGCGTACATAATTTATTAAAAAAAAAAGATTGTACATATGCAAGGCCAAATTGTTTTTCTCTCTAAAAAAAAAAATAAGGTGAAGCTTATATTGATGGTTTAATTTGGAATTACTATATTTTGATTAAAAAAAAGGTTAGATTGGTATTTTGCTACTTTCTTGTACTTTTGCTTTTTAAAGCGTAGATAATTCATTCCAAAAAAAGATTGTACATATAAAAGGGCAAATTGTTTTTCACTCTTTTTAGAAAAATAAGGTGAAACTTATATTTTTATGGTTTATTTTGATGTTACTATTTTTTGATTATAAAAAAGGCAAGAATGGTACCAAAAAAAGAGGTTAAGTGTAAGAACATTGAAGATTTTTGAAAACTATCTTTTGAAAAATTAGGCAAAAAAATTTGTTTATATCGGTAATATCATAGAAATATCAAGTTTTTGCTTTAAGATATAGTTTTATCAACAATTGTACGGTGTAGACTGGAAAGAAGAAGAGTATAAGCTGTCAAAAATGCATTTACAACATTTGCAAAGTAATGTGGAAAAGATTAGCAAAAATGCAAAAAAAATTTTTGGGTAATAATCTTTTCCATTTAATGAAATATTTTTATTTTGAAATGCAAAAAAAATAATTTTCGTTGTAAGGGGATGATGATCAAATTGTTTAAAAAAATTCTAGTTTAGAAAAATAAAAATTTAATTAAAACATAGGTGACCCAACATATAATTTTGAAAAAGTTTTATAAAAAAACATTTATTGCCAATTAAAATTAGAAAGGGAGTAAATTTAGAGCAAAGCAGGAAAGTAATGTGAATATGTTTTTAAAAAGAAAGGATGTTAGCAAGATTCTCAAGGTAATCTAGAGCCACACACAACGAAAACTGTTGTATAAGTCCCAATAGTCGTTCTGACATTTCCTTAGTTCTTTGAGTAATCCGTGAGTTTAGACTACCTGTGAGAGTTTATGATATTCTCATTTCTTGAAAACTTTGCTCCTTCTTCAAAGTTTCAAGAAATGAATAGAAATTGGGGTGGGGTTTTCCAATTACATGATTGAAGGAGTTATGCCATCCCTCAATGGCATTATTTGTTTTAGCCTCTCCCTGTAGGCAACTCGAATAACAGTTCCACCACTCCACATGGAAACGTGGCTTCCTCCTGCGACCCGATCTGCCTAGGTGTCCAATCCATGTGTCTTCCATATAATTTAGAATTGGTGCCAATTTATCTTCGTTTGTTAAATAATATTCAGATTCTGTAATGGCAGTGTAGTACTCCTCTACACTTTCGGGAGGGACAAAACAAAGAGCTGTTAGTTTTTTTAATTCGACTTGAAGTTTGCTGTCTGTTGAGTATTCTGTAACTAAGGGTGTTTTCTGTAATTTACGCCAGAATGCCTGGGAAAAATGGAAAAAACACCCCTGAATTTGGGTATCCGTGTACATTTTGTTGATCACATTGATCATGCTCAATTCAAAATCCATTATTATTTTCCTAGGGCTTTGGTTAGTTTTAGATTTAATCACAGTTAAAAATTCTGTGTAAGTTGCAGAAGTCTTATCAGGCAGCAAACTATACACTAGGGGTATTACACTATTGTTTATTTTTGCGCGTATAGTATAAATTTGGGTGAATGGATGGGGCGTGCTTTTAAACGTCCCATCCATCATCCAAATTTCACTACTTTCAAGCTTTAAAAGGTTGCGGGGTGTACTAAAAATTAAGATACGCTTTAGAGGGTTTTCATTATCATGCAGAAGGAAAGGTTCATTAGCAAAAGAAATAGTAAGTTCGTGTGGAATATTAATATCAGAAAAGTTATGTGGAGTATTAATTTGAGTATTACTTGCCTGCTTTTGACGTTGTATAATTCTACGCAAATTATGAATGGTAGGCATATTACTAGCAACATGGGTAGGGACATGCTGAGCAACCTCTCTCAAAATGGATCCTGTGGAATCATTGGAGGTGCTTGCAATAACTTTCATCTCATTAACTGTTTCTCTTACATCAACTTCCATTGCAGAGGCAGAGTGGTTATGTTCGGTTGTTCTTACAATAATGTTATCGACCGTAACCGCTCTGCCACTGCAACGGGTTGTAAAGTATTGCACGCATCTCCAATGATTCCGTGGAAAACTTATCCTTTCCTTACAATAAATGTAACCTGCATGATTAAGGAGTCGGTTTCCTTTCCTGGACTTGATATAGTTAGCGGTAGGATGTGTAGACATTTTCTAAAAAAGAAAAAAAAATGTTATTAAATTTTTGAAAATTAATTTATAATTGTCATTTCAGAAGCATTTACAAATATGTTCTGTTTAGTATATGAAATTAGTGTTACATTACTGCAGAGTATATTCATACAATTGCAGGAATGTTTAGTACTGAACTACTATCTAATATTACAAAATGATTTTAAAGGTTTTACTTTTCTTGTTTTACTCTACTGTCTAAGTAAGTTTTCAATTGAAACAGTTACTTAGTATATTATTTTTAATCTGTATACTATCCAGCATTTCCCTACTGTAGCACTTACCCAGAATTGGAATAGTAATTTATACCTCTAGACTATCAAGCACTTTCCCTACTATAGCACTTACCTGGAGTTGGAATAGTAATTTATACCTCTACACTATCCAGCATTTTCCCTACTGCAGCAGTTACTTGGAGTTGGAATAGTAATTTATACCTCTAGACTATCCAGCACTTTCCCAACTGCAGCACTTACTTGGAGTTGGAATAGTAATTTATAGATCTATACTATCCAGCACTTTCCATACTGCAGCACTTACCCGGATTTGGAATAGCAATTTATACCTCTATACTATCCAGCATTTCCCTACTGCAGCACTTACCCAGAGTTGGAATAGTAATTTATACCTCTAGACTATCAAGCACTTTCACTACTAAAGCAATTACCTGGAGTTGAAAAAGTAATTCATACCTCTATACTATCTACCATTTCCCTACTGCAGCACTTATTTGGAGTTGGAATAGTAATTTATACCTCTATACTATCAAGCACTTTCTCTACTACAGCACTTACCTGGAGTTGAAAAAGTAATTCATACCTGTATACTATCTAGCACTTTCTTCACTGCAGCACTTACTTGGACTTGGAATAGTAATTTATACCTCTATACTATCCAGCACTTTCCCTACTGCAGCACTTACTTGGAGTTGGAATAGTAATTTTCACCTCTATACTATCTAGCACTTTCTCTACTGCAGCACTTACTTGGAGTTGGAATAGTAATTTATACCTCTGTACTATCCAGCACTTTCCCTACTGCAGCACTTACCCAGATTTGGAATAGTAATTTTCACCTCTATACTATCCAGCACTTTCCCTACTGCAGCACTTACCCGGAGTTGGAATAGTAAGTTACACCTCTAGACTATCCAGCACATTCTCCACTGCAGCACTTATTTGGAGTTGGAATAGTAATTTACACTTCTAGACTATCCAGCACTTTCCCTACTGTAGTATTTACCCGGTGTTGGAATAGTAATTTACACCTCTAGACTATCCAGCACTTTCCCTACTGCAGCACTTACCCGGAGTTGGAATAGTAATGTATACCTCTAGACTATCCAGCACTTTGCCAACTGCAGCACCTACCTGGAGTTTGAATAGTAATTTACACCTCTAGACTATCCTGCACTTTACCTACTGCAGTATTTACCTGGTGTTGGAATAGTAATTTACACCTCTAGACTATCCCGCACTTTCCCTACTGCAGCACTTACCCGGAGTTGGAATAGTAATTTATACCTCTAGAGTATCCAGCACTTTCTCTAGACTATCTAGCACTTTCCCTACTGCAGCACTTACACAGAGTTTGAATAGTAATTTACACCTCTAGACTATCCAGCACTTTCTCCACTGCAGCACTTACTTGGAGTTGGAATAGTAATTTACACCTCTAGACTATCCTGCACTTTCCCTACTGCAGTATTTACCTGGTGTTGGAATAGTAATTTACATCTCTAGACTATCCCGCACTTTCCCTACTACAGCACTTACCCGGAGTTGGAATAGTAATTTATACCTCTAGACTATCCAGCACTTTCCCTACTGCAGCACTTACCCGGAGTTGGAATAGTAATTTACACCTCTAGACTATCCAGCACTTTCCCTACTGCAGCACTTACCCGGAGTTGGAATAGTAATTTACACCTCTAGACTATCCAGCACTTTCCCTACTGCAGCACTTACCCGGAGTTGGAATGGTAATTTATACCTGTAGACTATCCAGCACGTTCCCTACTGCAGCACTTACCCGGAGTTGGAATAGTAATTTATACCTCTACACTATTCAGCAGTTTCCCTACTGCAGCACTTACCCGGAGTTGGAATAGTAATTTACACCTCTAGACTATCCAGCACTTTCTCGACTGCTGCACTTACCCAGATTTTGAATAAAAATAAAAACCTCTTTAGTATCCAGCACTTTTTTGAATGTATCATTTATGCAGTTTTTATATAGTCACTTATATGTTTACGTTGTCTACCTTTATACCATCTGTAGCTTTTAATTGTGTTTTTTCTGTGTAGCTACATTTTTTTAGTTAGTTATTTATATTAACAATTTTCACTCATGCTCTATTGTTATGTGTATAATTTACATTTGGAATTTCACTTACTTTTGAAATTGGAGCTTTTTTCACTTGAAATGTGTATTTGATCAAGTTTTTTTCTTCAGCTGTTGGTTTTGAAGATATTGCTTTTGGTGGGTTGAACTCTGGAAATAATATATGGAAAATAAAATGTGACTTATGCTTTCTCGAGAAAGAGACTATTTTAAAGTACAATGTTTACATGATTTTCAAATTATTTAATATTTAATTGATGATAAAATATTCAGTTAGATCATTTTTTAAAGACGTTCGATTTGGAAATTATACCTGTATTTTAACTAGCATTTTCTATACTGCAGCGCTTACCCTGAGTTGGAATAGTAATGTATACCTCTAGAGTATCCAGCACTTTCTCTAGACTATCTAACACTTTCCCTACTGCAGCACTTAACCGGAGTTGGAATAGTAATTTACACCTCTAGACTATCCAGCACTTTCTCCACTGCAGCACTTACTTGGAGTTGGAATAGTAATTTACACCTCTAGACTATCCTGCACTTTCCCTACTGCAGTATTTACCTGGTGTTGGAATAATAATTTACATCTCTAGACTATCCCGCACTTTCCCTACTGCAGCACTTACCCGGAGTTGGAATAGTAATTTATACCTCTAGACTATCCAGCACTTTCCCTACTGCAGCACTTACCCGGAGTTGGAATAGTAATTTACACCTCTAGACTATCCAGCACTTTCCCTACTGCAGCACTTACCCGGAGTTGGAATAGTAATTTACACCTCTAGACTATCCAGCACTTTCCCTACTGCAGCACTTACCCGGAGTTGGAATGGTAATTTATACCTCTAGACTATCCAGCACTTTCCCTACTGCAGCACTTACCCGGAGTTGGAATAGTAATTTACACCTCTAGACTATCCAGCACTTTCTCTACTGCAGCACTTACTTGGAGTTGGAATAGTAATTTATACCTCTATACTATCCAGCACTTTCCCTACTGCAGCACTTACCCGGATTTGGAATAGCAATTTATACCTCTATACTATCCAGCATTTTCCTACTGCAGCACTTACCCAGAGTTGGAATAGTAAATTATACCTCTAGACTATCCAGCACTTTCCCTACTGCAGCACTTACCTGGAGTTGGAATAGTAATTTACACCTCTAGACTATCCAGCACTTTCTCTACTGCAGCATTTACCCGGTGTTGGAATAGAAATTTATACCTCTAGATTATCAAGCACTTTCCCTACTGCAGCACTTACCCGGAGTTGGAATAGTAAGTTACACCTCTAGACTATCCAGCACATTCTCCACTGCAGCACTTATTTGGAGTTGGAATAGTAATTTACACTTCTAGACTATCCAGCACTTTCCCTACTGTAGTATTTACCCGGTGTTGGAATAGTAATTTACACCTCTAGACTATCCAGCACTTTCCCTACTGCAGCACTTACCCGGAGTTGGAATAGTAATGTATACCTCTAGACTATCCAGCACTTTGCCAACTGCAGCACCTACCTGGAGTTTGAATAGTAATTTACACCTCTAGACTATCCTGCACTTTACCTACTGCAGTATTTACCTGGTGTTGGAATAGTAATTTACACCTCTAGACTATCCCGCACTTTCCCTACTGCAGCACTTACCCGGAGTTGGAATAGTAATTTATACCTCTAGAGTATCCAGCACTTTCTCTAGACTATCTAGCACTTTCCCTACTGCAGCACTTACACAGAGTTTGAATAGTAATTTACACCTCTAGACTATCCAGCACTTTCTCCACTGCAGCACTTACTTGGAGTTGGAATAGTAATTTACACCTCTAGACTATCCTGCACTTTCCCTACTGCAGTATTTACCTGGTGTTGGAATAGTAATTTACATCTCTAGACTATCCCGCACTTTCCCTACTACAGCACTTACCCGGAGTTGGAATAGTAATTTATACCTCTAGACTATCCAGCACTTTCCCTACTGCAGCACTTACCCGGAGTTGGAATAGTAATTTACACCTCTAGACTATCCAGCACTTTCCCTACTGCAGCACTTACCCGGAGTTGGAATAGTAATTTACACCTCTAGACTATCCAGCACTTTCCCTACTGCAGCACTTACCCGGAGTTGGAATGGTAATTTATACCTGTAGACTATCCAGCACGTTCCCTACTGCAGCACTTACCCGGAGTTGGAATAGTAATTTATACCTCTACACTATTCAGCAGTTTCCCTACTGCAGCACTTACCCGGAGTTGGAATAGTAATTTACACCTCTAGACTATCCAGCACTTTCTCGACTGCTGCACTTACCCAGATTTTGAATAAAAATAAAAACCTCTTTAGTATCCAGCACTTTTTTGAATGTATCATTTATGCAGTTTTTATATAGTCACTTATATGTTTACGTTGTCTACCTTTATACCATCTGTAGCTTTTAATTGTGTTTTTTCTGTGTAGCTACATTTTTTTAGTTAGTTATTTATATTAACAATTTTCACTCATGCTCTATTGTTATGTGTATAATTTACATTTGGAATTTCACTTACTTTTGAAATTGGAGCTTTTTTCACTTGAAATGTGTATTTGATCAAGTTTTTTTCTTCAGCTGTTGGTTTTGAAGATATTGCTTTTGGTGGGTTGAACTCTGGAAATAATATATGGAAAATAAAATGTGACTTATGCTTTCTCGAGAAAGAGACTATTTTAAAGTACAATGTTTACATGATTTTCAAATTATTTAATATTTAATTGATGATAAAATATTCAGTTAGATCATTTTTTAAAGACGTTCGATTTGGAAATTATACCTGTATTTTAACTAGCATTTTCTATACTGCAGCGCTTACCCTGAGTTGGAATAGTAATGTATACCTCTAGAGTATCCAGCACTTTCTCTAGACTATCTAACACTTTCCCTACTGCAGCACTTAACCGGAGTTGGAATAGTAATTTACACCTCTAGACTATCCAGCACTTTCTCCACTGCAGCACTTACTTGGAGTTGGAATAGTAATTTACACCTCTAGACTATCCTGCACTTTCCCTACTGCAGTATTTACCTGGTGTTGGAATAATAATTTACATCTCTAGACTATCCCGCACTTTCCCTACTGCAGCACTTACCCGGAGTTGGAATAGTAATTTATACCTCTAGACTATCCAGCACTTTCCCTACTGCAGCACTTACCCGGAGTTGGAATAGTAATTTACACCTCTAGACTATCCAGCACTTTCCCTACTGCAGCACTTACCCGGAGTTGGAATAGTAATTTACACCTCTAGACTATCCAGCACTTTCCCTACTGCAGCACTTACCCGGAGTTGGAATGGTAATTTATACCTCTAGACTATCCAGCACTTTCCCTACTGCAGCACTTACCCGGAGTTGGAATAGTAATTTACACCTCTAGACTATCCAGCACTTTCTCTACTGCAGCACTTACTTGGAGTTGGAATAGTAATTTATACCTCTATACTATCCAGCACTTTCCCTACTGCAGCACTTACCCGGATTTGGAATAGCAATTTATACCTCTATACTATCCAGCATTTTCCTACTGCAGCACTTACCCAGAGTTGGAATAGTAAATTATACCTCTAGACTATCCAGCACTTTCCCTACTGCAGCACTTACCTGGAGTTGGAATAGTAATTTACACCTCTAGACTATCCAGCACTTTCTCTACTGCAGCATTTACCCGGTGTTGGAATAGAAATTTATACCTCTAGATTATCAAGCACTTTCCCTACTGCAGCACTTAACCGGAGTTGGAATAGTAATTTATACCTCTAGACTAGCCAGCATTTTCCTTACTGCAGCACTTACCCGGAGTTGGAATAGTAATTTATCCCTCTAGACTATCCAGCCCTTTCTCTACTGCAGCATTTACCCGGTGTTGGAATAGTAATTTATACCTCTAGACTATCAAGCACTTTCCCTACTGCAGCACTTAACCTGAGTTGGAATAGTAATTTATACCTCTAGATTATCAAGCACTTTCTCTACTGCAGTACTTACCTAGAGTTAGAATAGTATTTTATACCTCTACACTATCATGCATTTTCACTACTGCAGCACTTATTTTGGAGTTGGAATTATTAATTCATACCTCTATACTATCCAGCACTTTCTCTACTGCTGCATTTACAAGAATTTGGAATAGATATTTAAACCTGTTTATTATCCTGGACTTTTTTGTGTGTAGCACTTATGTGGTAATTAAATAGCTTTTCATACGTTTATATTCTTCAGCTTTATATCTTCTGTAGCTTGCAATTTGTATGCATGTACTATTGTTATGTATATTATTTATGATGGATATCACTTACATTTGAAATTGGATTTCTTTTCACTTGAAACGTGTATTTGATCTAGTTCTTTCCTTCAGCTGTTGTTTTTCAGGATATTGCTTTTGATGGCTAGTACACTGGAAATAGTAAATGGTAAAAAAAATGTGAGTTATGCTTTCTGATTAATTGAGAGTCTAAAAAGTACATTGTTTACATGTTTTTACATTTATTATTAATTTTATTGATGTTCAGTGATATTTTGAAAATGTTTAAAAGATGTTAGATTTGAAAATTATACCTCTGTTTTATTCTGCACTTTCCCTACTGCAGTACTTATTTTTGAGTTGGAATAGTAATTCATACCTCCATACTATCCAGCATTTACCTACTGCAGCACTTACCTGGAGTTGGAATAGTAATTTATACCTCTAGAGTATCAAGCACTTTACCTACTGCAACACTTACCCGGATTTTGAAAATTAATTGATTTCTCTATTTTATCCTACACTTTTTATACTGCAACACTTATTTGGATGTGGAATAGTTATTTTTAGTTTTAGGCTAATCATCACTTTTTCTACTGCAGCACTTACCCGGAGATGGATTAGTAATTTATATTTTTCGATTTTCAACATTTTTACTCTTACAGTTTTTATTTAGAGTTTGATTATTAATTTAAACCTTTACATTATCATAACATTTTAAATTTTTTGCAGTACTTACCTCATTTTTGAAAAGTAATATATAATACAAGACTATTGACCATTTTACCCACTGCAGCATTTACCGCGAGATTGAGTAGTATTTTATACTTCTTGACTATGTAAACACAATACGTGATGTACTAAATGTTCATAAATGTCACAGACTCACCACATTTTAAATATATAATACATATTTATTAATTAATTTCGTATTTACCTTTTGAAACGAAGGAAAGATGTTTGATTTTTCCACAGATGGATGATTTTTCTATACTTTTATGAAGTCTCGGTTTTCATATCTTAAACATAATAAAAATTAATATAAATTAATCTGTTTCTAGTCTACATGTTTTTAATAATAATTGCTGTATTTACTCTGCCATAAAATAATTTTATTTACCTTTTTCAAAAGATGTCGAGTCACTTTATTTAGTCAGTTATGAAGTGGAATTTATTTTTGAAGTGATTTCTCTGTCAAAATAATTTACAACATGTATTTATAATACGATTTATTTCGACTAATGCATTTTAAACTACTTCCAAAAATACTGAATATGTACCTTTTTATAAGTTGAAAAAAACGGTTCGTAGTCTCGCATACAATATTTTTCGTGGTTACACGCTTTCTGCGGCCATGAAGTGATTTCTATGAGTAATACATTAAACACATTTTAACTTTATGTTAACGCAATTAAATGTTATTGCGTTTTATTTTCCTAGTCATCAAAAATAGTTATATTGTAAAATATATATTTAGCGTTCCTTCTTAATATGTGTTTCTTTCACGTTTTTGTTAAATAAATCTCAGTAATATTTTCAAAATAACAGTTAAATGTTAAAATAATAATGATATTTATTATTAACTTTTTGCGACATTCTCTTTAAATAAAATGTTTTCATTTTGTAATCGTTTTCTTTTAAGGTTACTCACTTGTAAATCGTTTAATTATTTCGCTCTGTTAGTAAAACGGATCTCAAAAGGTGAAAAGGTCAGAGGTTCAAATTTCACGTCTGCTCTCTCGGGTAGTTGAGGATCAACTAGTTCTAAAATGGTGTCTGCCTCGTATTTATAAGTTTGGCTTACTGCCGCAATTTTATTATTAAAAATATGCGTTAGAAATGGTTTTTAATTTTCGATTTATTTCTCTGTAAACGTTTATTTAAAAAATTAATTATAAGTAATTTTGTTAGCGTTAATTCTGCCGTTTTGGCATCCATTTTGGATAATGTGTTGTGGTATTATTTCATTGAAATAATGGTAGGACTAATCTATGCAATACCTTCTTAAAATGGCGTCTATTAATCATACTATATCTGTTCCAATATCTGTAACGATAATATCGTGGAAATAATTGTTGTTTCAGTATTTTTTTTAATTTTGAAATGTAATGGGGTAAAATTTGATAATTTCTAGCAGTGAGAGTATTAATTTAAGTACTCGAGTATTAATTTTCATACTCAAGTATTAATTTTTTTAAAAATACTTAGTTTTCGTTATAAAATGGTCGTTTTTTTCACCATAATTTAATACACTTCCCCACCCAAAACCCCTATTTTCCTTGCATCTCGTGCCAGGTTTTATTGTACAAAAAAAAAATATATATATATATTTATTTTTGCGTTGTAATGGTATACGATGTTATATGTAGCGTTGCAATGGTATTTTTAGTATTAAAGTACTAATTTGCGTTGTTATAGTACTCGTTGTAAAAACATGCGTTGTAACAGTATTAGCGTTGTAAAAGATGCGTTGTAACGGTATGCGTTGTAAAAGGACGCGTTGTAACGTCATATATCCGGGACAGCCTCGTTCAGGATATCGTCATTGTCCTTGTCTCTTTGCGTCCATGTAAGGACAGCATCGCTGAATGGGACAAAACAAGGAATCTGTTCACACTCCTGGTCATCTACCCCCTCCTTAACCTACTGATATAGGGTAACAGCAGGTGCACCCTCCTACAATGGAAGGCATGGACCCAGTTCTTACAGCCAGAATGGCGGTGATGGCTGCCAACTAGACCTGGAATTGCCCCTTCGAACGCTACTCCAAAGATTTCTTCTGCTGAAAATTCTTCACCAAGACGAAGTCCCCAGGCTGGCTGCAGTGTCCAGGACCCTCTGGAGTAGCTGGTAGAGCCTCCCGGACCTGTTGGTGAATAGAAGGCAAAGTTTCAGTTAGCTGGCCAAGGTAATCTGACAACAACGGGTATTCAATATCTGAGAACCGCTGCGGTGCGGGATGCCCCAGACATTTGCTGGACGTCCAAACACGACCTTGTACGGTGACAATACTGTCCTAGAATATGCTGTGATTCTTGTTGACAAGCGTGCTATTGGCAAAGCATCTGGGCACTTCAATCCTGTTGTCTCCTGAATTTTTGCCAGTTTAAGCTTGCGAGTACCATTGCACTTCTCAACTAATCTCGCTGACTGTGGATGATTGGCAGCATGAAACTTCTGTGTGATATGTAATCCCTCGCAAATCAATTGAATCACCTGGCATTAAAATGAATTCCGTTAGGGGGGAGCTACGCGCCTGACCGGGAAGGCCGCGTGAGCTCTCGGCTCCACCGAGTCCGCCCGCCGGCCCCACCATCCTGTCTAGTATACTGCCCTCTGATACCCGCAATCGCTAACGGAGACCGGGCGGAGTGTCTGAGGCCAACTCCGGTGCTTCCACGTGACCGGGACCGGGAGCCGGAGCTGGAGCCGGGGGCTGAAGTTGGCGCAGCGGCCGCCCCCGAGTTAAACAACAGTGGGGACCCTAACCGGAAGCTACCGGTCGGGTCCATTCAAAGGGGCGCATTTGGAGCAGCGGCGGCCGCGATCGGCGTTGACGACACCAGGGATGCTCGCAAGGTGAGGCGAGCCCGCCTCCCACTTCCCCCCTCCACAAGACGGATTAAGGTGCTGGGGGAACCCTGGTACCTGTGGGCCGCCTGGGATCGCCGGGGGCAGATGTGAGGCTCCTTGGCTCAGGTGAGGGGTGAGTGGGGGTCGAGATTGTGTGGTAGGCCCCCCCCCAATTCTGTCCTGAGTGAAATGGTGCCATTTAGCAGTGCAGGGGGGCCTGGGAGATTAATGACTGGCCCTGGTGAGCTCTGGAACACCTGCACCTGGGCCCATGAGTGGGAGTTGAAGTGGAGGAGGTGCGGTGACTGGGAGAGAAATCTCCTCGCCCAAAGTGCTGCTTGGACAGTGGGGGCAAAACTGGCGCTCTGTGGTACTGTGGCCCTGGAGGGCTAAGCTGGCAGCTGTGATTGCTTTGGAGCCTGACACGGCCAACCGGGGCCAGTGTAGTGGTTACAGTGGGGGCCCCCCTGGCGGGTCAGTGGCTTGATGACTCTGGTGAAAGGATAGTTGTGCCCAAAAGCTGAGGTGCGGGGAACCCCTTGCGCTGAGTTACCAGATTGGTGATCGGACCAGGAGGTGACCGGCTCGCATGATGGCGTCCAAGCAAGATGGACAGAAACATCCTCCCAGGGGTCAGAGGGCCCTAAGCCAGTTCAGTTGAACAAACTGCACCGTTACACGTTGCCGAGGGACTCACCTTCGGGCGCGGTGTCCTCTGCAGTCTCCACTGGAGGTCCCTCGCACCCGGGGGCAGAAATCACGCTGCAAGATGTTATGGCAGCCATAAATTGTGTTAAATCCTCCCTGGGACAACAAATGGTAATGTTGGACACGAAGTTGGACACGGTGTCCATTGAAGTCAATTCAATAAGAGCCGACCTTTCTAAGGTTAATGAGAAGGTCAAGTCGCTGGGCATCAAGACTGCCAGTCTAGTGAATGATGTGGCACAACTGCAACAGGACATGCGTGCGCTCAAATCCTTGCACGAACTGGCGGAATGTAAGCTGGATGAATATGAAGGAAGTGTCTGGCGAAACAACGTCCGTATTTTGGGGGTACCCAAGAAGTCGGGGGGCCCACCCCGGATTTGTTTGTGGAGGACCCAATCCTTAAGCATCTCCATCCTAAAGGCTCAGTAAATTCTTCACCATTAAACGCGCCCACAGGGCCCCCGGGGGAGACCGAGACCTGGGGCCCTGCCGCATGCTATGATCACCAGAGTCCTAAACTTTCGGGATAGAGAAGTAATCCTGCAGGCGGCAAGGTCAGGGGGCCCCATTCAGTATGAGAACGCTGCATCTCCTTTTTCCCGGATTTTACGCAGGCGGTCCAGAAGCAACAACGGAATTTCTTGGAAGAAGCTGAGGGAGAGGGGGTTGAAATACGCAATGATGTTCCCAGCGCGCTTGAGAGTGGAGGCTAACAGGAGGGCCTGGTTTTTTGACAATCCAGAAACTGTGGCTGACTAGATGGACAGTCTTCCTCGAAAGGGCCCAGGACTCCCAGATTGGATGTGTGGCGGGACAATGGGACTCGGAGAGGAACTGATTGTGTTTGTGGGGAGGGGGAGGGGCGGGTGCGGGGATGCTGAACCATCTCCTCTTTACTACCTTTAGTAGCTTCGTTGTTACAGTTGTGCGTAGGGCGACAGGCACTCTGCTAGTTGGGGATGGGCAAACGCCATGTGCGGGGGTGCAGGGTGAGGGGATGGGGGTTATGGGTTCATTTTTCTTATGTGTTATGCTTTTTGTGTTTGTTTTCTTCGACCAGGTGGAATAGCGCTGCAGGGCTGGCCATTCTTGTGCGGGGGCGGGATGTCACTTAATCAGAAGAGATCAGGGGTAAAAGTGCTCAGCTGGAATGTGAACGGCCTTGGGGACAAACTGAAGCGGGGAATGGTCAGTCAGTATATCAGGAGACATGCCCCCCACGTGATCCTTTTTCAGGAGACCCATCTGGTGGGAAATAGATGTATGGTGCTTCACAGGGGTGGTTTTAAATTGGTGGCACACTCTGGTTTTACATCTGGCTCAAGGGGGGGTTGGTATCCTGATAAAAAATTCCTTTCCCTTTACGATCTGGAACACATGGGCAGACAGACGTGGGAGGTATGTTGGAGTCTCCGGACTCTGGGCGGGAGGGTGGCCACTTTTTTCTCTATATAAGTCACACCTGGCCTGCAGACGGATACATTCAAGGATCTTGGCACAGTGTTTCTCGCACTACCGATGGGTACTCTGGTGTGGGGAGGTGACTTCAAACACTCTCTCTGTTATGTTGGAGGAAGAGGACCGGTACCCTCCGCGGGCACTTCGGCTGGCGTTGACTGGTGGATGGGTCAGCATCATCCTGGGAAATCGCAGTACACACACATATCGGGAGCCCACCACAGTATGTCCAGAATTGACTGTATCCTGGTCCAAAGAGTGCTGTCCCACTTGATACGGGACGTCCGCCATCTGGGGCGTGGAATCTTGGATCACTCTCCTGTGTGGGTCCACATGAAATGGGATTATGTCAACGTCGGTAGGGTAGCTCCTATCAACCCATGGTATCTTAAAGACCCTCAGTCGCAAAGCAAGTTAATCAGAGCCACCAATCTTTACTTTCAAGAGAATCTCGGTACGGTGAAATCGGCCCAGACATTATGGGAGGCCTACAAGTCGGTGATCCGTGGGGCGGCGTTGTCCGAGATAGCAGGGAAAAAAAGGAGAAGATGGCAGAGCTCGAAAAGGCAGAGGAAGAAGTAGTGAAGGCGGAGGAGGATCTGGTCAGGGGGCACACCCCAGAAGGGCTCCATATGGTTCGGCTCAAGCAGGATGATTTCTAGAGTATTGCGAGAGATAGGGCAAGAGCTCAGAGTAGGGAGGTTCAGGGCAGGGTCTATGAGCTTGGGAATAAGCGTGGCTGGATAGGCGGGAGTGGGTGTCCCAGGTGGTACCTGTAGTAGAGGGGCCAGATTTGGCTCTGGTCGCAGACCCACAGGCCAACGGATATCTTTGCAGGTCATTTTAGCTCCATATACACCGCAGAGGCCAAATATACTGAGCTTGAAAACGCGGTGATGCTCACAGATATACAACTCCCCACCCTCTCGGAGGAGAATAAAGCATACTTGGATTCTCCCATCACAGATGATGAGGTGGCGCAGGCGATACGGGGTGTTAACTCCGGAAAGGCAGCGGGACCTAACGGTATCCCTTTCGAGTGATATAAACCAAACTCCAACAAGCTGGCCCCCCATTTCAGGTCTATGTTGATGGAGAGCAGGAAGAAGGGGCAGCTGCCGCATGACCAGCGGGTGACAAACATAGTGGTTATACATAAAGAGGGTAAGCCCAATATGAGCTGTGGGGCATACCAGCCCATATCCTTGTTAAATGTGGAGCCGAAGGTTCTCGCTAAGCTATTGGCGACGAGGCTTGTTAAAGTGATCGCCTCTCTGATTCACCCCTACCAGTCGGGGTTCATGCTCCATCGAAATACAGCTCTTAATTTGCGGCGTCTGCATGGGGTGCTGGGCAGAGCTTCCACTATAATGGAACCGACAGTACTAGTGGCGTTGGACGCTACAATGACTTTCGACAGGGTGGAATGGGCGTACTTATTTGCAGGTTTGGCCAAGTTGGGTTTCCGGGCAAAATATTGTGGGTGGTTCCGTCTTTCATACTCTGATCCGATAGCATGAGTAGTAGTTAACAACCGCAAGTCCCAATATTTCTCCCTTAGTAGGGGCACCCGCCAAGGGTGCCTGTTGTCACCACTATTGTTTGCCTTGGCGGTGGAGCGGCAGGATTTGTCTGTCCAGGGTATGAGGTGGGCTCCGGGCTGGGAAGATAAGGTGTCTCTGTATGCGTACGATGTATTGTTGTATCTTACGAACCCTAGGGGATCATTGGTCTGTCTCTTGGATATATTGGCAATTTACGGGAGATATTCGGAATTTACTGTGAACTGGCTTAAGTCGGTCATTTTTGTGGTAACTGGGGAGCCGCCAGCGATCCCCCGGGGCTGCCCGGTTGAGGTGGCCTGGGAGGGATTCCGTTACCTCGGGATATATATAACACTCGATCCTTCTCTCCGGTATCCGAGGAATCTTGTCCCTCCATTGCAAAGTCTCAGGAGAGATATCACGCATTGGCGGGCTCTCCCTTTGTCGATGTTGGGAAGGGCCACGCTGTTCAAGAAGATGGCGCTCCGGCGCTTCCTCTATGCGCTCCAAAACACAATGGACCCGGTGCCTGCCTCCTATTTTAAGGAGGTCGATGGTCTCCTGCAACAGTTGCTGTGGGACGGAAAGCCACGTTTTGCGTTCACCAAACCCACGTTAAACTGGTATGAGGATGGAATTAGTTTACCGGATATACAGAAGTATTACTGGGCTTCTCAGCTGACAGCAATCAACCACGGGGTCTATGGGCGGCCAGATGACCCTGGGTACACGATGGATAGATGGCTGCTTCCCGGGGGAATTATCTTACAGCACTGTATGCGAAACCACGCAGATTCCCTCTGACTGATCCCACGGCGCACGCGGTGCAAGTGTGGCACGCAGTGAACAGACAACTGCAGTGGGAGTGCAGATTGACGTTGGCCACGCCGCTGCGGAGCTCTGAGAGGTTGGGGAGCCTTTGGAAGATGAAGGGGTTCGATAAATGGGACATCATTGGGATTTCTAAGATTAAGGATTTATGGGGTGAGGGTAGAATACATCCATTCGCGGAACTGCAAAAACAGTACAAATTAAGCGACACTGAATTTTTTCGCTACCTGCAAATCAGACATGCGCTAGCAACTCAGGTCCTGGAGGGCACATCTCTCTCTGAAGCATCCCCCATCGAGGATAGGGTGCTTGATGGACATTTGCCAGGGAAAACCATCTCTCTTATTTATAAGAAGCTGGTGAACAATATGGCAGCCCCGTTGCAGGGATTGCGGGGAAAATGGATTGGCGAAGGGCTGGAGTTAGATGATGAGGATTGGCAATTGGCGATTTCCTCCCCATGGGGGGTGGCCACCCCGGCCAGACTCTGGCTGGTGCAACTTAAAATCCTACATAGAGTTTACGTCATGGGTCTGGGCCTGGTGGGCATGGGTCGGGCGGAGAGCGCCCAATGCAGACGGGTATGTGGGGACCTCGGGACATTCAAGCATATACTCTGGAGCTGCAGGCGGATACAACAGTACTGGGGAGATATTCACGAAGAAGTATGGTCTGTGTTGGGGTAAATCTGAGACCAGAAGCTCGCAGGTGTATACTGAATATCTGAAAGCCCACAGATTTTAACACATACACCACGCAGTGGGAGACACTTGATTTTATGATCTCAAAGCAGAATATTGCACAGTTGTGGGGTGCTAGTCAACCGCCCGAGTGGGGAAGTGGAAAGAAGACTTAGACTGGTGTATGTTCAGGGAGAAGGCGGTCTTCATTGCACGTGGTTGCCCGGGGAAGTGGAGTAAGATCTGGGGAGCGTGGAATGAATATAGAGGTGACATCTGTCCCCCACCGAGAAGACAGGGTGACATGGGATCTTTCTAAACCCCCCCGATCAGCTGAATGTAACATTGGCCATTTAATTTGCTAAAGTGATTTTGCCTCTGTATTGGAAACACCAGCCTGTATATGTTCATGTGATTGTCAATGGTCGACTGTTCAATAAATAGAAATATAAAAATTTTTAAAAATGACTTCCGTTATCTCTCCAAATCCAACGGGGCAAGCCGAAACAAGGAAGGAACTCCTTCAGGAGTACCTTTGCAGTCGTAATAGATGCATTGTCTTTAGTAGTATAAGCCTTCACCCATTTACTGAATGAGCAGAAAACCCCCAAAACATACTTCAAATTGTTGCATCTTTCCAATTTGATACAGTCCATTTGAAGGACTTTGATAGGAAAAGTGAGTGGTGTAAAATTACCAGGGGGAGTAGGGGTGCCAGATCTGTGACTGGGGGTGAATGTTTTGCCATTGTGCAACATTCCGTCCATCATCTTGTGTATTTTGCTGTTCACCCTCTGTGGGAAGGGTATGCCCAGACGTGGGTCCCGTGCTCACTAAGCCACTGGAGTCAAGCTATCCTGACTGAAGACGGCTGATAGCCAGAAACCGGCCCTAGGATGCTTGATTACGGTCCAGGGAAGACATGGCTTGGCAGTTTGGTCTGGACTGTTCCCATGAGGCACAGGGTCAAGTCTGATTTGCATATGGCTAGTCTGAACTGGGGTGGCTTGGTGAGCAAAATAACGATGGATTAAACCCAGATCTGTGACTGGGGGTGAATGTTTTGCCATTGTGCAACATACCCTCCATCATCTTGTGTGTTTTGTCCTTCCCGGGATCAGGCATCATGCACACCATGCAGTACTTCACAAAGTGTGTAGCTATTTTTGAAATGTTATCATTCTGCCATACAGGGTCCAACAACTTGCAAATACCCTTAGCACTGATATGGACTCGGCCATGGGCCATCGTAACTACAGGGAGAACATATGCGTCTGGCAACATCCATCTCTGCTTTCCTGACTTATGAATCCAACATCCCTCATCGTTCAATTGTGCTTTACTTTCTTGCCACACTGCTAAATTGTCTGTGGTGGCTTTGCTCTGTATCTCTTTCACATTCTCAAGGGTGTCTTCAAGCATAGTAACCTCAGGCACCCACCTAGCGGGGCCTGCTACAAACATTTGTTTCCTTTTAGTCTGGGATGTTTCCGTAGCAGTCTGATCTGCAAAAGCATTTCCCGTACCTACATCATCAGTGACTTTCTGATGAGCACCACACTTTACAAAAGCCAATTTCTTAGGGAGTGTCAGAGAAGACGAAAGCCTCAATATAAGGTGCCCATGTTGGATCCTAGTGCCATGCGAAGTAAGAAACCCTCTCTCAGCCCAGAGTCACTCAAAGTTATGGGCGACTCCGAAGGCATACTGGCTGTCAGTATAAATATTGACAACCAGTCCCTCACTCAATTCGCAGTCAATATTTGTTTGGATTCACACTGACCGGCAGGAGTTTTTTATTCTGTTGCGCTCTTCAGGGCTATACTGAGAGTCCTATGATTTATGGACAGGCAATAAAGAGACAGTTGGATGCACGCTTGCTTTTACCAGGTGATGTATTGGTGCTGTATGTTAATGATCTGTTGATCGCTTCTGATACGGAACAAGGTTGTAGGGATAGTACAGTGAAATTGCTGTTGCATTTGGCACATCATGGCCGTAAAGTATCTCTTTTGAAGTTTCAGTATTGTGGACAGGAGGTTACCTATTTCGGTCACCTACTGTTGAAGGAGGGTAGGAGATTGACTCCTGAGCGGATTAGTGCTATTGTTGAAAAACCCATTCCATGAACTCAAAAAGATCTACGTGATTTCATAGGTATTACTTCCTACTGTCACCAGTCGATTCCAAACTATTCCTTCCTAATCAAACCTTTGATTGCATTAATGACAGAAATAGTGCATGAACCTTTGCCTTGGATGCCAGAGTGTCAGCAATCTTTTGAGCAATTAAAAACTGCGCTTTGCTCGGCTCCAGTGCTTGGCACATCTAACTATAAGGAACCATTTGTGATTTATGTGCACGAGATGGCTGGCTGCGCACTTTCTGTCCTGACCCAGGAATTTGGGGCTAGACAGAGACCTTGTGCTTATTTTTCTGCTGTGCTTGACCCTGTTGCTAGAGCCCTTCCAACTTGTCTTATAGCGGTGGCGGCTATGGCCACTTCCATCAGAAAATCGGCTGGACTCATACTTGATACAGACCTCACAGTTATGGTACCTCATGCTGTGGATAAACTTTTGAATAAGACAAAGACACAGCACCTCACCAGTGGACGTCTTACTGGTTATGAATTGACATTGTTTGCAAAACATATCACAATCAAAAGGTGTGCCACTCTGAACCCAGCCACGTTACTACCCCTCCCTTCTGAGGATGATGCAGTTCATAAGCATGACTGTATTTTCTGAACAGAAGAAGAGACAAAGGGACGGGTGGACTTGACTGATGTTCCCTTATCTGACCCTCAAGGAGAACTATATGGTGATGGCTCTTGTTTCAAATTTCCAGATCCCACCACAATTGCAGCTTATGCTATCACTACATTGCATACAGTGGTAGAGACATCATGTGTCCCCTATCAGTCATCTCAAGCCGCTGAACTCGTTGCTCTCATCCGAGCTTATGAATTGAGTGAAGGTTTGATTGTTTATGTCTATACAGATAGCAAATATGCATTTATTTTTGGTAGGCCCATTATTTCGGTCAATTGTGGGCAGAGGGAGGGTTCCTTACTTCTCATGGTACCAGAATATAGCGTGGACACCTTATATTGTGATTGTTATTCGCACTAACACTTCGTAAGAAATTGGCAATAATCAATTATAGTGCCCACAAAAAGATCACTGATGATGTAGGTAAAGGGGATGCATTTGCAGATCAGGTAGCTGAGGACACCGCTCGGAGTAAAATGAAAAGAATGTTTGCTGCAGGTCCAGCTGGATGGGTTCCCAAGATTGCTATGTTTTAGGATACAGCTGCGAGTGGAAAGGAGATACTGAGTGAAGCCACAATAGAGGAATTAGCAAAGTGGAAGGAAAGTACAGCACAGTTAAATGAGGAAGGATGCTCGATTGATAAATCCGGGGAACAGAAAGGGATGGTACCTGATGCATATGTACTTCCTTTGGTTACTATGGTGCATGGTCCAGCTCATATTAGTGCAAAAGACATTTGTGAATTGTTAGCTCCAGTCTGGCACAATGATAACATTTTTAAAACAGCTGCACATTTGGTGAAGCATTGCATGATTCCCAGGAAGCATAATCCAGGAAAGGGTACCCCTACACCACCTGGTAATTTTGCACCACCTACTTTTCCCTTTGAGATTTTCCAAATTGATTTTATTGAATTGGAGAGATGCAATAATATCAAGTAGGTTTTAGTGGTCATATGTATTTCAGTAAATGGGTGGAGGCTGACCCCACTAAAGACAACACACCCATTACTACTGCAAAAGTACTCCTTAAAGAGTATTTTCCTCAATTCAGAATGCCCCGAATTATCTGGAGTGACATCAGGTCTCATTTTAATGGGAAAGTGCCTAGGTGTGTGCCTTTTAGTGACACCCAACTGATATGGACCACAACAGATGAGGAAAATGATGATGTTTTGAATGAGGCTGTTCCACCAGAAATATGAGCTATCCAAGCAAAAACCTTTGTTCTCTGATAATACGGTGCCTGGGGCTATCAGGTATAATCTACGTCCTCGGACGAGGACCACCGAGCCAAAAGTGAAAAAAGATTAGGGATGGACTAAAAATGTATGTGCTGCTGCTTTAGTACAAATGGTAATAACAGGGTGGGGTGTTGTGTTTTTTGGAGGATGTATATGATGCACATACACTTGACCTGGGTGGACCCATTTCTTTGGGGAGAGACAAGATGGCAAAATGAATAACTTGTTTGTTGCAGCACATAAGAGATTTTTTCGGGAATGAGCCTGCTTGTTATTCTATTGGTTCAGGTACTGGCCTCTGGACAGCATATTCCTTGTCACTTGTTAATTACACGTACACTCGACCGCCAGATTTCAACGAGGGTGTGTTTGGACTTGGCCATGTTTATATTACAGAAGACCACAGGGTGAGGGTACCCTGGTTGTGATAACAGCACGTATTGTGGTCATTTTGAAATAGTAGAACAGAATGTAACACTTGGGGGTTGGCATTATAAAGGGATAACAGTACCACAAACAGTTGGTTACTATGCTGCTTGTTGCCCCATAGTGAATTCTACGGAAATGTCTTTGGGTATTAATTGTTCAGAAACAATATTGTATAGGCAAACATTTTTCCTAGAGCATAAATCAGATCTAGATATGCTTGGAATGAATTCCAGGTATTCAGCATTGAATTATGAGGAGCCAATATGCACATCCTGGGTTTTGTTTTTTGTCCAATGGGACTTATTACAATGGTTATAATGGGACTGACAATGTGGCTCAGGGAAGGGTGTTGCCCTTAGGTGTCCCATGTAAAAATGTCGTACCGAAAAAGAGGTGGGTGAAAAGAACATTGATGAAAGAGTTTTGCGAAGGAGCCACAGATTTATAGGTGAATCGTTATAGCAATGGTATCACATTTGGGTATATCTTGTCTTCCATATTTACCTTGGGTGGTACAGCTATGGCCAGGGTAGGAAAATCCAGAGAATACTTCGGATGTAAATTGCAAATTCCGTCCAATACCACAGTGGTGGCTCTGAGAGACAATACTACCCAATTGGAAAATTATACAAGTGTATTCGGAGAAAACTAGACATGCAGTAGATTTTATATTGGCCAAGTCTGGTGGTGTTTGTGCTTTAATTGATGATCAGTTGGTTATGGGGATAGAAAATTTGGAGAAAACCATAACACAACACATTCTGGACATCATTGAGAATGTCAAGGGCATGGAAAGTGGGAATTAGAGTTGGTCCCTGTTTGGAAGTCAGGGTTGGTTTTTTAAGGAACTGACTTATTTCATATTGGTGTTGGTGTTTTACTGCATCCTTATTCAGTGTGTTCCTTTTTGTTGTTCCTATTGCGCTTCTGTGTTTACGCCAAAACAGAAAATATCAGCTCATGTTACAAATGCCACTATGATGTTGCAGAATGACATTGACAATTTAATGCACATTGATGAAGGAATATTTGAGGTTTCCTCCCTCCTTGCTGTACCCCTTTCAACCGATGATTGTGAAGAATGCCCATAATTCAATTTCCATTTTTACTTTTAATGTTTCATTGATTTCTGACATGTTCATATTGTTATAGTACTATTGTTTATATGATTGTGATTTCATTTACTTCTTAGAAAATGTCTTTAGCTCATGCTAAAAGGTGGGTTTGTTTGATTAGGTCAGTTCATGCTCATGCAATGTCATGTTTTAGTTAGCATTTTCTACCCAATTTCCTTTGCAGGCACCATTTTAGGCTGTCCAAAACTGATCTCGTCTATTTCTGAGAAATGGTCTTTGGTAAGATTTGCTTCCGATATGTTAGGTTTTGTTTGGGTAATGAATAGACTGTTCATGTTAGCGCAGACCTTTCTCACTAGATAGAGGCCCTCTCCTACTTGTCTGGTGGCAGGCCCAGGGCAAAACGACCTTGGATTGTACTAGGCTGTGTAAGATAAGAGAACCAAAACCTTTTTTTGTATTTCACTGTCCAGCTGCATCTGCCTGGAAAATTCCACTGTGGGCATGTCTGGCCCAGCTATGAAATGTACATAATGTATCTCTATGTTTGCTGTTCTTCCGTTCCCTCTGTAGCACTCTCATGGACTATACAGATGGGGCTCCACTCTGAGTTTATATAATAGTTATTGGTTCATGTTCTCCATTGTCTGACCAACTCTTCATTTATTACAGAAGGCTGAGAGGTGGTCATTGGTGACCAGGGTGGCCCGTAAGGGTCACTTCCTCCAGTACCATGCCCTTTCAGCATGAACCAAAGGGGAGCAATTTGTCATACACACTCATTCTTAAAAACAAAATTTAAATCTGTTTGGTTTTGATTTACAGCACTTAAAAGGATAAACAAGTTGGGAATAAGAGTTAAAAGCAGCTAGCAGCAACCAGATTGTTTCAGAGATTAAAATGTGTTTGAAACTGTCTCAGTCGGAAAGAAGAAACATTGTGATGTAACAATTAAAATGTGCTAATATGATCAACATATCCAACAATCACATTGTTTTCCTTTTGAGCCCTCTCATGGAAAGGGAATCAAGAATTTATTGGGTGGGAAAACTAATAAACCCATGGGCAGCTTGGTCTTAGAGCCAACCTACTGTTTACTGTGGTTCTCTCATTAGGGCCTTCCAGCTAATACCACACATGTGGCTTAGGAATTTAGCCACTCCACAGACATAGAGTGGTCTGGGATACAATTTTAGGATACGCAGTGCTTCCAATGGTTCCGTTTGCCTAATTGACAGAAGATCGGTTTTAACCATTTGGACCCAGGCTCCGCATAGGCCGGGCATGCAAACAGTGCATGAGCAACGGACTCCACTGGTGCCTTGCATCCTAGGAAAGTACTCGTGGTTGGGTCATTACGATACCACTTGACTGTTACCTCACCCACAGAGAAAGTGCCATACCTGATTTGGATACATAGCATCCTATCCTGGGGGCTTGGATTAGTTATATGTAGGGTTCCAGTAGTCTAACCTGTTTGTGAAGATGAAATTCTATGGTGAGTTTCCCCTGGTTGTGCTTGGAGAATTCTTGTTGCTCAACCCATTCCCAATAATGTTGCTTTAGTAAATCTTTTTGATACAAGGGTGGATTTTGTTTTTCCCGTAGGGCCTGGAGCCCTACATCTGACACCAGTTTCCTAACATTTCTAATCCACCCTACCTTGTTGCACGTGTCAGTGCAGAGACAGAGTAAAGAATATTGACTTACATAAATATCGTGGCAAAATTATCATGGGGCAAGAATATCGACACAAAATATGGTGGTCGAGAATATCGACTTTGATATAATATAGATGTTGAAAATAGAATTTTTTATTAATGTTATGTATTTTAGTATATATTTTTATGTGTGTGATGCATGTCTTTTTTTGTATAAGAATTGTTTGTGTTTTTAGTATATGTGTTAAAATTTTAGTAGTTATTTTATTTGTTTTAGTTGAATTTTGCGTTATTTGTTTCGTAGTAGGTTGTGGGTTTATAGGAGAATAGGGTGGGAAGTAATTTCATTATATAAAATGTATTGATTATTTTCGTAGTTATTTTTTTATTTTATTTGAACTTCGCGTTTTTAGTACCATAGCGGGTTGTGGGTTTATAGGGGAATAGGGTGGGAAGTAATCTAATTATTGTAAATGTATAGAATATATTTTTATTATTATTAATTGTTGAATTGAGATGTTAAATGTGTAAAAATATTTTTTAATAATTATGTAATAATTTGCTGTTTTTTTTTTTTTACTGAGTTTTATATAGCGCGAACTTGACCCGTATCGGGTATCAGAGCGCTTTACATAGCACCAGTTACATTACATGAGGACACATTCATTTTTGTTAGGCATGGGGAGATTAAGTGATTGCCCAGAATCACAGGATGTTCAGCGTCAAACTCCTCTTAATTAATTGGCAATTAATTATGTTAATTGTGTAATTTTTAGGTGTGTGTTGTGGTGTTTATAGGTGTAAATGGTGGGAAGTATTTTATTTTGTAATTAGTATACTAATAATTAGTTGGTAATTATTTAAAATTAATTAATTAGTAATCGATGATGCTAATTAATTTTAGGTGTTTGTTGTGGTGTTTACAGGTATAAATGGTAGGAAGGGTGAGAAGTAATTTATTTTTAATTGATTAATACTTAATTAGTTAATTATTTAAAATGAATTAATGAGCAATTAATGATGGTAATTGGTTAATTAATTTTAGGGGTGTGTTTTGGTGTTTACAGGTGTAAATGGTGGGAAAGGTGGGAAGTAATTTATTTTTACTTGATAAATTAATAATTAGTTGTTAATTGATTAAAACAATTAATTAGTAATTGTGAAATCCATTTTAGGCGTGTGTTGTGCATAATATAGTCTTAAGAATGTGCATTCAATGAATGTTTTTTAATCATTTTTATTAATAATATTTTTTAAATAACTATTAATTATGTTAATAAATGTAAATACAAATGTTGAAGTTTTTTTATTGGTGTGGTGGTATAGGGTAGAAAATAAAATAAATATATTTATGTTTTTAAACAAATTTGAATGTTAATATTTGCTTCTTTTCAATAGATATTATTTATACATGTATTTATTCATTTATTGTAGATAATAGTTGTACTTTTTTGTTATATGTAATGAATATATTTAATGTTAATGTTTTATATATTGAATCAGATACTTTTAAAATATTGTTTATTTAATTTTAAGATTATTTTAAAACATGAGATTTTTTAAATGTTATTATACATTTTTGTTTCTCTGCTATCCAACACTATCCTTACTGTTGCACTCACTAGAGTGGGAATACTAATTTGTATCCCTCTGCCATCCAGCACTTTTCCTACTATTGAACTTATTGGTGTGGAAATAGTAATTTTAACCCCTCCGCCATACACCACTTTCCCAATTGTTGCACTCATTGGAGTAGGAATAGTAGTTTTTTACCCCTCCTCTATCCAACAGTTTCCCTACTGTTGCACTCACTAGAGTAGGAATAGGAATGTTTACCCCTCCGCCATCCAGCACTTTCCCTACTATTACACTTATTGGAGTGGGAATAGACATTTGTACCCCTTCGCTATGCAGCACTTTCCATACTGTTTCAGTCACTGGAGTGGGAATAGTAATTTTTATCCTTCCGCTATCCAGCACTTCCCTGCTACTGCCCTCACTGGAGTGGGAATAGTAATTTTTAGCACTCCGCTATGCAAACGTTTCCCTACTGTTGCACTCTTTGAAGTTGGAATAGTAATTTTTACCCCTCCGCTATCCAACACTTTCCCTATGGTTGCACTCACTGGAGTGGGAATAGTAATTTTGACCCCTCTGCTGTCCAGCACTTTCCATACTATTGCACTTATTGGAGTGGGAATAGCAATTTTTACCCCTCCGTTATCCAGCACTTTTGCTATTGTTGCACTCATTAGAGTGAGAGTAGTAATTTTTACCCCTTCGCTATCCATAACTTTCCCTACTGGTGAACTCACTGGAGTGGGAATAGTAACTTTTACCCCTCCGCCATCCAGTACTTTCCCTAATGTTGCACTCACTGTATTAATTGTTACCCTTCTGCTATCCAGCACTTTCCCTACTGTTGCCCTCACTGGAATGAGAATAGTAATTTTCACCCCTCTGCTATCCAACACTTTTCCTACTGTTGCACTCACTTGAGTGGGAATAGTAATTTTTACCCCTCCGCTATCCCAGACTTGCCCATCTGTTGCACCCACTGGAGTGGGAATAGTAATTTTTACCCCTCCACTATCCAACACTTTCCCTACTGTTGCACTCACTGGACTGGGAATAGTAATTTTTACCCCTCCGCTATCCAACACTTTCCCAAATGTTTAACTCCTTGGAGTGCAAAATTTGATTTTAAAGACTATTAAATATTTGAATGTTTTAGTGTATGTTTTTTTATTCGATTTTTTGTTATAAGTATATATATATTCACTGAAAAAACCATAGGTTTCACACCAGTTATTGTTACCTGGAAATTTTACTGACATAAAACCATTGAAATTCCCACGTTATAGTTAGTTGGACTCACTATAACTTGCGCGTGTAATGCACTGCTGACATCACATATTACATCACTCATGACATGGTCAGTGACATCACTCATGACATCACTGATGACACCATCCAGTGAATGTGTGTCTTTCAGATAAATAAATATGTTTTATATATGTATGTTAAGGTCGATGGAAGAATATTTGTTTAAATTATTGTCTTAATGGATGGTTTTTTTTTTTTAAATGATTGGATAACTGCCTTATTAAGTGTATCTTAGTGAATACATATATTAGCGAGTAATGTTTAAATATTTAAATATATGTATCAGTGTTTCACTTTGTGTATAAGTGGCTGCATGGGTTGGTGAGTAGCTACATGTGTGTGTATATGGGTTATTAGATGTTTTTTTAGTATCTTTATAATTGTCTGTTTGATTTGGTGGGGGTGTTACTTAGCACAAAGATGCATCAATGACTGACTCACTGTTTGTATGTGTTTTGAAGACAGCATATGTGTAAGGGTGAATGAGTGTGTATATGTATGTGTTAGTAAGTGAATGACTGTCTCACTAGTGTCTTTATCAGTAACTACATATGTTTTAATGTAGTATTTGTGAGTATTGGTGTATATAATTGAGTATATGTGAGAGTGAGAGATTGAAAGAGTTCTTGTTTTAATAAGTATGTGTTTCTATAAGTGATTGTTTAAGAGAGTAAGTATGTGTAAGTTTCCTTAGAAGTAGGGTGGTAGTGTATGTATAGCTGTATATGCAAATAAATGGATGTTCAATAGTTTATTTGCATGTGTGAGTATGTGTGTGAGCAACTTTTTGAAGACTGTCAGTGTGTTAACGGATGTATAGGTGTCTCACTACATATGATGAGTTAGTATATGTATGAGTGACTATATAGAAGTGTTGGTGAGCGAGTGGATGTGTATATAAATGGTGGAATTACTGAATTGGTTGTTGTGTCTGGTATAGGTATGTCCACTTTTTTTTAAATGTTATTTTTTATTTTTCAAAATGTGTTTTAAGGGTTACTTTACAGTGAAAGTAGGTCAGTCTCTCTGTCACAAGGATGGTGTCATCAGTGATGTCATGAGTGATGTCACTGACCATGTCATGAGTGATGTAATATGTGATGTCATCAGCAGTGCATTACACGCGCAAGTTATAGTGAGTCCAACTAACTATAACGTGGGAATTTCAATGGTTTTATGTCAGTAAAATTTCCGGGTAACTATAACTGGTGTGAAACCTGTGGTTTTTTCAGTGAATTTCATAGGTTTTTTAAATGCTAATTCCTAACTATAACTGGTGGGAAACCTATGGTTTTTTCAGTGAATTTCATAGGTTTTTTAAATGCTAATTCCTTTCTATATCGAGTTTCTAACCTTTTTTTTTTTTACAATTTGCTGTTTTTTGTAAGTATTCATTTTTTTTTTTATATAATTTTTTTCTTTTGCGCTCTGGGTGCGTGCTCCGGGAAGCTTTCAGGTAAGCTCTCCGGTAAGCTTTCCGGTAAGCTAACCGGTGAGCTCACCTGAAAGCGCACCCAGAGCGCTACTTTCGTTCGTGAAAAAAAATATGAATGAAAAGTTAATAATAATGCAAAACATTTCGTACCATACAAATAAAATCAGTTTTTTTTATAAGGAAATTGATTATGCATTTCTGTAAAAGTTTGATGACGTCACTTCGGCGCGCAACGCAAGTGCCCCCAGAAGCGCCTACGTTCGCGCCGCGTAAACGCACCCAGAAGCGCCTACGTTCGCGCCACGTTTGCGCCCCAGAAGCGCCTACGTTCGCACCGCGTAAACGCACCCGAAAGCGCTCTGGAGTGCGCAGCGTAAGCGCGTCGGGTCATGTGACCTTAAAATAACACTTTTCATTGGTTGCTAACAATTTTTTTTACAAAGAATGAAATCCCCACCCATTTCCTTCACTTCTTCTTTCACTTTTGTGACTGAAAGACCTGCCTTTTTGCTCCAGAATATTTCTTGGTTTTACAATGGCTGCCAGACAATCCAGCAGTGAGGATGACCCAGAATTCATCAATGAAGAGCCTCCTCAACGAAAAGTTAAGGAACATTTAATTTGGAAATTTTTTGAAATCCCACCTGGACAAAAAAAGGTAAATGCTCCAAAAGTGCAGTGCAGGATCTGCAAAGAAGAGCTGTCACGAGGTAACCCTTTGAAAAAGTACTCTTTTGGGAACTTCACAATGATCCGGCATGTGCAGAGGAAGCACCCCCAGAATTTTGCCCGAGAAAGTGTCAGGGCTCTGGCACAAGAGGTTCCCAGTTATGGGGCCTCTACATCCACCGGAGGAGCAACTTCTTCTGGGAGGGGGCAATTACAGGAGCAGGTGCCAAACATTCAACCTGCATTTAACCATGGTGTCCTCAGATGCAGATACTGCAATCAACTCCTCACCTATGGGGAGCAAAGTGTCCAGCTCATGGTTCGAGCATTGGAGAACCATCGCTGCCCTTCCCACCCCTAATTTTTTTTTGTTTTTTTTGCTCCTGTTGAGCAGTTTCCATTCCCTGTTTTTGTTCCTGTTTAGAAAAAGAAGAAAACCAAAAGTTCTTTTTAGAACTACCTCCAATTCTCATCAAAGAGCTATATTCTTAAAAAAATGAAAAAGAGTAAGTGAAATAGAGTGCATTGATAATGGAAAGGAGAATGAGTAAGAAAGAACATAAAGGTATGAGAGGAAAAAAGAAGTGAAGTAGGAGGACTGAAAGAAGGTGAGTGTTAGGAAAGAAAGTTATGAGAAGAAGAGTGAATATGGGGAATGTTGATATTCAATGAAAATGTTGAAAAGGAACAGGAGCGTTGAAGGATAAGAAAAGATGCATTGCTGGAGTTGAAGGTAGAAGGCCTCATTTATGAAGCCATGCGTCACTTTAACGCCACCAAAGCATCACTTTTTGTGACACAACAGTCCAATAAAAAATGCACCTTATTTATTCATATTTACAAAGTGGCGTTTCTAGGTAAATACATCACTTTGTAAACCCCTGTGCCACATTATTCCTACGTCAGGTGTAATGTATCCAAAAGGGACGTATTGATGCAAGAAAGGGTCGTAGAGGTGACACAGTGAATAAACTGGAGGCCTCATTTCTGAAAAGTGACGCATCGCTACGTGAAAACAGCGATGCGTCACTTTTCTGGGCGCACTCCTTATGACATTCCAGATATGTCATATTTAATTTATGACTAATCAATTCGCAAGGAGTTACAGATACGTCAGTATTTCTGACGTATCTGTAAACACAAAATTGACACATTACTGGAGTGCGTCACAAAAGTGACGCAACTCCAGTAATGCGTCCTTTCACATGGGGAAAGCACCATGTGAAAGGTCTTGCGTCAGTCTTACACCTGCTGTGAGGCAGGCGCAAGATTTTGACGCAACAGCATCCTAAAAGTGACGCAGTGAAATCTCATAGATTTCACTGCGTCGCTATTACCAAGCTTTTTGCGGGGGAACGCCCCCTCTGCATACATTATACCTGACGCAGGTATAATGTGGCGCAGGGTTTTAAAAAGTGACCCATCTACCTAGATGCGTCACTTTTTAAATATAGCGCAACGAGGCGCATTTTTTTACACCGCTGCTGCGATGCGTCACTTTTCTGTGCGCACTCCTTACGGCATTCCAGATGTGTCATATTTAATGTATGACGAATCATGTCGCAAGGAGTTACAGATACGTCAGTATTTCTGACGTATCTGTAAACACAAAAGTGACGCATTGCTGGAGTGCGTCACAAAAGTGACGCAACTCCAGTAATGCGTCCTTTCACATGGGGAAAGCCCCATGTGAAAGGGCTTGGGTCAGTCTTACGCCTGCTGTGAGGCAGGCGCAAGATTTTGACGCAACAGCATCCTAAAAGTGACGCAGTGAAATCTCATAGATTTCACTGCGTCGCTATTACCAAGCTTTTTGCAGGGGAACGCCCCCTCTGCATACATTATACATGACGCAGATATAATGTGGCGCACGTTTTAAAAAGTGACCCATCTACCTAGATGCGTCACTTTTTAAATATAGCGCAACAAGGCGCATTTTTTTACACCGCTGGTGCGAAGCGTCACTTTTCTGTGCGCACTCCTTACGACATTCCAGATGTGTCATATTTAATGTATGATGAATCATGTCGCAAGGAGTTACAGATACGTCAGTATTTCTGACGTATCTGTAAACACAAAAGTGAAGCATTGCTGGAGTGCGTCACAAAAGTGACGCAACTCCAGTAATGCGTCCTTTCACATGGGGAAAGCACCATGTGAAAGGTCTTGTGCCAGTCTTACACCTGCTGTGAGGCAGGCGCAAGATTTTGACGCAACAGCATCCTAAAAGTGACGCAGTGAAATCTCATAGATTTCACTGCGTCGCTATTACCAAGCTTTTTGCAGGGGAACGCCCCCTCTGCATACATTATACCTGACGCAGGTATAATGTGGCACAGGGTTTTAAGAAGTGACCCATCTACCTAGATGGGTCACTTTTTAAATATAGCGCAACGAGGCGCATTTTTTTACACCGCTGGTGCGATGCGTCACTATTTTGTGCGCACTCCTTACGACATTCCAG
The DNA here is from genome assembly GCF_964263255.1 of Lissotriton vulgaris. Taxonomy (NCBI): domain Eukaryota; kingdom Metazoa; phylum Chordata; class Amphibia; order Caudata; family Salamandridae; genus Lissotriton; species Lissotriton vulgaris. Next base: position 1,160,100,231 of record NC_141685.1, read on the forward strand.
ATGTGTCATATTTAGTATATGACTAATCATGTAGCAAGGAGTTACAGATACGTCAGTATTTCTGACGTATCTGTAAACACAAAAGTGGCGCATTGCTGGAGTGCGTCACAAAAGTGACGCAACTCCAGTAATGCGTCCTTTCACATGGGGAAAGCACCATGTGAAAGGTCTTGCGTCAGTCTTACACCTGCTGTGAGGCAGGCGCAAGATTTTGACGCAACAGCATCCTAAAAGTGACGCAGTGAAATCTCATAGATTTCACTGCGTCGCTATTACCAAGCTTTTTGCGGGGGAACGCCCCCTCTGCATACATTATACCGGACGCAGATATAATGTGGCACAGGGTTTTAAAAAGTGACCCATCTACCTAGATGCGTCACTTTTTAAATATAGCGCAACGAGGCGCATTTTTTTAAACCGCTGGTGCGATGCGTCACTTTTCTGTGCGCACTCCTTATGACATTCCAGATATGTCATATTTAATGTATGACGAATCATGTCGCAAGGAGTTACAGATAGTCAGTATTTCTGACGTATCTGTAAACACAAAAGTGACGCATTGCTGGAGTGCGTCACAAAAGTGACGCAACTCCAGTAATGCGTCCTTTCACATGGGGAAAGCACCATGTGAAAGGTCTTGCGTCAGTCTTACACCTGCTGTGAGGCAGGCGCAAGATTTTGACGCAACAGCATCCTAAAAGTGACGCAGTGAAATCTCATAGATTTCACTGCGTCGGTATTACCACGCTTTTTGCAGGGGAACGCCCCCTCTGCATACATTATACCTGACGCAGGTATAATCTGGCACAGGGTTTTAAAAAGTGACCCATCTACCTAGATGGGTCACTTTTTAAATATAGCGCAACGAGGCGCAATTTTTTACACCGCTGGTGCGATGCGTCACTTTTCTGTGCGCACTCCTTACGACATTCCAGATGTGTTATATTTAATGTATGACGAATCATGTTGCAAGGAGTTACAGATACGTCAGTATTTCTGACGTATCTGTAAACACAAAAGTGGCGCATTGCTGGAGTGCGTCACAAAAGTGACGCAACTCCAGTAATGCGTCCTTTCACATGGGGAAAGCACCATGTGAAAGGTCTTGCGTCAGTCTTACACCTGCTGTGAGGCAGGCGCAAGATTTTGACGCAACAGCATCCTAAAAGTGACGCAGTGAAATCTCATAGATTTCACTGCGTCGCTATTACCAAGCTTTTTGCGGGGGAACGCCCCCTCTGCATACATTATACCGGACGCAGATATAATGTGGCACAGGGTTTTAAAAAGTGACCCATCTACCTAGATGCGTCACTTTTTAAATACAGCGCAACGAGGCGCATTTTTTTAAACCGCTGGTGCGATGCGTCACTTTTCTGTGCGCACTCCTTACGACATTCCAGATATGTCATATTTAATGTATGACGAATCATGTCGCAAGGAGTTACAGATACGTCAGTATTTCTGACGTATCTGTAAACACAAAAGTGACGCATTGCTGGAGTGCGTCACAAAAGTGACGCAACTCCAGTAATGCGTCCTTTCACATGGGGAAAGCACCATGTGAAAGGTCTTGCGTCAGTCTTACACCTGCTGTGAGGCAGGCGCAAGATTTTGACGCAACAGCATCCTAAAAGTGACGCAGTGAAATCTCATAGATTTCAATGCGTCGGTATTACCACGCTTTTTGCAGGGGAACGCCCCCTCTGCATACATTATACCTGACGCAGGTATAATGTGGCACAGGGTTTTAAAAAGTGACCCATCTACCTAGATGGGTCACTTTTTAAATATAGCGCAACGAGGCGCATTTTTTTACACCGCTGGTGCGATGCGTCACTTTTCTGTGCGCACTCCTTACGACATTCCAGATGTGTTATATTTAATGTATGACGAATCATGTCGCAAGGAGTTACAGATACGTCAGTATTTCTGACGTATCTGTAAACACAAAAGTGACGCATTGCTGGAGTGCGTCACAAAAGTGATGCAACTCCAGTAATGCGTCCTTTCACATGGGGAAAGCACCATGTGAAAGGTCTTGCGTCAGTCTTACACCTGCTGTGAGGCAGGCGCAAGATTTTGACGCAACAGCATCCTAAAAGTGACGCAGTAAATTCTCATAGATTTCACTGCGTCGCTATTAACAAGCTTTTTGCGAGGGAACGCCCCCTCTGCATACATTATACCTGACGCAGGTATAATGTGGCACAGGGTTTTAAAAAGTGACCCATCTACCTAGATGCGTCACTTTTTAAATACAGCGTAACAAGGCGCTTTTTTTTTACACCGCTGGTGCGTCACAAAAAGTGACGCACAGGCGGCGCAAAACTGGCAGCGCAAGGCCTTCATAAATATGATCCTGGATTTTCCCCTTACTTCGCTCCCCGGTGCGCTTCCCGGTGCGCGTACCGGGCGCTCCCCCCGTGCAAATCGAAAAAAATATGTTTTTTAAAATGCCCCGCGGGACCCTATTTTAGCCCCCACATTAAACCTAGGGGGTCAGGAGGGGGTCTACCCTGCCCCCTTATGGTCAATTCCCCCCTTTGTTTTTGCCACCTCTTGTGTCTCGATTTTACCGAGACACAAGATGGCGGCCGCTCCGGACTGTTTAGAATGCTTACAGACACCCGAGAGCCAATCAGCTTTCTGCGCGCAAGTCGCGTGGCGCGCCTGGTGCGCTCCCCGGTGCGCGTACCGGAGCGCGCCTATAGATATATATATTTTTTTGAACCTAAATTACTCAAAATCCACTGGAGCACATATCTTGAGACATAGCAAAGGCACATCGGGCTACTAGTCCCTACAATTTTGCCAAGTTTGGTGTAAATCCATTCAGCCGTTCGAGCTAAAAGTGAAATCGACCGCCCTATGGAAATTAACATGGGAAAAACGCGTTTTGGGACCCCCCTTTTTCTCGGCCCCCGCTTGACGAATCCCCCCCAAACTTTCAGGGAAAGACCGGAACTTGACGAGGCCATTTTGAGGAAATTTTCAAGCAGATTCGTCAACCGGTGCCAAATAGAATTTTGAGATTTAACATTGAAAAAAATCCTAACTATAACTACCTACTGGCAACTGCCAGTAGGTAATATATATATATATATATATATATACAATTATAAAATACATTAAAATTAATAATTTATTAATTGTTTGGAAGGAAATATATATATATATTACATTTTATATATGTATGTTTAAATAATTTTTTCATTAAATAAATGTTATTATATTTGTTAAAATGTATATTAAATCTAAAAAATATTTTTAAGTTAATTTTATTATTTAATATATTTAACATTACTTTTTATTTAAATAAAAAATCGATATTTTGTACATCTATATCTTTTACATCAATATTTTTGTTTCGATATTTTTGAAGTTACAATTTTAAAAATGGGATCTGGAATTTTTTTACATCGATATTTTTGCATCAATATTTGTGTATGGGGATATTTTGGGCATCAATATTCTATCAGTGAACCCCACGTGTCTAAACGGGTGACCTCTGATAGGGCTTCCGCATAGGGCAGAAGCTCCGAGGTCCTCCTAATGCGAGCCCAGAAAAGCAGGGGGCGAAGCATCGCTAAATCGCTGATAGAACGTCTGCACATGTCAAGCATTAGGAAAGTGAGTGGGGTGCTTTGGGGCAACATTGCTTTTTGACACTGCCCCAGATTTACAAGGAGTTGTAAATCTGGGGCAGCGCCAAAAACGAACTCCATGCAAAAGCAGGAGTTAGAATGGTGCAAAGAGGAGAAATTCTTTTATTTCTCCTCGTTTTTCCTTTTTCTACGTGTGCAGCCTTCTGCAGCACACGTAGTAAGAGCAAAATGCCATCATTGATTGTTTATGTCTAGGAAGGCGATCCCTTCCTGCACATAATCAATCAGTGAATAATAGTGATTTGCAACTTCAATGTGTGCTGCATTCTGCAGCACATATAGAAGTGACACATTTCCATTACTGATTGTTCATGTGCAGGAAGAGACACCTTGCTGCACATAAATAATCATTCACTGCAACACAGGTACCCTTGCATTATGGTGCAAGAATGTCTGCGTTGGCGCTAGGCAGCTATTTTTAGCGTTAGGTAAAACACAGGCGGTGCTGTATTGTTGTAAATATGGCACATCCCTCTGTGTTGGAAATGGCTGAGCATGGTAGGCCAAAATTTGCCGCAGCTCCGCGCTCCATCATTTCCTCATAAATATGACCCAGAGTTTCTAAATATTCAAAGTAATCATTTCACTCACTCTTGCCTTTTATTCAGAAGAGATGGGCGCAAATAGCTAGTTTAACCACCCACTGTTCTTCGACCAAGGGAAAGTAAAGGGCTAAGGATACCACATGCAAGTTACGCAGTCCCATTGCACCAGATTATGGGGGAGGAAGCTGGTCAATTTAGCATACCAGCCAAGCCTTCCCAATCACTGATCTCTAACACTAGAGGACGGGAAGTGGCCATATTGAAACACAAACAGCATGGTGCCAGCCCTATCATGCCAACACCAGCGCCTTCACCTGCGCCTAGGCCAGCTTTCGAGTGCTTTAATCCAGACAGACTGTTCGGAAACCTTTAAAGACTCAAAGAAGCATCTGGAACCTATAAATGCATACATTGTTGTAACTCTTGTGAAAGATGAAAGCCTCATAGGTGTTTCCTGTTCAAGGAGACTACTTCTATCTGAAGAAAGTGCGTGCATTTTTTTAATCAAAGGCATGCTTGCGTGACCAGGCGTCTGCGTTTGAAGTAAGCCGTTTAGTCCATAGATCTGGCGCATCAGTGGTGAGGGTGGGATCCTGCAGAGATCAATACCTGTATTTTACTCTTCTACGCATGAATGGTCAGACGATGGAATATGAAGCCTCAAACAATTGAATAAACTGCAAAGAAAATGAAAGCATGTGTCTTCCCGTAGCCATCATGTAGCCTGTTCCTGTTTCCATACATCCATCTTATGATGAAAGTCTTTCAGTTTGGATGACCATTTATTTTTAAATTTCAAGCAGTTTAACTGTGAGTATATCCTTCAAAAACAGCGATGAGTTAATTGCATTTTTGATGAAGTGGAGCCGGGTACTTTCCAAATACATCTCAGTCTAAGGGCTAGAGGAATTAATTACTTATTTGTTATTTATAGAGGGTCATGCACACATGAAATGACGTCTGTCTGAACAACACCAATATTGGTTATCTACCCGCTAGCAGACAAAAAAAAGGAAGGCATTATCCTGGTGGAGGGCATGGCAGGCCACTTGACATGATATCCCGTAATTGACAATTAAATGATGATGGTAAACAGTCAAAAAGGAGAGAAGACCCTTTATTCTAACATAGCAAAACTCAGCAGCTCGACGAGTCATTGATACTGTTACGTTAATCTTGCCTCCTTCACAAGAGATAGCAACAAAAGCTAAGTAACGCTAGGCTATTGAACAAAAACGAATCAAATACCCATATAATTTGGAGCAATGTCACCTGGGACATTCATGCACATTTCCAAGCCCATCAAAACACTACTTCTAGGCTGCAGAATGAGCAATGTGAAGCCTGCGGTGATATATAGGTCCATAATAGTCAAACCTATGATCTTGACATGATACCAATGTGAAATTTCATGTCATTTTTAGGGTTTGCCTGTGCAGTGCTTCCGCCATGCTTGCGAAATATCTCGAAATGAAAAAAAAGTCTCAAAGGAGCTTAGAGGCCGCCCATTAATTAGCTTTGCTTACCATTGTTTGGCTCCCATGTCACTCATGTTTACTTCCTTCCTGTTGGTCAGTGCCTCTACCTGCCTCCAGCTTCCGGCTAAACTTCACATCTTCATCATTGCTGTGGAGCTTGGACCAAGTACTGATTCCAATTGCCAGTGTCCTTCCACTGGCCACACACTTGTAAAGGTACTAAGGGGCATATTATCAAGGGGGTTTATCTCCGCTTTTAGCTACCATCTTGGGCCCGGCTTTGCATGTCAGTGATATTTATCACTAATGACATGCAAAGTGGGCGTGCCAAGATGTTAGCGACTGGAAACAGTCGCTAACATCGCTATCTCCTATTACCAACTTTTGGAGATATTCGCGCTAAGCGCGAATATCTCCAAAAGCTAACACCTGCCCCTGAGCAGTTCTTAGCCATGTTATCCAATGGTAGGTGGATTAGCCATGTTATCCAATGGTAGGTGGATAACATGGCTAAGAGCATTAGCTCGGTAATGCATGAATATCGCTGACTTTTCAGCGATATTCATGCATTTTTATCGCTTAGGAGATAAACCTTGATAATAGCAAGGTTCCTAAGCGATAAAAATCGCTGCAGCTCGGCGATAAAAATATCGCCGCTAAACCAATATAGCGATAATTATCGCTAGTTGTTGGTAATATGCCCCTTAATTTGTTTTTCTTCCCAGCGTCTGCCTTCCAGTTTGTTGTTTGTCTGTCCTTCATACCACCCCACTCCTGTCGCTTCCCGCCCCTTCTGTCGCTGCCCGCCCCTTTCATGTGAGTTGCTTGCTCAGCCCTACCACCACCTCACTACTGTGGCTTCAGACCCCTTCCCCATTCGTTGCTTGTTTTTTATTCGCAGGAGGCATTTATGCTTTAATAAAGTACTGAAAATAAAAGAGTGATCACGAAAATGAAGAGATGTTATTGTCAACCCTGCAATGTTTTTGGCCATCTTAGTTGGAAGGTAAAATAAATACCACTGTGCTTTATATTTTGGAATAAATTGAATTTGGGAGAAGTTTATTTAAAGGTGTACGCAAAACCACTTAGCAAAGGGTATGAAGTCACAGTAGCATCACTTTGAAATTAAAGAAGCCCGTATTTGTGACATGGCATTTCTTGAACAGAAATTGGCGCTTCACAATTGTCAAATTTGTTTTTATTAAATGCTGTCAGACAAAAAAATAGAGTATGTGATGAGACAGAAATGGCCTCTGTGCAGTACAATTGCAATATAGCGATAGAAACATTACTTGACTATTTGCTATCAACTCCTCTTCCTCCTTCATGCTGCTAAGCAATGCGTCCCATAGTGGTCATCAGCCACATAGGATCAAAACAAAACAAGCAGTGGCAAAGCCAATAGGTTTCACCCATGCGAAATGTATTGGCTTTGTCAATATATTTTTATATGTTGCAACGCAGTTGAGCTGGACTGCAACATGGCTTAAAGTAAAAAAAACAGTGCTATGACACAGTCAATGTAGGTCAGACATATTATTCGCAAAGAGCCAGAAGTCAGGCAATATGAGGAGATTAGAAGCCTGTTCATTATTCACCTCTGACACAGTGTTAACAAGGAAGAGTAAATGGACCACAGGATAAGCCACAATCTCATATTACCTCAATTACATTTGGTGAATCACTATGGGTACTTAGAGACACATTTGTCCGTGTACTATTCCACTCCTCCTTTAAGAATGCAAAAGCTCGAATCAGTGGGATAGGGCCTCTCACCTGCCAATTGCAGGCATCAGGGATGTTTTTGGTTACCAGTGGGAAAGAGAGATTTATTATTACTGGATTTTACTATGAACTGGAGTTCTGCTAAGATCAGTGTCTGCCTTCAGGGATTGGCATGTTATGTGCAGTATTTGAACAGTTTGCCAGCTTTTTTGACTGGTAGTGCAAATGAGGCAGGGTCATGCCTGTTGTCATTAAATATCTCAATTATCTTTTGAGTGCGCCAGGAATAAAGTACAACACTGATATCTACTTTTATGCTGAGAGCAGTGAGGTACGTTTTTCTGATGGGTGGCAACAAGTGTGAGTGAAGCATTTATTAATTTTTTTTCCTAGGCATATAATTGTTAAAGCAGATTTATTAATAAAGATTAATGTTCATTTTGTGTATTTAAGGGGCTTAATTGGATGGCGGGGGGACCTGAGTCCGCCCACCATCCCTGCGGTGTTGGGACAGGCCGCCAGACATGCGGCGGTCCTGCACCGCGAATTAGGATGCAACCCCCACCCTCTCATTCGCAATCCGCATTTTAACATTGCAGCGGGTGCTGCTGAGAGCAGCACCCGCCGCGATGTTAAAATCGCATGCCTGGCATTTCACTGCATGTTAGAAATGGGATTTCTGGTTGGCTAAGGTTTGCACCAAAGCCAGGCAGAAACCACCTCTCTAGTCAGGATAAGGGAGTTACAAAACTAAAATAACCCCTGCTCACCCCCTTGGTAGCTTGGCACGAGCAGTCAGGCTTATCTAAGAGGCAGTGTGTAAAGTATTTGCACAAAACAAACAGTAATACAATGTAAGCACTACAAATGGACACCACATGAGTTTAGAAAAATATTCAATATTTTTATATACTCAAACAAGAACAAATACGATAAAAATCCACAGTACAGTACTTTTAAAAATAATTGTGCTGCAAAATGTCTCTAAATTGCAAAGTTACGTTGAAGACACAGTTCGTACCAGTCGGAAACTTGGTCCGAGTCTACCGCGATGCTGAAAAGAAGAGTCTCACAGTTGTAGATAACTGCATCGGGACAGACTCGTTTACAGTGCCTTTCTTAAGGCGGCTCACACGGAGGTGCGAGTCGGTCTTGGCATCCGTCGCGGTTGCAATACCAAGTGGCAGCCGTGCACAGTGTGGTGTCCCTCGATGCGGTGCGAACAGCGTCTCTGTGATGATCGTCCAGACGGCGTCAGTGAGACCAAGGTGGGCGGTGCAGGGCGAGACAGTGCTCGATGCGGTGCTGGCAAGTTGCGATGCAGGTGACAGAGCCGGCTCTGGCTTCCGTCGCGGTTACGATGCAAAGTGGAAGTGGTGCACAGTGCAGTGTCCCTCGATGCGGTGCAAACAGCGGCTCAGTGACGGTCATCCTGATGATGTCGGTGAGACCAAGGCGGGCGGTGCAGGGCGAGACGGTGCTCGATGCGGTGCTGGCAAGTTGCAATGCAGCGACAGAGGCAGTTGGCGAGAATCGGTGCTGGCTGAGCCGGACAGCTGTACGTGACAAGGCAGTCACGGGTGTCGAGCCTGCGGCGACCATTTCGGTGAGCCCAGGCCAGCGAAGTGAAGCGAGGTGATGCAGGATGTGGTGCCCCTCGATGCGGTGCAAGCAACAACTTGGTGGCGATCGTCCAAAACGGCGTCGGTTAGATCGAGGCTGGCGGTGCAGGGCGAGACGGTGCTTCATTGCGGTGCCTTCAAGACACAAGGCCAGTGTCGAAGTCGGATGACAGAGTGGGTCGTGGTTCCCTCTCCTCCTTGGCAACTGAAACAAAGGTTCCAGAGGTGGTACCCAGAGGTTGGTGAAGTCTTTGCAGTCCCTGAGATTTCTTAACAGGAGGCCAGCTCGGGTTCAGGCTGGAAATACTCAGCACAAGTAGAGAAAGTACAGTCCAGTCCTTTCACTGCCCAAGCCAGAATCAGCAGCTGAAGGCCAACCCACAAATCAACAACACAGCAAAGGGGCAGTACTCCTCCTGGCAGCTCTTCCAGGTCTTCTTCTTGGCAGGTTCCTTGATTCCAGCGGGATCTAAAGTCTTGGGGTCTGGGCCCCAATATTTATGCCAGCAAATCCTTTGTCCTTTAAAGGCAGAGGGGTCTGGGCCTAGTTCAAACTAGTTCAGGGTGCATTCTGCCAGGGTGTACCTTCTTTTTTTGTCAGTGTGGGCCAGGGTCCTCAGACGCACCACAGGAGGTGGAGACAGCATTGTGGAAGGTTTCCTCTGTGCAATGAATGGAGAGTACTGGTTCACGATAGGAACCTCAAGATGGCCGCCGCCGATGGTTGCGGGTTGGCGGTCTAGCTGTTTACAGATCTGCAAGTGTCTCAAGTAATGTGAAGCGCGCGAATGCGAACCGCCGAGCACTTCACCTGAGAATCCGCCGTGACCAGTCGAGCGTTCCTGAGATCCCTAAAGTGATGTTTGAGTGTTATTTAGACGCGCATATATTTATCGCGCATTTTGAAGGCCAAAGAGAGTTCAAGTTAATGAGTGCAAGAAGTCCTAATATGAGAGAAGTACTTACCCGGTATTAAATTAATCGCTACAGTCATCTCGAGGCCTCCATCGGCAGCGGTTCAATCTTTAGAGAAGCAACACGACGACAACAGAGAGGAAAAAAAAGAAGAGACAGATAAGTCACTGAACTGGCAATAAATATATATACATTGTTAGTTAACAATGGTTACAGACTACCTTGAACAGGAAATGAAAAAACGCTTACCTGAGTAAGGATATCACAATAGGTTTCTGAAAAGACAGAAAAAGAGACAATTACTATATACAGTTATAGAACCCAGAGTAGGTTAAATTACACTTATAGAGTAGAGTAGTGTACAGACACACGTTAACTAAAAAGAGAAAATAGTTTTACAAATAGGCACATATAAGATTAGTGTTATGAAATAGAATAGTTTAGTACTTACTGAAAATAATTTGGAAGATGTACCGCCATCAAATTAATAAAGAGAGATAAGAGTTCATAACCTTAAGAGTTATAGAAAGAAAGGATAAATCAGAAAGATAATAATTCATCTCGTTATTATAGGTTATTTCAAAAGATAAGAAAACCCTCAAAAAGATGTAAGAGAAGAGAAGCACATCTCTGGAATAAATTAGGTAAAGAATTCGACAGAGCAGAATAGAAAAATAGACTAGAGTAGTGTAGAACTTGTAGAATATCCTTTCTGCTATCAATATTTAGGTTTCTCTGAATTCGAGGTCTGCAGGACGGATTAGACAAGAGAAGCAGAGGAAGAGTTCCAGAGCAGTCTCTTCTACCATTTTTTTTATTTTATCCACTCCCCCTTCCCCCTGGAGGGTTTCAGAGAGTCAAGTTCTATAACGGGCTCTGGGGAATCTTTCAGAGGGAGTCGGGAACTATCAACTTCAGCTTCTGGGCAGGTTTCCAGCAGAGAGAATAGGGAATCTTCAACTTATGCACAAGTACCAGGGGTAAGAATTCACTTAAGTCTCTGACACCAAGTCGTCATTGCAGCCCCAGGCTGCGCACAGGCTCTGCAGTGGCAGGCCAGAGTTACACTTGGGCTGTTTACGTGGGTGGCACAATCCAGTGCTGAAGCCCACCAACAGCATTTGATCTATAGGCCCTGGCACTTGCAGTGCACTTTACTAGGGTCTGACACATGATCAAATAAGCCAAACATGGAAATACCAATCCATAACACATTTTATACAGGAGCACTTGCACTTTACCACTGGACAGCAGTGAGAAAAGTGTGCAGAGTCATTACACCAGCAAAAACAGAGTCAAAACCAGGAGGTCAGAAAGCAAAAAGTTAGGGGAAACACGCCAAAAGATGTCAAGTCTAACATTGTGCCACATGGCAGACACCACACTGTCTGCCACTTGGAGCAGCAAAATGTAGGGGGGATACCGTAGGTACCCCCTAAGTGTATCCCACCTCCCCCAGACACAAGGGGGGTCCGCAACGGGCCCCGAAAACCAAACCCCGCCAGACTTTCCATGTTTCCGCAATGGAAAGGCCTTTAACACCGTGATACCCACCACCGTCGTAATATGGCAGTGGGTAATTCTCTTCACAATGGCGTAATGATCACCACCACTGGCCCAGCGATGGCTATCGTTTTGCCATCGCAATGAGCCCCCAAGTTAGCACAAGTAGGCTGCAAAGATAATTTATCTGGTGTAGTTGCACTGACACTAAAAGAAAGGTAGCTTTTAAAAGTTGCACTGGGTGCATGATTTCGCTCTCTGTCTGCGTCTTTCTGTTTTCATAAAATAGACTAAATATAATCTTTCCCATGGTGTTGCTTATTTGTACTGTATCCGTTAATGTGCTTCGAAGAATGCCTAATGACGACATTTATGTAATGTTGCAAATGTTCTAGGCTGATGCTGTCAGCAGATTCAACTGTGCGCCTATTCATTTTGACATGGTTTTTTTTTTTATTTAAATTTAGCGAAAAGGGGATGCCTGTTTATGAATTTTGGGTGGATTCTTTAAGTAACACTACTTTACCTGACGTTGATTGGTTTGTGTCATTTAACATTGATTAGTACAGTCCAAGGTGCCACTTCACACATTTCAAAGGGCATGATTCTCTACTCCTTTAAAGATTAAAACATGCTACTTTGGGGATGTGTGTCAAGGCTTTTCTTAAACATTTATTGAACACGTCCCTATGCCGACTGTTATTTCTGGAGGCTAAACTTATGTTATCCTCTTGCTTACTATGAATTGTTGAATTGCCTGAGTAACAAATCTTTTTGATTCCTGTAAGGATTCTTAATTTTGAATACACCATCATGTTTTGGACTTTGAGTCTTGTCTTGCGTAGGTATTCTTTTTTTACCCTGGGCAGTCGTCATTAGGGACTCACACAGCCCAATCCATTTACTTGCCCTTTGTTAATAGTGTAAAGCACCATCAATTAATCACAGCTGACTAGAAATCATAATTGCTTTTAAGTAAAGCATGTTCCTTCGGTTTGGTAGTCAAGATCTGTTCCTTAGGGAAAAACATTTGGTGCAACTGACATCACTGAAACGTTAGCTGCCCTTTACTACTTTGATGATACAATACCCTCTCTTGTTTTTGCTGGGTCTTGAACAGCTGAAGTTGGTTATAAGGAGAAGCGCCACTCCACCAGTCTCTTAAGGTGAACCTGAAAGCGTGGGTTGACAAAGAGCAGTAAACCCTAAGAACAGTTTGTAGATACAGAGGACGCCCTGTAGAGGTATTGTCAGTAGCCAAGTTCAACAGGATTGTCAGGGCAAGATTCGTTTCCTGTATTCTTTACGGAAAAATTCCAATCACACACTGGTTCATTTTGTAAGGTGTTTCTAATGGTATTGTCACTCTATCCGTGAGAGTGAGTGAAAGAACAGCCGACACGTGTTTCACCCCTTTACAAGGCCATCCGGCCTTGAATATGAAGCTAGTGAGAAACAAACTACCCATCTTGTTAGCTTTAAACATATTGGAAAGCTTTTAGCAAACATGGACAACATTTACTGGTCAAAGGGTGTAGTGTAGTTCCTATTTTCCCTATAGGCCCTGCGCATTGGAATAACATAAACAGCAGTCTAGACGTAGGACTGCGGTCTTCTAGGTCTCTACTGACTATGTTAGACTTAATTTAGGTTTGCGCCAGCTAGCTCAGAGGTCACTGGAAACTTTCTTGACTGAATAGGAAGTGATCAGCTTCCCAGGCTACAGACATGAAGGGATTCAGCTTCCGACAACCGCATAAACATGACAACTTTGCTCCTCAGAATAAGAGTCAATCTCTAGAGTCGTGTGAAACAATAGACAACTATTTCACTCAGTCAGTTGTGCAGATTTACTTTCACCAAGATGCAGAGAAGAGAGAGACAGGCGTTTTCAATAAAAGATATTATTTATTGAGCAGTCTTCCTTCTCATGCAAGAGAAATGAATTGCCACAATTGCAAGACTTGTTATTATGAAAAGTGCGTACAGTAAAAGGAGTATTATGAAATAATACTGTAAAAGCATTGATATGGTTTCTTAGCCATAAGATGGTTAAAATGAATAAAATATATACATTCATATATACATTGGCTAACGACCTCAACTGGTGCTTCTAACTACGCCTACCCTGGTGTACCTGACCTAAGCCTAATACATGGGAGGGAGTAAGTAAGTAGCAGTTTAAGTTAAGTTGGTTTTCCCAAGAGTTTGTTTCAAGAATTCTCTCTAAGGGTTTAGTCAGCACCGTACCTCTGGAATAGAATGCAGGAGGTCTGGTATCTCCTCTCAGGACCCGATATCCCAGTTACCCGCAAGGGTAGGCTGGAAACGCCGGAGCTGGATTTTCTCGGCAGGAGAAAAGACAGTGTCTTTCTCAGCGCATCAAGGAGGAGGGGCAGCGTCCGTGGGCTTCCCGCATCTGCTGGGCTCTGCAAGGGACAGCTGTTCTACTCCAGTATTCACCACCACCGTGTGTTTGCTTAAGACAACGTTGGTATATTTATACCTGAAAGGTGCCGAGTTTGACGTAGGTTTTTGGACATAAGACGTCAATAAAGATGTCTCTAAGAACTGGTCGTTCTTACAGTGCTCGCAGGAGTTCTATTACTAATCAAAACAAAGCAAGCGGGGCTTTCCCAGGTTGCTGGGGGGTTTGAGATGTCGAAAGAACTCGGTGTGCTATCTAGGAATCTAAGGAAGTGGCTTCTGCTGTGTCATGGACTGTCATGAGCTGCAGAGACGAGTTACTGAAATATGGTTCTGATCGTTATGCCATTATAGGGATATGTATTGATTATAGCCGTATAGGGGCATGAGGTCACAATATTGATCGGGGTCCTAGATAAAACACAACAAGGGCTTATTAACGTTTAAAAGATTTGAATAAGCAGGGTGCAGTGTTCACAAATTCTAAATATTCTGATGGTTTTAAAAAATGTGCAATGCACAAAAAGTCATATATCTTTTATGTAACTTTAGGAAAGTTTAGATTTACTGTGCTTATGTAGCCCAGGATTTGGAGCAGTATCCCTGCAGATATCAGAAGTTCACAACCCCTTCTGAAATACAGAAAGAATTGAAAGAATAATATATTCAAGTAATACTTCCACCTGCACAATAGATCTCTGTGATTATTTCCTCTCAGGAAAGGGACTTGATTAATGTCCACGGTGTCCCACCCTTGTTCAGTGCTTCAATGCTTCCGAGCAAGGTTCAAGCTACACAAATACCCTCACATGTATACATACAAAGGGGCCCATTAGGATGGTGGCGGAGGCACCACCGCAGCGCTGGCAAAAAATGCAATTTTCCACACGCGATCAGCGGTCCTCACACCTGCCATATTACAATGGCCGAACATAGCCCATTTCCTATCTGCCGAGGTGCAACGTGAACCGCCATAAAAATGCGCACGCCATTGCGGCGGTGGGAGCCAATATAGACCCACCGCCGTGCAGAATGACGTCCTGTCTGCCTTACAAATCAGGATGTCCCAAACACCCAGTCACACTGCAGTAGAGAAACCACCAAGCCAGAGTCAGTGGAAGCACAACAGCGGAGCGCAAAACCAGACTCCCGGTCCCCTCCAACCGGTTCCGACTGCAATGGATCCAGCCCTACATGTCTTACCGCTGCTGTACCTGATACACTACCAGCAAGTCATGCACAATGTAGTAGGCAAGGCCAGCGCCAGGCATAGGCAGTCCACAAAGATTCACAGGGCCACAACTACACCCTTCACACACCAGGCCCCCACACCCATCAGGGAACGTGCTGTGTCCCCCTCCTGTGCTCCCACCTGCACAATTAACCAGCCATGTGAACCCAGACCTTGCACCACACACCAAACAACCAGGGAGCCAGTTGCAGCAGGTGGGCCTGAAGAGGAATACACAGCACAGAAGCACAGAACCAGGGCAACCCTTATCCCCACACCCACACTCCACTCATGTCAAGCAAACGGTGTCCAATCACAAAATGAACACTCACACTGAAAATAAACAATACCCTAACTGTACACACTAGCTGTCAAGTCCCCAGACGCACCCCACACTGACACACAGCCACACACACAAATAAGATGGCAGCAGCAATGGAGTACAAGAAATGGGCAAGTCAAAAGTGAGGTAAACAGTGATGGAAACACAAGGAGCTAGCCACAAAGCAACTGTACATCACATGCCCGAGAAGGAACAGATCACAACACCCTTAGGCCAACCAATAACACATGGCTGTCACAGTGAGTGAAATCAAACCACAATGATATCTGTGCAACAACTCAGGGAGACAGCACAGACAGGGATGATAGGAAGTGTCTGAAGTCAAATAGTGAGCAGTCACACAACTGTACCTACTAACCTGACATGTGTATGTCATCAGCACAACACACAGGGCCCATTGACACACTCCATGACTGTCAAACACAACGTGGACCCTTCACACTTACCCCTCCTACACCCACCTCAGACCTGCACCAGTCAACACTGGTGTCAAACACACAGAATGGTGAAAATAATGTCCTGTGAATACTCTCACAAATAATCACACTCCCTGGGGTACATCCACAAGCATCACACACTCAGGGATGCCTGAACCAATGCTGGCACAAATACAATAGCCAAACACAAACTTCACAAACAACAGACACAGAAGTACAACATGCCAGACATGTGCAGACAAACAGTGGAAAGTCAATGGGATCACAGACAGAACAGGTGTGCACAACACCATCACTCAGGACCAATGCACAGATATCATACCCCAACACAGACAAGAATGTCATCATCTCAAAACGATCATGGACACAAACTGGGAGCAATGGGCCAGTAAGAAACACAGACAGACATACTATACCACCCAGCAAGTCAATATAATGAAATAGTGCATCACATACATGCACATACAACATCCTGACAAGTGACAGGTCAAATATGACAGGAAAAACCACCAAGGTGCACTCAAAACAAGCTCTAGAACAAGAATACTTCTAAGTGCATGTGACAGACACACAAGTAATGTACACTACACTTGCAACACACACCTGAATGTATCACAATGCACAAACAACTCACACACAATGACAGGCAAATAGAACATCACACACAGAGCATCTGTCAGCAGAAAGAGACAATACAGGCCAAATACTGCACACATCCACAGCAAACACACATGCCAATCGTTCACATTGCAAACACAGTTGGACATCAGGGGATGCACACCAGGCAATTACAAGGCAACATACACTCACAGCACTACATGTACAACAAGCAGTGTTTGCACACCAATCAAACCAGCAGCACACATATCCGAGTGCCACAACATGAACCCCAACAACACAAATCACCACAGCACCCATATAACATCACACTCAAGAAGGGTAGCAGTACCTCAGCAAACACACATACAGCTTACCCATCACCCACAGATGCACAAGTCGGGGACACCCAGGTAGAAACCTCATGACCAGAGGACTGTGCTGCCCAAACAGTTGTACTGCACATGAGAGCTGCACATTAGCAACCATTGCAGCAAACCAGCACAAGAAAATCACTCATAACCAATTGGGGAACTGTCCTCAGTGACACATTGGTCCTGTGCACAGATCAGCATCACAAAGCATAGTGTAACAAATGAAGTGGTGGGGAGGGACACACACTGGCAACCCAAGGGTATCACTGACATGAGAGTGAAGTGGTGTGTACGTCAGTAGTGGACAAGGCAGGAGTGCACCATGCACACATAGATGGAGTGCTCACTCACAATGGGTAGGTATCAGAAGCACAGATAGGGGATGGTATAACTCCACATACAACATGCCATACAGGAGCAAAAAATGGCTCGATTGACCGAAATGCATGAGAAAACACACCCACAATGTCACTGTGGCTGTGCAGGGGATCACTGACCTAATATCGACTACAAAAATATAGGCATTTAAAATATCGAATTCAAAATATCGACTACAAAAATATCGAAGTCCTATCTACAAACAGGTAAGAACAAAAATATTGAATCAAAAATATTGTTTAAAAATAATATAGTAAGTCAAAATATCGATTTTTTGTAAATGTCTTAAAAGTAATTTAAAATAAATTAAATATTAAAAATAATTAACTAAATCATACTTAAAAATAATTAAATAACCTTAAAATTATAAAATAATTCATTTAAGTTAAAAAAAAACAATTTTATTATTTTATTTTTAATACATAAATATATATATTCACATGATATTGATTAAAAAAACACAATATTTTTACCGTAGGATAGCGTAGGAGTAAAAATTACTATTCCCACTCCAGTGAGTGCAACAGTAGGGCAAGTGTGGATAGCGCTTGGGTAAAAATCACTATTACCACTCCATTGAGTGCAACAGTAGGGAAAGCGTTGGATAGCGTAGGTATAAAAATTACTATTCCCACTCCAAAGAGTGCAACAGTAGCGAAAGCGTTGGATAGCGTAGGGGTAAAAATTACTATTCCCACTCCACTGAGTGCAACAGTAGGTAAAGCGTTGGATAGTGTAGGCATAAAATTTACTATTCCCACTCCAGTGAGTGCAACAGTAGGGGAAGCATTGGATAGCGTAGGGGTAAAAATTACTATTACCACTCCAGTGAGTGCAACAGTAAGGAAAGCGTTGGATACCGTAGGGGTTAAATTTACTATTTCAACTCCAGTGAGTGCAACAGTAGGGAAAGTGTTGGATAGCGTAGGGGTAAACATTTCTATTCCCACTCCACTGAGTGCAACAGTATGGAAATTAAATACTTCATATATTATTTAAATATATATATTTATATTAATATCTATAAAAAAATAATTACAATTAATTACCAATTTAATATAATATAATAGTTAATCAACTAAAAATACAAATTAAAATTAATTATTACAATTAATTAACTATTAATACAAATTAATTACAAATTAACTATTAATTAATTAGCAATTAAAATTAATTAACAATTAATTCAAAATGAATACAAATTTTAAAAAAATTATTTCATTAATTATAATTAAATTACTTCCCACCTTATTCCCCTATAAACCCACAACCCGCTACAGAAAATAAATTAGTAAAATTAACATAATTATCAATTAATCAATTAAGTAAAATTAATTGACAATTAAAATTTAATTAATTACCAAATAATAATTAATAACAATTTATTCAAAATAAATACCAATAAATAATATTACATATTTAATTAATTATAATTAAATTATTTCCCACGCTATTCCCCTATAAACCCACAACCCGCTGCAGAATTAAATTACGCAAAAATTAAATAACATATAATTCATTACTTAAAATAAATTATAACATAAATACACACTTTTCACACACATACTAACATAAAAAAACACTATTAAAAAATCGATATTTTTAGAAATTCAATAATTTTATTAACCTATATTATATGCTTCGATATTTTGACTTTCTATATTTATAAAATTCGATATTACATTACTTACCTTAAAAACGATATTTTTGATGACTATATTCTGTCCATTCGATATTTTGTCCATTCTATATTTTGAAGTCAATATTTGTGCAATTCAATATTTTCTATTCGATATTATGTCTGTATACCCTGTGCAGGTCTGCACAGTGAGCAGAAACAGTATCAAGACACATGGCTGATCAACAAAACACAACTCACTTGCCAGTCACACACTCTGCAAACTCACAATTGGCACCAACAACAAGCAGGTGTCCCCCAGAAGGGCAAGGACACGCCAACACATGCACAACCTACAACTCCCATATGTGCACACAATCACAAGCACAGGGCCGACCAATCCAACTAACAGGCACTCAAATCCAGGTTGACACATGTGTGCTGTTGACATCGCAGGGGCAAACACATCAACACTACTGAAAAAGTCACCCGCTTCACTCTGTACACTTCATGACCACCCAAGTGGGCACATTGAAATTTATCCATGTGACTAGGATGACTGGCCATCACAAGATGAGCATACAACAAAACTGCTTTTCACACATCAAGAAAGATCACACACACATGATGGACCCTGGCCAGCCTGCCTGCAATCCTGTGGATAGAATCCCACTCTGTGCTGGCAGTGCATCCAAACATGACACGTGTACAATTTAGCTAACATCTCCATAGATTGAGTATGATAACAGTAGTTCATCACAAACAACCATCATTGCACCCAAGCCTCAGAGACAAGAAGAACTGAAGTGCCTGTCACCTCTGCAAAACCCTGAAAAAGTGAAATCAGCCATTGGCAATGTTAAAGTGGCATACATAGCATATGTCACATTAAACCATACCCACACATAAAACCCTTTATTTACCAAGGACACGGACAAAGCAGACAACAGGAGTAACTGTCTTTATTAGCATATTACACAGATAGGCATCAAAAGAAGACAACAGCAAGGCCAGTGGCCAGTCCAAAATGCAGAGTAGGTACATGAGAAGCTGCACAGGGAATGGGTGAACGCAGTATTGAATAGCAAGGCCAGTGGCCAGTCCGAATTGAAGAGTAGGTACATGAGAAGCTACACAGGGAATGGGCAAACACAGTAATGAACAGCAAGGCCAGTGGCCAGTCCAAAGTACAGAGTAGGTACATGATAAGATGCTCTGGGAATGGGCGAACACAGCAATGAACAGCAAGGTAAGTGGCCAGTGCAAAGTGCAGAGTGGGTACATGAGAAGATGCACTGGGAATGGGGAACACAGCAATGAACAGCAAGGTAAGTGGCCAGTCCAAAGTGCAGAGTAGGTACATGAGAAGCTGCACAGGGAATGGGCGAACGCAGTATTGAATAGCAAGGCCAGTGGCCAGTCCGAATTGAAGAGTAGGTACATGAGAAGCTACACAGGGAATGGGCAAACACAGTAATGAACAGCAAGGCCAGTGGCCAGTCCAAAGTACAGAGTAGGTACATGAGAAGATGCTCTGGGAATGGGCGAACACAGCAATGAACAGCAAGGTAAGTGGCCAGTCCAAAGTGCAGAGTGGGTACATGAGAACCAGTGCAGGGAATAGGCAAACACGGTAATGAACAGCAAGGCCAGTGGCCAGTACAACGTGCAAAGTAGGCACATATGTGCATGAGAACCTGCACAGGGAATAGGCAAACACAGTAATGAACAGCAAGGCCAGTGGCCAGCCCAAAGTGCAGAGTAGGTACATGAGAACCTGCACAGGGAATGGGCAAACACAGCAATGAACAGCAAGGCCAGAGGCCAGTACAAAGTGCAGAGTAGGCACATGTGTCCATGGATACTGCACAGGAAATGGGTTAGACGGTAAACTGCCATGGTCAGCAACAAAGTTAGAGGGATAACAATGGTCAATGGCACCGCTGTTGGAGAGACAGGTGTGTGAGGGGGACCTTCTCTCAGACTTGGCTATCAGTCGGACTGGGAGGTGGCTGAGTGTCAGGGCCAGTTGGAGGACTGGACCTAGTAGAGAGGGGACCAGCTTAGGTATAGGCATCAGTGGCTTTGGAAGCCGGAGGGCTTCATCGACCACGTGGTGTGGTGGCACGTGGAGGTGGAATCATGCTGCAGTGAGACAAGTTGTGGGTGTGAGACTGAGGAGGGGTGCCTTTCCACTTCTTGGGGACACGATAGCCAAGAACTGTCTTGGGAGGAGTGGTAAGTGGGGCGGGCACTACAGGCACCCTCACCACTAAAGCTGCATCAGGTGCAGCCGGTGGGCCTCCCTCTGGGGACCTACTGGATCCGCAGGACGCTTGGCCTGGCCTTGCCTATTCCCCTCAACCACCTGTTTACCAGGTGAACCCCCTACACTGACCTCCTTCTCCTGCTTCACAGGGGTCTGGATGGGAGTTGAGGATGTGGGTAAATCTGCTTTAGTGGGCTTTTTCTGTGAACCCTTAGCAGGCACCAGCTTCACAGCAGGAACGGGAACTGACCGCTTTTCTTTGCGAGACACTTTTCGGATAGGAGAGTCCTTAGTTGGGATGCCTCTGAGGCATGTGAGCCTGAGGCATGCTTCTTGGCTTTATGCCCCTGAGTGCCGCCTGAAGGGCTTTTGCCTTTGCGCTCTGGGGTAGCTGTGGTTTTTGGAGGAATGGTGTCTGCGCTCTGGCCCGCTTGGGCTGCTGCTGTTGTGTGCTGCTTGTTTTGTATCTTTAGCCTGAGGTCTGTGGTGTGTGGTCACTATTGTCAGATGTAGCCACTCCCAGGAGGGTGGCCAAAGGGACTGGAGCTGCACTCTGAGAATGTGACAGCTGAATGGCTGCCGTCTCTGTGGAGGACAAAGACTAGACAGTCTGGTGTAGCCCACCCACATCAGAATGAATGCCCCGCATGAAGGCAACTACCTGTGCCAACTTTTTTTTGTGGTCTAGGAAGGCATTGAGGAGAGTTGTCTGACCCACACACAGGTGGCACAAATGGTCCCCAGCCTCAACACTGATGGCAGCAGGGGAGACAGGGGCAGGGGCAGAGGTGCCTGGGGTGAAGGACACTCTTCCCTTCTTACTGATGCGAGCATGTGCAGCACTAGTGGAAGTAGCTGGGAGGGTGGGCACTGGCCCAGGCTTGGAACACATGCAGCCACTCACAATTAAAGTCACCCTTCCCAGAATACTCACCCCCTGCTTGCTGCTGATGTTCCTTCAAACGTGCATCCAGCTCAGGCTGTGTCACAGCTAAAATGCGGGCCATTAGTGGTGTCATGCTCCTGCATGCCAACCTTCCAGTCCGAGGGAGCAGCCCCAGCGTCATCTCTGCTACATTTTTGCTCAGCCAGCAGGTGTCATCCCACCTCTTATGACAGTGTGTGCGCCGTCGGTTGGAGACACCCAGAGAGCACACCTTGCATGCAGTGGCCATCCACACGTCCTTACACTGGTGGAATTTGAGCTGCAGGCATGGGAGACAAGAGGGGGAAAAATCTGTGACACTGGATTCTGTACCACTGTATCTCAGTACAGGAGCATGATCCTAACTCAGCACTACTTCACAGATATGTCTAGCAGAGACAAGATAGCATCTCACATAGAACATTAGCATGGGAGAATCATACAGAAATGCATGCAGGTATGAGGGTGGACACAGTACCTGCCCATCTCATACACATGCAAGATGCCAGCACAGAAAGCTATGTGTAGGGGGCCCACATTAAGCATGGGCGGAAAATCCGTTACGCTCGCGGATTTTGCGGATTTTCGGTAAATTCGCAATCCGCGAGATTCGCGATTTCCCGCAAAATCCGCAAATCCGCGAGCAGCGGATTTTATGGCTTGCTCGCACTGTTCGCGTGAGTTCGCGGCTTCCCAGTTCAACTTCGCGCCCCGCGAATAAGCGCTAAATTGCAGAAATACGATCTTAGCAAAACTGAAACTACTTACCAGGTTCAAAAGTTCAAGCTCATCATTAGTAGCCATTTCCTGTAGTGCTTCCTGAGGGGCCCCTCCAGAGTTCAGTTGCCTACTTGCAACTATTATGTGACCCTGCTCTGACCCTCAGAATAGTTACACAAAGGTCCTGAATTACAGCTAAGGCAGACAAGCAGGAGCCAGGCTGGAAGTTCAAATCCAGTGACACATTAATCAGCCCCTAATTAATTATTGTCAGTTGGGGCAGGGCAGGTGTTGTAACTAATTTTGCAACAATGAAAGCACTTAGCAAGTGCAAAAGATCACTAATCAGGAAGCACTAAGGAAGCAGGTGCAAGCTAAAAAAATATTCTGTGACACATTAATCAGCCCCAAATTAATTCAGGTCACTTGAGGCAGAGAAGGTGTGCTTTGCTTTGCCGAAAATAATGTACACTGGACAACCAGAGGGTGCGGTGATGAAACAGAGGGTGGCATGGGTGGGCCAGAGGGTGGCATGAGTAGTCAGAGAGTGGCAGTGGTGACAGAGAGTGGCAGTGATGAAGAAGAGTGTCCCAAACAGGCTGGACACGTAGAAACAACAAGTTCGCAAAACTTGCGACCCGACAGGTAAGTTCGCGTTTGCGAAATTGTACAAAACCCTCGCGAACTGGCAGAAACCCGCTCGAACACTAAAAATAAAATCCGCAAATTCGCGAGAATTCGCGGATTTTGCGGATTGCGAGTTCGCAAATCCGCAAAATTCGCGAACGCGAGATTCGCAAAATTCGCCCATGCTTAGCCCACATCTGCTATTCAGTTTGTGGGTGAGCAAGACATACATTACTTTGGAATTCTGTTTCAGGCCAGACTCACTGTGTCCAACACTGCGCAGCCCTCAATGTCCTTGCGCTGTGAATGGCTCACTGGGTCATGGAGGTCACATTTAGGGACATGATCTTACAATCGCACACCCTTCTCATAAGGTCTGTTGGGTGCAATCTACAGGGCTGAGATAACTCTTTTATGGATAGTCTAGCAGACAACCCATATGTTTCACTCTGTACATTCAGTGATGTGCCCTTGTCAGATTGGGCAGTGACTGTGCAGGGGGGCTCAAACTGAGGTCCAATGTGGAGCATCAGAAATGTCACATGAAAGGGCAATATGAAAGTGTAAACAGTGCCTACACATGCGAATCAGGACACATGCTGGTGAAAATGGAACAGGCTCTGTACAAAAGTACAATAATCTGCTGTGTCATAGGTAAATTACCAAGAGTATCACCCTCTGACATTTAAGTCCTGTGCATTGTGCTGACCTATACATGATGGCAATTTTGAGTCAGACACACTTCCATCAGTACCCTCTGGACATAAACCCATGGTAATGTCACAGATCAGCCTGTGAAGAACATCATGGACCCACACATCCATTCACACAGGCAATTTCTGTCCTGACTCCTGTTAAACCAACTTGCTGCATCACTGTATGGCTGATAAGACAATACATGTCCCTCCCATTCTGATGTGCAGCCAGGGAAACGTGTGAAATGGGCTACACACCTGGAGTCAGCATGCTTGACAGTGTATCACACAACCCCACAATGTCAAACACATACTACAGCAAATCAATTTCATGTGTGCCCTCCCTGCACTTTCACTTCCACTCTGAAACGCTTACCATGACATCTAGAGCACCATATAGCCTCCCATACTCTGTGAGCACCTTGTCCACCAGGTCCTCCAGATCCTCGGTGGTGAAGGGATGGGCCCTGACCTTCTCAGTGCATGCCATCACTGGGTCCAGGAGACAGGAGCAGCAGCAGTTGGGGGTAAGGGGTGTCAGGCAGCAGTGTCTGGAGACTGGAGCAGCAGCAGTTGGTGGTGAGGGGTGTCAGGCAGCAGGCTATGGAGACAGCAGCAGCAGTTGGTAGTGAGGGGTGTCAGGCAGCAGGCTCTGGAGACAGGAGCAGCAACAGCTGGAGGTGAGGGGTGTCAAGTAGCAGTGTCTGGAGACAGGAGCAGCAGCAGTTGGTGGTGAGGGGTGTCAGGCGGCGGTGTCTGGAGACAGGAGCAGCAGCAGTTGGTGCTGAGGAGCATCAGGTATCAGTGGAAATGTGAGGCTCTCTCCCACACATATATAGCCCCCTGAGGTGGTTGCAGTGGTTCTAAACTGCTGCAATTGGTGTTCCAGGTCTGCTTTTTTCAAATGCATCCAATGACCAGGTCCGCACTGGCTAAGCACGACTACCGCTATTTTCAAAATTACGTTAGGCTACTCCGATTGCAGTTCCCATTGGCTCTAAGGGCCTGAGCATTGGCAGTGACACATCGCAGGGGCTAAGCAGTCACTACCACGATTGTGCTGCTTTCAATTGCATCCAATGACCGGCTCTGCAGTGGCGGAGCAAACCTACCGCTATTTTCAAAATTGCATTAGGCTACCGCGATTGGGGTTCCCATTGGCTGCAAGGGCTTTGGCATTGGCGGTGAAACACCCCAGGGGTCAGGTGGTTGCTACTGCAATATGGCTGCCATACATTGGAGCCAGTCACCATGATTTGGGTGGCAGGGCATGCCAACCGCCATTTGACTATAAACATATGTGTATCACTACCGTGAGTGTGGCTTTGGCAGTGGTGGTGACACACTGCAGGGGCCAGGCGGTCGCAACCGCGCTATGGCTGCTATACATTAGAGCCACTGACCATGATTTGAGTGGCGGAGCATGCCAACCGCCTTTGGACTATAAACATGTGTGTATCACTACCGCACGTGTGGCTTTGGGGTTGGCGGTGACACACTGCAGGGGCCAGGCGGTTTGCTACAGCGATATGGCTGCTATACATTGGAGCCAGTGACCGTGATTTGGGTGGCGGTGCATGCCAACTGCGATTTGACTATAAACATATGTGTATCACTACCGCAAGTGTGGCTTTGGCATTGGCCTTGAAACACCGGAGGGGCCAGGCGGTCGCAACAGCGATATGGCTGCTATTCATTGGAGCCAGTGACCATGATTTGGGTGGCGGAGCACTTTGACCGCACCTATGGACACATAATGCTGTGTGAATGGCCAATGGCCAGTTCTCAACAATGCACACTAGACACATGATTCATGGCACAAGATTGTGCACGCAATGCCAATGTAACATTTACCCCACTGCTGACTACACATGCCATGTTGGTCTATATGATTGAAAACATTGGCATTTACTCCCTCACATGTCACTTGTGATATTGCTGGGCATGTACACAGAACAGTGTTGTGATGGACTCTCCAATGGGTACACATGTCAATGAGTGATAAGGCTGAGCAACTCACAGTGATGAGTGTCTGACTACACATTGTGCGTATGTCACTGTCTACTTTGCTTGGCTCATGCACACACTTGTTGTTTATGCACATACTGTGATCATTGTGTTGTTGATGTGTGCCCTGTTTGACTTACGCAAGGTGTGGCAGGTACAGCAGCTAGGTAGGAGACAGTAGTGTTGCTGTTTAACACACATGCTGTATGAACTACTCTCAGGGTTGCTCATACAAGATGTGGACATATCTCTTTGGGCTTTCACATAGTCAGATATTGTTTTGGAGGTACTCTCTGTGTGAAAAGTGGACAAGTGTACGACTAGTGTAGCTGAAGGTGTCCCTACTTGTAGGTTGGACTGTAACCTGATCTGGGATGACAGTCATTGTTCACAATTTGTCAGTCAAAACGTAACATGTAGGACACATCTCATGGTGGATTGCATTGACATGTGTCCCCTTTCATTGCACCTAGGAGGAGACCAAATGTGCATCGTCCCTTCACAGCGCTGGCAGACATGGAGGATGAGGAGGTCATACGGAAATTCCGTCTGGATTGACCCACCCTACAAGACCTATGTGCTATGTTGGTGCCCCATCTGCGGCCTCGCAGAACATATCCAACTGCTTTCACACCAACATCTAAGGTGATGGGGGCCCTGCATTTCTTTGCTACTGGATCATTCCAGTACACGGTGTCCAGCACAGGTGGGATGTCGCAACCTAAATTCAGCATGGTACTACATGATGTCCTGTCTGCTATGATGACCTACAAGGACAGATACATCCATTTTCCCAGGAGGCATGAATTGGCGGCTGTGAAGGGTGATTTTTATGCCCTTGGGCACATCCCCAATGCTGTTGATGCCATTTTCTGCACACATGTTGGCCTGGTTCCACCACATGCACATGAGCACATCTACAGGAACAGGAAACATTTCCATTCCATCAATGTGCAAGTGGTGTGCCAGGTAGAATTGACCATCTCACACATCTGTGCCACATTTCCTGGCTCGGCCCATGACTCATACATCATGCATATTGTCCCACAGCTGATGGCTGCTTCCGGAGTGTGCATGGATTGTGGGTGAGTACGCAGAGTCAAGTTGCGTGCTGTGTGTGTGACATGCTGTCCTCTGCCACAGTTATAATATAAAGTTAGTCTGTGTATCTCACACCTAGGTGACTCTGCATATAACAACCGTCCTTGGATGCTGAGCCCACTTCGGAATCCCAGGACTCCAAGTGATGTCCCCTACAATGATGCCCATGGGAGGACACTGTGCAGTGCCTGCCACGCAGTGCAGGGAGATGCAGGACATGCTCCTGTTAACATCGCAGCGGTGCTGCTGGCAGAAGCGACCACCGCAATGTTAATGGCCAGACTCTGACCGCCGCGGTCGGTTTTCGACTGTGGAGCATCCTAATTGGGCCGGCGGTTATGCGGCGGTCCTGGAGGGTGGTGTTTTCCCGCTACCATGGCGGTTGGAGTGATTTTCCAACCGCCATCCTACTAGACCCCTTTATGTTACAAAAATAAAAATGTCTATTTATTTTTTATGTTTCTTTTTTTTAAAAATATTTTTTATTGAAGTATTTTGCATTTATATACAAGGCACGGCATCATTAATACAAACCAAAGATTGAAGGAGAAGAAGTGTATACCAATAATTCATAAATCAAAATAAGAAACAATCACTGAATCATCAGCAGGCGAGGGTGATATTACCAGAAACAAATTAGAGCACAAGTTAGAACACAAAAATAGCATAAATAGAAGCAAAATATACTTTCATATTGTACAGCATCGATATTGTAATTGCACCAAGTTGGTATTTCTTATCTGCAGGCAATCCAACATTTCACACTATTATTCCTCCTTCCATCGAGTTATAGGATCCCATATTATATCACCTAGCTTCCTGCCCCTTTTTCCCTTCCTTGCATATATCTCTTTCTCCATTTTATACGTTATTAGTAACTTAGCCAGCCATTTGTGGAAGGTAGGTGGTGCAGGATCTATCCATGCAGAGGCTATACATAATCTCATGATAGACATAGCGACAAACAAAAATTCCCTCCCACGAAAAGAACGTATATCCTCAACGTTCACTCCTAATAAAATGGTTCCTGGGGTTAGAACAATTTCGCTTTCTAAAATTTTACTTATAAAACATTCGATTTCCTTTTTAAATAACTCTAAATGGGGGCATAAAGCAAATACATGTTCCAAATCAGCATCCGAGCTTCCACACCTATAGCATGTAATACCCACTAAACCTCCCCATTGAGCTATTTTAGCCGGTGTATAATACAGGTGATAAAGTGTTTTGTAGTGTTGAGCCTGTAATGATGCTGCACATAGTAATGAGTTCCCCATTTCTAGGGAGATACCAAAACTTTCAGAACTGATTGTAAGATTATCCTTCCATTTTTCGCTCCACTTTTGATGATCATCTTGTTTTACTTTCATCAGTTCAGCATACAATCTTTTAATTGTGCAATCCTCCCCCTTTTGAATAATTTCCATAATAGCATTACGCCTGAATCCCAGAACACCACCTTTTTTTCCCAGGAGGAAACTCCTAATCTGGAGAAATTTGAAAAATTGCCTAGCTTCTAGGTTATATCTGTCTTGCAGATCTTTAAATTGGAGAAAACACTGTTCCCCCCTAATATCTCCAATGGTTCTGATTCCCCTGTTTTCCCACTCTGTCATTATAGGTCCCGAGAAGATATCTTGTGGGAGGGTTGGATTATATAATAATCTCGTATAAGAATTAAATTTTCCTAAGCCAATTTTTTTAGCAAAACTTTTCCAAATTTCGAATGCTGCTATTATTATCTTGAACTTTGTCCTCTTGTAATAACTAGCCTCTGTAAATTTCAGGAGAACATCCTTTGCTTCCGTTCCCAGAGTTAGGCCATAGATTGCTAATGATCCAAATTTACTCCACTCCTCTGCTCCGCTGCCCTGTTCACCTCCCATTAAGCCAGCCATGTTCTGTAGAGCCGCCGCCCAGTAATAAGATTTTAAATCTGGGACTCCCCAGCCTCCCCTTTCTCTTGGCAATGTCATGTATCTAAGAGCCCTTCTCGTTTTCCCTTTTGCCCAAAGAAATCTATTTAGCATACTCTCCAATTTTTTAAATATTTTATTATCAAAGAATAGCGGTATTGCCCTAAAAAGATATAGAAATTTTGGAAGGATAATCATTTTTACTATATTAGACCTTCCCACTATTGAGAGGTGTAAATTATCCCATCTATCCAGGTCTTTCTCCACTTTCTTGATTAAAGGGGAAATATTCCTTTCCACCAAGTTATCCAAGTCTGACATTATGATAACCCCTAGATATGTACCTTCTTGTGTTACTCGATTGTCTAAGCATGGGGTATACGAGTTTTTAATTATCTGTGTTTTTGTTGTATTTAATTTGTATCCCGAGATTCTTCCAAATTTCAGCGCCTCAAGCTCAAGGTGTTCTATAGCTTCAGATGGGTTTGGAGAGATAACAGCGATGTCATCTGCATAGGCTAAGATTTTACATTGCCCAATGAGCGTTGTAACTGGTGTTATCATCACTGATGCCTCTATTCTACGTATAAGCGGATCCATATATATAGCGAACAATAAGGGTGAGCAAGGGCACCCTTGTCTGGTGCCTCTTTTTATATGAAATTGTCCTGTGTTTCCACTGTTCACTCGTAGTGTCGCTACTGGTTCTAAGTAGAGAGTTTGTAAAGCTTTGATAAAACCTTGTTTAATTCCTGTTCTAGCTAGAGCACACCAAAGGTAGCTCCAGGAGACCCGATCGAATGCTTTTTCTGCATCGAGTAACATCACTGCGATCGGGTCCCCTGTAACTGCCGAGACATCAAATAAAGTTATTGCCTTCCGTATATGGTGGGTGGTTCCTCTCCCTGGTATAAAACCGTGTTGGCAGCTGCTAACGATTTTATCTATAACTCTTGCCAGCCTTGATGCCAAGGCTTTAGAGAAGACTTTTGCGTCTGCATTAAGTAGGGTTATAGGCCTGTACGAGCCTGGTTCCTCCGGTTTTTTACCCTTTTTTAATATTACGACCACCTCTGCACCCCCCCATGATTTAGGCGATGTTATGCCCAGTTGTGCCCCTTGCATCACCTTCACCATTTCTTCTCTCAAACAATCCCAAAATACTTTATAAAATTCAATGGGTATCTGATCAGGACCTGCTGCTTTACCAGAAGGTAGGTTCCATATTGCCTGCTTTATTTCTTCTAACTGCAGCTCTTCCTCTAACCCATCTGCTTCCTCTTCCTCTATTGAATCTACAGGGATCTCCTCGAGATACTCCCTCATTTCTTCCTTATCTTTTAGAGGGTCACGGCCCTGTAACTCGTCATCATATAACTTCTCATAAAATATCCTAAAGACTTCTCTTATTTTAATCGAGTCTGTATGTACCATGCCCGCGGTGTCCCTAATTTCCCTCACTATGCCTACAGATTCTTGTTGTCTTGCTCTAGTAGCCAGTATCCTACCCACTGACTCACTCAGCTCATAGCACTTCTCCCTTTTAGTGTTATAAATTTTCGCCGCTTTGCTGGCAATTTCACCCTCTGCCTCACCTTTGGCTTTTACTAGCTCTACCCAGGCTTTTTCGATATCCCGCCCCGACACCACACTATTTTCTAGATTTTCTTCTGCCATCAAGACATTCGAAGCTAATTCTAAATTCCTCAGCTGAACTTGTTTCCTTTTATAAGAATTATAACTCATTGTTTCACCTCGTATTCCAGCTTTAAAAGTGTCCCAAACAACTCCCATTTCTGCTGTATCTTTATTAAACGAAAAAAAGTCAGTAATCCATTTATTCATGTATTCTATATAGTTCTCATCTTTCAGTAGCTCTCTTTCAAAAGTCCAGTTCGTGTGCTGTCTAGTACTTGTTTTTGTTGTTATAGTAAGTACTAGAGGGTTATGGTCGCTTAGGACCCGTGGCAGCCTTTCAATCTTCGAGTCAGAGATACTAGTACTTGAAATAAAAAAATAATCTAATCTTGCACATGTTTGGTGCGGTGCCGAGTAATATGTGTACCCTTTGTTATCCAATATCTTTTTCCCCCATACATCTGAAAGAGCATTGTTTAACACCAGACTGTGTAGTGCCTGAAATACTTTTTTTTTCCTACCGCTATACTTTCCAAAAGAACCCAGTCCTAATCCGTCTGCACCATTAATATTAAGATCACCTCCCAATATAATATTTGGTGCCCAGGTTGCTAATTCAACATCTAAGAATTGAAATATATCGGGATCGTCCTCTGTTGATCCATATACATTTACCAATGTTTTCCACTCTCCATCAATAAAGCACTCAACCATAGCCCATCTTCCCCATTTGTCTTGTGCTTTCTTTCTGGTTAGAACATTATTGTTCCTAGCTAGGATAGCTACCCCTCTTTTTTTGACCCCTTGGCTTGAGTGAACTAGTACCTTAAATCCTAACTGTGACAGAACATAAGCTTGTGTTGTTATTATATGAGTTTCCTGGATATATACGAAATCTAGATTCACTTGTTTCAGCATTAACGCTATTTTCGCTCTTTTGTGGGGGTCATTTAGCCCACAAACATTCCAGGTTACAATTCTAATCCCCATTATCCATGTTCTCCCATCTCCTTTCCCTACTACCCTCTCTGCTGTACATTATCTGCTTAGTAATCCTCCATTTCATTATCTTTGAATCAGCATTGCTTATTGTATTACTTCCTTTCCTTTTTCTCAACCCCGCCTGTTCCCTGTGACCAAAGAGTATTTTTTTTAAGCTCCTCCCCTCTGTTTTTTTTCCTGCCGTGCCCTGTCCCCCATGTGGTTCCCACCCCCCACCCCCTCCTCTTTCCCCTCCCTCCCCACCCTTTCCCTTACTGGCAAATAGGTCAATCCTGACCTATGTGTGACAGCCGTGCCCTCCCAGGGGAGTCTCGCCCGGCCCCCCCCGTGCTAGAACATTCTCAGAATATAATCACATCATCTCAAAAAAAATAGAAAAGGCTCAGTTATCTCTTTGAGATAGAAGCTACTTGTTTTGTGATCTCTGTACGATCCAATTGTCCGTTTCGGTCTCTATGTCTTCTTTCTTCTCGAAGATAGGTCAAGTATTCTTGGGCAACAATTTCCGAAAAGAAAGTTCTGAACTGTCCATTAAGCCCCACCCTCAAGCGAGACGGAAACAGTAAATAAACTTCACAGCCTAGATTCTGGAATGGTACTATAAGTTGCCGCATCCGCCATCTTCTCTCAACTGTTGTGTGACAAAAGTCTGGACGGGCAAAGAAAGTTATATCTTTGTATGTGCGTTTCTTAGTAGGTTTAGCTTTCATAATCACTTCCTCCCTTAGCAAGTAATTTCCTACATAGACAAGGATTGCCCTCGATCTTACACCTGCATTGCCTTTTTTCTGTACAAGGGGGAAGCGATGTGCCCGTTGCACTTCCTTATCCCAGTCCCATGCGTCCATTTCTGGGAACGCACCTTTCAGCAGTTCTACGACAAAGGCTCTCGTATCTCCCCCTTCTTTGCCTTCTTCCACTCCTAAGAGTCTTATATTATTTCTCCTCTGGCGGTTTTCAAAATCTTCCAGTTTCCATAAAATATCAGATTCGGTTTTTCCCTGGGTCTGCCTGAATTCCTGTATCTCTGCCATTTCATCCTCCATTTTGCCAGTTCTCTGTTCTACCTCTGCTAGTCTACCTGTTACTTCAGAGTACATGTCCTGTAAGTTGTGGAGAGATTTCTGTATTTTTTTATTAGCCCGCTTGGCTCTTTGACTTTCCTGGCGTGCTTCTCCTTGAATTTGTTTCATTGTGGCAAGTAAAATGTCAAATCTGTCCTTGTTCGGGTCAGTTTCGGCCCCCTCAATTGTATTAGATATTTCTTTTGGCGGCATCATTCCCTTCTTGCTCCTGCTCTTACTCTTGCTTTTGCTCTTGTTATTATTGCTTACTAGGGTTCTTCCTCGGTATTTGCCCTTGACCTTGTGGGTTTTACCTTTAGTTTTAGATATTAGATCTTTTTTTACCTTCATCTTTTTTGAGCATAAAAGATCAGCGTCCGTCTCTTGGGAGTCGCTCATTGAATAATCTTCCATCTCTGCAGAAGAAGTGGATAATGAGTCTGACCCTTCTCCCTCCTCCTCTTCCTCACTCTCCTCCTCCTCCTCCTCCACCTCCTCCTCCTCCTCCTCCAACAACTCGCTGTTGTCACTATAGTCACTGCCCTCACTATCCTCGTTATTCAGTGGGGTTTTTAACAGAGATACATTTTTTATTTGGCTGTTACTTCTGTCCTTATTCTTATTCTTATTCTTTTTCTTGGGAACTGCTCCTTGGTTAGCTAATACTGCTTTCTTAACCCCAGAGACCCCAGAATCTACGATTGCTACTGCCTCTGCCTCTGCCATTTGTGGTTTAGTTATGTCAATGCCAATGCCGTTTGATCCTACTGTGACCCTAATAGTAGACTCATGGATATCACATCCTTCTGGACCTTTTGCGGCTTCAGGAACTTCTGGCGCTGTTATAGGCTCTTTTATAAAGTCCTCTAATTTTTCACTCAAGACATACCCCATAGCACCTATTTTGTTGGATATATCCCTAGCTTCATATACCTCTTTTTCATTTACCCTATTACTATCATGAGCCATATCCATATCCATAGCAGCCATATCCATATCCATAGCATCTATTTTATTGCATTTAGCACCAACTTCGAATGCATCATTTTCCTTGTTGTTCTCACTTACTGCTACAATTTCAGTTCCTTCGCTGGCCCTGTGTCTGCTGTCTAATCCATCTGCACCCCCAGTACCTGGCATTGCTCTGCTCTCGCTGTCTCCACCTCCAATTCCAGCGCCGCCTCCTTCCTTGTGAGGGATTACCTCCAATGCCTTTGCCTCTGCGGATTTAGCCCCGCCCCCACAAGACTCTCCGCCTCTGCCAGACTCTTCGCCTACTAAGGCTTCCCGGATCAGACGCTCTGTAACCTCCGTCAGAGCAGGATGGTCGCGCTTGTCCCCCGCCTCCGCCTCCACCTCCAGCTCAGTGGGCACTTCAGTGGGCGCCGCTGCTCCATGCGCCTGAACCTCTTCCCTTTCCTTGTCCGCCGTGATTTCTGCAGCCTCTGTTTGCACGCCCGCAGAAATCTCCGCCCCATGCGTTGCAGCAGTCGATCCATTCATTGCTCCACTCGGTCCGCTTTCAGGCATTTGCTGGGTCAGGAGGCCTCTGCCTGCCTCTGCTACATCGTCATGTGTCACGTCAGAGCCGGATCCATACCCCCTCTGCTCCAAGTCCGCTCCTGCAGCAGTCCCGGTATCCAGCGCTGTGGGCTCCATCTCGGCACCCTCAGGATCGGTTGATGTCGATACTTTTGCTGCTGCTGCTGCTGATGAAGATGAAAAGGGCGATGACCCCCTTGCCTGAAATGACTCAAAAATCAAAGGCTGCCGCAGTATTGCTTCTGTTGCAGTATCCAGTACAGGTAAGTCCTTGCGTCGCTCCTCTTTTCTCTTCAAACTTGCCAGGAGTCGCTCTTCCTCCCGTTTTTTAGCTGCCTCTCTTCGTGTCTGTGCCCTTTGCTGTGCCTTTGTTTGTAGCTTCGCAGTTGGTGTTCCAGGCTCACTAAATACTTCCACTTCTTCTTCTTGTCTCTGCTTCTGGGTAGTCCTCAGCACCTTGGGGGCCATGACACGTTTAACAGCCCTCCAGACCTCTTGACACGATGCTAGCCTCTCCTTAACGTTTGAGAGCGCCTTAGATAATGTCTTAGAAAATGCTCTGGACAGTACTGCCTGCCATCTACCTCTCGGTGCAGATGGTGCACTTAATATGTTCGATTTGTTCAATTTTTTCAGCCAGCATGTGTCTACCTCCTCTGGTGCAGCCAACCAAACAATTGTATATTCCATACGTACTCTCTCTTAGCCCATCCAGAAAATCCACCATCCAGAAAGACCTCCAGCCTCTGTGTCCTCGTGGATCAATTAGAGAAGGTTTTTTTCAAGAAAC
The DNA here is from genome assembly GCF_964263255.1 of Lissotriton vulgaris. Classification (NCBI taxonomy): domain Eukaryota; kingdom Metazoa; phylum Chordata; class Amphibia; order Caudata; family Salamandridae; genus Lissotriton; species Lissotriton vulgaris. Next base: position 1,160,135,391 of record NC_141685.1, read on the forward strand.
TGAGCCATGCCAGTACAATTGACCATACGATAACTGTAATTGCAGGAGAGTGGCCGAGTGCAGCTACCCCCTACGGACTGTCGGCAGCCATCTTGCCTCCGCTTTATGTTTCATTGTGTGCACGATATTCCCTTAATAAAATGTGTTTCTTTACTCTAACTATCTCATTATTAGAAAATAAAGATCATTTAAAAATTTGCAAGTCTGATTATTTTTCTATTCATTCATTTTTATTAAATATTTTCCAAGAATGTATATTTTATTGCAACATATATTTTTAACTAATATGTATAATCAAAATATATTGTTATAATTAATGTAATTATAAATATAAAATAAAATATTATACATACACATTACTATTACTAATTATACAAATATTTTAAAGTCACAGACCTGTAAACAAATATAACATGATATTCCTACACCAATTAGTATAAACTCAAGTAATGTGCTCTACACTACACATATATAATTTACTATAATAACTACAGTTAATTTTACATCAGTGAAGGTGCTGGACACTAAACATATAATTTACTATTCCCACTCCAATTAATATATACTCAGGGAAGGTGCTGGACATTAAAGATATAGAATTTACTATTCCCTCTCCAGTTAGTATTAAGTCAGGGAAGGTGCTGGACACTAAACCTATATAATTTACTATTCCTACTACAGTTACTATTAGGTCAAAGAAGGTGCTTGACACTAAAGATATATGATTTACTATTCCCACTCCAGTTAATATTAAGTCAGGGAAGGTGCTGGGCACTAAACATATATCATTTACTATTCCCACTCCAATCAATATATACTCAGGGAAGATGTTGGACATTAAAGATATATAATTTACTATTCCCACTCCAGTTAGTACTAAGTCAGGGAAGGTGCTGGACACTAAAAATATATAATTTACTAATCCGACTCCAGTTAGTATGAAGTCAAAGAAGATGCTTGACACTAAAGATAAATAATTTACTATTCCCACTTCAGTTAGTAATCAATTTAATTCAATTCAATTAGTCTTTATTCGATAATTTCAATCATAAAAGACACAGTACAACATAAAAGGGTCATCTAAAATAATAAATACCGCCCTAAGAGCATACAATACTCAAAAGATTTAATATCAACATTTTCGAAAATTCCTAACTATTGTGAACTATATAATAACATATTATATTTTAAAAAAACATAAACCAATTAATAAAATTCGAACAGGGGAGCCTTCTTTTCGGGGGCACAATCAAGCAACACGAGGAATTCCCATACCAGCCTCCCGGTTTTTCCGTCTCAGAACCAGTTGAGCTAATCTGGGCGGGTATTAGACACCAGATTACAAAATGCTGTCATACATAATCTGGTACCAAAATTAGAACACAGTGGCTTATGCCACCTGCGACGGGGCCCTTGTAAGCAGGGCACACAAAAAGTACATGGATTACCGACTCTTCCTTTGATGGGCACAAAGGGCAATTGATATCTGTAGCCTTATTCCATTTAGCAGTGAAAGATCCCAGGGGAAAGGTACCTACTCTAAATTGGTAGTATAGTTTTCAGTCACAAGATTTGGTGATCAAATTCCAGTGTGCCTCTAATTCCGTAAGAAGTTTATGCTCCATAAAGATACCTGTGAGCGAGCTACTGCTTACTATCGACAGGGTCTTCCTAGAAATCATGGCCCAGTAGAGTTCTTTATACTAATTTTTGCTGGGAAATTAATTCCCTATTGGATCTTCCCACAAGTGGCGGAGCCCCATATCATTCAGGCTACTCTTGATCTTCTGCAACCATTTAATCTTTGAGGACTGGGTATCTTGTCTAATGTACAGAAGGGCATTAGCGTAAGACGCCACTTCTGGAGTGGTCCAGATCCTCCTCCAATAGGCTAAGGGTCTGAATCCCACAATGTTATCAATAGAAAGACAGCCTAAGTCTAACAACAGGGGCTTGATGGGGTGGATTGAGGCAGGGCGGTCAGTGATCTCAGGAACTTATTTTGCGCAGTGACTAGGGATAATAGATTTTCAGACCCCCATAGTTCTGCGCCATATATTATAGAAGCTCAGACCTTTCCGTTGTAAATTGATAAAGCTGGCCCCACCGGTTTAGTATTGGAAAGTCTATATTCTTTAAGTAGGGCTCCTGTTAACGGGTTGTGTCTAAGAACTAGGACATCTAACTGTGGAGTCCAGTTCATCCTCCTACCGGTAGTCACACCTAAATAAGTAAAGGTGTCTGTTTGCTCCAAAGGCACTTCGTTCATTACAACTCTGCTTTTAATATGTTTGTGTTGATGCAGCACCATGGTTTTGGTTTTATCAACATTTACTACGAGTTCATGATCGTTGCAGAATTCTGAAAATCTGTTAAGGGCACGTTGCAGACCAGATTGAGTTTTAGATAAAATTAAAGTGTTGTCTGCAAACATTAAGAGAGGGACCCTTGAACCGCCAAGGGATGGTGCATCTTTTGGAAAGTTAGTGTAATACGAAATGACCTTATTAATAAACAGGGAGAATAGGGTAGGGGCAAGGATACACCCTTGCCGCACCCCCTTATTTACAGGGAAGCAGTCAGTTAATTCACCCTGCTGTCCATACCTAACTTGGGCGTAGTGTGCCTCGTGCAGTCTAATAACAAAGCTTAAGATTTTCTAGGGGCATCCCCGCCTCCTTTAGGACGTCCCATAGCTTGTGGCAAAGGATCAAGTCAAATGCTGATTTTAAATCAGCAAATGCTGCGTAGAGAGTACCCACGCAAGAATGACTGTACTCCAGTATATCAGCATGAATCTGAAGACTTGGTCAATAGTACTGACGTGGGGTTGAAAACCCGCTTGGTATGTAGATAGTACATCCTGTTCATTGATTCTACCTATGACAAGTTTAGCAACTATTTTCTGAAGGGTGTCAATTAGGCTTATTGGCCTATAGTTGCTAGGATTGGCACAGTCACCCTTTTTATATATGGGAATGATTTCAGCACCACGCCAAGTAACTGGAATCTGCGTGCCCCTAGCAATAGCATTTATAATGAGAAAAATGTACTTGGTCCAATTCCTCCTGTCTTCTTTAAAAATATCGGCTGGGATACAATCCGGAGCCTTCCCTGATGGAACCCGTTCCAGGACCCGCTCTATTTCCCTTTTATCAAACATTAGAACACCCTCTGTGATGACCTCAGGATAAACAGTTAAGCCACTCGGAGAAAAAGCAAATTGGGCCTGGTAATGTTCCACTCACAATTCAAGAGATACGTTGTTCACTGGAATGGGCCAAATCGCACCACTGCCCCCACTTTACTAATTGCCAGAATGTGGTCCAATTTTTTCTATTACTTGCATTAGCTAGGGATTCCCACCTGTCCTCGTCAAAATCTTACTTTGCCTTTAGCTGCGCTTTTTTATAGTTTACTCTAGCTAATTTGACTTATTGGGAAGTTCCAACCCTAATGACATCCATAAATTGTTTAAATGCGGCTCTTCAAGCCTCATTATACCATTTGGCTGATTTTTTTACAGTGTGCCTAAATGGTCGCTTATTTATTATGAACAAGGATTTCAGTTTGACAAATATGTCTTCATGCGCTTTCTTATGGGCCGTAAAAGAGATATAGCAAGCCCAGTAATAGTATTGTTTAATCTAGCATAGCCCTAATCTGTGCTACCAAGTCCTCATCTTCAGAAACCTTAGCCCATTTCAGCCGATGGCAATTGTGAGACATGATCACTTTGCTCACTGCTACTTCCATTTCTGCCCCTATGAGGTCCAGACCCTTCCCAAGCAAAGTAATTACCAGCGGATCATGGTCACTCTCAGGTCTTTGGTATACCTGCATGTCCACAAGTTCGGGACAAAGTTCTAAACTAATAAGAATATAGTCTATTCTACTGCTTCTAGACCCATTGGAAAAGGTTTTAATGCCTTCCATATCGGAGAAGTATCTTCCATTTAAAGCCCTTAACCCCCGCCTGAGGGACATACTTTTTAGTTGTAACGCCACCTCAGTCCATTTATTATTCGGTGGCAGCAATAGGGATGGTATCCACCAACTCTGATCTTCTTCCATGGTAAGACTGTAGTCATCAAGACCTAGAGGCTCGAATGTACAATTGAGATCACCAGGGAATTTGGGCCATCTAAATCGTTAATAATCATATCCAGGTGGAGGATGGTTGGTGACGCTTTCCCTCCCACAATCCCTCTCACATATACGTTGAACAATATAAAGTCAATCTCTCCCTTGACAAGTACTTTGATAGCAAGAATATCTGGGCTGTCTATTGGCAGTTCCTCTACTTGGAACGATGTCTGTTGCTTGGCCCAAATAAGCAATCCCCCACTAGGACTCACCCTTCTATTAGCAATTGCTGCCTTGCCAAAAGCCAGATAGCCTGGGCGATGGATCGTATCTACTGACCATGTCTCTTGAAGGGCAATTAGATCATACCCCTCGACGAAACATGACCAATCAGATGACAAGATCTTTGGCAAAAGACAGGAAATATTCCAGGACAGGAGAGAGAGTTGGGGGGAAGTGGTACCCATGGATTCTGCAACACAAAGTGCGGATTCAAAGCCAACCGAACTCTCAGCTGGTGTTTGTTGGGGTCTCTTCCTTATACTCAGTGGGGGAGTAGGTGGACTGTCATAGTATGCATCCCTAACAGAAATGATGGGAAGGAGTCAATCGCACTGTTCTAGATCAGATAATGGGAAGTAGCTATTAGTCAGGGGAACCTCTATTGGTCTATTTGCTTGGCTCTATGGAGCCCGATATTGCCTACTCCCCCCGTGGGAATTCAGCACATTCGGTGAATAGGGCCCAGATCTATAGAAAAACCCTAACGGTAGAATAAACACCTTATCCATATATTTGCCTTCCATCCCTCACAAATTATCCAATAAAAATCTAGTTATGTGCACATTATTGAAATGAACAGTTACACAGTCACCATTTCCTTCCTTCCATGAAAAAAACAATCCACAGGTTTCGTCTGGCCATGATCATGTGCTTATCCACACCCTCCTCCCAGATCCCAACATCCTTTAGACGGTTGGTGAGCCAATGCAGAGCTTTTAACATAAATTGATCAGTCATTTCGATCTGCATTGCCCGTAGCGGTCGAATATTTGCTAGAGCAACCATTAGGGGGCTGCTGCCTGGGGAAGATGAAGATTCATAGACTTAGGTTGCACATCATTTGGTCCCGGACCTCCAGGTCGTTGTGTGTGGGTAGATAGGCTTGGTTGGCTGGCAGGGAGGCAGGTATCACAGCTGGGGTCCTTGGTTGGAGTGATTCCTACCTCCACTCTGCCAGCACCGGAAGGGTTTAGAATCGATTGGGCAAACTCACTTGACAGATTCTCTGGTGCTGTGTCACAATTATCCATAGGGATAGCGTTTTTCTGAGCTTCTGCTGCTAAACCTATATGTGGGCCAAAATCAGATGGTTTGGTTACTTGTCGGCTTGGTGGCTTAGGTTTAGCTGTGACCTGGGCTGATACTAAATTCGCTGGTTGGTTAGTTATGGTCACAGATGTAGACTTGAGGTGAGCTGAAAGACCCTCAAGAGCTAAAAGACTTGATTTTGCTTGGGATTCGACATTAGCAAGTCGGTCTTCGATTCGGTTTAATCTGTAGGTCATGTGAGATAATAAGGTTGACAGAAGATTTTCCAGCCTTCTCCACATTTCCTCGTTGGAATTCCCACAGTGGCCACCCATTGCCCCAAGGTCAAAATCTGGGGGAATCAGAGCTTGATTGCTTATGGTGATTTTCTCATCTACTTCAGCACATCCTCCGTCTTTGTTAATCCTTGGCTCTTTCGCAGTTTTTGGCCTCTGGGGACCACCACCTCTCTTCCTTTTGGCTGCAGGGTCAGGAATAGATTTATTAGTGATTTTGTTGTTTTTTTGCAAAGATCTAGCTGAGTATCTTAAAGGAACACTAGTAGCAGTATTTATTGCGGCTACTGGAGGTTTTACTGTGCTCTCCGGCGAGCCTACTGGTGTAGACACAGAACCGCTGTCTTCATTGGTAATCATAGCGGTGGTTGAATTGCGACAGAGTAGGCCGGAGAGAGTACTGAGGCAACTAAACCTAAAGACGATCTTTTCGTTAATTGCGGTTTCAAGGACAAACGGCGCTCAGTTAGCGCTATCTTCAGTTAGTATTAAGTCAGGAAAGGTGCTGGACACTAAACCTATATAATTTTCTATTCCCACTCCAGTTAGTTATAATTCAAGGAAGATGCTGGATACTAAACATTTATAAATAACTATACCCACTCCAGTTAATATTAAATAAAGAAATATGTTGTTTAATAAAATTATATAATTTACTATTACCCCTCCAGTTACTATAAAATAATGGAAGGTGCTGTAGACTACACATTAATAAATTGAAATACAGCATATTATACATAATTAATAATTGATAAATCCACTACTCTCAATTGTTATTTATTTTTATTTTGTTATATATTTCTTAAAATAGAATATTACTAATAATATATAATAAATAAATATTATAAAACAAAACTACATAGTTTTTAGTTTTGTCATTATATCAATTACAGAAATTTAAATATTTTAATCTATTAATAAAATCAAATATATTGACTAAATATAGGTAATAAAGCCACATTTAAATAACTATTTCCACCAATGTTTTTACCATTCTTATTACTTAAAAAGAAAAACATTATTTATCATTTTATAATAAAAATGCCATGAAATTCATACATTTGACACATTCATTATTACATTTTAAATTAATTAATTATTTGTGAATATTTTGTAAAAAAATCGAATATAAATTTTATAAAATATTAAATTATATTGTAATGCACGTCCCAGCCCTCTTCCCTATAAACACAATTTTGCACTCATAAATTAAATATTTCAAATTATATTTTTAAATTTCAATTTCAATTTTACATTTTTGTTTACAAATTTAAAGTTCTCCCCACCCTCTGCCCCTATAAATGCAACATTCCATTTCTACTAACTCATTTTTTTAAATTTACAATTTATATTTAAAATGAATTTATTACATTTTTCATTATTTTGGAAACACTCCCCACCCTTATCCCCTAAAAACCCAACATCCCAATGCTAAAACAAATTTTTTATTTCAATTAATTTATTTTTAAATTTCCAAATTATATTTATAAATTTTTTCAAAACACTCCCCACTCTTATCCCCTAAAACCGAACATCCCACTCCTAAAACAACATTTCATATTTAAAATGATCAAATACTTGAAATTTTAAAAATTCATTTCTCATTATTTCAAAACACTCCCCACCCTTATCCCCTAATAACCCAACACCAGCTCCTAAAACTTCTATTACAAAAAATAGTTTTTACAATATTCAACAACTGTTAAAACATAAAAAACAACAATATTTTATTATAAAATAACACCATAACAATATTTTTTTAAAAACAATATTTTATACATTCTATATTTGTTTTCTCAATATTTTACACAATACAAAAAAAACAATGTTTTATTACGATACTTTTGATTAGATATTTTATATTTTATATTTGAATGGAAAAAAATCTGACATTTTTAAGATATTGATATATATATAACATTGATATTTTAGTATTGTCAATATACCAAACTCGATATTATTGTATATCGATATAAAAAATTCGATATTATGACTAGTTACCGGTGGATATAGCCAAGCTACAGGGAAAAATTGGTCGTTTTATTTGGTCCTCGAATAGCTTGGAAAAAGCTGAGAAGAGGGCTTGAGGCTGGAGAATTGGTTTTACTGGACCAACTTACCTACTGTTATGCCTTTCATTTCAAAAACTTCTGCATGTTGGCAAATAAGACTGATAGGTCATCACTGGGCCTATTGTTTGAAGCTATGTTAGAGGATGTCTGCCAAGGCCAGCACCATTTTCTCTTTAAATATGGTGACCCAAAGTTCTTTTTTTAAAGTGAGGCTGAGGATCTTAAGGTCTAAAACCTGGTTTTACATAAGAAAGATTGAAAATTCCATACTACTCATCGCAGGCTCCGATCTGAGAATCTCCAGGCACCCCTGAATGCCTGAGAGATCAACTTAGTCAGCCTTTAAAAGCGAGAGGCATATATTACTGAACAGATCTTAAAAGGGACTCCAGTTTAGTGAGTTGGGAAGTGCTTAATAACCTTACTAGAGGAAGACTGACCAGGTGTAAGTATTACCAGCTTTGTTCCTAGTGGGCTACACAAGATTGGTCTCAGGAGGAGGATGACTCAAAGTAGGACCAGGTGATGAGAACGGATAAGTTGAATAAAGAAATATCCTTTTGGTACTGGGCCTTTTTGGAAGCAGAGGACAACATAGGAACCGAAATCATAAACCTATGGGGTAGAGAGCTTAGGGAGGAAGACATAAAGAAACTGTGATTTGACTCCTTTGGTATGCTGCGAACATTGGTAAAACCTGCATCACTTAAGAGGAATCATTTGTTTACCACCTACAGAGTTTACTGGTCTACTCTGAAGCTATTAAAGGTTACAGGCAACATCATCAACATCCTAAAGCTGGTTTCGATTTTTTACAATCATAAAAGCATAAACAAACAGAACAGTACATCAAAATTACACTTTAAAACAGATGTCTGGCATGAATTCATAAAAAACCCAAGAAAAGACAAGCTTTAAAATCAATGAGACCACAGGTTAAAAGAATAAAACAATGGAGCTACCTGCAGCTGTTTGGGAGTGTTGCTGACTGCCGGGCTTGGCTCCGCTGTGCTTCCTGTTCTCCCCGTGATTTGCGAGCCGGACTTAGCTCTGCTCTGGGTCTGGCCGGGCTTGGCTCCGCCGGGCCGCTTGTTAAATTACAAACCCCAGCAGCCCCAGCGGGGCAAGGACGCCGCTGACGATGAACAGAAGGCGCAAGGAGGCGCTTAAAGGCTTCCCTGGTGCTGAGTCCAGGGGGAGCTGTTTGGGATTGCTGCTGACGGCCGGGCTTGGCTCCGCTGTGCTTCCTGTTCTCCCCGTGATTTACAAGCCGGGCTTAGCTCCACTCTGGGTCTGGCCGGGCTTGGCTCCGCCGGGCCGCTTATTAAACTACAAACCCCAGCAGCCCTAGCGCGGCAAGGACGCCGCTGACGGCGAACAGAAGGAGCAAGGAGGCGCTTAAAGGCTTCCCTGGTACTGAGTCCAGGGGGAGCTACCTGCAGCTGTTTGGGAGTGCTGCTGACGGCCGGGCTTGGCTCCGCTGTGCTTCCTGTTCTCCCCGTGATTTGCGAGCCGGGCTTAGCTCCGCTCTGGGTCTGGCCGGGCTTGGCTCCGCCGGGCCGCTTGTTAAACTATAAACCCCAGCAGCCCCAGCGCGGCAAGGACGCCACTGATGATGAACAGAAGGCGCAAGGAGGCGCTTAAAGGCTTCCCTGGTCCCTCGTCCCGCGGGCGCGCCCGGGAGAAGCCCGGGACAAGGGCGGGCCCTCTGTGGCCCTCAGAGGCCGGAAGAGACTGGGCTGGGCCCGAGACCCTGGTTTATTTGTTCCAACCCCTCTCTTTTAAAGTAACAAGTGAGACTTTGAACTTATAATCCTTTTTAACATTTATGTATAGTCGCATTGCTACTTATTCACGTATTGTTTCTATCTAGGATGTCTAAGGCTAAAAATGATAAAGTTGCATCGGGCCATAGTACAATTGACAATTACATGGTCAAAAAAGTCACCCAAATCAACAGTGAACGTCGGGCATCTCTAGGGAAAGGGCCCCCTGCCACATTACTGGGTGAGACGCCGCCTCTGATAGCGATGGTCGTTGAGGGAGAGGCTAGCGCCAATGATGTTGCCAGAGAAAACCCGGTTACACCGACTGTGGTCAGGGCTGAGGTCCACTTAGAACACCATGATACTTCTAGTGAGGATTTGGAGGAAGCTCCGCCTGCCATAAGGCTGGTTCGCAATTGTAGGCAAACACTGATAAAAGGGGGTGGTAAACAGAAGAAAAAAACTAATATTGGAGATTCTGCTATTGTTAATGTCCCACTTAATAACCCTTTTGTATTTACTGGAAACAAGGAGAACAAGGAGAATACTTTAAATGCTAACATTGCACAACTGGTGGCCCTCATAAAAAACCTGGAGTCCATATTGGAATCAAAGGTAGAGAAGGCTATCAGACCTTTAACCACCAAGATAGACACTTTAACAGCTGAGGTATCCAGGCTTGGTGGCCTGGTATCCTCGTACCAGGCTGCAGTTACTGGATTAAGGGACAACTCGGGGGAAGGTAGACAGGCAGGGATGGTGCGGGGAAAAAATCTGTCAAATTCCATTAATACGACGGCGGTATCTACCACCATGAGTGGGGCATCATCAAAAGCAACTACACCAGCCCCCCAAGTATTAATGGATCCACAGATTCGATCTAACCCTGTTTTAAGACAGGGAACAGACAGCAGGCCGCACAGGAGTAAACGATATCTTAACCTACCACCAGACTGTGCACCATTTGTGGTAGTCCGAACAAATGTTCCACTCTGCGGTACTCACCCTGCCTCACCCTATGATGAGTCTCATGCCTCATTAAAAAACAAAACAGTGTCATGGCTTAATAAAAATTGTGGCTTTCCAATTGCATACTCTGATCAGATAGTGGCAGTTAGACGGGTGAACTGGGTGGGCCCATCTAAAAAACATGGGAAGCGGAGACTGCATTGTTGTGAACTTTAAACATCCCCAAAACGTGGCCACCGCTCTCCTAAGAGCTTCCTCACTGATATATAATGAAAGCAGTATATGTGTCCGACCTCTGGGGTACTTCTATGCTCATCTTTGTCATAACCCCCCCCAACAATGGTTGTTTAGTCCAGTGGCTGAAACTCAGACCCAGGTAATGGACACCCGCTTCCAGTATAATATTGTTAACCCGAGGGGATTTGGAAATGTTGCCAACACACAGATCAGACCCAATATTGTGGTTCAACCTAATTTTGGGGCTAATATCAGTACACAGAACAGATACGATCTTTAATCTGGCCTGGACATGTGTGACTGACATGAGACCCCTGTGAGTCAGGGCAACTCAATCTCATATGAATTGGTACCTACTCCGAACTCACAGGAGAAAAATTGTGAAAGCAATATTATATCGTGGAACATTGCGGGGTTGGCTGCAAAAATGGCAGACATTAATTGGGTCAACCACATTAAGCAATTTAAAGTTATCTGCCTACAAGAGACATGGCTGGTTGATTGTGACCTTTTTTTAGAAGGGTATAAAGCCTTCTATGTCCCGGCCACTCCATCATTAAGAGGCAGACCTAAGGGGGGATTGGTGATTTTTGTTTCAATCCTTGTTTCCTGTAAAATCAGTAGAATTGATGTAAAGATCCTGGTATGATGACTTTGGTATTAACTGGGGATCACTGCCAAGTATGTTTAGTGAATTTTTAGAATACTGTCAATGTCACCTCAGTATCTAACCCTGTATCTGCCCTGTATGCTTTTGTCACCTCCTCTCTAAAGGATTTTAGTCACAGCCTCATGATTGTGGGGGATCTCAATGTACACTTGTGTGGAGATCCTCTGCATAAATGCATAAATGACTTAAGTTGTGAGCGCATGGAGGGACTCCACCTGGAACACACAATGTCTGGGGAACTATGCAATGCTCTCCTTGATAACCTGGACCTCTCCCTGGCCATGAAACTCAGGGATCCATTGAAATGTTTTGACACTCCCACCTTTAAGGGGCATGGGAAGGGTACCTTTATTGATCACATGTTGTTGTCAACGACACTGCTGCCTTTCTTAGACTCGTTTGATATTGCACCAAGCAAATTTAGTGACCATAATCCTTTAACAATTCGTTTGAAGGGACCTTGGTTTACTAAGGAAAAACAGATATGTAAGATTGGGAGGCTGGATACCACAGATGGGAGGCGGCGACTTAAATGGTCAATGGTGACCCCAGACTTACTGTACAAAAATATTATAGGCACGTGTACTGAGGATATGGTGAACTGCACTCAGGTGGAGGCAGACCCACGTCAGGTTCTTACTGCTTATCAAAATCTGTCGGAGAAGGTGTCAGAACTGAGGTTGGTCCCAGCAAAGAGGAGTGTGGAAAAATGTGGGCCAAAATGGTTCAATCATGATTGTTCCAAAGCTGCTCGAAATCTCAGGCTGGCACTAGCAGCTATCCCGAGCGTGCAGGAAAAGGTCCAATTGTGCCGTAGAGAATATAAGTCCATTCTTAAATCCCATAAGGAGTCGCTAAGAGTAGAGGCGTGGAATGAGTTACTTGATCCCTCTACCTTAAAATCCAGTACCAGATTTTGGACAATAATTAAAAAACCATTCCTGGTAGAAGACCCGGGTAATGGTCTGGACTGTTGTATTACTAGGGAAGAGAGGGAACTTCATTTCAAACAATTATACTCTTCTGGGTTGCCTGTTATAACGGAGAAATTACCTGATGCTAGGGGAGGTGCTATTAGGTTCACTAATGATGAAGTTAAGGTGGCTATTGAAGGACTTACTGCCAGAAAGGCCCCAGGACCTGATGGGATCCCCCTGGATTTGTATAAGTCTGACCCACACTTTTGGGCCCCCATCTTGTCTGCAGTATTTAACGCACCTGCCAAAGTGGGCTGTCCTACCTCATGGGGTCTATCAACGATTGTTTCTGTTTTTAAAAAAGGAGATAAGGGCAGTCCTCATTGCTACCGGCCAATCTCATTAATTGACTCCATGGTCAAAACTATGGGGCGAATCCTACTACAGAGAATAACATGCTGGGCGACCGCAAATAACACCATGTCGATTTCTCAGTATGGTTTCTGTGGGGGGCGCTCCACCATAACTCAGTGCATTAACCTCTTCCTTGTATTGAGTAAATACACCATTGTACAGAGGGGAACTGTCCATCTTGCCTTCATGGACCTCTCTTCAGCCTTCGACTGTGTTAACAGGGGGGGGCTGTGGAGGTCCATGAGGGCGAAAGGTGTGGATCCAGGGTTAGTCGACTTTCTGGTGGATATGCACAGTAATACCAGTGCCAATGTCAGATATTCTGTAAACGGGGACACCACTGGTAATTTTGATATAAAGAAGGGAGTGCACCAGGGTTGCATTCTTGCCCCCTTCCTTTTTAATCTGTATATTAATGATTTAGATGATTACCTACAGAATGTACAGGCGGATTGCCCCAGAGTTGGCAGGCGGGGTATTCCAGTTCTTTTATACGCAGACGATGCAGTTTTAATCTCAAGAACGGAGAAGGGACTCCAGGCTCTTTTAAATGCTTTTAATACTTTTATGTCTGACCGAAATCTATTGGTCAACAACTCAAAGTCATACATAATGCATGTTGGCCATAAACCCAAAAAGAATTTTATTTTTAAACTGAATGATGTTCCAATACCAGTCACAGAAACATTCTCATATCTTGGTGTCCTGTTTGATACCAAACTCAATTGGGGTCCACACTTGGTCAGAAAGAAAGGTGAACTGACAAGGGCTAATGCTTCTGTTTTTAACTTTGCGACAAAACTGGGCAAGAAGCCAATAAACACAATGATTAAGCTTTACAATGCCAAATCTGTTGCTACAGCTGCATATGGTAGTGAACTCTGGGGTTATGTAACGGGAGAACAGTTGCAGGTTGTCGAAAACAATTTCCTAAAACGTCTACTTTGTGTCCCCACCAGTACACCCAACCTGACAGTACACGAAGAACTGGGAATCCAGTATCTAAGTGATATTTTTTCCTTAAGGCCTCTGATCTGTTGGGTGAAACTGTGAATAAATCAGGACATACCCCTTACCCATTTGATTGTAAGAGATCTTGTATCTCAGGACAAACATATGCGTGTCCCGTGGTTAAAATATCTGAAAACTTGCTTTTCCAGGCTAGGTCGCCTGAATTTGTTTGTAAATCCTAGCGGAATTGTAAAAGGGGATATATTAGGACGCCCCGTCGCTGGGGTAGCCATGCGCTATATAAGATTCCATAACATAACATAACATAACATTAGCAATCAAACAAGCCTTCTATAAGGATAAGTTGGTTCAAAGGTAAAGTGAGGAGCTTATGAAGCCAAGAATTAGGAAATATGTGATGTTAAAAACTTGTGAAAGCATGGAGCCATATTTAATGAGTAATTTCACCTCTCATGAGAAATTCTTGTTGACTAGGTTTAGATTTGACATCTTTCATCATCTTTTAATTCGACCAAAGTCAGACACTTTTAATAAGGTTACAGCACCCTGTGGCTGCGACGGGAAGTCTCCTCAGGATATGCTGCATTTTATGTTTTTATGTAGGTTTTATGAATATCCCCGCAAACGTTATCTTGTTGCCCTCCTAAGGAAACTTAATTTTAACCAAATCAAACCTGCCTTTTTTTACTTACAGCTTTTGTATAGTGATAGTGTTTTACAGGTTAAAGAATTCTTAAAATTAACTATCAAATTAAGGAACTGCCTAGACCAATGATTTTGTACTTACTATCTGCACTTTACCATGTATCTGGATCATCGTATTGACAATGGGCTACGTGTAATATAATTTTTGTATGTGACTATGAATTATTGTAATAGTATGAATAATGTTTTTAATTGTATTGTATATATGTGCACTTTTATGGTGTGAAATATAACCGAATAAAGTCTCCATTGAATTGAATTGAATTGAATAAAACAATGGATGTATCGACATGATATATGTACAATATAAAAGTTGTTAAATCTAATCAAGAACAATGTGCAATTTGGCACGCCCTCAAGATCCATGCCCAGCCTAGGAATTTTGCACTAAGTATATTATTGAAACATTTTTGTAATCTTTTTATATTCTTGTATGCATTGAAGTTGCCAAATAAAAATTTATTTAAAAAAAAGGAATTTTGCCATAGCTAGAGCAATCGGTAGCAATGTCTCTGTACGCAAAATTCGTTTAGCCTCCGCCGCTACCCTAGTACCCAGAAGCTTACAGATAGGTAACAGCCAGACCCGCCTTGGGGCAGCATATATCACAAACCCACAGAATATGTGCCGTTGCCTCATTATTGGCAGTGCATCCTAGGCACCCAGCTGACGAGTGTGATGACCATTTCAAGGTGAAAGATCTTACAAGGAGAGACCTCACCCTGAACTGGAAGTACAATTTACGATCCATGGGTTTTGTGATTGCATCCCAGTATAATTCCATCCTAGGGACCAATTTATGATCCATAAAGCGGCTAGTAAGGGAAGAAGACACTTGTTGTCTTGCATTGTTCAGTGAAAACAGTTCCCAGTACTTAGCCTTTAACAAAGATTTAGATGGAAAAATAGAGTTTGCAGGTTCAGTCCACAATACTGTCAGTCCTAACTCCCCTAAAAGATTTCGGACTGCCCTAAGCCATTTAATTTGATGTAATGTGTCTGTCTTGATAATATCTAGGAAACCCTGGGCATTGCCAACAAGTTCGGGAGTAGTCCACAATCTCCTCCAGTAGAGGAGGGGGCGCAATTTGGCTATAGCTGCAATGGGCTTCTTACCTAGATCTAACAACAAAGGACACATAGGGGAGCTCTGGGGAAGTCCGGTTATATTTCTTAGAAACCTATTCTCTACTGAGGTAAGAGCTACAAGGTTCTCACAGCCCCACACCTCTGAACCATACAATGCTGAACTAACAGCCTTCAGGGTATAGATTTCAAGGACGGGACTGATAGGCTTAAATAGGGTGCGATTGTACTCCTGACAAAGAGCCCCAGATATCTGTCTGAGTTTAAGTGAGGCTAGATCGATTTTCCGGCCCCATTTCATACTACCTTGGAAGTTAACTCCCAGATAGGTAAACTCATTGACTATTTCTAGAGGGCCCTCGTTCATTGCAAATCCTCTCGTGTTTGCCTTATGTGCATTAAACGTCATTAACTTTGTTTTAGACACGTTGACCTCCAATCCCCTCTCACAGCAGAAATCCTCAAAGATTTGAAAAGCTTTCTTTAATCCACTCGGGGTCTTGGAGAGGATCAGTGTGTCGTCAGCAAACATCAGAATGGGTACCTTCTCACCAGCTAGTATGGGGGCATCGGTCGAAATTCTGCTCATGCAATCAGCTATTTCATTAATATATAGCGTGAACAGCGTGGGGGCCATCACACAGCCCTGCCTAACACCACGTTCCGCTGGAAATGATTCAGTGACTTCCCCCTGTCCCCCCCATCTAATTTGGGCCTTATTATCTTAGTGAAGTCTACTGATCAGAGATAAAAGATCCAGTGGTAGACCTAGTTCTTTGAGGACAAGCCATAATTTCCAGCGGGGGATTAAATCAAATGCCGCCCTAAGATCTACAAAGGCGGCATAAAGGCTTCCTTTGCCCAATGTAACTAGCTTCCAGTAAATTAAGATAAATCGAAAAAACTTGGTCGTTTGTGCTTGTGGCTGCTCTGAATCCAGCTTGTAAAGGTGACAAGATTCCAAACTCCTCGATCCACTCCTGGAGTCTCTTTAGCACCATCCTTCCAACTAATTTCTGGGAGCAGTCAATGAGGCTAATTGGCCTATAGTTCCCCGGGCAATCTTTGTCCCCTTTTTTGAAGACAGGGATAATTTCTGCATTTTTCCAAGATGTAGGAATCGATGCCCCTTGTGTAATTGCGTTGGAGAGCAGAAAAATATATCGGCACCAGCTTGGTTTATCATGTAAGAAGGTATCGCCCGGTATGCCATCTGGCCCCGGCGCTTTCCCAGGTAAGATAGAACTCAGAGCTGTCTCAACTTCCCTCAGGGTAAAGGTTTCCCTCTGGTACATCACATTTATAACTTCAACTTGCCCCTCCAGGGGGGTAGCGGAATATTGGGGTTTAAAGTGGTTGACCCATGCAGTAACTGAACCATTATTCTGGGGGCGCTCAGCCTTGCCCGCAGTGGGCCAATTATAAGTGTTCCAAAACAGCTTAGGGTCCTTAGAAGCACACGCCACCCTCAGATCTTGCCATCTTTGGTCTTCCCAGGCTTTCTTGGCCTTAAGTTGTACTTCCTTATAGAGTGCTCTTGTTTCACGTACTTTAAGTGGGATACCTCCCTTAATCGTTTCCCTAGGGCCTTGCGTGCCATCCGGCATTTGTCATTGTACCATCGTCCCTCAACTTGTGCAAGCACTATAGGTTTCTTTCCTTTCTTTTAAAAAAAAGTGTGTAAAAGATTCAAGAAAACAGTATGCGTGTTCCCAAAACTATCTTGGACTCCAATCTGTGAAGCACTGCCCTCAAGCTCTCTAATTGCACATTGTAAACTTGACGCTATGTTGTCAAGTAGGGATGGAGATTCTTTAACCTGGACCCACTTGAGTCTCCTTAGGTCATTGGCTTGGACCACCTCCCCAATATAACTACTGTCCCTTTGATGTAGGGCTGTCATAGTACAAAATAGAAACATAGTGCAACAAAGCGGGTTGTGGTCACTTTCGAGCTGATCAATGATCATCATATCCTCCACCAGTGGCCACAGACTCAAACTTACCAGTATATAGTCAATTCTGCTAGCAGAGTACCCATTATTAAAGGTTGGTGAGCCTAGCCTATCTGATTTAGTGTGGCAATTCATGGCCCTTAGGCCTCGTTAGATGCAGATACTATTCATCTGAATAATCACATCAGTCCATTTCCTGATGGGCAACAATTCAAGCGATGGAACTGACCAGTTCCTATCTTCTGCCTCAGCCCAAATGGGATCCTCCAAGGTAAGCGGTTCAAATGTGATGTTAAAGTCACCCATAACGATTACCTTGGCGATGTCTGGTAGAGTGTCAAGGAGCTGTACCAGAGCCGCTAAAACTCTTGAGTGCTTCCCCCTTGTACCTCTGGCTTAGATATTAATTAGCAGAATATCTGACTGGGTATTAAAGATTAGTTTATTCGCCTGGATGTCCTTATTCTTAGTAGGGATAACGTGGATAATCGCATTAAGCTCTTGTCGAACCCACATTGTCAGACCTCCTGAGGCCCTGCCTTTCCCCTCCCTCACAGCCGGTATGGAAAAATTGAAATAGCTTTCATAAAACATGGGTTCGACTGCCATGGTCTCTTGAAAGGCACAGATATCATAATTTTTAATAAAAGAATTCCATTCGGGTAGGGGTAACTTCGTGCTGAGGCCAGCAATATTCCAGCTCAAGAAGCTAGAAGTTCTTGGAACCTCTGCAGGGCTTTCAGGGGGGCTAAGAGCTAAAGTCTGGGGGCACAGTATCTTGGACTGAGAGGAACTTAAGGGACCGAAACGCCCTCTGCCACCTATTTGTGATTCCGTATTGCGAATGTTGCTTGTGAGTAGCATATCCTCTCCCCCCAAAACTGTATAGACCATAGGATTTATAAATAGATCCACTGGTATACTTGCTTGGTTTAGTCAATCATTAGACTCAAGGCTTGATGAGCCTTGTAGTCTTTGAAGACCCTGACGGGATTCAGCCCCATAGCCAAAGGGGAAACGCCTAAATTGTATTCTAAACTTTTCAGGGCCGCTTGTATGAAATTCCAGCGTGAAGAGGTTATCAACAAGATCAACACTGTTCAAGGTCAGTTCAATGCTATCTAAAGGTTGATCATGCAACGCAATCCGTCGTGCAGCCAAGATATCCTCCCTAATCAATGATCGGCACCCCCTCACATGTCTAATCCAATGGATAGATTTGTTATTCAGCGAGTCAACAGTCTCGATAGCGCCATAGCGTGGTAGTTTTGGAACATTGGCATGAAGATTTTGGGTGGCTCATGTGATTTTAATCTATTCCCTCTTACTTGACCCGGGATGTCATCAGGAAGGCTTTGTCCATAAAATGCATGGGCGCTATCTCTTTGGAAGATGCCGGTGCTACTGTCACGACCACAGGAGGATTCAGGGAAGGAGGAAGATTCCTTTGGGGCGGTAAACCTTGGTGGTTTAGTAGATGAACCCATGGCACCTCGTTTACTAGTAGTGTTTGGGCCCTTGCTCCTAAAAAGTCCTGTGGTTACATCAACAACCGGACGTGGACACGGACTTGCCTGGGGACCCGTTTTGACCACAGGAATAGGTGCCGTCGGGACATCCAGCTTTTTGGAGATCTGAGTAGATGGCCACTTTTGTTGGTCTGCACTAGGGGTTAGAAGCCTCACCAAATTAAGCATTACACTTACAGGCAGGGCTAGGAGTTTGCGTTTGGACATGGATTCTCATAATTTCATTAACCTGCTCCCCGCTTACTGGGTATACTTCCCCTAGTGCTGCAAATCTATTAGTACAGGTAACGATGGGATTGATATGAGCAACATAATCAGTACTAACACTATATCCCTCATTACCGGGAGCAGTGATTAAGCATGGGCGGAAAATCCGTTCCGCTCGCGAATTTTGCGGATTTATGGTAAATTCGCAATCCGCGAACGCTCGCGAATTTACCGAAAATCCGCAAATTCGCACGCAGCAGATTTTTTTTTCTTGGTGATACAATTTTGTGGCGTGCGGTGTAAGTTCGCAATTGCGAACATGTAGGTGCGGCGGGCAGCAACAATCTCGCACTTGCGAAATTACAAAAATTGCAATTCTGCACAAGAAATCCACTAGCAAGCAGCATAGACCTTCTGAAAATGATGATTTGTATAAGAATAACTCCTCAGGTTGACATTTGCCTGCACTTTTTTGGATTTGAGGCCTTTTGACTTTCTTTGGATCACTTTTGGATTAGAAATCAACTTTCACAAGTAAGCTTGTTTGGGGCATTACAGTTGCTGTAATGCTGTTCTGCAGAAAAACGAGTTTTGCAAAAGTGAAAGCATTCAGCAGGTTCAAAAGTTCAAACTCATCATTAGTAACCATTGCCTGTAGTGCTTCCTGACTGGGCCCCCTCCAGAGTTCAGTTGCTAGTTGCAACAATTGTATGACCCTGCTCTTACCCTCACAGCAGGCTCATAGAATAGCTACAAGTAGGCCACAAAGGTCCTGGAAAAAAAATTGCACTGCAACAGAAAGCAAATTACAGATAAGGAAGCAGGTGCCAGACTGGAATTTTAAAACAGTGACACATTAATAAATCAACCCCAAATTAATTCATGTCAGATGAAGCAGGGCAGGTGTGCTTGCTTTTTCCCCCCCATAATCTACAGTAATTATGAACCAGAGGGTGGCATTGATGTACCAGAGGGTGGCATGGGTGAAACAGAGGGTGGCAGGGGTGAAACAGAGGGTGCTGGGAACCTGTGATGATGAACCAGACGTAGAAACAACATAATCGCGACCGTTGCGAGTCGACATGTAAGTTCGCAATTGCGAACTGGTACAAAACCCTCGCGAACTGGCAGAAATCCTTGCGAACACACAAAAAAAAATCCGCAAATTCGCGAGAATTCGCGGATTTTGCTGATTGCGAGTTCGCAAATTCGCAAAATTCGCGAACGCCAGATTCGCAAAATTCGCTCATGCTTAGCAGTGATACTATCCGGGAGCACTACTTCACTTCTGGCCTGTAAGCGCCCGCTGTATTAGATATCTTATTCTTTCTGGGCTTACAAAACATATCTGGGATAGCTAGCTGCGCACACTCTGCCTGTAGCTTTCTACATGGTGGGATAAGAGGGGTTGATTCAAGGATTTCATTGTACTCATTAATCAGTGTATCAATCCGATCATTAACACAATTGTTGGTAATAGCCTTGCATGACTTTTTAGCTTTTTTTCTATTATTCCTTTCTAACACTCCCTCAATTCCCTCCCCACTCACATCTTTCCCATAGTCATTAATCAGTATCAAAACTTCAGCTATATGTGCTCCATTATGAATAAAAAGGATGATAATAATAGTAAAAGCCTTTCCCAGACAAGAATTAAACGGTGCCCAGTGCTCAGATAGTCATAACAACATAGGGAAGCACAAAAATACAATAAGTCAAAGGTCCTCCGAAGGCAAGATTGTTTATATTAACAGTACCTTTAGGGACACCAGGGTCAATCCGATCACATATTCCAAAGCGCATCTCAGGGCAGGCTGGTAGTTGTAGTTTTCTGGCCACAAAGCAGCCCCCAGATGCAGGAAGCGGCCGTCGAGAGTCGCGAGTCGCAGCGACAGAGCCCCCATGGTGTCCCAGAGACAAGGTTCTCACTCTCACTCAACCCCCAAAGGTAGACCTGGGGTCGGGTAATCAGCAGGATGAAGAGAAGTAAGAGGGTGCTTTGGGGAGGGAGATCATGGCATATGCTTTTCTAACTAATCAAAACCTCATTCGGTATTATTTCTTAGTAATTCTTTAACAAAAAATTAGGCAAGACCAAATAACAAAAATGCCAACATATACAATAAACTCTTGTTGCAAAATGGTTTTCTTGTAGTGTTTTTTTGGTTTATAGTTCAGTTATTATCCAGGAACTTTGGTAAAGGCACAGGCCCGACAAAGGGAACTCAATTAAGATAGTTCTGTAAATCCATGTGTCCCGGTACCGCAATGAGTATCTGAAAATGCTGTTTTGATATTAAAACGGGACTCAGAACTTTGCCTAAGCCCCTGCTGCTCCTTGCACTCCAGATTATCTCAGTCTGCTGCCAAATTCAGCCCAGGCAACCAGCGCAACACACAGCCCGCCGGCGGTGCACTCAGTGAGCACTGCGGTAGGCGCGAGCTCCCGCCAGTTACCTGATGGGTGTGCACTGGGCAGTCTGTGCGGCTCAATGGGGCTTCCCGGCGAGACAGGCTCCTTCTTCCTGACACTCCCCGGCCTCCGGCGTAGCTCTCATTGTCCTGGCCGAAGCGTGGGGAAGCCCTCAAGGTAAGATTCTTTTTTCTTCGCGCTCCCCGGCCACATGCTTGGCTCTTCTCTTTCGGGCAGGACAAGCTCTTCTCTTCCAGCAGCTGTATTCAATCAAGCTCCCATGCTCCCTGGGACAGCGACACATATAATTGTCCAAGGTGTATGTACATGGCAGCAGATGATATTCACCTGTTCTTGGAGTGTCCAAAAATGAACATTATTGCTCCGGGGTATGTAGCTTTTTGGGGAAACGACTCGGCAAACTGATCAAGGTAAGCCCCTGCTTAATATTCTCTGGACTTACTCAAGGCTATCTGTTGAAAGCACCCAGTTCTAAGCATGGGCGTCCCCAGACATTTTTTCAGGGGGGGGGGGGCAAAATGTTAACATCATCACCATCCTCCGATGTGTGCCAGGTGGGGCACAAGAAACACTGGGGCGCAGAACTGGGATAGACTCAATTAAATGCCAGGAATCCAGGACATGTGACTGACCCTGCCACAGGCCAACAAACACCACCTGAAGGGAAAACGCTAACTTTCTGACAAGGTGCTTTATCTCTGTGTGCTAGGTGTGCTAGACTTCCGGGACCTCGAGCCAACACAAATCAAGGGTGTCGTCAGCACGATTAGATTTTTATCAGAATACTTTAAAACAGCCTATGATTAAAACACCAGATTAAATATACTGTATGCACAGTGTATGTTAGGGATTATTTGTAGCACACATATTTACCAATATTGGCTTCTTGGTGCTACAATTCATGATAATTTTCATCCAAAGTTAAACCACAGCGTCAAAGTTAGTAATAAATAATTCAGTAATTACACATGCTAGGATTCACCAATGGGTGCTCCCTTTACTAGAATTCCCCGGGCATTGCTACATTTTACACACAATCAATTAATTTATACAAAATAAAATGTATAGGTCCAAATGTTAGCTATATTTTTCAAAAGAAACTTAGAGTCCCTCTACGTGTAGTCAATGTCAAACTGGCAACGTTTAGGGATAAAATAATGGCCAGCTCCCTTATGCGGAAGCCTAGAACCGTAAATGTGTGGCACATGCGGTGCCCACAGCGGCGACACATCACAGGTCCAGGGATGCTGAGTCTTACACAGTGGTCGAAGTGGGGGAAAAAAAGTAGTGGAACAGTGGGCAGAGAATCAAAGGGCGGGAATAACCCAAGGATTGGATCTGTGGGTGGAGCCAGAGGTGTGGCTAGAATGCGCAGACATCCCAATTTTTTGTATTTGTTTGGCATTTCACTGCCCAGTTTAATCAACCAATGGATACACATTATTATTTAAGGTTATAATGAGTTATTGACATTAAAATATATTCACAAAGTGGGATATGCTTCTAATCACAGAATGTACCAAATACGATAAAATGTGGAAACACAAGCCATTTGTGTCCGAGCCATGGAGTTTCTGTCATCAGCACTACTCCCTTTTTCCACAACTGCAGTTCAAACATGAATGGCAAAATATCCTAGTTTGCAAATGTTTTCTCTAAAATTATGGCTCTGCCATATTTGCCTCATAATGCAAGATCTGCTTGATGATCTGACCATTTAAACTAATAAATTGTTTGTAGCTCAAACATATCAAAAGTGAATATAAAATGTGACTTGTGTTGCTGCGGAGTGGATGGCTTAGTGTAAAGGTTGACTGGTCACCTTTCTCACTGCTGCCTTTGTATGTTACACTGGTACAAATAAGGCAAAATCTTTCCAGAGACTGTTAGCATGTGTACACATGTCAAAATAATAAAATATCTGAAAATATACTGCATTACGCTGCAAATCCTGCACTGCCAATCCCTGGTGAGTTGCAGCTACTATTGCTGAACAATGCAAATGGATGTACCTATGGGTGAGGCAGACTGGCCTCAAGGGTAGGGCTAGCCACATCACTGGTGGTGTCCTGTGCACTAATGTTTGTCAGTGCCCCCCAATGACCACCTCTGCCATGGATTCCCTCACTACAACCCTTTTACTGTGCCCCCCATTTTCCATAACCACTCTCTCTCAGATGCATTTAATTTGATTTACAGCGCCACTCATACCATTGTAGAGTGTCAGCGCACTTTACATCACACACATTACACAGAGACAATCAATATGTGTGTAAATCACTGTATAGAAAATGTTACATAAGTCTGAGGACTACAAGGACTACAAGGTGTAGGAGTCACATGACAACCATACTAGTAGCCCGTATAGTTTTATAGTGATTGGTCTGGAGAAATACAATACCCAGAATTTAAAAGGTAATACCATTCTGTCCAAAAGAACACTTTTTGGGACATTAGGATAATCAAAGACTGGGGGAGAAGGGGGGGGGGGGGGGACATAACGCTCTAATTTATACCTTGCAGTTTGTATGCAGCTCTTGAATGACAGTTAGTAGCTCACTGTTCTAACTTAGGATTTTAACTTATAGACTGCAAGTAACAAAAGGATCTCTCTGACAAAAGCAGTAGCCCACTGACCTATTTACATTATGTGCACTTTGGGATCTGCATGGCGCATGTTCTTTGCAGCCGGTACATTAACCCTCTGAGCTACCTTTCCATGAGTCAAAACTTCCACTAGACAAAATTCTGATCTCTCTCTAGGAAGAACATTAATCACCAGAGTCATCATGACATTTTGTATTGTTGCCAAAAATTGCTGGAGGCCAGGAAGGAGGCAGCAAGTGTTTTTAAAACCATAATATACTTGCAAACATGATGCCTCCACCTTAAGTCAGCACCTGGTGCGGTCACACTGGTTGCACTTCCCTAGAGCTGGCCCTTCTCAAGGGTCCTGTGACCTCAGTGACTGTTGTTCTAGAGTGTGCTGCTTTATAGGCCTGCCCGCAAGACTGGAGGTGAACTTCAGTATGGATAGTGGTGGACAAGCCTTGAAGGTTAACCTACACCTGTCATGCTAGGGTCCACCTGCTGGTGCGAAGACACCAGGACTTCTAAGGTGTTGCGAAGCCTTACAAGTTCTAGCATGTGATTGTGCAGGACAGTGGTCTGGTGGACAGGTTATTAAGGCTGAACCTGGTTCCCAGTTCCAAATTAAGCAGCTCTGACCATAGGGCCACACCCTCTCCCCCACTGAACACCGTATTGCCCCACTGAGAAAAACTCCCACTGTCTTCAACTATAACCCAATTGTTGGCCGCTATAAACAGCTGGATGCGGTTTAATTTAAATTACGCACTAGTCAAGAGCAATATGCGGCCTACAAAAAAAAAAGTAACAACATCCTGGAAAAAGCAGACACTTATAGGGAATGCAAAATTTAGCAAACCATGGGAAGCAGGAACAACATGGTTACCGTAATGCTTTTACACTCACTATTCAGAAATCATTGAGTGTTTTTGCCTGAAAAGTTAAGGACACGATTACAGGGCCCTGAATGGACCCATTTCAATGGCCATTGCTTATATCCTTATTAAACGTAAGCAGTATGGTAATAAGACAACATCCCTGGACGCAGAGCCGCAGCACACATTTTGTTTTCCAATCCACAGATTGCAGTACCTCCAGGATTGGTGCACTAGTTCCAAGTCCAGAAAAAACAAAGACAAGAAAACAATTATAGCGCTTCATTGGCAAACTATGTACTTCACTGGCAAACTCTGTAAAAGTGGCGCGACTGTGTTTCAGTGTAAATAAAATCAGTTTGGCCAGTTTGGCCAGTTTGCCACCACTCTGTCTTTATTTAGTTATTTATCTATTTTTCATGTTTTTAACCTTTTATTCCCAATGCTGCACTTTGGAATTAAAATATCAGAAAAATATGACATTTCCAGTAAAAGCGTCTTTCTTTTTTGGATCCATTTCACAGGGAAGTTAATTAAAGAAAGGAAAGGGAAGAGAGTGAGAACCTTGTCTTGAACTGATGGTTTTCATGGGCGTCGGCGGGGGGTGGGAGGGGCGGCAAGGAGGGTCGCTCCAGGGGGGGCAAGCGCCCCTCCTTGCCCCCCCCTGCGGACGCCCATGGTTCTAAGCTTATATTCTATGTGATAGTTTT
The DNA here is from genome assembly GCF_964263255.1 of Lissotriton vulgaris. Lineage (NCBI taxonomy): Eukaryota > Metazoa > Chordata > Amphibia > Caudata > Salamandridae > Lissotriton > Lissotriton vulgaris. The sequence goes on from NC_141685.1 coordinate 1,160,161,190, forward strand.
GACGAGACAGGAGATTTGTAGGCTCTGGAAATCTGAAACTCCTCCATCTTTCACTGAGTGTTTAAAGAACATTATATATACACAAGTGAATAAGATATGGCCTGGGACCCAAGATGTAGAAATAAGATCTGGATGGCACTAGTGGACTGGAGGGAGAAGACACGTGGGTCCAGTGATTAAGCCAAACATGCTGTCGGTCCTGGCCTCTCCAGTATTCTCCCGATGGTTCCCCTATGCGAACAGGAGATGGAAGTGAAAACAGCACTGTCCTTGTGGGGAATCTCCATTCTTTCTCTTTTTGAGGGTCTCCACATTGCGACATAGAGAGATAAGAGGAGTCCAAACAAGAGAGTTAGTAAAATGAGGACACAAAAAAACCCAATTGTGTCTGTAACTGCTTGACCATTAAAATATTGAGGAAAACACAAAAATAAAATCAATATAAAACATTTTAAAAAAACATAAAAATGCACAAACAATTTCTTTTTATGTACAGCATAATCTGAAACCGAATGTCCAACATCTATCCATGCTTGAACATAAAGAACTTTAATCAATACAATTGTATATCTCTTTATTATTTTGTTTATGCATTTATACCCTAACTATGTAGTAATGTATCTATAATTATTAATTTACTCCTTCTGTAGAAAGGAAAAAAGAAAGAAAAATCTCCAACTCCCTCCAATGCAGTACTCTATGTCTCACTCTACATCTCTCTCAATATATCCTCAACCTTCACTCTTTGACTCATTCCAAACCTAATTTTACTTCTATGATCTCTTTAAGATCCTTTCCTAGATCCTCTCTACTCTATCCCTTCTTGACTCACATCAAATCTCCTTCCACTAACTTTGATCTTCCATATAACCCTTTCTAGACTCTACCTTCTTCGACTCACCTAAACCTAATTTTACTACTATGATCTCCAAAATAACACTTTATAGGCTCTTTCATCCTGTCTTCCTCCTCTGACCCATCTCAAACCTCATTTTACTACTATGATGTCTTTAATAGCCCTGTCTAGACTCTTCCCTTCTCTATTCTTCCTTTGACTCATCCCAAACCTCATTTGACTAATATGAACTTCCAAATAACACTATCTAGACTCTTCCCTCCTCTATACCACCTTTATCCAATTCACTCAAACTAACAAACTCCTGTGTCCACTACTTAAATTAACAATTTACATTTTCCCATTCTAATGCACCGCTAATCCAGAGTAGCGTACTACTCACCAAAAAGTGACTCAGTGCCTCGGCTCGGGTAGTAAGGGCTATATAAATGCAATTACAATTACACTATGTGAAATGTTGCCTTTCTGCTGCATACTCTGTGGCATCTGAATTTACCCCAGCTCCACTGCACCACAGCAATGCAACGCGGTGCAGACAGGAAGATGGTGCAGGAGAGAAGCAGGAGTAAACCAACCACCCACCCCCAGTTAAAGGAAATTAAAAAAAGAGAGAGGCAAAGGTTCTGTCGGTTTGCACTCTTTTTACAATTTATAAATATATATAAAAAAGGGGCCATGAAAAGAAGCCAATCACAGCTTCTCATCTTGGTCTTGGCCAGCCCTTTTCACATTTAAATCCATGGAGGTCATCTTCCTCAAAAAGAGAAGAGTGTGAAGAAAGAGAATCACTATTTTGGAAAAAACACAAAGGGGGAGTTTTACCAAATCTACATGAAATGCAGTGCAGCCTCCCGTGAGGCTGCGCTGCATTGAGCAACAGGGAAGGAGCAGGTGAACGCCATATTTTCAAAGATATGGCTCTCTCCTCCCCTTTCCCTTGCATCGGAGCTGATTACAGCTCCTGTGCGCCATGCACCACCTTTGCGACATAGCTCTAGGTTGTGTGTGTGAGTCTAGCATAGGTTGTGTACTGGAAGGGTTCCCTTCCTGTACAAACTACTATGCCTAGACACGAGAGAAGGCTTTTACCACATTGTATGCATGCTGCACAGTGCAGCATGAATGCAAAGTCAGAAAAGGAAAGAGAAATGAAAGCATTTCTCCTTCCTTGTGCCTAGATTAAAATGGGGCAGTTTTATCATTGGGAAAGCCCATGCACCACCCATGGTACACCCCCCTATGGTGCAAAGTAATTCAAAGAAGTGCTATGCGCTGCTTCGCATTACTTTGACATTATTTCCAGTGCTAAAAAAGTTTATGGCTGGAAAGTAAATTTGGAAAAAAAGATTTTGCGTTGGTTAGCATCACTTTTGTGATGCAAAAACCAGTGCAAAATCTTAGTAAATCTCCCCCAAAATGCAAACTATGGTAAGGATGGCAAATATGGATATCACTGTCAGACCATCTCAGACGTAGAGCATGTATTGCTTACTTTTCCAATTGAAAAAACTCCTGGAACTATGGGGTCTATTAGGATGGAGGTCGGAAAACCACCCAACCGCATCGGTAGTGGAAATCAACCGTCCGCTGGTACCGCAGCAAAATCGGCGCTCTGATTAGGATCAACTGCTACAAAATCCTGACTGCGGTGGAACGACGCCATGAAAGACCACCGGTTGCAGGCGGAGCTGGTGAAAATCCATCCGCGGCGGTCAGATTCGCGGCGGAAACACACTCAACTGCCGCGAGGCCAGCGGAGTGACCGCACGTAAAACTAGGATGCCCCGTTGTGACAGCGGAATGTTCCGCTGTTTCCGACCTCCGTGATTGCAAACAGTGATATGGGAGAGCCAGCGGAAGGGCTGTTGCATAGCCACCGCTGGGACGCTCTGTGACCAATATGGCAGTTTACCCAGCTAGGAAGGCGCAGAGGAAAATGCTGATAAACTTCCTCACCTATGCGGTGAAGGAACTAGTGCTGGGGCGCGCTTTGAAAGAGGGTTCTTTAATGTATGAAACTTTTAGCTACCAAATAAGATCGGACCTCGGAAAAAGAAGGGCTCAGGGGCAGTGGGAGCTGGGGATCAGAATGAATGACCTGCGGAGCAAGGACGCCCAGGTTCATATGAAGTTTCTGGCCATGTTAAAAATAATGTGGCAAAACAAAATGCATAACATCAGCAATACGGAGGAAGTCGATACCTTCCTAGCACAAATGGAGGGATGAGTCTCATAAGAAAAGGGGGTACCGTCAGTAGAGATAGAGACATTGTATCTATTTAATATGAAGTAATAGGCTGTTTCTTTTCATCTTTGTTTAATGCTTCTGTTTAGGATGGGGGCGTCACGAAGGGTGGATTGTATCGCCTAGGGAGTAGAAAGGGGTTTTCCGGCGGGGGGGGGGGGGGGGGGGGCACTGGGCGTGGGGAGCAGAGGGAAAAAAGAAAAAAAATATGTCCTCATGATTGAGTTGGGCTCTATATTGTAGGAGTTAGGATGCTATAAGGAAAAAAGCCCCAGACATGGATAGACTGAATGTAATCAAATTGCTAACATGGAATGTGAATGGGCTGAGAAAAAGGGGAAAGATGTTCCGGGTAACAGAATTTTTAATGAATAGTGAGGCACACATTATATTTTTACAAGAGACCCAGCTGGAAAAACAAGAATGTAGACAAAGTTATAGCAAAATAAGATGGGTCCAGGTGGTACTCTGTTCCGAGCAGAGAGGAAGCACAAGGGGAGTGGCCCTTATTATAAGAACTAAAGCAGAAATAAGAATAGTTAAGTATGAGACAGACCAATCAGGGAGATGGTTGGTGGACACCATAAGGATTCAAGATAGGCCTTTAGTGTGTGCAGTCTACTATGGGCCAAATGAGGATAACCCGGAGGCCTTATCAAAGCTTAAATATTGTCTTTTAGAGACAACAGCACAGATTATTATGGGAGGTGACTTTAATCTAATTCTAAATAAAGAATTAGACCATACTTCACGAGTAAAGTACATTAGCCCTCCAAAAACATTTGCGAGCTTAAAGAATATGATAAGGGAATTTAATCTTGTGGACATCGGGTGCAGCAAAATGGGGGAAGCTAGAGATTTTACTTTCTATAGTAAAATGTACAGACACCACTCCTGTATAGATTATTTCATTTTAGATCTGGGGCTATATACAGATGTGGAGGCAGTAAATCATATTCCTGCAATTTTATCGAATCACTCAGCAGTGGTTATAACCCTGAGGTTTCAGCAAAAAGAGGGACAGAGGAGGTGGACATTGGATAGGCCTATCTTATTAGATGAGGAAGTGATATATGATTTGGAGGAAAGAACAGCTGAGTATTTCCTCAACAGTCTAACTGTGCCTGCCTCAAGTCTGCCCTTGAAGGTCCCCCTGTCCCAAGAAACTCAACCTGGTCAGGTTCAAGTTCTTCTGGGACAGTTCCTTTAGGGGTCTCAAAATCAGCTTCCTGGGAAGGCTGATCTTCACTTGTAGGCAGGGGGAAGGCATTGCCTTTACCCTACTGCTCTTTCTCTTGGGTAGCAATTGGCCCATAATTTCAGGCTCCAAGGCCTGTTCAGTTTGGCACTTTCTGGCCTGTGACCTGGTCACAGCAAGGACAAGTGGTGATATACCTAACATCTCTGCATGAGTCCTATATTCCACTTCTGACCATATTGCCCAACAGACATTCAACTGGGAGGTCTGCACTTACCACAACTCTTTTGAGGCCAGTTACCCCTCCCCAGGAGAAATTATCAACTGCCACACTATGTGTAGTAGTGGCATTGCTAGCATTGGTCACCAGGTAATTATCACCCAGTACAATCTGTCCAGGGTCCACAAAGTTAGGTGTCACCATGGTGACACTGGCACATGTGTCCCTGTAGGCCTGAGCCACTTTGTCATTGAATAAAGGTGTTTGCCTGTACTTGCCCAGAGTACTGAGACTCACAGTAGAGGACATAGCCATGTCCCCATCACAGACAAGAACAGCCTGAGTTGGTATTCTGACTAGGCCAGAATCCATCTCAGTTCCCAGGGTTAACCCTACTATAGCCTTGGGTTGAGAACTACCACTGCCAGCTGAACTAGGGGGTGCAGTTGCCTTAGGGGCAGCAGTGGTAGGGGCTGAGTCTTTCTTGGTGCAGTCACTGATCCAGTGACTAGTGGATTTACAAAAATTACACCAAAGTTTTCTTTGGCCATCTTTCTTTTTCTTCTTGGAAGTTTGGGACCCCCCTCATTGGACTTTTGGGGCCCTGTAGAAGACTTCTGGTCTTTTGGTTTCTGATCCCCACCTTTTTGGTCTGCCTTTTTCTGATCACCACCTTGGACCTGGTTATTCTGCTTAACCCTGGTTCTGATCCATTTGTCTGCCTTCTTTCCGAATTCTTGGGGAGAGGTCAGGTGTTGATGCAACAGCTGGTTCTGACAATTGTTAAGTATTTGCTCTCTCATGATCAAATTATACTATCCTGTATAGTCCTTAACTTTACTTCCCAACAACCAGCCTTCCAGAGCCTTAGTGGCACAATCAACAAAATCAGTCCAGTCCTGAGTCTGTGTCTTCTGGGTATCTCTGAAAATTAACCTGTACTGTTCAGTGGTTAGGCCAAACCCATCAATCAGAGCACTCTTCAGGACAGTGTAATTGTTAGCATCCTCATCACTAACTGTGAGGAGCTTATCTCTACCTTTTTCTGAAAAGGAGAGCCACAAGATTGCTGCCCACTGACTTTGGGGTACCTGCTGTACTTTGCAGGCCCTCATCAAAGCAGTTATCCATTTGTGGATATCATCTCCTACTTGATAAGGGGGCACAATCTTACTCAGGTTTCTATGATCATTGGACCTGTCTTCATCCTTAGGGATATTGCTGCCACCAGTGGGCTCTAGCCCACCTAACCTCCTCTCTCTGTCAAAAGCAAGTTTCTCCTTGGCTAGGGCAAGTTCCTCTCTTTCAATTCTGAGATTGAACTCCCTCATCCTAGCCTGGTGTTCTCTCCTCTGAGGAGAAGTCATTCCCCTCTGAGAACCCTTAGAAGCATTGGAGTAAAGAGATTCACCTGAGGGAAATCTATTCCTCCTATACCTCTGATTAAGCCCACTTGAAGGCCTGAATGGGGCTGTCCCATTCTCAGCCCCACATTGGCTTAGGTTAGCCTGGCTAAGACTTCTGACTGGTACCTGGCTTTCTACCTCTTCTCCAGAATCTTCATCAACCTCATCCTCCTCATCTTCTATGACTGGGGGGTCAGTATCATCATCTGTTGAGGGTAGGACCTCATCTGTCTTCCCTGTAAGGCCTGAACTTGAGGCCTTTAGAACTTCAGATTCCTCTAGGAGTTCTATCAGTTGCTGAAGGGTAGGGTTAGACCCTTGTTACAGCCTTCTTGAAGTACACAAGTGCCTCAGTTCCCTGAAGCTGAGTATATCAAATTTGGAGGGTGCCCTGGGAGGGTCACATACCACAGGTAGAGATCCATTTAGTTCACCTGTGCCAGCCATGATCTAGTGTGGTATGGGTGTGTGCACCTACTTTATTAAGTGTTTTCCTACTAAACCTCTCTAGGAGTTGTAGTCAGGGTGTGCTAGGCCCTTTGGTCTACAAACACTAAGTTCAGTAGAACTTAAGTATTCTAAGTCTTGTTATATGTACCTATAGGTACCTACGTGATCTTTCAAATGATATTGCAAAGATTAAAATTGGTAAAACAACAGCAAACTCAAATCCCAACCGCTGCACACCAATGCGAGAAGTTGGCCTGGTATATGATGTTCACTATTCTAGTGAGCACCTTGCACCAGTCCAAACAACCCTTATGGTGATGGTTGTAAAGTCAACCTTATAGACCAGCTATCCTAGTTGTAGCATGGACAAAGCAGTCTTAGTCTAAACTCAAGAGGGCATGTGAAGCCAGCTGTTTTACCATATGTAACCCCTTTAATACCAAATGAAAGGACACCACACAGGATATATACAATGTATATATATGTTTTTATTTCTAAACAACCCCTCTGAACTCTTTATGAGGTCAGAGGCACAAGCACATAAAAGATACTTAATTAACATACAATAAGGGGCACGCTAAACCATATACTAAAATAGTGGTATAAGAACCACGTCACAAACAAAGGATAGGCCTAGGGCATCGCTGGGGCTACACTGTACTACCAAAGGATAGAAAGTAGGAGGCCCACGGGAGGCGCGTGCAGAGTCTTTACTCACACGCAAGTTACCATAGAGTTAGAATGGGAACGAAAGAATTAGAAACTAGTTCTTTTTAGGGCCCTTATGACTGGACTCGATGAAAGTTACTTGAAACCTAGACACTAGGATAGTCAATACCCACAGGAGCACCAGAGTACTCGCGTTACCTCATCCACAGGAAGCGGGTGCATAGGTGTCAAAGTATGTTGGGTTTCGTCGCTGAATCCTATGGAGCCTTGAAGAAAGATGATGCAGGCGACCAGGAGAGAAGTATCCGGTTGTATCCAAGGGCGGATCAAGGATGAAGAGTACCTGAAAGCAGAGGGGACAGAGTCTGGGTCACTGGCCAGTGACCAGGAGGGAACCAGGAAGGAACCAGTCGATGTCGCGAAGCAATCAGGTGATGTTGTGAAGCTTGTCTCTGCAGCCACGTGGACCAGGAGGCGTTGACGACAACCAGGAATCAGGCACGGTCTGTCCCACAAATGCTCTCGCTGTCGGCGGTATCGGCTTCCAGATTGTGGTCAACAAGCCTTGGCAAAGGCAACCCACGCAGGATGTGGATCGGGCTGAAGGAAGTCTGGAAGTCGAGGTCTTGTCAGGCTCTGTGCTCAGGCTCTGGCGGGAGCGTCAACAAAGCAAGCCGTTGATCACTGGATGGTGCCTGCTTGTGCAGGGTGGTCACTCCTTGACCACAATGGAGATTCTTCAGTCTTATATCTTCAAGTAGAACGTCGAAGGTCCAGAGTTTCATTTCAAGTTTCAGTCAGGATTAATCTAAAGTCTTGGGACTCAGCTCCTACCTATATACCAAATCTAGGGGCTGGATTACCTACTAGGTCCCTCCTATGGGTGGGACCAGGGAAGGGGGTGGTTACACCCCTTTCCCTTTGTCCAGTTTCGTGCCAGAGCTGGGGCTGGAGTGCCCCAGCACCGGTTTGAACTGGACTATGCATGGGACACCTTGTGTGTCCCAGGCAGTGCCTCATTTCTTTCAGCCCTCCCTGTTCCAATACACTATAGCCTGTCTGGGGTGGTGCTAGCACCTCCCAAGACAGGAAACCTATTGTCCAAGCCTCCCTCGCTGGAAGGACTCCCAGCAGCAGGAGGTCAGACTTGTGTCTGTGGCAGCAGCATCCATTTTGTGATGCTGAGGCTCTGGTTAACTTTACCCGGGATTAGTAGGAACGACATGTCTTCGCCCTCTAGAAGGGAAGAATGCTACCCCCGTGGCCAGAACTGGCAAGGGGGTAGTATTCCAAAGCATATGACACCTTACAGGACATGTTTTGATAAAGCCAAACCAGAGTTAGCATTTAACCGCAAGGTTCATAATGCACTTAGGAGTATATGGTATGGCTATATCCTAGAACAATGCAAAAACAACAGTTGATGGACAGAATGCAGAACAATGTCATAAATTCACCCCAGTACAGAGATCTTGGCCTAAATCCATCGTTTTTTTGCACTCCACATCACCCCAGTTCAGACATGGCCATATGCAAATCAGCCTTGACCCTGTGCCTCATGGGAACAGTCCAGCCCGAACTGCCAAGCCATGTCTTTCCTGGACCGGAATCAAGCATCCTAGGACCGGTTTCTGGCTATCAGCCGTCTTCAGCCAGGATAGTTTGACTCCAGTGGTGTGGAGAGCATGGGACTCACGTCTGAGCATACCCATCCCAATCGGGGTGACAAATGCAAAAACCACAGTTGATGGACAGAATGCAGAACAATATCATACATTCACCCCAGTACAGAGATCTGGGCCTAAATCCATCGGTTTTTTGCACTCCACACCACTCCAGTTCAGACATGGCCATATGCAAATCAGCCTTGACCCTGTGCCTCATGGGAACAGTCCAGCTTGAACTGCCAAGCCATGCCTTCCTGGACCGGAATCAAGCATCGTAGGACCGGTTTCTGGCTATCAGCCGTCTTCAGCCAGGATAGCTTGACTCCAGTGGTGTGGAGAGCAAGGGACTCACGTCTGAGCATACCCATCCCACTCGGGGTGACAAATGCAAAAACCACAGTTGATGGACAGAATGCAGAACAATGTCATACATTCACCCCAGTACAGAGATCTGGGCCTGAATCCATCTTTTTTTTGCACTCCACACCACCCCAGTTCAGACATGGCCATATGCAAATCAGCCTTGAACCTGTGCCTCATGTGAACAGTCCAGCCCGAACTGCCAAGCCATGTCTTTCCTGGACCAGAATCAAGCATCCTAGGACCGGTTTCTGGCTATCAGCCGTCTTCAGCCAGGATAGCTTGACTCCAGTGGTGTGGAGAGCATGGGACTCACGTCTGAGCATATCCATCCCACTCGGGGTGACGAATGCAAAAAGAACAGTTGCTGGACAGAATGCAGAACAATGTCATACATTCACCCCAGTACAGAGATCTGGGCCTGAATCCATTGTTTTTTTGCACTCCACACCACCCCAGTTCAGACATGGCCATATGCAAATCAGCCTTGACCCTGTGCCTCATGGGAACAGTCCAGCCTGAACTGCCAACCCATGTCTTTCCTGGACCGGAATGAAGCATCCTAGGACCGGTTTCTGGCTATCAGCTGTCTTCAGCCAGGATAGCTTGACTCCAGTGGTGTGGAGAGCACGGGACTCACGTCTGAGCATACCCTGCCAACTTATGGCGAACAAAGAAAAACCAAAGGAAATGATGGACGGAGCGTTGACAATACAAGCACTCACCCCCAGTCAACTGATCTGGGTTTAATCCATCACTGTTCTTTAGCCCACTCTGCCACCCCAGTTCAGATATGGCCATATGCAAATCAGTCTGACCCTGTGCCTCATGAGAACAGTCCAGCCCGAACTGCCAAGCCATGTCTTTCCTGGACCAGAATCAAGCATCCTAGAACCGGTTTCTGGCTATCAGCCGTCTTCAGCCAGGATAGCTTGGTGGCAAAATTTACATTTACATTTTTGTCGTCTCGTCTTGGCAGCCCAATTATTCACAGTGAAACGTAGAGCTGAATGCTTGTTCGCCACCCCCAAGCCGCCATTTGCACCACGGAAACGTCTTGGTCACTTCACACTCCCACAACTTGTATTTTTCTGATATCAAGAGCAGGTCTTCTGCGTAATATTTGAATACACCACTCTAATCTTTCTTGACATGTTACACAATGCTTTCCGTGGATAACATCAAAAAACAACAAACAGCTCTTTCCACGAAAAGGCTTGACAGGAACTTGGCAGTGCTTCAGACAAAGTCCGTTACAATTTTTCTGCTTTTTGTGCTTCTCATAAAACAAGTATTTTCCATCAGAAGGGCAGCTCGTCAAGCGTATGCATGCCACTCCTGGCAACACTTATGCAGGGAACGAAATGAAGTGATGCAGGAGGGATGTTGACTCGAGTTCTTTGTTTGCAACGCAACCCTGCTGTTGGCTATTTATAAAAAATGTTAATATTGTTTAATAAAAGAGCTTGCAGTGGAAAGTGACCCCGCAGTTGAGGTCGTATATTTAAAGGGAGTTGGACAGGATCCGTGCCATAAAAGAGGGAAGTCAGAGGGTACAAACTATGGATGTCATGTTCTGAATAAATTAACAGATTCATATAGTGGTATCAGACAATGAAGACTGATCAGCCCTAGCAGTAAAGGGTTGAGACAAGACGCATGCTATTATGATTTATAAGAACGTAATAGTTAAGCACATCTCAATGACAAATACATATTTTAAGGTGCAATTGTTCTACATTTGAGCACACCCAGCAATAGGGCTTTTCCATTCTAGCGCTCTGTAGTAGGAAGATCTTTTTTCACAGCTTGAGACGTCTCCCTCTGCTCACCTCACAGTAGTGAGGAGTCACAAATGTAATATTCTGGGCTTAGAGGTAATGTCTGAACAATCTGTGTTCTGTAGAGTCTCCATTTGACTCATTTCCAAAATAACGGATCCACGTTTGAGTATTTAACTAGAGGGCTGCACTTTTCTGCATTTAATACGTTGAAGGTTTGGCATTTCAGAATTCTGCAATATGAGTGCCTACATGTGCGGTGATTGATGTAGCGCTCTAGTGCTCCGAGGGTCTCAGGTTGAGCCCCCGGAAGCACTCCACACAATGTATCACTTTCTGGCCAGGCGTGGCCAGAAAGCTTTAAATAAAGGGACCGAAGTGGCTCGGCACTTCCGGTCCACACCAGTGCAGTAACGTGTGTGTGTCACCTCATTCCGCTCCATGTGCGTAGCAGCGCCGCAGGCCTAGCTCGGCTCACAGAGCCTCACACTGGCGACGAGGGTGGGATATCCAAAAGCGAAGCAGCACCCACCAGAAACCCTCACCTGACCTGTTCGCCCGGTCGCAGCACCGGAGAGGAACGTCAGCGACGACGGCCACCGCCACCGAAAGCAGAGGCTGCATCCCAGAAGCTCCCAGCACCGGTAAGCAGCGTGAGCGAAGAGCTGCGTGTGGCACCGGCGGCAGCGACGGCAGAGAGGCCCAAGGCGAAGACACGCGCCGAAGGAAACAGCCAGGCGGCAGGCCCAGCGGTGCGCGCATGCGCAGAACGCAAGGCGCCGGCACCGGCATCAGAAGAAAAACCTGGGAAGAGCGCGAAGCCGAGAAGGTGCCTCAGACGAATCGAGAGCGAGGCCTCGTGGACACGGAGAGGGCCCAGTGGAGCCAGCCACACCACGAGGTGACGCAGCAACCCCAAAGCAAGCACAAGCAAAGCCAATCAGCAACCAAGTACCCACTGGACCGCACAAGCGCCAACAAGCACAAGCAAGTGCAACCAATAACCAGGCAATCAGTGACTCACGGGCACCAACAAGCACGAGCAAGTGCAAACCAACACACAATAAAGCGACACCCAAAATACAAACAACCAGACACCGGCCAGCGCAACAATGACTACCAACCCTGGAGGGGCAGCTGGGGGAACCAACCAAGCTCAACAAGCGGCACCACCAGCAGTTAACATCGGCACTCAACCACCGACGCCGTCAGCCCACTCACAAATACAGGCACTACCACCATTCAGCGAGCTGATAGACCCCGGGACAGCAGCCCCCAGATGGGCTGTATGGCTAGGACAACTTAACAACTATTTCACTGCCACCAGGGAGAGAGACGACGAAGTGAAGAGGTCCCTGCTGTTACACTTTGGGGGCACAGAACTGTATAAGCTGTTTAAACACCTCCCTGACACAGGAGATGACAAAGACTATGACGCAGCGGTCAATGCGTTGAACGCCCATTTCGACCCCCAGCTGAACCCCCACTATGAGCGTTTCAAATTTCGCCAATCCCGACAAAGGGAAGGAGAATCCATGGATGCCTTCCATGCACGGCTGAGGGATCTCATAAGCACGTGCACGGACGACGACGAAAAGAAGGAGGTGACCGCGCAGCTCATTCAAGGTTGCCGCAACAAACACCTAAGGACACTCATTCTACGACAGCCACGTATCACCCTTGAGGAAATATTAATCCTGGCCAGATCCCACGAACTATCAGATGTACGCGCAACAGCAATGGAAGCAGCTCTGAATCCACGAGCAGAAGCCGGAACCGTGGTGAAGACTGAAAGAGTGGATGCAATCCGCAACACAGGCCGAGGAAGCAGAGGAAGATGGCCGACCAGGACGCCACGCCGAACATCGTGTGGATACTGTGGCCGAGATGAACACAACCAAGATGGCTGCCCAGCACGTGGCAAGACATGCTCGAAGTGCGGAATACCCAATCATTTCGCAAGCGTGTGTAGGGGTGGCTCCCGAGGAAAGGGGACGTCAGGAAGAAAACCAATCACAGGAGCAGTAAAACAGCTGTCACTAGACGACGCAACGCCGTCTCAACCACACAGACCACCGAGGCGACCCCAGTTTGATGACTCCTCATCAGAAGATGAAGATGAATGCTACTACGTATCGTTCGTAAGTGAACTGAAGAAGCGACGGAGACCACAGCCCAAGTGTCAGATACACATCGACGGATCCCCAGCATGTGGCGTCATCGACACAGGAGCTACCATAAACGTCATGGGAATCCAGCACTATAAAGCACTGAATCCGAGACCCAAACTGGTACCGTCTAAGGCGCGCATACTAACGTACGGGAGCCAGACACCTCTCCCACTGCGAGGGAAGATGACGGTCCAAGTGAAAGCAGAAGACAATGAAGTGACGACAACGTTCCATGTGATTGACAAGGAAGCAGACTTGCTGGTAAGCAGCAACACGGCAGAAGACCTCCGCCTCATTGCGTTCGCAAACACAGTCAAGACGCTACAAGTAGAGGACATCCTGGAAATGTTCCCCACATTATTCGAAGGCCTTGGCACAATCAAACGACCACCAATCAGGCTACACATCGACCCCGCCATCCAGCCAATAGCCCTAAGACACAGAAGAATACCCTTCCACCTGCGCGCAGCCGTGGAGAAGGAGCTCAATCAACTTGAAGAACAAGGGGTAATCGAGAAAGTATCAGGGCCGACGCCGTGGGTATCCCCAATGGTGATAGCCGAGAAGCCGCGACAGCCAGGCAAGATCCGCATCTGCATAGACATGAGGATGCCCAACAAAGCCATCAGACGGGAACGCCACCTCACCCCGACGGTAGATGACATCCTCACAGACCTGAACGGGGCCCAATGGTTCTCTAAGTTGGACCTCAATGCCGGATATCACCAGCTCAGGTTAGCAGAAGAGAGCCGCTACATTACAACTTTTTCAACACACCTAGGGCTGAGACGGTACAAGCGGCTGAATTTCGGCATCTCATCCGCAGCCGAAATATTCCAAAACACGATAAAGGAAATCTTAACCGGGCTTGACGGGGTGCTGAACGTCAGTGACGATATCTTGATTCACGCCAAGACCAGCGAAGAACACCACCGAAGACTGAAGGCTACTCTACAAAGACTCGCACAGTACGGAGTCACCCTGCACAAGGACAAATGCCAGTTCTTCAAGAGATCAATAGAGTTCTTCGGATATGTATTCGACTCGGACGGAGTAAGAGTGGATCCTCGTAAATCACAAGCTATCAAGAATGCTCCAGCACCCTCAACCGCTTCCGAAGTAAGAAGTTTCTTGGGAATGGCGCAGTACTGTGCCAGGTTCATACCCAATCTGGCCACAATCGCAGAGCCGCTGAGAAGCCTAACGAAGAAAGACAGCCCATGGAAGTGGACGGCAACGGAAGACAACGCGTTCCACCGGATCAAAGAAGCCCTGTTAGATAGCACAACGATGGCATACTTCGACACTGCAAGACCCACCGAAGTACTAGTGGACGCCAGCCCAGTGGGCCTAGGAGCCCTCCTGTCGCAGGAATCTGAACCCGGGGTGTGGGCCCCGCTGGCGTTTGCAAGCAAGGCGCTGACGGCAACAGAGTCCCGGTACTCACAAATTGAGAGGGAAGCACTGGCAGTAAAATGGGCGTGCGCCCATTTCCATCTCTACATCTCCGGGCACCCTTTTAGAATGGTGACAGATCACCAACCGCTGATCCCGTTGTTTCGTGGGACTGCTCCGCACCCCCCGCCAAGGATCGAACGCTGGGCAATCCAGGTTCAGCAGTACCAAATGGACTTAGTATACCGACCAGGGGCGAAGAACCCGGCGGACTTCCTGTCGCGCCACCCCTCCGCAGATGAGTTCAGCAACAAAGACCCTGAGGCCCAGACCGAGGAATTCATCAACATGTTAGCCACGGGCGCGTGCCCATGCGCACTGACCGCTGACATCATCATCTCTCACTATGACAACGATGCAGTGGTCGGTAGGGTGAAGGAGGCCATACAATCCGGCACGTGGACGAGCTTCCTGAAGGACACCAATGGGTGGAACGAAGTAGACAGAACGCGCCTGCAACAATACTGGAAGGTGCATGACGACCTCAGCTGCGCTGACAATGGACTCCTACTGAGAGGTACTCGAGTGGTCATTCCCAAAACACTGCAAGAGAGAGCAACCGCCCTGGCACACGAAGGCCATCAAGGCACTCGCAGAATGAAGGCAAGGATGCGAGAGAAGATATGGTTCCCAAACATGGAGGAGAACATCGAAGCCTGCGTACGGGAATGCCGGGCATGCCAAATCACAAGCAGCCCCGAAGCACCGGCCCCCATAATCACCGAGGAACACGCCCCATCACCGTGGGCATGGCTAAGCCTGGATTTTGGCAGCTTCCCGGACGGAAGAGTCACAGTAGTGCTGGTGGATAACTACACCAAATACCCCATCGTGGAATTGGCAACGTCAACCAGTTTCGCGAACATTCGCCCCATCCTCACCAAAACATTTGCCCTGTTCGGCATCCCAATGGTCATCAAAACGGACAATGGGCCCCCTTTCCAGGGGAGTGAGTTCAAGGAGTTCCTAGCCAACCTTGGCATAAAGCATCACCGAATCACCCCGCAATGGCCACAAGCCAACGGTGAGGTAGAACGCTTCATGAGGACAATAAACAAAATACTGAGAATAGCCTCAGCAGAAGGAAGTGACCCGGAGGAAACACTGCAAGCATTCCTGAGGGAGTATCGCAGCACGCCGCACAGCACCACCATGCAATCACCATGGGCGCTGATGCTGACCGGCCCCAGAAGGGATCTGCTACCCATGGCTGACAGTTGGGCTCCCCCACCATACTCCCCGGCAAGTACCCAAGAAAGGAGAAGAAGGACAAACGAGAAGGCGAGTGACAAGAGAAGAGCCCAAACAAAAACCCTGAGCCCAGGAGAGACGGTGCTCATCCGGACAAGGAGACCCGGGGGGAAGTTTAAGACCTCGTTTGAACCGGAACCCTGGACCATCAAAGAAACCCACGGAACAGCAGTCACTGCCAATCGAGACGGAGAAGAAGTGACTCGCAACGTATCTTGGTTCAAGCCGATACCCGCTCCGAAAGGACCAAGCCCCAGTGGCGGTACACCTGTAACAAGGGAAGGAGGAGAGAATACAGCCCCGGACAACAACTCATGCCTGGCCCCGGACAATGCAGAACATCCATCCCTGCCTTCACCGGGACCTCCTCGAGACCAGATCCCTCCGAGAGGCAAGTGGCAGTATAATCTCCGATCCAACCCACGGCCCAGTCAAAGACTGGCAGACTTTGCATGTTGAACTGACTGTGATATTTTGCTTTGAAAAATCCAAGTTGGGAAGGGATGTAGCGCTCTAGTGCTCCGAGGGTCTCAGGTTGAGCCCCCGGAAGCACTCCACACAATGTATCACTTTCTGGCCAGGCGTGGCCAGAAAGCTTTAAATAAAGGGACCGAAGTGGCTCGGCACTTCCGGTCCACACCAGTGCAGTAACGTGTGTGTGTCACCTCATTCCGCTCCATGTGCGTAGCAGCGCCGCAGGCCTAGCTCGGCTCACAGAGCCTCACAATTACGGGAACAGGTTTTCACCTTTCAGCTTTCCGCACAGTGCCATTGAAAGGTTGCCATGGGCAGTAACGCAGGGAAACAAATTGGGCCCCCGCCCCATCATTTGGTAGTTAAAATAGTAGCCACTAATTAGGGTACAATATACCGTCACACCCCGTGGGCCCCATTGGCACTGTACTTGCAGCACTATTGATAACTGTGCCACTCGTTCCGTGGTATAAGAGGTCCGGGCATTCTGCAGTAGTGAGTTTTCTAGCTTTGGGCAGTCAGCTCTGACCAGGCCTTGTTGGACTATTTTGGTATACGAGTTTTCAAAGTTTGAGCATTTGGCTATGTCAGCGTTTCACGTTCTCCTCAGTATGAGGGCTCCACAACTGGGCATTCTGCAATGTGAGGGTTTTACATTTAAGCATTCTGCAGAATGAGGACACCGTATTTGTTCACTCCAAAGTACCAAGGGTCAGA
The DNA here is from genome assembly GCF_964263255.1 of Lissotriton vulgaris. Taxonomy (NCBI): domain Eukaryota; kingdom Metazoa; phylum Chordata; class Amphibia; order Caudata; family Salamandridae; genus Lissotriton; species Lissotriton vulgaris. The sequence continues at coordinate 1,160,178,110 of NC_141685.1, forward strand.
CGTACGAAGAGAATTAGCATGCGCAAATTGGGAGCCGCACACAGCCACAGCTGCTACAAGGGGACTGCTAGCCCCAGCATGCTTTGCCCCAGAAGGCACCGTCAACTGTTTCATGCCTGGAGGCGCCTAAAAGCTTCCCGCGGTTCCAGCAGCGCGGGAGCCACACACAGCCATAGCTGTTACAAGGGGACTGCTATACCCAGCACGCTTTGCGCCAGGAGGCGCCGTCAACTGTTTCATGCCCAGAGGCCCCTACAAGCTTCACGCGGCTCCAGCAGCGTGGGAGCCGCACACAGATTAGCTGATACAAGGGGACTGCTAGCCCCAGAACGCTTTGTGCCAGGCGGCGCTGTCACCTGTTTTTCATGCCCGGAGACGCTTAAAAGCTCCATGCAGCTCCAGCAGTGCAGGAGCCGCACACAGCCACAGCTGCCACAAGGAGCTGCTAGCCCCAACACGCTTTGTGCCAGGCGGCGCTGTCACCTGTTTTTCATGCCCGGAGACGCTTAAAAGCTCCATGCAGCTCCAGCAGTGCAGGAGCCGCACACAGCCACAGCTGCCACAAGGAGCTGCTAGCCCCAACACGCTTTGTGCCAGGCGGCGCTGTCACCTGTTTTTCATGCCCGGAGACGCTTAAAAGCTCCATGCAGCTCCAGCAGTGCAGGAGCCGCACACAGCCACAGCTGCCACAAGGAGCTGCTAGCCCCAGAACGCTTTGTGCCAGGCGGCGCTGTCACCTGTTTTTCATGCCCGGAGACGCTTAAAAGCTTTATGCGGTTCCCGCAGTGCGGGAGACGGCCACAGCTGATACAAGGGGACTGCTAGCCACAGAACGCTTTGGGAGGGAGGGGTGAGGGGGGGGGGGGGGGGGGGGCAAAGCAGACCACGGACAAATGAATATGCGGAAAAGGCCTCTTTATTGGATCAGGTACACATCACATATTAATAAACCTCAGCAAAAAGCCTTCCAAAACTAAACCTCACTAAATACATCACAAACCTAACCCCGCTCTTGCCCCTTCCCCTAAAATTTCATGACCCCACCCCACCCATACAATACAACATTTCAAATATTACAAAAACAATACATCACCGTATCAACCAGTATAAACCTGTAAATATAAACCCTCCGTTAACCAACTCCCCTGCCTGCCCCTTCACAGCTGTCAATCTGAGGTTCCGTGACAATTGTAAGTGGTGTTTTCGACTCGCACGAATATGGTCGAGTCTGGTATCTATGAACCGCAAATGACAAGTTTAGTAAGTGTGCGCAGTTTCGCTGTGCTGACTTAAACCGTTCGTTTGTTACGTGGGCTTTCCATCTGTACCCACGGGTTCCATCTTAGATACGGCATCCATTTTGTCTCTTGCCCTCAAGTAGCCAGCGAACGGACGCTGTCCGCTTCGCGACCCTGGGACTCCCAAGATATTTGCGGAAGACACATGTTCTTTGTAAGTGTCTTTATGACGAGGGGGTTGCTGCTGTAAGGCAGATGGCGCCACTCGAGGCTCATCTTGCCGCACGGACTTATTGTCTCAGCCGTGCATCTCATTAGGCACGTCCCTTTGATGCCTGTATCTCGTGCTTCTCGTTACCTCCCCTTTTACACCCTTTCCGATCTCCCCACTGTCTCCGTCTTCCTCTGCACCTGTCTTCGTTCCTATTTCGATCTACTTTACTGCTGATTGGAATTTGCTAATGGTGGGAAGATGGGTTTTTACAGTTGGGAACCGCCAAATGTTTCCGCACTTATGTTCCGGACCTTATGTGTTTCAAAGTGACCAAAGCGACCCCTCTGAGAGCTAAATGTGGGAACCGGGTTGTAAACTATTGTGTCTCATGTTATCTTATGGGTAAAAACTGTATAAAAGGAGCGATCCACAAAACCAATTTGAAGCAGTCTCCCCGAACTACACTCGATGTACTTCCTGTGACTTCTGTGTTCCCTGCAGTAAATAAACCTTGACTCTTTGACGCCGAAGGAAGTGTCCCGTGTCTCTGTGACTTGTACGCCGGAGCAGGTTACCCACGAAGGTTTCAGGTGTTGTGCCCTGGCACCGCTGGGTCCAAAAGAGCCCAGTCCTTCAGTTGGCGCCCAACGTGGGGCTGCATCAGTGGTACCGGTCCAAGCCCGACGATCGTGAGGAACTTCGTGTGAAATCTCCGAGGGAAGGTGCACCCCGCTTCATCGATCCTGTTGTCGAAATAAGTGGCCCGAAGACTTTTCCCGCGAAGATTCCCGCCTCCTAACGGCTGCGACGGACTGCTGCCCTGACTGTAGACCTGTTTTGGCGCCTGGCGTAGACCTTGGTATAGCGAGACGATAGACGGGCCTTCCTGAGGACGCCATTGATCTTTGAGTTAAGTATTTGTGGGTCGCTCCCAGAGTCCTTGGTTGTAGACACTTTAGCGAGTGTCTTTGTTGTAAACACTTTAGCGAGTGTTTTTGTTGTACACGCTGTGTGAGTGTTTTTGTCGGTGACACTTTGCTAGCGTACTTTGTTGTTGTATTTGTTTGACGACTGCAGCCGCCAAAGACCGAGGGTTTTGTTCTTGCTGGGACTTGGTAAATCCCGTAACCCTTGAAGTTTGTGAAACTCGGCTAGTGTGCAAGATGCCTGGTCGCAGTACTTTGTTCAGTTGCTTTAGACCTTGTGGTGCGGATTCCCTGCTGGAGGACTCGTGTCCGATACCTCCGGTTGGAACTCCTACTTATGACTTATATAGCAAACATGGGCTAGGCCCGATTGCTTTTAACGATTATTGGATTAAATATACAAAGAAAGACGGCGATCTTCGTTGGCCACCTCACGGTAGCTTCGAAGCGTCGATCTTAGATAATTTGGAAATAAAGTTGTTCGAACGCAAATCTAGGCCGGCCATGTTTGATGCCTTTCGGTTCTGGCGCAAAGAAGCCCGACAGAAAGAGATCAGACAGAATAAACGAAGTGAGCGAGATAATGTTGCTACCATAGTGAAGAAAGCTGAGCAGTTTCAGCGTGATAAGGAGGATAAGGATAAGGAAGTGTTTGAGAGGCTACAGCGTATGTCCATAGATAAATGCTATCCTGCTTTGCCTACGGAGTCGGATAAGAAGGAAGAGGCAGTTGAGGATTCTTTAATGTCCTATCTGATGAAGTCGCCACCTCCGTACGTACAGGGTATCGCAGCTCCTGTGGTCCCTGCCGTACCTGTTCTTCCACCTGTCATTCCTCCACCAGTTCCTCAACCTGCACCCGCTCTTCCGACTGTTCCTGCTCCTTTGCCTGTTTCTATTCCTACTGCTCCTCCGCTTCCACATACTCCTGTTCCCGCTACTGCTCACGCTACTGCTCCTGTGTTGTTAACCCCTGTTGTTGCTAATGTTTCTACTCCTTCTCTTGTTAGTCCTGTATCTTACTCTTGTCCCTCTACTCGTAATCGTAATTCTCCCAGTGTGACAAACTTCTTTCAGTCGCTCGGACCTGTTTTTGGGTCTGCTGGTTCTGATGGTCCTCAGAGACGTAGCCAGCTTCCTGCTAATAGAGAACGTGTTGCGCTATGCAATATGGCGATGGGTTGGATAGTAAACCCTGTTAGAAATCCACCTCGTGTTGTCCTCGAAACGTTTGATCAATTCAACATACCAACTCAGAGATATGTGTTTGATGAAATGTGCAAGTTTTTACATGATCAGATAGTGGCCTTTGCGCCTGACGAGGTGCTGACCGCCCTGTCTGAACTTCGGCTTCAGTTCGCAACTGGACTGATAGTCGACACTAATGTCCGACGTGCTATTGAGCGGTTGCTATCTCTTCGTCCCGCTCCTATTCCTCATGCATTGTTCGTTGAGGACATTGAGAAAGGTGACGGGTCTGGCCAATACCCTATGCGTGAAGTTCCGCCAGTTTGGATGCCAGGTAATCCTGGGGCGAATCCCCCGGTTCCGCCATTCTTCCAGAGAGTGTGGATACACCTCCCATGGAAACGATCGGAAGTGCTTCAGGTGAAACAAACTTTGCCCGACCCTCGCAAAAATCCTGCGGGGTATTACAAAGAATTATCGCAGCTCGTGGATGCTACGGTAATGAATCTTGCCGATATCGACATGTTGTTCGGTAATGTCGTACCGCAACCGGTATGGGCGAAGATTCGTCAGGAAAATCACGCAAACGAACTAGGTGGTACTTGGGCGGCCATTGTAGCGGCAGATGGGTTGCAAGTTGGTGGCGCTAAGCCTGAGCAGATGATTGAACTTCTCCCCCAGCGAATCATTACATTAATGAAAACGCTTATGCCAGCTATGAGGGTAAATTGGGACAAGTTGTCAGCCTGTAAGCAGAAGAAAGATGAGAGTGTTTCAGACTTCTTCACGAGGTTCGAGGAAACATTCGTTGATCATAGTGGACAGGATATGGGTACTGAGGGTGGACAACGGTTGTTTGTGGATAAATTCGTATCGAACTTATTGCCCGACTTGAGCAATAAATTAAAGAATTCAGAAAGTGCGTGGGCCGTTTCGACCTCGGCTCAGATATTGGCTACGGCACAATATTACGAAAATAGAGAAAAAGAGGAAACTGACCGTGCTGATAAAAAGACGAAAGAGCTAAAAACTAAAGTGTTGTTGCAACAAGCATATCCGCCGCGTTCTAATCAGAATGCGCCTCAGCAGAATAGATCGCAGTCGCAATCGAATCGATCGCAGCCGCGTAATGATTCCTCTTTTCAACGATCTTCGTTAGGGTACAATCAATGTGCTTATTGTAGACAGGAGGGACACATTAAATTTGATTGTCCTGCTTTAAATGACCGTAATAGTGGTAATTCGTCTAGAGGAGGCCGTGGTGGTTCACAGAATACATCACGTGGTAGAGGTCGTGGTGCTCAGAACGACCGTTCTGACAATTCATCAAATTCTAATAACTGTTTCGATCAACGTGGATCATCACAAGGACGATCTGCGCAGTACAATGTAGACGATTATTACGTCGATCAGGGAACTGACGATAGTAATTACTAGGACAGCCAAAGACAAGGAGAGGGAGTGGTATCAGTTCCGGTTGATCAGAGAGGGCCTTACGTCGCAGTTGCTACATCGGGCGTCGTTGAGCCTTTTCTGTTGGACACTGGTGCAGCGAAAAGTTCTATCATGCATTCGAAACTCCCTGGCGCACCTTTGTCTGGCTTAACAAATGTTTCCGTTGGATTCTCTGGCGCCCCCGTTAGCAATCCAGTTTCACGCCCTTTGCCCCTTAAAATTGGGCCTCGTGAGCTCGAAGCTCCGTTGATTTTGACCACTGGTTGTGGTGAAAATCTTTTGGGTCTGGATTTGCTTAAACGTTTGTATGCAACTTTGTATTGTTCTCCTGCGGGTGTAAAGCTTACGTTCGGAGAGAGAGTAGTCTCTCCCATGTATTTGTCCCTCGATAAGCTTCCACCGGAATTGGATTCTCTTCCTACGTCTTTGTGGGCGACGGGTCCAAATGATGTGGGCCTACTTGATATCTCCCCTTATGTTGTTCAGTTGAAATCGAATGTGCGATTGCCACGTATTCCCCAATACCGTATCTCCCTTGATGGTGAACGAGCTTTGTTAGCGATCATCTATGATTTGATCGAGAAAGATGTGATTGAGGAGACTCGGGGAAACGTGTGCAATAGCCCTGTACTGCCCATTCTTAAACGTACTGATCCTACCAAACCGCCTGTTTATCGTTTTGTTATCGATTTACGGGAGGTAAATAAAATTGTGGTTCCTCAATTCCCTGTTGTGCCTGACATCACGGCGCTACTGACTCTGATTCCAGCTACTGCTTCGTGGTTCTCGGTGATTGATTTGAAAAATGCGTTTTTCAGCATCCCGATTGCCGAAGAGAGCAGGGACCTTTTCGGTTTCTCTCTTGGTGGACGTAGCTTCCGGTTCAAACGCGCTCCTCAGGGCTACTGTGAAAGTCCGTCGATTTACAGTCAAGCTTTGAAGGGTCAACTAGATGCGTTTAGGTTGCCGGTTGGTGCGGCTTTAATCCAATACGTCGATGACTTATTGGTGGCTGCTGATACTCAGGACATTTGCAAAATTGCTACGGTATCGTTGCTGCAACATCTCTGTGAGTTGAATCACAAGGTGTCACCTTCTAAACTCCAATATTGTTGTCAAGAAGTAACCTATCTAGGTCACTTATTGTCAAAGGAGGGAAGAAGATTGACCCCAGAGAGAATTGCAGCGATTGCGCGAATGGCTGTGCCACAAACCCAAAGAGATGTGCGTGCCTTTCTAGGTATCACGTCGTACTGCAGGCAGTGGATTCCTAATTTTTCATTGCTAGCGAAACCACTGGTGGCTCTTACGTGCAAGGATGTTTCGACTCCTTTACCATGGACGGAAAAATGTCAGAAAAGTTTTTCTGAATTGCGTGATTCATTGTGTTCGGCTCCTGTGTTAGGTACCCCTGATTACAGCAAGCCGTTCACGTTATATGTTCACGAGAGGGAAGGTTGTGCTTTGAGTGTCTTAACGCAACCTTTTGGTGGTAAGCAACGTCCATGTGCATATTTTTCCTCGACCTTAGACCCAGTAGCTAGAGCATTGCCGAGTTGTTTGAGAGCAACTGCGGCAGCTGCGGTCTCTATCCGACAATCAGCAGGATTGGTCATGGATAATATGCTTACGGTGATGGTTCCGCATGCAGTCGATACTCTTTTGAATCGAACGAAAACTCAGCACTTGACGAGTGCGAGGTTATCTGGGTACGAATTGACGCTCTTGGCAAGCCACATTCAGATAAAACGTTGTAATGTCCTAAATCCGGCAACTTTGTTACCAATTAGTGCAGAGTCAGATGAAGTAGCAGAACATGACTGTTACTTGCGGACAGAGGAGGAAACAAAAGGTCGAGTGGACCTTAAAAACACCCCATTGGAAGACCCGGACGGCACTCTGTATGTGGATGGGTCATGTTTTAAATTGCCGAATGGTGATGTGACTACTGCTTATGCTGTTGTGACGTTGAATACTGTTGTTGAGACTGCGAGATTGAATCAGAATTCTGCCCAAGCTGCAGAGCTGATTGCTCTTACTAGAGCATGTGTATTAGCAAAAGGGAAACGTGTGAATGTGTACACCGATAGTCAGTACGCTTTCGGTGTAGCGCATAGCTTTGGACGGTTGTGGCGAGAGCGTGGTTTCTTCACGTCACATGGCACGAAAATACAGCATGGCCAGCTCGTGAACGATCTTTTGGATGCATTGACTTTGCCTGCTCAAGTTGCAATTGTTAAGTGTAGTGCGCATTGTAAAGTGACGGATGATGTTGGTCGTGGTAATGCGTTTGCAGATGAGATTGCTAAGGAGACTGCCCGGAACCTTAGCACTCGAATGTATGTGACGAGTTCGGTTAGGTGGCCTACAGAATCGAATATGTGTGAAGATACTATAGAGAGTGTGAAAGCAATACAGAATGAGGCCACCGACACTGAAAAGATGAAGTGGAAAGAAAGTACGGGAAGGTTGGATGTGAATGGTTGCTGGATTGATTTGTCGGATCAGAAAAGATGGATGTTGCCTGATGCGTATGTACTGGCCGTTGTGACAATGGCACACGGGTTAGCACATATTAGCGCGAAAGGTATTTGCAAGTTGTTGGCTGCTGTGTGGAAGAATGATGGCATTACGAAATGTGCTGAACGTTTGGTAAAGAATTGTATGGTGTGTATAATGTACAATCCTGGCAAAGGAACTCCAACTCCCCCTGGCAGTTTTGCTCCTCCTTCGTATCCCTTTGAGGTGATCCAATTGGACTTCATCCATATGGAGCGATGCAATAACCTGAAATACGTTTTGGTTGTGGTTTGCGCATTCTCCCGATGGATCGAGGCCTATCCCCTCAAAGATAATACTGCTTTGTCTACTGCGAAAATCCTACTGAAGGAATACTTTCCTCGGTATGGAATGCCTAGAGTCGTGTGGTCAGATAACGGAAGTGAGTTTGTTGGAAGTGTGATGAAGAGTGTGTGTAAGGGCCTTGGAATTAATCAAAAATTCCATAGCGCCAATCATCCCCAGTCAGCTGGATTGGTTGAAGGGTACAATGGCACCCTTAAACTAAAACTAGCGAAGATTCAGGCTACGACTGGACTTTCGTGGCCTGACGCTTTGCCTCTAGCATTACTGTCAACTAGGGCGACTGTACACTCCCGAATAGGGCTTAGTCCCTATGAAATAGTGTTCGGCCGTCCTGCGAATGTGTGGGGGGTTCCTAGGCCAGGTATATTCGTTGATCTTGAGTATCCGATGTTGATTGATTACTTACATGACTTGACTGCTAAACTGAGGTTAATTCATCAACAGGTTTACGACGCCTTGCCGACGCAGACGGAGGGTCCAGGCCACCAGCTCCAGCCCGGGGATTGGGTGGTTACCCGTAATTTTTCACGCAAGAAGAATCTGGACCCCCGTTTCGCCGGACCTTACCAGGTGCTCCTGGCCACGAGGACTGCCGTTCGTCTTGAGGGGCGGAAGAATTGGGTACATGCTACCCATTGTAAGCGAGTCCCTCTTCCTTTGCCGGCAGACCCGTGGGTGAGGAAAGGCATTGCGTCAACAGAAGCAGAGACATTGCCGGCGTTTGTACCTTTTAGCGACGCACAGCTTGTTGGAGAACCCTCAGCGCAGCAGAAAGCCACTGTTGAACACTTGTCAGCAAAAGACTCAAGACCAAATCAACAAACTGATCAGCAGGACGCTGTCTCTTCAACGGATCCTTTGTTCGACGAGCAGACACGTCCCGGGAAACATCGATATTCTTTGCGTTCTCACACTAAGGACAAATAAAATTTTTTCTTGCTTTGCTGAAATTGATAACTGCAATATCCTCGTTTCCCCTGATCAACTTTGAACATTCGTATCATTGAAAATTGTTTTGTACATATATCTAGCTTCCTTCCTTGTATCTTTTTCCTTCCACAGCTGAGAAATATTGTGCTAATATAAATACATATTGTGTATTGAGGGCCGTAGGGCCGCGCGCGTACTTCCTTCTGGACAGTAGGTCTTGACGTTAGGTTAAAGGCCGTCGGTTCCTAGGAACTCCTGGGGATTGACTATTGCTGCACAGAACGAAGTGCGTCAAGAAACGTTGCGGACGGTCGTAGGAAAATGGCATTTTCGAAGCTGAATGATTTGGAGGGAGCTCAGGCGTATAGAGTCAAGCTGCAGAAACTTAGTCGTACTAAATGTTTTGTATTCCAATTGTTTGTATTGTTTCTGACTGCTTCTGCATTTTTGGCGGGTGGGGTGTATTACACTATGTCTTACTTTTTACTTCCTACCCCTACTCCTACTCCTTACCCTAACCTTACTTCTATTACTTCTACTGCTTCTCCCCATTCCTTTCACATGTTACCGGAACACGAACAGGCTAGACGTGTAGAATTCCGCAACAATTCCTTTATTCAGCTCCTCCATCAGCATCAGTTAGTGGTTAACACTACTAATTGTTGGGTGTGTGGGTTGATGCCACATACTACGGGTAAGGGAATTCCATATCTGGTGTTACCGTATAGTTCCCAAGGGTCAGCTCGAGCATTCCAAACAATGCTTCGAAGCGCACTGGGTTTCCACCCCACTCCAGAACAACGTTCCCCCAACTCTGGTCCTACCTCGTATCAGTGGGTGCTATCGATGGCAATAGAGGATATGGAAGATGAGATCCATGATGCTTTTCTCATCCCTAAAGAAGAGGTACAAGCCTATAGGGTCCTAAGTAGAGGGGAATATAGTATGTTCACTAATGAAAAGCAGCTTAAAAGCTCGTCTCCAATATGGGTCGTACCCCACACTGGTAATCTTTGTCTTGTGGGTCGTGGTTCGCAAGCCTCACTTGGAGCAAGTGCTTGCACTGAAAGTTACGTTCTGCCAATGTCCCCGACCCCTGTGTTTCTGGCTGCCAAGGGTACATACTTTATCTGTCATGATCGTGCATACACATGGTTGCCCGTAGACTTCATGGGCTCATGTTTTGTTGCAAATCTGTTGCCTCCGACGTTCACTGTAGATGCTGATTATCATAAGACTAGAGTTGTACGAGGCGTAATTAGCGAAGAGGATACTGCCGGTCAAGAGGCAGGAGACTTTTTCAAGGGTTTCCTCCCGTTTTGGGGACCTATGGTTAATAGTAGGAACCTGAGACATTTGACTCGAGTGGTAGAATCGACAGCTAACATTACTGCCAGTGCCCTTGGTAATATCACCACAGAACTTCAGGCGGAGAGACTTATGACGTTACAAAACCGTATGGTTTTAGATGTCGTCTTGGCAGATCGCGGTGGGGTATGTAAGGTGATCCATTCGAGCTGTTGCATTTTCATTCCAGATAATGCTCCTACTGTCTATCAAGCCATCTCGAAGTTGCATAAGATCTCCGAATCCATACACGTGGATGTAGGGGATTGGACATTACTTGGATGGTTTTGGGGCCTGGTATCAACTTGGGGTTGGAAGATTCTGATGATCATCGGGGTTGTGGTAGCGTTCCTGTTCACGTGTTGCCTTTGTGTGCAGTGTGGTCCTGCCTTATGTGGCCTCTGTGCTACAACGTGTATGAGACAACCATCTGTTACCAAGGGGACTCGGTTGGACAGAGCTATGCTACAACGACATCTTGATGGTCTGATGAATATCGAATATGATTCCGACTAGTGCTTGCCTACATGAGGGCAAAAGGAGCGTCTGAGGTTCCGTGACAATTGTAAGTGGTGTTTTCGACTCGCACGAATATGGTCGAGTCTGGTATCTATGAACCGCAAATGACAAGTTTAGTAAGTGTGCGCAGTTTCGCTGTGCTGACTTAAACCGTTCGTTTGTTACGTGGGCTTTCCATCTGTACCCACGGGTTCCATCTTAGATACGGCATCCATTTTGTCTCTTGCCCTCAAGTAGCCAGCGAACGGACGCTGTCCGCTTCGCGACCCTGGGACTCCCAAGATATTTGCGGAAGACACATGTTCTTTGTAAGTGTCTTTATGACGAGGGGGTTGCTGCTGTAAGGCAGATGGCGCCACTCGAGGCTCATCTTGCCGCACGGACTTATTGTCTCAGCCGTGCATCTCATTAGGCACGTCCCTTTGATGCCTGTATCTCGTGCTTCTCGTTACCTCCCCTTTTACACCCTTTCCGATCTCCCCACTGTCTCCGTCTTCCTCTGCACCTGTCTTCGTTCCTATTTCGATCTACTTTACTGCTGATTGGAATTTGCTAATGGTGGGAAGATGGGTTTTTACAGTTGGGAACCGCCAAATGTTTCCGCACTTATGTTCCGGACCTTATGTGTTTCAAAGTGACCAAAGCGACCCCTCTGAGAGCTAAATGTGGGAACCGGGTTGTAAACTATTGTGTCTCATGTTATCTTATGGGTAAAAACTGTATAAAAGGAGCGATCCACAAAACCAATTTGAAGCAGTCTCCCCGAACTACACTCGATGTACTTCCTGTGACTTCTGTGTTCCCTGCAGTAAATAAACCTTGACTCTTTGACGCCGAAGGAAGTGTCCCGTGTCTCTGTGACTTGTACGCCGGAGCAGGTTACCCACGAAGGTTTCAGGTGTTGTGCCCTGGCACCGCTGGGTCCAAAAGAGCCCAGTCCTTCAAATCCCCCAAACGTGTAACCAAACTAAAAGTACACGTAAAGATGCTTCATGCTCAAATCCTAGAACCATCTAGGGTTTTTATTCCCATCACTCTACCATCTACTAAGGATCATCCTGCGAAACTGCATCTGTTCAGTAGTATACCCAGCGTAACAAGCTTATTAGACTCACGGGGCCCAATCACTCTTGATCTCTCCCGGGATTTTCTCCCTACAATTCACAATTTAGATTCTCAAAGGCTGATTTCGAAATCATTGCTCTGAGAAAGAGTGTTGGTTTCTATCTTAACCCTAATGGAGAAATCAGTAGATAACTCTGATTCTATTTTGGACTCTGTCTTAGCCCTGACAAAGCATATTGCCTCTGAACATAATTTATCATCAGGAAAAGCTTGTGTACTTCCCCCAAGTTTGCCTAGCATAAAGAATGGATCCTTCATTCCCCCTTGCTTAAAGGTAAACTCGGACAAGTCTTACTCTACCCAAACAGATTTTCTTCCACAAGTTAAAGGGTGGGACTTTGGCACTCAGGCTGGCAAGCCTTTTTCCAGCAGAAACGCCAATATTAAAAGGAAAGAAAACAGTGATATTTTCGATAAGTCACTCTCTTCTTCTTTACGGCAGCTATTTGATTCTGAAGTATAACTACAGTTGCCGCATCTTCATTCTGCCTGCAAACTATGATGGAAAAGACAAATACAATTCAAAAGGTATTTCCTATCTTCCTCAAACTGGTTTTAATTCCTCAAAACAACCTATAGAGGAAGATGCTAAAGTTGGATGTTCTTCAAGTAAGGAAAACGTTTTGAATAATAAAAGTTGCATCACACGTAAGACAAAAAAAGAAAGAAAAAAGGGAAAAACGTTGAAAGATAAACAAAAAAAGGTCCAAACCTATCTATATTACACCTCCAAAGCTGGATTTAAATGTCTTGAAGACAGAACATGGACAAGAAGCGCACAATCCACCGGGCTCCTGTTCTCCCTCTTTAATCTCATGTGGCTCTATTAAATCGATCAATGATGTGGTTTCATCTGATACAAATGTCTCTGCAATGGTTCAGAGTACATTGAACCCTAATGCTTCTTTGTTCGCCTCCTCTCTTGGTACTAATGTCATTTATAGCTCCAATAATACCTCCCCCAAGGCTTCTAGTTCTGATAATAACCTACACCCTGCCCCTTATAGTTTAGAATTTTTGATTATGAATTACATATGAATAGGTCTTTTTTGTTGGGGTACTTTGCTGAAATAGTGGAACTGCGGATGATTGAAAGTAATTATAAACTTATAACACATATAATATTCTTAGGGGTGCAAGAGTTACATTCTCATCTAAAGCAATTTCCCACTTGATTTTGTCACACAGCGCTAAATTACGCTGTTGCGGCATTGATGTCATAATTCCAGAAGAGGAGCTATCTTTGAAAAAAGTGCGCCAAACTAAGCTGCCTAATATTGCTGCAGATTCCTCCGGACGAGGAACACCATTTCCAGAGAAAGACAGTATTTTACAGGTCTTTCTCGGTGAAAATGGTAGGAGGGTTTTGCTCCATACTGATAAAAATACTCAACAAGTGCTTCCCGTAGAGGAGGAAGACAAGAAATGGAGCTGGGTTTGCAGGTGCTCTTAATTCAAATAGACACTTAGGCCTAAGATGCAGGAATTCTTCCTCGCAAGGAAATTAATGTGATATCCTGGAACGCAGCCGGTCTTAGCACAAACAAAAACAAACTAATATTCTTGAAAGAGCAGAAACCCGATATTATCTGTCTCCAAGAGACCTGGTTAACTAAGGACTGGCCCCCCGAAGATTATATAGTGCTAAGCCGGCCGGCGCTTCCTGTAAAAAGAGGTCATGCTAAAGGAGGTATTTCAATCCTGTTAAGCACAAGATTCAGCTGGTCCTATAAAGAACTTCCTCACGTCTCTAACCTAATTCAGGCAATTAAGTTAGATTTTAAGGTCTGCCAGGTTTTGTTGGACTCATTGCTGATAATAAACGCATATTTACCTCCTGACGCATCTTCCTCATATTTATTAAAAGATCTGTTTTCTTTTGTCTCCTCCATCCTGGAATCCGAAGACTGTAGGTCTATAATAATAGAGGGAGATCTGAACTCAAAAGTTTCATCACATAGTCTAAGGGTATTTTCAAACTCGGACAAAAATTAAGCCCTAAACATTCCCCCTGCTCAATTCCCAAACAATTGCAGGACAGACAAAAGAGGAGTTTTACTTCTAGAAGGTCTGAGAAGTTTAGATCTTATAATTGTTAATGGGAGGTTGGGGAAAGATATTCCAGCAAACTATACCCATGAGGCTCCCATTGGGAGATCAATTCTTGATTATCTAGTGGTGTCTGCAGACTTTTTTCATAAAGTTACAAATATGGAAGTTTTGGGAAATGTTTTTTGTGATCACATGCTAATTTGCTTCAAAATCAATTTCATTTGTGATAAGGTAGGCTCCTGGAACTTTAAAGATGCTATTGTAGGTTTTAACGTAACAAATGGAAGATGCCACTGGAACACCCAAGTGACCTCTAAACTGAAAGCACACCTAGTATTAATAATAAAAGATCAGCAGCATTTAGAATCAGTTGAGTGTTACTGTATTCAGCCTGATTTACTCGAAGTTTTTTCCCATAAAATTGGCCTTTTGGCTAAATCAGGCAAATCAAACTATGTCGCTGCTCAACGGAGATCATATTTGAATCCATTGCTTACTTCAAATAGGGAAATAAATAAATTAGTGAGAACCCAGTTCCTATATTTTTCGCATGCGCGAAGCAATCTAATAAACCTGCCAAAGAGAAAAAGGCAGAGAAAATAAGGCTCCCTAAGGCAAATGAAGGAAGATAGTGCATAGTCACAGCTAAAAGAGGCAGCTTCAAAAAATATTCTTAAACGGTATTGGGAAATAATCACCAACTGGTGTGGTACTAGGGTGAAATCTCCTCCCATTCCTATAAATGAAGAGGATTGGAAAACTTATTTGGTGGAATTGTACTCCGGGAATCTTGTTTCCTGCAGCCTGATCCTGGGGCCTTGGAACAGCCTTCAATTTCTATACCTAACTATGTCCATTCTATTGATCAAGTGGTCGTGCTATTAAAAAATGAGATCTTCAGGAGCAAGGAGCCTCTTTTATGGGCCACCTATTTAGCGCCATTATTTAATTTTTGCTACTCTAATGGGAAAACCCCACCATTCTGGTCAGGAAGTATTTTAATCCCTCTATACAAAAAGGGCCTTAGAGCACATCCAGGTATTTATCGACAAATCTCTCTACTGGATGCGACAGGGAACATTTTTGCACACAGAATTCTTGAACACCTCACGGAATGGGTAGTAGAGAAGAAAGTCCTCCCCATCGAGCAAGCAGGCTTTAGGAAAAATCACTCTACGCTAGATGACATTTTTATGCTGAAATTGATAGAGGAAAAATATACAATCTATCGCAACTCAAACGTTTTTATGGGTTTTATAGATTTTTTTACAGCCTTTGATAAGGTAGATCGACCTATCTTATGGAGAAAACTACAAAAAATGGGGTTTCCTTCTCCCCTGCTATCCTTGATTATAGCACTCCACTCTCAAACCTGGTGCAAGATATTAATGGGTGGAGATCAAGGATTATCAAATGTAATCCCTACTGAAAACGGACTTAAACAGGGTTGTTTATTAGCACCACTGCTTTTCTCCCTATATATAGCTGATTTACCCGATTGTTTCGCTCAAGTTGTTGAATATGCTCCAAAGATTAGTACCCGTCCTTTTGCATGTCTACTATATGCAGATGACATAGTAGTAATGGACTTAACCCCTATTGGGCTGAATAGAAATTTGTCTCTCCTACAAAAATATACTGTGGGCCACTTCTTGAAAATAAATGTATTCAAAAGTAACATTTTAATCCTAAAAAGTTTTAAAAAGAGAAAAATATACGATTTTAATTGGCAAATCGGTCCTGAAAGGCTGGAGGTAGTAGACTCTTACCTTTACCTAGGGAAACTTTTAACAAGCAGCTTAAAAAATAAATCTCCTATTTTACATTGTACTAGTAAAGCTATTTCGCACGCCAATGGCGCTATGGGTAGAAGGCATTTTTTACATTTATTAATTGTTTTTAAGGCAAAAATCCCTCCAACCCTGCTTTATGCGAAACCATCAACTTCTGTTAAAGACTGGAGTTTTTTGGACAAGGTTGAAGGTCAGATACTTCGAAAAATGTGTAATTTTAGTTCCTACGGCGGCAATTAGATTGGAATTTGGCTTGATAAGTTCCTATATCCAAGGCTTATCCAGGGTTTTACGATGGGGCTACCAGCTAAAACATAGTGAGCCAGATTCACTAAGAGGTGTCTTATGCCATGAAATCTTTGATTTTAAGGCAGGTAAATATACTTTTTACCATGATTTTGAATTGGCATTAAAAACCTTTAGCATTCAAGAAGAATCAGTGCTCACTCTTCCATTATCAGGATTTAAGTCTCTCTTAAAAACTCTGAGTGGCCGAATTAGTTTTGATAGAGATATTCAATCCTGTAACTATAAAGAAAGACTAAAACTAATAATTAGGACAAATTCGAGAACAGCACAAAAATATTTATTCTGGAATTTAGAACACGGCATACGATGCTTGCTTATTTTAGGACGTAAGAATCTCTTGCTTTTAAATGGCTTTACAGCAAATTGGTCGGAGAACCTGAATAATGGGAACATTTGTAACTTGTGTACACTGAGTAACCAGACGCTGGACCACGTTTTGTTTGTATGTCCAGCTTTGACATTGAGCCGTCATCGCTGGCTTCGTCCGATGTTTTTGCAAAACTCTGTTAAAAATGAAGCATCAGCTCGAGATTATTTTTTCTGTCCTAAAAATGAATTTATGTATATATTTTAATTCGGTAATGATGTTCTCAAAAGAACGCGTAAAAAGTGTAGCAACAACTTGATTATTAATCTTGGATAAAAAAAACGAAGCAGAGTGATTAAAATGTTTTAATCTCTTCTACCTTTCTAGCACACTTTTTAAATGGATGGTTATTTTTTCAGTTGGCCTTTTAGCTAGCTCCTCCATCTGTAAAGCATTAGTATTTCAGCTTTTATTAAATTTTTTTTTAGTGAGCCGGCTGCCATCGTAAAGCCTTTTGCACAGGTTTGAATATACCCATGTTTTAATTTTTTTGTCCTTAATTTTAAATTGATCTGGTAGATGAATTGGAACTTCAGCTCTTCCATTGAATGAACTGCCAGCTTTTATAATGTCCTATGTACATCCTTGGAGCTGTAATGTGGAAAATCTTAAGTACTGTATGACTTGGGGTCTCCGTTAATATTGTTCGCCTCCACTTACAAAAAATTTAGCAAATTTAAGGTAGGCTGTTAACAATTTTATGATAGTTTAAGGACTGTGCTTGTTATATGGTTTCTCTTTATTTTTTAATAACTTGTATGTATTTTATGTGGACCTCTTTGGAGTTCCAAATCTTTAATAACAATTGAATTGAAGTCACTGCCTGCTACATCCGAAAACATTTGAACATCCCACTGTACATCCTCCTCCCTGACCAGAGGCACTCCATTAAATGAAGTAAGAAAAACAGACCACATACGCAGATCTTCCTTCACTCCTGCTGACAAGCTGACATGATGGTGAGGTAAATGCTGACCAGCTAAAGCTCTGCCCAATCGCCTACAGAAAGTCCACCCTGCCCTGACTACCCTGCAAGCAAAGTTAAGGTGACCCAGCAACACCTGAACCTTCTTCACCTTCACCTTCTGTTTTGACAGCATAGTGTCCAACAAGTCTAGCATTTTTAACTTTTTGTCATCCGGCAAGCGAGCCCGCATTGCCACAGAATCAATTTCAATGCCCAAAAAGGATAAAACTGTAAAGGGTCCCATTGTTTTTTCAGGAGCCAAGGGCACTCCCAGATCCTCCATAAGCTCATGAAAAGTGTCCAGAGCTGTCTGGCACTCCGCGAAGCACGGGGAACCAACAAAGAAAAAATCATCCAAATAATGTGTTACCAAAGAATGACCTGTATGGTGCGTGAAATGCCATTGCAAAAATGTGCTGAAACATTCAAATAGAGAACATGACATGGAGCAACCCATCGGTAATGCTTTGTCCACGTACCATTTTCCTTCAAAATGGATACCCAGAAGATCCCAATCACCTGGATGTACTGGAAGCAACCGAAACGCAGACTTAATGTGACATTTTGCCATCTCTGCAGTTGCGCCCACGGTCACCACTAGTGACATGGCCACGTCAACTGAGGAATATGAAACCGAAGCAGCCTCCTCATCAATGAAATCATTCACCGAAGACCCCTCAGGCCATGACAAAAGCTGAATTAGCCTGTATTGCCCTACCTCTTTTTTGGGCACCATTCTACTAGGTGATATTATCAAGTTCTCAATTGGCCAATCATCAAACGGGCCTGCCATCCTCCCTTCATGCACTTCTTTGCTCAGTTTTTCTTGCACCACCCCTTGATGCTCTGCTGCTGATTTCAAGTTATCTGCCCACCTTCTCCGCCTTGGACCCTGATAACCCAAATGAAATCCATATTGTAAACCTTCCAGAAGCTTCTGCTTCACTCCTACATCCTCATACCCCTGAAGTGCGTGTTCTAGCCTTGACAGCCTAATTGGCGTAGGAGCCCTTTGGCCCATTGCCCTGTGCCCCTCTACTCCCCCGTCCACCTTGAAATTGCTATGTGGTGCCAGATGCGCCTGCGCCTGTCTGATGCCCTTGCTGACCTCATTGTGATTTAACTCCCCAACAGTTAACAAGGGGATGCCGCTTTCCACACTTGGAGCATTCGTGCCTGTACTTGCCTGTACTTGCAGTACTCCCTTGTGCACAATCCTTTATTGAAATCCCAGCATGCCCCCATTCCAATCTGTGTAGCCGTTGTGCTTCCCACCCCTGAAAGGGCCAATATATTAACGGTAAACCACTAGCTGTAAAAATGGTCTTGTCGCCTGACGCCGCCCCCATCATATGCTGCCATAAATCTGTATCTAGCTCCCCCCACTTTGCCTCAGGGTCCCATGCCATCCGAGCCCAAAATTCCTCATCATATTGAGCCCATGCATAACCCCCCCAGTAATCTGCGCCTTCCGAATCACATCCATATATTTAAAGATAGACACGCTGCGCTCTGGGAATTTCTCACAATACACGCTTCCATAGATTAAGAAAGCTGCCGTCCAATTCTCAATGGCCAATGGCACTTTGGGGTGCCTAGCCAACTCTTACTCCTTCTCCTTAGAGCTCTCCATAGACCTGACCTCCCTATGCAGGAGTTTCACTATCTCAACATACTCACCCTTCCATATGCGCTCCTTGGTTGCCAACAGCACCCAAAGGCTTGGTTACCCCCATGTAAGGTGTTTTTTTAATTTTCAATTCCTCACTGTCAAGCGGCTCCTTAACTCCCCCAGCTGCATCTGTATTAGTCCCGCTCTCCGCCTTAGAACCCAATGCCACACCTCCGTCATCAGTGCCTACTCCTGTGTCCTTAACATATTTACCTTTGAGCCGTCTCCTTTCCGTCACCACCCCACCCCCCTCCACCCCTGTCCCCACAGACACCATTTTTGGTTTGGCCTGTGTTCCAGTGGTCTCACCTGACTCTAAAGAAGCTGCTCTAGCGGACTCTGACCGCGGTGCCGAGAAATCTGATCTCTCCCTTGTTCGAGGAGCCCTCACTGAGGGGCTGTGCTCTCTTCTGTTTCCTGGTGCCACAACCTGTTGCTGCTGCCCAACTCCAGAGACCAATGAGAAGGCCCTCCCCTCTCCATCTCATGCAATTCACCTTCCTCTGGGCTGTCTTCATCATAATCAAGCAAAATCGTCTCCACCAACTAAAGTCCATCAGTATCAAATAGCACCTCATGGGTCCTACTAGACCCAGCATTACCAACACTTGCCCTCATGGCCTCTGAGCGTCCGGGGGAGCCGACTGTACTCGCCAGTACTCTCCCATGCATTGACTCTGTTAATCCATAGCAGTCGATAAGGTAAACCACCTAGACCTGCTAGTCGTTGGGGCCAGCGAGGTCGCGCCAGACCTTCGTGCGCTGACCGCGACCGGATCCCTCGTTGGTACGGATAGTGCCGCGCAAGGCTCCACCCTCCCTTCACCTCGGCGCATTTGGGCCATTCCACGCTTGCTAGCTAAATCCTACTCTGCCCCCCACCAACTAGAAATTACCGGACCCGCCGACCACCTTCTTACCTGACCAGACTGCTCAGCCCTGCCAGTACTTACCACTGGGAGATAAGACCCCCTTTCCTCATCATCACTCCATTCCAACATAGCCCCTACCACTGCCGAAGCTTGGCCCCAACTCCTACCCCCCTAGGAACATCACTCTCCCCTTGTTGCTTCCCCACTGGACCCCTTAACTCCGACAGGCCCCCCAGGCGCGCATTCTGATCAGACCATTCAACCATACCACAACCCCGGAATCCTACTGACCAAGAAGGAAAAATGTCTAGTCCCTCCCAAGCCTGACCACCGCCCGCTGGCTCCAAATCCCCCTGCACCCTTAACAATGAACTTGGAACAAAACCTCCGACACTCTCACCAGGACACATGTTGCATGCTCCTCATGGTGTATCCACCAAAGCTTTCATAATCAGAAGGGGGAAAGGAACCCATGGTCCTGCTTAAACCTTTGGTTCACAAGTCAAGGAACTGGTATCTCCCAAAACGTATATGACTCTCATACACGTGTATATTGATAGTGATAGTCTCTCTTTTGCGGTATATACTGTGTCCCCGCTTTTCTACACGTGCGTGCGTAATCATTGAGTAATTTTTTGTCTTGTGCACCCTCCACCAGGAGGTTTGCCTTAAATCCGAACGTCCAGACAAAAAAACAATTTAATAGGTCTGGGTTCGGACTAAAACTAAAAATTACGGATGCACTTTGCGAATTGGTAAGGGATTCTAGTGCATTATATAGAATATTGTTAAAAAGAGGTCAACATGTTTCAGCCTTTGATAGTCAACAGATCTATAGGCTTTCGTCAGGACCAACTAACGTAGTTCCAGGTGAGGACAGGCAGAGTCAGCACATGCTGCCAGGACCGAGTAAGAAGGCACTAAGTAAGGCCTCTCTCGATCAGCCCAAATCCCCGAGGGAGCAATTTCCAAAAAAAGACAAGGTACAATGAAACCTTAAAGTCACGAAGAATCAGGTCAATAACCCTTTATTCTTCTCACAGTTTTTTCACCATTCACTAACCCCCATTGGTCCTGACGAAAGCCTATAGATCTGTTGACTATCAAAGGCTGAAACATGTTGACCTCTTTTTAACAATATTCTATATAATGCACTAGAATCCCTTACCAATTCGCAAAGTGCATCCGTAATTTTTAGTTTTAGTCCGAACCCAGACCTATTAAATTGTTTTTTTGTCTGGACGTTCGGATTTTTTAATAATCACACCACTACCCCCCACTTTCCACGATCACTACTGCCTTAAACCTTAAGGCAAACCTCCTGGTGGAGGGTGCACAAGACAAAAAATGACTCAATGATTACGCACGCACGTGTAGAAAAGCGGGGACACAGTATATACTGCAAAAGAGAGACTATCACTATCAATATACACGTGTATGAGAGTCATATACGTTTTGGGAGATACCAGTTCCTTGACTTGTGAACCAAAGGTTTAAGCAGGACCAGTGATCCTTTCCCCCTTCTGATTATGAAAGTTACCTACGGAGACTGAAAGGATTCTCACTCTGCCTCCCCAATCCCCATGATTATACGTATCCACCAAAGCGCCACTACTACAGGAAAAACTCTCTCCAACCTGCCCTGCACCTAAACCAGAAACTCCCCATTTGCCACGCACCCCCCCTCTACTTGAGCCCATTCACCATCTCCTTTGGAGATCCCCCCATTGATAACCCCCCCCTCAAAGATACAGGGGGCAAAAATAGCAAAGGGCTGCCAATGTTCCCTTCATCCTCCAATTCATCCTCCTCCCCTTCAATATATTGTGTGCCACACTCCCCTTCTTTCAAATGTTGGGTTAACACCACCCCAACACACTTCCTTGCCTCATAGATAGCATGCCTTCAGCACCCTCTGGTCGAGTGGTCCTCTGACTCTCAACCGGGGCAATCTGCCAAGGAACCATCGGCTCCCCTCCCACCTCCCAGCCGCTCCGCCCCTTCCCCAATGCCAATGCGCTCCGCGCGCGGCCCTAATCGCACCACCAGCTCCCATCACTGCCCTCTGTTCCGTGGCAGAAAGCAAAGCAGAGCACTTCCTGCCACCCCCTTCAGCCTCCACGCTTTTTGGTACCAGATGGAGAGGCGCCCGCCCCCACCCCCACGCCTCTGCGCCACTCACAACCACCACTGGACACAACAAAGTGCCCTCCGCCTTGAACCCGCGGAGGCCCGCCCGACCTGCCAGCGACCCCTCCGCCCCCTACACGACCCGCATCTGACGGGGCTGGTTTCCGAGTAGGGGACCCGCCCCTCTCACTTACCGGGGATGCCCGACGCCTTTTAGGGGATGTACACGCTGCCACAGCCGCCGCGACACCAGCAGAGGCCTGTCGCAGTGGGCACGCGCCGACCGCCGATAACAAGGTCCATTCTGTCGGCTTCACTTAGCAAACGAAGCGCTTCCAAAACCCTATAGTCCTCCATAATACAGGTAAGCAAACTCCAAATATGCTAACTAAACGCTAACTAAATTATCGAAATTCGCAAAATACAGAAAAAATTCCTGACTAAGCTCCCAGCCACCAGGTCACCAAACCTAAAATGGTGGCTGGGAGCAGGAGCCCAAAGCATTTATGCTTGGGCTCCTTTTGGGATACTAACTAAAACAAGCCCAAAACTAAAATGGCCGGGCCCAGCTTACAACCCCCCCACACACCCACCCAAATTGCCCGGGGGGGACCTCCCTACAGTCGGCTGCCCCCCCCTCCCCCCCAGCCCCCCTTGCGCCAGGAGGCACTGTCACCTGTTTTTCACGTCCGGAAGTGCTTAAATGCTTCACGCAGTTTCCGAAGTGCGAGAGCAGCACACAGCCACAGCTGCTACAAGGGGACTGCTAGCCCAAAACGCTTTGCGTCAGGCGGCGCTGTCACCTGTTTTTCACGCCCGGAGGCGCTTAAAAAAAGCTTCACGTGGTTCCCGGGACCCGTGTGGGTGTGCCCGGACCACGCCTGGGCAAAGCCCGGGCCAAGGGCGGGACTGTTTGCCCCCATCAGAGTCCGGAGGAGGCTGGGAAATCCCTCTGACACCTGAACTTCAGGACCCTTGTACAGGTGATCATTTGGCAGCTTTTAATTGTGTACAGGCAGCTTTCTTGATAAGGGGCAGTTATTGCAGCTAAAGAGCTAAAGGGCATTGGCCATTGATGCAATTTTCTTTTTTAGGCCTTTAGACAGTTGTTTTACGTTTATTATTGGAATCTGTCCTCTCTGGGGCTTGAAAGGGAAAGAGAAAAACCTGTGAAGGAGGGATGGGTGGTGGTCAAAAAAAGAAGGCAAAAAGGAAAGGCCTATGTCCCAGTAATAATTCCGAGGGTGGTGTTATGGAGAGGATAGATATTGTGTTATACGGATGCGAGGGCCTCTTGGATTCATCACTCTCTGATACGACACTTAGGGATAGTACACAGCAGGCCAGAGTAGCAAAACAGGCAAAGGGCGCATACCAGATATGTTTAAAAAGGCAGTTAGTAGGATCCCTTCCCCTGAACCCCGAGAGAATCTGAGGCAAGTGATGTAGCAGAGGGTCTTCCCCAGTTCCATCCAGACTCCAGAGAAGCCCTGCCCATTTTTCCCTATAGTAATAGATTTGCTGCCTTGTAAGACCAGCCTGACCCACCAGCAATTTTCCCCTGTGACACGACTCAGGTACATAGCACGAGCACGGAAGATACTGAGTGTAGTATACATAACAATAAAAGGGACACAGATGAAGCAGGCAAAGTTAGTAAGAGCAGCATAGCACCTGATGGTAGTGCTGGACAACCTGGTAGGCCCACAGATGATTATTTTCAAAGATCAGTGTCCAGCCAGTTTTTAGCCCCGATAAAGGAAATTAGTGTTCTTAAGGTGTCTGTATGGAACCTTAGCAACTCCCTAAGAAATGTGCATTTAGCTATGGAGCTGGTCAAATCCTCATTGGGAGCATACCCTAGAAATAGCCACCTCAGAAAACAGGATATGGGTGCTAGCAATTGCCAAACGCATCATAGTAAAGATCAGGAATCACAAAGATCAAGGGCTACTGGGCTAATCAGGGAACCACCTATGGGAGGCACTAGTTAGAGCCATTTGCAATCTGCTAGGGAGTGGAACTCCATGTCCATCCCTAGGCTCTCATTGCCTCCTGCTATGGCCTTCGCACCCCCACAAAACCCCATCTCAATAGAAGTGGTGGGCAGATACTGGCAAGAAAGGCAAGTAGTATGCCAGGTACAAGAAACGTTGTGTACATGATTAATGTCCCCAAGTATTCTGGAGAATCATCTAGAGAAGATGAGGATTCGCTTTTGAATAAGTGCACCCAGGAGACTCGCCATGGTAGGGGTGGTAGGCCCGTAATAAGGGACGACTTTCTTACAGCCAAAAGATAAACTTGCCCAAATGCTCCCCTAGACTATATAGCCCTGTCACTTCCTCACCACCATTTGGTGGAAAACCTCGTGAATTTTGACATCCGCACCCAACATTAGACTTACATATAATCCCCCTGAGGAGAATTCACATCTTAGTCAGTCACCATTAAGGAAGGTAGATTGAAGGTTATCCTCACTCCCTGGCACCCCTATGGAGCATAAAACTTAAACTTCTGCCAGCAAGAGTGAGGATGCTGCAGTACAAAATCCATCAATAACCGTTTTAAGAAATCTACCCACAATACCCCCCACTAGCAGGAAAGAGGGATACTAGAGTACAATGAACTAATAGGTGTAACAGGCAGAGTTCACCTTCTCTCACATCATCCAGGCTAGCTGTAATATCATGGAAAATTGCAGTGGTGAGGTCAAAGGTTATATCTCCTGATTGGCACACCTTCATTGAGCACCACAATATCTGCCTCTTCTAGGTAACATGGCTGGTGAACCTTCTCCATTGTGTAGGCTATTTAAACTATCACTTTCCAGCTACCAGTGGGGGGAAAGGTCGACCATCAAGGGTATTAACAATTGGGTTTGCCAAGCAATCAGTTATAACATCCAGGTACTCCGGACCCAGAGCATTGACATCCTTGCAGTTCGGCTGAAGACAGGTCCACAATGTAACATCGACATTTACAATGTCTATATGAGGGGATTAAGTGGGGGGAAGAAGTCGGAAGTTTTAGCGGCTCTCGACAATCTTCTAGACCTGTATTCGTGGGACTCCTTAGTGCTAGTTGCCAGAGATTTTAACGCAACCATTGAGCCCCTTGGCAACAAGGAGTATGATCTCACAGGAGAGGAAGACGCCCAGTGGGGCATCCCAAGACAGGAACTAGCACCCATAAAAAATGATTGGATGTGGCAATCCAAATGACATGTATTTGTCTTGAAAAAGGGCTACTGGCAGCAAATGGAAGAACTGCATCAGATAGACATGGGGCGAACACATTAATAAGGGCCACAGGGCAATGCGTATAGACTATCTTTTAATCGATGTCAAATTATGGCAGGCCCTGGGGAATGCATGTGAGGAACCGCCTACAGAGCGATCACCACCTCCTGTGCTCAACCCTAGATCTACACGCTCAGAGGGTATTTACACAGCCAGTTAATGATGACCTGATCACTCTTGATTTGGTCCCCACAAATGCTATGTGGCGACTAAAATGGGTAAAGATAGTAGAGAAGCCCGAACTCTTACCCACCAATACTAAGGATATTGACCACATGATAGCTGAGCTAGAGGCCTGTTCTGTCAACCCTGAGTTTCCTGTGGGTATAACTGCCACTCATAACACATTTTTCACCCATCTACGCTCTCATTTCTTCAAGCAATGTAGCGCCATAAGCAATAAACAAAAGAAACCCTGCCAATGGTTCAACAAGGAAGGTAGGAAAGCATGTAGAACTTTGGGAAAGCAATTAAAGCAGGGGATCCAGGCAACGTAAGGTCAAACAGGAGAAACTACAGGAGGACCCAGGAAAAGTCTAAGCAGCAATGGGATGAAAGCAGATGGCAGGACCTTAGACTGGCATGTGCCAGTAATAGTTCCAAACAGTTTTGGAACATAGTAAAATGGGACAGGGGAGGACAGCCATTACCGCCACAAAACCATGTGGCTCAGGATCAATAGGTCAATCATTTTAAACCCCAATATGCACATAGCGTAGATGAAGGAGATGTTGTCGGCCTTCGTATTTGTTCTATCAAGACATGGCCTTTGTCTTGGCTGATGCCAACTCTGTCCTAGGAGCAGTACCGGGGGGAAGAACTCCGGGCCTAGATGGTATCTCTGCTGACATCATCCTCCATGACAATCCTAAATGGTGACGGTATATTGCACTATTGGCTATTGCAATTGCCCTAGGTGCCCCAGTCCCCGAATCCTGGAAAGGGGCTGAGATTATCCCAGTGTATAAAAAAGGGGATAAATCCCATCCAGGCAACAACAGGTCCATCAGCCTAATAGATTCTTTGCAAAATGTGATGAGGCTGCTGGTATTAAACAAGGTCCAAGACTGGATAGATGAGCAGGGTATCTAATTCCTACTACAGGCAGGCTTCCGGGCCCACACCAGTACCATCGATCAGGTGTTTTGGTTCATTTAGATTAATTGGCGGACTGTCTTTGTCGAACTCAAGTCAGCATTTGACCTTGTCTCCTGCATCAACTGTGGGCAGTGTTGCAGGAGCTGGGGATGTCACCAGAACTGCTTTCCCTTATTGCTCGCCTTCATGAGGGCAACTCATTGTTTATAAGGCACTGCACAGGCTTGGGTCTAGAACGTTGCAGAGCAATTTTGGCTGGTATGTTCCTATCCGCACTCTTCGCTCCTCCTCGACCAATCTGGTAAAAATACCAAGAATTAAAAGAGAAAATTCAGGGGGAAGAGCCTTCAGTGTTGCAGCTGCCAGGCCATGGAATGGTCTGTCCACTGAACTGAGATAGGTGCAGAACTTGTTCCTGTTTCGTAAGAAAATAAAGACCTGGCTTTTCCCTAGAGTATAAGCATGTCAACCGTGCTTGTTTCTTTTGCAGCTTATATGGTGGTAGTGTACATGTATCTCAGCGTCAGGATGCCCGTAGGGTTACAGCGCGCTTTATAAGTACGAATAACAACTTTGTCCAAATACTGTGGGGCTCTCAGGGTAATGTTACCAACCCCTTTCCCATAGAGAAAGGTGTGCGCCAAGGCTGTGTTATGGCTCCCACATTATAGTGTCTTTTCATTAATGGAGATAGCCAAGTTTTTAATGGTCGTCCCCATAATGTCCCTGTTTTAGCAGGTGTAAAAATCCCAATTTCTATGTTCGCTGATGACACGTTAATTATCTCAAAAACCCCTAGCGGTCTTCAGCGTGCTTTGCTGCTCTTTGAGGAGTTCTGTCTTATTCGTGGCTTGGAAATCAACTTTTCTTAAACAAAATGTATGTCATTCAATCAGCATAGATTGGTCAGAGGAGGCATACTTATGAACAACCGACCCCCTGGAACAAGTTAGTGCCTTCACCTATTTGGGGGTTATTTTGCAAAACAACATGAGGTGGAAGGTCAGCTTGACACAGCCACATTGAAGTATCGGCAACTATCGGGTGCCTTACAAACCGAGTTTAACAACTCTCTCACTAAACCAGTTAGTCCGGTGCTGCAGATCTATAGCATGAAAGTTGTTAGCTCTGCTCTATATGGGGCGGAGCTCTGGGGGTATGAGAATCTTTCCCAGCTAACAGTTGCAGAAAACAGTTTTCTACGTAAGATCACAAGCCTTCTGCAAAGCACCCCAGTGTGCCCAATACTACACAATTTAGGTAGAAAAGCACTGGCTGATATAGCCAGGTTACGTCCCATGTTATACTGGCGAAGAATCTGATGCACGCCAGAACTGGCAACCTTTGCTGCAGGCCTCAAAGATTTAATTAAGGCAGATTGCTTTCATAAAATTAGATGGTTACAGGAGGTAAGCACCTTCCTAGTCAGTATTGGCATGACTACCCTGTGGGAAAACCCAACATGTGCCCTATTTCCTTCAAAGGAGATCTTAAAATACTGAGAATCGGTGTTTCAAAATACACTCAGAAACTGCGACACGTCTTGACTGACGGGAGGATTCTTAGAAGTCAAACCCTGGCCAAGTCTGGGGCAGTGTTGGGACCTAATAACTAAACCGTACGATCAGAAGTTGTACTTCCATTTTAGGGTGGGCTCATAACCAATAAGGTCTTATACAGAAAAATGGGTCACTTCAGGCAATAGTAAGTGTTCCTCTTGTCAGGTCCAATTGAAGTCGCTGGCACACCTATTGTTTGTCTGCCCAGCATACGCTGCCTCCCACCGAGCGTGGTTCACGCCAATCTGTAGGTCACTGGGTACCCGAAGAAGTGGTGACGCGTTTAGTATATTGCACACAGATACATCACCCTGCAGTGACATTGCAATAGCAACATTTTTGAGATGGACGTGGGTTATTAGATCATATTCATTCCCTGCAAACTGAAGAATCTCCATTGCTATTTTTTGTGCCTGTGTAAACGTAGTTGGCTACTCACATAATATGTATTGTATTAATGAATGGTACATTTTATACATATTAAGTTCCCGAAAGTTAACTGAGGCATCATGGTTTTATCTACTGTTATGAATTGCAACTGTTTTATTTGTTTTATCTGTTCCAGTATTTTTAACCTACATTAACTGTGTTTTATTATTGCTCACAGTTTACATTTATCTCTGATAATGTTTTAAACTTTGCTTAATGATTGTGTATTATGTAGGAAATATTCCCATTTTTTATGTATTGTGCTTTTATGACTCATCTGCAGAATAAAGCTTTTTAGAATGGATTGGATATTCCAGAAATAAGGGCATGCTAATTGTGATAGGGCCAGGTACAAACACTATTTGCGAGTCACAAATCATTTGCGACTCGCGAAATAGTGTTTTGCGACTCGCTATTAGGAAGGGGCGTTCCCTTCCTAATAGCGAGTCACAAGCCATGTACCAATGTTTTACACTTGCAAATCACCACCCTCTTCAAGAAGGTGGTAATTCAGTCACAAATGGGAAGGGTCCCCACGGGACCTCTTCCCTTTTGTGACTGGCTCTGAAATATTTTTTAAGGGCAGGCGGGCAGGCAGACCACCATCTGCCCTTAAAAAATGAAACAAAAATGTTTCTTTTTTTTAAATGAATCCCATTTTCCTTTAAGGAAAAGAGGCTGCATTTTTTAAACTGCTTTATTGACAAGCAGTCCCAGACATGGAATTTGAATTTGAATTTGAAGGGATTTGTATAGCGCTCGTACACCTGGCGGTTTCTTGGCGCTCACTGACAATTGCTACTAGGCAGGCCGGAGAGGGGGTGAGATGAGTGTTTAAGATGGGAAGGCTTGGGTGAAAAGGAAAGTCTTCAAGGATGGAGGTCTGCTGAGCCCAGCAGGCCACCATCCTTCCCATGGAGGGCCAACCATTCACCCCACCTGGGGCGAAGGACACTCTGCCCTTCTTACTGGTGCCAAAACGACCAGCACTAGTGGACGTAGGAGGGAGGGTAGGCACTGGATGCTGTGTGGTGGAAGAGGAGGCAGAGTCCCCGTTCCCTGTGCCCGCCAACGTAAATGCATCAACGCTGGCATCTGATTATGTTGTGCTCTGCGCCTCTGGCTGTGATTCCGCCAGCAGACTTCAGTCCCCTCCAAGGCGCTGGTCACATCTGTGTCACTTTGCTCGTGTGCAGCAGTTGTGCTTGATGCCTCACCACTGGTGTCCACCCCCTGTCCTTCCACGCCCACTGGAGAGGCTGCATGAGAGAGATTTAGGGTCAGTTCATTGGCATCAGCAGATCATTCATATGCAATCAAAGCATCACTAAAGATGATGACATTTTCTTGTTACACAACACCCTGTGCAAAAACATTATGCAACCACAATTTGTGACTACTACCTTTGCCTGTCTACAAGCTAACGAGGCACAAGTCAGCCATGTGATGCTCACACAGCTCACTATCCTTTCTAGGGCTGCGTTCAACCAGACACACAAATAGCACTGAGCACACCTAGGGCCCTGAAGGGGGCAAAGATGTACCCCACTACATGTTGCCATTGCCATATCTGGGAGGAGCAGAAGGGGACAACACAGATACAGACGACAACATAACAGTCCACACTTGCGATGAGCTCATGTCACACACCATGTTGTACTGTGGGGCACAACTACTGTTGCACATTGGTGTTAGATGTCTAAACATCAACATACTAAGGTCAGGCAATGCACGCATTGATGAAAGCACTCTCAGAATCTGCACACTGCCCTGTCCTTACATGGGATTCTCCACACTGACCCAATGCTGACGAGACCTCAAGCCCACGACTATCAATGCAATGTCAATGCCCATTACTCAAAGGACATTAGGAAGTACAGGTAGTGCAAATGCATGACAGCTGCACCCAACACAGAGGCCACTTACAAGACCCTGCATCACACTACCAACATCACATTGCCCTGCACTGGTACAGGATGTAAAGACATGCAGACACACACAGCCAAAGTCACCCTTCCAAGAGCACTCACATCGAGCTTGCTGCTGATGCTCCTTCAAACGTGCATCCAGCTCAGGCTGTATCACGGCCAGGATACAGGCCATCAGTGGTGTCATGCTCCGCCGTGCCAACCTGCCAGTCCAAGGGAGCAGCCCCACCATCATCTCAGCCACATTCTTGCTCAGCCGGCATATGTCATCCCACCTCTTGTGACAGTGGGTGTGTTGTCGGATAGAGACACCCAGAGCCCGCACCTTGCATGCAATGGCCCTCCACACTACCTTACGCTGGAGGACTTTGAGCTACAGTTATGGCAGAAAAGATGTGGAAAACATCACTGACTCAGTGTTATGTACCAAAATCTCTCTGTACGGTAGCATGATGCAGTCTCATCCCAAATCCCCAGATATATATTACAGAAACAAGAATGCATCTCACATGGTACATCATCATGGGAGAAGCACACGTAAATGCATGCAGGTGTGAGGGGGGACACCGTACATGCCCATCTCATACACATGCAGGATGCCAGCACAGAAAGCCATGGGTAGTCTGCCCACATCTACTGTCAATTTTTAGGTAGAGCAAGACTTACATTGCATATCAACCTGTGTTGGGGCTAGACTCAATGTGTCCAACACTGTGCGGCCCTCAATGTCCTTGCCATGTGATTGGCTCACTGTGTCATGGATGTCACACTGAGGGACATGATCTCACAAACCCACACCCTTCTCACAGGGCCTGTCATGTGCAATCTACAGGGCTCAGATGGCTCATTGATGGGGAGTAATGACTAAAGACACATGTGACACTCTGTACGTTCAGTGATGTGTCCTTGTCATTTTGGGTATTGACAGTGCAGACCAGGTGGGCTCACACTGAGATGGACAACAGGGACCCACACAGCCATTCACACAAACAATCACCGTCAAGACTCCTGCATTACCAATTGGCTGCGTCACTGTATGGCTGACAAGACAATACATGGCCCTCCAATCTTGTTGTGCAGGCATGGAACCGTGTGAAATAGGGAACACCCCCCTTACCCCTGGAGACAGCATGTTAGGCAGTGCATCATACAACCCCACACTCTCAGGCACAAACTGCATCTGATCAACTACATGTGTGCCCCCGCTGCACTGTCACTCACACTGTTGAAGACTTACCACGACATTTGGGGCACCATATAGCTTTGGATACTGTGTGAGCACCTCGTCCACCAGGACCTCCAGCTCCTTGCTGGTGAAGGGACTGGCACAGATATTCTCTGTCCTCGACATCACTGTGGCCAAGGGACAGCAGCAGCGGCATTGGGTGATGAGGGGCCTCAGGCAGCAGTCCCTGGAGGCAGCAGCAGGTGAAGGGTCTCTGGCAGCAGTCCCTGGAGGTAGCCACAGGTGAGGGGTCTCAGACAGCAGTCCCTGGAGGCAGCTGCAGGTGAGGGGTCTCAAGCAGCAGTCCCTGGAGGCATCAGCCGGTGAGGGGTCTCAGGCAGCAGTCCCTGGAGGCAGCAGCAGGTCAGGGGTCTCAGGCAGCAGTCCCTGGAGACAGCAGCTGGTGAGGGGTCTCAGGTAGCAGTCCCTGGAGGCATCAGCATGTGAGGGGTCTCAGGCAGCAGTCCCTGGAGGCAGCAGCAGGTGAGGGGTCTCAGGCAGCAGCCCCAGGGGGCAGCAGCCAGTGAGGGGTCTCAGGCAGCAGTCCCTGGAGGCAGCAGCAGGTGAGGGGTCTCAGACATCAGGCACTGTGAGCTGTGGAAATGTGGGGCTCTTTCCCACACATATATAGCCCCCTGGGGTAATTTCAGTGGTACTAAGCTGCTACAATTGGTGGTCCAGGTCAGCCTTTTTCAAATGCATCCAGTGACCACTGCTACTGCGATTTTCAAAATTGCATTAGTCTACCGCGATTGCGGTTCCCATTTGCTGTAAGGGCATGCATGCTCCATGGCGATGCCACATCGCAGTGGCCAGGCGGTCGCAAGATCGGTGGTGCATCTTTCAAATGCATCCAATGACCAGCTCCACAGTGGCGGAGCACGCCTACCGCAATTAAAAAAATTGCATTAGTCTCCCGTGATTGCAGGTTCCCATTGACTGTGAGGGCATGGTCCATGGCGGTGACACACCGCTGGTGCCAGGCGGTAGCTATTGCGATTTGTGTGCCATACATTCACATGAGTCACCGTGGCGATTTGGGTGGCGCAGCATGCCAACCACCATTTGGGCATGTCTCTATGGCTATCACTACCCCACTTGTGTTTTGTGAATTGGCGGTGACACACCACTGGTGCCAGGTGGTAGTTACTGCGATTGTGTGCCATACATTCACATGAGTCACCGCGATTTGGGTTGTGAAGAATGCCAACCGCCATTTGGGCATGTCTCTATGGCTATCACTACCCCACTTGTGTTTTGGGAATTGGCAATGACACACCACTGGTGCCAGGTGGTAGTTACCGGGATTGTGTGCCATACATTCACATGAGTCACCGCGATTTGGGTTGCAAAGAATGCCAACCACCATTTGGGCATGTCTCTATGGCTATCACTACCTCACTTGTGTTTTGGAGATTGGCGG
This sequence comes from Lissotriton vulgaris, assembly GCF_964263255.1. Taxonomy (NCBI): domain Eukaryota; kingdom Metazoa; phylum Chordata; class Amphibia; order Caudata; family Salamandridae; genus Lissotriton; species Lissotriton vulgaris. Next base: position 1,160,211,043 of record NC_141685.1, read on the forward strand.
AGACACACCGGTGGTGCCAGGCGGTAGCTACCGTGTTTTGTGTGCCATTCATTCACATGAGTCACCGCGATTGGGTGGCGGAGCATGCCAAGCAACATTTGGGCATGTCTCTATGGCTATCACTACTGCACTTGTGTTTTGGGGATTGGCAGTGACACACCGCTGGTGTCAGGTGGTAGCTACAGTGATTTGTTAGCCATATATTCAGATAAGTCATCGCGATTTGGGTTGCGTAGCATGCTAACCACCATTTGGGCATGTCTCTATGGCTATCACCACCGCACTTGTGTTTTGGGGATTGGCGGTGACACACCGCTGGTGCCAAGCGGTAGCCAACACGATTTGTGTGCCATACATTCACATGGGTGACCGGGTTTTGGGTGGCAGAGCACTTTGACAGCACATATGGAAATATCATGCTGTGTCAATATCCAATGTGCAGTTATTTACAATGCACAGTGAGCACATGATTAATGGCACTTCATTGTGCACACAATGCCAATGGGGCATTTTCCCCACTGCTGGCTACACATGCCATGTTTCTGTACATGATTTTAAACATTGCCATGTACTCCCTCACATGTCACTTGTGGTTAAGCATGGGCGAATTTTGCGAATCTGGCGTTCGCGAATTTTGCGAATTTGTGAACTCGCAATCCGCAAAATTCGCGAATTCTCGCGAATTTGCGGATTTTTTTTGTGTGTTCCCAAGGATTTCTGCCAGTTCGCGAGGGTTTTGTACCAGTTCGCAATTGCGAACTTAAATGTCGGCTCGCAACGGTCCCGATTATGTTGTTTCTACGTCTGGTTCATCATCTCAGGTTCCCAGCACCCTCTGTTTCACCCCTGCCACCCTCTGTTTCACCCATGCCACCCTCTGGTACATCAATGCCACCCTCTGGTTCATCATCACTGTAGATTATGGGGGGGGGGGGGGGGGAAGCAAGCACACCTGCCCTGCTTCAACTGACATGAATTAATTTGGGGTTAGTTTATTAATGTGTCACTGTTTTAAAATTCCAGGGCTGGCACCTGCTTCCTTATCAGTAATTTGCTTTCTGTTGCAGTGCAATTTTTTTTCCAGGACCTTTGTGGCCTACTTGTAGCTATTCTATGAGCCTGCTGTGAGGGTCAGAGCAGGGTCATACAATTGTTGCAACTAGCAACTGAACTGCGAATTTGCGGATTTTTTTTTTTTGTGTTTGCAAGGATTTCTGCCAGTTCGCGAGGGTTTTGTACCAGTTCCCAATTGCGAACTTACATGTCGGCTCGCAACGGTCGCGATTATGTTGTTTCTACGTCTGGTTCATCATCACAGGCACCCAGCACCCTCTGTTTCACCCCTGCCACCCTCTGTTTCACCCATGCCACCCTCTGGTACATCAATGCCACCCTCTGGTTCATCATCACTGTAGATTATGGGGGGAAAAAGCAAGCACACCTGCCCTGCTTCAACTGACATGAATTAATTTGGGGTTGATTTATTAATGTGTCACTGTTTTAAAATTCCAGTCTGGCACCTGCTTCCTTATCTGTAATTTGCTTTCTGTTGCAGTGCAATTTTTTTCCAGGACCTTTGTGGCCTACTTGTAGCTATTCTATGAGCCTGCTGTGAGGGTCAGAGCAAGGTCATACAATTGTTGCAACTAGCAACTGAACTCTGGAGGGGCCCCAGTCAGGAAGCACTACAGGGAATGGTTACTAATGATGAGTTTGAACTTTTGCACCTGCTGAATGCTTTCACTTTTGCAAAACTCGTTTTTCTGCAGAACAGCATTACAGCAACTGTAATGCCCCAAACAAGCTTACTTGTGAAAGTTGATTTCTAATCCAAAAGTGATCCAAAGAAAGTCAAAAGGACTCAAATCCAAAAAAGTGCAGGCAAATGTCAACCTGAGGAGTTATTCTGATAAAAATCATCATTTTCAGAAGGTCTATGCTGCTTGCTAGTGGATTTCTTGTGCAGAATTGCAGTTTTGAAATTTCGCGAGCGCGAGTTGTTGCTGCCCGCCGCACCTACATGTTCGCAATTGCAAACTTACACCGCACGCCGCAAAATTGTATCACCAAGAAAAAAAAATCCGCTGCGTGCGAATTTGCGGATTTTCGGTAAATTCGCGAGCGTTTGCGGATTGCGAATTTACCGAAAATCCGCAAAATCCGCAAGCGGAACGGATTTTCCGCCCATGCTTACTTGTGGTATTGATGGGCATTGACACTGAACAGTGTTGTGATGTACTCTGCAATGTGTACACAGTGCAAGTGTGAAAGGACTGACAAAATCCAAGTGATGTATGTGTTAATGGACAATGTGTAAATTTAACTATCCACTTTTCGTGGCTCATGCACACACTTGTGGTTTGGGCACAGACTGTGCTCATTGTGTTGTTGATATGTGCCCTGTGCAACCTACGCATAAAGGTGTGGCAGACACAGCAGCTATGTATGTGATAGTAGTGTTGCAGTTTCACACATGCTGTATGAATTACTCTCAGGGCTGCTCATGCTAGATGTGGCCATGTATCTTTGTGCATTCACGTGGCTAGATATTGTTTTGGAGGATGTATGACGTTACAACGCATACTTTTACATTGCATACCATTAAACAACGCGATTTTTACAACGCAGGATCCTTTACAACGCATGCCTTTACAACGCATGTCATTACACAGCAGAAGCTATTACAACGCATGCCATTACAACGTAAGTATAGGTAAGTATATCTCTTTTTTTATAAATTGGAATTAATTTAATTTAATTAATTTAATTTCGTTTCATTTAATTAATTTCATTTATTTAAAGTCGTTTTTGAAAAAACTGAACACTTAAAATACCCCTGTACCCCATAACCCAAACCTAGCCCTGAACCCTAAAAATACCCCTGTACCCCATAACCCAAACCTAGCCCTGAACCCTAAAAATACCCCTGTACCCCATAACCCAAACCTAGCCCTGAAACCTAAAAATACCCCTGTACCCCATAACCCAAACCTAGCCCTGAACCCTAAAAATACCCCTGTACCCCATAACCCAAACCTAGCCCTGAACCCTAAAAATACCCCTGTACCCCATAACTCAAACCTAGCCCTGAACCCTAAAAATACCCCTGTACCCCATTACCCAAACCTAGCCCTGAACCCTAAAAATACCCCTGTACCCCATAACCCAAACCTAGCCCTGAACCCTAAAAATACCCCTGTACCCCATAACCCAAAACTAGCCCTGAACCCTAAAAATACCCCTGTACCCCATAACCCAAACCTAGCCTTGAACCCTAAAAATACCCCTGTACCCCATAACCCAAACCTAGCCCTGAACCCTAAAAATACTAACCCTGGGAGAAGCACTACACTACGCTCGCGGAGTTTGCGAAGTCTGCGCAACTTCACACTACGCGAACTGCACGTAGCACAGTGCGAACACGCATAGTGCAGCGTAGCGTAGTCCAGCGCTCATTTTTTGCTTGTTCGCGGTCCTGAACGTCATGTTCGCGACCGCGAGCAAGCAAAATGACATCCCGGCGAGATTCTCAACGCGGGCAGGTAAGGTTTCTCATTGTGAGTGGCTGCGCATGCTCGTGACCGCTCTCAATGAGAAACTACCAGTTCGCGTTGAGAAAGCGGCCGCTCGAGTAATAATCTACTCGAGCAGCAGAAAACTACAGCTCGTACTGTGCAAGATGCCGTTTTCAATTATTGCACCGTGCCGGATGCTTGTCCGCACTGTGCAATCATTGAAAACGCATCTTGCCCAGTGCGAACATGCTACTACGCAGCTCGCGTAGTGCTATGTGAAGTTCGCGTAGTGCGAAGTGCACTTCGCGTAGCTTCGCGTAGCGCTACTTCACGAACTTCGCCCACCCTTAAAAAATACCCCTGTACCCCATTACCCAAACCTAGCCCTGAACCCTAAAAATACCCCTGTACCCCATAACCCAAACCTAGCCCTGAAACCTAAAAATACCCCTGTACCCCATAACCCAAACCTAGCCCTGAACCCTAAAAATACCCCTGAACCCCATAACCCAAACCTAGCCCTGAACCCTAAAAATACCCCTGTACCCCATAACCCAAACCTAGCCCTGAACCCTAAAAATACCCCTGTACCCCATTACCCAAACCTAGCCCTGAACCCTAAAAATACCCTATACTCATACTTATTTTTTTAAATTACTTAAATTAATATATTTATTTATTTTATAAAAATACATAAATTAATATATTTATTTATTTTTAATATTAATTAAATTAATTAAATAATGTTAAATAAAATATAAAATAAAATTATATACTTACCTATACTTACGTTGTAATGGCATGCGTTGTAATAGCATCGGCTATGTAATGTCATGCGTTGTAAAGGCATGCGTTATAATGGATCCTGCGTTGTAAAAGTATCGTTGTAATGGTAGTGAGTTTTAAAAGTTGCGTTGTAACGGTTGTATACCTGTTTTGGAGGTACTTGCTGTGTGAAAGGGGACAAGTGTATGAGTAGTGTAGCAGAGGGTGTCCCTACATGTAAGATGGTCTATGACTCAACTGTGATGACAGTCATTTTTGGTTCTCTGTCACTCAAAACATGAGATGTTGTACACATGTCATGTTGTATTGCATTGACATGTGTCCCCTTTCATCTCAAATAGGAGGAGACCAAATATACATCGTCCCTTCACAGTGCTGGCAGACATGGAGGAGGAGGAGATCATCCGGAAATTCCGTCTGGATAGAGCCACCCTACAAGACCTATGTGCTATGTTGGAGCCCCACCTGCAGCCCCGCAGAACATATCCAACTGCTGTCACCCCAACATCGAAGGTGATGGGGCCCTGCATTTCTTTGCCACTGGTCCATTCCAGCACACAGTGTCAAGAGCAGGTGGGATGTTGCAACCCATGTTCAGCATGGTGCTACATGATGTCCTGTCTGCTATGATGATCTACAAAGACAGATGTATACATTTCCCTAGGAGCCATGAATTGGCGGCTGTTAAGAGTGATTTTTATGTGGTACCATTGATTGCATACATGTTGTGCTGGGCCCACCACAGGCACGTGAGCTCCTCTACAGGTATTGGAAACATTTCCATGCCATCAACGTGCAAGTGGTGTGCCAGGCGAATGTGATCATTTCACACGTGTGTGTCAAGTTTCCAGGCTCAGTCCATGAATCATCCAAGATGGCCGCTCGGCGGGAGCTCCCGCCGGGAGCTCCCGGTCTGTGTTTGCCGCATTGGACCTTTAACTCCTTAATAACCCCATTTTAAGCTTTCTCCTCCTGTACCTGGACAGCGGACATGGAGAAGACTTAGCCGATGCCCGGTGGAGCCGCTTGGATCGGCTATTGGGGAGTCTGCCCCGGGTTTCCCCCGAGGCCATCTCCTACCCAGCCGGACATCGGGGCATGGATTCCCACACCGCTGATACCTCTCGTTCCGACTCTTCCACCGCTTTCAGAGCTTACAGTCCTCCTGTTGCCTATCCAGCTTCGGCACAGCTCTGGCTATTCCAGATGGCTCCAGATGGTGTTGGACTGCTCTAAGGTGTGTTCTCCCGTTGTCCCGGGACAGCAAGACGTCTTTGCTGATACCCAATGAAGCCGCCTGGTTCGGCTATTTGGAAGTCCGGCCTGGGTACTCCTGCGACCTTCTCCTACCAACCTAGACATCAGAAAAAGACATTCCTCGTCCCGCTGCTGTTCTCTCCTTCTGCCTACGGCCTTGGACCGACTCACCGCTGTTGAAAGTGGGGCCAGCCATGGCGCATCTTTGCCTCCACTGGCTGCCTGCCAGTCCTCACCGCCGCCTCGCTGCCTCCCCATGCTGGCTATTTTCCTGGATTTGCCCCGCCTCGTCACCGACTCCGGAGACCCAAGTGAACTTTTCCCAGGTATGGGGGCATGGGAGCCACGACAGGCTGATTGTCTTCAACGTTACCCCAGTGGACCCGAGCCTACATGCCTCCTCTCCCTTCCTCCCTGACTTTGTTTTTGAACTACATACCCCCCCAACTTCTTCTCGCACTTTAATTCACACTCCCTGCGTCACTTTCATGAACTTCATGACTTTTTTTCTTTTGCCCTGCCCGCCATTTTGCTGCTGTTCTCTGCTGTTTTTCTCCGGACCCAGACCTGCCATCTTGTCGATTCCCTCGTCCCTTACCCTTTTCCCTCATTCCCCCCTTGAGGATCCTCAAACATTTCTTCCTTTTTCTGATTTACCTTTTCTCCATCCCCTCGTATCCCCCACCCTCTTTCATTACACTACTTTTGTCCCCCTCTACCTTCTCTCCCCCTTTTGTTTTTCCCACCTCCCCTATTAATTTCCATGCATTTGTCTTTCACGTTACTGCTCTTTGACTGTACTCTTGACGTTTCCATATGTTATCAATATGTAACTTATTTAATCTTGCAACTCGCAACCTTGCTTTGTTGTAACCTAATGTAAAGCGCTCTGATACCTACGGGTCTAGCCAGCGCTATATAAAACTCATAAAATAAAAAAAAATTAAAAATCATGCATAACAAAATTGTGCCTCAACTGATGGCTAATCTGCTTCCGGAGTGTGCATGGATTTTGGGTGAGTATGTACAGTCAACTGGCATGCTGTCTGTGTGTGAATTGCTGTCCTCTGCCACAGTTGTACTCAACAGTAGCTCTGTGTATCTCACACCTAAGTGACTCTGCATATCCCAACCGTCCTTGGTTGCTGAGCCCACTGCACAATCCCCAGACACCGGCTGAAGTCCGCTACAACAAAGTCCATGGGAGGACCCGTCATGTGGTGGAGTGTACTTTTGGTCTCCTGAAGTCATAGTTTCGCTGCCTGGACAAGACCGGAGGTGCCCTGATGTACTCACCCCAAAAGGTGTGCCAGATGGTTGTTGCCTGCTGCATGCTCCACAACCTGGCCTTGTGCAAAGAGATCCTACTGCTGGACGGTGATGATCAGCTGAGGCCCCCACCTGCAAACCACCCCATGTCCAGTGACGAGGATAGAGGAGAGGAGGAAGGTGTTGACCTGCGTCAACAGCTCATCAACCACTACTTCACTTGCAGGTGAGTAACAGGATACAACAGGGCCATTGTCTGCTTATGTTGGTGTAGGCCCCAATGACTCTGGTGATGTTTGCCAGGGCTTCAGTCCCATGGTGCTGTTCTCTCCATGTGCCCTATGGCCTCTCCCCTGCCCTTCTGTCACGGGCATTTTGGCTCATCACTGTCTGCACACGCCTACTCCCCCTGGCCTCCGCAGTTATTGGGGTGTGTTAGACAGCCTCTGTACCAGGGCGGGTGTTGCAGCCATCACTGGTGGTGCTGGTGGTGGCCACAGGGGTTGTTCCAGCAAGGCTCAGCATTGTAGTTGTCGTACTTGTTGCTGAGGGGGCGGGGTAGCTGTGTTGTCCTGGGACCGGTTACGCCCTGGCATACCAAATGGGCTGGCTTCCTTCTTAAAATGATCTGAATCCAGTGAGTCTGCCGCAGAGAGTTCATGTGCCGGGGGAGGAGACTGGCTCCGCACGTTGGTGTTGTCGTCCTCTGCAGTCAGTTCTTGGTCACCTGTGGGACAGAGGGGAGATGGTCATTGACGTGCCCACCTCAAGCTTGCTGTTCACTGTCTCTGATTTACAAGTAATGCAATGCACAGTTGACTATTTCACACATTGTAAGTCTGCACAGTGATTAACATCATGACATGATGTGGGGGGACCTACATTTTTTGGGCATGGGGTGACATGTCAATGGATACCATTCCCCATGTGCATATATTATGATTTTGATGAAAGGTTGTCATCTGACAACTGGCGGATAAACAACTTGGTGGGAAGCATCTTTGCTGATTGCTCTTCCTGGCAGCCATTACATCTGCGCATGAACTAGCCATTGTTGTCTCATTCCTTCCTTTGTCCTGTCTTGTGCTTTGATTTCTTTGTTCAATAGACCATGCTTGTTTACTTTTCCTATGGTCTTTCAGGGTCAGCCCCCATGGAAGTTACAGGGAGCCTTTGTTGATTTGCATGTTGGTGCCCTGATATGCTTCAACACTGGATTTTGTGAGTCACACTCCTGTTTCTGTCACAGTTACATACGCTTAGCTGTCTGCACACTGTATATTGAGATTGTATCTGTGTCAATTTTTGTGTAATGTCATCTGTCTCCATGCTTTTCTGGATGCATGCTGGGGTGCATGCAGTGACTGATTAACTGTCCTGTGGTCACTTTGTGGTGTACTTTCTGGTACATGTTTCTGGGTGGGGGTGGAGTGCTCCATCCTGCTCAGGGGTGGGACAGGCGGCCTGGTGGGAGTCGTAGTGCAGGCCTCACATCCCCAAGCAGCCCTCCCAGGGTAGATGGCTACCTACCTGTTAGTTTGATGAGGGTACTGTGATGGCTGCCACATGCATCTGGGTGGAGGGAGTGCTCCATCTTGATGAGCTGGGAAACAAGGGGGCATAGTGGGAGTTGTAGTGCTGTCTTATCACCCACATACACCCCTCCCTGTCAAGATGGCTACCTACCTGTTAGTTTGTTTGTGGTGAGACAATGGCTTCTTTTAGATTTTGGGGTATCTAGTTGGCACAGGTAGGTACTTGTGACAAATAGGGGCCCTTTGCCTCTAATCAGGGTAGGATGGTACAATCCGAAAATAACCCCTGCTCACCCCCTTGGTAGCTTGGCACGAGCAGACAGGCTTATCTTAGAGCAGTGTGTAAAGCATTTGTGACCACATACAGTAATCAAGTGCCAACACTACAGATGGGCACCACACAGGTTTTATATAAAAAATAAGTATGCTTTATATAGACTTATCACAAGACCACAAACAGCAAAAATCCACAATACTGTACTTAAAATGGTAGGTTTAGCTTTGTTCTCTGTAGTTCTTAATATACGACACTTTGAGTCCATGTACCTTACGATACGTTACCCTTCCACAACGAAAGTGTTGCATCAATGGAAATGCGGCAAAGTTCCGGTGCAAAGAAATAAAGACGTGATGTTCTTCCAGATGCGCCACGCTTCTCCGATGATGCGAGAAGTCTCGATTCAATGCGTCAGCTGCAGAGGCAACACCCTCTGACCTTAGACACACTTTTACAGGCTACTTCTGTGGGTTGACAACCCATGCTACAGGCCCACCAGCAGCATTTGGATTACCAGCCCTGGGCACACTCAGTGCACGGTACTAGGGTCTGACAAGTAAACCAAACAAGCCAATCAAGCAGTCCCTAATCCATAAATCAATTTATAATAGGGAGAGCATATGCACTTTAGCACTGATCAGCAGTGGTAAAGTGCCCAGAGTCATAAAACCAACAAAAATAGGTCAGACAAAATACAGGAGGAAAGCAAAAAGTTCAGGGATGACCCTGCAAAAAGGGCCACGTCCAAAAGCTTCCAACTGCTTCTGGGTGTGGAGTGCTCCACCCCTCCCTATGAAGATGGCTACCCATGTGTTTGTTTGTGGTGAGACAATGGCGTCCAAGTGCTTCTGGGTGTGGAGTGCACCATCCAGCTCACAGGTGTGTGCCTGGGGGAATGTTGGGAGTTGTGGTGAAGTCTTCCCACCTCCAAACAGCCGTCCCAGGGAAGATGGCTACCTACCTGTTAGGTGAGGGTGAACCATACAATGTCTGCCACATGATTCTAGGTGGGGCGGAGTGCTACATCATTCTCAGGGGTGGGACAGAAGGCCTGGTGGGAGTTGTAGTGCAGGCCTCACACCCCCAAACAGCCCACCCAGGGAAGATGGCTACATCCTGTTAGTTTGATGAGGGTAATGTGATGGCTGCCACATGCATCTGGGTGGGAAGGAGTGGCCCATCTTGATGAGCTGGGAACAAGGGGGCATGGTCAAGTCAAGTCAAGTCAAGAGATTTATATAGCGCGCTACATACCCATAGGGTCTCAAGGCGCTTGAGGAAGGGTGGGGGAATTACTTGTCGAATATCCAAGTTTTAAGTTGCTTTCTGAATGCTAGGTGGTTCTGAGTAAGGCGAAGGTGAGTGGGAAGAGAGTTCCAAGTTTTAGCTGCCAGGTAGGAGAAGGATCTACCTCCCATGGTGGTTTTGTTGATGCGAGGTACAGTGGCAAGGGCTTGGTTGGAGGATCGTAGCTGACGGGGGGGGGTGTAGAAGGACAGTCGTGTGTTGAGGCATTCGGGTCCAAGTTCGTAAAGTGCTTTGTGTGCGTGGGTTAGGAGGCGGAAAGTAATCCTCTTATTTACGGGGAGCCAGTGGAGGTTTTTCAGGTGACCAGAGATGTGTTCTTTACGCGGGATGTCTAGTATGAGCCTGGCTGAAGCGTTTTGGATGCGTTGGAGTTTTTTCTGGAGTTTTGCCGTGGTACCTGCGTATAGGGTGTTTCCGTAGTCCAGGCGGCTCGTGACCAGTGCGTGGGTGACCGTTTTACGAGTTTCGGTGGGGATCCAACGAAATGTTTTTTTGAGCATGCGAAGAATGTTGAAGCAAGATGATGAAACGCCGTTGACTTGTCTGGTCATCGAGAGTGAGGAGTCCAGGATGACGCCCAGGTTCCGTGCGTGGTCTGTCGGGGTGGGTGCTTTTCCAAGTGCTTCTGGCCACCAAGAGTCATCCCAGGCGGAGGGGGAGGTGCCTAAGATGAGGACTTCTGTTTTGTCTGAGTTCAGTTTCAGACGGCTGTGCTTTCTCCACTCGGCTACTTCTTTCATTCCTTCGTGTAAGTTGGTTTTGGCGGTGTTAGGGTCTTTGGTGAGTGAGAGGATCAGTTGAGTGTCGTCAGCGTAGGAGATAATGTTGAGGTTGTGTTGGCGAGCGATGGCCGCAAGGGGGCTCATATATACATTGAAGAGGGTGGGGCTGAGAGAAGATCCTTGTGGCACGCCACAGATGACTTCAGTGGCCTCTGACTTGAATGGTGGGAGGCGGACTCTCTGGGTTCTTCCGGTGAGGAACGAGGTGATCCATTCCAGTCCTTTTCCTTGGATTCCGACGTTTCTGAGGCGCTGTAGAAGGGTGCTGTGGCAGACTGTGTCAAAGGCAGCGGAGAGGTCGAGGAGGATGAGGGCGACTGTGTCTCCGTTGTCCAGCAGAGTTCGAATGTCGTCTGTTGCAGCGATGAGTGCGGTCTCAGTGCTGTGTTTGGCTCGGAATCCGGACTGTGAGGAGTCGAGGGATTTGTTTGTTTCGAGGAAGGCGGCGAGCTGGTTGTTGACAGCTTTCTCGATGACTTTGGCCGGGAATGGAAGAAGCGAGATGGGGCGGTAGTTTTTGAGCTCGGTGGGGTCAGCTGTGGGTTTTTTCAGAAGGGCGCTGAGTTCTGCGTGTTTCCAGCTTTCCGGGAAGGTGACGGAGTTGAGGGAGCAGTTGATGACATCTCGGAGGTGTGGTGCTATGATGGAGTCTGCTTTGTTGAAGATTTGGTGAGGGCATGGGTCAGTTGGGGATCCTGAGTGGATGGAGTTCATCAGGCGGATGGTGTCCTCAATGGAGATTGGGTTCCAGTCGTTAAGGATGTTCAAGGGGGGTGAAGGTCCTGCAGAAGGTTGGGTGGGTTGGTCTCCGGGTCTGTTGTCGAAGCTGTTGTGGATGTCTGCGATTTTGTTGTGGAAGAAGGAAGCTAGGGAGTCCCAGAGGGCTTGGGAGGGGGTGATGTTGTTGGAGTTGGCTGATGGGTTGGTAAATTCTTTGGCGATGTTGAATAATTCCTTGCTGTTGTGGGCGTTGTTGTCTAGTCGGACTTTGAATGCGGCTTTCTTGGCAGACCAGATTAGTTGGTGGTGTATGCGGGTGGCGTTTTTGAAGGCGTCCCTGGTGCTGGTGTTTGGGTCTTTTTTCCAGGTCTTCTCGAGGGAGCGACAGAGTTTCTTCGATTTCTTAAGATCATCGTTGAACCAGGAGGCGTTTTTGGTGCCTAGTTTGATTTGACGTTTTTTCAACGGTGCTAGGATGTCGGCGCTGTTGGATAGCCATTGAGTGAGGTTAATGGCTGCTTGGTCGGGGTTTGAGGAGTGGACAGGAGGGTTTAGAAGAAGCGATGAGGAGATCTGGTCGGTGGTGATTTTGTTCCAATTTCTTCGCAGGGTGGGTTGAAGATGGTTGTGGATTGTGGTCTTATTGTAGATAAAGTGAACGCAGCTGTGGTCCGTCCAATGAAGAGCTGTGGTGTGACTGAATGAGACATGTTTGCTGGAGGTGAAGATGGGGTCGAGTGTGTGCCCTGCAATGTGGGTGGGAGTAGTGACAAGTTGTTTGAGTCCAAGGTCGGCGAGATTGTCCAGAAGGGTGGTGGCGCTGCTGTCATTGCTCTTTTCCAGGTGAAAATTGAGGTCTCCCAATAAAATGTAGTCCTCGGAGGGGAGGGCGTGTGGGGTGATAAAGTCAATGATGTCGTCACTGAATTGTGCACGGGGTCCTGGAGCCAGTAGAGGAGGGTGCCTCTGAGTGTGGTCTTGGGGTCGGTGTGGATCTGGAAGTGGAGGTGTTCGGCGCTGGCAAGGTTGACGTCTGAGCTGGTTGAGATGCGGATGGAGTTCTTGTGGACGATAGCGATGCCTCCTCCTGTTTGCTTGATGCGGTCCTTACGGATGATCTTGTATCCTTCCGGGATGGCAATGGTGATGTCTGGGGCTGAATACACATATCAACCTGTGAATTTTGTGTGGCTATGGGGTGAATCAGATGGAGTGTGTTGTAATCTCTTGGTATCTCCCGCACCCCCTCCTACCTGCCCTCCCTTTGTACTGCCCACTCTGGAATGCACGAACATTCCACGGCAGACTTCAGCTGACTGGAACCCGTGGTGGTGATTAGAAGCAATAAAGAAGTGTTGTTTAACCTTTTCAGTGTACCACTTTATTTACAACACTGGCGACGGAAACTGCGTGGGGGCAGTTCACCATCACCCCCAATGATACTCCAGCACAGCGAGAAATTATAAGAAGAATCGTACCGGTACTTCGACGTGAAGAAGGGAAGGTGTGATATCCTGCAGTGTTACAGCCTGCATTGCTTTCTTGACGAGGAGGTAGTGTCTCCATCTGACCCACGACCCTGCTGTGTTGCTTCCGGAACACATGGTGTAGAGGTGAGGAGAGGGAAGCGATTTTCCACAAGTTTCCCCTGTGTCTCCTGCCAGCAGCAAGTCCGGTGTGGAAGTAATTGAAAGGGGAGGGAGCCTTCCGACATGGTGTTTTAGCGCAAGTTAATTAACTGCAGCTGGCCCCTGGCATATCGCCGTGAAGGAATTTAGTCTTCCGTCCTCTTTAATATCTGCCCTGGTTGTGGGATGTAAGGAGAGTTACCCTGTGAAGAGGAAGGTCGTGACGGGCGGCCGTTGAAGCAGGTGCATCGTGTGACAAGTGTGTCTCAACAGTGTCCCTAAAGTCGGACTCTCAACGTCCTCTGACCCGTATTTGGAGCTACGTGGCTGCGTGTGGACTTTCTTGAGGTGGTCCTTGATACTTGCTCCAGCGGTGTGTGGAGAGACTTTCCGATCCTGCGCAGTCAGTTTCCTCACGGAGGCGCGCCAGCTCAGTAGGCGTCTCGCTGAAGTGGCGCGGCGCCTCCCCCTCAGTAATTTAACCCTTCAGGGACTGATCTGTCTTCAGCCTGTATCCTTCGCTGACAGGCACAGCTGAGTCTCTCTCACTTGAACTTTTGATCTGTCTTCGTTAAACGGAGGCTGCCTGTCTATCTACGCTGATGGGCACAGCTGAGTAGAGGCTTTACACCGTTTGGTACTTTGATCAGCTTGTCGCTGAAGTGGCGCGGCGCCTCTCCTTCAGCAAATTAACCCTCCAGGGTCTTATCTGTCTTCAGCCTGTATCCTTCGCTGACAGGCACAGCTGGTTGGCCTGAAGTGGCGCGGCGTCGCCCCCTCAGTAATTAACCCTTCAGGGACTGATCTGCCCTCGGCCTGCATTTTCGCTCTCAGGCTCACCTGAGTTTCTCTCACTTCAAGTTCAAGTTCAAGTTCGGGAATTTGTATAGCGCACTACTTATCCAGAGGGTCTCAAGACGCTTGAGGGAGGGTGGGTGCTTTACTTATCGAAAAGCCAGGTTTTTAGTTGTTTTCTGAAGGAGAGGTGGTTCTGTGTAAGGCGGAGGTGAGTGGGGAGAGAATTCCAGGTTTTGGTCGCTAAGTAGGAGAAGGATCTTCCTCCCATGGTGGATCTATGGATGCGCAGAATTGCGGCGAGGGCTTGATTGGATGATCGTAGTTGGTGGGTGGGTGTGTAGAAGGACAGTCGTGTGTTGAGGCATTCGGGTCCTAGGTCGTAGAGGGCCTTGTGTGCGTGGGGGAGGAGACGGAACGTTATTCTCTTGTTGACGGGAAGCCAGTGAAGGCCTTTCAGGTGACCGGAAATGTGAGCTTGGCGGGGGATGTCCAGTATGAGTCTGGCTGAGGCGTTTTGGATGCGCTGAAGTTTATTCTGTAGTTTGGCTGTGGTTCCGGCGTAAAGGGCATTTCCATAATCCAGTCGGCTGGTGACCAGTGCGTAGGTGACTGTCTTTCTTGTTTCGGTGGGTATCCAACGGAAGATTTTTTTGAGCATACGTAGGATGTTGTAGCATGAAGAGGAGACGGCATTGACTTGTCTGGTCATCGAGAAGGAGGAGTCTAGGATGAAGCCCAGGTTACGTGCGTGATCTGTAGGTATGGGTGCTGTGCCCAGGGCCGGTGGCCACCATGAGTCGTCCCAGGCAGAGGGGGATGATCCTAAGATTAGGACTTCTGTTTTGTCCGAGTTTAGTTTTAAACGGCTGTTCTTCATCCATTCAGCTACTTCTTTCATTCCTTCGTGTAGATTGGTTTCGGCGGTGTTTGGGTCTTTGGTGAGGGAGAGGATCAGCTGGGTGTCGTCTGCGTAGGAGATGATGTTGAGGTTGTGTTGTTGCGCGATGGATGCGAGGGGACTCATATAAACGTTGAAGAGGGTGGGACTGAGTGATGATCCTTGTGGTACACCACAGATGACTTTGAACTTGAACTGTGTGTTTTAAGAGGAGGCTTCCTGACTATCCTACGCTGATGGGCACAGCTGAGTAGAGGGGTCACACAGCTTTACTTGGATTACAAACATTTATTCACCTTATGTGACGTAAACGTTTAGTTCTCCTATTTTTCCCAATGGAACAGGCATAGTGGCATTGTGTCTTGTGTAATCTGAGTATTCCTTTATGGTTATATTTTAAGAAGGTGACTTTTGCCTGTTAAGGTTAACCATTTTGGAGTACAAGTTGAATAGAGTGGTTATTAAGGGGTGCATTAATTTTCTTTCAGTATGGCGAGTGCAAATATGTCGCAGCCACCACCATTTTTGAATGAGGTGGGTGAACCACAGTTACCGTGGAAACAGTGGTTTAGTCTCCTAGAGTCCTACCTGATAGCCATTGGGGCGAGAAATGTTCTGCTTTAAGAAAGCTGCATACCTTACTACATAATTTAGGCATTGAAGGACGTAAAACATATGACAATATATCTGCGGAGGCAGAGGAGGATAGTGATGATGACGAAAATGTTTATTTAGCAGCTGTGAGTAGACTGGAAAAACATTTTGGAAAGACAATTAATGTTGTTTTGGAGAGGCACAAATTTTTCTCTAGAATGCAAGGTAAAGGTGAGAAGGTGAAAACTTATATTGCAGCACTAAAAGGTTTAGCGAATACTTGTGAATTTGAAACTCTGCAAGATTCTCTTCCTGACTATCCTACGCTGATGGGCACAGCTGAGTAGAGGGGTCACACAGCTTTACTTGGATTACAAACATTTATTCACCTTATGTGACGTAAACGTTTAGTTCTCCTATTTTTCCCAATGGAACAGGCATAGTGGCATTGTGTCTTGTGTAATCTGAGTATTCCTTTATGGTTATATTTTAAGAAGGTGACTTTTGCCTGTTAAGGTTAACCATTTTGGAGTACAAGTTGAATAGAGTGGTTATTAAGGGGTGCATTAATTTTCTTTCAGTATGGCGAGTGCAAATATGTCGCAGCCACCACCATTTTTGAATGAGGTGGGTGAACCACAGTTACCGTGGAAACAGTGGTTTAGTCTCCTAGAGTCCTACCTGATAGCCATTGGGGCGAGAAATTTTCTGCTTTAAGAAAGCTGCATACCTTACTACATAATTTAGGCATTGAAGGACGTAAAACATATGACAATATATCTGCGGAGGCAGAGGAGGATAGTGATGATGACGAAAATGTTTATTTAGCAGCTGTGAGTAGACTGGAAAAACATTTTGGAAAGACAATTAATGTTGTTTTGGAGAGGCACAAATTTTTCTCTAGAATGCAAGGTAAAGGTGAGAAGGTGAAAACTTATATTGCAGCACTAAAAGGTTTAGCGAATACTTGTGAATTTGAAACTCTGCAAGATTCTCTTATCAGAGATCAACTGGTTAGGTGTAACAACAACACCAAAATACAAGAGAGGCTACTGGTGGCCAACCCAGATCTTAAACAAGCTATAGACATTGCTGTGGGGATTGAACACACTGCGGATTGTATGGTAGCCATGAAGGGTGAGAAGAACACAGAAGTAAATGTTATAAACAAACAAGAAACCAGCAAAGAAACTAAGAACAAAAGTCCAGGGGTGGTCCCTCCTGCGACCAAACTTAAGTGTTTCGGATGTGGGAGCCCCAATCACCTGGCTAATAGCGTAAGTTGCCCAGCAAGGTCAGTCACATACCACAAGTGTGGAAGAAAAGGACACTTAGCTAGACTTTGCAGAGATTTCCAATCCAAATCAGTCCATTCCATTGAACAAGAGGCTGCTCAAGAAGTTAAATTGGTGTTCAATGTTCAGGGTGAAGACAAGACTGGGGGGTATCCGTCATGCACTATCACCTTAGACCAGAAAGAAGTTACAGTTTTCGCCGACTCGTGCTCACCCTACACATTAGTTGAAGCAGAAACATTTTAAAAAAATGTTTCCCGCAGGACTACAAGATATACAACCTGTAGACATACATCCAGGGGGGTACAATAGTGACCCCATACCTTTGGTGGGAATGACAACAATGAGAATTGGGTTCAAGGGAAGACACACTGTGGGTAAAATTTATCTCACACAAAAGGTTCTAATCTTTTGGGGTGGAAGCACCAAAGGGAATTAGGCATCAAGTTAGACCCCAACATTCCCGACCAGGTACTTCTGGTAGACCAGTCAGTAGGTGGCGAGGAAGTGTGTAAGGATTTCCCCAAGGTGTTTACGGATGAGCTGGGTTTACTTAAGAACTACCAGCATTCTATAAAACTGAAAAGTAAAGCCAAACCGGTTGCTCATAAAGTAAGGCCAATACCTCATTTGATGCAGGCCCCCCTACAAGCAGAAATAGACAGACTGTTAGCTCAAGGGGTCATTGAGCCCATAGAGTGCTCACAATGGCTGGCCCCAATCGTTTTGACAATGAAATCATCAGGCAAGGACATTAGGTTGTGTGTGGACCTTAGAGACCTCAACAACAGCATTTGGGTGGACAGGCATCCGTTACCACGCATACACGAGGTTCTCACTTTGATCAAGGGGGCTAGTTGTTTCAGTGTCCTAGACCTGACCTCCGCATACCACCAGGTAGAATTACACCCTAGTTCACGACATTTTACCTCGTTCATTACCCCATTGGGAGCCTTCCAATACATCTGCATGCCTTTTGGCTTAGCTTCGGCAGCCGCTGCTTTCCAGAGGATCATGCAGCATGTGCTGGAAGGCCTTCCCAAAACCTTATGCTTTCAGGATGACATCCTCATCTATGGGAAGGATGTGGAGGAGCACAATTCCATTTTGATGGGGGCATTGACCAAACTAGAGGCAGCTGGGTTGACCCTCAAAAAAGAGAAGTGTTGCATGGGGGGGGGGGGGGGGGGTCTGTGGAGTACCTTGGCCACACAATCTCAGAAGATGGTATTAAACCAAAGTTGAACCTTGTTGATGCGATTCAAGGAACTAAACCACCTACTAGTGTAGACAAATTAAAGTCATTCTTAGGACTTTCAGAGTACTACGCTAAATTTGTGAAAAATTATGTTAATATTGTTGAACCTCTAAGAATGTTAATGAAGACAAGAACTCCTTTCACATGGAATGAAAGTTGTCAAGTGGCGTTCTCCACAGTGAAGGATAGCATTGCCTCTTTGGGAAGATTTGACCCGACTAAATCCACCATTTTATACACTGATGCAAGCAACAATGGAGTGGGGGCTAGCCTCACACAAATGGATAAGAACAAAGAACAAGTAGTGGCATTTGCGTCACGTGCCCTTAAAGGGGCGGAGTTAAACTACTCTGTGGTGGAGAAAGAGGCGCTAGCTTGCACATGGGCCATCAAACACTTCCGTTTCTTCCTCTGGGGCATACCCTTCACGGTGCGAACCGACCACAAACCCCTCATGTACGCCTTTACTACAAAAGGGTCAGAGAAAACTACACCACGGATTTCAAGGTGGATCTTAGGTTTGGAGGGGTACAATTTCACTGTGAAGTACATGCCAGGCTCACAAAATGTTGTAGCAGACTTCCTGTCCCGCTCAACTAACGTTACTAGTGGGAGTGAGGAAGCAGCAGTAGACGAGGAACATGTGTTGAAATGTACTTGTCTTGGAAAAGAGGAGTGGGAGCAAGGCTTGAACCAAGATGGGAACTTGCAAACACTTAAAAACTATATAATCAATGGATGGCCTTGTGAAAAGAGTAAGATGGCACCTGAGTTGAGTGGGTTCTGGGAGGTGAAGTTGGAACTTAACATTCAGGGTGATATGGTGTTCAGAGGAGAAAAGATTGTTCTACTGAGTTCCCTCAGGCAGAAAATTGTAGATTTGGCACATGTGGGACACTTGGGGCGTAGTCTAACGAAGAGTAAGATCAGGCTAGATTACTGGTGGCCAGGGATGGATGCCATGGCAGAACACTCTGTAAGGGACTGCTTAGAGTGTAACAAAGCTGATAAGACTCACCAGACAAGGAAACCACTATTATCCCCGGTGTCTATACCGGAGATACCTTGGTCTAAGCTTGCTTTGGACATAATTGGCCCTCTTAATTTGAAAACTTTGAAAGAAAGGTTTATGCTTGTCTTGGTGGACTACCACTCTAAGTGGGTAATCTATAAATGTGTCCACAAAATTGATACCAGGGTACTTGTCAACTTCCTCAGAGACACCTTCTTCGATGAAGGCATCCCGGACATTTTAATCACAGATAATGGGGTGAAGTTTACATCAGAAGAAATGAAGGAGTTCCTTTCTGACATGGGCATTATCCACCAGAAAACTGCATTATATTGCCCCCGTGCCAACGGGTTGGTGGAGCGCATGAACCGCTTTATAAAAGAGTGTATACAGCGTGCAGAGACATTAAACACACCAGCTGCACAGGCTCTACAAGAAACTATCTGGGCTTACCGTACCACCCCTCACCAGGTCACGGGGGTGTCCCCTTTTACTTCATTGAAAGGAAGAATTCCAAAAACCAGGCTTTCACCCCCGATAAATAGACAGACCAAGTGACAAGTAAACAGGGAAGAAATTGGAGTGCGACATAAGGATCACCAAGATAAGTATGAGGCAAAATACAATGCTGATAAACATGTGAGAACTAGTCGGATAAGGGAAGGGGATTGGATTTGTATAGACCTTCCCAAGCCTAGAGGGAGGAGTGCCTTCAGATTCTCCGCACCCCTGCGGGTAATCAAAGTAGGTAGGAATGTGGTACAGTTAGCAAATGGTCAAACTTGGAGTAGGGATAGGATTGTTCCACACAGAGAATTTGGTGCTACCCAGGTGCAGTCACAGTCACACAGTATGAATCAGGTGGCCCTCAGGAGGTCGTCCAGGCCCACTGTTGCACCCCGGTGGAGCAAGGATTACTATACTTCTTGATGTACTCATATGCCAGCACTGGTTGTATGTTTGGTTCATAACAAAGCTTTATTCCTGTATCTACCTGTTGTTTATTCAGGGTTGGTTTATAACGAAGCTGTATTCCTGTATCTACCTTTTGATTATTCGCTTATTTTATGACTGTATTGTATTCTTCACCGGCCCCTTTCTTTTCCCTCCCTCCATAAGGAGATGTGTTGTATATGTGTTGTAATCTCTTGATATCTCCCGCACCCCCTCCTACCTGCCCTCACTTGGTACTGCCCACTCTGGAATGCACGAACATTCCACGGCAGACTTCAGCTGACTGGCACCCGTGGTGGTGATTAGAAGCAATAAAGAAGTGTTGTTTAACCTTTTCAGTGTACCACTTTATTTACAACACTGGCGACGGAAACTACCCTAAACCCTAAAACACTACACTCTACACTACACAAACACCACTGCACTATACTTTACCCTAAAACATTACCCCACCACGACCCCCTACACTACACAAACAGCACTGCACTACCCTGAACCCTAAAACACTCCCCCCTACATTACACCAACAACACTGCACTACCCTAAACCCCAAATCTACCCCCAGCACGACTGCCCTACACTGCACACATACCATTACACCACTCTAAACCCTAAATCTACCGCCAGTATGACCCCCTACACTACACAAACTCCATTGCACTACCCTAAACCCTAAAGCAAAACCTTCAGCACGACCCCTACATTACACAAACACCACTGCACTTACTTAAACACTAAAACACTACCCCCAGCACGACCCTTACATTACACAAACACCACTGCGCTACCCTAAACACTAAAACACTACCCCAGCACGAACCCCCACACTACCCAAACACCTCTGTACTACCTTAAGCCCTAATACACTACCACAGCATGACCCCCTAGACTACCCAAACAATTCTGCACTACCCTAAACCTTAAAACACTACACTCTACACTACACAAACACCACTGCACTATACTTTACCCTAAAACATTACCTCACCACGACCCCCTACACTACACAAACAGCACTGCACTACCCTAAACCCTAAAACACTCCCCCCTACACTACACCAACAACACTGCACTACCTAAACCCTCAAACACTAGCCCCGCATGACCACCTATACTACACAAACACCACTGTACTACCCGAAAACCCTAAAGCACTATCCCCAACCACAAACTTGCAAACACTACACAAACCCCACTGGACTACCCTAAACCCCAAATCTACCCCCAGCACAATCCCTACACTACCCAAACACCACTGCACTTCCCTAAACCCTAAATCTACCCCAGCACAAACCCCTACACTACCCAAACATCACTGCACTACCATAAACCCTAAAACACTACCCCATACATTACACAAACATGACTGCACTACCCTAAACACTAAAACAATACCCCCAGCACGACCTCCTACACTACACAAACACCACTACACTACCCTAAACCCTAAATCTACCCCAGCACGACCCCTACACTACCCATTCACCACTGCACTACCCTAAACCCTAAAACACTACCCCAGCATGATGCCTACAGTACCCCAAACACCATTGCATTACCCTTAACCTTAAATCTACCCCAGCATGACTCCTACACTACCAAAACATCACTGTGCTACCCTAAATTACTACCCCAGCACGACCCCCTACACTACACAAACACCACTGCACTACCCTAAACACTAAATCTAGCCCCAGCACGACCCCCTACACTACCCAAACACCATTGCACTACCCTAAACTCTAAATCTATGCCCAGCACGACCCCTACACTACACAAACACCACTGCACTACCCTAAACACTAAATCTAGCCCCAGCACGACCCCCTACACTACCTAAACACCACTGCACATCCCTAAACTCCTAAAACACTGCCCCCTGCACAACCACCCACACTACCCAAACAACACTGCACTACTCTGAACCCTAAAACACTACCCCCAGCACAACCCCCTATACTACACAAACACCGCTGTGCTACCCTAAACCCTGAAACACTACCCCCAGCACGACCTGCTCCACTACCCAAACACCACTGTGCTACCCTAAACCCTGAAACACTACCACCAGCACAACCATATACACTACCCAAACACCACTGCGCTACCAGAAACCCTACAACACTACCCCAGTACAACCCCCCACACTACCCAAACAATTCTGCACTACCCAAAACCCTAAAACACTACACTCTACACTACACAAACACCACTGCACTATACTTTACCCTAAAACATTACCCCACCACGACCCCCTACACTACACAAACAGCACTGCACTACCCTAAACCCTAAAACACTCCCCCCTACAATACACCAACACTGCACTACCCTAAACCCCAAATCTACCCCAGCACGACTGCCCTACACTGCACACACACCATTACACTACCCTAAACCCTAAATCTACCGCCAACATGACCCCCTACACTACACAAACACCATTGCACTACCCTAAACCCTAAAGCAAAACCTCCAGCACGCCCCCTACATTACACAAACACCACTGCACTTCCCTAAACACTAAAACACTACCCCCTGCATGACCCCCTACAATACCCAAACACCACTGCGCTACTCTAAACCCTGAAACATTAACCCCAGCACGACCCGCTCTACCAACAAAATACCACTGTGCTACCCTAAACCCTGAAGCACAACCCCCAGCACGACCCCCTACTCTTCCCAAACAACACTGCGCTACCCTAAACCCTAAACACTACCCTAGTACGACCCCCTACACTACCCAAACACTTCTGCACTACCCTAAACCCCAAATCTAGTGCCAGCATGACCCCTACACTACACAAACACCATTGCACTACCCTAAACCCTAAACCAAAACCTCCAGCACGCCCCCTACATTACACAAACGCCACTGCACTTCCCTAAACACTAAAACACTACCCCCTGCATGACCCCCTACAATACCCAAACACCACTGCGCTACTCTAAACCCTGAAACATTACCCCCAGCACGACCCGCTCTACCAAAAAAATACCACTGTGCTACCCTAAACCCTGAAACACTACCCCCAGCACGACCCCCTACTCTACCCAAACAACACTGCGCTACCCTAAACCCTAAACACTACCCTAGTATGACCCCCCTACACTACCCAAACACTTCTGCACTACCCTAAACCCTAAAACACTACCTCAGCATGACCCTCTACAGTACTCAAACACCACTGCACTACCCATAAACCCTAAAACACTACCCCATAAACTACACAAACACCACTGCACTACCATAAACCCGAAAACATTACCCCCAGCGCGACCCCTCTACACTACACAAACACCACTGCACCACACTAAACCCTAAATCTACGACAGCACGACCCCTTACACTACCCATTCATCAATGCACTACCCTAAAACCTAAAACACCACTCCAGCACGACGCCCTTCACTACCCAAACACCATTGCATTACCCTAAACCTTAAATGTACCCCAGCAGGACCCCCTACACTACCCAAACACTACTGCACTACCCTAAAACACTACCCCAGCTCGACCCCCTACACTACACAAACACCACTGCACTACCCTAAACTCTATATCTAATCCCAGCACGACCCCCTACACTACATAAACACCACTGCACTACCCTAAACCCCAAATCTACCCCAGCACGACCCCTTACACTACCCATTCACCACTGCACTACCCTAAAACACTACTGCAGCACGACACCCTTCACTACCCAAACACCATTGCATTACCCTAAACCTTAAATGTACCCCAGCAGGACCCCCTACACTACATAAACACCACTGCACTACCCTACACCCCAAATCTACCCGCAGCACGACCGCCCTACACTACACACACACCATTGCACTACCCTAAATCCTAAATCTAACCCCAGCACGACCCCACGCGGCAGGGTCTTGAGCTCAAATGTCCATGGACTCGATAATTCTCGCTTCGGTGCCTGACCTAATCATGGGTTCACACTCTGCAACTCTGGGCATTAAGCTTGCTTAATCTCCACAACGGCCCCCCGCGGCGGGATGCCTGGCTTTCACCTTGGGGATGCCCTGTAGGGGCTATCTCACAGGGAAAAGCCAGGACGGGTTCCCAAGGCAAGCGCGGAGATACCCCTTCGGGGGTCGATTCAGGCGTTATATAAGAAACATAATAATAATAATAATACATTACACAAACACCACTGCACTTCCCTAAACACTAAAACACCACCCCCTGCACGACCCCCTACACTACCCAAACACCACTGCGCTACTCTTAACCCTGAAACACTACCCTCAGCACGACCCGTCCACTGCCCAAATGCCACTGCGCTACCCTAAACCCTGAAACACTACCCCAGCATGACTCCTACAGTACTCAAACACCACTGCACTACCCTAAACCCTAAAACACCCACCCATACACTACACAAACACCACTGCACTAACCTAAACTATAAAACACTACCCCCAGCGCGACCCCCTACACTACACAAACACCACTGCACTACCCTAAATCTAACCCCAGTACGACCCCTTACACTACCCATTCACCACTGCACTACCCAAAA
The DNA here is from genome assembly GCF_964263255.1 of Lissotriton vulgaris. Classification (NCBI taxonomy): domain Eukaryota; kingdom Metazoa; phylum Chordata; class Amphibia; order Caudata; family Salamandridae; genus Lissotriton; species Lissotriton vulgaris. The sequence goes on from NC_141685.1 coordinate 1,160,235,476, forward strand.
ACCTTAATCACTACCCCAGCACGATGCCCTACACTACGCAAACACCATTGCACTACAATGAACCCCAAATCTACCCACAGCACGACCCCCCTACACTACACACACACCATTGCACTACCCTAAACCCTAAATCAACCACCAGCATGACCCCCTACACTACACAAAGACCATTGCACTACCCTAAACCCTAAAACAAAACCTCCAGCACGCCCCCTACATTACACAAACGCCACTGCACTTCCCTAAACACTAAAACACTACCCCCTGCATGACCCCCTACAATACCCAAACACCACTGCGCTACTCTAAACCCTGAAACATTACCCCCAGCACGACCCGCTCTACCAAAAAAATACCACTGTGCTACCCTAAACCCTGAAACACTACCCCCAGCACGACCCCCTACTCTACCCAAACAACACTGCGCTACCCTAAACCCTAAACACTACCCTAGTATGACCCCCTACACTACCCAAACACTTCTGCACTACCCTAAACCCTAAAACACTACCTCAGCATGACCCTCTACAGTACTCAAACACCACTGCACTACCCATAAACCCCAAAACACTACCCCATAAACTACACAAACACCACTGCACTACCATAAACCCGAAAACATTACCCCCAGCGCGACCCCTCTACACTACACAAACACCACTGCACCACACTAAACCCTAAATCTACGACAGCATGACCCCTTACACTACCCATTCATCAATGCACTACCCTAAAACCTAAAACACCACTCCAGCACGACGCCCTTCACTACCCAAACACCATTGCATTACCCTAAACCTTAAATGTACCCCAGCAGGACCCCCTACACTACCCAAACACTACTGCACTACCCTAAAACACTACCCCAGCTCGACCCCCTACACTACACAAACACCACTGCACTACCCTAAACTCTATATCTAATCCCAGCACGACCCCCTACACTTCATAAACACCACTGCACTACCCTAAACCCCAAATATACCCCAGCACGGCCCCTTACACTACCCATTCACCACTGCACTACCCTAAAACACTACTGCAGCACGACACCCTTCACTACCCAAACACCATTGCATTACCCTAAACCTTAAATGTACCCCAGCAGGACCCCCTACACTTCCCAAACACCACTGCACTACCCTAAACCTTAGGTCTACCCCAGCGTGCCCCCTACACTCCCCAAACACCACTGCACTAACCAAAACACTACCCCAGCTCGACCCCCTACACTACACAAACACCACTACACTACCCTAAACTCTATATCTACTCCCAGCACGACCCCCTACACTACATAAACACCACTGCACTACCCTACACCACAAATCTACCCGCAGCACGACCGCCCTACACTACACACACACCATTGCACTACCCTAAATCCTAAATCTAACCCCAGCACGACCCCACGCGGCAGGGTCTTGAGCTCAAATGTCCATGGACTCGATAATTCTCGCTTCGGTGCCTGACCTAATCATGAGTTCACACTCTGCAACTCTGGGCATTAAGCTTGCTTAATCTCCACAACGGCCCCCCGCGGCGGGATGCCTGGCTTTCACCTTGGGGATGCCCTGTAGGGGCTATCTCACAGGGAAAAGCCAGGACGGGTTCCCAAGGCAAGCGCGGAGATACCCCTTCGGGGGGCGATTCAGGCGTTATATAAGAAACATAATAATAATAATAATACATTACACAAACACCACTGCACTTCCCTAAACACTAAAACACCACCCCCTGCACGACCCCCTACACTACCCAAACACCACTGCGCTACTCTTAACCCTGAAACACTACCCTCAGCACGACCCGTCCACTGCCCAAATGCCACTGCGCTACCCTAAACCCTGAAACACTACCCCAGCATGACTCCTACAGTACTCAAACACCACTGCACTACCCTAAACCCTAAAACACCCACCCATACACTACACAAACACCACTGCACTAACCTAAACTATAAAACACTACCCCCAGCGCGACCCCCTACACTACACAAACACCACTGCACTACCCTAAATCTAACCCCAGTACGACCCCTTACACTACCCATTCACCACTGCACTACCCAAAAACCTTAATCACTACCCCAGCACGATGCCCTACACTACGCAAACACCATTGCACTACAATGAACCCCAAATCTACCCACAGCACGACCCCCCTACACTACACACACACCATTGCACTACCCTAAACCCTAAATCAACCACCAGCATGACCCCCTACACTACACAAAGACCATTGCACTACCCTAAACCCTAAAACAAAACCCCCAGCATGACCCCTACATTACACAAACACCACTGCGCTACTCTAAACCCTGAAACACTAACCCCAGGGAGACCCACTCCACTACCCAAATACCACTACGCTACCCTAAACCCTGAAACACTACCCCCAGCACGACCCCCTACACTACCCAATCACCACTGCACTACCATAAACCCTAAAACACTACCCAATACACTACACAAATACCACTGCACTACCCTAAATCCCAAAACACTACCCCCAGCACGACCCCCTACACTACTCAGTCACCACTGCACTACCCTAAAACCTAAAGCACTACCCCAACACGAGGCTCTACACTACCCAAACACCATTGCACTACCCTAAACCTTAGGTCTACCCCAGCGTGCCCCCCTACACTCCCCAAACACCACTGCACTAACCAAAACACTACCCCAGCACATCCCCCTACACTACACAAACACCACTGCACTACCCTAAACTCTAAATCTACTTCCAGCACCACCCTCTACAGTACATAAACACCACTGCACTACCCTAAACCCTAAATCTACCCCAGCATGACCCCCTACACTACACAAACACCATTGCACTGCCCTAAACCCTGAAACAAAACCCCCAGCACGACCCTTACATTGCACAAACACCACTGCACTTCCCTAAACACTAAAACACTACCCCCGCACGACCCCCTACACTACCCAAACACCACTGCAATACCCTAAACCCTGAAACACTACCCCCAGCATGACCCCCTACACTACCCAAACACCATTGCGCTACGCTAAACCCTAAACATTACCCCAGTACGAACCACTACACTACCCAAACACTTCTGCACTACAATAGACCCTAAAACACTACCCCAGCATAACCCCCTACAGTACTCAAACACCACTGCACTACCCTTAATCCTACAACACTACCCCCATCAAGACGCCCTACACTACCCCACAAAAACAGCACTGCACCACCCAAAACCCTACAACACTATCCCCTACACTACACGAACATCACTGCACTACCCTTAACCCTAAAACACTACCCCAGAATGAACCCCTACACTACACAAACACCACTGTGCTACCCTAAACACTAAAACACTACCCCAGCACGAACCCCTACACTACCCAAACACCACTGCACTACCATAAACCCTAAAACAATACCCCATACACTACACAAACACCACTGCACTACCCTAAACCCTAAATCTACCCCAGCACAACCCCTACACTACCCATTCACCACTGCACTACCCTAAACCCTAAAACACCACCACAGCATGATGCCTACAGTACCCCAAACACCATTGCATCACCCATAACCTTAAATCTACCCCAGCATGACCCCTACACTACCCAATCACCACTGCACTACCCTAAATTACTACCCCTTCACACCCCCTACACTACACAAACACCACTGCACTACCCTAGCCCCTAAATCTAGCCCCAGCACGACCCCCTACACTACCCAAACACCATTGCACTACCCTAAACTCTAAATCTACGCCCAGCTCGACCCCCCTACACAACACAAACACCACTGCACTTCCCTAAACTCCTAAAACACTACCCCCTGCACAACCACCCACACTACCCAAACAACACTGCACTACTCTAAACCCTAAAACACTAACCCCAGCACGACCCCCTATACTACACAAACACCACTGCACTACCCTATACCCTGAAACACTAGCCCCAGCACGACCTGCTCCACTACCCAAATACCACTGCGCTACCCTAAACCCTGAAACACTACCACCAGTACGACCATCTACACTACCCAAACACCACTGCGCAACCCAAAACCCTACAACACTACCCCAGTACGACCCCCTACACTACCCAAACAATTCTGCACTACCCTAAACCCTAAAACACTACACTCTACACTACGCAAACACCACTGCACTATACTTTACCCTAAAAGATTACCCCACCATGACCCCCTACACTACACAAACAGCACTGCACTACTCTAAATCCTAAAACACTCCCCCCTACACTACACAAACACCACTGTACTACCCGAAAACCCTAAAGCACTAACCCCAACAACAAACTCGCAAACACTACACAAACCCTACTGGACTACCCTAAACCCCAAATCTACCCCCAGCACAACCCCTACACTACCCAAACACCACTGCACTTCCCTAAACCCTAAATCTACCCCAGCACAAACCCCTACACTACCCAAACACCACTGCACTACCCTAAACCCTAAATCTAACCCGAGCAAGACCCCCCTACACTACCCAAACACCATTGCACTACCCTAAACTCTAAATCTACGCCCAGCACGACCCCCCTACACTACACAAACACCACTGAACTTCCCTAAACTCCTAAAACACTACCCCCTGCATGACCACCCACACTACCCAAACAACACTGCACTACTCTAAACCCTACAACACTACCCCCAGCACAGCCCCCTATACTACACAAACACCACAGCGCTACCCTAAACCCTGAAACACTACCCCCAGCACGACCTGCTCCACTACCCAAACACCACTGCGCTACCCTAAACCCTGAAACACTACCACCAGCACGACCATCTACACTACCCAAACACTACTGCGCTACCCAAAACCCTACAACATTACCCAAGTACGACCCCCTACACTACCGAAACACTTCTGCACTACCCTAAACCCTAAAACACTACCCCAGCACGACCCCCTACAGTACTCAAACAGCACTGCACTACCCTAAACCCTACAACACTACCCCCTACACAACTCAAACGCCACTGCACTACCCTAAACCCTAAATCTACCCCAGCACGACCCCTTACACTACCCTAACACCACTGCACTAACCTAAACCCTACAACACTACCCCCTACACTACATGAACACCATTGCACTACCCTAAACCCTAAAACAGTACCCCAGTATGAACCCCTGCACTACACAAACACCGCTGCGCTACCCTAAACACTAAAACATTTCCCCAGCACGACCCCCTATACTACCCAAACACCTCTGTACTTCCTTAAGCCCTAAAACACTACCCCAGCACGACCCTCAACACTACCCAAACACCACTGTACTACCCTATACCCTAAATCTACCTCCGGCACAACCTCCTACACTACCCAAACACTTCTGCACTAGCCTAAACCCTAAAAAACTACCCCAGCACAACCCCTACAGTACAGAAACACCACTGTTCTACCCTAAACCCTAAAACACTACACTCTACACTACACAAACACCACTGCACTATAGTTATCCCTAAAACACTACCCCACCATGACCCCCTACACTACACAAACACCACTGCACTACCCTAAACCCTAAAACACTACCCCCTACACTACACCAACACCACTGCACTACCCTAAAGCCTACAACACTACCCCCCATGACCACCTACACTATACAAACACCACTGTACTACCCAAAACCCTAAAAACACTACCCCAGCACGACCCCCTACACTATCCTAACACCACTGCACTACCCTAAAACTTAAAACACAACCCCCTACACTACACAAATACCACTGCGCTACCCTTAATCCTACAACACTACCCCCAGCACAACGCCCTACACTACATAAACAGCACTGCACTACCCTAAACCCTACAACACTACCCCCTACACTACACAAACACCACTGCACTACCCTAAACCCTAAAACACTACCCCAGGATGACCCCCTACACTACACAAACACCACTGTGCTACCCTAAACACTAAAACACTACCCCAGCACAACCCCCAACACTACCCAAACACCTCTGTACTTCCTTAAGCCCGAAAACACTACCCCAGCACGACCCCGTACACTACCCAAACACCACTGTACTACCCTAATCCCTAAATCTACCTCCAGCATGACCCCCTACACTACCTAAACACTTCTGCACTACCCTAAACCCTAAAACACTACCCCCAGCACGACCCATTACACTACCCAGACACCACTGTAAGAAAAGGGAAGGTTAGGGCCTGTCAAGTGGGTGCACTTGCCAGGTTGGCATGGCAGTCTAAGACTGTGCACGTAGGCACTGCAGTGGAAAGTCTGAGACACATTTACAGGGCTACTCAGGTGGGTGACACAACCAGTGCTGCAAGCCCATTAGTAGCATTTGAATTACAGGCGCTAGGCACACACAGTGCACTTTACTTGGGACTTACTAGTAAATCAAATATGCCAATCATGGATAACCAATCAGAATCACAGTTTACACATTGCACTTGCACTTTGACGGTGTTTGGCCGTGGCAAAGTGCCCAAAGCTTCTAAGCTACCAAAAACTAAATCTAGGAAACAGGCAAAAATGCAGGAGGTAGAGGCAAAACATCAGGGGAAACCACACCAAGGATGCCAAGTCTAACATACACACTGATAAAATAAAGCTAAATAAGGGGTGGATGAGTGGGATGGGGGGAATCTGAAAGATATACAACGTATGAAGAAATCAGGCCCAGCACCATGCACTGAACAGAAAGCAGGTAAAACAAAATGGCCGTGCCCATATGGACTGTGTGGTGTCGTTCATGCTGATTTTTCAGCAAGTCAGCACGGAACGTGCTACTCGCATGTAAAAAAAGCAGCGTGAATGGACGGACAAGCTATTCCGCCCCCTTGCGGAGTTCGGCAGAATCTTGAAAAAAATAATTGGCACGTCGCAGAATTCAATGGAACAAAACTCCACAGGTTCCACCCAGGCCTAGTCCTTACTGTTATTGAAAGAGAGGCACTAGCTGGAACTTGGTGGTGGAGTATTTCATAACATATGTGTGGGGATGTCAAATCATTCTGCGTACAGACCATACATATCTCATGAGAATATTGTCACCAGGAGGAGCTGGGAAAGGTTCGCCAAAACTTGCTCGACTGGCTTCACATTTACAAGAATACAGGATCGAGTATATACCAGGATGGTAGGATGTTCAGCCAGACTGCTTATCACGCTTGGCTAAAGGTTGGATTGCAGACATATTTAGGCAGTATTCACAATCCTGGAGTGGTATGGCACAGCGTTTCCATGGAATTCATTAGTCCTATGTCAAATTTAGATTGTGGAAGATTTGGCATGGTCATGGGGGACGTGCATTTAAGGTGGTTGGTGGTGAATTTTGTTTTTGAAATTTTGACAAGAACAACCATAAATATGGAGTTTAACATTTTTCGTTATGAGGGTTTGCTGGTTGTGCTTGTCACTGATAAAGATGCCCAATTAACCTCAGGGGATATGAAAGATTTTTTACTTGCTTGTGGGTGAAAGCATTCACTTACTGCGTTGTGTAATCACCAAGCCAACGGATTGTTGAGAGAGTAAACCACATAATTGTAGGGACTTTATAGTTGGCTGTAGCCAACAGGTTAGATGTAGAAGATGAGATATCTGGTTTGGTTGGGCCCTATCGAACTACAGAAAATTCTATCACAAGTAATGTCCCTTTGTGTATGAAGGGGGAGGAAACCCATTACCAATCTTAACTCCATCGGTGCAGCGCATTTTCCCGCTGTGCGCTGAAGATTTGAAAAACCCACGGTTCATGACGAGCTCACCTCGTCATGAGCGTACGAGAGGAGTACTTCATGACGAGCTGAGCTCGTCATCAGCGTCGAAGGGGTTAATCCCTCTTGGAGGAGATATTTGATTGAGGGAAAGAGTTTATGTACTAATAATGAACAAGTAGTAATCAATCACAGAACTAGAATGTCACCAGGTGATTGGGTCAAAATAAGATCTAGGCGTGTAGAGAAAGGGTTGAGTACATTTTAATGACCTTTTGAAGTAAAGGAAGTTCATTGGTGGTATGTAGTTTTAGCCAATAGTGAATGCTGCCACTTGAGGGGAGTTGCTAAATATGGCGTACCAGGATGTGTTGAAAATGAAGATGAACTTTGCAGTGATTTATGTTAATGAAAGATGAGGCGTTAGCGAATGAATCAAGTATATATCAATTTGAATGGTACTGGAATGGATGGTGGTAACAGTATTGTCAGCAGAATTCCCAATGGTGACTATAGTAACAGAAGTCTTGCCAGCAGAATTCCCAGGTTAAGGAGGCCTCTAAGTTATCTTCGAGATTTTGTAAGATAAGGTACACATGTAACTATATGGGGAAAAAGCAATATTTTTGTGTTGCTCTTGCTCAATATTCTTTTACTTTTTATTCATGCCTAATTTGCTTGAGGTTATTGCCTTCAACTTTCATTTATAATAGAAGGGTATGTGTTGTAATTTACTTTTACTGTAAATAACTATTGCTTTAAGAACAGAATGCTCATTGGCATTCCAGTTGTATTGTGATTTGTTATGGTGTTCTATTCACTGGCAGTTGCTTGCTGACTGGTGGAGGGAGCACCACATTCGAGAATCTCGGGCTCTAGAATAAAGGTTAGAAAAAGTACTACTTCTGCATGCAGCTTTATTATCAGATTTCTGCAACACCAAGTAAATGCCTTAAAGAGAATCCTTTTTTAACAGGAAGCCAATGCATTTGGTTACTCTATTACGACACTGACCAAACTTTGGAATGCTTGAAAAGGAGGCAAATTGCCGTATTCATGCACTATATGCAGCTGGTGTATCAGGTGGTCCAGGACACTCAGGTAGAGAACATTGGCATATTGTAGACTGAAAAGAATTAGGGCCTGGTCAATAGATTTCTGAGCTTCCCAGGGCAAAATATTCAAGAACATTTACCTCATCATCCTAAGTATCCAGCAAGATGTTTTACCACTTGAGATTTCTGTGGTTTAAAAAAGAGGCGAACATCAAACAGCACCCCTAAATTATTTCCCAACTCTGTGGGGGTGGGGGGGGGGGGGGGGGGGGGCAGTGTACATCTGCTCAGAAAGCCACCAGACAAACCAGGATGGGCGTTAAGGCAGAAAAGCAGGATCTCATTTTTGTATGTATTACATTGCAGACAGTTGGCTTTCAGGCACCCCATCTCTGCCACAATGCAGGCTGAAAATTGTTCCTTGGCTTCACATGAATGATCTTCATAGTTCAGCAAAAGCTGGGCGTCGTCCGCATATGAGAATATTTGAATTTCAAATGATTCAATCAGAAATGCAAGTGGGCCATATACATAGTATAATACACAGATGATACTCAGTTGCTGGTCACATGTGAGAAGGGCACCAATTTTAGAGGTGATGAGGTCAACATCTGCTTGACGGAGGTATTCTCCTGGGTAAGACGGAACCAATTAAAGTGCAATTCGGAAAAATCAGAGATCATTTTCTTTGGTCCCTCACCATGCGAAGTGTGGCGCCAATGGTGGCCTCTGGACATGTCTCCCCTGCAACATCAGTTAGCACTATGAAGAACTTAGGGGTCAATCTAGATGCTAAATTATCTATGAAGGCACAGACCCAAACAGTAGCTGGTTCCTGTTTTGGCCTGCTAAAAATGTTAAAGACATTTCTTCCCCTACTTCCAGTAACACACAGGAAGACTGTAGTCCAAGAACCTGATATGGCCATAAGGAAACCACAATCATGCAATTAACTAACTAAAACCGACAATGACCATATATGGCCATAAGGAAACCTTAGTCATGCAATTAACTAATTAACTCCAACCCGGGAAAAGGTATAAAATCCAGGTTTCAAAATTCCTTCTGGCATTATCACCGGAGCCACGTAGGGATCGATCGGGAGGTATTTCCTCATAGAAATCGTGAGTAGAAAGGTCTGATGATTGTGAGCACTGCCACCACTACATGAATGTAAGTTAAACCAAGACCTGAATATACCTTTCTTTCTCAAACAGGTGCTAGTTAGCACACCAGATCCTGATGTTTTGGCTCATGAGGTTTATCTACAACTCCAAAACAGTATGTTGTAAATATGTAATGGCATGAAATTGACATTTTTCCTCCTCACTTTACAGGGATATAACACAAACTTTGTCCTTTCCCTCTTTACCAACAATAGTGTTACGACCAGGAAATTATTTAAAAACATCTGATCAAAAATGTCCTCATTAAGTGTGTGTGCTCTATGTTGTGTGTCAGTGAGTCTAGTGTGTTTTTTGTAAAATATTTTTATCCCACTATAAGCACTGGAATACAGATATAGTATGTCACCTGTAACCACTGGACATTTTACCTATGGATATGGAGCGAGAGACCACCAGAATTTTTTTTGTTTTCTTTCCTTTACAGGTTGATCAATAGACAACGTCTTTTTTTGCTAGGTACATTACTTTTACCGGCACTGTAATTTTTCCACACTTTTATTAGAAAATTCTGGTATTAGTTAGAGAAACGTGAGTAAGGTGGGGATTTGTGCACCCCGTCCTGAAGAAGGTGCTTCTGGCACCGAAACATGTCGACGCACACATTTTTAACAGCACCAGCCCGGGGGCTTATTAAATAATTTTTAGTCACCCCACGAGCCAGGTTCTTTTTAACTATCACTATTTCCCAAACCCCACAATACACTCACATTTATTCAAAATACCCCCTCACCAACACCACACATAGTCTAACAAGTGCTCCCACGTCTCCGTAGGTTGCAGCACGCCGTACCCCGTAGAGGGGTACGATGACCCCGATGATGAAGCATGACACCAAATGGCCTGTTGGTGTGTGAGGGGACCTAAAAACATAAAGGTGTTCCCCACTGTGGAGGAGACACCCTTAAACTCAAGGAGTGGATTCTAACTGTTTATTTAAATATGCCCAGGGAGAATGAATCCATTCTGATTTCTCTCTCTGCCCCTCTGATTGTTAATTCTGCCCTCTTGCCTCCCAGCTGACCCCTCCTCCCCCCTGCCACTGGTGCGCCGAAGGCGCGCCTAAGGCAAGCCCATCTGCGCCCATCCGCGCCTGGACCGTGCCCAGCACCAGAAACCCTGGACCCCACCAGATCCAGAGGATGCGGCTGAGATACGACTCTGCGGCCCTCCATGTCCTCAACACCGAACGACCACCCGCCTGCTACCTAGCCACCCCAAAGCGCACCCACGGACCCTTCACCTGTCAAGCCTACAAATTCACCTGCCTCTGAACCCGCCCAACACCCTCCAAACCCCGCAACAACAACAACCACCTCAAGTGCATCCTCGTCAACACCCGCTCCATCCACAAGCACGCCATCAAACTGTGGGACCTCCTCGACACAACAGCACCAGACGTCGCCTTCCTCACGGAAACCTGGATGAACGCCTCCTTGGACCCCGACATCGCCATAGCCATCCCGGACGGCTACAAGATCACCCGGAAGGACCGCGTCAACCAAACCAGAGGAGGAATCGCCATCGTCCACAAGAACACCATCGACATCACAACCGCCACCGAAGACACGCTCCTTGCCGCCGAACACCTAGACTTCCAGATTCACACCGACCCCAAGACCACCCTCAGAGGAACGCTCATCTACAGACCCCCGGGACCACGCACACAATTCGGCGAAACCATCGCCGACTTCATCAGCCCGCACGCCCTAGCCGCACCAGAATACATTCTCCTAGGGGACCTGAATATCCACCTGGAGAAAAACAGCGACAACAACACCACCAACCTGCTCGACAGCATGGCCAACCTTGGACTCAAACAACTGGTTGACACACCCACCCACCTCGACGGCCACACGCTCGACCCCATCTTCTCCGCCAGCAACCACGTCTCCTTCAGCCACTCCACAGAACTACACTGGACCGACCACAGATGTATCCACTTCACCTTCAAAAAGAACACCTCCCACCACCGCACACGACAGACCCCCCGCAGATGCTGGAGCAAAATCACCACAGACCAGCTGCTCTCATCACTAAGCCAGAACCCGCCAGCCAACACCACTGACGCCAACGACGCAGCCCGCAACCTCGCACAGTGGATCACCAACTGTGCCGACGACCTCGCACCACTGAAGAACCCCCCAGCCTGACCGGCAACAGGAAAACCCCATGGTTCACAGACGCACTTAAAGAATCCAAGAAATCCTTTCGAACCTTTGAAAAAACCTGGCGCCACGAACGAACTACAGAGAACATCCCTCAAGAATGCCACCCTCGAGCACCACCAGCTTATCCGAACCACCAAAAGGTCATCATTCAAAGAGCGACTAGACAACAACACCCGCAACAGCAAGGAGCTCTTCAGCATCGTCAAAGAGCTCTCCAACCCCAGCGCCAGCAACAACGATGTCACACAATCACAAGAACTCTGCAAGTCCCTCGCCACGTTCTTTCACCGCAAGATCGCAGATATACACGACAGCTTTGGACCCCAGACTCCGCCTGCAGCCACCAAACCAGCGACCCCCACTTCCACCCTCAGCGACTGGACCCCTACCAGCACTGAAGACACCACCAGCGTCATGAACTCCATCCACTCCGGCTCCCCCTCCGACCCTTGCCCCCATTATAGCTTCAACAAAGACAACACCATCATCACACCCCCTCTACGGAACGTCATAAACAGCTCGTTCACGTCAGCCGCCTTCCCTGAGAGCTGGAAGCACGCAGAAATCAACGTCCTTCTGAAGAAACCCACGGCGGACCCCAAAGACCTCAAGAACTTCCGCCCCATCTCTCTACTACCCTTCCCGGCCAAAGTCATTGAGAAGACCGTAAACAAACAGCTGACTGCTTTCCTAAAGGCTATCAACCTGCTCGACCCGTCCCAGTCCGGATTTCGAGCCAACCACAGCACAGAGACGGCCCTCATCACAGCCACCGACGACAGCAGGACCATGATGGACAACGGAGAAACAATGCCCTCATCCTCCTGGACCTCTCGGCATCCTTCGATACCATCTGCCACCGTACCCTAATAACCCGCCTCTCCAACACCAGGATCCAAGGAGAGGCCCTGGACTGGATCACCTCGTTCCTCTCCAACAGAACCCAGATAGTTCGCCTTCCTCCCTTCCGATCAAAGGCCACCAGGATCATCTGCGGCGCACCCCAGGGCTCCTCGTTCAGCCCAGCCCTCTTCAACATCTACTTGAGCCCCCTCGCCGCCATCGCTCGCAAACACAACATCAACATCATGTCCTACGCCGACGACACCCAGCGGATACTCTCACTCACTAAAGACCCAACAACCGCCAAAACCAACCTCCAGGAAGGAATGAAAGACGTTGCAGTATGGATGAGACTCAGCCGCCTGAAGCTGAACTTAGACAAAACAGCGGTCCTCATCCTCGGACAATCCCCCTCTGCCTGGGACGACTCCTGGTGGCCCCCAGCACCAGCAGACTATGCACGCAACCTGGGATTCATCCTGGACACACCCCTCACGATGACCAAGCAAGTCAACGCCGTCTCGTCCTCCTGCTTCAACACCCTGCGCATGCTCCGAAAAATCTTCAGATGGATCCCCACCGAAACCAGAAAGACTGTCACCCAGGCCCTCGTCACCAGCCGACTGCACTACGGAAACGCCCTATACGGAGGAACCACCGCCAAACTTCAGAACCGACTACAACGCATATAAAACGCCTCCGCACGACTCATCCTCGACATCCCCCGCCACAGCCACATATCCGCCCACCTGAAAAACCTGCACTGGCTCCCGTCAACAAGAGGATCATGTTCAGGCTCCTCACCCACGGACAAAATTACTCCACAACATAGGACCAGAATACCTCAACAACCGCCTCTCGTTCTACACTCCCACATGCCAACTCCGCTCCTCCAGCCTCGCCCTCACCACCACCCCACGGATTCGCAGAGCCACCACCGGAGGAAGATCATTCTCCTACCTAGCAGCCAAAACATGGAACTCCCTCCCCACACACCTACGAACGACCCAGGACCATCTCACCTTCAGGAAACACCTCAAGACCTGGCTCTTCAAGCAGTAGCAGCAGCAAGTCCTGGCTCTCGAACAGTAGCAGCTCCCCCCCCCATTTTTCAGCGCCTTGAGACCCTTACCGGTGACTAGCGCTCTATAAATGCTCTGATTGATTGATTTCCCGTTCATACCTCTAACAGATTTCAAGATCTTCCATCTCTGGAGATGGTTGATTGACTGCTTGCACAAACGGTCGTAGGCGTTGGTTTAGAGGCTGGGAGGAAAAAAACTAGGGGAAAAGGGTCCAGTTCCTCTCGAATGGAAGCTGATGCACAGGTACTGGACAGGAAAGTCATAGGAGTAGAGGTTTTGGCGAGGCAAAAACCGCCATCAATACCGGGCGCTGTAGGAGTTTTAATAGGTGTGAACAATGGTATAAAGGATGTAAACGTAGATGGCACTGAGAAAGATAAGCGTAGCTGTATCCCGCTAAATTTAAAATTAATATCATGGAATATAGTGGGTCTCATGAAAAATCTCTGCGACCTGGAATGGAGTACCTATATAGACACTAGCGATATTTGTTTCCTACAGGAAACTTGGGCGTTAAGTACGCCGCACAGAGTTAGATATAGGACTTATAATATTGATGCAGTGCCCTCAGTTAGAGGTAGGCCTTCGGGGAGGGACTCACACTATGGGTAAAAGTAACGCTGGACATCCTCATAACATTATTAGCTATTGACTCATTAGATTTACTTGGTTTGAAGGTTACTACGAAAGAAGGCAGGGTTTTTTTTCTAATTAATGTTTACAACAGACCCTATAGTTTGTCCAAGGAGTCTCCGATATTAGAAAAGTTGGGTAGTTTCCTAAATAGTATGGAAGAGAAACCCAATATGTTACTAGGGGGAGACTTGAACTGTAATTATGAGCCAATTATGTGTCTCCGTGATGTCCTCTATGAGGAAGATAGGGCTAATAATATTCCTCTCTTAGACAATGTTGAGTTGGTGCGTTGTACTGTCTTGGCAGTCCAAATTATGAGGTTGACCACCGTATATGGGTTAAGGGCTTGTAATGGTCGTCTCCCCTCAGACTCCTTAAAGGCTCCGACTTTTTATTAAAATAATTCCCAAAGTAAAATTGATTACATTTTAGTATCCCTTGACATCTGGCCATATTTAAATGACCCTAGAGTTTATGCCTAGGTTTGAAAGTGACCACCGCCCACTTCAATTGGCAATTGACGCCAGTTTATTTTGTAGTGTCACTGTAGAGAACGAAAGTTTTGATTTGCCAAATACAAATAATTTTGCTCCATTAGTTAGTAACAACCAATGATCCCTGAAATGGGCACAAATACTGGAACATGGAACAGTGTTAGCAGGCATTTACTCGCTTTTAGCAGATACGTTCTCCAGTTATATAAGCCAACCAGCAGGGGATAACACTTTCATTGATTTACATAATGGGTTTTTTAGATCATTAATACCATATATTACAAAAATGCCAAAAAAATCCAATATAAAGCAAATAATCTAGTTGATAGAAAACCATGGTATGGTAAGGATTGCCCCATTGGCAAGGCCAGGCTCCTAGAGGCGATTAAAAGTAATCTACCGGAAGTGATTAAGGTGGCGAGAAAAGAATATAAGATGATTCAGGCTAATGCCAGATTGAATTGGGATGAGGAAAGTTGGTCGGACCTGCTAATGGCAGCGTAGAATATGGATCAAGTAGGATTTCGGAGACTGGTGGCAAACGGAAACCATTGCTTTAGAAATAGGGGACGCCTATATACTAATGAACGTGCTATACATAGGGAGATACAATAAGTTTGAGAAAGGTCTATAGCTAAGTTAGAAAACAACAATAAATGAACTAAATAAATAACCAAGGAACAATAGAGCGTGCCCACTCCGGAAGGACTAATCACCAAATTAATAGAAAAATTCTTACATTTTTATTAGTCAAAAATACTTATTTTGTAAAAAGAATTAAATTGAATTTCATAATTGTGAATATTTTTTTATGGATAATCAATTATTTAGATAACAGCATCATAAAAAATTCATAAAAAACACAGGACAGACATAGACAATGCATTAGACAAGAGAGACGATGGAGGCAATGCGGTAGATGGGGACACAACGATGGAGGCAATGCGGCAAACGGAAACCACACAGGGAGAGTGGCCAAGGATGTGTTCCTTGACGAACAGACTTGGGTTGAACATTTTTTATATTTATATAAAGCTCCAGAGGTTACGGGGCACGGGAAAAGGATTTACCTTGGCAAACTGTCTGCAACTGCCCGTTAGAGTTTGTCATGGAGGAAACTGAGCTAGCTATTAATGCAGTAAAAAATGGCAAGGCTCCAGGGTTAGATAAAGTTCCTGGCGACCTATACAAACATGAGATCAATGTATGGGCGCCCTATATTAATCACTTGTGTAACATATTGGCAGCTGGTGCATATTTTCCAGATAGTTGGAAGGGTGCGGAAATCGTTTTAATCTTCAAAAAGGGCGATAGGCATGATCCATCCAACTATTGCCTGCTTAGTTTAATGGATATTTTACAAAAAGTATACTCTAGGCATATTTTAATACGTATGAACTTATGGATGGAAGAAAATTCCATACTTACCAAGTTCCAATCTGGTTTAGAAGTAGAATAAGCACCATTGACCAAGTTTTTAGATTTTGTTGTCTTTGTTGGAAGTTTGTTTATTTAAGGAAAGGACACATTTGTGTTGCTTTTGTAGACCTCAGGGCTGCATTTGATTTAGTTTCACGCGATCTTTTATGAGGTTCTTTGTATTCACAGGGGTTGCGGGTCTGTTTGCTTCAACAGATTATAAGGTTACATGACAACAACTACGCAAGAGTTCGCTGGGGACCAAACGGAGAATTAACTAAAGCCATCCCCATAGAGCGAGGAGTCCGACAAGGATGCGTGTTGGCTCCTACGCTTTTTTCACTGTTTGTAAATGATATCCCAGCTCACCTAGTGGATTGTAACAATGACTCCCCTAAGCTGAATGGAGAAAGGGTTTCAGATCTGCTATTTGCAGACAATACTATATTAATCTCTCAAACTCCCAGAGGTCTGCAATCCCTCCTAAACTCATTCCAACTGTATTGTACCAAAAAAGGTCTGGAGTTTAATACTAAAAAGACTAAATGTATGGCAATAAACCCTCATAAAACTTTTAGGGTGAATTTATTTTTAATTTATCAAAAACTAGAATTGGTACAGAATTTTGTCTACTTGGGAGTTTCATTAGATTCAAAGATTTCGTGGAAAACCCAAGTGGAGAAGAGGAAAATGATATTAACTCAGAACACTTTACCTATTCTAAAAAAACACGGGGCGAGTCTTTGTAAGGCTGTTTCCCCGGCACTTAAAGTTTTTAAATTTAAGGCCCAGTCCGCAGAGCTATACGGTGAAGAAATATGGGGGACTTCAGGTGGGAATGTTTTCACGAATAGTGAAAATAATTTTTATAGAAGCCTCTTGAAGCTACCTAAACGCACTCCATTAATACCGTTAATGTTAGATCTAAATATGAGGCGCACAGACCATTATCATTTTGGGTAAGACTCTGGTGTGCACCAGAGCTTGTAGACTACAGAGACGGTCTCCAAGAAATAATGAGACTGGATGTGCATAATTCTAATGAATGGTTAAAACATGTCCATATATGGCTAAAAAGAATTGGGCTGTCGCAATTTTGGGAAGATGCCGAAAGCTTGACGCAGACATCAAAAAAATTTGTGAAAACGACCTTCTGGGCCTATATAGTGCATAACTTGCCCAATGGCCATATTGGCGTATCAATGACAAGCAATTTCTTGGTTTTCAAGGATGTACCGTATTTTGAGGGTTTTTTTTGGATGCAGTCCGTCCACCTTTGGTCAAAAGCCTCTATATTATATTCAGGTACGGAATGTTGAAAAACAATATAACATTAGCAAGGTGGTCTAGGTCAAGTGAAACCAAAACCAGTGAGCAATGCTCAATGTGCCATAATTGCAGTAAAGAGGATGAACAACATATCCTCTTTTTTTGTGCAGCATACAAGATGGCCAGGAAAAGATGGATTAAGCCATTGTGTAATGCTATTGGAGTGCGTTCCTATAAGGAAACGCAGAGGATTATAAAAACGGACACTAGACAATTGACTGTCTTTGGTGTCAGTAGATTCCTATTTGCAACAAGTCTGGTACGCAAAAAAAAGGGCTTGGACTTATAAATGGAATCGTAACGAGTTTATGGTCCTGTACTTGAATCTAAGGTGCTGTTATTCTGATTTTATTAATTTGGTTGTTATATCAGTGATTTTTATCGTAATTTTAACCTTGGAACTGGCAAAATTAATTTTATATAATGTACTATGCTATGCCTTCTTAATTAAATTATGGATTTTATCGTATTGATTTCCTAAATTGTACCCAACTATCTGTAAAATCATTTATTCCTTTATTAATAAAATGTGTTATGTATTGTTGTTTTTATGCATCTTTTATGGCTCAAATGTGCCGAAATAAAGATTATGAAATGAAATGAATGAAATATATGAGATATTGCAAGACGCTTTGGCTGGCCCTCTCAGGCCAGCCTAAATGTCATGCGCAATTTGCTTGTTCTCCACCCAGGCTGCCCTCTAGCCTGGGTGGAGAACATACCCAGGCTCCCATTCCTCATCTGAGTGCCGAACCACGGCAACCAGACCAATCACAATGCTGCATTGCAGCTTTGCGTTGTGATTGCTCAGGGGAGTCTGGTTGCTTCCTGGAAGACAAGTGGAGGAGACATGACATGGGAGAGATGGTAGAGAGAGGGGGCAATCAGGTAAGTGAAATTTAAGCACTTGACCAAACTTTTGTGATTATTGGCACATATCTTACTTTTCATTCCTCGCAAATTGTAGAAGTGTTTAAAATAGATGTGATTAATTGTCTTAGTGCAACTCTAAAATATGGCACAGATGCACTGGTACAAAAGCAAAGGAGTTTCCTCATTTGCATAGTGCAATGCCTCCATGCACATGAGGCTATGCCCCCGACATCTGTAAACTGTTTTCAGCAGAATACACTCTGCACATAAGCACAATACTGCTCTATGAGCAGAAGCTTGTGTTTGAGATGCTCCGGCGGCCAGCCACAAAAAACACTCTGGTCGAGAGCTCAGTGGCTCCATTGAAATAGGCAGGGTTTTAAGTGGGATGAAAAAACTGAGGAGTCTCTCAAAGGGGCGTGACCAATGTAATTAAGGGTGTGTCTTAAAAACACGTAAACCAAAAATCTGTCCTTAGCATATTGTGCCGCCCAACTTGTATTTTGCTGTTTCCGATATTGAATCCAGATATAGGATAAAAAAGTAACATCATACCAACAACAAGTCAGGACTATTTGCTTTGTTAATGGTTGTTAGTTGCATAAGATAAATAAGCAGCAACTATGGCTTGTATACAATATTGAAAAAGCTTCCCCTTAAAGCCCTGGTGACACCAAGACAATGTTGCTGCTCCTGAGTTTCAAAAAGAAAAGGGAAATGCAGAGAGAAAATGACTCTCTTAAAGGATTTCCCTTCTCCTGCAATGCTCACCTGGTATGTCGTCATGCCCTAACTTTTCCACTAGTGAGAGGTGAGCAGTGTGAGCAGCGCACATCGATATGCCTGCTGTCACTGCAATCCAGAAAAAACGGGCGGCCTGTGCCAGGACACAAAACAGATTCCAAGACTCGTTTGAGGCCTCCTTAAAAAAACTGCCGTGCTCCGCACCGGCGAGACCCGGCTCACTTAACGCCCTGGAAATAGGTTTCTCTGACCTCTCATGTGAAAGGATGAATGATGTCTGATTCGGCGCATGGCTTCCGGATTTGAAGCCTTCTCTGGGTTATACTACTACAAGTTGCCACCATTCCCCTATAATGGTGATTGATTTTTGCCGGCTGGTGAAAGCACACAATTAGTCTTACGGCTTCTTCTCGTGGTAAGCGGTCTCCGTCGGACGAAGGGTGCGTACAATGCCAGACAGAGGCGAGAAAGAGCGCAAGCGAAAGATGGGCGGGGGAGAGAAAGAAGATTGAGAGAGAAAACCCGTTGTGAGAGAAAGATAGAGTGCCTTGTGCCGCGCGCTTTTGAAGCGCAGGATGTCTCCCAAGATTAAAGGTATTTTTGATCCCCGACTTTGGTGCGCGCTTCTATCAATCCCACATTTCCTTTTATTTATTACTGCGGGCAGCACGATAAGTCTCCTTTATGAAACGGTTCCTGCCGCAGCCTTCATCCATGCGAGGCATTTTGAGAGCCATCTGTTTTCAAGTTAAAAAAAATGTGGTCAAATTGTAAAATTCTGAACAAGTGCAGCTGCTGATGCAGGCTCCACGAAGGAAACGAAAAATGGAAGAGCGATGCAGTGGAAACGTATCAGATGTGAGAGGTCGTCGTTTCAATCCCAGTCATAATGAAAAGGGCCTAAGAGCGTGAGTAGCTGGCTGTCGGGCTATACTAATAGTAATACAGCCTCTTAATGTTGAATATCGGCACCATTAGTCAGAAGGGGGATCACCTGAAAAGAAAGCAACATCAGACAGTCACTGTAATAATTTAGGAGGAAGGGTCAAAATTCAGGGCAAAAGGTCATTTTATGGACACATATGAGGAAGTAACACAATATTAGCAAGCATTGGCAAGACCAATAGGTCTCACATTTGCAAGAGTTAGAGCTATTGGAGTTGTGGAAATGACAATGTCTTTTTTCCTCGTGTTTTGGTTCGGAGTGGAGTGGATATATGTGTTGTGGAGTGGATTGGAATTCTTAGTTGTGGAATTCTGTACGCAGAAGACACCCCAAGTAGAGGACGAGAGCGTGGGATTGAGGGATGGAAACCTTGAAAAAGCACAGGAAATAAACTGTGCTAGAAGACCTGAAGTCAACCACATGAGACAGATGGGATTAGCGTTGTAAATGACAATGACTTTCACCCATGGAGTGGAGTGAATGAATGTATGTGGCGTCTAGTGGAAGTATGTGGTTTCGAACTGTTACTTGTGGAATTGTATGGTGTAGAATAGTGTGGTGTGGGTAGTAATTATGTGGTATTGAGTATGGAGTGTTGTTATGTGAGATTGGTATTTTGTGTCGTGGAGTGGTATATAGTGAAGTTTAATTATGTGATGTGCTGTTGAATTTTATGGCATGATGTGGAATTCTGTGGTCTGGATGTGGAACACTTTCATTTATATTTCCAAGATGGTTGACGGGTACTTAAGAATCAAAAATGAAAAAATTAATAGTTTGTGCAATGCCACATAAATGTGCTTGTGTAAAAAGGCTCAGAAAAACGTACTGGCTTTGGCAGAGTGTGAGCAGAGCAATCTGCAGCTGTAAAAATGTTTAAGTCACCACAGAGTATACTCAGTAGGTCTCACCTTTGAGACCTTATGACTGTTTAGCCAGAGCTATTGGCTTTGCCAGTGTTTTTCAGCTATGTTGTAGAGCAGTGTGGCTGCTGTGCACCATGTTGAACAGTTATAATAACAAGCATTTACAATGCAATCGATCTCGCCTTTGGGACCTTATGAGTTTTTGGCTTATATGGGTGATGTGTGAGAGGCTATTACACACATCTGCAGAGAAATGTTGTGTTTATGTTTCATGCATCATCTATAAATTAGTTTTTTTTAGATTAAATCGGGACCTCGTATATGATAACGTGGAGGATGTAACGGATATTATGTGCTGTAATATCAGTGAGCTGCTGCTGTGTTACTATATGAAAACACACAGTGGTAAAAGGTTAAAAGATGCTCAAATGACTTGGTATGAATGGATGAATAGATAATGAACAAATATGGGTTATTGACGGTATGAGTTGCTGAATGAGGACATTTTTGCAATAAAATTAGGTTTAAGGGTGGGGGGTGAGAGGTTAACAACTGGTATTGATGGGGTACTTTCTTATTGTATTAGATGACCGGTTTTTACATTACACAACTATCTGAGTAAAGTTGCAGTTTCTGCTCAGTAACGGATTCGGTATTTTGCGCCATCTAGCCAGCTGATATTCTCTTAAAGTCCCAGGCCTCTCTCCTGTTTTTACAAGTTAATAAAGAAATGAATTACCAAAATGTGGTGTCTGGGGCGAGCTTCAGCCAGCACATGGCAGCAAGGGGAAGGTTTCCGGGAAACCACAGCAGTTATAGCTAGAGAGCCCGCTCTGTATCTATGCCGCGTCAGTCCGAGGCTCAGCCGCCGAGACCTTCTCCTGTATGAGTGAGCAGACACTGTAGGTTTAGTGCTGAGACGGCCTGGTGGGCGGGATAATAAAGGGGAGCAGGACACCTGCTTCTGTGGTCATTGAGCATCTGCAGGTGGGCCGGACAGGTTCACCCACCCACCACTGACTATAATAAGGATACTCAGAAGGAAACAATGGGGAACTGGTGCTTTATACGGATGGGATCATACACGTGCTGCTAGAAGTGGAACTCCCACAATTCTTTCAAACAAGCCCGGCCCTGCACCTTCTCACCTTTTGCTGCCCGGTGCTGCCATGCTTGTGTTCCGGCAGCATGCATGTTATCAGGCGAGCAACTAGAGCCAAAGTTCGGGGGGGGGGGGGGAGGGGGGGGGGGGCTCTGGGCGGGGCTGAAAAATATTTTGGGGGGGCTAATTCTTCCGAACTTAGACAGAGTGGCTGTAAGAAGGGGTGAACACACAACAAAAGCCTCATTTACAACTAAAAGGTCTTTTGAAGACCTGTTAAGTACTCAGGTGCGGCTGCAATTAGATACTCGCCACCCCCGAAGCTGTGTCAGCCCGGGCTGACACACACGACGGGGGGTGGTGGTTTGAAGCCCCGTGAGCCAATGTGTGTTGCGCGCCTGCATGTTATATTATTTCCGGTACAACATGCAGCTCACAAGGAGGAGTGTGGCTAAAGGGTGACCGAATACAGTTGCTCAACACAAAGAACAGTAAAACACAACAGTCGGTCGGCCACATAACATTCTATAGTACACAGAATTTTTATTTATTTATTTATTTGCAGAGTTTTATATAGCGCTGGATAGACCCGGAGGTATCAGAGCGCTTTACATGAGGAATCAGCAGTTACAGGTTACAAAATTATTTCAGTTACAGGAGACAAGTATAAACATTATTTAAACATTTTCACAGGTCAACACATACCTCATGCTTGGTCCCTGTGATTCCTAATGCATTGTCTGGTGTTTTATCTGTGACCACTTCCTGAGAGCGGAGAAGCTGGCCCAGTTGGATTCGGAGACCCGACTGTAGGGGGGATGCAGGCTGATCACCGACAGGCCCAGCAAGTGGCTCTTCATCTCCTCTTTGTGACTGCTGTGGATGGCTTGCAGCCACTGAGACACTGACTGCTCTGCAATGCCCGGTAACAGAGCTCATTTAGGTATTGCGTAGACTCATGAGATGCCATTATTCCATTGGTGTAACCTCTTCATGTAACAAAAACCTCTTCATGTGACAAAAGGACGTATGAGCTTCAAAAAGGCACGGCATGCCGCGCTGATGGTCGAGGGAAACATATAAGTACTGCCAAGATGCATTATGCCATGCCCAAGGGGGAGGAGAGGCCATCACACGCTGTACAGTGTGATGGTCAACAAAAATATTCTCGGAGTGAAATCGCCAGGGACAGAACTAAGTACACAAAGGAGGGGCATTTACACAAATGCACCAACAACAAGCCAGCATTTTTGAATGCCACAGATAGTAACCAATGACAATCGGTGATTTTGCCAAACCCCACATAAGAGATATACCAGGTTGATCGACGCTCGACCTAAAAAATTGTTATAGGCTACCTTATGTATAACCAAGAAGATATTATTTACAACTGAACAACCCTATTAAAACAAACATTTGCAATGCAATAGGTCTCACATTTGTGAGAGTTTAAGCTATTGGCATTGTTAATGACAATGCCTTTTATTTAATTGTTTTTTTAAACCAACACATATGTAAAAGGCATTGTCATTTCTAATACTAATAGCTCAAGCTCTCGCAAATGTGAGATCACTTCTATAGTGTCCGCGCCCCTTTCTTTAGATGCTGCTCGCAGTAATCAGGTTACAGAGAGTTGTGTCTAAAGAAAGGGGCTTGGCCACCATTAAAGTGAAAGTATGGCATGGGGCACTCTTACCAACAAGAAAAACATTTGTTTTTTCCGGTAAAACCGCCCCATGCCGGGCTTTCTCTTATTCCGCAATCTGAAAATCTGTGCTTAGCATGGAGTGCCACTAGACTGGTATTTTGCTGCTACTAATACTGCATCCAAATATGTAAGACAACTCGTACCTTTACACCTACAACAGGCCAGGGCAGACACCGAGCCAAACTGAAACAGTAGCATGGGGGATCACCACAGACATGCTACTGGTGGCAACAATTGAGCACTAAAACAATCTCAGATCGTTCCTCGCTTGATAAGCAAAAATGATTCTCCTCTTCAAATTCCTAACACACTATAGTGAGAAATTAACAGCACCTGGTAAACAAATATTGGGGTTTTACATGGGCAATTCCTTCCCTACCTAAATGATGCTGGTGTTTACATTTTACTTCGTAATCAATAAACATTCTGAAAGTAATAAAGACTACTGACTGAAATTATTTTCCCAGACTCATTTTAACTTAGGCAAACAGGGGCACTTTAACAATTGAAAACGTGTTGTTGACACAAAGGTGTAAACACTCATTTACAATGTATCTCAAATAACCCCGGCAGTTAGCACCTGCACGCTGGTGTCTTACCCCTCGGAGTGGGCTTTAACCCCTTGGCTGCTGGTGCTATTCCCCTGCTGTACTGGGGGGCAGGGGTCGCGCACAGTGCCCCCATGCTCATGGCGAGCTCAGCTCGTCATGAGCCACGGTGCTCGTGTGCAGCTCGTCACGACCACGCCCATTTAATGGAACGCTCAGCACAGCAGGGGAATTAGCCCAGCGTGCGAGCGTTCCACGGGCCATGACTAGCTCAGTTCGTCATGAGCACCGGAGCACCGTGGCTCTTGACGAGCTGAGCTCGTCATGAGCATGGGAGGGGTTAAACCAAGTCCATTGAAGCTTCGAGGTATAGTAGGTGTGAGGGTGGCAGCCCAGCTCCACCCACCATGGAGGTTTGAGAGCGAAGCCTGAGGGATACCAAACTACAGAGTGAGGGGTGACGAAGGAGTCTGACTGCCCTAAGCATGACACTCACCACCCTCTTGGCGGGTCCAAGCTGCGGCACTGCACCCGATGTGAATTGTTGAAGCAGGAGGTGACCAGTCGGCCTGACCCTGATTCCGGGCTGATCGTGGCAGACCGTGACCCCACCAATCACCTTTCACTCCACGGGGCCTATGGACCCGTGAGGCTGCAGGCAGCATTTGCGATATGCTTTAAAGGAAAGTGAAAGCGCTACTAACACATAGAAGCACCTGGTACTGCCGGCGCCCCATGAGTGTGAGGTTGGGGTGGGCAGCCATAGTGAAAGTGCGCATGGTGCTTTCCGTGGGAGTGGGCAGAGACCGCATCTAACTGGTGGCGAAGAATCCACCTGTCTGGATCAAGTGATTTATGATGGTGCGTGCGGCCCTCCTGGGATCGAGCTGGGGGTTGAGGCGGGCAACGCTTCCCAGAAACACCGGGACTGGTGCTTCTGATGGAACTATGACGATGCCCCCGGGCGGATAACTTGAATGTTATACTTACCGCGGAGATCGAGCAATATGGTCAATGCCCGGTAGAGCTGTTTAAGCAACTATAGAAGAGTCTGGCTCGGGTTCACCCCCTCAGCCGTCACCTACCCAGCCGGACATTGGACATTGTCTTTCCTCGTCTCCCCATTGTTTTCCTTACTCCTTTTTACCATTACCCCTCTACCTTCCATTCCCCTTCAGACTTGTGTCCTGGCTATGCTATGCGCTAATAATTCATGTCTTTGTGTAATCACTGTTTTTCTCCAATGTTTATACTTGGCTCCTGTAACTGATGTAATTTTGTAACCTGTAACTGCTGATTCCTCATGTAAAGCGCTCTGATATCTCCGGGTCTAGCCAGTGCTATATAAAACTCTGAAAATAAATAAAATAAATAAATAAATGATGATGAGATGCTGTGCTGGTGCTGAGGGATGCTGTGCTGATGCTAAGTGATGCTGTGGGGGCGCAGAGTGATGCTGTGCTGTTGCTGAGGCGGTGGTGCTGCGCTGATGGAGAGGTAGTGCTGTGCTGGTAGTGAGGTGGTGCTGCACTGGTGCAGAGGTGGTGTGGTATGTAGTATAGTTTAATTATGTGGTGTGCTGTTGAATTTTGTGGCATGATGTGGAATTCTGTGGTGGGTATTGGATGTATGTTGTGAGTCCTGTAATTGTGTTGCTGAGTTGAGTTATGTGGGTAGTTGTCAAATTATATGGTGTGGAATGGAAATGTGTTGGGTTTAATTGTGTGGCATGAAACTGTGTGGTGTTGAGTGAAATTATGCAGATTGGAATTATGTGGACTGGTGTGGAGTGTATTTATGCAGGTTGTTGCTATGTGAAAACATCATAGACCAGTTGTATGACAGAAACCCCGCATGCATTTACCCCAAATGCCTTTACAATGCTGTCACTACCCCAACTGCAGCGTTACCATGCATTACTTTTCCACGCAAGTCGTTACAACAACTTGCTTGACGGGGCGCTGGATTTAGGAATAGTATAAATTACTATTACAACTCCAGTCTACTCAACACTAGGGAATGTATTGGGACTTAAAAATCCAACACCAGTCCACCAAAACTCCCCCGAAAGCAGGTTATTGCAGCTAGGGTTAAAGGAACGTGTGGCAAGGTCACAGTCAAGGTAGTGACTGCGTTGCAAAGGCAGGTCGTTGTTGTTACTGCGGGGTAAAGGATATTTCCCTCATTGACCATGTGAGAAAGTCAAGTCCATGTGGAACTGCAAATAACTGATTTCCACACAATGCTCAGTCAACTGCAATGCATTAGGGGATAGAAAATGTACCTACATCGAGATGTTAAAAACTGAACATCTCTGCAACCAATTCGCTTTTCTAAAAGCGTCAATTGTGATTGAACTGCAATATATCCATTGCTACAATACATTAGACTACGAGTAATTTACTCATGGTCAGTCGATTGTCGGAATTAACTGGTGAGGTGAGAGTTATGAAAAAGAGAGACAAGTACTTTAAGGTGGTTTAAAAAGTTTGGGTTAACAGTAAAAACATGACATTGAAGAGACTGAAGGAGTGGTCTAAAGAGAGAAGAAGCCCCTGAGGAAGATGTTGATGTGAGTTTTAGGGAATACGAAACCAACAGAGTACATGGGAATAGATAGCCATCAGTGTAAAATAGAGCAATATGAGGGTGGGGGCATTGAGAGTATTTGATGGATATGAGCTCGAGACATAGAGCAGAATGCAAGACAGTACTTGAAATACGGAGCAAGATGCATTAGGAGGGTGCATCCATACTAACACTCCTAAAGTGGTTGTGAGAATCCCAATTTTTAAAGAAAAGAAGCTGCTTCTGCTTACTTTTATCCCACTTAAAACTCCCTTCCCTTATACATTAATTGATGGGAAATTAAAATTCACAGATTTTTTTAAAAACCTGTTAACTGTTCATAAATGCTGCCAAATAGGAAGGCTAAAAAGGGAAGTACGTAAAGGGCGCGAGAGGATGGGGTGGATTACTCAGTGAAAATGGAAAGTATCAGCGATACATAAAAAGCTGGGGGGATCGGGACAATAGAGTTTTCGAAGAGATGACAAACCAGCATGGGAAGAAACATAGGTAATTATCATTTACAGATTCAGATTCTCAGGTGAGGCTCCAGAGTTATGGATCTCCCTGCCCTTCACTTTCAGACTAGATCACTTTTCAACCACTTTAAGGGTGCCCGAAAAATCACCTTCTAGGGAAATGCCTTTGCTGCTCCCCTCTAGTCGCATGTGTCCGAAACACGGCTTGAAATTGAAATAGGTAATGGGATTACTGATCCCAAATGATGCTTTAGCAAGCTTTGATCCATAACAAGCTAAGCTCCGGAAACGCGGAATAATAAAACATAAGTAAAAATCTACGAGAATGTAAGCTCCTGAAATGTTGCGAAAGTCATGATGTCAGCAAATAAAATAGCCACTAAATTCTTTTGTTTGAGCACGAATTATCAGCAAGGATGGCTTCTGGTATTGCCAGTTCCATACATTATGTAGGCTCTTGGATGATTGTTACCGATGTGAATATCGGCTCTTGACAAGCTGCAAAGACGATGATGTAAATATCATAAACCATTGTACGAAAACGCTGTCAGGCTCTCCTTGTTCATGCCGATATAATATAATTACAATATATACATATTCAGTCCAGCAATATTTCTCTGCTGCAAGTAAAAGTGAGCAGCAGAAAGAGAAATCCTGTGGAAAGGTAAAAATAGAGGAAAGGGATATGGGGATATGAAAAATAGTAAATAGGACAGAGGGAAATGCATGTGACAGTAGAAAAAGATGCAGGAAGGAGAGAGAAAGAAAGGGACAGTGTTGTGGGGAGCGTACGTTTAGTAACAGCGAAAGATAATGAGCCTGAGGAAAATAATGCCGCAAAAGATAGAGGACTGAGACCAGAGCAGTAAGAGAGGAAGAGGAATGGAGAAGAGGCTGATGGCTGGAGTGGGATTTCAGGAGGGAATCGGCATGGCTTTGCCCTTGAGGAATGAAGCTTACGTACTTGAATTTTACATTTTAAATATACATTTATTTTCCCTTATTTGTAATTTATAATTTGTAATTTATAATTGTGTTTATATAGCGCATAAATCACCCGTAGGTCTCAACGCGCTTACAGATGCTAGAAAGGGGTTACCGGAAGTCAAATAGCTAGAAGAGACACGTTTTTAGGAGTCTTCGGAATCTCATGTGGTTGGGTTCGCTACAAAGACTGCATCTACTGTGATGCTCCTGGGGTTCACCCGCTGGTGGGTGGAGTCGGAGTGCGACCCATGACTTTCGCTCCTGATGTTTAGGGGTAGGGCATTCCAGGCTTCGCAGCTAATTTAGAGAAGGATCTATCACCATTCCTGACAGTGCGAACTTTGGGAATGGTTAGGAGAGACTTGTTGGCGGACCGAAGAGTTCTGACCAAACAATGGTTGACAGGCTTCTTCTCTAGGTATTTGGGACCTTGTCCATTGACGGTTTTGTGGACTAGGCAGCAAACCTTGAAGTTTATGCGCTTTCTAATGGGGAGCCAGTGGAGAGCTCTAAGATTGGGCAAAGATGGGGAGCGGGGGGAGATCAAGGACCAGCCTGGCTGCGGTATTCTGTAGAACCTGGAGTTTAGCCAGGAGGCTCTCATTGATGGAAGCAAGTAGTGAATTATCATAATCCAACCGGCTAATGATAAGGCCTTGGACTAGGGGCATGCGCGAGGAAAGGGGGATCCATTTAAACATTTTCCTGATGTTGCTCAACAGCCCGAAACTTGTGTGCACTATCTTGTTGACATGGCTGGCCATGGACAGCTTGTCGTCAATTGTCACACCCAGGTTTTGGACCGTGGACTTGGGAGGGGGACAGGGCCCTAGTAATGGCGGCCATCATTCGTTAGTCCAATGTTTGTGGGCATTTCCAAAAAGCACAATCTCTGTTTTACCAGCATTGAGCATCAAGAAGTTATTAGTCATCCAGTCCTTGATTGAGATCATGCATTTTTGGAATCTCAGTTTGGTATCATTAAGGTCAGGGCTTAGGGTGATCAGTATCTGCGTGTCGTCAGCGTAGGACACAGTATCAAAGCTGTGCGCCCTTATTACTTGTGCGAGGGGGGATTCGTATAGATTAAACAGTGTGGGGCTCAAAATTGATCCCTGGGGTACCCACTTGTCGTTATCTTGGCTGTTTGAGGTGAAAGACCCGATTTGCACCTTTGAGCGCCGTTATGTTAGGTAGCATTTGATCCAGAGTAGGGCTGGGCCTTCGACACCCATCTCCAGCAGACGCTCTAGGAAAATGCTGTGGGAGATGGTGTCGAAGGCCGCCAACAGATCAAGCAGGATCAGGATGGCAGATTGTCCTGTGTCGAGTGTCAGCCTGATGTTATCCACAATCTCTAGCAAAGCGGTTTCAGTGCCATGGTGAGCCCTGAAACCTGACCGGGATGGGTCAAGCAGCTAGTTGGCCTCTAGGTGTTTATATAGTTGCTTGGTGATTAGGGATTCCATCATTTTCCCGAATATAGGTAGGAGGGAGATAGGGCGGTAGTTGGAGAGTAGTTTGGGGTCAGCCGAGGGTTTTTTAAGGATGGGGCTTATGATGGCCTGTTTCCATTGAGAGGGGACAGAGAGTGGGATAGTGAGAGATTGAGGATTTTCGTGAGATCGGCAATCAAAGCCGGTGCAATTTTAGCAAGAATATGAGAGGAGGCAGGGTCTGAGGGGATCCGGATATAATTTTGTTTAATGAGTGAGCTACTTTGGTTTCTGAGAATGGTTGGAATTCTTTGAGGACTGCCACATGCGGATGAGGGGACGTATCTGCCTGATTAGGGGGTACGTTGGTGGCCATAGTGCTGGTTGACTTGGGGAAGGATGCATGGATAGTATGGATTTTATCCTGGAAATAAGATCAGAGGGTGTTGACCCAGTCCTGGCATTCAACAGGAGGGGGCTGGCAGACCGGAGGGTTCGTAAAATCTTTAACTATTTTATATAGCTCTTTGTGTGAGTTGGCTGCCAAATTTATCCTGTTCCCCAAATAGGTTCTTTTAGCTGCGGAAATCTCATTCATATAGTGTCTGTGTCCAGTTTTATAAAGTTGTCTGTCCATTGGATCCTTAGTATGTCGCCATTTACGTTCGGCTACCCTAGCCTACTTTTTGGTTATATCTAAGTCGGAGGTGAACCATGGGGAGAGTTTGTTAGAACCTCTGTGTGAGAAGTTGGCCTGGTATATGAGGTTCACTATTCTAGTGAGCACCTTGCACCAGTCCAAACAACCCGTATGGTGATGGTTGTAAAGTCAACCTTATAGACTAGCTATCCTAGGGGTAGCATGGACAAAGCAGTCTTAGGCTAAACTCAAGAGGGCATGTGAAGCCAGCTGTTTTACCATATGTAACCCCTTTAATACCAAATGAAAGGACACCACACAGGATATATATAAAATATATATGCTATTTATTACTAGACAAACCCTCTGAACTCTTTATGAGGTCAGAGGCACAAGCAAAATACAAGATATTCAATTAAAATACAATAAGTTGCACAAAATACAGTAGGGCCCTAGCGGCACGCTAAACCATATACTAAAATAGTGGTATAAGGACCACTACACGAAAAGTGAATAGGCCTAGGGCCTAGGGAATCGCTGGGGCTACGCTGAGCTACCAAGAGTTAGGAAGCAGGAGACCCACGGGAGGCGTGTGCAGTGTCTAATCACACACGCATGTTACCATAGAGAATGAATGGGAACGTACAAGTTACAAACTAGTTCTGTTAGGGTACTTCTGACTGGACTCGGTGAAAGTTATTTGAAACCTAGACAGTTGGATAGTTGATACCCACAGGAGCACCGAAGTACACGCATTACCTCACCCACAGGAAGCAGGTGCATAGGTGTCAAAGTGTGTCGGGTTTTGTCGTTGACTCCTATGGAGCCTGGAAGAAAGATTCTGCAGGCGACCAGGAGAGAAGTGTCCGGATGGATCCAAGGGTGGATTGAAGATGAAGAGGACCTGAAAGTAGAGGGGACAGAGTCTGGGTAACTAGCCAGTGACCAGGAAGGAACCAGGCGATGTCGCGAATCAATCAGGTGCTGATGGGAAGCTTATCTCTGCAGCCATGTAGACCAGGAGGCATCAACGATGACCAGGAGTCAGGCACGGACTGTCCGATGAAGGCTCTCGCTGTCTGTGGTGTCGGTTTCAGGATTGGAGTCAACAAGGCTTGGCAAAGGCAACCCACGCAGGAAACAAAGTTGGCTTATTACTCAGACCAGCAAGGTCTGAGAGGCTGCTTCTTTTGAAGGAAGCAAGGGCCAGTCTAGAGCAATCAGACCAGCAGTGTAAATTTAAAGGATCGTCACCAAGATGGCCACTAGCCAATGGGCAAGTGACCAGGCAGACGCGTCAAGCAGGAAAATGCAAAAGGGCCCCACGCAGAACTCGTGGAGTGTGCAGGGCTGATCTTTAGTGCAGATGCTGCTCAGGGCTGGGGCTTTTCAATCCCCAATGCACTGCTTCGAGGAGGCCTCGGGGGCTGCCCAGTTAGCAGGTCGCAGACTTTTCAAGATGGCCAGTCCCACGTCTCTCGTCGCCTCCACGGGTCTCAGCTTTGCTGGGACTGTGGATCGGGCTGTTGGATGTCTGGAAGTCCAGTTCTCTGTGCTCGGGTTCCGGTGAGAGGCGGCAACAAAGCAAGCCATTGATCGCTGGATGGAGCCTGCTTGTGCAGGGTGGTCACTTCTTGACCACAAGGGAGATTCTTCAGTCATCTTCTTTCAAGTAGATCATCGAAGGTCCAGAGTTTTGCTTCAGAGTTTCAGTCAGGATTAATCTAAAGTCTTGGGACTCAGCTCCTACCCATATACCAAATCTAGGGGCTGGATTACCTGCTAGGTCCCTCCTATGGGTGGGACCAGGGAAGGGGGTGGTTACACCCCTTTCCCTTTGTCCAGTTTCATGCCAGAGCTGGGGCTGGAGTTCCCCAGCACCGGTTTGAACTGGACTATGCATGGGACACCGTGTGTGCCCCAGGCAGTGTCTCATTTCTTTCAGCCCTCCCTGCCCCAATACACAAAAGCCTGTCCGGGGTGGTGCTGGCACCTCCCAAGGCAGAACACCTATTGTCCAAGCCTCCCACGCTGGAAGGACTCCCAGCAGCAGAAGGTCAGACTTGTGTCTGTGGCAGCAGCATCCATTTTGTGATGCTGAGGCTCTGGTTAACTTTAACCGGGAATAGTAGGAACAACATGTCTTCCGCCTCTAGAAGGGTGGAATTCAAACCCCGTCACCAGAACTGGCGAGGGGGTAGTATTCCAAATCGTATGACACCTTACTCGACATGTTTTGATAAAGCCAAACCAGAGTTAGCATTTAACCGCGAGGTTCATAATGCACTTAAGAGTATATGGTATGGCAATATCCTAGAACAGCTATAAGGACATGGTTCCGAAATCTGCAGACAGGCTCAGCTCATGCTAGAGCACAATCTCACATAAAACCAAGCACTCTGCCTCCAGGATTGTTAAGGCCTGCCATAGGAGTGACTTATAGGTGTATATGTGTCTAGATATAAGGTTAGATATAGGTATCCGATATCTAAGCAAGGGGTGATTACACGACCTTGCCCCAGCTGAGTGATCAGCCAGTTGTGTCAATGTGAATGGCCAGCCAGGGGTGGCATAATACATGCTGCAGCCCCTGGTAGGCCTTGGATGCACCTAGGCCCTGGGTACCTATAGTACACTGTACAGGGACTCATAAGGTGAACCAGTATCCAATTGGTAATGCACATAAAGCACTTGGTAGTGAATTTAGAGAGAGAGCAGTTGGGCTGTGGGTCCGATTAGCAGGCCCACAGCCACATTAAGTCGAAAACCAGTGAAGCAAAAAGCAAAACGTGGGGTGACCATAGGAAAGCAGACCCTACTCTCCTACACTCTGGATATATTTTTGGGGGCAATGAAGTCTAAGGTGGAGGGGATTGCATTTTCTAGGGCAGTAGCTACATTATTAGGGTCACTGCACTCTGTGATGGGCGGGGGAGAAAAATGGGTGGTGAAGGATTCGATGTTGATCGTGTTCCATGGCCTGCTCAATTTCACATGGTTTTTTGACCGGTTGTGTTGCGTTTGTGGAGATGTAGAACCTGATGACAAAGTGATATGACCATAGAACGGGGAGAGTTTGATCAACCACCACTTTGGATGAGTTTGTGAATAGGAGATCCAATGTGTGGCCTGCCTTGTGAGTGGGGCCAGTAGCTAACATGTTCAGGCCTAATGAGTTGATACTGGAGACAAGGTCGTAAGTGTGGGGATCTAGGGTTAATTCAGCGTGATAGTTAAAGTCCCATACCAAGATAAAATTGCTAGAGGTTAGGGTATGTGGGGCTATTGTCTCCATGAGATTGTTGACGAAATTAGTTTTGGTGCAAGAGGGCCTGTAGAGAAGAGCAACTTTCCATAGCTCATTGTTTCCTGTCATGAAGGAGACAATACACAGTTCGCCCCAGTTAGCCAAGAAGGTATCAATAACGTGTAGTGAAATGTTTGTCCTATAGATAATTGCGGTGCCCCCACCGCTTTTTCCGACTCGGTCCAGTCTGAATATCCTGTAGCTAGGAGGCATGGCTACTGCGATGTCAGGTGAGGAGGAGTCTTGGAGCCAGGTTTCAGTCACGAGAAAAAGGTCCTGCTTTTCGATATCTAGCAGTGACCACATTTCTAGTGCATGTTTAGGGAAGGACCGAGCATTGCAGTACAAACAGGTTAGTTTCAGTAAAGGTAGTGATAAGGGCTTGCTATTATAGTGGTTGAGTTTGTAGGGTTTAGTTAGAGATTTCCGACTCGGTTGGTAGTGTGCCTGGACTGGGGGATAGCATAGAGGAGGGTGGGGAGCAGTGTTTAAGGAGTGTAGCTCCTGACTCGTGTATTGTATAATGGCCCTCTGTGGGAGATAAGAAAGCACCTTAAAGTATAAAAAATAATAGGGGGAAAAAAAACAAGGGGGAAGGGTACCTGGCCGCTGGCGGCGGTCAGGCGCGGACGGGCTTGCCTTTGGCGCGCCGCTGTGTGCGTACGCTCGGCGCAATTCCTTTTGAGAGGGAGTGGGCGGGGCCATGCAGCAGTGTGTGGAACGCTGGCCTTGCGTTCCACACAGGAAGTGAGGACAGCCTTGGTGTTTCAAAATGGTGTATGGCCCCTCCGTTCAATCAGGACAAGCCGCGACGGACCAGGGGGACACCAGGACACTCAAGGTAAGTGGGTGAGGGAGCAGAATATGAAAGTGCAAATAGTAGTAGAGTAATCTTTTAAAACAGACCGAAGTCACAGTAGTTAAAAGCAGAGACCTGGCTGTTACATAAAAAGATTAAAATCCCTGCGGAACTAAAAACATGTCTCACCAGTTTCCTTTTGTGCTGATAGTTAATTGTCTGCGCACGTCTGCTCGGCACAATCCCTTTTGAGAGGGAGTGGGCGGGACCGTGCAGCAGTGTATGGAACGCTGATCTTGCGTTCTACACAGGAAGTGAGGACAGCCTTGGAGTTCCAAAATGGTGTATGGCCCCTCCGTTCAATTGGCACGAGCCGCGACGGACCAGGGGGACACCAGGACACTCAAGGTAAGTGGGTGAGGGAGCGGAATATGAAAGTGCAAATAGCTGTCGAGTAATCTTTTAAAACAGACCAAAGTCACAGTAGTTAAAAGAAGAGACCTGGCTGTTACATAAGAAGATTAAAATCCCTGAGTACCTAAAATCATGTCTCACCACTTTCCTTTCGTGCTGATCGTTAATTGTCAATAATAAAAGAACAACACAATTGCCAGTACTGGATATGACTTTCAGTCTATTTTGAAATGACCTTTATGAATGAAACATACCGGTCCGTTTTATAAATTATGTCACTAGTTTATTTATTCCACTAATGAAAAACTCATTTAAATCATTTTTTTCTCCACGTTACAGGACATTTTTTGTGCATATACAAACAGATGAAAAAACAATACAATTAATATCATCAATACATTTTTTCAATAAACAATATCATTACCGAGTTGACACACATCCTACCCATACTTTGGCCAAATCATACATACCTCATTCATACAAAACCACACATATATAACAGATTTTTAGGTGACCCTATGTCAAAAACACTAATTCTTTCTACATATGAGCATGAACATTGATAAGTTCCTTAATTTAGAGTACTACTCCGTCAGAACTATAATTTGGAAATAAATCCTTATTTACAACTCAATAGTCGTCTGTTTATTCAAATTGACAATGGGTCCGGTCAGGTCAATGCGTTTCGAACCCCCAATTGCGGGGTTCTCCTCAGGACCGACGCGTTTCGAACCCCCAATTGCGGGGTTCTCCTCAGGACCAAAAATCTCTTGTAAGTATGACTGAAATCCCTTAGGGTAGTAAAGATGGGAGGGCACAAATCCCGCTTGGTGCACTAAGTATTCATGTGGCGGGATCATACACATCAGGGCTGTACGAGGCTTGGAACTAAGCCCGGGTTTATTTACAAGTTGCTCAACGTGGGTCTCTTTACTGGGGCCCAATTGCATCAGTCGGAAGGGGCTCAAAACGCTGTGTTCGGCGATAGTTAATTGTCTGCGCATGTCCGCTCGGCGCAATCCCTTTTGAGAGGGAGTGGGCGGGACCGTGCAGCAGTGTGTGGAACGCTGACCTTGCGTTCTACACAGGAAGTGAGGACAGCCTTGGTGTTCCAAAATGGTGTATGGCCCCTCCGTTCAATCGGCACAAGCCTAAACGGACCAGGGGGACACCAGAACACTCAAGGTGTCAGTGTGTGAGGAAGCGGAATTATGAAAGTGCAAATAGCAGTAGAGTAATTTTTTAAAACAGACTGAAGTCACAGTAGTTAAAAGCAGAGACCTGGCTGTTACATAAAAAGATTAAAATCCATGAGGACCTAAAGACATGTCTCACCAGTTTCCTTTCGTGCTGATTGTTAATTATTGATTTTGAATACATTCTCCTGACAGAAACAAGGAACTAAGGGCCAGATGTAGGTGGCCATATACCGAGCGGCAATGCAGAAATTCGTAGAATTTCTGCGTTACCGACTGGTATTTGGCTGAGTGCAATATAGGTGACTTTAAACCTACATGCAAACTACGGAATTGCAAAATAGTGATTCCTTATTTTGCTCTTGCATTTAAGGAATTCGAAATACCGAATTCTTAAATGTAATGTACTAACAGGCACATGCATCAAGCGATTTAGGAATCGCAAACGGTGCGAATCGCAAAATTCGGCCGTTTGCGATTCCCAAATCACTATTTGGGATGCATCAACCTAAAAGTGAAGAAATCGCTATTTTAGCGATTTTTTAAAGTGCGATTGCTTTTAAGGAATCGCAATTTTGCGATTCCTTAAAAGCAATGCATGAAACTTTAAAAAATTGCAATTTCGCAATTAGAGAGAAAAAATTACCATGAGGTTGGACCTCATGGTAATTTTGCGAAATGTTAGAAATATGCAATTTTGTGCATATTTTTAACTTTCATGTTGTGCACACACATGCCCTTAGGGCATGTGTGTACACAACATATGTGCATTGTTTAATTTCAGGGGTGCAACAGGGTGTCCTTTGGACACCCCTGCACCCTTGAAATCGCAATCTCAATTTGCGATTAGCTAATTGCGAATCGCAAATTGAGATTGTCTTCCCATTCATTCCTATGGGCCTCTAGGCCCATAGGAATGAATGGGAAGGGATTCCTTAATTGCGATTCGCAAAATGCAAATCGCAAATAAGGAATTCTAAGGAATCGCAATTTATTTAGAGATTTCTTAATGCATAGGCATTTGCGATTCCTTAATTGCGATTCCTTAAAAATCGCAATTAAGGAATCGCAAATGCCGAGATTGATGCATGTACCTGGTAGCACTAAAAAAAGTGCACTTCAGCCTTAAGGAATCGCTAATTACCACCAACTTCAAGTTGGTGGTAAGTAGCAATTTCCTTTCAAAAAGCACTTTTTTGCTTTTTGAAATGTAGCAGACATCCATGCCCTTAGGGCCTGTATGTGCGAAACATGTGCACACATGCACATTTCAGGGGTGCAACAGGGTGTCCTTTGGACACCCTGGCACCCTTGAAATAGCTCCCACTATTAGCGATTCTGTAATACCGAATTGCTAATAGTGAATATCTTCCCATTCATTCCTATGGGCCTCCTAGCCCATAGGAATGAATGGCTTGGTATTCTGTAATAACAAATCTCAATTACCGATTCCTTATTAAGGAATATTGACGAATCGGTAATATTTTAGCGATTCCTACCTACATTCAATTTAGCAAGTCCTTAATAGCGTTTCAGTAAAAATCGCTATTAAGGACTTGCTAAATTGAAGTTACCTACATCTGTCCCTAGATGTATTATTCTGCAAGTACATGATATAAATAAGACGCACATCACGCACAGTCAAGTTTTAATCTCCAGGCCCTGTTCCGGTTTACCAACAGCAGACCATTATAGATAATGGGGTGACCCAAAAAGTCAGAACGGATCTGGGTGCAATACGGGAATAACAAATTTAATTATGTACAATCCGTGTTTTGTAAAGTACTACAACACTTATAATCAATATTCAAATGCATTCCTACATACATATACTCAATCATCATTCATGAATACATGTGTAGAAGACCCACACACAAAATACAAAGTAAGCGCCAGCCAAATTAGATTGTCTACAACAACAATGTTTTAATTCAATTGTCAGCAGAGTTGTTACTTTTCAATCTGTAAAGGTTGCGAGCAAGAAAAAGAAATAGGGAAATGATGGTGGAGGGTGGTGAGAAGGGGTGAATCACAAGAATATACAATACAAACAGTTTGGAAATTTCAGAGTTACTGGTAATTAAAACCAGACAAAGTGGACCTGTCCAATGTAGCATGTTCATTTACATGTAATCTGTAAATATGTACATGTGTAATTAATGCACCTTCAATGTAATGTCGGGATGGAGGTAGGTACAGGTCTTGACAGGTGGAGAGCGTCGATGTTTCGGCTCGACTGATGCAATGAGGGAGAGTGAACCCTCAGCTGCGAGTCTTCTTCAGGACATGGGGTGGCAACCTCGACCTGGTACCAAGCCTGGCTACACAGGTAAGTCTTGCAACAAAAAACCCAAAGGTTCAATTTCACCAAGGGTCCAATGTTCAATGGTGCGCAGAACACTCATGCACCAACTTTACGCACGTCCGTGAATGATAAAAGGGAATTCCTTTGCAAAATTCCAGAATGAGAGCAGAGAGTTCTAGCAGACCGCCGGGCATTACGTCTTTCTCCTGGCAGGGCAGACAAAGGATTATTAGTGTTGTAGTACTTCACACAACACGGATTGTACATAATTCAATTCGTTTCTTGCAAAATTGGTCACGGATCATTCACCAACAGCAGACAACAGAATCTGCAAATCATAAACATTTAACATCAGGTTGACTCGTGGCAAAACTGTCAATCTCTCATATGCAACCACACACCCACTCGTCACAGGTGCTACTATACACATACATAGCCACATGTTCACTCTCACACATACAAACACTGGCATCATACACAAGGCCCAAATTAAATGTCAGCTCAGACTCATGGGGCCTGTGGAGTAGAGTCTGAGTGCAGCACTGGCCTGGCAGCAACATCTTTTGAAGCATTAGTTTGAACTCTGGCAGGACTCTAGCCTATTGAATTCCCAAGCCCTTCATCTCAGGCTTTAGGACTTGGAGGGGAAAAGCTTCCGGAAGTTGGGGACACACATACAAGGCAACAAGAAGTGGAGTGGTCGCCATCTTGTGCTGATCTCACCCTCTCTTCATCTAGCACACCATTCACTCTGTATGTTAACTCCCGAGCATGTAGCACACAATGACGGCCCCGGGAAACACAAAGTCGCAGACTAGTCTTTCCCCGGTGAAATGTGAGGGAAGGGTCCGGAGAGACGTGATCTACCTCTTCCAGACCCTGTGCATCACCTGGAGGGGGCCTGGGTTTAAGGGGAAAAGCTTTGTAAATTGTGGCCTACCTTTACGGCAGAGCCTCAGTCCAGCAGGAGAGATGATAGCGTCTCCCTCCGATGACAACATACGGGCCAGACTCTGGGCATAGCGGACCGGCACGACCTTCTGCAGTCCGGTGTCGAGAAGGTGGCACATCCTACATGTGTAGCCGCAGGCGGCGTGGCTGCCGCTGTAGCAGCCTGCCTCCCTGAGGGTGGGGGAGGCGGGTCCAAGGTGAGCCAGCATGGGTGGGGTAGGAGTGGGAGGAGAGGGACTGTCAGTGAGAGCAACAGTGGGTGGCGCATCATCCTCTCAGCGCGGTAACAGCATAATGAGCTCCCTGGCTTCGGGGGCTCAGATGAAGCTGTGGGCGGGGCCGGGACAGATAAGGAGCAAGGTTCCAGGACACGGAGTGAGACCCAGCTCTTACAGAATGGCGGCCTGTGGGTCAGAGTGACACACAGCCAAGAACAGAGGGTGCAGGTCAACAGGGGCACCCTGGAGCAAGTGCCACTACTCCCATTAATGTAAAAGCACTGCAGCCTTGGCTGGCAATCTATTGTCAATGGGGGGATGCATTACGGCCGGAATGGGGCTTTACTGAGGGTTTTCGAAATGGGTGTCGGTAAGATACCTCTCGATATCCACTGGGATCTGCCTAAACACTAACAGTGCATACAGCAATTAAAATACACAGATACTCCAGCATCAGTGAATCCTTCTCCCCACCACTCCAGGAACCAATGGTGCTAAAGTTCACAGTGTTCAAAGGCAACATTACCAGACCTTCCCATCCCACAGAACTTGGACAGCCACAGCAACCTTGAGTAGCCCTCCATTCCTGATAAGCGATAAATTGGAGGCTTCTTTAGCTTGTTAGTTCTCCATGCTCCTGCCAAGATTTACTCTGTTAGGCCTCACTATCAATAATACAACAATACTCCTCTCTCTAGCTATGAAACCATGAAAACACACCTGTAAAAGGAGAAACATGCAGAGCAAGCAAAATGCATTTTAGAATTAAGGCCTTCAGTCAGTCAAGCTAACAATCACCAAGCATTTCATTGTGCACTTCGCGTATAACTTCTAGATAAATACAAACGTAAATAAATGCGTTCATGGTTACATGTGAAATGTGCTTCAAATAAATGCACAAAATCACCTCAACCAGAGCCCCCCTTCTGCAGGCACCTTCTCAGCACCCCCTCCAAGTTATAATCTAAAAACAAAAACGATGCTGAACTTCCCCCCAGAAGAAACTGAAACAATAATGGGCAAAATAAAATCTGGATCTCCACTTGATGTCCTACCTGAGAGAATCTCTGCATCCCTTGCCAAACTACTCTCACACCCTATCTGCCCCATACTGAACCAATCTCTGGAGGAAGGACACCTACCTCCCTCATGGAAGGCGGCCTAGGTAATCCCCATCGTGAAAAACAACAAAATGCCTATGGAAAATCTCTCAAACTTCCGCCCCATCTCCCTCCTTCCTTATCTGAGCAAAGTCCTAGAAAAACATGTCAACAAACATCTATTCAACCGTATCGAAGCGGCTGGCTACTTGGACCCGGCTCAATCGGGTTTCCGACCCAAAGACAGCACGGAATCGGCCCTGGTGGCCGTCACCGATACCATCAGGCTTGCCATAGATCAGAACCAACCCACCCTTCTAGTGCTGTTAGATCTTTCAAACGCTTTCGATATGGTCGACCACCAGACTTTGCTCAAGAGAATAAGGGAGGCAGGAATAGGGGGAGTGGCCCTTAAATGGATGGCTAGCTTCCTTTCTAATCGTTCCCTGACCATTAACTTTGACCCATACGGTCCAAATAACAAGAACTAACTAAGAGGGTACCCCCAGGGTTCATGCTTAAGCCCAACTATGTTTAATATCTACATAGCACCCTTGCAAGCTCTATTAAGGAACTTCGGGTTCGTCCCAATATCCAATGCGGACGACACCCAACTCAAATCTCCTTCAACAAAACCTTGCAGACAGCCCAATCTACGTTCTCCTCCGGCATGCTGGCAATCTCACAATGGATGGAAAATAACTTCCTCCAGCTGAATGGCCAGAAAACAGAGGTCTTACTCTTCGGAGACGCCCCACTTCTGTGGACACCTCACTGGTGGCGACAGGAACTGGGAAACGCCCCAACCCCCGCTACCACAGCTAATAACCTGGGAGTGCACCTCGAGCAGACCCTCACCATGAAAGAACATGTTACACACACTGTGGGCTCATGCTTTCACGTTTTAGGCCTACTGAGGAGAGTTTTCCCTATCTTTCGGACACAGTGAGAAAGACCTTGATTCAGAGCAAGCTGGACTATTGTAACGCCTTAATAATTGCAGCCAACAAGGGCTCAGTAAAACACCTACAGATGATACAAAATACTGCTGCATGCTTAGTCCTAAATGCCCCCCACAGATCAGCCTTACTCCCCCTCCTCCATCAGCTACATTGGTTACCCATAGGGAAGCGTGTGAAGTTCAAGATATGCTGCCTAATATACAAAGCAATATGGGGAAAAAGACCCTCCTACCTGGCGGAGAGGCTCCACCACTACACCCCCAAACGAGCTCTGCGATCAAGCTCTAAATCCCTACTTAAGATCCCCAGAATAAAAAAGACGCAAACAGGAGGCCAGAAATTTTTGTATCAAGCGCCACTAATATGGAACCAACTCCCTATTGCTTTAAGACAATGCCCGGACCATCAAAAAATTAGAAAAGCCCTGAAAACAGCTCTGTTCTAGGCTAGCCCACTGCCGTTGCCTCTGCTGCATTTCCTGAGAGCTGAGATGCCCTTCCAACGGTGATTCAAGCGCTATATAAGACTGTAAACTAAACTAAACTATGGTCTGTGCTAAATCCTTGTTCTGACCCATTTATCTGCCTTCTTTCCCAATTCTTGGGGAGAAGTCAGATCTGAGTCCACCAGGTACAGCTGGAAAAAACGCTGGTGTTGACAATTATTAAGGATCTACTCCCTCATAATCAAATTGTACAATCCTAAGTAGTCATGCACTTTACTGCCAAGCAACCAATCTTCCAGAGCCTTTGTAGCACTATCCATAAAGTCTACCCAATCCTGAGTCTGTGTCTTCTGGGTGTCTCTGAACTTAATCCTGTATTGTTCAGTGGTAAGGCAAACTCATCAATGAGAGCACTCTTCAGAACTGAATAGTTATCAGCATCCTCTTCTCTAACAGTGAGGAACTTATCTCTACCGTTGTCAGCAAAGGAGAGCCAAATGATAGCTGCCCACTGTTCTTGAGGGACCCTC
The DNA here is from genome assembly GCF_964263255.1 of Lissotriton vulgaris. Lineage (NCBI taxonomy): Eukaryota > Metazoa > Chordata > Amphibia > Caudata > Salamandridae > Lissotriton > Lissotriton vulgaris. The sequence goes on from NC_141685.1 coordinate 1,160,278,563, forward strand.
TGAACTTTACAGGCCCTCTCCAAAGCAGTTATCCATTTATGGATGTCATCCCCAACATGGTAGGGAGGGAAAATCATGCTCAGGTTCCTATTATCAAAGGAATGTTCCTTAACTCCAGGGTACTGTTGCTGCCACCGATTATTTTCTAGCTCTTTGGACTCCTAGGTACTTTTTTATCAAGGACCAATTGCTCTTGCCTGGGCCTAAGCCTAGCTTTCTCAAGTTCGAGCAATTGGTATTCCCTATCATAAGAGTGATCCCTCTTGCTAGATACAGAGGTCCCTACAGACTGTCCTTAGTGATTAGGCTATGCAGAGGGAGATCTAGATCTAATTGGTAAACTCTGTACTCTTCCAAGAGGAGTAAAGAGAGGCACTCCATGGCATCGTCCATCTTGAAGATCTGAGTTATCCAGGTGAGAACCATCAGATTCTCCCTGTTCAGGGTTAGATTCCAGGTCATAAAAGGTATCACCTCCTGACCTGTCCTCATTACCTGTCCCAACCACTCTGTCCTGCTCATCTGACCCAGGAGTCTTCCTTAGGTCATCTAACACTAACTTCTCTATCAGACATTGAGTGTTGGCACTTTTTCTGTGTCTTCAATTTTCTAGAAGCACACAGAGCTTTCAATTCTTGGAATGAAAGCTTAGTGTATCTAGAAGGCAGAGAGCCACTGGCATCTCCTTTAGTAGACATACTAAGTGTGGTGAGGTGATGCACCTACCTAACCTAGTGGGAACTAAACTCTCTGAGGTTGCAGAAAGGGTGTGCTAAACCCTTGACTTACCCAAACCTAAGTTCAGTAGAACTTACTTATTCTAAGCTAGTATTATATGTACCTAGTACTAGTGGTTTTCAATTAACCAATACAAAGATTTACCTTGTAAAACAATGCAGGCTTGAATTCCAACCGCTGCACACCAATGTGAGTAGTTTGCCTGGTATATGCGGTCCACTAATTAAAGTGGGCAACTTTACCAGTACAAACAACCGTTGCGGCGATTAAAGAGGTCAAAGATAACCTCAGAAAGCTATCCAAGTGGTAGCTGTGGAGAGCAGCCTTCAGGCTTAGTCTTAAAGGAACGTTGAGCAGCTTGTTTTACCAGAATGAATCCTTATTGTATTAGTTAAATGAAAGTAGAACCACAGAGTAGTTATAAAAATATGTATTTATTAATATAACACTCTCTAGTATGACACAGTCTTTCCTACACGGAGATTATCACAAAGCCCACAATTCTGTAGCACAGAAACGATAGTAAATAGCACTAATACACAGTGGGCTCCTGGGAGAGACCAAACCACATACCAAAATAGTGGTATGAGAACCACAACTCGAGTCAAGACAGTTTCTAGAGGACGTAGAATTGCTGGGATCCCCAAGGAACCACCCAAGGTGAGTAAGTAGGGATCCCACGGAGGAGGGGTGCAGTGTGAGAACACGACCGCGTGCTCCGTACAATTCAATGGGGAAGTTGCGATTGAAGTTTTAGATTTTAAAGACCCTTCCCAGCAGACTTTGAAGCAACCCCATGGAAGTTAGAAGATTGTAAAGCCACCCCACACATGGATACTTTAGTACCAGAGTTACTCATCCCAGGGAAGCCGGGTGCATAGGTCTGAAGTAGCGTCGGAAACCGTTGTCGAACCCAATGGAGGACTTCGATGAAGAGCCGATACAGGAAGGGGAAAGTGTCCGTTGGAATCCAAAGGTGGATTCTTGTCAAAGAGTACCTGAAAGCAGAGGGGACAGAGTCTGGGTCACTCAGGAGTGACCAGGGGCTCGGTAGACGAATGCCCACTGATGTCGGGTGTTTCAGGTGCGTTGATGGAGTTCTTGACTCTGCAGCCACTGGGATCAGGAGACATCGAGGTCAACTAGGAGCCGGATACGAGCTGTCCCACATAGGATAACAAGTGCTGAGGGGTCGGTGTCCCGCGGGAGCACCAACAAGCCTTGGCAATGGCAACCCACGCAGAAGGTCAAGGAAGGTTATGGTTCAGACCAGCAAGGTTCAAGAGACTCACCAAAGCCAGGGAAGTCAGGGCAGGCCTGGAGCAACTAGGAAAGCCCAAGAAAAGCAAATTTTACCCTCAAGGAGACTCACAGACTGGAGGCACAGGAGTCGCAAGAGGACCTTGAGCGATTTCACCAAACAGCAGCACACGGAGCACTCGGTGTGAGGAGGCCAGAGTTCTTGGTGGAAAATAGTGCCAGAGGTTGGAGCTACGCAGATCTCAATGCACTTGCTCGGAAAATGGCAACAAGCATATGCATTTGCAAGTAAATGCGGTGTATAGGGGTACAGGTATTGCAGCCCCCATGAGGGATTCTGTCCTCAAACTTGGTAAGAGGGCAGTTCAGACCTCGAGAGACATAGCAACCCACATTCTGTATTGCTGGAGCCTTCAGAGTCTGTAGGAGCTCAGGAGCACCAGACTAGTCAGCCATGATGTGGTGCCTGAGGATGCATGGGGGTGACTCCTTCAGTCCAAGAGAGATATCTTTGGTTGTCCTTGATGTTCCACAGGTTCTGTGCAGAGCCTGTATGGATAGGCACAGACGATGCTTCAGGCTGAGAGAGAGATTAAGTCAGGCCCAAACAAAGTCCAGCGAAGTCTAGAGTGGCCAGACGGTCGAAGCTCAATGGTTTCTGGTTCAGAATCTTGTCCATGTCAAAACGAGGGTCCTACAGCCAGGTAAGCCCTTTTGTACCCACAGGAGAGGGTTGGACAGAGTCAGGGGACCCTCCTAGGGGAGGGTCGGACAGGGGAGTGGTTACTCCCATGTCCTTTGTCCAGTTTCACGCCAGAGCAGGAGCCTACAGCTCCCAGGACTGGTTTAAACTGGACTATGCACAGGGACACCAAATGTGCCCCTCATGCAGACTTTTGGTTGCTGGCAGGCATACCCACCAAGCCCTAATACACTAAATTCTGTCTAGAAGGTGGTCACACCCCCCTGTGACAGGATGCCTATTGTTTTGCCTTTCCCTGCTCGAGCTTGGCTCAGCAGCAGGAGGGCAGAAATGTGTCTCTTGTCGGCAGCAATCATTTTGTGCTGTCCAGGACTAGAAGGCTGGTACCGGGAACAGCAGAGATCCAACGAAGTTCGCTTCTGAGGAGGGGAATCATTCCTCCCACACCGGTTACCGGTGTGGTGGTATGATTCCACAATGTTTGACACCAAATACAATAAGGTTGCTTTCAGCTGTTTTAGAGTTGGTCACCTCGCAGTTGCATAAGGCCACTCTATATGTTGTAAATGGCTACCTCACAGACAACCCGGGAGAATAGACTCTGTAGGTTGCAGGGGTGTCCTGCTCATGCAGTGGCAGACTCTCACTGAGAACCAAGCACCCTGCCTTTAGGATAGTTAAGGCCTGCTATAGAGGTGACTTATAGGTTTTAAGTTCAGTGACCCTTAGATATAGCAAACCTATATCTTAGGTAAGTGGTGTATGCAGCAACTTACACAGGGTGCAATAGCAGGCCTGTGGGTTCCATTTTGCATGGCCTCTCAGGGTGGCATAATACATGCTTCAGCCCCTGGGAGGCCTCTGGGGTACCTCTGCCCTGGGTACATGGATACCGTATACTAGGGACTGACAAGTGTACTCCAGTATCCAATCTGGAGTGTACCAAAGCACATAACATAACTTGTTTTGAAAAAAGCATGTTTATGGAGTCCTGATTAGCAGGATCCCAGTCAGACTAGTAAAAAACCAGCTTAGCACCAGGAAAAAAGTGGGGGTACACATGCAGAAGAATCCTACCTTCCTACAATTCTCAAATCAAATGTGCCATACCGTGGGAACATTAATGCACCTTCTTTCTCTGTAATCTTAAGCTATGGATTCAGCCAAATACATGTATGTAGGCCCATGTTTATAGTCATATAATGACCTGGCGTATCTTCAGGTGATACCTCTTCTCTCTCTCCAATGGGTAATTTCCCATCTCCCCACATCAAATCTCATATAGCCTTAAAGACTTTTGTTCAATAGTAATGACGACAATCACAACAAACTTTTACTTTCAAATCAGGAAAAAATTCTTTACCCACTATTCCCGTTCCAATCAACAACCAGTAACAATGTGGCGCTCTATGACATAGTCAACCAATAACAGTATGGTTCAACACCAACCAACCAATTTTCACAAACGCACTCTTCCCTCAGCACTAAGCACGTAGCACAAAACACAAAGCAATTTCAGCACATAACTTCGTCTGCTCCACTAAAGATATCAAGGTATTCAATCACACAATAAATTGTGACATTTTACGACCTACTCAGACACACACTCCAGTGAAACCTCCACCAGAGAGAAACACCCAGATCAGTGCAGCTTCTCCCTTGCGCAACACATCCATTACACTAGCCACATCTTATTCTCAGACAAAATATATGTCGCCATCGCAATTGAGCAGTTTTTAACCTTGACACTGTGGTAAGCACATAATAAAGGTAGTCTTTGTTACCATGGTAATCAATTTTAATAGCACTTTCTAGTTTCGTTATATCCTTAATCACTGTAATACTTGTTTTTTAGCACCACCGTTTTCTAAAACATCTATGGCTTGATCTATCACTGGTATTATGGAATGGTACAGCTCTTGATTTTACAAGGAGAGCTGTCCTACTGAGTACCAAACTTACCAATCCCAGATGATGAAGCTCTGCCATTTGGTGGGCTGATGGGATTCCTTTCAAACTAATAACAGTTCAGGGTGACGTTATAGATTCTGATTGTGCCTTATCTCACCTTTTCTTACAGACCAGTAGTTCCTTTTTTTTGTGATCGTATACCTTTTAAAAGTAAGCCTTTAGAACAGATACTGATCATGCTCTATGTTCAAAGATAGAGGACTGACTATTGGTGCAATGACTTTCCCGCTTTCACTGGCACAACATTTTCAACAACAATTAGAACAAGTTAAATCCCTTTTCCCTAATTACATTTTTCATTCTTGGGGTGTTATTTACAAGCCTCTAGCACCACCAGTGCATCACTTTTCTTGACACACCAGTGGCGCAGTGGGCAGGTCCATATTTACTAGGCCACGCAAAGCCACCCTACGTGGCTTTGCATGGCCTTGTAAATACGGCCCATTTTAAAGCATCACTTTGCGTGAAAGGGGCATATGGCAGGCTGTGGGTGTTCCCACGCAACACCCATTAATTCTGCCGCATTTCCACATTTACAACATTTCATAAACCTGGGAATGCGTCAGAATCCTACGCTTCCCGGGAGGAGGCATAAGGAGGCACAATGACGATAAATACTCTTATTTCTCCTTGTGTTCTTCTATTTCTATGTCTGCTGCATTCTGCATCAGACATAGAAAGAGGAAAACACCATCAATTATTGTTTTTGTGTCCCTTCCTGCACAAAACAATCATCCCTGCAACGTAGGCACCCTTGCATGGTGCAAGGGTGCCTGCGTTGGGGCATGGCAGCCATTGTGCACCAGTGCATGGGAAAGCACAGAGATGTGTCAATTGTTGAAAATATAAAGCATCCCTGTGCTTTTCCAATGACGCAACTGGGCGCAGCAAAATGTCTTGTGGTGACGCGCTGCGTCATTTTGTCGTAAATGAAGCCCTTTGTTTATAGTTTGTCTTTCACTGAGCTACACAAATAAACCTCATGAATCATTTGGGATGCTTTGCGCTGTGTTTAGCTTTTGTAAGATGTTTTGAAGTGATAGTCAATACCAAATGGTGACTCATATATGAACACATTTACAGCAACGTTAATTCCTACCAAACATCAGTAAACCAAAACAGAGAACTCAATATAGCACTTAGTATTTCATCTGATGAGGTAAGCTGTGGTTGTTTTGAGAGGTACCTGTTTTCAAGGAACAACTGCAGGGTAGACAGGTGTGGACGGTGTCCCTAACATTTTTAGAAGTGTGATATCAAATGGTATTAGAAGCCAGGTCTGTGAAGGGTAGCCACAGTCATCAATGGGAAGGAAATGTAGCATACACGTGTAAAGTACTGTAGCTGCATGTGTACAGACAACCCTCCTAGTATTGGGCTATACCAACAATACTAGCGGTGGGCCCCTTCATGCGTAGGACACCTAGGAATGAATGTGTTCTAGTGGGCTAGCATGTTTGTAGATTTGCCTCCTCCATACCTTAATTTTTCTCAGTGTTAGTTGGGGGTACATGGCACATTCAACCATCATTTCTGATACCTGGCAAGCAGTTTCAGACACACTATGTTACTTGAATTCATAATAAACATCAGCATCCCGATATCCACTAACTTCAAGTCTCACTTGGTGTGCCACAACCAAGGGCATCTAGTCAGACTCACCTGCCAGTGTTAAAAAACTGATTCACTGCTTGACTGCCTCACCAACATATCCTTGCCAACATGCCTCACTTGTAGTTATGTTTTACCTCCAGCCATGTCATTGAATGCTGACAAAGTGTAAGCATGCAGATCAGCGAGAGCTGACCGTAGCTCTGCTGAGGGGGAGCATGACGACATCACCCAGGGATCTCATTGAAACACACATGATATTCACATGCTTACACAGCTGCAAACATTAATTTTCCACACCAACTGCGTCAATCACGCATATCAATGAATCATCCCAGTCCTTCCGTAATAGTTTTGTGTAGGCATGTGGCCTGCCTCCCATCTGCTGGCAATTAGCCATCTTAAGAGCATTTGCTTAAACATTCAGGTGGATGAATACATAATTGCATTTCTCTTGGTGACAATCCTGACCAGCTTTTGGCTTTACACTGGGGTGGGCGGCATAAATCCAGGAATGCAGATTCGTATCAGCTTTTCAGGATACACCCCATGTTGTAATTTATATCTCATGAGACCTAGTCACAAAGAGAAATATATGTCCCAAAATACCAGCACAAGTAGATTTCTACCTACACATTGGCAGACTTTACCACCTTAATACGAATTGCTGCAATTGGGTTCCGCCCATTCAGTATGACCACATTTGTCCGCTTTTTTGGATCACCTGGTTTTATGCTTTTTACTGTGGGTGAGCCTCACTACATGTCTCACCCATGGTAATCACATGGCAAATGGTCGCCGTGCATTTACCACAAGTGTCTGCCTTTTAAGATAAGGCCGCTGTGAGGCAGTTAGGGTAAGGAGCATTTGGCTGGTTACACATGAACACATGTACACATGTGCCCACATGCATGTGCACACGTACCTGGGTCACTCATGGGAGACGTTGTGCACAGCCCGGTAACTGCACACAGGTAGCCTGGCGCAGGTGGCCTCTGCAAGATTAGGTATTGACCTGGGTTAGGCCTTATAATATTGGTGTACATTTTTGCATGGGAGGAGCTGATGGCGGACTTAACAAGAGATGGCGGGGAATTGGAGGCTTCCACCCCAGTAGAGACCCCCACACTTAGAGAACCCCCAGGGACCAGATTAGGACGAAACAACTCAGTAGAGTCAGAGGGCTGGGAGCACTCCACGGCATCGACACACACATGAGAGGAAAGGGGTTGCGATGGAAGGTCCCTGCACAGCACCATTACCCACACCTCGAGCGCAAGAGAGTCTACTAACTGAGCTCAATAGTATTCGAGGGTAGACAGCAGTGCGGGGAGGGAGAGGCTTAGTTCCTTGTTGGGGGAGAGGGGAGGGAGGAATTTTCTTGTATATATGCTGTACTGATATTAGATAGCAGTGTGACCGTTATAGCCGAGCATTTGCGAATGGGACCAAGTAAGGGTAACAACAGATGCAGTTGCTCGGTCGTGTTCTATGTTTTATTGCACATTGACACCCTGAAAAGGGTTCTGCTGTATGACATGTAAAAGGCAATAAACATCGTTTACAAAAAAAATATTATTAGTGTACACTAATAGAGAAAGTCAGTATGATTTACTGTTTTGTCTGTAGTGACACTTTATTATATACAAAGGGTGAAAACTGCCTTTGGGTGCAGTTTCGCTTCCCTTGGGCCTACAGAGACCAGTGACAGACCAAAACGAGGCATAACATATATGACAAAATCAAATATGCAAGTTCCAGAAAGATATCTATACAATTTATGTGTCTGGAGGAGTTGTCATATTTCTCTAGCTCAGCTCAGGGTCAGAGCCCAAGGCCAATGGTCACCCTGGTGTGACAGGATAATTGCATTACTCTCCAGCAGCAGGAACAAAGGACTCCCTGCACAAAGGGAGCAATTAACAGTGCTTCACCAAACTCCTGTAGAGGAAAGGGGTGGGGCTGAAGGATCTGCATCAATCCATCAGCTTTCACACTGCACCGGGGATGGGCCTGCCAAAGTCCATTTACCAAACAGGGGAGGCCAGACCTCTGGAGTCAAAAGAGGAGGGGGTTCCCTTTGAACATTTGGTGAGGAAGGCTCTGGCAGTGATGTCAGCAAGGGCCGGAGTTGAGGCCCCCAGAGGAGATGTGACTAGTGACTCCTGGATGATGCCAGTTTAAACTGTCCCCGCATGTTGTGCTGGAGGGATGGGACAGCAGTGGAGAGGTGACATGGCACCCTGGGTTTAGTTACAGAAGCCAGGAGTGCCTGGCTTCTGGAACTTTCCACTCATTTCTAAAATTGTGGCCCAAGCGGGAGGGGGAATTCTCTCTTGCCTGGTGGTTCTTCTGTGCTTCACCGCTGGACCCTGCGGTCACCATTGACAACTGATAGGAAGAACCCCCTTATGGCCACTAAAGACTCTGCTGGTTTGACTGCCAGGACCAGTGAGTCTCCCCGGAGGCCCTCTTACACCCACTGAGTACCAGTTAGGAAATGCCCAGACTTCTGTCTTCTGAGACCAAGCAGGAAGCTAGGAGAGCTAGCTCCCTGGAGATTACACAACTTTGGAGGTGAGGAGATCTGCTGCCCCTGCCCCTGGTGCTATAGCACCCCACCAGGAGTCAAATGAGCTCAAGATCATCACAATTGGCATTTTAGATATTGATGTCCTTTGGACTTTTCTTATCGCAAAACATTGTAGGCCTCTGCAACATTTTCCCCAATTACTCTCCGGGTGGGTCAGAGCCCAGGGGTCAGCACATGAGTCATTTCATTTTTCTCAGGGAGGGGGTGTGTGGTGGGCTCCTTCCACAGGCTCTCTAATGGCCCACAACCCCATCCCCCAGGTTGTTTCTACTAAAAGGGGGACAAGACCTCATCTCCACCCCACAAAGCAAAGGGAAGATGTAGGAGCACCATCATGCCTTCCCCAATGGTGGTGGTCCCACCCTCGCTCCCTGTGCCTGTGTCTGGGGGAGCGGAGCGTTAACCGCGAAAGGCTGCACCTTGCCCAAAGGAGCGGGTTGGGAAGGAAAAGCTGCTGGCTCTCACACCTGCGCTCAGTGGCTGGACAGCGAAGGGTGAGCTCCTTCAGCTGTCCCCAATAAGAGGAGGCATGAAGTTGTCCTGTTGAGACTTAGCATCCCCCCGAAAAAAAAACACCAAAAGGAAAGCTTTGCGGCTCTCCCAGTGCAGTGGGAGAGCCACTGTAAAACTATTCACTGCTCTGGCTGGAGAGCCACATATTGCCCTCCGGAGCTATTCGATTTGCCTAATTTTCTTTACTTGTGGTGGCCCCAGGATGGCAACACAGAAGAAGTACAGGGGAGTTGCACGAGTGCAGCACTTCCCCCCTAAAGAATGTTTTAATAAGGACTGACTCAGGAATCTTGGACCTCTGTGGAATTTTCTCAAAGTTTCAAGGCACTTCCAAGGCTAAAGCTTATGTTCTACAGCTAGGAGTGCAGTGCCCTCTAGCGGATTATTTTATAGTTGTGATTATTGTGGTGCAATGCCCTCTAGGGGCTAAGTCTTTGGGTACAGGTTATGTGATTAAAAAGTGATGCCCTTTAGGGGCTGATTTTATTATTGCATGTTGATGCTTGGAAAGCTAATAAAAAATACAGAGGCACATGTTTTACTCATAGTAAATGTTTTATTGATATAATAATGTTTGCAAAGCAAACCTTTTGCCAGGTCCAAACCTTCCTTTTTTAATACATATAAGATACCCCTAGGGTAGGCTGAGGACAGCCCAGAGGGCAGGGCGAAATACATTTAAAAATTAGGACATGTACTTTTTAAGTTTTACATGTCTTGGTAGTAAAAAACTCTTACATTTGTTTTCCTCACTACGGCAAGGCCTCCCTCTCTCATAGGCTAACATTGGAGTTACTTGTATTTGATTTCATAAGTGTAATTTCCAAATAGAACATGTAAGCAGTTCATGTTTGGTGTCTCTGGAATTGTAATACAAAATTGTAATTTATGATTAAGTCAGATTTTAAAATATAATTTTTAGAGTGGGGTTGCATAGGGTGGAGTGGCGTAGAGTGGAGTGGCATAGACTAGAGTGTTGTGTCATAGAGTGGAGTAGTGTAGAGTGGAGTAGTGAAAAGTAGATTTGCATAGAGTAGAGAGGCGTGGAGTGTTGTAGAGTGGAGAGGTGTAGAGAGACAGAGTGGAGTAGAGCGCTGTAGAGTGGAGTGGCAGGAAGTGGAGTAAGTATGGTGTAGTAGTGTACTGCCATTATGGAGAACACACTTTCAATTCAATTGAACTGACCATTACATTTACACAGACATAGAGATTTACTGATAAGCCGATACAGCGCATAAACAATAATATGTGGAAATGGCATCACCTTGTCTATTGATTTGTTTTGATCACATTAAAATATTGGTTTCCAGCACACTTCAGAATTACCCAACATTAGCTTCATTTGTGCTTTCCTAATTCTGATATATTCCCAAATATTTGCACTGTTCTTTCCAGATAGTTAAATTTTGTTGTGTGCTGGAAAAAAGTCTTCACTTTCACACTGCCAGATTCTCAGATAAACTCTCTCATTTTGAAGTCAGAGAAAGAAGAGTAAAACCAAGGTCCCTCAAAACAAAGAGACTGATATTTGGCCTCTGTCTTTGAATACATAGCAAATGTGGCAAGATGGGAACAAAACAGAACTCAGGGTCCGGGAGCCCCATATGGTACATTTATATAAGCACTAATAACATAAACCAACGAACAGCCAGTGCTAAAGAAAGTAAGTAAATAGTACTACAGCTAACTTTCATCTTATCTAGAAATTGCTAGACACTTGTGTGAAATATTCCGATTAGCATAGTGTAGTGTCTTGCGAGTAGTATGTCGGAAACCTTTTGGTTTCTACAGGACTCCATAGAGCTGTGACGTAGGTGTCAGAGTGAATTGCACTGAAAGCTTGGTTTAGAATACTGAGTTTGTGGTTACATGCAGAAGTATAAAGATGTGTAATGGTCAGCTCCTTGTGTGGCATTGTCATCAGTGGGAACCAGGGCTGGGTATATGCTTCAACTGACAATGAGGGTAGTATAAGTAACCCGGAGAACAACTATGCTCTCCAAGTGAGTAGCTGTGGTCCAGGCAGACTGCTCAACCATTCCACATGAGCTGCTGTCGTAGTACATAATCAATGCTTTCTGCATGTGGAGTTAAAGCACTTCTCCAGCCACTGTGAAATAGGTGAAGATCAAAAAAACAAAGAATCTACATGATGTTGGTCCAGAACTTGTGGGTCAGGCCATACATGAAGGTACCGCACTGCCACACAAGACAGACTTGGAAATTATATGGGGTTATCCTGCTAAAGGTGGTTATATACAGACATGGAAAAGAAGCACTAAAGACTGCTGTAGTCAAATACTTACAAAATACATAAAAGCTCGGGCTGACAAATAAGTAAGAAAAGGGAATATGGTCATTGCACTTTCCAGAGCCTCGATACGTGGAGCTATACAACCTCACTGCCGGAGCAGGTCAGTGTCCAAGGGCTTGTCTGCGATGAACGTGAAGCTGGTCCATCACAAGACTTCAGAAATCGAGCAAATTACACTGGCTCTAATGGACAGCAAAATGTAGTGAAAAGAGCTCCACCCTCAATATCAGCCACTCCCATAACTAGTTACCATGCTGCTGCCTTCCTGAAACTACCACCACCTTTCGATACAGCCAAAAAGCTAAATATTGGCAATAGATGGACTCCTTGGTTAGAGACATTTGATCATTTCATTGATGCACTTTAGGAGACTGATAACAAAAGGATTATCAAGTATCTCAAAATTCTTCCAGAATATGGTGTGAAAGGAGTCATAAAGAAAATGCTGAGAACTGACAAAGAAATCATATATCGTCAGACTTAAGAAACATTGAATGTCAAGTTAAATCCTGTGCCAAACGTTGATTACGAAAGATATTTCAGTTAAGAATGACACAGAGTTCGTCTTTGTGGACAGACTCATCAAACACTGTAAGTTCAATTAATTAAATGATTACAAAGCTATGCGTCTTAGAGTCACAGATGGATGCTTGTCAAATTCATTCAGACGGCGAACGCTGTGAAAAACTTTGAGGAGCATATTTGCAAAGAATTGGTATAGGGCATCACTGCAAGTAATTTTGCTGCACTACCCAAGTCTATTCAAAAGGGCAGGACTGCACCTTACTTACAAGATACGGTGCATTCCTGTCCTTTAAGCTGGTGCACAATTAGCAGCCTTGTGCCAACCCAGGCACCCTTGCACTATGGTGCAAGGGTGTCTGTGTTGTTGGCATGATTCTTTTTGTACAGGAAGGCACAGCTTCCTGCACAAATACAATAATTGGAGGAGTTTCCTCTTTCTATGTGTGCTGCAGAGTGCAGCACACTTGGGAAGAGGAAAAACCTAGGAGAAATAATGTTCTTTCTCCCCGTTGCGCCACCCGTGGGGAGGTGCAAAGTTATAATGTATTCCCAGATTTACACCATGTTGTAAATCTGGAAATCTATTGAAAACCTATGTGTGTTGCAAGGGAACATCCACTGCACCGCCCGGCCCTGTTCACAGGGCCGGTCGCTCCATGCACCGCACGGCCCCCCGTGAGTGCGCCCGAGTTGTTCCCGCTGTTGCCCGAGTCCGCCCTTCTGACTGAGTATTGTGCCTTGTTTCTGTTTATTGGATTGTATTCTGTGTCCTGTGACTGTTTGTTCCTCGTGTTTCCTGGTTTTCCTCACCGCCCTGCACAACCGTCTTCCCGCTCCCCCGCCGCTGCTCCTCTGCGGCCTACCCCCTTTCTTTTTCTGTACCCTGCCCCCTTCCTATTCGCCGCCCCACTCCTGCCTCCCAGCTGCTCCTCCCTCTCACTTGGCCATTTATGGCTGGGACCACGCGGTGGTGAGCTGTGACCTCTGACCCTGTTCACAGGGCCGGTCGCTCCACGCACCGCACGGCCCCCCGTGAGTGCGCCTGAGTTGTTCCCGCTGCTGCCCGAGTCCACCCTTCTGACTGAGTATTGTGCCTTGTTTCTGTTTATTGGATTGTATTCTGTGCCCTGTGGCTGTTTGTTCCTCGTGTTTCCTGGTTTTCCTCGCCGCCCTGCGCGACCGTCTTCCCGCTCCCCCGCCACTGCTCCCCTGCGGCCCCCCCTTTTCTTTTTCTGTACCCTGCACCCTTCCTATTTGCCGCCCTGCTCCCACTTCCCAGCTGCTCCTCCCTCCCACTTCACCATTTATGGCGGGGACCGCGCGTACGCGCAGCGAGCATACGCAGCGGGCGCACCGATTGCATGCTGGAGGCACGCCAAAGGCAAGCCCGTCCGCGCCTGGACCGCGCCCAGCGCCAGGACCGCTGGCCCTCGATGATGCCAGCGCACCCGAAGGACTTACGACGCCGCCACCCTCCACGCACTCAACGCAGGCCAGAACCCCGCCTGCTACTGAGCCACCCTGAAACGCACCCATGGACCCTTCACCTGCCGAACCTGCAAATTCACCTGCCTCCGACCCGGCCCAGCAACCGCCAAGCCTAGCACCAGCAACAATCACCTCAAGTGCATCCTGCTCAACACCCGCTCCGTCCACAGGCACGCCATCGAACTCTGGAACCTCCTGGACACAACAGCACCAGACGTCGCCTTCCTCACAGAAACCTGGATGAACGCCTCCTCAGCCCCCGACATCGCCATAGCCATCCCTGATGGCTACAAGATCACCCGGAGGGACCGCAACAACCAAACCGGAGGAGGCATCGCCATTGTCCACACAAACACCATCCACATTACGACCAACTCCGACGACACCCTCACCGCCGCCGAACACCTTCACTTCCAGATACACACCGACCCCAGGACTACCCTCAGAGGCACTCTCATCTACAGACCCCCGGGACCAAGCACACAATTCAGTGAAGCCATCGCTGACTTCGTCAGCCCACACGCCCTCACCTCCCCAGACTACATCCTCCTAGGGGACCTCAACTTCCACCTGGAGAATAACAATGACAGCAACACCACCACCCTGCTGGACAACCTCGCCAACCTCGGACTCAAGCAACTGGTGAACACCCCCACCCACTACGCCAGCCACACGCTGGACCCCATCTTCTCCTCTGAAGCACATCTCCTTCAGCCACTCCCCCGGACTACACTGGACAGATCACAGCTGGGTACACTTCAACTTCAGGAGAACCAGGACCCACCACCACCCCTAACAGGTTCCCTGCAGAAGCTGGAGAAAGATCACCGCCGACCAGCTCACCACCTCCCTCAGCCAGAACCCTCCCACCAACACGACGGACCCCAACGAAGCAGCCCGCAACCTCACACACTGGCTCACCAACTGCGCCGAAAACCTCGCACCACTGAAGGAACCACCCAGCAGACCCGGCAGCAAGAAAGCCTCGTGGTTCACCAACGACCTCAAAAACTCCATGAAAACCTGCCGCACCCTCGAGAAAGCCTGGCGCCACGACCAGACAACAGAAAACATGACAGCCCTCAAGAACGCCACCCGCAAACACCACCAGCTGATCCGCACCACCAAAAGGACTACATTCAAGGAACAACTGGACAACAACACCCACAACAGCAAGGAACTCTTCAGCATCGTTAAAGAGCTCTCCAATTCCAGCGCCTTCAACAACGACATCACACCCTCGCAAGACCTCTGCGACGCACTCGCCTCATTCTTCCACCGCAAGATCGCCGACATACACAACGGCTTCGGCCCACAGACCACGCACCCAACCACCGAACCAGCGCCCCCCACCAACACCCTCTGCACCTGAACCTCGGTCAGCACTGAAGACACCACCCATACGATGAACGCCATCCACTCTGGCTCCCCAACCGACCCATGCCCACACCACATATTTAACAAAGCATCATCGCACCCCACCTCCGGGACATCATCAACAGCTCCTTTGCATCCGCCACCTTCCCAGAGAGCTGGAAACATGCCGAGCTCAGCGCCCTCCTGAAGAACCCCACCAAGGACCCCACAGACCTCAAGAACCTCCGTCCCATCTTGCTCCTCCCTTTTCCTGCCAAAGTCATCGAGAAGACCGTCAACAAACAGCTCTCCGCCTTCCTCGAGACAAACGGATACCTCAACCCCTCGCAGTCCGGTTTCCGAGCAAACCACAGCACCAAGACCGCCCTCATCGTAGCGACCGACGACATCAGGTCCCTGCTCGACAACGGGGAAACAGGTGCCCTCATCCTCATGGACGTCTCAGCAGCCTTCGACACTGTCTGCCACCGCACCCTTATACAGCGCCTCAGCAACACCGGAATCCAAGGAACGGCCTTGGAGTGGATCATCTCGTTCCTCGCCGGAAGAACCCAGAGAGTCCGCCTCCCACCGTTTCGATCCGTGGCCACCGAAGTCATCTGCGGCGTTCCGCAAGGATCCTCGCTCAGCCCCACCCTCTTCAATGTCTACATGAGCCCTCTCGCAGCCATCGCACGCCACCACAACCTTAACATCATCTCCTACGCCGACGACACCCAGCTGATCCTCTCCTTCACCAACGACCCCGCTACCGCCAGAGCCAGCCTCCAGGAAGGAATGAAAGACATCGCGGAATGGATGAAGCTCAGCCGTCTGAAACTGAACTCAGACAAGACGGAAGTCCTCATCCTGGGACCATCCCCCTCCGCCTGGGACGACTCCTGGTGGCCCCCTGCCCTGGGAACCGTACCCAAGCCAACGGACCACGCATGCAACCTGGGCTTCATCCTGGACTCCTCCCTCACGATGGCCAAGCAAGTCAACGCCGTCTCGTCATCCTGTTTCAACACCCTGCGCATGCTCTGAAAGATCTTCCGGTGGAACCCCACCGTAACCAGGAAGACGTTCATCCAGGCCCTCGTCACCAGCCGTCTGGACTACGGGAACACTCTCTACGCTGGAACCACAGCCAAACTCCAGAAAAGACTCCAACACATACAGAACGCCTCAGCACGACTCATCCTGGACATCCCCCGTCACAGCCACATTTCTGCCCATCTGAAAGACCTGCACTGGCTCACCGTCAGCAAGAGGATCACGTTCAGACTCCTCACCCACGCACAAAAGGCTCTCCACGACATGGGCCCCAAATACCTCAACAGCCGCCTCACATTCTACACACCCACCTGCCAGCTCTGATCCGCGTGCCTCGCCCTCGCCACCGTCCCACGAATTCGCAAAGCCACCGCTGGAGGAAGATCCTTCTCCTACCTGGCGACCACGACATGGAACTCCCTCCCCACCCACCTACGGCTGACCCAGGACCATCTCTTCTTCAGGAAACAACTCAAGACCTGGCTGTTCGAGCAGTAGCGACTCACCACCCCTCCCAGTACCTTGAGACCCTAGCGGGTGAGTAGCGCGCTATACAAATTTGATTGATTGATTGATTGATTGATGGTATGCCTCCCTGTAGCAGTGTGAAGAAAAGCAGTGACTTCCACCATGGTGCCACACTCCATAGCTACAAGGCCATGAAAAGCCATGCAGGGTTGTTTTAAGTAGCTTTATAGATATGGCTAAGCCTTGCTTGCCACCGTAACATCACAAAAAGTTGTTCTGGCAGCCCATAGTGCTTGAAAGTAAGCCACTTAGTCTGAAGAGAGTGTTGATCAGAAAGTGATGTCTACATTTTAAAAGAAGTTGTGTTTTAGATGTGGATTGTCATTTCCACATGTAGGTAAATATTCCACCATTGGACAATTATGTAAAGGCCATGAGAAGCAGAACCATTTTGCAACAGTTTGCAAAGTGAAGGAAAAGGTATGTGTGTCACAGCACAAAGACAAAGTGGCAGCCAGAACCTCCTAGACGCAAAGTTCAATTCACGCCCACAAGGCCATAGGGTGATATCAATTAAGGCAAATTGACACTAAATGAAGTTGATCGTCATTTAAATCATCGTCAAACTGTTCATCTGCCTCAATATTGAGTGAAAGTGAAGAAGATGTTTGTGCCATATCAATGGTTAGCTTAGAGAAATGTGTGCAAGTTTGAATGGTTGCATGTGAGAAAAGATGGTAGTCACATACAAATTGACGTGGTAAAGCACCAGTTATATGAACAGTGTCCTAGGATTACATTAATAATAAGTGGATGTTCGATATCTTTTATCATCAACAGTGGTGCTTCAATAAACATAATACCTGAAGAGAAATATAATGAACTGTCTCCATTACCGCAACTCACGCCATCAAAAACAAAAGTGTATACATGGGCTGAATCGACTCTCAGAAAAAGTCAAGGATTGTTTCCTACAACAATGAAACACCACAAAACAAAGGCGTAATACACATCCATGTGATTTAAGGTAAAGCATCAGTGCTTGTTTGCTCAGTTTCAGCACAGCTGCTGATATGTGACTGAATTCCGTGAATTTATAATATGAATGCTCATCACAAAATAGTAAGTCAATTCCCTTCATTGTTTCATGGGGTAGAAAACTTGAGGCTTTGAAAGTGACATGGCACATTAATGAGGTTGTACGTCCTGTTGCTCAGAGACATATACAAATTGCATCCCACTTAAAGAAGCTGTTGAAAAAGAGCTTAAATCGTTACTAAAGTATGGCATTATAGAGCGTTCTACTGATTCGATCCAATGGTTAGTGCCTAAAAAGGACAGTGAAGAAACTAAACGCTTAATGTGTTGACATGCGTCAGGAAAACAAGGCAATTAAAAAAGAACTATATCCAGATCCACATATTGTTGAAATGATAACCCAACTAAATGGTGCAAAAGTGTTTTCTGGCCTTGATTGAAATAAAGGCTATCATCAGTTTAGAACTCGAAGAAGATTGCAAGTACATTACAACATTTTCTACACAGGGCTCTCCGAAATCTTTACAGTTGCAGGGTTGTTTGCCAGCCACACAGGGCCACCATGTCCAGCACCGGGCTGCGAGCGGAGCTGGAGGAATACCTAAAGGCGCTCAACATCGAGGCCGTCTGCCTGGAACACCCCGAGGTTTTCACAGTTGAAGAAATGATGCCTCATGTTCAGCACTTGAGTGGAGCTCACAGTAAAAATCTATTTCTGAAGGACAAGAAGAACAAAAGCCTCTGGTTAGTTACAGTTCTTCATGACACACAGATAAACCTTAATGATCTTGCCAAAAAATTGAACGTTGGGAGTCGAAATCTGCGGTTTGCTGATGAAGCTACAATGTTAGAAAAACTGAAAGTGGTCCTAGGCTGCGCGAAACCACTGGCTCTATTCTGTACTAACGGAGATGTGAAATTTGTCCTGGATTCACGTTTTCTGGAAGGAGGCTATGAAAAAGTGTACTTTCATCCAATGACAAATTCCGCCACCATGGGGTTAAAGCCAGATGACTTTTTGGCTTCTGTGAAGAAAATTGGGCATGAACCTATAATGATCAAATTTGATGATTAATTTAAGTACTCAGGCAGTAAATACATTGAGAATCACTGTGAAGAAATGGATATAAAACATGATTACAGCATGATGGGATTCTGAAATGCGGTGCATCCTTGCCATGTCATGGATGCAAAACAATACCCAATGCAGATAAACTGGCCCTAGAAACAATTTTAACATTTCTAGCCCTTGGAATAAATTGCAAGAAACGAAACAAAAAACAACAAAAAAACTCAGAAACATCCGTGGCTCTCTTCGGAATCTGAGCGAGACCATCCTTAAGCTCGTCCTTTAGGCGCTGCTCTTTTCTCTACTGGCCACCCAGTCTCCACTATTAGCTTGTTATATTGCGCCAGATACGCCACCAGATCCCTATTACCATGTCTCAAATCCAAAAGTTCGTTATCTGTTGCCTGAGAACTGGTTCTACGATCAAAAATGCATAAAAACTCTGTCTTGAACTCTTCAAAGTTGTATAATACTCGATCATTGGTAGATACCAGGGGCATGAACCATGCAGCCGCATTTCCGCTCAGATATGACAGTACGAAAGCCACCTTAGACTGGTCCTCTTTAAAAATAATAGGTTTGCATAGGAAATGTAAGGAACATTGTGTGAGAAATATTTGAGCCTTGAGGGGGTCACCCATGAATCTCTCTGGGGCTGCCAAAGGAATAGTGGGGGAGAATGCATGGATAACCTGTGTGGATAACTCAGTGGTGGATGAAGAGGGTGAGAATGGTTGCGAACTAGACTCCCTAGGTAATGTACTGGAGCCTGCCACAAACTCATCAAACCTTCTACGTAGAACACCAGCCTCCTGACCCGACCTCCTAACCTCCGCCATAGTATCACTCAATTGTTTTTGAATACCTTCTAGAACTAATGCTAACCCCTTAACATCTAAACCTTCAGCCATTCTGACCAGGTGGAAGATTCTGTCAGGCACTTCAATCTGTCGAGCGCCGAATACCAGAACCAGGCTTCCACAGGATCAGAAGACTTTTTCCCAGCTCCCCTACTCCACTACAGCCAAAATCTCTTTTAACTAGCAGTAAAGAGGGGGAAAGGGGAATTGGAGAGAAAGAGAGACTGCCACTGCGGTGTCTTGCTCAACTGGAATTTCCGTGAGGGAACTCCTACACCTGTAATCACAAAGCACAAGATTACTAGTTCACACAACAGTTTTCAAATCTAGACTAGAAAATACATGCCTGCCTAAATAGCCTTTTCCTATTCCTTTACCTGTGCTCACAGTGGTGAATGCCTCTCTCTTGTTATTGTCTGTTTATAAATGAATAACTTTATTCAACTGTCTTTCTGTATTTCTTTTCAAGTGAACGTTGTATCATGAGCAAATGAAGTTCTTCGCAGGTAAGTTGGTAAGCACAAATATATATATATATTTACACCTACTTGAAGGTAAACTGCTCTTAAAATCCTTTAGGTTGTCACACAATATACTGTCTCAAAGTCTCTTGAAACACTGACTGGCTATTCTTCAATTCTTAAGAATTATGAGCTGTTCTTAAAGTGCATATCATTCAGAAACTAATACGCCCTTAAACTTTGAAGCAACTAAAGAATTCCTGTGCACTTGAGATGCTTCTTCAGGTTAGGAAGAAGTACAGGATACTGGAACCAAAACGCCTTCCAAAATTATTACGAGAATGAATGACAAAGGTCCGCAGCAAGCTAGGAGAAGAGACGCTTACAAGTCTCTCCTACAACCAGCCACCGCAATACCTGTAGTCCCACGAAGTCTGAAATTTTCTGCTTACCGACCTCCTCACTGGAACTCTTCCAAAAACAGAAATGAACAAATAGGCGAGCGGAGAATTCTTCACAAAGTACTCTGACAGGAAAAACCGGAGCTCAGGAAACAAGCTGCTACTCCCGTAAAATTGACAGTTGAAGTGCCCAGAGCATAGACGGTCGCGCACGCACTTAACTGTCACCTGAAGCGCTGAAAAACACTAGAGCGCTAACTAAATGATCGCGGCAGCCGCCATGTTGGATTACAGCGAGAAACCGCAGCCGCAATCTAAAAGGTCTTCATAAAATGGTGAGCCACTAATTGTCTCCAGGACAACTGAGGCTTCCTTCTGTCACTCTTCAAGTGTCTCTTTAAAATATGACGCCTGGGACCTGTAATCCTGACACATGGTGCCTTTTATCCCCCTGTATGGCATGGTGTGTGTGGCATGGTGTGTGTGGTGTAATGCCATCCCCTATGTGTGCCACTTGTGCCTAGCCATTGTGGGTCTGCACTCCCTCTATTTGTGTATGGTACACCCCTTACATTTCTACTACTGACATGCAAGTCAGTTGACTTTGATGTCAGCTGTCCCATTGGTTTACATGTGTATGTGCCTCCCCATCACTTCATTTGTAACACTGTGCCTTGTGGTGCAGTTCTTGGGCCAAGAGTGATGTTCCACTCTGGACATTGCCCCAATGGCCTATGTGTGATGTTCTTGTGCTATTTAATAGTGAGGATTGCTCATGTGCACTTCAGCTGTGTGTGCTGCCCAGTGCTCTGGTGAAGATGGTTCTGCTCTTGTATCCCAGAGTGGTGCATTCTGTTGTTGTTGTGTTGGATGTATGTGTGTTGGCTGTGGTATTGCTTCACTTCCTGGGTGTGCTGTGCTGATTAGTGGTGTGTGTGTTGGGGTTGTGTCAGTCATGTCTGTGTGTAGCTGTTCTGCTTGGTGTGCACACACTGCTTGTTTTGCATACAGTGCTGTGTGTATGTGGGCTTGGCATTCCCTGATGTGCATCCCCTGAAGTCCTGTGGTGTTTGTTGTTTTTTAATTTCATGCACATCTGTGGTTGGTTTGATGTAGCAGTGTGGTTCTGTGCAGGTGCACTTCTTGTGTGATTTGTGGTATGTTGTGTGTGTTTTGTTCCTGAGTGATGATGTTGTGCACTCATGTTGTGTTTGTGCTCCCATTGCCTTTCCACTGTTTGGCTGACAGGGTATGTCTGTTTCTGTTAGGGTTCTGTGTGTGTTCCTGTGGTGTTTGTGTTGTTTTTGGACAGGCATATGTTCAAGCTTCCCTGTGTGTGTCTTATGTTTGTAGCTACACCCAGGGTGTGTGTATGTGCTGTCAAGGATTGTCAGCCTTCAGTGTGTGTGGCACTGGTGCTGTGTGTTCCTTGTCAGCCACTCCTGCAGTGGCTGTCTCCCTGGTTGTTTGTTGTGTCGTGCAGGGTGTGTATTGTGCTTGCCTTTTGCTCTGCTTGTTGATTGTTTCTTGTTGGTGTGCATGGGGTGCCCAGGATGGGCACCTGGCCTGTGACTTTATGGGGTGTATTGATGTGTGTTTGGGGGTGGTGTGTCCCTGTGGTCTTTGTGCCCTGCCCATGCCTTGGAGTGGCCCTGCCTTCTGCATTGTGCGCATGTGTTGACCGTGGCAGTGACGTGACCGGGAACGGGACGTTGCTGCTAGTTCACGGTCGATGTGCGTTCAGAATGCAGTGGGGTGATTTGGTGGCAGGTGGGTAATGTGTGGGTGCCTTTCTGAATGTGTTGTTACCCCCAGCAGGGTGTATGTGGTGGAATTGCACCCTGTGTCAGCCTGTGTGTTGTGTGTTGTATTTGTGTAGTTGCATACCTGCGGCGTCGTCCGTGGCGGCTCATTTGATGGTAGTGCTGTAGCAGGTACATCACCGGATGCATATGTAGGGCTGGGTCCATGGTGTTCATGACCGGGTGGAGAGGACCGGGTCTCTGCTCTCGCGCTCCGCTGTCGAATTTCTGCCTTCTCTGGTTGGCCGGTGTCTCCGCTGCTGTGCGTCTGCCTGTTTGGGCCATCCAAATTTGTGGAGCGGGGCGGACGTCATTCCGCACAGCGGAGAGTCTCCATTTGCTCACACCGCCGCGGTGGCGGGTGCACATTGATGGCGGTGCGCGTCGCTCAGCGGCGGATCGGAAATTACCTATGTTTTCCTATACTAATATGGCGGACGTGAGTATTGCTGCTCGCGGGCGGAAAAAGGCATTTTTCCACCCCGCCAGCACCGCGGTGGTGCCACCGCCCAACATCCTAATGGACCCCATAGTGTGTAGATTACACCGTTTTCAGGATGACAAATCTGCATACACTAGTCTTCCTCAGCTCCCAACCTTTGCTGTCTAAGGTTCTCAGTCTAAAAAAGGACTCCTTTTCCCACCACAGGTCTTTCCTGTTCACAGATTCTGGGTTAGAAAGTAAGTCAGCTCTCCCCAAACTCAAGAAACATCCCTTTATATAGTTCAGCCAGGCGATGTGATGGGCATAGTCGAGGACCAAACAATCCTTCAGGATCAATTTGTTTAGGGTTGTTCCCAGATATTTACACACAAAAACACTGGGAGAAAGGCCAGCAGGTCAGAGAGATAGCACACCCCCAGCAAGTTCCCTGGGGCACACATAGAAAGCATTAAAAAAACAGCTTTCAGCCACTTGGAGTTCTTCCTGAACGGTATAGCCCCAGATTTCACTAACATAGGAGAGTTTAGCAATACACTTTGCCCTATATATCTGCAGTAGCGCCCCGATCGGTCTCCTTCCTAGTCTAGAGGGAAAGTTAAAAATGGCTGTGTTGGCACGCACAAAAGCTCCTTTCTTTCTCTGTTTCAATGGCCCTCATTTCAACTTGTCGTTTATCAGGAACCCCAGATAGGAAAAGACATCTGTGCGTGGAACCTGGGCAGATCCAACCTTGAAAGGACAACGCTTTCTTGTGTGTAATCCTACCTGCATCACATAGGATTTTGAGTTATTTATCAACAAATCCTGGTCCTCCATAAATGAAGCAAATGCTTTAAGTAGTGTGTGCAACCCTCTTCCGGTCCAGGCCATAAGGATCGCATCATCCACGTACAATAAAATGGGCAGGCCACGACGACTCACCTGGGAATAGTCCACCTTCGACTCCAATAAAAACTTCTCTAGTTTATTAATATATAAGTTAAACAAAAAAGGAGCCAAGATACACCCTTGTCGGACTCCTCTTTTTATAAAGAGCTGGCGAGTAACCTTCATGTCTTGAGTGTAAAGAACCTCAGACATAGTATCTCTATGGAGGTCCTGCAGGAAATGGACAATATCAACTTCCACCCCGATGGACAACATGGCCTGCCAGAGCTTTGTTCTATTTATGTGATCAAATGCAGATGACAGATCCTTGAAGGCCAGGTGGATTGTGCCTGGCCTGGCAACTGTGTACTTGTTAAGGATCAAAAATAAGTTTAAACACTGGTCCACGGTCGACCGTCCCGGATGGGAACCATACTGGGCATCGGCTAATATGGCATCATTATCTGCCCAGCTGGTCAACCTATCTAAAAGGATACGACCAACCACCTTGACCACTGAGTCCAATAGAGAGATTGGCCTACAGCAATGGGTGCTATCTCTAGTACCCTTTTTGAGTACTGGGACTATAGTAGATGTGGCCAAGAAACCAGGGGTGCAGTTTTTTACTGCTGCATTGATGACCGCTGGTGCCCAAAGATTCAAATCGGATTTGTAAAGATCAGGTGGGATGCCATCTGGTCCTGGAGCTTTATTGCTGGACAGCCCAGCAATACCCTTTCTAACCTCTTCTAAAGAAAAGACCAAGTTGGATTTCCCCCCCAATCTAGTAAGTGTATTCCTGTCGGGGGCACTGAAACATGTCCTTAACATGTATCACCCATTTGTCCTCTGTTATACGGGCCCCCAGTGCCTTTCCTGCATCTTCTAAAGTGGGGCTAGTTTGCAGAACCTGCCTACTAGACTCAGGATGCGCACAACATAAATAGGATTTTTTTGATCTTTACTCAATTTGGAAAAGAACTATTTAAGACTCCTTAGTCTTGCGGTTTATTCATAAGCCAATCAGCAAATGTTTAAACAATACCTTCAACATTTGTATAGTAACATTGTTTTTGAAAACGTTAACAGAACTAACATTTTTGATACACAATCACATAATATATAATACAATCAAGATGACTTAAGCCCAATGCATTTCGGGACTTAGATGAGGTCCCTTCGTCAGGTGATTGCACTAAAAACCAAGGAAAAAAGAGTATAACAAGCACAACAGTACAGAATAATTTCTTTCAATGTAACTTAATCATGAATGCCGGATCAAAACTAAATGTGAAAAAAAGAAAGAACCATCACCTTTGTGCCAAAAACCTCGAGTGGAAATAATGTGGAAAACTCACTCCAAATGTAGAAAACACCCGGCTGAGTGTTCATCACTGACTATTGAGATGAACCTACCAATTCAAAAGACGGGAAACCATTTCTAAGTATAAACCCCAACTCTGTGTGTGAATTCTTACATATCTAAAAAACACTTGAGAATACTCACGTCCTGAGATGTGTATATAATCTAAAAAGAGAATATACCTAGAGACATGATTACACACAACCTCCCTATAACGAAGTAGCTAACCATATCTGCTCACTCAGATCAGTGTCACAAAACACGCATATCGTAATCTTCAAAGGTACCGGTCTTCCCAATCCTGATCCATGTAGACACGTAGCTTGACCGTCACTACTTCTAATCACTGCCAAAAGTAAAAACCAACAATATAATTACTGCTGTTTCTGACCCCTACCGAACAATCAACACCAAGCGTCCATATGTAACCGCCAGTCTTTTGCTCACCTTCTTCACAGAAGCAATCTCCTCTCTACAAGTACCCACTGCCACGGGTGTTGCGACCAGAGTGCTCGCTGCGGTGTTTCATACCAATGGGCCCCCAGGGGGACTTGGCAAAGCTGATGTCCCCCTGGGGTATTTCGCGCGAGGGACGACCTCACGCGGCCTGATTGGGTGGCGGGAGGGTGGGAGGGGTTAGGTCCAAGTGCGGGGAGGGGAGGGAGGGTTTGACGTCACTCTGAGCGAGTGAGAGGAGCGTGGTGTCGCGTTTGACAGGAGCAGCTGTGAGGTAATCCTGTCAGCGCTGTCACACGTTCTGTGAGCTGTTTTTTCGACGATTTCTCGTCAGTATTTGAAGAATGGCGGCTGATGACATTGCTAGAGAGGAAATTAGAGCGTTGGTGGCAGTTGGTCGGAGTGATTTGCTGAGGCCTGACGCTGTGGTAGACACCTCAGTAGCAGTGAAGCGTCCCCGTCGCCTAGCAGCGGAGGGAGTCCTGCGCGCTGTGGCTGCCTGCAGGTCGGTTCCCAGTAATGTTTCTGAAGAGGAGGGCGGTGCAAAGGTGCCGGCGGTGAGAGCCAGGAGAGCGCGTTCAGTGAGCAAAAGGCGGACGGGGTAAGAAGCCCCCACCCCTGCGCTCGGCATCGGCCCCAAGTGCGATGCAGGCAAGCCGAAGGTTAGCTACCACACAAGCCAGAAGACGTGCTGGCAGGCGCGGAGGCAGAGCTGGTGGTGTGTTTGACACGTGTGTGTCGCAGTTTCAGCTGGCAGAGAGGGATGTTGACAGGGTGTTCGAGGAAAATATGGTCCCTGCGTCACAGGTGTCAAGAGTGGCACGGATAAAGTCCAGCATGACAGGGTCAGCAGATATGCCTCAGAGGTCAGAAGGTACATCGCAGATCAGCAATAGAATTGACATAGCACCAGAAGTTTCTTTTGAAAGGCAGAAACAGATTTTGGTAGATTATTCCAGTGATAGTGAGTCCGAAGAATATGGACAGTCAGGAGCTGAGGAAGGCGACGATGACAGGGGCGGTGCACAAGAATTAGAGGATCTACTACAGCAGGAGGAGTTAATGGACTGCCAGGACATTATTGTTCCTCAGCCTAGAGGCCCCCCAAAGCAATTCATTGATGAGGGTGTCGATGGGGATGTAGCATATGATACTTATTTTCCACAGGATAATCAAATGGTGGGGGGTGTGGTGTGGAAGCATTGAGTTGGGCTGTTCCGGAGTGGGAGGCGGGGGGATAAGGGTGGCAGAGGTTGTGTGGGGCAAATGAGGGGAAATGGTGCGTTGTTTCCAGACGCTAGGCCTCCGCCTGGGCGCCATCAGGTGGCTTTTGATGCGGGGTCCGAGGCTCAGCAGGGCCAATGGGTGTGGGTGGAGCATGATGAGATGCCGGTGAAGCAAAGGTCTGGTAATTCAGCTTTACAGTTATCAGGTAAGTATAGAACGGTTCCTCGCTTGAGCGGCGAGTACCTTACGGAGGCTGCTGGTTTGGTAACGGATGAGCAGTTCTTTTTGTCTCAATCTGCGAAGCAGAGTGCGGCTTTTGGGGGAGGGGTTAGTTCAAGAAGCGAATCTGGTGCGGATTTTATACCTGCGACTGGGCGCTTTACACGGAGGCCTGAGTCTGAGGTACATGGCCAGTTTACGAACGTGACGTCTGGCAATAGGCCAGGTACAAGTTTTGTAATTTCAGAAGTTGACAAAAATCATGAAGGTGATGATGATGAATCTGATAAAGAAAATGAGAATTATTATTCCTGATGGAAGGGTGGAGGTTGGGGGGTAGGACAATTAACTTCTGCCAGTGTGTTTCAGAGTTCTGGAGCGGTTCTCTCACCGGCACGTAGGAATCAGAGCGGACATCATAAGCGTGATGGTCTGGGAGATTTTCGTCAACGAGCTTCGCAGTTACCAGCAGGTAAGACAGACTGCTGGGCTGCTTGGACACGGCCGTTGGCAGGTGGTTCAGGTGTTGCGCCTGCGGAGGGTGGTCAGGGGGTGGTGGCGGGGGGCGAAGGGTTGGGGACAAAAACAGTGGAAAGTTTACAATCACTGGCAGGGCATGGGGGGAGGAAGGATAAAGAGGGGGGAGGGAGCCCCAGTTCATCAGTAGCTAGCTCCGTACACAGTGGCACACGGAGATTAGGCAGGACAAAATTGCTCAGAGGGGGCGAGGGACATTGCCAACCCTTATTCCAAAAGGCTCCTACCCCAATTAGATTGCAAGCGATTTGAGTTATCTGGAGATTTACTCGGAGGCGGCAGCTAAGTTGTTTTGGGGCTTTTGGCTGGGTTTTAGAATAGGCTACCAAGGTCCCAGAGTTTTGCGTTGGGCGGATAACCTCAGATCTGCAAAGGAGCTGTCTACGGTGGTGAGGATGAAGTTGCAAAAGGAGTTGGATTTAGGCAGAATAATTGTACCTTTTTCGAGATGCCCTTGCCAAATTTGATAGTGTCACCTCTTGGCATTATTCCAAAGAAGGCGCAAGGCGAGTTTCGCATGATTCATCATTTGTCTTGGCCGGAAAGGCAGTCAGTAAATGACTTCATCTCCACCACTGATTCTGCTGTGTCATATTCGTCAGTGGACGATGCTCTACAGATGGTGCGCAAAGCTGGGGTGGGAGCTGACCTTGCCAAATGTGATATTCAGGCAGCCTTCCGTCTTTTACCTATACATCCAGTGGATTTCGAGTTGCATGGTATGTATTTTGAAGGAGAGTACTATGTGGACCGTGTGCTACCTATGGGTTGTGCTATCTCTTGCTCATTGTTCGAAACATTTAGCAAATGTTTGGAGTGGTGTGTCATCCGACGATCAGAACATGCGTCGGTATGTCACTACTTAGATGATTTTCTGTTTGTAGGAAAAGCTGGTACGGAGCAATGTGCTAAGGCTTTGGCATGTTTTCAAGACATGGCTAGTGAGTTTGGTGTGCCATTGGCGGAAGACAAGACGGAAGGTCCAACGACAACATTGACCTTTTTGGGTATAGAAATAGATACCACGGCAATGGTGGCCCGTTTGCCTTTGGCAAAAGTACAGGAGATCAGGCTTTTTCTTCAGGAAATGTTAGGAGCCAAGAAAGTGCAGCTGAGGCAGGTCCAGAGGCTTCTGGGGTACTTGACGTTTGCATGCAGAGTGGTCAGGGCAGGTAGGACCTTTTGTAGACGCCTGGGTTTTGCGATGGCGGGGGCATCTTTGCCCCACCATCACATACGCTTGACATCAAAAATCAAGGAGGACTTGATCATATGGTTGAGATTTTTGGAAGAGTTCAATGGAGTGTCCGTCAATTTTGTGACAGAAGACACAGTGTGGCCAGTGCAAATTTTCTCTGATGCGGCTGGGGCCATGGGCTTCGGCTTATTCTGGGAAGGAAGATGGTGTGCGGAGCGGTGGCCGCCACTGTGGTTGCAGCAAGGTCGTAGCATCGCCTTTTTGGAGTTCTTCCCACTTTTGGTGGCACTGCAGGTTTGGGGGGAAGAATTCAGAGACCGCTGCGTGTTGTTTCATATAGATAACATGGCAGTGGTAAGCCTGGTTAATGGGCAACGGGCTAAGGATGTGCGGGTGCTGCAGTTGTTAAGGGCGTTCATGTTGCGTGTTCTGCAGTTGAATATTGTTTTTAGAGCTCAACACATTCCTGGAGTCAACAACTCAATTGCCGACGCTTTATCTCGTTGTCAGTGGCAGAGGTTTCGGGAATTGGCACCTGGAGCGGACAGATGCAGGACATCTATCCCGTCGAGCATGTGGGACCTGGGGAACTGAGAATGGCGGAGTTGGTTGAACAGTCATTAGCGGGCTCCACGAGACGCAGTTATCAGCTGGCATGGTCTGGTTTTTTAGGCTATGCTTCTCAGCGCGGCATGAACGGTACAGCGGTGCAAAATGAGCAGTTTATGTGGGAGTTTGTGTTGTATTTGATAGACAAAGGTTTGTCGCCCTCGACTATTTCAGGCAAGTTGGCAGGTATTTCTTTTTATAGCCAATTGTTTTTGGGGTGTGAGTTCCGGATGGGCTTCCGTTTACAAAAAATGTTAAAAGGGTTTGGGAGAAGCATCTGGCATGCGAAAAAGTTGCGAGATCCCATTACTTTTGCCTTATTACAAAAACTGTTGGGTGTTCTGCCCGTCTGTTGTTATAATGAATGGGAATGGTCTCGTTTCAAGTTATGTATGGTGTGGTTGTTCTTTGGTGCATCTAGGATATCGGAGTTACTTGGGTTGCGAAATCAGGTGGGGATCCAGTCCTCAGACATCAAAATTTTGGGAAATGGACTGTTGCAGATTAAGGTGAGGCAGTCAAAGACAGACCAGAAAGGGTGTGGGATGCTGGTGCTGCTCGGACGGAGTGGGGTGGGGGGTTGTTGCCCGGTGGGGGCATGGGAATCATTTGTTCATTCAGCAGTATTTCAGGAAGGAGCGATATTTTGCCATGAGAATAAAACGCAGTTGAATTGTTTCCAATTTTTAGCTGTTTTGAGAAAGGCCTTGGCGTTGGTGGGGGAAAATCCGCGAAGTTTTGGGACGCACTCTTTTAGAATCGGTGCGGCTACCGAAGCTGCTAGGTTGGGTTGGGGAAAAGAGGAATTGCAGCAAATTGGGAGATGGAAATCTAATTGTTGCTTTAAATATGTCAGATTGTAAATGTTTAAAAAAAAAAAAAAAAAGGGGTTTCTGGATTAGTATTAATGTTAGTTTTTTCCATCACAGGTCGAGTGGCGGATTTTCCTCGGAAAAAGAGGACCTGGATTGTTGGCCACTCAATAGTAAAATGGGCAGCGAACTTTGCTGAACAGCAGCTGTGTGGGAGAGGTCTGGGTTTGTATAGTAATGACCATGAGGTGATTTGGAAAGGTTTAGGGAGGATGAAATGGAGGGAGCTCTTTCCTGTTTTAACTAAGTTGGCTGCGGCATGGGGTACTCCTGATTTATTGATACTGCACTTGGGCGAAAACGATCTGGTAGAATTGTCTGGATTGGCTTTAATCAAACAAATGAAACTGGACTTGGCGGTGATAAAAGACAGATGGGTGGGGACTCGGGTAGTGTGGACGGAATTTTTGTACAGGAGTCAATGGAAAGGTGTCAGAGTTCATGCGGCTGTGGACAGAGCTCGCCGCAAAGTTAATAGGGCTTTGAAAACATTCTGTACAGCAATGGGCATCACGGTAATAGCACATGAGCATTTCAACAACGAAATGCAGCATTTATTGAGGAGTGATGGAGTTCACCTCTCGCCAATGGGTCAGTCTTATTACCTAATGGAACTGAGAGACACGTTGGCCAATCTATGGTGTGTTGACCTGTGGTGCTCCAAAACAAAAAACCATATCAGCTGAACAATAAAAGGTAGTGTTTTCCTTCAATGAGAATTTACACCAGACTTGAGCGGTCCATTTAGGATGGGGTGGGGGTCTGAGTGGGGCAGGAAAACTCAGAAGTTTTCCTGGGTGGCGTGTTTGAAGGGATAGGATAATCTAGAGCGGATTCATCCTTTCTCTAAGTGGGAGGGCTTGGGAGGGTAGGTGGGGGAAGAGATGGAAAGAAGGAAAACATACTGATGGTATGGAAAACAAGTTATGGTTATTTGGAATTAAAGCA
The DNA here is from genome assembly GCF_964263255.1 of Lissotriton vulgaris. Taxonomy (NCBI): domain Eukaryota; kingdom Metazoa; phylum Chordata; class Amphibia; order Caudata; family Salamandridae; genus Lissotriton; species Lissotriton vulgaris. The sequence continues at coordinate 1,160,309,531 of NC_141685.1, forward strand.
TTGGGAAAAAGGAAATGTATTCTATGGAAAAGGTTTGGGGAAAATAAAAGCAAAGTATTGTTGGGAAAAGTTTTTGTTGCAGGTCTGTCTTTGGCTGTCCTGGTAATAAAGGTGACCTTTTATGCTATATTCAGAGTTGTGTGAGAGTCCTTATTTGCGCGATGGGCCCCCAGGGGGACTTTGCAAAGCCGATGTCCCCCTGGGGTATTTCACGCGAGGGACGACCTCACGCGGCCTGATTGGGTGGCGGGAGGGTGGGAGGGGTTAGGTCCAAGTGCGGGGAGGGGAGGGAGGGTTTGACGTCACTCTGAGCGAGTGAGAGGAGCGGTGGTGTCGCGTTTGACCCACCCACTCACCCTGGCTTTGAAAGAAGTCAAGGGTATGGTCGTTTTTGTCTATAGTCTTGTGTTATCGTGTTATGTGTCAATAAAAAATAAATAAATAAATAATAATAATAAATAAAATAAAATGTCCAGGATGTTACCTTAGGGCACTACAGGCAGACTCTTTTGTTGTGTTGTTGGCGTGTTTGAAGGGATAGGATAATCTAGAGCGGATTCATCCTTTCTCTAAGGGGGAGGGCTTGGGAGGGTAGGTGGGGGAAGAGATGGAAAGAAGGAAAACATACTGATGGTATGGAAAACAAGTTATGGTTATTTGGAATTAAAGCATTGGGAAAAAGGAAATGTATTCTATGGAAAAGGTTTGGGGAAAATAAAAGCAAAGTATTGTTGGGAAAAGTTATTGTTGCGGGTCTGTCTTTGGCTGTCCTGGTAATAAAGGTGACCTTTTATGCTATATTCAGAGTTGTGTGAGAGTCCTTATTTGCGCGATTGACGTCATCACATCCTCAATTATAATTGGTCTAACCTCCGTGAAAAAACAACCAAACTACACACAACTCAGCTTGCGTGTTCACGCCATCTCGCGATAATTACAGAAGTTCCCGTTTCCTAGGTGATCCAAATAAACATCCGATTTCAACAAAAGCTTTATTACTACGAATATCTTATAATGATTAACAACGATCCCTATAACTACCCACAGATCCATTATGTTCCTAAGCCAACTGAAGTGATTATCTGTTTTCACTCAAAAATCCCTACTCAAACATCCACGTTCATTTAGGCAATGAATAAAAATAAAAATAAAACGTGAGCGAGTGCTGAAGTGTGAACCAATGCTGAAATGTAAACAAAAAAGAGGAGAGACAATAGGAAATACAAGAAGCATACTTGTTAAATTGATGAAACATTCTTTTTATGTTGATTCATTACAAAAAACAACTTAGTTCAATCCGGTCATTGAGACCGCACGGAGTCAAAGTATTACGTTTTTTTATCCAGTATGTCTCCCCTTGAAGCAATTTTCTATTTGTGGCCTGACCCTCTTGTATGGCAACTGCCTCAATAATTTGGAACCTAACTTGCGCAATTGTGTGGTGATTATCTACCCAGTGCGTTGCTAATGCAGAAGTCATAACTTTGTTCCTAATCCGGCTTTTATGTTCAGAGATCCTCGTCTTTAGTTTGTGTTCTGTCTTGCCTATGGACAATAGGCCACACGGGCATTTGATCGTATAAATTACTTGACTGGTGTTGCAATCACCATCAAAGAATACCTTGATTTTTTCCACTGTATGTGGGTGAGAGATGCTATTTCCACTGATAATATTATTACAATGTACGCAATTTGCGCATCTGCGCATGCCTTTAAAGTCTTTTGTCTGAGATTGTCTTTTTCCTGTGTTCAGAATCTCTTTGATATTCTATGCTCGAGTATATGCGAACAAAGGACGTTCTGTATAGATGATATGAAAATCTGTCTCAGATTGTAGTAGCTCCAACCTTTTGGTGATAATACTACTCATTTTTTGAGAATTAATAGAACATTTGGATACAAACACATTCCTCCTGGTTTTGTCTTTTTCTCTTCTTATTAACAGAGTATTGCGATCCTGTTCCAGTGCTTGTTTTTCTGCATCTTCCAACAGTTTATTGGGATATCCTCAGTTGCTGTATTTTCCTTTGAATTCTGAAATGTGCTCTATGCAATTCTCTTTATCCTGGATTATACGTCTCAATCTCAGGAATTGTGAATAGGGTAAATTGTTCAGTAAACTCTGAGGGTGGAAGCTCTGGTAGTGAAGTAAACAGTTTGTATCCGTTTCTTTTTGGTAAAATGTAGTCATCAAGTGCTGTTCATTGATTTAAACCATTACGTCCAAAAAGGCGATTTTAGATGTGCACATGGTGTATGTAAATTGAATTCTATGGTTTTTAGTATTCAAGATCTCAATGTTCTCCAATAATTGTTTTTGGGTTCCAGACCAGACAATAAAAATGTCATCAATATAACGACAGTAACATTTTAGATGGTTGACCCATTCGCTCCTTTCAAAAATGTGTTCTTCTTCGTATTGGGCTATGTATGTATTGGCGTACGCCGGGGCCCCAGGAAAACCCATAGATGTTCCATTGAGTTGCATATAGAATTTGTCACGCCATTTGAAATAGCTATGATGTAAGCAAAAATGGTGTTGCAGTAGCATCCACTCTTGTACCTCTAATCCCTCTGAATGAGCTATGGACGTGTAAAGTGATACCACATCTATGGTACACAAGATGTGATTCACTCCAGTAGACAGTTGTACCTGTTCAAGTTTGAGAATGAAATCTGAGGTGTCCTGTATGGATGTATGCCACTTTTTGAATGAGGGGTTGCAAGAAGTAATCAATAACCTTTCCCGCTGGTTCAAAGAGTGATTTGCATCCTGACACTATGGGTCAGAATGGAGGGTTCTCAAGACTCTTGTGCACTTTTGGCAGCATATACAAACTAGGCCTTCTCTGAAATTCGACTAACAAGAATTTTTTCATATTCTCTGTGATCCAGCCCATGTTTAAGGCTTTATCTACCAAATGTTGCAGTTTTTTTTTTAATCTCACAAGTGGGAGCTTGTTCCAACTGTAGATAAGTGTTGTTGTCATCTACATGTGCTGGTACTTTAGCGTTGTAGAATTCGGTGTCCATTAGTACAAGGGCGCCTCCCTTGTCTGCCTTTTGAAAAGTCAATTCTGATTTGGGACTCAAGTGAATCAAAATACTTTTTTCAGCTCTACTTAAAATGTTAGACATTCTTCTTCCTCTTTTGTAATTCAATTTTTTAAGATCTTAAGGACAAGAGCTTCAAACAGATCCAGAGTTTTATGTGATGTGGGTGCTTCAAACGTGCTTTTAGGTTTGAAAATCTCCATTTTGGGTCTGTTGGATTCTTCTGTAGAAATGATTTTCTCAAAAAAATTCCTTAGTCGTAAATTCCTCATGAATCTATAAAATGAGATTTTTCCTTTTCTTTGTCCTCTCCTAGTTTTTTTTTTGGCTTAACGGATCCCGTGGATGATCTGATTCCTTGGCCTGTAACAAAAAAGAAACCCGTTGACCTGAGGTACCAGCTTCCTCCACTGGTTTTTCGATAGAAGGAGGTTGAGACACTCTAAGTGGAGCTCTTGATGCATCGATGTCTTTATCCGTAGCCAAACTTTCTTCTGAAGATGTAGTCGGACGTCGAGTGAACCTTCTTTGCGCTTATACCTCTGCCCAGGTATAGGCTTCGTTCAACTTATAGTCGATTGTATCTGGTTTAAACTTTCGCAGTTTGGTTTCTTACACTTTCTTTCCGTATTTAGCAATTTTTGAAATTGAGATCATCCAGAAATTTCCTCCAATCATCTTCTGGCATTCTCTCGGATAAATCTGCCCGTATACTTGCAATTTCCGAATTCAGCTCCTCAATAGTTTTAGCTAATTCCTCGATGATTAGAAGGATCAGATCCAAAGAACCCTTGTTTAATATCTGATACCATTTTTCCATAAAATGCGTGTTTTGCTACAGTCGGTAATGGATAGGTTTAATAGATAATCTGAGGCCCGTGGGATCCTTTTGATCTTGTGGTATTGTATCAACGTCAATGCATGCAAACGTTGGTTCAATTCCCTTTTACCTGTAAATTCCAGTTGTTTTAATTGATGACTAATCGATCCGCTGTGTGCTTGTAAGTCACTGACTTCGTTAATAAGACTGTAAATGATAGATGCTTCCTCTGTTGTATAAGCCTTAGTTTGTGTGTGAGCGAAGCTATTGATTCAAAGGACGTCTTGGCTGAATTGGGTGCTCTAGAACAATGTTAGGTAAGTGGTTAAATATTATGCATCTTCAGCTAAAAAGGGGCTATTTATGATGCTCCAGAACTTTGCCCAACTCTTTAGGGTGCTTGCTTTGATTAGCTGCAGCCATGCTTCCTCCTTTAGCGACACCTTTTGTCTAGCTAATTCAGGTTTATACACCCTTCAAGGATCTTAATTAGTGCAATGTCCCTTGGACTCTAGCCTAGGGCTTCCTTCAGTTTCCTAGATGCATGAGAGCAGTCCGAATTAAACTATCTGGGGCCAAAATAGAAGGTTGCCGCGCTTGGGCACTAAGGAGGTCTGATATTGTGCAAGAAATGACCTTGAAGGCCGCTATAATGTCACTTGGATCCGGCAACGGAGCTATACAAGTTGCTAACTCTTGCTGACACAAGGTAGATTTTGATTCCGGAATTACTCTGGGATTAAATGAGCCCATTTTAGCCTTCTGCTTCCATCCATAGCTTTCAATAATCACCTCTTCCCTCCCCCCTTAGTTGGCGCTAATAATGGGCAGCTAATTTGAGAACATAGTGGATTATGATCGCCATGTATGCTGGCTTCAATGGAAAAAATCCAGATCAGATTAAAGAGAGGGGTTGACACTAGGATAAAATCAATAAATGAACCACTTCCCCTCCCAAAAATAGAGGGGTTAAGATCCTTCTGCAAAGTTCCAGTTTGCACATAGCAGAGGTTAAGTCAAATTCATTAACTAAGGCATTAAGGAAATTCCAAAATGGATGCCCTTCACTCGTGGGCAAAACAGGTCAGTAAGGTCAGTTATCATTGGATCCCCACATAGATGGGTATTCAAATCTCCTGCAATCATAAAATTATTGTAAGCTGATTCCTTACATAGTAACCCAACAGAATATGTTACAAACGTCTGGATAAGACAAATGGCATTATAAAAATTCAAAAGCCCCAGTTTAAGAGACCCTTTACTCAGCAACACTGATTGCAAACAGGGGTTGATTGTAGGGAACAATGACATTCTACATTCTATGGCTGGAGAAACAAAAACCTAGACATCCCTTGGATCTTCCTGATCTTGAGGGAAGTACAGGTACAAAAAAGGACTTGTAACCTTCCAAGGGGGAGCTATTCTCGTTGGCCCACATTTCCTGTAAACAAATCACATTACACTTTTTTATGAATCAAATCTATGCCAGATCGAGAAACTTGTTTGCCAGGCCACCAATGTTCCAAGAAATGAAGTTACAGTCCATTTCATCCAGTGGGCTCCGGCCTTGCCAGGAGCGATCCTGTTATCACATCAATCTGGCCGGACAATAATACTTTATTGTAAGTGTGAAAACTATATTTACTGTTCCTTCATTCTCACCACATACCTCCCTCGATGTGTCTTTGCTTTTGGGTGATGTTTATCCAAAGAGCCACGAGGGCAAAAGTGAGGTCCCCTTTCTGAAGCACTGGTCACCTATGAGGCTTCCCCCTTTGTGGAGAGCTCAATTACAGAGGTCCTTGTCTGATATGCAGATCAGAGACACGCCCAGATTCAAGGCAAGCACCAATTATGGGCATATGACTTCAAGTTCCTCTGTCTCATTTTCCATATCTGTCAACTTTTAAAGCATGTATAGTTCTATGCTGAGCATTGGTATGAGAATGTATTTAGAAGTCTTTGAGCAGTCATGGGTTACTGAGCTCAGATTGCACCAACCAGAACATTTTACCACTGGCGCAGGGCTTAACTTTATTGTTGGACGCAAAACTGGTCACCACGTACTCCATTAGTACTTGACTCTCACGGTAGAGAGGTTGAGCAGTCCAGGGCTTACTCAGGATTTGGTATGGAGTTACAGACTCAGCATTCAACAGTCTTCAGATGACAAGTAACAAATCAGTGTCCAGCTAGGACATTGATTACCGGAAAGGAAAGTAATCTTATCCCACAAAGTAATTAATAAAAGGATCACTGTACACAATTTAGCAGAATGAGGTTAATTAGGCACTAAAGGAAGCAGTTCTCCATGGCGTGTTGTGGGACAGTCTTTTCTGGGTCAGTACATCTGTTACAGCGCCTGGGAGGGGATATTGCCTGATGCTTTGGTTATACACAGTCACAGTCAAGTCTTTCAGTTAGCCCCCACTTGAGTACTTGTCTCTCACCTTAGAAAACAATGTCACATTACTTTTTGGTGCCCCAATTGTGACGTTTCTGAATGTATTTCATGGGTGCTGCCTGTGTGTGTTACTGTGAGTGGAGGACATCCCTCTCAGATGGTGTGCACATGGAATGGCCCACCAAGCTAGGACACTTCAGTCAGGACCTCAGCTCAAAAGGCAGAGTGCACTCGTCACGTTACACGTCAGCGGCAAGGTAGTTTGTGGCAGTACAATCAAAAACCTGGCAGAGGAGCATGAGTGACAGCAGAGCTCATGGTCACAGGGATCTTGCCGCAAGAGTCATCCTCGGGCCCAAATTCAAACACCCCTTCAAAACAAGCAGGTGCCCACCCCGAGTTGCAGTGGTGATACTCCTCCAGACATTGTTGGGGTTCTCTCAAGTCAAGTCAAGAGATTTATATAGCGCGCTACATACCCAGAGGGTCTCAAGGCGCTTGAAGAAGGGTGGGGAATTACTTGTCGAATATCCATGTTTTGAGTTGCTTTCTGAATGCTAGGTGGTTCTGAGTAAGGCGAAGGTGAGTGGGAAGTGAGTTTCAGGTTTTAGCTGCCAGGTAGGAGAAGGATCTACCTCCCATGGTGGTTTTGTTGATGCGAGGTACAGTGGCAAGGGTTTGGTTGGAGAATCGTAGCTGGCGGGAGGGGGTGTAGAAGGACAGTCGTGTGTTGAGGCATTCGGGTCCAATTTCGTAAAGTGCTTTGTGTGCGTGGGTTAGGAGGCGGAAAGTAATCCTCTTATTGACGGGGAGCCAGCACTTGGAGATTCAGGATAGACCTACTGCTTCAATGCTAACAGTTGACTCATTGTTTCAGTCCTTCTATATGCTGCATATCAGACTGGAATTCTCATGAGATGAATTCCAGGACACCCTAAGTCACGGGGGTCGACGTCGCCTTCGCAATGAACACATGTATGGACTGGCAACTCTGACAGGTGGTGTCAAGTGGCTTTGTATTGCCTCACCGTGCTCCAACTCTTTGCAACCTCTGCTTCTGTGCAGCATTGTCTTCATGCAAGGACACATCCAATAACCATTCAGAGCAGTCGGGAAGTTCTCTCCCTCAAGTAGGTTCCAGGAAGCACTCCTGGATAGTTCAGAAGTCATCCCTAAGTTACTGGTCCCTAACCTGGCAAGAGGATTTGATGAATCATGAAGCTGAAAGAAATCTCGCAGTGGTCAGCAGTGTGGGACCACAGGCTTCTGGCCATTGGATTCAGCCTCAATGAGTTACAGTTCCTGTTTCATCTTTATACCTAAATTGCAGATACTCCTCGTGTATTTCAACAGTACTTTGAACAGTTCTGGGCAGTTATTAGGTTGTGTGAATTCTACGAAGACTGGCCTAGCCATGATCTTTGTGACAAGAGTGGGCAGGAAGGCAGGAGGGAGCTGAGACTCACTTTTCAGGAGCAACCGAAAATAACAGAAAGGCAAGGGAGTCTGCTCCCAACTAACTGCCTGTTGACATGTGGATGGAGAACTTTTCCCAGTGAACAATAGTCAGGGTGAACTACCTAGCTTCAAAGGGACACGCTAGGGGTCATTCAACGTTCAGCAAGCTGTACTCTATTGTGCCAGGACAGCACATTCAAGTACTCTGCAGCCGTGTTGGACTCCACATTACCATATATAAAGATGCATGGTCCTTCATAGGAGGTGCTACTAAAGGTACTGAAAATGTGCTGTGCAGCAGCCATTCTTCAACTCAGCCGCTCAGCTAAGACATTTGTTTTCTCAAAAGCAAACTCCCAAAGTGGGAGCTTGCTTTATGAAACAAAAAAACAGAACGGTCCACGAAAATGGGAGTTTGATTGAAGGGTATGATGGTTATTTATTTTTTATTTCGTTCTGGAACACCAGGCTTTTCCTGACATTCCTGAATCGAAAAAAGCTGCAGACGAATGTCCACTCTAAAAAGGGCAGATGGTCTGGGGTACTCAGGCCAACAGCCCTATGTCCTGGGGCCATCAGTCTTGGGTGTCGATAGGCAGAGCCTTCGGGGGTCCAGAGGCAGAAACAGGATGGTTCGCTAGACTTCAAATAGAGAGTATGAATCATCAATTTGGTGGAAAGGTACTCTTTCCACCAAACTCTAAATAACATCTTCTATCTCCTATCTTTAATTCAGCAACAAAGGAATCTGTAAAATATTGTGGAGAGAAGCCCTGAAATATGCATCTGGAGTCCTGGCTCTCCCTCAAAGTCTCTATCTTAGATACCATACAGAGGATGCTCGATGCAAAATGTAACCCATTGTGGCCACAATCACTGGCGTGCTAGCAACATGTATTCTTCATACATAAGCAATGCATGCACATGCAAGATCTACATGTCAGCATTACCAGCACAAGCAACATCAATTGCTCTTATGGATGGGCAAAGGACCAAGTTATAAGGGAGTGGCAGGACAATTTCAAACAAGGGTGAGGCCAGTAAGCAGGTGCCCCTTAGCAGATTAAAGGTAGAAAGGTGTGCCCGGCACTATAATTATTTTGCTGCCACTACTGTCACTCTTCAGCTTCTAAGGGAGATGGCTGTAGTCACACTCTAAAAAGAAAGAGAGTTGCATGTAGGTGCACTTGGTGTGCACTCCCGGCGCAGACCCCCCTCTGGGACTCATTCCACATCATGCAAATCTTGAGAGCACATGCATGATCGTAGTATGTACTGAGGTAAGCATCAGAAACACTCCAGATTGCTAAAGAGACTTCAAGGCATGGGTGAACGCTTTGTTGAACTTTCTCCATTCCAACAGTTGGCTAAATACTGGGGTCCTATTCTTGAGAAGTGTTGCATCGTTCTTGCACCACGCAACATGGTGCAAGAGCAAAGCAAACCTTAAGACAGATTTTTGAAGTCACGAAGAGCTGCTTTGTGTGGCTCTGAGTGGCTCCAAAAATCTGGAGTAGCGCAACACAACGCAAATCAGTCAGTCAGTCAAAGATTCTTTATTTCGATTAATTAAAATCATAAAAGAGCATAAAATCACACACATCCTAAAAACAGTTAAAAGGATAAGAAAAAATGAATATACATTTTGTTAATCCAATTCATCAGGGCAAATCAATGCGATGCATTACTCTGTCCTGGGAAAGTGTTCCATGGGTGTTGTGTGGGTGTTTCCATGTGGCTCCTGTGGTTTTTGGCGTATTCCCAGATTTACAAGAACTTGTAAACCTGGGAATTCACCAAAATCTTACACCTTCGCAGGGAAGGATTAAGGATGGGACATATGGCGATTTGTCCTCGTTTCTTCCTCTTTCTATGTGTGTTGCATTCTGCAGCACACATAGGAAGAGGTATATGCCTCCCAGGATTGTTTTTGCACAAAAACAATTCTGCATGCAACGCAGGTACCCTTACACCACATTGGCGCTAGACAGCCAAAAGGGCGCCAACGCAGGGCAAAGGGCAGGTAATGCCTTAACCCCTTGCATGCTGATGACGGCCCCCATCCGTCATGCACTACGGCGCTTGTGTGCTGATGACGGCTGGGGGCCGTCATAAACCCGCCAACTTGCGATTTTGCCGTAGGCGCAGAATCGCGGCCGCATGCAAGGGGTTAAAAACGGTGCGTTCCTGCCCTTTCCTTGTAATGCAGTGCAGCGCAACAAGGTTACTTGCTGCGCTGCACGGCGTGACATCCCCATAAATAGGCCCCTGGACCTTTACTCAGACTTCCATGATTTTATTTTCACGGCGGCTAGCACCGCCCAAATGTTGGTCATGAGTAACACTGAAGAAGTGGATAACTGGAACTATGACTCATTCCTTCATGTTAAGGTCAAGAAATTCGTTTGCCAACTTTCGCCTCAAAACGATTGACTGGAATGTGGCCCGAGCAATCGCCAGTGGCTGACATTAATGCACGCATTCCACTCATCACCTTGTAGTTTGCTGAACTTTCGGCCGCAGGCACATTGTCTCTCTGAGCTACATTCTAAATGATGTCACATATGCACAGGTCATGCCACATATTGGAATTTGAAAGTAGCCATTGCCATGTGTGTTTCTTACAGTATCAGCTTGTTGGCCGTCCTGAAAGAGTTTGATAGAATTCGATCGCCTGCCCCTTGCAAGCCGAGTGTTTTTCAACAGTACACTAGCGTGAGAAATCAAGCCTGCCCTTCCAATCAAATGTGGAACCCATTTTCAGTAAAAGGCATGTGCAATTAAGATGCCTCATCCGTGGAGCAACGCAGCCTTAACCAAACGTGCAAAAAAGTAAAGGATGCCAATGCTTTTAGCACTCAATCAAGGCGCGTCCTGGTGAGGTGGCTGCACCCCTGACCTGGGCATGACCTGGAAGCCATGGAGCAGCCGAGGCAGCACAGGCCACCCGCGGGCCTCATTACGCAGATCTTCAGTGGAACCAGAACAAAGAGCAGCAAAAATTAGAAAGAAGGAAAAAATCTTATCAAATAAATACAAAAAAGAAAATGAGAAAGGCTTTGAACCTGGATCCAGAAAGAGCTTTCCTGGGCATATGGTTCCACTTAGCACATTACAGATCCTTGCAGAAACACATGTGGTGGAGAAAGGGAGGGAAAGGCGGGCTCTGTTTAACTCTTTTCTCCATGGACTGGATTATTGCCGAATGGATGGAAGTATACTGCGCGCTGATCTGCCAAAGTCCCACTAGTGGCCAAGACCTGGACCTTCAAAGAAAGAGGGCTGAGCTATGATGAGCCTTTTTGCCATCTTTTCTATTTGTGCATGGGCATTCCCTGATACATTCCACAAACACTTTAATAGCCTTCGACCTCCCTGATGCACAAATCATTTCTCCAAAGCATGTCAACGGAGAGTAGAAATCTTCCCCTATATTCTATGCGCATCTTTTTGCCTCCCGTTCTCAAAAATGGCACATTTCTATTTATGAGGCCAAGTACAGGGACCATCTACATTTAGTGCAGTGGAACGTAGTCCGGATCTGAGCTGTGAGTTTGAAGATTTAAATGAAGTCCGGAGATACAATATTGTATGTTTTATGTATTTATTACCAACCATTACATCTTTCAATATGAAAAATGCCATTTTACGAACCCGTGCTTGTTTTATTACAAATATTAAGGAAACACAGCAAAGCAGATTACTTGTTTTTCACAAGAAATGGATCATCTTAAAATATATTCTTCGTTTCCATTCTCATTAAAGTGCTGGTGTGTGTATCTGATTTGAGCTTGTTCAAGAACCCTGCAATGAAGCATTACATCGCTTATTATTTCCTCCGCTTGTGAGCTACTCTCACTATTTAAGTTTCGGCATATTGACCTTCCGTTTTCAAGTGCACACACGTACTCAATCTTGATCCCCATGCTTTTTCTCATAGCTAAGGGATCAAATAATACATCATAATGTTGTAAATGGTGACTTCCCAGTTGGCTGGGAAGATGAGGGCCCGTGAGCAGAGGGCAAAAATGCACAGCATTTAATTTGAATGTACAGCATAGAATACATCTAGCAGCAATTCTTGATTTCAATGGATGGAATTTGTGCAGATATGTTACTCATAGCATTTTGAACATATTAACTCCAAATTAAGGTTATTCAACTATAGACAATTATTACTTCAGGAGAGTTTTGCAAAAACTTTAGTTTTATACAAAGCAGCTCCCTCCTCACCACATCTCATCTTGCAACAAAGGTGGTTCTAGACAACGTGTCTCCCAGGGCTACAATTGAAACCTGATACCAGTGATAAGTGTAATAATTTGCAAAGTAATGTGACGCTTTTTTAAAGGCAGTGTAATAGGCCCTCTCATAGGTGAAATTTATGGGATTTTTCCCATCAATGAGGTGGTGTGGTGCAACAGAAAGGATTAGTGGTTTCCTTCTGAGCAGGGGCTATTCAAAAGGCACACATATGTTAAAAGGCCCAAAAAAGATATGTGAGCACAATGCACCCTCACTTACTGGAACTGTACACTCTTCACCATGATCTGCAATATCGTACATTGTTCTTCACATTTGACAGCAGTGGAGATTATCCATCTGTATAAAACGGGGTTATTAGTTGAGAAAGGTAAGAGCCCAGCTCAAGTAATAGGAGTTAGGTCCTTTTTGGACGTGGACAAGGCTGGACCATATATAAATGCAAAAAACAGACAAATGCCTAGACCACTCTTTTTTAAAAAAAAACAAGAACAATTAATGAAGGTCAAGAATACTCTTTATTGAATTCTGATCATGTACTTATATTTTATGCCTTTGACTTCTTTTATTTACTTTCAAAGTTTTTTTACATATATATTCATTAGCAAAGAGAGGACAAACTGTACATATATTTACAATACTATACAAACCAATTTATAAACAAAACAAGTCACAATGTATCTACACAAACTCAAAAAAACATCATCACAACAAAAAACACATTAAATTGATGTGTACCTAATCTCAATAAATGAGAGACAAAATCAAAAGGAGGAAAAGAAAGGCAGGAAGGAAGGAAAGCGTAAGGAATAGAGTCAAATTAATGATACTCTTTCATGGTGTTAAAGCTAACAAATAGTTCTTGTGAGTAAATTATTCCTTCAAATGTGCCTCCAACTGTGTCTGTGCCTCCAAGTATGCCAACGCGTTTCGATTACAGGAAACCATTTCCTGGAATCTCATCAGGGCCTTTTTTCTTTTGTCTGTATGATGTGAACAACAAAACAATAAAGTTTTGTGTTTAAAAATCTCATTGTTTATCTCCATTACAGTTGCACAAATGACCAATGCAATGTCTCTGACTTAAGACTACATACCAGATTTAGGAGGTGGACTGAGGAAGAATCTCTTGTTATGCTCGGAAATTTTTCTTTCTTTAATTCCCCAACGTTTTGGCAGTGAAAGGTGCAGGGGCCTGTTAAGAAAATGCAAAGTGTAAATTATTCAAACCTAGAGCCTCTCTAGCCTAGTGTGAAAGCCATTATGTGGCCTACCTTTGCATTCGTTGTTAGCAGATTCCTTTCTGATTCTTTGCGTTGTATGTGGAGTTTATTCAACACATGTACACTTTCAAACACTCCATGTCGTGAAAATACAGAGCTGCAAAACATTTTAAAATGTTTCAATGCGAGGGGGCGTGGCTAGCAGCCAACGATGGCGGCCGCAGCTTAGAGAGGCTCCCGAGACGAGGCGGCTTTCCGCGGCAATCCGTCATAATTATCCTTGTTTTCACGAGCTTTAAGGGGAGGACCGGACCCGGAGTCCGTGCGGCAACCAGCGCAGCAACTTTGGGGTCGGTGACGGCCTGAACGCGCCTCGAAACGCTGGGCGGAGACCGGAGAGGGACCTATTGTCAGCTTGAAAGCAGCGGAGTCGCAGCAAGACTATAGCCGGCCAGAAGTGGTCTCGGGGCGGCGGTGAGTGGCAGGAAGTGCCAGCCCCTCGGACGCATTGCCCAGAAAGTCCGCGAAACTTCCTCCGGCGGCCCAAATACACAAGCGGAGCCCCGCGACACCCAGCGGTACTCTACAAACCCGCAGGATCTGGCCGGGAGCGCGGAAAGCACCGCGGACTACAGACGCGCCGCCGCCATTTTACACACTACACGCGAGTATCACCCCGAGCCCCAGCAGCGGCCATTCACACAGAGCAGCAATCACTACAACCTCCCGGGAGTGCAAGCGGGGGACAGCGGTTCTTTGCGGACCCCCTTCTGTGGCATGAACGAGCGCTCATAAGGCACTCCACTGGAAAGACAATGATGGGAGCGGATGGGGCCCTGGCAGCACGCACACTGAAGGGGCGCTAAGGCCCGGCAAAAAGCAGAGGCATGACCCAGCACTAGCTGCGACCCACAGCACACCGCCGGACTTATCAACTGGCTCAATGCAGGTATGAGGGCTCGGCAGACCACCTAATTAATAGCACCACGGGGAGAGGTGCCGCATGGACTATCATAGACTCAGATAACACCCGGCAAGTCGTTCCTGAGCTGACATTCAGCTGCCGAAAGCCTGCGAGGGGACACTACACTCCCTCACTGTGGACTCAACTACGTGGCCGCTACACAGCGGACTACTGGTGCATACGTGGACGGCCCTGCTCGGCCCGAACACTGGCCCACTGTGACATCTTGCAACGCTGATAACACACTGCACCATGGCAAACAGGGGCCCCAAGCACAGCACTACCCAGGCCAAGCTGGACAAATTCGCGTACGAAAGACAGACGCCGCCCCAAGAGCAACGCAAGAACTCGGGGAAAGCGACGGAGACCGAAGGGGCTAAAAAGGCCACACTTGAAGATGTCCTGGCGGCATTGGCCCAGGTGCAAGCGACGGTGGGAGCTACGGCCACTGAAGTCACCTTGATACGGGCAGACCTCCAGAAAATGAACGAGAGGGTCAAGCAGGTCGAAGTAGTCACTAAATCACTGGTCGAGGATGTGTCTGAACTACAAACGGCAATGGAGCGACTGCAAACTAACAACAAACTACTCAGGGACAAACTGGATGACCAAGAAGGTCGCTCCCGGCGCAACAATGTCCGAATTTTAGGTGTGCCGGAATCGGAAGACACAGGGGCAATGGATCTCTACGTGGAGGACCTGATCAAAAACCGACTCCAGCCTAAGGGACTCTCAAACTTCTTTTCGGTGGAAAGGGCCCACCGCATTCCGGGGGGGGAAACCGAAGACAGGAGGCCCACCTCGGCCAATACTGGCAAGACTGTTCAACTTCAGGGACAGCGACGCCATTCTACAGGCCGCAAGAGTGGCGCCGGCCATTCAAATTCAAAACTCGAGAATTGCTTTCTTCCCAGACTATACGGCTGAGGTATCCAGGAAGAGGAGGACGTTCCTGGAAGTGAAAAAAACGTTGAGGGAGAAGGAACTGCCATACTCGATGATATTCCCGGCTCGGCTGAGAGTAGTAGCGGACAAAAAGGTGTGGTTTTTCGACTCCCCGGAAACTGCCCGGGACTGGCTGGAGGGATGGCACACTGTTGGCCAGCAGCGCAGAACTCACAGACCGGATCACGAACGCAGAGGAGACAGCAGGAATGGCTTACAAACGTCTGGTCGAGGGGGGGAGCGGAGAGCTCTCCCTCCCGTGGATTTGCAGGGGCGGATGGAGAGGAATAACCCCTACCCCGGGATCTGTATTAGTGACAATCGCTGACCATTGACTTATCATTTCAACTGCTGCACAAGGACTCTGGCATGGCTACCCCTGAAGCACGCAGGGATGCCGCCTGCTCGGGGAGACGCTCTCCCCCCTACACGCAAGTACTCTGGTTGTGGGATGGGTTAAGCACTCCGCTCAGTTGGGGGGGCGGGCAGTTGAAAGTCCATTAGGCAGGGATGCAGGGAGGGGAGGAAGGGGGGAAGGGGGAAGGGTTGTTTTTTTACAGTTAGGAATTTGTATGCTAGGTCACAGACAAAGACTAGGCCTCCAGCTGAGTTAACCCTAGGTGGGAAGACAGAGAAGGGGACTACAGCCTCCACGAGGACACTTAGCATCTTCTTACACGACAATTTACCCACCACGTACAACACATTTATCCACCGATATCCCATGGAACCCATAGTACCGAATGGCTGACATCCCAACGCCTGAAAGAGGGAATGTAGACACCGAGATACAATGCCCCTCCCTACGTCTAATGACTTGGAACGTGAGAGGGCTGGGAGACAAGGTGAAAAGGGGGCTAGTGCTAACCGCGCTAAAGAGACAAAAACCCACCATAGCGCTACTGCAGGAAACCCACTTAATAGGGGGGGCTACCAAGGCCATGGATAGAAGAGGATACAGGATGATGGTCCACTCTGATTTCACATCCGGCTCCAGGGGGACCGGAATCCTGATGCAAAAAAACACACAGTTTATCCCCCTACAAACCAAGACTGATGATCAAGGCTGCTTCGCAGCACTGCAGGGGCAGTGGGAAGGGAGACTTATTAACCTAGTTTCAGTATACATTCCACCGGCGCTACACTCGGTGCACCTCCCTAAACTGGGTGATTTTATTCTGTCTCTCCCAGAGGGGGAGGTTATCCTTGGGGGGGACTTCAACGCAATTCTGAATACACAACTTGACAGGTTTCCAACACCAGTCTCCACGGGAGGGGTCCCCCGCCTCCAGCAGTTCCTGACAGCCATGGGAATGGTTGATATTTGGAGGCACCTTCACCCCGCGGTGAAGCAATACACTTTCCATTCCGCAGTACACGGTAGTCTGTCTAGAATCGACCACTTCCTGACCCTGGGAGATGGTCTCCATTATATAGATGCAATGGCGATTCACCCTCGAGGGATCTCGGATCACTCCCCACTTACTCTCACACTTTCCTCACAGACACAAACACGTAAACGCATATACCTCATACATGCTGCCTGCCTCAAGATCCCCCAGGTTCGCAAGGCTCTTAAAAAGACAACGACACAATACTACACTGAGAATGTCCACTCGGTGCGCTCTGCCGAGGTACTATGGGAGGCATATAAGACGGTTCTAAGGGTTCAAGCCATAAACTCCATCACGGGCTACAAAAGAGAACGATCTCAGGAACTAGCTGACCTGGAATTAACTTTGCGGGAATTGACTAAAACTCATGAACAGCATCCCACTCCATCCACCTTACACGCACTTACATTACAACAGCAGCTGTACAACGATCACCTGCGCATACATGTCAAAGAAAGCCTAGCTGATACTCAAAATAGGATCTATGAGGTGGGCGACAAGGCGGGGAGAATGCTGGCGTGGCTCGATAAAAGAGAAGGGAATTCAAGGGGGATCCAAAGATTGAAAGATGAATGCGGGGGGTGCACACTAACCCGGGACACATTGTAGAACTGCTCGCAGACCACTTCGAATGGGTATACACCCCTGAACACACAGTAATGCCCGAGATGGCCAGAGAAGTATTAGCTCCAATCGAGGTCAGTACATTGACCTCGGACATTTCAA
Organism: Lissotriton vulgaris; assembly: GCF_964263255.1. NCBI lineage: Eukaryota > Metazoa > Chordata > Amphibia > Caudata > Salamandridae > Lissotriton > Lissotriton vulgaris. The sequence continues at coordinate 1,160,326,782 of NC_141685.1, forward strand.
AAGAGTTGGAAGCAGACATTACCGCTGAAGAAATACAACTGGCGATCCGTGCTTTAAATCCGGGTAAGGCAACGGGACCCAACGGAATACCTGTGGAATGGTATCAGGCGATGCCTGAGACCCTCAGTAAACATCTGCTGGAGATGTTTAAGGAATGTCTGGGAAGGGTACGCTTCCACCGGATCAGAGAGCGGCGACAATAGTGGCCATCTCCAAGCCAGGCAAACCATCTGAAGAGTGCTCCTCCTACCGCCCCATATCGCTGCTTAATGCAGAAGCCAAAATTCTTGCCAACTCCTAGCAACGAGAATTTTGCCCCATTTACCGTCTCTTATACATCCGGACCAGTCCGGATTTATGCCCCACCGCAACACAGCGCTAAATTTACGCAGATTGCACGGAGTACTGGCACGGGCAGACTCAGTGGCGACTCAAGCAGTGATCTTGGCACTTGATGCTAAGATGGCCTTTGATCTTGTGGAGTGGGCATACTTGTTTGAGACGTTGTCGCGCTTAGGATTCGGGCCCCGCTTTATTGCATGGGTAAGATTGCTGTACACCGACCCGGTAGCTCGGGTGGTGGCCAATGGGCATATATCACGGGAGTTCCCTCTGGGCAGGGGCACAAGACAAGGCTGTCCCCTGTCACCGTTATTGTTCGCAATCTCGCTGGAACCCCTTGCCACTCTTATTAGAACTTCTCCCCAACTTAAGGGTATATGCTGGAAGGAGGGATGGGAGGACCGGCTGTCCCTGTATGCAGACGACATGCTGATATATCTAACCAATCCTGACAGCGGAATCCCTGCTCTATTACACCTCTGTGATACTCATGGAAGGATATCCGGATACACACTAAACTGGAGCAAATCAGAATTGTATGTCCTGAAGGGGCAGGCCCCGGTCCTTGACGCAGAATGTCCTTTGAGGATAGCTGGTACATCATTTAAGTACCTAGGCATTCAGGTCACCACTGACCCTGCGGAGTTCATGGACAAAAATCTGAAACCCCACTTAGAAAGGCTCAAACATGACGTTAAATTTTGGTCGGGACTCCCGCTGACGCTTTTGGGGTGAGCTGCACTTTACAAAATGATGGCCCTGCCAAGATTCTTATATGTCCTTGAAAATACACCCTACCCGGTAGCCCCTAGGTTTTTCCAAAAGGTTGCAGCATTGGTATCCAACCTCCTATGGGGGAACCTCCCCGCTCGTATCGCACAATCCAAATTGCATAGAGGGTGGTTTGACGGTGGTATTGCTTTACCTAATCTAAAATTGTACTACTGGGCGGCACACCTTAAACCCATCAACCAATGGATCCATACTCTACAAACTGAGCCGGCATTCCAGGCCGACAGGGCGCAACTGGGCACTAACAGCTTACTGGCCCCATTATATGACCAACACAAAACTCACGCATTAGTGGGACCCACCAGACTAACGGTAGCACTCTGGCATACAGCGACGGCTGCTCTGGGTTGGAAAGGGCGGATCACCAAGCTAACCCCGCTGTGGGACTCTCGAGTCCTTGGCAACATGAGGAACAGCAAGGGATTCTCACACTGGGACACAATAGGAATTTCCACGGTGAGCGATCTTTGGGAAAGGGGAGGGGTAATACCCTTCCATAGACTGAGAGAATTATACGAACTCAGTGAAAGGGAGCTCTACAGATACATCCAGAGCCAACATGCATTGCTAGCGGCCTTGCCCACGGACACAGACCTGCCCGAGTCTTCCCCGCTAGAAGACCGCCTCCTTACTGACTTTATGGTCGAACGCACAACATCTCTCACATATCGCAAATTACTCAACAACCTACCAGACCCAACACTATCCCTGAAGGCGAAATGGGAGGGGGACACCAGTGAGATGGACGGACATGAGTGGAATGAAGCACTAGCTTCGCCTAAGGAAGTGGGCATCTCAGTGCGGCTGCGACTGGTTCAATTGAAAATACTACACAGGGTATACTACACAAGGACAATGCTGCACCGTATTAACCGGACACAACACCCTTACTGCCTTCGTGGGTGTGGGGAGGAAGGCACGTTTTTTCACACCATATGGGACTGCCCCCGGATTCAGGAATATTGGAGGCAAATACAGCGAACGATATCACAAACACTAGAAATATCACTGTTGCCAGAACCGAAAAGATGCCTTTTAAACATGTGGGAACCTACAGATATTTCTAGGCATGGGCAACTCTGGGTTACAGTGGGGTTGATGATAGCGAAACGAAATATTGCACAAAGATGGGGAGTGGCGGAAGTGCCAACCAAGTCATTATGGTGCCTGAATATGGATAAAGTAATGATAACGGAAAGGGCGGTATACTCTAACCGTGCCGTGGAATAAAATCTGGACCAAATGGAATGTATACAGAAGGGAGATTTGTGATCCCTTGCCAGAGGACGATCAAGATGAGTCAGACAAGGAAGAGACAGAGGGCTAGTATTCTGGGCGTCTTGTGAGAAAGGGGAACCAGGGACGGGGAAAGTGGCGTCTCACCACATTAGCATGCGGGTTAGGCGGTAGAGGGACTACATGGATCACCAATTGAGAAGGATGTCTACTCAAGCACAAGCATGGCAGCCGGGGGCGGTTGGCGAGAATGAGAGGGGAACCAGAAAGGGGTAATTCGGTGAAGTGGCTACAAAAGATCAGTATTATTATACACACGACCACATTACTATTCCTAACAGTTACTTTGATTTGTTGTTGTTCAGGGGGGGAAGGAAAAAAGAAAAGAAAAAGAAAAACCAAAAACCAATCGTCTCTGAGATACATATGCATGTGCTGCACCCTTTCATCATGGCAGCTAAATTACTGACTACAATATTGAAGAATGTACTACTGATTTTATAGTGTTGCTATGTGACCTACAAACTGCTATAGCGGCCAGCCCACTGGGTTGTAGGCGTTCCGCTGTGTAACTTGATGGTGCAATAAAGGTTTTTGAAAAAAAAAAATATATATATATTTTTCAATGCTGCTGTCCTGCCTTTCAAACAATTCTAGCTTATTGGGGGGCTCCATTGGAGCAATGAGGCCCTTACCTGATCATCTAAAGTGATTTATACAGCGGTTTTCAGCCACACATGTTCGAGTACTGTAAAAGACAAAAGGGGAACATTGTAACCCCTTTGGATAGCGCGCTTAGTCAAGCTGGTTTTACCACAAATCTGACAAAGCGCTTACCTATTTCTCGAGTCACTCTGGATGTAACACACGTCCCGGTCGATCTCAACAAAGATGGCCGCTCAGTTTGTGGGCGTGCTTTATGTCATGCTCAGACCCGAGGATTGTGGTACTTGTAGTGAAATCTATCTTTTAAATTAAAATCCCTGATTGCAGTGTGGGATATGGATTAAAGGTATGTGTGGCTAGAGAAATGTTGCAAGCTAGTCATGTAGTTATTCATTATGCCCAAGGACATGTTGTGTTTGCGCCAACCGTGTGGGCTTACCACTAAAACGCAGTATGTGAATTGAAGGGCTTCCTGTGCGTAGTGGCTAGTGCCATAATCAGCGCAGCCCCAAGGTCACCGTTTTTCGTTAAGGAAGAGGACTCAAACCCAAAGATTAAAATGAGATGAGGGTCAGTGGTCACTAACTACCAATTCGGTCCAAGTGAAGACGAAATTTCATAGTCTTGCAACTTCAGATAGGTTATTAAACCCTGTCTGAGTGCTATTGAATTTTAGAATGAGGTAAGCTTCCTTTTGTAAAAGGACTCTTTCTATATCAAGACAGAGATTGGTTTGCTTGGCCGTGAACAGGTTAGACCATTTGAAGTCATGTTCATCATGGCCTTTCTCGACAAAGTGCTCAACCATGGGTGCGGCATAACTTTCTTCTTGATGCGTGAGCGATGTTGGCTGATTCGCATATTTACCTGTTGGCTTGTTTTGCCAATGTAAATCAACATGCACGGACACTGTATCACATAGATAACATGCTTAGTTCTGCAATTTGAGAAATCCAGATGTTTCCATTTTATTCCTGAATGGCAAAATTCTTTCCCTTTGATGGTATTGGGGCATGCCACACAATTCCCACATTTATGGTGGCCCTCAGTAGGTTTCATGTTCCACTGAGTTAGCAAGTCATTTTTGGGTTTTGGCACTGTAATATCAGCCCTAATTAGTTGTTGCCCTATGCTCTGGTTTTTCTTGTAAGCAAATATTGGTTTGGGAAAGGGACAATCTAGACCTTCCAACAAGTACCAATTCTTCAATACAGCCTGTCTCATTTTATGTGTATCTGGACAAAAAGTTGTTACACACACTAATTTGTCAAGTGCTGCTCGCTTTTTTACTTGTAGGAGGCATTCGCGGGGCGTGAAGCGTGCTCTTTTAAAAGAATGTTTCAGCAATTATTTTGGGTAACCGCGCTGTTTCATGTCCATACAAAAATTTTGGGCATGGGTATCATACTGGAACAAATCAGTTCCAGTATGATACCGGACAGTTGGCAACAGTTGGCCATAAGGCAAGTTTGCCTTAAGATTTCTAGGGTGTGCACTTCTGTAGTGCAAGATGGTGTTCCTATCTGTTGGCTTTTTGTATAGAGATGTCTGTTATTGTCCCTGGAAGCATGTCAGTTCCACATCCAGAAATGTCATTTTAGTGGTGCTGAAATCTATGGAAAATTGTATGTCTCTATGGCGAGCATTTAACCACTCATGGAATGCCAATAGATCTGCCTGGCTCCCCTGCCACAGGAGCCAGACATCATCAATATAGCGGTTCCACTGTGTGATGTTTTGTTTGTACGGATTGTTAGTTTCTACAAATTTGTCTTCATACTGTGCCATGAAGAGGACTGCCATCTCAAGGGCATAATGACAACCCATGGCAGTCCTCTTCACTTGCATGAAAAACTCACCATTGAAGGTGAAATAATTCTTTCTCAGTGCGATTTCAGGGAGCTTCAAAATAAAAGAAGTGGGCACCCTATGGGGTCTTTCTCATTTGTCCAAATAGAGTTCCATCACCTCCAACGCTTCTTCCTGCGGGATTTGCGTATAGAGGGATGTGACGTCCATTGTTGCCATAATCTGTAGGTCAGGGTCAAAGTGAGTACCTTCCACTTTCAACAGAAAGTCGGTAGTGTCTCTAAGGTATGATTTTACCTCACTAAGAAATGGTTTTAGGAAAAAGTCAATGGATTTCGCAATAGGTTCGAGACAAGAGTCAGATCCCGAAACTATCAGGCGGCCTGGGGGGTCTTTAAGATTCTTATGTATCTTCGGCAGAAGATATAGGACTGGAGTCCTAGGGAATTTTTTAACAAGGGAATCATATTCCTTGTTTCCCAAAAAGCCTTTCTCTTTGCCAAGTTCTAATATTTGGACAATCTTTCCTTGAATTTGTTTAACCGGATCTTCAGATGGTTTGTGGTACCAAGTCGTATTAGACACTTGTTTTAAACCTTCTGAAAGATACATCTCACGAGGCCAGATGACTACGGCCCCGCCCTTGTCTGCCTGCTTTATGACAATCGATGGATCCTCTTTCAAATATTTTATACAAGCCGATGTGTTTTTTGTTGTGATGATGTTTTTGAGTTTGTGTAGATACATTGTGACATGTTTTGTTTATAAATTGGTTTGTATAGTATTGTAAATATATGTACAGTTTGTCCTATCTTTGCTAATGAATATATATGTAAAAAAACTTTGAAAGTAAAAAAAGAAGTCAAAGGTATAAAATATAAGTACATGGTCAGAATTCAATAAAGAGTATTCTTGACCTTCATTAATTGTTCTTGTTTTTAAAAAAAAAAGTGGTCTAGGCATGTGTGTGTTTTTTGCAACTCAAGTAATAAACACAATCTTTATCAGGGTAAACCACAAAAGTAAGGCTTAATATAAGGGCTATGTGAGAAGTAGTTATATAGCACTCAAACAGTAATAAAGTGAAAACACAACTCGAGAAAGATCCCAAACAAATGTAGAAAAATAGTGTTAATTTCAGTAAATAAAATGACTCCAAATTGACAAAAATTTAAAGGCCTTATTTATGAGACCTATACTCCACTACGTAACTTTTTTTATGATGCTGCAGTGGCGTTAACAACATGCCACACTTCTCCATATTTACATTCACTTTGTAAACCCCTGCGCTAGATAATATCTGCGTCAGGTATAATGTATGCAGGGTCGGCATTCCCCAGTAAAAAATGCTCGTAGAAGTGGTGCTGCAGTGAAATCTATGTTACAATTACAAAATAGTCCCTGACAGGGGAGATTCACACAGAAAAAAATGAATATAGGCCTGAAATCATTGCTATATTAAAGCTGTCCAGCCAGACAAAAAATGTAATAATGTATCAAATCACTTAAAACACAAGAATAAAGTGGGACACAATCCTATGTCCAACACAACATATATAACAAAGACACAAATGAACAGAAATTCAGAAAAAGGCTCAGGCAGGACAAGAAATGATTAAAACATCTATAAAGTAATGCAACAAGCAAACAGTATGTGGAGACACCATTACACATCAGTTATTAATTCAATTGCGTTTAGGGTGCATATAAGGTCAACAACGTTTCGATCCTGTAGAAACAATCTAGGGATCATCATCAGAATGTAAAAATGACATGCCTGAGGGAATTTTAGCCAAGCATAATAGCAGGGTGCAAGCAATGAGGCAATTGTGATAATGCCAGAAAGGGATTACTGCGGTCACATTGAGGTTTGTTAGATCACTTGAGGGTCTTGGCACATAGCAAAGGAGGTAGGGTGGGATTGGGGCAATTCCCAAGTGAGAGTACTGGTATGGAGAGGCACATATCCAACCAATCCAATTTTGAACTATATGAAAGGTGCTGTGAGTCACAAAACAATGAAGCGAGGACTCCGGAGCCTGTTCAATGACCTGTGTATTCTTCGGTATTCCGGTGTACTCACCGAAATACTGGACTATTTGTAACTGCAGCGTACTACTAACCAAGGTCCATCACCATTACAATTGGGTTCCCTTGTTAATTAACCGCAGTGAAATCTATGACATTTCACAGCACCATTTCTACGAGTTCACTGTAGCAATTCCTTATGCCTGCTTCACAGCAGGCATAAGGAATGACACAGGTGCTTTCACATGGGACTCGCCCATGTGTAATGACACATTGCAGGAGTTGCGTCTGTTTCCCATTATCCGCCTCTACAAGAAGTTGCACCACTGCATGACCCAGCATCCATATATATAGAGTGACATAATCTACTCCTTAGGGTTTCCTTCTCCCCTAGCAAACCAAGCAATGGGCAAAGACATAAAAGGGCATTGCCAGGTCGGGCCAAAAAGCCCTGAGTCGGAATCTCTACTTTACTGAAACTCACCCACAATCCCAAGAACACAAACACCATCACAAACATCACCACACAAACACTCACACAGAATGCTCACAAAATGAGCTCAACCTAATACACTTCCCAACAGACCTTCAAACTATCAAACACATATCCCACCTCAGGCTCATTTATCTGCACACTGCAGTACCCCACACCTCAGACATCACAGACCTCATCACAAGCTTTTTTCTTCAGCACAGAACCAAGGTTCACTTCCACAACTTAACACATAATTGCAGCCTTTTCCAGTCTGTCATGTTTTTTAGGTCTCGCCTAGCATCGCAGCGCATGCGCTGCTCGCTCTGCAAGATCTATTGTTGTCGGGTTGCTTTCGGAAGTGGGGTCGAAGCTCTGTCCATGCTTTTAATTGGCGCTAGTCATCCTTTATGGTAAACGCAGTCCTCTGATTGAAAGTGAGGCTTTTTGGTGCCCGTCCTGTCTCCTTTAGGCCAGCCCACCCAGACTGGATCATTTGCAAGATGGATGTCGTAATGAGTTTTTCCCACTGCAGGCAGGCACAACGCACATGGCGACAGCTTGTTTTCTAATTAGTGTAGCATGTTAAAGCTTTTCTTCGAATATGGCTACTTGTCTTTCCTTTGTCTTGGCTTGCCTTCAAACAGACTTTCATTCTCAGTGCGGAGCTTTTGAAATGGGCGTCACACTTTTTTTACTACTGAGTAATGCCGTTCACTATGGGGTGATTAATATTTTGAGTCAGAGTGGAGCACATTCAGTAATAGAAGATACAGTGGCAGACGTGCATCCCGAGGTCTTGTACCCCAGGTGCTTCTGTCCCCTAAAGTTGCCCGACCTGCCTTTCTTTGCACTCGGCGATGGTTCTGTGTCCCTCCACCCTGTGGTGTATGTTTCCTCCCGGGCTCATGGCAAACTCTGAACGCCAGCTTAGCAGCATTTTAACACCCTGCTAGTGTCTCTGGTCAGAAGGGGGGAGATTACGTGATTTGCCCATAATCACAGAGTATTTTGAGCAGACGCTGCAACTCAAACTTATTTACCCGATTTTGAAGTCAGTAGCTCCTGGTATGCTTTGGGGCTAGCTCAGAGTCCACAGCTCTAGCTGCTACTCTGATACTGTGTAGTACTTAAAACAGCAGCACATGGTCTTGACACATATGTGAGCCGGACATGATGGCTCACACACTGAGTTAGCCATGGTGGGTCTTCCTACTGCTGCAGCCAGCGACACACTTCAGATCATCATAAGAAAGTTGCAGGCTGCATTGCAATAACAGCAATGCTTGTGCGTGTGCACATTATTTTAAATGCAGATCCCATGACCCGGAGACCCACCGGCTGCTTAGTGAACCACACTGACCACACTGGTTGATGATGGAGTGGTTTCTCTGTAGCCCAGAGAACACACCACCAATCAACTTCACTTCTGTGCTCAGCTTCAGAAGCATACCCAGCTGCTGTGTTTTCTATGGGAGTCATTGCAAACTTAAGGCTGCCCATTACTGAATTGCTCGCCGGCTTCACTAAGTAAGTGCTTTATTCCTAGCTGCCTGCTGCGGCCCTATATGTTTCTCTCATCTTCATTGCTTGATTTTTGCTCCTAATAAAGTATCTTCCATAGTCGTTAATTCCCTGCTGGTCCCTGGCCTGCCATGTCTTAAACTAGGCTATGGTTCTGTCTCCCTACCCCCAGTGGTGTATGTCTCCTACGGGGCTCATGGCAAACTCCAAAAGCCGGCGTAGCAGCATTTTAACACCCTTCTGGTGTCCCGGGTCAGTATGGAGAGATTAAGTGATTTGCCCATAATCACACAGTATATTGAGCCAACGCAGAAATTCGGACTTAGTTACCCGTTTACAAAGTCAGCAGCTCTGATACCAATTGACTGATTGATTGATGGGCTTCCACCCCCTCCTCCCTCCCCTGTTCTGTTATTCACGTTACTCCCACACACCAATGTTACAGCATAGAGCAATTGGACAGACATCCCACCTATGCATTGCCTCCCTTCACTTTAAGTAACAGTCTTTTACAAATAATTAAGTAGTTGCATTGTAATACAAATAGAAGTAGGTCCCCTCTTTTTATTTTCAATGCCTTTTTCATTTCTTTGATTCTTGGTATTTTTTATTTTATTGTCCTCAATTGAAAAGCCCATCTTTACTTTGAAACTCATAGCAGTCCTGGCAGCTTCTTTTCCATTTCTCTTCTCCTTTAGCAATTAGTGTTGGTTCCTGCAACTTCTCTGCTACCCCCCCATGTCGGAAAATGCAAAAAGAACAATTGATGGACAGTATGCAGAACAATGTCATACATTCACCCCAGTACAGAGATCTGGGCCTAAATTCATTGTTTTTTTGCTCACCATGCCATTCCAGTTTGGATCCAGCCATATGCAAATCAGTCTTGACCCTGTGCCCAATGGGAACAGTCCAGCCCGAACTACCAGACCAGGTCCTCACTGTACTGGAAACAAGCATCCTAGGACCGGTTTCTGGCTTTCAGCCCTTACCAGCCAGGATAACTTGACTCCAGTGGCATGGAGAGCATGGGACTCACGTCTGAGCATACCCGTCCCACTCGGGGTGCCAAATGCAAATAGAACAATTGATGGACAGAATGCAGAACAAGTCATACATTCACCCCAGTACAGAGATCTGGGCCTAAATCCATCTTTTTTTTTGCTCACTATGCCATTCCAGTTGAACCCAACCATATGCAAATCAGTCTTGACCCTGCGCCCAATGGGAACAGTCCAGGATAGCTTGACTCCAGTCCATCAATTGTGTGTCTTTTGCTTTCTCACCCTAAGTTCGCCAGGTATGCCCAGACGTGGGTCCTGTGCTCACTGTGCCACTGGAATCAAGCTATCCTGGCTGAAGAGGGGTGAAACCCCGAAACCGGTCCTATGATGCTTGTTTCTGGTCCAGAGAGTACCTGGCTTGGCAGTTCGGGCTGGACTGTTCCCATGAGGCACAGGGTCAAGACTGATTTGCATATGACCATGTCTAAACTGGGGTTGCATGGTGAGTAAAAGAATGATGGATTTAACCCAGATCTCTTGACTGGGGGTGAATGTTTTGATTTGTTCTGCATTCCGTCCATCAATTGTGTGTCTTTTGCCCCCAATGATGGAAGTCACAACAGAGTCTCTACATTCTTTTTTTTAATAGGCATGTTAAATCTACAGCTTACATCACTGTAATTCCACCTACAGTTTGCACAGGCAATCTATGCAATGTTTTAATTTTTAAATGTATTTATTGATGTTGCATTCCCCCAGCCTCAAAGCTCATCTGCTCCCCGCTTTCACCCTCCCTTCCACAGAGTAGAAAACATCCCTGCTCCAGAAAGAACTTTCTTATAACATGAAAGAATTTCAGTTCATTTATATACCTAATACATTGTTGCAACATAAATATAGCCAATTTAGAAATTGTGTTAGGTAATCTTGTGCTCTTTACATAGTATTGTACAATATTGTTTTTTGTTTGTTTGTTGTTTTGGAGTTTTATAAAGCGCAAACTCGACTCAAAGTGCTTTACAAGAGCACCATTTGCATTTTTGTTTTACTGCGAATGTGTTTCCCAGCATTTTTATAGACAGCCGCCTATATGTGCCTGCAGACAAATGAATATGACATTTGTTAGTTGTATGAGAATTGACACAAACAAAGACCTTTGGATTTGATCAAAGATGTGTTGAAATATTTAAAGAATAACTGTTGCTACTCAATGGGCTTTGCACTGCACTGTTATGCGGGCGTAGTTCAGACAGTTCTGGAGAGGGCCTTCGACATAAGGAGTAAAGGTATGTTTACATGACAGGCAGAGGTCCTAGCATCTGCAAGTCTGTTTTTAGGAGCTGCCTGTTTGCCAGAAGCATTCCCATACCATAGCTTGCATTCACTTCACGGAAGTCAACAGAGTGATTTCAGCAGAAATATGGGCCAATTCCCAACATCAATCAATCAATCACGGCATTTGTATAGCGCGCTACTCACCCGGGAGGGTCTCAAGGCGGTGTGGGAGGGGTAGGTTACTGCTCGAACAGCCAGGTCTTGAGCTGCTTCCAGAAGGAGAGATGGTCTTGGGTTCGCCGAAGGTGGGTGGGGAGGGAGTTCCAAGTCTTGGTTGCCCGGTAGGAGAAGGATCTTCCTCCGGCGGTGGCTCTGCGGATGCGTGGTACGGTGGCGAGTGCGTGGCTGGTCGATCGTAGCTGGCGGGTGGGCGTGTAGAAGGTCATGCGGTCATTGGGGTACTTGGGGCCCAGGTTGTGGAGAGCCTTGTGTGCGTGGGTGAGGAGTCTGAAAGTGATTCTCTTGCTGACGGTGAGCCAGTGCAGGTCTCTCAGGTGTCCGGTGATGTGGCTGTGTCGGGGGATGTCGAGGATGAGTCGTGCGGAGGCTTTCTGGATGCGTTGGAGTCATTTTTGATTTGGCTGTGGTTCCGGCGTAGAGGGTGTTCCCGTAGTCTAGTCAGCTGGTGACAAGTGCCTGGTTTCCTTGGGGATCCATCTGAATATCTTGCGGAGCATGCACAGGGTGTTGAAGCACGTGGATGAGACGGCGTTGACTTGTCTGGTCATTGACAGGGAGGAGTCCAGGATGAAGCCCAGGTCTGGTTCGTGGTCCGTTGGTTTGGGAGCGGTGCCCAGGGCCGGGGGCCACCAGGAGTCGTCCCAGGCGGAGGATGATGACTTCCGTCTTGTCTGAGTTCAGTTTAAGGTGGCTGTTTCTCATCCAGTCGGCGACGTCTTTCATCCCTTCGTGTAGGTTGGCTCTGGCGGTGGTGGGGTCGTTGGTGAGGGAGAGGATGAGCTGGGTGTCGTTGGCGTAGGAGATGATGTTGAGGTTGTGCTGGCGTGCGATGGCAGCGAGGGGGCTCATGTAGACGTTGAAGAGGGTTGGGCTGAGTGAAGATCCTTGTGGTACGGCGCAGATGACTTCGGTGGCCTTGGATCTGAACGGAGGGAGGCGGACTCTCTGGGTTCTTCCGGTGAGGAACGAGATGATCCACTCCAGCGCTTTCTCTCGGATTCCGATGTTGCTGAGGCACTTCACTAGGGTGCGGTGGCAGACGGTGTTGAACGCCGCAGAGAGGTCCAGGAGGATGAGGGTCGCTGTTTCCCCGTTGTAGATCAGGGTTCTGATGTCGTCAGTGGCGGCGATCAGGGCGGTCTCGGTGCTGTGGTTGGCCCGAAACCCGGACTGCGAGGGGTCGAGGGATCCGTTCGTCTCGAGGAAGGCGGCAAGCTGTTTGTTGACGGTCTTCTCGATGACTTTGGCCGGAAAAGGAAGGAGTGAGATGGGACGGTAGTTCTTGAGGTCGGTGGGGTCCGCCGCCGGTTTCTTCAGGAGGGCGGTCAGCTCGGCGTGCTTCCAGCTCTCCGGGAATGTGGCGGTGTGGAAGGAGGAGTTGATGGTGTCTCTGAGATGGGGTGCGATGGTGGCGTCGGCTTTGTTGAAGACAAGGTGTGGGCACGGGTCAGTTGGTGATCCGGAGTGGACGAAGTTCATCGTGCGGGTGGTGTCTTCGGTACTGATCGGGGTCCAGTTGCAGAGGGTGGTGGTGGCGGGCGCTGGTTCGGTGGTACGGTGCGTGGTCTGTGCGTCGAAGCTGTTGTGTATGTCGGCAATCTTGCGGTGGAAGAACGAGGCGAGTGAGTTGCAGAGGTCTTGCGAGGGAGTGATGTCGTTGTTTCCGGCGCTGGGGTTGGAGAACTCTTTGACGATGCTGAAGAGTTCCTTGCTGTCGTGGGTGTTGTTGTCTTCTTGGTGCATGGATCAGCTGATGTTGTTTGCGGATGGCGTGCTTAAGGGCGGTCCTGTTGTCTGTGGTGTGGTCAAGCCGCAAGGCTTTCTCGAGGGTGCGGCAGTTCTTCTTGAGTTCGTCGGTGAACCAGGGGGTTTTCTTGCTGCCGGGTCTGCTGGGAGGGTTCTTTAGTGGTGCGAGGTCATCGGCGCAGGCGGTCAGCCACTTGGTGAGGTTGCTGGCTGCTTCGTTGGGGTCCGTTGTGCTGGTCGGAGTGGTCTGGCTGAGGGAGGCGGTGAGCTGCTCGGAGGTGATCTTGCTCCAGCTTCGGCGGGGGACCTGTTGCGGGTGGTGGTGGGTCGTAGTTCTTCTGAAGCTGAAGTGGACGCAGCTGTGGTCGGTCGAGTGGAGTCCGGTGACGTGGCTGAAGGAGATTTGCTTGCTGGATGAGAAGACGGGGTCAAGCGTGTGGCCGGCGTAGAGGGTGGGGGTGTTCACCAGTTGCTTGAGTCCGAGGTTGGCGAGTTTGTCCAGCAGGGCGGTGGTGTTTCTGTCGTTGCTGTTCTCCAGGTGAAAGTTGAGGTCCCCTAGGAGGATGTAGTCGGCGGAGGGAAGGGCGTGTGGGCTGATGAAGTCTGCGATGTCTTCGCTGAATTGTGTGCGTGGTCCCGGTGTTCTGTAGATAAGGGTGCCTCTGAGGGTGGTCTTGGGGTCAGTGTGTATCTGGAAGTGCAGGTGTTCGGCGGGGGTGAAGGTTTCGTCGGAGTTAGTCGAGATGCGGATGGTGTTCTTGTGTACGATGGCGACGCCTCCTCCCGTCTGGTTGACGCGGTCCCTCCGGGTGATCTTGTAGCCGTCCGGGATGGCTATGGCGATGTCGGGCGCTGAGGAGGCATTCATCCAGGTTTAGGTGAGGAAGGCGACGTCCGGTGCTGTCGCGTCGAGCAGGTCCCAGAGTTCCACGGCGTGCCTGTGGACGGAGCGGGTGTTGAGCAGGATGCATTTCAGGTGGTTGCTGTTGGTGTTGGACTCGGTGGGGGTGGGGGTGGTGCAGGTCCGGTAGCAGGTGCATCGGCAGGCTCTGCAGGTGAAGGGTCCGTGGGTGCGTCTCGGGGTGGCTCGGTAGCAGGCAGGGTTCCGGCCGGCGTTGAGTGCGTTGAGAGTGGCGGTGTCGTAGGTCCGTCGTGTAGTCTTGCATCGGCGGTGGGGGCCAGGGGTCCTGGCGCTGGGCGCGGTCCAGGCGCAGACGGGCGCAGACGGGCGCAGACGGACTTGCCTTTGGCGCGCCTTCGGCGCACAATCGGCGCGCCCACTGCGCGTCAACGCTGCGCTTGCGTGAGGGCAGCATAAGTAGGGAGCCGGGTGGGCGGAGCAGCTGGTTGGCGGGAGCGGGGCAGCGAATGAGCTGGCGGGGGGCGGGCCGCAGGGAGGCAGCGGCGGGAAGAAGCTGGTGCGGGCGGGTGGCTCAGCGGCGGCTGGGTCGCCCGACCACGAAGAAACCGGAAGCGGCAGCAGCAGGCAAACACAGGAAGCGTCTGGCAAGGCAGGAGCAGCACAGGAGCGTGGGGGCGACCAGACCTGAGCACATGCCTCAGCACAGGCACTACAGTCGCTACATGTACTATAAACATAGTAAGATGGAAGGATGATTTAGCGAGTTTAACTGCCACCATTGACAAATGCGGTTATTGAAAGGTCAAGCAGTCAAATGTGATTACGGTCATGTGCATTCCATCCTTCCTGTTATTTAAAGCATTTAGAAATTATAGGAGTGTACTACATATAATCAATGTCTTACACTTACAAATTAGGTTTAAAACAAAGAAACACAGGACCTCAGAGCAAATCAAGAGAGTGATAAACAGGAGCCAATAAGATGATAATTTTGCATTCTAACATTGCATCGCAGAAGGCAATGGTGAATTAAAGGTGATTATTGATTACGTGCACTGTGCTTGTGCAACTTCCAGTCACTCCCTCGCCCAAAAATAAACACCATGTAACCTACTTCAAGTTGGCACAGTGGCTCAGCGACATTACTGCTTGTATTAAACATGTTGTGGCATCTGCAAGTCACAGTTTTAAATCTGCTTCCTGCACAAACTTCATATCCCTCTCTAACTTCATTTCTATCTATTCTGAGCGGCTCTCACCACTTTTCAACGTGCTGCATAATTCCATTAAACAAATATACTCCTCACCACACAATTCTACCCCACACAATTCCGCAACTATCAATTCCAATATAACCCACATACATCTACTACACACCACATACATCCACCACACTCCAAACCAAAACACATAGGTAAAAGACATTGTCAGTTACAAAGCCAATAGCTCTAACTCTCGCAAATGCAAGACCTATTGCATCGCAAATGCTGGTTTTCTGAGCTAGGATTTTCTTACTGTGCCAGAAAATAACAGTTCTGCCAGTGATGCAAGTATTTTGTATTCTATGCCTTTCTCTGGGTCCTGCAGAGTGCTTCAGTTGTTGAGGAAGGAGCTAGCTTCCTTCCGTGGGTAATATAGTTTTGTTTAATAGGCAAAGGGAAGGGTGGTTTTCTTCTCTGGGTAGCATGGTTCCCTGTTGCCGTTAGGGGTTGGAATGGGCTCTTTTCTAAGCAATGCTGTTTAATATAGCTGAAAAAGAATAAGGTTCTAGCCCCATCCTCATTTACCAGCTGAATGAGCCACCAGGAGCTCCACATACAGGGATATGAGCAAGCGTAAAAAAATATATTTACTACAATTGGATGCTTGGGAGCCACTAAAGAGGGTGAATACAAACATATGCTTTTGCAGACAATTTGCTAATGATTGAAACATAATTATTTTATTTGATTCGAGCCAATGGAATGTTCGAAAACTTACCCAGACTTGATTTTATTTGAAGAACCCTGTGAGGAGCCTCAAAACCAGGTGTGGGACTAGTTAAAGACGAATAAATGACGTTACGACGCAAACAAATACAACGCATTCTTTTACGTGCAACTTTTACAACGCAAGTGACATTCCATAACAAATATTTACAAAGCATACCATTACAACGCAAATATAGTATAATACGTTGAAACGCAATGCAATATATATTATTTTTGGGTATAATAAACTCCTGTAGCGGATGCAGGGAAAATAGGGGTTTTGGGGGGGAAGTGAATTAAAACGTGGTTATTGGGAATTAATACATAGGTATCCAACTTAATACTCGAGTACTAAAATAAATAGTCATATACAAAACTATTACATTATAAAATAAAAATTATATAAATTTATTTAAAATATTGCTACAAAAGATACAATTTTATAACACAATATTTAAAAAAAAATCCCAATGCTAAAAAATAATACTTGAGTAATAAAATGAATGCTCAATTACTTTTTTTACTCCAATGTTTTTTTAATAATATTTTTACTAAACATTACTAAAATATATTAAAACACATATAAAATAAATATCAAACTTAAAGTAACAGTAATAATTTATGTACAATATTTTAACATAACATACATTAAAACAATATTTTAAAAAATTTACTATATAAACACAAAACAAATAAACAAACATTAGTAAACGTGATAAAACAAAGTACCATTAGTAAATCTTAAAGGTCCGCATAACAAAATCACTATAACACACAACTACTATCAACACAAAAAAGAAAACTTCAGTTTTTAAATTCCAAAAACAAAAGTCCTATAACTCTTTCAGTGAAATTACTTTGACCTGGAAATACTCAAAACAAACGTTTTAACATACAAAATAAAAAGTTACGAAAACTAACATAACAAAATAATTATTTACATTCTCACACACCATAAAAACAACAAAGAAAAATTATACACAAAACATATTTTCCTTTCAAATTACGTGTAACACAACAAAATGTATAAAAGAAGCCAACCACCATTTTAAAAACTGTAGTTACCTGATTACCAGAGACTGCACGTGCGTTTTACTACTGAGAACGACAAACCTCGAAGCAAGCCTTCTAAAACACGAAGTAAGTACAAACTCTAAAAATGTTTAACTACTTAACAACTTCTAGATAAGCAAACATACTAAAATAAAGTATATTAACTTTTTTCAGTTTATTCGAAAACTTTCAAAATCCAACTAAACATTGCAAAATACTCTATTTTGGACAATATATATAAAGTAAGTGACTAAAACTAAATATATATTTTTTAACATTTTTAAATAAATGTATAATAATGGGTTTATACAAAAAATCTGAAAATAAAGTATACTATTCCAAATAAAAAATATTCTTGCAAAATGCAGAATATTCGTATGTTAAAATAACTAATCCTGCTCCAAACACTATTTCCGTCCTATAAAAAGCTGCATAGTGGTGGATTTAAAATTGCTATTCCAAATCCAAAGCTGCTTCGCTCTCAAAAAATGCTAATTAATGATAAGGTTAAAATTACTATTCCAACTTCAAAATATACTATCCTTAGGAAAGATGCAGGATAGTGGTATATTAAAATAACTATTACTATACCATAATATGCTTGCCTCTGAAATGATGCAAAATATGCAATAATTAACATACCTATTCCTACTCCAAATAGTGTTTCCCTCCAACATAATGCTAGATAGTGGTGAGGTTCAAATTACTATTACAACTTTAAAAGGTTCTTGCTTCAAAAAAGGTGCAGGATAGTGGTATGTTAAAATCACTATTCCTTGGGGCGTGGCTTGGACGCCGGGGTAGATGGCCGCTTGAGCCTTTTTCTCCTCCCGTGGCGCTGATTTCACCTTCATTATTGGTGCCCTGCAAAAGGTTCCGGTAACTCTAATGAATGCGAGGAGGCGTCGGAACACTTCGGGAGCCTGATGGTGGTATTTTGAGGGTCTGGAGCATTGTGCTTTGGCTGTTTGCCGACTGAATCCCGAGACCGCATGGTCTCCGTGACGGGACTCCGCCCGGACCGCTGAGACACGATCGGAAACACGGTCTTGCAATGGGGATGAGCCCGCAGGTGTCACGACGTCAATGGAAAGTACCACTAACCTCTGAAAGATGTCAGCAGGAACGATGGAAGGATGACTAGCCCCCCTCGTCTCCAGAACGCACCACACACAGTGTAGGGTAACACAACTATGCGTAAGTGCCTCCCGGGAAAAAGGGGGATAAAACCAAAGTAAGATGTCCCAATGGGCTTTTCAGGAATATATGGATATCGTCCACCCACTTTCTTGCCAGTCTCTAGGACCCCCGGTGGCTCTGCAGATGGGGAAAGAATAATAACCAACAATTAGAACCCCAGACCGGTACAGGATATAAAATGACAAGATGTGCTTTACTAAAAGGTACTAACTGTACAGTGGGACTGGATCGCTGAATAACGCCTTTAGGATTATAAAACAGGAAACAAGACTTCATCCGATAGAACCAAGACGTCTGGAGAGCAATCCGGAAAATAACAATCCTGGTTTCGAAATGAAGACAAAATCAGCAAGGAATGATAAAACAAAATCAGCAAGGGATTCTCCTGGAAAAGCGTACCGGCCGGCACGCCTCGAGGTTCCGAATGAATTACCCAGGAAGAATACAGTGACGGAGACGACAACACGCTCCTGCGCGGGTCTCACAAACGCCACTGACTAGAGCGAGTTCGTCCGTCTTACTAATTGCGGGGACTCGCTGAAAGAAACAAAGTTGCAAGAAACTGTCTCGAGAAGATTCAGGAGCAGACTCCGTTCTGCTCAGGACTTACAAGTACCTTGTTCTCCGTTCAAACTAAACCGGCAATGGCTCCGTCCAAACTACCCTCAAGGTCCTGATTGACAAGCCCCGAGCCGTTACCTCCGAAGGCTTTTGTAATCATTACGCTTCCGTTTCCTAATCTGATGGGCCTCTGGGGATTGTAGTTCCGCCGTCGCCGAACACCCTCTAGTGGCGATATGCGGTAATTTCCTTCTCTGACTACCGCTAGCCGCCCTCTCCAGACCTTGTTCCCCAGGGTGATCGCTACAGAGCCTCCCCTCAAGGACCGACGTCCCGGCGGTCGTCCAGGCTTGCTAGGATAGGCGTCATGGAACTGGTCCAACAACAGAGGGCAATGCAAATTGGCCGAAGGTTCCCAAGTTCTGTCCTCAACTCCATACCCCTTCCATGAAACCAGGTATTGCACCCTCCCACGGGACAAACGGGAATCTAGGATCTCCTCTACCTCATACTCCTCATCCCCATCCAGATCTATGGGGCCAGGGCGAGAGGGAAGCCTCATTCCTACCCGACAGGGACGAAGCAGAGATACATGGAATACTGGATGGAGCCGCCAAGAAAGGGGGGGGGATAATCGCACGGCCACAGGGTTGATAATCCTCTCAATTCCATAGGGCCCTATGTACTTGGGAGCCAGTTTACCCCTTCCCTTCAAATGTAGGTTCCTAGTGGATAACCAGACCTTATCCCCCACCTTGTATTCAGGCTCAGGAACCCTTCTTCGATCTGCACATCGTTTCTGGGATGCTTGAGATTGCGCCAGGTGGTTCCTAGCGTCAATCAAAACAGCCCGAAGATGAGCGTGATGCTCCTGAATGGAAGGGTGAGTGGAGGTGACAGGCCACTCAAAAGGAAGCATATCGGGATGGAATCCATAGGAACAGAAAAAGGGCGAACAACCTAGGGTGGAATGGTCAGCGTTATTATATGCAAATTCTGCCATCCAGACCAGAGGAAACCAGTCACCGGTGTTCTGCAGAGTAAAACACCGTAAATATTGTTCTAGGGACTGGTTAAGCCGCTCCGTTTTACCATCTGTTTGAGGATGGAAACTGGTCGATAAACGAGCTTCCATATGCAATTCTTGGCAAAGAGCCTTCCAGAAACGAGAGGTGAACTGAGAACCCCTGTCAGTGATTAATACTCTAGGTATACCATGGGCTCTCACTACATACTGAAGAAACACCAAAGCCAATTCAGAGGAGGAAGGTAATTTCTTCAAGGGAATGAAATGACCCATTTTTGTCAAATGATCTATTACAACTAGAATGGTGGTGTATGTCTCACACGGGGGCAATTCCACAATAAAATCCATCGACACAGTATGCCAAGGAGAGGGTGGAATGGGAATGGGACGTAGCAATCCCACAGGTTTGGAATGACTGGCCTTACTCTGAGCACAAATCGCACATTTTTGTACATAGTCTTTGACATCTTTTCGCAGCGAGGGCCACCAAAAGGAACGTTCCATGTTCGCGATGGTCTTGTATTCTCCCAGATGACCTCCTAGTGTAGAATCATGACACCAATGCATAGTCTGTTCTTGGAGGATTTTCAGGGGCACATATAGAGCATGATAATGATATAGTAGGTCATCCTTGGAACTTCTATGATCTGGTTCTTCCTGCATCCATGCCGTGCCATCGATCTTTGATGTTGCCACCTTGACGTCGTCTAAGAACTCTCCCGATATCACAAGAGCCAGCGTTGATGTCGGGAAGGCCGAAGGAGAAATAATAGGAGGAGGCTCCTCATCTGCCATCTGCTGAGGTTCTGCATGATCTACTCTGCGGGATAGCGCATCTGCCTTGCCATTCTGGGTTCCAGGTCTGTACTTTATGATGAAATCGTAGTCCGAAAAGAAAAGAGACCAACGTAACTGCCTGGGAGTTAGCGCTTTCGCAGTCTTTAAAAACAGCAGATTTCGATGATCCGTATAAATTTCGACTGTATGTAGAGCCCCCAACAGGTAATGCCTCCATTCCTCACATGCCCGTTTAATGGCCAATAGTTCTTTATCCGTGATTGAGTAATTCACCTCACAGGGTGAGAGTTTGCAGGAGTAAAAGGCCACTGGATGTAATTGTCCCGTCTCGGGATGGCGCTGGGACAATACTCCACCCAGGGCATATTGTGAAGCATCCGTTTCGACTACAAACGGTAGATTAGGATCCGGATGTCGCAGTATAGGTGCTTGAGTGAAACGTTTCTTCAACGTTTCAAAGGCTTGATCCGCTTCTGGAGTCCACTCAAAGGATACGTTCTTTCTCAGCAATCTGGATATGGGAGTGAGAATGCGAGAGAAATCCTTGATGAACCGTCGGTAGTAATTAGCGAACCCCATAAAACTCTGCACAGACTTCACATGGATAGGGGCTGGCCACTGGGTTATTGCTTCTACCTTGTTCATGTCCATTTGGAACCCCTGGGCATTGATGACGTATCCCAAAAAGGCCACCTCCTCAACATGGAATAGACACTTGTCTAACTTAGCAAACAGGGAATGGATACGAAGACGATCAAGCACCGCTTTCACGTGGCAGACATGTTCGGTGATATTACGAGAATATATCAGGATGTCATCGATGTAGACTATACAAATCGTTTCCAACAGCCCTCTCAATACTTCATCCATGAAGTATTGGAATGCAGCTGGGGCGTTGCATAGCCCAAAAGGCATCACTTGGTACTCGTATAAGCCAAACTTCGTACGGAAGGCCGTTTTCCACTCGTCACCGGACTTTACCCGTACCAAGTGATAAGCACCACGAAGATCCAATTTGGTGAACACTTGAGCCCCTCGTAGCTGGTCCAGGAGTACAGGAATAAGGGGCAAAGGATACCTATTCTTTATGGTCACTTTGTTGATAGACCTATAGTCTATACACGTTCGTAGTTCATCACAGTCCTTTTTCGTGATGAAAAAGAGAGGAGACGAAGCAGGGGAGGTAGAATGGCGAATAAAACCCGAAGCAAGGAGTTCCTCCAAATACGTCTTCAAGTATCGCGTCTCAGGCTCAGTCAGAGCATACACACGGCTGCAGGGTATATCGGCCCCGGGAACAAGATCGATTCGACAATCGTAAGGTCTGTGTGGTGGCAGACTTGTTGCTTTCTTTTTGTCGAAGACATCCAGGTAAGACGTGTATTCACTGGGGAGAGAGGTAGCACAGCAGTACATTCCTTCGACACATCCTTGGGCAAGAAAAATGGCCTGCGTTTCACACTGGTCGTCTGACGTCTCTGGAGGGCAGCAATGTTCTTGACAGTACTGAGATGTCAAGGACACCGTACGTGCAGCCCATTGCACCACAGGGTCATGTAATGTCAACCAGGGCATTCCGAGAATGAGACGAAATTGTGGAGCGTCGATGATGTCAAATTGTATGGTTTCCTGATGATTCTCACCAACATACATCACTAAGGATTCTGTGTGAAAGCACACTGGGCCTGAGGTCAGGGCCTTACCATCCACGGCCTTCACCATTTCAGGGATCTTTTTCTTCTCTTTTTGAATGCCCATCCTCCGGGCATACTGTTGATCGATAAAATTTCCTGTGGCTCCTGAATCCAATAGAGCAGACACTGTGAAAACACTGTCCTCAGTTATTTTCAAAGACACAGTAATGCACATATGAGCCACGGAAGGTTGCATGGTATTTGCAAGGTACAAAGGGATCTTTTCTTCATTTTCCTTACCCAAGACGGGGATCCCGTCCGTACTTGGGCTCTTCAGTTTTCCGACTCCTGTATAGCTGCAACTTGGTTACGAGGACTTGAACCCGGATTGGTTGTTCTTCCTCTAGCTCGACATTCTTTAATAAAATGACCGCTTTTCCCACAATAATGACACAGCTTTTGCAGGCGTCTTTTCTCTCGTTCTTCAGGGGACAATGGACCCCTCACTCCTCCGATTTGCATGGGTTCTACTCCCACCCCAGGTTTGTTGTATTCCTCTGGTGGAGGGCGAGGCTTCGGAAAATATGAACGCACTTCTCCTCTATTCTTATCCCCTTTTCTGTCTTGAACTCGGTGATCCAGTTGGACCGCAAGATCTATTAGTTCATCACATGTCTTGGGCAATTGTACCACTTGGGAGAGTACGTCCTTTAACTCCCCACGTAATCCCTGATAAAACAAGGAGGTACGTTTTTCAGGAGGCCAGTCGGTTTCGACGATTAATCGATTGAAGGTGGTGATATATGTCAACAGATCCTGTGATCCTTGACGAAGTGTCATCAGTTCACGATCTAACGACAGCATGTGGGTTTTCCTGTCAAACAACTTTCTCATTTCGCTACAGAAATCCTGGAAATTGTGTAGCACAGGGTCGTTCCTTTCCATCAACGGAATAGTCCAACTAGCGGCGTTTCCACCCATGTATGACATCATGAACGACGTCTTAGAAGCATCATCCACAAAAATGGTGGGTTTACAAAGGAAATGGAGCCTACACTGATTCAAGAATGTTTCAAATTTCTTTGTGTCCCCATAGAATCGCTCTGGAGGTGCCAATGGTATACCTGGATTCTGGATAACATGAACTGTGGGACCAGGACTGAAAGGTGAGGGATTAGAGGGTTGTGAAGTAAAGAACCCACCTCCCATGGCCACCCCATCCGGGTTTTGAGTAGGGGGGGGAAGTGTTGCCTCTCTAATATAACTCCGCCCTTTGCGAGAAATACCCGCCACCTCCCGTCTTAACGTACTCACTTCTGTTCTAAGGTCCACATTCTCTTGTCTTGCAGCATGTACCTCCTGCTGGAGTGCATTCACGCTCTCCAACAAAGTGGTCAACACTGTAGTAGTATCCATCGTTCAGGCTGACGAATTTCGTAGGCTTGTCAATCTGTCACGACGTCAATGGAAAGTACCACTAACCTCTGAAAGATGTCAGCAGGAACGATGGAAGGATGACTAGCCTCCCTCGTCTCCAGAACGCACCACACACAGTGTAGGGTAACACAACTATGCGTAAGTGCCTCCCGGGAAAAAGGGGGATAAAACCAAAGTAAGATGTCCCAATGGGCTTTTCAGGAATATATGGATATCGTCCACCCACTTTCTTGCCAGTCTCTAGGACCCCCGGTGGCTCTGCAGATGGGGAAAGAATAATAACCAACAATTAGAACCCCAGACCGGTACAGGATATAAAATGACAAGATGTGCTTTACTAAAAGGTACTAACTGTACAGTGGGACTGGATCGCTGAATAACGCCTTTAGGATTATAAAACAGGAAACAAGACTTCATCCGATAGAACCAAGACGTCTGGAGACCAATCCGGAAAATAACAATCCTGGTTTCGAAATGAAGACAAAATCAGCAAGGAATGATAAAACAAAATCAGCAAGGGATTCTCCTGGAAAAGCGTACCGGCCGGCACGCCTCGAGGTTCCGAATGAATTACCCAGGAAGAATACAGTGACGGAGACGACAACACGCTCCTGCGCGGGTCTCACAAACGCCACTGACTAGAGCGAGTTCATCCGTCTTACTAATTGCGGGGACTCGCTGAAAGAAACAAAGTTGCAAGAAACTGTCTCGAGAAGATTCAGGAGCAGACTCCGTTCTGCCCAGGACTTACAAGTACCTTGTTCTCCGTTCAAACTAAACCGGCAATGGCTCCGTCCAAACTACCCTCAAGGTCCTGATTGACAAGCCCCGAGCCGTTACCTCCGAAGGCTTTTGTAATCATTACGCTTCCGTTTCCTAATCTGATGGGCCTCTGGGGATTGTAGTTCCGCCGTCGCCGAACACCCTCTAGTGGCGATATGCGGTAATTTCCTTCTCTGACTACCGCTAGCCGCCCTCTCCAGACCTTGTTCCCCAGGGTGATCGCTACAGCAGGGAACCCGCGACTCACAAGGCTGACCTGTTTGCTAAGGCCTGATTGGTGATACGCCGTGGCAGATCTTGGAAGATCTTGGAATACTACGATAGTTACAGGTACAGCGCTCAGCAATACAAAATGGCGGCCGCCCGGCGTTGTTACGGCCCGATGCTATAAAAGCTAAATACAACTGAATCGGAGCGCTGCCCAACTAATCTGCAAGCGGACTAAAGCAAGGGAATGTAAGCGCTTGTGGGAAATGTGACACTAAATACTGGCATCGTGGTCTACCAGGTCATATGCAGACACTGGAATGTACCCAATTCACAGCTTTGCTGAATTACCAGGACGTCATTTTCTGAGAGTCCCATTCTGATCGCGCATGCTCTTCTGAACCTAGCGGCACTACTCAGAGCGATATTACACAAGGCTAGTTGCTTTGGACAAATATATGTGAAGAATGTTTTAATGTACATGATGCCTGATTCCAAAATGGCCGACGTTTGTGACACTTTCATATAGCCAGCATGATGAAGGTCAAATGCTGGTTTTTTCAACTTAATTGGGCGCTTCCAATACTCCTGGGAACCCGATCCAGTTAAATGTGGCTGCACTCAGTAGGATTGACTACAATATACAGGGTTTTGAACACAGTGTGCAGACTACCTCCTGCTTGACTCTAAAATGGCTGACACCTGGGACTTTTCTTTACACTGAAATTGGCTGTATTCTGGCTCACCATTTTTGCGGATAAGGGCAGTGATTCTTCATGCAGGGTAACGTTCATCTATCCATGTCCTGCACATCCACAAGACCACTGCCTGTGTGTGGGGTGTGGGTTTCGGCGGGCCGGAATAACAGGCGGGGAGGCCAGATATAGTGCGCTATGTTTAGCGAGTTTTATTGAGGACACAGGTAGGTGGTGATAATAAGTCTCTGAACAAAGGGGGACCGATGGGGTTCTTGGGTGAAGTCCGAGGTAGAGAAGGCTTCCGGCCAGGGAGGGAAGTGGAAGACGTCCTGCCACTGGGCTGCTGTCGTCAGGATGTTGTAGGTCTTCCTTCTCTGTAGTACCGTAGGGTCCTTGACTTCTGTTGGTGGGCCTCGGAGGTTTGGGGCGAGAGAAGAAACAGAGGATCGTTAGTCTTTCGCTCCTCTCAAGAATGGTAGCTACCACCGACACCGGAAAGTGAGGATACGGAATAGGGACAGTGAGGGACGGTTTAAACGGGGAGGTGGAAGAGGCCGACAAACAGTAGGGGAGACAAAGGGGTCGACAGAGTGCTCGCGGTGAAGGAGGGGGGGTCTTATCTATATATATATATATACAGTGCTCTCGTGCTCGGATATGTGCAGCGCTATATTATTTACACTAATTACAACTATCTACAAGCAGCACACGGAGACGGATGATGGTTACTCACGTGGCCCGCCGCAACTCCCTGGTGAGTTGCGGCCGCTCTCCAGCCACCTCCTGAGGACTCCACCAGTCCTCAGACCACACGTCGCCGTCGGCGTCCTCCTCCGCTTCTTCCGCTTGGTTCTCCGACTCCTCGCTCCTCTCTCTCAGTCTCTCAGCTCCGGTTCCTTCCTTGCTGCCTCCTGCCACGAGTCCGCGGGTTGGAACGCCCTTCGTTGTGGTTCGCCGGTTTTTCTATCTTCCGGGATGTAGTCGGGGGCGGGACTTCCGGGTTCAGGAAGGAGTACTTCCGGTTGTCCGTCTTCCGGGTTCTGACCTCGGCGTACCTGCAGAGGGGGAGAGAGAGAAGAAGTCCTATGGAGAGGGAACAAGTCATCTTCTAGGTTATACGGACTCATCCCCGCGCGAGGATGCCTCTCCGTTACGGCAGGTACCGTGGCCTTTCCACATCCCCTTTCCCTAGCTGTCTTTCTTGTGGGGGTGGGAGAACAAGGAAAACGAGATAGATAATCCGCATTACCCTGTTCGGCCCCTTTTCTATGTTCGGTGGTGAACCTATAGGGTTGAAGAGAAAGGAACCACCTGAGGACACGGTCGTTGTGGCCTCGGTTGCGGGCCATCCAGGCCAGAGGGGCATGGTCCGTATATAGCACAAATTCCCTTCCCTCTAGGTAATAGCGGAGACTGTCCACTGCCCATTTTATGGCTAGTGCCTCCTTCTCGACACAGGCATAGTTCATTTCCCTGGGATAGAGCTTCCTGCTTATGTATAAAATGGGTCTCTCGTTCCCACAGGGGTCTCTCTGGGATAGGACGGCCCCCAACCCTTGATCGGATGCATCCGTTTGTAGGATGAACGGTTGGCTATAGTCAGGGCTAACAAGGACGGGTCTGGATAGTAGGGCCTGTTTTAAAGCCTCAAAGGCCTGCACTAAAGGAATCAAGGGATGTCTCAGGGCCTCTTCTGTTTTGGTACTTTTCTTTAGCAAGTCGGTCAGGGGGACAGCTGTTTGGGAAAAGTTCGGTATGAACCGTCTATAATACCCCAGAAGTCCCAGGAAGGCCCTAAGCTCTGTCTTAGTCTGAGGGAAGGGGATCGATCGGATGGCCTCTATCTTGTTGTCTTGGGGCCGGATGAGGCCTTCCCCTAAAAGATAACCCAGGTACTTGACACTTTGAGCGGCTAAGGTTGTCTTGGCCGGCTGTAATGGCTGGATTTCCTGTCTAGATGGGATCAGCCCCCAGGGGCCCCTGTGACCCAGCCAAAACGTACTCACCTTCCCTTCTTAGATCGTATTCACAATAAGTACCTATACAGATAAATATACAGATTGCACCTAAGAATGGGGAATGACAATATACATATATGGGGTTTTTTACAGTATCTTATTCACATCAGTTGGCCTCGCGGTCGCCCCGACCCAGACCGTTCTACCCTAGGGCAGATCTGACACACAATCCGGCGTGTCTACACACGGGCCTGCAGAACCCAATGCTCCCTTTTCCAAGCGTTCGCGATCCTGCGAAACATCCACGACAGTGTCCCCCCTGTCGCTCTCATTTAGTCTTATACCACAATCCGGTGGCTTTACACGGCGGTATCCCTCCCGCCGTTCTCATTAACGCCGCATATCAACGACGACCACATTCCTATGAAACGTTATTGGGATGATATCTCAGCAATCTACTTAGGATAGAACTAAAGTAATAACTTTGGATATGGATTCAGATTATATAATGTACTTTGTGCTCACGACATCAAAGGTCCACTCACTCCCTCCTTATTTAGTTACCACTTGTCTGATCGGGATTTCTCATCCGTTCGTCTAAATAATGCCTAACTAGAAGTGCCATTTACCAAGATTGAACATAAGCACCAGGTACACAATAATTCTATATGAATTAGGGTATTTATTAACAATAAACATAAGTCACATTACTATGCAGCATTACATTGGCAAAGAGGGAAAAAAAAAAGATAAAGGTTAGAGTGCACGCACTATAAGAGTCGGTCGGACTTCACCTGGTTAATGGGAAATCGGGACTCGGCAGTCATCTAGGCTCCTGTCTCGTCTCTGGGGTCCTGGCTCGCCTTGCAGTCACCCTCAGCCGTCACAAGTGCACGTCTACACCGTTAGGCTCAAACTCGTCTGCTCTCCCTCAGGACCTCGGAACCTTGCTGTTAATTAGCTACCGTCTCTCTCTCTCTCTCTGCATTAGTGCGCTCCGCGCCACTTCTCGTTCAGTCTGTGTTCAGAGAGTCTCGGTCTTAAATCTTTCTCCGACTTCAAAGATGGCGACTTGTCCACCATGAAAGTGAATAATAGCAGAGATGCTAACGGCTAGATGCCGCCTACGGACTAACTGACTCAAAGACTAACACCTTCGCTAATATCAAAGCCCTTTCCTTCATGGAAATTCACGGCCAGTAACCTGCCGCCCACCAAATTCTTGTACCTCCCCGTACCAAGGACACTTTCCCAGCCGGCCGGCCTGAAGTTGTGTCTTCGGAGTGGAGAAAAATACATTCCTTTGATAAGGGTCAGCCTGAACCGGTTCTCTCCAAGCGGACAACAGCTTGAAACTAAAACATTACACTTCACCTAGAAAGCCTTCTCGAGCTACCAGGCAGAAAGCAAAATGGAGTCTGTCTCGCTTAAGGCCTACGGAGCCCATAATATGCATAGCTCCATGAGAAACAGATCGGCATGTTAGCAAATGAGTAAATCATGACTAATACTTATATATCTAACCCCTCACTTAAATTCATAAGCCTTACTCTAAGGGAAATGGCACGAAAATGCCCTTATATCTGTAAGACAGGGTCCCTGTCTATCGGCCTAATCCCTATGTTATGGGGGTGATAGGCTGGAGTCACTCTCCATCATTCTTCTTCTCCAGAGAGCTGGCAGAAAGGCAGCCATTACATTACACCCCTTGACTCCAGTCTATTAACCACAAACTAAATGGAACTAACGTCAGTAGACGAATAATATGAAACAAAACTAACTGATCTATGAGCCTTAGTAAGTTTAAAATATTGTAGCAGGGAAGGAATACACTGAATAAAGCAACAAATCCCTATAAGGACGCAGACAGTAATAATAACCCCTCCCAAAATTTGTCGTAAAAAATGCATGTCAGGGAGCCAGTTAAAAAGCCAGTCAAAGAAACCCTGATCTATATGTTCTCTAATTTCTGCAGTCAAGTCGTGGAGTTTATTAATATGGGATTGGATTTCTTTAGAATGGTCAGACAAATTAAAACAACATAGACCTTCAAATTCAGAGCACTCATGACCGTGTTTTAGCAACAAATAATCGATAGCGGCACGATTCTGCAAAATAGCTCTACGTTCACCTTGGGAGTCCAATAATAAATCTGATAAAACAGTAGATGTTTGGTTGATCGATTTGACCATCCAGCAGGCCATTTTGCCGATTGTTTTGGCATTATAAACGGCCAATGCAGGAACACCAATAATAGAAAAAGCTAAACCAAGATATTCTGATCTGGAATAAAGATGGACAGAGGAATCACAGTCTTCATGCAATGACATAGAGTCTCGAACAATACGGGAATGTGAAGGAGGATGTGAAGAAAACATTAGCAAACTTAATCTAGTGATGGCACATGGGCCACCAGAAATATTCGCAGGAATATAGGGCCAAGATGAATTCCCGCATGAAAAGAGCCATCCAGCCGGTAACAACATTGAACGATAATGGCTAGTGGCGACAACTAAACTTTTGCAAGTCATATTGTTCTTCACTGAAAAACATGAATTAGGAAGTCTTTTCGTACATAACAAACGCTGGTGAAATGAAAAAGTAGTAGCGGCTTGGAGTTTCAACCGCAAACATTCAGAGATCGCTTTAGGATTACAGGTCATCATGAAGCAAAGGTCACCAGGGGTAATATTAAAAGTAGTGATTCTAGAAGTAAGTAGGACATCTTGGTCTGGAAGAAGAGTACATGAGGGACAATATTCATGGGCCAAAAAGTCGCCCAAAATGACATTAGGTCGGGCACTTGATATATTAAATACATGACGAAGTGTATCAGTAGATGCAGGGACAGCAACCAAACAGGTTGATAAAATGTCAGTAACAGACTTCATGGGTGTAAGGCAAAAATGCGGAGAGTTCGTCACTCGCTTCGCGAGTGTGATCCAAAAATTGGAGGACTTCTGCCACGCGGACCGCGCGGCTCTTGTCATCTCATCACTCGGCGTCGGTAGATGCTCTCCTCTCCCGGCGTAGCAAGCCAAAAGGAGTCCAACGACGACACATCCTGCAGCAGCAGTCCAAAGAATGATCTGAAAGAATACAAACACAGGCCTTAATCATTCTCGTAAGTAACATTTATCAGCTGGGACAGCTTCCCAGCCATCTTGCCCTGGCTTCATCACCAAAACGGTGTTGTCATGACCGGTCGCAATAATATCAGCCTGTTCAGGAGGATTTTTAGGCGATTGCACCCATATTTTAGCTCCAGGAAGATCAGATGATCCGAAGCCTTTTTGTCCTCGCACAGTTAGCAACGTTGGGGCAGAGCCTTTTTTTATCTCACCACTGAAGACAGGCATAATCAATAACTGAGCAACACGGTCAGACTTTTTGACAAACAAATCCGTCTCACTGCTATTAAGCAAGAGAACCTTAATCTCTCCCTGATAATCACTGTCGATCACGCCACCAAGGACTTGAACACCTTTCAGGGCCAGGCCAGATCTAGGGGCAATTAATCCAAAACTACCGGCAGGTATAGAGACACCTATGCCAGTTTCAACAATGATTCGATCCTTTCCTGGGAAGTGTGCATCATTTAAAGCATGCAGGTCGAGGCCTGCGGAACCTGGGGTTGCTCTACATGGAGCCAAAGCACCGGGGGTAATTTCCCAATAAGTGACAGTACTTCCAACAGAATTAGGTTTCGCATCAACATGTGGAGGAAACAAACGCATCAAAGGAGATTCAGCATGCAACAAAGGACGATTATTCAGTATTAACAAGGCTTGAAGTAAAACATCTCTCCACTGGCTGTAACGGTCATCAGTCAACTTGCGCAACTGCTCTTTCAACAAACCGTTCATTCTCTCAATCAGTCCTGAAGCTTGTGGATAATATGGAATGTGAAACACCCAATCGATATTGTTTTCCATACAGAATTCCTGCACCAATCTTCCACGAAAGTGGGATGCATTATCTGATTGAATTTGGAATGGGACACCATAATATAATATAATCAGCTCCAGGGTTTTAATGGTATTCACTTGGGTAGCATTCTTGCAAGGGAAAGCGACCAAAAGGCCACTATAAGTATCAACTGCTGTACAAATGTATTGACAATTTCTGCTTATGGGGAGCGGACCAATATAATCAATCTGCCAAATTTGGGCGGGCAATTTACCTCGATGTAAGTGACCTCGAACAATTTGAGGCACCTCTTTCTTTCTAGAATGCTGGCAAATGGGGCAATGTAAAATGGCATCTTTAATTAAAGAAAAGGGAATATGAATTCCTCTATCAGCAGCCCACCTGTTAGTGGCTTTCTCTCCAAAATGTCCTGCTTTCTGATGGGCCCATTTCGCCAATCCCGCCAAATCAGAATCTTGCATGTCAACCACTGCCTCAGAAATTTTAGACTGTTCATCTGCAATGTTATGGAAAAATTTGTCAAGGGAGTCGATTGGAGTATGAGCATCCACGTGAAAGATTGTTACAGTACTCTGCGGAAGCAGTTCCCAAATTTCTTGCCACAACTCTTTACCCCATAATTCTTTAGAGTGCAATTCCCAATTGTGCGAATGCCATGTAGGCAACCACACCGCTAGTCCATTTGCAGTGGACCAAGAATCAGTGAAAATATGACATGTACCTGGTAACTCCTGTTTCAAAACTTGGTAAACTGCATAGAGTTCAGCATATTGACTACTCTTACCGTCTCCAGTTGTGCTTAATAATTTCTTTGTAGTCGGGTTATAGGAGACAGCTTTCCAATGTCTCTTGTCACCAATGAACTTCGCAGAACCATCCGTAAACCACACATGTTTTCTATCCTCCACGGACAGATCATCAAATGATTTACCCCACTTCACGGGAGACTCCTGCACTACGGGAACCGAACGCTCACTCTCAGCTTCATTGGAGGGCGCCTGCGCCACTCGCTCATGTAGAACCGCAACACCTTTCGGACCCACACGTGCCCTGTCCTGAATGTACCATTTCCATTTAATCACACTAGCCTCCTGAGCATGTCCAATTCGATGGGACTTCGGTGAACTCAAAACCCACTGCATGATGGGAATCTCAGGCCTCAAAATCACAGCATGGCCCAAAGTCAATTGCTCGGTATCCACCAGAGCCCAATAACAAGCAAGCAACTGTTTTTCAAAAGGAGAGTAACGCTCACCAGCCTCTGGTAGCTTTTTGGTCCAAAAACCTAATGGCACTTTTTGTCTGCCCTGCTTTTGCCACAAACTCCAATTGGCATACAGACCTTCCACGGACACATTCAAATCCACATTACCCTCACTCACGGGCCACAAATCCAAAGCATACTGAATAGCTTCTTTAGCCAAATCAAAAGCAGTCTGTTGAGGTTCACCCCAGTCAAACGCATTCTTTTTACGAGTGACTCGATACAGTGGAGCCAAGATTTGACTCAAATGTGGAATATGTTGGCGCCAAAATCCAAACAACCCAATAAAGGATTGCGCCTCTTTCCTATTTCTGGGGACTGCAAAATCAAGTATTTTACGTTTAACTTGTGGGATCACTTCTCTGTGACCTTCATGCCAATTAATTCCTAGAAATTTCACAGCTTGGGATGGAGTTTGTAATTTGTCAGGATTGATTTCCCAACCTTTCGCTCGCAAACAGTCAATGATTTGATCCAAATGAGACTGTACCTGGTCTTGCGTTTCACCTTGAATCAAAATGTCGTCAATATAATGACAAATCTGAACTTGTGGAATCGTAGGCACTTCAGATAAATGTTCCGCCACCAGCCGGTGACAGATTGTAGGGCTATGTACATAGCCTTGAGGAAGACTCCGGAACGTCATTTGACGTCCATTCCATGTAAAACTGAATTGTTCTTGGCATTCGGGAGCAATTGGAATCGAAAAGAATGCATTAGCAATATCGATAGAAGCATACCATGTACCAGGATGCTTTTGAATTCTCTCAATCAATGTAACAATGTCAGGCACTGCCACAGTCAATTTAGGTGTATGTTTATTCAATTCTCGATAATCAACAGTCATGCGCCAAGAGTTGTCACTTTTGCGCACGGGCCAAACAGGATTATTCCAAGCAGATGTGACCGGAGTAATGACTCCCGCGTCAACCAAATCCTGAATCGTAGCTGTAATTTCTTCATGACCACCTGGGATGCGATATTGTTTCTGAGAAATCACTTTCGTTGCTAAAGGGATCTTAATAGGTGGCATGCGTAAACGGCCAACCCGTACGGGTCTGGTCGAAATGTACTGTCTAGTACCAAACTGATAGTAACCATCATCCAAATGCAAAGTCATACCTTTCAAGATGTCAATTCCAATAATGTATTCCAAAAGTGGCACAACCAACACAGAGTATTCTCTACGAGGAATCCTACCAATTTTAATCTCAAGTGCAGTTTGAACTGCGGGCGTTTCTTTACCACCCAGGCCAGTAATTGTAAAAGACTGTCCATGAAATTTCCTTGCTTTACCATGAATTAAAGTGGCCTCCGCTCCAGTATCAACTAACGCTCGGGCCCTTTGGATATTACGATGTTTCCAAAAAATCTCAATATCTACATATGGTCTGTAATCTCTGTGGGCCCACCTGCGTACCGGAGCTTGACCTATTTCCTAGTCATTTTTCCTGCGTTCAGTCAACCAAGACAGATCAGGGTAGATGTTTTCAGTTTTCTTCGGTATCAGAATTTCTTGTTCATATCCGTCTCCAGTACGAAACGGATTAGTGTCAGGTTCAAAAAGTTGTGAGTTACGGTCAGAGAGTCTATTACGATCCTCCCTCCTACGTACATCAGGGGAAAAACTCCTTGCATCTCTACGTCTGTTAGAACCACGATCATCTCTACCCCTTTCACGATCATCCTCTCTCCCCCTCCCATCATTACGACGGGGGGAATCACCACGTTCTTGGCGCCGATCATCACGGCGATCAAAAGTCACACGTCGTCTCTCATCACCACTGTCATCCGAACCACGATCATAATCATTCTTTCGCACACGACGGGCACCTTCCTTTCGATCCAAACCACGCTTACGAAACATATCCCATAGGATATTATTAGGTTCACCATCGATCTCCTCCCTTTTCACACCATCAGCAATAAGAGCAAGAAACATGTCACGTCTAGAGAACTTATAGTCCCCACCAGTACGACCCTCAGGTCGAGATTGTCTTTCAGGTTTAAACCATTCACCCAGCTCACCAAGCTGACGAACAGACTCAAGCACAGCAGACAAAGGATTGCCAGTTTGATTAATCAATAGTGTCATCATGACCTGCTTGTAAGCAACAGGAGAAGTACGTATAATGCGGTTACGCACGGAAGATGTTAACAAACCATCCAATAACCTGTCAGCAGTACTAAGGAAGATACACGTTTTCATGACTTCCTCCTTTAAACGTTGCGACGCATCGCGCAGAGTATACCACGGCTTTTCATCAGAGGGCCAATCAGACTCAGTTGGATATTTATGATTACAGCCCTCAGACGCAAGCTGGAGCAAAGAAGTCTGGACATTACCATTAAAATTCCGAAAATGGTCCTGAATAGTAGAATCAGAACTCAAAGAGCAAAATCGTAAGCAATCAACAGCATCGAGCATAATACCGGAAGCGCCAAGCTCATAAAGACGCACCATCCAGGTAAGCAAGGCCTCACCAGGCCGTTGTTTAAAACGTTGCAGGATATCACTAATCTCCTGCTGAGTAAAATCTTCAATACAGTCAAGAGGGATGCCACCCGGATTACCAGGGGCTTGTTGTAATTTCCGTCGAAAGATCGGGTGAGCAGAAACTGCGGGAAGAGCTTCCGTGGAAGCCCGCATTTTAGATTTAACAGAACAATCAGGGCAAGCTACGTCATCCGCACGGGAAGAACGAGCACGGTCAGAATCGGTAGTCAAATCAATGCATGAAGCAGATTTACAATCACGTCCGGAGCGAGAAGACTCGCGCTTATCACCCTCCTCTGCCGAGGAGTCAGAAGTATGAGAATCCCAGATATTACCGTCCCACTCATCGGGGTTCCAATCCATTCCAGCTTTTGCTACAATCATACGCACTTTACGGGACGACACGCGCCCACGACGATGTTTGTATTTATATCGTGCAATACGGACCGCAGCTCTTTCGGCAATGGTCTGATACGTTTCAAGTTTGTCGGCAAGCAGTTTATTTTGACAACGTAAAAGAGTATGCGAATTTTGCAACTCAACACACTGTCCTTCCGTATCTTTAAATTGTTTCTGTAATTGAACAAACTTCTCATGCAACATTCTGTATGCAGTAAGAACAATCCACCCTCTGCGTCCTAAAATAGGAAGCTCATCACCCTTCACTACTGGCGCTTTCTGTAGGCACGAAATCACATCAGCAGGCTCCGCCTGCTCCAAGAATGAAGACCAATTTTCACTTAAACCAGTAGAATCAGCCCACTCGCGGGCCAAGGCCTCGTAAGGCGTAGACTCCCAGCCGGGAATCTGAATCGGTAATTTGAAAACCGACGGAGATTTTTTCGGAAACATATTAATACGCAAAAAATATATACACAATTATAAACAAAATTTTATACGTACAAGCCGGGCGCAAACCAACGAGATCAAAACAACACAATGCACACAGGCTTCGTAAACAGTTCGTGACGCCAGATGTAATGGCTGGATTTCCTGTCTAGATGGGATCAGCCCCCAGGGGCCCCTGTGACCCAGCCAAAACGTACTCACCTTCCCTTCTTAGATCGTATTCACAATAAGTACCTATACAGATAAATATACAGATTGCACCTAAGAATGGGGAATGACAATATACATATATGGGGTTTTTTACAGTATCTTATTCACATCAGTTGGCCTCGCGGTCGCCCCGACCCAGACCGTTCTACCCTAGGGCAGATCTGACACACAATCCGGCGTGTCTACACACGGGCCTGCAGAACCCAATGCTCCCTTTTCCAAGCGTTCGCGATCCTGCGAAACATCCACGACAGTGTCCCCCCTGTCGCTCTCATTTAGTCTTATACCACAATCCGGTGGCTTTACACGGCGGTATCCCTCCCGCCGTTCTCATTAACGCCGCATATCAACGACGACCACATTCCTATGAAACGTTATTGGGATGATATCTCAGCAATCTACTTAGGATAGAACTAAAGTAATAACTTTGGATATGGATTCAGATTATATAATGTACTTTGTGCTCACGACATCAAAGGTCCACTCACTCCCTCCTTATTTAGTTACCACTTGTCTGATCGGGATTTCTCATCCGTTCGTCTAAATAATGCCTAACTAGAAGTGCCATTTACCAAGATTGAACATAAGCACCAGGTACACAATAATTCTATATGAATTAGGGTATTTATTAACAATAAACATAAGTCACATTACTATGCAGCATTACATTGGCAAAGAGGGAAAAAAAATAAGATAAAGGTTAGAGTGCACGCACTATAAGAGTCGGTCGGACTTCACCTGGTTAATGGGAAATCGGGACTCGGCAGTCATCTAGGCTCCTGTCTCGTCTCTGGGGTCCTGGCTCGCCTTGCAGTCACCCTCAGCCGTCACAAGTGCACGTCTACACCGTTAGGCTCAAACTCGTCTGCTCTCCCTCAGGACCTCGGAACCTTGCTGTTAATTAGCTACCGTCTCTCTCTCTCTCTCTGCATTAGTGCGCTCCGCGCCACTTCTCGTTCAGTCTGTGTTCAGAGAGTCTCGGTCTTAAATCTTTCTCCGACTTCAAAGATGGCGACTTGTCCACCATGAAAGTGAATAATAGCAGAGATGCTAACGGCTAGATGCCGCCTACGGACTAACTGACTCAAAGACTAACACCTTCGCTAATATCAAAGCCCTTTCCTTCATGGAAATTCACGGCCAGTAACCTGCCGCCCACCAAATTCTTGTACCTCCCCGTACCAAGGACACTTTCCCAGCCGGCCGGCCTGAAGTTGTGTCTTCGGAGTGGAGAAAAATACATTCCTTTGATAAGGGTCAGCCTGAACCGGTTCTCTCCAAGCGGACAACAGCTTGAAACTAAAACATTACACTTCACCTAGAAAGCCTTCTCGAGCTACCAGGCAGAAAGCAAAATGGAGTCTGTCTCTCTTAAGGCCTACGGAGCCCATAATATGCATAGCTCCATGAGAAACAGATCGGCATGTTAGCAAATGAGTAAATCATGACTAATACTTATATATCTAACCCCTCACTTAAATTCATAAGCCTTACTCTAAGGGAAATGGCACGAAAATGCCCTTATATCTGTAAGACAGGGTCCCTGTCTATCGGCCTAATCCCTATGTTATGGGGGTGATAGGCTGGAGTCACTCTCCATCATTCTTCTTCTCCAGAGAGCTGGCAGAAAGGCAGCCATTACACCGGCTTTATGGTAAACCCACTGTTGCCCAGGGCAGACACCACCGCCCTGAGATGTCCCAAATGTTGGTCCCAGGTATTGCTGTGAATCACTATATCATCTAAATAAGCCCCGGCGTAGTGGGAGTGGGGCTGTAGGACCCTATTCATGGCCCTCTGAAAAGTGGCAGGGGCTCCGTGTAAGCCAAAAGGCATTACTCGGAACTGATACAGGCCGTCAGGGGTAGAAAAGGCGGTCTTCCGTTTGTCATCTTCTTTCAGGGGTATCTGCCAGTACCCCTTGCATAAATCGAGTGTGCTGATGTACTTCGCTGTGCCGATCCTTTCCACCATCTCATCAACCCGGGGTAGGGGGTACGTATCAAATCGTGAGACTTTATTTACTGCTCGAAAGTCTATACAGAAACGCACCGAGCCGTCGGGTTTGGGGACCAGGACTATCGGAGAGTTCCAGCTGCTAACCGACGGCTCGATAATGCCCATCTGCAACATCTGTTCTGTTTCCTTCCTTATTACGTTTCTGCGAGCTTCCGGAACACGATATGGCCGTTGTCTCACGGTTACCCCGGGATCCGTCTGGATGGCGTGTTCTACTAGTGTTGTGCGTCCAGGTAGGGAGGAGAAGACACTCTGTACCGGGGATAACATGTGTTTTAGCTCCTCTTTCATTGAAGGAGGTAGATCCGAATCTATGCACCCTTCAAAGGGTATAGGGGTAACCACCGGTTCGCTGGATAGGACGGGTCGTGGCCCCTCCCATTTCTTCAGGAGATTTATGTGATATATCTGCCGGACTCCTCGAGTAGGCTCGGTCTCTATCTCGTAGGTGACGGGAGTTACCTGTCGAATGACAGAGAAAGGTCCCTGCCACTGTCCTAAAAGTTTGTGGTCAGAGGATGGTAGGAGTGACAACACCAGATCACCGATAGCCAAGGACCTCTTCTTGGTTCCCTTATTATACTGCTGTTGTTGGTTTGTTTGTGCCTTCTCCATGTGCTGTCGTACAATATCTCGGATTTGGGTTAAATGTGTCTTCAGGTTATCAACATACTCGGGCAGGGGTCGGGTACGATCGGGTTCCGCCTCCCAAGCTTCGCGAGCCATATCTAAGAGTGTTCTGGGAGGTCTCCCATACAACAGTTCATACGGGGAATAACCGGTGCTGCTTTGAGTTTTGCACCGGATGGCGAACAGAGCCAGAGGCAGCATCTCCTCCCACCTCTTGCTTTCCAGATCCAATAGTTTTTTTAGGGTGGCTTTCAAAGTAGCGTTGTAGCGTTCCACTAACCCGTCTGTCTGGGGGTGGTATGCCGAGGTTCTTAGTTGCTTGATTCCTAACTGAGAGCATACCTGGCGCATCAATGCAGATACAAACGGGGTCCCTTGGTCAGTTAAAATCTCCCGTGGAAATCCCACCCGTGAAAAGATAGAGATCAGGGCTTTCGCTATATTCTGGGTGGTGGGATGTTTCAGGGCGACGACTTCCGGGAAGCGCGTAGCATAGTCCACCACCACCAAGGCATATCTACAACCGCTCCTGGAGGGCAACAGAGGCCCGATAAGGTCCATTCCTACCCGGCTGAAGGGTATGTCAATGAGCGGCAGAGGGCGGAGGGGTGCCTTGGGGGGTCGGTAGCGGCTATTCTTCTGGCAGATGGCACATTCCTTACAATATTGTTTGATTTGACTATACACTCCCGGCCAGTAAAATTTCTCGAGTATTGCCTGTCCTGTCTTTTCTTCCCCGAAATGGCCGCCCAGGAGATGGCTATGGGCGAGGAACAACACCTTGTCTCGGAAGGGACCCGGGATAACTAATTGGGGGGTTTTCTGAGGGTTCGCTTTCCGATACAACAGACCTCTGGACCGGAAGAAGTAGGGACCTACATGCAGCGGGTCCTCGTCGTCATGGGCCTGTCCCCATGCATGTTGTAGTACGGGATCTTCCTGCTGTGCGGCTCGGAATTCGCGATCCGTCTCCCAGGGATGTAGGGCCTCTTGTACCGGATAGGCTCCAACGTACCTCCTTCGTTCTTTTTTCTTTTGGCTCTTGGATTTGGTTTGTTTCTCGGGCGAGGAGTTCAGGGTTTGATTTTGGGAAAACGGGGCTTCCTTCCACCACTTCTCAAGGGAATTGGTAGTGTCTCGTAGGAGAAGGGGGAGACCGCTATAATCACTTCCCAGGATAGCTTGCTCTGGCAAGTTTGGTATTAGTCCTACATTCAGGGTCCTTCCAGGGTCGGTGCTGGTTTGTACTGTGACTCGTACTGTGGGGTAGCTCTTGGTGTCTCCATGGACGCATTTGATGGCTACTGACCCTGTGACGGGGCCGACAGGTTTCGGCATGTCCTGAGGTCGAACTACACTGTGTCTGCACCCGGTGTCAGCCAGTGCCATCAGGGGTTGGTTGTTGATCCTGACATGACACCTGAATGGTGGGGGCGAGACTCCTGCCGTAAGACACACATAATTCCGGGTCACGCCAACTTCCATGGGCTCCTCCTTCTGCGGACAATGACGGGCGATGTGCCCAAAACCACCACAGTGGTAACATTGAGGTCCGGGTGTGCTTGGTCGGGGCATCATCGGATAGGGCACAAAAGGGACAGGGTCCGGTTTTCGGGGAACAGGTGGTCGGGGCGGACGGATGTGACTACCGTGTGGCCCCCGAGACAGGTGCTCTTCTTTGATTTTCTGGACTTCTTGGGCTTTGCTGTAGGCACTGGCTATCTCTACCGCCCTGTCGAGCGTCAGGTGTGCATGTTGCCGTACCCATTTTTGGGTGCCTGGGTGAAGGGAGGCGAGGAATTGTTCCAGGTTGATTTTAGCCACTATCTCATCTTTAGTGGCCGTAGCGGGTTTTAACCACCGGGGGGTTAGGTCCTGGATGCGATAGGAGAGGGCCCGAGGGGTTTCTTGGGGCCCCTCTCGGACTTGTCTTAGGCGGATCCTATAGGACTCCTCGTCTATCCCCAGACGCT
Source organism: Lissotriton vulgaris (assembly GCF_964263255.1). Classification (NCBI taxonomy): domain Eukaryota; kingdom Metazoa; phylum Chordata; class Amphibia; order Caudata; family Salamandridae; genus Lissotriton; species Lissotriton vulgaris. Next base: position 1,160,367,476 of record NC_141685.1, read on the forward strand.
CGAGGATGCAGGTCTTGATGTCGGCATACGGCGTCTGCCCCTGTAGGTTGGCCTGTTGATAGGCAGATTGCAATTCCCCGGTAAACAATGGTCCCAAATAATGTCCCCAGCGATTTTCAGGCCAGTTCGCCGCTTGAGCCAGTCTTTCAAAATTCGTGAAAAAGAAGTCGGGGTCTTCCCCCGCGACATACTTTTGTAACACGACCGATGGTAAGGGTGCCAGTGGCCTCTGCTGTCCCATGGCCTCTGTGAGTTTCCCGAGGGCCTGGTCCTGGGCTGTGCCTTGCCCTTTCAGGACGTCGTGGAGTTGACCCCGGTCATCCTCCGCGGTTTTCAGGAATCTTTCCATCATCTGTCCAAGCTGTTCCTGGCTTTCGGCCAGCTTCTTGACTGCGGCCTCCATGCCTCCGGGAAATCCCACTTCTGACACCACTTGTGGGGTGTGGGTTTCGGCGGGCCGGAATAACAGGCGGGGAGGCCAGATATAGTGCGCTAAGTTTAGCGAGTTTTATTGAGGACACAGGTAGGTGGTGATAATAAGTCTCTGAACAAAGGGGGACCGATGGGGTTCTTGGGTGAAGTCCGAGGTAGAGAAGGCTTCCGGCCAGGGAGGGAAGTGGAAGACGTCCTGCCACTGGGCTGCTGTCGTCAGGATGTTGTAGGTCTTCCTTCTCTGTAGTACCGTAGGGTCCTTGACTTCTGTTGGTGGGCCTCGGAGGTTTGGGGCGAGAGAAGAAACAGAGGATCGTTAGTCTTTCGCTCCTCTCAAGAATGGTAGCTACCACCGACACCGGGAAGTGAGGATACGGAATAGGGACAGTGAGGGACGGTTTAAACGGGGAGGTGGAAGAGGCCGACAAACAGTAGGAGAGACAAAGGGGTCGACAGAGTGCTCGCGGTGAAGGAGGGGGGGGGGTCTTATCTATATATATATATATATACAGTGCTCTCGTGCTCGGATATGTGCAGCGCTATATTATTTACACTAATTACAACTATCTACAAGCGGCACACGGAGACGGATGATGGTTACTCACGTGGCCCGCCGCAACTCCCTGGTGAGTTGCGGCCGCTCTCCAGCCACCTCCTGAGGACTCCACCAGTCCTGAGACCACACGTCGCCGTCGGCATCCTCCTCCGCTTCTTCCGCTTGGTTCTCCGACTCCTCCCTCCTCTCTCTCAGCTCCGGTTCCTTCCTTGCTGCCTCCTGCCACGAGTCCGCGGGTTGGAACGCCCTTCGTTGTGGTTCGCCGGTTTTTCTATCTTCCGGGATGTAGTCGGGGGCGGGACTTCCGGGTTCAGGAAGGATTACTTCCGGTTGTCCGTCTTCCGGGTTCTGACCTCGGCGTACCTGCAGAGGGGGAGAGAGAGAAGAAGGCCTATGGAGAGGGAACAAGTCATCTGCTAGGTTATACGGACTCATCCCCGCGCGAGGATGCCTCTCCGTTACGGCAGGTACCGTGGCCTTTCCACACTGTGTAATGCAGTGTTCCATCGGATGTGATAAAATTGATGATGGTATTCAGAGGATGTCCATGAACCATAAGGCTTTTGGGGGACAGAGATAACCAATACATCAACCTGAACTGCCTCAGTTAGGACTGCCGACATACTGCTCATAGCTCATCCATGTTTGTGAATCACTTGTTGGCACATCACTACTGAGGTACGTTCAATCTCGTCTTGACACCGAGGATATCTGGAACAACTGCTGGGCGCCTGGAGTGTGTGGAGTGGCTCGAACACCAACCATGGGAGAAAAGGAACCTAAAACTCTTAAAAGGCTGAAGGCCGAGCCACCGAATCCAATCTCGCTAACCAAAGGGGCTCGTGACATCAATGCGACGCTGGACACAATTCTACTTAAATTGGCTGACGTTCACGAAATCACGAAATCTACTCAAGAGGAAATTGCGGCAGTAAGACAAGACATTAAAGACACTAATGTATGACTGTCTGAAGCAGAGTGCAGGATAGGCCAACTTGAAGATTCGGAAGAGAAGGTGAGCAAATCTCTTAAAGGCCTTTCCATCTCTACAACTTCTATGTCGCGGCGCATCTCGGAGTTGGAGGACAGGAACCGTAGAGGGAACCTCCGAATTTTTGGGATTTCGGAAGGAGCAGAGGATAAAGATGGGTCATGTATAGAATTCCTGGAATCCTAGTTTCCTCAAGCCTCGAACCTTACTTTCAACAGTCCATTCGAAGTTGACCGTGCACATAGGGTTCCGGGGCATATCATGCACCACCAAAGAGGCCCCAGACAGATAGTCTGCAAACTTTTCAGATATCAGCATGTGGAGCAAATCTTGGCGTTCATGCGCAAACATAATCATATCTTATGGAAAACAAGGAAAGTATTTATATCTCAAGACTACTGCAAAGAGACGGTCAATCTTAGGAAAGATTTCCTTGCTCTCCGACCACAACTTCGTTCACTTGAATATCAACATGCCTTTGTTGGTCCTGCATGCTTTCGAGTAATAGTCCGAGGTGTTCCACAAATATTCTCGGACCCAATGCAACTGAAGACATTTCTTGATGGCTCAGAAGACTATAAAATGGACACTGCAAAGGAGCCGAGCAATCTGGCGGAGGGCTCATCGCACTCAAAATCCACGTTGTGAGAGGTGAATAGATACTATCCTGTCTGAGCAGCATATCACTCCACATAAAGACAAGATGGGTTGAACCTCCTCGATATCTCTGATGTATCTTATTGCAACTATAACCTCTGACGTGGTAAGACACGCTCGCTCATGACATGCAGGGGTACTGCATGCCTATGTTGATAACCTACATTGGCATCTTTGGTGGTATAAATAAGACGGTGGGTTAGAGTCATAGTAGCTGCTACTGTGAAGTGACATGTCCTTGATTAAATGTGAGACACAACACATCCACAATACTATTTAGATACGTGTGCTGTGACAGCAGAGTCTTGGGTAAACAGTCACAACTTCACAATACTCAAACAGAAGTTTAGTGCTAATGTTAGTGCATTTATATTGGTATTTTCCCGAATGGGTCCTTGATTAACGGTATAGCAAAATGTTGTTCTTAGCCTTTTCAGGTATTTGCAGAACCGAGATGTCTTTCCACAATGTCTGCTAGAATGATATAACAGTGCACAAGGCGACTGCTATTCGATTTGCTGGCTAGCTTAACTTTCCTCTGGAATAGGAGTTATTTGTTTTCCGGACACCTCAGCACTTAGCCTATTGGTGGAAAACACAATTGCCTGCTCCTAAAGTAACACTACTGATGGTCGAAAGATGTTATACGCATGGTGTGGGTATTGATGCGTCCTTAAACATGTCTCATTACATGGTATTCTCCTAGAGTCAGTGTTTATATGAGAAATTGACATCATACCTATTGGTTCTACTGATCTAAAGTTCATTGTTGAAAGTGCTTATGGTTTTATTGTCAGGCCACGTTCAAGTTACATTTACGGCCTGAGAAAGAAAGTTCATACGTAATCGCCACGAAGGGGTGAAAATGGTTTGGTTGGTTACTCCCCCTTGGTCGCCATGACCTTAAGGTACTTTTGGGGTGGGGTGGGTGGGAATTGGGTGAGGGTGGGATGGATGGGATTCTGGATTGTACTAGTCTTTTTGATTTTCTTTGTGTGTTCTACTTTGTTTCTGCCTTTTCTTCCCCTCTTGTTTCTGTGTCCTGGCAACAACGCTTGACGACTTGTGAAGGCAGATGGTGTTCATAGTACTCCTGGTAGGCGCAACTACAATCATAGGTTCTTATTGTGGGGTTTTGTCCTTATCCCTGTAACATTTGCAACACACAACAGCTCCCACACACTATGTGGAATGAAGTCTGACACATCATTCATACGCCTTCATTATGGCGACAAATAGACAGGCTATTAAAATAGTTTCGCTTAATGTAAAAGGGATTAATCACCCTATCAAAAAAAGGAAAATCCTTGACTAACTTCATAAACAGAAGGGAGACATTGTACTACTGCAAGAGACTAAAATCGATTTGACACAGTTTAATTCAATGAAGAATAGATGTTATAGTGAGGCGATTGGATCTGATGCCCTGGGGAAAAAGAATGGGGTTCTTACACTCATTGCCAAAAGAGCAAATATCGATGTCCTACAGAGTGTTGCCGATAACAAAGGTAGATGGGTCTCAACTAAGCTAGCAAAAGAGGGTAAGGAATTCTATATCACCAACGTGTATGCACCCAATAAAAATGACCAAAGCTTCTGGCAGGAACTTTGCAATCACATTGATAAAATTCCAGATTCCGTGACTCATATACAAGGGGGTGACTTGAACCTTCCCATGGATCCTCTCCTAGATAGAGACTCACGCTGCCCCTTCCGGTCAAACAACTCACATAAAGCTCTTCTTAACCTTTGTAAACGATTTAACCTAGTAGATTAGTGGAGACTGATGAACCCAACCGGCAGAGATTACACATTTTACTCCCCACCACATGGTACGTACTCAAGGATAGATTACTTGCTCACATCGGCTCACTCCACCCCGGACATTGAAGTCACCTCCATTGAACCACGAGTGATATCTGATCACTCATGTATCACGTTGTCCCTCGCTATCCACAATGGAGTCAAAAGGTCTACTCTGTGGAGATTTAACAATGCAGTATTTAGAAAAGAGGAGCATAGGGAGGCAATAGAATCGGCCATAAATAACTATCTTATCCATAACAAGAGAGGCGATACCACAGATCTTACAGGGTGGGAAGCTCTGAAATCTACTGTCAGGGGGGTGCTGATTAAGATAAGAGCTGCCATGAATAGAGACGCAAACTCTACCCTTTCGCGACTGGAAGAGGAAATAGCGAAGTTAGATAAACGACATATAATCTCGAAAGATACCTTGACCCTTACAGAAATGATGAACAAAAAGTACGAATATAACAAACTAATCAGTGAGAAAGCGGGAATCTGGCTTCAACACCAGAAAAATTTCAGACTATGCCACACCAACAAAGCAGGCAAAAGCCTTGCATCCTCTTTAAAATTTAAGCTGCAACAAACATCTATTAAAAGTATCGTAGATAAACTAGGGACACCTCACTCTGATCCTATCAAAATTGCTGAAATATTTAAGGATTTCTATAATGAGCTATACAGTAAAAATGAGTGCATCGACGGATCTAAGCTGGGGCATTACTTAGAGAAATGCAAACTCCCCACTCTACAGCCAAGTGGCCAAACAGAACTGAACCGTCCTTTATCGCAAGACGATATCACCCAAGCCATCAAGTCGCTAAAAACTGGAAAAGCACCAGGTCCAGATGGATTCAGTGCAATGTTTTACAAAAGATTCTCGACCGCTCTCACAGAACCACTTAAAGATCTATATGAGCAGTTTGCCACGAGTGGGCAAATTCACGGCACACCTGCAGAGGCCATCATCGCAGTTCTCCCTAAGGAGGGTAAAGATCCCACGCTTCCGAAAAACTACAGACCGATCAGCCTGCTCAATCTTGACTGTAAGATTTATGCCATGATCCTGACCAATAGAATCCAGAAAGTGCTACCCCAATTGGTCCATCCGTCACAAGTGGGGTTTCTTAAGAATAGATTATCTAGCGACAACATGTGAACCTTGGCGCATATCATAGAAAAGGCAAAGTCAACTAACTTCTCCACAGTAGCAGTGACCTTAGAGGCTGAAAAAACATTTGATAAGGTTGACTGGGCTTATCTGGAAGCAACCCTGCATAAATTTGAACTGGGGAAGGACTTTATATGTATGGTGATGGCCCTATATGCTAATCCATCAGCGAAGGTTAGGGCGGGCGGATGCCTCTCAGGTTCATTTAACCTCCAACAAGGTACGAGACAAGGCTGCCCCCTATCTCCTTCGCTATTCCTGCTAGCGATTGAACCTTTCTTATACTCTTTGAGGCATAACGATCTCATTAAAGGCATTGGGTTTGGCGATGTCACAGTCAAAATCTCGGCTTACGTCGATGATGTACTGGTGGTATCCGAAAATGCGGAGTTAGCAATTCCAGCTCTAATGTCATCAATAGAGGACTTTGCTGAAGTTTCAGGGTACAAACTTAACAAAGAAAAAACGAAGGTTAAGCTACTTAACAACATAGGTGATAAGGGTATACTAGGCGACTCCGGATTATGTTGGCAAAAGAGCTTTAAGTATCTTGGAATAGAATTCGAGAAAGACTTGATTAGCACTCTCAAAATCAGCAAACTCATCCTTCATAAAAAGATTTCTTCCTTGCTAGATGGCTGGTCGCCAAAGTTCTTGTCCTGGTGGGGTAGAGTAGAAACCCTAAAAATGATGATTACACCACTCATCAATTATTTAATAAGCATGTTGCCAATGCTACTGTCTGATGACTTCCTCACCAAACTGCAAAAGACCTTTAATGCTTTCCTGTGGCAAAATAAAAAACCGAGAATATCCTTACGGAAACTCCAATTGCCAAAAGATAAAGGGGCGTGTAGGTCTACCAAACTTTAGATGTTATCAGACGGCATTTCTTTGTAAGCAAGGTGCTAACTGGTTCCACGAATTTCAGGATTACACTCCTATATGGATCCAGGTCGAAAAATCTATTATTAAGGGTCTGCCGCTTCCTGCCATAATGACTATGGACAACTCAGCCTTCCCTCACTCTAAGTATGTATTCCTCAACACTAAAAGGGCTCTCTTAAATCTGGAAAGACACTGTAAAGCTAAAATAAAGTTTTCCAAATCTAATCTGACCTCACTGTGGTTTAATCCAGCCATAAAAGATGATGGTCGTCATCTGTTTTGGGAGGACTGGTCCAAGAAGGGAATTAATTTACTACAAGATCTTCATGAGGGATCCACACCTTTACCCTTTGCCACCTTACAAACAAGGTTCGACCTCCAGCCACTTGACTTTTATAGATTCCTACACCTCAAAGCACTAATAACATCTAGAGATATCTCGCCTAAAAACCCTTTAATGTGTTCTAAATTAATCCATCTTATGTCCATGGGACACATGGTTTCAAAGGTATATAAGATCTTATCCCCTATGCCTCAGAAAGCACACATGAAGTGCGAACGTGACTGGGAAAGTGAACCGAACACATCCAAGGTAACCTTTGACTGGGACAAAATACATCTCACTCCTTTCTACTACAAAATATCACCAATTTTGCCTCAAACCAAATTTATGTTGATAAACAGAACATACTGGACACCAGGAAAACTCTTCAAATTGAAACTTATCGATAGTCCCCTCTGCTGGAACTGTAAATCAGGAGTTGGTGATCTGGCACACATGCTTTTCCACTGTCCACTACTACAAAAATTTTGGGATGATGTTTATAACTATATCCATCGTACCTTCCACTACAGGCCTCCTAGGGAGTTCAGCTATGTACTTCTGGGGGCAATAGATCCGAATATAATAAAAGACCATGATAGACACCTTCTAGATCCTATGATTACTCTTGCTTGCAAAGTTGTCCTTAATAAATGGAAGAGTGCTTCCGACGTCACCTTCAAAATTTGGCAAGAGTGGTTGGCGTCCTTGAGGGGTGCTGATAATGATGTTCTTCATTCAATCCCTTGGCAAAAACCTCACACCAAGCTATGGAGCCTGCTTGACTCTTTAGAGCTTTGTTATGATCCGCCTTAAGCTGACTCCCCTCACACTATATCTGTGTCAGTAAACTGCATGTCTTCTCTCTTGTTTAAGAGCTCGCTGCCCTACCGGATGCTTATGTTTATGCTTATGCTTATTATTATTATTATTACTATTATTATTATTATTGTTGTTATTATTATTATTATTACTATTATTGATATTATCTATTTACTGTCTTTTGTATTGTTGCCTTGACTTCTCCCCTCCCTTCCCCTCTCCCCTCCCTTCCTTCCGTATCCTTATCCTTTGGCTCCAATATGATATGTGCGGATGGTGTATATTACTAATGATCAACAACATTTTCAGTTTGGCTACTACAGTATGTTGTTATACTGGTTCTCAACTAAGTGATATATGTACGCCACTATGCAATATTCAGTTGTTTCTGTACCCAATTCTTGACATGCCATCCTTACACCTTGTCTCATCTGTATTTTATTGTGAATATCGCATCTTGATGATTTCTCATGATTCCTGTATTTTTCTTAACCTTATAATTTTGTATGTCCTTTTGTATTGTCTTGATTCTCAATAAAAATGATTTGAAATTAAAATCACTATTCCTACTCCAAAGTGTATTTACCTCCTGTAAAATGCTGGATAGTGTTGTGAATAAAATTACTATTCCAATTCCAAAACATGCTTGCCTCAGAGAAAATGCTGGATAATGGTAGGTTTAAAATAACTATTCCAACTCCAAAAGGTGCTTCATTAAAGGTGCAGGATAGGGGTATGTAAAAAGTACTATTCCCACTCCAAAGGATACTCACGTCACAGAAAAATCTGGATAGTAATGGGGTTAAAAATACTGTTCCAGCTCCAAAAGGTGCTTGCTTCAGAGAAAACACTGGATAGTAATGCGGTTTAAATTACTATTCCAACTCCAAAAGGTGCTTGCTTCAGGAAAGGTGCAGGATAGTGATATCTTAAAAATAACTATTCCCACGACAAAGAATGCTTGTCATAGAAAAAGCTGGATAGTGATGGGGTTTAAATTACTATTCCAACTCCAAAAGGTGCCTGCTTCAGGAAAGGTGCAGGATAGTGATATGTTAGAATTACTATTCCAACTTTAAAGGATGCTTAAGTCACAGAAGAATCTGGATAGTGGTGGGGTTAAAATTACTATTCCAACTCCAAAAGGTGTTTGCTTCAAGAAAGGTGCAGGATAGTGGTATGTTAAAATTACTATTCCTAGTCCAAAGGGTGTTTGCCTCCTTTAAAATGCTGGATAGTATTGTGCACATAATTACTATTCCAACTCCAAAAGTTGCTTGATTCAGAAAAAGTGCAGGATAGTGGTATATTTAAGCTACTATTCCAATTCCAATTGGTATATATCTCCTATGAAATGCGGGACAGTGGTTAATTTAAAATTACTATTCCAACTCCAAAACATGCTTACCTCAGGGAAAACACTGGATAGTGGTGGGGTTTAAATTACTATTCCAACTCCAAAAGGTGCTTGCTTCAAGAAAGGTGCAGGATAGTGGTATGTTAAAATTATTATTCCTACTCCAAAGGATGTTTGCCTCCTGTAAAATGCTGGATAGTGTTGTGCATAAAATGACTATTCCAACTCCAAAAGGTGCTTAACTCAGATAAAATACTGGATAGTGATGGGGTTTAAATTACTATTCCAACTCCAAAAGGTGCTTGCTTCCGAAAAGGTGCAGGATAGTGATAAGTTAAAATTACTACTTCTACTCCAAAGGGTGCTTGCCTCAGAGAAAAAGCTGGATAGTGGTGTGGTTTAAATTTATATTCCTACCCTAAAACATGCACACCTCAAAAATAATACTAAATAAAGATTGAGATAAAATTATTATTTCTAATATAAAGGATTTCTAACTGTAAAAATACAGTATATTGATGAAAAATAAAATTGCTAATCAGACTAAAACACCAACTTATCTCAGTAAAACATTATGTTGTAATTTGAACTACATAAAAATGTTTTCACAAACTAAACATATTTATACTTTTTTATATACCAACAGGTTACTACTACATCCTAAAAAAAAATACCCAGAACATTTTCAAGAGAACACGTATCGAAATATCCACACAAATTTGAGAAAAGCATATTATTTTTTCTTTCAGCTTTCAAAACTTTCAACCACCATTTAAAAGAAAAACATAAGAAGGTAATTATCAAACAATTATTATTTTAAAAATGGTACTTCTATCATTATAAAGAAATTGGTGTTTTTCTTCCTCAGAAAAAGACATAGAACAGTTAAATAGATAGTTTAAACTTGATTAAATAAATATAGACAAATAAGCACAAAATTGTTTGAATATCTTTATTCGGCAATTTTTCACCATAAAAGAATACAAATACATAACATTTCAATCCCAATAAAAGATTATAAAATACAGTAAAAGCATGGGCACATCATTCGTCAATTTACTAGCAATAAAATCGTCCTCAGCTAGTGGGACCTCCCATTTGTAGTTTCAGTAAACGAGAACGTGTTATCCACGCACTTCCTAAAAACTTAGCCACCCCACAGATCATACTGGTAGATGAGGAATCTGTAGAAAGGACGCGTAATGCCTGGCTATGGCACCTCAGCCCTAATTCCCTACAGACGGGTTTCAACCAGAATTTCCGTGCTCCTTTGTAAGCAGGGCAGGCAAAGAACAAGTGAGCCACCGATTCCTTAGGGGCCGCACAGCCCGGGCAAACACGCGAGCAGGCTTCTGTATTCAGCCATCTCACCGTAAACTCATGCACCGGGAGCGTCCCATATCGCAAATTTAGGTACAGTGCTCGGTCCAATGGTTTGGTTATTAAGTCTAGAAAGGGTTCCAATTCACGCACGCACTTAATAGACAAAAAATGGTCAGTGAGTGAGCCCAAATTCATAGACCTCATAGCGTTATTCTGCACCCAGTCCCAGTATAGTTTTTTTATAACATCTTTCGGTGGTGGTGACTGCAACTCCCATGCCTCTCTAAGACCCAAGCTGCAAACCAAATCTTTCAATTTATTTAACCATCCTATTTTTTTACAGGTGTCCAGTAGTAGTAGTTCATCCAGCCCTGCTGCATACTTTGCAAGCTCCTCAGTTCTTCTTAGTCGGGACCAGAATAACAACGGGCGAAGCCTCACCAAGTCCTTTACTGTTTTTCTGCCCAAATCTAATCTTAAAGGGATCATTGGGGTGGAAGTGGGAAGAGCTACCACTTTCCTAAAAAAGTTGTTTTCCGCTCTCATCAAGTCAGAAACCCCTTCAAACCCCCATAGTTCGGAGCCATAAAGTGCTGCGGGAAGGATCTGGCCCTCATAGATGGTCATAGCTGGGGAGACCGGCTTGCTGGTTGACTCACGGATCTCCTTCAATGTCACCCCGGATACTCTTTGATGGTTTAATAGCATTTTAGACAAATGATCCTTCCAGGTCATGTGACTGTTAATTCGGACACCAAGGTAATCAAAAGACTCAACCAGCTCAAGAGGGGCATTATTAAGCACAAAATTATTTCTAAATCTTTTTGAGGGAGCAAAAGCCATCAATTTGGTTTTCGATGTGTTTATGGTTAGGCCTCGGTTGGTGCAGAAGGAGCTAAACCGATTCAAGAGTTTTTGCAAGCCCACCGGGGATTTAGAAATTAATAGGGTGTCGTCAGCGAAGAGAAGTGTGGGGATTCTCTCCCCCGCCAGGGATGGGGCATCCGACTCCTCCCCCATTAGATGGTCAACCACTCCGTTTACGAATAGGGAGAAGAGGGTCGGAGCCATGACACATCCCTGACGCACTCCTCTTCGCACAGGGATCCTATCTGTCAGTTGACCCTGGGATCCCCATCTCACCCTCGCGTAGTTCCCCTCGTGCAGCTTTACGATTAGGCTCAGAAGACCACTGGGAATACCCATCTCTCCTAGAATTCCCCAAAGTTTTGTACGAGGGACCAGGTCGAATGCGGTTTTAAGATCAATGAAGGCCATATACAAACTGCCCTTCATGATAGTAACCGCCTTCCAATAGATGACAAAGAGACGAAAGACCTGGTCCATCGTACCTACCTTCCTTCTGAACCCCGCTTGTAAATGGGAGAGGATACTAGCCTCCTCTATCCAATCGCCTACTCTTGAAATGATGACCCTGCCGACCACTTTTTGGATTATATCTATCAGACTGATGGGTCTGTAGTTTGCAGGGTCATCTCTAGCCCCCTTCTTATACACAGTAACTACCTCAGCCCCTTTCCAGGAGTCTGGAACCTGGTGTCCCCTCGTGATCAGATTCATTATAATCGCGATTAATTTAGCCCAGGCCTCCGGCTCCGCCAACAATAGATCCCCAGGGATCCCATCCTGCCCAGCTGCTTTTTTTGGGGTTAGGTGTCTAATCGCCAATACTACTTCTCCCGTTGAAAACAAAAGATCGGTGTCATCCACGGGGACCCCTTCACCCAGGCTATTCACCCCAGGACTAGTTGTTTCTTCCGAGTCTCCATATAGGGATGAGAAATGTGTAAACCATTGCTGACAAGTTATATGATCAGACAATGGTTGCGATTTTCTCTGCCTTGTTCTATTGACCAATTCCCAAAAGAGGTTTGGGTTCCTGCCACTCACTGCGTTGGAAAGATCCTGCCAATGCTGTTCCTCCCACTCCCGTTTGGCCAATGATAATTCTTTCAGATAATCCTTCCTGGCCGCTCTAACCAGTGGAGGGTCCCCTGAAAGCAGGGCTTCTGTCAGTTTTTTCCTTTTACTTTTACAAAGATCATTGTACCATATTTTGCTAAGAGTAGAGGGTATAGCAGGAGCCCTTTTACTTTTCCCCTTCGAAATGAAAAATTGGCCAACTTGATCTATTGTGGATTTATAGGCAGAGTCAAGGGAGGGGTATTGGAGATTGACGGTCCGATTTTCACCAACCCATATTTCTAAGGTGGAAGACAAACCCTCAAAGATTGCTTTAATGCTTCCTATATCACCCTCATTAAGCTTAGCCTTGTCCCATTTCAATCTACGGTTGTTATTAAATGGGATGACTTCTTTAGTTGTTTTTCGGGTGACCATCGCACGCCTGACATTCAGAACGCCCCAGTGAAACTTGCAACACAGGGGATTGTGGTCACTATCCTGGCTTGGGACGACCTCCATATCAATCAGGTCCGGCCAGAGTCCAACATCCATTAGGATGTAATCGATTCGGGACGGACCCGAAAGTCTATTGAAGGTCCATGCCCCTAACTGGTCTGATATAGTCCTACCATTAAGGGCTCTTAGTTTATGGTCCCTTGTCAGTGCATTAATTTGTATGGCCCTAGGCGACCACTTCCTAACAGGGGGCAGGGAGAGAGTTGGAATGGACCATTTTGAATCCTCCTCTTCGATACCTAAAGGGTCGTCTCCGAGAAGGGGTTCAAAGGTACAATTAAAATCACCCCCCACCAGAATTTTAGCTGAGCAGGAGCAGTTGGCTAAGGCCGAATCCAGGGATGTTAGGGTCAAAGAGGGGGAATCACCCTGTGTCCCTCTTGCATAAACATTAAAAAGATCAAGCCTGACACCATCCTCCCCTCCTTTTGCCGAGAGGTGGAGTATATCATTACCCTCCACAATATGTCTTGTAACCACCCAATTCAGATCTATTTTTATCCAGACTATGAGACCGCCCGATGGTCTGCCCTTTCCCTTACTTACTGCGGGCACACAATGGGTGGTATACCCCGATTTATGTAGTGGAACAAAACTCCATGTCTCCTGAAACAGGCAGACATCAAACTGCTCAATTTGTGTGTGCCACTCTGGGATATCCAACTTCCTCTTTAGCCCAGCAATATTCCAGGAAAGGAGGTTTATTACCCTCCTTCCTCTAGGCATAGAAGTATAACCCACCTCGGGCAACCTCTCATTAACCACCCTAGTCAAAGGGCATCCCCCCTCCTGGGCCAGTGAAGTGAGGGTTGCAAAGTTACCAACCATACTCATCACGGGCCCAGCTGGCCTAGAATCCTCAGTTATGTCAATGGTGGTCACCATGTGGTCTGTAGATAGACTAACGTCTTCAGTACCAATGCTACCCCCGCGTGGACGAGAATCCTCCACCCCTGGAGGTTCATTGTCAGTTTCCCCCCCCCCTTGCCCCCAACTTCAATCGCAGTCTTCCAGCCCTGACAGCTGAGAGAACCGATTGCAGGTATCCAACGGGGTAAAGGGCATCAGATGGTGCATACTGGAACCCTGGTTCTGCCTATGTCCATAAGGGACCGTGGACCAGGCGGAGTGTAGATCAGGCACCCTAGTCAGCTGATGACCATACTGAGGTTGATTATTAATGTAGGGCGGGATAAAGGGCGGCCTATAAGATTGTAGTCTGTTTGTATATTTAGAGTTGGTAACTTTTGACCTGGGATAAAAGTATGTTAAGGACCGTGGGATGACACAAGTTTCCCCACTCCCAGGTGGCCAGTTTAGGATGTAATCAACTGCCCGAGGGTCTCTAAAATTGACCACCACTAGGTCCCCCTCAATATCTTTAGTTCTACTCCCCAGCCAATTGATCCGTCTAACATGAACTATGTCCCCATCTATGTTAGGTGCTATCGGCCTATGCAACCGCAACCAATGGATAATTTTATTTTTAAGGTCGGCAAATCCCTCCTTCTTGTTTTCAGTTAGCTGCGGGACCCCCGTTAGAATCACCCCATAAGGCACAGCTTCTGGGGGAATCTCTACTTGTGGGACCCTTTTGTGAGGCATTCTGCTTTTTCCATCATCCCCGTGAGCACTCTGATTGTTATTCGTCGGGGCCATCAAGGATGGGTTGGAGGGGCCCACTCCCAACTCAGTAGCTGGTGCTTTAGGTTGTTTCGGCGGCGGTGTATTATGAGTTGGGGGCACAGCTCCCCCCGGAGGCTGGCGAGTTTGCTTAGCCGGAGCAGGAGTGGGAGGAATTCTAGATTTACTTTGAGTTGGGGGCGCAGCTCCCCCCGGAGGCTTGTAAGTTTGCTTAGCCAGAGCAGGAGTGGGAGGAATTCTAGATTTGGTTTGAGGTGTGGTAGGAGGGGGTGTGGGGTGTACCACCACACTTCCTTTATTTTTGGTATGGGTAGACATACTAGTTATGGCGGCTTCCAATATGGTTAATCTAATTTCCACCTTTTTAATTGACTCATTAATGGGTAGAAGGAGAGATCTTAACAAAAATTCCAGATTCCCTGATACTGAGGAAGGAAGAAATGGTGAAGTAATAGGTGGGGTGGCTCTAATGTTGTTATCAGGAACCTCATCTTGTATGGTTACTAAGGGTGGGCAATGACCCAGTGAAGTAACTACCTGTGGAGTGTGTTCCTGCTCTACTACTGTGGGAGTCACAGTTGTAATCGGGGTTTTTGTCCCTTTACCAAAATCAGTGTGCGATATTTTTGCTTTACCTGATACCACCCTTTGTTTCCTTCTTTTTTTACTAGGGGGCGGGCGGTGGATCTGAACTACAGGACAACTATTAACTTTCTGCTTCCTAGATTTAGTTTTGTCGACCACACGACTACCGCTAGGGGTGGGTGAAACAATTATAATATTATCCACAGGCAAACAAGGAGTGGCTACAAAGTCACGAAACAATAAGGGGACTCCATCTTGACTTACGTTATCCTCACTTAAGCCGATCAAATCACCTTCCCTGTTCAATTCAAGTAGGCTATCAGAGAGGGGTCTTTGTTTCATATTCTCAACAGAGCGGCGCCGCTCTGCCCTACGCTCCGCTAGGATGGAATCCTTTTCACCCTCGTTCCTTTTGGGAAAATAATTCTCCAGGGATCCATTACGTAATCTAGATTTTTTCCCCAGGGTTTCTTCTTCTGTTGCCATGTCCATATGTATGAACAGTGACCTCCGGACTATAAACGAACGAGGTCGGGCCCAGCCCAGCCTCCTCCGGCCCCGGACGGCCACAGACGGTCCCGCCCTTGTCCCGGGCTTCTCCCGGCGCCCTCCCGCGCGCTCCCGCGCAGCGGGGGCGGCTGCTTCTTTTAAGATTAACTAGGGGGCGCGGCCGGCAGGGAGAGGAGCCCAGCTGACACGGGCGCGCGGGGACTCCTGGAACTCAGAGTCCACCCGCTCTACCCTCGCAGCCCTGCCGGTGTCCCAACTAGCCCCAGGCAAAGTTCCACACACTGCTAAACCGCGAAGCGGGACCCGCGCAGCGGGTCCGGCGAGCAGCAGCGGCTAGCAGGCGGGATTCGGCAGAGGTCCGTGGTCCAAGGTCCGTGGCGTTGCACAAATAAAAGCAGATTCCCGCTGGTGTGGAGGATGAAGGTAATTAAATACCGCTGTGGTTGGGGGCGCGGCCGGCAGGGAGAGGAGCCCAGCTGACACGGGCGCGCGGGGACTCCTGGAACTCAGAGTCCACCCGCTCTACCCTCGCAGCCCTGCCGGTGTCCCAACTAGCCCCAGGCAAAGTTCCACACACTGCTAAACCGCGAAGCGGGACCCGCGCAGCGGGTCCGGCGAGCAGCAGCGGCTAGCAGGCGGGATTCGGCAGAGGTCCGTGGTCCAAGGTCCGTGGCGTTGCACAAATAAAAGCAGATTCCCAAAAGTATTTCTTCAATGAAAAATGAAAAACTGTGGTCCAATTATAAAACCTGAAACTGTTGTTCCTTATCCAAAATTATATGATTATATTTCAGACAAACAATTTAAAAATACTTTCAATATACCAACAATAAATATATTTCTGCTTTTTCAGAACACAATTCAACGAAAACTCACTCACAAAATCAAGAAACGACCTAAACAATATTCCTCATCATCAATATACTTTATTCGATATAAATATCATTAAAGTACAGACATATACATACATTATTGCAATGAAACAATAATATTTAAAAGGGACGATTTGTAGCTATTTCATGCAGTAAAAAATACACAATTAAAAAGACAATAAAAAGCACATATATACAAGTTAAAAACAGGGTATTTAGGCATCTCTCAATTATTAGCAATGGTACAATACAAAGATTCAATTCCAGTGGGCCCAAGCATTTTTGTAGTTTAGCGATAAATATTTAGTTACTCTGCATACAACAACTAGAGAACTTGTATCGGTTAGGAGGATGCGAAGAGTAGCTCTAAAGTCTCTGACTCCCAACATCAAGCATACCGGTTTCAACCATTTTGCTCTCGCCTTCTTGTATGCTTACATACAAACATGAAATGCGGTAAGGATTCGTTTTTACATGGGCAGCATAGGCAAGTGCCATCTATGGCCCGCCTTCCTTTCCAACCCTCCACAATTTTGTTGAGTGGAAGTGTCCTGTATCTAATTTTTAAGAAAAAGGCTCTATCTTTAGGTTTTTCGATGAAATCTAAGAGGGGTTCAAATCTCATGATGGGATTATGCTCTAGGAATTGAGCAGTTAGAGCTCCCTGTGTGTTCCTAAGTTCCTCAGTCTGGCACCACTCCCGATAAATTTTCTTAATTACTTGTTTTGGCGGAGGGGACTGTGTAGTTCAAAATTCCGCCAAACCAAGCTTTGTGACTATCTGTTTGAGTTTGGTTAGCCACTGGATCTTGTTGGCACCATTTAATGCGATAAGTTCATCCATTACCAAGGCGTAGTTTGCGAGTTCTGGGGTCCTCCGCAGGCGCACCCAGAACAGCAAAGGAAGTAGACGAATTATATCTAATATCGAGCGTTTGCCCATGTCATAAAGAAGAGGCTTCAAAGGGGTGGAGGTGGGGAGAGAGACTAAGTCCCTTAGAAACTTATTTTCCGCTCTGGTCAGATCTATTACATTTTTACTACCCCAAAGTTCAGATCCATAAACTGCAGATGTCAGTGCTTTCCCTTCGTAAACTGCAAGCGCAGGGGCTGTGGGCCTGCTTGCAGACATGCGCTGGCTCCTCAGAATAGCACCAGACACTCTCTTCAGATAAATCAGCATCTTGGAGATGTGCGAGTCCCATTTCATGTTATTATTTAACCTAATTCCCAGGTAGTCAAAATTCTCCACCACTTCCAGGGGTATCCCATCAAGAGTAATGTTAATTTTATTTGCCTTGTTTGAAGGGGGCAGGACCATTAGCTTAGTTTTAGATGTGTTAATGGTCAGCCCACGTTCCTCACTGAACAGACTGGATCTGTTCAACAGTTTCTGGAGTCGTGAAGGGGTTTTGGAAAGCAAAAGCATATCGTCTGCGAAGAGGAGTGTAGGTGTTTTTTCTCCCGCCAGGACCGGGGCATCGGCATTGTCCTCCCTCAAATGGTCTACCACCCCATTACCAAAGAGGGAGAACAATGTCGGGGCCATCACACAGCCCTGGCGTACTCCTTGATTCACAGGTACTTTCTCTGTTAGCTGCCCCTGCCTACCCCATCTAATCTTGGCATAGTTATCTTGATGGAGTTTAGCTGTAAACTCTAGTAGGTACCGCGGGAACCCCATGTCCAGCAGCACCCTCCAGAGTTTATCGCGGGGCACCAGATCGAAAGCACCCTTTAAATCAATAAAGGCCAGGTATAGGTTCCCCTTCTTGATGGTTACAGTTTTCCAATAAATTGCCCAGAACCTAAATACCTGGTCCATTGTGCCGACATTTTTTCGAAACCCCGCCTGGAATGGGACAAAATATTTCCCTCCTCTAGTCACATGTTTACTCTGTTTATGATGACCCTGCCAACTATTTTTTGAACAGCATCGATTAGGCTGATTGGCCTGTAATTTGCGGGGTCCTCCCCGTCGCCCTTTTTGTAGATTGTCACAACTTCAGCCCCCTTCCATGAATCTGGGACAGGGTAACCATGGATTATTAGGTTCATTAGCGGGGCAATGTAATTGGACCACAGTTTAGGATCGTGCAAATAAAGATCACCTGGTAGACCATCAGGGCCAGCGGCTTTGGAGGGGACAATAGTCCTAATTGCCTCGGAAACTTCCTGTGCTATAAAGGGCTCTGTTAATGCTAGCTCCTCATTGGATAGGGGAACCAATGGTTCTCTCCAAGATTGGAATTTCTCCTCTTCTACACAGTATAGACTAGAGAAGTGGGAGTGCCATTGGTGCTCAGTTATGTGATTCGGGAGTGGCTCAGCTCCTGTCCTATCGTACTTATTTAACAGAGACCAGAACTGGGTAGAATTCTTCATAGTGGCGGCGTCCTTAAGCTGCTGCCAATATTCTTCCTCCCATTCCTTCTTTGCATTAATGATGCAGACTTTATAATCCCTTCTGGCCATCCGCACAGCAGTGGTGTCATTATTCCTGATAGCATTTGCTATAGCCTGCCTCTTTATTCTGCATCCTGTTGTATACCAAGGTGTGCCGGCTTTAATCATATTCTTCTTGTTGCCTCCTTTGGTATTTCCCATAACAAAAAATGAGCCTATTTTCTCTGTTAGATCCTTGTAGGTGTCCTTGAAATTGGCACTCTTTCCATTGGTGTGCAGCAGGGTACAGGATGTGAGTTGCATTGTTCCTATTTCTACTAGCTCTTTAATACGAATTAGGTTCTCTTCTTGACATACCACCTTATTCCATTTTAATTTGCGCTTGCAATTAGACAGAGTCATCTCTTTTGTGGTCATTAGCGGGCCTATAATTCCTGCCCTTTCATTACCCCAACTAAATTCCATACAGAGCGGATTGTGGTCACTATCATGTGTCTGTCTTATTCCAAGTCAATTAGTTTGCTCCATGAACCGATGTCAAGTAGAATATAGTCAATACGAGATGGGCAGCTGAGTTTATTATACGTCATTGCACCGATGGGATCTGAGATTGTTCTACCATTAAGGGCACGTAAGTTATGTTCTTGTGTCAGGGCATTTATTTGAGTTACTCTGGGTGTCCATTTTTGAATAGGCGGTAGTGATAAGGACGGGATAGACTGATTAGAGTCCTCTTCATTATGTCCTGTCAAATCTTCCCCGCTAAGGGGTTCATATGTACAATTAAAATCTCCCCCTACAATTACTCCAGATTTTGGGGAAATGGCCGCTAATTCTGCATCCAGGATCCCCAAAGTGGGAGAGGTCTGGCCTCCTGGAGACCCTCCAGCGTACACATCAAATAGCTCCATTGAGCTACCACATTTGGGGGCATTGACAGTAATGTGAAGAATGTCCTGAGAAGATAAGGTGTGCACAGTCACTGTCCAGTTCAGGGCCACACTAATTCATACCAACAATATTATAAAGGTAAGATTTTAGAAACAAAAAACATTAAAACAATATTAACTATATTTCTCTCCCTAGGAAACTTTACAATAAACAATATATATTTAATACAACCCATAAAATATATTTCATTTCAGAAACATTAAAGAAAATCAATACATTTACCAAATAAGAAGAATCAAACCACAGCTAATTCATTGGTAAGAAAAATTAAACTATTTTTCTATACAACAAATAAAAAAAGAATTCTCCCAATAAAGAAGGAATCTTTATGTAATAAACCAACTAATTTAGAAAAAAAAAACTTAAAACATTAAACATAACATGAAAATGCATGAATTGTAAACTGGCAAATATTTTATATAAAATGTACTGTCATTTGCCCTCTAAACAGGTATACACAATAAAATGTTAAATATAATAACATTTGTTTTCCCTTTTCAGAAAATATAATGACTACCCCATCCAAAGAAGCAAAATACTTGACATCAAAAAGAGGGAACAGACTACTAAACCATAGCGGATATGTTTATTGTAAGGAGAGACTATCTGAACCCAAGTGTCATTGGAGGTGTGTGCAATATTATTCAACCCATTGCACAGGCGGAGCGGTTACTCTTGGTAACACAGTTTTAAAAACCACAGACTATAACCACTCTGCCTCTGCAATGGAAATTGAAGTTAGAGAAATAATTAATGAAATAAAAGATGTTGCATCCACCTCCAATGAAACCTGTGGTCCAGTTTTAAGGGAGGTATCCCAACACATTCCCCCACATGTTGCAAGTAGTATGCCCACCATACCTAATTTGAGAAGAATTATTCAACGTCAAAAACAGAAAAGTAACTCACAAAGAGTCACTCCCCAAACCTACTCTGACAATTCCACCTGAACTCTCTGTAACTTATTCTAATAAACCTTTTCTCTTGCATGACAACGAAAACCCTCAAAAGAGAATAATAATCTTTAGCACACCCCATAACCGAGTAAGATCAGAAAACAGTGATATTTGGATGATGGATGGAACGGTTAAAAGCACTTCCCATCCAACAAAAGTTCTAGAAAAGTACTGATTGACTTTGAATGAACTATGATTAATACAATAACAAAAACATACCCAGATACCCAAATTCAAGGATGTTTCTTTCACTTTTCTCAGGCATATTGGCGTAAACTACAAATAACATCCTTAATTGAGCATTATATATCAGATAGCAAACTCCAGTTTGAACTTAAAAAAACTAACCACCCTTTGTTTTGTTCCTCCTGAAAGTGTAGATGAGTACTACACTTCAATTACAGAATCAGAATATTTTCAAACAAATGAAGAAAAATTGGCTCCCAGACTAAATTATTTTGATGACACATCGATTGGCCATCTAAGCAGGTCGGGTCACAGGAGGAGACCACGTTTCCATGTGGAGTGGTGGAACTGTTACTCAACCTGCTTAGAGAGAGGAGCAAAAACAAACAATGCCATAGAGGGATGGCACAACTCCTTCAACAAATCAATTGGCAAACCTCATCCTAACTTCTGTAATTTTTGGGAAAATTTGAAGAAGGAGCAATGTTTCCAAGAAATGAGAATGTCGCTCTCGTTATCAGGTAGTCTGAACCCACATATTTCTACCTGGGCCAGAATGGGAACCAAAACCATCCCTGGCAAAGTGCTCGGTCGCCCCTCCCTCTCCCCTGCGGGGGTTGGGGGTACCGCCAAGCCCTTTGCCATGGCCATTTTTTGCGGATTTTGTTACAGGGACGATTTTGCAGCTATGTTGCAAAAACGGCCCTGTAACAAAAACGGCCCACAGGGGCCCAAAACCAGCTCCGACCCGTGCGGCGCACCGGGGGATTGCCTGATGCCCGCTACGGCCAGCTGATTTCTACCAGAACTAAGGAAATGTCAGAAAGACTATTGGCCGTAATTCAACAGTTTACGTTGACAGTGGCTTCTGACTACCTTGATAAATCTTGCTCACATCCTACATTTGTAACACACAAATATGTTTTAATTGTCTGTTTTTTCCCTAAAACAACTCCCACTAATTCAATTGATTTTTTCCCAAAAATATTTAAATTAATAATAAAAGTCTGGTCTCTTTACCCAAGATGTTTTCTTTCTTCAACTCTTGGACTGGCATCCCATCCATTACTGCACCTAGAGTCCTTTACTGTTTTTTTTATAATCCACAGTAAATAACAGAAAATCCATTTGAAAAATCCATAGTCTAATGAAAAACAATATTAATATGCACACTAAAAACTGTGCATATAAAAATACTGTACCCAATAAAAAAATCCATAAAAATAAAGATATGGCTCCAAAAAACGTAACAAATTCCAACTTTGTAATCCAATTCTGATCAAAAGCCAATACATTTTCGAAATCCATAGAAATCCAATATGAAGCAACACAAAACATTTTTTTTTTTAAAACGCAACAATTTTAATAAATTCAATCCATTGAGCCCAAAAATCCTTTTGAAAAATACTGATAAACACATCCAAAAGATATAACTTTCACTAACATTGTAAAAATACCTAACCGCGACAATGATAAAAATATATTTGTTAATATAAAGCGTGCCGCTAAACTAAAAAAGCACACCTTTCCAAACACTTTCCTTTCATAAAGTGTTTAATATATATACCATTAACCACTTTATGAAACAAAAACAATTTCTTTTAAAAAAGAGACCCGAAGTGGGCCTACTACTGTGTTCGTAAACACACAACAAAACTAAGCAAAACACATTTGTTACATCTATCTACCTCCCTCTTCTCTCCTTACTTTACACATTACCACCACACTATGGGGCATATTCACAAGGAGCTATCACCGAATTAACGGCACTTTATCGTAGCCAAAGTCGTGATAAATTTACCTCGCCATTCACAAGCTGGTGTTAACAGCTCACAGCACCAGTTAACCCGCGATCGCAGCCCCCAAAAACATCACCACAGAGGACCTCCGCAGTTATCGCTAATTAGATGCAGAGTAGGCGTTCCTGTGCAAAAAGCTGCAAAACACGACACCTCAACATTCACAACGACCAGCCAGATCTGCGATAAGAACACTAAACACGCGATAGGGCGCGTTAGCAGCAGGAAATGAAGACCTGCTCTGACCTGGTGTAAAGTCGGACAGCAGCCTGCACCACAAAAGGGAGCCCAGCCCGGGGCGTCATTGGAAGGGCAACAGATGCCATGGAGCCACATATCATGCAGCCCGGACACCCAAGAGGGCCACAACACCCACCCGGCACCCCCCAGGACCACCACAGAGGCAGCGCAAACAAAGACAGTGGCCCTACGCATCCTGACCATCATCGCCTAACAGGCCAATGGCACCAACACAACAGACAACATACGTCCCACCCCAAACCAAGCTGCTGGCTGTGCTGTACTTGTTGGCCCCTGGCACACCCCAACCAACAACCGCGATAGTTGGTGGAGTCTCCCAGCCAGCCACATCCAAGTCCCTCCCACCTGTCCTGGACAGCACCATCACCCTGGCACCCCAATCCCCATACGTCCAACACAATGCACAGGAACCACTGGAGACCAAGCAAGGACCATACGCCATAGCCGGAAGCACGCACCTGTTGGGGGCTATCTAATGCACACATGTCCCACCTGTGCCCCCTGGTGAGACAGCACACAATTATCGCACCAAGAAGCACACGTCACACATCAATGTGCAGGCAACATCAGATCACCGTGGGACTGTCACCAATATCGCCTCCAAATACACAGCCAGTGTGCATGATCCCTTCACCCTCTAACAGTCCATCAGCAACCAGCGTTCCCAGCATGGCACCAAGGGAAATGCACAGCCCCTTGGCAAGTTCCAAATTAACACCCCACTCACCTCAACTCCACAACCATGCAATCCACAACTCTGGCAATGCACACGTTACAAAATCACAACCAACATGCACAACCAGACATGACAGAACAACTTACAATGGTAACCTGGGCAAGCCGTGAACATGACCAATCAACGGCATGGCACCTCAGCCACACAATAGCCGAATTGGGAAGAAGTGGCAACCAGGCATGTGTGAAGGATGCAGTAGAACCATGATTGAGAAAGTACACAATGCCAAGAGTGGCGGTGATGTGCTGGACAGACTGCAGCATGCAGAACACACCCACATCCACGGCGACATAGACCTCTGGTTATGGAGTTTAGTGGATAGTGGACGCAACCATGTCACCCCAGCCAGTGAGGATCCTCGTGGAAATGTTGCCTGTTACGTAAGCGTGAGCAGAGTGGGATGGCCCAGCCTATGCCAGGCCAGGGTAGGGGTGTGAATAAAAAGCACGTAGCCCTGGGCGTGGTCCCCTTCCAACATTTCTGCCAGGGCAGTGCCTCCCACCCCGCTACGAGGCCGATGCCGTACTCGTGAGCGGAGTCACCTGCGATCCTGTGCGCCTGCTGAACCCCGGCCCGCTGGTCCACGAGCACTTCAGGCCCGCCCCTGCGCAGCCAGGCCACACTGACCACCTACCGACACCCGCGTGTGTCCAGGAGGGCCCACCAAATGCCTGTGTAAGCTCCAAGTCAGAGGCCTGTGAACCTGCCAGCCTCACAGACCATCGCTGGCCCCCTGACGCTGGCCACATTACTCCTTCCTCATTAACATACTCCACCGGCATCTTCTGTGGCCCAGTAGGTCCCATTTGTGAAACTGTGTCCTGGGTCCTGAATGGCAGTGACCCCAAATCCGGGCCAGCCACCACAGCACCAGACCCCCCAATCAGTGAGGCATAGTTCCATATGGGCTAGCCGGTGGCACGTGGTGTCACAAACCCTGTTCCATGCCAGCCGGTGGCACGTGCTGCCACAAATCCTGTTCAACACCAGCCGGCGACATGTGGATGAGGGATCAAGACTACCCTGAGGTCCAGTAGGTCTCACATCCAGCACCTAATCGCGAATCACAAATGGCAGAGTCCACATCTGTGGTCGCACATAGACAAGTAAGAGGAAGATGTGGCTCAGTCCGGATGAAAGCCGGCTCACAGTCACGGAGGTCACCGAACACGTGGTGCCACTGAACTACGCAGGCCGGTGGGGCCACCAAACTATGCCGGCGACACTTGGTTAATGGCCTGTGCTGACTGCTGCCTCCGGCCTACACTGCGGTCCAGTAGGTCATAGAGTCCTGCTTTAGCAATGGCAGAGTTCTTATCAGTGTAGCGGCATCATCGCAGAATGCATTTCCTCTCATCCCCAGTACCACTAAGTCTGTTCCTTGACATTTATGGACACTCATTGGTCGTACATTGGTGGCATCTGAGTCTATGGACTAGGGGCTAGTTTTCATCCTCATGTAGCTGATACCGAATTGGTGGTGAAAACAAGGCTTGCGCTTTCCAACCCACAATTTGCTGCTTCTGGATAAAATCGTACCTTCCGCATCTTGCCCTGGAGGACACCTTCCACTGTCCCCCGCAACCCTCTGCAACATACACCTTGGACATTGATGAAGACCCGCTCAGGTCACATGGCCAATCTGACTGCACCGCAAGTCATCATCCCGTGGCTGGGTGCCTGTGCCAGCTGCATTGCATCCGGGGCCACTAACTCTGTGCTGGTCCGGGCAGGGACCCCATCTCCTGAGATATTGGATGGCCCCTGAAGCGTTGGCCTTGAGGTCATCAACGTCATTTCTCTGTGGCCTTGAACCCTACGCAGCCTCTTTGCCCAAATGCGGCCCATCAGGGCTCACACACCAAAGCAAGTCCAGACCGGCCCGGACGTTGCATCACCGCAGGTGGCACACACCACCACCGCAAGGACCCCCTCCAACCGCCATCTGCCAGAGTCAAAACGGTGGTCGTGACAGACTTACGGAGTTGCTCATACCTGTCGTGAATGCCATCATTGGCCTGATACCCTGCTCAGCACTCCAGGTGCCAGTGACTCAGTGCACCGCAGGCCATTGTCCGTTGCTGATTGTGTTTTGTGTTGTGAAGCGGTTTTGCAGCTATGTCACCTCAAACAGTGTGGGTGCCCTAACACATTGATGGGGGAAGATGATGCAGGTCTAACACACCCCACTGCATCTTCATCCGGAATATATTTCGAAGGGACACAATACAAGACTTTTTCTTCACATGAGCACGCTGATCTCTAGTGTCCCAACCCCAGTGCACTGCAACTCACGGACACTTCTGTATGCATGTTGGCTGTCCTCTGGACTTTCTCCGGATCACTCCATGTTGCTCAGCAGTTGACTCTGTTATGCATGTGTATTCTGTTTCCGTTTCACTGGTGTCCAATGTTCAAGTGGTTTGCCAACACCAGACATTCCGTGTGGAATGGCTTACACTCACCGCACACACATTCAGCACAGGCGTCACTGTGCATGTGGACCTGACAATAAAGGGGCTGGGCGCATGTGCCCGTAGCCAGTTCAACATGATATATGCGTGTGTCCCTGTGGTCTTGTTATATGCATGAGGGCCCAGGGCCCTACAACATTAATTGTGCTGTGTACATTGGATGCAGACATGTCACCGCAGGCATTTGGTTGAAACTTGGACATGTAGCTTTGTCGTCACCCACTCAATTTGTAAGGTGAGGGGCCATGGCCGTCGTATGCAGAGCCAAAATGGCTGTGTGACTGCTATTTGAATGCCCCTGGTTGTGGTTCTGTACTGTGAATGTGCATCTGCATGTGTCTCTATGGCAGTGTGGGTCTCCTTAGTGGGGTGTGGGTGGCCCCTGAAGGGTGATAGACACCTACGTATGTGTCCTAGTCCGCGTTACATGGGTTCGGCCCCCACCAACACCTATTGGGACACCTCTTTTTGGTGTGCTGACACATAGCATTGGGGTGCCATGTGTGGGTGGGTGAAGTGTTGTGAGCCAGCTGTGCTTGCGGGTGCTTCCTGCTGTGTGGTCTGTTGCAGGCTTGGTGTTCTCTTCTGAGTGGCTTGGCTGGCCGGGTCCTGGTGAGGGGTTGCATGGGATATCCGTAGGCTGTTGCAGGGCGTCAGTGTCGATGGTGTGGTGGTCCTCTCCGGCATCACAGGTGTGTTGTATTCTGTGCTCTGCTGAAGGTGTTATGTCCCCCTCTGCGATGCGAAGGGGAGATGCATGTTGACTTTGTGTTGACATGTATGTTGGCGCATTGTGCTGGTTTGCATGCAGACTGGATGTCAATGTACATTGTGAATGTTTGGGGGATGCTGGATTCTTCTTCGGGACAGTGTACATTTTGACTACATGACGGATGTACATTTCCATTTCACTGTTTTCGGCTCTATCAGATGTAGTAGGCATGTTTTTGTGCATGTGCGGAGCCAGTTGTGTCCTCTGTTCTGCAGTGTCGACTATGCGCATTGTACCATGTTGTCATCAGTGTGGGTGTGCTGTTCTTGTTATGTGTGTGTGCTGCAGTGGGACAAGGGTATCTGGGACATGATCCTGGGTGATTGTGGGTGTGCAGTGTGCTACACCTTGTTCTGCATGTGTGCCATTGTGCCCATCTCCCCCATCCCCCCAGTCCCTGTTCGTTGCACTCCCTGTTGATGTTGTCAGGTCCTCTAGAGCTGTGTCCGTACTCCCTACACCATCTCCACACTGATGACTGTGGCCTGGGTTTCCTCCAGCTCCTTATGTGGCACTGGACTGCCACCTCCTGTTGCCATTGCAGCATTCCTATTGGCAGCGGGTTTGTGCCTGGTTTAGGATGTCACACCATGCCCGCACCTATTGGCCTCCTCGATTAGCCTCCTCGGCACTCCGACTGCATTCCAGGTGGTCTGCTAGTGGGTCAGTTGCTGGTAGTGTTCTGTCACCTCCATGACGCTGGTCTTGCTTTCCTGCGGTCTGCACCCCTTCTTCTTATCCCTCTTCTCCCAGGCCTTCCCTAACCCAGTTGTTCCTTGCTGGTGGTCTTTGGGGGTTGTGGGGTTCGAGTTGGCCTCTGCGCTGGGTCAGGGTGCATCCATGTTGCTACGTGCTTTGTCTTGCTTCAGGTGTGGTTTTTCTGTGGTTTTTACATTGCATTGTCCCGCTAGACACGTGGGATTTGCAGGCCTGTGGCTGCTTTTCACAACTTTTTGTACCGCAGTTGGCCTCATCGCATGTTTTTTAGCTTTCGCATATCGCATTTTTGCGGTGTGGCATTTATTTTCACACAGACATTTGACTCATTGTCTGGTGTCTATCGCATGCTACCGCCGCGTTGTGAATTCCAAGTTGACACAGGGCTATTTTCCCGCTATAGAAAAATTATAAAATTAAACGTACTTTACATTCATTTTTATTTTTTATTTTCCCATTTAAAATGTACCCATCATAATAATACAATATTCCAATACCTATATTTTCATGACAATTTTTTCTTATACAGAATATTACAATTATTTTTTTAACTAAAAAAAATTCCATTAATTTTTACCTGACAAATAACTACTTACAATCAATATTAATAGCTGAATATTAACTTTCCCAAAAGAATACCTAATCCATGAAATAATTAGTAGCATTATTATCATAATTAAAAACTATTTAATACCAAAATTAATACCCGAGTATTAATCTTTTTCTTAAAAAGAAATCTAATATTTTCTAACAACGTTTACCTATTTAATAACAGGTTAGCATTAATATGAATACCTGAGTATTAATGTACCAAAAAAACAACATATTACATAAAAATAACTACTTAATAACAATATTAATACGTACATATTAATAAACTGGGGTATTAATATTAATTTACCCAAAAGTATACCTATTCCATTTATAAAAAATAGTATTCTCATAATCAGAAATATTAACTATTTAATAACAATAATAATACCTAAACAACAATAACATTCATAAATAAAAAATAATATTTATGATTTAATATTTGCTATATTTTAAAACATACATTCACAAAAAGTTAAACAAACACTTACCATACAAGACTTACCAATGCGTTGTAAAAGCATGCATTGTACTTGTATCTGCGTTGTAATGGTTGTGTTGTAAAGGCATTGCTTTGTAATGCCTGTGTTGTGAAGGATTTCTCCCGTTAAAGACAACCAAAGTTATGTGGTATCTCATAAATCTAAGGATTTGAGTGCTTTCCTTTTCCATTCAATGTGTTTATCTCCCACATATTTAAGGCTAGATATGATTGAAGTGTTTATTAATCTATTAATCATTTAATT
Source organism: Lissotriton vulgaris (assembly GCF_964263255.1). Taxonomy (NCBI): domain Eukaryota; kingdom Metazoa; phylum Chordata; class Amphibia; order Caudata; family Salamandridae; genus Lissotriton; species Lissotriton vulgaris. Next base: position 1,160,396,452 of record NC_141685.1, read on the forward strand.
GTGAGATTAATATTTTTTGCTATTCAATGAGAGATTCATATTTTAGCATAATTCATCGTGAATATGCTGTATTTCACGTAGGCCTCTACTCTTGCTACCCCTTTTGGTCTGAAGTCTGTGGGAACTTTTAGCAAAGCTACTACTTGTATTTGAAACAGATGCTTGAGAAAGGACTCAAAAAATCCAAAACAAAAAGATCCAAAACAAAAAAGGAAGCGTCTGCCCTATATGTTTCAATTTAGAGACTCATCAGGAGTCCTTCAATAATAACATGCACAACTTTGAGCTCACAGATCACAGACTGCACATTCAATTTTTCCACAAGACTTTAGAATAAATATATTTTTTTATTTTCATTTTTCAAACTATACATGTGATGAAAACAGTGTGCAAAAACCTCATTATTTAAAAATATATACACAATACAATAACAAGATCACAATCTAAAAAGATATATAACCCCTAGGCACCCTCTCAATATTCTCAAATAGACAGACTCATTCCACTCCACACAGACCTCACATTCGGTCCATTCATTCACATTTATACAATCCAATCAACTTTAACATCCTTCAAATAAAGATGCACTGATGTTGTTCTGCGATATCCTCTCAGCAACTTGCTGGGGGGAGATACGGTGTTATTCGCAGAACAGATGTTCACTACGCCAACGCGCATTTCGGTGCCACACCTGATCTACGGCGGCACCGTCATCAGGGGATGTACACGAGGGGGGGCTCAACGGGGGCAACACAGTTTTGCAGCCGTGGACACTCTGTGAAAAAGAGGGTTGTTTTAGAATTATGTTGTACGTTTACATTTTCATATACTTTTTGACATATAATTCCTTTAAGTTATACATAGTAATACTCTTAGAATTCTGTATTTATCATGGTTGCAGTCATATTAGCCACATATACAATTTATTTCACAGAGAAGATTTCAGCGAGCTCAAAGTAGTGTAAAACATCATATGCTTTCAGGCATTTTCAAACCAATGCCGTTTATAATATATAAAAAGCCCAAAGAGTCATATGGAGCGGGAATCCCTGCATTCATCAAACAATACACATAAGACAATCAGGACATATATTAGGAAAAGTCATGAGGAGAGATAAGGTTAAATAATGGTACGTGCTAAAATATAGACTTCCACTCAAGTGTTAAAACTATGCTTTGACAATACTAACTTTGCATAGCCAGGGGATCAAACACAAATCTTACATTCAGGCGGCGCAGGCTGAATACCCTTCACGCTTCTTATGATACCTTCGTGAATTTCGTCAAGCGAGAAAATTGGCTGGGGGGAGGCAATCTGTAGAGGGACAGGGAGGGAGCATTTGTTTTCTCAAATCCCCTTCACTCAATTCCCAAAGTTAATGAGCTGGGCAGATACATTAAAAAAACTAATTATGCAGGATCCTACCTAAGGGTCCTACTGGGATACGGGCTGCCTTCTTAAAGTACCTTCCACCTGTATGTATCTGTATTCTTACATGACCGATGACTGGTACCACATCAAGGTAAAAACCTGTGGATAGACATAGGAGTACTAGTTTAGAGAGGCTAGAGGGACGATATAACTCAGATCTTCACTATCCTCCTCTTACAAATTGCTACTATAGTCAACCACTTACTGTTTAATGCTGTTTCAAACTTCGGCGTTTATATCTTTCCTGCGCTAATCGTCGCGCATACAGTCCAGAAGACAGGCCAAACAGGAGCGGCCTCCTCGTTTCAACTCGAGACTCTGAAAGCATAAACAGTACCGGGTAATATATTTCAGCAAGATCGCTAAGCGTTGTGGTTTAATTCAGGGAGATAGTTTTCTACGATCTTAATGGGGCAATAAACAACACAACATGGAGTGGTCTTGATAAGGATTGGATGGTGGTTCAATCCCCTGTTTAGCAGCTCGTAATTCAGAGCTGTTCGGGATCACAAGAACGAGTCGAGGCTCGTGGTGGAATTGCAATCATAAAACGAGGCACGGGTCCCTCGGAGTATCCATCAAAAGAAAAGCTACATATGGTGCATTAAATGGATTGCGCAGTAAATATACGTTCATTCCTAAGATCTTTCAGGGAGGTAACAATTTTTTGGCATAACAGCAGTCCCTATGGCTATGGGACGTAGACATAATCCCCTATTAGGCGGCTCGTTGTAAAGGGCAGGCCGTGGCTTGGACATAATCCCCTATTTGGCGGCTCGTTGTAATGAGCAGGCCGTGGCTTGGTCTAAAGTACGAATGCTTGTAAAAGGTAGAATTGCAAGTTATTAGTACCTCAGGGGAATAATACACTGAGGGATCTAAGAAGATAGACAGGCCTAAACTGATATCTCACGGATCTCGGCGCTTACCTTTAAACAGTCCTTTTCGTATCAGATATTCTGTCTCCAGCCGTAGCGGTCCGGGCGTTCGCAGCTGTCCCGTTTTTTTCTTCTTTTTCCCGCTGAATTTAAACAAGGTACAGGCCACACCTCTCTCTCACGTCTTCCCATTCCACTTCGGGCGGTACGGGGGCGGGTAACACAAGGTCAAATACCTAGGGGGATTTGGGGGGCAGCCGAGCCTCGAGGTCTGCCCCCCGGGCAGGTTTGGGAGGGGGAAGGGGCTTCATGGGCGCGGCCATTTTGTCGCCGGATGGGCTGCCTGGGAGAGCCCAAAGGCAGCCCAAATCCTACCAATTAAGCCCAATTAACGGCTTTTATAGGTTACCCGCTTCCGCCCAGCCACCATTTTAGGTATTGTAACCTGGTGGCTGGGTGTGTAGTTCTTAGCTTGTCTGTCGTGTGAGGTAATTTAGGGTTAGCGGTGTCGGTGATTTCGGTGGTTGCTTCGATGTCGGGAGCTGAGGATGTTCGTGTGCTCGAGGCCATCCGCCTGCTGAGTGAAGCAGGGCGGATGGACCTCTTGGTGGGGCCGCGTGAGGCGCGGCCGGTGAGGCAGGCGTCGTTCGGGGTGGCGGCGGCCGTCCTGGCCTGCTCACCACCGAAGAAAACGCAAAAATTGCAGGTGAGTCTTCGGGGCCGCGCCGATGTCAGGAGCGCGGCCCCGGATGACGGAGGGTCGCGTGCGAGGCGCGTTGCCAAGGGCGCCTCGCCGTGTTTCCAAGGGGCGGTAGGGGGCGGGGAAGCGGGCGGGCGGCGGGAGGTAACTGACGAGCGGATGCGCGGGGAGTCGCGCGGCCGCCCGGGCGTTGGTGCAGGCAGCGGGGGGGCCGTGAGGCGCGAGGGGGGGGCGGGGGTTAAGGATGGAGAAGCGGAGGCGGGGCGGGAGGGGAGGGGGGAAAGGCAGGATCGTGGAAGAGGAGTGGAGGGAGGCCAGGCCATGAGGAGGCGTACTGAGAGCCCCTCGCCGGCTCGGCAGGGGGCGGGGGAGAGGGGTAGGAGCGAGGCCCAGAGAGGAGGGAAAGGGGGAGGGGCGGGGGCCGCAGGCAGGGGGGGGGGCAGGTGAGGACGGCTGTGGGGGGGCTGGGGAGTGAACAAGGGCATAGAGGGGGGGGGTCCCCGATTCTTTTGGAGTCAGAGGAAAGCGAAAGAGAGTGGGAGGGGCTGGATGTGTTTTCGTCATGGGAGGAAGGGATCAGGGAGGCCCGCATGGCGGCGGAAGGGAGGGGGACGGTGGTGGAGGAGGCAGGTCCGTCAAGGCAGGCAGGGGTGGTCTATGGGCGGGTTGGCAGCGGGGACCGGGCAGGGGAAGAAACCGCGGGCGACGCAGGGGCAGGTGTAGGCGGGCTTTGTTGGAGCGAGGACGAGGAGGAGGGGGGGGCAGGGGTGAGCTGGGGGAAGTGGCGCTGGGCAGATGAGGCGGAGCAGTGGCAGGGGACCAGCACACCAGCAATACCTTTTTTATTACAGGCAGGTAGTCGGCGCGGGGAACCAGACTTGGCACGGCTTGGGGCGGCCCAGCGACGCCAAGGAGAAGGGAAGGCGGAGCCTCCGGCGGCGAGCCTGGAGACCACGCGGGATCGCGGCGCGGCTGGCTCAAGAAGGCCCCAGGCGGGCTCGCCGGTCCCAGCACCCACAGGGCCCAAGCGGCTTGGGGAACAGCAGCATACCTGGAGCAACGCCAAGGAGGACTTTTTTACTTTTAGCAGGGGCAGGGGCGAAGAGAGGGCCTCTGGCAGGTTTAGGTCGGCGCCGCCGGTGGCGCGCCGGGAGTCTAGATGGGGAGGTGTGGAGTTGGTAGAAGGAGAGAATAGTGCAGAAGAAGGTGAAGTGAGAGAGGGGCCGGGCGGACGGGGGTCCGGTAATGGTGTTGGTGCTTTGTTACAGGTGTCACGGGGCCTGGGTGCTGCGGCGGCCCGGACACGGGCGAGAGGTAGATCGGCGGACTGGAGAGTCGAGGATCGACGAGGAGATACGTTGCTTGCAGGTAAAAGCGGGATGACGCCACGGATGGTGTCGGTGGGGGTAGGGGGGGAGGGGAGGTGGGGGCGAGTGATCGGTTATGCAAGGGGAAGTATGTGGCGGACCGGGGTGTGGGGACGGATGTGGCTGCGCTTGGGGGTTCGGGCGGGGACACTACCGGGTTGCCAGAAGGTAAGGTGGAGAAGCCGGAGGTAGGGGGCAAGGCAGGCAGCGCGGCAGCGGGCAGCGCAGCAGCGGACAGCGCAGCAGCGGGCGGCGCGCCGGCAGAAGGAGAGGGCGCGAAGAAACCTGACAGCAAGGAGTTAAAGTTTAAACGACTTCCGTATATGGGGGTCACGAAGCCGCTAGGGGCGCATTTGATGGCGGCTACTAAAGAAAAGATATGGAAGGGAGAGTATGTGGAAATGTTAAAGCTTCTACATAGGGAAGTTCGGTCGAAGGAAGGGTCGAAGGAGGAGGAGTACGAACTACAGAAGCGCCCGAGGGTGCCGCTTACAATTGAAAACTGGACAGCGGCATTCCTGATTTTCGCGAGCGTGTATTGCGAGAAATTCCCAGAGAGGTCGGTGTCCCTGTTTAAGTACATGGACGTTATCAGGAAGGCTCAGATTACTGGGGGGGGATATGCGTGGGCGCAGTACGACGAGGAGTTTAGGGCGAGAATGGCGTGGGACACGGAGGCACAGTGGGGCGAACTGGATTCCGATTTGTGGCAGCACACGATGGGTCTGGCGGGATCGGGCAAAACTATCTTTACCGCCAGCGGGCTCCCGATCATATATCAGCCCTTTCAAGGGCGCCCCACCCGTGGAGGGGTGGGGGCGGGAGCCAAGAGCCAGCCCGGGACCGCGGGGCCCTGCTGGGATTTTAATAGAGGGGCGTGTGCCAGGGAGCACTGCCGTTTTCGACATGAATGCTCAGCGTGCGGGAGGTATGGGCACCCGGCGACGCGATGCTGGGGCCCGACCGGGCAGCAGTATGGAGGCGCACACACGGCGGCGGGAGCAACACGACCCGGGGGCGGGCAGCAGTATGGGGGCGGTCGGGGTGGAAAGGGACCTGGGCCGAAGGGCTCATACGCCGGTTAGAGTGGACAAGTTGACGGCGGCCCTACGCAATTATCCAGACGCGGGGGCTGCGGAACGTCTACGGAGCGGATTTCGAGACGGTTTTCGGCTGGGTTACGAAGGTCCGCGGGTGCGTCGGTGGGCGGACAATTTGAGATCAGCGAGGGAGCACCCGGAGGTGATACAGGCTAAACTAGACAAGGAAGTTCAAGAGGGGCGCATGGCAGGGCCTTTTGAGGACTGGCCAATGACGGACTTGATAGTGTCCCCTATAGGTGTGGTGCCCAAGAAAGAGGCAGGACAGTTCCGGCTCATACAACATTTGTCGTGGCCAGACGGAGGGTCTGTTAATGATTTTATCAGCGAGAGTGAGGCCACAGTGGTGTACTCCTCGGTGGAGGCGGCAATGGCTTTGGTGGTGAAGGAGGGTAGAGGCGCAGTGATGGCAAAATGTGACATCAAGTCGGCTTTCCGGTTACTGCCTGTTCACCCAGACGACTGGGGCCTACTGGGGATCCAGTTTCACGGCCGCTGGTATGTGGACAAGGCGTTACCGATGGGCTGCTCGATGTCCTGCGCGCTCTTTGAATGTTTCAGCACGTTCCTGCAGTGGTTCTTTACGGAATGCACGGGTCACCAAGGAGTCACGCACTACCTGGATGACTTTTTCTTGGTCGGGGCGCCGGACTCCACGAACTGCCAGGTAGCTCTGGACAGGTTTCAGGAGATCATGGTGGACCTGGGGGTTCCGTTGGCACCGGAGAAGACAGTGGGGCCAGGCACGGCGCTGTCTTTCTTGGGCATTGAGATAGACTCACAAAGGATGGAGGCACGGCTGCCGGCGGACAAGAAGCAACAGATGCTGGGGCTGCTGCAGATGATGGTGGCCAGGAATAAGGTGACGGTGTTGGATGTTCAAGTGCTGCTGGGGCACCTCAACTTCGCGTGCAGGGTGGTGCGGGTCGGTAGGACGTTTTGCAGGCGCCTCGGCCGGGCTTTGGCGGGGAGGAGGCCTCCACATCATCGCGTGCGCGTGTCGGCGGGGGTGCGGGAGGATTTGCGGATGTGGCGTTTTTTCCTGCACCAGTTCAACGGAGTGCCCTTACAGCGGGACGTGGACTTGGTGTGGGATGTGCAGATCTTCTCGGACGCTGCGGGTAGCGACGGTTTCGGGCTCTACTGGAACGGGAAGTGGTGCGCAGAGAGGTGGCCCCCGGAGTGGTCGGGAGGCGGGAGGAGCATTGCGTTTCTGGAGCTCTTCCCTTTGATTGTGGCGATCTGGCTGTGGGGAGAAGTGCTGGCGCATCGGCGAGTGACATTCAATGTGGACAATATGGCAGTGGTGCAGGTGGTAAATCGCCAGTCCGCCAGGGATGAACAAGTGCTGAAGCTGCTGCGGGTGTTTGTGCTGGGCTGTTTGCGGCATGATATTGCTTTTCGCGCGGTACATGTCCCAGGAGTTGACAATGACATTGCGGACGCTCTATCTCGTTCGCAGTGGGGGAGATTCCGTGGGTTAGCCAAGGACGCGGAACGGGACCTGACTCCGCTGCCGGCGCAGATGTGGGACATAGGCAACACCGGATGTTGCAGCTGGTTCTAGGATCCTTGGCAGAGTCAACCAGAACAGCGTATGTGGCAGCCTGGGGGGAGTTTGTAGCGAATGGGGCGCGGTGGCGGCCGCCCGGCAGGGACAGGCAGGAAGAGGTGGTGCAATATTTGCTGGAACTGATTGGAAGGGGGTTGTCGAGAGTGACGATAGCGGGTAAGCTGGCAGGGATCGGTTTCATGGGTAAGCTACTGTGGGGATACGCCCCGACTGCAGGTGAATTGGGGTCCAGGATGTTGGAAGGTTGGGCGCGGGAATGCGGGCGGGGGGGGGAAGTGCGGCGGCCGGTGTCAGTGGAAATGTTAGGCAGAGTGGTGCTGATGCTGCCGCGTGTGTGCAAGGATGACAGGGAGGCATGCTTGTTTGGGACACTAATGGTGTGGATGTTTGCGGGGGCCTTTCGGGTGTCGGAGCTTTTGGGCTCCAAGGCTGAGCGGGGCGTGGATTGGGCTGAGGTCCGAGTGTCCCAGTCGGAAGTGCGATTGTGGCTACGAAAGTCCAAAACAGACCAGAGGAGTGTGGGGGCCTGGGTGACCATGGTGAAAAGGGGGGAGGGCGGTGAGTGCCCGGTGCTTTGGGGCAGGAGATGGATGGCGGTGGGGGATGCGAATGGCCTGGTGTTTCGGCACGCGAATGGGAAGGGGGCGACGGGGCGTCAGCTGTTGGGAGTGTTGCGGAAGGCATTGGCGAGATTGGGAGTGGATGGGCGAAAATTTGGCACGCATTCTTTTCGGATTGGGGCGGCATCCGAGGCGCACCGTCAGGGACAGGGGAGGGGGGCCATCATGCGCTTGGGTAGGTGGACGTCTGATTGTTATCAACGCTACGTGCGCGGAGCTGACCCGGCGCGTGCGCGCGTTTTGGCATTGGGGGGACAGTGTTGATTGACATATGTTTCTCATTCCAGGTTCGGTGGCGGGACCCTCGTCCCGTGAGATGTTGATCTGGATTGTGGGTCACTCGTTTGTGAAGAGGGCGAAGCTGCAAGCGCAAGACAGCTATTTTGGGGATGGTTTGGGGTTCAATCCTGAGTTGTTCAAGGTGTTTTGGTCAGGGAGGGGGGGGATGAGATGGAAAGAGTTGGTTACCACCCTGAATGGGTTAGTGTGCGGGGGGCGGTGCCCCGACGTGTTGGTCCTCCATTTGGGGGAGAACGATTTGGTACGGGAGACAGGTTTGGTGCTGATGAGGGCAATGCGACGGGATCTGGCAGAGCTGCGCAGGTGTTGGTCGGGGTGTACGGTGGTGTGGACTGAGTTGGTCCCGCGCAGAGTATGGCGAGGAGCGGTGAAGCCGCAGGCAGTGGACAAGGCGAGGCGGAAGGTCAACGTGGAGATGGTTCGCTTTTGTCGTCATGTGGGTTTCACGCGCATATGGCACAGAGATATTAAATATGATGCGCCGGAGATGTTTAGAGGTGATGGGGTACATTTGTCCCGGATGGGAATGGATCTATACCTGTTGGAGCTTCGGGAAGTGTTGGCGAAGTTGTTGGGGGTACGACGGGAGTAAGGTGTTGGTGACGGGCAGAGAAGTGAAGGGGCGGGGGTGGGGGGGCAGGGAAAGGGGGGATGAGGTGTAACCACCTACCCCACTTTCCCTGGGTGGCGGAGTTTGGGTTGATGTTGGCCAAGTTTGGCTGGAGTTCGGGTCTTTATATTGATGTTTGGGGATTTGGGGAGCGGGAGCGGGGAAAGGGAAAACAGTTGTGGAGTTACATTAGAGGGGTTAGTTACAGTTGCAATAAGGCAGATAGGTCTGCAGGTTTTACAAGGTTTGGAGTTAAGATGTAGGGGAGAAAATGATACATGACGATGTTATGGAATTTGTATATCTGGATATGCAGGGTGGGGGGATTGTATCATGTGGGGATCGTAGGGGTGGAGGGAGACACAAACCTAAGGGGTCAGGTAACTAGATGTCTAGAGAGGTTTAGTTTTGTGAGGCGGTTGCCAGGGGTTAATACATGTGATGTGCACCTGTTTCAAATAAAGCGGCCTTTTACACACAAAATGGTAGTCGGTCTTGATTGCCCCCTTCATCCCTCCCAAGGGGGATTTGGGGGGCAGCCGAGCCTCGAGGTCTGCCCCCCGGGCAGGTTTGGGAGGGGGAAGGGGCTTCATGGGCGCGGCCATTTTGTCGCCGGATGGGCTGCCTGGGAGAGCCCAAAGGCAGCCCAAATCCTACCAATTAAGCCCAATTAACGGCTTTTATAGGTTACCCGCTTCCGCCCAGCCACCATTTTAGGTATTGTAACCTGGTGGCTGGGTGTGTAGTTCTTAGCTTGTCCCACCCTCCCACCCTTAAGTGAGGGTTTTGGGGGGGGTGGTATTTGGCGGCGGTTAATTTAGGGCAGGTGGCATTTGTTTGGGACAGGTGCGCAGGGAAAATTTTGCTGTATGGTTGTGTCGCTTGGAGCAGGTGCAGGCGGAGTTTGGGTTGATGTTGGCCAAGTTTGGCTGGAGTTCGGGTCTTTATATTGATGTTTGGGGATTTGGGGAGCGGGAGCGGGGAAAGGGAAAACAGTTGTGGAGTAACATTAGAGGGGTTAGTTACAGTTGCAATAAGGCAGATAGGTCTGCAGGTTTTACAAGGTTTGGAGTTAAGATGTAGGGGAGAAAATGATACATGACGATGTTATGGAATTTGTATATCTGGATATGCAGGGTGGGGGGATTGTATCATGTGGGGATCGTAGGGGTGGAGGGAGACACAAACCTAAGGGGTCAGGTAACTAGATGTCTAGAGAGGTTTAGTTTTGTGAGGCGGTTGCCAGGGGTTAATACATGTGATGTGCACCTGTTTCAAATAAAGCGGCCTTTTACACACAAAATGGTAGTCGGTCTTGATTGCCCCCTTCATCCCTCCCAATCGAAAACCCGGACCGGAGCGGACGGAGACGGAATAATTCAGGGGGCAGGGCCGGCTTTAGGCATGTGCAAACTGTGCACCTGCACAGGGCCGCCAAACCCCAGGGGCCGCCGCGAGGATGGATACAATATTTGCGTGGTGGCCCCTGGCTGGGATTTGGCGGCCTCCGGCTCTCGTCCCTGATTGGCAGTGGCGGTGTTTCTCACCAAGGGCGTCGGGTCTGGCAGACGTCGGAAGCCGAGGATTCGAGTCTGCGCAGACTCAACCTCATACGAAGAGAATCTCATGAGAAATCTGACTCATTTTGAAATGTGCCGCTCTGATAATTGCAAACACAAACGTAGGTAAACAAATGCACTCCAGAATCTCCACGAAACTGACCAACCATGTACTACCACTAGAGATTAGAGAAACTTGTCCAAGCAAAGCCAAAGTGTACCTGCAGCTCTCCACAGACTCCGAAGCACAGCAGTGGCATGTCGATGAATGAAACAGAAACCATTCCGTAGTCATCATCAGTCCATCCCGCGGTGACAGACACAGTTCCAGTCGGCGTGTGCCTGCATTCTGTGGAGGTGGTGGTGGACCTCACAACGTACTGGAAGAAGGAAGCCTGCCATCACTGTGTCATCAACTCCCAGGGCCTGGAGCTAACACGGACAGACTGCAGAGACGAGTTTACTCTCACTCGAGTCCCGACCCGTGACAGCTAGTCAGGAGTCGAGTCTGCACTGCAGTTCATCAGGCAGCCCAGGTAAGGCCCAGGCTGTATGCGCCATCTTTCTTGCCAGACACACATTCCTCCAGCTGACAGAGTTACTCCTGTATCAGACTGTCCCCAGCGCACACACTGCGCCAGGCCTATCTGGCAGGCACGGTTCGGGCGCCATACCAGTCTAAAAGACGCGCGGTCGTGTTCCATTCCTTCTGGGTTGCGGATGCCACGCATGCAGGTTCTAACACATCGACTCGTCGCTATATACCTTTGTTAAATTAGGCAGGTCTCTGTTAGTGCAGTGCCTGTTACTACTTTCATGACCTCATGGCGATAAATCGCTAATCGATGTATATGAATTGCCGCATTGGAGGTATTTAACGCCTTGCAGGGTTTGCAGTATTTCACCTGGCTTGTAGCTATATGAATTGTGTATGTTTCTTGTTATAGTATTCCTTTTGGATGAGTGTGCACTGCTAGTAGTTTCAAAACGCATGCATGACTGAGGGTTAATGTGCTACTGCCGAGGTCTCGAGTTATGGTTCAAGTCCCAGTCGGCCCACTGATAGAAGTGTTCGTGACGTGTCTACGCCTTCCATCCTTCATTTTATTTAAGGTTGTGGTCTGGTGCAATGCATCCGTCCGGTTGCTTGTAATAAAATGGCACAAGGCTACTGTCTCCAGCATGTCTGAGCATCGCTCGGGGCTCTTAAATGAAATGCATAGGTTTAAATTGAAATAGACTACTCCTGAGCTACTTTTCATCCTTCCAGAGGCAATGAAATGCGTAGATTCAACTGGCTTAAAAGAAGCACCTGCTATTTATAGTGTTTGAAGCGTGCATTATTAGACTTCTGCATACTGAAGATTACATCTGCACTGTAGTCAGCTCGTCTACCAGTGTCCAGAGCAGCTGACACGGTTCCACCTCTACATTTATTTCACTCACACATCTAGCCATGCACTGGCTGATGCGTCGGTGTTGTATTCGAGCCCATAGCAGGTATATGCTGTGAGCGGGAATTATGCGAGATGCTCAGATACGGTGCCTCTGTGTGCACGAGACAGGGTTTACAAATGATCCTCGAGCACTGGCAGTTAGCCCGTGTCAGGCATGCTCAGGTCGTTCACGTCTGTTTTTCTCGATGCATCCTGGTACTTTTAGTTTTCTTTATCATGCACCTTAAATTCCCCGGATGTCATTATAAATTTGTAGTCTATCCCTGAAGAGAGATTTCATTTACAGACAATCCAGCCTGTATTTGCTTGACGATCGTGGCACAAGGAGACGGTCCTTCAAATAATGCCTTCCCACTTGACCAATGCTGTGTGATCTTGGACAAAAGACTTTTCCTGTTCTACAGATCCCAGGCCTGGTTAAATCGGAGGAAGGGGGTGGAGCCAGAGAAAAGTTGGTGTGGCCTTCGACAAAGATTTGAGCACCTGCACTTCAAATCTTACAAATTAAGCACTGCTGTGGTGATTAGTGCGCTTTACAGATACTGTTTGACTGAGGCGCCGTTTTTGACAGCTGGCAGGGTTTTGTCCTGACTGCTTGTGCAGAAGCCCCCAGAGGGCCTGCGTGCCATCCCCGGCGCGGCCCCTGACTCCAGGTGCTGCTCCATGGCGTCTCGCGGAGGCAAAATAAAAAAAATCCTTTTTAAGAAGGCTTTCTGTCCGCATTCAGAAGGTGAAACGTCATCATATTCGGGGCGCGCCTTGAAGCAGGGCCACGTAGGTCAGTGGAGAAATAAAGAACAAGACCGGTGAATATAGGTCAGGCACACCAAAGAGGTGAAAGACAGGAACAGAATTGGAGGACATGTTTGTAGCTCAGTGCTAAAAACCCCCAATGGCTTGAGGATAGAGCTGAGCGGAAAAAACGAACTACAAGACGGAAATGTAAAACTAAAAGATATTGCACAGGAAGGGCCAATGAAAACAAATATATTCCTTATTGTAGAGAGATGGAACAGGCGGGGATATAGCTCAGTGGTAGAGCATTTGACTGCAGATCAAGAGGTCCCTGGTTGAAATCCGGGTGTCCCCTTCAGATTTTTTTTTCAATCCTTTTTACAATATTTTGTGCAAAGCCTAAAAAGAAGTTCGTTGATGCGAAAAAGACCAACATTAAAATAACACACGCTTTTTGGATTATGTTTCCTAGAAACGAGCAAACGATTCAAACATTTAACTTTATACTGACAAGTTGACTAAAGCTAAGGCACTTTGTCTGAGAGATACACAAGCTGAAAGAGAGAGAAACGCAGAAGGTGAAAGAGAGCGAGACACAAAGGGAGCGAAAGCGAGATCCCCAAGTGTTTGGAAGCATGTGATCACTCCCAGAAGGATGAAGAGATAAGTTGGCATTCTGTGGGTTGAAGCTGTAATGCTCAGTATAGTGAGCTCTCTCATACTATTCTTAAGTCCTAACACAAGCTTTTAAAAGTGGACGCACCCTTTTACATCACCAAAGACAGAAGTTTCTGTTTAATGTAAGACTTCCCTATTCCAATGTTTGCAAAGTTTGTGAAAGGTGTAGGTTTGCTGATTAATAGACTACGAGAAATCTAATCTAATAAACAGAAATTTAGAAAGAGGCTCGCACTGGTTCTGAAAGTAAGCGGTGAGGCTCCCAGTCTACAGCAAGAGATTGTGAAATGTCCACCTTTCCCCTTTAAGACTAACAGCCTTATTCATGAAGGCTAAATCGGCTCGCAAAGGGCCGGATTCTGAGAATCCGGCCCTTTGCGAGTGCGATTTTTGCATTTGGGATTCAGCATCCCAAATGCAAAAATCGCTAATTGCGATGTCGCAAATGAGCGAGGAATTACATTTAAGGAATCTCTATTAGAGATTCCTTAAATGCAATTCAACATCCAATTTAAATTAGCGAATTCGCAATTTCTTCACGCAATTTACCGCGAGGTCAGACCTCGCGGTAAATTGCGATAACTCAGAAAAATGCATTTAAATGCATTTTTCTGTGTTGCATGTTACACACACACATGTCCTTTGGACATGTGTGTGTGCAACACCTGTGTGAAATTTCATTTGAGGGGTGCTACAGGGTGTCCTGTGGACACCCCTGGCACCCTTCAAATCGCAATCTTATTTGCGATTAGCTTATGTGCTAATCGCAAATAAGGAATACTCCCCATTCATTCCTATGGGCCTTTTGGCCCATAGGAATGAATGGCGAGTTATTCCTTATTTGCGATTAGCAATTTGCTAATCGCAAATAAGGAATCAGTAGGAATCGCATTTTATTATGCGATTCCTACATGATTACCGTTTTGCGAGTCCTTAATAGCGAATCGCTATGATTCGCTATTAGGGGCTCGCAAAACGGCCCCTTCATGAATAAGGCTGTAAGTTACATTCCCTGGATCTAGAGCAGGTTCAAAGCATGGTGAAGAATGCTCTGTGTATTCCGATCAGTGACAGCCACGTGACAGTGGGAGGTGGGTACCAACATCAATGACCAGTGTAAGGCCTTCCGTAGAGCACCACTAAGGTTTGGGAATATTTCCTTTGCGCCCCTTCACAACCTTTGGATTTTTGTTGAACATTTATGTGACAAGTGTGCTGTAAAAGCCACAATTTGGTGATTTTTTTTCTCAGTGTGAACCCTCTTCCCCAATGGAACGGTGAGAGTCTGACTCTGTCTCTGAGACGAGACTGCTCACAAAATATTTATAATGTAATCGCCTGTCTTTCCAGTTGAGCTGCCTAGTTATGTGAGTTGAAAATTGAAGGCTTTTTATCAGTTTAGACTCGGGTGCACTGCCTGTTCATGCGCACAACGGTTTCAAAATGATAATATTACAGGTGCCTCAGATGCGCAGCGTAGTCAATACTGAATGGTTTGTCTGCATTATGCATGTTCACGACACACGTGTGTATGCACATTTGAGTGTGTGCCTGTGCATAACCGAGAACTCACGAATGCATGCGTCTGTGTGCTCCTCAACGTGTGTGTGTGTGTGTTCCTGTTGTGCGTGAGTGCATGTGTGCGTGCATGCACATTTGTGCGTTCGTGAGCACGCGAATGTGTGGTTATTTGCGTGAGTGTTTGTTTCTGGCTGCCTTTTATATGCACTAGCCGTGCTTGTTGAGTTGAAGGGTGACATACGAGCAGCGAGATACGCCTTGGTTAATGGCAAAGTTCCCGGGGCCCCCACCTACGCTCCCTGCACAGGGCCACCATGAGCCTAGAGCCGGCCCTGCAGGGGGGGAGCAGGCATCATACACGATACATATATCGATGCGGTGTATATGTTAAAGGGAATGGGCACAGATGGTAAAAGTAGCAGCAATAGAATATTAGCGAGCCAAATGCTAGAAGTATATGCACAACACTAATTCCAGAGTTTCTAGGCATCAGATATTTCAAGCGGATGGGCGTAGTGCTACAAAATTGCATTCTCCCATGGGCAGCACTCATTCAGACCCGATTTCAAAGAATCCAAAAAGTATATCCAAAACACCTCCCGTTTCTTTCTCAGTAGTGTGGTGTCTTTGCCAGGGATGTTCCGGATTTTTTCGAGAATAGACCATTTAAGGTCACTCTCTGAGTGCTTGGCCGATATCCAATGTGCTACAAGTGGGGACCCGCTTTTTACATTCCGAATATTGGACTTGTGTTCCCCAATTCGAATACGGCACTCGCGCCTCTCCAACATAGAACTGTCCGCAGGGTCACATGATGATATATATTATGTTGGTGGTTCGGCAATTTACCATACCTTGAGAAAGGACTGTCAACAATTCAAGAGCATGTTTTAGCTTACTCTCTGAATATCTCATTGTTCATATGACTGAGCTTTAAATGATTTAAAGAAACTACGTAAGTTGAATTACTTAATACTTCCGGGTTGTATACTTTTTACCTACTACATCATCCTCATCCTATTGAAGACGACCAATGGGACAGAATGGTCTGACATTCTTGATGATGTTAAGTGGTGTCACTCTAGAAACCTTTGGAGTATAATTGTTCAGATCTTGGAACTGGGTGTACAGCATGTTTGTTATGTTATCGTTATGTTATGTTATCGGATTCTTCTATAGCGCAACGGCTACTCCAGAAGGAGTGTCCCGGCGCTTTGGCGAAGAAGTCCTTAGGGAATGGCGACATAACTGCAAAACATAAGGAAAGGCGGGGGCTATCTGGTATCACCACCACAGTCAGCTGTGATCAGCTTGACTGTGGTGGGACTGACAGCTTAGACATCTGAGGATAACACAAACTGTGGCACAATACTGGGATCTGCTGCTGGCTGGTGTGCTAGTGCAGTTGAACCTTTTCAGCTGAAGGGTTTGCGTCATACTGCTATATTCTGGTGTTACAGCAGCCGACAGACAGATTACTGTCTTTAATGAACAGGAACTGGTTACTTGGAACTTACTGAACTGTCTTATGGTTTGTATGAGGTTCAACTGATTTCCTATTGATACATATTCTATAGATGCCCAAAATCTCCCTTGACTGATGAAGATTGTTCCTCCGTCATCTTTGGATCACACAGAGTGTGATATTCCTTTATTAAACTTTTTATTAGTTTAAATTTAGGATTCATTTGTGTTTCATGTAATCTTCTTTACCCTTGAAGGAATTGCTAACCCTTCTGTACCGCCGGTCTTGGTGTCTTGGTAATTCAGAACGAATGCTGGATAAGGAACTAGTTAAGCAGTCCTGGTGGTGGGGAGGGAAGGGGGGTAGAGAGTCTTAGCATTCATTTTGTTCTTAATTCTGTCTGGGAAACGTTATCTCTATATGTCATGAATGGTACGAGGACAATGGGACCAGGAGAAATGAAGATTACCAGTAAGTAATAAGGCATTCTTACCTAATATCTTCCAAGTTCCCACTTTGTTCCTAGTGTCTGGAACCAATTAATGTAGTGTAATCTTGAAAGAATGATAATAAATACATAATGTTGAATTTAAAAAAATGGATGTTCCTACCTCTAGGACCCACCTGCATTGCCCAGTAGCAAATAAACACTTAAAGTGACGGGGATTAGGGAGAGCAACATAAAACCAAAACACATCATTCCTTAAAAGACTCTCAAACAACATCCATAGAAAATAAATGATCGAATATGTCCTGAGGAGCGCCAGCAAAAGTCTCTGAAAAACAAACAATTTTCTTGTGCTCTCAATCACTGAGTTTTAGCAGGATAAACATCCATTAATAGTCTTTTCCTTCTCTTGCAGATTGCACATATCAAAATCCACTAAGTTCATGGGATCCCAATGCAGGAGGCTGAGCGTATATACCAAATTAGAAGATCAGTCAGCTGTTGGTAATCTCTTTTTGCACCCTTTTGTTGACACGGGCACAATGAAGAAAGAATACTTTCCAAATTGAAAGAGCACCAAGCAAATCATCAAAGTGCAGGTGCAGCCATTGAAGACCGGTGGGTATCCCTCCAGAGATCGCTGAAAAACAGCAGCATGACCGATTATATGAAATTTTGCGTATTGTTTAAAATAGTGATTGTGAGTGTTTCATGTGACAAGTGACGTGAGAGAATTCAAGACAAAGGAAAGTAAGCGGTATGGGTTAGGCAGGGTTGGATTGGGATCATAATTTGGCCCAAGCACTGATGAAAAAAGTGGCCCACATTCACGGGTGTGGCCCACATTAGCGGTCGTGCCCTTTCATGAAACAGACAAGGAATGTAAGTAGGAGGATATTGTTCTGGAGAAGGACACAAGGCCAAGGTGACAATGTCCTACAAGCTGAGCACCTGAAAATCAGCCAGACCCCTTTCTATTACCAAATGATTCCCAGTCCTCCAGTGCAGGAGCATCTGAAAACAGCGAGGCCCCTTTCTCTTAAAAAATTATTCCCCAGCCCTTGAGCGCAGGAGCACCTGAAAACAGCAAGGCCCCTTTCTATTTAAAAATTAATCCCCAGTCCTCCAGCGCAGGAGCACCTAAAAACAGCGAGGCCCCTTTCTCTTAAAAAATGATTCCCCAGCCCTTGAGCGCAGGAGCACCAGAAAATAGTGAGTCCCCTTTCTATTAAAAAATTATTCCCCAGCCCTCCAGCGCAGGAGCATCTGAAAACAGCGAGGGCCCTTTCTATTAAAAAATCATTCCCCGGCCCTCCAGCGCAGGAGCACCTGAAAACAGCGAGGCCCCTTTCTCTTAAGAAAGAATTCCCCAGCCCTTCAGCGCAGGGGCACCTGAAAACAGCGAGGCCTCTTTCTATTAAAAAAAATATTTCCCAGCCCTCCAGCACAGGAGCACCTGAAAACAGCGAAGCCCCAGCTATTTGTAAATTACTCAGCCCTCCCCAGTCCTTCAGTGCCTCAGGACAATGGAGTGGCACGAGAGGGGATAAAGTGAAAAAAACTGCTGCTGGGCCATCCATGGGAGTGGGGGGGAGACTAAGGTGAAGATGATGCGAGTGCCCAACATCACCTTGCCCCCATTCTTCCTCACCCACTATGCCCTGAATGAGAAGGGCTGTGGGTGAGGTGTTAATGCAAACACTGTTTCTGGGCTGTGTGGGCCCCAGGGGGGCCTAGGTGAAAATGTGTCATAGGCCTGAGCAATACCTGGCCCCGTGGGATGCCGATTCTGGCACATAATCACCCCTCCCCAGCCCACCATCAGCATGATTGCTTGGCAGGGCAGGGGGTCAAGGAGAGGCCACAGCTGATCATCGCTGAACAGCTGGCCGCACAGCGAAGCTGCTTTCCTATACCTATCAGTGCTCTCTGTGGGCTGGGCAAGGGGAAAAACGGCCCACAGAGAGCACTGAGACACGGGCCCTTCGGCCCATGCCCGAGTGCCCGCAGTGCCAATCCGCCCCTGGGGTTAGGTAGGGAGCTGAAGGGAGAATACCACTGAAGGACAACTTTGCAGCTGATCAGTATCTGGTAAGCATCGGCAACCTTGGGTTCTCTGCCACTGCTACATTTTTGCACCGAGGCAAAACAGGATACTCTTTTACCTGTAAAGACGAAACTTAAGATGGAACCATTGTACAATGCAAAAGGCCCAATCACTCTATGGGGCCAATTAGTATGTCGGGCAGATTGCCACCGCCCGCATGGCCGAGGCGATCTGGCTGACATTTCCTCCCGCCCGCATGCAAATCCCCCCGCCATATTACTATGGTGGGGGGGCCCCCTGCGGATGGAAAGACCGTCCGCTGGTTTTCCACCCGGTCGATGAGTCGACCGGTTTGAAAAGCTGTTAATATGGTGGCGGTGTCTGGTAGACACCGCCATCCTTATTAAGATACATGCAGGGTTTTGCCTTTCCGTGGCGGCAACCCGCGACAGAAAGGCATGCAGTCTTCAACATTGAGGACCGTAGCGGGCCCCCAGGGATTCTGGGGGGTGGGGGTTGCACATGGGGGGTAACTATAGTACCCCCTGCATTTCAATGTACAACGTGGCAGGCACCGAGCGGTGCCTGTCACGTTGTGTATTGAAATGCACAACATGCATTTTTGGCATTGCGGCAGGTGGTGCTTTCAGCACCGCCCGCTGCAATGTTAAAAATGCGGGATGCGCCCGCCAGTGTGGCGGGCACATCCTAATTGGAGTTGCAGGACCGCCGCATGCATTGCGGGCGGTCCCATTTCCCGAGGCTATGGCGGGCCCGCCATACTAATGAGCCCCTTAGTGTCCAGAATGTTCGTCGTGGGATGAAAATACAATATGTTAACATATTTCCCTAAAAAGATATATTCTTTCAGAAAACCTATACAAACAACAGAACAGGAATTGAACCCTTGTAGGTTTTCCTGTGCAGTAATCCAAAAGACAGGCATAGAAAATAATTTTTAAAACTACCCAATGAGGTGTACAAATCATCCTTCAGGAGGGTCTTTAACTCGCAACTGTTAACATAGGAGAAATACTTGAAACCAAAAATAATTAACAATTTCCAAAGAAAACAAATGTAAGTTAACAAAAATCATGTTCATCCCGTGGAACATCGACTGAATATCTATATCAAGTGAAGAAGCGACATCACACACCAGAAAAAAAAAATCTTAAACTACAGGGCGCAGAGAAGGAAAGAAGGATCTGCTTCTTATGGTTACCCCAACTATTTGCTTGATGTTACACTGTATGACTAGTCTGACTGGGATCCTGCCAATCAGGACCCCAGTCTATCTGCTTTCTCCTTAAACTGTTATGCCATGTACTTTGGTACACTCCAGATTGGATACTGGGGTACCCTTATAAGTCCCTAGTATACGGTACACATGTACCCAGGGCATAATTACACCAGAGGGCTCCCCTGAGCAAAAGCATGTATTATGCTACCCATGAGAGGCCATGCAAAATAGAACTACAGGTCTGCCATTGCAGCCGGTGTAAGCTGGTGCTTGCACCACTTAGTTTAGATATAGGTTCACTATATCTATGGGTCACTTCACTTAAAACTTATAAGTTACCCCTATAGCAGGCCTTAACAATCCTGAAGGCAGGGTGCTGGGTTTTACATTAGAGGGTACCCCTACATGAGCAGAGCCCCTCTGCAGTCTTCGGAGAACATTCTCCCGAGTTGTCTGTGACTCAGTTAGACATATAGGTAGAGGTGCATTATAACCTCGCGGTAAATCCTATCTCGAAAACGGCTCAAACAAAACATATTGTGTTTGGTATCAAACACCTTGGAATTATACCTCCAACCGGTAACTGGTGTGAGACGTATGATTCCACCCTTCTGAAGCGAGCTATGTGGGATCACTGGTCTTCCGGTGCCAGGCTTCTTGACCTGGACAGCACAAAATGGATGCTTCCAACCAGAGACACATTTCTGCCCTCCTGCTGCTGAACTAAGCTCGAGCAGAGGAAGGCAGCACATTAGGCATCCTGTCACAGTGGGCTGTGACCACCTCTCAGACAGAATTTAGTGTACTGGGGCTGGGTGGGTGCACCTCCAAAGTGCCTGAATGTCTGCATCTGGGGCACACTTGGTGTCCCTGTGCATCGTCGAACTCAAACCAGTTCTGGGAGCCTTTGGCTCCTGCTCTGGCACCTAAACTGGACAAACGACATGGGAGTAACCTCCCCCCTGTCCTAACCCTCCCCTAGGAGGGTCTCCTGAATCTATCCAACCCTCTCCCATGGGTACATAGGGCTTACCTGGCTGTAGGACTCAAGATTTTATGTGGACAAGATTCTGAAACAAGAAACCACTGACTTTCGACCGTCTTGACACTCTGGACTTTGCTGGACTTTGACTGTGCCCGACTTCATCTACTTCCCCTTCCAAAACATCGTCTGTGCCCTTGCACCATACAGGCTCCATGAAGGACCTGTGGAGCACTAAGGACAAGTGAAGAATTCCCCTTGGGGTGGAGGAGTCACTCCCCTGCATTCGCAGGCACAATAATGCAACTGACAGGCCTGCTGATCCTGAACTCCTGCGGACACCAAAGACTACAGCAGCACAGGAGATGGGTTCCGAAGTTCCTTGAGGTCGAGCTGCCCTCTCACCTAGTTTGAGGCCAGTATCTCGTGTGGGCCACATAACCCGAACCCCTGTGTACTGTGTACTTTTACAAGTGTATACGCTTGTTGGCGATCCCTGAGCTTGTGCATTGGACTCCGTGTAGTCCTGATCCAGAGCAGTATTTCCACAAAAGACCTCTGGCCTCCTAGCATAGAGTGCATCATGGGCTGGTATAATAAATACAGGTATGGCCTGTATTTATTAATATAACAGTCTCTACTACTCTCTACATGAGACTAGGGCACAAAGCACACAATACTAAATCAATAGAACATTCTTAAATAGCAAAATACACAGTGGGCTCAGGGGGGGACTGAATCATGTACTAAAAAAATGATATAACAACAATGACTTGACTAGAGCCTAGAGCACGTAGAATCGCTGGGACCCCAAGGAACCCCCCAGAGGAGTGACACAGGGATCAAGGTGAGGAAACACAGACAAGTGCTCCGTCCAACTCTATGGGAAAGTTACGGTTGGAAATTTACAAGTTAAAGACACTTCTAAGAGAACTTCGAGCAAACTCTTTAAAACTTAGAAGGTTCTAAGGCCAACCCACCAGTGATTACCAAAGTACCCGTGTTACCTATTCCAGAGGAGCTGGGTGCAAAGGGGTCAGGTGGTGTTGGAAACCTTCGTCATTTTCAATGGAGAGCTGCAAAGAAGTCCTGCTGCCATGAGGGTGAGAATGTCCGGTGGAATCCAAGCCTTGATTTGAGATGAAAAGAACCTGAAAGCAGAAGGGACAGAGTCCGGGTCACTTCAGGTGACCAGGGGCTCGGTTGTCGAATGCCCACCGATGTTGAGTACTTCAGGAGTAAAGAAGGGTTGCTTGACTCTGCAGCCACAGGGACCAGGAGATGTCGAGGATGACCAAAGTCCTGAGGGGAGCTGTGCCACAAAGGATGTCGAGAGCTGAGGGGTCGATATCCTGCTGGAGCACCAACAAGCCTTGGCAACTGCAACCCATGGCGTCAGAGGTAACAAGTTACGGTGAGGACCAGCAAGGTCCAGGGGGCTCTCCAAGCAACAGTGAGTCAGGGCACATCTAGAGCAACCAGGTAAGCCCAAGAATTAACGAGGTGACCCTGTAAATGTAAATGTATTGCGATTTATATAGCGCACGTATCACCCGAAGGCATCAAGGCGCTTGCCTTGGGAACCCGTCCTGGTATTCCCCTGTGAGATAACCCCAGCAGGGTATCTACAAGGTGAAAGCCAGGCATCCCGCCACGAGGGGCCGTAGTGGAGATTAAGCAAGCTATTGCCCAGAGTCGCAGAGTGTGAACCCGTGAGTCAAGTAGGCACCGGAACGAGAATTATCGAGTCCGTGGAATTTTTGAGCGCAAGACCCGCCGAGGCGGGGAATTGAACCCTGTTCCAGGACCGATCTCAGCTTCCAGGTCTGCCGCCTCTAACCCCTGAGCCACACTTCTCCACACCTCAGCAGGACCAAAAGGCCAACGGACCAGGGATCACGAGGAGACTTCAAGCAAGCTAGCTAAGTACCAGCCCATAGGACACTCATGGAGTGCAGATCAGAAATCTTCAGTGCAAATACTGCTCGGGTCAGTACTACATGGAGTTCAAAGCACAGCCACAGGAATTATCACTAAGCATATGCAACTGTAATTGTAAAAGGTGTACAGGGGTTCGGGTTGCACGGTCCCCACAAGGCATACTGGTCTCAGAATCGCTGAGAGGGCAGACCAACCACAGGGACTTTCGGAAACCCACCTCCTTGCTGAAATCTTTGGAGTCCTCCAAGCTCCGGAGAAGCAAACTGGTCAGATGTGTTTATGTGCCTGCTTTTGCAGGGGAGTAACTCCTTTACTCCATGGGAGATTCTTCAGTTGTCTAGCATCATGCAGGCAGTCGAAGTACTTGGGTTCTTCTTAGCAGAAACGTGTCCAGGTAAAATCTAAAGTCATGTAGCCAGGTAACCCACTTTATACCCCTCGGAAGGGGTTGGAAAGATTCTGTGGACCCTCCTAGGGTAGGGGCAGGACAGAAAGGGGGCTACACCCATGTCCTTTGTCCAGTTTTGCACCAGAGCAGGAGCAAATGGCTCCTAGATATGGTTTGAGCTGGACTGTGCACAGGGACACCAAATGTGCCCCCAGTGCAGACTTTCTGGCACTCTAAGAGTGCACCCACCAAGCCCCAATATGCTAAATCCTGTCTGGCAGGGGGTTACACCTCCCTGTGACAGTATGCCTATTGTCATGCCTTCCTCTTCATGAGCTTGGCTCAGCAACAGGAGAGCAGAATCGGGTCTGTGGCTGGCAGCATCCATTTTGTGCTGCCCAGGTCGAGAATGATGGTACCGGGTATACCGGTAACCCACATATGTCCCTTTGGAAGGGTGGAATCATACCTCCCACGCTAGTTACTGGCTTGCAGGTATGATTCCAAGGTGTTTCACACCAAATGTTTCTAAGCAGCTGTATTAAATGTAGCATTTACCGCAAGGTTATAATGGACTTAAACATTTATGTCTGGCTGCATCACAGACAACCCCGGAGAATGGTATTCGAAGGCTGCAGAGGGACTCTGCTCATGCAGGGGCACCCTCTCACATAAAACCCAGCACCCTGCCTTCTGGATTGTTAAGGCCTGCCTAAGGGGTGACTGATAGGTATTTAAGTATAGTGATTTAAATAGATATAGTGAACCTATATCTTACGTAAGTGGTGCAAGCACCAGCTTACACAATCTGCTGTAGCAGGCTGGTTGTGTCAATTTCGATGGCCTCCCAGTGGTGGCACAATACATGCTTCAGTCCATGGGAGACCTCTGGGGTACCTATGCCCTGGGTACATGGTGTACCATATACTAGGGACTGATAAGGGTACCCCAGTATCCAATCTGGAGTGTACCTAAAGTACATGCATATCAATTTAAAGGAGAAAGCAGATAGACTGGGGTCCTGGATAGCAGGATCCCAGTCAGGCTAGGTCGAAAACAGTGTGGCATCAGCATAAAGTGGGGGTAACCACAGAAGCAGATACTACTTTCCTGCAGTCTCTACCTCAAAAAGTCTTAACCTGTTGTCCAGAGACACCTAGTGGTCCATGGCCCCTGCTCAGAAAATTAATTATTATTAAGAGAGTAATAAAGAAGCAGAATGTAAAAGTTACATTTTCAAAATGCTCCATAAAAGTGAAAGTATTTGAAATTAAAGGATAAATATTTAGTTGGTGTCCTCAGATTGCTTTATGGGAGCAGTGTAAATGCATCAAACTGTATATAGTATATAGGATGTGTGGTCTAAGGTGAATATAGAAAAGCCCCAATCTTCCTGTTAAAATGAAAATGTTGATTTTTAAAATTTGTTTGTGAAATAATTAAATATTTTATCATTTGAGTATTTGTTTGTTTGATGAATGCTTGTTTCTGTATTTTTCTGTATTGTTTCGCGATTCAAATAATGTGAAATTGCTTATGTCACGGCCCTGGCGTCCATAAATGACTCGTGAGTGGTGGGGGAAGGGCGGGTCCTTGGATTCCAATGATGATTCAGTGGGGGTCCCTTGATTCCAACAGTGATTATGTGGTGGTCCACAGAAGTCCAAAGATAACACTTTTAAGGCGCAAGGGGCACACTAGCCAGAGCTACTCCACTTATCTAAGACACTTGAATAGCATTACAGAGCCATGTGCGCACCTCCGGAAGTTCAAGCTCCATAAGCCTCATGCATTATGCATGTTTGTGAGCTTTTCCTTAGGCAACCATACCACTGTTGGCTCATGCGCCTGGAAAACAAACAATAGAATCACAGCTGCATGGACGGGAAGGTCTTTTTCCGTGGAAGCACACAACTTCTGCCCAATAAAAACATGAAGTCCTGTTTACAAACATGGTGGCGAGCTCCTCTCTGTAGTACTACTGAAAGCGCTTTTTTAGGCTGCACTATCAAGCCAGATGTAAAAACTGAGCAAGTGGAATAACGACTTCAAAGTTGGCTCAACATTATCTTCGACTTGTAGAAAAGCCAGTCTTACTGCTAAAGGATGATGGTTTAGTCCTGAACATCAGGGTCCATTACAGAAAAACTAACACTAGTGGCCAGTTACTTTACTGTCAGTCAACACTTTCAAGGGTATTGCAAATTACATATTGATGCTAGCATATCCTCACTTCTGAGGTGGGGTGGAAATGCATTTACCACCAATGCTTCCTTTACTAATATGACATTACTTCAATCAGCTAAACTAAATATTATTAAGAACACGCTCAAAACATTTTTGACTGGTTCTATTGCACGTCTTTGGTGGTAAGCTAAGGCAGTGCTTGCCCCAAGCCACTTTTACCACTGCATAATAAAAAGCTGTTTATTGAGGTGTTAATGTGTGACAAAACAGTCTCGTGAATATTTGTTGTGTGGCATTTTGTTGTGGTGATATAGTTTGTTTTTTTGTGTTGTTTTTGATCAATACTATTGCAATGTGTTGTGGAGACCTGTGGTTGCTGGGTTGTTTGTTTTTACTGTTTTGTTGTGTTGTGTTGTGTTGCATTGTGTAGTGGCCAGTAAGGTTTTAATTGTGTGTTTAGCTTGCATAGTGTGAGTTTTTGTGTTATGTTCTGCGGTTTATTTTAGAGATCGCAACAAAGGCTGCTAGATTTCCTGCCAAAAGTAACACATTTGTTCTAAGCAACCATTGTTTGCTGTTTGAGGTTATACAATACTGCTCAAGCTGTTTAAGACACCTGTCAGCCCAAACCTTCGCAGAAACTATGCCTTAACACTGACATTGCTCACTTGATGTGCTGCTAGGGTCTCCTCTTAAAATGTAGTTGAAAATGTATGAGAACTAAGTGATTTGAACTGAATTAATCAGGCAAAAGAAGGACCCTGCGACACAACCTCTCCTTTGTCATCACCGGAGGGTTTAGTGCCATGCATTTATATCTCAGTTTCAAATTTTGTCAGTAGGTTATGCTTTTACCCTTTGAGAAGACCTTACCTATTTTCATTTTCGGTAGTAATTGCCACTATCTTTGAGCAGCCATGTTTTCGACAACGGAGATTACGTGAGGGGATTCAATTTCTGCCAGTAGCAATGCGTTTAACGTCATATAATCAGTGCTTAATTTGTGCCGGGGCTTGCCGGTGCTTAGCACCGGCACTTACTTTTCAGGGCCGGGTCTACACGAGGTCACGAGTCTGCACGAGAGGATGTCACATTTTGTATGGTGTTAGAGCTTACTGACTCGGCGCAGAGTGCTGTTGTAACTTCTCGATCTCTCCCGAGTCCCGGAGACTGATTGAGCAAATAATACTGCATAATTTCCGATAGTCAGTGCATCAATCATAAATGTGTGATGTAGGCGCGTCATGGTGATGGCGGCTGTTACTTCAGTGTTGCCGGGTGGTGGGCGGGAGTCAGACACTGATTGGACAATTTGGGCTGGGCCTAGGCTGGATTTGGTTATGCGTGCTACACGTACATTTTTTTCCAACGTCCCGGCGTCACCCCCTCACCCACACGAGTCATCAGCAGGAACCACGTTGGAGATAGGCTGCAGCGCAGCAGTAGCACCAGGTGGCGGGCACAGTAATTAATAAAGGCAGTCCCCAGGAGCGTAACCGTAAGTAGTACACACTCCATAAGCATCAGTCATCATCATGCCATGCCTCCATATTTTTTTATTTTAGCGTGGTGGCGTGTCGGACTCAGCCGGGCAAGATTCGATGACGCACCACTGTGTGCTTGGCCTGCAGCTGCCCCACGATAGTACGGTAACAGTACACCTAATACTTGTATATATATTAGCAGAATAGGCCAGGGCCGGCTGGCTGAGGCTAAGGTGTTCAAGGATTCTTTACGTAGCATCATAACGATATAGGGCCGGCGGTCGGTCGGTCGAGTTGGCGGGTTTAAAGTTAAAGGCGGCGGCGGGGCCCTGCCTTGTTTGAACTTAGTATGATTATGATATCCTCCCTCGGTGCTTAACAGTGGCTCCACTTTTACTAAATAATGTCCTGAAAAGCAGGATGTTGTGTAGGGCAGGCTGCGCTGTGCGCACAGATTTTTTCTGATTGCCTCGCCCTGCTGTCACCCCCGCCGCACCCCATGAGCCATCATCATCCCCACGACGTGGGGCAGGCCAGGCAGGCAGGCAGCAGCACCACCAGGCAGGCCTACCTTGCTATATAATCCACTCAGTCAGTGTAATAAATAAGGCAGCGCCCCGGACGCCCGGCCACCATACCATGAGAAGTAATATTCTACTTTACTAACTAAGCAGGTCATTTCATGCCCATTCCAAACCAACGCTGCTTTTTGTTTGCTAATGGCCTATTCATTAATAAAAGATACGTGTTGAAAGACATCTTATTATTCATTAAATGATGCATATTGTCTATCCGTGACGAGAGAAGGCCCTTGATTTTACACTATCATCACTCATGTGTGGGTACTATGCGTGTGTATAAGTCAGGCATGAAAAGCCCTTGTATGATATTGTCTTGAATATTAGATAAACGTGGCAGATCGAAACTATATCTCTTTTGTGAGTGCCCTTCACACAGGCAGAGCTTGGCCGGCACATTTGTCTGCATGAAATGGAGTGCTGCAGGTGGTCTGCCCCTCTGTAATCTTGTCATCTGATGGGTGTGATGCATGTGATAGGGGTGGCACTGCCATGCCCCTCTTCTCCCCTGACCTTCTCTACGCAAATTGTTTCACTGCCCCTACCCGTGCAATCTATTTCACTTCCTCGTCCTGTGTTCTGTGTCCCACTGCCCCTACCCGTGCAGTCTATTTCCCTTCCTCGTACTGTGTTCTTGGTTCCACTGCCCCCTCTTACATGAGCTTACTGACCCACTGCTTCTTGCCCATGCCATGTGTTATTCACCTTTGCCAGTGCTTTCTAGTCCCACTTTTTGCTCTCTGGTTCACTGCCTGTGTCTGTTTTCTCTCTCGATACATTTGACTATTCTGTTTCACTGCCCTAGATTGTTTTGTGTTTCACTGATCTTGCCTGTTAATCTGTCACAATTCTCCCACTTGTGTCTTGTTTCACTGGCACGTTTAGCCTCTTTATTTCACTGCCAATACATGTGCTCGACTTTTTGCTGCCCCTAACCGTGCTTTCTACTTCTCTTCTCCAGATTGTGCTATTTCTCTTATATCTGTGTAATGTTCCTCTCCCCTTGTCTGTGCTCTTTTTCACTTCCACTGAATATGCTCTTTTTTCTGCTCCTGCCTGCCTGTGCTCGGTCTTATCCTCACTGTCCTCATATTGCCTGTTTCATTATCCCTACCTCTATTCTCTGTTTCGCCACACCTGCCGGTGATCTTTCACCCACTCTGCCTCGGCACTCTCTTTCTGTTCTCCAACTTGTGAACTTCAGTTTCACTGCCAATACTTGTATTCTGTTTCTCGATCCATGCCTGTGATCTCTGATTTGCTCCTTCTGCTAGTGTTTGCTGTCCTGCTTATCTTTTTTTTTTACTTCCACTGTTTGTACCTCTGTTTTATTGCCCTTATGCATGCTATGTGATTTGCCTATCCTGCTTGTGTCCTCATGTTCTCTGCCACTGGGTGTGATCTCCGTTTCAATACCCTGCTTGATCCACACACTATAATTATCAAAGCTCTGGAATATTCTTTAGGGTCAGATTTACACCGCTCTTTTTCGTCAGTGCAGAACTGCAGATACACTTGCTGCGGTGCCGAACAACGTTTGCTTGCAAAAATATTGAGCACCGAAAAGAAGATGCAAGTTTATACCGTAAAATGGCAGCTGCACACTGACATAATTTACCTTTGCTCAAAACTTAATTTGTGCAAAATTATTCACAATGGGCAATTAACCATGACTGGTAGTGTTGCAGCCGGGATTCTGTGGAGTTAAGAAGTTAAAGGCCCTGCTCTAGGCTCGAAGTATCCTCCTCCAGCTCCATTCCTTCCCTAACATTTCCTCTTAACTTAAAGTGCCCAGTAAATCAAATGTGCCATGAAAAGATGTTAAATAAACTGGTTGATTGCCTTCTTTTCTACCAGTAAGTAGTAGCGCCAACCCCCGGCTGGCACACATAATAAATGCTATTTGTGCTTGTAAAGTATTGTATTTGTGCCTTCATATGTATTAAAGAAGACAATGTGCAATAACAACTGACCGGAGTAGGTCCGTCAGTCAGCATGCAATGTCCTGCATTAACTTAATTAGTTATATTGTGCGACGTAGTGGCTTCCAGCCCTAGCCCTAGTGGTAGGTGGGGTGGGGCATGCTAGGGGGCTAATGAATACTGCGCGCCACCTGAGCATAACAGCATTTGATTAAACAGGAGGCCATGTGGATAGTGGACTCTTCCTGCCACTGGCTTTCTTTGTTTCTTTATTTTTGGCGGAGGCTGGCATAGCTGAATTGTCTACTGCAGAAGCAAATGCCCTCCACTGAGTTGATGAAATACATAACCTGGTGGCTTCAGCCATACATGTGTGCGTTTGTAGTCTGTCAAGAGAAGACTGCAGTGTTGTTTAGTGCTGTGCAGCAAGCAGCAGTATTTATGTACAAACTTGTAGGAAATGTTCATCATTGATTTATAATTTTTAAAAGTTTGCAAGCGCAAGTAATGCACATAAGGTGATGGCAGCATATGGCAGTGGGGGCAGGCCACAGCTTGTAATTCACTTTTGGGAATCTTGCACTGCTGTCATTGCGTTCTCTGAGTCTTGTTGTGTAACTGTTCTTTGCATTAGGGAAGCTTGCGCTCTTGTTGTCAAAGCTATACCTGTGTTATATGCTGCCGAAGCCAAAATGATTGACTCAGTCTCCATGAGGGAAAGGTCCCAGGGGTGCGCCGGGGCGGGGATGCAAAGAGGTGGAGCACGTGTACAAATATGGGTAGGTTTCTCTCCCGCACACACAGCGGTGTGTACAGGTGGCTGTGTGAATGTCTGTGCGTGTTGCCTGTGTGTGTTGCTTTGTGTCTGGCTCGGGTACTTTGAAGCTGAAAGTTTAAAGAGGGCATAAGGTAAATCTACTAAAACCTATATCGAATTCCCACAAGTCCAGCAGTTCTGCTGCCTGCCTCGAATTTCCATAGAGCCCTTTTTTTTACACTGTGGCATTTAAAATGTTCTGTTTATTTGGTGCAATGTTTTTCTTCCAATCCTGACCCAGCTTGCTCTTAATACAATGAAATTCCATGTACTGGAATACCGGGAGCTCCTTTTAGGACAATTGAATGCTGATGACTAGTAACAACTTGTATAGATCTACAACATTCCAATGTTTACACTATTCCAGTGTTTGCCTATTGTTCCTTCCTCCCCTTGTTTATTTTCGAACATCATATTATCATTGGGCGGAGCTCCTTTTAGGACAATTGAATGCTGATGACTAGTAACGACTTGTATAGATCTACAACATTCCAATGTTTACACTATTCCAGTGTTTGCCTATTGTTCCTTCCTCCCCTTGTTTATTTTAGAACATCATATTATCATTGGGCGGAAATACTGCTCTAACAGCTTTATTATAGCAGCCAAGGTTTCAGATTCCTATGAGTGCCATTTTCATAATTTCAGTCAATTTAGTGTAATTATGAGTGGCATTTCAACAACTATGAATGAAACTTTCTGGCGAGCAAAATCAAGCAATGAAGACGAGAGAAACATAGAAGTATCAGACATTGCACATAGAGCACTGGAATTGTCCCTTTTCAATGCATTAG
Organism: Lissotriton vulgaris; assembly: GCF_964263255.1. Taxonomy (NCBI): domain Eukaryota; kingdom Metazoa; phylum Chordata; class Amphibia; order Caudata; family Salamandridae; genus Lissotriton; species Lissotriton vulgaris. The sequence goes on from NC_141685.1 coordinate 1,160,427,275, forward strand.
TGATTTTAGCAAATGTATTCCAAAATTGTGCTTTAAATGCAATTTTGATTTCATCTTTTTCAAAATGTTCACAGGGCAGGGGAACCTCCTATCAAAACCTTCCTATGAGGAAGGAAGGCTCCCTTGCTGAAATTCATTTGACTTTTTGAAGTTCCATTTGAGGATGTGGGTGGAGCTAATAGAGGAAGTGGGCGGAGCCAGCGGAGGAAGTGGGTGGAGCCAGAAAAAAGTAGGTGTGGACTCCGACAAAGATTTGAGCACCTGCACTTCATATTTTACAAATTAAGCACTGCATATAATACGGTACCACTGATGGCGCAAAACGCAACTGTGATTCACAAGCTGATAGGCATTGGCCCTTCAGTAAAAGGCAGCAGGATAACCTCACTGCTGTTTTCCTAAATGTGCCAGTAACATTCAAAACGCACTTACAGGGGCTTCTATCCTCTAATCACAGCTTTCCCACGTGGCCTCATTGCGTGTTGTTCTGCTGCCTGCCTGCCTGCCTGGTCCTGGTGGTGTTTATTTCGTGGTCCCTAAGGCGCCAAGGTTCGTGACAAAGACTCGTTATTGCATGCACTGCTCATTCCAGAGAGGCATTTTTGCCAATAAGCTGTTCAGACCTCTAGTTCAGCCTTCTGTTGCTATTTTCGGTTGTTACAGTGGTATGTTCCTCTTGTTATTTATTGGGAGAGATGGCTTCCTTCCATCTGAGCGCTCACTTCAAAGGGCGCTCAGCTGACTCATCGCTTCCTGTGTCCTGGTGAGATGTGCAGCTGCTGACAGACCCAGGAGATTGCCTGCGTCACCACTGCTCGAACCTGTACCAAGACACGCGCACATCCCAAGGGGATTCCCTCAGGCCAGGGCTGTATGTGGGCAGTGTCGCCTCCATCTCAGATTGCCTCGAATCAGACCTAGCAGTAATTACAAACTAATGGTCATATTTACAAAATAATGGCGAAGCGCGGTGTTACACCACAATTGGTAACACCGCGCTCTGACATTCTGAAAAGCAGGAATGCGCCATATTTACAATAATACGGCACACCCTTGCGTTTCCCTTAGCGCTAAACGCAAAATTTAGCTGTCTTGTGCTAACGCATGCACCCTAGCGCCATAGTGCAAGAGTGCCTGCGTTTCTGGAAATGATGTTCATGTGCAGGAAGGTGTCCCTTCATGCACATAAACTATTACTAATGGTGATTTGTAACTTCTATGTGTACTGCATTCTGCCGCACATATAGAAGTTGCAACTCGTCATTATTTAATGATTGTTTATATGCAGGAAGGGACACCTTCCTGCACACGAACAATCACAACTGGCGATTTGCTCTTTCTATGTATGCTGCAGAATGCAGCACACGAACAGCAAAACAAGTAAAAATTAATAATTTCTCCTCGCTATGCCAGTTTAACTCCAGGTTTTCCCTGGTCTCATTCTTGGCGCTGCCCCATATTTACGCCAGCCCAGGAAATATGGGGCAGCGTTAAAAAGCGATGGGTGTTTCAGCGGAATGCCCACTGCAACACCCTATCCCTGCCCCTTTCACGCTAAGTTGTGCGTGAATAGGAGCATTATTTACAAGGTGGCGTTAAGCCAAGTTAAGCCTTGTAAATAAGGCAAAGAGGTTATCTCTACCAAAATGACAAAAAAAAAGTGACGTTCTGCTGGCGATAACCCCTTGTAAATATGCCCCTAACTTTAAAACAGGTACCTATCTGGCCCTACATTTACGTGTTCAACTTCGCCAGCAAGAGACTAACCAGTATCTAAAAAACATGACTCAAAAAGCACTTAAGGGCTGATTACGATCTCGTTAGGAAATTCTTCCGACCAATTCTATCCACCAAATCAGTTTTGGAAGTATTTCCAAACTATTGGGTTGTGCAAGTCCAACCAACTGAGTTCAATGGGAGCCTGTCTATAGGCCTCTGTTTTGTGCCCTGGCATAAGCGGTCCGTTTTTTTCCGGACTACAGTGACAGCAGTCACGTCAAAGTGCACCTGCCCACACAGCTCAGGTCTCACTAGTGGAGAAGTTACAGCATGACGTCATGGCAGGTGAGCGTTGTAGGGGAATGGAAATCCTTTACAGAGAATACATTTTTGAAAGATCTCCTAGCCCTTCCCTCGAGTACCCCGACAGTCCCGGTGCTCCTGGACGTTGGTTGTAAGAGTATCAAAGACCAGGCTCGCCTTCGACCACTGCTTCTTTGGTCCCGCATATGGAGGGTCCCGGAGCTAAAGTCCTATGCCGACGGCCTGGCAGAGGTAATGAACATGGGAGGATGGGCCAAGATCAAGTGGCTGAGGGACACTAAAAATCTTTTGGGGGAGTTGGGCCTGGGGGACTGCTGGTCTTCAAAATCTGCTCCACCAAAGGCTGACCTCAAAAAACTTTACTGGGACTGGGTCTCTGGCAAACTCATCAGGAACCAACACCATTGTAATCTGACTGCATCATTTTTGGAATTAAAGGATGTGGCTGTTTTCGAACCCTTTCTGGACTTAATCACCTTGCCAGCCGATAGGGCCCTGTATTTTAAACTCAGGGTAGGCACGCTTCCGACCGGGGCCTTTGTATCAAAATGGAATGGTGCTCATCGATCCCCCTTCTGTGCCTTTTGTCCATCTAGGCCAGAAACGATAGCACATATATTTTTTGAGTGTCCGGACTATACTAAACCTAGGAGGCATTGGCTTAAACCTCTTTTTAAATGCCTGGGAACACGTAGGCACTTGGTTGCACTACGTATCTTATTGACTGATACCGCCCCTTTAATAGTTTGTGGTGTTTCTAAATTTTTAAAACATTCATGGTTGATTCGCTGCAAGAGACTGTCAGTTTCAATTTAATTCACTTTTAGTTAATTCATTTGGGGTAATTCCCATTTTATCTGTCTTATTACTTAAATGTTGACATACATATCACTGTTTTAAAAATGTGTTTTACTTGTATGTATGCTTTCAAGATATCTTGCATATCGAATAAAAGCTTTCAACCAACCAACCTTTACAGAGAGTAATTTTCTCTCTGGAATTCCCTTCTCTTTTTGAAACGCAGGAGCAGCAACATTGTCATGGTGTCAGCAGAGCTGTAAGTGGAAGCTTTTTCAATATTATATACAAGCTTTAACTGCTGCTATTTATCTTATGCAATTAACAACCATTGACAATGCCGAAAGTCCCGTCTTGTTGTAGGTATGATGTATCATATATTTGGATGCAATGACAGAAACAGCAAAATACAAGTCCGGCGGCACACTATTAAGTATGGGCGGAAAATCCGTTACGCTCGCGGATTTTGCGGATTTTTGGTAAATTCGCAATCCGCGAGATTTGCGAATTTCCCGCAAAATCCGCAAATTCGCACGCAGCGGATTTTTTTTTTCTTGGTGATACAATTTTGCGGCGCGCGGCGTTTATCATCGTTTGCCGAGTTACTTTTCTTGATATTTTGCGAGTGCTGCGCCATTTTGGATCTTGCTGCGGGATCCCGCGGGAATTTGGCAAGCGCGATTACGTAATCGCGGCTTGCCAACTTTTACAGCGACCGTTTGTCAACGCGAGTACGCCGTGATCACGTATCGCGGTACTTCGCAATTGCGAGCTTTGAGATGCGGCGAGCAGCAACAATCTCGCACACGCGAAAATATAAAATTTGCAATTCTGCACAAGAAATCCACCAGCAAGTAGCATAAACCTTCTTGAAATGCTGATTTTTATCTGAATAACTCCTTAGGTTGCATTTGCCTGCACTTTTTTTGCGAGGAGTCCATTTTGGGGAGGGGGGTGGGAGGAAGGAAGTGCCCCACAGTCTTCAACTTCCTGTTCCTGTCCAGCAGGCTCCTCCCAGTGCTTTGTCCATCTCCTAGTCACTTTTCATTTGGATCTGGAGCTGGAAGGATTACTTTTTGTGGATGCTGCTGGATATTTGGATTTGAGGCCTTTTTGACTTTCTTTGGATCACTTTTGGATTAGAAATTTCACAAGTAAGTTTGTTTGGGGCATTACAGTTGCTGCAAGTACAATTTTGGAATTTTCGATTTTTGGGCTGTTTTGGGGCCTTTTGCCCAGGGGTACTCAGTGGTGGGTGCACTGAGTCTTTCTGTGGGGTGTTTTGAATTTAAACATCATGGAGGGGCTGGGTGGCTTGGGATTGTGCTGATTTTTCTGTGATTTTCGTTTTTTTGGCCTGTTGTGGCCTTTTCACCTGGGGACCTGGGGTAGTGAGTGGTGCATGTGCCTAGTCTTTCTGTGGGTTGTCTTGAATTTAAACATCATGGAGGGGCTGAATCATGGCATGGGATTGTGCTGATTTTTCTGTGATTTTCGTTTTTTGGGCCTGTTGTGGATGGACAGGATATGTGGTTGGGGGCCATTTTGAGTGCTGCTACAGGCCCTGGCCATGTGCTGTGATGGAGGGGGCCATTTTGAATGCAGGGAGTGTTCTCAGGCCTGCACCCATTTTGCCTAGCTTTCATCCATTATGCCCAGGGCCCAGGGGTAGTAAGTGGTGCATGTGCCTAGTCTTTCTGTGGGTTGTCTTGAATATAAACATCATGGCATGGGATTGTGGTGATTTTTCAGTGATTTTCGTTTTTTGGTCCTGTTGTGGATGGACAGGCCATGTGGTTGGGGGCCACTTTGAGTGCTGCTACAGGCCCTGGCCATGTGCTGTGATGGAGGGGGCCATTTTGAATGCAGAGAGTGTTCTCAGGACTGCACCCATTTTGCCTAGCTTTCATCCAATATGCCCAGGGCCCAGGGGTAGTGAGTGGTGCATGTGCCTAGTCTTTCTGTGGGTTGTCTTGAATATAAACATCATGGCATGGGATTGTGGTGATTTGTCTGTGATTTTCGTTTTTGGGCATGTTGTGGATGGACAGGCCATGTGGTTGGGGGCCACTTTGAGTGCTGCTACAGGCCCTGGCCATGTGCTGTGATGGAGGGGGCCATTTTGAATGCAGGGAGTGTTCTCAGGCCTGCACCCATTTTGCCTAGCTTTCATCCAATATGCCCAGGGCCCAGGGGTAGTGAGTGGTGCATGTGCCTAGTCTTTCTGTGGGTTGTCTTGAATATAAACATCATGGCATGGGATTGTGCTGATTTTTCAGTGATTTTCGTTTTTTGGGCCTGTTGTGGATGGACAGGCCATGTGGTTGGGGGCCATTTTGAGTGCTGCTACAGGCCCTGGCCATGTGCTGTGATGGAGGGGGCCATTTTGAATGCAGGGAGTGTTCTCAGGCCTGCACCCATTTTGCCTAGCTTTCATCCATTATGCCCAGGGCCCAGGGTTAGTACTAGTGAGTGGTGCATGTGCCTAGTCTTTCTGTGGGTTGTCTTGAATTTAAACATCATGGCATGGGATTGTGCTGATTTTTCTGTGATTTTCGTTTTTTGGGCCTGTTGTGGATGGACAGGCCATGTGGTTGGGGGCCATTTTGAGTGCTGCTACAGACCCTGGCCATGTGCTGTGATGGAGGGGGCCATTTTGAATGCAGGGAGTGTTCTCAGGCCTGCACCCATTTTGCCTAGCTTTCATCCATTATGCCCAGGGCCCAGGGGTAGTGAGTGGTGCATGTGCCTAGCCTTTCTGTGGGTTGTCTTGAATTTAAACATCATGGCATGGGATTGTGCTGATTTTTCTGTGATTTTTGTTTTTTGGCCTGTTGTAGTGGCCTTTTCACCAGGGGTAGTGACTAGTGAGTGTTGCATGTGCCTAGTCTTTCTGTGGGGTGTCTTGAATTTAAGCATCATGGAGGGCATGGGATTGTGCTGATTTTTCTGTTTTTTTTAAAAAAAAATTGGGTGTATAACTGAACTGATGTTCCTCTGTCTTCCATTGTTTTTAGGTGCACAAGACTCAAGAGAACCACCAGTGCCAGGAAGAAGTCCTGCAGCGGTGTGTGTGTGCAGCATAACGTCACGCGACGTCACGTCTGGCCTCAGACAACTCTACAATTCGTGCAACTGCGGCCTGCTGTCTGACCTGCTCTGAAGAAGATGGCCCCAAAAAAAGGTCTCCGTAGCTCCTCTAGCAAGAAAGTTGCTAGTAAGGAGCAGAAGAAGCAAGTTACCAAGGAGGCTGGTGTGTCGGCCGCCGCGTTTTTTGGGAGCAAAAAAAAAAGTACGCCTGCAGCAGCAGCAGGATCTGCTGGGGACCAAGCTGGGAGCAGCACCCCTGCTCCATTGGGTTCAGTGCCTCCACCACCACGCCAACTTAAGTCAAAGCCCTTGAGTGCTTCAGAGGCAGTCAGTGTACTTCTCCAATCACCATCGACCAGTGATGTTGGCTCATCGCAAGAAAGTAGCAGCAATGTCCCTGAATCAACACAGGTTGTTGTAACTCATCTGACAAGTGTTGAACAACCACAGCCGCAACAACAACACCATGTGCAAGTACAAGCCCAAGTACATGTGGAAGGAGAGGCAGCGCAAGGAGATGCGCAAGCAGAGGTGCATGGAGGGTCACAAGTGCCCACAATAGTTGTTCCTCCCGAAGTAGGGGCACATCAGGAAATCGACAATCAAGCCGAGGTATCATTGGAAGCCACTCCTCCTGATGATCATTCATTGTCTTCCACATCCCTAGCAAGGAAAAGATCAAGGTTGGTGTCTACATCTTCTTCAAGCCCACCTCCTTCTGATGAAATGGATCCCAATTGGGAACCAGCACCACTGCCGTCTGAGAGTGAGGCACACCATGATCTGACAAAGGTACCTAAGCGTAAAAGGAAGGTCGTCGAAAAACTCATAGCTATGGAGTGTGATGAGGCTCAACAAGAAGTGACGGATACTTCTGCTGGTGAAGCCTCTCACGATGACGACGATGAGGCAGTCATCATAAAGGTCACTGCAGCCCCAGCGGGCATGCAGCAAAGAGACATTTTGACCCTATCCTGAGAAGCTGCTGAGCGTGATGATGATGTCGACGAGGAGGCAATGGAAATGGAAACACAACAATCATTAGATTTGGAGTTAACTAGTACACCAACACCTACCGCTTCCATATTTCTTTCTCGCAAGAAGGGACCTCCATCCACCTCGACCTCAATTAGTGGTGGTGAAAGTGCAAAACGTACTGAAGTTCAGCAAACCACATCCTCCACTTCATCTGGCATTAGCAGCAGGACCACCACCACCAGTATCGCCGCCTCCTCCGGCCCCCAAAGACATTTCAAGTCTCCAGTTTGGGACTTCTTTAGTGTTTGCCCAAAAAAGGAAAACGTAGCCATTTGTAGCATTTGTAAGCTTCGAGTTAGTCGTGGTAAGTTTGGTACCAACTATGGTACCGGAGGCCAGAGAGGTCATCTTAAGAGAACGCACGCTGTCCAATGGCTTGCGCACCTAGATGCGGTCAAGGAAGCCCGAATTGCACGTAATGAAAACGTTGATTTTTCATCTGATGATGACGAGGAGGAAGAAGACGATTCAAACACTTCACTTACACCCAGTACCCCTGTCAGCAGCACACCCCATGTGAGCCACACTAAGAGTGTGGGAGAGAGTGAGACATCAATGCGAAAAAGTTCATCAGCGAGCGAGCGTAACTGGGTCAAAGATATCATCATCATCCCGTAAATCCTTGGTCCAGGGCAACATTAAAAAGATGTTGTTTACAGAAGCGCAATATGAACGCAACCACCCACTGACGCGTCTGTATAACACTAAGCTGGCTAAAATGCTAGCTCTGGACCTTCTCCCTTTTTCTTTTGTAGAAGGGGTTGGTTTTCTAGAATTAGTGGCAGCGCTCTGCCCTAAATGGAAGGTTCCTAGCCGGTTCTATTTTGCCCGAGTTGCGGTTCCAGCACTACATGAAGATGTTCTGAAGGTGATTGGGGCAGCTTTGCAGAAGAGTGCTGTTCACACTATACATCTGACAACAGACATGTGGACCAGTGGCGCAGGCGCTGATTACATGTGCATCACTGCACACTGGGTCTTTTTTTCAGGGGCTAAAGCAAAGCTAAACACAGGTGTTGACCCGGACTTTGTTTTTAAAGCTGCTCGGAAACATGCAACACTAGCCATGTTTGGTTTGGAGAAACGTCACACAGCAGAAAACATTTTGGATGTCTTTAACACAAAGGTCCTTAACTGGCTGTCCCCAAAAAAACGCCAGGTTGGTTATGTTTCCACGGACAATGGCGCCAATATAGTTAAGGCCATGAAGCTGGGTGACTATTTCAGAGTGCCGTGTTTGGCGCACTGTATAAACCTGGTTGTCCAAAAATTCTTGGGTAATAAAGACAGTGCAGCATACAGAGTATTGGACACCTGCCGAAAAATGTGCAACCATTTCAGCCATTCTTTTAAGGCCCGGAAGCAGCTGAGGAGCCTGCTATATCAACATCAAATGCCAGTGAAAGCACTCATCCAGGAGGTGGTAACACGTTGGAACTCAACCTTCTACATGCTTGAGCGTCTGTATGAGCAGTATACGGTACTTGATCACTATTTCTTAACACAGGGTACAGCTCAGAAGGAGGACCTGAGGATGGGTGCGGCGCAATGGAACATAGTTAAAAGCCTGACACGCATGCTTCGTCCTTTTGAGTTCTTCACGCGTGCAGTCAGCAAGGAGGACTGTAATTTGGGAAAAGCTATCCCATTGTTGTACATGCTGGAGCACCAACTGAAGGAGGTGTGTTCTGTGTTTGAAAAAGATGAAAAAAACCAAGACTCTTTTGTTCTGGCTGAGAAATTATTAGAGCACCTACAAGGTGATGAACGTCTTAAAATGATCCACTCAGACCAGCATTACATTTGTGCTACTAATCTGGATCCACGCTACAAAAAGGCGCTGGCAGGCCAAGCATTCTTTCCTTTTGCTGATGAAGATGTTACAAGTTACAAACGGTGGATAGCCTCCTCAGCCAAGAGGTTTGAAAGAGAACGGCAGCAAATTGAAGGAGAAGGCAGTACATCAGCATCAGCAGGCCATCCCCAGTCACAACAATCCTCTTCTGCACCTGTGGCTGCGGCACAAGTGATCTCTCAGCCGTTAAAGAGACCGGCAACCGGATCATCTGCACCACCAGACGCAACAGTAACATTGGAGGCTGAAGAGGATTGGCTAGCTCGGCTTGGGTTTGGTTCTCAAAAGGTCACAGCAACAGCTAAGCAAAGAGGAGGAACCTTGAAGGAGAACCTTGATTCGATGGTCAAGGACTATCTGAATGACTCAACAGAGGTCTATGTTAATGCTGACCCATTGGCGTATTGGCATGGGAAAAAAGAATTATGGCCACAGCTCACCAACCTGGCTTTAAACTACTTGTCTTGCCCACTCGCAAGCGTATCTTCTGAACGTGTTTTCAGTGCTGCTGGTGGCATTGTAACTTCCAAACGGAGCCGCCTCTCGCCCAAAAATGTGTAGAGGTTAACAATGATCAAGATGAATCAGCACCTCATACCACCAGATTTCAGAGTACGAGAAAGCGCGCCGGATGAAGATGAGGTGGACAGCAACATAGATGAGGGAATTTCTACTCTGTCAGGTGACACTGACTTCACCCTGCCTGAATTCGCAGAGTATGATGACGAAGCCTTATTCTTATTCACGGACCGTGATACCGAGCCCTGAAAATGAGACAACGAATCACTAACTTTCTTTTTCGTCCTTATTCACTTTTATTCCTGTGTGTCTGTCTTTCTTTGTTGTGCACAGTTAATATAATTCAAACTTTAATCAGATAATCACAAAAACAAGCCCATCAGCAGAACTGTCTTCACTTGTTTGCTAATTGATTTGAAGGTGCCGCAGTCTGCATTCCTCAGGTTCACAAGTTCAGAAGAACATGCTCCTCTATCGTCCTCCTCCAGACTCCTATTTCCATCAAAGCAGAGGGCTGGTTTACGCCCAATGAACAAAGACTCAGCACTTGTGGGGGTGTTGTTCTACCTCTTTGCAGGTGAGTTGACGGCGCTGGGGCCATTGCTGGGAAGCTCTAATACCGGATAAAAGTGGTTTGGACCAAATCCCAGGCGGAATTTTTTTTGTGTTTTTGATGACTTGCTTGCCTTTGAGGTGCTCTTAGGGGGGGTTCCGTCTGTTTATGGGTGAGTTTCGGGGTCCGTGAGCACTGCTGGGACACTCTAATCTTGATTGCATTTGCTTTTCAGGAAATCCGTGGTGGCAAACCGGACTTATGGCCTAGCTACGCAGCGCGTTTGGACCGAAGGCCGAGAAATATTGTAAGTAGGAGATGTTGCTTTTGGCCTGTTTGGGGGTGTTATGCTTTTTGGCGGGTGGGTTGGCGGGTCTTGGGCCATTCCTGGGAAGGTCTAATACCGGGTGGAAGTGGTTGGGACAAAATCCACGCCGATTTTTTTGTTGTTGCTATTTCTGACATTTTGCTCAATGTAGCGTTTTCGGGGGCCTGTTTGGGGGGCTTCCTAGTGTTTGTGGGTGGGTTTCGGGGTCTGGGAGCACTGCTGGCTATGGATACTTTACTTTGCAAGAGGTTTGAAGCAAATCCATGGTGGCAGAGGGGAGTTAGGGCCTAGCTGCAGAGTGCGCGCAGAGTGATTTGGGAAATTTGGAAAAAAATGACTAAGTCCCCATTTTTGTACTTTTGCTCTTTGGCTGTTTGGGGGTCTTCTACTCATTTTCTCCTGGGTTGACGGCTCTGGGGCCATTGCTGGGAAGCTCTAATACCGGATAAAAGTGGTTTGGACCAAATCCCAGGAGGAAATTTTTTTGTGTTTTTGATGACTTGCTTGCCTTTGAGGTGCTCTTAGGGGGGGTTCCGTCTGTTTGTGGGTGAGTTTCGGGGTCCGTGAGCACTGCTGGGACACTCTAATCTTGATTGCATTTGCTTTTCAGGAAATCCGTGGTGGCAAACCGGACTTATGGCCTAGCTACGCAGCGCGTTTGGACCGAAGGCCGAGAAATATTGTAAGTAGGAGATGTTGCTTTTGGCCTGTTTGGGGGTGTTATGCTTTTTGGCGGGTGGGTTGGCGGGTCTTGGGCTATTCCTGGGAAGGTCTAATACCGGGTGGAAGTGGTTGGGACAAAATCCACGCCGATTTTTTTTTTGCTATTTCTGACATTTTGCTCAATGTAGCGTTTTCGGGGGCCTGTTTGGGGGGCTTCCTGGTGTTTGTGGGTGGGTTTCCGGGTCTGGGAGCACTGCTGGCTATGGATACTTTACTTTGCAATAGGTTTGAAGCAAATCCATGGTGGCAGAGGGGAGTTAGGGTCTAGCTGCAGAGCGCGCGCGGAGTGATTTGGGAAATTTGGAAAAAAATGACTAAGTCCCCATTTTTGTACTTTTGCTCTTTGGCTGTTTGGGGGTCTTCCACTCATTTTCTCCTGGGTTGACGGCTCTGAGGCCATTGCTGGGATGCTCTAATACCGGATAAAAGTGGTTTGGACCAAATCCCAGGCGGAAATTTTTTTGTGTTTTTGATGACTTGCTTGCCTTTGAGGTGCTCTTAGGGGGGTTCCGTCTGTTTGTGGGTGAGTTTCATGGTCTGTGAGCACTGCTGGGACACTCTATTCTTGATTGCATTTGTTTTTCAGGAAATCCGTGGTGGCAAACCGGACTTATGGCCTAGCTACGCAGCGCGTTTGGACCGAAGGCCGAGAAATATTGTAAGTAGGAGATGTTGCTTTTGCCTGTTTGGGGGTGTTATGCTTTTTGGCGGGTGGGTTGGCGGGTCTTGGGCCATTCCTGGGAAGGTCTAATACCGGGTGGAAGTGGTTGGGACAAAATCCACGCCGATTTTTTTTGTTGCTATTTCTGACATTTTGCTCAATGTAGCGTTTTCGGGGGCCAGTTTGGGGGGCTTCCTGGTGTTTGTGGGTGGGTTTCGGGGTCTGGGAGCACTGCTAGCTATGGATACTTTACTTTGCAAGAGGTTTGAAGCAAATCCATGGTGGCAGAGGGGAGATAGGGCCTAGCTGCAGAGTGCGCGCGGAGTGATTTGGGAAATTTGGAAAAAAATGATTAAGTCCCCATTTTTGTACTTTTGCTCTTTGGCTGTTTGGGGGTCTTCTACTCGTTTTCTCCTGGGTTGACGGCTCTGGGGCCATTGCTGGGAAGCTCTAATACCGTATAAAAGTGGTTTGGACCAAATCCCAGGAGGAAATGTTTGTGTGTTTTTGATGACTTGCTTGCCTTTGAGGTGCTCTTAGGGGGGGTTCCGTCTGTTTGTGGGTGAGTTTCGGGGTCCGTGAGCACTGCTGGGACACTCTAATCTTGATTGCATTTGTTTTTCAGGAAATCCGTGGTGGCAAACCGGACTTATGGCCTAGCTACGCAGCCCGTTTGGACCGAAGGCCGAGAAATATTGTAAGTAGGAGATGTTGCTTTTGGCCTGTTTGGGGGTGTTATGCTTTTTGGCGGGTGGGTTGGCGGGTCTTGGGCCATTCCTGGGAAGGTCTAATACCGGGTGGAAGTGGTTGGGACAAAATCCACGCCGATTTTTTTGTTGTTGCTATTTCTGACATTTTGCTCAATGTAGCGTTTTCGGGGGCCTGTTTGGGGGGCTTCCTAGTGTTTGTGGGTGGGTTTCGGGGTCTGGGAGCACTGCTGGCTATGGATACTTTACTTTGCAAGAGGTTTGAAGCAAATCCATGGTGGCAGAGGGGAGTTAGGGCCTAGCTGCAGAGTGCGCGCAGAGTGATTTGGGAAATTTGGAAAAAAATGACTAAGTCCCCATTTTTGTACTTTTGCTCTTTGGCTGTTTGGGGGTCTTCTACTCATTTTCTCCTGGGTTGACGGCTCTGGGGCCATTGCTGGGAAGCTCTAATACCGGATAAAAGTGGTTTGGACCAAATCCCAGGAGGAAATTTTTTTGTGTTTTTGATGACTTGCTTGCCTTTGAGGTGCTCTTAGGGGGGGTTCCGTCTGTTTGTGGGTGAGTTTCGGGGTCCGTGAGCACTGCTGGGACACTCTAATCTTGATTGCATTTGCTTTTCAGGAAATCCGTGGTGGCAAACCGGACTTATGGCCTAGCTACGCAGCGCGTTTGGACCGAAGGCCGAGAAATATTGTAAGTAGGAGATGTTGCTTTTGGCCTGTTTGGGGGTGTTATGCTTTTTGGCGGGTGGGTTGGCGGGTCTTGGGCTATTCCTGGGAAGGTCTAATACCGGGTGGAAGTGGTTGGGACAAAATCCACGCCGATTTTTTTTTTGCTATTTCTGACATTTTGCTCAATGTAGCGTTTTCGGGGGCCTGTTTGGGGGGCTTCCTGGTGTTTGTGGGTGGGTTTCGGGGTCTGGGAGCACTGCTGGCTATGGATACTTTACTTTGCAATAGGTTTGAAGCAAATCCATGGTGGCAGAGGGGAGTTAGGGTCTAGCTGCAGAGCGCGCGCGGAGTGATTTGGGAAATTTGGGAAAAAATGACTAAGTCCCCATTTTTGTACTTTTGCTCTTTGGCTGTTTGGGGGTCTTCCACTCATTTTCTCCTGGGTTGACGGCTCTGAGGCCATTGCTGGGATGCTCTAATACCGGATAAAAGTGGTTTGGACCAAATCCCAGGCGGAAATTTTTTTGTGTTTTTGATGACTTGCTTGCCTTTGAGGTGCTCTTAGGGGGGTTCCGTCTGTTTGTGGGTGAGTTTCATGGTCTGTGAGCACTGCTGGGACACTCTATTCTTGATTGCATTTGTTTTTCAGGAAATCCGTGGTGGCAAACCGGACTTATGGCCTAGCTACGCAGCGCGTTTGGACCGAAGGCCGAGAAATATTGTAAGTAGGAGATGTTGCTTTTGGCCTGTTTGGGGGTGTTATGCTTTTTGGCGGGTGGGTTGGCGGGTCTTGGGCCATTCCTGGGAAGGTCTAATACCGGGTGGAAGTGGTTGGGACAAAATCCACGCCGATTTTTTTTGTTGCTATTTCTGACATTTTGCTCAATGTAGCGTTTTCGGGGGCCAGTTTGGGGGGCTTCCTGGTGTTTGTGGGTGGGTTTCGGGGTCTGGGAGCACTGCTAGCTATGGATACTTTACTTTGCAAGAGGTTTGAAGCAAATCCATGGTGGCAGAGGGGAGATAGGGCCTAGCTGCAGAGTGCGCGCGGAGTGATTTGGGAAATTTGGAAAAAAATGATTAAGTCCCCATTTTTGTACTTTTGCTCTTTGGCTGTTTGGGGGTCTTCTACTCGTTTTCTCCTGGGTTGACGGCTCTGGGGCCATTGCTGGGAAGCTCTAATACCGTATAAAAGTGGTTTGGACCAAATCCCAGGAGGAAATGTTTGTGTGTTTTTGATGACTTGCTTGCCTTTGAGGTGCTCTTAGGGGGGGTTCCGTCTGTTTGTGGGTGAGTTTCGGGGTCCGTGAGCACTGCTGGGACACTCTAATCTTGATTGCATTTGTTTTTCAGGAAATCCGTGGTGGCAAACCGGACTTATGGCCTAGCTACGCAGCCCGTTTGGACCGAAGGCCGAGAAATATTGTAAGTAGGAGATGTTGCTTTTGGCCTGTTTGGGGGTGTTATGCTTTTTGGCGGGTGGGTTGGCGGGTCTTGGGCCATTCCTGGGAAGGTCTAATACCGGGTGGAAGTGGTTGGGACAAAATCCACGCCGATTTTTTGTTGTTGCTATTTCTGACATTTTGCTCAATGTAGCGTTTTCGGGGGCCTGTTTGGGGGGCTTCCTGGTGTTTGTGGGTGGGTTTCCTGGTCTGGGAGCACTGCTGGCTATGGATAATTTACTTTGCAAGAGGTTTGAAGCACATCCATGGTGGCAGAGGGGAGTTAGGGCCTAGCTGCAGAGCGCGCGCGGAGTGATTTGGGAAATTTGGAAAAAAATGACTAAGTCCCCATTTTTGTACTTTTGCTCTTTGGCTGTTTGGGGGTCTTCTACTCGTTTTCTCCTCGGTTGACGGCTCTGGGGCCATTGCTGGGAAGCTCTAATACCGGATAAAAGTGGTTTGGACCAAATCCCAGGCGGAAATTTTTGTGTTTTTGATGACTTGCTTGCCTTTGAGGTGCTCTTAGGGGGGGTTCCGTCTGTTTGTGGGTGAGTTTCGGGGTCCGTGAGCACTGCTGGGACACTCTAATCTTGATTGCATTTGCTTTTCAGGAAATCGGTGGTGGCAAACCTGACTTATGGCCTAGCTACGCAGCGCGTTTGGACCGAAGGCCGAGAAATATTGTAAGTAGATGTTGCTTTTGGCCTGTTTGGGGGTGTTATGCTTTTTGGCGGGTGGCTTGGCGGGTCTTGGGCCATTCCTGGGAAGGTCTAATACCGGGTGGAAGTGGTTGGGACAAAATCCACGCCGATTTTTTGTTGTTGCTATTTCTGACATTTTGCTCAATGTAGCGTTTTCGGGGGCCTGTTTGGAGGGCTTCCTGGTGTTTGTGGGTGGGTTTCGGGGTCTGGGAGCACTGCTGGCTATGGATACTTTACTTTGCAAGAGGTTTGAAGCAAATCCATGGTGGCAGAGGGGAGTTAGGGCCTAGCTGCAAAGCGCGCGCGGAGTGATTTGGGAAATTTGGAAAAAAATGACTAAGTCCCCATTTTTGTACTTTTGCTCTTTGGCTGTTTGGGGGTCTTCTACTCGTTTTCTCCTGGGTTGACGGCTCTGGGGCCATTGCTGGGAAGCTCTAATACCGGATAAAAGTGGTTTGGACCAAATCCCAGGCGGAATTTTTTTTGTGTTTTTGATGACTTGCTTGCCTTTGAGGTGCTCTTAGGGGGGGTTCCGTCTGTTTGTGGGTGAGTTTCGGGGTCCGTGAGCACTGCTGGGACACTCTAATCTTGATTGCATTTGCTTTTCAGGAAATCTGTGGTGGCAAACCGGACTTATGGCCTAGCTACGCAGCGCGTTTAGACCGAAGGCCGAGAAATATTGTAAGTAGGAGATGTTGCTTTTGGCCTGTTTGGGGGTGTTATGCTTTTTGGCGGGTGGGTTGGCGGGTCTTGGGCCATTCCTGGGAAGTGCTAATACCGGGTGGAAGTGGTTGGGACAAAATCCACTCCGAAAAGCCTTTTGGCACTTTTTGTAACTTAGGGTTCGTTAGCCCTAGCAGCAGGATTGCATGTGTTTCGGGGTGTTCTACATTTTTGCAACTGAGTTCTGGGGTCTTAGAGCACTCGTGAGAATGTGTAATTTTGGTTGCAAGTCATTTGAAGAAAATCCATGGTGAGAAAGGGGGGATTTGGCATAGTTAAAGAAATCCTTTGCCACTATTCTTAACTTAGGGTTTGTTAGGGTTAGCAGTATTTCGATTGCATGTGTTTAGGTGGGGGGGGGTTTCGAGTCTTGGAGCGATGCTGGCTATGGATACTTTTTCTTGGTTGCTTGCAGGTGGTTTGAATGCAATCCACGGTGGGTAAGGGGGTATTTGGGCCTACTTTTACTTTCAAAGTACGTTTTGTCACCAGTTTTCTGCTAGGCCTCGTTTTTTGCGATTTGATTGGGGGTCTTCTACATTTTTGCGACTGGATTTAGTAAGGGTCTGGGTGGGCGCACTGCAGGGAAGATCTAATTTTGTTCTAAAACACAGTTTACAGTACACCTAGCTTGAGGGGAAAGATCCGCTACATTAATTTGCCCATACTTATTTATCCTTCAAAAGGTGACTCAGACAGAGTACGCACTGTCAAAAATATTGTACTGTCTACTAGGAAAATCAAAGTGTGAGTTTTTGCACTCCACAGCCTACATACCTTATATTTATTTATCAGTGGTGTTGTAATATTATATCACTTCCTGTTTTTCGTTGAATAATTACAGGCCGGGTTTCAGTCTGTGCAATGGGGAAAAAAGGATGGAGTCAGGCTTCACATTAGCGAGCCGCAATTCAGCATCCGCCAGGCAGGGAGTGGACAGGGTGTCTTCTGGTCACCAACATTGATGGACGAAGCGTCAGATGGAATGGAGGAGTGCCGCTAATAAGAGGATTTTTTCTGCATGCAACTTACTTACCAAATTCCACAGGACAACTACAACAACATACAGATACAGTATCCATTGTGTTTTTCTAGGACTGTGACTGCATTTCTTGTCTCTCTCTCTGCTTCTAAATTGATCCTTTAACACATCACTAAGTCCCCTCCACTATCACATCTGCACCACACATAGTCATTTGTAAGTGCTCCTACGTAATTCGCAAGTCGCAGCACGCCCCAGCCCGTAGAGGACTGGGATGGCCCCAATGATGAAGCATGTCACCAAGGGGCAACCCTGGTGAGTGAGGGGACACCTAGAAAAAGAGCAATTTCTCCTTTTCTATCTACTACACCTTCCAGACCAACCCCATTGAGTGTTGTGAATGGATTTATAGTGACCAGCAAGGCTCTCAGGTATCTGGCAACAGAGACCTTATGTTGAATATAGTTATCAATAATTCCACACACGCCCTGTACTGTCGCATTCTTTCTCCCACAGTTGTCGAAAGTACTACTTACTTTTCACTGACATGCATGCACTAGTGCATGCACTTTCAAAGATTGAAGGATAGGTTTGTACCCAAAGCTTTGTTTATGTTCAATTGTTTGTCCATGCTGTGCTTTTTTTACAGGGTGTCTTCTGGTGGTGACCAACATCGATGGACGAAGCGTCAGCTGCAATGGAGGAGTGTCGCTAATAAGAGGATTTTTTTTCTGCATGCAACTTACTTACCAAATTCAACAGGACAACTACAACAACATACAGATACAGTATCCATTGTGTTTTTCTAGGACTGTGACTGCATTTCTTGTCTTTCTCTCTGCTTCTAAATTGATCCTTTAACACATCACTTAGTCCACTCCACTATCACATCTGCACCACACATAGTCATTTGTAAGTGCTCCTACGTAATTCACAAGTCGCAGCACGCCCCAGCCCGTAGAGGAGTGGGATGGCCCCAATGATGAAGCATGTCACCAAGGGGCAACCCTGGTGAGTGAGGGGACACCTAGAAAAAGAGCAATTTCTCCTTTTCTATCTACTACACCTTCCAGACCAACCCCATTGAGTGTTGTGAATGGATTTATAGTGACCAGCAAGGCTCTCAGGTATCTGGCAACAGAGACCTTATGTTGAATATAGTTATCAATAATTCCACACACGCCCTGTACTGTCGCATTCTTTCTCCCACAGTTGTCGAAAGTACTACTTACTTTTCACTGACATGCATGCAGTAGTGCATGCACTTTCAAAGATTGATGGATAGGTTTGTACCCAAAGATTTGTTTATGTTCACAATTGTTTGTCCATGCTGTGCTATTTTTTCTTGTCTCCCAAAACCTTTCCCAAAAACCCCCGTACCCATCCATTTTTCAAACCCTAACCCTCTTCCCCCGGGCTGTGTGGTTTTGATTGATGTGTGACTAAATTACAGCAATAAATCCACACACTTGCTGGGGAGGATAAGGTGATAGCAACAGGCTGGTGAAGAAATCCAAGGATATATTCTTACTCTGCTTGACAAAGACCCATGGCTAATGTCAAAGAACTTCAACCGAATTAGTAGTTATACTTTACCATTTGTTAGGCTACAATGTGGCACTGTTCTAGTGTACTGTCACCTGCTATATTCTCTATTGTACCGTTGTATTGCTCAGGAGGACAAACCATATTTCATTTTCTTTTTTTTCATAGGCATGCAACTGCCACTGTGTCACACCACTAGTACCACCGCTATGAGGAAATTTTATCCGCCCAGGATAGCCAACCTTATTCGCTGTTTCCCCTGGAGCCAGCCCTGGGTCTAGCCCTACTTTAAAACACAAATTACAGGTAAGATAAGCGTTTGGTGGGAGGGAGTACAATGGAGTATTAGGAGACGAGAGACTGACGGTAGTACTACTAAAGTCCTAGGACTCTTGAATTCACTTCACTTACTCTGTGAGAGGCACTTAGTGTTGAAAACATTTGGGCATTTACACTTAAAGGAAGAAAATGGAACTAAACTTTCAGGAAAACAAAGTTACTGTTAAACCCCCACCCACCAGGCAAGCAGTAAAAAACAGGTATGCTCAGATAAAGTTTGAAGAAGTATATTTATATCCCTAACAAAATAATCTCCCGCAAGACCCTCCCTAACCCCAACGGTTGTCCTTTAAAAGTCCCAAACCCAACTCCTGATTCCCACCCCCCAAAAGTCTCTAAAAAAGGGGCAAGGGACACTATGGGTGGATGCTGTTTACTTTTTGGGCCAGGGCATCATACTCCTGGCGGAGCAAGGCGTGCTCTACGCGGAGCCCCTCCAACACGTTTGTGGAGCTCCTGCTGAAGGCGGGACACCCTCAGGGTTACTGCGGCGCAGGCGTGCCTTGCAGTTGCAATGGCTGTGAGAGGCAGCTGTTGTCCTTGCCCGGCTCAGTCTGGCTGGAGCACTGTGCTGGGTGGCAGCCCGTGGGGGCACGGAGGCCGATGCAGACGACGTTGTTGTTGTGGTTGACTGCACACTTTCGTCGTCCTCCAGGGCCACCAGCCGCCGATATTCTGCAACAGTGGCAGCGATCCTCCGTTGCCGGGCCGCTCTAGCCAGCTCCTTCCTCCTTGTTTGTTTGGAAGGAGCATCTATATGAAGAAAGAAAGACATAGTCTGTAACCAATGCTCTTTAAGATTAACTCAATCATTCAGCAGAAATTTGTGTTGCAGTACAACTAGCAACTTCCAAGCGCATTACATAACTATTGAGGCCAGTATCTATCTAACCTCCCACTTCTTCATCCTTGCTCTAACATTAGTGGGAGTTTAAGGAACAAATTCTACGAGCACTATGGACTTCCATTGGAGTCGACTATGAAAGTACACCAGTCTTATTCTTCTTCTTGTCTCTTGTTTAGGAAAATTGGTACGTTATCTTCTGCAAGCCGGCACAATGCCAGCGCAGTGAACTTGCACCCGAGAAAAAGAGACGCACGCTATGATGAGTGACCTGGACTTGCGTTACTGTACCGGTCCAGTACATGCAGGTGGTGAAGCTCTTACTTTTCTATTACGGGTGGCACTGAGAATACTCTGTTACAAGGGCTACTGCTTAATTAATTTTACTTTCACCCTACAGTACAAATGAGTACTAGAAATGGAAAAATGAAGAAGATAAATAATCTGATTATCTATCACTTCACATGGGATGTTTTTGCTTACATATGGGATGACTTTAGGTGCTTTGCTTTTTATTGAGTGACCAGTGATACATCCACACATGAATGACTGAGTACTACTAAACTTATTAAGAGAGGTAGGGAGTGGCCACCGTAATAACCGGATCTATGCTGTGCTTGCAATACAAACTACTGCTACTATTGATGGTAGTATTTGGACAAAATTACAACTTCTTTTCCTTGCCTTTCCTACACTGGAACGGACGTGCGGGTGCTGTGTTACATACTCTTCAAAGTTACACTTAATTCATCCACTGACCGTCTACTCTCTCTAGATCATAGGTACTCACAAACTTTCTCTCAGGGGCTAAATTTACAGTGTAGTTTGTGGCCGAGGGCCGCACTGGTGGCGGCGGAGTCAGAGGGGCGGGGCTAAAGCAAAACGAAAACTTGTAACCATGAGGTTGCACACAGGTCCCTGCAGCAGATGCCTTCATCCACTGAGCCACCAGACCCAGCATTTACATACATCTCTCTCCCTCCTGCCCTCCCTCTCCATCTCTCTCTCCCTCCTGCCCTCCCTCTCCCTCCCCCTCTGTCATCTCACTGTGTGTGTGTCTGTCTGTGTCAGCCTTCAGCCCGGGCTGAGACAGCTTCCTCAACGCGCACACACAGACAGCCACACCAAAGTACTTAACAGGTCTTTAAAAGACCATTAACATATTAGTGAGGCTTTGTTTGTTGTAGCGCCCCTGCATCTCCACCCTGACAATCACTGCTTGCCCGGCCCCACAGAGCAGAGGCGTTGTTCTATTTCACCTCTTTGTGGCCCTGCATCTCCACTCTGCTCTGTGGGGGCCGGGGGAGCAGTGATTGTCAGAGTGGAGATGCAGGGGCGCTAACAGGTGAAATACAACAAAGCCTCTGCTCTGTGGGGGCCGGGGGAGCAGTGATTGTCTGCAAGGTCTGCGCACCGCCAAGGAAGGCTTGCTGGGCCGCCACCGGCCCGCGGGCCGTACTATGAGTACCCCTGCTCTAGATACACATATGCTATCTAAGAGTCAGATAGTAGCATGATCCAGGTATATTATGGACACATACAGTTTCTGTGTCACCCACCCAGGCTGTTGTCCTTCAGTTCCACCAATCATTGCTTCATCATTCACCCAGCCATGCATCTCATATTCTTTCCTTCCCAGCCACGTCTTCAATCTCAATAAGTAAGGAATATATAAGAGCTTACCTCTGCCCGCCACCACCACCGTCTGAACTCTCACAGCCTGCACTGGAACCGCCGCATCCTCCCCTGAGGAATCGCCTCCGTGTCGAGCACCACCACCTCCGCGTTGGCCCCGCCACCAGATGTTCCACCTACAAAGTACATTTAAGAATGTTAGAATAAACCACTCACTAGTATTTGGTCTAGGAATGAAGACATGTGAAAACAATGTAATTTGTGACTGTGTACTCTAAAGTAAAAAAAAATGTCCCTTTTTCCAGGGAAGGGTGTTGTCTTGCTGCACTTTTTGGCACAACTGATGAAGGCTGGCTTTTTAACACGCACCATTTTTTTCCACACAGACAGAAGATGGACTTCTAACAACAAGATCAAGTTGAAACAAGGTGAGAGCTCGGCTCGACCACAAGAAATGTCTTCAATTAATCGTCAGCACTAACCACTTTTCCAGTCTCAGTTAAACGTTTAGTTTTTTTATTATGACTTCATTTTAATAAATGTGTTTACTTTTAATAAAGCTTTTAAACTTAAATAGACTCTGTGTTTTTTGGTCCAGACTAGAGTGACTGAGCGAAAGGTTTTGCAATTTTTGCAAGCATGAGTCCGTGCCTCTGACACTTCTTGACTCTGACTCCGTACTCTTGAGCTACGTTGGATAATCATCATTGGGGATCAATCATGGATGAATTCGGGAGGTAAATGACTGTGCCACACTATGTAGTCACTCAGTAAGGACATTGGGGGTTCAAAGTCTGTTATCACAGAGGTATGTGGAAACTCTAACAGCGCCTATTATAATTGATAAGCAATGCACTATTTATTGTCCATAGTTGTTTCTGCAGAAGAATTGTCCCCTCAACAGTAGTGGTATGGATTGTCCTCCTATCCAAACCAAAAGGTAGTATCTTATTCTTTCTTGGTGGTCATTCACATTTTATAGTTGGGAATTTTCAAAGCAGATAGAACACTTAAAAAAACATTATGGACAATCCCAGAGGACTGCACTGCACTAAGTTGATAGAGCTATTGCTGACTAGAATGGGAGTTTCGCCAACCGTGCATTCTTAGTTAGCTACACAGACAGACTAATAAGAATAATCCAGTAATACCACAGGGAGTCATAGTAGAGGCAGGATAAGAATTTAGATACAGTCTACAAGAAGATCAAAGACGATTTTGAAAAAATCAAATGAGGAACGCTAGGAAAAATAGGTAGTAGTCTAAAATGAAAACTTACTGGGGCCAGCTAAGGAGCCCTCGCCTGCCCGATCCTGGCCCTGTTCAACAGCATCCGCCGCCTGCTGCTCCTGTGTCCCCTCGCCCCTGGGGGGAGCTGACGTACGACATGAAAGAAAGAACAGAAAACATGGATGATTGTTGCTTGTCAATGTCAACCAAATCAAACATTTCAAAACAACAATAACAAAATATTTCCGCGAAATTATATTGATTAGGGTTAGTTTTCATTGATTTGCAGACCTGCGACTTCGAAAGTCACGTAACTCACTAAACAAAGTACTGAAAGGTTCACCTAGGACTGGCAGGCAGCAGTCGGCAGGCAAGGCGCAAAGTGACAGACAAACTCCATTGTGATTTCAGTCAGATCAGTGACAACACTAACAGTTGCCTGCTACATAACCAGTCATTTAAATAGTCAAACTATCAATCCACCACCACTATTTTTCTTATTGTCAGGGGTACAAAGGAAGGGGCAGATTTAAGCCCCTTGCGGCTCTTTTGCTCCGTTCTTGCATGACTTTTGTGACGCAGCAGCTAAACAAAAGAGGCGCCATGCTGCGGCGTATAATATTATAACAACGTGACGCATTTGGGAGATGCATCCCGTTATAAAGCCCTGCGCCATCAGGGGGCGTTCCGGCGCAAGGGAGGGCATTCCTGCGCTGGAACACATCCTAAAAGTGGCTGAGGGAAATCTACAAAATTTCAATCAGTCACCTTTAGGACAATGATGCGTCACACAAACCCTGCACCTGCTTGAAGCAGACGTACGGCTTGACCTAGCATTGGGGAGATAGGGTACCCCAGAGCATTGCTGGAGCTGCGCCATCGTTGCGACGCAACTCCAGCAGTAAAGCTTCGGTGACGTTTTGGGCCCATGGTGCGCCGCATTGCAAATACGGCGCACCATGTTTGGTGGTGGTAGCGGGCCGCACAATTACTGGCGCATCCCTGCTACTTTGCAGGGATGCGACGGTAATTCAATTCTGCCCCTTAGGGGCATACTTACTTACGCGTTCTGGCGCATCTCCAGAGATGCGCCAGATCAAATGCGTCACGCAAAACTACCCTTGCGACACGGCAGATGCGCCTCATTTACAATGCGGCGCGCCCTGGCGCAAGGGTAGGCACTTGCGTGACGCATCTCGTCACGTAAGAGCGGCGCATCGCTGGAGTCACGTCGCCAACGCAATGCAACTCCAGTAATGCTCAGGGCCACCCAATACTTAACATGCTGTGTCAGTCCTTACGCCTGCTTCTAGCAGGCATAAGGAATTGAATTGACGTAGCAGCGTCGCAGAAGTGCCTGCGTTAAATCTTGTAGATTTCACACAGGCACTTTTGCGAGGCGCACAGCCGCAGGACCGCACACCCTGAATACTAGGAACGCACCCATTGTGGCGCAGGCCCATGGCTTTATAACGTGACGCATCTCCCTAGATGCGTCACGCTGTAAATGACTCGCAGGGATGCGCCACGTTTACGCCGCTGTTGCGCCACGCAAGGCAACGTAAACGTGGCGCAAGGGGCTTGTAAATGTAATCTGCCCCCTAGTGTCTAGCATTACGCAGTTCTGTAAAGTACACTCATACATAATTGTTACTCAGGCCAATGAGACCACAAAATAGAAAACAAATAAGCATAGTAGCAACGCCACTGAGAAGGAGAGCAGTGCACCTGAAATGCACCGAAGATTTTGAAATATAATTTAACTACAATGTAATCGTCAGCAGTATTATTGGCTTGCTCCATGTAAAAAACAAATATTTGCAATACAACAACACAGAGCAGGAGAAAACATAGTAGTGAGTGATGCAATAGCTACTACTACTCACCAAGCCCGGGGATCTCCAAGCCGAGCTGGTCCAGCAGGTCGCGCACCCTGTCCAGGACGTCCGTCCAGCAGTGGGTGACCTGGCTGTAGGTGCGCTGGACCCCGGAGAGTTGGGACATGGCCCAGCACACCTTCTCCCACCGCTTCCGGCGCTCCCGGATGTTGTAGCCGGCCGCGATCCTGCCGCCTCCCGCTATGGTCCTGGGCAGGCGGCGCTGGGCGAAGTAGACCAGCGCGCCCACTTCCTCCGGGCTGAAGATCTCCCGTCGGGTCACCTGCTCCCCCCTCAATCGCCCGCATGCTGTCCTGGCACGGGGTCCAGGACTCCTCCTCCCCGCCGCCGCTGCGTCCCTCAAGTGCCTGGGCAGCTTCACAGCGCCTGGCTTCACCATGGTCTGGGCAGGTAAGGTAGGAAGTAGAAAATTAACAAGGAATAGGATAGGGAAGAAGAAAAGAAAAGAGTTTAAAAAGTAGTTTAAAAGTAAACAAAAATAGCAGAAAAGACAAAAATATACAGCTAGGAAAAGAGAGGGATAGATAAGAAGCAAAATCGTTTGAAAAAAAACTGAAAACAAGCAAAGGATGGCAAAGATAGCAAGAGGATAAACACCATGCCCAGACACAGGAAATGAATGAAAAACAAGATGGCCGCCCGTTCACGAGCGCGAAAGTAAGTTCGCACGCAATTTTCCTCGCGGTCTCGTGCGAACTTGTACTCGCAATGCGCTTACCTCGCGAGATTATACGTAGCAGGCGGAAACGGAAATACGTCACGCAAACAAAATGGCCGCGCCCGTACTCGACCTTGGGGTAAATTTGCGTGTTGCGCTGCAAGCGGCTCGCAAATACTGCAAAAAAACTCGCGAAATAACACGCTGCAAAAAAAATATAAAGCTCATTCGCACGAATTGGCGGCTTCCGCGGTCTGTTTCGCACGACGCCGAGCCTCGCAAATAGCGCGAAATTACCGAAGAACGATTTTTGCAAAAGCAAAACAAATGAGCAGGTGCAAAAGGTCAATCTCATGATTTGTAACGATTCCCTGTTGTGCTTCCTGAGGGGGCCCTCCAGAATTCGGTTGCCTGCTTGCAACAATTGTGTGACCCTGCTAAGACCTTAACTGTATGCCACAAAGGTCCTGACTCCTGATTTCCTCCCACTCTCATTTGCCTGCTTCTTTTCGTGTCCCAGCTTGTGATTGTTGAGTGTGTCCCCGCGATGGAGCAAATGACTTGTGACATCTCATTCGATTGGTTGCCTTCGCTGCTTCCACTACTTGCTTTAGCAAAACTTATTTTCTTTTGTATTAAGCACTTCATGAGAGTGCCTGTGTTTTCGAGCTGTCTCCTTTGTGTACTTCTTTCCCCTCTACACATCGTGTTATTCTGTCTCACGTCTACTTCTCCCCGCTCCCTCCACATTACACTTGCCCCTGTTTCTTCCCCCCACCCGTGCTCTACTTCTCTGTCACCTGTACTGCTTTCTCCAGCCCTCGTTTTTCTACTGCCCCGGGCCCCTCACATTCTCCCCGTGTCGCTTCTGTGTCCCTGCCCTCCCATGTGTTGCTTCCTCATGCCCCCCACACGTACTCCCCCATGTTGCTCCGTTGTTTCTGCTCCCCCACCCACTTAAAAAAATCTTTTGTTCTTGTCAGTTTCTGTTTAGTTACTAAACCAATTCGGATCATTAACTAAAAAGAAAAAGGAAAGTGCCTGACTAATTTTATATGTGCTCGAATATTTGCTGCACGCCTACAAAATAATGCTGGCACATGAGTCAAAAACCTTTTTTTTAAAAAAATCTTTAGCCATGTTGCAGGAAATCGTAAATACCGTGCAGTTTTGCTAAAGCAAATGGCAAAGCCAATAGTTCTTAAAGGCGCTACCTATTGGCTTGGTTAATGCTTGTTTGAGCCAGCTGCTGGTACTTGGAATTTTATAAAACCATCCATTGGGATCTCGTCAGCTGCCAGGTTTCTTGAAGACAGCAAATATCATGGTTTATGAAGCCCAATCGGCTGTCTCTAAATTTCTTTTTAACCCTGCTTTATTCAAAGAAACAAGAAAGAAGACCATTCCCCGTTTCCCTGGGATGGTTACTTGTGGGCTGTGCAAGGGGCGTGGCCAGTGTAAGTTATTGGGGTGGCTTAAAACACGTGAACTAAATATCTGTGTTTAGCATAGTGTGTAAGTATGGGCGAATTTTGCGAATCTCGCGATCGCGAATTTTGCGGATTTGCGAACTTGCAATCCGCAAAATCTGCGTTTTTTTTTTGTGTTCGCAAGTGTTTCTGCCAGTTCGCGAGGATTTGGTAGTAGTTCGCAATTGCGAACTTACTTATCGGCTCGCAACGGTCGCGACTATGTTGTTTCTACGTCTGGTTCATCATCACAGCCTCCCAGCACCCTCTGTTTCACCACTGCCACCCTCTCTTTGACCCATGCCACCCTCTGTTACATCAATGCCACCCTCTGTTACATCATCACTGTAGAAGATGGGGGGGAAAAGCAAGCACACCTGCCCTGCTTCAACTGACATGAATTAATTTGGGGTTAGTTTATTAACAACACCTGCCCTGCCCCAACTGACAATAATGAATTAGGGGCTAATTAATGTGTCACTGAATTTGAAGTTCCAGCCTGGCACCTGCTTGTCTGCTCCCTTAGCTGTAAATCAGCTTGAATTTAAACATCATTGAGGGCATGGATGGCATGGGATTGTGGTGATTTTTGAGTGTTTTCGACTTTTTGGGGTGTTGTTGAGGCATGGCCATGTGGGTGGGGGCCATTTTGAGGCCTGGTACAGGCAGGGCCGGGCCATGTGGTGGGGGTCTAGGGGCGACTTTGAAGCCAGGCAGTGTGCTCAGGCCTGCACTCATTTTGCCTTGCTTTCATCCATTATGATCAGGGATACTCAGTGGTGCATGGGTCTAGTCTTTCTGTGGGGTGTCTTGAATTTAAACATCATTGAGGGCATGGATGACATGGGATTGTGATGATTTTTGAGTGTTTTTTGACTTTTTGAGGTGGTGTTGGGGCCTGGCCATGTGGGTGGGGGCCATTTTGAGGCCTGGTACAGGCAGTGCCTGGCCATGTGGTGGGGGTCAAGGAACCATTTTGAAGCCAGGCAGTGTGCTCAGGCCTGCACCCAGTTTGTCTTGCTTTCAACCATTATGCCCAGGGGTACTCAGTGGGGCATGGGCCTAGTCTTTCTCTGGGGTGTCTTGAATTTAAACATCGTTGAGGGCATGGATGGCATGGGATTGTGGTGATTTTTGAGTGTTTTTTGACTTTTTGGGGTGTTGTTGGGGCCTGGCCATGTGGGTGGGGGCCATTTTGTGGCCTGGTACAGGCAGGGCCTGGCCATGTGGTGGGGGTCAAGGGGCCATTTTTAAGCCAGGCAGTGTGCTCAGGCTTGCACCCAGTTTGCCTTTCTTTCAACCATTATGCCCAGGGGTACTCAGTGGTGCATGGGCCTAGTCTTTCTGTGGGGTGTTTTGAATTTAAACATCATTGGGGGCATGGATGGCATGGGATTGTGGTGATTTTTGAGTGTTTCTTGACTTTTGGGGTGTTGTTGGGGCCTGGCCATGTGGGTGGGGGCCATTTTGAGCCTGGTACAGGCAGGGTCTGGACATGTGGTGGGGGTCAAGGGGCCATTTTAAGCCAGGCAGTGTGCCCAAGCCTGCACCCAGTTTGCCTTGCTTTCAACCATTATGCCCAAGGGGTACTCCGTGGTGCATGGGCCTAGTCTTTCTGTGGGGTGTCTTGAATTTAAACATCATTGAGGGCATGGATGGCATGGGATTGTGGTGATTTTTGAGTGTTTTTTGACCTTTTGGGGTGTTGTTGGGGCCTGGCCATGTGGGTGGGGGTCATTTTGAGGTCTGGTACAGGCAGGGCCTAGCCATGTGGTGGGAGTCAAGGGGCCATTCTTAAGCCAGGCAATGTGCTCAGGCCTGCACCCAGTTTGCCTTGCTTTCAACCATTATGCCCAGGGGTACTCAGTGGTGCATGGGCCTAGTCTTTCTGTGGGGTGTCTTGAATTTAAACATCATTGAGGGCATGGATGGCATGGGATTGTGGTGATTTTTGAGTGTTTTTCGACTTTTTGGGGTGTTGTTGGGGCCTGGCCATGTGGGTGCGGGCCATTTTAAGGTCTGGTACAGGCAGGGCCTGGCCATGTAGTGGGGGTCAAGGGCCCATTTTTAAGCCAGGCAGTGTGCTTAGGCCTGCACCCATTTTGCCTTGCTTTCAACCATTATGCCCAGGGGTACTCAGTGGTACATGGGCCTAGTCTTTCTCTGGGTTGTCTTGAATTTAAACATCATTGAGGGCATGGATGGCATGGGATTGTGGTGATTTCTGAGTGTTTTCTGACTTTTTGGGGTATTGTTGGGGCCTGGCCATGTGGGTGGGGGCCATTTTGAGGCCTGGTACAGGCAGGGCCTGGCCATGTGGTGGGGTCAAGGGGCCGTTTTTAAGCAGGCAGTGTGCTCAGGCCTGCACCCAGTTTGCCTTCACATCAGGAAATTGCTATTCAAGAGGAGGTATCACCCGAGGAAGCCACTCCTCCTGATGATGATTCATTGTCTTCCAGATCCCCAGCAAGAAAAAGATCAAGGAGGGCTACTACTACTACAAGTTCTTCTTCAAGCCCCCTTCCTTCTGGTGACCTTGATTCTGATTGGAACCCACAAATGCAGTCTGAGGGTGAGGCACGCCATGATGAGTCGACAAAGGTAGCTAAGCCTAAAAGGAAGGCTCCTGCCAAGCTTCAATTTATGGCTGGTGACGACGAACAAGAAGTGGTGTCTTCTGCTGCTGAATAGTCTGATGATGACCCAGTCATTACAGTCATCACTCCAGCCCCAGCAGGCATGCAGCAGACAGACATTTTCACCCTAGCCCAAAGGTCTGCTGAGCGGGATATGGGCGGCGTGCCACTGGTACCACCACCGTTAACTACAACACCAACACGACCTACAGCTTCCATCTTTTTTAGTCAAAAGGGCCGGCATGGACCTCCATCCAGCTCGACCTCAACTAGTGGTACTGTAAGTGAACAACAGAAATGAATTCAGCCACGCCCATCCTCCACTTCATCTGGCATTGAAAGTCAAAGTAGCACCTCCACCACCAGTAGACATCACCCGTCCCCAGTTTGGGACTTCTTTACTGTTAGCGCAAAGGCGGAAAACATGGTCGTATGTTCGATTTTTAAAGTATTAGTTAGTCGGGGTAAGCTTGGTACCAACTATGGTACCGGAGGCCAGAGAGGTCATCTCAAACAACACCCCCCTATCCAGTGGGAAGCACACATGAGGAAGATCGAGGAAGGCAAAAGAAAAACAAATCCAAATGTATCCCTTGATATTGCATCTGATGTTGATGAGAATCTGATCGTGCAGGGGGGAGTGAAGAAGCGACAGACATTGTTTCTGGTACACCCAGTTCTGCTGGCAGCAGCCCTCCAGTGGTATCGCCCTCTACCCCTGCAACATCTATGAGGCACACTAAGAGTGTTGTAGAGACACCAATGTGAAAAACCGCATCAATGGGCCTGACTGGTTTGAAGAGGCCATCATCATCATCACGTAAAATGATCCAGCCCACCATTAGCGGAATGTTCTGGTCGGAGGCGCCATTTGAACGCAACCACCCAACGGTACATCTGTATAACGCAAAGCTGGCTAAAATGCTAGTGCTGGACCTTCTCCCTTTTTCTTTCGTGGAAGGGGTGGGGTTTCTAGAATTAGTGGCAACAGTCTGCCCTAAATGGAAGGTTCCTAGCCGGTCCTATTTTGCCAGAGTTGCGGTTCCAGCACTACATCAAGATGTGCTGGAGGTGATTGGGGCAGCTTTGCAGAAGAGTGCTGTTCACACTATCCACTTGACAACAGACATGTGGACCAGTTGCCAAGCCCTTGATTACATGTGCATCACTGCACACTGGGTCTCTTTTGCAGGGTCTTTTGCAGGGGTTAGAGACAAGTCAAATGCAGTTGTTGACCTGGACACAGTTTTTCAAGCTTCTCGGAAACATGCAACATTACCCATGTTTGCCATGGAGAAAACTCATACTGCAAAAAACATTTTGGATGAGTTTAACAGTAAGGTCTCTGAATGGCTGAAACCAAGAAATTGCATGGTTAGTTATGTTTCCACGGATAATGGCAGTAATATAGTTAAGACCATGCAGGACGGTGAATATTTCAGAATGCCGTGTTTGGCGCACTGTATAAACCTGGTTGTTCAAGATTTCTTGAAAACTGAAAGCCAAGTCAAGAAGTTACTGTCTACCTGCCGAACAATCTGCACACATTTCAGCCATTCTTTTAAGGCCCGGAAGCAACTGAGGAGCATTCAATCTGTACGTAAAGTGCCAGTCAAAGGACTCATCCAGGAGGTGGCAACACGTTGGAACTCAACCTTTTACATGCTTGAGCGTCTGTTTGAGCAGTGTATGGTAATCAATGACTATATCTTTACAGTAGGTTCTATTGACCTGAGGCTAGAGTTGGCAGCTAGTTAAAAGCCTGACAGACATGCTTCGTCCTTTTGAGATCTTCACGCGTGAAGTCAGCAGGGAGGACTGTTCTTTGAGCAAAGCTATCCCATTGTTGCGCATGCTAGAGCACCAACTGAAGGGGGTGTCTTCAACGTTCAGAGATGATGTTGGAAAGCAAGATGCATATCGGTTGGCGGAGAACTTATTAAGCCGCCTAGTTGCCAATAAAAGGCTTCAAAAGATACATACAGAACAACATTACTTACATTTGTGCCACTATTCTGGATCCACGGTACAAAAAGGCGTGGCCAGCAAAGCATTCATTACTTTTGATGAAGCAGATGTTTCAAAGTACAAACATTGGCTAGCTGTGTCAGCCAGTCGGTTCGAAAAAGATCGGCAGAAAATTCAAGGAGCCGTCAGAAGTCCAACTGAATCAGCAGGCGATCCAGCGTCAAGTTCCACTTCTGAATCTGTGGGCGAAGGGAGTCACTTTCCCTCACAGCCGTTAACGACACCAGCAGCAACCCTATCATCATCCTCACCTCCACCAGGCCCACCCATAATATTGTCGAAAGCGGATTGGCTAACTCATCAAGGGTTTGTTTGTTCCAGTGCTGAGAAGGCCACAGATTGGTACGCAAAGCGGAGCAACCGTGGAGAACCTTGAGTTGATGGTGCAGCCCTATCTGGATGAGCCAACACAGGTCTTTGTTCATACAAACCCATTGCTGTATTGGTACAAGAAAATGGCTCTATGGCCACTGATCAGCAACCTGGCTCTAAATTATTTGTCTTGCCCACTCGCAAGCGTGTCTTCTGAACGTGTTTTCAGAGCTGCTGGTGCCATTGTAACTTCAAAAAGGTCCCGCCTCTCTGCCAAAAATGTGGAGAGGTTAACACTGGTCAAGATGAATCAGCACTTGAAGAGGACACCGACTTAGGTGACAGAAGTTCTTCTCTGTTACCTGACCTACTCCCGACTCAATTCATTGAGTTGGAGGACGAGCTCTACTTCCCTGACACCGAGCCCTGAAAATGATTTCCTTTTTTTCGTCCTTATTCACTTTTATTCCTGTGTGTCTTTCTTTGTTTTGCAACTTTTACCACAACAAAACTCTAATCACCTAATCACAACAAGACCATCAGCAGCACTGTCTTCATCTTATATTCCTTATTGATTTGAAGGGGCCGGAGTCTGCATTCCTGAGGTTCACAAGTTAACAACTCAATCATGCTCCTTTATACTCCTCCTCCAGACTCCCCCTATCCATTTCCCTTTAGGCAGATGGATGGATTACGACGAGTTCCCTCAAGTGGGACTGAAATTACTGACTGACTAGATGCTTGCTGATTGCTGACAGAGTTACTTTTGATATTGACAGGAGAGGCTGCCCTGTGGGCCCTCACTTTCCGAAGAAGATGCGGACAAAAAGTAGAACAGGTAATGAATAATTGAGAAGTTGGGATGCACTGGACAGCAATGGCTGTCTGGCTCTGATGAAACCAATTGCTGTTTGTTTTTTGTGCATGAAATGATGATTCATATGTCTTCTTGTCTTAGTTATTATCTAATCTTTCACAATTGTAACTCATGTCAACAACTCTTTTTTTTACCTTGTTTAATTAAAATTGTACTTCAAATTCAGGGGCCACTATATTGCATTTCACAAAATATGCTAAATGTCCTTGGAGCGGACTCACTTGCCAATATACCATGATGATTGATTAAATAATATATCTTTTTTCTTTACAGTCACTCACTGGGATGGATGGATCATCAGCGCCGATTTACGGAAGAACTATGGCCAATTTGTGAGTGGCAAACAGGTAAACCAGTCTACAACAACTACTACAGCAGGACTACATGTCTGTCTATTCGTGGTATGTATTGGTCGAGGGCGAGGCAGTGTACTGTTGTTGTTATGCCAGGCAGAGTCCACTCCAGACAGCAGTTCATGTAAAATTGGGGCTATGTGGCTTGCTGCAGCATACAATTAGATATGCTTTGTCTGTCTGACAAAGAGCCTAAGTATGCTACATAAGGTTGCTTCACTCAGTGGTGCCTGCCTTGACCCTCTGCATGGCACTGCCTCAAGCTTGGGCCAAACATCCGTTATGTTTGCAAAATTATCTGTTTTTCGGTATTTCGCAAATCTCGCAAAAGTACGGAAAAATCGCAAATTCTTGAGCGGAACGGATTTTTGGCTCATGCTTGCGGCAGGGCCATGCAGACGGTCAAGGCAGGCACCACTGAGTGAAGCATCCTCCAGATGTAGCATACCTAGGCTCTTTGACACAGACAGACAAAGCATATCTACGGTTTAGGGTTCAGTGCGTTTTACTAGGGTTTTAGGGTTTAAGTTGGTATGGTTCACGCTGATTCTAGGGCTCGGGCCCGATGCAGGCTCGTTCAGAATGATGTTGGCAATGTTTTAGGGGGGTGTGGTTTTCTTTGGTCCAGAATTGGCAGAATTTTGGCCTTTTTGGGTATTTTGCGGGCGCGTGTGTTCGGGTGAAAACTAAGTGAAAACTAGTTGTAGACCTTCTTCTTCTTCTTCTTCTTCTTCTTCTTCTTCTTCTTCTTCTTCTTCAAAGAACGCAGTGGTTCGATTTTGTTCTGCCTTGCTGAAATTCTTGTGAATCACTGGAACAAGTGACTGTCCAGGTGAGTTTGAAGAGGATCAAAGTAGTGGAAGTGCTGAAAACAGCAATGTTTTGTGAACAGCGCAATTTGCCATGTTTTGAATATACCAGTATTGCTTGTATTTGGGGGGCTGTTTGAGGGTGTTCTAGATTTGTGGGGGAGGGTGTGGGGGTCTGGGATCACTGCTGGGATAGCATAATTTTTATTGGAAGTGATTTGAAGAAAATCCATGGTGTGAAAGAAGAGTTAGGGCCTAGCTGCAGAGCGCGTTTGGACCGATTTTGACTGGTTGGCTGAAAACGTTCTAAGTATGAGTTATTGCATTTTTGCTTTTTGCCTGTTTAGGGGTGTTCTGCTTTTTTGCGGGTGGCTGCAGGGGTCTGGGGGCATAGCTCGGAAGGTCTAATATCGGAATCAAGTGTTTTGGAGCAAATCCATGGTCAAAAAGTTTTTGCGTTTTTGTTCACTTGCTTGTCTTTGGGGTGCTGTTTGGGGGGCTTCCAGGTTTTTGTGGGTGGGTTTTGGGGTCTGGGAGTACTGCTGGCACAGTCTAATGTGGATTGCATTTGTTTTTCAGGAAATCCATGATGGAAAAGGGGAGTTAGGGCCTAGCTGCACAGCGGATTTGGACTGAATTGAAGGTAGTAGGCCCATTTATACTTTTTGCCTGTTTGGGGGTGTTCTGCTTTTTGGCGGGTGGCTGCAGGGGTCTGGGGGCATAGCTCAGAAGGTCTAATATTGGAATCAAGTGTTTTGGACCAAATCCGTGGTGAATTTTTTTTGCGTTTTTGCTCACTTGCCTGTCTTTGGGGTGCTGTTTGGGGGACTTCCAGGTTTTTGTGGGTGGGTTTTGGGGTCTGGGAGCACTGCTGGCACAGTCTAATGTTGATTGCATTTGTTTTTCAGGAAATCCATGGTGGAAAAGGGGAGTTAGGGCCTAGCTGCACAGCGCATTTGGACTGAATTCCAGGTAGGCCCGAAATTTGCTGTCTCACTTTTTGCGGTTTTGCTTTTTGCCTGTTTGGGGGTGTTAAACTTGTTTCCGACTGGGTTGACGGGTCTGGGGGCATTGCTGTGAAGATCTAATACCGGATAAAAGTGGTTTGGAGAAAATCGGAGGTGAAAATGTTTTTCCATTTTCAGGAATTTCGCTCACTTTAGCGTTTTCGGGGGGCTGTTTGGGGCGGTTCCTGGTGTTTGTGGGTGGGTTTTGGGGTCTTGGAGCAGGGCTGGGTATGGATACTTTTGATTGCAAGAGGTTTGACGGAAATCCATGGTGGCAAAGGGGAGTTAGGGCCTAGCTGCAGAGCGCGCACGAAGTGATTTTGGAAGTAGGGCAAAATATTTCTAAGTCCCCGTTTTTGTACTTTTGCTTTTTACCTGTTTGGGGGTGTTAAACTTGTTTCTGCCTGGGTTGAAGGGTCTGGGGGCATTGTTGTGAAGGTCTAATATCGGATAAAAGTGGTTTGGAGAAAATCAGAGGTGAAAAAGTTTTTAACTTTTCAGTTTTCGCTCACTTTCGTGTTTTTGGGGGCCTGCTTGGGGGGTTCCTGGTGTTTGTGGGTGGGTTTTGGGGTCTTGGAGCAACGCTGGGTATGGATACTTTTGATTGCAAGAGGTTTGACGGAAATCCATGGTGGCAAAGGGGAGTTAGGGCCTAGCTGCAGAGAGCGCACGGAGTGATTTTGGAACTAGGGCTAAATATTTCTAAGTACCCATTTTTCCATTTTTGTTTTTTGGCTGTTTGGGGGGGTTAAACTTATTTTCGCCTCGGTTGACGGGTCTGGGGGCATTGCTGTCAAGGTCTAATACCGGATAAAAGTGGTTTGGAGAAAATCGGAGGTGAAAAACGTTTTGCGTTTTTGCTCACTTGCCTGTCTTTGGGGTGCTGTTTGGGGGGCTTCTTAGGTTTTTGTGGGTGGGTTTTGGGGTCTGGGAGCACTGCTGGCACAGTCTAATGTTGATTTCATTTGTTTTTCAGGAAATCCATGGTGGAAAAGGGGAGTTGGGCCTAGCTGCACAGCGCGTTTGGACTGAATTCCAGGTAGGCCTGAAATTTGCTGTCTCACTTTTTGCGGTTTTTGCTTTTTGGCTGTTTGGGGGGGTTAAACTTGTTTCCGCCTGGGTTGACGGGTCTGGGGGCATTGCTGTGAAGATCTAATACCGGATAAAAGTGGTTTGGAGAAAATCGGAGGTGAAAGTGTTTTTCCATTTTCAGGAATTTCGCTCACTTTAGCGTTTTCGGGGGGCTGTTTGGAGGGGTTCCTGGTGTTTGTGGGTGGGTTTTGGGGTCTTGGAGCAGCGCTGGGTATGGATACTTTTGATTGCAAGAGGTTTGACGGAAATCCATGGTGGCAAAGGGGAGTTAGGGCCTAGCTGCAGAGCGCGCACGAAGTGATTTTGGAAGTAGGGCAAAATATTTCTAAGTCCCCGTTTTTGTACTTTTGCTTTTTACCTGTTTGGGGGTGTTAAACTTGTTTCTGCCTGGGTTGAAGGGTCTGGGGGCATTGTTGTGAAGGTCTAATATCGGATAAAAGTGGTTTGGAGAAAATCAGAGGTGAAAAAGTTTTTAACTTTTCAGTTTTCGCTCACTTTCGTGTTTTTGGGGGCCTGCTTGGGGGGTTCCTGGTGTTTGTGGGTGGGTTTTGGGGTCTTGGAGCAACGCTGGGTATGGATACTTTTGATTGCAAGAGGTTTGACGGAAATCCATGGTGGCAAAGGGGAGTTAGGGCCTAGCTGCAGAGAGCGCACGGAGTGATTTTGGAACTAGGGCTAAATATTTCTAAGTACCCATTTTTCCATTTTTGTTTTTTGGCTGTTTGGGGGGGTTAAACTTATTTTCGCCTCGGTTGACGGGTCTGGGGGCATTGCTGTCAAGGTCTAATACCGGATAAAAGTGGTTTGGAGAAAATCGGAGGTGAAAAACGTTTTGCGTTTTTGCTCACTTGCCTGTCTTTGGGGTGCTGTTTGGGGGGCTTCTTAGGTTTTTGTGGGTGGGTTTTGGGGTCTGGGAGCACTGCTGGCACAGTCTAATGTTGATTTCATTTGTTTTTCAGGAAATCCATGGTGGAAAAGGGGAGTTGGGCCTAGCTGCACAGCGCGTTTGGACTGAATTCCAGGTAGGCCTGAAATTTGCTGTCTCACTTTTTGCGGTTTTTGCTTTTTGGCTGTTTGGGGGGGTTAAACTTGTTTCCGCCTGGGTTGACGGGTCTGGGGGCATTGCTGTGAAGATCTAATACCGGATAAAAGTGGTTTGGAGAAAATCGGAGGTGAAAATGTTTTTCCATTTTCAGGAATTTCGCTCACTTTAGCGTTTTCGGGGGGCTGTTTGGAGGGGTTCCTGGTGTTTGTGGGTGGGTTTTGGGGTCTTGGAGCAGCGCTGGGTATGGATACTTTTGATTGCAAGAGGTTTGACGGAAATCCATGGTGGCAAAGGGGAGTTAGGGCCTAGCTGCAGAGCGCGCACGAAGTGATTTTGGAAGTAGGGCAAAATATTTCTAAGTCCCCGTTTTTGTACTTTTGCTTTTTACCTGTTTGGGGGTGTTAAACTTGTTTCTGCCTGGGTTGAAGGGTCTGGGGGCATTGTTGTGAAGGTCTAATATCGGATAAAAGTGGTTTGGAGAAAATCGGAGGTGAAAAAGTTTTTAACTTTTCAGTTTTCGCTCACTTTCGTGTTTTTGGGGGCCTGCTTGGGGGGTTCCTGGTGTTTGTGGGTGGGTTTTGGGGTCTTGGAGCAACGCTGGGTATGGATACTTTTGATTGCAAGAGGTTTGACGGAAATCCATGGTGGCAAAGGGGAGTTAGGGCCTAGCTGCAGAGAGCGCACGGAGTGATTTTGGAACTAGGGCTAAATATTTCTAAGTACCCATTTTTCCATTTTTGTTTTTTGGCTGTTTGGGGGGGTTAAACTTATTTTCGCCTGGGTTGACGGGTCTGGGGGCATTGCTGTCAAGGTCTAATACCGGATAAAAGTGGTTTGGAGAAAATCGGAGGTGAAAAACGTTTTGCGTTTTTGCTCACTTGCCTGTCTTTGGGGTGCTGTTTGGGGGGCTTCTTAGGTTTTTGTGGGTGGGTTTTGGGGTCTGGGAGCACTGCTGGCACAGTCTAATGTTGATTTCATTTGTTTTTCAGGAAATCCATGGTGGAAAAGGGGAGTTAGGGCTTAGCTGCACAGCGCGTTTGGACTGAATTCCAGGTAGGCCCGAAATTTGCTGTCTCACTTTTTGCGGTTTTTGCTTTTTGGCTGTTTGGGGGGGTTAAACTTGTTTCCACCTGGGTTGGCGGGTCTGGGGGCATTGCTGTGAAGGTCTAATACCGGATAAAAGTGGTTTGGAGAAAATCGGAGGTGAGAAAGTTTTTCCATTTTCAGGCATTTTGCTCATTTTAGCGTTTTCAGGGGCCTGTTTGGGGGGGTTCCTGGTGTTTGTGGGTGGATTTTGGGGTCTTGGAGCACTGCTGGCTATGGATACTTTACTTTGCAAGAGGTTTGAAGCAAATCCATGGTGGGAAAGTGGAGTTAGGGCCTAGTAGAAGAAAGCCTTTGACACTATTTTTAACTTAGGGCCCGTTAGGGTTAGCAGTATTGCATGTGTTTGGGGGAGTTCGAGATTTTGGCAACTGGGTTCTGGGGTATACTCTTTGAGCACTAGTCGAGAAATGTCTAATTTTGGTTGCAAGTGGTTTGAAGTAAATCCATGGTGGGAAAGGGGGGATTTAGGCCTACTTTACTTTCAAAGTACGTTTTGTCACCATTTTCCACTAGGCCTCAGACAGGTAGCAGTATCGCACGTTTTTTGTGGTCTGATTGGGGATAATCTATGTTTTAGCGTCGGTGTTTAAGGGTCTGAGAGCACTGCTGTGAAGGTCTAATTTTGTTCTAAAATCGTAGTTTACACTACACCCAGCTTGAGGGGAAAGATCCGCAAAATTCGCCCATACTTATTTATCCTTCAAAAGGAGACTCAGAGTACGCCCTTTCAAAACTATTGTACTGTCGATTCTGAAACTGAAAGTGTGACTTTTTGCACTACACAGCGTACGTACCTTATATTTTTTTCTCAGTGGTGTTTTAATATCACTTCCTGTTGTTGCATCAACATTTACAGGGCGGCTTTCACCCTGTGCAATGGAAAAAAGGATGAAGTCAGGCTTCTCACTATCGACACGCAATTCAGCATCCGCCATGCAGGCAGTGGACAGGGTGTCTTCTGGTCACCAACATTGATCGACAGAGCGTCAGATGGAACGGAGGAGTACCACAAATAGGAGCAATGGCTTGATGCATGCAACTACCCAAATTCAACAGGACAATTACAACAACATACAGTAACAGTATCCATTAATTTCTACTTATCTTTTAAGTAATGTTATTGCTGTGAACTTCTATGAGTGTCACAGATCCTGATCACTCCACAGAGTGGGGGGCGGTAACCCCTGGCACACAATAGCCATTCTCCACTCTCCCTCTCAGTGTAGCTACAACTACCACTGATCCTTCAACCTAGGGACCATACCCTCAGGCTGACCAGAGGTCACGGGCAAGAATGCCCACCCTACCTCTACTTCTGGGTTTCCACACCCTCCCATGGAAGCACCCACCAAACACATATTTCCCACCATATCAGGACCTCTCTCCATCACTGGTCTATCACCTGGGATCTGGAAACTATTTCACTTTGGAGGTACAAGCAGGTGGGGGGACACAGCACACAGCAAAGTCTCCTTTCCTCTACCTTAGTGGAAACAACAAACTGCAGGTGAGCCCCAGATCACATAGCAAGGGCAGCCCCCTCAGTCTCTTCAGCTGATCTACTTTGGCAGAGATTCCTTCTTGACCTGGAAGTTTCCTAATCTCCCAACCTAGGATCTAAACCCTCAGGTTGCACCGGGGTCAGAGGTAAGGACACCGTCCCTCTGCACCCCCTTCCAGAGTTCTGCACCCTCCCACCTTGGAGCGGTACCCCTGGAAGCCAAAACCGGTCAGGACAATGATTACAGATGCCCTTCCCTCCAGATCAGGCTGAACCTGAACCTGGCCTCCCCCCTCCTCGGGGAACGACCTCCAGAGGCCCCACAAATGGTCAAGCACTCTAGACGGTCAAATGCCCAGCAAACCAGGACTTCTGCACCCTCCCAGGGAGTGGTACTACCCAACACCAGGACCGCCGGAGTTCTGGTTACAGACACTCCCCATCCTCTAAACATAGGAAGATCCTCCTCAAATGACCTGTGAGTACAGCCTAGGCCCCTGACCCGGCCCCCCCTTACGGAACCCTCCAGGCCCTGAGACAGGGTTTCGGGCCAACGTGGGACACATCGTCCCACACTCACTCCGCCTCCACTGAGACAGGACGTGAGCCCCTACACTCCTACCACCCTACTGGGACCTAGCTGGGCTACTCATGAACCTCTTCCCCTACACAGGATCATCAGATACACAAGCCACTACTTTTAGAATAACCCCCTAATTCCTCTGCAAGTCATCTAGCACACCGCCAGACGTCCACCTTCTCGTCCAGTGCCTCCGCAGGACCTCCTGCACACCACCAGAGGTATACCTCCCGTGCAAGCTTCTTTTATCACCAAAAAAAAAACTCACACCAACTCCTCCACACACTCCCCCTCCACACTGGTGAGACAGTTCCTCACTGCCCCTAACTCTCAACCTATACCCCTCTTACTGAGCACCATACTCCGGGAACTGGGAATGGGACTTCACACACTGGACACATTTTAGCTGCCACCACTGGATCCTACCATACTGAGGAATCCAGACACGCACACTACACTCAGGTGATAACCACCCTCCTGAGCTAGCCATTCCTCCTCCACACTCCCTCTCTTCCATCTACCCACACAGGGACAGGAACAGGGATTGGGCACTGGACCCAGCAAGGGATTCCTAATCTACGGGGAGCCTCCCCCTCTACTGGAGTCCCGCCCTGTCATTTTCTCTCTTCTGCCACTAAACATAAAGCGCAGGAATACCATTTGAAAATGACACTCTTGAGGAAAAACCAAATCAAAAACAATAATCCCAAACATGTGACTATCTAGAATGCAGAGTTTTGTAATGTAGCCAGTTGTCGCTGTGGTACTGCACAAACACAAGTCCTAATCCTCACCGCTGTCCGACAATGTTAGAACTGGGATTTCTGGTTGGCTAAGGCTTACGCCAAAGCCAGGCAGAAACCACCATTCTAGTCAGGGCAAGGGAGTCACACGGCAAGATAATCCCTGCTCACCCCCTTGGGAGCTTGGCACGAGCAGACAGGCTTATCCCGGAGGCAATGTGTAAAGCATTTGCGCACGCACACAACAGACACAACATCCTAGGCACACCACAAAAGGAACTCCACACAAGGTTATATAAAAATTACTTTTGTATGGTCATAACATATCAGATAGTAATCACACAATATACATTGTGCCAACTGGCATGGGCAATATTCACACAGGATTATTTACATCAGGATAGGGCCACATGGGCCACTGTCAGAAGCAACACTTAGCAGAAATAGCACTTCTAGAACTTAGAATAAGTGTAGCACAAAATAACAATTATCGATCACAACTAGTAACCACTGGTAACAGGTAGGTACACACTACGCAACACTAATACCATAGGCCTAGATCACGCATGGACACATAACCTCTCTAGTATAAACTATACTAGGCAAAGCAAACTTCTAAGCATAAGCACCTTTAGAAGTATCACATAAGCATAAAGGCAAAGCACATTACGCATAGTCACATTTAGGCCTAAACAGTATAACTACAGCAGGCAATCTCTCACTAGTCTAAACACATTAGACTCTCCCTAAGCATAACTCACATTTAGGGGAGTTACTCACAGTGAAGTAAACTCTCACTAACATAAACCTACACAGGTAAAGTAACCTCACAATCACAGTAACATCACATTGCGCAAAAATTACATTAGGCAATTACCATTATAAACATAGTAAGATCATATTGCGCAGAAATCACATACCAGCCCCCTTGGCCAACTGGCCATCTCAAGAAGGGCTCAAATGCCCTGTGTCCAGAATGTCAGGGCGCGCTGCCACGCAGCGCCAGTCAGGGGTACGCCACCGGCGCAAACCTAAACGTTGCAGCTGCCCACTAATTGCTGGTCAGCTGAGGACAATCACAAGGGCCTAAACGCTGCAGCTTGCACTAAGTGCTGTGCAGCTCTGGATGGCCAGGCACCTCTGTGCGCCTAAACGGTGCAGCTGCCCACTAATTGCTGGGCAGCTGAGAATCAGCAAAACTGCGACAGGGCCCTCACTGGCCCTAGGACAAAGTCTGCGCACAAATGTGCAAAGGGTTGGAGCCCTCTGGCTCTAGAAATAACCACATGCCCTCTGGAGCACTCTGGCTCCTTAAATACCCAGACTGCGCAAACGTTGGAGCCCCACGGGCTCTGACAACAATGGCACTGGTTGGAGCCTCCAAGGCTCTAGAAAGCAATATTCCCCCAAACACTGCTGGTCCGACAAGGGCTCTGGGACAGATGCTGCAGGGCGGATGAGCCATCTGGCTCTGAAGATAAATCTGCCCCTCTTTGGAGCCACCTAGGCTCTAGAAACAATGGTGAGGCTACGGTGGAGCCAACGAGGCTCGGGAATAATGATGGGGCGGCCCACTGCCATCCGGGGCCGCTCGGGGAATGAGACATTCCATCCCCCCTGCCCAGCCCAAACTTACCGGGCTCTGGCGCAGGGTGGACTCTTAAACAATTATAGGCATTGGAGCACTCGGGCTCCGTCGAAACGTTGGGGTGGCCCACTGCCATCTGGGGCCGCCCTACCTCCACCCTCATCATTGTGCCGTTTTCCGGCACCAACAGCAACCCCCACTGAGCCCCCCAGCCCTGACTCACCAGGCTGCTGCTGGAGGCATTGCTCCGTCTCGGGGCAGGACTCCACTTCCGGACTTCCGGGGCTCCCTCCATCGCATGGGAGCCCCGCACCACTCGCGCTGCGTCCTCTTCCCTTGGTGGAGTCCCCGGGGCTCTCCATAACTCACCGGAGCCCCGGGCCGCGAAATGCCAGCTGCTTCTTCCTCCGGCTGGTGGCGGTGGGCGGGACTTCCTGCCGGATTGCAGGCCCCGCTCCCGTCCCGGCCAAACCTGCCTGACTTCCGGTTTCCTCGCGATCCCGGTACCCGGGCCGCGGCGGTAGAAAAAAGGGGCATAACGAGGGGTGGGCACCCTCAGTTGTAAAAATAAAAGTAGAAACAGGGTGGGCACCTGTGAAATGATTAAACAAACGGGGTGGCACCCGTAATAAAAAAATTGCAAATAAGCATAAAAGTGGCAGGAGCGCTTACCTCCAAGGGGAAACGACAGTGCTCTGCCCAGCAAGGAAAATAAAGCGCTCTCAAGGCGCTGGGGGCCTAGATAGTACCAACAGGCCCCCAGAGATGACCCCTATAGCAAGAAGGGTCTCAGCAAATCAGGATTCAAAGACAAAGGTCCTGAGGGCAAAGTGAAGCAAAGACGACCCCAAGAAAGAAAAGATCCTCCAGGCATCCAGGTCCATCAGGTATCCAGGGGCTGGGCAGGGCCCAGGGAGGCACGCCTTCCCCTGGGCCCAAGCAGCAGCACGCCCCTGGCAGGATTCAAGTAGCAAGACAAGAACATTTTGTAAGGGTACACAGCCCCTTTTTATACAGTCCAAACCTTTGTCTAAAGGTGCAGGGTGGAGGCAAAACCAGGCGCAGCTGGTTTGGGAGCACCCTTGATGAGCTCAGCCACCCCTCCCATTCACTAGTCAGGCTAGGGTCATCAGTCACACCACAGGGGGGGGAGCCAGCATTGTGTGGGGAAAACCCAGCCCTATTCAGGTCCCAGGTGCACCGCTCCCCTCACATCAGCATGCTAATCTCTCGACTCACCACCGGGCAGACCCATCCAGACTCTTGGAGCCAGGCTCACCAGCCAGCTCCAGCCAATCATGTGCCAGCACACTCACTACACACGCACACCCATGTCTAGAAGTGGCACTTCCACACTAGACACATTCATGCCGCATACATCATTGCGCAGCATTCAATCTCACGAGTTCGCACATACCAAACTCGACCCTGCATTCCCCACACATCAGGAACTAACATGGTCACACATATTCCCCATGCATTCCTATGGGAGGGCAGGTCACTTTCACCACACACACAGAGAGCGCACACACTTTACACTGGACCACAGTGAAAAAGTGCGCAGAGACCTAAAATCACCAACACCAGGTTACAGAAACAGGCTAGGAAAAAGCAAAAAGTTTCGGGGTTAACCTGCCAAAAAGGGCCAGGTCCAACACTATGTATCTCTGGAACATTTGTGCACTGTGTACACTACATTGAGTCAATGCCCACTGAGTGCCATCATGAGGACAGAACAAAGTTCAAGTTTCACATAAAGTACATCTATGGTGGGAGGAATTTTCACTCTGATTGATTTTACAGATTACCTGAGAAGAGCAGGTCTGAAGAAGATTTCATGTTGGGTAGTGATCTGGAGTGTGTGGCTGTTGCCAAAGACACAGTGCAGGAGTGTAATGGTTGTTTTGTTTATCTTGAATGGTCTTGCGCTTATCAGGAATCCAACCCTAAGGAAGTAAAAAGCATTTTGGTCAAGGGATGTCCATGTGACAAACTTGTCCTGCAATTTTTATTCCATCCAGAAAGGGTACAGAACAAATGTATTCAAATTACTCATAGTGGACATCCTGGAGTTACAGCTACTAAAAATTGCTACAGAAGCATTATTGTCAGGTATAAATAGACGCACAAATTAATTCATCTGTAACTACAAAGAATGCTTGCTATCAGAAAACAGTGGTTCAAAGAACCTCATCATCATTTTTTATTTCTTGATGGGCCTTTGGAGAAGTTGGCTATTGACTTTGCTGGACCATA
This sequence comes from Lissotriton vulgaris, assembly GCF_964263255.1. Lineage (NCBI taxonomy): Eukaryota > Metazoa > Chordata > Amphibia > Caudata > Salamandridae > Lissotriton > Lissotriton vulgaris. The sequence continues at coordinate 1,160,471,658 of NC_141685.1, forward strand.
TAATTTATTACTATATGAAATGCTTGATTGTAGTAACTGACTATTGTTCAAAGCAAATTCCTTATTCATTTTTTAGTTTGATCACCACTGAAGTTGTGATTGGGTTCATTAAAAATGTGCTTGCCTTGGAAGGTATATCTAAGGTGTTGGTCTCCAATAATGGAACACATTTTGTGTCAGATAAAATGTTACAGATTTTAATTTTTAACTATTAAACAGCTAGAGGTGCCCTGTACTGAACAAAGCAAACACAAGGAGACGATGGATGGACGGAGTGCTGAAACTTTTCAGACACTCACCCCCAGTCACAGATCTGGTTTGAATCCATCATCGTTCTTTAGCTCACTTTGTCACCCCAGTTCAGACACAGCTATATGTAAATCAGTATTGACCCTGTGTCTCATGGGAACAATCCAGCCTGAACTGCCAAGCCAAGCATTCCCTGGACCAGAAACAAGCATTCTCTGACCTGTTTCGGGATAACACCTCTCATCAGTCAGGCTAGCTTGAATCCAGAGGCAAAGTGAGCAAGGGACCCACATCTGGGCATACCCTGCCAAATTAGGATGAACAAAGCAACCACAGGGAGACGATGGATGGAGCACTGAAACTTTTCAGACACTTACCCCCAGTCACAGATCTGGGTTGAATCCATCATTGTTCTTTAGCTCACTTTACCCCCCCCCCCCATTCAGACCCAGCTATATGCAAATCAGTCTTGACCCTGTGCCTCATGGGAATAGTCCAGCCCAAACTGCCAAGCCAGGTCTTTCCTGGACCTGAAACAAGCATCCTGGGACCAGTTTTGGGGCACAGAGCAATCAGACTTAACTTAGACCCAATGTAGAAAGTATTTGTACACACTTCAAACAGTAATAATGTGAAAACACCACACACACAAAAATCTCACCAAGTTAGAAAAATATCACTTTCTTTAATAAATAAAAGAAGACCAAATCTACAACAATACAATCAGTAGAACTGGAGATATTCAATTTTAAAGATTTTTGTGGAAATAGTGTTAAAACCACACAGCACCAACTGTGGATATCTGGTTGAGTGGGGTGCAGGCTGGCTGCAGGGACCCAGACAGGACCACTGAACAAAGTACCTTCAATCCTGGTTTGCAGAGCATTGCGAGGATCTGCATTGAAGATGTGTTATGCAGCCAAGGGTATTCGTCGGTTCTGATATGAGGCGAGGCTTTAATGCTAGGTCCTAATTTGTCATTGAGGATCCTGTTGATGGGGCTTGCGGTGCAGTCAGGTATCGAGAATGGCGCATGCAGTTGGGGCAATGCACTAATTCTGAGGAGCTGTGAAGGAGTAATGTGGAGTTCAACATCATCATCAAGACTACAGTCGACAAGCCATGCAATGGTCTGTGCCGAGGATGTGGCGCTCAGTGGCGGTTCTAAAGGTGTTGCGGGCTGAGGAGGTAATGAGGGTCTTTGCAATTGGTCCAATCTATGCAGCAGCAGAGATGCATTGGTTCTTCATTGGGTTGCGCAACATAGCAGAGGAGGCTGGAATTGCACCTTAATCCCACTTCCAAGTATCCAGGACTGGGTGACACCACTTGCATGGTAGACTCACCGATGGCAGAGTCCAGGTGCAGGTGAAAGCTTGTTGGAAGCCGGTTGTGTCCCTGCGGTTTCAGATCAGGGGTCCAGCCAGCCAGCTAGCCCTTTCAGTTACTCTAGGTTCTGGGTTCAAGCAATGCAGGTCCAGTCCATTTCACTCAGGCAAGAGGGCAGCAGACAGCAGGTCAGCAGAGTGGCAGTCCTTTCAGCAGCACAGCAGTCCTTCTTCCTGGCAGAGTTTCCACATGTCCAGAAGTGTACTGAAGTGGAGGTGTCCAAAGTCCAGTATTTAGACCCAGTTGTGCCTCTGAAGTAGGGAAAAGCTTCTAGAGGCACGCCTTAAGAATTGTATAGGTGCCCTACCTTTCTTGCCCTGGCTCCAGACTAACTACAGGGGGTATGCAGCCCTTTATGTGGAGACAAGACTAATTGTATGTGGCTGTCTAGGAGGAATATACAAAGCCCTGTCTAGGATGAATACACAAAGCCCAACTGCCAGCAACATGCTATCATTTAGCCCAGAGACAGCCTACAGGCACCAAATGGTTAAGGCAGGAAAATGCCAGGTTTCTAAAAGTGGCAGTTTCAAAATTGCACTTTAAAATCCAGCATCACCATGAGTCAGGATTTTTCCTAACAATTCCAAAGACAGCAAACATGAACTGATTACCTGTACCCATTTGGAAATTAGACTTTTGAAATGTAATGAGGTAACTCCAGTGTTATCATCCTATGGGAGACGTAGGCCTTGCAGTAATGAAAAATGACTTTAGAAGTTTTTCACTACCAGGACATGTACAACTTGAAAGTACTTGCCTACTTTTTTAAATGCAACCTTCCCTCTGGGCTGTCCAATGCCTACCCTAGGGAAGATGTATATATGTTTTAAAAAGGAAGGTTTTGGCCTGGCAAAAGTTTTTTTTTCCAGGTTGACGTGGCAGTTTAAAACTGCATATATAGACTGCAATGGCAGGCCTGAGGCGTGTTTAAAGTTACGTAAGTGGGTGCCACAATCAGTGCAGCAGGCCCTCTAGTAGCACTTTACTAGGGGCTTATAATTAGATTAAATATGCCAATTGGGTAGAAGCCAATCAGAACTGGTTTAATGAGCAAGCACTTTAGCAGTGTCCTAAGGCCAGCAAAAACGAAGTCAGCAAAGACCGGATGTCTGAAGGGAAAAGGTTAGGAGGAAAACCACGCCAAGGATGCTAAGAAACACGTAATGGTGCATATTTGGTAAAAGGGAGCAATTTGTTAAACTGAATTAAAGCAGATAAACTCTGCATTCATACAGCTCCCACAGAGATTGATAAAATGCCCATCATTTTAGAGGAAATCCTTCAAAGACTAAGGAAGCAGGTGGAACATCATAAACAGCAATGTGAAAGAAGGGCTCCAAGTACCAGAATCTAGCGAATAGGAGGGGCTGGATGGCCTAGTCAAACCTTCACCTGGACAGATGTACGCGTCTGGGCCTTCGTCGTCCCCAGCCCTCTGGAATCACCACCACAAGTGAAGCCGGCTTTGAGATGGCGTGGTTGCTAAAGACGAATAAACAAACGTAAAGCCAAGCTCCCGGCTTTTCCCCGGGGAGCCCGGGTCTTTCCTCGGAAGATCCTACATCCCGCTTGAATATTTACATTCCCCGTTCTATTTACATCGGTGCCAATCATTCGGCCTCTTGTACGAGGCCGCCCCTGGAGGTTGAGGTCGCTGTGGGCGCGGTGCACTCGTCGGTGACGGTGAACGTAAACACTAGTGATTGCCTGCCAGGCCCAGGCGGGCTGTTTAGACACAAGAGAGCGATCGCGGACGCAGAGCGTGCAAGTTGTGCTTGTTTTAGTTTGTTGTCTTAGCCCACGTCTCCGTGCAAGTGCTAGGGGCAGTTTTTTTGATTCAAGGGTGCGTGGGTTTCTGTGCCAGCATCCCATCGCGATCCCACACACGCTGCACAACTCAGCATATCAGCAATCCTTTCATTGACGCCCTACTCTGAGAAGAATACTGACAAGCGGGAGCGTCCGTGAACTACTAGATACAATGCACCTGTTTATCTGTAGTTCTGTTCTTTGAATTACTTCAGTTCTATCTGTGCAACCTCCGTCTGCCCATTCTCCGCCCTTTATCGCCACTTCACCCCCCGACTCACCTTCGATTTTGTCTATCTGCGAAATCTGTTTCATGATTAACTTTCTTTTATTAAACGTTTTGTTTAACTAACACTTTTGTTTTTAGTTTGTCAGTAAACATACAGGGCAAGAACGGTGATCCGTCAAGCGCCACGTGAAGTGTTACATGAAAGCAATCAATGTAAGCTATGGTATAGAATTCAAAAAGGTGTCCGATTAGTAAACAAATTATTTTTTTTTGTTTGTATATCGGTATGCATATAGTGGAAACAGAACTGGAGAGCAACAGAATGATGTGCATAACAGTTTACAGGCCATGGGAACTTACCGGAGAGCAAGGAGGGTGACATTTGAACCCTCATTCTGACTTGGCCAGGAAAGGAGTATCAATGCAGTATTCTCTGGATTTACCAGTTCAGTGGAAGTTTGTAATTCCAAAGTGCAAGAATGCCGTGGTATTATTCTCAGCTGTACCCTGAGAAATGGGGAATTATCGCGGGAATCTGTGTTTTCACCACTGCTTAATTTCTGCCAGCGGTTGCCGGAGGGAGCCACTGGCACTCATTTTTGGGGACCTTGCTTATTATTCCTCAGCAGCCAGTTCCAGAGAGCAAGAGATGGAAAAACACACTCACAGGAACGTAGGAGAAAGAGAAAGACGAAAAAACCAACACCAATGGACAAAGCAGAGACCTGCACCAATGAGATTAAAGTCAGGGAGTGTCTGGCAGAATATTAAAGAGGCTGAGGTGGATTCAGAACTAATTATTAAGGAAGTGAGCAACCCGGAATACCCTTGAGGGCTTGGGTAAGTAAATATAGAAAGGTAAAGGTGCCTTCAAGGGACTTTGTTCAATCTAAGTTTGTTAGTTAAAATTAATATGAGAAGAACCAATTTATCGTCCTTACAATGAATAAATCAAAACTGATCAAATCGTGTTGTCAACATGAAACATATAAACAAAGACACAGGGTGTATACGAAAAAAGTGTTTTTATCAAATAATTCATTAAGAAAAATCAGCTTCATATACAGACAATTAAACAAATAAGATTTTAGGACTGTGGGTACACATAAAAATAAATTACTAAGTCATCCGCAAAGGAATGTTTGTATCATCCCCTCACGATTCCTTTGCGGATGACGATAATCCGCAAACAGACTACAATATTTCTATACAGATCTGAACTGATAACAGTCCTGAGGATGGTTTCATCAAATAACTGCTAAGAAACCGAAACGTCGACATTGCACTTCATCCCTTGCTTTGTTTTACTCAATGTGTTTTGGGATAGGTGTTTTTTAGGTTCTGTTGAGTCACTTAGTAATTTATTTTTATGTGTACCCACAGTCCTAAAATCTTATTCGTTTAATTGTCTGTATATAAGGTTTAGTAACCACTCTCTACAGCAGCTAACCATTCCCAACATCACATATTACATCACTCATGACATGGTCAGTGACATCACTGATGACATCTCAAATGACATCACTGATGACATCAACCACGTGAAAATCTGATGCATATACTGATGCCCTAATATAAACTTGATAAACGCACTCTAAAATATAGACTATTTTTGAAACCATACACACAACAATGCAAGATACTACATACTACCCACTATTTCCTAGGTCTATACACACATCCAGTCACTTATACATGCAGTTACTCATCAATACAGTACTGTAATATGCACTCATACATCTATACTTACAGTAACACTCCGCCACTCATCCTTAGAGTTACTCACATACCTAGTCAGTCATGTAAAGAATCAATCACATACCAATTTACTCATGTATACATTTATACACACCAACTCCGTTATTTATACACACACCACATCACTTATTTATGAAGATATTAAAACATACTTACTGTCTTATACAATCACTGATATAAGTAGACACTCATTTAAACAGACACTCTTGAAATAACTTACTCTCACGTATAGTCATTTATATATTCCAACACTCACATATACTGCCTTAAAACATATGTAGTTACTCACTCATATAAGCAAATTGGAAAATCCTTGAAAGAAAATCTTATATACTTTCACACAGTCATTCCAAAGAATCTCCTCAGTAGCCTCACCATACAACTAACACCACTGCACTAAATGTGCGGATCCAGATCCCAAATACACTCTCAGACTGAAATGTAATGCTTACACTGTTGCATTAAAACGATTTTTCTTTTTTTCTTAAATTAATTAAAATCTCGGAAATATTCAGAAAATGTGCACACAATCAATACATAAAAATATTTTTCACAGTTTATACATTACAGTATCTTTAGACCAAATAATAAAATACAGAGCAAACAGTAAAAAACGTACATGAACCCTGGTTAAAAAACAGTCATGATTATCTGTTTAAACATTTATCTGATCCAATTGCCATACATGATCTATATGGAACTTTTAGTTAAAAGATTTATTTTTTATCTAAATGTCCCTAGGCTCTTTTGGATTCTTAAAGTGCGAAGGCGTCGACTCGTTTCGATGGTTTAAAGACAATGTGAACAGAACCACTTTCCTCAGGCCAACATTCGATATGGGGTCACTGTGAAAAGTTGGCCTGATATATGATGTCTCCAATTCTGGGGGCACCTTGTATCAGTCCAAACAATCCCTTATGGTGTCTGGTTATAAGTCAACCTTATTAGACAAGATATCCTAATGGAAGCATGGACTAAGCAGCCTTAAAGTCTTAACTCAAGAAGTCGTGTTAAGCGAGCTGTTTTACCAATCACAATCCTGTAATATCAAATGAAAGGACACCACACAAGTTATATATTATAAAAATATATGTATTTATTACTAGAATAATCCTCTATACACTTTATGAGTCTAGAAGCACAAGCGTTTAAACAAAAGCACAGTAAAACATATGAAAGTTGCACAATTATGGATGAGGCCATGGGCCACGCAAACCATATACTAAAATAGAGGTATAAGTATCACTAATCGAACAATGGTTAGGCCTAGGGCCTAGGGAATCGCTAGGACCAGTCGGGACTAGCTATGCTGAAGTCGGGAAAAGCCCGCGGGATTCGGGTGCAGCGCTTAAAGCACACACATGCACCAATGTAAAGTCAATGGTGCGTAAAAGTTACAGAGTTACTGTTAAAGGAACCTTCCGACTGACCTAGAAGGACGAAACTTTAGACATATACACTAGAGGTGTGTACCAGTGCAGGAGCACCTGCGTTGCTGAGTTACCTCACCCACAGGAAGCGGGTGCACAGGTGCAAAGTAGTGTCGGGTTTCTTCACGCAGGTCGATGGTGCCTTAAGATGAAGATGCTGCAGGCGTCGAGAAGAGAAGTGTCCGACGTGATCCATGGGTGGATCGAAGATGTAGAGTACCTGAAAGCAGAGGTGACAGAGTCTGGGTCACTCAGCAGTGACCAGGGTGGAACCAGGAAGGAACCAGGCAATGTCGGGCGCAATCAGGTGGTTGTTGAGAAGCTTCTCTCCGCTGCCACGTGGACTCTGGGGCACCGAGGATGTCCAGGAGTAGATCATGAGCTGTCCCACAAAGACTCTCGCTGTCGGCGGTGTCGGCTTCTGGATTGGAGCAAACAACCCTTGGCAAGCGCAACCCACGCAGGATTCAAAGATCGCTTAGTACTCGGACCAGCAAGGTCAGAGCGGGTGCTCCTTTTCAGAGGAGCGAGGGCCAGTCCAGAGCAACCGGACTGGAAGGTCAAATTTAAAGATTCGTCTGTACTGGGGCTGCAAGCCAACGGGCAAGCGACCGGACCAATGCGTTGAGCCAAAAAGTGCAGTAGGGCCCCACACAGCACTCAGTGAGTGTAGAGGGGTGAGCTTCAGTGCAGGAGTGGCTCAGGGCTGGGGTTTCTCAAACCCCAATGCACAGCTTTGAGGGAGCCTCAGAAGCTGCACGGTCAGCGCCTCGTGGTCTTTCCAAGATGGCCGGACCCACGCTTCAGGTCGACTCCACGGGTCTCAGCTCTGCAGGGACTGTGGATCGGGCTGTTAAAAGGCAGGAACGCTGGGTCTTGTCGAACTCTGTTGCTCGAGTTCCGGCGGGAACTGCAACAAAGCAAACTTTGAGGTGCTGGATGGTGCCTGTTTGCACAGGGTGGTCACTCCTTGACCACAAGGGATATTCTTCAGTCTTCTAGATTGAGTAGGATGTCGAAGGGTCCAGAGTTTCATTTCATAAGTTTCAGTCAGGATAATCTGATGTGCGTTGACACTGCTCCCACTCTTATACCATTCTAGTGGGCTGGATTACCAGCTAGGTCCCTCCTATGGGTGGGACCCAGGAAGGGGGTGGTTACACCCCTTTCCCTTTGTCCAGGGTCGCGCTGGAACAGGGGCTGGTGTGCCCCAGAACTGGTTTGACCGGATTATGCAAGGGGAAGCCTTGTTCTCCCCAGGCACTGTCTGGTTTCTTTCAAACCTCCCTGCTACAATCCACTATCTCCTGTCTGGGGTGGTGTGACACCTCCCCGCGACAGGAAACCCTTTGTCCAGGCCTCCTCTGCTAAGTTTCGGTCAGCAGCAGGAGGTCAGACTCGTGTCTGTGGCAGAAGCGTCCATTTTGTGATGCTGAGGCTCTTTTAAAAATCAACAGCGTTTCAGTAAAGTAACATGTCTTCTCCCTCTAGAAGGGTGGAATGCTACCCCCGTCGCCAGGACTGGCGAGGGGGTAGTATTCCAAAATGTATGACACCAAACACGACATGTTTTGATAATGCCAAACCAAAGTTAGCACATAATCGCGATGGATTATAATGCACTTAAGAGTATATGGTATGACATTATCCCGGAACAGCTTAGGGAATTGGTCCTGACAGCTGCAGACAGGCTCAGCTCATGCTAGAGCACCATCTCGTGTAAAACCAAGCACTCTGCCCCCAGGATTGTTAAGGCCTGCCATAGGAGTGACTTATAGGTATATATGTGACCAGATATAAATTTAGATATAGGTATACTATATCTAAGCAAGGGGTGATTACACCACCTTGCCCCAGCTGAGTGATCAGCCAGTTGTGTCGATTTAAGTACCAGCCAGGGGTGGCAAAAGATATGCTGCAGCCCCTGGAAGGCCTTGTTGGCACCTATGCCCTGAGCACCTATAGTGCATGGTACAGGGGCTGACAAGGTGTCCAGTTCCAATTGGGTTATGTACCTATAGTACATGTATGTGAATTTAGAGAGAGAACAGCAGGCTGTGGGTCTGATTAGCAGGCCCACAGCCACATTAAGTCGAAAACCAGTGAAGCAAAAAGCAAACATTTGGGGTGACCATAGGATAGCAGACCCTACTCTCCTACAGTCACTTTTCTCCTCATTACACAGTGTATATCTATGCAAGAAAGAGAAAGAAATCAGCTACAGTATAGACCATACATAACTACATTTGTCAAAGAACATTCCATCTCCTAATCTGTGGCCTTAACCTCCTATTAGCAACATCCAATATAGAGCATTGGTTAAAGAACATTCCTCCTCCCAATCTATAGCTTTAATCTTCTATTGACAGCATCATAATGTACAACATAGTTGTTTTTAAAAAGAAAAAAGAGTAAATAGAAAAGAAAGACATACATATACCACTGAGACATTCATTCACTCACCAACACACCCATACACACACTAACTCACTCATACAGCCCTTCACAAATGCACTTTTGAATCCGTACAACCAGTGAATCACCCACTCAGACTGTGGAAAATTAATACAGTTTGGTGAACATTATCTACGCCATCTTGCCTTTTTCCCGATGCCACACTTTTCGTCATGCACATCCGCCATATTTTAGCCGTTACGATCAGAATCACCCTCACGAAAGACCCCCACGCACCGGTCATTCCCACTCTCACATGCCTTGCGCATAAGCAGCAGCCATTTTAAACACCATGGCCTCCCTGCCCCTCGCTGATAGCCGGCGCGTCTCTCTCTCTCTCTCTCTCTCCTAACCTCGCAAGCATCCCCCGCACGCTGACAACCCCCGCTCTCTCATGCCTTGGGTCATAAACCCCTCTTCAGCGCAGCCCCGCCACAGAATCCCATCCTGTTCCCAGCGCGACACCTCCCTTCATTCCTTTCATGGTCTCAGGTCCTTTGATGCAAAACCCCTTTTCCCTGTGTCCCCGTTTGTCTTCCTTGTTCCCAGGCCGCCACCTGGCCCTGCGGATACTGTTTATTACCCCGTACAGTAGGAAGCTTCCCCTCCCCATCAAAAGACCCTCGAGCCGATCAAAGCCCCCACCCTATGAGATCCGATCAACTCCACGCATTCCGTGAATCGGCGGAATGCCCTGCTGCGCGACAATCATCACCTGTTGTGACCGGGGTGGGGAATTCAACTGTAAATGTATGTGGGAACGGGTCTGAAGGGGAGATTCCGAGGATGTTCTTTCAAATATCAAAGTGTTGCGAGAATGTGTTACGTGCAATAAAGGTCATAAACCCTAGTATAAGAGGCCAGGCCTCAGAGATGTGGTTAGAGCACCTCGTGACGATACTTGCTGTCTGAATTGATGTGTTCTCCTCCGGAGAGAATAAAATCCTTGTTTCCTGCCTTCCAGTCTCCAGCGCCTGCTTCTTCATTGATTAATATTGGTGGGTCATAGAGGCGACACCGCCGGGCAACATAAAGGGGTCTTTGGTTACTGGTTGTCTTTGAACCCCTTTTTAACAATTGGCGTCCCAAGCGTGGGGCCCATCAGCGACTCGTGGATCCAGTGGGAGAGGTCCTGATGACAGAGTGAACGACTGCAACGATCGGAAGGTACCCTGTCCGATAGACCCTCGTCTGACAGCCGATCATCCGAACTTCACTGGTTCCGAACAGACCTCTCTCGAGTGATCTGCGGTCCTGACTGGGAACCATCAGGAGTGCCACAAGGAGTACGAAGAGAAGAGGACGATCGGGCGCTGGATTCGGAAGACAAGAAACTGTCCATGCGGTCCGGGTAAGGTCGTGTAAACACGACGAATTGCGAAAGTGATTGATAATTGATGAGAAAATACTAGTATTACTTTTTGTTAATTTATTTGGAGATTCACTGTCTGCAAACGGAGAAACAACAGGCTCTCCCTTTATAAACAGTGAAGGATAGGTACGCATCCATCGGACCTATCTTTCTCCCCCACTGAACAATTGCCCCTCCCCCATTGATTAACTGTTATAGATTGTTTTCTGGAGATTCTCTGTCTGCAAACAGGGAAGAATAGGTCCCCTCTTTGCAGATAGTGAAAGGGTAGGTGACGCAGACCTTTGCGAGCCCACTTATTCTCCCCATTGACCATATTGATTTTTTATTTTTGACCTAACATTGATTGCTCAAGATTGGTTCATGAGGTATTCACTGCCTGCAAACAACGTAGAATAGAAATATTCTGTCTAGTCTTTGCACGCAGTGATAAGATAGGTAGTGCTGACTATTATCCCCATTGTGATCCGTCATGCCTGTCTTCTCCCCACTGGTTAGTAGCCTGTTTAGCCCGGACCGCTTATTAGAGATGAACCATCCGGCTCCGCTGGAAGGCACCCCTAATAAGGACATGTTCATGAAGCATGGATTAATCGCTATAGCCTATAGCCAGCTGTGGCATAAATATATACGAAAAGGGATCGAGAAAGTCAGTGGCCACTGATAGGATCCTTCGATCTTGACAAAATAGAAACGGTAGAAATAACCCTTCGTAGGAATGAAACAACACCTATTATGCTCGATAGTCTCGGTATGTGGCGCAAAGAAGCCACACGACGAAAGGAAAGCGATGAAGTCAGAAAGGGTGAAGAGACACGACGGACAACCCTCCAAACGTCTAGTAGGCAAAGGGAAGGGCCAGCGATGGCACAGTTCCGAGGAGTAGACATGAAAAGGGAACGGTGTAAAGGGATGTGCCGACAGGGCAACCCCGGGACACAACGACCCGAAAGTAATCCCCCGACACTATGCACAGGACGAACAGATTTAAAACAAAACCAATGTGCTTTCTGTAGATGTCTCGGGCACTGGAAAGCCCAATGCCCGACTCTACAGAGCATAGGTAAGAACGGAGGGTCGACAGAAAGAACAGGCCGACAGAAAGGGAAAAGGCGCGAGATAAAAACCAATCAGACTAGTGCAGACAGAACAGATAGAACCACCCCGTTTGATTATGCTTGATGGCACAGATTCCGTCAGACCAATTTTAACGACATGTTAGAGTTCTGGGACTGATTGCTCTCTGTTGCTCCCTCACTCTGAAAAACAAACACAATTACAGGCCAGTGTAAACAACCCCCGTTAGAGAAAGGACTCAAGGAAGCCAAGCATCTGTTATATAACTTAGGATTTAATTACGGTAAAGATAACACACAACCAACGGTAAATAGAATAACTAGTAGAACACTCTCTAAAGCAAACTGTACTAATAGGAGAAATACAAAACATATTACGCTCACTCCGGAAGTCCTCGAAATGTAACAGTTCGACGGTCCCGCCCACCCGAAACACATAGCACGTGTAGGGCGGGGCCTGCCAACAGCCATAGACCAAAAGAGATCGCCGGCGAGAAGGTACAGGAGGCTCCTCAAAGCAGGCAATGAAATGGTCTTTCCATACTACCCTTCCAGGGATGGCGTCGCCCGGGCCACGAGTAGGGAGGGGGCGGATGCAAATGACCCCCTCCCTCGTATCTCCTGGTCCGGCCATCACGAATTCCTCCATCGAACTGATGCAGGGTGGGCAGGGAGGGAGAGGCGACGCGGACGAGCCTCTCCCGCCTCCGCAGGTAGGAGGTTTCCCAGCCCTGGCCCGGCGCCGATGTCCTCCAGCCGGGCGACGGCCATATACCTGCGCAGCACAGAACTTACAATGTCCGACGCACATATATTTCCGCAGCACAGGACATACAATGTCCGACGGGCATATACTTGCGCAGCACCGGACGTACAATGGTCCCCCAAGAGTCGGAATCAGGGGTGTAGGGTGGTCATCATGTGCACCCCTGATTCAAAGGGACGGCGTGGGATGCGCCGGGAGAGGGAGGCGGCACCGACGAGCCTCCCTCACCTCCCCAGATGAAGACTCCACTGCTGCACCCTGGCGCCCCGAACCAAAATGTCCTGCTCCAACAGCATGATGTTCTGTCTTTGTCGCCACAAGAAGTTTCTTCCACTCCTGAAAGATACGACGGAGGGCGGCTGCCGCAGGGTCTCAAAATGGCGTCTGGGCCCTCGGAAGGCGGGTCTAGGCCGCTGGAGTAACTTTGTCCGAAATTGCAACTCGGGCACTTGCCCACCTGGGCGCAAGCCCCCACCATCGACAAACATCCCCTCGACTTTGAAGATTCTACCAAAGTCCCAAGAGCCCTCAGCCCCTTCAGGCTTCCGGTGGGGAACAGCTGCATTGATCACTAATGAAATAACCACGGCACAGCAACAAGATGGCGGTGCTCTCGTGTCTGCATCAGCTTCCGTCTGAACCACCCAGGAACATTATGGGCTAACGAACTCGAGTAAGTTCCGGCTGAACATCAACATGACCCGGTAAGGAAGACTCTACCTCCCTCCCTCTCTTGATTGACGGTCCACACCACCAGCCCCTCTGTTAGCACAGTTTTTTTTGAACTGCCGAAAGGGACCCTGGTCCAACCGCCAATCGTCGGAGACATTTTTGCCCCTGATGCTACTTCCGGACTAAACCGGCCTCGCCCAAAATGGCGCCGGTATCAATAAGAACTAACGGATGCCTCGTGGTGTTCCTTAGCTAATGAGACTTGATGTACTAAGATATATATACGAACCTTTGCGCACTTGATGAAAAAGGGAGGAGGGTTCACTTGACGAACATTTGAAAGGGGTCCCGTAAAAATGTTGATTTCAATGAACGATTTATTTTGATATTTATTGTAACTGGTACGTAACGTCGCTTATGATGCACACCCACGGTATACATCTAGGAAATGTGATTACAATGAGCTTGACTGTGTTTCCATTTATGAACTGAAATGCCCCTGATCCCTCATCACGCAATGGAACGTTTTTAGTTACTTGCAAATAATTAATTAGGCCTTTTTAACATGTTCTTGTGCCGCAAAATAACCCCCCTACTGTATGTGCTTCCATCGTCGACATGTCCGGCCAAAATATGATTGCACTCTCACATTTTACGTACTGAACGATTATGCGAATAAAGGTTTTCCAAACTATGAATAGGCATCACATACTTTTGTAAATGTGGGAATTGGTGGGAGGGCTTTTTCTGTGCGCAACCGTTCTGCTCTTTTTTTAAGGTTATCTGAAAAATGGTTGTTCGGCCCTGGATTGATGATCGAATCAAAGGTATGATACGCTGCCTCCAAAATATGTGACTAAGCTCAGGAACTAACGTATGAAGAAGGACCTCGACTTCTGAGAATGGGTAAAGTAAAGCGGTGTGATTGATAGAATGTTATAAAGGTATGGTGGTCGAAGGTACTAAGGGACAGGGCTGACCGAAGATCTGATATGCCTTAGAACATCACAGCTTTGGGAATGATTTAAGGATCCCGATGGCCAGATACATCTACAAAACCAGGTACCTCGCGCTAGGCACCTCTGATTCCTCTTTTTAGCGTTTCCCTACACACGATCCATAATGCCACCCTCGAACCCCCCCATGAACCACCTATCACACTGCCCGCCCCCTTGACTTCAGAAACCAAGACCCTAGGGATTATATCCCGAGGAGATAAGTACGAGTATGTGGTAAGTAAAGGACTTTCGTGCCCGTACATTTGATGTGCTCGAATGTTGTTCCCCCTCCCTTTTCCTCCTTTTTTTCCCTCTGCAGATTACATTGGAGTCCCGATTAGGGTACCGTAAAGGATCTGGAGCCACGTCACGCCCGATGCATGAAAACGGACTAACGCGGCAAGACGACACAAAAAGACGCTCTACTCAATGCGCGACCTTTTTGTACCTGACCTAATGCCCTTCCGTCCCAAAACTGCATGCTTTCTACATCCTAACACAGACCCGAAAGTCTAACGTTGGGTAATGCACTGAATAGCCCAAACGATACACGGTCATTCTCCATGTCACACGTGTACTATTTGGCCTATTGTTACTCTCTCTCTCTCTCTCTCTCTCTCTCTCTCTCTCTCTCTCTCTCTCTCTCTCTCTCTCTCTCTCTCTCTCTCTCTCTCTCTCTCTCTCTCTCTCTCTCTCTCTCTCTCTCTCTCTCTCTTTCACCCCTCCACACTTTCCCTCTTCCTAGCGACTGGCACCTAATTGGCGAACCTGGTGCACCTCCTGATTGGCCCCAAATACCACAAGTATTTGCACAAATTCGTCCTAAATAAAATCGTATCGATACCACGTTACTACCTCTCCTTTTCTGCTAAATATGGATGAAAATTAAATTGGCCAAAAGGAAAGGGACAGGTAAGACGACTAAGGTTCCCTAAATTTGACCCACAGTCAGGGAACTATTTGTCAGTGGCTTCTATGATAAAAAAAAAAAAAAAAATGTCTGTGGTAATGCGACCTTCCCCATTCCAAATTGTCTCCATACCCCAAGCAGTAAGAAATGATCGAGACACCCCCGTCTTCCCAAAATGCCCCCAGTTTGGTATCAGCTGCCCTGAACGAGGATCTGAAAAACGCCCCTTGCTCCAATTCGCTGTGTTCCTAGTTGTTTTCCATAAGATCCCACCCACCCCAAGGATAAGTTTAATAATTATCGCAAGCCCCCCGAGTTTTTGTAGTAGCCAGGTTGCGAGAATCTATATAGAAAGTTAGAAAGATGTGTGCAAAGTTAAAATTAGATCGAAAACCGAAAGAACTTGTTGCAGTAAACCTTGTTGAAAATAGGATGTTTAGCTAAAAGATAGGACGCATTGATGTAATGGAGAGTCGTTTAGCCTATGTTCATCCCTCAGAAGGATGCCTATCAGACTATGGTGAATAGCACGTTGCACTTTTCCATAAGATACAAAGCCCTGAAGACCGGCCTAGCCTTGCAAGACTCGTACTAGGGAAATGGGTCTCTACCAGAAGAACTGACATCTACTGTAATAGACGAATGCAATGAATGGGTACCAGACCTCGTACCACGACAAATGAATGTAATAACCAACAAAACGCCAAAGAATTAGCCACAAAGGGAAGTTGTAGGAAATCCAGCAAACCCATCATCAATTGTTTATACGTTGGCTGCAAACCTCAATGTAGCGGATGTTTACCCCAGTTGCTTGGTGTTGGGAGAGAAATAGGTTTATGTAATTACCTTCTTCTGCAAAATCTCTAAAGACTGTCTTTTCGAACTCATTTAAGGGTACCACTGTCGGAGGAGAAAGAGACCGGATGTGGGAGCACGCGGCCTGACTGCGGATCGTGGAACCTCAGCGACGGAGGCCAAGGCGAGACCACAGCAGTAAGGAGTCGCAGGATGAGGCACTGTTTCAGACAAAGCTAAGGAAAGGGCTGACCTGAAGCCCCTGCTCTATGATCGACGTGTGCCAAAAAAGTCCCCGCTCTCTGAACCTGGTTATGGACCCGCCTGTCTCAAATTCTCCGTCCCCCTGATCTGTTCCCGACTTGGCCCTGCTCCATCCCCTCCTCCTTCGACCTACCATAAGGACTGTTCACACACACACCTTTCCACCTGAACTTCCAAGTTCCTCCAAATCCTACTGAGCTATCCAGAGAAGGGTATTCCCTGCGTCAAAAGGGAGGGAGCTCCGACTAAGTAGACCACGAACTATGTTATCTCAGAACGGTGACCTAGAACTCCACCAAGGGTCGCCTCTAAAGAGAAGATGAACGAAGTATGTGGTTCTACCCGCTGCTGAACGCCTCGATGATGATGGAAGCAACAGGAAATACCCACCACAGAGACTCAAGAAACAAACAGACCCCACAACTCAAAGACAATTGCACTTTTCATCACAATCCTTTTTCTGCCTCCTAATAACTATGCTCTGGGTTACGGAAGAAAATGCACCTGCTCCAAAACCGTAACGCATTTCTCCTATGAGGTCTGGCGGAACAAAACAAAATGTACCCCTGCCCGCAGACCTCCAACGACTCAATCCACATGAACATTCCTGTTGACAGAACGAATTGTAATCCAGGTGCTCAACAGTGCCAACAGAAGACGACAAAGACACTGAGAACTCTGATTTTTATTTTTATTATATCTCATTTCTCTCCCAACCACCATTGGACTGACTATGCTCCCGCCGAGTACAAAAAGGACTTACTTATATGATAACTTACCAGTTCCTATTCCAATTGACTATAAGTATCTATGATCTGTACCCAACGCCCTCGCTACATAATTCTAGTCTGATATTGCATTACTATGACTTTTTCTGCAACCAACTTAACGATGAACCCGCCTACTAGATGATGAGATTTTTCAATGTGATGTTTATAATGTGATGTTTATGTACAGTTCTTTTGCCTAAGTCCCCTCTCCCTTACTTATGACCGCTGCAATAGGAATAGATAGGAAATAGGCCAGCAAGATGTCTTGGAAATGTTAAAGGGAGGACTGTGGAAAATTAATACAGTTTGGTGAACATTATCTACGCCATCTTGCCTTTTTCCCGATGCCACACTTTTCGTCATGCACATCCGCCATATTTTAGCCGTTACGATCAGAATCACCCTCACGAAAGACCCCCACGCACCGGTCATTCCCACTCTCACATGCCTTGCGCATAAGCAGCAGCCATTTTAAACACCATGGCCTCCCTGCCCCTCGCTGATAGCCGGCGCGTCTCTCTCTCTCTCTCTCTCTCCTAACCTCGCAAGCATCCCCCGCACGCTGACAACCCCCGCTCTCTCATGCCTTGGGTCATAAACCCCTCTTCAGCGCAGCCCCGCCACAGAATCCCATCCTGTTCCCAGCGCGACACCTCCCTTCATTCCTTTCATGGTCTCAGGTCCTTTGATGCAAAACCCCTTTTCCCTGTGTCCCCGTTTGTCTTCCTTGTTCCCAGGCCGCCACCTGGCCCTGCGGATACTGTTTATTACCCCGTACAGTAGGAAGCTTCCCCTCCCCATCAAAAGACCCTCGAGCCGATCAAAGCCCCCACCCTATGAGATCCGATCAACTCCACGCATTCCGTGAATCGGCGGAATGCCCTGCTGCGCGACAATCATCACCTGTTGTGACCGGGGTGGGGAATTCAACTGTAAATGTATGTGGGAACGGGTCTGAAGGGGAGATTCCGAGGATGTTCTTTCAAATATCAAAGTGTTGCGAGAATGTGTTACGTGCAATAAAGGTCATAAACCCTAGTATAAGAGGCCAGGCCTCAGAGATGTGGTTAGAGCACCTCGTGACGATACTTGCTGTCTGAATTGATGTGTTCTCCTCCGGAGAGAATAAAATCCTCGTTTCCTGCCTTCCAGTCTCCAGCGCCTGCTTCTTCATTGATTAATATTGGTGGGTCATAGAGGCGACACCGCCGGGCAACATAAAGGGGTCTTTGGTTACTGGTTGTCTTTGAACCCCTTTTTAACAAGACACCTATGCACAGAGTCACACACCCTCCCACCCACCCACACAGACACTTAGGCACCCATACAGATACTCAGACAACAAATCAATAACCCATACAGACACTCATGTAGCTACTCACCAACCCATGCAGCCGCTTACACACCAACTGAGAGACTAATACAGACTTTCACACAGCATAGCCACTAACCCATTCATTCAGTAAGACACGTTCAATCACTCACATATACAGTCAGTCACACACCTACTAAATAATCCATTCACGCACTTGTAAATCCACTCATTCCTCAATACACCTGGGCATAGGTATATTTAAAAAATATTTAAACTTTCCAGAAACACACATTCAATGGATGATGTCATCAGTGATGTCATGAGTGATGTCATTTGAGATTTAATCAGTGATGTCATCAGTGATGCCACTGACCATGTCATGAGTGATGTAATATGTGACATCATCACCAGTGCATTGCAGGCGTGCAAGTTATAGGTAGCACTAACTATAACCGGGACATTTCTCTGGTTTTATATGAGTCAAATGTTCAACTAACTATAATGTCCCTGAAACCTATGTTTTTGTGTGAATTTTATCTATATTTTACACCTTCTAAATTGTATATGTGGGGGAAAGGACAGATGAGAAATGCCCTAGATGTAGGTTAGGACCAGCCACACTGATTCATATGATTATTTTTGCTGTATGATTGTGACAAACTAGCGCTGTTGAAAGAAGGGTTGCTAGGTTTTCTGGGAAGAACTATTTGGTTGACCTCTACTCTGCTGATTCTGGGATATGATAGCTCCCTGGGCCTTAACACCTTAACACCGAACAGGAATAACGTTTTTTGGGGACCCCGATATTCAGGATAATGCTAGACACTAGATGGAAAGATGCATAACCACCAACATTTCCTAAGTGGCTTGCCAGGCTTCTTGGAGTTTATAATCAAGAGATGGCTATTTATGGATGTAGGGGCAGGCAGGCCAGAATCCAGGAGAAGAAGATATGCGCACATATCGCTGAATGGAGCAGAGAAGCCAGGGCGGCATAAGAGAGAATTAATTTGGGTTTTTAGAGCTCCTCGTGTCCCAAGGTTTTAAATTTGAATATTAGCTGGTCAGAGGGTTTACTTAATAACATTATACCGGGTATGAATGTGTAAAGAAACAAGGACCCCCTGATTTGGATCAAATTCCTGGGTCAGGGTAAACAATATGTGTAAATTAACGCACCCAGGCAAAAAACATTACCTACTAGCACATATAGGATGGCAAAACAAACCACAATTAATAATGATAAACAACGTTTTTAGCACATAAAGTACATTTTAATTCCATACAAAAATTATTTGATAAAATCAGTAAATAATTGATGAGACTTGATAAAACATTTGGACATTATAGCATATGCATTCATTAATAAGAAACAAATTATGAAATAAAATAGTGGATGGTTTCCTGTCTATGCATTTCGACACATGACCGTGTCTTCCTCAGGACTGTACCATCATGATGCTGTAAAAAGATATTTAAAAAGTCTTTTACAATCTTGTCTTTTTGTGCAAAATAGTTGACATTTCAAAGATACCTTTTGCAAAAATCCTAGTGCTAGTTAACGGTTACAAGGGTTTGATAATACTGCCTAACGATTGGTTCAATATTCAAGATATTTCTAAACTGACATATTTACACATATATACATATATACACAGAGAAAATCACAAGCCAACTGGGTATGTTTCCTACAATTTAAAACAATCCAAGATACACAGGATATTACCCTTTATCATTCATGGTATTCCTTTGGATACACACATAATAGATATTTTACATACATCCTGCGAATTACTTCAGAAATAGATAAAAGAAAAGGTTTAGTAAAAAGAGAGTGATGTAATTTAGAAAGGGAATTTATTGATTGCTATCTACAAGATACTATAATGGCTATCTTGAGGAGAGAAGGAGTAAACCTATTTACACAACATAATGGTATAGCTCTGTTGTGTATTCTTTCTTGTACTTTCACATTAGTGTACCTCTAGTTTACTACCTCTGTAGCTAAATAGTACCGATCCTTAAGGTTCGCTCTTACCTGTTACAAAGGATCTTTAGTGAGAATTTCTACTTCTTTTTTGGTTCTCCTATCTGTTGAACCATATAAATTCACTAATATAAGTTCACTGCTGAGATACGTGAGGGTAGATGATCTGCAAGTAGATGGAACAGTTATACTTACTTTCCTTCTATGCTAGCTTGTTATAGAAATGTTACAATTGTACTATTTATTACCTCTTACACCTGATTTTTTAAGTATTCTTGCCACCTAGTTATTGGTATGATCTTTCTGCAAGGTTACCGATTTCTTGAAACACTTGATTACCTAGAGTAAATTTATTACATTATTTTTTATTCTTTATTAGATTAGGATAGTCCATTTGTTATACTTGTCGCATTGCTCACCTATTCATATAGGGACTCACACGGACGCCGTTTTCCTCGCTGCTGACGCCACTTTGCTGCCTGCCCACGGACCTTGAATTACACCTAGTGGAACCCGCTTCGCGGGTCCCACGTCGCTGGAAGGGGCATCCCGAGGCTGTGCTTTCTCCTCTGCTGCTGGGCGGTGAGTGTGTGACAGGGCTGCGAGCAGCAACCCGGACTCAGTATCCCAGGAGTCCCGGGTTGCCTTGGCCGTTTCCAGCTGGCCTGCTCTCCCTGACCGCCCCGCCCAGCCCCACCTGCTTCAAAGGCGGCAGTGATTTCCCTCTGCCTTGGGACTCACACGGACGCCGTTTTCCTCGCTGCTGACGCCACTTTGCTGCCTGCCCACGGACCTTGAATTACACCTAGTGGAACCCGCTTCGCGGGTCCCACGTCGCTGGAAGGGGCATCCCGAGGCTGTGCTTTCTCCTCTGCTGCTGGGCGGTGAGTGTGTGACAGGGCTGCGAGCAGCAACCCGGACTCAGTATCCCAGGAGTCCCGGGTTGCCTTGGCCGTTTCCAGCTGGCCTGCTCTCCCTGACCGCCCCGCCCAGCCCCACCTGCTTCAAAGGCGGCAGTGATTTCCCTCTGCCTTGGGACTCACACGGACGCCGTTTTCCTCGCTGCTGACGCCACTTTGCTGCCTGCCCACGGACCTTGAATTACACCTAGTGGAACCCGCTTCGCGGGTCCCACGTCGCTGGAAGGGGCATCCCGAGGCTGTGCTTTCTCCTCTGCTGCTGGGCGGTGAGTGTGTGACAGGGCTGCGAGCAGCAACCCGGACTCAGTATCCCAGGAGTCCCGGGTTGCCTTGGCCGTTTCCAGCTGGCCTGC
The DNA here is from genome assembly GCF_964263255.1 of Lissotriton vulgaris. Classification (NCBI taxonomy): domain Eukaryota; kingdom Metazoa; phylum Chordata; class Amphibia; order Caudata; family Salamandridae; genus Lissotriton; species Lissotriton vulgaris. The sequence goes on from NC_141685.1 coordinate 1,160,493,177, forward strand.
TCTCCCTGACCGCCCCGCCCAGCCCCACCTGCTTCAAAGGCGGCAGTGATTTCCCTCTGCCTTGGGACTCACACGGACGCCGTTTTCCTCGCTGCTGACGCCAATTTGCTGCCTGCCCACGGACCTTGAATTACACCTAGTGGAACCCGCTTCGCGGGTCCCACGTCGCTGGAAGGGGCATCCCGAGGCTGTGCTTTCTCCTCTGCTGCTGGGCGGTGAGTGTGTGACAGGGCTGCGAGCAGCAACCCGGACTCAGTATCCCAGGAGTCCCGGGTTGCCTTGGCCGTTTCCAGCTGGCCTGCTCTCCCTGACCGCCCCGCCCAGCCCCACCTGACCTGCAACGGCTCCTCCCCCTTACCTGCAGTCAGTACTTACTGAGCCAACTGCCCAGCAGCGCGGGAGCGCGCGGGAGGGCGCCGGGAGAAGCCCGGGACAAGGGCGGGACCGTCTGTGGCCGTCAGGGGCCAGAGGAGGCCGGGCTGGGCCTGACCTCCTTCTTTGTAGTCCGGAGGACATTGTTCATTACAGAATGGATATGGCAACAGAAGAAGAAACCCCGGGTAAAAAATCCAGATTACGTAATGGATCCCTGGAGAATTACTTTCCAAAGAAGAGCGAGGGAGAAAAGGATTCCATTCTAGCAGAGCGCAGGGCAGAGCGGCGTCGCTCTGTTGAGAATATGAAACACAGACCCCTCACTGATAGTCTACTTGAATTGACCCGGGAGGGTGATTCGAATGGCCTAAGTGAGGATAACGTAAGTCAAGATGGAGTCCCCCTACTGTTTCGTGACTTTGTAGCCACTCCTTGTCTGCCCTCGGATAATATTATAATTGTTTCTCCAACCCCTAGTGTTAGTCGGGTGGCTGACACATCTAAATCTAGGAAGCAGAAAGTTAATATTTTTCCTGTAGCCCAGACCCACCGCCCTCCCCCTAGTAAAAAAAGGAGGAAACAAAGGGCGGTATCAGGTAAAGCCAAAACATCGCACGCTGATTTCGGTAAAGGGATAAAAACTCCGATTACAACTGAGACTCCTCCAGTAGAAGAGCAGGATCACACACCACAGGTAGCCGTTCCACCGGTTCATTGTCCATCTTTAGCAACCACCCTAGATGAGGCTCCTGAGAACAACACTAGAGTCACCCCACCTATTACTTCACCACTACTTCCCCCCATAGTGTCAGGGAACCTGGAATTTTTGTTAAGATCTCTCCTCCTACCCATTAATGAGTCTATTAAAAAGGTGGAAATTAGATTAACCATATTGGAAGCCGCCATAACTAGTATGTCTACCCATATCAAAAATAAAGGAAGTGTGGCGGTGCATTCCACACCCCCTCCTACCACACCACAAAGGGAATCTAGAATTCCTCCTACCCCTGCTCCGACTAAGCAAACTTGCCAGCCTCCGGGTGGAGCCGTGCCCCCAACTCATAACACTCCGCCGCCTAAACAACCTAAACAACCTAAAGCACCAGCCATTGAGTTGGGAGCGGGCCCCTCCAAACCATCTTTAAAGGCCTCGACGAGCAACAATCAGAGTGCACACGGGGATGGTGGAAAAAGTAGAATACCTCATAAAAGGGTCCCACAAGTAGAGATTCCCCCAGAAGCTGTGCCCTACGTGGTGATTCTAACGGGGGTCCCGCAGTTAACTGAAAATAAGAAGGAGGGATTTGCCGACCTCAAAAACAAAATTATCCATTGGTTGCGGTTGCACAGGCCGATAGCACCTAACATAGATGGGGACATAGTTCATGTTAGACGGATCAACTGGCTGGGAAGTAGAACTAAAGATATCGAGGGGGACCTAGTGGTGGTCAATTTTAGAGACCCTCGGGCAGCTGATTACATCCTAAATTGGCCACCTGGGAATGGGGAAACCTGTGTTATCCCACGGGCTTTAACATACTTTTACCCCAGGTCAGAAGTTACCAATTCCAAATATTCAAACAGACCACAATCTTATAGGCCGCCCTTTATACCACCCTACATTAATAATCATCCCCAGTATGGGCATCAGTTCACTAGGGTGCCTGATTTACACTCTGCCTGGTCCATGGTCCCCCATAGACATATGCTGAACCAGGGTTCCAGTATGAACCACCTGAGACCCTTTACCCCATTGGATACCTACAATCGTTTTTCCCAGCTGTCAGGGCTGGAAGACTGCGATTGAAGTTTGTGGCAAGGGGGGGAAAATGATAATGAACTTCCTGGGGATGAGGTTCCTCGTCCACCTTGGGGTAGCATTGGTACTGAAGAAGTTAGTCTATCTAGAGACCATATGGTGACCATCAATGACATAACTGAGGATTCTAGGTCAGCTGGGCCCGTGACGAGCATGGTTGGTTGCTTCGCAACCCCCATTTCATTGGCCCAGGAGGGGGGGAGCCCTTTGACTAGGGTGGTTAACGAGAGGTTGCCCAAGGTGGGTTACACTTCTATGCCTAAAGGAAGGCGGATAATAAACCTCCTTTCTTGGAATATTGCCGGGCTAAAGAGGAAGTTAGAAATCCCGGAGTGGCACACACTCATTGAGCAGTTTGATGTCTGCCTGTTTCAGGAGTCATGGAGTCTTGTTCCGCTACATAAATCGGGGTATACTACCCACTTTGTGCCCGCAGTAAGTAAGGGAAAGGGCAGACCATCGGGCGGTCTCATAGTTTGGATAAAAATAGATCTGAACTGGGTGGTCACAAGCCATATTGTGGAGTGTAACGATATACTCCACCTTTCGGCAAAAGGAGGGGAGGATGTCGTAAGGCTTGACCTTTTTAATGTTTATGCAAGAGGGACACAGGGTGACTCTCCCTCTTGGACCTTAACAGCCCTGGATTCGGCCTTAGCCAATTGCCCCTGCTCAGCTAAAATTCTTGTGGGGGGTGATTTCAATTGTACATTTGAACCCCTTCTCGGAGACGACCCCTTAGGAATCGAAGAGGAGGATTCAAAATGGTCCATTCCAACTCTTTCCCTGCCCCCTGTTAGGAAGTGGTCACCTAGGGCCATACAAATTAATGCACTAACAAGGGACCATAAATTAAGAGCCCTTAATGGTAGGACTATATCTGATCAGTCAGGGGCATTGACCTTTAATAGACTCTCAGGGCCGTCCCGAATCGATTACATCCTAATGGATGTTGGATTTTTGCCGGACCTGATTGATATGGAGGTCGTCCCAAGTCAGGATAGTGACCACAATCCCCTGTGTTGCAAGTTCAATTGGGGTGTTCTGAACGACAGGCGAGCGATTGCCACCTTAAAAACAACTAAAGAAGTTATCCCATTTAATAATAACCGTAAACTGAAATGGGATAAGGCTAAGCTTAATGAGGACGATATAGGAAGCATCAAAGCGATGGTTGAGGGTTTGTCTTCCAACTTAGAAATCTGGGTTGGTGAAAATCGGACCGCCAATCACCAATACCCCTCCCTTGACTCTGCCTATAAAACCACAATAGATCAAGTTGGCCAATTTTTTATCTCGAAGGGAAAAAGTAATAGGGCTCCTGCTACACCCTCTACTCTTAGCAAATCATGGTATAATGATCATTGTAAGAGCAAAAGGAAAAAATTGACAAATGCTCTGCTTTCGGGGGACCCTTCACTGGTTAGAGCGGCCAGGAAGGATTATCTGAAAGCATTATCATTGGCCAAACGGGAGTGGGAGGAACAGCATTGGCAGGATCTTTCCAATGCTGTGAGTAGTAGGAACCCAAACCTTTTTTGGGAACTGGTCAATAGATCTAGGCAGAGAAAATCGCAACCATTGGCTGATCATATAACTTGCCAGCAATGGTTTACACATTTCTCATCCCTATATGGAGACTCGGAAGAAACAACTAGTCCTGGGGAGAATAGCCTGGGTGAAGGGGATCCCGTAGATGATAATGTCCTTTTATTTTCAACAGGAGAAGTAGTGTTGGCGATTAGACACCTAACCCCTAGGAAAGCCGCTGGGCAGGATGGGATCCCTGGGGATCTGTTGATGGCGGAGCCAGAGGCCTGGGCTAAACTAATTGCGATTATAATGAATCTGATCACGAGGGGACACCAGGTTCCAGACTCCTGGAAAGGGGCTGAGGTAGTTACTGTGTACAAGAAGGGGGCTAGAGATGACCCTGCGAACTACAGACCCATCAGTTTGATAGACATAATCCAGAAAGTGGTCGGCAGGGTCATCATTTCAAGAGTAGGCGACTGGATAGAGGAGGCTAGTATCCTCTCCCACTTACAGGCGGGGTTCAGAAGGAAAGTTGGTACAATGGACCAGGTCTTTCGTCTCTTTGCCATCTATTGGAAGGCGGTTACTATCATGAAGGGCAGTTTGTATATGGCCTTCATCGATCTTAAAACTGCATTCGACCTGGTCCCTCGTACAAAACTTTGGGAAATTCTAGGAGAGATGGGTATCCCCAGTGGTCTTCTGAGCCTAATCGTAAAGCTGCACGAGGGGAACTATGCGAGGGTTAGATGGGGTTCCCAGGGGCAACTTACAGACAGGATCCCAGTGCGGAGAGGAGTACGTCAGGGCTGTGTCATGGCTCCGACCCTCTTCTCCCTATTCGTAAACGGAGTGGTTGACCATCTAAAGGGGGAGGAGTCGGATGCCCCATCCCTGGCGGGGGAGAGAATCCCCACACTTCTCTTCGCTGACGACACCCTATTAATTTCCAAATCCCCGGTGGGCTTACAAAAACTCTTGAATCGGTTTAGCTCCTTCTGCACTACCCAAGGCTTAACTATCAATACATCGAAAACCAAATTGATGGCTTTTGCACCCTCAAAAAGATTTTAAAATAATTTTGTGCTTAACAACGCCCCCCTCGAGCTGGTCGAGTCTTTTGACTATCTTGGTGTCCGGATTAACAGCCGCATGTCCTGGAAGGATCATCTTTCCAAAATGTTATTAAACCATCGAAGAGTATCCGGGGTGACGCTGAAGGAGATCCGTGAATCAACTAGTAAACCGGTCTCCCCAGCTATGACCATCTATGAGGGTCAGATTCTTCCTGCAGCACTTTATGGCTCCGAATTGTGGGGGTTTGAAGGGGTTTCTGACTTGATGAGAGCGGAAAACAACTTTTTTAGGAAAGTGGTAGCTCTTCCCACTTCCACCCCAATGATCCCTCTAAGATTAGATCTGGGCAGAAAAACAGTAAAGGACTTGGTGAGGCTACGCCCGTTGTTATTCTGGTCCCGACTAAGAAGAACCGAGGAGCTCGCAAAGTATGCAGAAGGGCTGGATGAACTACTACTACTGGACACTTGTAAAAAAATAGGATGGCTAAATAAACTGAAGGAATTGGCTTTCAGCTTGGGTCTAAAAGAGGCATGGGAGCTGCAATCACCACCACCCAAAGATGTTATAAAAAAACTATACTGGGACTGGGTACAGAGTAACGCTACGAGGTCTACGAATTTGGGCACTCTTACTGACCAATTTTTGTCAATTAAGTGTGTGCGTAAATTGGAACCCTTTCTCGACCTAATAACCAAACCATTGGATCGAGCGCTGTACCTAAAATTGCGATATGGGACGCTCCCGGTTCATGACTTTACGGTGAGATGGTTGAATACAGATGCCCGCTCGCGTGCATGCCCGGGCTGTGCGGCCCCTAAGGAATCGGTGGCTCACTTGTTTTTCGCCTGCCCAGCTTATAAAGGGGCGCGGAAATTCTGGTTGAAACCCGTCTGTAGGGAATTAGGGCTGAGGTGCCATAGCCAGGCACTACGTGTCCTCTCTACCGATTCTTCATCTGCCAGCATGATCTGTGGGGTGGCTAAATGTTTGGGAAGTGCGTGGATGACACGTTCCCGCTTACTGAAACTACAATTTGGAGGTTCCATTAGTTGAGGACGATTTTATTGCCAGGAAATTGACGAATGAGGTGTCCATGCTTCTACTGTATTTTATAATCTTTTATTGGTATTTGAAATGTCATGTATATGTATTCTTTTATGGTGATAAATTGCTGAATAAAGATATTCAAACAGTATTGCGTTATAAGTCCTACATCAGCCAGTACTTGTTACCGGTAACCTAAAACATAAGGTTAACCGTGATGCCGATTGTTATCATTCAGAAGAGTCTGGGTATTATACGAGTATCATAACTCAACCAAGAAGCCTAAATGAGATGTGGCCCTAAGAGGAGAGAGAATGAAGGAGAGGAAAGGAAAGCAAGGATAGTCGTAGTTAAGAAGAAGAAAGAAGTAAGGAGAAAAGGATGGTGGTGTGCCACGATGAAGCAGAGCAGGTTCGCCCTCATCAGTGTATCCCGAGAAGTGCGTGTTGTGCAAGATTGACTGGGAACCCGGGAAGTACGGGAGGCTTGGGGAGTTGGTAAGTTCATGGAGGTTTATGGGTTTCAAAGTACAGATCAAGTGAGTTCCACATTCTTCTTTGTGAGGGTCGCCAGGGTGTGGTTTGGAGAGTGATGTTGTCTGCCCCTCGGAGGTTAATCACCTAGTTCAACCAACAAGCATAGCTAGCTTTTTTGGTGTCTTTCCAGTTATTTAGGACGACCTTAACTGCCGCCATGAGTAGGAGGTCTAGTAGGGCTCTGTCAGGTTCCGGGAGTTGTGTTTCTTTCACAAAGTCAAAAGCGAGGTAAGGGAGTTCCTTGGTAGGCGTGATATTAAAGACCTTGTGAATGAAGTCAAATACTTTATCCCGATAGATTGGAGGACGAGATGGTCTAAATCCCCTTCAGCGTACTTGCAATTCCAGCAGAATGCGTTGGGCTGAGTTTGTGGGCATAGAGGCGAGCGGGTGTCCAGAAGACCCTGTGTAAGAGCCAGAACTTGGTTTGTGATAGCGTAGGGCTTATTTTATGGCTCATACAGGATCTCCATGTCTTGGACCACTCCGGCTCAGAGATGGTAAAAGATGCGAGAGAGGACCAGAACTGTGTAGATGCTTCGTTCAAGTTGGCTCAGTAGCTTGTATAATCTTGAAACCTGGTGGCCTATTCGATTTAGGCTGGAGAAAAATGTTAGAAGGGTTGGAGGTGTGAGGGACAGTCCAGCTTTTGTAATGGCTGATTTTATATTTAGGAATATATAGAAATCGGAAGATTTAATCCCAAATTTTGATTGAATTCCTGTAAAGGGCAGCGGCTAGGCACCATCGAAGAGTTGGTGGGGGAATAGTACACCACTCTTAATCCAGGATTGGTTATACAGTGGTTTGCTTTTGTATGTGATGATAGGGTTCTTCCAGAGCGATTCCCATCTAGATTTTCTTATTGACGTGTCTAGCAGTCTGTCAATTCTAAGTAAGGCTAGCTTGGTGTTAGTAAATATGTATTTCGAGCAAGGGATTTGGTTCGCCCTCATTGATAGGATCGAGATGGGATGACTATCTTCCAGGAGAGCTCTTTCTATGGCTAACGACACAGGCGAGTAGTCCGCGGGGGGGACAGCCAGTATGAGCCTTGTTTAGCTAAGAAGGCTATTTGGTATCTCTTGAAGTCAGGAAGATTGACTCCGCCTAAGGACTTATCCAGTCTAAGCTTATTAACTGTTTTATGATCAGATTGTTGATTGGTATTTGCTGTATCTGTGAACGGTATTTTCTGGATATGAATAATAAAAATATTTTTTTTAAAAGGAGTCAATCTATCCTGGTTGATGAGGGCTGAAAGCATGAAACCGGTCCTAGGATGCTTGTTTCCAGTCCAGGGAGGACCTGGCTTGGCAGTTCGGGATGGGCTGTTCCCATTGGGTGCAGGGTAAAGACTGATTTGCATATGGCTGGGTCCAAACTGGCATGGCATGGTGAGGAAAAAAACGATGGACTTAGGCCCATATCTGTGTACTGGGGTGAATGTATGACATTGTTCTGCATTCTGTACATTAACTGTTCTTTTTGCATTTATCACCACTAGTGGAACGGGTATGCCCAGACGTGGGTCCTGTGCTCTCCATGCCACTGGAGTCAAGCTACCCTGGCTGATGAGGGCTGAAAGCCTGAAACCGGTCCTAAGATGCTTGTTTCCAGTCCAGGGAGGACCTGGCTTGGCAGTTCGGCTGGACTGTTCCCATTAGGTGCAGGGTCAAGACTGATTTGCATATGGCTGGCTCCAAACTGGAATGACAAGCAAAAAAACGATGGATTTAGGCCAGATCTCTGTACTGGGGTGAATGTAGGACATTGTTCTGTATTCTGTCCATCAATTGTTCTTTTTGCATTTGTGAAATATCCAGAGCACAGTTTAAGAGAGTTATTTAATCTAGAGTCAGCTGGTAAATGTCATTTGACTCCTGTTTACAATTCAGAATCAAATTTCACAACGGTTTGTGACCACAATTACAGTCGCAGACTATTTAAAAGCTACCACGACCTAAAAGATCTGAAACTCATTGGGAAAGTGGAAGCTGTTCCCAGTGGACAGTGGAAATGTGTGGGACAGCCTCAGGGGAAGTAAACAGTGGTCCAGCAGACCACTCCCCACTCTTCTAAATGAGAAATATTTTTACTTAAAGCAGCATGTTTATCTTAGTAACACAGGCTTCTTAAAAAAAAATCTTGTTTGAAAATGCCAATACAGGGAGTATGGTTCCTTGAAACATGCCATTATTCTCCTGTTTACACACACTTGCAGGGGATTGCAAATAGTGACCAACTTAATTAATGCTCATTAGGAAGATTGTTTTTTGGCCCCCTTGTAAATGAAATGCCCTCATCCCATTTCATTACTACTGAGGTGGAGTTCAACAGGGGAGATAGAAAAGAGACCAGGAAAGGCCAGTACAAGCGTTCTTCCACCATAAGAACTAGCCTATATGGATACACTTTATCCAGCATTCCTCCTGTTCTTTTTTCTTTCTCTCTCAAGACAGGACAGTGGATATGCGGCTTCTGCTGGGAGTGTGCTGCCAGGAATCTTACCTTTGGTTGGGCGCTCCTTCTGGGATTTAGCGCCGACGGCTCTATGGGCGGCTCCTGCCCAGTCTCTGCTGGGCTTAGGCCAACCGATTCTATGGGCCTGCTCATGTTGCTTCGTGTCGGAAAGATGCATGGTCTTGTGCTGTGTCTGTAGTGTCTGGGGCCGCGTTTCCTGAATCAATCTCCTGGCTGGAGGAGGAGGTGGCGGGCTTCCTTCCGCGGGCTCTTGCTGGTTCATGTGCAGAAAGCAAGGAAGGCTGCACATGCGCTGTTTGGGCTCCTCTGCTCCCGGGGTGCACAGAAATGATCAGGGAATGTCTGACAAAATATCGATAACACAAATATCGATATACAAAAATATCGGAACAAAAATATCGAGGTCAAAAATATCGGATTCCTATCTCTAACAAGGTAAGTACAAATATATCGAAAAAAATATATAGAATGACAAAAATATCGTTTTTTGTAAAATATCGGTTTTTTTATTAAATAAAAATCTAATATTAACAAAATAATACTTATAAATGTAATAAACATATTTAAAAATGTACTATAATATTTAAAATTAATACATAATGTAATACAAATTAATATTAATAAATATATAATACATAATATATTTTTCATTAATAATAACTCTAAATTAATTATTTTCATAACTTAAAAACAGATAAAAATATAATACATTACTAATACATTTATATACATAAAATAATCCCATAAATAACACTTAATAACAATATAATACTAATAAAAAAGCTAAATACATTTTAGATAGCGTATGAGTAAAAATTACTATTCCCACTCCAGAGAGTGCGACAGTAGGGAAAGTGCTGGATAGCGTAGCAGTAACAATTACTATTCCCACTCCAGAGAATGCAACAGTAGGGAAAGTGTTGGATAGCGTAGGGTTAAAACTTACTATTCCAACTCCAGAGAGTGCAACAGTAGGGAAAGTGTTGGATAGCGTAGGGGTAACAATTACTATCCCAACTCCAGAGAGTGCAACAGTAGGGAAAGTGTTGGATAGCGTAGGAGTAACAATTACTATTCCAACTCCAGAGAGTGCAACAGTAGGGAAAGTGTTGGATAGCGTAGGGGTAACAATTACTATTCCAACTCTAGAGAGTGCAACAGTAGGGAAAGTGTTGGATAGCGTATGGGTAACAATTACTATTCCAACTCCAGAGAGTGCAATAGTAGGGAAAGTGTTGGATCGCGTAGGGGTAACAATTACTATTCCAACTCCAGAGAGTGCAGCAGTAGGGAAAGTGTTGGATAGCGTAGGGGTAAATATTACTATTCCAACTCCAGAGAGTGCAACAGTAGGGAAAGTGTTGGATAGCGTAGGGGTAAAAATTACTATTGGCACTCCAGAGAGTGCAACAGTAGGGAAAGTGTTGGATAGCGTAGGGGTTAAAATAACATACTTATAAAAAAAAAAATTAATAATACAAATATGATCTATTAAATAAATATAAACCATTTACAATACATATACATAATTTTTAAAAACACGATTAGCTAAATATATGTTACCTAAAATAATCATTAAAAAATACCATTTTATAATATTTAATTACCAATTAATAAATAATTAACTATTATAAAATTAACTTAACAATGATTTTTAATTCATTATTACTTAATAACATTAAAATTAGTTCCCACCATATTCCCCTATAAACACACAACCCCGCAACAGAACACATTTATCAATTAATTAATTATTTAAAATTGATTACCAATGAATTAACATTATTTACCAATTTATAAAAAAATGGTATGCTTCCTACTAATTAATAATTAATTCTACATAATGAAATTACTTCCCACTCTATTCCCCTATAAACTCATAACCCGCTACAGAACATATTTATCAATTAATCAATTAATTAAAAATAATTACCAAAATAACTAAATATAATTACCAATTATTTTAAATTAATGTATGATTCCTACTAATTAATAATTATTTCAACATTATTAAATCACTTCCCACCCTATTCCCCTATAAACCCATAACCCGCTACAGAACATATTTATCAATTAATCAATTATTTAAAATTAATTAAAAATTATTCTCAATTAATTAATTAATAATTCCTACTAATTAATAATTAATTTAACATAATTAAATTACTTCCCACCCTATTCCCCTATAAACCCACAACCCGCTATAGTACTAAAAGACAATATTTAATTAAATGACAATAAAAATAAATTATAAAACATAATAAATACAATATAATATACACAAAATTTATTTAAAAATCGATATTAGTAACATCGAAATTATTTACTTGGATATTACTGACATAGATATTTAAAACTTCGACATTACTAATATCGATATTAAGAGTGTCGATATTACTTACCTTCTATCTTATGTCCCTTCGATATTTAAACTTCGATATAATTGTATATCGAAATTTAAAACTCGATATTTTGTCTGTGTACCATGATGAGGAGAGTATTTAGAACATGTTTGGGGTGAGGTAAGTCACCATAGCAGATAGTTTTCACTGTTTAGCTGTGGGTTTCCTGTTTAGTGGAATTATGGGGAAACAGTCTCTCAAACTGAGTCGTATGGAGTCCTCTTCTTCCCCCCCCCCCCCCGCATTCTTCTCCCACACTTCCCCCCAAGAGGATTGGTAAGCAGTCGAAGGATGAGTGGCTTAAGAAGCTAATTAAAGAGATATTACTGAAAAGTAAGGTGGTAAAAACTCCTGCTAAAGCAGTTCTTTGAGATGCCTCTCTAGATTTTTCTTCCCTCTTAGAAGAGTAGAAAGGTCCAGGGCAAGAGAATCAAAAGGGCAAACACGTTTGCTTCCTGAACTGTTTGCACATGTTGAACATAATATGGGTTTTTGGTTGGAGGATTCCCCTGAGCCTTTTTGTTTTTTGCTGGCAATTTGCTGCAACAATTTCAGAAATCTGCAGAGTTGGATTTTTCAGTACATCCTGATATCATGGAGGTCCTTAAAAGGGAATGAAGGAACCCTGATTGATGCCTCACTAGGAAATTGGGTTATTACTTGTGTGGCCTGCACAAGAAATAGATCCACAATTCTCTTTACTGGGAACCAAGAACCCCATTATAGTACTTGACTCTCTCAGGGTAGCAAAGCTGAGCAGTTAAAGGCCTATTCAGGGGAGGTGCTGTTGGCTAGTAATCAATCACTATTCACTGGTTCCCAATAATAACACTTAATATTTAAATGTTCAGTCAGTGCTTTTTTTTAAAGAGAAAAGTAAAAGTACATTTATTACCCACACACTACTAAGTACTGCACATTTATTTACAAATGTATACATTGGCAGATCAAACTACCATAGATTACATTGCATAATCACATCTGACCATCTAAAGGGATTCCACAAACATATTAAAAATGACTATTGGCTTGGGTAAAGGTTCAAAATGGACAAACTACATGTTAAAACATAATTTTGCATGTAAATGCCATCCTGAATAATAATAACTGCCGTTAATAAAGCATATTCACTGTCATACATAATCACTGCCAACATTATTTAAATAAGAAAGTATTTAAAATTGTGCAAAATATGTGTCTGCGTGCATTTTTTTAATAAACTTTCAGCCATTAAAGTGTAATTATAAAAACATCCCCTACGGAGTATCACATTTTGATAACATAACATGCAACTATTAAATAAGCTGCTAGATGGAGCGGTAATTATGTACTTTCTTTAAGCATATTCAGGCTAAAATAAATGCAGTCACAGAGCATGTCCCTAGAGGGCACTGCACTTTGAGCTGTAAAGCAGAAGCTCCAGCCTTGGGACAACTTTTAAACTTTAAGCAAAATCCCCAAAAGGTCCAGGATTCTATCACCTTGCCAGCATAGGGTCAGTACTTTAAATATTACTCCTGGGGGAAGCAGAGACTTTTACAGCTCCCCCCGACAACACTTGCTGAATTTGTTGGTGATGCCTCTGCCATCTTCGGGCCACCATGAGCAGAGAAAATTATGCAAATATAGCAGCCCTTCACAGTATTATGAGTGCTCCAGCCAGAGCAGTGAATGTGAGACGAGTGGCTCTACCGATGTCCCTGGGAGATCACCTGCCTATGTCTTTTGCCAAGGAGCCTTGTGCCACACATTTTTTCCTTTTGTTTTCTCCAGTCATTGGGGGCAGCCGAGGCAGGCCACCCCTGGCTACCCCTCTGGCTCCTGCACAGCCCGTCCCTTCATGTGTGGCCATGGGAGATGGAAACTTCTCCCTCCCTGCTCCTTCAGGCAGGGATGCTCATACTTGTGGTTGCCATCCTCTCCCCCAGAAAAGAGCACAGGGAGCGGGGCAGGCACACCACCACTGATGGGCACAACGGTGCACCCCCTAACTTCTGCCTCTCGCATGTCGAGATGGGGTTGGGCCCCCTCCTGCGAAAATGTGACCTGTGGTATGAGATACCCAGGCCATGGGAGAGCTTGAAAAAAGGCACCAGGCACAGCCCCTCACTGGAGAATTTGTAATAAAAGGATCGTGTGCCAGTCCCTGGGACCTGGCTCATCCAAGGGGAAATTTTGATAAGAGCAGCAGAGCCTCCCACTCTCTGCTCAAAAACAAGGTCAAAGGTTGCTAGTCTTCTGAATGCCGTAATTCAGACACCCATGGGCAGTTCTGGACGATACTGGGCTCATTTTACTATTGGTGGTGAGCTCTAGTCACCAGGGACAGGGACAGTCACAGCAGACCTCCAAAGCGATATAATCCACAGAGAGCTGGTTCTCCAGGCTCCCTTGTACTATTCTTCCTTCTGTTCTTGATCCTTGGGTGTAAAAATCCAAGGTTTTCTCCCAACTGGTCCTCAGGTGGTGTAAGATTACCAGCTTCACTGGCCCTTGGTGAGACCCATTGGTCCTGGGGTCAGCTTGGCAGGAGTACTTAATTGTTTCTGGTCCTCCTTCCAGTTGTCCATGGCCACCCCAGGGTCCAGCAGGTAAGCTCAGAAAAGCACCAAGCAAGAGCGAGTCTCTCCTTGTAGAAGAGCTTTTAAAGAGTAGTGTAATGTCCAGAAGCCAGGAACTCTGAACTCTTTGCCAATCCTAGGGGGTCACATCACCTCTCCACCCCTGCCCCAACCCTCCTGCATGACATGCTGGAACAGTTCAAAATGATGTTATCTGGGAATCACTTGTCATATCTCTTCTGATGGCCTCAGCCATGCCCCTCGCTTACATCAATGCTATGGACTTTATCACTAAATCTTCAGTGTTGGATCTAGAGGTCTGGGCTCTCTCCTTAGTTCAGTGGACTTGGGCAGGCCTATCTCTGGTGCAATGTGACAGCTGAATGATTAAAGTGGATCCTTTTCCCCACCCCATTCCTCCTCAGGAGCTGAGTGAAGCACTGTTGATTGCTCCCTTTATGTGGATAGGCCTTTGTTTCTGCTGCTGGAGAGAAATGTATTCGACCTGGCACAGCAAGATGACAATAGGCCTGGACCCTGATCCTGAGCTGAGCCTGAGAAACATGGCAATTCTTGATGACCCTAAGTTGCTCAGATATCTTTTTGGAACTTGCAGATCTTAATTTCTCACACAGGTTACACCCCATTTCGATAGGTCGCTGGTCTCTATAGGCCAAAGTGAAGCAAAACTGCACAAATGGGTAGCTTTCTATCTATGTGTATAATAAACTGTCATTTCAATCAAAACAGTAAATAATTTTGACTTTCCCTAATAGTGTACCCTAACATTATAAGTCCTAACCAAGGTCAATATCTAATCCTGCAGTGTCGCCTCTTCACCAGAAATCGGGCTGTGCTTGACAGTAGTCTCACACACGTTTGTACATGCACTTACACATGTCCATGTGGTAAACAAGTACATTCCATTTGCCATGTGATTGCCATGGGTGAGACACATGTAGTGATCCAAAAAGCAAAGGAATTCAGGCATTCTGAATTGACAGAACCCAATTGCAACACTCACTTTTTCACACAATTGTACCCCCTTTAAAAAATGCAGGTGTTAACTGATTATATGATGGTTGACTCCTTCGTGGCTAGCCTAGTAAGGAGAAATTATTTCACAGAGGATTCAGTGATTCATGATCAGGCTAATAAAACATTTTACTCATCTTTGAAGAAGGTGTCTTCTGGGGCACATCTTCTCAGAGCTGGTATTTATGTGACATATGTCACGCAGTCCTTGATTTTAGATTTTGAGCATTTGTTCAAGGCTATAGAGGATGGATCTGAATGCTCCTCGTTGTTGGAAGGCATTAAGAGACAAACTGAATATGTATCAAACATTTCATTTGATATGGTCGGAGCCTCTGCTTTATCTGCTGATGCTTCCTTTGCTGCTCACCATAATCTGGTCCTTAAAGACTGGATAACTGATCATGCTTCAGAAGGCGTCAATGTTTCATTTGTCTTTTTGAGGACATTCATCTTTTTGGCGCAGAGCTTGAAGAAAAGCTCCATAAACTTTTTAGAGATGGGATTTCTTGTTGGGTATGTCAAGCGCCTAAGCCAGTCATAAACCACCACTCTAGTCAGTGCAACTGAGTTACACACCGAAGATAACCCCTGCTCACCCCCTTGGTAGCTTGGCACAAGCAGTTAGGCTTATCCCAGAGGCAATGCATAAAGCATTTGCGCAACACACTAGACACTCCACAAAAGAAACTCAACACAAGGTTATTTAAAATTAGCCTTTGTATTATTCATAAAACACATCAGAGCATAATCACATATATACACTGTGCCCTCAGGCACTAAGCATTACTTTATAGGGGATTATATACAGTACAGGGCCAATCGGGCCACCGTCATAACCATTAGCACACACAAGTAGTGAAAATCACAGCCAGTAACTACTGGTAACATTGCATGTAGCATAAACACATTATGCATCACATCTTAGGCATACATCCTAAATTACCAGGGCACCACAGTAACATTCATGAGGTACACACACCAACTTGGGGCCTTACGCCCCACCAGAACACAAGGCGATCTCCAGGCAAACTGGCCTTCCTCAGGTGCCCGTCTTGGGCTGTCCTGTAATGCCCTCTGTCCCAAAGTGAGGGCTCTATTAGCATGTGGCTTTGTACTAGCCACCAGGCTGCCGATGCAGCTCTCAATTCTGGGCACAATCTTCACCCTAGTCCTTCCCAACAATGTGTGCCCCACATGTGTGCCCGACGTTGCAGCTGCCTGCGATCTGACGGTGCAAGCTGTATGACTCGCAACAGGCACCAACAGTGCCTTGTGGGCCCCACTCATCGGGGCTTCTCTGCTGCAACTGGCACAAGCAGGCACCAACTACAACAATAACTTTATTAGGATCAAGAGGGATTATAAAGACCAAGCTCCAATATGTCCCATGCATACGATAAACTACAAAA
This sequence comes from Lissotriton vulgaris, assembly GCF_964263255.1. Classification (NCBI taxonomy): domain Eukaryota; kingdom Metazoa; phylum Chordata; class Amphibia; order Caudata; family Salamandridae; genus Lissotriton; species Lissotriton vulgaris. The sequence goes on from NC_141685.1 coordinate 1,160,509,461, forward strand.
AATATCAGAGGGTCTGAAAAGGAAGAGGTGAACGCCAAATATAAACTAACAAGGAACTAAAACCCCATGCCTAGTGTATAATCTAAGGTCACCCCTACACCAAACTCACAAAGTGGTCAGGTAAGGATGCCCATCAGTCACCACACGAAACCGCCCTTCATCATTTGGGTTTCCTTAAAGACCACCATTGAAGGTGCCACTTGTCTTTCACGGGGAGTGCCTAGATCATAAAATGCCTCTCACCCGATCAGACAGAACTACCGTGGTCTTACTTCTCACTTAAGAGGATGTTACAGTATTCAAGGGAGGGACTGATGTTGCAGTGCAAAAGATAAAATGTGAAAAAATAGGAAAAAGTGTGTATTAAAATTGGATGAGGTGGTACTGGAAATGATTTTTATTCTGGTGCTACCCACTCTACCAATGTTAAAAAGTAGTCAGTGACAACCACAACATTTTTGGATTGTCTAGATGTACTGTGAGGTCAACATGTTTCAGCAATTAGCAACACATTATTCATTGCTTTCATCAGGACCATTTATACTGATAGCTACTGCAAACCAAGTGATAAAGTAACAAAAACTGTGCTCAAAACCATATTTAGTAAAACCGATACAGAGATCACCTGAATCCACTAGGTGTCTGTATCATTTTCTTCACCTTTCGAAGTCAAGAGAGGTTTCTAGGAATGGTGAAAACATGGGAATTAGAATAGATATTCTGTCAGTGAATAAAGCGTTCACACACTTATGATGGTATGCTAGGTCCAAACTCGATAATCCTAGTCATGAGTGTTAGAAACAAATACACCTACTGCAACCTATTATTGCATGTTGGTATCTCATCAATGGATAAATTGAAAATGCCAAAGGAGAAAAAACATCTTACCCAGCTTGGAAGATGTACAGACCTCACCCCACCTGGCCACAGCTCAGGGACAAAAGGGGGAAGCACCGCTCTACAGAAGAAGGAGGCAAAAACATAGCTAGCTGAAAATGCGACTGTCAGATCTCGGCGTTGGTTCTCTTCGGGGTTGTGATGATTGTCCTATAACGTCCCCCACACAACTCTCCTAGAGTCTGAAACAAACAAGACAGACTACCAAGATTGTCCCGTGAGGGCGGGAAAGGAAAAGGGACAGCTGGGAGGGAGATCTGAAATGACAAGAACAACAAATTAGCAAACCCCTCCCTAACACTCCACAAGATAAAAATCTACAATCATTGCTCCTGTCAACACCCTTTATTCTACTTCCCTTACCTGTGCAGGAAAAATATAGATCTTTGTATTTGGGGAGGAACGATGAGGACCTTGACTGGGAAAGGCTGCCAACTGAAACAACAAGCATATAGGAACACTATGAACACTTGAATGCACAAGCAACAATATTATGCTCTCACATCACTCCACCTACCACTTATTTACAGTGTTCTTCTTTAGGCTAGCACTATTCCCATGCTCAAGAACTTGATAACATCTCCCCTGTATGGTTAAAATACAAAGTGCAGAATCATGAAGAAATGATATGACAAATCATAAACTGGACAAATGACGAAAAGATGTTAAAGTCACCCTTGTCAATTTCCCTGTTTGTACAGGGTGTTTCTTCCATATGATGAAGGTGAACACATCGTGCAACACCAGTATTTATGCAAAAAGAATCTTTCCACACTCACTTAGTAACACATATCTCCGTATTGCACTTCAGCTCCGCTGAGTCAAATTCTTCACCCGACCCAACGGGGGTGAAAACAGACAGAAAAACAAACGACCATTGTTTTCTCCTTTACGGAGCTTACCGCTACCTCCTCTCGCCGTCTGTACAAGGCAAAAATTATCAGCACCTTGCATACGTGCCGGCTGTGTTTAATTCCGGGTGGAAACGTAACCAACGTCTTGACGCGTGACTTCTTTTCCCGGCTTTCTGGGAAATATAGTTTGTTAAATGCAGTTGCCATACCTCACGCATTAGGCGGACGGCGTCCATACTCGGCAGAATCCTGACAGTACATCCCCCCTCACAAGGGACGCCGTCCAGCAGCAGGTTTACCAGGAAACCTCCGATGGAACTGTGCAACCAGACGAGGAGCATGAACCAATCGCTCAGGTTTCCATGAATCCTCCTCCCGACCAAAACCCTTCCAGGAAATCAAATATTGAAGGTGTCCTCCCACACATCTAGAATCAAGAACCCCCCGAACCTCATATTCACGATCCTGCTGAACCCAGAGGGGTGAAGGAGCCAGTCGAACAGGACAAAAAGAGGGTTTTAACCAGGACACATTGGAGACAGGGTGGATTCGCAGATGGACCGGCAATCGTAATCTAACAGATACTGGAGTCACATGCTTCTCAACCCTAAAAGGCCCAATGAACCGAGGATTGAACACACTGTGCTTCCGGAACCTGATGTGTCGTGTAGACAACCATACCAAATCTCCTCTTTTGTACTTAGGGCATGGTCTACGATGTTTATCCGCCTGCAACTTGTACTTAGCTTTAGCCCGGACAAGATTACGGCGCGTCTCTGAAAGGACTCGGCGTATGCGCCGCAATCTGGCCCCGACATCAGGCAGCCTCACATTGTCATTTGGTAACAACAAGGGACTGACTCTAGAGTGGTGACCGTACATACAATAAAAAGGGGAATGAAGTGTGGAAGAATGCTGTGCGCTGTTGTATGCCACCTCGGCCACCCACAACCAATCCACCCATTCATCTGTGTTCGTCTGGACATAGCATAGCAAATACTGCTTCAAGGTCTGATTAAGTCTTTCTGTCTGGCCATCAGTCTGGGGGTGAAAGCTAGTAGACAAGGAAGGGGATATTTGCAAGGCGGAACACCATGTCTTCCAAAATTGAGCAGTGAATTGAGCCCCCCTGTTGGACACTATCACCCTGGGTAGGCCATGTATCCTGACGACATTCTCCAAAAGGAGATGTGCCAAACGACCAGCCGTGGGGACCTGATTACATGCCACAAAATGCCCCATCTTAGTTAGGTAATCTACCACCCCCAGTATAGCTGTTGTTCCCTGATCTTTAGGGAGCCCGACAATAAAGTCTACTGAAAACCTCTCCCATGGTGTTTCGGGGGTCAGCAAAGGATGTAACAGTCCCTGTGGTCGTTGATGGTCAAATTTAATTTGGGCACAGATCACGCACTTCTTTCCCCACTGCTTTAAATCACACCTGATTGAAGGCCACCAGAACTGACTCAATGCTTTTTCAAGGGTTTTCACTGCTCCCATATGACCAGCACAAGGTGCTTCATGACACCATAAAAAATACAGTTTTTTGCAGGGTCTTTGTTGGGACCAGCACTTGAGATCCCCTCATAGGCACTCCGTGTTTCAATCTCCATTCCGGATGATGCGAAAGCCATGTTCTCCACATACAAGTCTGTATCCCTTTACAAATGGCCTGCAGGAAATCCCCGTCTGCGTTATACCCACAATGTTGGCTGGCTCAATGATGGACCTGCTAGGTGTTACAGCATGCATCGTTGGATTCTCTTGCCTCGTTAAGGCGTCCGCCTTTTTGTTCTCACTGCCTGGACGAAATGTAACGATGAATTGATATTCTTCGAAGAACAACATCCAGCGCAGTTGTCTTGGCGTGAGGTGACGGGCCGCACATAAGAACTGAAGGTTCCTGTGATCTGTATAGACCGTCACCCTGTGAGTAGCACCAAGCAGCCAGTGTCTCCATTCCTCGAAAGCATCGCGGATGGCTAACAATTCCTTTTCCGCAATAGTGTAATTCTTCTCAGCGGAACTGAGTTTTCTCGACATAAAGGCGATTGGATGCAATACTCCGGTGTTTTCCTCCCTTTGCGATGATACGGCTCCAACTGCGACTTCCGATGCATCCGCCTCCACTATAAACGGAAGATCAGGATTCGCATGGGTCAAAACAGGCGCCGAAGTGAAAGCTTCCTTTAACCCATCAAATGCTCTTTGTGCCGTTGACTCCCAAACAAACGGAACATCTTTTCTTGTCAAGCGGGTCAAAGGTGTTACCAGAGCCGAAAATCCACCAATGAATCGCCGGTAGAAATTAGCGAATCCTAGTAAACACTGGATGTCTTTCACTGTGTTCGGACGAGGCCACTCCTGTATAGCCTTTACCTTCCTCTCAGCCATGACTTGACCCGAAGGAGTGAGCATTACCCCCAAGAACTCCACAGTAGTCACATGAAATTCACATTTCGTTATCTTTCAATACAACTGGTGTCGTCTCAAGGCTTGAAGTACTTGGCTCACTTGTGTTACATGTTCCTCGGTGTTGCTGGAATACACCGAAATGTCGTCTATATAAACGACCACAAACCTGTCAAGGTATTCCCTCAAAACTTCATTGAGGAAGAATTGAAAGGCGGCCGGGGCGTTACATAGCCCAAAGGGCATTACAAGATATTCAAAGAGCCCGTACCGCGTCTTAAAGGCCGTCTTCCATTCATCGCCCTGTCGAATGCGCACAAGGTGATACGCACCCCGCAAATCAAGTTTCGTGTAAATGGTAGCAGAGCGAACTTGTTCCAACAACACCGGTATCAGAGGCAGGGGATACTGATTCCTAATAGTAATGGTATTCAAGGCCCTATAATCTATACAGCACCTCTTTTCTCCATTAGCCTTAGGTATGAAAAACAGCGGCAATGCTGCAGGCGATCTAGAGGGTCGTATGTACCCTAAGGCCAGGTATTTATCCAGGTACTCCCTTAAGTATTCATTTTCAGGCACTGTTAGTGCGTAGAGTCGTCCATTCGGTACCACCGATCGAGGGAGGAGGTCTATTCGGCAGTCGTAGTCTCGATGTGGTGGGAGCTCTGCGGCCTGTACTTCACTGAATACGTCTTCATATGCAGCATAACATGGTGGCAAAGTCACCTCTTTTTCGGCTGCTGTGGCTATTCCCTGGATGGAAGCCAATATCTTTGAAGGACCTTCAGTTTCGAAAACACAATGCACCTGACAATACTCAGATGTAAACCGTATTGTACGGGAGGACCAATGTATGGTTGGTTCATGTTGTTGTAACCATGGAAGACCCAAAATAACGCCATATTGGGGTGCCTGAATTATATTGAAGGACAACTGTTCACGATGTTTTCCCTCGTAGACGAGTTCGTATTCAGGGGTATGAAACTTAATGGGCCCGGCGATCAATTCACTGCCGCCCACAGCATATACCATTTCTGGCTGAAGTTTCTCAATGAATCTTACCCCCAACCTTTTTGCTTCTGTGAGATCCATAAAAAATCCAGTTGCACCAGAATCCACCATGGCCTTAATGTCTTTTACCTCTGAGCCAACAACTAATGCCATGGCCAAAAACAAATGATTACTCCCCTGGTCCTGGTTAGGTAAGATTGAAGGGATAACTTTCCGGCTTGATAGGTCCCCCTCATTAACCTTCAAGCACTGAAGTTTTCCGACTTCTTCTCACTGCTTCCTGCCACGTTTTGCCCAGCTCTGTTTTTCCCTAATTTGGGCTTCACCGGACAATCCCTCAAATAATGTCCTTTTTTGCCACAGTATAGACAAAGGCCAAACTTTCTGCGGTGTTCCTTTTCCTGTAGCGTCAATGCAGCTCTCACAGCTCCGATTTCCATGTTTTCCGAGGAAGAACCAGACTTCTCCGCTAGTCCCCCTTTATCATTCGGCAGGACAGACTGTTCCTTTTTCTTAGTGTCGCCTTTTCGTTCGCGCATTCTGTGGTCCAACCGCAAGGTTAGTTCGATCAAAGCTGAGCAGGACCGTGGCTGTGGATCTATCTGTGCCAATACATCTTTCATCTCCTCGTTAAGACCCTGGTAGAACAGGGCTGATTGCTTGAATTCAGGCCACTCTGTTTCAGCAACCAGACGACGAAAATTGTTCAAATAAGTAACCAGGTCGGAGGTGCCTTGCTTCAGGACTAGTAGCTCCCGGTCTGCAGTGAATGTTTCAGCTCGGCGATCAAAGGTCTTTTCAAACTCTGCTCTAAACTCGTCCCAATCGTAAAGGAGAGGATCATCTCGCCGAACCACAGGGACTACCCATTGTGCCGCCTCCCCCCCCTAAATAGGAGATAAGGAATGCAACCCTAGCCTGGTTAGTGGCAAACATCTTAGGCTTGCACATAAAGTGCAAAAGTACTTGAGTCATGAACACCTGCACTTTTCTATTATCCCCATAAAAGCGCTCCGGAGGTGCCAACGGTATCTGTGTTGGCATTTCTACCACTACCGAAGTGGAGGGAGTAGAACCAGACCCGGCATCAAATGGGTTCCCCTGCATCCTATCTATTCTTGCCCTTAACTGCGCTGTTTCAGCTCAAGAGGCAGCCACCTCACTATTGGAGGCCGCTAGCTCCGTCTGAACTAATACCAATGCTGCCAATACATCATCAATAGTGGCCATGTTTTAATCAACACAGCCAAGAAGAGAAGAACCATCGTGGGCCAATAATTCTGTCAGATCTCGGCGTTGGTTCTCTTCGGGGCTGTGATGATTGTCCTATAACCTTCCCCACACAACTCTCCTAGAGTCTGAAACAAACAAGACAGACTACCAAGATTGTCCTGTGAGGGCGGGAAAGGAAAAGGGACAGCTGGGAGGGAGATTTGAAATGACAAGAACAACAAATTAGCAAACCCCTCCCTAACACTCCACAAGAGAAAAACCTACAATCATTGCTCCTGTCAACACCCTTTATTCTACTTCCCCTACCTGTGCAGGAAAAATATAGATCTTTGTATTTGGGGAGGAATGATGAGGACCTTGACTGGGAAAGGCTGCCAACTGAAGCAACAAGCATATAGGAACACTATGAACACTTGAATGCACAATCAACAATATTATGCTCTCACATCACTCCACCTACCACTTATTTATAGTGTTCTTCTTTAGGCTAGCACTATTCCCATGCTCAAGAACTTGATAACATCTCCCCTGTATGGTTAAAATACAAAGTGCAGAATCATGAAGAAATGATATGACAAATCATAAACTGGACAAATGACGAAAAGAGGTTAAAGTCACCCTTGTCAATTTCCTTGTTTGTACAGGGTGTTTCTTCCATATGATGAAGGTGAACACATCATGCAACACCAGTATGTATGCAAAAAGAATCTTTCCACACTCACTTAGTAACACATATCTCCGTATTGCACTTCAGCTCCGCTGAGTCAAATTCTTCACCCGACCCAACGCGGGGTGAAAACAGACAGAAAAACAAACGACCAATGTTTTCTCCTTTACGGAGCTTACCGCTACCTCCTCTCGCCGTCTGTACAAGGCAAAAATTATCGGCACCTTGCATACGTGCCGGCTGTGTTTATTTCCGGGTGGAAATGTAACCAACGTCTTGACGCGTGACTTCTTTTCCCAGCTTTCTGGGAAATATAGTTTGTTAAATGCAGTTGCCATACCTCACGCATTAGGCGGACGGCATCCATACTCGGCAGAATCCTGACAGCGACTCCTTTGTGATTGTTTAAACATAAGTTAATCCATGCCACTCGTTAACAAATAATGCTTCATTTGACCTTAAACAAATGTGACTGACAATTAAAATGCTCGGGCTTTTGTGTGTTAGAGGCAAAATGTTCGCCACGCCAAAGGCGCAGAGCCCAGCATGAATATACCTACAGCGCAGGACAAGCGCGGCATCTGTCTTACCGCCTAGCGATAAATTTATCAAAGTAATCATGCGCTTCTCGGTAAGCACCCTACCTTTCCGTCGGTACTTCTGTAATTGGCGTCCGAGCCGATCGGGTAGGTACAGAGACCGGCATCAGCTGTGGTATATGACGCTGCGCGTCATTCGCCGATTCCCGGTCACGTGATCCCTGAGCTGTTTAACCAGAGTATCTGATTGGCCGAAGGAATAGCCAATCAGAACACCAGGAATACGATGTCACCAGCTGAAGGACTTTTCAAATATACAGAGCACAAATTGTGCTCGATTATGAAAAATTTTAAAACAGGGTTTTTTTTTTAAACTGAAAGAAAGAAGACTTTAGCACATAATTATAGTGCATAAATTTACAGGACCGCCAAGCTTTCATCACTCGCTGTTACAATTGGTGCGTGCATAATGTGAACCAAAAGGTCTTTAAGCGCAACATTAACAAGGAAAGAAAAAAGGAGGAAGCATCCTCTTTAACAGTCAAACAGTTCATACAGACGTGGTTCATTCCTCTATTGTACCTGTAAGATGGAGTTTGGGGACTATCATATAAATTACACTCACATGCCAGGGCAGTGTGAGTATCACACCAAAAGACAAAATCCTAAACAGTGACACACTTTCCAATTCTCAGTAATTATTGTTATATTCAGGGCGAAATTTTACACTAGTAGCAGAGATGTAATTTTAATGCAATTTATAGGGTAGCCCAGGGTATGTCATCGTTTAGACCCACACGATTTGTGCCCATTTTAAAAACCCACTTTTGTTCTTTGAGTAGGAGAAACTTGGACACATCAGTGATGTGTGCGGGGATGTGAGGTTGTTCAATGACTGTCCATTGAAACGCCGTGGATGGATGGCGTGCCTCCAGAAAGTGATTTGTTAATTTGGTGGCTTGTCTCTTGCACCTTATGGTGCTCTTATGCTCCGATATTCTGACTTTGATCTTCCGGGTGGTCATCCCTATGTATCTAAGCCCACAGGGACATGTGATGAGATAGACAAGATTATCACTGTTGCAGTTCGTGAATCTAGTCTGAATCCACGGTCTCGTGGTCCCTATGTCTATTTCAGTCGATTTCTTAGTCTGTGGACAGGAATGGCAAGACCCACAGGGATGATGACCTGTGACTGGAGGAAGGTCCCAGAGAGAACCCAGAGCCCTGGGTTCTTCTGTACGCGGTCTCGTATGAACCAAACGATCTCTCAGATTGGGTCCTCTTTTAAAAGAGAAGAGAGGGGTGTGTATTGCAACTTGATCGGAGTTTAGGATGGACCAATGTTGTTTGACCACTTTCTGTATTTTATTGGACAGAGTCCCAAACGTTGTGACACAAGTCAACCTTTCCAACGGAGGCTTGGAGGCCGACGGTTCCAAGAGAGCCAAACGGTTATTATTCCTGGCCCGTTTGACGGAACGTTGTACTAGTCTGGCCGGATACTTCTGTGAAATAAGTTGTTCCTTCAGAGACATAGAATGATTTTCAAAGGCCCTAGTATTAGAACAATTTCTCTGGACTCTGAGAAATTGCCCAGAAGGCAAGTTTTCCCGTAGGGATTTGGGATGGTGGCTATCGAAACATAGGAGGGAATTTTTAGCTAAAGGTTTCCTGTAAAGTTCAGATTGTAAACCTTCTGGAGTTGAAGTAATGAGTAAATCCAGGAAAGCTAATCTGTCTCTTCCCATTTCGATCGTGAAACAAAGGAAATTGTTCCTGCTGTTCAACTACTCCAAAAACTCGTGACAACTATCACTTGTCCCCCGCCAGATCACTAGGACATCATCGATGTACCTTCTCCACGTTCTAATACAACCAAGAAAGGGATTGGTGGTTGCTAATACATGCTCTTGTTCAAATGAATGAACGTACAAATTTGCCAGACTGGGAGCGTAAACGCTCCCCATACTGGTACCCGATACTTGCAGGTATATAGTGTCTTCAAACTTGAAGAAATTGCGCTTCATAGCCAAGGTGGCACAGGCCATGATGAAGCTAACTGGGGTGATGCTGTCCAATGTTCTAGACTGTAATAGAAAATGAATGACTTCAAGGGTTTCATCCTGTGGAATTGATGTATAAAGGGCCTCCACATCGAATGACACGAGGAGATCAGTTGTCATGTCAAAATCTATTTCAGGTAGGAGGCGTAACACGTCGGTTGTATCCTTTAGATAAGTTGGCATCTCTTGTACCAAAGGGCGCAAGAAAAAGTCAACAAACGTTGACAACGGTTCAAGAACTGAGCCTATGCCCGATATTATGGGGCGGCCAGGAGGTGGTCTCTGTTCTTTATGCACCTTTGGCAGGGCATAAAAGTAAGGGGTTACAGGATGTGTATTACACAAAAAAGCAGCTTTTTGTCGTGTGATCCACCCTTCAGATAATGTTTCCTCAGTCATGATGGAAATCGTCGTCTTAAGTTCCTCAGTTGGATCAACATCCAGGGGGCGATAAGATCTCACATCGCTCAGTTGGTGAAGACATTCCGCACGGTAGGGGCTAGTGTCCAAAAGGACAATAGCCCCACCTTTGTCTGCTGGTTTGATGGTTAGTTTTTTATCTGCAGACAATGTTTTCAAGGCCAGCTGTTCATCCTTTGGAAAATTATGGAACACAACCTCTTGTTGTGTGAAAATATCTTCAATACTTTTCTCAATGGCTTGTTCGAAAGCAAGAACCTTCGGGGCATGGAGTTGGAAGGGGGATTAAAGGTGGATTTCCTCTTCAAACCTGTGTTGGTTTCCCTGGTCTCTTCCATTTCAGAACCCTGTTTGTTTGCAAAGAAGAAGTGCAACCTGACTTTGCCCAGAAATTTTGCTCTTCGTCATCGTGCTCCTCAAACTCCTGGTTGAGGTCGTCGGGGTGCTGTAGTGCACTTGTGGTTGTTGTTGACCTCTTCTCTTGCCTCTGAACCGTCCCCGGCCTCTGCCTAAAAAAGGCTGCCCAGAGAAATTAGTCAGGTATTGAGGTGGGAAGGGCCCCATGTGTGGTTGAAAGGGGCCCATTTGTTGTGGTCCCATATGTGGGGGGAAAGACGGCCCACCGAATTGCCAAGGATTGGGGGGCCACCAAAGTGGTGTTTGATTATGTTGATTGCCCCTCCAGTTGCTACGAAAATTCTTCCTTCCTCGGCCTCTTGATCTTGGACCCTGATTCGTGGACCCAGTGTCACTACTCGATGTGTTGTCCTCAGAACTCGAGGTTCCATAGCTGGACCCATTCTTCCGCCCATTGGTAGTGAAGTCAGGAGGGACATACGTCTCACTCGTGTACGGGTGTACTTTGTCAAACTTGAATTTGTCCAGATCTTTTCTAAATTTTTCAATTTTACCTGACAAAGTAAATTCCTTAAATTCTCTGTTGTTTTTGTTGGTTTCATCCTGATTCTTCTGGAAAGCTTTACTGGAAAGAGTGTTTTTTATGTGGGATTCTAGAAGTTGAATCTCAACCAGTATAGTGTCTGCGATCCTCTTAGAGGTTTGGATAATGAGTATGAGCCAGTCCCTGGTGCATCGCCAGGCGATGAGTGACCAGCTCTTAAGAAACTCTTTATCCTTTAAGAAAAGTCTAGGACTATTGGTGACAATTAGTCCAGTAGGTGCACATGTGTTACGTAAATACTGTGCCATTACTGTTCCATGTAAGGTGCTACGTGTGTGTGATTTCTTTAAAGTCAGAATTTTACCCCATTCATCTTCATTGCTAGTAACAGCAGTTGGTAATGTTTCTAATAGATCAGGATGACTAGTCAGAGCAAGTTGTAAATCATCCTCATCAAAGGAGAGGCCTTGATTTTCAGCCATATTCAAAAAGCAGATTTATAAAAGACAGCACTGGCCTCCGTTGGAAAGGTTGACTTTTGTCACAACGTTTGGGACTCTGTCCAATAAAATACAGAAAGTGGTCAAACAACATTGATCCATCCTAAACTCCGATCAAGTTGCAATACAGACCCCTCTCTTCTCTTTTAAAAGAGGAACCAATCTGAGAGATCGTTTGGTTTATACAAGACCGCGTACAGAAGAACCCAGGGCTCTGGGTTCTCTCTGGGACCTTCCTCCAGTCACAGGTCATCATCCTGTGGGTCATGCCATTCCTGTCCACAGACTAAGAAATCGACTGAAATAGACATAGGGACCACGAGACCGTGGATTCAGACTAGATTCACGAACTGCAACAATGATAACCTTGTCTATCTCATCACATGTCCCTGTGGGCTTAGATACGTAGGGATGACCACCCGGAAGATCAAAGTCAGAATATCGGAGCATAAGAGCACCATAAGGTGCAAGAGACAAGCCACCAAATTAACAAAACACTTTCTGGAGGCACGCCATCCATCCACGCCGTTTCAATGGACAGTCATTGAACAACCTCACATCCCGCACACATCACTGATGTGTCCAAGTTTCTCCTACACAAAGAACAAAAGTGGGCTTTTAAAATGGGCACAAATCGTGTGGGTCTAAACGATGACATACCCTGGGCTACCCTATGAATTGCATTAAAATTCATCTCTGCTACTAGTGTAAAATTTCGCACTGAATATAACAATAATTACTGAGAATTGGAAAGTGTGTCACTGTTTAGGATTTTGTCTTTTGGTGTGATACTCACACTGCCCTGGCATGTGAGTGTAATTTATATGATAGTCCCCAAACTCCATCTTACAGGTACAATAGAGGAATGAACCACGTCTGTATGAACTGTTTGACTGTTAAAGAAGATGCTTCCTCCGTTTTTCTTTCCTTGTTAATGTGCGCTTAAAGACCTTTTGGTTCACAATATGCACGCACCAGTTGTAACAGCGAGTGATGAAAGCTTGGCGATCCTGTAAAATTATGCACTATAATTATGTGCTAAAGTCTTCTTTCTTTCAGTTTTAAAAAAAAAAACCTGTTTTGAAATTTTTCATAATCGAGCACTATTTGTGCTCTGTATATTTGAAAAGTCCTTCAGCTGGTGACATCGTATTCCTGGTGTTCTGATTGGCAGTTCCTTCGGCCAATCAGATACTCTGGTTAAACAGCTCGGGGATCACATGACAGGGAATCGGCGAATGACGCGCAGCATCATATACCACAGCCGATGCCGGTCTCTGTACCTCCCCGATTGGCTTGGACGCCGATTACAGAAGTACCGACGTAAAGGTAGGGTGCTTACCGAGAGAGCGCATGATTACTTTGATAAATTTATCGGTAGGCGGTAAGACATACCCCGTGCTTGTCCTGCGCGGTAGGTATATTCATGCTGGGCTCTGCGCCTTTGGCGTGGCAGACATTTTGCCTCTAACAAACAAAAGCCAGAGCATTTTAATTGTCAGTCAAATTTGTTTAAGGTCAAATGAAGCATTATTTGTTAGCGAGTGGCACGGATTAACTTGTGTAAACAATCACGAAGGAGTCGCATTTTCAGCTAGCTATGTTTTTGCCTCCTTCTTCTGTAGAGCGGTGCTTCCCCCTTTTGTCCCTGAGCCGTGGCCAGATGGGGTGAGGTCTGTACATCTTCCAAGCTGGGTAAGATGTTTTTTCTCCTTTGGCATTTTCAATTTATCCATTGATGAGATACCAACATGCAATAATAGGTTGCAGTAGGTGTATTTGCTTCTAACACTCATGACTAGGATTATCGAGTTTGGACCTAGCATACCATCATAAGTGTGTGAACGCTTTATTCACTGACAGAATATCTATTCTAATTCCCATGTTTTCACCATTCCTAGAAACCTCTCTTGACTTGGAAAGGTGAAGAAAATGATGCGGACACCTAGTGGATTCAGGTGATCTCTGTATCAGTTTTACTAAATATGGTTTTGAGCACAGTTTTTGTTAATTTATCACTTGGTTTGCAGTAGCTTTCAGTATAAATGGTCCTGATGAAAGCAATGACATAATGTGTCGCTAATTGCTGAAACATGTTGACCTCACAGTACATCTAGACAATCCAAAAATGTTGTGGTTGTCACTGACTACTTTTTAACATTGGTAGAGTGGGTAGCACCAGAATAAAAATCATTTCCAGTACCCCCTCATCCAATTTTAATACACACTTTTTCCGATGTTTTCACATTTTATTTTTTGCACTGCAACATCAGTCCCCGCCTTGAATACTGTAACATCCTCTTAAGAGAGAAGTAAGACCACAGTAGTTCTGTCTGATCGGGTGAGAGCCATTTTATGATCTAGGCACTCCCCGTGAAAGACAAGTGGCACCTTCAATGGTGGTCTTTAAGGAAACCCAAATGATGAAGGGCGGTTTCGTGTGGTGACTGATGGGCATCCTTACCTGACCACTTTGTGGGTTTGGTGTAGGGGTGACCTTAGATTATACACTAGGCATGGGGTTTTAGTTCCTTGTTAGTTTATATTTGGCGTTCACCTCTTCCTTTTCAGACCCTCTGATATTTTTTGTAGTTTATCTCAAGCAGGCACCAACAGGGTGCCTTGGGAACCCCGCTCACCGGTGCTCCCCTCATAGCAAAATCGGTACCTGCAGTGTTCCTCTCCAAGCCCCACTCGCCAGGCTTCTCTTCGTAGGGAACTCGCAACAGGGGGTCACCCACTGTGTGCCTGGTATGCCCCCCTCACTGGGTCTCCTCTCCATTGCTGGCAGATCAATGAACGGGCAGTTGGGCACGAAGCGAAGCCTCAACGGGCCCCACTCTCAGCCAGGCATCTGTCGCCTGACTTCCTCTTCACTTCCCCCGGTGGCTTCAGGCCGCCGAGGGGCTCTCACTTTCCACCGGGAGCCCCGCCTACAGACAGGTGCCAACTTGCCTGACTCTGGCCACAGGGATCATGGAGCAAAGTCTCCATTGGTCCCAAAATCCACCTCGGAACTTCACGAGACACAGTAATGTGAGGTGGACTCCCGCCTGAAGGTCGCCGCAACAGTGTCCTTTTTGTCGGTTTCCACCAGGCTCAGTCCTCCCTCCCACAATCAGGCCCTGCCTGACTTCCGGTTTTGGGGGCCGGATCTTGCAGGCCCATCGCTCATGAGCGCAAATCAATAAACGATCAAAGGGGCTGCAAAAGTCCCCTCACAGGCCCCGCAGCAGTAGGGGATCTGGCCACAATGCTCCTCACACCACCAGTAGTTCTAGCAGCACCCAGCCGGTCCTACCTCTGTAACCACCAGCAGGGGCAGGCAGCACTCCTCTCCCACACGTGCACAAGCAGCATGCACACCAGGTTTCCCTGGACAAGAGCAGACCATTCAGCTGCCAAGCACGGCAGTAGGTTAGTCCCCCCAGTGGAGGTTCCTCCTGGCAGTCTGGCAGCCTGCCGGCCTTAAGTAAGCACAAAGTTCCACACCTTCCTGGGGTCACCGACCCAATATTTATACTACATGTCTTCTTTGTCCTGCCCTGGCACAGGTCATGGGACCCAATACAAACCAGTTCTGGGGGGGCACTTAACAAGCTCACAACAGTCCCCATTGTAAGTGTAGGCTCTGGCCCCGGACACACCACAGGGGGGGCAAAACAGCATTGTACAAGGCAGGCACAGACTTATTCAGGTTCAAGCGGCTACTCCTCCATCTACTCCAAATGCAGATCAGGCCCATTCACCCAGCCCCTCTGGAGCCACTGCACCTCCCCAGTCTTTGTCACTCGAGAGCCAGACATGCAGCACACATCAGGCAGGCACAAAGACACATAGCACCCAGAAATGCCCACTTCTAAAAGTGGCATTTCTAAAATAGTGACAATAAATCCGTGCACACCATTACCCAGCATTTTTTACCACTATTCCAAACGTACCAAACTAGATCACGCTCCTCCTCTCAGATCAGGAATTACCTTGAAACACTTATCAGGGAATCCCCAATGCATTCCTATGAGAGGGCAGCCTCACAGTAGTGAGAAACCAAAATGGCTGTTTGTCACTACCAGGACATGTCACACAGTTAAGGCACATGTCCTACCTTTTACCTACAGCGCACCTTGATCATATGGCTAGCTAGGGCTTCTTTAGGGGTGACTGATATGTATTAAAAGGGGAGTCACAGATGTGGCACCCACTTTATGTGTCACGTCACAGTGGCAGCAAACTGTGCGTGCAGGCCCTGCAATGGCAGAGGCCTGGGACAGGTTTGAAAGGCTACTTTGGTGGGTGGGGCAATCAGTGCTACAAGCCCAGCAGTGGTACAAAAGGGGGTGTAAAAGGGGGTGGTGATGGACGGAGCATCTGAATCAATCAAATACTCACACCCAGTCAAAAGATCTGGGTTTAATCCATCACCGTTCTTTAGCCCACTCTGCCATCCCAGATCAGACATGGCTATATGCAAATCAGTCTGACCCTGTGCCTCATGGGAACAGTCCAGCCCGAACTGCCAAGCTATGTCTTCCCTGGACCGGAAACAAGCTTCCGAGGACCGGTTTCTGGCATTCCAGCCATCCTCAGCCCGGATTGCTTAAATCCAGTGGCAAAGTGAGCAAGGGACTCACGTCTGAGCAAACCCTGCCACACTTATGGCGGCCAAAAGCGGTACAAAAGGGGGTGGTGATGGACGGAGCATCTGAATCAATCAAACACTCACACCCAGTCAAAAGATCTGGGTTTAATCCATCACCGTTCTTTAGCCCACTCTGCCACCCCAGTTCAGACATAGCTATATGCAAATCAGTCTGACCCTGTGCCTCATGGGAACAGTCCAGCCCGAACTGCCAAGCCATGTCTTCCCTGGACCGGAAACAAGCTTCCGAGGACCGGTTTCTGGCATTCCAGACGTCTTCAGCCTGGCTTGCTTAAATCCAGTGGCAAAGTGAGCAAGGGACTCACGTCTGAGCATACCCTGCCACACTTATGGCGGCCAAAAGCGGTACAAAAGGGGGTGGTGATGGACGGAGCATCTGAATCAATCAAACACTCACACCGAGTCAAAAGATCTGGGTTTAATCCATCACCGTTCTTTAGCCCACTCTGCCACCCCAGTTCAGACATGGCTATATGCAAATCAATCTGACCCTGTGCCTCATGGGAACAGTCCAGCCCGTTCTTTATCCCACTCTGCCACCCCAGTTCAGACATGGCTATATGCAAATCAGTCTGACCCTGTGCCTCATGGGAACAGTCCAGCCCGAACTGCCAAGCCATGTCTTCCCTGGACCGGAAACCAGCTTCCGAGGACCGGTTTCTGGCATTCCAGCCGTCTTCAGCCCGGCTTGCTTAAATCCAGTGGCAAAGTGAGAAAGGGACTCACGTCTAAGCATACCCTGCCACACTTAATGCGGCCAAAAGCGGTACAAAAGGGGGTGGTAATGGACGGAGCATCTGAATCAATCAAACACTCACACCCAGTCAAAAGATCTGGGTTTAATCCATCACCGTTCTTTAGCCCACTCTGCCTCCCCAGTTCAGACATGGCTATATGCAAATCAGTCTGACTCTGTGCCTCATGGGAACAGTCCAGCCCGAACTGCCAAGCCATGTCTTCCCTGGACCGGAAACAAGCTTCCGAGGACCGGTTTCAGGCATTCTAGCCGTGTTCAGCCCGGCTTGCTTAAATCCAATGGCAAAATGAGCAAGGGACTCACGTCTGAGCATACCCTGCCACACTTATGGCGGCCAAGAGCGGCCAGCAGTAGCATTCAATTTACTGGCCCTGCATATATGATATATCACATAACTGGGGACTGATAGGTAAATTAAATTAGCCAAACAGGTGTACGCCAATATTACCACATTTACCATAGAGAGCACATGCACTTTATACTGGACAGCAGTGATAAAGGGCCCAGAGTCCTAAAACCACCACCACCAGGTCAGAAAAAATAACAGAAGGAAGGCAAAAAGTTCAGGGATGATCCTGCAAAAAGGGCCATATCCAACAAAGCTGTTTCCGGAAAAGAGCATTCTTCGTCTTTAAAGCAGCCTTGTTTTCGACAGAATGTCCAAAATTCATCTGTTCATCAACCTTCCTGTAGGCAGCATCACAGTAAGGAGGGCAGATCTGATGCTTGCAGGGAGCCAAAGAAGTCTAAATCTCCCAAGAACAAGCTCTCCTGACTATCAAGAGGTTGGCCAAGACTTTGGAGTTGAAGGCAAGATTTGCCATTTCCTTCAGGCTTGGCTACAACCTATTTCAGACTTTTGGGCGCTTCAGATGGTCAGGCTGGGTTCCAAAATCCAGTTTACATCTCACCCCCAGGAGTCAGATGTGAGACCAGCCCAATTGCCATTAAACAAAGACAAGCAATTGACCATCCAGCAAGGAATAGAGGCCCTGTTGCTAAAGGAATAGTTTTCGGACATTCTTCTGGCTTCCCGGGGTCTGGGGGTTTAGTCCATCAATCAATCAATCAATCAATCAGGGAATTGTGAAGCGCGCTACTCACCCGTAGGGGTCTCAAGGTACTGGGAGGGTGCAGCACTGATCAGTCAAAGAGACCACGTCTTTAGGGTCTTCCTGAAGATGTGAAGAGTGGGGGCGTGTCTGATGTTGATTGAGAGCTCGTTCCAGGTCTTTGTCGCGATGTGTGAGAAGGCTCTTCCTCCCATTCTGGCTCTGCAGATGAGCGGGGTTTCCACAAAGGCAAGGTCGGTGGATCGTAAGTTTCACTTGGGCATGTGGAAGGAGATTCTTTTGTTGAGATATTCAGGTCCAGAGTTGTGGAAGCATTTGTAGGCGTGGGTGAGTATCTTGAAGGTTACTCTCTTCTCGACAAGAAGCCAGTGGAGGTCCCTGAGGTGTTGGGTGATGTGTTCGTGTCGAGGGATGGCGAGGATGAGTCTAGCTGCAGTGGTCAGTTTTTTTCTGGAGCTTGCAGAGCTTAGATATGTTGATCCCATCACAGAGGCTGTTTCTGAAGTCCAGTC
Organism: Lissotriton vulgaris; assembly: GCF_964263255.1. Classification (NCBI taxonomy): domain Eukaryota; kingdom Metazoa; phylum Chordata; class Amphibia; order Caudata; family Salamandridae; genus Lissotriton; species Lissotriton vulgaris. Next base: position 1,160,527,966 of record NC_141685.1, read on the forward strand.
TGTTTGTTATGAGTGTGTGGGTGATAGTCTTATTGATTCGGGGGTATCCATTTGAAGGTCTTGCAGAGGATGCGGAGGATGTTGAAGCAGGTGGAGGCGACCGCGTTGATCGGTTGGGTCATGGTGAGGGAGGAGTCGAGAATGATGCTGAGGTTCGGGGCATAGTTTGTGGAGGTGGGGGCTGCTGAGGGCAGTGGACCACCAGGTGTTGTCTCATACAGCGGGGGAGGGTCCAATGATGAGCACTTCTGTCTTCTCCGAGTTAAGCTTCAGGCCGCTGCTGCTCATCCAGGATGCAACGTCCTTCATTCCTTCCTGGAAGCTGAGTCTGGGGGTGAAGGGGTCCTTAATGAGGCAGAGGATGAGCTGGGTGTCATCGGCGTAGGATACTATGTTAAGTCCATGCTGTCTGATGATGGCGGCGAGGGGGGCCAATAGATTTTGAAGAGCGTGGGACTGAGCGATGATCCTTGGGATACTCCACAACAGTTGATCCCAGTGGGTTTGGAGATGAAGGGGGGAAATCTGATTCTTTGGGTTCTGTGGGTGAGGAAGGAGCGGATCCAGTCGAGTGTGGTTCCCTGTATGCAGGGTCATGGAGTCTGTTGGTGAGAGTGCGGTGGGAGACGGTGTTGAAGGCTGTAGAGAGGTCAAGTAGGATCCGGGCCGAGGTGTGGCCTAGGTCAAGGAGGGTGCTGATGTTGTCTGTGGCGGCGAGTAGGATGGTCTTGGTGCTGTGGTTACTGAGGAATCCGGATTGGAAGGGGTCGAGGATGGAGTTCTCTTCGATGAATTTCTTTAGTTAGCCATCATTTTCCTAGTCCAGAAAGCACCAGGGGGGTTTCAGATGGTTTGGGATCTGAATCACCTGAATAGGTTGGTACAGACCTTTCCGTTAAAGATGGAGACCCTGCAATTTATCATTCGGTTGGTGTGCAGGGAGCCTTGATTGGTATCTCTGGATCTATAGGACGCTTACTACCATGTGCTGATAGATCTTCTTCAACCATAGTTTTTGAATTTTTGCATCAAGGAACACCACTTCTTACCATACAATTTGCTCCTCTTTATGCATAAGTCTGCTCCTTGGGTGTTCAACAAGGTAGTGCTCCCCCTTGTAGACAGACTCCTTGCATCTCCTGGGTAGATATCTTCATCCTTACCCAGACAACTGGCTTCTTCATGCTCCCTCAAAACAGCAGCTGCACAGAGAATTGATGTCAGTTCCATCCCTGGTTTCGTCTTGTGGGTTCCTGCTGAATTGGGAGAAATGTGAGCTGGAGCCGGTGCAGGACGTGATATACATTGGAGAAAGATTCTGAAGAGATGTCTACAGGATTTTCCTTCCAGAAGTCAGGGCCTTGACTATGTAGAGGTTGACATCGTAGGCATTGCAGGCGCAGTCCCTGATTGTCTGGCAGCCGTTGAAGCCTGAGTGTCACTTGGTGGTGGCAGTCTTTATAGTTCCTTGGGCCAGACTGCACCATCATCCTCTTTGGGGCCATCTTCATGAATTTTGGGGCACAAATCCAGAGTGTTTCAATCAGCTGGTCCCAGTCTCCCTCTCCATCAAAGAGGAGCTTAGTTGGTGGCTTCTTCCCAAGTCTGTGACCAAGGAGGCAGAACTCCAACCAACCCTCCAAGGGTGTTGTGAGAAGATGGCCTGCTATATGCTGTCTACTAATCAAAATGGGCACCTGGCACCAGTCCAAACAACCCTTATGTTGATTTAAGAGGTCAAAGATAACCTTAGAAAGCTGTCCAAGTGGTAGGTGTGGAGAGCAGCCTTCAGGCTTATTCTTGAAGGAATATTAAGCAGCTTGTTTTACCAGAATGCAATTTTATTGACTCATCATCTACCCCCAGGGAGGAGTTAACAACCCACTTTTCACTTAGGGATAAGATTAGTGATAAGGGGAACAAGGAAGTAAAGGACTCTGAAAAAATAGTAGAAGGATGTCTAAAACTGGTTTCCTGGAACATAGCCGGGCTAAAAAATAAATTGCTTACTCCCGAGTGGGCCGCCTTCATGGCAAAACATGACATCTGCCTGATGCAAGAGACCAGGGCACTGGAGGAGAGCACAAGCCCGACCTTTGCAACATATGATGTTCTGGCAGTGTCTACAGGCAGAGGTCGCCCATCGGGTGGGTTATCAATTTGGATAGGCTCTAATCTGGGTATCCAGGTGTTAGGTCCTGGTCCCCAGTCCTCTTTTGCTGACCATGTCCAGACATGTCACATGACACCCCGGATATATAAAAAGGAGTCTTACCCTTGTGTCCATGCTTGTTATTGCTACCTGGTGGTTCCTGCATTCTGGCTCCGGTGTTTTCCCTGTTTGATGGCTGTTGTCTTTACACGGGCTCGTGTGAAGAATTGGAGGATTCCTGCTGAGTACAAGTTGTTCCCCTTTTTTTTCCTTGCTACCCTTCTTGTCCCAGTCCCTGGTTATTGGTCCTCTCCGTGTTTTTGCTAACCTGCCCCATTCCTTAGCGAGGGTTCGTAGTTAGTCAGTGTTCTTTAGTTTATTCCCTTCTTTTATTTAGTTTACATTCCTTAGTTTGCTTTTTGGACCGTGGGGGTTGAACATTCAGGGGCCCCTGTCTGTTATTTACCCGTTTTTCGCTGTCCTCCTGTTTTGGAGACGCGGAGTCCCGGTCGCGAGAAACGCTACCAGTCCGCATCGTTATGCGGAAGTGACGTTTTCGTCCATTCCGCGAAGCAAACCCGGCTGGGTTTGTTTACTTTCCTTCCGAGCGAGCGGAGGAAAAGACGCGTTCTCGCTGATTCCTCAGCTAAATTCATAGCGCCCGATACAGAGGGGTTTTTTCAGAACCGAAACTGGGGTCTGTTTTTTACCCTGTATCTTCTTGATTTAACCTAACCAAACACCCTTACTCTGCTAAGTTAAATCCTGTCAGGAGGTACCTGAGAGATGTTATCTCGGGGGTGTACTGATGGACAAACTCCTTGAAGCTAAGCCTGCATTATCTTCCGGTAAGTGTCTGTGACAATATATGTTGGATATCGGTATTGTGTTGCCAAAGAAGGACTGGGGATTGTATAATTACAGTAGGGTGTGTTTTGTGTTCCCCTATTCTTGCAGGTGCAGAAGAAGGAGGCGGGTGTATCTTTTAAACCAAGATAACGGGTGGAAGGTTTGGTTACCTTTTTGTTTCCACCCTCTTTTCTGGTTCAGCAGCTTACTCATGTGTACCATTCAGTGAGTGGTTGGTGAGTCGGGGAAGGGGACTGGAGTATTCCTCGTTCCTGCAGTGTGTGGGTTGGGCAGGAGTCCAACAGAATAACAAGCCCACGTTTTAATACACTGCCCGAACTTGGATGGATGAGGCAGGAGGAGGGGCTATGGCGGGCGCAGAAGCTCCCTCCATGTTAGATATAATGGGGGCCCTTGCTGCATTACAGGCGCAAGTACAGGAATTAAGACAGGAGAACGTAGGGTTGAGGCAAGAGCTGGTAGCTGTAAGGGCTCAGGCCCAGGCCCAACCTAGAGCGCAAAATCCCGTTATACATCCGGCTACCTTTCAATATGGGGGAGCAGGACAGAGTAATCCCGGGGGAGGGACACCTGTGGCAATTACCGTGAATTCCCCTGTTCCGGTACCTTTGGCCCCACCTGAACGGTTTTATGGAGACAGCGGGAAATACGGGATGTTCATGAACCAGTGCCAGTTACACTTCATATGTAGGCCTGGTGCTTTTCCAGACGATGCTGCGAAGGTGGCCTTTACTCTCTCATATCTGGCTGGTACTGCTGCACAGTGGGCTATCCCCTTAGTGGAAGGAAATGACCAAGTATTGAGAGATTATAATGCTTTCAAGGAGTTGATGAGGGGATTGTTTGCAAAGCATGCATTTATGCAAGCTAGTGATTCGGAATTACTAAAACTACGACAGGGGCGACAGGATCTTCTGACATATATCGCGTCTTTCAATAGATTGATTGCAGAGACACATTGGCCTGCTGATAAGCGGACGTCTTTATTCTATCAGGGTCTTAACGACGATCTGAAGGATGTGGTATCGCAAGTCGTAGATCCCCCTGAAGAGTGCGCCGCTTTCATTGACTTAGTGGTTAAGTTGAACCATAGGTTGTCAGAGCGACGTGGTGATCGTGGTCGTTTCCAGGTGTCCAGAGGGAGCTTTATAAAGACCGAGGTGAAACAGCAACCCAGTGAAGCCAAACCAGAGCCCATGGAAATAGGAGGCGTTAGGGGGCCCCTCCTTCCTGAAGAAAGAAAGAGACGTAGAGATCAGAACTTATGTCTCTATTGTGGACAGGGGGGGCATTTCGCAAGGGAGTGTCCCGTTAAACCTTCTGGAGCTGGTTATGGCAAAAAGGTGGCATATGTAAATGTGGAAAGGGCACACCTACTCCCGCCAAGCAGAGCTCAATATGAGGTGTTGGGGGCAGTGGATGTGGCACCCCGACACTTTGTAATTACAGCACAACTACTATTGGCAGAATACCAAAGGGTGCCTGTTTCGGTCTTATTGGATTCAGGGGCCACGGGCAATTTTATTGATATCTCCCTTGCAGAGAAGCTTGGCGTGCCTTGTCGGTATAAAGAACAGTCAGAGCCGGTCCGAGCGATAGACGGAACTGAGTTGTCATCAGGGTGCATCACTAGACAAACCCTGCCGCTTCACTTGTTATGTGACAATGGTCACTCGGAAAGTGTGGTGTTTGACTTGATAGACGCGCCTTCCTTTGGGTTGGTTCTGGGGGTGCCTTGGCTCCAGGAGCACAACCCTAGGATTGATTGGGTACTTCGGCGTGTCACTCTTGATTCGCATTATTGCTTGAAGCATTGCTATGGCGAGGCTAGTGGGAAGGTCCCTCCTCTATATTGCGCCGCCATGGAAGAGAAAGGAGTTCCGAAACAGTACACGGAATACGCCGATGTGTTTGACAAGGGTCGTGCGCAGAGTCTGCCGCCACATCGGTCGTTTGATTGTAAGATAGACCTCGTGGAAGGGGTTCCCCTGCCTTGTAGTAGAGTCTATGCACTGTCTGAACCCGAGGAAAAACATCTCAAGGAATATCTGGATGAGATGTTGGCGTTAGGTTTTATCCGTCCCTCTTCTTCGCCTGTCTCTTCGGCGATCTTTTTTATACCGAAGAAAGAAGGCACTCTTAGGGCGTGTGTGGACTACCGGACACTGAATAAAGCCACTATTAAGAACAGGTACCCTCTTCCGCTCATCCCCGTGTTGCTGGATCAGCTCCGCAGGGCCACAGTATTCACCAAGTTGGACTTACGTGGAGCATATCATTTGATCAGGGTGAGGCCCGGTGATGAGTGGAAGACGGCTTTTAAAACGAAACATGGGTTGTATGAATACTGTGTGATGCCGTTTGGCCTGTGTAACGCGCCGGCGGCGTTCCAGTATTTCATAAATGAGGTCTTGAGTGAACATCTGGACAAGACGGTGATTGTCTACTTGGATGACATCCTTATCTTCTCGGAGACTGGAGTAGACCATTCCACCCATGTGCGACAAGTGTTGCAGAAGCTGCGAGAACATCGGTTATATGCCAAACTGGAAAAATGTCAGTTTGATGCGAAGGAGGTAGAGTTTTTGGGGTTTCTCATATCTGCTGATGGGATCCGAATGGACCCTAAAAAGATACAGGCTATTCTATCTTGGCCAGTGCCCACTACGGTGAGGCACATACAGGTACTTTTGGGGTTCGCCAATTTCTACCGGCGTTTTATCACTCACTTTTCGGAGATTGTTGCACCTATGACCCGCTTGTTAAGAAAGGGGGTGTCCTTTGAGTGGACCCCGGAGGCACAGGGGGCTTTTCAGTTATTACTGGAGACCTTTACAACTGCGCCAGTACTGGCTCATCCTGATCCGTCATCCCCCTTTTTTGTAGAAACGGATGCTTCTGCCTGTGCAGTTGGTGGGGTTTTGTCCCAGAAGGAGGGAGGCACAGGAGATATGCACCCTATCGCTTATTTTTCGAAAACATTGTTGCCGGCCGAACGAAACTATACAGTAGCGGAGCGTGAACTGTTGGCGGTAAAGTTGTCGTTTGAGGAATGGCGTCACTACCTCTGGGGGGCCCGTCATACTGTGACCATCTATACAGATCACAAGAATCTAGAGTATTTTAGATCGGCCCGGGCCTTGACACCGAGACAAATGCGATGGGTCTTGTTTTTCAATGAATATGATTACGTAATCACCTACAGACCTGCCGCTCAGCAGCTTAAATCGGACGCTTTGTCTCGGATTCATGTCAAACCAGAGGAAGTGAAGGCAGGGAAGGAAACTAGACCTATGCTTGATGTGAATAGGATTGTGGGAGCCGCTTCGGTGGAAGAATTCGCTTCCAGGATTAAAGATCTTTTGCGCAACATGGACTTGGCCCCGTGGTTGCGCTTATCACAGGTGGTGGCTAGAGAGGGGTTGTTATATCAGGGTGACAGGTTGTTCATTCCCCCGGAGTTGAGACCTAGGGTGGTAGAATGGTGTCATTCCTCCTCTTTAGTTGCGCACCCAGGAATTGGGAAGACAAAGGAGTTGTGTCTGAGGTGGTTTTGGTGGGATACGGTGGCACAGGATATCCAGAAGTATGTGTCAGCTTGCCCTGTGTGTGCCATCAACAAGCCCTCGCATAGTAAGCCCTCAGGCCTTCTTCAGCCGTTGGCAGTACCCCCTTCCCCTTGGCATACTGTTAGCATGGATTTCGTTACGGACCTTCCCTTGGTCTCTGGCTTCACGGCTGTTTTTGTGGTCGTAGATTTGTTTACCAAGATGGCTCACTTTATACCGCTCCGTAACATTCCCACAGCGAAGGAGATGGCCTGGGAGTTTTTGGTTTCGATAGTGCGGTTACATGGGTTGCCCACCGCGGTCGTCTCAGACAGGGGTGCGCAGTTTGTGTCTCACTTCTGGAAGGAACTCTGTCTGGTGCTTAAGATGGATGTGCGCTTGTCATCTGCATACCACCCCCAGTCAGATGGGCAGACGGAACGCACCAACCAGACAATGGAACAGTATCTGAGATGCCTGACTACGTCCCTCTCGTGTGACTGGGTGAGGGCTTTGCCTATTGCTGAATTCGCATATAATAACAGCGTACATTCGGCCTTGGGTATGACGCCATTCTACTGCTCTATGGGATACCATCCCAAAGCTCTTGCCATTCAACCCACTGGGCACTTGCCAGCCATTGATGACATTTGTAAACGTCTGGGAAATATCTGGGAGACGGCCAGGGGTTGCTTACAGGATGCTAAGGAGGCTATGAAGGTCCAAGCTGATCGCCATAGGGTTCCAGCTCCCGGTTATAAGGTGGGCGATCAGGTTTGGTTGGCTTCCCGTAATTTGAAACTACCGGGTTCACGTAAACTACAACCCCGGTACGTAGGCCCATTCCCTGTGGATAAGGTAGTCAACCCTGTGGCGATAAAGCTTTTACTACCTTCGGACTATAAGATCCATCCCGTGTTTCACACCTCCCTACTGAAGCCTTTTGTTCCCACAGATCAGGTTCTGCCCCCTCCTACCCCCGTACTGGTGGATGGCGAAGAGGAGTTTGAGGTACAGGCCATTCTTGATTCAAGGAGGAGAAGGGGTAGGTTGTATTACCTGGTAGATTGGAAGGGGTATGCCCCGGAGGATAGGACGTGGGAGCCAGCTGGAGGTGTACATGCGCCTCGGTTGGTGAGGTTATTCCATAGACTGCATCCCCGGAAGCCGAGACCTGTGGGGAGGATTGTCGGGGGGGGGGTACTGTTAGGTCCTGGTCCCCAGTCCTCTTTTGCTGACCATGTCCAGACATGTCACATGACACCCCGGATATATAAAAAGGAGTCTTACCCTTGTGTCCATGCTTGTTATTGCTACCTGGTGGTTCCTGCATTCTGGCTCCGGTGTTTTCCCTGTTTGATGGCTGTTGTCTTTACACGGGCTCGTGTGAAGAATTGGAGGATTCCTGCTGAGTACAAGTTGTTCCCCTTTTTTTTCCTTGCTACCCTTCTTGTCCCAGTCCCTGGTTATTGGTCCTCTCCGTGTTTTTGCTAACCTGCCCCATTCCTTAGCGAGGGTTCGTAGTTAGTCAGTGTTCTTTAGTTTATTCCCTTCTTTTATTTAGTTTACATTCCTTAGTTTGCTTTTTGGACCGTGGGGGTTGAACATTCAGGGGCCCCTGTCTGTTATTTACCCGTTTTTCGCTGTCCTCCTGTTTTGGAGACGCGGAGTCCCGGTCGCGAGAAACGCTACCAGTCCGCATCGTTATGCGGAAGTGACGTTTTCGTCCATTCCGCGAAGCAAACCCGGCTGGGTTTGTTTACTTTCCTTCCGAGCGAGCGGAGGAAAAGACGCGTTCTCGCTGATTCCTCAGCTAAATTCATAGCGCCCGATACAGAGGGGTTTTTTCAGAACCGAAACTGGGGTCTGTTTTTTACCCTGTATCTTCTTGATTTAACCTAACCAAACACCCTTACTCTGCTAAGTTAAATCCTGTCAGGAGGTGCCTGAGAGATGTTATCTCGGGGGTGTACTGATGGACAAACTCCTTGAAGCTAAGCCTGCATTATCTTCCGGTAAGTGTCTGTGACAATATATGTTGGATATCGGTATTGTGTTGCCAAAGAAGGACTGGGGATTGTATAATTACAGTAGGGTGTGTTTTGTGTTCCCCTATTCTTGCAGGTGCAGAAGAAGGAGGCGGGTGTATCTTTTAAACCAAGATAACGGGTGGAAGGTTTGGTTACCTTTTTGTTTCCACCCTCTTTTCTGGTTCAGCAGCTTACTCATGTGTACCATTCAGTGAGTGGTTGGTGAGCCGGGGAAGGGGACTGGAGTATTCCTCGTTCCTGCAGTGTGTGGGTTGGGCAGGAGTCCAACACCAGGCGACTCTAATCCAAACAAAAATTCCCGGGATATTATCCAGTGTGTTTTGTTAAAACCTCCAAGCAAATCCCAAGTAGCTATAATAAACATCTACTCGAGGCCATCTAGGAATGGGCAAGAATCGAATACAATTAAAGCCCTTAATTCCTTTATCCAGGCGTTAGACCCCTCCATTGCAATAATTCTCAGCGGTGATTTTAATTGCCAATTTGAGCCGCTGGGTACCCTGGAGCTGGGCGAACAAGATGAAGTGGATGCATTGTGGCATATCCTCGAGCCTAATATTACCCCAGTTTGGGCATGGACCCCGTTGGCGCTCCAAATGAAATCTTTCACCCTTGCAACGTCCTTGCGGGCGTGCAATGGAAGAATGGACCCCGATCGCCCAGGCATAGCCACGTTTAATAGAGCAAGCAAGATTTCCATGATTGACTATGTTATGGTGGAAGCGAAAAATTGGGATAAGCTGACGGAATTCAGGGTTGTGCAAAGGCATGATAGCGAGAACAATGCCCTGGTTTTAACTTTCAAACCCGGGTCCTTTGGTTTAACAAACCCCGTCCCTAATCCTGACATGGCGTTGCCTCCACTTATGGTGTCTAATAATAGAAGGAGAGTTAAATGGCCTCATTTAGCAGATTCACCCTCACAGCTTGCAAAAATATATCAGCTCGCAATTCCCTTCATAACTCAGATGGATGACTCGACTTCCCGGCAGCATGCAGTAGATACACACAGGCAGTTAGCAGTGGCGTTGGGGGAAGTGTTTTACCCTGTAAGTAGAAGTAAGCGGCGCGTTCCGAAGACGCATCCCTGGTTTGATGATGCCTGCAAGAAATTAAAAAAGGAGCTCCTTGCGGCAATCAAATCCAAAGATAAAGCGAACATCAGGGCAATTAGACTGTCGTATAAAAAGGAGATCACTAGGGGTAAGAGAGAGTGGGAGGAAGCCAGGTGGGAAGAACTGAGAGGTGCCCTCCTGACAAAGGATTCCAAATTATTTTGGGCAATAGTAAGCTCTGGCGCGAGAGAGGGAGGAGAAACTCTCCTACCAAATATTGCAGTTTGGGAGGCGCACTTTGCAGCGCTTTACACAAGTCCGGAGATTGGCACCCTTGAATATATAAACAGGGCCCGGATATCAGAGCCAGATAGTGCCCCTGGGACTCCATCGACCTCCGACCTCCCGCACGAGTGTCAACTGCGGGGGGCCCCGGGCTTGGGCCACCAGACGGACCAGTAGGATACCAGATAGAGGACGGGCTCTGGAAACATTGAGAGCATCTCACTCAAGGAAGTGGAATCTGCGGTTGCTAGGCTGCTCCCAAATAAAGCCCCAGGTCTCGATAGGTTACCAGGCGACCTTTTCCGATCCCAGTCAAAAATCTGGGCACCGTACCTTGTTGTATTGTTTAATGTGGTCCTCAGGGGAGCTAAGCTTCCGGACTCTTGGGCAGGCGCTGAGATCGTCACCATTTTTAAAAAGGGATGCCCTTTAGTTCCATTGAACTACAGGCCGATTAGTCTTTTGGATACTACCCAGAAACTAATGGGCCGGATCCTCCTGGACAGATTATTGGGATGGATGGAGGAGTTCGAAATTTTAACCACCCTCCAGGCCGGTTTTAGATCTGGAATCTCGACCCTGGACCAAATTTTTAGGCTGCAGGTCCTCTTTTGGAAGACAGTAAAAGTAGAGGGTGGCAGCCTCTACCTCGTCTTCGTAGACCTGCGGGCCGCTTTCGATCTTGTGCCCAGGGAGAGTCTATTGAGGGTCTTGAAAGAAATTGGCCTCCCACCCTATCTACTATATGTCCTGAAGCACTTTCATGCAGGGAATTAGGCCCAGGTAAGGTGTGGGAAGAACGGAGAATTATCAGCCCGCTTCCCTGTAACCAGAGGTGTACGACAGGGCTGTGCCCTGGCCCCTACGCTCGTCAGTATTTACATCAATGGTTTGGTGGGGGAATTAGCTAGTGTCAGGGATAGTGATGCCCCGTGGTTGGCCACAGGTCGGGTGCCCGCTCTGATGTTCGCAGACGATACCTTGTTGTTGTCACAAACATCAACGGGCATCCAGCAGGTTCTGGATGGGTTAGTTTCTTTTTGCGCCTCGCGGGGCCTGGAGATAAACTTGGAGAAGACCAAGTTTATGATCTTCGGTTCCCCGAGGCGCACCCGCCCTGGCCCTGTGCTAAATGGTACCCCGCTTGAACGGGTGAGAACCTTTGTTTACCTGGGCATCACCTTGACTGAAGATTTTGGTTGGGGTCCACAGGTATCTAAATCCACCCTGAGACTCTTGCAGATCGTAGGGGGTATAGGCAAGTTTCAAAAAACAACCCAATTTAAGCCAGTTGCCCCTGCCCTCGAGATCTATGGTGCCCAAGCTAGGCCAGCTGTGATGTATGGTGCTGAACTCTGGGGTTATACGAACACGCAAAGCCTCCTCAAGGTGGAGCAGGCCTTCATGAGGAACTTGGTGGGTCTTCCCCAGAGTACCTCGCTCACACCCCTGAGATTAGACCTAGGTCTAGAGCCCATTACAGAATTGATAGCCGCTCGACATCTCCTGTTTTGGAGAAGGCTCTGGACTGTACCGGGGCTTGTGGATTATAGAGCTGAATTTTCTGTAGTTTGGGGGCGGTTGAAGAGCAAGAATACACCTTGGTTATTACACATTAAAGTCTTGCGTACCAAATTGGCCTGCCCCAACTATGGGAGACCCCGGAGGAGAGCTGCCCAGTGGTACAGAGAACAGAGCTATTGGCCTCTTTAAGACATTATAACCTAAGTTTGCTACACAGCTCGACAACCATGGGCAGGCTGACCATAGAATTTCTGCAGGTCAAACTCGTACCCAAGAGGGAGGAATTTTTGGACCTAATACAGCCTTCACTAGCAAGAAAATTGTACACTCAATTTAGACATGGCTGTCTGCCTATTGGGGCACTGACTTGTACATGGGCCGGACGAGAAGATGGAACCTGTCCAGCTTGTAATAGCAGTAAAGAAGACATTGCCCACGTTTTGTTCTTCTGTCCAGCATATAGTAAAACACGGAGATGCTGGCTGGCACCGCTGTGCAGAAATTTGGGACTAAAACAATGCGCACAAGCCTGCAGAATCTTAAGACACGACACCTCCCCCCTTATTGTGTTTTCGGTTTCCCGCTTCCTATATGGTATGTGGCGCAGAAGGTCTACCCTGATTAACTGTGATAAACTGTGATGATCGTTACCTCTTTTTTTTTTGTTGATAACTCACTGTTTAATAACTTTTTAACTCAATTTTCTTAATTATTTATGTATTTTTTCTCAGCGCATGTATGTATTTTATCTGTACTTTTATGGTCTATGACCAAAATAAAGTTATCAAATGAATGAATTTTATTGTATTGGTTAAATGAAAGGAGAACCACACAGCTGTTATAGGAATATATATTATTATAACACACCTAAAATACCTCACAGTGTCTGCTACATGCAGATAAATTCAAAGTGCATAATACTGTAGCACTAATGCTAGTGGGATCCTGGGGGAGACCAAAGCATATACTATAATAGTGGTATAAGAACCACAACTCAAGTCAAGACAGTGTTTAGAGGATGTAGAATTGCTGGGACCCCAAGGAACCACCCAAGGTGAGTAAGTAGGGACCCCGCGGAGGACAGGTGTGGTGTGAGAACACGACCGCTTGCTACGTACAATTCAATGGGAGAGTCGTGGTTGCAGTTTTAATGGTTAAGGACCCTTCCAGTGGATTACGAGGAAATCCTTTGGAACATAGAAGGTTGGATAGCCACCCCACCCATGGATACCGAAGTACCAGAGTTACCTATCCCAGGGAAACCGGGTGCATAGGGCTGAAGTGGTGTTGGAAACCGCTGTTGTTCTCAATGGAAGTCTTCAAATAAATGACACTGCTGGAAAGAAAAAAAGTGTCCAGTGGAACCGACAGGTGGATTCTTGATGGAAGGACCTGAAAGCAGAGGGGACAGAGTCTGGGTCACTTCAGGTGTGACCAGAGGCTTGGTAGATGAATGCCCACCAATGTCAGGTGCTTCAGGTGTGAAGATGGAGACCTTGGCTCTACAGCTGCAGGGACCAGGAGATGTCGAGGATGGCCAGGAGCTGGATGCGAGCTGTCCCACGAAGGATGTCGAGTGCTGAGGGGTCGTGTCAGTCGGGAGCACCAAGAAGCCTTGGCAGCGGCAACCCATGAGGAAGGTCAAAGAAGGTTATGCTCTGGCCCTGCAAGGAGCAGAAGACTCACCACAGCAATGGGAGTAGGGGCAGGTCTGGGGCAACCAGGGCAGCCCAAACAAAGTAGTGCTGTCCCTGAAGTTGGGAGGGAACCTCTAGCAGTTTCACAAAGTCACAGCTTGTAAGACACAGAGTCTGAGGAGGCCAAAGTCCTTTGTACAAAATGTGTGCAGAGATTGGGGCTATTGATAGCCCAATGCACTTGGTTGGGGGAACGCCAGCAAGCATATGCACTTTCAAATGTACGTGATGCACAGGGGATTGGATTATGCGGTCCTCACAAGGGATACTGGCCTCAAACTTGGTGAGAGGGCAGCTCGACCTCAAGGAATATAGGAACCCACCCCTCTGTTGCTGGAGCCTTCAGAGTCCACAGGAGCTCAGTATCAGCAGGCCAATCAGTTGCGTTACAGTGCCTGTGAATACAGGGGAGTGACTCCTTCACCCCAAGGGAGATACTTCAATTGCCCTTGATGCTCCACGGTGTAGGAAAGTAAGATCTGCTTCTTAGGGTTACCCCCACTTTTTGCTTGATGTTTCACTGTTTTTGACTAATCTGACTGGGATCCTGCTAATCAGGACCCCAGTCTATCTGCTTTCTCCCTAAAATTGTTATTCATGTACTTTGGTACACTCCAGACTGGATACTGGGGTACCCTTATAAGTCCCTGGTATATGGTACACATGTACCCAGGCCATAGGTACCCCAGAGAACTACCATGGACTGAAATATGTATTATGCCACCCATGAGAGGCCATGCAAAATGGAACTACAGGTCTGCTACTTCAGCCTGTGTAAGATGGTGCTTACACCACGTATGTTAGATATAGGTTCACTATATCTATAGGTCACTACACCTAAAACTTATAAGTCACCCCTAAAGCAGGCCTTAACAATCCTTAAGGCAGTGTGATGGGTTTTTAGTTAGAGGGTGCCCCTGCACGAGCAGAGCCCCTCTGCAGCCTTCGGAGACCCGGGTTGTCTGTGACTTAACCGGACATATAGAAGGAGGTGTATTATAACCTCACAGTAAATGCTATCTCGAAAACAGCTGCATAAAACGATATTGTGTTTGGTATCAAACACCTTGGAATCATACCTCCACACCAGTAATGGGTGTGGGAGGTATGATTCCACCCTTCAGAATGGAGCTTCGTGGGGTCCCTGGTCTATGCAGTGCCAGCTTTCTCGACCCAGACAGCACAAAATGGATGCAGCCGATCAGAGACACATTTCTGCCCTCCTGCTGCTGAGCCAAGCTCGAGCAGGGGAAGGCAGCACAATAGGCATCCTGTCACAGGGAGGTGTTACCACCACCCAGACAGGATTTATTGTATTGGGGCTGGGTGGGTGCAATCTGAGAGTTAGATAGCGCTATCCCCGGATGGGAGAAGCATCTCCAAGTCGCACTCTGTTAAATATTTTCAATAAAGTTCAATTCATGTGAATTTTGAAATGTTTTATTCTTCTTAATACTTTTCTTGCTTGTTCATGAAGTACTACCTTCTTCGGTAATATCCATCACTGCAATGATGGAATAACACTGGTGGGAATCTCTCCACCCTTTATACATAGACTGTTTACTGTCCATGAGACGTTGATTTGAATAGTCCTTTTACATCATGCAACAGTCTCAAAAAATTCCCTGACGAAGGGCAAAGCCTGAAATGCATTGGGCAGAACATAAGAATTATATTCAAATATATGGATATTACTGGAGAAAGTAGTATTTCATGAATAAGCAAGAAAAGTATAAAGAAGAATAAAACATTTGAACATAGCAATAGCGCTAGCTAATTCATCTACCTATCATCATACTTAGGAAGATTCACTAACCAGCACCAACGAGCATATCACATTCAGGTTTACTCAAGCAACACTTTGGAGTGTGAAAGTCCTTTTTCCATTTGGAAAGAATCATTGCACTCTGAGAGCGCCTGAAAGCCTGGACTTGGGGCACATTTGGTGTCCCAGTGCATAGTCCAGCTTAAACCAGTTCGGGGAGCCATTGGCTCCTGCTCTGGTGTGAAACTGGACAAAGTAAACGGGTGTATCCACCCCTCTGTCCTGACCCCCTCCAGGGGGGTCCCCTGAATCTGTCCAACCCACTCCTGTGGGTGCAAAAGGGCTTACCTGGCTGTAAGACTTTAGATTTTATGTGGACAAGATTCTACAAGAAAAGACCACAGACCTTCAACCGTCTGGACACTTTGGACTTTGCTGGACTTTGGCTGCGCCTGACATTGTCTCCCTCTACGTCCAAAGCTTTGTCTCTGCCCTTGCTCCATACAGGCTCTGTGGTGTACTAAGGACAACCGAAGAATCTCCCTTGTAGTGAGGGAGACACTCCCCTGCAACTGCAGGCACCGTAACGCAACTGACCGGCCTGCTCCTCCTGAGCTCCTGCAGACTCCAAAGATTTTAGCAACAAAGGAGGTGGGTTTTCAAAAGTCCCTGAGGTCAATCTGCCCTCTCAGCAAGTTTTAGGCCAGTATCTCTCTTGAGGACTGCATAACCTGAACCCCTGTGCGCCAGTCCATTTGCAGTTGCATCTGCTTGTTGGCGTTTCCCGAGCGTGTGCATTGTGCTCCGTGTAGTCCTGCCCCAGAGCAGTACTTGCACCAAAGAACTCCGGCCTCCTCACACCGAGTGTTCCGAGGGCTGGTACTTTGCAATCTTGCTCAAGGTCCCCTCGCGACTTCTGGCCTGTGGGTCCCTCTGAGGGTCATCTTGATTTCAGTTGGACTTTCCTGGTTGTGCCAGACGTGCCCTGAATGCCCATTGCTTGGTGATTCTCCTGGACTTTGCTGGTCCACACCGTAACCTGCTTGACCATCCTGTGTGGGGGTGCTTTTGCCAAGGCTTGTTGGTCCTCCCGCCGTACACCGACCTCTCAGCACTCAACATCCTTCCTGACAGCTCATCTCCGGCTCCTGTTGTCCTCAACATCTCCTGGTCTTCGTGGCTGCAGAGTCAAGCATTCCTTCTTCGCACCTAAAGCACCTGACATCGGTGGGCATTCGTCTACCGAGCCCCTGGTCACCCTGATGTGACCCAGTCTCTGTCCCCTCTGCTTTCAGTTTACTTCATTCAAGAATCCAGGCTTGGATTCCTCTGGACCCTCTTCACCTTCACACCAGCAGTACTTCTTCACAGCCCTCCATTGAGAACAATTGCGGTTTCGAACACCACTCTGGACCTCTACACCTGGCTCCTCTGGGATAGGTAACTGGGCTATCGGTATCCACGGGTGGGGTGGCTCGCCAACCTTTTTTTTCTTTTAATTTCAACACATTTTTTATTTTATTTTTTCCAAACGACATTACATACAACACATATAACATACAGTCATCATTGCTTTATCGTTACAGGATTACAGCCAAAACTTGCTAGTAAGTTCCAAAGGGTTTGCTCGAAGTCCTCCTAGAAAGGTCCTTAAACTTTAAAACTGTAACCACAACTTTCCTATAGAATTGTACCGTGTTCGTGTTAGCACACTGCACCCGTCCTCCGTGGGGTCCCTATCTACTCACCTTGGTTTGTTCCTTGGGGTCCCAATGATTCTACATTATCTAATTACCAGGCCAACTTCTCACATTGGTGTGCAGCATTGCGATTCAAGCCTGGATTGTTTTACCAAATAAATCTCTTTGCATTGATTAACTGAAAACCACTAAAGGTTTCAGGCAGATATAATACTTAAAGATTAGAATAAGTAAGTTCCACAGAACTTAGGGTTGGATAGTTAAGTGTCTAGCACACCCTTTCTCCAACCTAAGAGAGTTTAGTTCCCACTACGTTAGGTAGGTGCATACACCACACCACACTAGTTATGTCTTCTCAAGGAGAAGCCAGTGGCTCTCTGCCTTCTAGGTACAATGAGACGAATCCACCGACACAAGAAAGGCGAAAAAGGAAAATGGTCTGGTGTTGGATGTGTTCCCTACAATGGTGGAAAGCACGTTGTGTTCTTTAAATAACCCTCATACACCAAAAGGGCCCTTGGTGTCATGCTTCATCATAGGGGTCTTTGTGCCCCTCTACAGACTGCGGAGTGCTACTAACCAGCAGGTACGCAGGAGCACTGATGTAATCACTATGTGTAGTGTGAGAAGGTTGTGAGTGGAAGGGTCAGGAGTGGATGGTGAGTGAGTTATTAAGAAATACCTGGCAAGGGAGGAGTAAAAAGATTTTTAATATACCTCCATGTTGGTATTGTTAAAAAGAGTGAGGGGGAGGTTTGGTGTACTTAATGTACATAACCTCCTGCGTGCGTTGACATGTTTCGAAGCCACAGGCTTCTTCTTCAGGACGGGTGCACAGATCCCTACCCTACTCACATGCGACGGTCTAATATCGTCTTTACATATGGAAGGTTATATGTAGAATTGATGTACAAATGTAGCCAAATGTGCCTACTATGGTGAAATGGACTGGAACAAGGTAATACCTTAAATGTTGATTTGCTATATAGAAGCCAATGGCATCACGAGCCTTCAAAAACAGAGGGGAATTGGCTTTCAATAAAGGCTCTGTTTGTGTGTCAGGTAGTAAGCTTCAGTTGTTGCATCCTATTTAGATTGACCTTGAAACTCAGACACTCTCCCAAATAAATCTAATTTGCTCATCAAGTGGGTATGAGAAGTATGCGGTTGTGCGACAGCAACCATCACATCATTTACATACATAGATAACTTCTAGACACAACAAGAGACATTTTACACTCTTGGAGGAGCAGAACCCTTACTTGGATGGGACAGTTGGCAGCGGTGAAAATGACTGTATTGCCAAAAGTATTATATGGTATTCAGACCTTCCCACAGCAGCCACCCCCAAATGTGATTAGCCAAATGCAAGATCTTATAGAGTTCAACAGAATCAATTTCCACAGTAGGATGAAGGCCGTTGCCTCCTGGATGAAGGACAGATGCCTTAAACTCAACTCAGACAAGACGGAAGTGCTCATCCTGGGACCCACCCCCTATGCCTGGGACAACCTCGGCATCATACTGGACTTCTCGCTCACAATAAACCACCAGATCCTCCTTATGCTTCCACACACTACACTTGCTTCAAAAGACTTTCAGATGGATCCCCACTGAAGCAAGAAAGACGGTCACCCACGCATTCATAACCAGCAGGCTTGACTCAGGAAACTACAGAAAGTTCAAAATGCGGCATCCAGACTTGCCCTCAACACCCCCGCCACAGCCACAT
Source organism: Lissotriton vulgaris (assembly GCF_964263255.1). Lineage (NCBI taxonomy): Eukaryota > Metazoa > Chordata > Amphibia > Caudata > Salamandridae > Lissotriton > Lissotriton vulgaris. Next base: position 1,160,546,345 of record NC_141685.1, read on the forward strand.
CACTGAACACTTTAGTGAACTTCACTGGCTCCCAATCGACAAAAGAATCACCTTCAAAGCTTCTCACTCATGCCTACAAAGCCCTCCACGATGCTGGACCAGCATATCTGAAGCACCTCCTCAGATTTCACGTCCCCGCGAAACACATCAGTTCCACCCAGCTGGCCAACGCATCAAATCTACTGGCCCCTGATGGAGGGAGGACTTGACATGCCCCATCTGATTCATTACTATCAGGCAGCACAGCTGTGATTCATGGGGGAATGGTCCAGACCCTAATCGGAGAAGCATTGGTGTTTCATTGATCAGGCCATTGATGCAATTCATATTTGGAAGAATCCCTGGCTTCAAACGATACATTGACTGGTGGGGGTGTACATTTCTCCAGATCTCAGAGCCACAGTGAGCATATGGGCTAAGGTACAAGTCGCAGAGGGGCTGCCGATCTCATTTCACCAAAGACTCCTGTCATTGACAATCCAGATTTCCCCCCTGCTGTTCAGGGACAGGCATATGCACACTGGTATGCAGACAAAACATCGATTTTTAAATATTGACATACAATAATGTCGATGTTTAAATATCGAAGGGACATAATATAGAAGGTAAGTTATATCGATAGATTTAATATCGATATTAGTAATATCGATGGTTTGAATATCGATGTTAATAATTTCGATGTTACTAATATCGATTTTTATATTATTTTTATGTATATTATTATGTATTTATTATGGTTTTAATTTATTTATGTAATTTAATTAAATTTTGTATTTTAGTACTGTAGCGGGTTGTCGGTTTATAGGGCAATAGGGTGGGAAGTAATTTAATTATACTAAATTAATTATTAATTATTAGGAATTATAAATTAATTTTAATTAATTGGTAATTAATTTTAATTAATTGGTAACTTATTTTTATTAATTGATTAATTGATAATTATGTTCTGTAGTGGGTTGTTGGTTTATATGGGAATAGGGTGGGAAGTCATTTTAAATGTAATTAAGTCATAATGTTTTTTTAATTACTTGTTTTGTTAATTATATTATTCTTAATTAATTAATAATTTGGTAATTAATTATTATTAATTGGTATTTATTATTCATTTTTTTAGTTATTTATTGCTAATCATGTTTTGAATAATTATGAATTGGTATTTGTAAATAGTTTATATTTATTTAATAGTTACGTTTTTTATTATTTTAAAAAATAAAATGTATTTATTAGTATGTTATTTTTACCCCTACACTATCCAACACTTTCCTTACTGTTGCACTCTCTGGAGTTGGAATAGTAATTTTAACTCTACGCTATCCAACACTTTCTCTACTGTTGCACTCTCTGGAGTTGGAACCATAAAAGGGTAGCGGGGGCAATCCTAAAGGAACAGCGCTCCTCATCCACTCGACCCATTGCTACGGTCATTGAAATATATAAGGCTAGAGGAGTAAGCTCGGCCCTTTACGGATTCGAGTTGTGGGGCACAAGTAATATGGATCAGATAACGAGGTCCGAAAACAAATTTTTTAAAGATCTAATGGTAGTACATCAGAGTACCCCTACAGTCCCGCTTTTACTTGATCTAGGGTGCCATTCGTTCTCTGACCTGGCTAAAGTCCAACCGTTACTACTAATCTGTGGCGAGTGCCCGAGCTGTCAAAATATGCAGAGGGCCTGTCAGAGCTTATGTCCATGGAGGGATGGTACAAAATAAAGTGGTTAAAAGATGTAAAATCCTTGCTTCATGCTTTGGGCCTAGAAGAAGCTTGGGAAAATCGATCTGCCCCCACCCCGAAAGCAGTTTTGAAGAAGCCAGATTGGAATTGGCTAACGAGTAAACACAATTCTGATTCTAAGCTGGGTAGAATAACTGACAAATTCCTAATAGCTAAGGATGTTGAATGTTGTGAACCGTACCATGACATCATCCAGAAACCCTTTGATAGGGCTCTGTATTTTAGATTATGGGTGGGCTCATTTCCAATACGAGAATTGACTGCTCGTTGGAAAGTTCCTTACCAAGCATCCCCCTTTTGCCCATATTGCCCTTCTAGGTCGGAATCAATGGCCCATTTTTTCTTTGAATGTCCGGCATACAAATCTCTGAGAAACTGCTGGCTCAAACCATTATGCAGAGAATTGGGCACTACATCCCATACAGTAGCGCTCCATATTTTTAAGCCTGATACAAGAACTCTGTATGTATGTGGCCTCTCAAAGTTTTTGAGATGGGCCTGGCCCGTTAGAATGAAATGGCTAAAGGAAATCGTTTAATTTGATATCTTATGTTATGTATTTGTAGTAGTTTCTATTACTAGGCATTTTATTTTGATATTATCACCATGCACTTTACTTCTGATGAAACGTGTGCATTTTATAAAGAAAATTGCAAATTATTTAAAAATGTATTTCTTCTGTGAATTTTAAGAAGTCAATGTTTTATAATATATGTGTGCTTTTAAGATATGTTTTTATTGAAATAAAGCCTAATTCATTCATTCAAAATGTTAGTTTGGTTTAGTTTTTGGGTGGGAAGAAATTTGATTGGTTATGTACGGGGATATATGTGTAAAATGAGAGGGAATGATGGCCATTTTGTGATTGCAGTGTCTGAGGTACATTTGTGAAAATTTGGCTTCATAACATCTGGTGTGTGATTCACACTGTAGTAAATCTTCAGCAGCATTTTAAAAGGTGAGTACTTAAATTGTATGGGCAACTATGTTGTACAATTTCAGTTAAAAAGAAAAATGTTTTCTAATGTGGAAGTTTCTTACTCTTCCTCTCTTTCTCTCTCTCTCTCTCACAGTCTCCCTTTCTCTCCACCACTGTTCTTTTTCCTTCCTCTCTTTTTCAAAAAATTCTTCTGTTTCACTTACTCCTTTTTCTTTTCTGTTAATATGCTTTTTTTCTCACTCTCCTTTCCTCACCTTCATATCTCTGCCGTCACTTCACTATAAGTGCCATAGAAACTCTTTTACTAGCATTTAGTAATCATTTCAGGAACATTCTGACAGAATAATTTGCATGGTTGATGTGTTTTTAAAAAATATGAGAATACATGTAGTCACGAAGTCAGTCTGGCTTTAGGAGATGTAGTGTTAGAAAGTCCTATGCAGTATGTCTGTCAGGCTTCTTAATTCCCAAGTAGTCTCCTTGCTGTGTAAAAAGAAATGCTGGGTGTGCTGTATAAATGCCATAGAAACTCTTTCACTAGCATTTAGCACTGCCCTAAACCCTGAAATAATGATAATGTGATTTAGTGTGTTTTAGGGAATATTGTGACAGAATACTTGTTAAAGCTAGTTTTATTTTATCTATTACTAAAAATGATAAATTAAAGTGTTTATTTTTTTTTGCAAATGACAGCAACACATTTTTCAAAAATATGGATCGCAATGAGGAGACAGTGGAAATCGTGTTTGAAGTTTCATCTACTTTCTTAGAAGATTTGAATGTTCCGTTTTATGACAACACTAATGAAGAAGAACTTAGTGGAGGAGATGGAACAAGTGACTTTTTTGATGAGTCTTTGGACAGTGAATTTCTGGAATGTCTGGAGATGATAGAGTTTGAAGAATCATGTTTGCAGACTTACAAAGAAGAAATTCCTGATGATTTGATGTTAGAAGTGATTTTAAATTATGAAAATTCAGAAGAATAAATTTATATTTAGAAATCAAAAATTATTTGAGGAATGTTTCTATTTGTAATTGTAATTTATGAGGTAGTAGCCAAGTGATTGTGGTATAAAGTGAGATTTATAGTATAGAGTGCAACATTTTTGTGTTACATTGTAAGTTTACTTATAGTTACTCCCTTTCTCCCACTATACTTCCTTCTGTGTGTATCTGACATCTGTTCTCTTTTACGTATTTTTTCTGTCACTCTCCCTCACTTACTCTCCTTCCCTTATTGAAATCCTGAGTCCCCTTTTTTCAATCCAGTTTTGTAACTCCCTCCATCCCTTCGCTGCACTTCTCTCTCCTTCACTCCCCATCCCTCACTTTCTTTTATCCCCCTTTTCTTATGTTCATACCCTTTCTCTCACAATCACTCCATTTCTGATACTTTTACTCCCTTTACCCTGCGTTACTTCTTCCTCTCAGCATTTTACTCACCTTTTCTATCTCCTGCTCCCTTTCTCTCACTCTCTCTCTTTGAAGCACCCTTCAGCCGCCATTTTGTGTAGTTTCAGAGGAGTGAAAAATGAAAGTTGAGAAAGTGAAAAGGGGGTAGGGTAGAGACTCCCTGACCCCCTAGGCCTTCTCAGCGGGTCCGTGAAGGACCACAAAGGGTAAAAAAATATGTTTTTAAAAAAAATTGGAAGGTGCGCGCACGGTGAGTGCACCGTGAGTGCGCGATGAGTGCTCGGTGCGCGCACCCTATAGCCGTCATTTTGTGTAGTTTCAGAGGAGTGAAAAATGAAAGTTGAGAATGTGAAAAGGGGGCAGGGTAGAGACTTCCTGACCCCCTAGGCCTTCTCAGGGGGTCCCTGAAGGACCCCAAAGGTAAAAAAAAATTGTTTTTTATGAAAAAACCTTCGTGGGGTGTGCGCATGGTGGGCGCCCCTCCCTAAAAATTAATGAAAAAATAAAGTTTAAAATCAAATTTGAGTGTTTAGATGTTAGTTGGCTCTAAAAAGAGCCGTTGTGTTTATTGTGTGTTTCTTTGTTCCTACAAGTAAGTACCGATGCAGAGTCTCAAGTTACAGAGGAAGATTCTGTTCCCCTCATCTGTGAAATGTACACCATCTCTACTATAGATGCCTTGCATGTTGTAACGCAAGTTGTTGTGGTATATAGAACTCATGCCATAGTCTCTGAGGAAAGTATAAACAGATTTATTCACATGTTTCCTTGCTTTCTCAATTTGCGGACAGAATTGGTTGGACCATTTCCATTTCAGGCTCTGGGTTATATTTGAATATACAAAGGCAGTTTGTGGAAAAAGTGACATCAATTGTCCAAAGGTGTCCTTTAATAGCATTTCCAGACCTACCCCAGTCAAAGTGACTAGGTCATTTCCACCACAGTGCACAATTATAAGGTCAGGGTGTGGCAGATGCAAAAAGGATTTTACCAATGGCATCAATTGGTGCCATCTCAATCCTCTCTGGCCAATCCACATAATGTCCACATTTGGTAAATCAAGGTTGAGAAAGCATCTATTTGCTGCATACCTTTCACTCCAGAAAATAAAACTGTGTACTACTATCCACACTCTTGGCATTTTAAAGGCAGATCTGGTTGTATTAAGATGGGCTCTGGAAATGAAATGGCAGTTTGAGAAGCAGGAGTTTAGAAACAAATGTGGAAGAGATTCAGTGCACTTGTAAAAAAAAGAAATGATTGGTGATTTCTGAAACTTGAACATTCAAAGCTAGGGTGTACTCTTCTGTTTTTTGAAAGAAGTAATGCTAATGGTTGAGAAAAGGTTATTGAAAGGAACATTGCACAGGATAAGCTGGTGTATTGAGAGGTTAAACACCTTTGCTGAGTTTATTTGCAACATTGTATGATGAACTTTTCACCTGTGAGCTTAGTTTGGTGTTCTGTGGTGTGTTACCATGGTAACAGGTAGAAAGAGCAGAGGAGGGATGCTTGAATATTATGTGAGTTTGATAGTGTTGAAATGTAGAACTAATTAAAATGTTAGTTTTGTTTTGAATTTTTGTGGGAACAAATTTGATTGGTTAAGGACAGGGATATGTGTGAAGAATAAGAGGCAATCAGTGCCATTTTTGGTTGCAGTGTCTGAGGTACATTTCAGAGATTCTGCTTAAGGAAATCTGGTGTGTCATTTGCCACTGTTGTAAATCTTTAAAAGCATTTCTAAAGGTGAGTTATTAATTTGAAAGGGGATATATGTTGAGCAGTTTAAATCAATAATAAAAATGTCTTCTAATGTGGAAGTTACTAACTCTCCCTCTTTCACTGTCTCTTCTCTCTCATTGTCTTCCTTTCTCTCAAACAGTGTTTTTTCTTTCCTCTCTTTTTCAATAAATCTTTTTGTTTGACTTAGTCCTTTTACCTTTCTCTTAATATGCTTCTTTTTTTCTCATTCTCCTTTCCTTACTCACATAACCGTTTTCTCACTGTAATTATCCCTTTTCTTTACTCCTCTTTTGTAACTGTGGTTACTCCCTCTTTCTCTCTCCCTTACCTTTTTTGTGTTTATACAACACTACTAGGAAGAGTACCCCTTTCACTGTGCATTGTGTCTCATGTTTGTATGTAATGCTGGCAAAAACGGACTGGTGCATATTGGAAATGTATTTTGGAAATGAGTCAGGCTTCTGTATTGTAATGTAATTTTCATTTATATGGGATGTGCTGTGTGTTTTAAATGATTTACTGTGCTATATGTTGTTTGGTAAAATGTATGGCTTTAACATTTTTGACTAGGATCACACTCAGTGTTTGTGTAAATTAAAGAATTATATTTGCACCTTTTTCTAAAATGTTACCTGTGTCTCCTCACAATTTGCATGTCTTTGCTTAAAGGGAACTCTTATTTTTATATTGTTTCTCATGGTTTGATTAAATGCTGGTATAGAGATTGTGCTGTAAATTGGAAATGGAATGTATTTTCTGTCTGCACTATCCCTCTGCCTCTACCTGCACCATCTCCCCTCTGCCTGTACCATCTCTCCCTCTGCGTGCGCCTTCTCTCCCTCGCCTGCGCTATGTGTCCCTTTGTCTGTGCCATCTCACCCTCTGTCTGCACCATGTCACCTTCTGCTTGCGCCATTTTTCCCTCTGCCTGTGACAACTCTCCCTCCGCCTGCGTCATGTCTCTCTCTGTGTGTGCCATCTCATCCTCTGCCTGCACCATCTCTCTCTCTGCCTGTGTCATCTTACCCTCTGCCTGCGCCATTTCACCCTCTGCCTACGCCATCTCTCTCTCTGCATGTGCCATCTCTTCCTCTGCTTGTGCCATCTGTCACTCTGCCTATGCCATGTCCCCTGTGCCTGCACTATCTCTCCCCTTTGTCTGCACCATCTCCCCTCTGCCTGCACCATCTCTCCCTCTGCCTGCGCCATCTCACCATCTGCCTGTGCCATGTCTCTCTCTGCCTGCCGCATCTTACCCTCTGCGTGCGCCAACTCTCCCTCTGTGTGTGCCATGTCACCCTCTGTCTGCACCATCTCTCCCTCTGCCTGCGCCATCTCACCCTGTGCCTGCGCCATCTCTCCCTTTGCCTGCGCCATCTCCCCTCCACCTGCATCATCTCTACCCTGTCCTTGCACCCTTTTTGTCTTTATACAACACTACTAGGAAGAGTCCCCCTTTGACTGTGTATTGTGTCTCATGTTTGTATGTAATGCTGGCAAAAAACGAATGGTGCATATTGGAAATGTATTTTGGAAATAAGTCAGGTTTCTGCATTGTAATGTAGTGCTTATTTCTATGGGCTGTGCTCTGTGTTTTAAACGATTTACTGTGCTATATTTTTTTGGTAAAATGTATGGCTTTAACATTTTTGACTAGGATCACACTGAGTGTTTGTGTAAATTAAAGAATTATATTTGGACCTTTTTCTATAATGTCACCTGTGTCTCCTCACAGTTTGCATCTCTTTGCTTATAGGGTACTCTTTTTTTTATATTGTTTCTCATGGTTTCATTAAATGCTGGTATAGAGATAGTGCTGTATATTGGAAATGGAATGTATTTTCTGTCTGCACTATCCCTCTGCCTCTGTCTGCATCATCTCCCCTCTGCCTGTACTATCTCTCCCTCTGTGTGTGCCATCTCTCCCTCTGCCTGTGCCATGTCACCCTCTGCTTGCGCAATCTGTCTCTTTGTCTGCGCCATCTCACCCTCTGCCTGTGCCATCTCACCTTCTGCTTGGGCCATTTTTCTCTCTGCCTGCGACATCTCTCCCTCCGCCTGCGTCATCTCTCTCTCTGTTTGCGCCATCTCAACCCTCTGCCTGCACCATCTCTCTCTCTCCCTATGTCATCTTACCCTCTGCCTGTGCCATTTCACGCTCTGCCTACGCCATCTCTCTCTCTGCCTGTGCCATCTCTTCCTCTGCTTGCGTCATCTCTTCCTCTGCCTGTGCCATATCCCCTGTCCCTGCAGCATCTCTCCTCTTTGTGTGCACCATCTCCCCACTGCCTGCACCATTTCTCCCTCCGCCTGCGCCATCTCTCAATTTGGCTGCGCCATCTCACCATCTGCCTGTGCCATCTCTCTCTCTTACCCTCTGCGTGCGCCATCTCTCGATCCGCCTGTGCCATGTCACCCTCTGTCTGTGCCATCTCTCCCTCTGCCTGCGCCATCTCACCCTGTGCCTGCGCCATCTCTCCCTTTGCCTGCGCCATCTCCCCTCCGTCTGCATCATCTCTCTCCTGTGCTTGCACCTTTTTTGTCTTTATACAACACTGTGTATTGTGTCTCATGTTTGTATGTAATGCTGGCAAAAACGAATGGTGCATATTGGAAATGTATTTAGGAAATGAGTCAGGTTTCTGCATTGTAATGTAGTGGTCATTCATATGGGCTGTGCTCTGTGTTTTAAACGATTTACTGTCTTATATGTTTTTGGGTAAAATGTATGGCCTTAACATTTTTGACAAGGATCACACTGAGTGTTTGTGTAAAATAAAGTATTATATTTGCACCTTTTTCTATAATGTCACCTGTGTCTCCTCACAGTTTGCATCTCTTTGCTTATAGGGTACTCTTTTTTATATATTGTTTCTCATGGTTTGATTAAATGCTGGTATAGAGATAGTGCTGTAAATTGGAAATGGAATGTATTTTCTGTCTGTACTATCCCTCTGCGTCTGCCTGCACCATCTCTCCCTCCGCCTGCAGCACCTCTGTCTCTGCGTGCGCCATCTCTCCCTCTGCCTGCGCCATGTCACCCTCTGCCTGCGCTATGTGTCCCTTTGTCTGCGCCATCTCACCCTCTGCCTGTGCCATTTCACCTTCTGCTTGCGCCATTTTCCCTCTGCCTGCGACATCTCACCCTCTGCCTGTGCCATCTCTCTCTCCGCCTGCACCATCTCCCCTCTGCCTTTACCATCTCTCCCCTTTGCCTGCACTATCTCTCCTCTGCCTGTACCATCTCTCCTTCTGCCTGTGTGATCTCTCTCTGCGTGTGCTATCTTATCCTCTGCCTGCACCATCTCTCCCTCTGCCTGCGCCATCTTACCCTCTGCCTGCGTCATTTCACCCTCTGCCTATGCCATCTCTCTCTCTGCCTTCGCCATCTCACCCTCTGCCTGCACCATCTCTCTCTTCGCCTGTGACATCTCTCCAGTGCCTGTACCATCTCTCCCCTCTGCCTGCACCATCTCCCCTCTGCCTGTACCATCTCTCCCTCCACCTACGTCATCTCTCTGTCTGCATGCGCCATCTTACCCTCTGCCTGCACCATCTCTCTCTCTGCCTGTGTCATCTTACTCTCTGCCTGCGCAATTCACCCTCTGCCTACGCCATCTCTTTCTCTGCCTGTGCCATCTAACCCTCTGCTTGCGCCATCTGTCCCTCTGCCTGTGCCATGTCCCCTCTGCCTGTACCACTGCATGATTTCCTACTCTGGTCAGACACAGTTGCTGTGTTTTACACTTACTTAATAAAGTAAACCAGTGTTTACATCATTTACTGATTCTAATTGCTATGTAGTATGTTAGTAGTGGTCTATAACATGTTATTTTTTCTTCACAACAGATTATAATTATCTACAGAGAGAAAAAGCAATATGCCTACTAATGATGTAAAAAGAAGAAAATATAAACAGGCTTTATTGTCCAAGAATACACAATTAGGAGATTTATCCAAAAAACAATGTTCAGAGAAAAAGAAGAATGCTCCTGGTAAGCCAACTAAAGATTTTATAAGGAAATTAACCCAACGTAAAAAAAAATGTGGAGAATGTGCAAAAGAAAAATAATCTTCTGTAACTACAAAGAAAAAGCAGAGCCCCCCAGAAAATGTTGGAAATGTAGATGGAGATGATATTGTCTATAGTAATAGACGCAAAAAGAAGTTCATTGACATTCGTAGACGAATGTTTTATAACAGAGTTGTTGTAAATGTATTAAAAAATGTAAATATTTGTAAAAGGAAAACAGCTTTTTACAAGAAAAAGAAAAGTATAGAGAGGACAGTTGATCAGGCTTTTGAAGTGAAAAAAAATAATGCATTTTAGTAATCAATAGAATTCGTACACTGGACAAGGCAATCAATGTTTTGAAAGCAAAAAGTAAGTGGAAAAGAGCAATTAATAGGACTAATTTTTGTGATGTTTTTTCTGGAGAATGGAAGCATAGTTCAAGTTATGAGCCATTTTTTAATGAAGAGACTTACTTTCAGACTAATGATTTGTTGCATGCAGTTGACATCAGTGGTCCAGCATATGAGGTGAAGGACGGTTGTCCAATTGAAAAAATTGTGTATAGAAATGAAATGCAGAAGAGGTGTTAGCTGATGAAGTTTTAGGGAGACGTCCTAAGGCTCCGGTGTACACTTGGAATTGTAGTAGTATTTGTAGTGTGCGACAGGATTCAATTGATTTGTTTCGCAATTTCTTACGTAAATATACTAAGAAAAGTCTCAAACGAAAGATGAAGATGTTGCAAGAATTAGATCCGTGCAGACTGAGAGAGAAAACAGGTTTGCAAGGGCATTCACTGGCTTGTCTTTCTAGAAAAGTATGTCAGAGTTCTTTTCACCATTTTAGGATGTTAGCAGTGCATCATACTTGAAGTGAGGAAATTAGTGAGAAGGTTGTATTATGCAAAATGTCCAGCACTTAAGGTAAAACAGTTAAACAGTGCTCTTTTGCATGGACCTGTATTAGATGTAAAGAACATTTGTGAAGAAATTGAGTTTAGTTATTTTAGTGAAAAAGAGGACAGTGCAGAAACTGATACAGTAATTGAAGGCAATGTGGATGAAAATATACAGAATTTTAGTACAGAAAATTTTGACCAAGAAATTACAAAGTTCAAGGTCATTTCAAGTGAAAAGCCAACTTTTTGTTTTTTTGTGTTGTCAATGAACTCATTATAAAAATCAGACTAGGTTAGTTGATTTATATGTAAAAAGTGAAAAGGAAAATAATAATGAGTGGAAGGATTTTGTAACTTATTTGTTGGTAGTGAATTGTTTTGATTTGGTTTCTGATCAACTTATTTGTAAATATTGTTATAATAAATTAAATGATAACAAAATGCCTGCTAGAGCTGTACATAATAATCTTGAGTTGGTAAAGATTCCTTCTGAATTGATGGATTTGGATACCTATGAGTGTATTCTGATTCAATCTGTGCATCCATTTCAGGCTATTGTTCGCATGGGGCCTAAGACAGGGAAATTGCCTCCTTCAGATTTACAGAGAGGATTCAAGGGAAAAGTTGTTTATTTGCCTCTAGATTTTAAGAAAAATATTGACACAATTGGTGTAGAGAAAGTGGAAGAGGAACCTCTAGTTATTCTAGTTAATGGCGTTCCTACAAAGAGTAAGAAAATCGGGCAAGAATTAGTGGATGTTAGGAAAGTCAAAAAGGCAATGTTGTATTTGGTAAAAAAACAATCAGTACTACACAAATGTATATGTAGGAGAAGAGGAAACAACTGTAGAAGAGAACAGTGATTTGTCAGCTGGGCAAATTGAAAAAGTGGATGTGTACAGAAGTGAACAAATTTATGAACATTATAGTGTTCATACTCTGCATTCCAAAGAAGTAATGGGGAATGCTAATGAGTTATTCAAAATGAAAGAAGCAAAAGGAAGTCCTATAAGTGTATGGGAAGAAAGCTTGGAAGCTCGTTGTTTTCCTCAGTTATTTCCACCAGGTGTAGGTGGAAGATATGATGACCGACCTGTGCAAATTCCTGCATCTGAATACTGGACATCAAGATTATATGCAGAAGATGTAAGGTTTCGCCAATGCATTCCATATTTGTTTCATATTCTGTTTGAGAGTGACTTGTCTGGACTTTCTTATGCAGTGAACCATATACTAAAAAGTGGAGTACATCTGCAAAATGTTTCGGCAAGGGACTTTATGGACAAAGTCCAACAGAAAGACACTGTTTTGGATTCTCAGCTAATTAATCTCATGGCTTGTCAGCGTGGTACTAACGAGTATTGGTTCCGTCGTCATGGGGAATTGAAATGTATGCTAAGAAACTTAGGAACTCCTACATGGTTCCTTACTCTTAGCTGTGCTGAGTATGATTGGGAAGACTTACTTGAATTTCTTCGAGAGGCAAATGTAAACATAGAAAATATAGAATTGAAGACACCTGGAGAACTGTGCTCTTTGGATCCAGTTAACGTGTGCAGGTGTTTCAATCATAGATTTGAAGCTATGATGTCTTTTATCACAAACAAAAAAAATCCTGTTTTGGCTTACATTGAAATTCTACATTAAATTACCACATTGGTGTATCTCAACGATCATCGTTATCTGCAGGTGATCTATATTCCTATGCAGGTAGGGGTTTTTTCCGTTATTACGGGATAGTGTGTCCTTCAATACTAAGAGTAGCTAACACACGTTTATATCCAATCTACCATGTTGTTTCTGATAGAAACATATTGTGTTTATTTTATTTGCTACTTGGCCCTTAACAGAGATCTAATTATTAACCTCTATGAAGTTTTCTAATATATCTGTTAGGATCATTACTGCAACTCGTTCGGTAAACACAATATGTAATTATTAGGTTGCCGATAAGATATATACACGATAAAGCATCAAGAAAGAAGACTATGATAGAAAAATGGTTCATTGACTGTCGAATAAATTCAATGTTTACAGATACAAAGGAGGTCCTGACATTAATATTTTCTCAGTATCTAACGTTTCCATTGAGTCTACAATCCCTCATCATCAAAGAGGGTCATTTTAGTAAGTGCTTTTGATTCTTTGGCATGGATGATAATTATGATCAGAATGTCACAATAAATAGGACTATCACTTAAGAATAATTGGTCCAGTTTATTTTTATAATATAGAAACCACTGATTTATCAATTATAGCAACTCAGGAATAATACACAACACATCTTAATTGGTCCCTGTAGTACAAAGCCAAGTTAGTATACCTCTTTAATTTAATGTGTACTACTGTATGTATTTTATTTGCTTTAACATCATTTTTCTATAGCTGATGGCTTTCTTCTAAATTACCAATTGCTTGCTTTTAGCAATAAACTTGTGAGTGCTCCTTAATGTGTAGAAGCTATATGTATCAATAAATGCACTGTCTGTCTTTTAATTAATGGAGTGGTATCACACGAGTATGTTTATATAGGCTGAAATACAGATAAATGTACACCGGTGGTTGTGTTAATCTGAACAATGTTGAAAATATTTGGAGTCTTATAGTGGATTAGCATAGACTAAGATAATCACGTTTTAAGATGTTTTATACTATGTGTCTTTTAAAAGTTTTTTAATATTGTATAAATGGATTCTTTTTGTAGGTAGTGTGGTAATTTCCAGAAGAAGGCGTTTGATACGCTGAAACGCGCGTCGGAAAATAATTACTACTTGAACGACAATTTGTGTGCTATTTTATGAATTTCAATTGTGTATTAAGTAATATTTTTATGTATGTTATTTTCATTGTTCCTTTGCAATAAGATATGCAAATAAGAGGTCTGTTGCATTTACGTTCCGACTCCATATAATTGTTTTTTAACTAACCATGTACTTTTGTATTGAATAAAAACTACAATGTATGCTTTTTAGCTCATTTTGCAGTGTGTTTGTTATGCCCTCCGCATATTTATATATATGTATTCATAGATGATTGCCTAGGAATTGTTTTTTCCACATATGTTTGGGGCTGGCCCTACATTCTGGAGTTCAGCAAATAAGGGCCTAAACTTTGCCCTCTAACAATACCGATGTTCCCACACTTAAACAACTCACTCTCCTAGCCAAAAAGCAAGTGTAACAATCCCTTTCCAAACACAGCTTAAACAACTAACAGCAGATTACTGCAGTCTCAAAGCATACTCTGCACTGTTTCTGAGGTATAATATGTCTATTTCCTGGGGGTTGGGGGTTAAAATGGCTTCACTCACTTGCTAAAACAAAAAGGGAGCTGAGGGTGGTTAAACATATAGGTCTGGGCATAGATTAAGGGAGAAACTAGGAGGGGAAATGAGGTAGTCACGGGCAATTGCCTGATATAAAAACTTCAATATAGTAACCACTAACAATGCTCACATATTTCAGCTCCACAATGAACCGGACATAAATAACCTGGATGCATTCATATGTTATCTCCTATTGACTGCTCGTATTTTACTCAATAAGTGAACCCAGCACTTCTACAGAGCTGATGCAGTCAATCCACTAGAGCCCCTCCCTGACCCAGTAGAAGCAGAAGAAGCAGCCCTCAGTGAAGACCGTCCTCCTGAAGCATTGGACGTCGAGACTGTCCAGGCCCATCTGGTCAGGCTGGGTGGATATCAACAGTTGTACTCACTGGGCCCACAACATCTGGCCCTACAACAAAAGTACCTAGTAAAGGCAGTACCATCACCTGCCCCCCAGACCTGGCTTCTCAGACGGCCCCACCACCCCCATTAGTCAGGAGCCAGGACCCAGTGGGAGGGTGCCGTCTGTGTCTAGGACATGAGGCAGTGGGACTAGCCGTCATGGGAGGGGCAATGTGGAACGCCAGAGTGAGTCCATTGAGGATATGGACCCCAGGCTGCCATCACGCAAGCCCTGGGCATTTACCAGGACTCTCAAGGTGTGTTGAGCACGGTTGTAACCCAAGTCAGGGAAATTAAGGAGCTACAATAGTCAACATACCAGGAGATTGTTGGAAGCCGACTAGAGGTGACCAGAGTTAACACCAAGGTTGTAGGCCTATGCACAGAGGTGGCTGTTGTCCGCACAAAGGTGTCCGCACAAAGGAGGCAGGGGTTTGCACCGCTGTGGCCGGCCTCCGTACTGAGGTGGCATCCCTAGTAGGGGTGCTGTGGGACATCAACAGCACCCTCTGTATGGCTTTCCCACCTTAAACTACCCCTCTCTGTGGCTTTAGCACGTCTCTACCATTGTCTTCTGCAGCACCCACAGGAAGAAAGGCCCTGACAGAGGGGTTTCCACCCTGCAAGCACCTTTGGCTCAGCAGCTCCTAACCCCCCCTCACCCAGAAACAGGGGCCTCCATGTAAGACTTCAGGAGGGAAGGGTAGCAAGACCAGAACCACTGCCAGAGAGTCGCCTCACCCCTAATCTCGTCCTGTGTGTGTGAGACGCATTCCTTTGTTAATTCTACCTTCCCAGTTTTCCCATTCTGATGTGAGGAGTGTCTTGGACTTTTGACTCCAGAAACAATGGACTCTACTCCAATGCTTTCACCTACCATGACCAAATCCCTCTCTTTTTACTCTCATTTTATCCACCTATCACATTTATGTTACTTACTTTTGTTTGTACTGTAAATAAAATATATAACACACCTAAGCTTACATTGTCTCTTGTTCGCATTCTCACATTTTACAATGTGACAGTACAACCATGCCAATTTTTCATGCTTAACATATGTGAGTACTGGAAGCATGGATATGTTGTCAGAAAGAAAGAGGTATAACCTTTGTACACTACCAAGTCACATAATGATATACATACATATGTCTTAAATCAATAAATTTGTGTTACATTTGTCTAATCATAGACTGAAATGATGTCTGATACATCACCAAATCTGCATCGCTCGGTAATACAGGGTCAATGTCTACATCTGCACTAGCAGGCTGACACCACATGGTAGGAGGGGACACATCTGTCAATATCTCACAGCATGACCAACAACAAAATAGGTCTACAACATTGACATGTTCGTGAAGGTTACTCCGCAAAACAAAATGCAACAGCAATGATTTCTGTACACAGACACATATCAGTACCACACTGCTTGACCACAGCATCTTGATATTCCAGTGTTGATTCCATCTGGGTGGAATTACACAAATAAATGTCAGGCATCTGTGACAAGCACTTTTATCCCACAATGAGGGAACACAGACACAGCTACATACAGGTCGTAGACAATGAGGAATGAGGCCATGAGAAGGCTTGCTTGCATTATTTGGGAACAATACAACCATTTAGGGACATATGATGGCACACATATTGCTTTGGAACCGACACGCCATGAGACATAAATCCAAAATAATCCATGTTACTGCCAAACTATCGAAGTGAAAGCTGTCTTGTTAATGGATTGTTACATCAAAACTCCATGACACACAGTCACAGGAACAATCCAACCCCACTCAGTACATTGGAACAGCAACACATACCTATTGAAGTCAGAACTCTGAAATTTCCAAATGAAGGCGAAAAAGTGAAGATGCCTAAAACAGATCAGCACAGAGAGAGTAGATGTGCAAACATACATACACAACACTTCACAATGTGTTGAAATTCCCTGACGAAAACAACTGTCACAGCTGCATAAAGATCCACTACCAAAACATACATGTTACCCAAATTGTATTAAAAAAAACATGATCAAGCTAACTACCTACAATCTCATGGATCAGATCACCACAACAGCGCCTAGTTTGTCATTAGCTGCACATCTCATTATATAATTACCATAAGGAGAAGTAGTTGTGGATGAAAGCCTGACGCAAATCTGCTCCTTTACCTTCACCTGGCAATTCACGCCCCCACCCTTTGGGTCTTCACGGCCTCCATCCTCCGGGATGTAAGGTATGTAGAGTCGCAATGTTGTGGAGAATGTGGCAGGCCTTGGTTATCTGACACACTTTCCCAGGTGAGTAATGGAGGGCTCCCCAGTCCTATTCTGGCATCTGAATCTGGCTTTTAGGAGCCAGAAAGCCCACACCATGGACCACTGTGTTCTTCCATGGGTCATGTTGAAGCAGACTTCCCCTGCCATTGTAGGATTCCTCAGCGGGGCCAATACCCATGGTCGGTTAGGATATGCTGAGTTGACCTAGATGGGAGCAAGATAGAAGGGCACCATGTAATCACACACTCAGGTCATTTAACATCACTTTTCACTTGACATACCTTAAATACATCACACTTACCTACAAGCCTGGACCTCTCAAATAGGAGTTGTGACATCAGCTGCGGTATGCTACTGTTTTGCAGGACGAAGGCATCATGGGCAGATACTGGAAATCAGGCACAGACGTTGGAGATGTACAGATCTGCTACACAGACAACTTGCATGTTGATAGATTAGTAGTTCTTCCTGTTCCAGTAGACTTCCTCTCTGGGGCGGGGTGCTACTAAGGAAATATGGGTGCCATCAATGGATCCAATTGCAAAAACCACAGTTGATGGACAGAATGCAGGGCACGCAAAAGGGGGAATTGCTTGTCTTTTGTCTAATAGATTGCAGTGGAAATTTTCCCATTATGTTGATCCAAGTAATCTTTTTCAAGCAATAACAATAGGTAGTCTCGTTAGTACTGGCAATAAGCATTCTGTTGTAATTATTAATGCTTACATTCCCCCCGAAGAATGTTTTAATATTTTACTGAAGCAAGTGTTTCTTTATATTAAGCAGATTAAAGAGGTATATCCAACCCCTGAAGTAATATTAGTTGGGGATTTGAATTGTAAAGTTTCTAATTCAAGTATAGATTTATTTAGAAATAGATCTAAAGAAGAGGCCTACCTCATTTCACAATCACTCTTCCCAGATAAAATAAAAACTAACAAAAGAGGGAAGATATTGTTGGAAGAACTGTCTGTGGTTGAGGGGATTATTTTAAACGGTAGGCTCCCCTCTGATATCCCTGCTAAATTTACCGATAGGTCCGCTCATAGCGAGTCAATTCTAGATTACGTGATTTCTGATTATGGTATTTTCTCACTTGTCCAGGATCTAATGGTATCCCCAACAGCATTGAGTGACCACAATGTGATTAGTATAAGCATCTCTTTACAACCTCCTCCCTCTGATACCTGGTCATTTAATAACAAAGGTGTTAATTTCCATAAAGTCTCGGGTAGATGTTTTTGGAATCCAAGTGCCAAGAAGGGTGTGCAGGATATTCTTCGTAAAACCATACTAGAATTAAGTGATTGGCTGGGTTCTGAAATTATGTACTTTGAAAAATGTATGAGGGAGATCACCTCGGTTGCAAAAAAGTCTAGTTTTCCTAGGAAAAAGTTCTCATATCCTAGTGCAATGCTCCCCCTAAATAAGGAAATAAATAAATTAGTGCGGGAGCAATTTCTATGTAGATCTAGTGAATTAGCAAATAAAATATCTCTGCTAAAAAGAAGGAGAAGTAGACTGAGAATGAAACTTAAAAAAGAAAAAGAAGACTCACTGTGGATAAGTCTAAGGGAGGCCGTTGTGCATGGTAAGGCTAGAGAATTTTGGTCTATAATTGGCAAGGGATGTGGAGTAAGAGCTAGCCCTCTTCCTATCCCCATTTCGGAAGAGGTATGGACCTCTTTTATCTCAAAGCTATATGCTGGGAATGGCACAATGGTAGAGGATAGTGGGTTTGTTCAAGAAGTTGAGCTTCCTATTGACTCCCCTTCGGAGAAAACTATCGCAATTGCTGTTAAGAACATGCGCTCCTCGGGAGCAATGGGACCTGATGAGCTACCCATATCGGTTTTGAAGCAGGATCCGATTCTATGGAGTAAGATACTTTTCCCATTGTTTAGATCTTGCTTCATCTCTAAAATGGTGCCTGCTTCTTGGAGGGGAAGCATACTGGTCCCATTATTTAAGAAGGGAGATAGGGACAAGCCTATGAATTACCGTTTGATAGCCCTCCTTG
The DNA here is from genome assembly GCF_964263255.1 of Lissotriton vulgaris. Lineage (NCBI taxonomy): Eukaryota > Metazoa > Chordata > Amphibia > Caudata > Salamandridae > Lissotriton > Lissotriton vulgaris. The sequence continues at coordinate 1,160,565,120 of NC_141685.1, forward strand.
ATTCAATCGGAAAAGTTTTTGCAAAGTGTCTTTTAATATTAATTAATGATTGGGTTGAAGTAAATAGCATTTTACCATTGGAACAGACTGGTTTCCGCAAAGGGCACGGTACACTAGATAATCTTACCGCCCTTCAGGTGATTTCGGACAAATACATACATGTTCGAGGGGGGGGGTGTTTGCGGCTTTTATTGATTTCTCCACAGCGTTCGACAAAGTAGATCGTCTTACGTTGTGGAGAAAATTAGCAGCACTGGGTATGCCATCTCATTTATTGGATCTTGTATGGTCTCTTCATACGGATACCTGGTGTCGTGTGCTTCAAGGTGGAGAAAGGGGTCTTTCACAACTAATTCCATCCTTGAATGGACTTAAACAGGGTTGCCTTTTGGCCCCACTATTGTTCTCCCTGTACATTGCTGATCTCCCAGCTTCCCTGTCTGCTTGTGCGGGCATTGCCCCGGTTGTGGGGGGTTCTCCTATCTCCTGTTTGCTGTATGCAGACGATATCCTCATCCTAGACCTAACACCTAAGGGCTTGGCTAATCGTCTTCAGGCTCTACATTTATTCGCTGAGTCCCATTTTATGAGGATAAATGCTTCCAAAAGCAAAATTATGTGCATTTCAGGAAAGAAGAAATCCAGGTCAGAAAACTTTGGATGGTCTATTGGTGGCCAAAAATTAGAGGTAGTTAGATCTTATACTTTTTTAGGTAAAATAATTTCTGCCAATTTGAGTGAGAAGCCCCATATTGATCATAACTAGCGTAAAGCCCTTGCACATGGCAAAGGTTTGTGTTCCCTTTACTTTGCTACAGGGAAAAGACATTTTGCTTGTTTACTGGAGGTGTTTAGGGCAAAAATTCCTGCAACGCTTCTATATGGAATAGAACTTGTAGAGCTGAAGCATTGGGGTTTCTGTCACACAGTTGAAGGAAAATTATTAAGATCTTTATCTACTCTTAACACAGCTTGTTCGCTGGCCGCATGTAGGCTTGAATTCGGCCTTAGGAGTAGCTGGGTTCAGGGATTGTGTGCTTTGGTTAGATGGGTGGCCAGTTTGGCCAGAGGAGAACCGGGATCATTGAGAGCTCTTCTTAAAGGAGAATTGTTGGGCAGCTTTAAAGAGTTTTCTCAAATAGTTAGGAATTTTAGAAAAGCTGTGACACTTTTAGAGTTGGATGAAAGTACTCTTTTTACAAATTCTCCGACTCAGCTAAAATCCCTGCTGAAACAGGCTTCGTGGGAACTCTGTTTCAAATTGGATAAGAATGCTCTACAAGAAAAGAGGGGATGTGATCTCCTTTTTAATACTTATTCAATAAAGCTTGCCCAACCGTATGTCACCTGGAATATTCCACATGGAGTTCGAAGACTATGGTTTCTCCTAAGACATGATTTATTACCTTTAAATCTCCTTTTATCAAAATGGTATGGATCTTCTTCGGTATGTAACCTATGCAATATGGCTGTACAGGATCGAACTCATGTGTTGTTTTTATGTCCTGCATTGTGCTCTTTGCGGTTGAAATGGTTAAAGCCGATTTGTCTTCAACTAGGCATTTTTAATGCGAACATCTTTTTACAGGCTTTGTATTTCCCCCCAAATGAAATGTTCTGCTTTTATATTTTTAATTTTCTTAAAGGTTTTTTTAGCTATTTATTAATGAAATATGGAGGTGTTTGCTGCTGATTATCTTGTCTGATGTTAATTGTTGTAAACTGTCTTTTGGTTTTCTATATATCCTATCCTATTTCCATTTGTGTATTTGTATTATGTACTTTATGTGGCCCTCTTTTGAGAGCCAAAACATAATAAATAAAATTGAATTGGCAGAATGCAGAACAATGTCATACAATCACCCCAGTACAGAGATCTGGGCCTAAATCCATCATTTTTGCACTCCACACCACCCCAGTTCAGACATGACTTGCATATGGCCATGTCTGAACTGGGGTGGTGTGGAGTGCAAAAAAAACGATGGATTTAGGCCCAGATCTCTGTACTGGGGTGAATGCATGACATTGTTCTGTATTCTGTCCATCAACTGTGGTTTTTGCATTTGTCACCCTGAGTGGGATGGGTATGCTCAGACCTGAGTCCCATGCTCTCCACACCACTGGATTCAAGCAAGCTGGGCTGAAGACGGCTGGCATGCCCGAAACCGGTCCTCGGAAGCGTGTTTCCGGTCCAGGGAAGGCATGGCTTGGCAGTTCGGGCTGGACTGTTCCCATGAGGCACAGGGTCAGACTGATTTGCATATGGCCATGTCAGAACTGGGGTGGTGTGGAGTGCAACAAAAACGATGGATTTAGGCCCAGATCTCTGTACTGGGGTGAATGTATGACATTGTTCTGCATTCTGTCCATCAACTGTGGTTTTTTCATTTGTCACCCTGAGTGGGATGGGTATGCTCAGACGTGAGTCCCATGCTCTCCACACCACTGGATTCAAACAAGCTGTGCTGAAGACGACTGGAATGCCAGAAACCGGTCCTCGGAAGCTTGTTTCCGGTCCAGGGAAGGCATGGCTTGGCAGTTCGGGCTGGACTGTTCCCATGAGGCACAGGGTCAGACTAATTTGCATATGGCCATGTCTGAACTGGGGTGGTGTGGAGTGCAAAAAAACAATGGATTTAGGCCAGATCTCTGTACTGGGGTGAATGTATGACATTGTTCTGTATTCTGTCCATCAACTGTGGTTTTTAGGTCAAGGACCTAAAGGCTGCGCTTGCGCAGTTTGGGGTCGGAGATTTAATGTCCCTTAATAGCGCTTTGGAACCCGCCTCCCTGCCCTGTCTCTCCTCCATTGGCTGGCTTCCTAAACGGAGGCCAGCCATTGGAGGAGAGATGCGTCACTCCGATTTAGCTCCGTCTTTTTTGGGATTTGGGGGCGTAGGTTTTGCTGTTCTTTAGACAGTGACGTTGCCAGTTACTCAAACAGCAAAACCACGCCCCCGAATCCGAAAAATTCGGAAGCTGGCGGGCGCCATTTTTTCTCGTCTGCGGTGAGGTGAGGATCGATCGTCTTATGCCACAGGACCCTGCCGCCGTCTCTTCTATCCAGTCTCCCACCCTCCTGTACCCTGGGCGCCTGGAGATCACTGCTGCTGCCGGCTCCGTTTGAAGGTAAAGCACATGATTTTTGATGACGCCCGGGGGCTGCGGGGGCCTGGGTGCAGTTCTGGGCCCAGGAAACTAAAGTTCCGATTCGTCCAGGGTGCCAGGGACTGGTGCCGCTGCTTGCTCCAGGATTCTAGGTTAGTCCCAAGGTGTTACGCCTCTCATGGCATCAAGGCGCTATACATCTGCTACGCTTTGGTGCTGGGTTACTGATTGGTCCAGGGTGTCATGTCTTTGCTTGACCCCATGCTGCTGGCTTCATGGCGCTACCTTCCGCTACTGCTTTATCCAGGGTGCGGCGCCTCTGCAGGTCCCGGCGCTGCTGGCTTCATGGCGCTAACCGTTTGCTCCAAGGTGAGTGGCCACAAGGTGGTGCGCGGTCCTAATTCCCTGCTGGGTCGAAGGGATGCTAGTAAACGCTGCTGCTCAGTCCAGGCCTGAGCCCTTGCTGCTGAAGCCAGGCCTCTGCTGCTCCATGTTGCTGGGGCACTTGATAGTGCTAAACACTTGCTGCTGGCGTTTTCAGATAGGCTTCAGATGCTGCTAGTCCGGGTTGCCTGGCCCCTACTATGGCCCCTACTATGCTTGGCCTCTCGGTCGTCCCGGCTGCTTCAGACCGGTTCCAGATCTCAAGGTCCTGCCTCTCCGAAGGTTGGGTCGTGCTTGCTAAGGATGTTGGGATATGTTGAAGGAAGCCCCCTAAGGCTGCTGCACCACCAGGGCTTTGTTATGCTGATGACCCCACAACTGGAATCATAGATTGGTGGCACGCAGGAGTGGGGGCTTGATAAACAACGCCTTTGGATCTGGAAAGCGCCCCGTGATGGCCAGGTTAAGCGCTGGGCCGGGTGGGGGCGGCGAGGCGGCATAGAAGGAGGTCAAGAAACCTCTGAATCGATCTGCAATAAGTAATGGGTCCAATGCAGGAAAACTTTTGTTTTCTGACTTACTTTTATTTGCCACATCGGTGCATTGTGGGACTTGTATTTTATTCAAAGTCATTAGAGCTTCACACATGCGTGTAATGAGTTGTGAAAGGAAGGTCAGGGACCGGGCAGCAGCGACCTCGTGACATGGAATTAGCCTACAGTGCCCTGAAACCCCTACAAAAACGTAGGCACTATCTAAACCAAAAAGAGTAAGTATGCTGCTGGACATGTTTATCAGCAGTGATCTAATATTGAAATAATGCCCCCTGCACACCACACACCAAATGTCATACATTGCATGTTACATTTTCAAAATGCAGTGTATAAAATCCCGTATAGCACAGCGAACCGTGAAACATGGCAATATTTCACGGTTCACTGCGCAATACTGCTTCCAACGTCATAATGACAGGCCTCAAACCACTTTACAGGGGTTTTCCGTTACCTGTGCTTCTCTAATTATGCGGCACGGAGGACCAAAAAACCCTGCAAACGCCCTACAAAAAACAAGCAGAAGTAAAAAAAAAAAAGCTGTGTTTATTATCTGATCCGTGGCTTGTAAAATACAGTAAAGGTCGGGCAAGTCACAGGAGGAAAATGCAGCGATTCGGCCCCCAGAGCCAGCAGCTGTCACCCCTAAATCCTGAACAAATGGGCGCTGTCTTATCTGGAAAAGGCGACAGCTCTCGAGAAATGTCACACTGCAGCAGAGGCAGGCCGGCGAGAGGGGGGTGCTGACAGGGATGACTGATGGAGTGAAGGGGGGAGAAGAGGCGGGAATTAATTATACCCCCTCCTGCAGTTTACTGTTCTTCCTAAAATTACAATTTTCGAGAACCACACTTTACAATGCTCATTTACAATAAACCTTTTGTCAGCATTTAAAATGGATGGCTGATTCGATTGAGTTCTTCATACTTCAAAAGTCGATACACTGGCACGAAGTAATTCAATACCGTAAAAACCATTAAATAAAGCACTTAGAAAAAAACTAATTCAGGTCCAAATCGGTGTAGGAACCACATGTTTCTATTGTTTGTGGTTACCTTTCTTCAAGTAACTGCTGTGTGTAATATCTTACTAACTGGCACCAGGTCGTGACATAGCGGTGACATGTATATGTTTAAATTCCCCTAGGTCGTCTTGATTGGTCAACTGAGGAGCCCTAAAGCCAGGTGTCGCACCTTATACAAGCCCCGTTTCTTACCCAGCAGCATGCTGTGATTCTTATGTCATACTTCTAGTTGTGAAGAGAAAACTACGAGACCCAGAATGCTGTTTGTTAATAGGCAATAATGTCAGGTGGTGTTACTGCAGACTGCTGAGTGCCTCATGTTGTGACAGATGTGATTAATGTCCTACCATCGTTCCTCAAAACATTATTTTGAGAGCGTAGCACATGCCAGACTGGCTCTAAGCAGGTGCTGCGATCCAAGGGCTGACCTTTAACCTTTTAAGTTCAACTGAGATGTTCATGTCCAGCAACATTTTCTGCATTGTTAGAACAACTCAATAGCATGAATAGCAACACAAATTACAATTAAGGGAAAGCTTTTGTTGAAATTATTCTGGTCAGATGGTTTGTTGCTATTAATATATATATATATATATATATATATATATATATATATATATATATATATATATATATATATATATATTACCTACTGGCGGTCGCCAGTAGGTATATATAGTTAGGATTTTTTCCCTATGGGATTTCTGAAAATTCTATGCCTAATAACTTTTGCGTTTGTGGACGGAATTGGCTGAAATTTTCAGGAAAATGGCACATTTTGTTTCTGAGCAGCCCCTGAAAATTTGGTGGGGTTTCGTCAAGGGGGGGCTGAAAAAAAAGGGGGGTCCCAAAACGCGTTTTTTGCATTGAGTTTTCCATAGGGCGGTTGGACTCACTTTTAGCCCGAACGGCTGAATGGATTTTCACGAAACTTGGCAAAATTGTAGGGACTGTTAGCCCGATGTGCCTTTGCTAGGTCTCAATATATGTGCTTCAGTGGATTTTGAGAAATTAACGTTTAAATCAAGATATATATCTGCAACAGCGCTCCGGGCAGCGATCCGGTTAGCGAACCTTTCGCGTATCGGAACTTTGCGATGCGAAGCTGATTGGCCCTCCGGTGTCTGTCAACATTCTAAACAGTCCGGAGCGGCCGCCATCTTGTCTCTCGGTAGGATCGAGAGACAAGAGGAGGCCAAAACAAAGGGGGAAATTACCATAAGGGGGCATAGTAGATCCTCGTTGACCCCCTAGGTTTTATGTGGAGGTTTTAAAAGGGCCTAGGAGGGTCCAAAAAAAAAAAAAAAAAAATTTTTTTTTTGCGTGGTAAGCGCCAAGTTCGCGAACCGGAAAGCGTTCTGGGCAGCGAACTTTATGGATAAAAGAATGAAAGACTTTTCTAATACTGTATGTTAATTATTTGTTGGTTTTGTTGATTATTTTTTAATTTTTTTATTTTTTAAGCAATTTTTTATTGTTGTGATTGTGTTTCAAAATTTAATAACATTTCTAACATTTAACTAGTTTATGAATTACATATAAAAATGATTAAAGACTCAAACAATTTTTTAATATTACATACAATTTTATTTTTCGGATTGTTTTTCGAAATTTAATACAACGTCTAGCATTTCACTGTCTGATATGTGTTCTTGTTCAGTGAACATAAGTTCAAACATTTGACCGTCATCATAATGAAGTAAATGATCCACTGATTCTACACATTGAACTAATTCATGGTCCCGTGATTCATCCATGAAATCTGAGTCATCATTGTCCGCAATAACTTTTTCTGTGTTGGTCTCCAGAACAATTTCGAAGGAAACATTCTGCTCACCTTCCATTTTATTGCTGTAATTTGCATAAAAAATAAATATATCAGTAGAGATAGGGCACTGTTGGGTTTAAGTTCAGACAGGCACTTGTGAGTTTATAACAGAGAAGTAATCTATGGGCACTGTATGGTTTCAGGCGTGAAGTAGTACTATTAAAAAGTGCCTGTGAAGAAGCCTAAGTAAATTCATAATTATACCACAGAAACCTAAATCAGTCCATAATTATAATAAAGAAGCCTTTCTCAATGTCTAACTCTTACAGAGGGATAGTATATAACTATCTGAAAAAGTTTACCATATTTACTTATAGTGCACAATATACTTCAGTTTTAAAAATAACAACTTACCTTTAGAAACAAGTTGATGTTATTAGTGATATTCTAAATGATATATACAACAACAAGTAGTAGTCAAAATGGCTGTGTTTCCTTCTCTCCCTTTATATATATACAGGTATATAACCAATCAAATGTCAGGTAATAAAAGTAGAAAAGGAAAGTAACATTTTCATTGGTTGTCAATTCCAACAATTCAGATGTGTTTTGTGAAGTAATTTACCTCACGGTATTTGGAGAGGTCTACAGGCTAAATGGCTAAATGGAATTTCAATGAAATTTGTGAGAATGGAAGGGATTGTTATGTAGTATGAGCTAATCTATATTTGGTGAGAGTGTCTCTAGTCGTTTTTCTGTAAATTACTTTCCCGCCTTTTTTTAGGACCGCTTTCCGGGAAGCGGCCCGGTTAGCGAACCTTAAGCGTCACGGGAGTCCACCATTTTGTGTTTCGGTCGCATTAAGATACAAGATGGAGGGCAAATAATGTTTAGAATGGGTAGAAGGGGTCATGGTAGACTTATCTTGACCCCCTAGGTTTTCTGAGCGTGGCTGAGGAGGCTTATATGTGCGGAAAATTAGTGAAAAAAGTTAGAGAAAAATAATAATTGTGAGTGATCAGATGTAGGGTAGCTCTGAGAAGAGCTTTTGGGTTTATGGTACATTTAGGTACTTATAAGTAGGTACCAATGCACAGTCTTAAATTCAGAATGAAAATTCTGTTGCCCTCATCTGAGAAGTGAACTCCATCTCCTCTGTAGATATCTTGCATGTAGTAACGCAAGTTATTGTTGTACAGAGAGCCCATTCCATGGTCTCTCATGTGGAAAAAAAACTTTTTTTTAAAAAATTCCGCGAGGTTAGCTTTCGGTTAGCGAACCGGGTAGCGCTCCGGGGAGCGAATTTTGTGGAAAATTAGTGAAAAAAGTTAGAGAAAAATAATAATTGTGAGTGATCAGATGTAGGGTAGCTCTGAGAAGAGCTTTTGGGTTTATGGTACATTTAGGTACTTATAAGTAGGTACCAATGCACAGTCTTAAATTCAGAATGAAAATTCTGTTGCCCTCATCTGAGAAGTGAACTCCATCTCCTCTGTAGAAAGTTGCGAAAATAGAAAATGTCGGGATTTGATTGGAAGAATAACAAGACTTGCGAATCGCGGCAACATGATTTGGCCTAGTGGAAACATGTGATATAATGAGAGAAGTCTTTTTTTCTATGTAACATATTTTACGTATCGATGGAGGTTTTCTTTCAGAAAGTGGCGGGCTGAAAATATTTGTAGCACAACAGAGTGGATGCTGTTCATAGGAGATCGTTCGACGTCATTGAAAGTAAGTTAATTTTAAGGAGTTTTGAAATCAGATTTCTTAGGTTGTATGGGTTTTTTAAACACAGTCATTTTGATTGTGTTTTTTTTTTCCCCGCTGTTACATGATGAATACCTTCAAGTCACTGATTTAAGTGAAATTTAATACATTCTGAGAACAGCAAAAAGAAACCATTTAACATGTATAATTAATGTTATGCTTTTTGTCCTTATGATATACATTTAGAAATGTGAGGTAGATATGGAGAAACTGAGTCTTCTGTAAATATCAATTTTAATGCTTTCAGTGCTGTACTTCTGGGTAGTGTTTTTTTAAAAAAAAGAAAAGAGGCCTCACCTCAAAGAAAGCTCTTGAAAGCACACATCTTATTTGCATCCTAAATCAAGCATTTACAATGTTAGACACAATTTTATGATGGCTTTACATCTTTTTTGCGCTGCTATTGCATCACTATTGTGAGACATTAGCAGTGCAAGAAAAACATCATGTTCCAAAATAGGCCTCAGTTTATCAACATCAAGATACAGTTTCTTTAGAATATATATCTTTAGGATTGTGTAGGGGACGTAGAGAAGCAGAGACTTCTGTAAATGTCAAAGTTGTTGAAAAACTGTTTGTTTTTGAACCTTTTCCCTTGTCTTTTCTAATTTTTAAATACATGTTTTAATATTTTTGGAAATGTTTGTTCTTTGTTTTACAGATTCTACAATGCTGCGCCGAAAGACGGCGTGTCCAGCTGAATTGCGGTCACTGTTGCGGTACAGTGACTCGAACGCGCCGAGATCCGGATGGCACCGAGGTGGTGTCCAGCAAATTGCCGCACTGGTGTGGCCATCCTACAATGCTGCGCCGAAAGACGGCGTGTCCAGCTGAATTGCGGTCACTGTTGCGGTACAGTGACTCGAACGCGCCGAGATCCGGATGGCACCGAGGTGGTGTCCAGCAAATTGCCGCACTGGTGTGGCCATCCTACAATGCTGCGCCGAAAGACGGCGTGTCCAGCTGAGTTGCGGTCACTGTTGCGGTACAGTGAGTCGAACGCGCCGAGATCTGGATGGCCCGATGTTGTGTCCAGCAAGTTGCCGCACTGGTGTGGCCATCCTACAATGCTGCGCCGAAAGTCGGCGTGGGGTGCCCCGTTGGCTTATGAGGTGATGTCAGTAGTGGACCGATGTGTGAATAGGTCGGAACCAGCACAAGGCACCAAGATCCGAATGGCAAGTCCTGGATGTTGAGTGCCTCAGTTGAGAGTTCTGAGCAGTGCTTGTAAGACTGTCTGAAGCTTATTTGCACCTGCTGCAGCTTCACTAGGTCCGGTGGAACTTTTTTCCTTTTCCTTTCTGCTTCTTTTCCTACAATGCGTTTCATCTGAAGACACGACCAGGTCCCTGAATGTGTGCAGGGGGACGCTATTGATTGAATGAAAATGGCGGCTTGACACAAAGCTGACTCAAGCGTTACTGTTGGTGCTATACAGACAAAAATTGGTTTTCAGTTTGTACATTCTTCAGGTTTTTTTTTCCATCCAAGTCTGATTGAGAGTTTGTAGAAAAATGGCTTCAGATTTTCCACATACTACTCTTCAACATTCTTCCTAAATGTAACAATGTGAAACTCACTAGGAGAACGGCTGTTTCTGTTTCCTTTCAAAATGCTGCCACCAATATTTTCTGAATGGAAGACACCATCTTGTAGCATAAAGGGCCGAAAGGGGTTCTGGTCTGGCCGATGGTTGGTGGAGACATTTTGACTATATCTTGGACCTGCCCGGCCTCGCCCAAAATGGCGCCGGTATAAATGGGACTCGTAACTCCTTGCCCGCAAATGTATATCTAGAAAATGTTATTGTAAGTGGCCCTGTCGTATTTTAATTACAAAATGTACGTCCACCGATTCCGCAACTGTTAGACACCTTTGTTCTTGTCACCTAATGGCCCGCTCGTTACGTTCTTCTACAGTGTAAATGTCTCCTCATCATATACGATTTCAGTTTGCTCCGTGGCCGGCCCACGTGGTTATAGGCCCGTATTTGTATACTGACATTTTCACAATAAAGGTTTTTAAAACAAAACACGGTAGTAGTATTTACATTTGTAAAGTTTTTACTTTTAGTGACTGTTTTCGAATCAGTAAAAGGCAAGTGAAATAATGCAGTCCAATTACATGACGGATAAAAGGTATAATATGTAGGAACGCAGTAAAGATAAATGGTCAAGGGCAGTTGTGTTTTTCATGTCTGCAACATAAAGTGATCGATAAGAATCTGATAATCAGGTGTATCGGCGACTAAGACAGCAGGCCGAATCTCTTTTACTCAACGGCTCCGTCATGGAAGGAAGAAACGCCCTTTTTCTCGAAAAAGGAATATATTTTACTTGCAAGACAGTTGTAAATTTTCCGGGAAAGTACATTAGCCTGGAATATTATAACATATGTTTGAAAAAAAAATATTGTTCGAAAATAATAAAAAGCGTAATTTTTAGGTCATATGACCAAGCTTTTCATCATTAAATTAACAAAAGTAAAATGAACCAATGAAAAGTTTTATTAACAAGTCACATGACCTGTTATGCTTACGTTACGCGCTGCGCGCCGCGCCTCGGATCACTTCCGGGTGCGCTAACGCGGCGTGTCATAAAACGCATTACGCGACAACGTAGGTCAAGAATATAGTCTAAATGTCTCCACCAACCAGCGTTCAGAACACAACCCCTTTCAGCAGTCCAAAAAGTTCTGTTAAATGACAACAGAGGGGACAGGCAACAAGAACCATCAGTCAAAGAGGGGAGGGCAAGTTCTTCTCTTCCGGGTCATGTTGGGGCGCTACCGGAACTGATCGAATTGGTAGTCTATAGTGTTTCTGGATGTTTCAGACTAAAGCTGGCGTCAGCATGAGACCACTACCATCTCGTAGCTCCGTCGTGGCCATTCCACGAGCAATCATGGCAGCCGCTCCCCACCAGAAGCCTGCGGGAGTCGGAGGCCCCCAAGACTTTTGTAGAATCTTCACGGCTGAGGGGACGCTTTTCGAGAATGGGACCCAAGCCCTAGCAGACAAGCGTCCGAGTTCCAAGGTGTCCCAGGGCCATTTTAGTGGACCAGGCCCAAAACCGAAGAGCCGGCCGCCATTTTGAGAGTCCTGTGGCAGCCGCCTATCGCTGCACCGCAAGAGCGGGCGCATCTCAACTACATGGTGAGCGAGACGCTGTAGTCGCAAGAGCGGGCGGTAAACAGCTGAATGGCGGAAGAGGCACAGTGTAGCAAAAGCGGGCGGAATGGCAACTAAAACGATAAAGGGGCGCCCCACTACAGCTTGTCTTCAGGTCAAACGGATTGTGGGACAAGGTCCAGAATTGAAGAGTCATCAAAAGGCAAAAAGTTCCGCCGGACCCCGGGAGCCGGCCGCCTATGTCGGGGGCGATCTCAGGCTACACCAGTGCTATAAGACTTGGGGAGGGTGTCGGAGCCAAGCGTCTTCTCCGAGTCCATGGCCATCACACCGCTCCTCAGGGGCCTCCGTCAAGCTGTTTAGGAAGGTAACATATCACATTGTTTTCTAATGCAGTCAGGTCCACAAACGACACTCACTTACTTTGAGAATAGTGAAGCTGCAGTAGGTGGAAATAAGCTTCAGACAGTGTTACAAGCACTGCTCAGAACTCTTAACTATGGCACCCAACATCCAGAACTTATGCTATTTGAGAATGGTAGTGACATCGAAGCATCTCAGGGACCAAAACCATTAACGTACTTTCACGTATGAAAATCTTACTTGGGGAGGGGGCAGGAGCGAAGCGCCCCCTCCCAGTCAGCGCCACCACACCGTATGTTGAAAATCTGAAGCCATCGTTCTACAAAGTCAACCAAACTTGGATTGAAAAATCTAGAAAAATGTACAAACTGAAAACCAGTTTTGGTCTGCATAGCATCAGTAGCAACGCTTGAGTCAGCTTTGTGTCAAGCCGCCATTTTGATTCAACAAAGCACAGGCATTGAAAAAGGCTGAAATTCAGAACTCTAAACTATGGCACCCAACATCCAGGAGCTTGCCATCCGGATCTTGGAGCCTTGTGCTGTTTTCGATCTATTCACACATCGGTCCACTACTGACATCATCTTATAAACCAACGTTATGTAAATAGTTTTTTAATAAAATGTTTTACCCTGTTTCTTTGCTGGTGTGTTGTCTATATTTTTAATATTTGCATAGGGTTTGTCGTTATTTTGTGCGGGATGGGTGATGGAGCCGAGCTGTCTTGCAGCCCTCATGGTGTGGAGCTCAGTTCATCTCACTATTTTCGTATTTCTCATGAAGGGTTGTTCCTAATATTTCTATTTTAGCGAGGTCAAAAAGAGATCCAATTAGTGGCCTACTGATTTTGCTCGATTACTTTTATTTTTTTACACGATTTTTCACTATCTGCAAAGACTAAACAGAGTATTGCGACTTTGTGCTTGTTTGTAAATAGAGAATGATCCAAAGAGAACCAATTCTAAAACAGTAAATGCTTGGACAACAATCAATCAAATGGAGAGACAAGGAGGCACGACGGATTACAACGGGGGTAAAGGCCTGCGTTAACTACCCTTCAGTTTCTGCAAAGAGAGAGTACTACTAAGACAAAAGAGGGGAGGGGGGGGTGCAGCGTTCAAAGCACATCAGCGTGCATAAATACGAAAATGTTTTTATCTATCACGTACTTGACATTTTAAAGCTTTTCATATTTGCTATTAAAAAACCAATGAAATTCACAGAAAAAACCATAGGTTATAGTGGATATATAGTTAGGAATTTGCATTTACAAAACCTTGAAAATTCAATGAAAAAACCATTGGTTTTAGGCCATATATAGTTAGGAATTAGCATTTACAAAACCTTATTTTACTCGCATAAAACCATTGAAATTCCATATATAGTTAGAAGCGCTAACTATATATCGCGCACCCGCAATCCACTGCTGATGATGTCACATATTACATCATTCATGACATGGTCAGTGACATCACTGATGACATCACTGATGACATCTCAAATGACATCACTGATGACAACTCAAATGACATCACTGATGACATCTCAAATGACATCACTGATGACATCACTGATGACAACTCAAATGACATCACTGATGACATCTCATTTGTCATCACTGATCACATCACTCATGTGATAATACAATGAACCTCTTCAGACTCTAATATAACCTTACATACACTCAGTATAAACAGACACTCACAGACTGTCACTCATCCATGGAGTTACTCACACACCTAGTCAGTCATGCAAAGAATCAATCACACCTCCATTTCCTCAACTATAAAGTTATACACATCTTACTTATTCAAACATATAATAACACATATTTATTCTCTTATATAATCCCTGATACAAGCTCACAGTGATCGATACAGCCACTCACACATTCACTGGCTCTTATGTTCAGTTATTTATATATCTCAACTCTCACATGTATTGTGTTTTACATACGTACTTACTTGCACATGTAGCAATGAGAAATCCATTCACTCACCAACACACCCATGCATAGTCAACCGCCCATATAGCTGTTTCCACATGCACTCTTGAACTCATACTCCTAGTGAATCAACTGCTTACACATCTATGCACAGAGTCACGCACCTCCCAGCCACCCACACACACACTCAGCCTCCCATTCAAATACTTGGGCAACCAATCAATAACCCATATGGCCACTCTTATAGCTACTGATCAACACATGCAGCAGCTTACACAACAACAAACATACTGATGAACAAATTAAGACAGTTTAGTCACTAACCCATGCACTCAGTGAGACACATTTAATCACTCACTCATACAGTCAGTCATGCACCTACTAAATTCTTCATCCAGACACTTATACATCCACTCATTCTTCAATATGTGAAACATATTTAAACTTTACAGACACATACAATCACTGGATGTTGTGATCAGTGATGTCATCAGTGATGTCATTTGAGATGTCATCAGTGATGTCATCAGTGATGTCACTGACCATATCATGAATGATGTAATATGTGACATCATCAGCAGTGGATTGCGGGTGCGCGATATATAGTTAGCGCTTCTAACTATATATGGAATTTCAATGGTTTTATGCGAGTAAAATAAGGTTTTGTAAATGCTAATTCCTAACTATATATGGCCTAAAACCAATGGTTTTTTCATTGAATATATATATATATATATATTTATTGTTTTTAAGATCATCTTCTGGCATATTCGGGTAACATCCGCGCACAAGTGTTTCACCCCCTAAAGCACAATACGCCTGGGTAGGGCGACCAGTTAACTCCCTGCGAGCGTGACACATCTTTGCATTTTGATTTAGCATATCAGTGCATCCTGGGAGCTGTAGTCTTTGTTCATTTTCATTGAGTCAATTGGCCCAACAGGGTCATGATTGCATGGAAAAACAAAGAGCAGGAATGGAAAAGTGTCTCCTGTGATGTAGCCTTCTGGTCACCCAAATATGGTATTTTTTTAAGGCTTAAATATAGTAGTGATCTGGTCGGTCGTGTGAGAGCCCGGGGCAGGAAGTCGTCCAGTCGGTAAGGGTGGAGAGCTTCTGCAACCTGGCTGGTCCGTCACTTCTTTTTTTTTTTATAAATAGTTTTTTATTGCAGAATCATATAAAGAATGTCAGCATTCAATCAGTAGTTCCGTTAATCAGTCTGTCGGTATGAAAGAAAACAAAGAAAAAGGGTCTCACACGGCCATTTAGCCCACATCCCGAAGGCCGGGAGGCGAACCATATTGTTTCGATTGAATGTATATACATTTCCTGTAGGGCATTCTGCTTTTTTACATTTTTTGTAAACGGTTTTACATCCCTCCCCCCCTCAACTAACCAATGCAATAAGAACTCAGCAAAACAGTCATTTATCAGCAGCAGAATCACTCCTCTTTCCCTCCCCACCCAATACCTATCCAAAGCAAAGTTCGCCATAATGTCACTCTTGTCCGAAGGAAACCCCTCCCTCTCACAAACCCCATCCAGCCCATGGTATTGCCGCCACTTAGACCACACCTTTCTAAATTTATTCGGGCACCCCCTTGCTTTATACGTCAGTCTTTCGGCAGCCATATACAGGTCCAGCCCCCTTCTCCACTCCTCTAGGCCCAGAGGTTCCGGTGACCCCCAGTATTTCGCAATATCTCTCTTGGCCACCACCAGCACCAGTACTAAGAAAATAAGAAGCGGGCGTGGCAGATCCACCTCATTGGTCATTCCCAACAATGCCAGCTTAGGTTCACACTGAAGTGGAGTCCCCAAGACGTCCCCTAGTTCTGTAAAGACATGTTTCCAGTACCTCTGAATCTTAGCACATGACCATATAGTGTGGAAGAAATCCCCTTCCTGTCGGCAGCCCCGTAGGCAATATGTGTCCTCTACCTTTCCCATTCTATGAAGTTTCAGTCTGTCATAATAAGTTCTATGGAGCACGTTAAATTGTATTAGGCGTAGCCTGGATTTTATTGCTACTTCCCGGGAATGCATTAACACAATTTCCCAATCTAGAGCTTCCATGACTCCCAATTCCCCTTCCCATGTTTGTCGTAATTTCATCAGGTCACCTAACATATTGTTGGTCAGGGTCGTAGGTTAGGGAGACTGCCTTCCCCGGTATTTGCTCCTGAAGGAGCCGTCCCTCTAAAGGTGCGTATTCAGGGATATCAGTGAGCGGGATTTTCTGTGCTCCCCATGCATGTCGGAGTTGGGCATATTTAAAGAGTTGGGAATTATGCAGCCCGAATTCTGTCCTGAGGGTATTGAAAGATTTCAACTCTCCTTTGGCGATCACATCGCCTATTGTGGAAATGCCGATGGTGTCCCATTCCCGGAAACCCCGCAGCTTGTGTAGTTCTGTCAGCCACTGGCAATGCCACAGAGGCGTTTGTCGAGTCGGTTTCTTGTCCCAGCCCATGCGTTTCGTAGCTCTGGACCAGGCGTTGAGTGTAAGGATAGTGGCAGGCAGTAACGGCGCTCGTCTAGAGCCTCCATATACATAATATAAGATATTTCTGGTTGACAGCTTCAACCTCTCCAGAGCATAGGTCGGATGGTCCGCCGGGGCGTGTAGCCAGTCATTTATTGGTGTCATGTGTTCTGCCCAATAGTAAGCTTCCAAATTCGATAGTGAAATTCCCCCACTATACTGGTGTCTTTGGAGTGTAATTAGAGCCACTCTAGGTTGTTTACCCAGCCACAGGAAGGTTCTCAGATCCGAATGAATCCTGGTAAGTACCGAGGCTGGAAGAGGATAGTATTCATTTTGTAGTGCGTAAAGAAATTTTGGTAGTGTGATCATCTTTTGTTTAATTTTTTTTATTTTTTTATATATATATATTTTTTTCTTTTTTTGTCCTCATTAGCCATGTAGTCGATCCAGAGGTGCTCATAGCCACAAGACCCAATCGCCACTGTAGCACCGAGAGGCCAATAGATAATCTCCCAGTGCCCAGAAAGGCAGACTAGATGTCTCCGGCAGAGCCCAGACGAACAATCTCCATTCGGGCCAAGTTGGCGAGTAGTCCGATAGCAGTATGGCTTGGGGTGCCTCCCTTTGGACAAGGAGATTTTAGGCCTAATCATCGGACCCGGGGAAAAAAAAAAAACCCGGGTTGGCTAATTATACCTTCTCCATTTAATCAAAAAATCCCAAAATCTCATAGAGCGAGGGCTACATGTTCTAGTTAGATTGACCTTCGATGTTGCGTATAGTGAAGACAGCCACTCTGCATGTGTCGGGGAGTTTATATTGACCCAGTTCTTACAGATTTCTCTTCTTGCTAATAGGATAGCATAGAATAAGAATTCTCTTTCTAAACCCTTGATGTTCTTGTTTAGGCCAAAGATGATTAAAGACCATGTCCACGGGATAGGGGTTCTGTGGATGGATTCGAGTGATGCCCTGATTTCTTGCCAATAAGTAGCAATATTCGGGCACTCCCAAAACATATGTAGATCTGAGACTGCTGGATAAGAGCATTTACTACAGCATTTCCCGGGTTGAAATTTCGAGAGCCTCTTGGGGGAGTAGTATGCCCGATGTAGCGTGAAGAAATGATTACGCCTCAGCCATGCTGGCTTGATGATTTTGTAGAGGAGGGTAAAAGATTCCTCCCATATGTCCTCCATATGCGGTTCTCCCTCTCCTCCCCAGAGTTTTACCGGGAGGTTGGGGTCGCCCTCCCCTTCCTCTATGATATGCCAATAGAAGAGTGCAACTTCCTTTCTTCCCACGGGTTTCTCCACTAAGTTGTTTTGTAAGGGACTGTGTTCACCCATAATTGCTTTTTTCTTTGTTTGAGTCGAAGCAAGCTAGCCAGTTGTATATATACTAGCCAGGAGAGTGATGATGTTACCCTGAGCTTGAATGGTTCCCATTTCATAAGGGATCCTTCTACCAGTAGTTCCCCCCACCGTGTTATACCTGCGTCCAATAGGACCCTTTTAACTGTATTGGAGTGTTATAGTGAGAGCCCAGGTAATTCCCAAATCGGTGCATGATTAGATAGATATCCTATCCCAGCCTTAGATTTAATTTGGGACCATTCTTTTATGGTGCCCAGTAATGACTTTAGTCTGACTTTTTTAAAAAACGTCTGGTGGCCGAACTTAAATAAGAAGCCATTCAGTGGAAGGTCCGAACCCAATAGCATTGCCTTAAACACATATCCATTTGCATTTTCCAAGGGGATCTTAAGTAGCATCCTGGAATGGGTCAAATGAAACGCCCAGGCGTAGCATTCCAAGTCTGGCAAGGCGAGCCCCCCCTTTTCTCTTCTTGAAGTACCTAAAAACCATCATACTGAAAACCATCATACTTCTTCTCAGGGGTCTTACCAATAAGTACTTCATTCATAAGCAGCAAAGGAATCAACAGAGAATCTGAAATATGAAAAGACATCTTTATTAATTGTGAGGCTACGTCGCCCAGCCACATTTAAATGCAACTGAATGAGGTAGTCTGCCTGCATGGCCTCCGCACAGACCTTTTACACAAATTATTATGCCCTAGGCAAACATTCTTTGTTTCACAGTAAATAATTCACATATTTCCAACACAAAGAAGGAGCAGAGTTATGATGACAATCCATACTTCAGTTTGTCCAGTATATAATTAACTATCCGGCAAGGTCCAGTGTTTCCATCAGATATCGACGGACCCCTAATAAAAACGGGCACCTCCCCATCGTAAAGCAGATCATAAAGAGAGAAACAGAGACAGGTGTGTGTAAGATTAGACATGGTTTGTGTGCGATGAAAGGCTTGTGGTATGTTGTGCCTTGATACAAATCTCGCTCGGCCAGTGGGTTGGGGACTGCCTGAACAGGTTTAGCTTGAGGCAGTGGAGTCAGCTTGCCCAGGTCACAGAGGAGTCAGGAAAGGTGTACGTGTCCTTTCAGCTCGAATTCAGCCTTGGTCAATTGACTATGTAAGGGCAATCACAAGATGGATGCCGCTCACAACATGGAACCCAAGGCTTCAAGACAGGGAGCACGATTTAGGGGTGTTCCCGTCACTCAATCGTGACGCAAATGCACAGTAATAATGTCCTAATCATTACCGGTCTGCCAATACCAAAATCGTCATGGTATGATGATATTTTCTGCACGAGGGTAGAGCTTTGGTACCACACCATGGTCGGGTCCAGAATTTTTCAGTACCACAGACGCTCCTTTTGCCCTTATATAGGCAATGACCTAAACCCATGTCAGTCTGAATCTCGGTCTATACTTATCAGATCATCAAGGGGTTGCTGTAGTATCATCTTACTACTTAGCAACTCTCTCGGGACAGGTCTTCTTACACACGTAGTGGTACAAAGGCCATATATGGCAGGACCAAATAGGTAATACCTCTATCTGTAGTATGTGGTATAAGATCACCCACCCAACAATTAGTGATATTCACTACTAACTGGTGTTGATGTAGAAACGGTACAAAAGGAATTATCGGTAAACTCTGACTTAACCAGTTCATGTTCAGGTAAAATATGAAACTCATGTGAAGAAACAGTAGAAAAAGAAAGAGTAGGTTGAGAAGTTGGTGCAGACGTCAATTGTGTAGGAGAAATAAACCAGAATATAGTAACTAATAGAATACATAAAAGTATTAAAATAGATAAAGCTATACCACACTTAGAGAATAACATTCTATAATATCGTTTTTTCATCTCTTGCTCTTTATCGTCATTCCTCAATACAATCTCCATTTTCTAATGTCGCTCACGCAATCTTGATAGAGTACTTCAGCTGTGATTATTAGCAGATCATAGGGACACTGCAAGTCCTGCAGACCTACTGCCACTACTCAGGTCACAAACTGAACCGTTGGTACTCCTACGTGACCCTGCAACTGGCAAATGGTAACCAATCAAAAATCTAACAGAAAACCATAATACAATTTCAGAAAGAGCAAGAGAAAAGGAAAAGCAAAAGTCAAATGCAAAGAAGTAATAGTAGGAAGAGACATAGGTTGGGAGGTGGGTACAGATGTCAATTGGGTAGCAACAAAAACAATCCCACCCATAAAAGACAATGTCATTTTAGAATAACACTAGAAAACACGTTGTTGAGAACATATAGACCACGGGAGGAAGTAGTGACCACTATTACGAATGAAATCATAATTTTCCACAATCCTAAGCAGAAAGAAAATCCTAGAATTATCTAATAACATTTTATATAGCTTCCTATGCATTTCAGTAATTTATTATATGTTCAAGTGAAACAGTGGCGTTCCTGATCAATGCTCTCAGATGAAAAGGGATACTCTTCCACAGAGAGACTTTATTCTGCTTTTACTGAACAGAATAGTACTTTAAAACAAATGTCAGCAAAGCAGCAAAAATTAGTTTCCAAACTCCAATTCTATACAAGCTCACAGAAAATACCCAGAGTCCATCAAAGCCTCTCCTTGCAGGCTCCTATTGTCCATCAAATCCGCTTCCAGTGTCTTCTTCGCGTTGGGCCTCTTTAATTCAGACTTTTTCATGAGAAGACAATACTGTTTAGTTGGAGTGCCCTCCTAAGCAAAACACCCACAGCTCACTTGAAAGTCTCAATGTCTCAAAACAACGCACCAGTGCCTCTTCTTCGTGGCAGACACTACAAGTGATGTGCTCTTCATTGATCAAGGGCACAAAGCATCTCGTGCAGATCCAAGCACTACTTAGCGAGATCAGCAGCACTTTCAGACTCCAACACTCATCATTTAGTGTCAGAGGACGCTCAAGCTGCTCTCTCATGGGCACCAGAATGTAGTGCCTTTTTTCCAAACGTGGATCCTTGGGTGCGCTGCCTCTCCGCTGGAGCAAAGCAAAACGGGGTGTGGGTGAGGCCAAAACTCGGCCAAGGGCTCAAGGGAATGTACACTGACAGAGGTTTCCAGCACATAACAGGTACAGAGCCCAAACAAACAAACTCTCATTCTGTGGAAAACAAGGAACCGGCTTCTCCTTTTTTCTGCAACGCCTTTTAAGCAGATGCCTTGCTTTTGGAGGTACCACTGATGTCGCGCTGATGATCGCTGTCCAGCTTCGCGACTTCCTTGTTGCAGGATTTGTAGAGCCAAGAAATCTGTAGCGGTCACTGATGGGGAGTGGGCTTAGTGTTGATCACAGGTCTGCAGGGAATCTAGCAGAACCTAGTGATGTAGGAAATGTAACACAATTGTTAGTTTCCCTCAAATCAAGCACAAAAACAGTTCATGTGTTTTAACGGGGGGCTGCAAGCAGGTGGCCTGCAATCTGCAAGGGAGTGGCCACACGCCATGGGACAATTTTGGTCTAGAACACACTGCTATTTGCAAAAAACAATTTCAAACATAAGGGCAGTAGGCAAAATAGTGTCTCTCGGGTTTTCAATTCGGTTTCCGTGTAAGAGCATATCCTTCATCATCTAAGGGTGGATAACTACACGAAAATTCTATCTAAATGGATGTCCTCATATAGTGGCATTGTCTAATGGGGTAAATACATATCTTCCTAAATGATTAAGCCTAGATGTTCCTAAATCCCTTATCTAGAACATCTCAAATAGAGAAATAACATGATTCAGATTATCAAGGACATGAATAAAAGTCCTCTTTAAAAAATGTGCATCAGGTGCACTATGCAATACAAAGGCTAATGATCAAATGTGTAGACAAAGGACAAGCACTAGAAAGTCCTGGTATTTGCATGATTAGAACACATCTGAAAATTCGTCATGTTCAAAAGGATAAACTTAAGACATCTCCTATTGAGATGGAAAACTTGTCTCACTATAATATTGGGTCAGTTAACCAGCCTATCACTACCCTGACAGTCAGTCTGGAAAAACATTTTACATAACATGGGGGGTCCCTAACACATCACTACAGTCTAGAAGTGTGCACATAAACAATACACCCATAATAAATGGGTTGACTGGTGAAAGGAACATGGGAAGGTGAAATGGAAGTAGGACACAATTAAAATCCTTAGTAACTAAGCATAATGCGACATTGGTCAGGGGGGGGGGCAACAATAGAAATAGGAAGAACAAGAGTTTGCTTGGGTGCCTCAGGCATGTGACACAGCACCAAGAGTACGGGGGATACACACAAGACCAAAGGTACACACATTCTAATTCCACCATATACAGTAATCTTAGCTAATGTTCCAGTTCCTTCTTCAGGGAGAGAGAAATGAAACCTAGTTTCCTTTCAAGGGACAAAGCCATATGCTATTTGGTAAACAAAACATGATTAAGTAATGCAATATAGAAATTAGGTCACCTTGAGTCACAGATCTATAATTTTATCCTTAGGTCCAATCAAGGATACATAACAATTTAGGGCTGCCTATTCCTTTAAGGGTATGTGCAGTAGGTGACTAACATCAGGTGATACACTTTTGAACCTGTATATCTTTTTAGTTCTCTTCAATATCATTATAGCCAGATTTAGGCATGCACTGGTAAAAATGCTGCCTGTCTTCCTCACAGTATGTAAACCATATCTGTGAAATTTATCATTATACCAAATCCATCCAATTATTGTGCAACAATACATATCGTCATACGATCGCTTCACAACACAGGAGAACTTGTAATAGTAACAACATGAAACAAAACATACACATAATAAGAAATGCACAATGCACATGTCAAGCCATCAGATACACTCGCTGTATACTTTATGCACTGTAAACCTGCAGCCCAAAATGCAATATTTGGGCCTGTCTAAATTTTGTCAGGTCTAAACTCCATACAAACTCTATACCCGCCTTTTGACAGTGAACACAACACAGTTGTAGTTCTATTGTCAATTATAACTTTACTGTCTTTCTTCTCACATACATGTCCAATTAAAATATCATGACAGTGCCAGATACCCAAACCAAAACATGAAAATTTTTTCTTTCAAAGAAATTACATAAAAACACATCTCCTTTCAATTAACTAAACTCACGTGTCTTGTCTGCCTTAGAATAATCCCTTAATAATCTGTTGGCAAAAAGCAGAAAAATACACAACACACAAGAGAGACATTTTTTTCCGACAAACGAATATCAATTATAACTTTTAATCAGGAGAGAAAACTTTGTACATATTAAGAAAACACAAAAATAAGTTTCCATTACTTAACTGTCACCATCTTGTCAGTTCACTTCGCAACATCAAGCTATTTTAGTTTTACCGTTTCAAAAGAAATTGTTACACTGATACTCCCATATGAATGTGGCACCTATAATGTGCACTGAAAAATAATTCCTAATGAGCACATTTTTTTATCTAATCAGTTCATTTTCTGTAAAATAAACGCCTCTAGCAAACATTATTTTCCTTAGGGTGGAAAGACAAGTGTATTAGTTCTGCATATTATTTAGCACATGTTTGGGATCTTCAGAGAAACCCCTATGTATTTCCCCTTTAAATTAAGTTTGTTCATTTTATTGATGTTCTCACAGAGAAACCAGAAACCCCACCTTTAGCAGCCCGTGCAGAGAGGTCATTCTGCATTCCTCTGAGGAAAAGTCCTAAAAGGTCGCAAATGTCAACATGACGGCCTTCTCCATTATTTACAGGAAACACTAAAAGATAACATCTCAGGAGCGCTGAGCCAGCCTCTGCAATCTCTCAGCCCCCACCTTCTGCCACACTGAACCCGTCAAAGCCAGGAGGCCTAACCTACAATAATTCACTTTATTTAGAAAAATAATTTCTCTTTTTATAGGCGCCAAAATGATCCCTATTCCCAGATCATTAAACTACATTTACTGTCAATGTTTCTCAAAACGTAAAGACACACAGACCATTTTTTTTCAGAGTAAATGCTTGTTGCAATCCTATGGCACACACTTCAGTCTTAAATGAACAAACTTTCCATAGGCCTAGCTGAAGCTAGAACCCTCAACCCTGATATTAAAACAAGCCTTTTTACTGGCACATTAACCCACTGAATCATAAGAAGGCACAACCTTATATCAAAACCTAAATGCATGCATTTGCTTAAGGCTGAGGCACTTTAAATAGTACTCTGAATGAAAGCAAAATGCTTTTTAAACAGTGAATTTACTCAAAATCGACTTTTACATTTTGGGCATTAAAAAATGAATATCCTACAGTTTTCTTGCATAATATGGATTACTAGAATGTCTATTACATAACCCATGAGTCAGGTATTTGAAAATAATAATTTATACTTTATAAAAAGGAGCATGTTTGCGCCTATGTCAAGGGCAAATTATACACACGAAAACTTGTCATTTTAGTGATGCAACATAACTTAAATCAAATTTTAATGCTAGGAGGTCATAGTATGAGTGTTAAGCTTTATAAATATTAGAAAACGATTTTTGTAGCACTTATTTTTAATAATTATTTTTGATAATTAATAATTATTTTTTCTAATAAAACCAATTATTCCTTTTTTGTGATTGTTCTACATATAAGAGTCCGTTGCATCCCTCGCCTCTCATTTTAGATGCATTAACTCACAAACCTAAGCGCATATGCCTAACTTAAAAAGCGTCACATTTCTGCGTCACATTTCTGTGCCAGATTTCCTAAAAGAACTGTTATGCAAAATTCCACCCGTGTTTAACTAGAGAGGAGCTGGCTGAATGAACCTTCTTATTAAATATACTGCAGCTGAAAACGTTTGCCTGTGAACATCTAACACAGTGCATTTAAGGGAAAATGCTGTAAATTTATTTATTTTTGCAAAAACATGTAATTTCGTTTTTGTCTGAGGCCTTATTTATATCCATTAAATGTGACCCACACACATTGAGCTCATTTCAGACATAAACAGAAAGTGTTGAAAACATTTAGGACACACAATACAGCGCGCTCTAACCATTTCTTGTAAATAGCGCTGTCGCAATTTACAACAAAACCCACAAACAAAAATAGACATTTAGACACACATTTTAAACACATATTTAAACCCACAAATCAACACTTAGGACGAAAACAGGACAGTCCAGACTGTACGTAGCTGTAAGTCATATTTACAAGAAACACTTCTCAATAGAGATCCAAAATACTACAAAAGCAGCCAAACAGCGCTAGCTGTAAGTGCAAAAACACGAAAATACACTCAATTCACTAGCTGTAGCTGGCAGAACACCAAGAATCGTTCTGCATATAAAAGTGCACTGAGCAAAGGATCCTTGTTATGTATTATGTCATATTTTAATTCCCTGGGGATACAAAATCACCAAGGAAGAAATATGTTTGTATATCTAACCTATTTAGATATTCCCTTTAGGGGAAGCCGGCAAATCCAAACGTATAAAGTTGGCCAACACAAATCTTCAAATTTGCTAAGATCAGGCATCTTATAGCTCACTAATCTAGCTTCAAACTTCAAGGGGCTATCTCTATCGATACACTTGTAAATTTACAAGACCCTTGGTTATTGAAAATTGCAATCCTCAAATACAAACCAAGCAAAAACAAAGGACTGGGAGCGACCCACTTATACTTCAAGTAAAACAAATGGCATTACCTGCCTACACAAATTGCAATTCGCATATACACCTACACAAATTGCAATTCGCATATACAAACCTATACAAACTTATCAAAGCTATACCAAACAAATAGTTGTCCAAATTCTAACTGCCACGTTCTAACTGCACTAACAGACTTTTTTGTTAAAAAACACTTACGCCAAAAAGTGGGTTCCTCAGTCAGGAGTGACATCTTTTGGAGAGATTTAAGTCAGAAAAATCAAAAATATACTAGGCCGCAAAGACAGAGAATCCCCCAGAACCTCCGTGCACAGAGTACCTCTTTTAGTAGATTTCTGTCCTGCCTTCCCCAGTAGATTTCTGTCCTCTGACAAGATTACTCATCCAGATAGTCACTTCTTGATGAGGCCCCCCGTTGGGCGACAACTGAAGTACCTAAAAACCATCATACTGAAAACCATCATGCTTCTTCTCAGTGGTCTTACCAATAAGTACTTCATTCATAAGCAGCAAAGGAATCAACAGAGAATCTGAAATATGAAAAGACATCTTTATTAATTGTGAGGCTACGTCGCCCAGCCACATTTAAATGCAACTGAATGAGGTAGTCTGCCTGCATGGCCTCTGCACAGACCTTTTATACAAATTATTATGCCCTAGGCAAACATTCTTTGTTTCACAGTAAATAATTCACATATTTCCAACACAAAGAAGGAGCAGAGTTATGATGACAATCCATACTTCAGTTTGTCCAGTGTATAATTAACTATCCGGCAAGGTCCAGTGTTTCCATCAGATATTGACGGACCCCTAATAAAAACGGGCACCTCCCCATCGTAAAGCAGATCATAAAGAGAGAAACAGAGACAGGTGTGTGTAAGATTAGACATGGTTTGTGTGCGATGAAAGGCTTGTGGTATGTTGTGCCTTGATACAAATCTCGCTCGGCCAGTGGGTTGGGGACTGCCTGAACAGGTTTGGCTTGAGGCAGTGGAGTCAGCTTGCCCAGGTCACAGAGGAGTCAGGAAAGGTGTACGTGTCCTTTCAGCTCGAATTCAGCCGTGGTCAATTGACTATGTAAGGGCAATCACAAGATGGATGCCGCTCACAACATAGAACCCAAGGCTTCAAGACAGGGAGCACGATTTAGGGGTGTTCCCGTCACTCAATCGTGACGCAAATGCACAGTAATAATGTCCTAATCTTTACCGGTCTGCCAATACCAAAATCGTCATGGTATGATGATATTTTCTGCACGAGGGTAGAGCTTCGGTACCACACCATGGTCGGGTCCAGAATTTTTCAGTACCACATTCTTCTTCTTAATTTCTTCCACGCCAGTCTGCTAGATTTTTGGCCCCAGATAAATGAATTGATATTTTGTTGGCATTTTGCAAGTTGTTTAGTGTCAAAAGTTAGTGGAATGGTATTGAAAATGAATGTATATTTCGGGAGAATACTCATTTTTATCAGGCTAGTTCTTCCGAAGATGGTAAGCGGGAGAAAGGACCAAGATTTCATCAAGGTTTGGGATTCGCGGGAGATCCGGGCCAGGTTACTTTGAGCCAGATGATCCAGGTCTTTAGTTATTGTTATTCCCAGGTACCTCATTGAGGATTTTACAGGGATTTGGAGATTAGAAATATTCCAGACCATTATTTCCGCCTTCCCGGCATTTATTTCATATCCTGAGAATCTCCCAAATTCTTCCGCCTTCTTTATAACCGTAGGAAATGCCAAAGCGGGGTCAGTTGTGTAGATGAGTATATCGTCAGCATATAAACCGACCTTCTTCTCCCAGCCGGAAAAAGTGAAATGTGGTATATTAGTATCCTCCCTTATGGACTGCGCAAACGGTTCTACGTATAAATTAAAAAGGAGGGGGGATAGGGGACAACCCTGCCTTGTTCTCCTGCTGATTTTAAAGGGAGTTGTTCGCGTGCCATTTACTAAAAGGGAGGCTCTGGGGTTAATATATAATAGGCCGATGGCTCTGCAAAATTTGGGACCAGGATGTAATTTGTCCATTGTTGTGTTTAAATATGCCCAGTTCACCCTATCAATCGCTTTTGTGGCGTTGAGTGTCATAGTTGCCAGGGGTAAGCAGAAAGTTGAGGCAATGTCAGCGGCTCCCACTAAGTCATATGTTAAATCGGCCAGTTGCCGGCCTCTAATAAACCCCTTTTGATCGGGGTGGATAATTGATCCAATCTCGCTTCCCAATCCTGCAGCCAAGATTGACGCAAAGATTTTATAGTCATTATTGAGAAGCGAGATTGAACGATATGATCCACACTCAACTGGATCTTTGCCTGTTTTTAATATTAAAGCTATGTTTGCTTCCCCCCAGGAACTTGGTGGTGTCTCGCCTCTGATTAATATATTTTTAAATAGTATTGTAAGAACCGGGGTAAGAGTAGAGTTAAGTACCCTAAATAATTCTCCTGGTAGACCATCTGGTCCCGCGGCCTTGCCCTGTGTTAGTTGTTTGATAGTATTTTCAACTTATGTTTCCGTTATTTCTTTATCTAGGTTTTCTCTTTGGGACCTGTTCAATTTTGGGAGAGTTATCTTATCCAGCCATTCAGCACTTTCGTCTAGATTAGCGTTGAGCTCTTCTGTATAGATGTTCCGAAAGAAATCACTAAAAGCTTCCCCGATGTCAGTATCAGCTGTCCTGTTGACGATTTCCCCAGCCACCCTCACTTCTTTGATAACATTTCTAGTCTGGTCAGCTTTTATTTTCCAGGCTAGCAATTTTCCCGCAGATTCGCCGTATTCAAAGTGCGAGAGTTTGCTGGCCTGCCATCTTTTATTTAGCCTTTCTTGCAATAGCGCATCGAATTTACCTTTTAATTCTATTTACTCCTCTTGGTTATCTGAGGGAACTTGGTCCAACGACTCCAAACGAGTCAAATCTTGCTCTATAATTAAGATCGCCTCTCTGTATTTATTTTTCCTATAGGAGGCCCTATTAGTAATGCAGCCCCTTATATAAGCTTTCCAGGCCTCCCATACATTAACCAATGAGGCAGAGCCAATATTCCGCTCTAAAAAGGAGGCGGTTTCATGTATCAGATGGTCTTTCTCCTTTTCCTCTAATAGTATTGTTCTGTCAAAAGACCATGATGCATGAGTAGGTTCCTGCTCTGATTTTAGCGAGAAGAGAATAGCAGAGAGGTCTGATAGATGCAGAGGCAATAATGTTAAATTTTTAATCTGATCTTTAAGAGAAAGGCTGAATAGGGCATAATCAATTCGCGATTTGTGCTTGTATTTATAATTATGAATAATAATACTGGATTTTGTAAAGCGCGAACAGCTACCTCACGAGGAGGTGTCCCGGCGCTAGTAGAACACAGATGACCTGGGGCTAAAGATAGGAAAGCTAGCGGGGTTGGGTGAAAAGCCAAGTTTTCAGCAGTTTCTTGAAGCAGGGTTCAGAAGGGGCCTGTTGGATTTCTTGTGGCAGGGTGTTCCACAGAGCGGAGACATTTGCCGAAAAAGTCCGACCGCCTAGTCGAGCCTTTTTCGTGCGCGGGACTGCCAATTGAACACGGCAATTGGACCGCAATGCGCGGGTTTGGGAGTATCTCGGGAGGCGGTTTTTCAGGTATTCTGGACAGGAGCCATGCAGAGATCTAAACGCCAGCGTCAGTGCTTTAAATTTTATTCTGCTGGCAACTGGCAGCCAGTGCAGGGATCGAAGATGCAGAGAGACTGACTGCTTGAGTGGGATTCGCAGTAGAAGTCTCACAGCCGCATTTTGAACTACCTGAAGCTTTTGTGTCAGGTATTTTGGTAGGCCTAGGTAGAGTCCGTTGGCATAATCCAGCCGTGAGGTAACAGTAGCATGGATAACCGTTTTTCGGCAGCTCTCCGGGAGGAGTCTCAGGATTTTTTGGAGATTTCTCAGCTTGCTCAGGCAGCAGCCGGCGACTTGTTGGATATGGGAGGTAAAGGACATGCTATCATCCCATCTCACTCCAAGATTTTTTGCCGTGTGACTGGGTGGGGGCGCAGGGCCCATCTCCGTCGGCCACCAAAGTTCTGAGGCGGGAGTGGGACCCTTGCCAAAGAAGATAACTTCGGTCTTATTGGCATTTAGTTTTAATTTATTTGTGTTCATCCAATGTGCTATATCTTGGAAACAGCCTTTGAAGTTTGAAAAGGACTCTTGCGTCATCTCAGAGTACGGAAATACCAACTGGGTGTCGTCGGCATATGAGATTGCCTTGACACCCCAGTTGGCAATTAACGTAAAGAGAGGAGCAAGGTAGATGTTGAACAAAAGGGGCTGAGGGCCGACCCTTGCGGAACTCCACAGCTGAGGGCCTTGGGTGCCGAAGAGATCGTCCCAAGTGCCACCTTCTGAGTTCTCTGGGATAGATAGGAGTGTATCCAACCCAGTGCCCTATCCTGAATACCTATCTCAGCCAGCCGGCTGAGTAGTCTGGCAGGGTCCACCGTATCGAAGGCGGCCGACAGATCCAGGAGTACCAGCATTGCTGAGTTACCTGCATCTATCGACCACCTTACTGACTCGGCTACCTCAATAAGCGCTGTTTCCGTGCTAAAGCCGGGTCGGAAGCCAGACTGTGTTTCATGTAGGATTTTGTTTACTTATACAAATTTGCTCAGTTGGCGCTGTATGACTTTCTCCAACATTTTTCCCGGGGCAGCTAATAGAGATATTGGGCGGAGGTTAGTGAGGTCTTCTGGATCCCCATTAGGTTTTTTCTTTAGGGGTAGGAGAGTAGCATGTTTCCAGACGTCCGGAAATGTGCCCAAAGTAATGGAAGAGTTCCCGATATGTTGAAGTGTGGGAGCTACAAAGTCAGCTATAGAGCTCCATAATTTAGCTGGGCAAGGGTCGTCAGGGGAACCAGATTTGCATCAGATAAGTTCTTGCCTTACTTCACTCAGGGGAATGTTCATGAACTGGGTGAAGGTCTCACCTGGCTTGCCATTACTCGCGAGGTCCTGTTTCACTGTTTTCATTACTGGTCCAAAAGAGTTGTACACCTTTTTAATTTTTTGGTCAAAGAACTCGGAAATTTGCTCGCATAGCGTAACTGTTGGTGCAACCTCCCTCTCAATGCACTTTGGTTTAAAAAACGACTGTACCTTTTTGAAGATCTGTTTACTTGACTGTTCTGCCTGTAGAATCGAATCCGCATAAAGCGTTTTTTACTTTTTCTGATAGCTTTCCGTAGTTTTTTGGAGGCTTTCTTATACCTAGTTCTTTCTTCCAGGCCGTACTTTGCTCTCCAGAGTCTCTCCAGCTTTTTACAAGCTGCTTTCTCTTTCCTTAGTTCCTGCGAGAACCAGGGAGCTGAGGGAGAGTCTATTTTTGATAGTGCTCGGGAGGCTGGCGCAATGGAGGAGACTATCTTTCCGACCCACTCATTGAGGAGTTGAGCATCAATATTGGCATTGTTTGTCAAAGATGGGGTGGTCTGTGCCAAGACAGGGCCCATAGTATCGGGGGTCAGCTTTTTCCATTGCCTCTTCAGGAAGTAACATTTGCTAGAAGCAGGAATGTCATACACCATGTTCAGTGTAAATGGGACAAGTGAGTGGTCTGACCATGTCAGAGGGAGTGGTACCTCAGGCAGCACATTCTTGATGTTGGAGAAGATGAGATCAATAGTATGGCCCCCTGTATGTGTAGGGCCCTCATTGATCAGTCTAAGACTGGCCGTATTTAATATTGCTCAGAGCAGCTCTGCCATGGCACAGTCAGGTTTATCCATGTGGATGTTGAAGTCACCTACCACAATGAAATGGGGGTGGAGGAGCGAGCTCTGAACAATCGTATCTAGTAGGGTGATTAGGTTGGGGTCTACGCCGCCCGGAGGGCGATATATCACTAATCCTGCTAGTGATAGCTGAGGGCTCGCCTGAAAGCAGAAGTGAAGGCCTTCGATTCCTTGAATAGTAGTGGGGGCTGAAGATGTTAGTATTAGATGCTCTTTAAAAATAATGGCTACGCCACCGCCTCTTTTTGTCCCAGAGCGGTTGGCGAGGCATATTTTAAATCCCAAAGGGACTGCAAGTGCAATGGAGGTCAAGTTGTCCTCCTTGATCCAAGTTTCTGTTAAAAACAGGATATCCCATTCCTGCTCTTCTAGTAAAAGCCAAACATTGTCTGCATGTTTGGCTAGGGATCTGCAGTTCAGTAAGCCAGCTCTAAGGCCTATCTGAGGAGGGGATTTGGAATTAGGGGGCCTCACAAAGTCTTCACTGCCAAAAGCTATCTCACAGTTGCTACAGATCTGAGGGGGATCGAAAGTCAGAGGATCTGTGGTGTGAGGGCAGCATTTAGATGGGGGATCGAGAGCCTTTAAGTCCTCACCTGACCACACTATCCTTCCACCTTGGAAAGGAGACTTCCATAGTTTTTCCAGCTCTTTGTCTCCAAAGATCGGTTAACCCAAGGTTCAACATACAGCTAAATCCCTCATGTTACTATGGAGGTGGGAGATTTATCTAGTTTTGGATCTAACACAGGGTTGAAATCACCCATCCATATTATGGGATCAGAGCAAGTAATCAGGTGGTTCTGTAGAATATTTAGGTAAGAGGGATCGTCCTGGTTAGGTCCATAATAGCTGATGATAGTGAAACTCCTTGAGTGCAGTTGGACATTAACTATCAGCCATCTACCGCTCGCATCTGTTTTCCAGTCCATGATCTGGGCCCTAGCTCCTTTTTTTAAAATGATGGCAGTCCCACGAATACTGGCGTTATGGTCCGTACTTACAAATTTATCAACCCATTTAGATTTTTTAAGTATGTCCGTAATCTCCTGTTTGTTTAGATGTGTCTCCTAAATCGCCATGCTCTGCGCAGGTGAGTCTCTAAGATACTGTAAAATGTTATTTCTTCTCGCCCTTACTCGCAGACCATTGACGTTCCAGGATAAGAATTTAATATCTGACATCAATTTTATCACTTTATCGTAGTTTTATCATCCCACAACTCTAATACTTTATTACCGGTTATCTGCCTATCATTTCCTATATCATTTCCTGTATTGACCAAGCAATAATTGTGAAACACCTTTGGATCTATATTTTTTAAAATGATAAGATTCAGCTTGTAAGGACTTTTATATTTTGCCTTCCCCTTCCCACCCCTGGAACCCTCCCCCAACTTACTCTGGCTGGATGTCTTGCCAGCTTGTCGTCCCCTGACTTGTTATTGTTTCATGCCCGTATTTTCACATTTATCGGTCAATATGCTTAGTATTTTATAAGCAATGGCAGATGGCGGGAATATAGTTTTATTCTCTTATCTGTTATCTATATTAAGATATATTGTTACTTCTATTGACCCTTGAATATCAAAGGTATTATTAGGCGGGAATCATAGGAATCATAGATAAGATTGGTATAACTCAGGGATTCTTGACATTAAATTTGTGGGGGTGGAGATCTATAGTGAAATTTATTATTTTCTTTTTTCCCCCACCCTTTTTTTTGTTTTCTTATTTCTTATTTTGAAAAAAGTTTTTTTAATCATATATATATTTTACCCCCTTTTTTTTCCCCCCAAGTGCTCATTATTTATTCCCCCCCATTTTTCTTTTTTTTTTAAAGCATTGATGTTTATTTTTTTCTCCGTATTTTTAAATTTTTGTTCATGCTTCAAGCCCCTTTTTTTTATTAGTCCTTATATTTTCCTTTGTTATTTGCTGGCTTTTTACAAGTGACCAGGGGGATTTGCGTGTTCACTGATAGTAACTAATAACTCATCAGCTTCGAAAGGAGACTTGACATTATACATTTTGTTGTTATACATTATCCTTGGAAAGGCAGGGAATCGCATCTGAACAGTGGCTCCCAAACTCCTGAACTTCTCCATCCTCTGGCCTAATTCCCATTGCCTATCTAGCGTGGTTTTAGATAGGTCAGACCTAACTTCAAAAGGGAAGTCTGAGGCTTTCAGGGTCTTGGCTTTCAATGCTAGGTTCAGTATCTTTTCTTTCAGTGAGTATGTTAGAAAATTCACCAGGATCTTCCTTGGCTTGACTCTGCTTGATTTGAGACGGAAGGGGTCCCGATGTACCCTCTGAATGTCAGATTCTATTTCAGACAAAGATTCTTCCAGATTAAGGAAGTCTTTAAGTATGGTTGCCACAAAGTTCTTTATCTCTCCTCCCTCTTTCCCCTCCGGAATTTTTAGCAGCCTCAAGTTGTTTCTTCTTGAAAAATTTTCAAGAGACTCAACCCTCTCTTTTACTGCATCGCCCTCTTGTCGTAGAGTCTGAATCTTAGTCTCAGCATGTTCCAATTTTGCCTTAAGTTCGCCGATAGAGTCCTCTAGGCTTCCAGTTCTCAGAGAGAGACCGTCTACTTTAGTCTCCAAACTTTCACACATTGTGCGGATCTCTGACTGGATTTGTCTAGATTCCTCGAAACAGTTTTTTTGATTCCTCAAACCCACTTCTGATCTCCTTCCTCATGCTGAGAAGTATGACTTGAAGGGTGTCATCACTTTCGGTTTCTTCGTTCCCCCCTACGCATTGATCTGGCTCTTTAGTCGCCCTTTCTGTCTCTACTAAAATAGTGACTTGATGGTCTATAAGGGGCATCGTATTGGTGACCTGCTCTGCTGGATCACCCATCTTTGCACCACCAGCCGGCGCTTCTACCTCCGTTACTTCCACTTCTATTGCCCCAAGGTTACTGAGTGTGGTTGTAGGTTCGAGGGCTTCAACTGACGTGGGTACGGTTTGTGTGTTATCCAGTTTTTGAGGCTCTTGATTTATGTTGAGAACCTGAGGCAGAACCTTGAAATAGGACTTCAGTGAAGGTGTAATTCGGGAGACTTTGCTAATTTTTGTTTTGCAATCGGCCTTGTTCTGACTCGCCTTATGGGGTAATTCCTTTGGGCCGGTGTACCGCAGCTGATACCCCTTACCCCTACTCGGCACCCTTAGGACTGGAGGTTGTGTTGTGTCAGATACAGCCTCTGACTCTGGTTCAGACTCTGTGGCAGGCTGTTCACCTGGGCTTCTTTCGGGTTCTTGTACCTGGCCTATATCCCTAAGTCTTGTAGAGACTCCTGAGTCCTTGTCTTTATTGCTCCCTTTTCCTTTCCCCTTAGCCTTCCGTTTCCCCAGGGCTCCAGCAGTCTTCATGCCTGGGGTCTCACTGGTTGCCTGGGTGGGGGCTTGTGAATATGCCTTAAAGCTAAAGACTGTGGGTGTAAGGGCTGAATTCTGCCAGGAGCTACAATCGTGTTTATCTAAGAGGCCACAATCGTCAGTGGGCTGTATTTCCCCGCTCAACAATTTCCCTCCCTGCTGGCCCCCCTTACCGCACCACGTGTTTGCTGCCACTCTCTTTGCAGAAACGCTGTGTGTAACTGCCCTTCGGCTTCTTCGCAGCTCCACGGCTGCGTCTCCCCAGCGGTAGGGCGCAGGAAGGAGAGCCCGCCCCCAACACATCGACAGCTCTGACTGCTGTCGTATCCACGCCGGTCTGGTGTTCTGACGGTCCGGAGTGCCTCGGCATCTCTAAGCCGTTAATCCCGCTGATCCCGTGACTGCTTGGCTGAGCTCGGCACAACCCGCTCACTGCCCACTCGCTGCTCACCGCACCGCACTGCTTTCCAGCCCGTCCAGCCTCGGAAGTAATCTCCCAGGTATGCTTCCGATGTTTTCCAACGCCTTAGCTTGCCGTCTCCCACCAGTCCGTGGTGACCGGTACATCTAAGCCAACAGCCGGGGCATCTTAACAGGAGACTCCGTCAGAGACGAGCGCACCGCATTAGCAAGCGGCCGCCATGTTTTCCCGTCATAAAAACGGTAGTGTGATCATCTTATACATTGCCGCTCGGCCCAGGAGTGTGAGTGGAAGCTGCCTCCAGCAGTCCATATCCGCCGCCGCGCTCAGGATTATCCGTTCCAAGTTCTTTCTGAACGATAAAGTTCTATCCAGTGTAATGTATATCCCTAAGTACTGAAAGCCTTCAGTAGTCATCAGAAGTTAATCTGGCAGCCCTGTCCACTCGTCCCTACCTCCCGGGTCGTAGAGAATCGATTTGTGCCAGTTAATAGTGTGTCCCGCCCATCTACCGTACTGTCCTAGCTCTCGGAATAGTTCAGGTATTGTAGTCTCAGGTTTCGAGATATACAGAAGGACATCATCTGCATAGAGTGATATCTTCTCTTGTACGAGATCTGTGTCTGTCCTTTTAAAGCCTACGATACCCTCATTCTGGCGTATCCTGGCTGCCAGGACCTCGATTGTTAGTGTGAAGAGGAGGGGGGATAGGGGGCAACCCTGGCGTGTGCCTCGCCGGACCGGGAATTCACGGGATAGCACTCCATTAACTCGCACCCTGGCCCTCGGAGCAGTGTAAAGGAGCTGGATCCATTTCTGAAATTTAGGACCAAACCCAAATCTGTGGAGCACCACAGTAAGGAACGGCCAATGTACTGCATCAAAAGCTTTTTCGGCGTCAAGGGAGAGGAACCAATGTGGGTCGGCCCTACCCTTCACTTCCTGTAGCCAATTGTGGGTACGCCGAAGGTTCAATTTGGTGGCCCTGTCCGGTAGGAAGCCTGATTGGTCCAGGTGGACACGGTTCGAAATGACTGGCCTCAGGCGTCGTGCCAGTATAGTCGCCAGTATCTTCACCTCTGTATTGAGGAGGGAGATGGGACGGTAGGATGCACAGTCCTCCTTGGGTTTGCCATCTTTGTAGATCGGGACAATCATGGCCATGGAGAGGCCATGATTGTCCCGATGGAAGCTCTCCAGTTTGATAGGCCTCGGTAAAGAGCCCCTTAAGATGTCGGCCCAGAAGGTCCGCAGTACATTTAAAAAATTCGGCCGGAAACCCATTCGGGCCCGGAGTTTTCCCCGGTTTTAGTTTGGATATAGCTTCCGATATTTTGTCAGTTGTGATGTCAGCTTCCAAGGCCAGAAGCTCCTCAGGGGACATTGTTGGCAGTTCCGCCTGTGCTATATACATTCCCGCCGCCTCGCTTGTTCCTAGATATCTAGCTGCATAAAAGAGTTCATAATGTGATGCGAAAGTGTCAGCGATCGCCACCTCAGAGGTGACAAGCACCCCGTCTGAGTTTCTAACGGCCTCAATCCATCTAGCTGCCTGCTCCCTACGGCTTAGCCACACCAAGAGCTTGCCTGATTTGTCGCCCACGTCGTGCAGACGGTGAAGGGTGGCTAGGGATTGGGTCTTCGCCTCATTCGTGACTAGTTCCCTATACTGCCGTTGGGCGTCTAGTAATCTCCTAAAAGTCTCAGTGTCTTTTTGACGTTGATAGTCCTTTTTCCATGCTAAGATATTCTGTTCCACCCCTGTGACTTCGGCCAGGAGCCTACGGCGTTCCTCACTTTTTCTACTCCGCAGTCTATCCCTCAGAACAGGCTTCATGGCCTCCCAAAAGGTGACCTTCGAGTCCACTGTTCCTTCGTTGGCCGCCACATAAACCTTGATGTCCGCCCTCAGACGGTGTCGAGTCGCCGCATTTTGAAGGTCCCAGGCCGCAAGGCGCCAGGAGGCACCCACCACATCCCGGGTATGGCCTGTCTGCACCCATAAAGGTGAGTGGTCTGATATCACTCTGGCCTTGTATTCCGCCGTGTCATCCCCCCTCACAGACTGCCTGGACATGAATATGTAATCTAATCTCGAGAACACCTTATGTGCCCCTGAGTAGTAGGAATAGGCAGATTGCGTAGGATGTAGCCATCTCCAGACGTCTATGAGACCCATAGTGTCCATCTGATTAGCCAGCACGGTCTGTGGCCCCCCTCTATCCATCATCCCAGAACGGTCATGTCTAGTATCCATCACATCATTGAAATCGCCTCCCACTACCTGGATAGTGTTGGCTGTGTCTAGGAGAATGGTGGCAAGAGCCTTCAGTGTTTGTGCCTGTATCTTAGGTGGTGCGTATACCGAGATTATTGTGTATGTGTCTCTTTTCCAAGTCCCCTGAACTCCCACGTATGTCCCCAATGGGTCTATCCAGGTGCGTGAAATGGTGAATGGAAAGGACTTTTTGATAATGACCGCCACCCCCCTCGAGTCGGACGTGTATCCCGCATGTGCCAATACTCTAAATCTACCTCTGGCTATGAAGGTGCAGTGTGTGCCTTTAAGGTGCGTTTCCTGAAGCAGGGCAATATTGGGGTCCATTCTTTTAAGGTAGGAGTTGACTAGCCCTCTTTTGACTTTGGAGCCCAGCCCGTTCACGTTCCATGTCAGGATACTAACTCCCCTACTGTCTATTCGCGGTGTAGTTAGTGTACTAGCCATTCATGTAAGTGATAGGTCGTTGAGGTTGAATTCTGTCATGGAAAAGCGTGTAAGGCTTCCCTGTGTGCGGCTCCTGCTTCTGGACTGTTGCCTCTGTCCCTCCAACTCCCCCCTCCCAATCCCCCCCAACCCAAACAGATGTAAAAGTCTCCTGTCCCCCCTGCCCCATCTCCCTCCCCATCCAGTCCCATCCCAACATAAGACGGAACTGTCCG
This sequence comes from Lissotriton vulgaris, assembly GCF_964263255.1. Lineage (NCBI taxonomy): Eukaryota > Metazoa > Chordata > Amphibia > Caudata > Salamandridae > Lissotriton > Lissotriton vulgaris. The sequence goes on from NC_141685.1 coordinate 1,160,603,178, forward strand.
TAGGAGAAGGCCTGTCGCCCACCCACACATCCCCTCCCTTAAATCTCTCCTAAGGCCCTCTGCCCACTATCCGGGCAGGAGAGTGACCTACAGCAACAACTTATACAAACAATTGTAGTGAAAGAAGATAACAAATAAGAGGGGGCGTGTCAACTTGCGTGTTTCCCATCATCGAGCTGCGTCTCCAACATCCCAGGCCGTCACTGTTCATGATCTTGAGTCCTGAGTCTCTGATTCGGGTATACTATGCTGCTCCAACCCATCCTGCTCCAACACTCTGATCGCATCCACTAGAGGGTGGACAGATGGACTCTCTCCCTCCCTCTCCTCTCCGCCAGAGGTGCGGCTCTCAAGATCCTCGTCCTCGTCTCCTTCTGAGCGAGCATTGGTCCGCAAACATGCAAATCTCGAGCCCGTCTCTGTCCCCGTTTTCGGGTAAGCCGATCGTCCCTTCCACGTCCCCTCTGAGCCACGACTTCGGTAAGGCGTCGCCGGGTTCTGCCTCCTCGTTCTCCTAGAGTTCATCCTCCGGGTCCTCGGCAGTTCCCATTGTGGACCATTTCGCACAGATCTTTCCAACATGTCTCTTCCGGTGACTTCTCTGCTGTTGAATATCGGGCGTTCCTCCAACCACTGCCAGGCGTCCTCTGGATGGGCAAAGAAAAGTGATGTTCCTTGTAGAGCACCTTAAGTTTTGCTGGAAAGAGTAGCATGTAGGATATCTTCAGGTCTCGAAGTTTCGCTTTCACGGCGTCGAAAGAGCGGCGTTGCTTTTGCACCTCCTGACTGTAGTCCAGGAAAACCATGATGTGCGCATTCTCTAGGCGGATCTCCCCCAGTTTCCTCGCTTCCCGTAGGATCAGGTCTCTGTCTGCGAAATTAAGGAAGCGCGCAATGACCGGTCTCGGCCTTGCTCCTTCCGGCGGCTTGGCCAGGAGGGCCCTGTGTGCCCTCTCGATAATGAAGCATGGCGAAAACTGTACCTCCGGGAAGGTTTCCAGCAGCCAGGAGCGAAGGAAGGACACCATATCCGCCTTTTCAATTCCTTCCCTAAATCCGACAAAACGGAGGTTGTTGCGTCTCGCCCTGTTTACCGCGTCATTAACCTTCCATAAGAGCTGACGATGCAATGCTTGAAGCTCCGCCATGTCCTTTCTTAGGGTAGTAATCGAATCTTCGGCTTCGCCCATACGTGTCTCCGCAGATGCCACCCTGTCAGATAGATTTCGGAAGTCTTGCCTCAGCAGCGTCACTTCGGAACCCACTTCGCCTATCTTGACCTCCAGGGCCGCTCGGGATTCCTGGATATCGGTTCGGGACGCTTGGATAGCGCTCATCAGAAGTTCGGTGTCCGAGCGTATAGCCGATGTGGCCGGGAGGGAGTCCACCATCTGCCTCGAGGTGGCAAAATTGTCCATGGGCCCTTGTTTTGGCGGGTTTGTCAGAGGATCTTTCTTCCCCATAATGTACTAGGGCGGTGGCGCAAGCGCGTGGGACCAACAACGGTAATGATTCACCCTGTCCCCTGGGGGCCAGCCGCCGCCCGCTGTGCCTTGCGACGTCCCTGCAGCTCACCCGGTGTTTCTGGGGTCGAGGAGCCCCTCAGCGTTGTCTTCACGAGCCACTGCCGGCTCTTCATCTCTCTCCTCAGTGTGTTGATCGGTGGGATGTAGTGCCTGATAGTATCCTGCAGCCACCGTCCTTTGGCGTATTCCTCTCAGGGCTGTGGCCTTTGTTCCCAGTCTCGGCACCACCTGTAACGACCCCCCCGATTCCCCGGGGAGCCGGGAGCGCGGGAGGGGTCTGCCTGGTCCGTGTAGTGTTAGGGTGCAGATGGGGACCTCAGTCGGGCAGTCGGTGACCCGTGTGGGGCTCTCTCCGTTTCCGGTGCCGTCCTCCGGTGTCAGTGGCCCCAGGGGGGTAGGGCTTTCCCAATTTGCGGCCAGACCCCCGGCCACAGGGCATCGTGAGCTCCGTAGGAACCATGAACGGGGCCGGAGCATCTCCTCCCTCAGTTCCCGGCTCCGGCCGCCATCTTAGTAAAGGTGCCGTGTCAGTCCCCGTCCCCCGCGCCTCTCCCCGAGACCCTTCGCTGGCTCCCCGCCTGGTTGGGCCGCCACCACCGTCTCGCGACTGCTCACCGCATGTGTGTCCAGGGCAAAGGTGCGATGCAGCCTCAGCTCCCCTCCTCACAACTCCGGCGCCTTGTCCGCCATCAGCGATCGGGACCGGGGCCCGTGACGCTGCAGCTCGAGGGGGCCCCCGGTTTCACCGTCCACCGCCACCAAGATCTCCCTGTCAGGTGACAGTCTCTAGAGCCCACCGCCGGATCTGGAGGCCAGGTGTTCAACGTTGCGGGCGTGGTGCGGGTGTCTCGGCCGCCATGTTACATCCGGCAGGTCGCGCCGATCCGTCTTCGAAGGGGTGCGCGAAACGGGTGATTCTCGCCACTACACCGTTCGGCACATGTCTCTGCCGGGTCCCGCTGCTTTCCAGGTCCTGCACGGCAAGTCTGGTGTCTTTCTGGGTATTTGGAAGTCGGATTTGGATCAGCTCGCCGGGAGCTCCGAGACTACACGTCTTAACTCGCCATGTTGTTGGCCACGCCCCCCTGGTCCGTCACTTCCTGATCTGCTGAATGCCTCGCCTGGTTTTAAGCGTGGCTGAAGATGGTACGCGCCTCTCCACCGCTGGCACATTCTCCCACTGAGCTATCTTTCTAGTTTGGGAGTATTCCCATTTGTAATGCAGTTCTAAGCCATGCATGCTTCACCCGCTGTTAGGATTGGTCTGCCCAGGCCACATGCTGTGGAAATATGGAAACGAAATTCATGTCTTTGGGATGCGGCATTCAGTTCCCAAATGTATCGCCTCGTCAAGGGTTGGCAGAAGGCGCTTTATAAATAAAAAGAAGAAAGAAAAGAAAGACTCTGACACTGAGCGAATTTAGTGAAAAGTTAATGTCTACTCTAGCCATCAAGTCATAAGCATAGCTTCAAGAGAAACTATTTACAATCAATCACGCGGGACTTGGATAGCGGTTAATTACCCGTGAGAATATCCAGGTGCTGAAGATGTGTCTAGAATTAAAGGAGCGTGCCCTTTAATTCAGGAACGCGTTTGGCCCGTTGATAGCCGAAAAGCTGTGTATGGTACTTTCAGTCTGACCTTTAATATTTTAGCAAACTATATATGTTAAAAGTGAAACTACAAGTAAAAAATAAATAAATAAACATGTCACAGAACTCAACTAGTCTTTTATATAGTGGAATTCTGCGACTGCCCCAATTGTAGATGTGAGGTGCTCCAATTCTGGCTTTCCATCTTATGTGCCTCTTTACAAACTGGTAATTGTGGTTTAGCTTTTTATTTTTTATATATTGCAGCGTTATGTTCGCTCAAGGGCATTGGGGCGCTTTAGAAGAGAACCACACCATGTTTACACATTCTCATGGGCAGGGAGGCTACGTTTTCGTAGCAAGTAGGGCAGGATGCGAACGTGAAAATGTGTCTCCTCCCATATCGAGATGGCCTGTGCGGTAGGTCCTAGTGACACGTAGGTGTGGCTAAAGGGACAGAGCATCAGCATTTGGAGCTTTGGAAACCAGGTTCAAGTCTTGTTGTCTCAACATCTTGTGATTCTGGGCAAATCACTTATCTCCTCCTGCATCCCAAAATAGAATGTGTCCATGTTTAACGAACCCGGTGCTCATGGAAAGCTGTCCAATACCTTCGGGTCGAGTTCGCGTTATATAAAAAATGCGCCAAAGCTTGGGTCCTATATTGGCCGGCCATTATGTCCCATTGGACCGGAAATGGGCAGGTTGCACGCGCTTATCTGCCATTAAATCCTGGTTTCTGTAAATCCGGGTGAGCCCTCTCCCCTCCGCGGGGACGCATATACTATTGCCCAGTAAGTGCCCCGCTATCAGGGTAAGTGGCTGCCCCCTGGGGGCGGGGGCTCTTCCTGTCCCTTTTGTCCCCGCACAGCCAGAAGGTGCGGCATGAAGAGCTGATAATGGGGCAGTGGAAGCGGCTTCAGCGGCCAGAAGAGGCCCCTCAGCTGACAACGACTCTGACTGCGGGGGGGGGGCCGGGGGCAGGGCAGGCCCTGGGGTCCATGGTGGCGGGGGCAGGGCAGGCCGTGGGGGCAATCGGTGAGGGCTTCGAATACCTCCAGTATGCGCAGAAGATGGCCGCACGCGGGAAGCTGTGTATATTTTCCTCTATCGGTGTCAGTGTACCCGACCTATCTTTTCCTACCAGGTGAAGAACGTCTACTCTTTCTTTACGTGTCTTAATACCAAAAAGTAAAAGAAGAGTAAGATGTAGAGAAAATGGTACACACAAGTCAGTTGTGCATTGACCAGGAATTGTTGGGTCATAGATGCTATGTTATAATTTTTAAGAAAAGTGTTGCACATGCCCATAATGACCACTTTGAAGTCCCATCAACCATGCTGTCAAATGAATGAGGTGAAACAAAGGTGCACAGGGAAGCAGAAAGCTGAACTGTACATTTCTCTCACCAGTCAGTTTTTCTCGCTGGTACTTTCCTCTCACCCGCAGTTTGAGCACACACACATCAATGCTCAGCTATTGCCATTGTAAATGACAATGCCATTTATTTATGTTTTAAAAACCAACACATAAAACAAATTGTCATTTACAATGACAATAGCTCTAACTTTTGCAAAGGTGAGACCGTTGCATTGTAAATGTGTGGGAGGCTCTCTTTGTGTGTGTGGGGGGGGGCTCTGTATGTGTGTGTGGGGTTCTCTGAGTGTGTGTGGGGCTCTATGAGTATGTGTGGGGCTCTCTGAGTGTGTGTGGGGCTCTCTGAGTGTGTGTGGGGTTCTCTGGGTGTGTGTGTGGGTCTCTGTGTGTGGGGGGCTCACTACCTCACTATGTCACAACTTCTCTCTCTCAAAACATCACTACCTCACTCTCTCACTACCTCACTCTCTACCTCACACCCTCACAACTTCACTCTCTCTCTCTAACTCACTACATCACTCACTCTCTATCCTTACCACCCTCAAGGTAATGGGCTGGTTGAGAGATTCAACTGGACCCTTAAAGGCATGATCATGGGTCTTGAAGAACCAATGAGGCGTAAATTGGATGTCCTCTTGCCATGCCTGCTGTTTGCTTACCGAGAGGTGCCACAGAAGTCTCTAGGGTTCAGCCCCTTTGAACTTTTGTATGGTCACCCGGTAAGAGGACCTTTGAGTCTGGTCAAAGAAGGCTGGGAGCAATCTCCAAGGAAACCTCCCCAGGATGTATACAGTTACGTGCTGGCCTTTAGGAACCAGACTAGGCGCTTCAGAGATCTTGCTCAGGAAAGTCTGGAGGCCAGCCAGGAAGAGATGAAGCGGTGGTACAACCGGAATGCCACTCAGGTCGACCTTCAGCCTGGTCAAGAAGTTTGGGTCATGTCCCCTGTGGAACCTTGTGCGCTCAAGGACAGGTGGACTGGACCGTTTAAGGTTGTGGAGAAGAAGAGCAATGTCACCTACTTGGTGGACTTGAAATCTCCCAGGAACCCCTTGAGGGTCCTGCATGTCAACCGTTTGAAGCCCCACTTAGAAAGGTCCGAAGTGGGCATGCTCCTAGCTACAGATGCTGGAATGGAGGAGGAGAGTGAGCCTCTTCCTGACCTCCTGTATGCAAAAGAGCAAGATGGGTCAGTGGATGGTGTTGTCCTCTCTGACACACTGACCCTTGAGCAGCAGCAAGATTGTCGCCAACTGTTGGGACAATTCCCTGATCTGTTTTCCTTGATTCCTGGTGTCACTCATTGGTGTGTCCATGATGTGGACACCGGGGGCAGCACTCCTGTGAAGCACAAGGCTTACAGGGTGACTGACAAGGTCAGAGCATACATTAAGGAGGAGGTCTCCAAAATGTTTGCCTTAGGGGTGGTTGAGTCCTCTAGCAGTCCTTGGGCCAGCCCAGTGGTCTTGGTCCCGAAGGCTGCAGCGCCTGGTGCTTCACCAGAACTTCGGTTCTGTGTGGATTACCGAGGACTCAATTCAGTCACCAAGACTGACGCGCACCCCATCCCCAGAGCTGATGAGCTCATAGATCGGTTGGGGGCTGCCCGGTACCTTAGTACGTTTGATCTAACGTCTGGGTACTGGCAGATCGCCTTAACTGATGGGGCAAAAGAGAGGTCAGCATTCTCCACACCAGATGGGCTCTACCAGTTCCGGGTTATGCCCTTTGGGATGAAGAATGCCCCTGCCACCTTCCAGAGGTTGGTCAACCAGGTCTTGGCTGGACTGGAGGATTTCAGTGCCGCCTACCTGGACGACATCGCAGTGTTCAGCGCCAGCTGGGAGGAACACTTGCGCCACCTCCAGGAAGTGTTGTTGGCCCTGCGCAGAGCAGGCCTCACAATCAAGGCCAGTAAGTGCCAGATTGGGCAGGGTTCAGTGGTGTACTTGGGGCACCAAGTAGGGAGCGGCAAGGTGGCCCACCTGCAACCCAAGATAGATACCATCCTGGCTTGGGCACCGCCCAAAACCCAAACTCAGGTGAGAGCCTTCTTAGGTCTCACGGGTTACTACAGGAGGTTTGTCAAGGATTATGGTAACATTGTGCACCCCTTGACTTCGCTGACTTCCAGGAAGCAGCCACGAAATGTGATCTGGACTGACGCCTGTCAAACGGCCTTTGACACCCTGAAAACTGCAATGTGCACAGCACCTATACTCCAGGCACCCGACTTTTCTAAAGAATTTGTTGTCCAGACAGACGCTTCAGAGCATGGCGTGGGTGCTGTTCTAGCTAAGGTGAATGAAGAGGGCCGAGACTTGCCTGTAGCCTTCATCAGTAGGAGGTTACTTCCCAGGAAACAGAGGTGGAGTGCGATAGAGCGAGAAGCATTTGCTGTGGTCTGGGCGCTGAAGAAGCTAAGACCCTACCTGTTTGGGACTCACTTCTGGGTTCAGACAGACCACAGGCCCCTCAGATGGTTGATGCAGATGAGGGGTGAGAATCCAAAGCTGTTGAGGTGGTCCATTTCCCTACAGGGGATGGACTTCACGGTGGAACACCGCCCTGGTACAGATCACGCCAATGCTGATGGTCTGTCCAGATTTTTCCGCCTTAGTGATGAGGACTCCCTAGGTCAAGGGTAGTTCTCCCGACATTTCAGCTGGAGAGGACACGTGTTAGACCTGACATCATTGGCTTGAGTCTCTCCTCCATTTTTTTCTGTTTGCCTCCTCTGTTTACGATGTTTTTGCTGGTATATCGCTTCGGGCACTGTGCCACTGCTGATCAGTGCCACAGTGCAAGTGCTCCCTATGTAAAATTGCTGTATTTATTGAATTCCATGTTTGGCCTATTTGGTTTACTGTCAGTCCCTAGTCTAGTGCACTAGGAGTGCCAGGGCTTGTAAATACAAAGGCTGTTCGTGGGCTTGCAGCACATGTTGTGCCACCCACAAGGGCGGCCTAGTAAAAGTATGTCTAAAGGTCTGCCATTGCTAGACCTACGTGCAGTCTGGTACTGTCACGCTGACTGCGCAAGTACACCTACTTGCCAGTCCCCAAACCTTCCCTTAACTTCATGTTAGTCACCCCTATGGTAGGCCCGGGGGCAGGGTGCATTGTAAGTATAAGGTAGGACAAGCCTGACTAAGTTGGCATGTCCTAATAGTGAATTACAGCCATATTCGTTTTTCACTATTGTAAGGTAACCTGCTCTCCATTAGTTAGAATGGGCTGCCAGGATTATTAATGCTATAATCCTAGCTGGCTCGGGGAGCATGGTGCAATGTCGAGTTTGGTATCCCTGAACTCGGGGTTTAATCACGCATCCGTTTGTGTGGATGGTTTTTGGACTCTGGGTTTGAAAATAGCACTTTTAGAAAGTGGCTATTTTCCTGTCTAACTATTTCTGGTTTCTGCTGGTTTGGTGTGTGTGTGACAGGAGCTGGGTGGCTCCAGAGGTCTGAATGAGTCAGTGTGGGATGAGTGGGACATTTGCATTGAGAGTAGGGGAAGAGTAGCTCCTGATAGCCTGCCCTGCCTGACACAATGCTGGCTCCACCTCCTGCCTGTGCCTGCCAGGGACGATTCTGGCCCCACCTTCTACCAGGAGACCGATAGCTCTGCTCCTGCCAGTGACAATGCTGGCTCCACCTCCTGCTGGGCGTCTGAGGACCCAGCCCTGCACAGTGAATAGGCCAGGTGCCTCTGCCTGGCTACACCCACAACAAACCCAGGATGTGGGGAAATTCCCCTGCATGGACAAAGGGATCAAAGCCAAAAAGGGGTATAAGAGAAGGACCCCTGAACCAAGACTTTAGATCACTTCTGACAAGGAGCCCTGAACCAAGGACAAGAAGCCTGCTGATCCAAGGACCTGCCTACCCCTTCTGCCAGTGTGCTGTTTGCTGGGGGGAATCCTGCAGTTGCTTCGTTATTTTTGCCAAGGAACCAGGAGAGAGGAACTGAGTGTGTACTCTCAAGCTTTGCTAAAGAAAATCTCCAAGGGCTGGAAGAGTGCCAGCCTCCTGTTGAAGCCACAGGGCTAAAGGGCTTCATCTACTAAAAGTGCTTATTGCTGAAACTTAAGAAACCAGCACCTCTGAAAGAAACCAGCAATCTCGACGCCGACGGACGCCGCCGAATCCAGCTCGACATAGTGAGTAACGGCTTCAGTGTCCCGCTTCCTCGACGCCGGCCGCCGGGCCAGATCGACGCCAGTAGCGACGCCAGTGAGTAGTGAGTTCGGCTCCAGCTCCAAGTGACCCCGTGTCTGCACCGCCGCTGATCGCATCGACTTCGAGCCCTCTCGACGCCGTGAGCGCTGCTCACTCTTGCAACATCATCATCGACATCGACGATGACGCCGTATCCTGCTTCGCCTTGGGAGCGCTGCTCCTGCCTGACATCTGTCGACGCTGCTGCAGGTCGCCCCGACTTCGAGGCCCGATCGACGCCGAAGACGCGACGCCGGACATCTCGACGCCGCTGATCATCGTGAGCTTCGCTTTTCCAAGGTACTGTGTTGTTGGGGGTCCGTGTGACTCCGGGCTCGACGTAGAGCTCCTCGCGGTCGACGCCGAACCCTTTGGATTAACTTTGCCTCGACGTCGTGTGACTCCAGTGTGGGTTACATTGTTGCCAAGAACTGTGATTTAAAGAAGAAGAGTTGCTTTTGTTACTAAAGACTTTGTGCTAAGAAGAAACTATACTTGAACTATTATTTTTCCTTCCAAGAGTATTTATTAAGATTGTGGTATATTTTTGTCGTTATTTGGTCTTGTGCTAAGCCTTATATAAAAATCCTTATTTTTATAATACTACTGTGTTGTGTCCATTTGTAGTGTATTCACTCTATTACTGTATGTGGTCATAAATGCTTAACGCACTGCCTCTGAGATAAGCCTGTCTGCTTTGCCAAGCTACCAAGGGGGTATCTAAGTGTGTGATCCCCTTGCCCTGACTAGAGGAGGCGAGTCCCTATTTGTCAGAAGTGTATACCTCTGCCAACTAGAGACAGCCAAGTCTAACAGTGTGGTTGTGTGGTTGTGTGTGTGGTTGAATCTGTGGTTGAGTGTGTGGTTGAGTGTGTGGTTGTGTGTGTGGTTGTGTGTGGGGGGTGATGGGTGTGTGTGTGTGGGGGGGTTGTGTGTGTGTGTGGTTGTGTGTGTGTGGTTGTGTGTGAGATTGTGTGTGAGATTGTGTGTGTTGTGTGGTTGTTTGGTTGTGTGTGTGTGGTTGTATGTGTGTGTGTGCGTGGTTGAATGTATATGTGTGTGCGGTTACAGAAGGATGTATGTGGAAGAGAGCAGCAAATCAGCACAGCAGAAGAGAACAGGGAGTTAAAGAAGGAGGCGGGTGGAAAAGAGCAGCAGATCAGCACTGGAGAAGAGAACAGGGAGTTGGATAAGGGGGCGGGTGGAAGAGAGCAGCAGATCAGCATGGGAGAACAGAACAGGGAGTTAAAGGTGGAGGCGGGTGGAAGAGAGCAGCAGATCAGCACAGGAGAAGAGAAGAGAACAGGGAGTTAAAGAAGGTGGTGGGGTGAAAGAGAGCAGCAGATCAGCACAGGAGAAGAGAACATGGAGTTAAAGAAGGAGCCGGGGTGGAAGAGAGCAGCAGATCAGCACAGGAGAAGAGAAGAGAACAGGGAGTTAGAGAAGGTGAGGTGGAAGAGAGCAGTAGATTAGCACAGCAAAAGAGAACATGGAGTTAAAGGAGGAGGTGGGGTGGAAGAGAGCAGCAGAACAGCACAGGAAAAGAGAACAGGGAGGTAGAGAAGGAGGTGGGGTGGAAGAGAACAGCAGATCAGCACATGAGAAGAGAACAGGGAGTTAAAGAAGGAGGTGGGTGGATGAGAGCAGCAGATCAGCCCAGGAGAAGAGAACAGGGAGTTAAAGAAGGAGGCGGGGTGGAAGAGAACAGCAGATCAGCACAGGAGAAGAGAACCAGGAGTTACAGAAGGAGGCGGTGGAAAAGAACAGCAGAACGGCACAGGAGAAGAGAACCAGGAGTTACAGAAGGAGGCGGGTGGAAGCGAAGAGCAGATCAGCACAGGTGAATAGAACAGGGAGTTAGAGAAGGGGGCGGGTGGTAGAGGGCAGCAGATCAGCACGGGAGAACAGAACAGGGAGTTAAAGAAGGAGGCGGGTGGAAGAGAGTAGCAGATCAGCAGAGGAGAAAAGAACATAGGTAAAGAAGGAGGCGGGGTGAAAGACAGCAGCAGATCAGCACAGGAGAAGAGAACAGGGAGTTAAGGAAGGAAGCGGGTGGAGGAGAACAGCATATTAGCAGAGGAGAAGAGAACAGGGAGTTAGAGAAGGAGGCTGGTGAAAGAGAACAGCAGATCAGCACAGGAGAAGAGAAAAGGGAGTTTGAGAAGGAAACGGGGTGAAAGAGAACAGCAGATCAGCACAGGAGAAGAGAACAGGGAGTTAGAGAAGGAGGCGGATGGAAGATAGCAGAAAGATCATCACAGGAGAAGAGAACAGGGAGTTAGAGAATGAGGCGGGAGGAAGAGAACAGCAGATCAGCATGGGAGACGAGAACAGGGAGTTAGAGAAGGAGGTGGTGGAAGGGAACAGCAGATCAGCACAGGAGAAAATAACTGAGTTAAAGAAGGAGGCGGGTGGAAGAGAGCAGCAGATCAGCACAGCAAAAGAGAACAGGGAGTTAAAGAATGAGGCGGGTAGAAGAGAGCAGCAGATCAGCACAGGAGAAAAGAACAGAGTTGAAGAAGGAGGCGGGTGGAAGAGAGCAGCAGATCAGCACAGGAGAAGAGAACATGGATATAAAGAAGGAGGTGGGGTGGAAGAGAGCAGAAGATCAGCACAGGAGAAGAGAACCGGGAGTTAAAGAAGGAGGTGGGGTGGAAGAGAGCAGCAGATCAGCACAGGAGAAGAGAACAGGGAGTTAAAGAAGGAGGCAGGTGGAAGAGAACAGCAGATTAGCACAGGAAAAAAGAACAGAGTTAAAGAAGGAGGCGGGGTGGAAGACAGCAGCAGATCAGCACAGGAGAAGAGAACAGGGAGTTAAGGAAGGAAGCCGGTGGAAGAGAACAGCATATTAGCACAGGAGAAGAGAACAGGGAGTTAGAGAAGGAGGCGGGGTGAAAGAGAACAGCAGATCAGCACTTGAGAAGAGAAAAGGAAGTTAGAGAAGGAGGAGGGTGAAAGAGAACAGCAGATCAACACAGGAGAAGAGAACAGGGAGTTAGAGAAGGAGGCGGATGGAAGATAGCAGAAAGATCATCACAGGAGAAGAGAACAGGGAGGTAAAGAAGGAGGCGGGTGGAAGAGAGCAGCAGATCAGCACATTAGAAGAGAAGCAAACAGGGAGTTAAAGAAGGAGTTGGGGTGGACAAGAGCAGCAGATCAGCACAGGAGAAGATAACAGGGACTTAAAGAAGGAGGCGGGTGGAAGAGAACAGCAGATCAGCACAGGAGAAGAGAAGAGACCAGGGAGTTAAAGAAGGAGGTGGGGTGGATGAGAGCAGCGGATTATCACAAGTGAAGAGACCAGGGAGTTAAAGAAGGAGGCGGGTGGAAGAGAGCAGCAGATTAGCACAGGAAAAGAGAACAGGGAGTTAAAGAAGGAGGCGGTATGGAAGAGAGCAGCATATCAGCACAGGTGAAGAGAACATGGATATAAAGAAGGAGGTGGGGTAGAAGAGAGCAGCAGATCAGCACAGGAGAAGAGACCAGGGAGTTAAGGAAGGAAGCGGGTGGAAGAGAACAACATATTAGCAAAGGAGAAGAGAACAGGGAGTTATAGAAGGAGGCGGGGTGAAAGAGAACAGCAGATCAGCACAGTAGAAGTGTCAAAGCCCGGCTCACCTGAGTTTCTGTTCAGTTCTGATGGAGGTTGAAGACAGTCCGACCCCACCCTGAAACTGCTTGTTCCAGCACACTAGTTTTAAAACAGTGCACTAAGAACCAGAAGCTCGGGGGAAGTGGATAAAATAAAAAAAGAGAGACAATACCGTTCTTGCGTTTCCACTGTAGAAGAGCTGCTAAAATCTGCGGCCCTCTCTGACTTCTGTAGAAACTGGTGCCTAATGAAACATAAACAAAGAACAGATAGGTGCAACCTATCCCTAAATGTGTTCCTGATTAAACCTTAATCTTATTAGAAATTCTCTTCTAAAAGTACCTCCTGGATCCTGGTCTCAAGCTTCCAGGTTTGGAATGTGTTACTGTTCTGGGATGTGCTTTCTATTACTGTAAAACTTCTGTAAAATCAAACGAATATCATTATCAGAATTACCAACGTCTAACATTCACCTTAATATAACTAAACCCTAAAACTTAATAGCAAACTCACTTTTCACACATTTCCATACTTTTTATAAAACAAATACTGTACTTTTACATCAAAATACAGCAGGTAATTTGTGCTGTCAATGGTTTCCTCCGTTTGATTCTTAAAAAAGTTCCATGTAAAACAATGTTTATTTCACAAAGTTCCACAAAGTATTCTTGTAACAAAGGGTTTGAACCACAAAGTTTGTGGGAGATATCTTGTTCCAAATTGTCTTTACATGAATCCAGAAATCGCTGATAAAGTTCTTTCAGGTAATAAAAGGTTTTGCACTTACTTGTTGATGAAAAGGGATACTGATCAGTCTAACCTTGAACTCTTTCTCTTTTGCAGGTCGATTGCAGTGGACAGAAGAGGGGCAGAGCCAAGAAGTAGCCGGAAACCAGAAGGAAGAGCCAGAAGCCGCGCCCGTTGAAGTCAATGAAGGTCTGGAGAGAGCAGGAGGGCCAGCGCCGAAGGATCTGTTCTCAGGTAAGTGGGAGGTAGATGAGCACAAGCACTGGGTGTGGCTCAGGGGCTGCCTTTTATAGACAGGGCTGGGTGTGGTTCGAAGAGCTGGGTGTGGTTCGAAGAACTGGGTGTGGTTCTCACAAGCAGGTGTGCAGAGCTTCAGTTATTATGCTAATGAGTTGAAGTAACAGATGGCCTAGGGAGGAGTGTTCTAAATAAGCCTTGGTAAAAGCAAGGTCCAATGTTTTCTAAATAAGCCTTGGTAAAAGCAAGGTCCAATGTGCAAACAAGACAGCAATGTCCAAACTTGTGAATACATTGAGCAACATACACAGAAGTCTTAGGGAGGGGCTGAGATAACAAGAAAGGCTTTCAGTAGTATGTTTAAAGAGAGCTATTACAGAGACCACTAGTGCAATGAGAGGGGACATGCTCTTTGCTGTGCACAAACCCTAACAAGAAGAGAAGCGAACAGGGAGTTAAAGAAGGAGTTGGGGTGGACGAGAGCAGCAGATCATCACAGGAGAAGATAACAGGGACTTAAAGAAGGAGGCGGGTGGAAGAGAACAGCAGATAAGCACAAGTGAAGAGAAGAGACCAGGGAGTTAAAGAAGGAGGTGGGGTGGATGAGAGCAGCAGATCAGCACAGGAGAAGAGACCAGGGAGTTAAAGAAGGAGGCGGCGTGGAAGAGAGCAGCAGATCAGCACAGGTGAAGAAAACATGGATATAAAGAAGGAGGCGGCGTGGAAGAGAGCAGCAGATCAGCACAGCAAAAGAGAACAGGGAGTTAAAGAATGAGGCGGTGGAAGAGAGCAGCAGATCAGCACAGGAGAAGAGAAGAGAACAAGGAGCTAGAGAAGAAGGCGGGTGGAAGAGAGCAGCAGATCAGCTTGGGAGAAGAGAACAGAACAGGGAGTTGGAGAAGGAGGTGGGTGGAAGAGAGCAGCATGACAGCACAGCAGAAGAGAACATGGAGTTAAAGAAGGAGGCAGGTAGAAGAGAGCAGCAGATATGGGGCAAGAGAATAGGACGTGCACAGACGCGCTGATGGGGTGGGTGGCAGATGAGACCTAGAGCTAGAAAGTGATGTGGTGCATTGAATGTGCATAGCAGGCAAATGGGAGGACAGAGGTGTGAGACAGAGGGGAAGCGAGAAGGGGGTTGCGCAGCAGGCGGCGAGGCGGGGACAGGTAGAGAGTCACTCGGGGAGAAGGAGAGTTAAGAGGATGGATCAATGGGGGCAGAGAGCCAGGGAGAGGGTAGAGAAGGAGAAAAAGAGTAGATAGATAGATAACCTTTATTCGGATATTACATTATCCATAAAAGCATAAGAAAAAGAGTAAACTCCTGCTTGGATATCAGTTAAAAGGAGAGGAATGAGCGGGAGAGAGTGAGCTAAGGGGGCGGAAGAAACGTCTGCAGAGGAACAGAGACAGGAGAGAGATGCACAGAGACAAAGGGGATGAGAGGAAAGGGCGAACGGGGAGGCAGAATCGGACGTTGGAAGGGAAGCAACAGAGAGCGGGGGATATGGGTGGGACATCGATAGCAGCAAAGAAGGCAGGTAGCAGGCAAATGGTGGTGCGCGATGTGCAGGGGGGCGAGGGAGCAGCAGTCTTTGAAGTCTGATGCCGAGGCACAGACAAATGGTGGTGCGCGATGTGCACATGGCGGAGGGGCAGCCTTTGAAGTCTGATACGAGGCACAGACAAATGGTGGTGTGACGTGGCTGGTGATGGCGTGCACGCGCATAGCTTACATGAACTGTGCGTGATCCGCAAGTTTAGTAGAGTTTTTGAAGTGCTTACTATAATTCTCGCCTATCTATCCCTGCGGGATAGAATAGTCGAGACCTAAAAAACGGAGGATGGAGGTGAGAGTTTAGGATTAAATGAGTTTATGCTGGTTACGATTTTTTAAAACAGCAGTCCTGGCACCGAGGCCAAAAATTGTATGGGTAGGGGCTTCAAATAACTGATTTAGTCGTAGGCAGAAAGGGTACTGTGGTGCAATGGTATTCAGATGGTTTGTGATTCGTGGTGGGCATGCTGGGCACGGAGGGAGACAGGATTGCAGGAGATATGTGTGGGGTGGTGCGCTTCCTGGGGATGGAGGATGGGTGTTGTGGTGCTTTGTGACGGGGTTGGAGCGTGGTTGGGCATGCTAGGTTGGTTCTAGAGGATAAGTGCCGGCGGGTAGCGGTGAGGTGGTGGTGGCTGCTGCGGGAGCATAGGCTTGGTAGTAATGCATTTGGTGGTTGGATGCAGGAGCGGAAGGGCCCTGTGTTAAAAACTGCAGTAATTGGAGAGGGGGAATAATGTTTAGATGTTGGCGTGGGTCAACAACATTCGGTGATCCTGGGCAGGGTATTATGAGCCACAGTTTTGAAAAAAGTGTGAGCTATTGGTATTGTAAATGACAATTTTTTTTAATATGTGTTGGTTTTGAAAATATATAAATTAATAGCATTGTTATTCTCAAAGCCAATAGCTTACACTTTCCTAATGCGAGTCCTATTGGCTATGGCAATGCTTGTTGGTAGCAAGCAAGGACAGTGCTGTTCTGGTGCTGAGTGATGATGTAGTGGTGCTGAGTGATGCTGTTGCGGTTGGGCTGAGTGATGTGGTGGTGTATTAGAGTGATGTGGTGGTGTCCCAGAGTGATGTAGTGGTGTCCCAGAGTGATGTGGTGGTGTTCCTGGGTGATGTGGTGGTGTCTGAGAGTGATGTGGTGGTGTCCGTGAGTGCTGTGGTGGTGTCTGAGAGATGTGGTGGTGTCTGTGAGTGATGTGGTGGTGTCCCTGAGTGATGTGGTGGTGCCCCTGAGTAATGCCTCAGAGTTATGTAGTGGTGTTCCATGAGTTATGTAGTAGTGTTCCGTGAGTGATGTGGTGGTGTTCCGTGAGTGATGTGGTGGTGTTCCGTGAGTGATGTGGTGGTGTCTGTGAGTGATGTGGTGGTGTCTGTGAGTGATGTGGTGGTGTCCCTGAGTGATGTGGTGGTGTCCCTGAGTGATGTGGTGGTGCCGCTGAGTGATGCCCCTGAGTGATGTGGGGGTGCCCCTGAGTGATGTGGTGGTGTCCCAGAGTGATGTGGTGGTGTCCCAGAGTGATGTGGTGGTGTCCCAGAGTGATGTGGTGGTGTCCCAGAGTGATGTGGTGGTGTCCCAGAGTGATGTGGTGGTGTCCCAGAGTTATGTAGTGGTGTGCCAGAGTGATGTGGTGGTGTCCCAGAGTGATGTGGTAGTGTCCCAGAGTGATGTGGTGGTGCCCCTGAGTGATTCCCCTGAGTGGTGTGGTGGTGTCCCTGAGTGATGTGGTGGTGCCCCTGAGTGATGTTGTGGTGCCCCTGAGTGATGTGGTGGTGCCCCTGAGTGATGCCCCTGAGTGATGTGGTGGTGCCCCTGAGTGATGTGGTGGTGCCCCTGAGTGATGTGGTGGTGTCCCTGAGTGATGTGGTGGTGTCCCGGAGTGATGTGGTGGTGTCTCAGAGTGATGTGTTGGTGTCCCAGAGTGATGTGGTGGTGTCCTAGAGTGATATGGTGGTGTCCTAGAGTGATACGGTGGTGTCCCTGAGTGATGTGGTGGTGGTGTGAGGCGTGCAGCAGTGTGTGGCGTGCAGCATGCAGCAGAGTGAGGCGTGCAGCAGTGTGTGGCGTGCAGCAGTGTGTGGCGTGCAGCAGTGAGAGGGGTGCAGCAGTGTGTGGCGTGCAGCAGTGTGTGGTGTGCAGCAGTGTGTGGCATGCAGCAATGTGTGGCATGCAGCACTGTGAGGCGTGCAGCAGTGTGAGGCGTGCAGCAGAGTGAGGCGTGCAGCAGTGTGTGGCGTGCAGCCGTGTGTGGTATGCAGGAGTGTGTGGCGTGCAGCAGTGTGTGGTGTGCAGCAGTGTGTTGCGTGCAGCAGTGTGAGGCGTGCAGCAGTGTGAGGCGTGCAGCAGTGTGAGGCATGCAGCAGTGTGAGGCGTGCAGCAGTGTGAGGCGTGCAGCAGTGTGTGGCATGCATCAGTGTGAGGCGTGCATTGCGTGCAGCAGTGTGTGGCGTGCAGCTGTGTGAGGCGTGCAGCAGTGTGTGGTGTGCAGCAGTGTGTGGCCTGCAGCAGTGGGAGGCGTGCAGCAGTGTGAGGCGTGCAGCAGTGTGAGGTGTGCAGCAGTGTGAGGCGTGCAGCGTGCAGCAGTGTGAGGTATGCAGCAGTCTGTGGCGTGCAGCAGTGTGTGGCATGCAGCAGTGTGTGGCGTGCAGCAGTGTGAGGCGCGCAGCAGTGTGAGGCCTGCAGCAGTGTGTGGCGTGCAGCAGTGTGTGGCGTGCAGCAGTGTGTGGCGTGCAGCAGTGTGTGGCATGCAGCAGTGTGTGGCGTGCAGCAGTGTGAGTAGTGCAGCAGTGTGCGGGGTGCAGCAGTGTGAGGCGTGCAGCAGTGTGAGGGCAGTGTGAGGCGTGTAGCAGTGTGAGGCGTGCAGCAGTGTGAGGCGTGCAGATGTGTGTGGCATGCAGCAGTGTGTGGCAGGGAGCAGTGTGTGGAGTGCAGCTGTGTGAGGCGTGCAGCCTTGTGAGGTGTGCAGTCGTGTGAGGCGTGCAGCAGTGTGAGGCGCGCAGCAGTGTGAGGCGCTCAGTAGTGTGAGGCGCGCAGCAGTGTGAGGCGTGCAGCAGTGTGAGGCGCGCAGCAGTGTGAGGCGCGCAGTAGTGTGAGGCATGCAGCAGTGTGAGGCGTGCAGCAGTGTGTGGCGTGCAGCAGTGTGTGCAGTGTGTGGTGTGCATCAGTGTGAGGCGTGCATTGGGTGAAGCAGTGTGTGGCGTGCGGCAGTGTGAGGCGTGCAGCAGTGTGAGGCATGAGCAGTGTGAGGCGTGTAGCAGTGTGAGGCGTGCAGCAGTGTGAGGCGTGCAGCAGTGTGTGGCGTGCATCAGTGTGAGGCATGCATTGCGTGCAGCAGTGTGTGGCATGCAGCAGTGTAAGGCGTGTGAGGCGTGCAGCAGTGTGAGGCATGCATCAGTGTGAGGCGTGCAGCGTACAGCAGTGTGAGGCATGCAGCAGTGTGTGGCGTGAAGCAGTGTGAGGCATGCATTGCGTGCAGCAGTGTGTGGCATGCAGCAGTGTAAGGCGTGCAGCAGTGTGTGGCGTGCATCAGTGTGAGGCGTGCAGTGTACAGCAGTGTGTGGCATGCAGCAGTGTGTGGCGTGCAGGAGTGTGTGGCATGCAGCAGTGTGTGGCGTGCAGCAGTGCGTGGCGCGCAGCAGTGCGAGGCATGCAGAAGTGTGAGGCATGCAGCAGTGTGAGGCATGCAGATGTGTGTGGTGTGCAGCAGTGTGTGGCAGGGAGAAGTGTGTGGCATGCAGCTGTGTGAGGCGTGCAGCTGTGTGAGGCGTGCAGCAGTGTGAGGCACGCAGCAGTGTGAGGCACGCAGCAGTGTGAGGCGCGTAGCAGTGTGAGGCGCGCAGCAGTGTGAGGCGTGCAGCAGTGTGATGCGTGCAGCAGTGTGAGACGTGCAGCAGTGTGAGGCGTGCAGCAGTGTGAGGCGTGCAGCAGTGTGTGGTGTGCAGCAGTGTGTGGGGTGCAGCAGTGTGAGGCGTGCAGCAGTGTGAGGCGTGCAGCAGTGTGAGGCGTGCACCAGTGTGCGGTGTGCATCAGTGTGAGGCGTGCAGCAGTGTGTGGCGTGCATCAGTGTGAGGCATGCATTGCGTGCAGCAGTGTGTGGCATGCAGCAGTGTGAGGCGTGCAGTAGTGTGTGGCGTGCAGCAGTGTGAGGCGTGCAGCAGTGTGAGGCGTGCATCAGTGTGAGGCGTGCAGCGTACAGCAGTGTGAGGCATGCAGCAGTGTGTGGCGTGCAGCAGTGTGAGGCACGCAGCAGTGTGAGGCGCGTAGCAGTGTGAGGCGCGCAGCAGTGTGAGGCGTGCAGCAGTGTGATGCGTGCAGCAGTGTGAGACGTGCAGCAGTGTGAGGCGTGCAGCAGTGTGAGGCGTGCAGCAGTGTGAGGCACGCAGCAGTGTGAGGCGCGTAGCAGTGTGAGGCGCGCAGCAGTGTGAGGCGTGCAGCAGTGTGATGCGTGCAGCAGTGTGTGGCGTGCATCAGTGTGAGGCGTGCAGCAGTGTGAGGCGTGCAGCAGTGTGTGGCGTGCAGCCGTGTGAGGCGTGCAGCAGTGTGAGGCGTGCAGCAGTGTGAGGCGTGCAGCAGTGTGTGGCGTGCAGCCGTGTGAGGCGTGCAGCAGTGTGAGGCGTGCAGCAGTGTGAGGCGTGCAGCAGTGTGTGGGGTGCAGCAGTGTGAGGCGTGCAGCAATGTGAGGGTTGCCGCAGTGTGAGGCGTGCAGCAGTGTGAGGCATGCAGCAGTGTGAGACATGCAGCAGTGTGAGGCGTGCAGCGGTGTGTGGCGTGCAGCAGTGTGCGGTGTGCAGCAGTGTGTGGCTTGCAGCAGTGTGAGGCATGCAGCAGTGTGTGGCATGCAGTGTGCAGCAGTGTGTGGAGTGCAGCAGTGTGTGGCGTGCAGCAGTGTGTGGCGTGCAGCAGTGTGAGGCGTGCAGCAGTGTGAGGCATGCAGCAGTGTGTGGCGTGCAGCAGTGTGTGGCATGCAGCAGTGTGAGGCATGCAGCAGTGTGAGGCATGCAGCAGTGTGTGTCGTGCAGCAGTGTGAGGCGTGCAGCAGTGTGAGGCGTGCAGCAGTGTGAGGCGTGCAGCAGTGTGAGGCGTGCAGCAGTGTGTGGCGTGCAGCAGTGTATGGCGTGCAGCAGTGTGTGGCGTGCAGCAGTGTGAGGCGTGCAGCAGTGTGAGGCATGCAGCAGTGTGTGGCGTGCAGCAGTGTGTGGCGTGCAGCAGTGTGAGGCGTGCAGCAGTGTGTAGCGTGTAGCAGTGTATGGCATGCAGCAGTGTGTGGCGTGCAGCAGTGTGAGGCGTGCAGCAGTGTGTGGCATGCAGCGTGCAGCAGTGTGTGGCGTGCAGCAGTGTGAGGCGTGCAGCAGTGTGTGGCGTGCAGCGGTGTGAGGAGTGCAGCAGTGTGTGGCGTGCAGCAGTGTGTGGCGTGCAGCAGTGTGTGGCATGCAGCGTGCAGCAGTGTGAGGCGTGAAGAATAATGAGTGCTAACAAATGCGGGGAAGCTAGACTAAAACAAAACCCAAAACATCGCCTCACGCCGAAAGCAGATCTGTTACTGGGCGGGTGGGGGCTGTAGCTGAAAATAAATAAAGGTGAACTTTGTACATTATGGGAATGCTTGCATGTTGATTAAAGCCCATGCCATGGTTGATAAAGCAGCACAGACGTGCTACGTTTATAGGAGAAGTGGTTCTGCCTTTTGTTGCCGACACCGTGCAGTGGCCACAGTTAATGTGTGGTGCAGAGTGTCAGCACGTCGTCGTGGAGCATCAGAGCAGAGTCAGCGCTCGCAAATAGAAATCCCTCTGTTGTCTCTTTGTTTATTTCAGTTGTAATGCAAGGAAAACCAAGTTTCAGATGGAAGGACTAGCGCATTGTCGCATGTACCTATGTCGGCACTAATCAGGAAATACAATAAAAAATGTAAGTGGTCTGGTGTGAAAGATGAAGCGGGCGGCCGTGAAGAGGCGCTGCGCTGATTAAGGGAAAGAAAACACGAACACTTGCATGCAGAGCTTATAAGGGGAGGAATTTGTATGTCACAAGTAACAATGGTGATCCATGGGGGTGAACAAATAACAACAAGCTCTTGGCATTGCTGTGGCGTGGGGCGGGGGAGCGGAGCGGGAGCGCATTCCTTTGAAGTCTGATGCGGGGTGAGGGAAGGGAGCCTTTGAAGTCTGATGGAGGCACAGACAAATGGTGGTGTGACGTGGCAGGTTTGTGCACGCGCATAGCTCACATGAACTGTGGCTAATCCACCGTTGGTAGACCGTTCTTTTGCCCTTACTATAATCTCCGCCAGCAATGCGCAAGCGCATTGGCAGGCCGAGACTTAATGAATGTTGGACGGAAAATGTAATAGTTGTATTTAAGTAGACAGTAGAAATCCCGAAAGGGGTTTATTATTAAACCATTAATGAAGAAGAGGGATGGAAGCCAAATATAGCCTTGTCATCCTTTTATATTTTTCTGAAAAGGCTTTCTCCAAAGTACTGTTGAGAAAATTGAAGGAATAGACTTCTGTAAACAATCTTCTACTGGTAGAACAAGGTTGTTTTACCTAGTCTAAGCTCTTCATACCTCGAATTGGACTCAAGTTGAAACAGACTCTTCTGACTGCCTTAGTAAAAAGATATACATTAGTAATGGACTGCACCAGGGATGTGGCCTAGCTCTAATTCATTTTAGCTCATATATGGCTGATTTACCAAACTCAATTGATGTTTCTAGATCCTTTTCACGCAAGATGGGATTGTAGCATATATCATGTCTAATGTATGCAGGCCATTTGGTTTTACTAGATGATACCCCAAGGAGCCTCCAGAAAAAAATATATATTTTAAATGATTATTGTAAGGTGTGATGGAGTAGAGACTTCACCTTATTTAGAAGTCAGCGTTAAGCCACTTAAGGTGGCTTAACACTGCCTTGTAAATAAGGCCCCCTTTCACACTACACTTAGCATGAAAAGGGCGTGCAAAGGTTGTTGAGGTGGGCATTTCGCCACAACACCCATTGATTTTGACGCGGCCCCCTATTTACAAGAGAAGCATAAACAAGAGGCAGCGCCAAAATTAAGACCAGGGAAAGCCTGGTCTTAAGCATGCAAAACTAGGAGAAATGCTTTATTTCTCCATGTTTTTGCTGTTTCCATGTGTGCTGCCTTGCGCACAAAACGCCAATAACCTTCCTGCACAATCATTAAAAAAAAATGCCATTTTGCAACTTCTATGTGTGCTGCATTAAGCAGCTCACATAGAAGTTACAAAACAGCATTTAAAGATTGTTTATGTGCAGAAAAGGAGACCTTCCTGCACATAAACAATCTTCCTCTCAACACTAGCACTCTTGCACTATGGTGCAAGGATGCCTGTGTTGGTGCTAGGCAACTAAATTTAGCGCAAGCGCAGGGGGAAACACAGGGCTGCACCATATTCTAGTAAATATGGTGCAGCCCTGCATTTCTAAAGTGATGAAGCTTGTCATGAGCCTTCTTGGCTTAACTACACACTTCGCCACTTTTTGTAAATATGCCCCTGAGTTTAAAACAGTTCAGAATGGCCAACATTAGCCAGGCTGGTTTCATTTTGAACAAATAGGTGCAACACCATTCTAAAATGGCGGTTACATTCTCCTGGTGTTAAAATTTTGCACAACATAGCCTTGAAGCTCCTACTTCCCACCGGAAGTTAACAATCTTTGGCTATAGCTGTTGAATAAGCATGTGTGTTCCATCATCCACACTATTGGAAACAGCAGAAGATCGCCTTGCGTAGAACCCGCACACAATGTAGATTGTAATATTTTGGTTGCATATCTTTATCCACATTTAATGTTTTTTTGTGTAGAGCATTGAGGTCGATGTATAGTTTTCACGCATTCACCTCGAATAGCATTATCAGATACACAGCCTTTTGCAACTACAGCTATGCTTAGCAGCAAATTACTGTTGTATCAAACCTCTTTTTACTAATTAAGTTAGTCATTGTTCTTTTTAATATCATACACACAGCCAGGACATTCTACTCATTTAAAAAAAAAGAAAGCAGAGAAACCTGACTAAAGGAATAGTTAAAAAAAAAAGCAAACCAAGAGGGAAAATGTTTATATTAATCTGGGATAACTGTAATTACTTTAGCTGCATTGCTTTATTTATTACCTCCTCTATACCGAAGGGACCATCCATAAGAAAGTCAATCTTGGTACTTCCTTCAAAGGGACAGTTTGAACCAGCTCCACAATACATGTCTCCTTTTCTTGGGAGCACATGCAACCCTGGACAATTATGAAAGTTATTTGACACTGTCAGTGATACAGCGTGTGATCCTCTGTGAAGGGCTTGTTTTTAATTTGCTTTCCCCATCGTTGATTGTTGTGAATCTGTTTGCCTACTACAAAATTGACTTATCTCATTTGTTTTGTTTGTGATCTGGAAACTAAGCCAAATAATTGAACTCCAAAAATCAAGGGCCAGATGTACAATCATTGGCAACTGCGACTCCCAAATTGCGAGTTGCAATTTGCGAGTCGCAATTGCCAATGTACAACAGTGTGAGACACTGTTTGCGATTCCCAATGGGGTAGCAAATTACATGCCTCATGCATATTAATGAGGCTGTCGCAATTTGCGACCCCATTGGGAATAGCTAGCCGTATCAGGGATGGTGGCCTGCTGCGGTCGGCAGTCTCCATGTCGGGACTGCTTTTAAATAAAGCAGTTTTTTTAATGCAGCCCGTTTTCCTTAAAGGAAAACGGGATGCATTTTTTTTTTTAAATGAAACGTTTTTGTTTAATTTTTTAAGGGCAGGTAGTGGTCCCTGGGACGACCGCCTGCTCTAAAAAAATGTGTGTGCACCCATTCACAAAGGGAAAGGGGACCCCTTCCCGTTTGCTAATGGTTTACCACCCTGTTGAAGAGAATGGTAAACTGCGGTGTTTTGCGACTGCAATTGCGGTCGCAAAGCATTCTTACATAGGGTTCAGACTCTCTATTAGGAAGGGATGCCCTTGGAACGCCTCTTCCTGATAACGAGTCTCTAACCCTATTTTGCCAGTTGCTATTTAATTAGCGACTCACAAAATAGGGTTAGTACATGGCTCACAGGTTTTTTGCGTGCGCAAACGGGTCTAAAACCCATTTGCCCATGTAAAAATCTGTCGTACATCTGGCCCCAAATGTTCAGGACCTGCTTCAAGCACCTCTGGGTGATTTTAATCACACATTTCGGTAAACACAGTAGCTGATTGCATAAAGAGTGCTGTGAATTAGCAATCACTACTTTGCTTGTTAACCTGAAAGGCCTGCACTAGAGGAAGCGTTCATAGGCAATCACTACATTGACATATGAATATCAGACAACACAGGACCCTCGACCAGGTATTTTCCATTATGAAAGTTGTTCTGTGGCAGATAATAGAAATGCTGTATGATTTATGATGAGATGGAAACCAAAATTAAATATGTACAAAAAAGAAAGCAAATCCCATTCATTATTTATTTATTTATATTTGTTTATCAAAAATTAGACAACTGAGAATTTCCTCAGGAGAAATTGCTGCAAACGTCTGCCTTCAGAAACAAGCTGGAAGTGCACACAGTTTGACCAGTTAACTTGCTCTTTTTTTTCCTTTGTATCCAGTTTTATCACACTGTACATTCAGAGTAAGTTATTCAGTTCAAAAACTAGAGAAGATGGTATATAAATTAGAGTACCAACATCATACAGTTGTCTTAACATTGTCAACTAAACATAACTCCAATACCCTTTGTTCAATCTACATTCCAGCCTTTCAGATGGGTTCAAGCTAAATATACCGATCAATATACCTAAAGCAATGCACCATAGCCGCATAAATGACAAAGATGCCGCCAAACAGAACATCCATCCAAGTCGAGCAATGGACAACCGTGCTTCATAGCAGAATTTAACAAATGATAAAGTCATTTGATGCTCACCTAATGCTCTACACCTATCAATAACAGGATCTTGTCAGCCACTATTGAGTATCATCCATTGATAAAGGATGCATTAGTCTGTGTTAAGCTTATCAACTGCTAACTAATATTGTGACCTGTTAATGTGACTCCAAGATCATAAAAGCCGTCCACTGTCAAGAAACACTACAAGAGCATCTGAGGGGTTAATTCCGATGTCGTTCGGAAGGGATCTAAATCGGATTCAGGTTTGCCAAATCCAATCCAGAACCCTTGTTGCAGACCGAATCGTACAGGCTGTCCAAAAACAGAGTACAATGCCTGGAAACCGTTAGGACTAGGAATCGGATCCGAAAGGCATTCGGACAGGTCGTGTCTTTCGGAGCCAAATCGCACAGCTCTATGGAGTCGGTTTACGAGTGAGTGAGTACAATGACCGATTTGGACAGCTGTTCCAGATTCGGTTTTTCCGGAACGAATCAGCACTGGGATCTGTCTTTGGGGGCCCATAGCAGGCCCCCCTTCACCCAGGGCCTTCCAATCGGGCCTGCGGGGCTACCCAAGGGACCCCCCCTTTCCAACCATGCACATTGTGGCAGGCATCATGGGGTGCCCGCCACAGGGTGCATGGTTTTCCCCAACCACCCCTTTCTTCTATGGGAGCCTGTGTTCTCTTTCGAAACACAGGCTCCAATTGAAGTCAATGGGAGCCCGACTGAATCATATTCAAAAGCATCCGGGTACATCCAAATCGCTCAATCAGACACCCCCGATCCGAGTTATCCGGAAAGCATTCCAGAACCGATTTGTTAGGTATGCTTTCCGAACAAGATCAGAATCGGGCCCTTTGTGGTAAAGCTGAGCAAATCAAATGTATGTAACATCACATTTATGAAAAGCAGTCTTATCTGTTAGGAACATACTATGAGCATTTTCCTAGAAAAAAAAAGATGCATCAGTACAAGATCTAGACATCTCGCCAGACATTGGGTGCTGAGATTAGTTACTATTTACTCCACCTTGCCTTTCTACGCCCCAGGAAGCTCCACAAAATATATGTAAAATCTGAAACTTGCTTGGGGTTCAACTAATGAAGTCTCTCCTCCTCTTTGTGGGGGTGAGGCAGAGCAAAGACCATTGGTAGGATGATGGATGGCGCAACGCGGGAGACACGGCGGTTGGCAGCATCACCGAGGCACCACTCGAGGGCAGGACTACAAGCCCCAGGAGCGAGCGGGCCGTGACAGGACCGGCAGCACCTCCCCTTCCACCACCAGGGAGCTATTTAACCATCTGCGTTTTTCCGCATTGCGGGACTCGCGGGTGGGCGCCGGGCGAAGCCCGGGCCGTCTGTGGCTGTCAGGGGCCAGAAGAGGCTGGGCCGGGCCCCCCTCCCTCTGAGAAGAGCTCCAAGAACATTGAGAGGGAGGAAGGTATTGGCTGACAGCCGGAACTGAAGTTAGTTTGTACTGTGGGAGGCGTATTGGATTGGCCAACTACCGCAAGACTCTCTGTCATTTTTGAGAGGGTGGTGGACTGTGTCAGTTTCCGTGCTGGTCTTTGGAGGAGTGGGGGTGGCTTGGATTAGGATTTACTAAAGATTGTAGTGGGTTTTGTACCTAGAAGTTGTTGTTGAGTTGTTTATTATTTCCCTTTTGGTTGATTGTTAGAATCCAAATACAATGGCTGACTCGGTGCAAACAAGGTCCTCTAAACTAAGTTCTAATAATCCATCCAAATCTCGTCCTGTGATTAAACCGAAGGGTACCCCTCCCCCTATGCCCGCACAGCCCACTGCAATTGATAGAATGCTGTGTAAAGCTATTGGCAAGGTTTCCAACAAAATTGAGCGGACCGAGAGGCGTCTTTCCTTAACCACACAACTGGACCTTTTCTACCTGACCCAGGAGTCGGAGACTGATATGGTTATGACGCCCCCAATTATCTCATTAACACCATCGATGCTAGTGTTATTTTCCTCCTGTGCTGTAACTTGAGATTCCCCATTGTTCATGACGAGCTCAGCTCGTCATGAGTGTATGGAGGTGTACATCATGACGAGCTGAGCTCGTCATGAGCGTCGAAGGAGTTAACGACCCCTGTCTCAGATATCTCTTGCGCCCAGATAGAGAACAATAATGAACTAGAGACAAGTGGAGGGGGGTTATACATATGCCACTAAGTAAAAGGGGACTAGTAAAAGGAAACCTAGACAGAAGAAAGGTAAAATTATCCCGGTCCAAAAATTCCCTAATACTGTGGTCACAGGGTAAATGACGGGGCTTAAACCAAACCCACAAGTACCACCGAGCTGAGTGTCCCAAATAATCAGTGACCTTCAGAACCACTTTGAGCAGCTCATTAACACTCAGATGAAAGTAATTATGAGCCGGCTAGACAAAGTGGTAACCCTGGTAAAGACGAGGGGGGCGGACATGGGTAGCATTTTGTCTCCCCTACCATCTGTTAACCCTATTGTCGCTGAGGTAATCATCACGAACCTGCCTGTTGTACACCCGAGTAAACCTTCAGCCGGGAAAACTCCAGTTAATACAGGCCCACCACTGCCTTCAAATCATAATCAACCACACACAAGTAGTGTCCCTAATGGACACGTCTCGAGCTCAGGAGAAGCAACACCTGTCCCGCCAACAAATTTGCTACGACCACCCCAACTGAAAGAATCACTGACTAAAGGGACAGTTAATCGATTACCTTGCATAAACTTACCCCCAGAGGTGGCTCCATATGTTATTATTCTTACGGGGGTCCCTGAATTGCAGCCCGGCCATACAGAAGTTTATGATGAACTTAAGAATAAAGTGATGTTTTGGCTAACTAGGAATAGGCCTATATCAGGGAATGTACAGGGGGAAATTTTGTTGGTGCGGAGGGTGAGCTGGTTGGGTAACAGGCTGAAGGACGGTACCGGTGTTTGCGTGGTGGTAAATTTTAGGGATCATAGAGCAGTAGACCACATATTATGCTGGGGACCGGCTAGCCATTCAAGCAACTTTAGATCCTTGCCCCTTGGCTTTTTTTTATCCCAGGGGATCCTTTAGTATGGGTCAAGACGTCGCCCACTGTAACAGAAGGGAAAGTCTCCATGGAGGGAAGGGCCATTATCTCCAGATGACACATGCCATGCCTGGAAACTGGGGTGCACTAAGCTTGAGAAATAGATTCGATCCCCTGATGTCACTAGAGGAGTTGGACTGACTGAAGAGAGTGGGCGTCCCTCTGAAATCCAACCCTTTTGAAAAAGGCAGTAGCCATGTCATTTTCCCGTCCATAATTCCATCTCATCACCCGGTAGTGAACATGCCTCTCAACCATGGTGTGGAGCCTTTAGATAGGACCCTTGTTGAATCCATCACAACTACCCTTGTTTTAGGAAATCCTGAGGGCAGGCAGGTTAGGCCAGCAGGGAGTGAGGACCTATTGGGATTGAATTGTATCTCCCAGCAGCCTCAGGGCCCTGACGTTTTAAACAATCGACCTGGGTCTAACGAGGATCGAAACATTGAAGGGACATATCATCATAACCCAGCTATATCGTACTCCAAGGAGAGATCTATTCAGGAGGGGCTCAGTCTGATATCATTGAACGTAGCCGGGTTGTCATCTAAATTTGACAACCAGGAATGGAGGGAGTATATTACTAGGTTCCAGGTAATTTGCCTGCAGGAAACCTGGGGAGTGGACTGTAGCCCCTTTTATCTAGCAGGGTATAAGTGTTTCTCTGTGCCCGCACAGAAGTCAGCCTCGGGAAGAGCCATGGGAGGGTTATTTATTTTTGTGGATCTGCAGCTAGAAGGTGTGTGGACTAATTTAAATTGGAATTCCAACAATATGCAGGCTCTGGGGTTTCTCACACACACAGGTTAAATGTGATTTTGATTAACCTATACAACGCAGTAGTAGTGAAGGGGAAGGATTCCGTAATAAGCAAGTTAGAGAATAGACTTACCGCAGAGATTGCCTTGAGGAAGGGAGCAGTAGCCCCGTGTGTGGTTTTGGTGGGTGACCTAAATTGCCACTTGTGACCTAATTTAAGACCTATTAATGGAAATTGGTCTTGTTGCACGGTTGAAAAAGGACCGCATTTTGAACATTCTATTGAGGGGACGGAACTAGATAGGGTTTTGAAAAATCACGCTTTAGTGCACACAATTGATCTGGTGATGCCAGAAGGTGGAGGCAAGGTTAACCCAACATTTAAGGGCAGAGGGTGCGTCTCCTTCATTGATTACATAGTGGTTTCCAGTCTGTTCAAGGACTGGTTAAGTGGGGCCAAAATTGAATGGTGCATATTTAGCGATCATAACCCCTTAGTCCTGAACATAAAAGAGCTGTCCCCAAGAGGCGAAAGGAGAGGCGTGGTGGCCGTTAGCAGCGAGAGGGTAACGGACCAGGGGAGACGACTTAGATGGTCAAAAGTGGATGGGGCTGTTTTCTATAAATCCCTAATGGAGAAAGGCAATAAGGCGATTGGGGTGTGACTGAATTCATCCGTGGAGGGACCTGCTGTGGTCATAGCATTTGAGGCAGTGGCGCATTTGATAGATGGGCTGTTAAAGACCACTTTGCATGGGAAAGTTAACATCACCCCCAGATGGTTTGATAAAGATTGCTCCCGGGCTCAGAAAGAGTTAAAAGTGAGCCTGAAAACCACCCCAAGGGATAAGATGTGGATTGCTCAGTGTAGGACCGCATACAGAAAGGCGATCAAATGCAGGAACCTTTCCCTACAAGCACAAGTTTGGGAAGATCTAAGGGACGCAGCAGATAGAAGGGACACCGGTGCGTTCTGGAAAATAATAAATAACCCATGTTTCCAGGATGCCATGCCCCAGAAGTTGTCACATCCATTCTCCCAGAACAATGGTTGGACCAGTTTAAAGGTTTATATAATCATACTGCAGAGAATAAACAGGATGACGGGAACGGCTGCCCGTGGCTTGCGTTCATTGAATTCACGTTAGAGGAAATTGTAGTGGGTATTAAAGGTCTAACACAAAATAAAGCCCCAGGCCCAGACGGCATCCCACCAGACCTTTACTTAAGTAACGTAGAACTGTGGGCCCCCATTCTTACTAGAGTACTAAATGTGGCTGTTGCAACTGGCCTTCCTCGTTCCTGGTCATCGGCAACAATAGTCCCCATTTTTTAAAAGGGGAATAGAGACAATCCATAGTGTTACCGCCCCATATCGCTGATTGATGTAACGGCTAAAGTTTTGGGTCGAGTGGTTTTAACGCGTCTTATGGACTGGGCCGATGAACATCAAATTATTACTGATACTCAGTATGGGTTCAAGGAAGGAAGATCCACGACGGACCAGTGCCTGAACCTTTATCTATTGGTGGCCAAATACACTTTAGCTAGTAATGAGGCAGTATATTTAGGGTTTATGGACCTCACTGCAGCCTTTGACCATGTCAATAGAGAGAAGCTGTGGGCGCTGATGACTAGGTTAGGTGTAGACCAGGGCCTGATAAACATTCTGAGAGCTCTCCACTGGAATACCTCAGCTAAAGTGCGCTTTAATCTTGAAGAGGGCACGACTGCTTCTTTTCCTTACACTAGTGGGGTAAGACAGGGATGTATCCTGGCCCCGTTCCTCTTTTCCCTGTACATTAACAATTTAGATCAGGCATTAGACACATTAAAAGTAGACTCCCCAATAGTTGTTTCCCGTCCGGTCCCAGTGCTTCTGTACGCTGATGACGCGGTTCTTTTAGCTCGCACCCCTAAGGGCCTTCAGCGCCTGATAGACGGGTTTGTCCATTTTATGGACACATTAGATCTCACGGCGAACCTAACTAAGTCCTATGTTATGTTGGCCGGATCCAAACCTTGCAAGAGGTTTTCTTACAAAATAGGCACACATAAAATGGAGCAGGTACAGACCTTCTCATACCTGGGCATGCTATTTGATGGATTTTTAAATTTTAAACTTTTAACCGAAGAGCGGTGCTACAAACTAGTGGCCTCTACTGGGGCCATAACGAACTATGGACGCAGGTTGGGTCGGTGGTCCCCGGAACAGGTCATGAATCTGTACAGCTCAATCTATTGCTCCAAAGTGGTATATGGAGCTGAAGTCTGGGATTTTGTAAGAACTAACCAGATTCAGCTAGAGGAGAATAAATACCTGAGAAAGGTACTTAAAACCCCACAAAGTACACCAGCCTATATTATTCATGAGGAATTAGGCAGGGTGTATATTGAGGACCTGATTAAGGCTAGACACATCATGGCCTGGCTAAAAATTTGGTCCAACACGGAGGCAGATTTGAGTAGACAAATTATTAGAGATTGTATAGATGGGGACAAAGGCTTGAGTATTCTGTGGCTAAAATATGTGAAGACCACCTTGGAGGGAATTGGCTGCAAGGATCTTTTTACCAACCCAACGGCAATTGTCCCCCAAGATAAATTGAGAATTAAAAGTATTTTTCTGGACACGGTAGCCTCACGCAGGGCTGCCATGGAAGGTAGGAAGCCCACAATCTGCGCCCATAGAATGGTAAAGACAGGGGAAGGAATGGGACCTTACCTAGCTCTCATGTATAATGCACAGGAAAGATTTTTAATTACACGTTTTAGGCTCAACCTTTTACACCATTTACTGGCTGATCCACCAGGTTTTACTGTTACGGTTGAGCAGAAGGGTGCATGCGGCTGCGACGATAGGTCTCCGCAGTACACCCTTCATTTTGTATTATTATGTCCATTTTATGCTTCATCCAGGCGTAGCTTTTTAGTAAGAATTTTAAAACAGGCAAAGTTTAGACACGCTAAGGTTGCCCTTTTATTCTTGCAAAGGGCCAGCGATCCCTTGACACTTATGTATTACGAATTTTATCAAGGTTGCTTTAAGACTTAGGAACACAAGAGCGCTGTGCTGAAGTAATTTTTGGCTAATTGTCTCTAATGTAATGTGCTATGAATTGTATTTTATTGTTTTTTAATTGTATAACTTGTACTTTTATGGTATTTTTCAAATACCGAATAAAGGATTTTGATGATGATGAACTCCCCGATGTGACGAGATGGTGATCATGATGAGGAAGACAGCTTTGCGAGTTAGAAGATCCAACAAGCAGCTGTGCATCATTTTGGATGAAGTACAGGCGAGGAAAGTCAAGACTAATTTGGCATCTCCCTGTGGCATCACAAAGGGTTTGGAAGAGAACATAAGCCAAACCTTTAATAAACAGAATCACAACAGCTAAGCTAAACAAGGGTGACATTTCCGGCATACAAAAAAAGCCAAATGTGCTGGCAAATAACATTTAATAGTGCTCACTGTAAGACCTTGCTTGACCAAAGACAAAACAACCAATAAGATATTTGACAGTCTGACACATCAGGCCACAAATTTGACCGAGCACCCAGCATAAGGATAATTGTACTTACCCAGTAAGCATCTGCAAGAGGGTGAGAATGGAGTAAATAACTGTAGTATAGAGATGTCCATTTGTATGAGTGTATAATGTAAGAACTGCAACAACTACAGGTACCCGGGGAGGCGGGAGGGCACATGTGAATATACATCTCTATATGCCAAAAACAGATGCTTAATGGGTAAGTAACAGTATCCGTTCGAGGCATGTGTTCTGTAGATACGCATGCTTTGTATAGACTATAACGCCGTATACTGCCAAAGCGGTGGCTAACCTGTAGAAGTTGCAGTTGTTTGGAATAGTGTTTTTAGTACTGCTTGGCCTACATTAGCATGTTGATGTGCTAACACATCTACACAATAGTGTTTGGTAAATGTCTGTGGTGTAGACCATATAGCTGCCTTACATATGCCAGCTACAGAGATGTTGCCTAAAAAGGCCACTGCCACCCCTATTTTCGAGTGGAATACACTCTAGGAGGTATAATTTAAGTTCCTTTAGCTTTAATATAGTAAGTTTGAATGCATTTTACAATCCATCTGGCAATACCAGATTTGGAAAAAGGATTGCCTTTGTGGGGTGAAGCAAATGCAACAAACAGTTGTTTTGTGAAAGTTTTTTTTTCTATCTATGCAGTATAGTAAAGCTCTTTTAACATCAAATGTGTGAAGAGCAAGTTTTGCCACAGAATACGGTTGAGGAAAGAGGACCGGCAACTCAACCGATTGGTTTATATGAAAAGCAGAAACTACCTTGGGAAGGAATTTTGGGTTGGTATGGAGAACTATCCTATCTTTATGTAGCTGAAAGAAAGGTTCTTCCAACGTTAATGCCTGTAGCTCACATGCTATCCTCAGGGATGTGATAGCAATGAGGGATGCAACTTTCCATGAGAGGAACTGTGAAGGGTACCTGTGTAATGGTTCAACAGATGGACCCATGAGCCTTGTGAGAACA
Organism: Lissotriton vulgaris; assembly: GCF_964263255.1. Taxonomy (NCBI): domain Eukaryota; kingdom Metazoa; phylum Chordata; class Amphibia; order Caudata; family Salamandridae; genus Lissotriton; species Lissotriton vulgaris. The sequence continues at coordinate 1,160,636,329 of NC_141685.1, forward strand.
ATGTTGAGATTCCACACTGGGGCAGGGGGAATCCTCTGTGGTATTACCTTTTTAGGCCTTTCATGAAGGCCTTGATTACTGGGACTCTGAATAATGACAATTGTTGTCTGTTTTGTAAGTACGCAGCTACTGCTGCAAGGTGCAAACAAATAGACGTGTATGCAAGGCCTGATTGTACCATGGTCTGGTGGTAGCCCTTCTTGCTTGTTTTAGAATATTCATACATTCTGTTGGTAAATTTAAATAGCCAAACACTATGACTTCAAGACCCAGATCGCTAAATTCAGCTCTTTGGGATCTGGATGTCTGATTTCTCGATGGCTCTGTGTGAGGAGACTGGAGTTTAGATGTAGTTTTGATGCAGAAACAGAGACAGCTCCAACAGAGTGGTGTACCATGTGGGAGCTACTAGAATTAGTGTGAGAGATGTTTGCCTGAGTTTTCGAACCACCCATGGAATGAGTGGGAGAGGTGGAAAAGCATAGATAAATATTCCTGACCAGTTAATTCATAGGGCATTGCCCTTTGATAGCAAGTGTGGGTACCTGGAGCCGAAGTTTGGGCATTTTGCATTTTCCGCTGTGGAAAATAGGTCTATTTGTGGAAACCCCCACTGTAGGAAGTAAGGAAGTAGAACTTGGGGGTGAAGTTCCCACTCAGTAATTTGTTGTCTTCTCCTGTTGAGGAGATCGGCAATTTGATTGTTTACTCCAGGGAGGTGTTATGCCAGAAGATACATTGTGTGATGCATCGCTCACTTCCAAATGGCTTGAGAAAGTATTAACAGTTGGAGAGAATGAGTCCCCCTTGCTTCTGCACATAATACAATGCTGTCATGTTGTCCAGCGGACTAGGACAGTTTTGGCTACTAGCTGAGTCTGAAAAGCTTTTAGCACTAGAAAGACCGCTAAGAGCTCTAGATAGTTGATGTGGAGAGTGCTGGGCTTATTGCTTCATATGCCTTGTATTATTCAATTTTTTAGATGAGCCCCCCAACATGTTATAAATGCGTTTGCTGTGAGTACAATTTGTGGAAGAGGGTCGATAAAAAGCCGACCAGCTGATAAGTTTTGTGGTTTCCACCACTGGAGAGAGCGATGAGTGTGGCCGCCTTCCAACACTAGATCAGTCAATAGACCTTGTGCTTGATTCCGCTGACGTTCTAAGCATTCTTGTAGGGGGGTGCATGTGAAGCCTCACATTGGGTACAATTGCGATGCAGGAGACCATCATTCTGAGTAATTGCATGAACATTCTGGCTGCTAATGTCTTGGTGGGTTGAAACTGTAGAATGGCAGTTTGAATATTGTGTATTCTGGCTATAGTGAGAGAGGCTAGGGCTCAGACTGTGTCTAGATTAGCTCCTAGATAAGTCTATCTGTGATGGCTGCAGGTGTGATTTTTGTGCTTTGATGATGAAACCCAATTGATGAAGGAGATCTATTGTGGATCGTGTGTGTTGGAAACAGTTGTGGTAAGTACTGGCTTTGATGAGCCAATCGTCCAGATAGGAGAAGATATGGAATTGTTATCTTCCGAGGTGAGCATCAACTACTGCTAGGCATTTGGTAAAAACTCTGAGCGCTGTAGTTACTCCAAAGTGAAGTACCTTGAACTGGTAGTGCTTGTTCGCTATCACAAATCATAGGTATTTGCGATGAGCTGGATGAATTGTAACATGAAAATATGCGTCTTTTAAATCCAGAGTAGAAATAAAGTCTACTCTTTGTAAAAGCAAGAGCACTTGTTGAAGTGTGACCATGTGAAAATGTTCTGACCGTATGCAGTGGTTTAGCTCTCTGAGATCTAGAATAGGTCTTAAGGAACCGTCCTTTTTGGGGATGAGAAAATGCAGAGAGTAAACCCCGAGCCTTGGTACTATATGGGCACTGGCTCTATTGCCCCTTTTAGTAAAAGAGACTGGACCTCTTGTTTTAGCAAGTGGGAGTGTTCCGGATATAACTTGTGAGGTAGTGGTGGAATGTTTATGGATTGGTGGTAAGCTTCAGGCAATAACCATGTTGGATAATCTCAAAAACCCATTTGTCTGATGTTATCGACTGCCAAATGGGGAGAAATTGGTGAAGTCTTTCCCCGTCCGGTGTGGTGTAATCAGGGACAATTGTGGGCAAGTCACTGTTTGTTGGGGGAAGGGGAGTTTCTAGGTGTGTTTTTACCCCTACCCTTAAAGTTATTGCCTCTATATACTCCTAAAAAAAATCCTCTGGCGGGAGAGGATTGGTTATTACCCTTGTAAGTGGAGGTATTCTGATCTGGGGATGTTGTTTTTGACCTTCCTCTGTAGAAGGAGGGATGAAAGGAGCCTTTGTTGGATGCAGTCTGAAGTGCTCCCATAGATTTAGCGACTTCAGTGTCCTTCTCCATTTTTTCTAACACCTGCTCAACGTTAGGACTAAATATGTGTTTCTTATGAAAGGGCATGTAAAAGATTGCTTGTTGGACCTCAGGTTTGAACCCTGAGAGCCTTAACCAGGAGTGCCCGAGTATGATGCTTGTGTTCATTTCTCTAGCTGAGGTGTCTGCAGCATCTAGAGCACATCGAATCGAGGAATTCGAAATGAGCTTACCCTCATTTACTAAGTCCTGTGCTTTAGCCTTATGCTCATCTGGGAGGTATGGGAGAAATTGCTCCATTTCTGCCCAATGTGCATTGTCATAACTAACTAAAAGGCCCTGAGTATTTGCGATACGCCAGTGATTTGCTGCCTGATCAGCTATTCAGTTGCCAGAAGCGTCAATTAGTTTGGACTCCTTATCTGGTGGAGGAGCATCTCCTGATGATTGAGAATTTGCTTGCTTATAAGCGTTTGATACCACTAGGGAATCTAGGGGCAATTGTCCTCTGATAAAGATAGGGTCTGTAGGAGAAGCTTTATATTTTTTGTCTACCCTAGGAGTTCAGATACGGGCTCTGACTGGGTCTTTAAAGATTTTGTCAGCATGCCTTGAAGCATAGTGTGATTGTGAGGATCTATGTGTGGATGCTAGTGCCTCAAATAAGAAATCTTCTTCCAGTGATTCTTGATAGAGCTCTACCCCAAGGTAATGTGCAGCCCTAGCAATGAGCTCATGCTGTGATGCATTGTTGTCTGGAGGAGATGGTTTGGTGGAGTACAAGTCTGGATCAGTGTCACCTGGGGGATCTAGGGCCCGATGTAGGTAAACGCGATTTTCCGATTTCAAAATACCGAGGCGGGCCGAATCGGTATTCTGAAATCGGAAAACGAGATGTAGGAAAAAAATACCGAATGAATACCGATTCGGTCGGCATCGGTAATGAGATTCGGTACGTTCCGATTCTGCTCGGTCCGAATCGGAAATTACCGAATCGGCCAACAACGAATCGGAAATCACCGAATCGGCTACCACCGAATCGGATATTTCCGATTCGGCGAATACCGATTCGGTAAAAGCCGAATCGGTAAAAACCGAATCGGCAATCATAGACCCATGGCGAAAAGCCCATAGGAATGCATTGAATGAACCGATTCGGCTTTTACCGAATCGGATAATACCGAATCGGATTTTACCGAATCGGATATTACCGAATCGGTAAAAGCCGATTCGGCAATAGGCGATTCAGCCAATGAGGTGGCTCCCCCTCCCCCACCCAAACAGGGAGTGGCAACCCTGGCAGGTGCAGCTAATTAAGAAGTTTCTAGAAGTTTCTGGAAAGCCTGCCTGAGCCCAACACACACAGTTAGCAGCAGTGGGAGAAGGAGGTTGCAAACTGAGCAGGAGAAAATGGCAGATCAGGCAGGAAGCCAGAAGTCCTCCCAAAAGAGGAAGCCCAAGTTCACCACCACCGAACTTCAGGTGCTGGTTGAGGAGGTGGTGAGGGTGCACCGCCAGCTCTTTGGCAAGCTGTCCCTCAACGTGCCAGACAGCACCAAGAGGAGATTGTGGGCCGACATCGCCCAGAAGGTCAATGCTGCTGGTGTCACCCCCAGGTCCATTGAGGAACTGAAGAAAAGGTTTTACGACCTCCGCAGCCTCACGAAGAGGAAGCTGGCTGACCTTCAAAGGCAGGCTGGACACACCGGAGGAGGCAAGAACCCGGCGCCACCCCTCACCGAGCTGGAGGAAATTGTCTCCAGCACCATCGAGAGGGAGAGCATCGTAGGAATCGGGACCCTGGACAGCACTGCGAGAGCCACAGCTACAGGTAAGAAGCATGCGCATCATGACACACCCTACCAGACACCTCCCCATTAGACACAATGCATAGGCAAACACCAGCACTGTACTGTCACCAACATACAAGAGACAAGCATCATGGTACATGTAGTCAGCAGAAGTTAGCCAAATATGTCAGTGCAGAATCACAAGACAGGAAACAGTGTGACACGGTGTAAGGAGATGCAAGGACATGTGGAATGCCATAATTGTACTGACTGTAATACATCGGCACTCACTTTACAAATGCTTCTTTGTACCTAGGGGCACCATCAGGCGGCACCACTGTGACAGCAGAGGGAGCATCAACGTCAAACACTGCAGTCGCAGGGCCGAGCACCAGCCAGGCTGGCCAGGAGGAGGAGGATGAGGATGAGGAAGAAGACACCCCAGGGCTTGGAATGGAGGGAGTCCTGGTGATTGATTTCCAAGCAGTGCACTCACCAGTACTGCCCAGCACACCCCCCTTGCAATTCTCACCAGACAACTCCCCTACAAGGCAGACCATTCCGCCTACACCAGCTCCTGCCACAATCGTGGCCTTGCCACCTGTCCAACCAGTCCTGGGAGCAGGGGCTCAGGGACCTGCCAGCACCACACCCCCACCAGTGGCACCCCAGCCCAGTCAGCAGGCCGGAAGCAGCAGTGCCCGACGCCGTGCCACCACCACCACCACTGCTGCACCAGCACGGGAGGGCAGTGTGTTCCTGGGCCTGGAGGGACAAATGGTTAAAATCCAGCGCCAACAGGCCAGATCCACCATGGCCTGCCAACGCCAGCTCCTGCAGCACAACATGCAGATGGGGGAGTTGGTGAAGGGTTTCCAGGCTGTTGTGGACAGCAACAAGGAGGTGGCAGCAGGGTTGGGCAGGCTGACCACTGCCATCACCCACTCATCTGCCAGGCAGGAGGAGCATGAGGTTGCGCGCAGGAGGGATGCCCGGGTGCTCAACCGGGCCATGGCCCGCCTTGCAGCGGCGACCGCACAGCTGTGCCATCGCAGCTCAAATCAAGAATCTGTGCTCAGTCAGCATACGGCTGAGCTGACTAGGGGGATGGCCAGGATCACCACGGCCATGGAGGCCATGATAATATCTAACACCGCCTCCAATCCTGCCCTGGACCTGGGTGATGCTGGAGACAGCAGCAGCCGCAGCAGCCCGGCCAGCGCTGCATCAGAGCCACGGAGGAGCACCAGGCGATCCGCTGATGCTGCTGGGCATTCGGAGGGGGCCGAGGGACACCCCAGTGGGTCTGGAAAGCGGGCCAAAAAATAGCCTGGCAAGGGGGGATGAGCAAACCAGAACCCTGGACTTTATTTGAGTTTACAATCTCCATTTTTTGATGCACATCAGTGCTGTAACTGTGGTGCATCACTATTAAAAATTTTATTTTCCAAGCAACATTTAGCTGTCTTTGCATCTGTACTCAGTCAGAAATAGTTCTCAGTGATCTCCTCACGTCTGTATCTGCCATCACTTGGCGTACACACCCCAGCTGGCTGTGTCAGTGGCACAGCTTCGTCGTCGTCATAGTCCTCGTAGTCAGACAACTCCACCTCAGTGCCCTTCTTGACCGCAAGGTTGTGTAACATTGCACATACAGCTATGATCTTGCAGCAGGTGATGGGGGTATACTGCCTTGCACCTCCACTCTTGTGCAGGCATCTGAATCTACTTTTCCAGATGCCAAAGGTCCGTTCAACAACATTCCTGGTGCGTATGTGGGCCCGGTTATACCTCCTTTGGCTGGGTGTGGAGGGGTTGAGGTAGGGGGTGAGTATGAATGAGCGGAGGGCATATGCACTGTCGCCTGGAAGAGAAAGGGGTCACATTAGACACATGCATACATGTATTACACCTACCTACTATGTGTTATGGGGGTCTGATGATGTGGCTCACCTAGGAGGTATCCTTCTCCAAAATCGCCAGCCATCAGCCGTGCATATATGCCGCTCTGTTGGAATATATAGGAGTCATGGGTACTTCCTGGAAATTTTGCTACCAGGTCTGTGATGGTGCACTTGGCATTGCAGATCACCTGCACGTTGATGGTGTGTGTAGATTTCCGATTGCGGTATATGTATTCGGTGTCCGCTGGTGGGCAAATCGGAATATGCGTGCCATCTATGCAACCGATGATTTGGGGAAATTGTGCCATCTGGTAGAAGTCCGCTTTGGTTTGTAGCAGTTCTGCGTGGGTTGCAGGGAATGAGATGTATTGGTCCATCCTGTCTATCATGGCGTCAAGGAATATGTGGAAGAACCTTGACAGGCTGCTCTGGCTCACCCCTCCTGCTGCTGCTACTCCACTTTGATAGCTGCCAGACGCTACCAGGTGTAGGCTGCATAGCACCTGGACGTGCGCAGGGATGGCGTGTGCCCTTGGGGTGTGATGGTCCAAGTATGGCTTAAGGTCCCTGATGAGCTCAAGTATGGTGTCAGAGTCCAGCCTGTATCTCTGTAGGATCTCAGCCTCAGTGAGCATGAACAGGGTTATCCTCTGTCTGTAGACCTGTTCATTTCTTAGCCATTCCCTCTGTCCTTCCTGCTGTAGCCGTAGCCGCCTCGCAATGACATAGAAAGCTGCCATCCTGCAAGTTGCAATGCATTTTGGGACTGTTTATATGGGTTGGAGTTGGTTACCACCTGATTGCAATCCATGGTAAATACCGAGTGAATTCTACCGATTTTGAGCCGATTTCGGTGTTTCTGTGCCTCCCTACATCTCCCCAACTGTCGGAATCGGGGAATTTCCCGATCGGAGATTCATACGAATCGGCATGTTTTCCGATTCGGCTCATGTCCGATTCGGTATTTTTTCCGATTCGGTACATGGACCGAATCGGTGATTTTCCGATTCGGTGTCACTAACGATTCGGTTCTTGGACCGAATCGGTGATTTTCCGATTCGGTGTCACTAACGAATCGGTACAAGGACCGATTCGGTGATTTTCCGATTCGGTGTCACTAACGAATCGGTACAAGGACCGAATCGGTGATTTTCCGATTCGGTGTCACTAACGAATCGGTACAAGGACCGATTCGGTGATTTTCCAATTCGGTGTCACTAACGAATCGGTACAAGGACCGATTCGGTGATTTTCCGATTCGGTGTCACTAACGAATCGGTACAAGGACCGAATCGGTGATTTTCCGATTCGGTGTCACTAACGAATCGGTACAAGGACTGATTCGGTGATTTTCCGATTCGGTGTCACTAACGAATCGGTACAAGGACCGATTCGGTCTTTGTAACCGATTCGGTGTTTTTCCGATTCGTTACATATCCGATTTTCGGTATGTACGTATCGGATTCTTTCCCATTCGGTACTCATTCCGAATCGGTTTTCTATCCGATTCGTTCTGTTTTTGGTTCCCTACATCTCGATGGCTGTTTACCGATCGGTAAGGGCCAAAAATCGGTATTTTCGGCCAATACCGATCGGTAAAGCCCTACCTACATCGGGCCCCTAGTGTGTAATCTATCCATGGATCTAGTGGATATGCATTACATCATCCTAGGGATCATCGTCGTCAAGATGAGATATAGGAGAATCTTGAGGTGTAATCTGTAAGGCATTCTCACGAGGTGACAAGGGGTACTGGAGGTGGGGGTGATGGGAAGTGAAAAGGATTTGTAGCCACAGTCTTTCTATTCAAGGGGATCTTGTAGGAAGTGTCCTCCTCTTCTTGAAGCTTGCGTTTGTGAGGTGGTTTTATGTGGATATGACCAGTATCAGGGTTAATATGCAGTCTTTTTTGCTTTGGATTGGGTGTTAATGCAATAATGTCCATTTTTAGATCAAAAGGGGTATCTTTATGTTTCGGTGCCAAAGTTTTCGGTGCCAGTGCTTTCGGTGTCGAACCAGGCTGACCTTTTTTGTTGCGGAAGGTTTCGGCTCCAAAGATTGCTTGCTCTTGGGCGCAGTGTATATCGGCTCCTAGCCGGACTTATGCTTGGAACCGAAGGCTTTGGACTCCAATGAGGGTTTTAGTTGACTCAGTACCTAGCCTGAAGGCTTGCGAGGCTGTTTCGGTGCCGGGCCCGAGGGCGGGGCATCTGAAACGTCGTCTCAGTGCCAACTTTGGCCAGAAGGCAGAGATGGTATCAAAGCCTTATGTTTCTTCGGGACAGTTTGTGGGGGCGAGGGGTCTTCGGTACTCACGTCACCTTGACCCTGCGGCAGCTCCTCTGTGTCGAGATCGATCTCGAGTTCCAAGCCTGAGTCTTGTTCAGAGAAGACCTCCTCCTCTTCTGCCACTGATGCTTCAATATCTTCCTGGCCGGAGACTTCACCAAAGCTGTCCGGCGTGTCCTCGATACTTTGATGCTGCATTTCCCGACGCCAATCCAGACGATCGCAAAGAGTCTTCTTTGATCGAAACGATCTGCAAGCGTCACAATTTTCTTCCTTGTGCTTGGGTGATAAGCACATGTTGCACACTTCGTGTGAGTCGGTACGCGGTTACTTCGCGTGGCACCGAGGGCCGAATTTAAACGGAGTCCAAACCATCGACGGAGAGCTACCGAGCGCAGGTAGGCCTAGAAGGCCGTCCACGAGGTTTCCTGATCGAAGGTCGATTCTGATGTCGAAAACGATATGCGGAGAAGTGGGAACGTGTACGGAAACAATACCGTTGAGGTAGAGAGGATTGAGCATTGAGGGAAACCCAAGAAAATGGTTTCGAACCAGAGCGCCGCAGTACACATCCGAACCCGATGACGAAAAAAAACAATCTAACAATGGAGTCGATGCCTATGCGCACTATCACCAAAAGGATGAGCCACCTTATCTCATGACTAGGAAAGACTTCTTCGAAGAAAAACAACTTGCAAACATCCGGACCCAACACTAGAAGGCAGGAGTATGCAAAGCATGTGTATCTACAGCACACATGCCTTGGACATGGGACTTTCTAGAGCCACACCATGCAGCAAGGATAACATACGTAACCTCAAAGGGAAATTGAATGCAGTCAACTACCATCACTCAATCTCCATACATGGAGGTGCAGATTGTTAAGGCTAAAGTGCAGAACATTGCCCTGTTACTATGAGGTCCCCCCGAAGCGGAAACCTAATCAAGGGACAGATGCGCTCATGCCCAGAAGTTCCAGGTACCATATTCTGCTGGCCCAATTTGCAGCCATGAAGATGACATGGGACCGATCATTCCTGATCCTCTTTAGAACTCGGAGCAGGAGAGGTAGGGATGGAAAAGTGTATAGCACACCCATGCTCGACTGTAGCCGTTATGCCTCTCCCTGAATAAGTCTTCTTGGGAACACTCGTGAGCAGACGTGTTGACACTGTGCATTGTCAGCGGTGGTAAAAACATCCGGTCAGGGTTCTCCCCTTTAATAGAAGATGCCCTGTGCCATCTCAGTATGCAAATGTGATTTGTGATGTGCTAGGTGCTTTGGACTGAGTTCAACTGCCCAGGCATTCAAAGAGCTCAGCAGGTGATTTGCCACTAGGGAAATACCCAGCCAACTCAAGAGGCAAAAGCCTCTCAGCTCAGAACCCACACCGCCCTGTTTGCTGCAGAACCACATTGTAGTGGTAATGTTGGTTAGGACCTGTATCAGCCTCTCTTTGATAAACAGTCTGAAGGAAGGCCTTTAGCACCAGACGATTAGCCTGAAGCTCTAGCAGGTTGATGTGGAGTCAGGTTTCCACTTGAGGCCAGCGTCCTCTGATCTTTACCTCTACCAGATGTCCTTCCCAACCCAGCAGTGACACATCCATCTCTACTGCTAGGTCTGGTTGGGGAAGGGAGGGATGTCTGGCACTAGTCCAATTGCAGTTCAGCAGCCACCACTGTAGATCTTCTGCAGTCTCGTTGAAACCTGGTTGGAATCTGAAAGGTTCCTTCGGTGCTGGGCTCACTGACAGTTCAGGTTCCACTGCAGAGCCTCATATGGAATCTTGCATAGTAGATGAATAGGATACGGGAGACAAAGAGACCAATAAACCTTAGAGCTACTTTCACTGAGACCCAGGTCTGAGACTGAAACAACGGAATCATAGCCCAAATGTCCTGCACTCATTGTGATTGAAGGAAGGCCCTGAACTGTACCATATCCAAGAGGGCTCCAATGAAAGAGAGCCTCTTCAAAGGAGTCAGGTGTAACTTTGGCACCTTTATTACAAACACTAATAATGTTAGGAGGTTCACCATTGTTTGGCAGTGGCATGAAAATGACTGTGGTCAGCCTGCTTTCAACAGTCAGCCATGGAGGTAGTGGAAAACTGGTATCCCCTAACCTCTGTAGGTATGCTGTGCCTATCACCATCACTTTAGTGAACAGCTGATGAGCACTGGTGAGGAAGAAGGGGAGCACAGCAAAGTGAAAATGCACATGGTGTACCTTGAACCACGCATGTAATGTCTTGTCCTGTAATATGGGACTGCAGGATGGGTTTATGAAAATATGTGCACTGCAGGCCCAGGAATACCATCCTGTCACCCAGCTCCAGGGAAGAGAGAAACCTGGTCCACTGTGAACATCTTAAATCTGTTCTTTGGAGTTTGGAGGGCAGAGATCTAAAATAGGACAACAGCTTCCATCCTTTTTTGCTACAAGGAAATAGTGGGAGTAAGAACTAGTTCCTATATCTGATGTATGTGCCTAAAAGACAAAAGAGTCTGCACCTCCTGCAACAAAATGGCTGTGTACTCCTCTGAAAGCTGCTCTGATGTGGTTGGAAGTTGCAGAGGATTGGAAAGGAATAGAAGGGCATAGCTGCATTGAAAAATCTGTAGGACCCATCTATCAGGTATGATTGTTTACCACACTTGACAAAAGTGTTGGATCTAACCTCCAACAGGGTAGTCTGACGTCACTAAGGGCAATTTAAAGTGACTTGGATGCTGATGCTGCAGGGTTGGGGGACTAAGATTATCACTATCCCTGGTGACCTGCATGTTGTCTGGCTCACTGGAGGGCTAGAACAAGGTTTTGCCCAAGTGCCATGAATGTGTCCACAAGGGCTTCATTCAATGGTAGCAAAGGCTTGGAGGAAGTCTGCACAGGTTGTAACACGACTATGAGTAAAGGGAGTTGTGGGACCAAACCCTCAGCTGTATGTCTAACCACCAAAGCAAGCACTTTCTTTTGTTGGTGGTCTGGACAGGGAACTCAACCCAGTGGCCTCCTGCAAATCCGTGTTGAGATTTTTGTCATCATTTTGAGAGGGAAAGTGTAGGAAGCTGGTTCTCTGTACAGTGCACAAAAATGAGGTATCCTGTCCAGAGGCCAAGCAAGCCACAGAAGAATTACAGAGGCACAGATGGCACCTCAAATGCTCTCTTTAGTGGTAGTATGGGCCCGCAGTTAGGCATATCAGAGGTTAGTGTGAAGCATGTATTGTATACACAAAGGCAGTAAATGAGACACACACACTAAATAAAGAAATGCAACACCAATTTATAAAAATAGCACATACTTTTATATACATTTAGAAACCAAGATCATTGGAATTTGGTAAGTACCTTTCAATTCAGGAATTTTTGAAGTTTTCAGAAATGGACAAAGTACATTTTCTGGATTGGCAATGTTATCCTTTGAAGGGAAAAAACATGTATTGCCTACGGGCACTGAGCCGCGACCTATGGGACTTTCTTAAGGACTTAAGGTGAGTATGGGGCAAGGTCCAAGGCCACACCAACAGATCACCTCGGGAGGCTCTGGGGCTTCCACGTGCAGAGGTGTGTCACAACGTTGGGTGTCCCATTCACTTTAATGGGAGAATGGTCCGGTTACAAAGAGACGAAGTAGGTACAGGGTAATCAGTCTGGGGGAACCTACAGGAGGGCTCAACCCTTGCGATTTTCGAGCACTCAGGGACACATTTGGTCCACTTTTCCTTGGTTTGTGGGTTTCAGGTGCAGTGGTGTCTTTTGGCGTTGGTATTCTGTGCTGGAGTCACTCGTGGATGGAGACGGCCTGCAGAAAGAGGTTGCAGGTGGTGACTAGAAGTCCAGTCTGGACAAACTCACGCATGGGCTTGGCTCTTGTGGGTCTGGGGGAACCATCATCTCCCTTGAACTCAGGCTCTGGAGCGCGGGTGCATAGAAGCTTTGAGGCATCTGGTGGCGGTGGTCACAGCCTCACATCTTGGTCTTTGTTTTGCAGAAGGGGGACACACAGGGCAGCTGGGCCTCTCACGAAATGGGTCTCACTGTCCCTGAAGTCCCTCGATGTGCAGGTCGGTCTTCCTTAGCATTGGTGTCCATACTGGGCACAACAAGCCTTGGCTGCTGCAAGGGGTCCAGTACACCGGGTATCGGTCCTGTACGTTTCTGGTTGGTCATGGGTTCTCTTACTTGGTGGGAGGACAGATCTGACCTTCAGGAGCAAAGGGTCCTCTGCCTGATGAGCTGCTACGTTGGACTGGCCGGGGGGCGGCAACTTTGTGGATCGCACCTTGCATCTTTGGTGCCTGCGGCAGCAGGGGGATAGCTCCTCTACTCCAAGGGAGTTTCTGTGCCAATTGGTGAAGGACTAACAGGCCTCTGGGTTTCTTGAGGTCTGCACAGCATCAGGACCAATCAGTTGCGCCACGAGGGTCAAGAGCAGCAGGCAGGGTTGGCGCCAAGTCAGTTGTGTTTCTCGGTTCTTGGGTCAGCAGTGTACTTCTTTGTCCACTTCTTCTTTTGGTCTGCAGAAGTCTGAAGTCTTGGTATAAGGGGGTCCCCAAAATACTCAATTTAGGGGCGTTAAGGGAAGTGAGGGGTAGTGGCTAATGGGCTACTTAGCCCATGGGTCACAACACCCCCTAGATGGCCACTTCCTTTGAGGGGTGGGAATCACCCTGTTCCAGAATTCCTAATTCCACCACACACAATATGGCGGGATTTCTAAAGCCGTTTTCATATCAGACTTGGTCACCCTAGAGGTGCGCCCAACCTAGCAGTGCAACACACCTCCTTCATAGCAAGTTTTCATGCATGTTCCGGCGCTTGATGGCTCAGGGTAAGGCGGTTGGCATCCTCTCCTTTGAGGCAAGCCAGATTTGCACAACAAAGGTGGTGGGCTCTTTGAAGCTCCCCTGCCTTGGAATGCTAATCTGCAGGTCATCCTATGGGAGGGGGGTGAACACTCTCTGAACGAGCAGGCTTTGTTTCTCACCTCCAGAGAACTAAGGCCCTCACCCTTGGAGGTCAGAAAGTTTTCTCTGGTGGCAGGGTGGCGAAAATCAGTCAGTCAGCACACCAATACCTGGTAGGTTTTCACAGAGAACCCCTAAAGTGCCTTATGGGTGCATGTATTTTTGAATACAACACTAACATCAGTGTCAGCTTATTAATACAAAAATATTTGAAACTAAACACAATATGTTTCAGTGAAGCCATTATGTAGCTGGAAACGTCATTTTGACAGTGCCCACAATATACCTTAAGATGGCTTCCCTGCTCACTTGCAATATCTAGTAACAGAAAAAGACGTTACAGGGGCATATCTGCTCAGGCAGATATGTATTCACATCAAATATAATGCATCATGCCTTGGGACCCCACGTTTCTCATGTAGGGGTGACGTACGTATATTAGATGCAGGGACTTTGGCGTGACACACAAGAATGTGTCATGTCAGGTTTTCACTCATGGTTTGCACAATGTCACGCTGCCTGCAATGGCAGTCTGTGTGGAATTTGTAAGTGGGTACCTTAAGCTGGCATAAGATGTGCAGAAGCCCTTAGAGTCCCTCTTTAGCTCCAGAACCACATTTAAAGGAATGGAAAGAAAGGAACTGACGTCAAACTGCAGGAGTTGTGCTTACATGCGGCTCTATTCATAAAGGAAAAAATGAGCCAGTCTGGTACCTGAACATATTCTAAAGGTGAGGAATCTGCTGTTAGAGGAATCTATCAGAACCGATACTGTAAAACTAGTTACACCTAACTAGATTATTTAACTTCACTGTATGTCTAGTTTATGTTAGAGCAGAAATTGATCCCAGGACATTGAAATTAAATGTCATCTGTTAGCTGCAGTTTATAGTTACATCACCCTTTGCTGTAAACAAAAAGTAATATTTTATATATAAGCTAAGTCACCCCAAATGAGTACTTTGTAGGGCCAAAGGGCTGTTCGCTGAACTTATGAAAGTGGGGCATACTAGCGCAGTCTTCTGCTTTGTTTTCAAAACCAAATTCAATGGTAAAAGTACATTTTTCCTAACATCAGTGGACAATAATTATAGAAAAGGATATGGTATGCTTTTTGAGAGTAAACTATTTTGCAAGCAGTTTGCCTTCAAGTCCTTTTCCAGAGAAGTAATACCTACCCCTCGATGGCTGTTAATACCCATCCTCCTTTAAGACAAGGGCTTAGCCTCTGGCAGCATGAAGTAGAAATGGTGTTAACAGTAGCAGCATAGCAGGGATTAACCAGCTGAGAAGGGCAAATGAACTACTGGCAGCACAAGGTCAGCCTGCACATCTCTTCTTTTAAATTGGTGATGCCAAACGTGGCTAACAGGAATGGCAACCATTCATTAACAGCAGCACCATACACTTTTTTTCTGTGCCCCCAAGGGAAAATAAACCAGCTCTAACACTGCAAAAGATGAGAACACTTGATCTCAATAGGGTTTGCTGCAAAGAGGCACTATGCTCAAGCAGCTTTAAAAAAGGAATGTAAATTTTGTTTGAGGGATTAGTAAGTTGAATGACACTGTTCCATAACAGCTGCTGCTGTTAAAATTCACTTCAGCTACAGAATTACTTATCGAAGGAGAGTGAGCATTGCAAGTTCAAACAAGTGCGCACCATATGATATCATACACTGGAAGGGAATACATTGGATATGGCATGATTTGAAGAAGTAATTATATTTATAAAAGATATGCACCACAGTTGCACAGTAGACGAAAAA
Organism: Lissotriton vulgaris; assembly: GCF_964263255.1. Classification (NCBI taxonomy): domain Eukaryota; kingdom Metazoa; phylum Chordata; class Amphibia; order Caudata; family Salamandridae; genus Lissotriton; species Lissotriton vulgaris. The sequence continues at coordinate 1,160,651,411 of NC_141685.1, forward strand.
GGCTCTCACAAATGGTAATTTTCTCTTAATAGCAAATAAACATTTATTGTTCAAATTAACATTTTTACAAAAAATATATATTTATATATATTTTTTCTTCCAGATAAACCTTGATGCCACCATTTAGGCAAGCGTTTACCAAAGCAGTCGCCAAGATCCAAGACTCTTTCAATGAGACCGTTGCATATAGAAGTAATATTTTCTTGCATAGAAAATGTTGCCTTGGACATTCCTTCAACCAGTTCATGCTTAAAGTCTTCCATTGCTTCCATAATAAAAACGTTTTTACCTTTCTCCAGTAAATTCAAAGACTGGCTAGAGGATCTCTTCAGTTCAGAATTTTAATCGGTGTGCAATACCAACATTTTATTCTTTGCTTCTACTCCTGTCTAACTTTGCCATCAACCAAGGATGTATGTGTGGCTTAAGAGAAAGGCGCGATGTTGCGACTGAGCTGAGTTTCAAAACATATCAACCACACATATGTTTTAAAAAGTCACTGAATAAAGGAGAGGGTGTCCTCCATTGAAGGATCGAGGCATAGCCTGGTAGAGGCAACCAATGAGAAGGCTCTCCAAAAGGGTATCCAAGTGGAAGGCAGATTAGCGAATTGGTAGTATAAAACACAAAGGAGTCATATTTTATTTACAAAGTACAAGTCTTGGTTTTGTGTCAGCCATTATGCTGAAATTGGTTTCTTTTAAAGTAGAGTATAATTCCTATCCTTCTTCCATTTTTTTGTTTCGCTATATTATAGCAGGACTTTGTTGGTGATTTTCACGTTGACAAAGATAGGCATGAAAGTGCTGGCATCATGCAGGAGGCGGTATGTATATATTGTTCACACTGTCATATCTTCCATTGTAAACAGAACGCAGATCATTGGGTAGGTATTTTTTTGACAGGATTGTGTGTGTGTGTATATATATATGGATTATGTTACTTAACCTGTAAGCTTAAATTCATGGCATGTAGTGTTGTAGATTCACATCCTCTGCATACTCCTGCCATCTAGTGTTGGATCCGGATGCGTTCAAGTTGTTTTTCTTCAAAGAAATCTCTTGAGTCACGAGGTATTGTGACTCCTCCTCTCAGTGATACTGCGCATGGGTATTGACTCTATCTTTAGATTGTTTTCCCACAGTTCGGTGAGACTAGAGTGTGAGTTAAGTGTTAGTAAAGAGATGACCATGCATATGATTATAAGTAGATCTACAATGACCACAGGACTACAAGGAGGAGGGCGGGTGCATGTGAACCTACTGCACTACATGCCACGATCAGATGCATACAGGGTACCATAATCAATTCAATGGCATGTGTGGCTGTAGATATATATGCTCTGCATTGACTATAAAGCAGTGCCCTCCAGAGAGCTGTGGCTAACCTGTGGGTGTTGGATTTGTTTGGAAAAGAGCACTGTCTATCCTAGTTTTGCTTGTTGGCATGTTAGTTCATCGACACAGTAAGTGAAAGAGTGTGGAGTTGACCATGTAGCTGCTTTACAAATCTCAGCTATTGGTATATTGCCTAGGAAAGCCACATATGCTCCTATTTTGCGAGTAGAGTGTGCTCTAGGGGGTGTGGTCAAGGTTCTTTTAGCTTTGATGTATAACGTCTGAATACATTTAAATATCCTTCTAGAAATACCTGATTTTGATAAGGGCTTTCCTTTGTGAGGGGGTGAAAAAGCCACAAAGAGTAGACTGGTTTAACAAAACTCTTTAGTGTTGTCAATACTGAACATTAAAGATCTTTTAACATCTAGGGTATGAATGACTTTCTGCAACTGAATAGGTTTGCGGAAAGAAGACAGGAAATTGAACGGACTGATTCAGGTGAAAAGTAGAAACTACCTTTGGAAGGAATTTTGGGATAGTTTGAAGGAATAACCTTTCTCTGTGTAGTTGGAAGAAAGGTTATTCCAAGCTTAGTGCCTGGAGCTCAATGATATGACTAAGAGGAGTGATGGTTACTACAAAGGCTACCTTTCAAAATAGGAATTGTAGATGGCAATTATGCAATGGTTCAAATGGTGGACCCATAAGTCTGGTACTTACAATGTTGAGATTCCAAGCAGGTGCAGGAGGAACCTTAGGTGGAATTACTCTTTTAAGACCTTCCATGAATGCCTTAATGACTGGCATCTTGAACAGGGATAAATGTTGTCTGGTTTGCATGCATTCAGCTACGGCAGCTAGCAGCAAGCGTATTGAAGTGTATGCTAGTGTAGAAGTTTGCAATGCAGTAGATAGCAGAGTTTGTTTTGCACAGTTGCATCAAATGGGTCAATGTGTTTATATCAGCAGTTGAAAACAAATATTTTCCACTTCATAGCATAACACGCCCTAGTTGTGGGTTTACAACCTCTTTGAGAATGGTCATACATTGTGGTGGGAGATTCAGGTAACCGAATTCTATGAACTAAGGAGCCAAATCACATGGTTGAGTTCCTTTGGATTTGGGTGCCTGAATCCTCCATGATTCTGAGTGAGAGGACCCGTGCTGAGGGGAAGAGTATCGTGTGGCACTACTGAAAGATTGAGTAGTGTGGTGAACCATGATTGTCGACCCCAAGTTGGAGCTATCACAATGAGGGTGAGAGATGTTTGCCTGACCTTCCAAACCACAAACGGAAAAAGAGGGAGAGGTCGAAAAGTCAAGCAAATATTTGACCAGTTCATCAATGGATACCCTTTAATTGTGGGTGTACGAGTCTGGATGTGAAGTTTGGGCATTTTGCGTTGTCTGTGATTGTTAAGAGGTCCATCTGTGGAAACCTCCACCTGTGGAATTATGGGTGGAAGACTATGGGGTAGAGTTTCCACTCGTGGATCCCAAGTTGGAGCTATCACAATGAGGGTGAGAGATGTTTGCCTGACCTTCCAAACCACAAACGGAAAAAGAGGGAGAGGTTGAAAAGTCAGGCAAATATTTTACCAGTTCATCAATAAATACCCTTCAATAGTGGGTGTACGAGTCTGGAGGTGAAGTTTGGGCATTTTGCGTTGCCTGCGGTTGTGAAGGTCTATCTGTGGAAACCCCCACCTGTGGAATTATGGGTGGAGGACTCTGGGGTAGAGTTTCCACTCGTGGACTTGCTGCAGCATCCTGCTGAGGTCGCAAACGTTGTCCGTCCCTGAAGATGTTCCACAGGTGAATGTTGTGACGTATTGTCTTACAGCAAATCATCGAAAATAGGCATAGCATTAGATAGTGCCCCTCTTCGTTTTTGTAAATAGAACATGGCTGGTGTGTTGTTCGTCCAGATCAAAACAACTTTGCCTTTGAGGTCGTCCAGAAATACGTTCAATGCTAGGTGACCTGCTTGAAGCTCTATGTAATTGATGTGGAGACTCTGGTGTTTGGTGTCCCAGAGACCCTGAACTGTGAGATCCTGTAGATTTGCTCTCCATCCTGTAAGGAATACATCCGCTGTGAGAATTATCTGGGGAACAGGGTCGAGGAGCAGTCACCATTTTGTGGTTCTGTGTATTAGGATGTGAAAACAAGCGTCTTTTAAGTCTAGTGAAGATAAAAAGCAGCCTTGTGCAACAGAGGCATTACATCTTGAAGAGTCAGCATGTGGCAGTGCTCTGAGAGGATGGATTGATTTAACGGTCTGAGATCCAGTATGGGCCACAGTTAACCGTCTTTTTTCGGAACGAGGAAGTAAAGAGAGTATACTATTGAACCTTGCTGTGCAAGAGGAACAGACTCTATGGCTCCTTTTTGCAATAGAGCCTGTACTTCTTTTTTGAGCAAGGTTTGGTGGTGTTTGACAAGTATGTGCTGCGAGGTGGGATGTTTTGAGGTGTTTCGATGAGCTCCAGACAATAACCATGTTGGATAATATTCAAAGTTCACTGGTCTGTTGTTATGGTTTTTCAGTTGGGGAAGAAAAGTTGTAGTCAGACCCTGAGGTGTTAAATGGTCGGGGGGAATGAAAAGTGAGTCCCTGTTTGGAAGTGGAGGTTGTGTTACGAGTGGAGGCACCACTTCCAGACCCTTTGGAATTTTTCCATCTATATGTGCCTCTGTAATATCCTCTTGATGGGGAGATGTGAAGCTGCTGCATATAAGAAGAGGTAGAGGCATCTGGTGGTGTTGCTTTACTACCCTGTTTGTAGGTGGGGCATCGGAAGGAAACACAAGGACTGGGGGGGTCTGTAGCGCCCCCATTGATTTGGCAACCTCTGTGTCCTCCTTATTTTTTTGTAATGTTTGGTTCACTTGGAGAACAAACAGATGTTGTTGATAAAAAGGGAAATTAAGGAGTGCCTGCTGTACCTCTGGCTTAAAGCCTGATATACGTAGTCAAGCATGTCTACGCAGAAATATACTTGTATTTAGGAAGCTGTGTCTACTGAGTTGAGGGTATATCAGATGGAGTTGCTTGAAGTTAATTTACCCTCCTTGACAATCTGATGGCCTCTTTTTTGTACTCCTCAGGGAGATGTTGGAGGAGTTCCTCCATTTTGTTCCAATTGGCCCTGTTGTACCTTTCTAATAACCCCCGAGTATTTGAAATTTGCTTAGGGTTGGATGCCTGTGCTGCCACCCTTTTTCCCAAAGCATCGATGAGTTTATATCAGTACAAGGCTGAATATGTATCTTCTGCTTCGGATCGAGACTCTATTTCATTGTTTCGAGGATCAGTTCTGGAGCCGAAATGAATATTTTCGGTGCCGAACTTGGATTTTGTTTCGCCGCCGAATTGGTCGGAGCCAAATCGATGGAGGATTGGGCACTTGGAGCCGATGCGGCAGATGGTTTACTCGACACCCAGATTGGTAGGCTCGAAGATTAAGGTTTTGGCTTGGCTTTTGATGCTGGGCCCGAGGGTGGGCATGATTAGCAGATATTCAATGTCTACCATGGCCTGACAGCAGATGTGGCCCAGGTGCTGGGATTTCGGTCAAAACCAAATGCCTGTTATGGAGTTGGGCAGGGATGTGGGAATTCATGGCGCCTTGTTCCGAAGGCAAGTTCTGCATCTGTAAGCCAAACCCAATTTCAGGTCCAGATGCGGAGTGTGAAATGGAAAGGGCCTCTTCCTCTGCTGCTGAATCCTCATGCAAATCCTCCTCCGCTTGTTTGAGATTGTTTAAGCCACAGACGTAGGTTGTCTCTTCCAGATTTCGGTGCTGCATTTCTTTCTGAACCGCCCGACAGTACTGCAACATTTTCTTTGATCCAAAGAATCAGGAAACAGTCTTTACAACAAGGTTTTTACCTCATTGTAACTTTACCACACATTTTTTAGCAAGCATATTTTTACGACGTGCATACCTTTACAATGCATTTAATGTAAATTGGTGGGTGTGGGGGGGTCTCTCTCCACAAATACATTGTTTTTATATATAAAAACAATGTGTGTTAATGACATGCGTTGCAAAAGCATATATATGGGAAAAACAAGCATGGTAAAAAATGTGTGGTAAAGTCATCCAATGTATTTCCTTGCATTGTACTGTTGAACAACCAAATGATCGACGGGCCTCACCGTTTTCCTCCTTGTGGTCAGGAGACAGACACAGGTTACAAACCTGATACAGGTCTGTATGCAGGTATTTTGCGTGGCAGTTGGGACGGAATCGAAATAGAGTTTTATCCATCGTTGGTCGAATCCGATGAGACAGGAAACAAGGCCCGAATAGAAAAGGCCCAAATAGGGGAGGCCTGAAGGCCGTGACTGGAGAACGTTGAATCTACGATCGAAGGTTTGCTTTGGTTTTCGAAAGGCAACGGTGTAAGGCAAACAAAAACAATACCGACGGGTACAGAGGTTAACAAAGAACCAAAGGGAGCCCGAAAGCGGTCTCGAACCGGAGCACCAACGAACACATCTGAACCCGACGGCGGAAAGATAACATAATAACAATGGAGTTGATGCCCATGCAGGAATATCACTGAGAGGAAGAGACAATTTACCTCGCGACTCAAGAGATTTCTTTGAAGAAAAAAAAACTTGCACACATTCGGACCCAACTCTACATGGCATGTGTATCTACAGCCACACATGCCATCGAACATATAAGTATACATATATATATCTATAAAAACACACACACACGGACACAGATTGTGAAAGGGATCACACACTTAATTTGAATTCAAGGCCATTGACTGATTAGCTAGATTCTCATCTTGCTACTGTTAGAGAACCTTGCCTTAGGAAAAGCACACATGACAAGAGGCTAATGTTGAATACATTTGGATAATCTCCTGTCGGATAAGGCACAATTGCATCACATGATATGGGCAAGTCAATGTTTGTTTGGTATGTCAAAAGAAAGTGCAAGAGACAAGTTCCAAATGTCCTTTTGGAAGCTCAAGAGACATCCAGTTTGCCACAGAAAACACTTCACTCTGTTGTCAGTGCCAATTTGGACATAGTTGAAAACTAATATACCACAGACATTACTGAAGCGACATACTGCAATAGTAGTGGTCATTGTTTAGATACGAAGGAACACATTTCAGTTTTTGCCCATTCTTGTGTTTCATAATATGCTAGACATTTAAGATAAAAAATGCTAATATTCCCCAACTTTAAGCACACATTTTGTGTTCCTTAAAAATGCTTTACAAGTAACTGGCTCATACTACTATCTACACAACTCATGTAAAGCACTTAAACCTTGTAAATAAATAGGACTCTAGGTCCTTCAAGATTCAAATGGAGTAGGGACTTGACAACTCTCCAGAAATAAATTTAACACACCCACTTTTCTTTCAGAACACTCTGGTGATCAAGGTTAGTAAAATTCCTACTACAGAGATCCCCTTCATTACATATCCAATATTTCATACATGCAGGCAGCAGTGCCAGAAGCACAAGATGCCCTCTCCCATTCAGCTTGAAACCTAGGTGTTGACGTCCAAGCACTTTGCAGCTGGCAATTTAATGGATTTCAGAATGATCCTGATAGCTAGAAGGGCCAGGAAAGCAGAAATTTCAAAAGTTTGGTCCAACAATGTCACATATCATCACAGGTGCAGAAGAAGGTCCAGTCCTTGGTGATAGCCTATTACCATTGGTCAACAAATTGTGATATATAACCCAACAACCAAATTACCTCTTTAGTCCTATGTCAAAAGATATCACATCCAGCATTTGATGGCAGTCTACATAATCTGCATTATTTTACAGTATAAAGCACTGTACAACATGGAACCACATCTGCACTGTGAGTGTGGTGACAATGTGCAGTCTTTTAGGTACTATAAAGTAAGAAATGATTTGAAACTAGTTGTGAGTGGTCTGGGAACAGCTTCCAGCATTACTTGTGCTCTGTAAATCATGGGAGTTAACTTGAGTTTTGTATTGGCAGCTCCTTTTTGGATCCAGTCCAGGAATGCTGAATGTCATGGCTCACTTGAAATTCAACTTGAGCTTCACATGGTGAACAGGCAAGGAGGAAACGAAGTCTTGAAAGCAGAGGATCCAACTACTTTGACAATGTATGTTTGGGTCATTCTTTGGGTTTGGTGGTGCAAATCAATTACCAACGATCATAGGTTCATGGGTTCGTCTTCCTCCATTGGCTCATCCTGAGATTTGCTGTGGAAGAAAATAGATTTCTGTTTGTATTTACAGTCATCTGTTCACTTTGATAATTTATAGTGGAATTATGGTTTACAGAGATTTCAGAACAGAAGACAAACATTGTAGCATTAATTTTAAAAAACGGGGTCCTTGTGGGATAGTGGTGATAGAGAGTAGAAAGTACAGCAGCTGTTAATGTGACACATGAATTGCAAAGAGGTCACTTTAGAGGCTTTAGTATGATTCTTTGTGTTGGAGAGTGGTGAGTTTGACGTTTCCCTGTAGCAGGCTGTACTTGAGTTCAGCCTGACATCAGTGCTGGGGTCATTATTCCATATAAGCTGAGCAGGAGCTTGAGGGATAGAACTAAATTCTTCAATGCTGAAATTCTCAGGTATAAAATGCTTAGATAAGAAATTTAGGGCCAGATGTACAACCATTGTGATTTCCGACTTGTAAATTACGAGTCGCAATTTGGGAGTCGTAAATCACAATGTACAACAGTGTCTGAGACACTGTTTGCGATTCCCAATGGGGTCACAAATTGCATGATTCATGAATATTAATGAGGCACTTGCAATTTGTGACCCCATTGGGAATGGCTGGCCCTCCCAGGTATGGTGGCCTGCTGGACTCAGCAGACCTTCATGTCTGGGACTGCTTTTAAATAAAGCAGTTTTATTTTTTAATGCAGCAAAAACGGGATGCATTTAGAAAAAAAAGAAAAATGAAACTTTTTTGTTTTGTTTTTTTAAGGGCAGGTGGTGGTCAGGGAAAATATTTCCCCTGCATTCGCTAAGGGGACGGGATCCCCTTGTGACCCCTTCCCATTTGTGAGTGCTTTGCCACCCTCTTGAAGAGGGCGGTAAAATGCGAGTGCTTTGGGACTGCAATTGCGGTCGCAAAACATTCTTACATAGGCCTCTGACTCGCTACTAGGATGGGACGCCTTGGAACGGCCCTTCCTAATAGCGACTCAAAAAAAAATTCCTATTTAGCGAGTCGAAATGGCCCTATTAGATTTTGCATGCGAAAACGGGTCGCAAGCACGTTTGCACATGCAAAATAGGGTCATATATCTGGCCCTTAGATCCTTCCCTGTAGTGAACATGTTCTATAAAGAAATAATGCTGAATGTACCGTAATCACCCTTCCCTTTGTTTAAAAATACATACAGATAAATTAAGTAATTAAAATAGATCCTGTTATAACAGTATTATTTAAGATACTGATCGTGCCCATTCCAATCAGATCTTGATTGTAAACAGTAATCATAAAAATACTGTCAATTTGTCAAACCTGTACCTTTGTTTTTGAAGTATAGCATACCGAGATGGTGCACAAGACGCCTGTTGTTGGTAAGGAAGTGGATGTCTTGGATGGATTGGAGACAGACATTGTGTAATATGTATTAAGAGAAGAGGTTTTGTGGGAGGCTTGGAGACAAAAAAGTGGATGTGCTTATGGGCCAAGGTTAGGAATATGAAAATAACTCTGTTTGCAGTGATGTGGAGTTGTACTTAAAGGAGGCTGACATGCGTATAAGTGACACATTTGTATAGTATTTGAAAGAGTTAAGGATGAGACTTAGGAGAGGACCTGAATATTAGTCATTTGTTGATGATGAGTCTATTTGCTAGTCTTCACACAGTTAGACAAGAGCTAGTGTTCTAGCTACCATATTTATTGAATTTCATGGTTGCCTGCAGTTATAGCCATATTAAATAAACAAACAACAGGAAAAGATAGTAGTGTACCTTATACAGATATAAGAGATGGAATCGCACATCCACTAGACAATGTGCAGTGTATATATAGAGGGTTTTGGTTAGTCAAAGAATTGAACGATGTTGTTGGGGTGCTATTTTGGTCCTCCCGGCACCCACTACCCAAAGAGTACCAAAGGTTACAACAAAAGCTGTATACACAAAATTAAGACAATTTGGAAGACATATGCAGCACACCCTTATGTTTATATTAACGGTCAATGTCAAGACCTTAGATCTATGAAGCCAGTTTTACATCTGTACATCCCATGTCACGTAGGTTATCTTTTCAGTATTCAAGCGAGTTCAGACAGAAAAGCAGAGTCCACGTCAATAAATATCTTCAAGTGTTGTTTTTTTTCTCCTCTTTATTGTTTTCGTTTCTTTTTCTTTTTGTATTCAATCCAGACAAAATGTTTTCCAATTCAGACAAAACTGCCAACACGTGTTTCGTCTACCCATAGACTTTGTCAAGACACGTGGTATGATAAAGATATATCTGAACTGAAACCAGGAGCTCAGATGTGGTCAATAGGCACGATTTGTCAAAGATGCTGTCATCAATTTATAAGATTTCAGTATTGATATAAGCTGTGAAAATAGTAAGGATCCACGGGACCATGCAGACCGTACCCCAATCAGGAAATATCAGCAGTTTTTCAATGTAATTACCACCTCGCAGGAAAGGTAATGGTAAGCGCCTAGTAGGTGGTACATATGATTGATCCAATGTTATTGATTTTCAAACTCAAATGTCACCTCGCATCAAACAGGGGGTAGGAAACGCCTGGTGAGTCATGTCTATGTGTGATCCACAGAAAATAATCTTGAGAACCTTTATGTAATGATCTCCACTCGTAGTTATAAACTGGTGACAATCTGACCTTGATAAGTTCAAATCTGGAAAGTTAGCCGAGCGGGCGAAACATTTTAACCATCAGCGCGTTCCATCTTTCTTGTGTTGGCATGAGATGTACAGATGTAAAACTGGCTTCATAGATCTATGGTCTTGACATTGACTGTTAATATAAACATAAGGGTGTGCTGCATATGTCTTCCAAATTGTCTTAATATTAAATAAACAGAACAGACATCTTGCTCCCTGAGTGCACCTATCGGTGATTGAAGATGGTGGGTGGCATGATGATGTCAAACTGTATATAACAAAGTAGTCATGGCTTTTGAGGCTGAAGCTATGGAGGGTACCAGTATAATTGAATAGGCAGATGGCATAATCAGGAAGTACAGAGCCATCAATTGCTGAAGGACGAACAGGCAGTCGGTGATGTCAATAATAAGGAAAGAGGACATAGAGGAAAATAAGAATATGTGTGTTGGTTGATCGAAAAGCTACCTTATTATAGTATTGGGTCATGGTGTGTGATGAATTTCGGGAAGAGAGGGCAATCGCGTAGTGGTCAATTAACTCTTTAAACATTTTTACTATGAGAAGAATCGGGCAGACAGGCAAGAAGGGTGTCAGAAAAGCATAAACCAAACAGTGTGGACTGGGTGTTATTGTGGTCAAGCAGAGTAAGGATAGAACAGGTCAAGCAGAATGAGGATAGAAGACAACCACTTATAAAAAACAAAACAATCATTGGCATAGCCAATAGATCTTGCCTTTGGGACCTTATAAGTGTTTAGCCATGCATCAGTTGTTGTTGTTGCACCAAGGATAGTGTACTGGATAACTAAACACTTATAAGGCCAGTAAGGCGAGACCTATTGGCTATGCCAATGCTTATTTATTTGGCGACTTGGTTAACCGTGTCTCACATAAATGGCAACAGGGGAAATATCTGTATTCTGCAGGAGCGGGCTGCAAAGGGTATTTTAATGCATGTCTTTACCCTGTCAGGGAAGGGGGTCTCCTTCTGTGCCACATACTCAAAAGAACTTGCATACAACTAGGCAGAAAATGTCATGCGATTCCGAAAACTGCTGAACAAACCATTTGTAAAGGAATTTGTCACTGTCTATGAATTTCTACAATATCATGACATTTTGTGGGCAACTTTCGTCAAAATTGCACACTATGTGTAACAGGCATGCAAAATATCGATGTAATCCATCTAAAAAAGAACTATTTCTTAAGTAGAGAAAAATAAAAACGGGCTATTGCTCAAATATAACACCAGAAACTGCATTACTTTGTGGCGTGTGAATAATATGCAATCCTGTCACAAGACACAGTGGGCAGTCGGCAAAGGTACCGGTATAGATCTGGTGATGAAGCTGTGGGTGAACCCGCTAAGGGTATCCCAGATGGATGATCACTCTGCTCCGTGAAGTTTGAATGTGTACCATAGAAGCGGGAAGGAGTCCAAGGAGCCTCAGGATGGCCTCGTGAACTCTTGGATATACCTCTGTGATAGCCCAGAAACTCAGCCTGTGCCGCACCAAGTTGCTCCAAAGTCAAGCGACTTTCTGAGCAACATCGAAAGGCATGGCAACACCATAGTGCCTACGTAGGAGTAAGAGTGGCAGGAAGGGGTTGAATCCTATTTAGATTATTTTAATGTTTTTTTCTTCGACCTACCTGAGGATTTGGAGTGTGACGACGATCGACCTGGGGCCGGATTCTGCACCAGGAACAGGACCAAGACAGACCGTTGGACATGGACTGGTCCCAACAAGGGGTCTTCCATTGTTTGGTGGTGTAAAAGTTTGTGATCCTGAATGGCCTTCGGATTCACTGTTGCTAAGTCCTTGCGGCTTTAGAGTCGCGGGCTGACCCCAGGCAAACTTGATGTGGATCTGTCGCAGACATTTACCCGCAACAGTCTTTGCAAAGTTTAAATACTGTTGTCTTGGGGGTGAAATTTTCCTTGCACATTGGATTTAGAATGTTCAGGTAAACAGATCTTGAAAGAGAAGAGAGTAGCTCTGGATCAGAGTCTGGTGGAGAGGAAAGAAACTGGCCTCATCCACCATATTAGAAGTAGATGCCATTAGGTTGAGCTCTTGCCACAATTTCAATTGCTTTTACAATTGTTACTGCACTCATTTGGTGTAAATGAACAGTCAGTATCACTAATTTAGAAGGTTTCACAAGTTCTGCTCACACCAATATCTGAATTACTGGCCTACTGAGATTACACCCTCTGGCTAGCTGTGTGTTTAATAGATGCACTTAAGCAAGAAGGAAACCAAAATGTTTTCCTTCAAACAGCAGCAACAAAGACACAAACTAACAACAGAATGCAGGAACAGAACCCCTTTCATGCAATCAACCCAGATAAACTGTGCCATCAAACCTCGCCAAGAAAAACACGCGCAGGTGCAACAGCAATTGCTGGAAAGCCTGGGGGAATTTAAAAGGTGTGGAATCTATATAGTGGGTTGTAAAAGTATATTAATTAATCAAAGCGTCAGTTTGCTTCGCAGATGACTTGTCAGAGCAGCCACTGTGTTTCACCAACTGTCGGTCACCAAAAACCCGCCAAAAGACTTTAAATACACGACGATCAAGGTGAATTGATACAGAGTTGGAATGGAATATGTGCACGCGCGTGGCAAAGAACACTAGTCCTTGTCGAGCAGCTGCCCGAATAGGGGCAGAGTTACTGGAGATTGAACGCATATGCAAATACGCTTGAGCTTTCATTTTTTTCAAATACCTGTTATTTAATTCTTTAATCCGAGGTTAAACTAAAAACAGACAGAATGCAGGAAACTGCATTTATGTCACGTTCACCACTCCTGGCGAGTCCTTGAAGTGCTTTACGATGACTATGTGTCTGGGGTAGTAAGCGCTATATAAATTCAATTACAATTACTAATATGCTACAGGGGAACCCAACATTGGTTGTTAAATCCAGCGGTTATTTTAGTTACTGGAATCAGTATCGTCCAGACCATGAAAAAAAAGCCATGTATTTACTAGATTCTTTGTCGTAGATTTAATTAATAATGTGAGTAAAAGCTGTGTTTTTATCACAACCGGGAGGACTCTGTATAGATGCTGCACTGTCTTTGTGGGCTGGGGTCTCAACTACCGGTGGGTCAAGGACAGCATACGATAAAATATGTAACTGTTTTGATATTGGCAATTATGAAAATATTTTTAAAGTGTGGTTCTAAGAATAAGCTCCCTGTAACATAATTGCAGGTGTGCATCCCTTTGCTCTCCACTTGCCACTTGCCATTTTTCCCGGATTTTGGTTTCCGCGTTTACAAAAAGTGACATTTTCTGCCCGTTACAGGCACACTGAGCCAAAACCGTGTATGACTAATTTCATCCTTCATGTGTCGATTATTTCTGAGACCGAGATCATTGGAGAGGCTGCAGCTGAGCTGTCCCTACTTTACCCCGTCTCCCTCTCTCTCCCTCAGCCATCTCCGTTGCAAAGAATGATAAAATTCAGCCTAGCAAACATGCTGCAATACTGGCATCTAGCGGAGTACACATGCTATCGAGTTCATGTAAAAGAGCATTTATTCTTGCTGTGGGTAAGAAATGTTAAAGCGACGTAAAGAAGCAGCATGCTGGCTTTCGAGGGGGCGGGGTGGGCTTAGGGCCTCCAGGTTGGGAGGGATGTTTATCATTCTAACAGGGCTAAAAGCTATGACTGAAGCCTCGCGCTCAAAGTACAAAAATAAGCACGGGTGCCTCGCGCAAAAAGTAAAAAAAGAATGTGGGAAAAAGTGAAAGCGTTTCCCTTGCAGGAGCGAGCAGTGCCAGGAGCGATAATTGCTAAGAGATGGTGCCAAAGCTCTCTCCCGCAAGGGAATCACCACACGTGCACGCGTTGCCATTTAAAGCAATGCAATGCTTGCACGTTTTTAGAGCGAAAAGTGAAACCATTCCAAAAGGTCTTTTTCCTAAAAAGTGCACGCGTGCTGCGTAGGCGAGACCTAATGAATAATAATGAAACTGGACAACCACAATGGCTGTTTTGATGTAGTGCATTTTTCTCCAAGCTCAGACTGAGTTGATGGTAGATAAACATCTCAATGATTGTGCAGAAGAATGGAAGGAGCCAGGTCGTGTAAGAGTTGAGAAGTCAGCTAATAGCTTTTTGGGTCAGAAAGGATGGTCGTGGTTTCAAAGTAAAGAGGTTCGCTGCCAGTAAAAAAGAATGCGTAGAAGGCATGAACAAATAGTGGAGCTTCAGAGTGGTAATGATTAGGCTGGTTTGGTAGCAAAGGTATTTGATGGGGCACAGAAAAGTTTATCTTAGTCAAAAAGGTAGGAAGACTCTTCAGAGGAGGTTAGACAGAAGTCCAAGGGAGAGAGAGAGAGATGAAGAATTGGGTATGGCTATTAGGGGAATCGGGTGAGAAATAGTATGGTAGAAAGAAGGTAAGAAGGGTGCATATGGAGGTCTTTATTTAGGTTTTCCTATTTTCAGGCATTTGATAAAAGACTGGCCATGCTCCAAAGGGAAACCTAGGGGTCTATTATGATGGTGGGAGGACTTTGTCTGCCAGCTATCGCCCCGTGAAATGGGACCGCATGCTAAGGGGGCGGCGGTCCCACATGGGCAATTAGGATGCGCCCGCCATACTGGCAGGCGTATCCCACATTTTTTGGATTGCAGCGGGCGGTGCTGTCAGCAGCACCCACCGCAATTCAAAAAAGGCATTTGCGCATTTGCATGCACAACGTGGCAGGCACAGCTTGGTGCCTGCCACATCGTCCATGCAAATGCAGGGGGGTACCGTAGGTATCCCCCATGTGGGCCCCCACCCCCAACATACTGGGGGCATGCAATGGGCCCCCAATTCAGGAAGCTGAATGCCTTTCCGTGGCGGCAACACCGCCACGGAAAGGCTGCTTCCCGCTGGCATCGTAATATGGCTGGCGGTGTCTAGCAGACACCGCCACCATATGCAACCCTTTGCGGTGGACGGTCTTCCCATCCGCCGCGGTCCCCCCACCATCATAATATGGCAGGGGGAAATGGGAGGCTGGCGGGGGATTATGTAGGGCAGATCGCCACTGCCAGGCGGGCGGTGGCGATCCGCCCTACATCATAATAGACCCCCTAGTGTTTCAAACAGAACAAGTGTAATTAAAAAGAGGACCTCCAACATAAAGTATTGTATATAAACATTTATGTACATATGGTGTATGGTTGGAAACTGGATTTTTTTTTACATTACACATATTCATTATCTGAGGGCAAGAAACATACGATTTGCCCAGACCCACATGTTCTTTATATGCTGAATTAGATTAAAAAACATCCCTACATGTTCCATGGGTAGGGGAGCAAGAAGACATATTGTCCCTTATCAATAACAAGGTTGTAAAGCCAATGTCTAGGATTACTGACTGACTTAAACATGTGCAAGGTTTGAAAAGAGAGCTAGGGAAAGATTGGAGCATTAAAGAATGTTGCTATGAGAGGATGCTGGAGAAGCATACAAGGAATCACATGGTGAAAGGAGGTGGTGATCTAACAACATGAATTCGTTTTAAAGGGATGATATAAATGAGGAAATAAATATTACAAGCAGAGAAAAGGGCATTTTGGAATGATTCGAAGGATGCTGGAATCATGGGTTAGGTTAGGGTGAGCTGAAAGCCCTTACATGTTCTTAGCAAGCTAACAATATGTCTCACAATAGACAACACATGCACTATCTTGTAGGCTTGGCCTAAAAACGAAATAATGGATGAAAAACTACTCAAGAACTGACGTCTGATGGTCAGAGAGGAGCCATTTTGCTGCTTTGCAGGAACTGAGCTAGATGAGTGTCTGCAAGTAATGAGGTCATTGCAAATTCAATCACTGTTCCAAGCACCTCTATTGTGGTCTAGGGACGTTTTTCCATCACAAGGCATATGCAATGTGCAGAATTCTAGTATTTTCATACTGCTGTATGCCAGTTTATCTACTTTATATGCTCCGAGTGTTTTAATGTGTGACGCCGATTATAAAGTTTAGGCAAATTACAGCCTCTGGACACATGCATTGTTTTGTAACAGTGAGATCTATTTTCGGAGAAGTGCTGGGTGTTTCAATTAGACCTTTAGTATCTCTCCTTTCATCACTGTTACTTTGGACCTCTAGAATGCAGAATGACTTAGAAGATCTGGTTTACCTGTTCTCTGAGACATTTCTCTGATTAACTCCTACGGACAGCGATGCCAGAGCAGTAACAGTCTCCACCTCATCATTTTCATGATTCTGGGCATCAAGGAAAGCATATCCCACTTTAGAGGCAAAACGCTGAACAGAGCGCCAATATTTACCTGCAAAAAGACATGAAATGGAATAGATGATTACAACTTGAACAGCATGAGTGCTACACACTTGCTGCCAGAAAAAAAATGCTTCAAAAAGACCTAGTGAACACTCAGACCCTCTCAATTGCTCAGGCCAAATGTCCACAACCCAGACAAATGGCCCGAGTCAGAACAAGTAACACAGAAAGTAGAGGGGATGAACCTGACATCCAGACAGACTGTACCTACATTTTGACAGTGGAGCACATGCTATGAATTAGGAAGAGAACTAGACCCAACCCACTACTGAGTAGGGCTCCAACTCATCCTGACAAAAGACAGCACCTATAAAAAGTATTGCATGCTAATGAGTTCCTTATATTTCAACACCCAGAATATATCTTTGGATCTGACGCAACTCCCTAGACCCAAGTGATTTTTCAGAGCAACGTTATCCATCATCATTATAAGAGTTTATATTTTTCAGGCATTTGTAATGTATGAGTAACTAAATGTAACCATGTTACTTTACCAATCTGTTCAAATGTTTACTCTAGACACTTATCAGTTACCACTTTAGCTTTTCAATATTTAATACCAGTTCCTGGGGAAATGTGGAAGGCACAATTTCAAATCCAATGTTTTAAACATTTTATGTATTTTACATTGTTTTTGTCATTTTCTAACATAATTAAAATATTTAACGGTCACAATTATCTAGCACTGAGCTGTAATTTTTTGTATTGTTTTATCATGCATTAAATGTTACACATCTAACTAACTTAAGGACTAAGTCTAAGTAACTTATCTATCTAAGTAACTTAAGGACATGCAATGAAGTGTAAAAGAAATTCATAGGGCCAGATGTATCAAAGTGTTTTACCCATTCTGTGTCTATGGGAAAATGTGTTCATACATATGGCCCATAGTTTTATGATCCAGGCCTACAGTCAACAAACGGATACAGTACGCTTTTCACTTGATCCTTTTGCTTCATTCCTCAACCAGCTTCATCTTTTAAAACATTTGTTTGTGACCGTTTGTTTTCTTTAAAGCTTCAGAACAAGAAGGACAAACTGATTTTTTGTGCAACTAACCCTAATCGCTGGCACTACTGCATATGTAGTAAAGTCCATATCTTTTCAGAGCAGCCAAGGGTTTTTTCCAGAGGCCAGGACCCGAGTCTCCAGTGTGTCCTTGGCTCCTAAGGGTTTCCCATGCTTGCAGCCTCACCCAGCCAGACTTGAAACTCTTTCCACAGTCGGGGACAAGTTGGCTACCTAAAACAAGCACCAGCGCCAATTGTAAAGCCACTAAGCCTCTATTAGTCTCTGGTATTAATTGAATTAAAATCTGAGCAGCATTTGTGACTAATTTTCAGGGATAGAGTTTGTCGCCGAAGCATCCTTTTGAAGCTGATGTATTCCAGATTTAAATTTGTATTCAAAGTTATTTCTTAAATCCATCTTGCTGACCTGCCACCCCCGCCCATACCACGAGAAATGGAACAATGCTGGTCTCATTCCCCGACAAGAAAGGGAACTCACTCTGGACTTGGATGACTCGTTCCAAGGAGCGAATTGCATTCATGTTGGGTCGTTGCCGGAGAATCTCTTCTGGGAATGGATCCAACTGCAAAGACAAGTAACACAGAGCAAGTTATGAGTCCAGAAACGTGGGGGAGGGTGTTAAGACTCTTGAAGAGCCAAACGCAAGCACACAAACCAAAGCGATATCTCCAGCACAACATAGTAAGCCTATACAAGGTGATGGTGTGTTGTCTTCGAATTAGAAAGTAGAGATGGGTAGGCAGCAGTGTGGCAAAAAGAAGCTGTCTCATAGTCGGGAGAAGGCGTTGTCTGCCTATTCTTAAGTAGTAACCAGTAGAAAGTGACTAAGGACTACGGAAAAAGAAATGTTGGTTTCTGAAGTGCTGAATTACCCAATATAGAGAGATGGCATAGTCTAATAAGTAGGTATTAGATCAAATTCACTTTTCACATCCGGGTTAAACTTCAGGATAGTACAAGAATTGCTAGTGAAGTAACCAAAGTCTGACAGTGCTGTGACCTTTCCATAGCCACCTTTACTGTTGCGCATTAGTTATTTCTTCTAATTGAAAGATTCTTTCAGGTGGCTTATCACAGCATCCTGCAACCCAGTGGAGCCTCCATCCGCCAGTGTAAGCCACCCTAGCCTAAGCAGCACGAACAGACGCTTACGGCCATTTCTAAACCCTTTCGAGATTATTGTGTCACTGAGCAGATGCTGCAAACCCACAGGACACGTAGAGCTTTCCATAGCAGTTGTAATATGCTGAAAGCTTGACAATGATAATTCTATATGCTTTGTAAATAAAGGGTTGTTGCTAGGAAGTCCCTGGTGTGATATTTAACTATGAGCATTCTAGCCAAGAGATCACAGAAGTGTCTCTCAACAAAATCAGCTTTTTGTACTCGCTATGATTCGTTTCCTGACCCCCAGTTGAAATATGAAACATCTTACCTCTTTGCCTAGCAGTGCCGACACACATGACTCAGAAGCATCACAGATTGCAGTCAGATCATGTCCGCCCTCTAGAGCCAGGACAACACCACCACCTGCCAAAGACATGAGCTGCTTCGTCATGTATCCAAAACCTAGCACATTGGAAACAGAGAAAATAAATCAGATAAGGGGACAACTTACAGCTTGTTACTCGAGACACAGTGCCACATTAGAAAGAAATATAGAATTATAGATGGGTAGCAGCCAATTACGGAAATGTTTTTGACTGAGGGGGTTCTGACTGATGTTATAGACAGTGAAAGTGAAGCTCGAGTTATTTATGTCACTCAGAGCCCTGTGCTAACTGGGCCATAGAACTCAAGCTATCCCGCACTGACAGTGGCGGCTTTTGCAGGTAGGAAAGGTGTAGCAGTGAGGCGGGGGTCGACAGGCGATGACATGGGAAAATAAAATGTAAAAAAGAAAACCACTTGCCTTGCGCTTGCTGCGGAAAGGTAAGTTAAGTGTTTGCATTTTTTAAAATTTTATTTTCTCTCAACGTTGTCTGTCGAATCCCCCCCCCCCCCCCATCCCGCCCCACCCCACCACTTTTATCTGCACCGTTCGTGACTGCGCACTTATGAGAACTAAGTAGGTAGTAACCGGCCTCGGGTTGCTTGTTGTTTCTTTTGAGGATGTGTCGTCTGGCAGTTCAGGACAGACTGTTCCCATGAGGAGCAGTGTCGAACTGATTTACGTAATGCGGATCTTTGTCTAGAGTGGCATGGTAAGCAAACAAGCATGGGACTTTAAATGCAGCATATGCAATTGCCAGTGGCTGAGATTAATTTCATCTATCACATTATTGTTGTTGCAATAAGACATGAACGGGCTGAGAAGCTACACTTGAGGTCTGAGGGTGCGGTCATTTGTAGTGTCAGGAATTGGATGGAGTGGAAGGTATGAGGAGAAAGATAATGAGTCTTCTTCTGGCGCAGAACATACTTGGTAGTAGCCAGCTCAGGGTATGCACTTATTTTAGAAGAGAATAAACTTACAGTCCTTCTTCAGGAGTAGATTGGATGTGTTGCAAAAACCTATTTTTATTCTTTCGCTTGGAAATTAAGAATGCTTTGGTTGAGAATATAGCACAAAGTCAACCAAATTGTTTCCCAAACTCTAGAAGTCACCACATTTTTTGGTCAGCTGCCATTGCACATTTGTCGAGAGGGTTTAGATCATATGGCTTTAATTAAAGTAAAACTATTTATGTTATCTCAGTTTATTACTATTGCATGTGTCCGCATGCAAGAGCTGGAATGGTTGTCTTCTCCGACCATGACACTGGAAGCAAAAAGCAAAACAAGTGTGACCAAAACAATCAGCATAAAACTCTAGCTCTCCTGTAATTTCCTACAATTAATAGCCTATGTTAGCCATCAAACTTCAGCTTTCATGATTTTATATGTTTGTGGACAAACAGATGATACTTACGTTTAAAACATGGTCAACCGCATGTGGTACAACAAAGGCTTATTACCTCTGCGTCCCTTCGTTCCTCACAAATGAATTTTCCTTGCTCCTCCCAACCATACCTCCCCTTCCAAAAATAAAAAGCTCCTCTCACCTCCTGTTCTTTTTTGCCTCTTGCAGACTTGCCTGTTTTTCCCTTAAGACAAGGTCTACGGGGACATCGCTTTTCATTTTGTCATTCTGTTTGGCAGGAAGGGAGTCTTGAGTTCTGTGGCGGCGTGGGGTGGTCGCTGACAAAGTTTCCCAGCAGGGCAGTGTATCTCTTAGTCTTCAGTGCAGCGGGGAATGGATACTATTTTCAAACGCAGCAACGGAGCCCGGCCACCCTTTGCTCCTGGGGCTGTACTTCCAGTGCCGAGGCTTTGCGGGGCAGGGCTTAACTCCGTGCAGCAGCACTTATGGTGGTTCATGACAGAGGCGGTAGGGGCCTGAATTGGGACCATATTTCTTAGTTTTGGTAGGGCATTTAATAGGTTTTTAATGAGTAGATCTGTAGTGTGTGCTGGCCTCTCTCCATTGGTTAGGGCAGGGATAGTCAAAGTTGGCCTTGGGGCAGCATGCGACCCTTCTGACCTTTACATGCTGCCCACTGGTAAACAGCAGAACTTGGTTACTGTTTACTTGACAGAGCACAAATATTCTGAATTCTGGGCTCGCATTTATTTGCACTTTCAATAAAGTAAAAGTAAAGAAGCAAAAAACGGTACTCTGCACAACTTATCTTCAGGAATATCTTCATTTTTTAAGACATCTAGGACTAAAAATGTAAAACGCTCTTCAAAATTAAAAAATGTGTATTCCATTAACATGCAGTAGCGTTTCACCTTAGTACATCAGATTATATCACTGCATTGAAAGACATTTCTTAGAAGTAATAATTTTTCAAACATGAACCTAGAAACATTTATGCCCTGCCCCCTCCTGACAACAATGCCTTTAGTGAACAGAGAGGCCCATTTGTCAGGTGCATCCTTTGTGTGGTTTAGGTTCCTTATATAATTGGAGCAACAATATAAGTTATTAACTGAAACATAAGAGAAGGTTATGTACCGCACACATCCTGAACTCATGTATTCAAAGTGCTCTCTAATTTAGTAATGAAGAAAAAGGAGGCAAAGTGAAATAAAATAATAGCCTTATGATTGCACAATTTGGTAAAGTAGAGAAGCCGGAATTGATCCAAGGCTTTCTGGTTTCACATTATGCAATTGAGCCACTAGATGAGTATCTCTTTCCTTCGTATGTTTTACATCAAAAGTTATTATTTTGTCTTTAATTCTTGTCGCATGAGTTTAGAGCGTGGGTGGCAGACAGAAGCCACATGAAAGCATGGTCTGTTGCCCACAACATGAATATGCTTCGCATCACCCTACGTCAAGTTACAACACCCCGACCCACACCCCGCTGGCAACAATGTGGCCCTCAAGAATGCCACGGACCATACTTTTTTCGCCCCTTGGGTAACGTTTGCGAGTACCCATGAGTTAGGGCAAAGGCTTTGCTCCTAGTTTTATAGGGATTTCTTTTGTGGCTCCTTCATTCTGTGTGCAACAATGGAGGGGGAAAAACTTAGAAGAGGAGGTATCTGTGGTCCACTAATTCCTCCTCTGAAAGGGAGTGTCATCTCGTACCTAAAAGGTCTCTGAGGTCTAGGAGTCCAGGTGGTCTAAGGAGGAGATTCAGGACATGATAGAGGCAGTGGTGTCCAGAGCTATGATTCCTCAATCAACAAAGCCAATGAAGGATCTTTTTGCATCTTCAGGGGGCAAATACTTGTCTTGTGAAGAGATGTGTGACATTCGGACGCTTATTTGGGAGACCTGGGGTTTCCATCTTCTCAATCTGGACAGGAGGGTGGAGCCTTATTCCCTCAATATATTATACCACCAAGATTTTCCATGCACTTTTTACAGTCCAGTTGAAGACCTGGTGATGGGAGAATGGAAGGAGGTTGATACGATCCAGGTCTCACATTTACTGCAGAACAGTATCTTTTGGAGGGTGAGGACGCTCTTCTTCATTCTGGCGCTGAAAGTAGGTATTCATTCAGCCTACTCAGTGCAACCTTTGGTTCCGGGCTTTGATAAACTGGCTATGGTAGTGCAAGAGGGGCTGGAATGTTCTGATCTCTTAGCTGCAATGGAGCAGCAGGCAAGGCTGCTTGTTGAAATGTCTTCTGACATTATTTGCTCTTCGGCTATGTCCACAAGTGCCTTCATTGCTGCCAGGAGATTTCTCTGGTTGCAGCAATGGAAGGTGAACCAAGGGAAGAAGATATCTTTTATGAAAACTCAGTTTGAGGGGCAATCTCTTTCTGGGGAGCAGCTGCCTGCCAAGATTACTAAAGCATTTAAGGAACATAAACATGCTTTGCCTTATAAGGGTGGATCTTCAATGAGGAAGGGATGGATAGGTCCCCAAAATTCTACTCAAAGCACAAGGCTCGCCATTCACCATTTCAGAGGAGGAGGTTCCAACCTAAGTTCTCACCCAAACGCAATTTCCCTACTCAGAAAGGTACATCGAACAAGGGCTCCTGGCAATAAATATTCTCCTGTTATCTGCCTATGGGACACAGGATACAGCATTTCCAGGTGTGGAGGCAGGATGTCACGCACGAGTTGTACCTTGTGACAAATTGATATGTTATAGAGTTAAGGCTAATTCCCCCAGTTACAGGCATCCATCCAGATTCTGGGATCCAAAGCAAAGTGACAGGCTCTTATAGATGAAGTCAAAGGGGGCCATCTGCAGGGTATCTTCCTCAGAGGTGAAGAAGGTTTCTTACTTCATCTTGTTCTTGGTCCAGAAGGCTTCTGGGGCATTTTGTCATGTCGTGGACTTAAAATGGGTAAACATGTGGATCAGATCAAATAATTTTCCAATAAGGACTCTTCAATCAATCCTGCCAATGGTGAGTCCGGGCGATTGTGTAGCTTCTGTGGATCTGCAGGTTGGCTAACTTCAAGTACCAATAGCACGTCCATCATGGAAGTTTCTTCGCTTAGCAATGGGAGACAATCATTTTCAGTTTGCGTGCTTCTTTTTGATCTCAAAACATCCCCAAGGGTTTTCACAAACGCCCTGCCACCACTGATTGCAATTTTTCACTCATAAGGAGTGTCATCCAACCTGGCCTGCTTGTACAATCTTCAGATAGATCCCAGTTGGTAGAGCCTGTGGGAATAGTCCTGCAGGTGTTCCAAAGCCAAGGGTTTCTGGTAAACTGGGAAAAATCTTCTCTGATTCTTTTCCAAGACCCAGTGTTCATACTGGATCATTTCCAGACTCACAGAGGTCTTGTAGCGTTGTTGGTACGAGGGCGGTCAGTCTGCATGCTCAAGTTCTGCCCTTGGCTCCAAGGGCAGTGGAATGGTTGTGGGTTCAGGGTCACTTGACTTCGACAAGGTTTTTAGTGCCTTGGGACAAGTATCACCTGCACAAACTTGTCTGGTGGATTCTTTCTAATTGGTCTCCAGAGTTTTGAAGTCTTTCAACTCGCATCATGATGACAGTACAGATTCACAGGGATCTGTTATGGTGGTTGGATCAGGATCATCTCAGGAGGGCAGGCATTCTCGTGTCTCCTCCTGTTCTGGTGGTGCTAACAAGAGAGGACTGGTTGGACTTAAAGCATGTTCAGGGGTTCTGGTCACTAAGGTACTCTCAGAGATCTTTGAAGCAGAGAGAGGTGAAGGTTGTCTATCTTGCAGTAATACACTTCCAACTATTCTAGTGGAGAAAGCTGAGGTGGTATATACTGACAATATGGTAATAAAGACTTGCATCAACAGGCAAGGCAGCACAAGATCCCATACTCCGAACTTGACTGCACGGGGCAGTTTCAAGTGGGCTCAGAGATCTGTACTGTTTCTGACTGCACTCTATATTCAGGGGAGGAGAATGTCAGGGCAGATCTCCTGAGCAAAGAGAACTTCTTCCCAGAATGTATCTCCTCACCCTGCTCTTTTCAGCCTCATTGTTCAGAAGTGGAGTCAGCCGGAACTGGATCTGTTTGCTTCTCTAGAGAATGTCAAGGTTCAGATCATCTGCACAAGCGGGAGTTGTCTTCTGGCTTGAGAGATAGACGGTCTGTGGTGTCCTTGGCCTCAATCTCTGATCGATGCATTCCCGCCCTTTCCTTTAATCAAGTAATTCTTGGTGAGGGTCAAAAGGAACAGGGTACAGGTGATTTTGTTGTTCTCCGTTGGAGTCTAGTTAATTGGTTTCCACTCACAGAATTGTTAAAGAGGGGTCAGGGTGGAGTCTCCCAGTTGTAAGAGTTACTTACCTTCGGTAATGATGTATCTGGTAGAGACGATTCTAGTGCCGCCCCAACGCCTTCGTCGGTTTTCTTTTGAGAACTTTTCCACGCCACAACGCGGAGCCATCAGACAACACTGTGAGAGTATGGGAACAGTGTGCGAAAAGAAAAAAGGAATGGTGGGGAACAACACCATAAGGAGCAGTGCCAACACTGCAGTAACCCAAGCTGGAAAAAAATAAGAACAGAGCATACCCCTGAACAGCAACCCAGCCAGGACAAAGATAGCCCCCCCGATTCAAGAACACATGAAAAGTGTCATGAAAACATATAACAGGACCACAACCCCAACCAATTACAATGAAGGGGAACCAGTGTGGGACAAACAAGGCACAACAAGACTCCCAGACAGCCCTCAACACAGAATGTGACAACCCCTGTAAGGAACAAGGGCAGAGGCCCAACCAAAAGACCCCTAACTAGAGGATAGCAGAGGGGCCAGGACCCCTAGCAATGAAAGGGGGGGCAAGAGAAGGTGGGGTAGGCCCCAACCTGGGGCAACTAGAACACAAAGGCACAGAAGTAGACAAAGGCACAGAAGTACCTACAAACCGACCCTCTCAAGCACCAAAAGGGGAGGAAGGAACAAATAAACAGGACAAACATCCTGCCAGCAAAGAGCGACACAATTCACGCACTGAAGACATAGCCACCCACAGGGAGGCGAATGCAGAAGACCAAACCAAAGGGTCCTTGCAGAACGGGGAGGAAGGGCGGGCAGTGAAGGAATCTGCGGCTAGAATCGTCTCTACCAGGTACATCGTTACCGAAGGTAAGTAACTCGTACATCTGATAGAGACTACTAGCTGCAGATTCCTTCACGTAGAATAGATACCCTAGCCATACCCAAGGGGAAGGAGGCCTAGCCATACCCAAGGGGAAGGAGGGTCTGCGAGAGGACCCCAGCAGCCTGGTCACAACACAGGGTCCCACAGGGGCTGAGTCCCAAAGACCCGATGTGGAGCCCCGCCCCCAGACAAGGGGATCCCCGCAAGCAAAAGACCACCAACCTCGAAGGGGATGTGGAAAAGGAGAAGAGGAGAGGTAGCCCGTCCTCGCTCAGCAGAGGGAACAGAGGACGGGCTACCAGAGGAAACAAGGCAAGGCGAAAGGAGGCCAAAGCGCCCACGCCTACACAAGGCAACAAAACGTCCAGAAGGCATAGATCAGACAGAACGGCACCGTCCGCATTAAGCAGGCGGAAGTCGAAAAGGGGCAGCCCAAGGTCACCCAGGAAGAACCGTCCAGCGCCCCGCAGGGACAGACTGCACCCGAAAGGAAACAAGAACTCATGGACCATCTCAACTCACAGGGAGGAGAGGTAGAACTGAGTGCAAGGCTCGCTGGAAGGAGCGCAGAAGGCAAGGATGACTGTCCCACCAAATCGCCAAGAAGGCACAATGGTGCAAAAAAACAGCATGTCAGCACCAGCAAGTGCAGCCAGACGCCGAAAGCACTGCGGAAGGATGTGCTCAGGGCAAGCCAGACGCCAGCCGAAGACCGAGAGCAAGAAGGCGAGAAGGGTCCGGACACGCTCCAGGGGGGAGTCCGCACCCACAGCCCAAAAAGAAGTGGAACCAGGCAGAGCAAAAACACCCGGCTGCAGACAGCAGGCCAGGCCAGACCAGACAACAGCGCAGCGATCCCAAAGAAGGACACCCCGGGTCACAACTCAAGCCATCCCAGCCACCAGCAAGAGGATTGCAATTGCAACATACCTTAACGCCACGGAGAACAGAGGCCCGAAGGCGATCACAACTCCCCAGCGCATAACAGAGCTATATAACAGGTACCACTGCCCCACAAAGGGCATGTTACGTCTCAAAACATGGGAACCTCTTGGAAAAAACAGCAGGCCTAGTCTCAGGGCCAGCATGGTGTAGAAAACCCAAAGCAAAAACAAACAGTGTAGAAGAAGGGCCGGCCAGCAGCCAACAGAATCACAGTTCCAATAAGGAGGACCCGAGTGACCATGAAGCACACAGACCCAAAACTAGGGCAACCCGCCCCAACGGAAGAACACCTCCAAATACCAGATCAACCCACAGGTCACTGAGGGGTAGAAGAAGGAGGAGGAGGGCGAAGCCCCGCCAAGAACCTCTGAATGGCTGAGTCTGCAGGGGCGTGGAACAAAAGAGCACCATCAAAAGGAAGGTCCACCAACCGTTCCCGAACGTTCTCCGGGAA
Organism: Lissotriton vulgaris; assembly: GCF_964263255.1. Taxonomy (NCBI): domain Eukaryota; kingdom Metazoa; phylum Chordata; class Amphibia; order Caudata; family Salamandridae; genus Lissotriton; species Lissotriton vulgaris. The sequence continues at coordinate 1,160,678,440 of NC_141685.1, forward strand.
CACACTGTCTCGAAGCCAGGCATGGCAATGAAGGGCAAGAAAAGAAGCCATGGCACGACCCAACACCTCCGAGATGTCCAGAGCAGAGCAAAGAATAAACGCCGCCAGCTCCTGGCCATCCAACACATGGTGCCTCAAACAACACAAGCACCCTCCTGAGAAGCGGCAGACATAAGGGACTCCGCCGAGTCCCACAAACAAGAAGTTTGGGGGACCTGCGGCTCCTCTGGCAAAGACCGCGGATGCGGAGACGGCGTGGAGCCGCCTTTAGACGATGTCGGGGGAAAAGCTACGACTCGTCGCCCCGTCTCCGAGGAGGATGACACCAACAAGCATTGAACCTCTGGAGAAGAGGGCATCCGAGGACGAGTCAACAACCCGACGTCGTCCTGGCGCCGTAGAGTACGCAATCTGAGGCAGGACTTTGTCGTCCGACGCCAAGGGGGACGCCGGAACGACCTCTGCCACAGCGCTCAGCGCAGGAGACCGGTGCTGGGCCGGAGCGGCGCCGGTCTGACCTCCGACGAGGCAGCTGCCTGCGTGGAGGAACTAGAGGGACCCGGGGAGGGATAACGAGTCCCCCGCCAGCCTCTGCCCGTGACGGGCCAGGAGGGGCCCTCTGGCGACCCCTGTGGCGCCACCAGGGCCAGGAGCCACCGGCGCTGAAGCAGCGTCACCTCGGCCTTAGACAATATTGCCGCCTATCCAGAGGACCAAGAGGGACTCGGGGTGCGACCCGAGCCCCGGCGACACCACTGGGACTCCCGCGTGAGTTTGTGGCGTAGCAGAGGAGCCGTGGTCCGAAGGAGGGACCCCCGAAGGGCTGCACCCCAACGGCACCACATCCTCCGAACCTGGATACGAGCTAGTCGGTGCCAGGGCCGGAGCCGCCGGCGACGCCACGGAGGGCCCCGCACACTGCAAGGGATCCGCTGGCATCCCAGGATGGGAAGGAGGAGGAGGAGAAGCCAGCGAGGCCCGCAAAGCCGCCTCATATATCTCCATCTGGGCTCTAGTCGCCCCACACCGGGAAACGGCAGATAGGGGGACGACACACAGGCCGCACCACCCGCAGAGAGCCTGTGCCCCCAACAGGGCGGGAACCAACCCTTGGGGACAAACTGCGACACTTACCGACAGGTGAGCGAAGCTCCTGTGACCTCGGAGAGGGACGATGTCGACGAGAGAAGTAGCGGGTTTGAGAACCCTCCTCAGGGGCTGGGCGATGAAGCCGACCTGGACATGCGGGCCGAAAGAAGTTTCATCGGGCGCTCTCGCCAGGACTTCGGTTTCATCTGCTGGCACGCCTCACAATCGGTGGAGTTGTGGTGTTCCCCCAAACACGACATGCAGATGGGATGAGGGTCCGTCGCCGACATCAGGCGTCCACAAGACGAGCAGATCTTAAAGCCCGAAGGCATTTGCACACTGTCCCCACACACACGCATTAGCGTAAAGGGAAAAAAGGGCCTAAACTGGCCCAGAGCACGATCCGGATCCGCGTTGCACGCGGAAAAGGAAAAAACTGACGTAGGCGCACCAGGGCAGAACTTTTGCCGGATCCAGTCTCACTCCTGGGGATAATTCTACGTGAAGGAATCTGCGGTTAGTAGTCTCTAGCAGATGTCCCATCTCCTCTCAGCTTCCCATCACTCCCAATGAGGTCATCGAGGAAGTTACACTTGATGCCCTGGAGGATGAGCGGAGAGGTTTAGTGGTCTTGGGTGTACCTGAGACTTGGCGGTGACTTTGCAAGCATTACATAGGTCTTTTACTCTTGCTTCCTATGCTAGCCTTTGGAGGGCTTTTTGGGCCTGGTGTTTGAAGAAGTAGGTGGATCCTACCTCAACTAGTCCCTTTCTAGTTATGCAGTTCTTGCAGGATGGGGCTAGTTTAGGTTTGACGGTGGCTACTCCAAGGGTTCAGTGAGCTGCTATTTGGGCAGTTCAGGGCTCATGGAAGAATTGGAAGGATGAGAAGAGTCCAATGCCTAGGTTTCTCCAGGGGTTGTTGAATCAGTTTCCCAGACCTGTCAGTTCAATTCAGAATTGGAATCTGCAGTTGATTCTAGATGACCTGACTGGTCCCCGGGTTCAGACTCTTGCTCGGTTGGATTTGAAGATTTTTTAGTAGCAATTACTTTTGCTAGGTCCTTAATGGAATTGGTGGCTTTATCCTTCCAATATCAATTTTGTAAGGTTTTCCACGATCGAACAGCGTTGATTCCTGTACTTTCTTTTACTTCCGAGGTTAACTCTGCTTTTCATTATAGACAGGAAGTTTTTCTCCCCGAATTTAGTCCAGCACCTTCCTCGAACGAGGATCTCAGGTTGCATTGTTTAGCTACTGGGAGATCTCTCGTGGAGTATCTAGATAAAGTTAAAACTTTTCGAAAAGGGGACTCACTGTTTGTAAATTTTGAACCAACAAGTAGAGAGGAGAAGCCATCCATGGCTACTTTGAGTAGATGGATGCGTTGCTTGATTCTCTTGGTATATGAGGTGAAGGGTGTAGTTCACCTGCCTGGTATTCAGGGAAGATCTACAATCAGTTTGGCTACGACAATGGCTGAATAGCAAAGGAACTCCTCTGTGGAGGTTTGTGTGGCAGCTACATGGGCTACTCCCTTCATTTTTGTAGGTCATTTTAGGATTGCTGAGTTTGAGCACCTCAATAATGTTCTTGTTCACAGAGTTGTTGTCCTCTATGAAGTAATAGAGATGTATTTGTTATGTGATCTTTGCATTAAATTGGATTTGGATGTTCTTGCAACTCAGTTGTCCATTTTCTTTACTTGCTATGTCTTATTTATAAGGAAGGAAGGCGAGGAAGGGACGCAAAGGTAATGCTGCCATTACTTACCAGTAATGGCAATACTCCTAGTCTTTCTCCTTCGGCTTTTTTCAAGTGCCCTCCCACATTCCCGATAACTGAGCAACTGAGTTTGTGGTGAGGAGTGTTTATGTACAGCGGCTGACGTTTGGGGTGGGAGGAGCTTTTATTTTGGGAAGGGGAGGTCTGATCGGAGGCAAGGAGTGCTCATTTGCAAAGAAAGAAGGCAAGGGAGAAGGACTAGGAGTAATGTCATTACTGGTAAGTAATAGATGCATTTTAAATCATGCATTTGACCAGGACAATGCAAATCCGAACCCATATAGTTTTGGAAGATTTGTATACAATGACTGTATTAAAAAGACACTCAACTTCAATGATAGTTCACTACAAAACAAGATACACCTTGTCTGTTAACATGCATTAGAGAGTTCTATAAAACCACTGCATTACCAGTCATAAAACGGAATGGAAAAAAGGTACTAATGGAAGGCGTTTTTAAACATTTTTGGTATCTCGAAACGTGGTTACCCTTAGTAAAAACGTTTTACTGGCAGTCAATTTACTCATGCCTAAAGGCATTTGGCAAATCAGAGAGCGAGTTTCAGTTTTGACCGTCCTATGAAAGCCACGTGAATTTAATGCCACTTCTCTGAAGTGGCCAGGTGAAGGCACATTCACACTACAAATTTCAAGTATATGAATACATACATCATTAGAGTGATGAAGATCCTAACACATGGGCAGCTTTTAAAAAATAAATGTAGATTTCTCCTTACATTTAGCAGATACTTTGTATCCTCCAAGGGGGGCCGAGTGTCCTTCGGCTGCATCAAATCCTGCCGACACCAGCACCACATCAGGGGCAAACTCGCGTGCAATGGGCATCACTACCGTCCTGTAATGAGCAAGGAAAAACACATTGTACACCTTCATTCATTGTTTGCATTTGGATTGTCTTTCAGACCAAAGGCAGTGATGAAGTTATCAATAATGCAGAAGATGCACTGGCAGCTGGGGCCACGGACCTGAAGGGTCCACTGTAACCTGATTGTTGAATTTTACTACCCAAATAGCAGGGAGGCGCCAATTTTCATTGCCTGTCCTGGGACCAATGGCACATGCCACTGCCAAAAGAAAACATCAGCATGGGAGGGCAGAGTGCTTTGGTCAGGCAACAATGTTGGGATCACCTGAAGCGGTCTCAGAAGAAACTTAGATCTCAGTTTTCAACCATTCAGTTTAGCTGATTAGTGTGGTACCTTTTAAAGGATAGTGCACAAGCTGCACCATCAAGGCAGATGCTGTTCTGTCACAGACTGCCCTAATATTAGGCCACTGGACACTGCACTGTCCATGTTTAAAACCATAAAGCACTCTGTTTCCATGGTATCCTTTCATCATTACTCTCTAACTTTATCTAAAAGTGAAACTACAAGGAAGAAGGGAATAGGAAGAAGGAGAAGCGCAATTTGCAACTGATGCATTTTATCTTTCACAAAATTATCTGATTTGCACTGGGCTTCTAGTCGCCCTTATCAGAATGTAGGGTTGTACGGGTTGCTGGCCGTAGCTGGACTTTTGTGGAAGGTGTTGGGTGAGGTGTGTGAGGTTTGGAAAAACATACTGCAGCGGCATCTCAGGACATAAGCATGAGGCGATACATTCCCACTCATGGCTATCTACACTTTTGTTTACTACTTAATCATAAAAGTCCTTATGTATGTGGGAAAAGTGAGGTTTGTAATGCTCTTGTGAATTCCAGGTGGTTAGGTGTTTCTAATTCTAGCAGGGAGTAAACTCCATATCTTAGCTATTTGAACTGAAAAGGAGTTTCCACCACGACACATTGAATTACGAAATGCCCAATCAGGTGGTATTTTTTTTGCAGAAGAAAGACTGGGCATCAGCCGTGAATATCATGATGATGTGTGTGCATTACTAAGAGACGGGCACTGGCTGACTGGACAGAAATCAAGATCTGATGGGCTCTGAAGTTATACTTTAATCTGTGTGTCACTGGCATTAGTGTAGCAGCTAAGGTTAGAATAGGTAGTGGTCTCAGGTTTATGTTAAAGAGTGGGTGACTGTTAAACAGGGGTGAGAATAAATCAGTGTGGTGGGGGTAAAGGCTCAAAGCAGAAGGGAGGCAGAGGCAGAATGAGAAACTTTTTATGGGGAATTAGGTAATATAGTGAAGGATGAGGCGTTATATCACGATAGATGTGAGTCTCAGAGACAAAGTCGAATGAAGGACCTTATCACAGTTGGCCCAACGGTCCAAAGGCAGATGTACTCCCCTAAGCTGGTGTCCACCGTAAACTGGATCTCATCCCTTGTTGTGCTTAAGTGTACATTATGTGCTCCACCAAGGGCAGAATCTTGTTGATGTGAGAGAGAAGATCAATTTCTTTTATGTACACTAACAGGTGCGCATAAGAAGCTCTTTTCAACTAGTTTACCAAGGAAAGACCATTGTAGGTTGGATGATAATTAGAGGTGGGCATTGGGTTTGTGGCATTTTTCCACAATCTGCTTAAGGGAAACAGTTTTGAGTTATTTTGGCATTCATTGCAGTGATTGGTGGTCGCTCTGGTCGAGATGGCAGCTAGGCCTTACAGCATCAGGAACTGAACAAAGTTAGGTTTCTCATATGTACAAGTGGCTTTTGAGAGGTTGGCAAACTCAAAGTGGAGAGCAGTTGAAGGAATATAGTCTCAGTTAAGGAATGAGTTTAGAGGTTGATAACGTGTGTGTGTTGAGCTGGTGGTCCTCCTTAGTTTTTGTTGCAAGATACCTTTCAAGAGCTCCAGAGTATAGTTAGGTTGTCAGTTGTGGGTGAATTTTAAAGGTGAAGAATACTGGGTTTTACATTGTTCTCAATATCTTTCGAGTTCCCTGGTTGGGAAGGTGGCCACATGGATGCAACAGGAAATGTGAAGTTGTTTTTCCTTTCTGACTAAACCGTTATGGATTCCAGAGTGACACTGCAATGTCAGTTTGCCATTGTAATGGTTGGTATTTTCCCAATGCCTTTGCAAGATCTTTTGTTCATTTTAATAAATCCCTTCAATTTTCTGGCATTGATGAGAGGTTACAGTGGTTTTTTAAGCATAATGATCCCCAGGATGGAAGCTAGCCCAAAATCAAACAGTTGAAATGGCATTCTTTTTTCTTAAACAACAAAGTTTTAAGTTGAAGAGAGATGGTGGAAGAGTCAATTGTGTCCATGTTCTGGAATTTCTAAAAAAATGTTGACAGTGGCTTTGCTGAAAGAGTGGATAATTGCAAGCTGAACTGAACTGTAGCATGATCAGTCCATGTTACATGATATCTATGGCTAACTGCGATGAGGTTGTAATGGGCACAAATTCTGTAAAGGCTATGCCTAGTTGAGTGGGCAGGGCCAGAGGCCATTTGAGTTAGAAATTTCACGTTGTCAGCCATACTACTACAGAATAAAGCAGGTCGGCTGTGTTTTCTAGCCTCACCCACATATATTCTGCATGGCTACTGGGCTGGGCCAGAAGGGATGCAACCAACTGGGTTTCACACTTTTTCCGCGATCACGGTAGCTGCATAGGGGAGGAGAATACGGGTAGTGAAACTCTACCAGGATGAAGTAGCGTCCCCTTATCTGGCTGCAGGAAACACTGGAAGACATTTTACGGCAGGTGTGCAAATGCACCATATGTTTTAGCATTTCGGGGAAAGGAAGAACAACAAGGAGAGTACTGAGAGAACGCACAGGAATAGCCAGAGAAAAGCTGGCGAACAAGAAGGGCATTTGGGTGTACCTATAGGTGGATAAAGGACTGACTTGGTAGACTGAAAGCTGATTGGTCTATAATATGGTAAATGACTTAAGATCCCTGGATGTGCGATACTTTCTGTGCTTACTACAATTCTCTGTTTTCAGCATTTTGCCATTTTTTTTAAATTCTGTATGCCTAGAATGATTTGGAACGCTCTCAGCAGATATATAGCATCCTCCCCATGTTATGAAGTAAACAAACAAGTAGTCAAAGTGTGATACTTAAATGTTTATAATTAGCATGGCATGGCTATAGCATAATGCACCTTAACGTCAACATAGCCATCAATGTAATTCCAGTTCAGACAACAAAACCATCTGCAATTTCTGGCCTTGCCTTCACACTCTAGTTGTGGTATTTCATCTCCACCCAACATTTTGTTCGATAATAATGTTTTCTCAGGATCACATGTCTGATATTACAAACACTTGGACCAGTATTGAAATGTCCACTCAGAGCGGTTTTTATGTACACAACATAATGCACTCCCGCAGCAAGTATTATACCTTTGAGAGGTATTCAAGTCAGCGCAATCTATGATCCCATGCCTGTGTGAAAGCATTTAAAAAGTGGGGCATGGAGATATTATTTTGTCATATTTTTAACATTTTGTACAGACGCTTTGATTCAGAAATAGATGACAGAATTCAGAATGCAGTTACAAATTGAGGACAATGATACTATCGGACCCTTTAAGGTGTTATATTCGTTCCACTCCGGTGAATTAAAAATAAGGAAATCAAATTCCCATCTGGAAGAATGAAAGGACTGGGGTGGAGTCTGCCATGTCAAGCACAGCTCATATGGATTTCCAAAGGCACAACACCGGACTAGGGAAGGCCTGTGCACCTTTAACACTATGCAGAGGAGAGACTGGGTAGCAGCCCTAGGGAACAAAGGCATAGCCAAAGAGATGCCTACGAGCTCTTCCGTGCGTGCTCTATGCTACACCAGACAAGCTACCAAGACTGGCCAGGAAATCCCAGTGGAAATCAAGTTTCTACGTAAGTAAAGACCTATTTTGAGATTTCTTTTATGTAAAAATCAAACCACATGTGCTGCAGAGCGTGGGGAATGGATATCATTAAACAAAAAAAATTTACAATAATAAATCCCTGCAGCCATCTGAGGAAAGTTGGACTCACAGCAGCCGCAAGCATCGACTTCTCCCAAGGTCCGGGTCGTCTGAATGCATCCATGTTGTGCTAGTCTCTTGACTGCTTTAAATGACAGCAGCAGCTCCAGCTCCTGTGCAGAACTGCTGAAAACGCTACTTGGCCCATACTTTGACAATTTTTTTTAATGTTTTGTATATTGCGTGAAGCTCTGAAAAGACCAGAATCATCGACAGCTAACGTTTTTAGATCTAAAAAAATAAAAACTTCCACGTTCAAAGCCCTGGCAGGGATCTGGTTTTAATTCCACCGTCCCCTCAGCCTTTCTCTTGATGTTTTTGCCAACTTTGTAATAACCCTTCTTCAATCCGCTCCCCTTGTAGGCACCTTTCTCCCTGAAGGGGAAAACCTAGGCACTGTGCAGTGAAGAGGCAGGCGTTCTGCACCTCGCCGGGGAGGGAGCATTCCAGGCTTCTGATAGGATCAATCAGAACAACCAGCCTTTGATGAGACTAATGCCCAATATTCAGGAATTATATTTTGTCATTTCCTAAAATGTGACAACTGCATTTTTTGTGTGTATAAAACACCAATGATCAGATTACTTTCAGTTGAATGTTAGAAGTGGATATTTCTTCTGAGACAAGAAAGCTAAATTGGTCCCATTGGGGTTCAACTGAAAGCTATTGCTGTCTAAAGCCCAATTGATAATGGAATCACATCTGGATGCGTAAGTGAATCTTCAGTGTAAAGTTACAGCTCATGAAAAGGGCCAGGTTTACAAACTGCAGTCTGAATGCTCTCACTAAAGAGCTAGATAAGGGGTCTGATTTACCCCTCAACGTGGCGGAGGGCATCACTACTGCCACCCTGACAGACTGCAAAATGTAGATATGACTGCTGGCCCAGTGGTCATCTCTGTACCGTGAAAGGATTTACAGTGACAACGGTTTTCCCCTGTTTGCACAAGATTTTGTGGATGGCCGTCGACAGGTTTTGAAGGCTGTTCATCAAACTTATATCAAATGCACAAAGTGGGAGTTTATTTTTGAAAAACAAGAAACGAATGACGCCCAAACCCAGGGAGTTTTCCATCAGGGTGTGGGTCATTATTTTTTTCTGTTCTGCTTTGCTTTTTTACATTACAAGTTCCACCCTAAAAAGGGCAGGCAGTGTAATATCCTTCCTCTGAATGCCCCTACTCTGTTCAGCCGCCAGAGGCATTTCGGTCAACAAAGTCACTGGGGAATCCATTGATGGAAATCTTTAGGTCAGCCCGTCTCTAAATGAGGCGGTCAGAGCAAGGGTTTAATGGACAGAGTACTCCATCGAGTTTGTGACAGAACACCCTGTCTAGCTGGCTCTATATTGGGCCCTAAAGTCTCTCCTCTAAGTAGGCAAGCAGGGGCCCCAGCTGGGACCAGGAATGGTGGTTGTTCAGTTGAAATGCTCGTCCAGTCGTTAAGATTCTATAGAATTCAGTTTAAAGGGGGTGGTAGGAGGGGTGTGTAACACATGGCAATATGATGGTTGAAGGAGAAAGAAAAAAAGGAATATTGCACTTCTTTGTAAAGTAATATTAATATACATATATCATTTTAAAATATTGTGTTTTTAAGTTTGTGGAATTGATTTAAAAAAAATAACTCACAGCAATATCCAAGGAGGGTGCCAGTTGTAATGCTTTCTTCGTTTTCACGTTAATTGCAGATTGTCTTGCAGGGGGGAAGCACCTTAGGCTATTTCTTTTGTCACCCAAGCATTGCTACGGCCCTGGTGAGACTGGTGCCCAGAGCTCTACACTGAATCGTGTCATTCCGATGTTGCATTATTGATGCAGGAATGGGAGCGGCAGAGGCTGCAACTAATTCTTGATACTTTGATACATCAGTGAATACACTTGAACTAAAGGTGAAATAGCAGCATCCCTTTGTTTTTGGGGATCATTTCTAAATCGAAATCTAAACTGTTCAAAAAAACTTTAGAAATAAACATACAACCGATGAAAATACATACATTTCTTATATAGTTCTTTAAAAAATGCCAAACATTGAAGATATGAAACTGAAAAGTGTTATTGCTACATTTGTAGCAAACAAAGAGGGCGGGTTATGGGTGCCAACCGTCCTTGTTTCCCCCAGACGAAAAAGCATGGTGCATTGATGGGTCCATTACAAACACACACTGGTTAGAAGCCAGTGACAGACGCAAAGTGGCCTGCTGCAGAAAGGAACCTGTTCTGCCATTTTTTTGGAAGAACTAGGTGGGTGAGACATTTAAGAGGCACAGGCAATAAATATACGTGACTTGGTCGAAGTGCAGCTATCTTCTGTACAGCTACAATCGCAAATGTCTTGTAAGATTCAGATGCGAACAAAAAGTAGAGGAACGGCAGAGGGGTGTTTTAAAAAAAGAAATCTATTTCTATTGTTTGGAATAACAAAAGTACACATAATTGGATGTAACTGTGGAAGTGACGCGGAAAAAATCGAAATCTCAGCCAAATGGTCCTTGTCAGCTTCAAAATCAAGCACACTCTACAGCTTCGGCGGTTTCTCCGATAAAACACATTTGTGCATTGAAGCCATCCGCGGGCCAGATGTCAGCCACCGGACCATTCAAGACTGCAGACAAATCAAAAGCAGATTAACTAGCCAATGCTAATTCTAGTTGAAAATGGACTTCCAGAACAGCAGCTGTGTCTGACCTCCGATTCTGCTGGATTATTTAACGTGTTTTATTACTTTTTTGTGGAAGGGAAAGAGCGATATTAGGCACAAAACTGACTTTGGAAGACCATCTACAATTACAAAAAGAGGGGGGATATAGCCAAAGCGGTTAACAATGGGAGAATTTATAATGGGGTTTAATTATAATAATTCAAAATGTATTATTTAGCAGAAACCATGACATAATAGGAAAATACTATATTTTTCCACAGAAGATGATGCCTTATAGAAGAAGAGGTTTAGCGTGGTTTGGTTAAAAGTGGGTCCAGCCTCGAAGGCAATGGCTAATTGCCCTAAAGAATAAAAACACACCACACATGGAGGTTGGTTTTCAGTGGGTGAGCATCACGAGAAGAGGAGATATTGTGATCCTCGGGAAGCTTCAGTGGTTATGGAGAGATTACATTAGCCACTTTTACCAAATATATATTTTGACCAAAAAGACAGAAGAGCACAAATGCTTCGAGGAAGAAGTGATGAGGACTCAAATAATAAATTAATTTAAAAAAAGGTATGGGCAGGGGCGTAGGAGCAACAGAACAAACCAAGCCTGAGTACAATTGGAGACCATGTTGGACGGGATGTCAAGTGAAAGTAGACATATTGGCACACTGGATGGGTGTAGCAATTAATATTTTCAAGCAAATCCTGTGCTGAAATAAACAGAAATATGCCCACTTCACATTAGTATTTTTGCACTCTTCCATTTTCAGAAAATACATTTTTGTGGTCTAGTTCAATATTGTAAATTGTGATGTTACAAATATGTAAAGTTTGATTTAAGAATCAATTTTGCATTTGACTACAATACACACTTTGGTTAATGAATTAAGGTGACTGCTCAGTTTTTTAATATATGATTTTTTATATATATTTAATAGTGTTACCTATAAAAATGCTACCTTCTATTAATCTGCTAGTCACTAATTTCACAATCGACCCAGATCTGATTATTCGGAAAATGCCAAAAATAGCCTTGAAAGATAGCTACAAATAGGCGAGAAACATGAACATCTTTAAAAGATGTTTTCCCTCTAGGCACAGTTTTGGCCAAGGTTGCTGCAGTCGTTTCTAAATTTCAAATGGAACGGAAAGATCAGAAATACAAGACTTATAAAAAGTTGTTTAGGTTTGGCATTTGATCAGTGATATCTTTAAAAAGACTTTAGAGAAGAGTCCCAAATAATTCAATAAGCTGTAGGCATGGAGGTACAACCCTTTAAAAAAAGTAGGTGTACAAGTATCTGTCACAAAAAAGAAACCATGTTTTTTAATTGCACAGAATTTTCAGAAAATTTCGAATTTTTAGAGCTGTGGTGTCTCCTGGTGAAGTGCCAACTCGTTCAAATAAGTTAAATCTGACCTTGATGTGCAATGCGGGGAGAGCGAAGGATCAAACTCGATACTAGCTGTAGTGCCACACTGCAGGAACAAGCATTTACAATGCAACGGTCTCGCCTTTGCAAAAGTTAGCGCTTTTGGCATTGTAAATGACAAATGTTTTATTTATGTGTTGGTTTTGGAAACAGATAAATAAATGGCATTGTCATGAGCAGTAGAGAGTGAGTAGTAGAGAGTGAGTAGTAGAGAGAGTAGTAGAGAGAGTAGTAGAGAGAGTAGTAGTGAGTAGTAGAGAGAGTAGTAGTGAGTAGTAGAGAGTGAGTAGAGAGTAGTAAGTGAGTAGTAGAGTGTGTAGTAGAGAGTAGTGAGTGTGTAGTAGAGAGTAGTGAGTGTGTAGTAGAGAGTAGTGAGTGTGTAGTAGAGAGTAGTGAGTGTGTAGTAGAGAGTGTGTAGTAGAGAGTGTGTAGTAGAGAGTGAGCAGTAGAGACTAGTGAGTGTGTAGTAGAGTGGTGAGTGTGTAGTAGAGTGGTGAGTGTGTAGTAGAGTGGTGAGTGTGTAGTAGAGTGTGTAGTAGAGTGCGTAGGAGAATGTGTAGTAGGGAGTGTAGTAGAGTGTGTAGTAGAGAGTGTGTACTAGAGAGTAGTGAGTGTGTAGTAGAGAGTGTGTAATACAGAATGTGAAGTAGAGAGATTGAAGTAGAGAGATTGAAGTAGAGAGATTGAGGTAGAGAGATTGAATTAGAGAGATTGAAGTAGAGAGTGTGGAGTAGAGAGTGGAGAGTCTGTAGTAGAGTGTAGTAGAAAGTAGTGAGTCTGTAGTAGAGTGTAGTAGAAAGTAGTGAGTGTGTAGTAGAGTAGTAGAGAATGTGTAGTAGAGTAGTAGAGAGTAGTAGAGGGTGTGTAGTAGAGTGTGTAGTAGAGCGTGTGTGTAGCAGAGTGTGTAGTAGAGTGTAGTAGAGCGTGTAGTGTAGAGTGTGTAGTAGAGAGTGTGTAGTAGAGAGTGTGTAGTAGAGAGTGTGTAATGTAGTGTGTAATGTAGAGTGTGTAGTAGAGTGTGTAGTAGAGTGTGTAGTAGAGTGTGTAGTAGAGCGTGTGTGTAGCAGAGTGTGTAGTAGAGTGTAGTAGAGCGTGTGTAGTAGAGAGTGTGTAGTAGAGAGTGTGTAGTAGAGAGTGTGTAGTAGAGAGTGTGTAATGTAGAGTGTGTAATGTAGAGTGTGTAATGTAGAGTGTGTAATGTAGAGTGTGTAATGTAGAGTGTGTAATGTAGAGTGTGTAATGTAGAGTGTGTAGTAGAGTGTGTAGTAGAGTGTGTAGTAGAGTGTGTAGTAGAGTGTGTAGTAGAGAGTGTAGTAGAGTGTGTAGTAGAGAGTGTAGTAGAGAGTGTAGTAAGTAGTGACTGTAGTAGATAGTGTGTAGTAGAGAGTGTCTAGTATAGAGTGTGTCGAAGAGAGTAGTGGCTGTAGTAGTGAGTGTGTAGTGAGTGTGTAGTAGAGTGTGTAGTAGAGAGTAGTGACTGTAGTAGAGAGTGTGTAGTAGTGTGTAGTAGAGAGTAGTGACTGTAGTAGAGTGTGTAGTACAGTGTGTAGTAGAGAGTAGTGACTGTAGTAGATAGTGTGTAGTAGAGAGTGTCTAGTATAGAGTGTGTCGAAGAGAGTAGTGGCTGTAGTAGTGAGTGTGTAGTGAGTGTGTAGTAGAGAGTAGTGACTGTAGTAGAGAGTGTGTAGTAGTGTGTAGTAGAGAGTAGTGACTGTAGTAGAGTGTGTAGTAGAGTGTGTAGTAGAGAGTAGCGACTGTAGTAGAGAGTGTGTAGTAGAGTGTGTAGTAGAGAGTGTGTAGTAGAGTGTGTAGTAGAGAGTAGAGTGCGTAGCAGAGAGTAGTGACTGTAGTAGAGTGTGTAGTAGAGTGTGTAGTAGAGAGTGTGTAGTAGAGTGTATTAGAGAGTAGAGTGCGTAGCAGAGAGTAGTGACTGTAGTAGAGAGTGTGTAGCAGAATGTGTAGTAGAGAGTAGTGACTGTAGTAGGGAGTGTGTAGTAGAGAGTAGTGACTGTAGTAGAGAGTGTGTAGTAGAGAGTGTGTAGTAGAGAGTGTGCAGTGATTTGAGTTTTACATCAAATTAAAAACGGGGAACGGAACAAACTCATCCTATACATTATTGTGGTAGGTGCCCACGCATGTAGGGTTAAATGATGCGTTAGATGCCACAGGTCCCACCAACACGCTTCCTTTATGATAGGAGAATGCCCAACATCGCGGAGATTTGCTCTCTGCTCTTCCCGGATATTTGTATTTTCAAATGTATAATGTTATCCTGCTAAACGAAGACGATGCTCAAACTATAAAAGAAGAGGGTTTCACAGATATGTTAGTCCTTCCGGGCAAACGAAATGACCCAAAGAAAGATCAAGTGACAGTTTAGAGCTCCAAGTGAGTCTTAATAAAATCAGTGTCTGGAACGCATAGCATCAAAAAACGAGCGGGGCATCAAACTGCAGTGTCATTCAATCAAAGCTTCAAGGCTTCTGAGCGCTAGCCGAGAATTATTTTTTGTGAAGCACTAATCACTGTGGAAGGTGCCCCTGCTATCCCAGATGTGAGAAGTCAGTCTGATATGAAAATAAGCAGTATTTGGAATGAATGTATTTGGCAGGGGGAAGGTGGGCGGCGCAAGACCGTACTGACGAGTGAACAGGAGCCATTTTGTACCGAGTGATTCTGCCTGTGTGCATGTAGACAAACCAGGCAGCAGCATGAGCATGTGATTCGGTAAAATAACAAGCATTTACAATGCAATGGTTTTGCCTTTGTTAAAGTTAGAGCTATTGGCATTGCTCTTGACACTCTGAAGCTCCACTCTGCACTCTGAAGCTCCACTCTGGACTCTGAAGCTCCACTCTGAAGCTGCACTCTGAAGCTGCACTCTGAAGCTGCACTCTGAAGCTCCACTCTGAAGCTCCACTCTGAAGCTCCACTCTGAAGCTCCACTCTGCCCTCTGAAGCTCCACTCTGCCCTCTGAAGCTCCACTCTGCCCTCTGAAGCTCCACTCTGCCCTCTGAAGCTCCACTCTGAAGCTCCACTCTGCCCTCTGAAGCTCCACTCTGAAGCTCCACTCTGAAGCTCCACTCTGAAGCTCCACTCTGAAGCTCCACTCTGAAGCTCCACTCTGAAGCTCCACTCTGAAGCTCCACTCTGAAGCTCCACTCTGAAGCTCCACTCTGAAGCTGCACTCTGAAGCTGCACTCTGAAGCTCCACTCTGAAGCTCCACTCTGAAGCTCCACTCTGAAGCTCCACTCTGAAGCTCCACTCTGAAGCTCCACTCTGAAGCTCCACTCTGAAGCTCCACTCTGCACTCTGAAGCTCCACTCTGCACTCTGAAGCTCCACTCTGAATCTGCACTCTGCACTCTGAATCTCCACTCTGCCCTCTGAAGCTCCACTCTGAATCTCCACTCTGCCCTCTGAAGCTCCACTCTGAATCTCCACTCTGCCCTCTGAAGCTCCACTCTGAAGCTCCACTCTGCACTCTGAATCTCAACTCTGCCCTCTGAAGCTCCACTCTGAAGCTCCACTCTGCCCTCTGAAGCTCCACTCTGCACTCTGAAGCTGCACTCTGAAGCTCCACTCTGAAGCTCCACTCTGAAGCTGCACTCTGAAGCTCCACTCTGAAGCTGCACTCTGAAGCTCCACTCTGAAGCTGCACTCTGAAGCTCCACTCTGAAGCTGCACTCTGAAGCTGCACTCTGAAGCTGCACTCTGAAGCTCCACTCTGAAGCTCCACTCTGAAGCTCCACTCTGAAGCTCCACTCTGAAGCTCCACTCTGAAGCTCCACTCTGAAGCTCCACTCTGCACTCTGAAGCTCCACTCTGAAGCTCCACTCTGAAGCTCCACTCTGAAGCTCCACTCTGCACTCTGAAGCTCCACTCTGAAGCTCCACTCTGAACTCTGAAGCTCCACTCTGCACTCTGAAGCTCCACTCTGCACTCTGAAGCTCCACTCTGCACTCTGAAGCTCCACTCTGCACTCTGAAGCTCCACTCTGCACTCTGAAGCTCCACTCTGCACTCTGAAGCTCCACTCTGCACTCTGAAGCTCCACTCTGAAGCTCTACGCTCCACTCTGAAGCTCCACTCTGAAGCTCTACTCTGAAGCTCTACGCTCCACTCTGAAGCTCCACTCTGAAGCTCCACTCTGAAGCTCCACTCTGAAGCTCCACTCTGAAGCTCCACTCTGAAGCTCCACTCTGAAGCTCCACTCTGAAGCTCCACTCTGCACTCTGAAGCTCTACTCTGAAGCTCCACTCTGCACTCTGAAGCTCTACTCTGAAGCTCCACTCTGCACTCTGAAGCTCTACTCTGAAGCTCCACTCTGCACTCTGAAGCTCCACTCTGAAGCTCTACTCTGAAGCTCCACTCTGAAGCTCTACTCTGAAGCTCCACTCTGCACTCTGAAGCTCCACTCTGAAGCTCTACTCTGAAGCTCTACTCTGAAGCTCTACTCTGAAGCTCCACTCTGAAGCTCCACTCTGCACTCTGAAGCTCCACTCTGAAGCTCCACTCTGAAGCTCCACTCTGAAGCTCCACTCTGAAGCTCCACTCTGAAGCTCCACTCTGAAGCTCCACTCTGAAGCTCCACTCTGAAGCTCCACTCTGAAGCTCCACTCTGAAGCTCCACTCTGAAGCTCCACTCTGCACTCTGAAGCTCTACTCTGAAGCTCCACTCTGCACTCTGAAGCTCTACTCTGAAGCTCCACTCTGCACTCTGAAGCTCTACTCTGAAGCTCCACTCGGCACTCTGAAGCTCCACTCTGAAGCTCTACTCTGAAGCTCCACTCTGCACTCTGAAGCTCCACTCTGAAGCTCCACTCTGCACTCTGAAACTCCACTCTGAAGCTCCACTCTGAAGCTCCACTCTGAAGCTCCACTCTGAAGCTCCACTCTGAAGCTCCACTCTGAAGCTCCACTCTGAAGCTCCACTCTGAAGCTCCACTCTGCACTCTGAAGCTCCACTCTGAAGCTCCACTCTGAAGCTCCACTCTGCACTCTGAAGCTCCACTCTGAAGCTCCACTCTGAAGCTCCACTCTGAAGCTCCACTCTGAAGCTCCACTCTGAAGCTCCACTCTGCACTCTGAAGCTCCACTCTGAAGCTCTACTCTGAAGCTCCACTCTGCACTCTGAAGCTCCACTCTGAAGCTCTACTCTGAAGCTCCACTCTGCACTCTGAAGCTCCACTCTGAAGCTCCACTCTGCACTCTGAAGCTCCACTCTGAAGCTCCACTCTGCACTCTGAAGCTCCACTCTGAAGCTCCACTCTGCACTCTGAAGCTCCACTCTGAAGCTCCACTCTGCACTCTGAAGCTCTACTCTGAAGCTCCACTCTGCACTCTGAAGCTCCACTCTGAAGCTCTACTCTGAAGCTCCACTCTGCATTCTGAAGCTCTACTCTGAAGCTCCACTCTGCATTCTGAAGCTCCACTCTGAAGCTCCACTCTGCATTCTGAAGCTCCACTCTGAAGCTCCACTCTGCACTCTGAAGCTCCACTCTGAAGCTCCACTCTGAAGCTCCACTCGGAAGCTCCACTCGGAAGCTCCACTCGGAAGCTCCACTCGGAAGCTCCACTCGGAAGCTCCACTCGGAAGCTCCACTCGGTAGCTCCACTCGGAAGCTCCACTCGGAAGCTCCACTCTGCACTCTGAAGCTCCACTCTGCACTCTGAAGCTCCACTCGGAAGCTCCACTCTGCACTCTGAAGCTCCACTCTGCACTCTGAAGCTCCACTCTGAAGCTCCACTCTGCACTCGGAAGCTCCACTCGGAAGCTCCACTCGGAAGCTCCACTCGGAAGCTCCACTCGGAAGCTCCACTCGGAAGCTCCACTCTGAAGCTCCACTCGGAAGCTCCACTCGGAAGCTCCACTCGGAAGCTCCACTCGGAAGCTCCACTCTGAAGCTCCACTCGGAAGCTCCACTCGGAAGCTCCACTCGGAAGCTCCATTCTGCACTCTGAAGCTCCACTCTGCACTCGGAAGCTCCACTCGGAAGCTCCACTCGGAAGCTCCATTCTGCACTCTGAAGCTCCACTCTGCACTCTGAAGCTCCACTCTGAAGCTCCACTCTGCACTCTGAAGCTCCACTCTGAAGCTCCACTCTGCACTCTGAAGCTCCACTCTGCACTCTGAAGCTCCACTCTGAAGCTCCACTCTGAAGCTCCACTCGGAAGCTCCATTCTGCACTCTGAAGCTCCACTCTGCACTCGGAAGCTCCACTCGGAAGCTCCACTCGGAAGCTCCATTCTGCACTCTGAAGCTCCACTCTGCACTCTGAAGCTCCACTCTGAAGCTCCACTCTGCACTCTGAAGCTCCACTCTGCACTCTGAAGCTCCACTCTGCACTCTGAAGCTCCACTCTGCACTCTGAAGCTCCACTCTGCACTCTGAAGCTCCACGCTGAAGCTCCACTCTGAAGCTCCACTCTGAAGCTCCACTCTGCACTCTGAAGCTCCACTCTGAAGCTCCACTCTGCACTCTGAAGCTCCACTCTGAAGCTCCACTCTGCACTCTGAAGCTCGAAGCTCCACTCTGAAGCTCCACTCTGCACTCTGAAGCTCCACTCTGAAGCTCCACTCTGCACTCTGAAGCTCCACTCTGAAGCTCCACTGAAGCTCCACTCTGAAGCTCCACTCTGAAGCTCCACTCTGAAGCTCCACTCTGAAGCTCCACTCTGAAGCTCCACTCTGAAGCTCCACTCTGCACTCTGAACGGTCAGACTCCAAAAATCGGCCCTAATCACAATAGTATTATTTCACCTGCGTGAATATAAGTCTTTGAAATTCTGGCCAGTGGTAATACACACAAGTAATATAAAATTGTTGTTCCAAAGAGCATTAAATGGAAATAAAACAAGTACCAGACCCATTGACGCCTGCACCTTAAAAGTGAAACTGACTGAAGCAAGCGCCCGGGCCACGTTGAAAAAAAAAGCCACACACATTAGATGCAGTCAAGGCGCGCTCACGAGGTCAGAAGGCACTCCACATGAACAACTACCAGACACATTGTTTCATTTCACTTTGAAAGTGCAGGCGTCAAAGTGAAACTGACTAAAGGAAGCGCACGGCCCATTAGATGCAGTCAAGGCGCGCTCACGAGGTCAAATCTCCAAAGGAGAAGCTCGTGACAGCCTGACTACAGCAGAAAAAGCTCGTAACAGTCTGATGTCCACAATATTCCCAGAAAAGTGGCAACATAAGTTGTCTCGCATAGACAGCAAAAGCTTCGCTTTTGCTTTCGTCTAGGCGAGACCTAAAAACGAAACTTTTTATGCTGCTGTGCTGGGGAAACTACTGTCCAGAAGAAGTTGGGAACAACAGTGCTCACAATGTACTTGAATTCAAGCAAGTGCACAATCCTTAATGTATATCTGGGGTCAGGCCATCCTATAGTTCATATAGTGTATGGCTTCACTGGCTGCTGGCCACGTCAGTGCCGAGCAACAGTGGAGTTTCCCCGGGTCATTTCAGTCTTTCTCTAGAATGGAAACAAGATATAGTGAGGCCCACACTGTCCCTCCGATGAGTTGCGCGCGTACACACACACAATTTGTCCTTTCTCTCAATACATTTCAGAGAAATGTCAAAGAACCAGAGAAGTAAGGCAAAGAGGACTAACAGCCGCAAGATAGATGAAAAGTATCTGAAGGCAGCCAAAACGTGTCGGCTCATTTATAACTTCTTTTGCCTTACCCTGATAAAGAGGAAGTCGTATATGTAGATACATCCCATCTTCAGACCCTCATCTTCTGGCCCATCACTTTCTTCCCCTCTGTGACCCTTTTTCTTATTGCTCTCTCTCTTCTGACCATTGCCAGTTCCACCCCTTGATTTCTCTCAATTGCACGGCATAGGGCACTTTGAATTCTCAGTGTGCCCTACTGAATGCCACTTAGAAATAAAGTACTGCAGCAGTGTCTGCAGGATACCCACAGCTGACTGGCATGGCTCAACCTACTTCTCTTTGCGTCCAGTTAGTAATAAACCTCGGAGGAGATGCCAGGTCCTGATCATCACACGTTTTCCTCACAGTGAGAATCAGGGCTATAATCGGGATTTCTAAGAGACTCTTGGGAATTGTTGTGGTAGCGTGGGTTCAATTCAGGGACGATGTTGGAGAGAAAGCTAATGGTAATTCTGCTTATTCCAGGTCTGTGCATCAGATGGTGTTTACTATAAAAAAAATATGCAGCTAGCCCGAAGGCATCAGGCATCCGTTCTTACCGTTGCTATGTTTACATGCTTCAGCCATGAACCATGTGACTCCCCAGGAAGTTCATAGTTCAAGCGGACAGCAAATGCCAAGATCAGATTTATGTAAACCACTCTCCACCAGAGGAAATCCCCACCGGAAGGAGTTGCAGACTGCGTCACTCAGCAGTCTGTTCAATGTGATGCATGCATGACACCCCAAGAGTGCAGAGAGGGCCTTACCTGGACAGTAACACCTCATCCACTTTCTCTGTGCATTGGATTAGAATAGTGTTGCTGTCAAGATTCCTAGGTTACGAGTATAATAGCATAGGACCTTTCTGCCGCATGAGAAAGAGAGAGAGAGAGAAAGACAGAGAAACACAGAGGAAATCAAGAAAGTAAATAGCAATTGAAAGAGGCATTCAGAAATTGATTGACAAAAGCAGTCACTAGCTACCAACAAAAGGTGAAGACACGGGTTATAACAGGCAATCAAAAATGAATGGTGGGAAGAGAAGTGGAACAGGAAAAAGGAATGCGAGAGCAAAAAATTTAACAAATGGTAGAGATAACTGCATCGTGTAAACAGTATGAAGAGGGACAGAGCATTAAGAGATAAGTAAAAAAATTGAACACAGAGCAGATGAAGGAAGAAAGCATGAAGAATGGTCTTGAAATTCAACACAACCAAAACACGGATATAAACGAAGAATTCATAGATAAAGGAAAAATCAAATAAAACTGAAGTAAAGGGAATGAGCATTGAAAGTGGAACAATGGGGCAAAAAGAAAAAAGTACAAATACAAGTGGCAATGATGTAATAGGAACGTGGAGAGAATCGATGGCAAAACAAAATGAGGAATAGTAAAAAGGAAATGTAAATGGAGATCACTAAATAGACAAAAACATATTAGTACGAACAAAATCGAAATAAGAAAATAAATAATTGGGTAAGTTGATTAAAAAATACGATTACAAAAATACGCAATGAGCAAATAAGAATACAAAGTAAATCAATGAACACGGTGGAATGCAGAGGAAAAGATTCAAGAAGTTATACGGCAAACGATCAAGTGGTACATGGAAAGAGGTCAAGACAGATGGGAGGAAAATAATCAACATACATGAAAAAGTACTAAAGAAACGCAAGAAAGCAGGGGCAAAATAGAAAATAACAATAAGGGGCAACAGTGATGATTCTGCAATAGAAATTGTACCTGAAAGCAGCCAGGTATTCTGGATCCCCCATGGGGGGATCTAAGCCACCAGCCCACGCTACGTTCACAGTAAATCCTTCACCACTGCTGGATCCAACCTAGGGATAAACACAAATAAAATTAGGCCAGTAAGGGGCAGGATGAAGTTGTGGACTATAGATCATTTGGGACAGTGTTCCTACCAAGAAAATGAATATCAGGAACAACATCCGAGAACTAGCAATAACAGAGCATCAGTAAAAATTTGAACAGTTGTAAAAAGCTGTAGTGACAAGAAACTCAGCAGTTTCAACAGTAACACAAAGATTAGAAGGAACTTCAGCTTTCCAGTCACATCAATATGTGTACTAGGAACAAAATGACTGCAAGCACTTACAGTTTGTGTGCTACTAACAAGCCTAGCACCACCAGCAAACTGAGAGCAAGTAACAACAATATTGAGTCAAATTACAACGATTCGAGTGCTGTGTGCTGAAAACTTGGCGCTAGTAACATGCTGAGCACTAGTAACCTGCTTCAGTCGAGCAAGAAGCCCAATCCATGAGCACTCATTAGGAGTAACGGTACTCTTGATGTGCTGGTAGACACTTCCACACCGGGCATCACAAAAGGTGTGCTTCTGCACCCATTATCCCTGGGTGCAATAGTAAATAGTACTACATGAGTTACCCGGGTACAAGCAACAGGATTGCAGACTGACAAGTGGACACCAGTGCAGTATCATCAGCTTCCACATATTATTACCCATGACATAAGGGTCTTCGTTGGATCAACTTGGGATCTCTTTGATAATGCAAACATAAGGAAATGATGGCCAGCGTGCTGAAACTTTTCAGACACTCGTCCCCAGTCACAGATCTGGGTTGAATCCATCATCATTCTTTAGCCCACTGTCCAGTTCAGACACAGCTATGTGTCAGTGGTAAAGTGAGCAAGGGACCCACGTCTGGGCATACTCTGCCAACTTAGGAATCTCTCTGATAATGCCTGGAGCTGGCACTGCAATGACCTTGGTAATTGGAATGTGGGATCCGGGATTACCTCTGCTCCAGGTCACTTGTAATTAGGTCCTTAGTAGCAAACTAAGCGCTAGTAACTAGCAGAGTACTAGTAACAAACTCAATGGTAGTTGTTTCAAGCTGGGTTTTGGCAGTAACCGGCTGTGCCCTAGTTAACATGCTCATCAAACTAATATCCAGATGGTGCAGTCTAGTAGTGCTCATTTACGAGGAATCCAGGCTTGACCAACAGTGGCAGACATTGGTGGAAACAATCCGTTTTTGCACAAGAGCACTCTATAGCATGGGTAGCATGCCTACACCATGTGGAAGTGTAGTGTTGGAAAGGGGGGGGGGGTTGTATGTGCAATGAGGCTTCAGTAGGAAGTGTTTTGATTCTGCCCGAAAGTGATGAGTATCTAAATTACAGTCATCTCAAGAGTGCCTACGCACTGTATACAGATGGCGTTGTGATTCCGCATACCATTACTCCGCAAGTCGGAACAACGACTTGCGGAGAGGGGGGGGGGGGGGGGGAGGGATGATGAATTTAAAATCCAACACCTTCCCTAATGTCCGCACAGACTGGAGTTGGAATAGTAAATGATACTATTCCAACTTCCAGCGCCCCCCCTCCGCAAGTCGTTGTTACGACTTGCGGAGTAATGGTATGCAGAATCACAACGCAGTCGTGATAACAACCGCGTTGTGATTCCCCACGGAGAAAAAGAATGCAGGATTTTAACATATATTCTTCTGCTGTACATCTCTAACACAACTCTGACCGCTGAGTAGACAGCCAAGTTATTCAGTCTTGACGCCTTTATTTAAAAAAGCCTTGAGGGAACCCCCTTGAGTCCCCATTGTTTCCCAGATTCAGCTACAAAGAAAGTACAGCACCAGGGGCCGTATTACAGTAAGTGCCCCAGGGCACTTTCATATTACAGAAGGGAGCGCAGATGCTTGTTCATTTCCTTCAGTAATACCGATAGCCCTTGTGCTCTTAAAGCATCAGCGCTACCTTCAGGGGGCGTTCCCTCATTTGAATAAGGGCGTTGTCTATGCAAATGAGGGAATGCCTTTGCGTCTGCACCCGCGCCATATTACAGACACCGGCGCAGAGGCAAAGGAACTCTCAGGGGTGCACTCACAGTGCGCCACCTTCTACGTAGTGCACTGTGAGTGCGCCCCCTGAGAGAAGCCCTCTGCAGGGGTAAAGGGGATCATTGACCCCCCAGACATCCCCTTTCCGGCGGGTGCAGTGACTGATTGCACCCACCTGCAAGGGGATCTCTAATCATCCTCAAAAGTGAAGGCGGGTTGCGCATGTACAGTGAAAACATGGAGCAGCTGCATGCAGCAAGCCGTCGCTCTGTGCGCCCCAGGTGTCTTTTACTGCTGCCAAGTAGTAGTAGCTCCTGGCTCTTTCTATTTCAACTTATATGGAAATGTGCCTTTTGAAGTGCAATAGGGATGCTGCTATATCAGCGGACCTTCTGTCGCATCCCCAGGTGCGCCAATGAAGATCCTTGTGCTCAGGTGATAACAGTCTATGGGTGAACCCCCCTTATTGGTGAACTTACTTCCAGAATGATGAAAAACGCATTTTTCCTAATATCAGGTACATTATTACATGAAGGAAGAAAAAATGAAAAATAAAGAAACAACCTCAGTGACTAGGATAGAGTTAGAGACCAGGGTGGTCAGAATTCGGGCAATGGCGTTTCTCATTTTAAAGCTAAATTAACACAAGTAGAAGCGTTTGGGCCAAGGATGAGTTTTCTCAACACAGGAATGCTTTCAGACGAGTGTCTGTGAACAAAATGGTGTAATCCGGGTTTCCAGCAAAACTAAAACTGCGCCGAGTTGAAATAGAAATGAGTCGTGCTTTCAGTTCACATCACTGCCTAGTCTGGGCACGCTTCTGACAAACGGCGGGCCTTGCCTGCCAGCACGAGCGCTCTCGAGTAAGTTTGAGCAGAAGATGTGAGGCGCTCCGAGCTGACGTGCTGCTGTCAGTCAGGGGTTGCCCAAGGATCAATTAAGTGGAGATAAAATTAGTAATATAATTCACTGACAACTGAAACACTCGTGCTTACCAACCGAGATTTTTCGAGGAACTAACAGAATGTATTACAGCTGTGTATGTATAATACTGTAAGAGTTACAAACATAATTAACAACCTCAGATTACAATCTGTACAAACCTTGAAAATTTGGTTTTCTGTTAATAAAGACATGAACACATTTACTTTGTAGCTATTCTTGGTATGGCAGAACTTATCATCTGACCGAGCTTCCTCATAGACTCAAAATGCCATTTATCTGTGTATTTGAAAATCCTAACTGCTTAACTGCTTTCCTTAGCATGCCATTTCAAGAGTTTGTTCTCTCTCTCTCTCTCTCTCTCTCTCTCTCTCTCTCTCTCTCTCTCTCTCTCTCTCTCTCTCTCTCTCTCTCTCTCTCTCTCTCTCTATATATATATATATATATATATATATATATATATATATATATATATATATTAAAGCATTCTGTCTGAAATGTGTACACCTTCAATGCATGCAATTAAGGGCATAATATCAATTAGCTAATGCTTAGAGGAGATTATGTCGTTAAATCTTAATAGTACCAAATCCCCAATAACATACACCAAACGCAGATCTTTGAATCTTTCTTAATAATCTCTGAATCTGAAAACCATATAATGTACAATGCATTTTTAAATATGTGTTTTATGGTCATTGATATGACCGAATATAGCGTATTGAACTGATAAACCAAACACTAACTGGTTGTTAAAAACTGAAATGTTACACTGAAAATGCATATTCAATCGGAAAAACAAATTCCAGCACAGAAAGGTCAAATTCAATTTGTGGAACCGAAAGGTACATATGTAAAAATGTAATGGGAGAAAATGTCCACAAAAAACCCCACAAACACTCTAAACTAAAATTGGAAAATTAAATTGCACTGCAACGATCAAAATTATTGTTGTACATTAAAAGTTAAAGCCAAACAATGAATGAATCCCGAATTTTAACATGGAGATGCCAAAAAAACAAAGATATACCTAAATCACGCTGCTGAAAACTTGCACACATCATGATAAATAAAAACTAACAGCATACAATTGAACAAATACAGAGATTAAGATGGCAAAGTAGAATTTGAAGCTATCCATCAGAATAAAATACTAGAACCCCCAAGCCTGCAAGGCGTTATTTTTCAATGTGCATAACCAAACTTTTGCCATAAAACCCTACATTTTAAATCAGACAGCACAATCAAAAGGCAACATGAAATGAAAATCAAAATACAGCATTGCAAAATAAATTCATGACCTGAAACCCAATATATAAAATAAAACACTGATGTAGAAAACGAAAAACTTGATATAAAAAAATCACTCGGCATAAAACAAAAATGTAAACACAAAATGAAAAAGGAAAATCTACACACAAACCAAAACGGTTATTGGAGCTAAAAATCAAAAATTAAAATACAAGATGAAAAAGTGAAATTCAGCATGATTAAATATACTTGAACTCTGAACTAAAATAAAAAAAACAGTCCCCATAACCTAATTAAAAAATATCGAAACGGAATAGCCACACTGAGACTCACAAGGGTGCTGGACTTGAGAAGCATTGCGAAGATATGAACATGGTCTGTGTTGGCAACTAGAGCAACGTGTGGGTATGCTGTTACATGCCTGAGCACAGAGTTCGGGTACATCTGAGTGTTAGTCATGAATCATCTTTGAGTGGCTTTTTACCGGTCGTGAATATGCACTGCTCTCCGCAATCCTCAGCAGGTGCTTCTTACCAGGGGAAGGGTATATAATCTCCATAGGAAACACTCAAAATCACTAACAAACAAACACTAGGACAGGCCAGAAAGCTTTTCTTCCTTGCAGAAGTCTGTTTAACTCCTGTAAAGCCAGTTGCAAGTCACATGTGAGTAAGACAACTAATTATAGAAAAAGTGTAACAAATGTTGCCCATGAAACTAAAGTCTTGATCCCTGGGCCATATTCATCATGTCTCATATGGTAAAGCTGTATCCGTAACAGCACACATATTCCCATTCTATTCATGGTGCCTACTTTCTCACCAGAGTCCTGCCCGTTAATTGGTCTGGCCCTTCAACAAAGGGAGGTGCTGGCACTGGTGTCACACCCTCTACGCTAGCAAAGAAATATCTCATTTAGGGCTCCAGATGCTGAGTATCGCTTTGGAACAGTACATGGTTTCGGTAGTTAATTAAAATATGAGAGAACGTACTGGTTCTAACTCGGAGTAAACCTGTGGTCTTCGGTGGACTTAAGAAAGCGTTCCACCCAAGGTCTAGCCCACAGAACGCAGACCTCTAAATGGGCAGCTCCAACATTATGCCATTGATTGGGTCTTGTGCACCCTACACAAGTATAAAATAAATAAACTAATAAATAAACTTACATTAAAGAAAGCCTCCAATGTAAAGATGACCTTGAAGCACCCACTTTGAGTACTGCTGTACTATTATTTTGAATTGCTGCTATACCTTGTCACTTACATAAGTAATTCGTACAAGACAAGGGCTTCATGAATTAGAAACTGTTAATCATTCAGAACTATGGGTCAGATGTATGTAGCACTGCCACAAAATATTGGGCGCACAGTGCAAAAACTTTTTGGGCGATCAGTGTGGTCATTTGCAACCAACCTATGTACTAATAGATTGGTACTCCTAGTGGTTCGCAATTTGATCTGCCTTCTGGATATTAATAAGGCATGCCACAAATTGTGACCTACTAGAAATTGCAACCACCACAGGGATGGTGGCATTCTGGAGTCAGCAGACCACCATGTCTGAGATTGCTTTTACAAAAAGCTTTTTTTATGCAACTTGTATTCTCCAAAGAAAAACGGGAGTTAAAAGAAAAATGAAAAGTGAAACTAACATTTTTTTAAGAGTGGGTAGAGGTTCATTGGACCCCTAACAACTCTTTGAAAAAAAAAGACATTAAACATTTGCAAAGGGTAAGAGGTCCCTTTTTCCCCTTCCTGGGTGTGAATGGCTTTCTACCTCCCTTGAGGAGGTGGTAATATATTAATCTTTTGCGACCGGAATTGGGATGCAAACCATTAATAAATATCACTGTGATTTAGTATATGGAAAGGAACACACTTAATACACTTCTTCCAAATACCAATCAGTATTGGGTCACCAACCCAAATTGCAATTTGGTAACTTGATACGGAATTGCAAATTGTGGTCTGTACAGAAAAAGCATTTTTTTATTGCAAAAAGCTCAATTCTGTGAATTTAGCTGTTTGAAACTGCAAAAAAACTTCACACATGTGGTCATGGTATTCATACAATTTGTGCTGCATTGGAGCTGAAGGGGATGAGAAGCAAGACTTTGACCCTGGCTACTTGAGGAGATGGTAAAGACAGTGTTTCGGAGGGGCGGAGGTAGGCAAAGAATCTGCACACCTACACCCTGCAACCACAAGAAACTTTAGACAAAGCATCAAAAATGCATCAAACACAGCGCACACACCATACAGGTGAGTATAACCTTTTTCACAAAGTAGGCCCCTCAGAATAACAACAAATAAATACTCAAAACAAATTATTAGACAATACTTTGAACACCTACCCAACACCGCTCAGTGGGTCTGTGCGGTCGGGAATCAATGAACTCACAACACCATGTGCAATAACGAACATTGCACACAGTGATGCACAATTTCTAGAGCTGCAACTGTGCCACAGATATGTGTGGCAGTGACTGGTATTTAGAGGTTGCTGTAGGCATAAAGCCTCCACTGGATGACAGACAACACTCAACAGAACGGGAAACATCATTTACCACGAAGGCATTACCACTACTCACGTTTACCACGTGACACTTACCACGCAGGGTGCCTTCCACGCAGGGTACCTTCTACGACGTATTTACCACGGGCTAGGGGGGAGACGTGGTATTCCTTCAAGTCGATCTGCGTGGGCATGGGGGGGCAGAGGGAGGGGGGGGAGGCTCGGAGGGGGGCTGGGGGCGGTCTCCCCCCCAAAAATAACAAGCAGGTTACTTTAACAAAAAAACGAACATACATTTAAAAGAAAGAGGAAAGAGCCTCCCCCAAAGACGTGCCGTGTACGTCAAAAAAGCAGTCCTTTTTTTATTTTGGTATACGTGTTTTGACGCTTGTTTCAAAGGAGGATGGAAGTAAGGGCTCGTGGAGAAAGGCGTGAAGGTAAGACGTTGCAACGCGTAGTAAAATGCTACGTTGTAAATACCAGCGTGGTAAAGCCACTTGCGAGGTAAAATTTGCGTGGTAAAGCCATGCGTGGTAACTGAAATCGTGGTATAATCATATATTCAACAGAACACATAGACAGGACAATACGTTTGCATACAACACAGCTCACATATTGCCTAGAGCTGGCTACCATGAGGTCACAACATCACAAACCACGATAGTAAATAATCACAAACTCTAACAGAAACAGGCTCGATTCTGTGACAGAATCCTTGAGCCCAGGAAAAGAAATATCTGTCCCCGGCAAAGTAGCAGGATCATACTAATGGTAATACGCTGCTATAGAAATCACGGTTACCCTAACATAAAACGCAGTTTACCGCAAACACCTTGAAAAGGCTGCAAGTGCCCTGTTATATTTTATTCTATTGTATATTTTTGTGTAGTGCTCAAGATATCTTCTGACATCTTCGTTGCAGTAAACATGATATGTCTAAATCAGTGAGTGAGGCGTGTTCAAGTATCAATCAGACCACATTTTGAGGCACAAGAAAGGTTGAATGTTTGAATCGGAAGGAGAGCTAGTTCACCACTACAAACATAGCTGGAGAGAAAACTAATAACAGCAAAGAATATATATTATATTTATATATATATATATACACACACACACAAGGACACATACATTTTGACCGTCACATGAGGTATGCAGGACTTCTCAGATTTACATTAATTTCAATCGTTTCTCTGAGGTCGGCATTTACTTTGGTGAAACCGTTTGATAAATTGCGTCTCTGGCTGCCAAAATAGCTGTATGATATTAGTTTCCAGCCGCGAGGCATACTGTGTTATGCTCTTGAGTGTGGGTTTCCTAACACACTTAAGATGCCTTTCTTCCTCTTCATATCTGGCTTCCCTTGAGTTGTCCACCCAGTGTTCAGTTTCTTCGCAGACAGGTTTTTGGTTGAAATATTCAGTGCTTTCTTGTTTGAATGCCTGGTAATATTTTCATGACAGAGTACAACAAGTATTTGCAATGCAATAGGTCTCGCATTAGGAAAGTTTGAGCTATTGGTATTGTAAATTACATTTTTATTTATTTATGTGTTGGTTTTGAAAATAGCGAAATTATTACCTTTGTCATTTACAATGCCAATACTTATAACTTTCGCAAATGTGACACCTATAGCATTTGTAATGCAATATTTGTGGTATTTACATGACTTAGATGTATTGATATTACAAATAACAATGGTTTTTATTTTTTTTAATAATTAATACTTAAATAAAAGTTATTGTAATTTATAATGGCAATAGCTTAAACATTTGTAAATAACTTTTGTGAAGATTATGTTAGTGTATTTTATTGTGGCAAAAATCCAAGAACAGAAGTGAAATAGTAACATTTTTTGTGACATTTCTAATAAAGCTTGAAACATTGAGAGAACATATTTGAACCAGTTGTTGTTGAAGGGTTGCACAGATGAATGCTGTGGTGGCGCTGAGTGATGTGGTGGCGACGAGTGATGCTGTTGCGTTCAGTGATGCTGTGGTAGCGCTTTGTGATGTTGTGGTGCCCCTGAGTGATGCTGTGATGGTGCTTAGTGATGCTGTGGAGATGCGATAGATAGAGTGAGTGCAATAGATAGATAGAGTGAGGGCGATAGATAGAGGGAGGACGATAGATAGATAGAGTGAGGGCGAAAGATAGAGTGAGGGCGATAGATAGATAGATAGATAGATAGATAGATAGATAGATAGATAGATAGATAGAGTGAGGGGGATAGATAGATAGATAGAGTGAGGGAGATAGATAGATAGATAGATAGATAGATAGATAGATAGATAGATAGATAGATAGATAGATAGATAGATAGATAGATAGATAGATAGATAGATAGATAGATAGATAGATAGATAGATAGATAGACTGAGGGCAATAGATAGAGTGAGGACGATAGAGTGAGGGCGATAGTTAGAGAGATAGAGTGAGTGCGATAGATAGATAGATAGATAGATAGATAGATAGATAGATAGATAAATAGATGGTTGTGTGTGTGGTTGTGTGTTGTTGTGTGTGTGGTTGTGGTTGTGTGTGTGGTTGTGTGTGTGGGGTTGTGTGTGTTGTGTTTGGGGTTGCGTGGCTGATCACAATCAGTGTAAAGTATCATAAAATGTATACATGCTCAAAAAACATGTGTGACCATATCTGGGTTCTAGCAGGTGCTAGCGACTCCTGGCGCTCTGCGTAGCGCCTTGTTCTACCTACCAGACCTTTGCAAGATCACTGGTCTGGATTATAGGGTCATTCAGCACTGAGTTCCAAACCTGCTACTGCTCCCACGCTTCAAGCCTCACTGCTCCCCCTTAGGCATCCTTTCGAGAGGGAGGCCTGCTCAGAGACAGTATGGGCTCTAGCGGCAGCACTGGCCAATATGAGTAACAGCTAATGGAGGTCTGGCGCCGGTGTGTATCCTGTAGGAACAGGCGGCAGTGCCACTACCACTGCTAAGTATACCAAGTGTTGTGTGTCTGTGCTGCTCTTTTCTGTGCACATAGTGGGGGTTGGTGTCTCAGTGCTGCTATTCTATGTGCACCTAGTGTGTGTGTGTTTGTGCTGCTGTTCTGTGTGCACCTAGTGTGAGTTGATGTGTCTATTCTGCTATTCTGGGTGTTCCTAGTGTGAGTTTGTGTGTCTGTGCTGTTACTTGTCCTGTGTGTAACTAGTGTGTGTGCTGCTTGTTTGTTCTGTGTGTAACCAGTATATGTGTGCTGCTTCTTGTTCTAAAGCGAGGGTTACAATCCATTAAACTGGAGGATGCAAAAGGAGAAAAATCATGTGCTTAATTATGGGGTGTAAGGAGGGCAATGCAACAGGTCTTGTTCCTTTATAGCGAGAAGGTCGGTATTTCATCCATACTGACTCCTGGCTGGCGTATGGCCGCAGGGCAGGAACAATTGGGTGCAATTAATCAACCATATAACAGCTAAGTTAAAAGGAAGAGGAGTTGGCCTAACGGCTAGGGTGGTCGACCTCGAATCTGGGGAACTGGGTTCGAGTCTCAGCAATGACGCTGAAAATCCTGTGATTCTGGGCTAATCATTTAATCTCCCTGTGCCTGACAAAAAATGTATGTGTCCTCATGTAATGCAACTGGTGTTATGTAAAGCGCTCTGATACCCGATTCGGGTCAAGTTTGCACTGTATAAAACTCTGTTAAAAAAAACTCACAAAATAAAGTCAAAAATCTTTACGTACCAGATGCTGCTCTGAAAGAGACAGCAGTGCCTAGAATAGAGACAGCTAACCCTTTGTATATTATACTTTTGGGATCTTCTCAGGTATCAGGTCTGATAGAGTCCTTTTTACTTGGCAGATTGATGACAACGCCGTGTTTCTTAAGGGATGTGCTGAATCAATTAATTCGCCAATCACGTGGGTCTGGACTTGTAGAAATCCACTCCTACCATCTTCCTGCCCCTCAGAGAGGCTGCATGTAATGAATATTTCTAAGGCAGCTTATTTGGGGGCTGTGTGGTTACAACATCAGTGGCAAGGGCGTGCAAACATGGAGGTGCGCAGGAGGCGCTCTCTGTTGCAGGCACGGGTCCACACTTAGCACACTGTACAAGGTATGCTGTTGCCTGCCCACCCTGCCCCTTCCACCCGCCCCGCACTGTGAGTGTGCTCTCTGAGCCTGGGGCTTGCTATCAGATGCATCAATTACAGCCCAGTCAATGAAGACTCCAGGGCGGGGCATCGAAGAGGCAGTGACTTTGCGCGAGAGACAGCTGCTGCTCAGGGCCAAGGAAGATAGCTCAACTGGTACGAGTCAGTGCTGTAGTGGTGTGCTGAGAACTTGCTAATGTATCTCGCAAAAGCGAACTGAAATACCGAGTCACTGGGAGAGGGGGCTACGGGGGGGCAACGAGGAAACAGGCCCGGTTTGATGTTACCCAGGACCCTGGTGTACAGGGGCACTGAGCAGTGGAGCTGTTGAGAGGGGTCACTGGGCATGGCTGCTGTCAGCAAGGGAGGTCTATTAGCGCCTCGTGGTTGGCACTCAAGAATGGTAGGCTAGCTGGAGTCTGCATGTCGATAACAGATGACTGTGGGCACCATTTTCTGATGGCAGGAACCTCAATCGATCCAGGGTCAGCCAGTAGTATTAACAAGCGCTCGGGGGGGGGGGGAGATGGGGGGGACTCTTTTATGCATTTCATGCATCTTAAAAGCAATATAATTCGGCAATCATAAGACATAAGGATGTGGTTCTGACAGTGCTAGGTTTAGTGCGACCAGCCCTTACTATGTTGGTTATGTGATACACACAGCATCTGGTTTGGAATCTGCCAGGCGCGATATTTATCTCTGAAGTAGAGTTTCTCCATCTCAAATGGGGTCTTTTCACCTGTTAAATGTCACCAGGTTTGACCTACCAGTATTTAAAGTAAGGGAAATCCAGGGGTGCGGACTTTACCGGGCCCTGTAATTTCTAAATGAGGCCAGTTCTGCGCCCCTTGTAATTGCGATCCATGTGCAACGAGGTATTTATGTGGGTTCGGGATTGCTGTACGTGGGTGTCAAGCTGACCCCACTGAAGGGAAATATTTGCCCAAATAGTGTTAACGAGTACAAAAACAAGGGAAAGTGATCCTGTAATCAATGAGGGAGCCTACCCCTCATTATGCCCGGAGTGAAGGTATCACCGCCGCCGGCCCGATTCGGCACGAAAACCGGAAGTTCGGGAGCGTCACGCCTGTCGTGGGGTGGGACTTCACCCTTCTGCGGGAAGCCCGCACCCACGGAGTGGCTGGCCCAGAGGAGCAGTGGTGACGCGGGGCTCCCATGCCTGAGGGAGAGCCCAGCGGTGGCTGCAGAAGTAAGAAGCCCTGGGTCAGAAGTGGCGCCTGAGGCCTTCGATGCAAGTGCAAGGCTCTCATGAGTGAGGGAAGCCCCGCGTGTGCCAGGTAATGCGTGTGTGTGTGTGTATGCGTTCACAACTTGCTTGTCTAGGCTGCTGGGGGTGTGTGTGTGTGCGTGTGCAAGAGAGAACAGTACAATAATGCTAATGCAGGAGGCTGACTTGCCTCGGAAGTGGGACAGGAGATGTGCATGGCGCGTGGCTGTATGTGCACGTACACCTGCGCAAATCGCCAAAAGCTCTGCGCGTGCCCATCTCCTGTCCCACTTCCGAGGCAAGTCCCTAACAATAGAGCTCGCTGGCGATAGCGCTTCGCGCTGCATATGCCAGGCTAGACCTAAAAAGCGTGGTCACATTGGCACTAGCGAGGAGGCTCCTACAGAGGGAGTGTTTGGACTCCCCGGGTTACATTTCGTTCTGCTTTGCACAGCTGGACAGAGGCTTGCCTACAGAAACATCCACATTTGTTGTAGGATTTGTGAAGGAACACAAATGTCATCAATTTGCGATTTGAGCACCCAAGTGTTCCAGTGTGTCCATGTTCTTGCGGTGCTTTGGGTTTCAGTGAAGAGATGCATGCTGTGGACTGTGTGGAGACCCCCCTGCCGGCTATACATAGACCACTGCACACAGGCTGCGGAGACGCCCAGCCAGCTTTACATGGCCCACTGGACAGAAGCTGTAGAGCCCCCCAGCCAGCTTTACAAAGACCACTGGACCGAATCTTTGGAGATCCCCAGCTGGATTTACATAGACGACTGGACAGGAGCTGTGGAGACCCCCAGCCGGCTTTAGATAGACCACTGCACAGAAGCTGTGGAGACGCCCAGCTGGATTTACATAGACCACTGGACAGGAGCTGTGGAGACCCCCAGCCGGCTTTAGATAGACCACTGCACAGAAGCTATGGAGATGCCCAGCTGGCTTTAAATAGACGACTGGACAGAAGCTGTGGAGACCCCCAGCCGGCTTTACAAAGACCACTGGACCGAAGCTGTGGAGACCCCCAGCCGGCTTTATAGACCAC
This sequence comes from Lissotriton vulgaris, assembly GCF_964263255.1. NCBI lineage: Eukaryota > Metazoa > Chordata > Amphibia > Caudata > Salamandridae > Lissotriton > Lissotriton vulgaris. The sequence goes on from NC_141685.1 coordinate 1,160,712,928, forward strand.
TGGACAGAAACTGTGGAGACCCCTAGCAGGCTCTACATAAACCACTAGACAGAAGCTATGGAGACCCCCAGCTGGCTTTACATACACCACTGGACATGAGCTGTGGAGACCCCCAGCCAGCTTTACATACACCACTGGACAGAAGCTGTGGAGACCCCCAGCTGGCTTTACATAGAGGACTGGACAGAAGCTGTGGAGACCCCCAGCCGGCTTTACATAGACCACTGGACAGAAGCTGTGGAGACCCCCAGACGGCTTTACATAGACAACTGGACAGAAGCTGTGGATACCCCCAGCCGGCTTTACATAGACCACTGGTCAGAAGCTGTGGAGACCCCCAGACAGCTTTACATAGACAACTGGACAGAAGCTGTGGAGACCCCAAGCCGGCTTTATATAGACAACTGGACAGAAGCTGTGGAGACTCCCAGCGGGTTCTACATAGACAACTGGACAGAAGCTGTGGAGACCCCAAGCCGGCTTTATATAGACAACTGGACAGAAGCTGTGGAGACTCCCAGCCGGTTCTACATAGACAACTGGACAGAAGCTGTGGAGACTCCCAGCCGGTTCTACATAGACCACTGGATAGAAGCTGTGGAGACCCCCAGCCCGCTCTATATAGACCACTGGACAGACGCTGTGGAGACTCCAAGCCGGCTCTACATAGACCACTGGACAGAAGCTGTGGAGACCCCCAGTCGGCTTTACATAGACCACTAGACAGATGCTGTGGAGACCCCCAGCCGACTTAACATAGAGCACTGGACAGAAGCTGTGGAGACCCCCAGCCGGCTTTACTTAGACCACTGGACAGAAGCTGTGGAGACTCACAGCCGGCTTTACATTGACCACTGGACAGAAGCTGTGGAGACCCCAAGACGGCTTTACATAGATGACTGGACAGAAGCTGTGGAGACCCCCAGCCGGCTTTATATAGACAACTGGACCGAAGTTCTGGAGACCCTCAGCCGAATCTACATAGAGCACTGGACAGAAGCTATGGAGACCCCCAGCCTGCCCTATATAGAACACTGGACAGAAGCTGTGGAGACCCCTAGCCGGCTCTACATAGACGACTGGACAGAAGCTGTGGAGACCCCAAGCAGGCTTTACATAGACCACTGGACAGAAGCTGTGGATACCCCCAGACGGCTTTACATAGACAACTGGACAGAAGCTGTGGAGACGCCCTGCCGGCTTTATATAGACCACTGGACAGAAGCTGTGGGGACTCCCAGACAGTTCTACATAGACCACTGGATAGAAGTTGTGGAGACCCCCAGCCAGATCTACATAGACCACTGGACAGACGCTGTGGAGACCCCAAGCCGGCTCTACATAGACCAATGGACAAAAGCTGTGGAGACCCCCAGTCGGCTTTACATAGACCACTAGACAGAAGCTGTGGAGACCCCCAGCCGACTTTACAAAGACCGCTGGACAGAAGCTGTGAAGACCCCCAGCCGGCTTTACTTAGACCACTGGACAGAAGCTGTGGAGACTCCCAGCCGGCTTTACATAGACCACTGGACAGAAGCTGTGGAGACCCCCAGACGGCTTTACATAGATGACTGGACAGAAGCTGTGGCGACCCCCAGCCGGCTTTATATAGACAACTGGACCGAAGCTGTGGAGACCCCCAGCCGGCTCTACATAGACCACTGACCAGAAGCTGTGGAGACCCGCAGCCGGCTTTACATAGACCACTGAACAGAAGCTGTGCAGACCTGCAGCTGGCTTTACATAGACCACTGGACAGAAGCTGTGGAGACCCACAGCCGGCTCTACATACGCCACCGGACAGAAGCTGTGGAGACCCCCAGCTGGCTTCACATAGACCACTGGACAGTAGCTATGGAGACCCCCAGTCGGCTCTACATAGACCACTGGACAGAAGATGTGGAGACCCCCAGCCTGCTCTATATAGACCACTAGTCAGAAGCTGTGAAGACCCACAGCCGGCTTTACATAGACCACTGGACAGAAGCTGTGGAGACCCCCAGCCGGCTCTACATAGACCACTGGACAGACGCTGTGGAGATCCCCAGCTGGCTTTACATAGACGACAAGACAGAAAAGCTGTGGAGACCCTCAGCCAGCTGTACATAGACCACTGGACAGAAGCTGTGGAGACCCCAGCCGGCTTTACATAGACCACTGGACAGAAGCTGTGAAGACCCCCAGCTGGATTTACATAGACCACTGGACCGAAGCTGTGGAGATACCCAGCCAGCTTTCATAGACCACTGGACAGAAGCTGTGGAGACCCCTAGCGGCTCTACATAAACCACTGAACAGAAGCTGTGGAGACCCCCAGCAGGCTTTACATGGACCCCTTGACAGAAAATGTGGGGACCCCCAGACGGCTCTACATAGACCAATGGACAGAAGCTGTGGAGACCCCAAGCCAGCTTTACATAGACCACTGGACAGAAGCTGTGGAGACCCCCAGCCGGCTTTATATAGACCACTGGACAGAAGCTGTGGAGACTCCCAGCCGGCTCTACATAGACCACTGGACAGAAGCTGTGGAGACCCCCAGCTGGCTCTATATAGACCACTGGACAGAGGCTGTGGAAACCCCCAGACGGCTCTACATAGACCACTGGACAGAAGCTGTGGAGACCCCCAGCCGGCTTTACATAGACCACTAGACAGAAGCTGTGGAGACCCCCAGCCAGCTTTACATAGACCACTGGACAGAAGCTGTGGAGACCCCCAGCCGGCTTCTGTCCAGTGGTCTATGTAAAGCCGGCTGGGAGTCTCCACAGCTTCTGTCCAGTGGCTTTACATAGACCACTGGACAGAAGCTGTGGAGACCCCCAGCCGGGTCTACATAGACCACAGGACAGAAGCTGTGAAGACCCCCATCCTGCTTTATATAGAACACTGGACAGAAGCTGTGGAGACCTGCAGCCAGCTTTACATAGACCACTGGACAGAAGCTGTGGAGACTCTCAGTCGGCTTTACGTAGACCACTGGACAGAAGCTGTGGAGACCCTCAGTCGGCTTTACGTAGACCACTGGACAGAAGCTATGGAGACCCCAAGCAGGCTCTACATAGACCGCTGGACAGAAGCTGTGGAGACCCGCAGCCCTTTTTACATAGACCACTGGACAGAAGCTGTGGAGACCCGCAGCCCTTTTTACATAGACCACTGGACAGAAGCAGGGGGTGGCAATGTATTCTGTCACACTGTTAACCTAGAGTAGGTGTGAGGAGAGACGGAAATGTGGAAAGCTTCTGTCCAAAGCAGTTAACAAACCAGTGTAAAATAATCAGAGAATGATAGAATGTGTGTGATCTGGAAAGGATGCGTCAGGTTGCAAATGCTTTTCCACAATTTCACACCATCCCTTTATATATATATATATATATATTGTAGCCTTCATGATGTGCAACACTTGTGATAGTTAAAAAAATGGTAAGCTTTTGTGATCATTCACAGTTGCACAAAAGCATTCCTGTTGATGCTGACGGTCATGAGATAGTGTCAGAACCGCCATTGATTGTCACTTCACCAGTGCTGGCAGATCCACGTTGTTCCAGCAGTTAGGAATTGCCAATGCTCCTTGCCCTCTGCTGGCCATGACTAAGGGCAACCAAGAGATTTAGAATATAAACTGCAGACGCCTGCCAGAGGTGCTGTGTCCCAAGCACGTCTGCAGGTACACCCAAAACGATTTTCTGTAGCTGCAAGTCACACCCTTCCGGGGTGTGGCATCTCCCTGCAAGAAATTGTCTCATGTGTGGTGGGAGCCGTGGGCTAGCTGGCCTAAGCACCAAGATGGTGGAATTAGGTATCCAAATCTGAAGTGCTAACAATACCTTCAATTGTAGGATCGAAAATAACAGCAGGGAGGCAAGGAATGCACATTCAGTTCAAGCCATGGAAACCTTGAAGCAAGTGGATATCAGACTTCAGTAGGGGATCATAAGAAGGATCTGATGGGTGGCAGACCTTCCAGAAAGGAATGAGTGCCAAACTAGTGCAGATCATGAGACATGGCACAAGGGAGAAAGGGAACAACCCAACGAGGTGTGTATGCTACTTGTAAAGCACACCCCTCGCCAAAGGGCAGTGGAGTGCTGTAAAGGACCAAAGGTGAAGATACAGTCAACGAGTGAATAGAGGGGGACATTGAGGATGGACAGTTAATACCCACAGTCCCATGGCTGTAGCTGGCTGTCCACACACAAGAATGGAGGCACCAGAAAGAAAGAGTAAAGAGTACTTTGGCTGTAAAAAGCCACCATACGCAAGCACGTTGTTGGGGCTGGGAGACATTACTCATACCTGTCCATACAAATATTTTCTCTGAATTACAGCTCAAGAATACATCTCCATTTGAAACAGGTTATCACATTTCAGTCAATGGAAATGACGTATTCAATGGGCCACAGTCTTGATTGTCTCCTTGTGCTTGTGATGTTCCTGCAGACAGCATTACTCTCCAGGTGTAATTAGCACAGTCTCTGCCGACACAGACGATGGAATCCATAGACTGACTATGAACAAAGGTTCAGTGCAACAGGAAGGGCACAAGTCGGGGATACACGCAGGAACACAGCGTCTATCCACACTTTTCACAGAGTGGACGCCGTCCCTCCGCCACAAAGTCGGTCCCCACAGAAATATGCTGAAAGTGTCCGGTTTCATTTTTAGACACAGGGACTTGCTCAGCAGCGACTACACGTTGTCTACATTCGATAGCCAGCAGCAACGTGCAGGCGGCGAGGGGGCTTTATTTTCATCTCTAGCAGGGCCGAAGTAAAGGGGCCATCGGACCTCCTTTTGTTTGAATAAGCTGACTGGAGGCGGCCTTGAACCTTACACTTAAATGCAATGGATGGGAAACAAAGGAAACAAATGCACACAGCTTGTTATCTCTTCACAGGTACTGAGAGAGGCAGCTTGCACTGTGATTGCACGCATCATGATTATGCTTGCATACTGCATAACCTAGTTAGTTCCCCCGCTTCTTTTTTTAGGTTGAGCCTAGCAGGAGCGCGCTTGCACTACGAGGCATGCTGTAGTAGGGTATGCTGTGAAAGCCTTGTCCACTCTCCGCCCACATTTATCATTGGCTTTGTGTCATTGTTGTTCGAAAATGCTGGCTTTTGATTGATTATGAGGCTTGTTAGTCCCGCCTTGGTACCGCCTTGTCTCCATTTGTTAACGCTCATAAGGAATGGACCTTTTACTTGGCTTGTTACACAGTGGGCTTTATAATGGACACTGATGGGGACAATGGCGGCTGCAGCGCTATGTACTTTAAATTGTATGCTTTTTACCTTAATGAGCGCGGCGCCCGCTTTAGGGACACTACGCTCACTTTATTTATTTATTATTAGTTAACATTCATGTTTAGCGCGGTGTCCACTTCTGGTACACTGCGCTCTGTTTAATTTTATTCATGTTTTTAGTTTCATAATGAGCGTGGAGCCCGCTTCAGGGACACTGCAGTTTGGTTGTTTGTTTTTTACTTTAAAAATTAGCGCGGCGCCGCTACAGGGACACTGTGTTCGGTTTCTTTATATATGTTTTAGCTTAACACTGAGCGCGGCATCCGCTTTAAGGATACCGCACTCAGTGTTAAGGTTTTTTAAGAAAAGAAACTGTGTGCGTTTTTTTTAAAGCTGCGCCATGCTCAGTTTTAAACATAACCATTTGCAAATGCAATAGGTCTCGCATTTAGGCGAGTTTAACCAATAGGCATTGTCAGTTACAATGTCAATAGCTTAAACTCGTGTAAATGCGAGACCTATTGCATTGCAAATGCTTGTTAGGACTTGTGCCCTGGCAACAGGTGTTGCTGCGCTTTTTTCAATTTCAGTCTGACAGGAAGAGGCATTTGCGCCTGCAGTCATGAGGTCGCAACGGAATAGGAATGATTACCCAGAGATCCCACACTACACAGGGGAGACATAGAATGGTGAGGTCTGTAGGGAGGGAGGCGTGGCCGCGGCGCTGTTCCTTCAGCGTGCATGAAGAGAGCGTTCTGGAGCCCTTGGCACCCAGCAGACATGTTGCAACCGCCAGCCACCTGCAAGGCTGCCACATCAAACTGGGGTGCATACCAGCGAAAGAACAAGCAGGGCGGAGAGGGAGGGGCTTGGTGGGAACAGCTCATAAAAGGCGCTTGGTAATCCTTTGAGGGACTTGCGTAGCATCATAAACAATCCTCGGTCGCTTTGATATTCCCACACGGATAGGACTTGCAGAAAAGGGAGAGAGCAAACAAGACGCAAAACAGATGGGAAATATTCATGTCTGCTGATGTGCAGCCCAAAAACCCCTTTGAGAAGCATGCTGTAAAATGATGGTAGCAATAGCATTGCACGATTCCATATTACATTCAAAAATAACAAAGGCAAGCTCTCTGTAGCCCTGGCGCTTTGAAGCATTCAGGAAGGTGTCATGGAAAGTAATTCCTGCTGTGCATGTGGTTGGGGACATACACATCAAGAAGTTGGTCAACGAGTCCGCATACTGAATATCCGGGAGAAAGTTGGTGTCATACCAAGTCCACCCCCATTTTTTTTCTTTTTTCAAATCAACACCACCCCTAGGGCACCTCTTAACATCGTGTGACACTTGGTGGCACGTAGGATCGTCATTTTTTTTACCTCTGACAAAAGTGTGTTAAACTGGAATTTTAGCACTGCGGAAATCACTTGAAAAAGATGCACAAAACGAGAAGCTGAGGAAGGTGTAGCACTGTTGGCTAAACTTGGCATTCATTGGGGAAAGAATGGCATAGAAGACGCCTGATGTCTGCAATGAAGCAAGGCCATTTTCATTCCAGATCTACGACGAGAAAACTTCAGTCTCGCCTCAGAGCCACAACAAACTGCAATGAGGATGGCGAAAGCCCACCTATAAACGGAGGCCAAATACTTCCGTGCCCTGTGCTTGCCCTCTGGTGGCAGACTGGAGGATCTTTGCTGCAGCCTAAGATGGGAAGGCAGCAGTCAACTCCTCACCTGTCTGTCTGTGGCGCGGAGATGTAAAATTCATTAGCAGAGTGAGATATAGAAAAAATGACAGCAGAATCCTACATTATTATTTTCTAAGTAACTGCAGAAAGAACGCAAAAGGCGTTGGACGGCGCCGAAATATTTTACAATCTGGAAATTCTAGCTAATTCAGAGAATGTGTAAATACATTAATGGTGTTGATACAGTCCCAAGCTTCTCCAGAAAATAATTCAATCAGTTGAGCACAGTGTGTCGAGAATTACAGTGCTTTGCAAATGACCTCTGAATCATCATCAAATGAAAAGTAATTTCGTACAAGAGGTCTAACTAACTAGAGGTGTAAAAAAAACAGTTATCTATTTTGCACTTTAAAGATGCGTAATAATCACTTACACACATTTTAAAAAAAATCGAAATTGTACCATTCCAAAAAATGTGAGTGCATAGCCTAAAGTATGAGAAAAGCACAGCCACTTGGCGTCTGCTTTCATTTAGGCTTGCAACAGGTGTTACAGCATGGGACCCCGAAATGCCTCAAATTATTGAAAAGGTCATTCCTAAATCAGGCCTCATGAAGGCAGGTGCCTCTCTGCTAAAAGAACGCGCTACGCAGCGCTACAAGGGATGCTCACCTCCTCCGCGGCCCCGCTGCCGGGGAAGAAGTTGCCGTCGTCGTGGCGGTGCAGGGAGATGTACAGGACGCTGGGGTCGCAGTAGAACACCTGTTGCGTGCCGTTGCCGTGGTGGACGTCCTGCAAGACAGACAGACAGACGATCAACACGGTTGGAAATCAAATCATTGAATCAACATGGCTGGAAGTCAAATATCACGCGCCGCTGGCACCGGAAACTACTGTACCATCTAGCACTCTACCAGCCGAGACTCATCAACGATATTTAGGGCATTATGAACGCTGCGAGTTTTTAACACGAACTATTCAGGCACCATTGGCCGTACCGAAGCATAAGGTCTTGCATGAAGTGTATTTATCGCTGAGATAGCGCTTCCGTATTCTTCAAGGCCTGTCACGAAACTGTATCTCCTCACATGCAAAATGGATTTTATTCAACTACCAGTATCACTTTCTACAACACGTATGTACATATTATATTTTTAGAAATCCAGGGAGAACTTTGTGCTTTTTAAAGTAACTGAGAGATGCAGTGAGGATTGAATGCCCTTTCAGTGTAACATGAACACGAACATCCCTCTCTTACATATATATAATTTTTTACAACAAACTCGCATAAATCTTTTCATATACACATTTGCTTCCTCTGAAACTTACACATATTTTATAATTGTAATATTTAAATGTGTCCCTCGTGTGTATATCATTTTTGCCATTGTTTTTCTAAGCACGACCACTTTGCACATTGCTCAATTCATTATCAATTTATTTTAGCTAACACAAAGTCTGTGAAAACATAAAAATAAGGTTTTAATGGCAGAAATTGTAGATGGTGGAGATTTTTCACTAAATAGTCGGACCTGTTTCATGTCCACTCATGTCTAACATAGGTGCACAAAAAAGAAAGCTATTTTCATATCAGAATTCCACATCACATCCAAATTCTGTGAATCGGCATGAGTTTTATTTCTGAAGCCTGCATTGTGCTTAAAAAAACAAATAGCCACCAGCGTGGTGGATTTCTCAAGCCACAAGTTTGGTGGGGAAAGTGTGGAGGAATTGGAGTAAAACTCCTAAATCTGTGTAACTTTAAACATTTTGGGGTGATTTCACACCCTATGGAAAGGCGTAATCACACTCTTATTAAAAGGAAGGAGCAAGTGCTTTTCTAGGGTGGGAAATTGAAAAAAACCACCCCAAACTTCATCAGGTGGACGAGGGTGCGTTTGGAACTAGCCAAGCGTATTTTGCTTCATACAAAAATAAGTACATGTTGCAGAAACATGTGGCTGCTATTGTGTCGTCACAGAGGATAGAGAAAGGTTTGGATTTTTTGCCTATAATCAAAATAATTTGTTGTCAATGCTGCGAATACTGCACAGTCCACCTGGATGCTTCAAAAGACGTATCTCTAAGGGGTGGACTGCGGCGATGTGTCCACTCGGGAGTCCAGGGCGCTCCACAGCTGCAGCGACAGACCTCGGCTGGCAAGTCCTCTTGCCTTGGTGGAAGTTGCTAAGCACCCTGCACCCTGTGTAGTGTTCTTATCTATGTCATCTTACAATGTGAAGCTGTCATGGGGGCAATGTTCGGAGGGTGTATATGGAGCCGGTAAAGACGGTTGCTCTGCTGATAACTTGTTGGAGGTTGTCTAATCTGTCTTTCTTCCCTACAATAAATCTTCTCATCGAATCCACTGTGTCTGCCTCGTTACTACATGAATTTGGTGACGAGCGAGAGAAGGAAGAAAGCAGCGCTCTCCTGTTTCTTCAATTCATCACCGTTGTGCCGGATGTTATTCCTTTGAGGTGCTGCTGCGCATTTGATTGAAGTTGGGCTATTTGTCATTATTACCCCACGTCACTTCACGTCTGGTAGGACTTATTTTCTTCAATTTGGGATTCTTTCCAGTTGTTGTGACTGGCCGTTATGGCTCGTGCTTCTTCACACGCTGAGCTCTGAGTGACATCCTCATTTCGTGCTGTTCTCTGCTTGCATGCTCCTCTGCTTACGTATTCAGGAAAACAACGTCAGTTGCTTCACTTACGCGCTGACGCTACGTTCCCACGCAAGGCAGGCATCTTAGGTGGTTCACCGTTTCCATCAGCTGTTGTGCATCGCGGTTATGCACACACCATTCTCCTGCTGAAACTACCTTTAAATACTACGCATTCTCACCAGCTGATTTCACATCGCATTTTGGTATTTGCTCATTGCGGTGATGCGCACACCTTTTAATGGCTATTAATCAGCTGTTTGTATATCACGGTGACGTACATACCCAGTAATTACCATACTGTGTTTATTTTTAAACACATTTTATTTGTGCTTTCCTAAGTAATGTTTGTCTGCCAGAAGCATACGCTGACAGGCACAGCTTTTCAGCATTACATTTTATCCTTTTCTTCATGCATGTTTGTTCAACAATTCTTTATCTGACGTTTCCTTGCGTGGTTTAACCATTCAGTTTAGGGTTATTATTTAGGAGAAATTCAACATGGCTAATATTGCTGCACCTGCACATTTTTTATAAGTCTCAGGTGTGCCCAATATTGAACAGGAGCTTTGGTTCCCCATGTTTCTAGCGTATGTGGATGCTCTTGAAAAAGAAGATTGCTCTGCGAAAAGGAACTTAGCTTTACTCAAACATTGTTTGGGCGGTGCAGGTTTGAAAGAATTTAATAATCTTCCTCCTATTGAAGATGCTGGTGATATGGATGTTTTTGAGAACGCTACCAAACAGATGAAAATCCGTTTTGGGAAAAAGATCAACATAGTAATGGAAAGGTTTAAATTCTATTCATGTGTCCAAAAGGATGAAGAATCAATAGAGGATTATGTATCTGCTTTACTTTCATTAGCCAGTACTTGGACATTCGAAACCATCACTTATGAACAAGTACTTAGAGATCAAATAATGATGAAGACCAAGAGCATAAAAATACAAGAAAGACTATGGTTGGGCACAGAATCCTCTCTTGCTGCAGTCATTAATATTGTGAAAGGTATCGAACAGTCTGAGAAATTTGTCACAGAAATTAGAGGTCAAAATACCAAAGTACAAAATATTGAACCAGAAGTTTCTCTAGTAAAAAATCAAAAGGGATCTTAAAAACAGTCCGAGAATTTCCGTAAAGAAAGATATAGAAAAGAAAACATTTGAGAACACATTTTATGTAAAAAGAAACTCTGTAGTTTGCTACAGGTGTGATAGCACCAACCATGTTGGTAATTTCAAAGGGTGTCCTGCTTGTGACAACGTTTGTGAGAAATGTAAAAAAAAGGGGCATTTTGGAAATGTTTGTCGATCTTCTCAAAAAGTGAATTACATCACTTATGAGGAAGATGACGTTCCTTATGAATTAAATTCTGTACTTGGTGTTAGTGATTCTAATCACAAGAGCTTTCCCACTTGTATAGCAAGGATAGATAACAAACCGGTTCACATGATGGTTGACTCGTGTGCCTGGTATAGTATCATTTGGAAGAAATTGTTCAATGAGCTTTGGGGCATGAAGACATTTTTTCCACCTTATATTCAACCTGGTGGATATTCTGGCCACAAAATTGATCTTGAAGGTTTCATGTGGGCAGATATAGAATTAGAAGGAAGAAGAACTAGAGGGAAGGTTTATGTTGCCACTAAAGAGGTAGCCATCTTAGATTTGCCGCATCAACAAGAATTAGGTATAAAATTAGATCCCAATGCTTTTCCTTCTGTTAGTGTACTGTCTGTTGACAATTAGAAGTTTGTTAACAGAATTAAAGAAACCTAAACTAAAGTTTTTGTCCACACATCAGGCAAATACACCAATTTCTAACATAAGATCATTTTAAATGATGAAACTATTCCTGTCAGGCGCAAAGTAAGAAATGTACCCTTAGCTTATAGAAACAAACTTAAAGAGATGTTGAATGATTTGGTTCCAAGGCACATAATTGAGCCCATAGAATCGTCCCCTTGGGTGTCTCCCATTGTTTTATCGATTAAGGGCACAGGAGATCTTCCTTTGTGTGTGGATCTTCGCAGTTTGAATAAGGAAATATGGACAAACATCCCATGCCTAACATTCAAGAATTAATTTCTACATTGTCGGGTGCTTCTGTTTTTTCCACCATTGATCTTGCAAGTGCATATCACCAGGTGGAATTGCATGTTGAATGTAAACGATTAACTGCTTTTGTTACACCGGAAGGTATGTTTCAGTTTTTACGTATGCCATTTGGTTTGGCTAGTGCTGCTTCTGTTTTTCAGCGATTAATGAAAGAGCTTTTACTAGACTGTAAGGGAGCTATTGCATTCCAAGATGATATTTCAATTTTTGGAGGTACATGTGAAGAGTATGATAAGAATTTGGATGTAGTGTTAAGAAATGTACAAGAAAAAGGTCTTACTTTGAAGCTTTCCAAATGTAAATTTAGGCAAAGCAAAGTTGAGTACTTAGGTCACAAAATTTCTAGCGAAGGTATCAAACCCAAACTTAACCATGTACGAAGTATTGCTAATGCTCCTGCTCCTGTTTCAAAGGAGCAATTACTGTCATTCTTAGGTCTTTCTGAATTTTATGGCAAATTCGTACACAAATATTCTACTATTGTTCACCCATTACGTCTGTTGTTAAAGAAAAATGAAAAGTTTGTTTGGGGGAACGATCAACAATTGTCATTTGATACCCTTAAGAAGAAAATTATTGGTGCTCCAGTTTTGAAACCTTATGTGGTTGGTAAGGAATATATTGTTTGTGTGGATGCCAGTAGAGTGGGACTGGGAGCAGTTCTCATGCAGAAAGACAAAGGTGGTGACTATACAGTATCCTATGCTTCCAGAATGCTTCGTGATTCTGAAAAGAATTATTCTACTATCGAGAAGTAGTTATAAGCATGTACTTGGGCTACAAAGTATTTTCGTCAGTTTTTGTGGGGCACAACATTTTCTTTAAGAACTGATCATGAGACTTTAATTATTATGATGACAGCTGGTGGTGGTATAACTCTAACTGCTAGTTTAGCAAGACTTGCTGCCAAATTGCAAGAGTACCATTGTGAAGTTGAATATGTTACTGGTTGTATGAATGTTCATGCCGACTGTATGTCATGACTGTCTTTGGAAAAATGTACTGAATTTTCGGACAGAGATGATTGTGATGTAGCTTACACAATGGATGATGTTAACAAGAATCTGGGAGAAGAGCATTTAGCTATGTGATTTCCGAAGAAAGGTGGAAGGAAGCTATGGAGGAGGATTGTGTTTTAAGGGATGCTTTAATATTTCCACGCAAACGTTGGTCGGAAGAAAGGAAGTTAAGTAGTGAGCTAGCTTCATGTTTTTAAATCAAGGAGGAATTTATGTTTCTACAAGGCATGGTTGTTCGGGAGACAAAATTGTTCTGCCACAGAATCTCAAGAGAATTGATTTGTAACTTGGCACATGAGGGCCATATGGGAATGTCCACAACTAAAAGGAGAATTCGAGAATTTTACTGGTGGCCTGGTATTGATGGTAAGGTTGACAGGTGGGTTAGAGAATGTTCTACCTGCACCCAGAGTGACAAGTTGTTACCCCTATCGAATATGCCCAGGGACCCTAGAGGAAATTCAGTGTTGATATTTTAGGTCCTTTTAGTTATCAATCAGGCAAGGAGATGTACACTTTAATGCTTGTTGACTATTTTTCTAAATGGCCTGAGTTGAAAATTGTTGAGAGATTTGCGTGTGAGCAGGTGATTGATTTTCTTGATGATGTTTTTTGTCAGGAAGGATTGTCTGAAGAACTCATTTGTGATAATAGTCCACAATTTACTAGTAAGGAGTTTGAATTGTTTCTTAAAAGACGTGGTGTTCTACATAAAAGAGTTTCAAATTATTTTCCCCAGCCCAATGGTCAGGTAGAACGTTTCAACAGAGTTGTCAAGGAGTCCTGTCAGTTGGCTGCTAAGAGTGGGTTACCATGGAGGAAAGCTTTGCGAGCAACTTTATTTACGTATCGCACGTCACCTAATTCTGTTACTGAACTATCTCCTTTTGAAATGTTGCGAGGCAGGAAAGCGGGGTCTAAACTTATGCCTTGGTGGTTAAAAGAGAAGAATTCTTATGATACGGTGTTGAATTTACGGAAGTCAGGGAACATGTAAAGAAGTATCAAGTGAAAATGGTAAATTGTACTCCTAAAAAAAGATCTAATGTGTCCAAGTTAAAGGTGGTAACTGGGTGTGTGTCAAGTTTGGTGGACAACTTAACAAAAGATTGTCAAAATGATCTGATCCGGTGAGAGTTACTGAAGTCTTCAGTAAGGCTGCTAGAGTAGAAGGTGGGAAAATATGGAATTTCAGATGCATTTCAGTGTGCAAATTAGATGTTGGGGAGAGACCACTCGTGATTCTGTGCAATCAGAATGATAAGTTAAATTCTAGGAATGAATTTTCTTTCACAGAGTCTGAGAAAGAATCTGATTGGTTTGCTGGTTCTCATGAGGCTTTTGATAATCTGCATCCTCAGTCTGGCAATGTGTCCAATACAAATGTGAGCAAGAATATTTGTGAACAGAATTGTACTACTAATGATGTTATGGACAATCAGGTAGCGCTTGGTACAAATCAACCTTTAGTTGAACATAATATTGAAACTATAAGAAGAAGTTCCCAAGTTAAACATTTACCTATGAAATTTAAGGATTTTGTTCAGTATTAGTATTTCTTTTGAAATGTTTAACTATATTTTATTAATACTTTGTTATTAGTTTTTTTGTTGTGTTTTTTTTCCCAAAGGGGAAGATGTGTAGTGTTTTATCTACGCCAGCCTTTGACTCGGGGACCCCGTAATAGGTGTAAGGGCGTACACCTCTGCCAGAACAATATGTGAAAGAACAGAGGCTCAAATTTCCCCCATCCCCGGGACAAGATTAGACAGCCTATAACTGGACAAATGTATTCCACATTTTTGTGAGGACCCATACACGGTTAGTCCTCAATGCATGCAAAGCACTCCTTAGCGTGAGTGTTAAAAATGCTTTTCACGTGGTAATTATTTACCACTCACTTGTTTTTCACATCACTCACTTGATTGGAGAGGTCCTGAAGAAAGCCCTTATATTTTTTCTACAGGCTGAAACATGTCGACCATCTGATAATAAACACAGCTACACATAGTATCTGTAATATGTTATCCACTCTCTACCTTTTTTAACCATACCCCAGATCCCCAAGAATAAAACAGGTAGCATTCTGGAGGTATTTTTAATAGTAATTTCACTCACTTCATCACATTTCACATCACCTCAAAACCCGCTCCACTGTAAACAGGTGTTGCAGCACAGGTAGCATTCAGCTACCTGGCTGGGAACCGATGATGAAGCATGACACCAACTAGGTTGGTGTGTGAGGGTTTTATTAACAAACCTTTGAGGTGCCAGACACCACACACGTCAGACCGCCACTGATCCTGGCCGTTTTCTTTGGTTACGAAAAGTGTTTTTATCTATGTCATCTTAGGATGTGAGGTTGTCATGGAGGGAATGTTCGGAGAGTGTACCGGAGCCGGTAAAGACGATTGCTCTGCTGATAGCTCCTGTTGGTGGTTGTCTAAGCTGTCTTTCTTCCCTACAATAAATCTTCTCATTGGATCCACTTTGCCTGCCTCATTACTACAGCCCGCTTATCTTAACATGACGAGCCTGTGTTCCTGTGTGCCGATGCCATGCAGTAATCTATTACCTGAACCCGAAAACCGGCCACAGCTATCGATGCAATCAGTCTCTGCTGCTCCGCGTGGATACATGTGCAGACTGCAGACATCCACCAACCACTGGCACCTGCTAACACAACCCACAGGCCCTTTGCGTGCAAGATCAGGCACGTTCATGGCCTCCGCCCTCATGCAGATACTGGAATTCCTTCAGATCAGGTGCGCTTCATCCCGTGCGTGTGATGTCACATGCCGATGGGCGCACAGCGCGCACAATCTCCTTGAGAGTCCGGTTACTTTATTTGGGACCTGAGGTGAGAGTTACTATTGGTATTTCCTCTTGACCGTAGGTTTCTGTTTTTCCTCAGGGAGCTGTAGGTCAGCAAGTTCACAGCATACTGTCAGATGCAAAGCCTTGACCTATGACCTTTTCAGCGTCTTTCAGAAGGGAACTTCGTCACCCATCCCGAGGATTAGAGGTTTACAAAATGCCATGTTTCCAAGCATCTTAAACATTTGCCTGTTTTTGTAAGGAATTTCTGCAGCCTGAATATTATTTTAATTATCCTCCAAATGCACATGCCTTTCACAAAAGTGTATATTTTCAGAATAACAGTTTGGCACTATTTACTCTTCAGGCACCGTCAACATTTAACATTTTCCAAGACGCAGTGCTTAATGAGTTACCTGCACCTGTCCTTCCTTCAAGTCGGCCTCTTGGCGCATCATGTAAGCACTTACGTGGTCAACTGTTATTTGATGGTCCCTGGGTTGAGTGAGTGCAAGTGACGTGGTTTGGACGGTGAAGGTTTCCCCACACTGGGGCTCCTTGGACCTTTCAAACTCGGGCCCCTGTGGTACACTTCATTGGGTTATCCAAGATGTGTTTCACAAAGGGTCTGCTACGCGTGTTACCGGTTGTTTTGTATCCTGGAATACTATTACCATAGGACTGCAACTGTCACGTCATCTATATTGGTGTGCTTTCAGTGGTCATAGGGAGCAGTGAGGCTGAGAGGTTCTGCATGGCCTTTTCATTCATGGCAGCCTGTTGGGGTTTCATTGTACACGGGTCGCATCTGTCCACATCAACCGTATTATTTACGGGCTCTGTACGATTGTACATTTATTCCTATTCTTGGAATTTCCATCCACTGTCACCCTTAGAAGCTGCAACGTCATCCTGTGTGTCCTTGTCCTGGGGCTCCTACTTCACATCTCTGTGTAGTGTGAGCACTTACCAGAGTTAAGTGGTGATGACTCGAGGGTTCTAAATGCATTTGAAATTTGCATAAAGAAATTAGATATCCATTCTTTTGCCATACCATTTTGGTAAAACAGTTCAGAGGGAAGGGGAAACTGTGAAGGGATTGATATCAACAATTAGCTGCCATGTGTAACATGTAGTGCAGCGTTAGACAACCGCATACACTACCAATTTTTGCTAACGTGCAATATTGATAGAATTAGACAAGAACCATGGCTAAAGGACGACCTCCATTTAAATGAGGTTCTTATCATGTCCAAGCAAGTGGAGACTATGATAGTGTATGTGAAAGAGTTGAGGCAAAGCAAAGGGTAAAGTGAGTGATGAAAGAGGAGTAATTATTGCAGTAAAAGACAGAAAAAAGATCACCATAAGTTAGTGAGCATACCTTCGAAAAGCAATGCTACTGGTGTGGCATGACTGGTCACATGGCTGTTTGGAAAGTGTGTCCTGAGTGGAAGGAGACATGTAATTGGTGCAGTAAGAAGGGCATTTTATAGCATGCTGTAAAAGCTAGAAAACTTTAAAGAAAAACAACAGTCAGAAGGTATCAGAAGTATGCAAGGAGATAGTACTACAGATGAGCAATTCTGAGAGTTTGTGTTTTAAAGTCAGTCTAATATAATATCTTGAAGTTATTTAGTTTTGAGAATATCTTAAAGGACAACTGTTTTAACCAAAATGATAATGCAATTTTATATGAATCGTACGAAGTTTGATACTGATATCTGTGTATTTCTCTTATAATGTCTGTAATGCATTTATGATTCATAAATGAAATCGAATTAAGCTTGTTTCACTGACTGAATTCACATGTTGAAAATCCAAAAGATGTGGAAAACAAGCCTTTGCAATGCAATAGGTCTCGCATTCACGCAAGTTTGAGCTATTGGCATTGTAAGTGACAATGCCTTTCATTTATGTTTTGGGTTTAAAAAAATAAATAAAGGCATTGTCATTTACAATACTAATTTAAACTCTCATAAATGTGAGACCTATTGCATTGCAATAAAGGGCCTTCTCTATCGCTTGTAAATATCAGAGGAAGAGACCGGTCTGCAACATCTTCAAAGTAGTGATAAATAGTGCAGTGAAGATGTGCAGGTGTTGTGAATTACACAGACACAAAGTGTGAAGTGAGGATTACATATGATCCGAGTTATAAACACTAACAAAGCACTCCAACACCTTTCGCTTTGTGATTACACTGTCGCAGCTCAGGAGGAAGAGCGAGGGAGGACATTTTGTGCCCTCTCCATTATTTGAGTGTGCAGTGTGGCATTGCGTAATGTCATTGCTATCTTTAGCTGAATAAAAAACACTCTAGCTGTAGTAGGGCCCTGGCTTAACCACCGGGTGTAGGACAGACTGTGCTTTATGGCAGTATGTTGGACAGGCCACATGAAGGGCTTGCTCCCTCCCCGCATGACAGGGCCCGAGCCCCGGCCCACCAGGTATTACCCACAGAAGCAATCCGCACCCCGTCTCATACGGGACTCCTGCCCCCGGACATCTCTGTATCATGGGGCCGAACCACTACCGGCTCCCTCGTCCGGCCTGCCGCCATCTTGGACACTGCACCACGAGGCCGCGTGGCCTCAGCTCGACCCTAACCCTGGGCCTGGCCAGGCCCTGACATCCCGGCACCACCATCCACCCAGGAGGTGAACGAACCACTTGGCAGGTTGATGGGAGAAAGAAGTGTCGATGGCTCTCCCCCGCCAGGTGCCGATCGCCCCCAGCTCCCCCGGGCGCTGGCTCCACCCCCCTGCTGGGTGTCTGGACTCCCTCATCCCGGACCTCCCGACCTTCAAGTGCGAGGGTCCGGACATCAAAGGGCGCCAGACCTATAACTGGGGCAGCTCCAGAGCAGGAAGGCAGTTGTATCCTGGAGTCGAGAGACGCAGTGAAGAACTCATCCTTGACGGACTACTGGCGCTGCCGTAGCCCTGCCTTGAGAACTATCGTCTTGCCTGCTGGCGCTGCCGCAACCTTCTGAATCCTTCATCCTTATCAGGACCTGCTGGCGCTGCCGCGGACCGTTGTAACTACCATCTTCACCGGGACCTGCTGGCGCCGCCGCGGACCGTCGCTACCTACGATCATCTCGGGACCTGCCGGCGCTGCCGCGGCCCGTCCATCTAGAACGCCGAGCTCGAGGATTGTGAGCTATCCATCATATCATCACCTCTGCCAGATTGGTAACAAGACTGTCCCGCTACCCCCTTCCCATCCGAGAGACTAGAATCGAGGGGACCCCTGAGTCCAGACCTCCTTGTACCATTCTACCGTACTTTAAGTTTGCTTATAAAGAGCGTAAACCTTATCTTTGTGTGGTGTCCGTCTGTGGGGGGGAAGTTACTCGTCTGTACGATCGCTGGAGACGGCTCTCCCCGGAGAACTCTCCTCTTGTCCTCGGCCGACCCTCCCGGTCCGTCTAACCTTGGTGGCCAGCGGCGCGATCCGAATCAACGCGTAATCGTACAGAGAGTAGCTCACCCCACGACAAAACCACAATGACAACCAAAGAGAGCGGATCCACCGAGAAATTCCAGATGGAGAAATTGGAAGAGTACAACCATCGTGAATTGAAACAATTCTGCATTGAACTAGGCATTGCTACCACCGGTCTGAGTACTAAAGACGATTTCAAGCACGCCATTGAGTCGTGGGCAGAAACCGGGGCCGTCAGACCCCCGGACCAAAACATTGCAGCAGCAGAGAGAAACACCACGGCTCCCGAGGAGCAAAGGACGGGTCTCTCGCAGGAAGAGATCAGAGAGAGAGAAAAAAGCAGACTACATGAGTTGGAAATGGCCCGGCTCAAAATGGACGGTGAACTCAAGTTAGCCGAACAAAAACTGAGCCTAGAACATCTGCGGCTCCGAGAAGAACGGGAAGAAAAACAGAGGCAGAGAGAGCTCGAAGAAAAAAGATTGGCGTACGAACACGAGCGCAAACTAGCAGAAATAGACCTTCGGAAGCAGAACAAAGAACTGGGGGTGCCCGAGCAACCGCGCACCCCAGGAGCGACAGAAAAGAAAGTACACATCCCCAAGGATGTCGTTCGAGAATATTTCCGAGATGACGACATACAACAGTCGTTCAAGGCCTACGAGATCGCCATGACCTCCCACCGGATCGATCGAAGTGACTGGGGAGCCGGTCTATGGGGGAGGTTTGTCAATGAAGGCCGTGATGCCCTGCTACAGCTCCCAGACCATCTGATGACCTCCTATGACCACATGAAGGCTGCCCTCCTCACCCGATATGGGCTCACACCCGAAATGTACCGCCAGAGGTTCCGAGACTGCACCCGGATCCCGGGTACCACTTGGGTGGAATATGTAAACTATTTCAGCTGAGCCTTCGAGGGTTGGATCAAGAGCAGCCATGTAACGACCTACGAGCAACTTTTTAATCTCATGGTGTGGGAGCACCTCTCTAACAACTGCTTCGTCGAGCTCAGGCAGCACCTCCTCGACAGTAAATTGACTGACCCACGGCAGCTCGCCGCCGAGGCTGACCGGTGGGAAAGCACCCGAGTGGGCCGGAGTGGGCCGCACGAACAGAACCGGAACAACCAAGGTCAGCACCGTCCCCGAGGAGGAGGAGGAGGCCAGGGGCGAGGAAGAGACACCGTCCCGGCCGCTTCCGCTGCCAGCACCCCGCCCCCGGCCAACCGAGGCAATCCCCCGGTACGCCCGGGGTTCCGAGCCAATGTCACGTGTCACAGATGCCAGCGAGTAGGCCACTACGCCAATGACCCGAACTGTCCCCAGAACCAAACTCCGAGACCCCGCCAGGTAGCTGCCGCCGCCCTGGGGGGAGAACAAATCTCCGAAGAACAGGAAGAAGGCGAACAAGAACCACAAGAATGGGAACCGGCCGCCATGGTTCTAGCGTGCTTAGGGGGAAGAGACATGGTCCCGCGGGCTCCCCTACCCGCCAACACCAGAAAATATAGTCAGTGGGTGAACATTAATGGGCACCGGGCCGAAGCCCTACGTGACACCGGGGCCAGTGTGACAGCCGTCCGCTGTCACCTGGTGACCCCGGAACAGATCCTGCCGAACATTCTCTGCCCCGTCCGTTCAGCCGACAATTCGGAGAGCCTATGTCGGATGGCCTGCGTCCCCTTCGAATGGGGAGGGGTCTCCGGCATGTTGAAGGTGACGGTCCGAGATGATGCCCCCGTGGACTGTCTCCTGGGGAATGATCTTGAGAGCTCCCCGTGGGCCGCCGTGGAGAGAAGAGAGCACCTGGGGATGTTGGGCCTCCTGGACTGGGCATGCGTAACCACCCGGTCCATGGCCGCCCGTACCATCACGTGTCACAGATGCCAGCGAGTAGGCCACTACGCCAATGACCCGAACTGTCCCCAGAACCAAACTCCGAGACCCCGCCAGGTAGCTGCCGCCGCCCTGGGGGGAGAACAAATCTCCGAAGAACAGGAAGAAGGCGAACAAGAACCACAAGAATGGGAACCGGCCGCCATGGTTCTAGCGTGCTTAGGGGGAAGAGACATGGTCCCGCGGGCTCCCCTACCCGCCAACACCAGAAAATATAGTCAGTGGGTGAACATTAATGGGCACCGGGCCGAAGCCCTACGTGACACCGGGGCCAGTGTGACGGCCGTCCGCTGTCACCTGGTGACCCCGGAACAGATCCTGCCGAACATTCTCTGCCCCGTCCGTTCAGCGGACAATTCGGAGAGCCTATGTCGGATGGCCTGCGTCCCCTTCGAATGGGGAGGGGTCTCCGGTATGTTGAAGGTGACGGTCCGAGATGATGCCCCCGTGGACTGTCTCCTGGGGAATGATCTTGAGAGCTCCCCGTGGGCCGCCGTGGAGAGAAGAGAGCACCTGGGGATGTTGGGCCGCCCGGACTGGGCATGTGTAACCACCCGGTCCATGGCCGCCCGTACCATCCCCCGACCAGAAGAACCCGAATGGCCAGCACCTCCTCCCCCGATCGCTCCAGTAGAGGACACCGACCATACTAACCCCCCAGAGCAAACTCCTGAAGGGCTCGCTCAGCCCCAGGACCTTCCCGGCCTGGCTCAGTGGCGTCAAGAAGGGGGGCCCACTCAGGAACAGTTCCGTCAAGAGCAGAGGACCTGTCCCTCCCTCGAGGGACTCCGCCAGCAAGCCCTCGCCCAGAGCGCAGGGGACACCACCGGAGCCCATTGGATCTACTGGGACAACGACCTGTTGTACAGTGAACAGAGAATCGCGGAGTTAGGGGCCAGTCGAGTGTTGGTGGTGCCCCTCCGTTTTAGAGACTTCTTGTTAAATTTGGCCCACGATGTCCCCCTGGCTGGACACCTGGGTCAGGACAAAACCTACAGTCGCCTGGTGACCCACTTTTTCTGGCCCAAGATGAGAAACGACGTCCTCAACCACTGCCGGTCCTGCCCCACGTGCCAGGCCAGCGGGAAGAGCGGCCGCAAACTTAAAGCACCTCTACAACCCTTCCCAGTTGTCACCACCCCGTTCGAGAGGGTGGGAATAGACATTGTGGGGCCCCTGGACCCCCGTACCGCACAAGGACATCGGTTCATCCTGGTACTGGTGGACCACGCCACCCGCTACCCCGAGGCCGTTCCCCTGCGAACTGTAACAGCCCCGGTGGTTGGCCGGGCCTTAATGGGGATCTTCTCCCGGGTGGGCTTCCCCCGAGAAGTCGTCAGCGACAGAGGCACTAACTTTATTTCCAAATATATGAAGTCCCTCTGGCAACAGTGCGGGGTCACCTACCGATTCACGACCCCCTATCACCCTCAAGGAAACGGACTAGTCGAGCGGTTCAACCGCACGCTCAAAGGGATGATTGGGGGGTTGGAAGAGCCCCTACGTCGCCAATGGGTTGTGCTACTGCTGTGCCTCCTCTTCGCATATCGAGAAGTCCCCCAGAAGTCCCTCGGCTTCAGCCCGTTCAAACTCTTGTACGGACACCCTGTGCGCGGGCCCCTCAGCCTAGTCAAAGAAGGTTGGGAGATGGCCCCCCTAAAGACCCCTCCAGATGTCTTCAAGTACCTCCTGACCCTACGCAATCAGACCAGGCGATTCAGAGAAATGGCGAAGGCAAACCTTGAGGCCAGTCAGGAGGACATGAAAAAGTGGTACGATCAAAATGCCTCCTCCATCGAATTCGAACCGGGCCAACAAGTGTGGGTGATGTCCCCCACCGAACCACGTGCCTTACAGGACAAGTGGACGGGGCCCTTCAAGGTGGTCGAGCGCAAGAGCCCCGTCACCTACCTCATCGATATGGAATCCCCACGGAACCCCCTCCGGGTCCTCCACACCAATAGACTCAAACCCCACTTTGTGCGCTCGGAGCTCAGCCTCCTGATGGCTACAGACACCGGAACAGAAGAAGACTCCGAACCTCTCCCTGATCTCCTAAAGACCCGGGAGAAAGATGGCTCCGTGGACGGGGTCCGACTCTCAGATGCCCTCACCCCGGAACAGCGCCAAGGCTGCCGGGACCTCCTGCTGCAGTTTGCGACCCTGTTTTCCCTCACCCCAGGAGTCACCCCCTGGTGCTTGCACGACGTGGACACTGGGGACAGTCCCCCTATAAGACATCGGGCGTACCGCGTACCAGATCGGGTACGGACCTGCATCCAAGAGGAGGTGTCAAAGATGCTCACGCTCGGGGTCATCGAGCCTTCGGACAGCCCCTGGGCCAGCCCGGTCGTGCTGGTCCCCAAAGCGGCTGCCCCCGGCGCCACCCCTGAGCTCCGATTCTGCGTCGACTATCGGGGCCTGAACGCTGTCACCAGAACCGACGCTCATCCCATCCCCCGAGCGGATGAACTGATTGACCGCCTGGGGGCTGCCCGCTACCTCAGCATCTTCGACCTAACAGCGGGCTACTGGCAGATCGGTCTCACCCCCCGGGCTCAAGAACGATCCGCCTTTTCCACCCCCGATGGCCACTACCACTTCAAAGTCATGCCATTCGGCATGAAGAATGCTCCAGCTACTTTTCAGCGACTGGTAAACCAGGTCTTGGCGGGACTTGAGGAGTTCAGCGCCGCCTACCTGGACGATATCGCTGTGTACAGCCGCCACTGGTCCGACCACCTCCACCACCTCCTAGAGGTCCTGCAGGCCCTCCAACGGGCCGGCCTCACCGTCAAGGCCAGCAAGTGCCAAATTGGTCAGGGGTCCGTAACCTACCTCGGACACCAGGTGGGAAGCGGTCTGGTGGCCCCCCTTCAACTCAAGATCGCTGCCATCCAGTCCTGGCAGCCTCCCGTCACGCAGACCGAGGTCCGAGCCTTCTTGGGGCTCACCGTGCGTTGGTCCATCTCCCTGCAGGGGATGGACTTCACTGTGGAACATCGACCTGGCCAAGACCACGCCAACGCAGATGGCCTGTCACGCTTTTTCCGCCTCGACGAGGAGAGTCCCCAAGAGGATGGGTGACTCTCCCCGCCTTCAGCTGGGGGGGACGCATGTTGGACAGGCCACATGAAGGGCTTGCTCCCTCCCCGCATGACAGGGCCCGAGCCCCGGCCCACCAGGTATTACCCACAGAAGCAATCCGCACCCCGTCTCATACGGGACTCCTGCCCCCGGACATCTCTGTATCATGGGGCCGAACCACTACCGGCTCCCTCGACCGGCCTGCCGCCATCTTGGACACTGCACCACGAGGCCGCGTGGCCTCAGCTCGACCCTAACCCTGGGCCTGGCCAGGCCCCGACATCCCGGCACCACCATCCATCCAGGAGGTGAACGGACCACTTGGCAGGTTGATGGGAGAAAGAAGTGTCGATGGCTCTCCCCCGCCAGGTGCCGATCGCCCCCAGCTCCCCCGGGCGCTGGCTCCACCCCCCTGCTGGGTGTCTGGACTCCCTCATCCCGGACCTCCCGACCTCCAAGTGCGAGGGTCCGGACATCAAAGGGCCCCAGACCTATAACTGGGGCAGCTCCAGAGCAGGAAGGCAGTTGTATCCTGGAGTCGAGAGACGCAGTGAAGAACTCATCCTTGACGGACTACTGGCGCTGCCGTAGCCCTGCCTTGAGAACTATCGTCTTGCCTGCTGGCGCTGCCGCAACCTTCTGAATCCTTCATCCTCGTCGGGACCTGCTGGCGCTGCCGCGGACCGTTGTAACTACCATCTTCACCGGGACCTGCTGGCGCCGCCGCGGACCGTCGCTACCTACGATCATCTCGGGACCTGCCGGCGCTGCCGCGGCCCGTCCATCTAGAACGCCGAGCTCGAGGATTGTGAGCTATCCATCATATCATCACCTCTGCCAGATTGGTAACAAGACTGTCCCGCTACCCCCTTCCCATCCGAGAGACTAGAATCGAGGGGACCCCTGAGTCCAGACCTCCTTGTACCATTCTACCGTACTTTAAGTTTGCTTATAAAGAGCGTAAACCTTATCTTTGTGTGGTGTCCGTCTGTGGGGGGGAAGTTACTCGTCTGTACGATCGCTGGAGACGGCTCTCCCCGGAGACCTCTCCTCTTGTCCTCGGCCGACCCTCCCGGTCCGTCTAACACAGTAAATATAACAAAAGGAGGGAGGGAGAGAGACAAGTGGATTCAGTCTCCCCTGGTAATTCGTTTAAACAAAATGGAATCCACTCAGAGGGTGGTGGTGATCCCTAAAGTGATGGGGAGCACACAGTGTTGTTTAAATGCCCCTCACACACCAACAGGCCCCTTGGTGTCATGCTTCATCATCGGGGCCTTCGCACCCCTCTACGGGATGCGGCGTGCTGCGACTCACGGATACGTAGGAGCACTAATAGTGAACTATGTGTTAATGTGTGTGAGGGAAGGAGTGTGAGTAATGAGGTGAGGTGAAAAAGTGAAAGTTGAAAAATACCTGGCTCATAGGAAAAAATTATTTATTATGTCCTTGGCTGGTATTGTTAAAAAGGTGCTTTATGGCAGACATGGAGGGAGGGATAGTCTTGGCTGCAGCGCCGCCTCGTATAGTGCCCCTGCTATTACTATTGTGCGAGAGGCGCTAAGGTGGTGGTATTGGTGGTGGTGGTATTGGTGATGGTGGTATTGGTGGTGGTGGTGGTGGTGGTGGTGGTAGTGGTGTTGGCTGTGGTATTGGTGGTGGTGGTATTGGTGGCGTTGGTATTGGTGGTGATGGGGGTGGTGGTTTTGGTGGTGGTATTTGTGGTGGTTGTATTTGTGGTCGTGATATTGGTGGTGATGGTATTGGTGGTGGTGGAATTGGTGGTTGTGGTAGTATTGGTGGTGGTGGTGGTGGTATTGGTGGTGGTTTTGTTGGTAATAAAACAGGCTTTTGAAAACAACCTGTCAGGTGGCTTTAGTGCAGATGACATGTAACACAGCGGTGCTGTTTTCAGCTTCAGCCCATTAGCACACAATTATGTATGTGCTACCTGGAATTCACATGACTTAATTTGCTAATCATTTCTAAATCCATTTGACTTGAGGGGTTGAAACCGACACATGATAATGCCGGGTTAAAGTGATTAAAAGAGGGCGCCCGTGTAATGGGGGCGGCCGTGCTTCTTAAAAAAATAAAAGCGGTTTCAGCTGAAGCACTGCATGTCTGGCCTGCAGTAAGAGAAACTCAATAAAGTAGATAGTGCTTACAGACTAAATAACAGTTCCCATGTAACAACCAAAGTAAAGGGCCCAGTAGCCATGGGAGGTTATAAATGAAGGCAAGCCCTTACCAAGGAGGGACTAACACGCCTGTTAACGAATTCGAAGGCAGCATTTACAAAACACAATGACATAAGCCACTGAACAATATGGGAGGAGAGTGGGCGCGGCTTCTCTCCCATACTCTACTACAGCAGTCTCGCAGAGCGAGCAGCACATTGGCGCTGCGCTAGGCTGGACCTAAAAATCAATGATGTTGAAGTTAGAGCAATGTTTGATTTGTGTTCTAGGTTAACAATAATATCCCAGACATTTTTTAAAGAAGAGTTTGGGAACAATGTCTCTTTGTATGAAATGGACCTACAACCTGGCGGGTATGGGGGATAACCTACCAGCATGAAAGGATATTTCCAATGAACCTCAAATACAGAGACCCAAAAGCTCAATCAAAACTGTATGCCTCTGAAAAGGGTGACCACATCCTAGAGTGGCTGTTCAAAAGGATTTAGGTGTAGGTGTAAAGAAGAACTTAAATCCTGTCTTTGTATGAATGAATTCTGTAGCAAATTTATGAAAAGGTTTGCAAGCAGGACCTTTCAGATGAGGACACTTATGAAAGCCAAACGAGACTTCGTATGGGATGAAACTTGTGAAGAGGACTTTCAGAATATCAAAAACAGTCTGAGACATGCCCCTAAATCGAGTTCATTTGTCCCAGGAGGAGCGGTTATAATAACCACTAATGCAAGCTCAACAGGTATATGTGCTGTATATTCACAAGAGGCTGCAGAAGATGATTTGCATTTGCATCAAGATTATTACAGGGTTCTGAATCACACTATTCAGCGATAGAGAAGGATGCTTTAGCTGTTTTCTAGGCGATGAACACGTTTAGGAATTTCATTTGGTACAGCGCCATTAAGATCAGGACGGCCCATAGGCCTCTGAAAGAAATATTTGAATAGAAAGGCTGGATTCCATCTCTTGTCGTATCAGCGGATGCGTTTTCCTTTTAACAGGAATTCACTTTCACTGTAGATTATATTCCAGGGATCAAGAACAGAGCAGATGACTGTCTGTTTAGGCTGGTAGATAGAGCATTGTGTGAAAAAAGTGATATAGTGTCAACTGCAACTCGTGTTTGTGTAGTAACAAATGGATTAATTGCCGAAAATGAGTGGAAAAAAAGAGTTGGATAGTGATAAAATTTAGTCAACCTGAGATTGTCTATTGTTAATGGGTGACCTATTAGGATAAGAACTGGAATGAGATCAAACCATATTGTTGTGTCAATGACAAATGATCTGAAATGGAAGGATGTATATTTAGGGGTACCAAGTTGATTCCTACTGAGAAAATACAGGATAAACATATTGTTAAAGCTCATGAAAGACACTTTGGTGTCTCTAAGAATAAAGAGAGGCTTGGGTTGGATATAGGGTGGCCAGGTATGGACATATAAATACAAAGATTATCAGAGATTGTAAAATATGCAGAAATAGTGATAAAATCGTTGTCACTACGAAATCTCCTAAGCATGCTCATAAACTACCAGAAAATCCATGGAATGATTGTGCCATCAATATTGTTGGTCCCTTGACTGGAGAAGAAGCCACTACATACATTGTGGTTTTAATGGATTTATACTCCCGGTGGCCTGAAATCAAAATCTTCTCTGAGATCAGTTTGAAGAGTATCATAAAATTCTTAGCAGAAATCTTTGCAAGAGAAGGTTAGACATCCACTATTCTGTCCGATAATGGGGTCCAATTTTATTCCAAAGAAAACAAAGAATTTTTGAAAATTAATGGTATCAAACCTCACTGTTCTGCACTTTACCACCTAGAAACTAATGGTGTTGTGAAGAGGTTTAACAAAACATTAAAAGAAGGGATCCAGTTTGCTAAAGCTTAGACTGTCGGTTGGAAAGAAGAAACATAAAGAAGGGAGAAGGCTTTCTAAATTACACCACATCAAACTACATATAGAACTCCTTTTGAACTACTGAGGACTAGGAGGCCAAATTCGAAACTAGTCCCAGCCTGGATGAAGTGGCATACGGGCTGGACAGAAGTTCACACTAGACAACCTTGGAGACTGAGTGAATTAAGACTTCAAACCTTGAGGAAAAGGAAAAATAACTAATATATATTTCCATAAGTACCAATTATAGTTTCTGAAGAAAACGGTGGGTGGTATCTCCCATTTCCCTTTTATGTGACTTATGGACTCTTCAGAGCATGGGGGATTTGGAATATGAAGAAGTGTGAGGATAACTGGAATGTGTGACGAGGACAGTGGCTTGTGCTTTGCTCTCTCCCAGCTGTGGCTGGAGTGTCTTAAATAAAGCTTGAGGTTACCTGCATTTGGATTCCAGTGGTGTTTGCCCCCTCTGACAATCTAACGTTCACAATCCCCATCCCTACAGTTTTCATGTTCTCTGCTTCTCAATACTGTATGTAATCTCTTTGTCTTCCAGCCTCCTGTACATACCCCAATTTACACTGTCTACGTAAAACCGTATTATGCGTACAGTGCACTTTCCCTGTTTGCGCCATGGCACAGCTTTAAAAACGTGCGCTGGGCACAAACATGAACAGTGTACCCTATTAAAAAGAATGTGCTGCCCAAAGGGGCAAACTCGAACTGCCATAGGGGCAGTGCATTCAAGTGAAATACAGAGCTGCTGCTTCAAATCTGCTCCGCTTTTTACAGTGAAGGCGGAATGTCACCTGCACTTTGAAGAGGGAAGAGAGATCTACTTAAAGGCAGGTGCAGTGAGTCACTGCACCCACCTGCAAGAGGATGTCTAGGGGTCCATGATAACCCCTTTCTCCCCTCCAGAAGGCTGTCTTTAGGAGGCGCCCTGAAAGTGAGACACCTTTTTTGGTGCACTTAGCATGCTTGGCTCCACGCCAACATACATAATATGACGCAGGTGCAGAGTCAAAGTGGTTTCCTCATTTGCATGAGGCCACGTCCCCATGTAAATGAGGGATCATCCTCTCATGATAGTGCTAGCATGACGTGCACTAGCAGTATCATTATTACAGGCGGGGACTTTCAAGCATCTGTGGACACTTCTGTAGTACCATTGTGCCTTGGGAGTGCACAACACAGGCGCACATGCCTGTTCACCCAAGGGAAAATGTATAATACGGACCCTGGTTCTTTCTGTCCTGCATCACTAACTCCTATAATCACTGAGTTCATGAGCAAGGTGACAACCACATCCTATAGTGGTCACAAATCTTGCCTGTCCCCAGGAGTCAGAGTCCAGAGTCAACCATGCCTCCTAAGCCAAAGGAAAGACCCCAAACTCCCTTCCACCTCTAGCTTGCCTCTTGGTGACAAAGAACTTTGCTTATGAGAATGCTTCTCTTCATGATATGGTGAACACGCCTGTTTGGTTGACACCAGTAGTTTTTTAGGTCTTACAGACAGGTTTTGGCTCTTTGTTGTTGACAACTTATTGTGAACAATGCCAATATTTATAGAGGGCTTTTTTTTAGACCATCGCATATTATTGGATGACATTCTTGTCATTCTCATTTGAACAAAATGTTGGCTGTGCCATGCCTTACGCATGTGCGTGATACATGCACATATGTACATCATTAAACTGGGCTGCTGTGGTATCATTACTCATAGGTGTGCATGCGTGATGACGCATTTGAGCAGACACATCAAAGCATTATTCTTTTTCTTTGCTAAGGTTGGTTAGCATTAGAAAAAAAGCATTTCTTTTACATTTTTGTTGCTGTTGAGTTGCAATGGCAGTGGGTCTGTATTGGCAGTGGGTCTGTATCAGCACTGCCTAAAAGAGAGACCTACTGGCTTAGCCAATGCTGGTCATGATTTGATGTTCTATTTGCTTTCAGTCGAGGCTCAGTCTTATACTCTGTGCATCTTCTATAACAGATTTAGCTCCAACTGAAGAGAACACTTAAACAAAGGGTCCTGTCAGTCTTCTGGCCACAACCCCTACACCCACTCTCCAACAAAGCGTGAACGAAGACAATCATAAGGCAGGAACTATTATATGTGAATATCAATTACTATTGGTAATCTCACACTTCTTAGCTGCGGATGCTGATTCCATGGAAGCGGCAATGGAAAAGTGGTTTTCCCTAAAAAAAAAAATCTTGCTTTGATTAAGTCTATGACACATCTCAACCAGTGTTGAAGTACAGGTGCACACCATTTTTAATTCTGAGCACATTGAAATATATAGCGGTTACATGGTAATGAGTACAGATTGTAAAACCACTTCAAGTTTAAATAAATTAATCTTGTGTGGCATGCTTTAAAGATTCAGTACAGCGGGGTAGTTTGGGCAAAATCACTGAGTAGGGATTTTCAAGGTTTTCCATTCTACTCTAACGCAGCCCAGAAAAAGAGCAAACAAGTGATGCAACAAATGTGTGTAATTTGTTACAATGGGAAATGCAAGACGAGCCCAAAAGTCAAAGGTCAGAAAAGGTGCCTTGAGCAGTAGGGATTACCTGTGTGTTCACTAACACGAGAGGCTCCCAGGCCTCAGTGCAGGGTCTCATAGTGGTGGCAATATTGGAAGCCTGCACTCTCAGTAACAAGCTAGACTAGTTTTGGTAGTTGTTGTCCCACTGCTCATGCTCAGGAAAACAATGGTGGATCCAGCACTGCCCATGTGACGAGGAAATGGAGCACTGGCCCTATCTACGCAAATCTTAATCCCTCAAAAGTAGTCTAATACATTTTAGCATCTCCTCACCCGACAGTTCCATGGATATCTCCAAATTCAAGCAATGTGATACATGCTGCTTTACTTAATGGTATGGAATCCACAGTCTTGTAACGTTTGTATTATATCCATTTTTATTTAGATTGTGTTTACTCAGAATACATGTTATCTTATGTAAATCTTTCTGTGAAACACTTATGTAAAGTGTTTGTATGCAGTATGAAGCTCTGCTTAAGTAAAAGTGCTCTGACACCCACTGGATATTGTTCAAGCTATATAAAACTGCAAATAAATCAAATAACTGGACATTCTTTAGATCATGCCCACACCGCTCCTGCTCTGTAGATGCACGAGGGAATATGGAAAATACCTTGCTTTCTCTCTCTACCGGACAGGTCACTCCTGCAAAACATCTTAAGTAAATTGGCTCATAAAGACTCAGCCAACATCAGGCAAGAATTTTCAGTGGCTAATCCCAAATACATCACCAATTTCAGATTCAAAACATAAAGCACTACTCTACGTTTGACAAAGCCTTCTAGATATAAATGATCATAAATAAGAATGGATTCACAGTACTGCCCATGACGGAGTCTACCCCGTCCTTGTTTAGCTGGACACGTGGGAGGCCAAAACCACTACATACACTGTAGAAACAGATGAACTGCCTGATTGGAGTCCAGGTTCCAAAGTGACTCACCCAGTCGAGGATCAAGATCTTGCTGACGTTCAACTTCTGTTGTAAGCGCCTGGCAGCGATTGCCACAGAGTTAAAAAAGCAGAAGCCCCTGTGTAAAGACAACAAATATATTTCAGAAATATACACAATAGTAATTCAACACAATGCACAGTAAGACTCAAGACCATTTATGCGGGCCATTGGGTGGCCAGTAGTCACAGAGCAGTATTCGCTGTGGGTTCTGTTTACCACTGATACCACAGTCACTTGGGGCCACATGTACAAAAGCTTATTATGGTCGAAAACTGGCCAATTCACAGAATCCGCTAGTTTGCTAACGCAAAAAGGCTTTTTCACATGTACAAGCCCAATTTGTGATTCGGTAAGCTATTACCGAATCACAAATTGGATTAGCGCTACGGTATTAGGAAGGGGCGTGTTCAGGGCTTCGCTTTCTAATATCGAATATCAGGTGTATATGTGAATGTTTTGCGACCAAAATACGATCACAAAACATTCACATTTTACGACCTACTTCGAGTAGGCGGTAACCCATTCGCAAATGGGAAGTGGACCCCAAGGGACCCCTTCCCTTTTGTGAATGTTTGTAAAAACTATTTTTTAAGAGCGGCAGGGGTCCGACGGACCACTACCTACTCTTAAAAAAATGAAACAAAAACTTTTAATTTTTTTCTTAAACACATTCTATTTCCCTCTAAGGAAAATAGGTGGGGTTTTAAGAAAAAAAAAAATGATTGCTTTATTTAATAAAAGCCATCACCGTAATGGTGGTCTGCTGACCCCAGCAAATTTGAAAGATTCTCAGTGAGTCTAAAACAGAGACCTACCTCATTAATTTTCTTGAGGTATGTCTATTTGCAACCCACTGGGAATCTCAAAATGTGTCAAAGACACATTTATACATTGGTGTTTGCGATTAACAAACAGCGAATCGCAAAAAATTGCCTTTGTACATATGGCCCTTAGTCTACTGCCTTTGTACACTTCACCTCACATGGTAATGATTGTGAGCAATGACAGGTCACTATAAGAGGAGGTAGAGGTGTTATTATTCCAATTACATAGAAATGTCTAAAGACATTCTGTAGAGAAGCTAAACATAGGGTGGGAGGACAACCTCATGCTGGGCTTCATGTGGTATGTCAAACCATTAAATTGTTGAGCACTGCTGGGCAGGAGGTTTGACTTTAGTCTTTATTAATGTAAAGATTGATAATGGTAACAAGGATAAAATACCTTTAAATATATGCTTTCCATAAGGGTTAATTTCCACATGAACTATTCGTCAATTGATAAGAGTATCTTCCCTATTCAACTTAAACTTTGCACATGCACTGGTAATTGCATGCAGAGAATACAAAGCAAGAATAGACCTGAAGAAGACTTCGCTGGACAACAAATAGTGAATCTGCACTCAGATGCCACATGGCAAGTAACGGTTCTTTTCTGGATTATACTTTTATCATTGGAAAGAGTTTCCATCTTGTAAAGGACTTTAAAAAAATCCCTAGAATTGTGAGTGATCACATGCATCAGCCCATTGTATTAAGAGCAGAGACAAATGTGCACTGCGAGAAACCTCCAATTAAGGGTAATCAATACTCAATTATTTGGTCAGATGACAGCCAAGCGATGGAAACTTGAATGTGCACGCACTCACCGAGACTCAATTGTGCACAGAGAATCAATCAATTAAACTATTCTAAATGCTTTCAATGAGTTAGCGAAATATATTCTCAGAAACGTAACAAAAGCAATACAGATTATCACAAAATCAAATAATGGACGGATATTGATTTCCTAATGAAGAACATGAAAATTCTGCATAAAATATTCGAACTTCGGACAGGCCTTTATTGCTTTATCAATCAGAAAAAAGGGTATATTTAAGAAGTCTCGTAACCACTTCATCAAAAGATAGGTACACAGGACGCCAAACACTGCTCCAAATTTGCAACCATGGTCATGGACATCAGCAGAGGTTAAAATATTGCTGTTTACTGTAAAAACAGACTATGTTAATATAGTAGGTAGTGAGACAAATTTTCCTGCATTGCCAAAGCATGATGGACATCCAGGTGAAAGCAAGATGGTCTGCATGATTGCTTCTGAAACGCGCACAACACTGAAGTGGACTGTGGATTTTTATCTTACTTTCAATGACTATAAATCTATGTGATACATTCAATCGCTGCCAACTGGGGACAGCTGTCTAATCGCGCCCCATCTGCAGCTCTGTGTATATACATTCCTCCTTGTTGGTCATTCTGGTGTCCCAGTGCCAGATAACTGATCTAATAAGAGACATGACTGAAGTATCACAAATCTTTTGTCCCCATTTTGCTGTAAACAAACTGATATATATGCATTAATACTCAGGATGGAAAAGGGGCATAAATGGAGGTGGTAAATCATTGGAGCGTCATAAAACCATAAACAACTGGGTGTTCGTCTTCAAAAGTGGTCCTTACATGGCTGTTGTAGGGTCTGCATGGTGCCCGGGAGGTCTGACCACAGCAAAACCGTTCTGGAGCAAAACAAAATGCAAACAAATATTAGAATAATTGCAAATAACAACTCTGTGAGATGATCTGATGCACATGGCTTCAAGAATGGTTTTAGAAGCAACCAAAATAACATAACGGGCCACGTGAGAGCTCCAGGTGTCGGGTTTGTAGAGGATTGCGGCAGCTGATCTCAACTTCCTGAGAGTGATTAATGAGAACGCTGCTCAGAGGTTCACGCTGCATTGCTTGGGTCAAATGTAAAACGAACTGGCGGTTTAGTGGGCTGATTTGTCCCCCCGAGCTTGTAATGAAATGTGAGGCCTTAGACGGCAGTGCGATGGCTCAGAAAGGAGACCGCTGGCGATTTACTTGAGGTGGAAGAATACGTCTTTTCTTCATGTGCGTCAGCCTCTCTGGAACGTTAAACAAACTTTATATACATTAGTCCTGGGAGACTAGGGAATGCAGCTCTCCATCCTGGAGCTCACGTATGCCCTCTCACAGAGGCCTGCAATGAAGCACACGTTTTTTTGAGCTGTTATCCTGCCACAGGAAACAATGCTGGATTTCGAAGCAAGACATTCAAGTGTTTACCCTTTTTCGAGACCTTACACTAGATTTAAAGCATCCCATTCCCTGACAATATAGACACCACTGGGAAGGAGAATCTGAAACTGAGCATAGGTTATACTGCGCATAAAGCCAAATATCTGAGATACAAGCGAGCTGGGTGATTGGCGATACTAGCTGAATGTATACAGTGAAACCTAGCAGAGGAGTGTTTTCTTCGTTGACATCAGTTTCTTCGGCTGTAATCGTTGCTTGACACCGCATGATTTGATGCAGACAATCATTCCTGCCATCACCCCCAACACAGAGTAATCATTGAAACCCTCAACAATTGGAAGACATTACAGGATTCCTTCCGAATCAGCATGTCACGCCCTCTATTTGGAGGAAGCCATACCATCCACGGTAGGCAATCACTCCATTTATTGTCTTTGGAAACTCACAACCCACATACTCATCAGGGAGAACTGCGATAGCTCCATCTCTCGCCTAAGGACATCTGATCCACGGCACTTGGGGCGCAGTCAGAACTTCCCTCTTCTGTATCAAGACGTGCTTTCCCTCAATAGAGACACTGCAAGCATTCACACTTAGGAAGAGGCTTCATCACTTAGACAACCACTCCAGGCTTTGCCCTCAGTTGTAGGAGGCCTCCAATTAGTTTAGAGTACTGTTCCTAATCTTGAATAATAAAAACACCTTGCCATTCATAGGAAACAGACACATAATTCCTCACTCAAGGCATTACATCAACCTTAGAAGGTGAAGAATCCATGCATTGACTGAAGAGTGGCTTTATCCTATCAGTAGCCAGGGGACATTTCTGCAGCTCCTTCCTTCACCTATAGGAAGCTACTACGCTACACAAGGGATACAATCATTGCAGCCTTTGCATGTAGGAATATATTTCCCTTACCAAGAGACAGAGACTACAACCCTCACTTTAAGAAAAACTCGTCATCACCACTGTAGCAAACCCTCTCTAACCCATCCCTCATTTATAGGAATTCGTCAATTACATATGGAAATTGTCCCTCTCCTCATTTAATTAAAAAAAGCTAACTCATGCATGAGAGCTAATCATGTAATCAATCAGGGGAAGGCAATACATCATGTTCCACTAGGGAGAAGAAAATTCCATCCATTTCTTGTAGAAAACAAGAACTCTGGTGAATGCACAATGGAAGATAGCAAATCACTCAAATGAGACAATCAAACAATACCCCCTAAAAGATAGCCTATTACCTGTACAGGACAATAATTTGTGTCATCATCAATAAGAGGATACATGGCTTGTAGGCGACAGCCTGATCTGTCCATCAGCTTAGTCAGTCAGGGGGGATATCTTAGTAGGTAGACATGTCAAACACCAAGGTTACTGCCCAGAGGAACACACAAATGTCTCTTGTACAGAACAAGAAGCCTTGGATTTAAAAAAATAATTCCGCCCATTTTAAGCACAGCCGGTAAACAGCCATTACAAACAGGAAAAATCCCCTTCATCCTCAAATCACCAGAAGATCATTGAGAAATACGCCATGACCCCAAGCCATTATTTTTCGCACTAGCACAAAGTTAACTCCTTTAA
Organism: Lissotriton vulgaris; assembly: GCF_964263255.1. Lineage (NCBI taxonomy): Eukaryota > Metazoa > Chordata > Amphibia > Caudata > Salamandridae > Lissotriton > Lissotriton vulgaris. The sequence continues at coordinate 1,160,749,200 of NC_141685.1, forward strand.
GGCCACTTTAAGGCCCAGGGTTCATGCCTAAGCCCAACCATGTTCAACATCTACATAGCCCCCTTGGCAGCTCTATTAAGGAACTATGGGTTCCTCCCAATATCCTACGCAGACAACACCCAACTTACCTTCTCCTTCAATAAAACATCTCAGACAGCCTAATCCACCTTCTCAACGGGCATGCTGGCCACCTCACAATGGATAAAAGACAACTTCCTGCAGCTGAATGCCGTAAAAACAGAAGTCATGCTCTTTGGAGATGCCCCACTTCTGTGGGCACCACATTGGTGGCCTCCAGAACTGGGAAACGCCCCAACCCCCACAACAACAGCCAAGAACTTGGGAGTGTACCTCGAACAGACCCTCACTATGAAAAAGCATGTAACTCACATGGTGGCCTCATGATTCCAAGTATTGGGCCTACTGAGAAGAGTCTTCCCCTATCTTCCCGACTCCATGAGAAAGACCCTGATTCAAACCCTGGTGCTGAATAAGCTAGATTGTTGTAATGCCTTACTGATCGCAGCCAACGAGTACTCACTAAACCGCCTTCATATGATACAAATACTGCAGCACGTTTAGTCTTAAATGCCCCCCACAGATCAGCTTCACTCCTCCTCCTTCACCAGCTACTTTGGTTGCCTGTGCGGAAGCGTGTGAAGTTCCAAGATCTGTTGCCTGATGCACAAGGCAATATGGGGAAAGGGACCCTCCTACTTGGCGGAGAGGCTACACCAGTACACCCCCCCCCCACAGGGTCCTGAAATCAAGCTCTAAATCTCTGCTAAAAATCCCCAGAATAAAAAAGACACAGACAGGAGGAAAGGCTTTTTCATATCAAGCACCACTCCTATGGAAACAACTCTATTGTCTTAAGACAATGTCCTGACCATCTGAAATTCAGGAAAGCCTGGAAAACATCTCTGTTTTAGATCAGTCCAATGTCGTTACTTCTGCGGCAAATCCTCGAGCGCTGAGATTCCCTTCAGAGGGTGATTAATGCGCTATACAAGCCTATAAACTAAACTAAACTTCTAGGGAGGGATAACAATCTTCTGTGTCTTATATAAACCCCTTTATTGTAGGTTTTCAATCTTAAACTGAAGTGAGCTCAGAGGGGCAGTACCATGCTCCTAGTTTGGTTACCAGAGATAAAGGCAGAGATGAACAGATTTACAGACCAAACAACAAACAGAATCAGATACAACTTAATCAGTAAAACTGCATCAAATAACTTAAGATATTAAAATATTGATATTCTTTGATTCCCCCGTTAATAGTAGAAGTCTCGTAGCTGAAAGAAAGTGAAGCAAGAAAACATGGCTTGTCCTCAACTCACCCTCGGCAATCTTCACATTGACATTTAATCTTCATGATTATTCATGCACTAATGGAGAGAGAGCAGACAGGTCCTCCACCAAAGGGACATACGCCTCAATCAGATTCACCATGATGAACAAAAATCAAAAACGTCACCACATGCATTCTAATACTGTGACTTCTGCATGACCTACAACTCTTAGAAATCAATACCGTAATAAGCCCCCCGACCCCAAACCCATTCCCTTGAAATCTTCACCAGAACACACAACTCCCCACTGCCAACATAAGGTACAACACCCCCAGACACCTTCATAAACACATACACCCTCAGGAACCTCTGCAGTGATGACAAGTAAACAGAAACAGAAACGTCCACCATGACCGACCAGTCGTAGCAACCTTCACTATGCTGCACACACCTCTGCCACGATGCTTGCTTCTCAGGTATCTCATTACCTCCAACCCAAAAGGGAACTCACCAGGACCCATCACCTTTATCCACTTCCACTGTTCTGCATAAAGCCGGTGCACCTCCACCTGACACACAACTCACAAGTACCTCCAAAGCAGTGTCAAAACCTGGAATATCCCCACCATAACTCTGGCTCACCAAGAAACTCCACCGAGAATCACAGCCCTAAAGAGACTGCAGCATGCCTTACAACCCTTAGGCTCTTCTACTTTATCACCAATCAGGCAACTCAACCATGGCAAAGACACCTGAAGAAACTGTACCATGATGAACAAACCTCAGCTACTTTCACACTCTTTGGGCATCTCCACTGCAGTGGCTATCTCTGGGTAGATTCACCAGAGGAATAACATGTATGGTGCCTCCATCATGAATCACAAAGTTGACACTACAAAGACTCACAGCCCCTCCACAAGGAAACACAATCCTACAGAGGGTGAAAACTATATTCTGACTGAGCTTCCTTCTCCCTCACTCCTTCCTCTTAAAACTGTTTCACATAATTGGAGTAAAAGACAATTATGGTCTATGATAGGCGCCATTCTCACAATTGGCCTTGGCTACTGCCAAAAGGTTGCTTGTAACAATTGTGCACTGACAAGAGCATAGGCAAAAGTACTTAAACTCAACAAATTCAGACCAAAGCTCACTCTCACAACCGTGCTCTTATTCCCAAGTGTCCCACCTACACATGGAAGCTGGCAATCTTTTGGTAACGATTGGCTGTTTTCAGGGTCCCAGTGAGGGATTTAGGGGCTAAAAGGCAGATACTGTTATTTCTCAGAGAAGGCCAATGAATAAACAGCAGCTCATTCTGTTCACTATGAATGTGTGAATACTGCGCTGCTTTAGGACATCTACATTGGTAAAGTGCTTCACAGAAGACCCAAGTGGCCCATAGGTGGCAAACAAACAAACACAAAAACTAACTACTGACCGTTTCAAAACAGCAGGCAAGTGCAAGCTTTTTGCCTCTAACCATTTCATCCTTCACCGGACATGCCTCCAGTAACTTATTCATTTCAAACTCAACTGCATTCACTTTAAAGCACTTGTCCAGAAACAACAACTTTATCGCGACAAGAAATTCTAAGTCTATGTTTTGTACTCGGCCACTCACAGAAGAGATTATAAAACTGATAGTTACAAGATGCATCACATGCACCCTTTGTGATTGGCTATAGAAGCGATACATCTTAAAACTGCTTTAGTATCAATCGTATCTTGCTTCCCAATCGCACAGTATTGTGCAAGCCTCTGCAGTCCTTGTGCTTAAGAATAACCTTTCTGTAAAGACCAAATGTATATTTTCTAGCCAGCCACCCTTGCTTGTTGTGACTTGCTTTGCTTTTTTTCTTTATTAGATATCATGTAGTCATGATATTGCATTATTGTATGTATTTTTGTATTTTAGCCTAGTCAGGCTACATTCTTTACTCTTTTAGTATTCTAGGCTTTTGAAGCCTTTTATAACCAGTTTCCCAGCCAGTGTTAGATTGCCCATTACTACCAAATGCTTTTAACCCAAAAAAAGCTAAACAGGGTTTAACAGCATGACATACACCCCTCAAGTACCTCGGCATTAGCACACAACCATCAGACACCACCACGGTTGGTACATAGCTATTAAGCATCAAAGTCAAATCTGTACAGCATCAGATGCCACCAAAGAACAAATACATGATGTACCTCCCCAGTGGTTCATAATTGTCCAGGCACTCACTGTGACATATAATTGGAAGGCATCTGCACCATGGCACACAGTTATCGCGTATCTTCCTTAACCCTTTGCATGCGGTTGCGCTGTGCTCATGACGGAGCGGTTCCGTCATGGCCCTGCCGCTGCGCCTTTGCGGCGCTGATTTCGCGCCTGCGTGGCGCGTTCTATTGAGCGGGCTGGGCCATGACGGAACCTCTCCGTCATGAGCACAGCGCAACGGCGGCTTGTGACGGAGCAGCTCCGTCACAAGCCCCCACCCCCCCCCCCCCCCCGGAATCGCCGCCGCAGCGAAGGGGTTAAGATACTCGACCGTAAGCCATTCACAATGATACAAAAGCTTAGATATCTGTACCATGTGTACCTCCATGACAGCTAACCCAAATCAACATTCACTATAATACACATCCTTTAGACACGTCTCCATTGGTGTACACCACTCAGACATACCAGACACCTTCACTAATTTACAGTTCTGCAGATAACTCTCAAACATGTCCAAGATGATCCACAATCCTCTATCCAACCTCCTACCTTGAGTTCCCTGGTGGCCACCTTGAACGCCAGTTCTATGACACTACCAGCAGCCCAACGGGCCGCATTGGAAGAGTGCAACTCATTCCAAATAGTGTCACTGTCCACCTGAAAGTAAGGAGAGAGGTTATTCAGAATAGAACACACCCACCATCAAAGAAGTCACTTTCGAAAAATTGGCTCCTATCACCCTCCTCATAGAAAACATGTTATGCTTCACTTCAAAACAATGTATGACGTGTACTGTTAACTGTTGGTAATAATAAAGATGACTAAGTTACATTTGTTAACATTTTTTGATATAGTCCTTCTGGCATAATATGAAACTGCTCAAAAGGATTTCCCATGTTGGATATTGCAGTAATATAGTAACTTTTTAATTAAGATCTTTGTAAGGAGCTGTTAAACTGATATTTTGAATCAAGTATAAAAAAAATTCCCAATTATAATTAATCAATGGTAAAATCTTGGGGCACTGGCAATCCCTTCAGAGATCGAGACAAACATCTCTCAAGCTTGTGGTAAAGGGCCACAAGACAAGGATATATGGAGCAATGAACATTTTTAAGCAGAGAAGGATGCAAGAGCGAGTATGCTGTCCTGTTCCACGTGTCCACAGAATAAACAATCCAGGTAAAAGGAAAACATACTTACTCACACTTACAAATGATGTAATTCAAAACTAATGAGATGTGAAAATCTCTTGTTAGAAACATGACAATTCATCATCCATTCTTATTAAACCCCATTGTCTGTCTCGGCAACGGTAATTGGGTTTTGACACCGGTCCGAGTGCTGGATTTGTCATTACATTAATACTTCTGCTGTTCTGGGTGCTGGATCAGAGAGTCAGCTTATGCCACACCTTTACCTGAGCCCCTTTAAAATGCCAGATAGCTAGCATGCTGAACATACAGCCATCTTCAATTCATTTCAACTTGCCTGCTATTCTGGCTGATCTGGAGGACGTCATTCGCTAATCACAACAGTAAATCAAGCAATTTCTCTCTTATTTCTAAATTGACAGATGGCTAGACCGCCCGTTCAACAGAGACACTATGGCCCAAATTTACGAACAAGTCATGCAACGCAATGCAGCAAGAAACCTTGCTCTACTAACATATGGTGCATTCCCGCTGTCTCTCTGCACCGGCGCACTGAGTGCAGCCTAGCACCAACACAGGCACCCTTGTACTATTGTGCAAGGGTGCCTGCATTACAGGCAGGTTTGTGCTTGTGCAGGAAGGGACACTTCCCTGCACAAAACAATCCTCTAAGACTTTTTAATCTTTCTTTCTGCAGCACATGTAGAAAGATGAAAAACAATGAGAAATATATTTCTCATTGGTATGTTTCACTAGGAAGGCACAGCATTTTAATGCATTCCCAGGGTTACTTGTTTAAGTAAATCTGGGAATGTGCCCAAAAAAATGCGCAGATGGGTGGTAAGACCCACTTCCACCAATGGAAAGCCTTCCCAGGGCGGAGTAACACAAGGCAGCAACTTGCACTGCTGTGCGTTACTCCAGATTTACTATGCCACGCAGGGCCATGCAAGATGTCTCTGCATGGAATAGTACGTCTACTTTAAGGTCTTGTGTTGCCTTTCTTCACCTTGTGTGATGCAAGCGCAACGCACATCCTCGATAAATCTGCCCCTATGTGTCTGGGACTCTGCGATAACTCCGACACTGCAGGAATGGTCAGAAGCCATCAAGCTAATGCCATGTCTGAATGAACAACTTACAAGCTACACTGCCAAATGAAGATATTCAAAGCTGTTGGGGTTGAGGCCACCAAGTCAAAAGCACATGCTTTCACGACCCGTGTAGCTTTCCTACGTTAGACTGGATTTCACGTGAAGGATGAGACTGGCATCAACAAGTAAGAGGTGTAACTTTACTCTGCCCTTTCCCTTGAGGAATGAGATGAAAACTATGTCAGATGTTGATGCTTATATCGTTTCCCACTAATCCTCTACCTTAGATTTGAAATTGCTAAGTGTACTTTACTGCACTGTACTGTATTCCTATTTAGAACATTGGAATGTTGAGAGCTCCATTAAATGCAATTTAGTAGCCCATGGCTTATAATGGCTGGTATAAGCCCAGAGCTCCAACATTCCAATGTTTGTCTTCATGTTTCTACCTTGCTAATTTAGAACATTCTACCCTTAGTGAATGGAATGTTGTAATAGCCGTATAGCCCTTCTGCCTCAGGCTACACCAATTGTTAAAGGCTCTGTCCCTTATTATAGGCCCGAGCCGCAACTCGGTTTCAAGGCCTTTAACAACTTGGTTGTGGGCTATACGGCCAAATCTAAAAGATGTAAACATATTCTCAACATTTTGGTCCTCAATATTTTGGACGTGACATTTTGAGAGCACAATGTCTCTGTAGTCGACATTGCGACATACGACTGGATTTATCCATTCAGAGAAAGATCCATAGTTGGGCACCGTAGGCATCAAAAGATCTGCCACCACGCTTAAGGAGTTTGAACTCTGGCTTAGAGGACATTGGGAGTTTGGAAAGATCTTAGTGATCTAATGGGAATGCATTTAGAAAATCTGCTGTGCAACAGGGTTGGGTGTTGGCAGTAATAAATTAAATGCAAAATACAACCTGCCTTAAACATTATCACATTGTTTACTGGAAGCCAATGAAGATGGCACAGAGCCCCAGGCATGTTATGACTGACAAATTCTATTGCTGCTTTACACACTCAACTTACTTACTCATTACCAATCTTTGCACTAAGAGAACCTCAGTGGAAAAGGAGATGCCCACCTCTTGGTAGGTAGATCATCGCAAATATTGTACTCGTGTGAAGGTTTGTGAGCTACTCTGGAATATCCAAAGTGCCTTATTTTCAGGGGATAAACACGCTACAGAAGTGCATGTGGGAGTTTTCAGGAGGAATACTTTCTTCACGTGTTTCTGCATCCTCCTACCACCCTGCCCATAATGCCCTATAAAGCCCTCTATGTGCTTTTTTTCCGGCTTTGGATTAAAGAAGATCAAGGCCTCTCTTTGCAGCTAGACGGATTCCATACTACAGCTCTTGCTGCCACCTCTACGCAGTCACTAGAGCTGAAGTGACAGGAGTGCCCTATGGCGCTGGTGCAGGCGTACACCGAGCAGCGGGCACTCATTCGGTGCTTTGTATATTCCCACTGATGGGGTAGTGATGGAACGATAAGGCCACATAAAATACATTCAGGGTAAACATACACAAGAGATAATCACTTCAGTTCACCTAAGCAGGGAAACTGTGAGATCTGTTTCTTGAAATCTTTATAATGCGCTCACTCTGGGAGCTGAGGGGTCCCTATGGGTGAGGTGAGGCAGTTCGGTCCTTTGGACTTGTTCGAGCTGCAGCCTCCATCACAACTTAAGAAAGAGCCCGAGAAATAACATTAACATCGCTCATATTGTTTTCAGTTTTTTTTTTAAAGAATTCCTTTCGTCTTCTTTTCTTTTTGAAGGAAAACATCTTGTTTTGATCAGGATCACGTCATTGTCAAAGAAAGGGCCGGAAAACCTCAGGGATTCTAGCCTGATCAAGTCCAGGTGTGCAGCTTAAGAGGACGCGCGCTCAGTCCATAGAGACAGACCCCGCTCAATCATGTTTGCGTCATCAAAGGGCGAGCGGCAGAGCCGTGTCTCCCACCACTGACACACGGTCTCCCCAGCTCTCTCGTCTATCTAGCTTTATCCATTTCTCATCGTGAAACTAACAGTTGATGGTAGATGCCGAGCTGTAAGAAACGATTACATTCAATTCAAATGTTTTCCTCCTCGGTCATCCACTTTTAGGTCTCCTCTCTTCCTTCTTTTATCTTTCTAGTTCACCCATCTCTGCGGCTATAACTGTTCCCTTCCCTCTTGCTTTCCCATCTCCGCCCGTGCCTACTCTCCACTTCATTCTCACCTAGAGCCACATTTTCTGTAATTAACCCTACGTGACATCTGCCACCTCAGAAATCAATCATATCTTACCCTTCCCGTCCTGAAGTTCCATTCCTCAACCCACTGCGTCCATTCGCCTAAGTCTCGCTGACTGCTGTCAAATCCATCTCTTCCTTGGACCTTTCCCTCTCGTCTCTTTCACACGCCTGCCTACCTTTCTATTTCATAACGTATTTATTTATTTTATTTTTGCGATTTGTTCAGCGCACAACTACCCAAAGGTGTCTCGGCGCTTTGAAGATCAGAAACTGCACAAACAAAGGCATCTATTGTGCAAACAGCCACGTCTTAAGTTGTTTCCTGAAACTGAGTAACGTGGGGCAAGTCTTAATGCCCAGGGGAGTGAGATCCACAGTCTAGCTGTGGCCACTATGAAGCGTCTATCTCCCCAATTGACCTTTTTTGTGGGCGGGGCGTTCAGGAGGTGGGCTGAAGATGACTGAAGAGTTCTGGGTGCCTCTAAAAGGTCTAAAGGCCAGTTTGAGAAACTGAGGACCAGTATTGTTAATGGCCTTATATGCTATGCATAGAGCCTTAACTCCTTCCATGCTCATGACGAGCTCAGCTCGTCATGAGGCACAGCGGAGCTGCACTCATGACGAGCTGAGCTCGTCATGAACAATGGCTTTCAAAGCCACTCAGCACAGGAGGGGAAAACCCTTAGCAGCCATGGTGTTAAACTTTGTGCGGCTTCTCACTGGAAGCCAGTGCAGTTTATGAAAGGGGAAATAGAATTGTGTTTTGGAATGTTGAGCAGAACCCTAGCCGCGGCGTTCTGCACCAACTGGAGCTTATTAAGCACCTTTGCCTGAGCATTAAGAAGGAGGGCATTACAATAATCTGTTTGTGAGAGTACAAGGGAAGTGATAAGGGTCTTTGCGGCTGAAGTTGGAATGTAAGGTAATTTTTTTTTAAATTTTCCTCAAAGTAAAAAAAGATGTGGGAACAACATTGTTTACATGTTGGGTAAAGAGAAGCCGATCATCGAAGATGACTCCAAGATTTCTTTAACAGGTGTGGGCAGGGGGCAAGCTATCCTAGGGGTAGCATGGACTAAGCAGCCTTAAAGGCTTAACTTAAGAGGTCGTGTTAAGCGAGCTGTTTTACCACATACAATCCTGTAATACCAAATGAAAGGACACCACACAAGTATATATTATAAAAATATATGTGTTTATTTCTAAATTAATCCCCAGTACTCTTTATGAGCAAAGGGGCACAAGCGTTAAATCAAAAGCACAGTATAACATACAAAGTTGCACAATTATGGATGAGGGCGGGTGGCCACTCAAACCATATACTAAAAAAATGGTATAAGAGATACCAATCGAACAGTGGTTAGGCCTAGGGCCTAGAGAATCGCTGGGAGCAGTCAGGACTACCAATGCTGAAGTCGGGAGAAGCCCGCAGGACTCGGGTGCAGCACGTAAAGTGCGGCTTGCACCAATGCAAAGTCAATGGTGCGTAAAAGTTACACAAAGTTAGTTTAAAGATACTTCCGCTAAACCTAGAGGAACAAAACTTAAGACACAGACCCTAGAGGTGTGTACCAACGTGGGCACACCGGCGTTGCAATGTTACCTCACCCACAGGAAGTGGGTGCACAGGGTCGAAGTGGCGTCGGGTTTTGACACGCAGGCTCTTGGTGCTTGGAGCAGGAGATGCTGCAGGCGATGGGAAGCAGAAGTGTCCGGTGTGATCCAAGGGTGGATCGAAGTTGAGATGAATCTGAAAGCAGAGGGGACAGAGTCTGGGTAACTCAGCAGTGACCAGGGTGGGACCAGGACGGAACCAGGCAATGTCGGGCGCAATCAGATGGTTGTCGAGAGGCTTCTCTCCGCTGTCACGTGGGCTCTGGGGCATCTGCGACGTCCAGGAGCAGGTCACGATCTGTCCCACGCAGGCTCTCGCCGTCAGCACCGTCGGCTTCAAGATTGCAGCAAACAGCACTTGGCAAAAGCAATCCACGCGGAACCGGGAGATTACTTCTTACTCAGACCAGGAGGGTCAGAGTGGGGGCTCCTTTTCACAGGAGCTGGTGCAGATCTGGAGCAACCAGAAAAGCAAGTCGGTTTCAAGTTTTCGTCGGTACAGGGGCCACAAGCCAGCTGGCAAGTGACCGGGCCAACGCGTCGAGCCAACACAAGCAGAAGGGCCCCACGCAGCACTCGTCGAGTGTGGAGGGGGTAGCTTTGATGCAAGTGTAGCTCAGGGTTGGGGCTTCTCAAACCCCGGTGTGCAGCTTCGAGGGTCACTCGTGGGCTGCACGGTCAGCGTCTCGTGGCCTTTTCAAGATGGCGTACCCCACGATTCCGGTCGCCTCCACGGGTCTCAGCTCTGCAGGGACTGTGGATCGGGCTGGAGGAAGGCAGGCAAGCTTGATCTCGTCGATCTCTGTCACTCGAGTTCCGGCGGGAACTGCAACAAAGCAAGGGTCGATGTGCTGGGTGGTACCTGTTTGCACAGGGTGGTCACTCCTTGACCACAAGGGAGATTCTTCAGTCTTCTACGTTGAGTAGTATGTCGAAGGGTCCAGAGTTCGTTTCTTATGTTTCTTCAGGATTATCTGAGTTGCATTGGCACTGCTCCCACTCTTATTCGAATCTGGTGGGCTGGACATCCTGCTAGGTCCCCTCCTATGGGTGGGACCCAGGAAGGGGGTGGATACTGGGACTGGGGCTGGGATGCCCCAGAACCGGTTTGGCCGGATTATGCAAGGGGCAGCCTTGTGCTCCCCAGGCAGTGTCTGGTTTCTTTGAAACCTCCCTGCTACAATCCACTATCTCCTGTCTGGGGTGGTTTGACACCGCCCTGCGACAGGAAACCCTTTGTCCAGGCCACCATTTGCTGAGTTTCGGTCAGCAGCAGGAGGCCAGACCCGTGTCTGTGGCAGAGGCATCCATTTTGTGGATCTGAGGCTCTTTTGAAATCAACCGCGTTTCAGTAAAGTAACATGTCTTCTCCCTCTAGAAGGGTGGAATGCTACCCCCGTCGCCAGAACTGGTGAGGGGGTAGTATTCCAATTCGTATGACACCTTACACGACATGTTTTGATAAAGCGAAACCAAAGTTGCTATATAACCGCGAGGATTATAAGGCACTTAATAGTATATGGTATGGCATTATCCCGGATCAGCTTAGGGAGTTGTTCCCGACAGCTGCAGACAGGCTCAGCTCATGCCAGAGCTCTATCTCACATAAAACCACGCACTCTGCCTCCAGGATTGATAAGGCCTTCCATAGGAGTGACTCACAGGTTTATATGTGTCCAGATATAGGTTTAGATATAGGTATACTATATCTAAGCAAGGGGTGATTACACCCACTTGCCCCAGCTGAGTGATCAGCCAGTTGTGTCAATTTAAGAACCAGCCAGGGGTGGCAAAAGCTATGCTTCAGCCCCTGGTAGGCCTTGGTGGCACCTATGCCCTGAGCACCTATAGTGCATGGTACAGGGGCTGACAAGGAGTCCATTTTCCAATTGTGGTATGTACCTATAGCACATGTATTACAAATTTAGAGAGAGAACAGCAGGCTGGGGGTCTGATTAGTAGGCCCACTGCCTCAGTAAGTAGAAAACCAGTGAAGCAAAAAGCAAAAATTGGGGTGACCATAGGATAGCAGACCCTACTCTCCTACAATCACCCTCGCTAAGTCCGATACGTAGATGTTGAAAAGAGTCGGACTTAGCGAGGAGCCCTGTGGGACACCGCAGGGAAGGGAAAGGGGAGATGAATAGAAGGAACCCAGTTTGACAGTTTGGGACCGGTTATGTAAGAAAGATGCGATCAGGTCCTTGGCTTTGTGTTCCACCCCTATGGCTGCGATACGGTCGATCAAGATGTTGTGATCGACCGTGTCGAAAGCCGCTGACAAGTCCAGCAATATCAGGACTGCCGCTCCTCCCTTGTCCAACGTGTATCTGATTTCATCTGCCGCTTTGATTAGCGCTGTTTCAGTTCTATGTGCTTTCCTAAAGCCAAATTGTGTATCGTCCAATAAATTATGGGTATCAATAAAAGCTGATAGTTGTTGGTTCATAAGGCTTTCAAAAATTTTGGATGGAAAGGGCAGGCATGCGATCGGTCTATAACTGGCAAGATCTGTGGGATCAAGGGAGTTTTTTTTAAAAAGGCCTGATGATCGCCTTTTTCCATACCTGCTTGAAACATATTATTGCAAATGGGAGCTATTGCAAGTGAGATGGCCTCAGGAATAAGGTTAAGGAGGGAAGGGGGCAGGGGTCCAGTGGTGAACCTGATTTGATAGTGGTGACAAGGTGTGAGATTTGTTCAAGTGTGACTGGGTGAAAAAAAGAAAAAGACGGAGAATTGGGGGAGTACTTCATGACCGGTGCTTTAACTGTGGGAACAGCTTGAGGAGTAAAAACAGAAAATATAGAAGTGACTTTGTCAGTAAAAAAGTCCGCCAGTGAATTGCACAGCTCTTGAGAGGTGTTTTCTGGTGGAATCGGAGGATTGGTCAGATGATTAACTATATGAAAGAGCTTTTTGGTGGAATTTTCTGCTGATTTAATCTGAGTGACGTAATAACTACTTTTTTCTGTGACCAACTGCTTCTTGTATTTATTGAGAGCGCTTTTGTATATAAGTTTATCAGTGGGGTGGTAGTGTCTGAGCCAATGTCGTTCTAGATTCCTACAAAATTGTCTTTGCAAGCGCAGATTTTCGGAAAACCAAGGGGCTGAGGGCGAAGTGCGATTTCGAAACATAACTTTTGGTGGTGCGAGGGCATCTAGAGCATTGTTAAGTTGTAAAAGGTAATTGTTAGAGGCTATGTCTGGATCTGTGTCAATTATATCTAGTGATGAGGCCAAAAGACCGGATAGATGTGGGATATTAATATTTTTCCAGTTCCTAGAGATGACTGGGGACACTGGTTTTAGCAGTTAAGCCTAATGGAAAAAAAGACCGCTGAATGGTCTGTCCAAGTGAGAGGCAGTTGTGAGGAGTAGGAAATGTCTGGATTATTTGTGAATATCCCGTCCAGTGTATGCCCTGAAATATGAATGGGTGTCGAGACTAGTTGGTTAAGTCCTGCAGCTGTCATATCTTCAAGAAGTGATACAGTATAATTGTCAGTGTCGGCCTCTAGATGAAAATTAAAGTCCCCAAGGATGGTAAAATGAGGAGTTCCTACTACGCTTTCTAAGAGGTTATTAATGCTGGCGAGAAATTTAGTGCGAGGGCCTGTGGGACGGTATACTAGGTTCAATGAGAATGACTGATTACCAGTGAGTGTAAAAAAAAAAACGAAAGTGCTTCACAACTCAATTTAGGAAGGGGAGTGGTTTTTGTGCGGAGATGGTCTCTATAGATAATAGCCAGGCCGCCTCCTTTTTTTATCGATCTGTCGAGTCGGTTTACACAGTAACCGGGTGGCAGGGCAGCTGTAAAATCCGGGTCTGATGCCGCGTCACCCCATGTTTCCGTTATAAAGAGTAGGTCAAGGGAATGAGCAGTAATAAGTTCCAGAATGTCTAGTTTGTGTTTTGGAAGGGAGCGAGCGTTAATAAGCGCCGCCTGCAATGGTTTATGCCGATGTTCTTTAGGGAGGGGACGTGTGCATAGTTTACAAGTAAAAGGGCCACAACCCTGCTCTGAGAGAATGAAGTGGGGTGGTTTGTGAGAAAGGAGCGGGGGGGAGGGGGGTCTAAGGGCTAACAGTTGAGTGGAGCTATATGTCAGGAGTTGAGTGGATTGACCAGGGAGACTTGCCCGCGGCCCGACCCAGGCGCGGACGGGCGCAGACGGGCATGACTCTGGCGCGACTCCGGCCCGCTGACGGCGCGCCCGCTGCGCACGTCTGCTGCGCTTGACTAAGTGCATCGTCTTATGTACCGGGTGGGAGGCGGAAAGCTAGAGAGCTGACCTTGCTGGTGGTGGCACACCGGAAGTTGAGGGGGGAACCTTCCGGTTGTGGCGCTCGTTCCCTCCACACAACCAAACTTTGGAGGTAGAGTAGTAGAACACGCCTGGGCAGAATAGGTAAGTGGTACAACGATCAATCAAGTGACATGATGAGCGAAGTTTACTTAGTGCAAATTTAAAACAAACAAAATAAAACAAAGTGATACAAATTACAGTGCTCTGCGCTGCTGTCGCTAGGAGCAAGCTAATTAATCTGCTGCCGTCGGCGAACAGGAGCGGGACTGCTAGTTTAAAATCACGCAGCCTGAAGTAATCTCAGGGACGTGGGTATGAGCACGCTGCTGCGCTCGTTTGTACAATGTTCAACTTCTCATCTCTTACGCATACCTCTTCCCCTTCCGATTCAACTCGTCTCTCTGTCACACTTCCTTTTTTCTTTTATCTCTTCACTCACTCCTTAATTTTCACATAGTGCCTCTGCCCTTTTTCTGTCACGCCTTCCTTTCCCTGTCACCTCTTCCCTTTATTTCTTACTCTCACATTTTATTAGTGTATGTTCTCTTTTCGCTCGTTCTCCCACCTTATTCTTCCATCAATCGATCAATCAATCAATCAATCAATCAATCAGAGTACTTGTAAAATGCTCTACTTACCGTGAGGGTCCCAAGGCACTGAGGGGAGGCGGGGTGCTGCTACTGCTCGAAGAGCCTTAGTCTTCTGAAGGCGATTAGGTCTTGGGTCTGCCGTATGTGGGTAGGAAGGGTGTTCCGGGTCTTGGCGAAGAAGGTTCTACCGCCGGAGGTCGTTCGTTGGATGCGGGGGACAGCGGCGAGGGCGAGGCTGGCGGAGCTGGCGGTGGGGGTGTGGAAGCTGAGTCTGCTGTTCAGGTAGGCTAGTCCGGCGTTGTGGAGTGCTTTGTGTGCGTGGCTGAGGAGCTTGAAGGTGATCCTCTTGTCAACGGGGAGCCAGTGTAGGCCTCTCAGGTGGGGGGTGATGTGGCTGGGGCGGGGGACGTTGACGATCAGTCGGGCGGAGGCGTTTTGGATGCGTTGTAGTCGTCGTAGGTGTTTGGCTGGGATTTCTGCGTTGAGTGCGTGCCGTAGTCCAGCCTGCTGCTGACGAGGGCCTGTGTCACCGTTCTTCTTGTTTCGGTTGCGATCCATTTGTAGATCCTGCGGAGGGTGTTGTAGCAGAAGGAGGAGACGCGTTGACCTGCTTAGACATGGAGAGGGAGGAGTCGAGGATGAATCCTAGCTTGCATGCATTGTCGGTGGGTGTTGGTGCTGTTCCCTGTGTGGTCGGCCACCAGGAGTTGTCCCAGGCCGAGGGGGTGGGTCCGAGGATGAGGTCCTCTGTCTTGTCCGAGTTCAGCTTCAGACGGCTGCTCCTCATCCAATCGGCGACAGCCTTCATTGCCTCGTGGAGGTTGGTTTTGGCGGTGTGCGGGTCCTTGGTGAGGGAGAGGATGAGCTGGGTGTCGTCAGCGTAGGAGATGATGTTGAGGTCGGGATGGCGGGCCACTTGTGCGAGGGGGGCCATGTAGACCTTGAACAGCGTTGGGCTGAGGGATGAGCCCTGGGGGACGCCACAGATGGTGTCGGTGGCTTCGGATTGGAAGGGTGGGAGGCGGACGCTCTGGATTCTGCCGGAGAGGAAGGAGGTGGTCCAGTCAAGAGCCTTCTTTTGGATTACGGCTTCTAGGAGGCGTGTCTTTGAAGTGCGATGGCAGACCATGTCAAAGACAGCTGACAGGTCCAGGAGGATGAGGGCTGATGTTTCGCCGTTGTCTAGTTGGCACCTGATGTCGTCTGTGGCGGCGATGAGGGCTGTCTAGGTGCTGTGGTTTCGTCTGAATCCGGACTGGGAGGGGTCCAAGATGTTGTTGTCTTCGAGGTGGCGAGCCAGTTGCATGTTGACGATTTTCTCGATGACCTTTGCCGGGAACGGGAGCAGGGAGATGGGCAGGAAGTTCTTGAGGTCCGGTTTGGGCTTCTTGAGGATGGCGTTGATTTTGGAGTGCTTCCAGCTTTCCGGGAATGTCGCTGTTTCGAAGGAGATGTTGATGACCTTCTGTAGTTGGGGTGCGATGGCTGCGTCTGTTTTGTTGAATACGAGGTGTGGGCACGGGTCAGATGGAGTTCCTGAGTGAATGGAGTTCATGACCTTGCGTGTCTCGTCGACGTTGGACCAGGAGGTCAGGCGGTTGGCGCGGGTGGTGTTCACAGGGGAGGTGGAGTCTGGCGTAGTCGGGGCGGTTGTGGTGTTGAAGCTGTCGTGGATGTCAGCGATCTAGCGGTGGAAGAGGATGGCTAGTGAGTCGCACAGTTCTTGTGAGGGCGGGATGTCGTTGCCGTTGGGGCTGGGGTTGGAGAGTTCCTTTACGATGCTGAAGAGCTCTTTGCTGTTGTGTGCGTTGTTATCCAAGCGATCCCTGAAGGAGAATCTCTTGGCTAATCTGATGAGGTGGTGGTGTCTGCGGGTGGGGTCCTTGTGGGCTGCGTGGTTGTCCGGTGTGCGTTCGTGGAGCCATGTCTTCTCCAGTTTCAGGCATGTGCGTTTTGAGGTCTGGAGCTCGTCGGTGAACCAGGTGGCTCTTTTGTTGGCGTAGCTGTTGGAGGGTTTCTTGAGCGAGACGAGGGTGTTGGCGCAGTCGTCAATCCACTGTCTGAGGTTTCGGGCTGCGGCGTCTGGGTTGGTGGGGGTCGGTGGAGCGAGGGAGGTGATCAGCTGGTCTTCGGTGACTTTGCTCCAGCAGCGGTGAGGCAGCTGTTGGGTGCGGTGGTGCGTGGTTGGTTTCTTGAAGGTGAAATGGATGCAGCGGTGGTGAGTCCATCTGTTCGCATTCTCTTCTGCCTCTTTCCCTCCTCTCCCAATGCCAAGTCTGGTTCCAACTGTTCCCCGCATTTCCCCTCAAGAGTCTCCCATCGCAGCCTGATGAACTCTTTATTACTTCCAGAGTTTCCCTTTCTTTCATTGTCCCTCTCTCTGCCTCGCCCACCTCGGCCACTTAACAGTAGTCCAACTGTGATTAAAATGAATTCAATGAATAACAAGCCTTAAAATGCAATAGGTCTCGCCTTTTATTAAGTTAAAGACATTTGCTTTGCTATACAATACCATTTGCAAAGCAAATGGCTTTAATTTAATCAAAGGCGAGACCTATTGCATTTCAATGTTTGTTATTTTGTGTTGTGTCTTAATTCTTTACTGAATTGGTGTTTTTAAATGCTTTACATACCTGTCTTTGAAGTTAAGCATGCCTGCCATGTTACCAAGGGTTGAGCATCAGAATAATTTTCTAAGACCTATTCTGTGCTCTATACTGTGTTAGTAGCCTTATTGCAAGTGGCAGACCTACATTTTCCCCTACCAATAATCCACTTTCCAACAATGAGTCTGTATAAAACATAGAAAGACGATGACGTACTGAACAATCCAAGCTTGAACGGCATACAGGTAGACCCCTCTGAGTGCAGGGCTTCTCTCTGAGGAGATCCATTCTTCAGTGTTCAGAAAGGCAACACATTTCCTAGAGCTCTTAAGGGACTCCGAAACACACCTATTTTACTTGTCCTATGACCTGCACTCCTTGGACATCAACCAAACTTGATAGCTGGTTTCATGTTAGACACCTCTTCATTGCTGTTTCTCCAAATTTGAAGTCATACGTTTAAGGCTCACATTTCAAAACATAGGCTAAAAAATGTCTTTTACACCTTAGGTAGACTTTCTGACTTTGACTGATTAATTAATCGATTCATGACGCTTCTTTTAAATTTTATTGAAGATGCAATATACTTCCTGTCACTAATGCGTTACTTACCCTTCACCAGCGTTGTGAGATATCAGTCTATTGACTTAAACGCCTTACAAAAAACACACCATGTGAGGCATAAAATATCACACCATAACATAAAAGAAAGAATTGGAATAAATCTACTCATTAATGACTCTACAGTCATATGAATTGAACATCCAATATAGCAAACGTTATTTTGTGGATGGTGCAACCTCTCTTCCACCATTCATTCTGACTGGTTTCCTGTGTTTCCCATGTGAGTCTGAGGGATGAAGTGGAGTGTGTGAAGGACTTATAACTACATCCACACTAAAACCAAATAAATAAATGAAGTAAGTAAAAACAATTAGCAACACTTACCCCAACTCCTCCGCAAGGCAGCATTACAAACATCCGTTGGGACAGAACCCCTATTATGGGAATGAAAAAGACCAGAATTCTTACATTGTTCATTTCACTGAATGGCACAAATGCAACACGTTATAATCAGGGCTCCTGGTTTTATGGTATTTATTGTTTTACATTTCTGTCAGTATTTATCCATATTTATTTTTTGTCTGCTTTATCTATATTTATCCATATTTATTATGGGCTTTGTGAAAAAAAATAAAGCCAAAACTGGTGTAGTTTCACATTTATTTAACCAATAAATATGCAGTCATGTTTGAATGCCTGCCAGGTATCAGTGATACGAACACCTGCAGAAGATAAATCCATGCACTTATATGATAATATGCACATTTCAGCATCAGCCTTGTGCATATCTAATGCTGTTTAAGCCTCTTTGCAAAAATCCCTTCCTTTTTAACCCCTTTATCTATCAATCCACACAGTTATTGGCTTGGCAGTCATGGCAAAGTGTATTTAGGATCACTCAAAAAGCACCCAATTTCCGTTTTATCCACATTTAAAAATAAATACAGACAAGAAAATAAATGGTTTTCTGTCTGTATTTATCTGTATAAATAAGTAAAAACGGAAATCATGGAGCCTTAGTTATAATAGGACATTATTTCTATTATATTATTGAAGAAAATGTCTCTTGATGAGTCCAAGTGTCACTGTTTCAAAAACGTAACGCATCACTACTGTGTACTAATACTCAGCAGTTCATGGACAGGCAATGAAACGGACACCCGGCTACACCTCCAATTAATGAGCTTGAATTACAAAACATAAATGAGCAAAGGTATTCTACCATTCCACCAACCTACCCACGCACTCACATCATCTCACTCATCTGCCCTACCCTAATCTGCTTGTCCTCTAGCCGGCAGTCCTAGGGAAAAAACTCATAATAGGGCAAATACACTTTGCTCTACTTCCATCAAAGAGGACAAATTTGCGATTAATTCAGGTGACCACATTTATATTTTAAGCTAACAGCCAAAACAGTGCAAAATATGCACAAATTTTGCCCCATGGTAATCAAATTAAAACATGTTTCCAGATGCTTGAGGGCAGAGGAGATGGTAATAATGTAAGATGTTGTGGAAAGCCATTACATAAACCTATACTTTTAATTCAAATTCTTGAGTATAATGTGAGCTGATAAATGCACCATTTTGATACTATCCTACTTCAGTGCAATTTGGGTCCTCCCTAGCCTGGCTGAGTTCTGAGAAATGATTGCTGCCAGACAGCTTGATAGCAACCTCAAACCTCATAACATTCATTGTGTTTGCTTGTCCGACTACCAGGCTAGAAGTAGGGCAGACACAGCTGAATTATCCTCGTAGGAGAAGTACTGCGATTCATGGACCAAGACACATGCATGCTAATTTCGACAGCTTTTGATACCACCACACACTAGCTGCTCTTCAACCGCATGACTAGAGGTCAATTTGGAGTGTCTATTCAGTGAAATATGGAGAGGCTGCTTCAAAGTCACTCCATGTTTCTTTGTACAGGCGGCAACCAACCGGCACTTTGAGGAGAGGTTATACATCCTTCTTCAGGAGGGTGCATTGATTAACTGCACCAACCTGGAGGGGGCTGTCTGGGAGGTCTATGGGATCTCCTTTCAAATCTTGAGAGGGCTGCCCCCAAGGGGTGTATTGACAGTACACCTGCTTATTGTGGCACAGTGTCAGGGCGTCTCCAAAGTGCATGTTTGCCTCTGCGCCCATGACCATAATATGGCCCAAGCGGAGTGGCAAAGTAATTTCCTTATTTGCATGAGGCCGCACTCCAATGAATATGAGGGGACATCCTTTCAGGATATAGCTGGCAGTACATGTGGTCCAGAACTAGTGCCCTCAGGGGGCACAAACTGGAAGCATGCGCCTTTTACGCCACTGAGGCACTATGTGTAATACGGTCCCTGATGTGTCTCCTGTTTAACCAAATGTACCTCCTTGTGTACCTCTCCTCTAATCTCAATTTTCATTCGAAAGTGTTTTTCATTTCTCCTCAACGTGCCATGCTTCAACATCAGCTATCTAACGTCAACGTGCCCTGAGTAAGTCCTCTTCCCATGTCAAAGTGCCATCAATCAAATAGTCACTTTACACTCAATTTGTCTTCAAGTGCACCCTTAATAAGCCATCCAGTGTGTGTTACCTTTTAATTTGTCTTTCTTTGTATTTCTGGCATAACTCTCAGTATGCCTTATAGTGCATTTCCCCTTTTTTCCTAATATGCCTTTCTATATGTTTACGGAGAAGCGTGCAATATACCGCTAACTGTCTGCCCTTCTTCTCAATGTGTCTTCACAGGCCCAGTCCATCTGCACATCCATGTGCCATTCTGTGAGCATCCCCTTCGAATGTGGGAAAAGATTTACAAAAACTTGAATATGTTCAAAGGACACAGCAGCTCCCATCAGTCTATCGTACCTTTGCTTCAGTGGAGAACAATGTTGATGTTAACTGGGATTTGTAGAGCGCATAATCACCGGCAGGTCAATAAGCACTAAGAGAGAGTAGCTATGGCCCACCCCAGTGATTGACTGTAGGTCCCAGGTCAAAGCGTGCATTATGTCCAGGCCCCTGTAAAGAGTAGGGTCTTCAGTTTTTCTAAAGGGGAGAAGGGATTTTTCTGTACAAAGGTTTCCTGTTAGCTTATTTCACAACTTGGGGATCAAGACCGAGAAGGCTCGACCCTCTTGGTCGTTGTGTTGAACCATGGACAGGCCAGCAGGTCATCCAGTTGACCACGTATCTGAGGATATTTTGCACGCGTGCGTGGGCTTGTGAGGTTTTTTTAATTTGAAGAATTGTGTGTCATCGGCATAGTTGAAGACTAATAATCCATAACGGGTAGGTCCCCCACCAAAGATCTGAGATAGATATTGAACAGGAGTGGAGATAGTGCTGACCCTTGTGGGACTCCACAGGTTAATGTCCCTTTATTGGACACGCCGTCACCTATTTGGATCCTTTGAGTCCAATCTGTCAGGAAGGAGGTGATCCATTTATATACTATCCCACTGATGCCCATGTCCCTGGTTCATGGCAGGAGTTGGCTGTGGTTGACCCTGTCGAACGCTGCAGCGAGGTCTAATAAATCGAAAAATTTAATCATAAATTCAGTATTTGTAAAGTGAGAACTACTCACCCTTACGAGTCTCAAGACACTGGGGGCCATCGTGGATATTAAGTGAGCTATTGCCCAGAGTCACATGGTGCTGAGCTGATCTGCTACCGGAACCGGGGATTGAACCATGAACCCCGTGCTCCGAAGTCAGCTGCCATGGCCGCTGCACCACACCTTTCCAACCAAGGACCAAGGCACACAACTTCTTGCTTCGGCTGTGAGCCTGAGTTTATCCAGCACTGACCGCATCAGCAGCTCTGTGCTGCGGTGGGCCCTGAATCCTGCCTGCCAAACCTCGAGTAGCTGATGTTTCTCCATAGATAGGGACAGAGTTTTAAGGACATGCTTGTGAGAAGTTGGCCTGGTATATGATGTCCACTATTCTAGTAGGCACCTTGCACTAGTCCAATCGACCCTTTTTGATGGTAGGTTATAAAGTCAACCTTATAGAAAGCTATACTAGTGGTAGCTGTGGAGAGCAGCCTTCAGGCTAAGACTTGGAGACGAGTTAAGCAAGTTGTTTTACCATTTATAATCTCTTGAGTACCAAATGAAAGCACACCACACAAGGTATATATATCGAATATATATGTATTTATTCTAAACACAACCCCTCTGCATTCTTTATGAGGTCAGAGGTAAAAGTACAATACAAGGAACTTAATTAGCATACGATAAGTTGCACAGTATACGTTTTGCCCTAGGGGCCTCACAAAACATATACTAAAATAGTGGTATAAGAACCACGTGAGGAATAGAAAGCAGGCCTGGGGAATCTCTGCGGCTTCTAGGAATAACCAAAGGTTAGGATGTTGGAGGCCCACGGGAAACACGCGCAGCGTCTAAACACAGCCGCGGGTTACCATTGACTTTCTATGGGAAACAAACAAGTTACAATTTTAAAGATTAAGGGCACAAGGAGGTAAACTGAGATGGACCCCTTTTAGAATAGGACACTTAGAGAGTCAATACCCATGGGAGCCCCGGAGTACTCGTGTTACCTCACCCAGGAAAGCCTAGTGCATAGGTGTCTGTTCGTGTCGGGTTTCGTTGTCAATTCCAATGGAGAGCTGCGAAGAAGTGCTGCAGGCGACCAGAGGAAAAGTGTCCGGGTGGATCCAAGGGTGGATCGGAGATGTGCGCAACCTGAAAGCAGAGGAGACAGAGTCTGAGCCACTAGCCAGAGACCAGGGCAGTGATAGGAAGATGCCACCAGATGTCAGGTGATTTCAGGTGAAAAGGTGAAGTTTGTCTCTTCAGCCACGAGGACCAGGAGCTGGATTCGAGCTCTCCCAGGAAGGCTCTAGTTGACTGCGGTGTCGGTATCCGGATTGGACCCAACAAGCCTTGGCAAACGCAATCCACGCAGGATGTCGAGATTGGCTTCGGTGCAGACCAGCAAGGTCTGAGGAACTTCTTTTTTGGGGAGAAGTTGGAGCAAGCCTGGAGCAACCAGAAAAGCAAAGTAATTCAAGGATTGGTCTTCTTGGGGGCTCACTAGCCAACGGACTAGGAACCGCGAAGACGCGTCGAGCGGAGATGCACAAAGCGGGCCTACAGGGCAAAGGTGCTCGTAGCTTGGGCTTCAAGCACCCCAATGCTCAACTTCGGGATACCTCGGGAAGTCGATGCAGGTAGCAAAATGCAGGATGTCCAGGAGTTCCGGTCCCACGTCTCTCGTGTCCGTCACAGGTCTCAGCTCAGATGTCTGAAGTCCATGTCCTAAGTCGCAGATTCTTCGGGATCCGGGGGGAGTCTCGAAATTGCAGACCGGCAAAGATGCTGTTGGTGCCTGTTTGAACAGGGTGGTCACTCCTTGAACACAAGGAAGATTTCTTCTGTCATCCAGTCGATATGGAATGTCGAAGGTCCAGGATATAGGTTGCAGAGTTTCATCCAGGGTAATCTAAAATCCTAGAGACTGGGGTTCTATACTTATAGTAAGTTTAGGGGTTGGACTAACTCTAAGGTCCCTCCTATGGGTGGACCTGGGGAGGGGGCGGTTACACCCCTTCCCCTTTGTCCAGTTTTCCGCCAGAGCTGGGGCTGAGCGCCCCAGCAACCAGTTTGAACTGGGAAATGCATGGAGCACCTAGTGTGCCCCAGGCAGTGTCTGGAAAGCATTCACTGAATGCAGCCCTCCCTGCCCCAATACACAAAGAGCCTGTCTGGGGAAGTGCCAGCACCTCCCTGGACAGGAAACCTATTGTCCAGGCCTCCCCTGTCTGAGTTTCGCCCAGCAGCAGAAGGGCAGACTCGTGTCTGTGGCAGCAGAATTCATTTTGTGATGCTGAGGCTCTGTTTAACTTTAACCGGGTAAACCAGTAACTACATGTCTTCTCCCTCTAGAAGGGTGGAAGGCTACCCCCACCGCCAGGACTGGCGGGGGTAGTATTCCAAAGTGTTTGACACCTAACATGACATGTTTTGATAAAGCCAAACCAAAGTTAGCATTAACCGCTGGGATTATAATGCACTTAAGAGTATATGGTATGGCTATATCACAGAACAGCTATAAGGAGATGGTTCCGAAAGCTGCAGAGGGGCTCAGCTCATGCAAGGGCCCCCTCTCACACAAAACCAAGCACTCTGCCTCCAGGATTGTCGAGTCCTGCCATAGGAGTGGCTTATAGGTTAATATGTGTCTATATATAAGGTAGATATAGATATACTATATCTAAGTAAGGGGTGATTACACCACCTTACCCAGGCTGTAAGAACAGACCTGTGGTGTCAGTTTGGAAGGCTAACTAGGGGTGGCACAATACATGCTGCAGCCCCTGGTAGGCCTAGGGTGCACATATGCCCTGGGTACCTATGGTACACTATACAGGGGCTCACAAGGGTGACCCAGTAACCAATCTGGTATGTACCTAAAGTACATGGAGTCCATTTTATGGAGAAAGCAGATAGACTGGGGCCCTGAATAGCAGTGTCCCAGTCCAACTAAGTCCAAAACCAGCAAAACAGCAGGCAAAAAGTGGGGGTAACCATATAGTCGGATATCCACCTTCCTACAATGCTGTTCTACTATTTTGGCCAAGAAAGCAAGTTGGGAAATGGGACTATAATTCTTCAGGTGAGCGACGTCTATCTCCACCTTTTTCAATAGGGGGGTTACTCTGGCTTACTTGAAGTTACTGGGGACCCTCCCAGTTTCCAGCAATAGACTGATCAGAGCGAGGATCTCTTCCTCAATCACTGGAAGAGCCATCTTGAATATCCTTGGTGGGCATGGGTCCGTTGGTGAGCCTGACTTAATTTGAGCTGCAACGTGGGTCAAGGAGTCATGATCTAACCTCGGAAAGGAGGCAAGAGGCTCCCTGAAATCACATTGTGGCTCATCCATAACCAGGGGACTCTGGCTGGTGGGGGAGTTATGCATGTCAGTTAGGATGTCCTTTACTTTATCTAGGAAAAAGGTCAGAGATCTTTTGAAGTGTTCCGGGCTAGAAACTGTTTCCTGCGCCTGCTTTTGACTGAGTTCCTTCAGAATTCTAAAGGTTTCTTTTTGTTTGTTATCTGCCTCCATGATCCTGGCCTCATAGTACTCGGCCTTTCTTGCAAAAATGGCGTTTTTGTATGTGGCTAGCCTGGCCCTGTATTTCTTGAGTGCCTCAGGGTAATGACTTATGCCACTGCCTTTCGTGTTGGCATAGGGTCTGTTTCTGCCCCCTTAGTTCCTCTGTGAACCAGGGGGCTCCCTTGCTCTTATTCCTCACTCTTTCTCTACGACCCGGTGCCACCCTATTGATGGCTGCTCTCACCTGGGTGGTGATGGATTCACTCTTCTCCTCGAGATCCTCCACTTGTAATCTCCTCGGCGAGTTGCCTTGCAGAGCGTCCCTAGGCTGCCTGCCTCAATTTTGCTCCATCTTTGAATCATTCTCCATTCCGGAGGGAGTTGGGTGGGGCGCCTATCTTTGGGGATCTGGACCCTGATCAGGTAGTGGTCCGACAAACTACATGGCCTGATATACGTCAGTTTGGCCAGTGGCTGAGTGGACCAAATGAGGTCTAGGGTATGTCTCCTTGTCATGTGAGGGGGAATGCACGAGCTGCTGCAGCCCTAGTGTTGCCATGATTTCCTCTAAATGCCTGGCCTGAGACTCTCTGGGTATCTGGTCCCAGTGGAAGTTGAAGTCCCTCACCACCAGAAGTTGTTGGTACCGGGAGCATAAGTCGGTGACTATTTCAGTGAGAAGGTTGTTGAATCGGGGGTGGGGCGCGATACACCCCCCTTATTGCCAGGCATGAGGGCTTGGAGCATACTTTTTACCACTAAAATTTCGGCGCCCTCCGGCAAGTTTTTCTATCGCTAGCTGTTTGTTATAGAGCAGCGCTAGCCCCTCCTTCTTTTCCCATCCTGCCTATGCTTCATCAAGCCATGTTTCTGTGACTGCAAGGATGTCAGGGACCTCCTCCTGAAGGAGGGTGAACATCTCTAGACTATGCTTCTGGAGGGAGCGTGTGTTGAATACTACTGCCTTTAGATCCCTGGTGTTTTCTGGCCCTGTGCCCTTAGGGATATGGGGCTGTGCAGCCCTCCTCTCTCCTCTCCCCTGTGTAGTAACCAAATCCTCAGCTATAAGTGTAACTTTTACCTGGTTCTCCAGCGGGAGATCCCGTAATTCTTCTGCCGAGTAGGACTGAATTTGACCAGGGGTCCCGGCCCCTGGTCCCGTTCGGACGCAGACAGGCTTGCCTTAGACGTGTCAGCTGCGTGTTTCCTCCAGCACTTTAATTATGCAGTCCCTATTCCCTCGCCCTTCCCCACCAGTCAGACCTGCAAGCAGCAGCTGAGTTCCCCTGCAACCACTGGACTGCGTTGACGCAACGTAAGTGGTGTAGAATGGTGCCATACGTGAAATAGCAGCAGGAATGTGCCTCAGATTCAAACAATTAAAATCACAGTTTTAAACAGATTTAAACGGATTAAAAAAGTTTTTCTGGGGAGTTTTCAGAAAGAAATAATCACTACTCTACAGCTCGTGCTCACGCCACCTGGAGTGGTTGTAGAACGTCTCTCAATCAAACGGGATGAACTATGAGACGGGTTCAGTCTGCGACGGACCTCTGTGAAGGTAACGGGGCAGTCGGGCTCACAGTTTACCTGTGGATAGGACTGTGCAGCTATCACCTACAGTGATGGGGGCAGGCTCACACTCTACAAAGACATCTTGCTTTAACGGGCAAGCTCACCCTCTATATAGTCAATCAGTCATGTCTCCAACTCTGACCCTAAGCAAGAAGGAGCTGGAGCATCAGTGTCCATGGCTTGGTGCATTTGTACCTGTACTGGGACATACATGCGGGTGACATTCAGACTGCTGTAGGCATGCCCTAGACACTATGGAAGAAAGGGTTGAGAGGCAAGAGGCATAAGAGCTTTGAGACCCTCAGGAAATGGGACAGAAAGTGGGACCCTCTGTTCAGACTGGTGCTGCAGGTTACGTGGATAAGTGGTCACTTAGAAGGATGATTAGAAAAAAGGCTGTTGGACAACAACTATTCTGAGACCAAAAAATGGAAATTGGGTCTTGGCATCAAGATTCAGAATGAGGACGTTCCAGAGAGAAAACAATCCAGGTCTGCTTGAGTCTATCCCTTGCACCTCGGATAGTGACAGACAGAAGAAGGCAGCAGACAAGAACAAGCATTGAAAATGCAATAGGTCGTACCTTTGATTAAGTTAAAGCCATTTGCTTTGCTAATGGTATTTTATAGCAAAGCAAATGGCTTTAACTTAATAAAAGGCGAGACTTATTGCATTTTTAATGCTGGTTATTCATTCTACTGAGTTTTCTCCTTCTTGCATTCCTATGTACGTTCTTGATCTTATTCTTCTTCCCCCCCCCACTGAGAGTAACGGAACTACATTAGCCTCCTTACTTTGCAGAATGGGGAAGACATTTTTTGCTTTTCATTTATTTGAATGCAATGACAAACCATCCCCTGATTTAAAGAACTTCTTTAGGGAGAGTGACTGGTCCTTCTCAAATAAGTCCCCATTCTCTGCTTTTTTCCATACATTGAGGTGGGCCAGCCTGAGTACTTGAATCCTTACAACCATATTCAGGAGCAGCATCCGCCCCACATGGGTTACTCAAGGTGGGGTGCAGTGATAGCGTTCAGACGAGCATTCACACTTGGAAGTACCAGATTTAACCACACCGGATGTAGCCTTTTCTTCTAAAGGTCTTTGAACCAAAATTAAAAATGTAGTTAAAGACAAGAGAGAATCCTGGATGTGCTCAGAGTTATTCATAGATTTCACCATTAGAGGACAAGACACTTTCTAGGCAGCGAAGAGAGTCAGACAACAGATTTTTGGTTCCAAGATGATTATATGAAGAATGTGTGCCGAGGCATAGTTCTGTGGAAACAGACACTCATATTAGATGAGAGGCTTCCACTAGGAGTACTGCTAAAATGCTGCATCTTGGGGGGAGGACTTAAAGGGTACCCCATTTATGACACAGAGGGGCTGTTTTCTATTAAAGGCGTATTCTTCAGCTAGAAGATTTAAGAGTAGACAGCCATCCGTTGTTAAATACCCTTCATGGAAACCCATTTCAACCTTTGGTAAAACTCTGGCACTGCTTACCCAGCCCTCCAATAAACACAGCGGGTGTTTCGAGTACATTTTACTGGGAATGTCTAACAGGGTAATTATATGGTAACTCGAGGGCAGGTCCCCTTCACTTTTTTTATACAACGGGACCCTGAAGCTACTTTTCCAGGTTCTGGTAGATTGTCTCCCCTTATTATCACACCAAACACTGGAGACAATGCTTGTGCCCGCAAAGTAGGATTAAGTCTGATTATATCCGACAGTAAGCACATCCACACGCAAAGTAGTTTCCTTCAGTGCCAAGGACTACTGTGGTGACAAAGTATGCTTTTTAAGACCCAAAATATTTTTCGCTTTTATCCAATTATTTTTACATTGGGGAGGGGTTGACAACTCACTCATAAATACTTAGTGTTGACGTAGTCTTACATTACTTAATATGTGCGCTTGCTTTAACTACAATGGTAATGTTTTCACGAGTGTATTTTGATAATATATTTAGGTACTTATAACGCTAAATCTTGATAAACATTAAAGGAGGAGTTCACATATACAGAACTGCTTTTTTTTTTACTGTATAGGGGTAGAGTTTTGGAGGGAGTTGGCGTGTGTGCTGAGCACAATCTGAGGCACTTTGAGTCTCTGCCTCCCTCTTACCACACCAAAAAAAACAAAGCTTAGATGCAGCGACCAATGTCCTAGCAACGTTTCACATCCTCGGATGAACATCAGCTGAGGAGAGCCTCAAAAGAATTAGCTGGAAACCTGCTCTCTGCAGAAGTTTCCAAATAACTTTGTGTTCACCATATGATGGGGGCTCCCCATGGGATGACTGTGCCAAGGATCCGATATATGACGTGACCAGAGTGGCACAGTGTGAGTTGGAATGTGTGGAAATAAACTAGGTATGATGTATCCGTTTGTGAAACATAAAATAAATATGAATAATAAGGGCAAAAAATAAATATCGAAAATTAAAGACATCTAGACTTAAAATATAAATACTATAGAACAGGGAGACCTAATTATTTCATATACAGAGCGAGTGCACGGTGGGGAGGGGAGAGCAGCTGGTGGAAGTATCACAGAACCCATACTCGCGGGCCGTGCTGAGGTTGGCTCCCAGCGAGGAGTTGAAGCAGTCCACTTCCGTCAACAGGTCTATGGCCTATTTCCAGCTCCGGAATGACTGAAGGCGTGGAGCAGGGGGGTGAGCAGAGCTTGGTGTGTCTTTTGAGGTGTACGGGGAGAGCTTGGGGTGTCTGTGGAGGTGTACGGAGGGAGTGCTTGGGGTGTCTGTAGAGGTGGACAGGGGAGAGCTTGGGGTGTCTGTGGAGGTGTACGGGGGTGCAGATTAAGAGTGCGAGAGCGCACAGCTTTAGGTACATCTAAGGGTTCGAAGGTGGATTTGTAGTTGAAAGGGCCTAGGACTCAGAGAGAGCTAGGACGTATAAAAGAGTCTGGAGGGGGCTGAAGAGTGAGCGGGTGTGGGGGCAGGGGTGTATGGAGTGGATGGGAGCAGATATGGTTTGAGGGAGTCTGAAGGGGTCTGGTGTCTATATTAAAGCTATCCGAAGCGTCATACGTGGGAAGGTTTGTGTGACTGGTCTGAAGATTCAGAGGACTTGAGCGATCTGTGGTGCGTGGCATCTGTGTGAGACTGGAGTTGGCTTGAAGGAGCCCGAGAGGGTTTGTAGATAGACTTAACTTGAGGAGTCTGTAAGAGAGTGGGCAGGGGAAGGGGTGGGTATGGAGGGGCTGAGGGGATCGGAACCGATCTGATGTATTCTGAGAAGATATCTATGTTAACCATTTGTGTAGCGTCTGAAGCTCGCCAAGCGCTGAGCAGGATAGGAGATGGATGTAAGAAGGTAGGCGGGAACTGAGCCAAATTTGTTTTAGCGGGTCTCTGAGCACTGGGGGCAAGGGGGGGGGGGGGGGGGAATTTTCGGATACTGCTGGAGTCTTAAGGGGATTCAAGTGAGCTGGAGGTCTGACGGGTGTGAACAAGGACTGAGGGTAAGGTTTATGAATGAGTCTGGGTAGTAAGAGGGAGACGAGGAGCTGGGTAGTTTCGTAGTGCTATAGGGCGATGGGATTTAGTGTTTTGAAGGTTCCATGAAGAAAGGGTGGAGGTCTGTGATGGTCGGGATGAGGGGATGTTGCGGACAGTAACGAGGTCTACAAACACCGAAGGTGAGGAAGAGCAGTCTGTGACGAGCGGTCATAGAACGCGAGGATGTGGATGGCGGGGGATTGTTGGGGGTCTGAGATGATGTGGTATTTCGGGAGCGGGGGAGGGGGTCATGGGGGCTCTGATGTGAGAGATGAATTGGGTGCGGGTGGACTCTGGTCTCGGGCGCTGCTGCAATATAGTTAAAGCCCCGCCCACTCCCGGATAATGGTGAGGGTTTAACACCTTCTATGCCGGCGACTGAGGTCGAAGGGAGAGGCAGCGAATTTACCCCCTCCCGTCCCTGCGCGTTATTTCTGTCTGTAATTCTATGAGTACATATCTTAACTGGTGTGAAGCATCTCATAGATACTAAACATTGAAACAACCATCTCTCAGGCAGCTTCAAAAATCAAAGACTTACCTCTCAAAGACGTTTAACAATCACGGACAGACCTCTCTTTAGGAAGCTAAATCATCTTGGAAATTGACCTCTCATAGGTATACAGCAATTACAGACATACACTTCTCAGAGTTAAAACAATCACGGGCAGATGTTTATCAACGAGGCTAAAAAGACACAGACTGTGCCACGCATCAGTTCGTCTTCCAGAGGCATTGGTCTGGTAGGATACAGTTTGCTGACTCTGCTTGTGCTTATGAAGCATCGGCCTGTCTCCGGGAAGGCTCATGATGAACGCAGGCCTCTCGGTGTCACACCGAGGGCCTGCAGAGCTCTGGCTGGACGGGCGGGCGAGCCTTGGGGGAGGGAGGGAAAGCGAAAGCACGCCGGAAGGAGGGAAAGCGAAAGCACGCCGCCATGCACGCGTGGGGACAAAAAAATGGGCGTGCGTGTGCACATCCCTACGCTAAATAAAGTAAACATAGATGGTGTTGGGCTGTCCACATGCGCGTGCATTTTTGTGTCCCTACGCGTGCATGTTTAGCTTTGTGAATGGCGAGAGCAGCCATCTTTGTCCATCAGGATGCGCGTGCATTCAGCTTTGGCTGAATTGATCACAAAAGGCCCTCGCATGGCTAGAGCAGAGCATGCGCTGCTTTCGCCAGGCGAGACCTAAAAACTAAAGCTGCAGGTGATTGGCCGCTGCCCAGGCCTATCAGGGATGCTGAGAGTGTGTAGGGCTCTGTCGATTTCTTTACAGGTCAGTCATAGCACATCTGTGTCTGCAGGAACACTGCTGAAATAATGACCATGTACACCTCTTTCATGTTTACTTCAGTCAACCACAAGCCTACACGAGGTGGCTGAACCCATTTGCTGCCAACAAACCCACACTGTGAATGAAAACAATGTATTCCCGGCTAAAGCAGCAGTAAGGACAGGCCCCGCTGAGAGGCGCCACCGAGCTGGGCCATCGACGCCACTCCTCGACAGCATCCACGACCGCGTTCGAGCCTTCCCCAACGCTATCGCTGCGGGAAGCTTTCATCGCCCTCTTCGAGGTGCTCTTAAAGCCCTGTGGTTACTGAGCAGCTGAACCAACATCAAGTATCAAGTAATCTAGTTTAAAGAATGGTGGCGGGAGGGCTGCAGGTGTGTGAGGGAACTTGGAGGGGGAGGCAAATGAGGGGGGGGAGGCAAAAGAGTGGGGGAGGCAAATAAGAGATGGGGATGTCAAATTCAAGCCCAGTCGGAACAAACGCTTCACGGTTCCCTTTGTGATCATAAAGGCCCCCAAATTCAAAGAGCTCTGCGGATAGGAAATTAATTCCAGAGCGCCCTCCCCTCTCCCCCCGTCGCTTGCCAAGCATGGTGGCTGCTTGGACTTGAGCAGATGCCTGGAAGGACTCCAAGATTGCTGCTGGGAACTCCTCGCAGCAGAAGTATGTGTTTCACGGGGAGGGGGACTGGTACGCCCTCCACAGATATGGCTTATCAAACGTTAGTTTGATCTTTGACATCCTGGAAACAAATGGCCCTGAAGATCGCAGAGAGGTAGTTCATTCATGATCGCCCCACCCTCCCTTTGGAAATCGCAAGGGGGGTTCTGTCAGCCTTTGCGTCAGTGCTTGGGGAGACCGCGGTAATGGAGGACGTATACAGTCACACCGGGGCTAGAGGGCATTGCTACTGAGATTGCAGTACCACAAGTCCTACAGACACTTAAGGGTGACCTCCTCGCTCCGCTGACTGTAACATGAGGCACACAGTCGAACTACATACACAGGGGTCAAAGGGCGATTCTGATTCGATGGCAGTATTACAAGGCATGCAGGGGACATTCCTGCAGAGCTTACTGTACACAATACAGACACAGGGGGTTATAATGAGGTGAAGCTCCAGCTGTTGATACCCAACACAAGGCACAGACGGGGGGTTCTTTGTAGCTCACAGTAATGGCACAAGACACACAAACAAAGGGTTGTAGGGGGAGCCTCTTGCAGAACCTACAGCAACAGAAACAACACAAGGAGACTACGCCAGAGATTTATAATACGGCACACAGATGAGATCTTCCTGCAGATCTTACAGCAACTTATGCACACGGAAACAGGGGGACAGGAGGGACTCCGTGCAGAGCTGACTGTAACACAAGACGACAAGATAAAGGGTTGTAGGACGGCCCGGCAGAGCTTCCTGTAACACAAGGCACACAGACAGGGCTACACAGGGGAGCACAAGAAAGAGCTTACATGCATACAGACACAGGGGGCTACAGGGAGTTCCCTAATGAGACAACAGTAAGACAAGACATAAGGAAGAACAGGCTTCACACAGGGCCTACATTAATACAAGTCACAGGGCTTTAAGTGGGATGAAAAAACTGGGGGTCTCCCAAAGGGGCGTGGCCTATGTAATTAAGGGTGTGACTTAATAACACGTAAACTAAAAATCTGTGCATCCAGATGTATATTACAAGAAGTAACATTACACCTACAACAAGCCAGGACCGTCAGTAAGAGCATATCTGGTCTTAAGTACCACTCCCTCTCTGGAACCTTACTTAGAAATTGTCACTAATCCCCTCCATAGAGTTTTGCTTATTAAATTTAGGATGAACTTGATCCCCTACACACTTGGTTGTTTTCCTACCTGGGAAAAACCTGAGGACGCTCCGCCTTGCAAATGCGATAACTTTTCTACCCAAGATACTCTACATTTTATGTTCTTTTGTGGACTTTATGCCACCGCTAGGGAGAAATATTTAATACCTATTTTGAAGGATGCCGGCTTTCTCCAGGCCAGGCCAGCATTATTTCCTTCAAATGTTGGGCAACACGCACATCATTTTTCGTGTTGCATCTTACCTAACGGCTGCATTTAGATTAAGAAACAAACAAGCTTCAGGGAACGTCTCATTTTAAATGTTGGTCCTGTGTGTTTAATTAAATTTTATTCTAAATTATAATTAATGTTTTTTAACGGTAAATTAGGCCAGGATGACTAGGAATTGAATTCTGTATGTAAATTGCAATGTGATTTTTATTTGTGCTGTATGTACTGCCTTTTATGATTTTAACAAAAATCGAATAAAGCGTATTTTGACTGACTGACTGACTGACCTACAACAAGCCAGCACTATTGTCTTTGTCAATGGTTAGTTGCTTAAAATAAATATGCGACAACTATGGGGTCATTGCATAGAATATTGAAAATGCTTCAGTTCTGAAATGATGAGGCTGTAAAAAGTACTAAAACGAGCCTCTGTGAAGTTACATCAAAGGCTTAAAGCCGTGTTACTACTGCAGTTATGATTTTGTTTTTCACCTTGGGGGTGAGGGCAAAAAAGGAGAGCCAGATAGGGACCCATCTCAGCCACTGGTTTTAAGAACTGCCGGTGCTCAGCACCAGCAGGACCTGGCCCACTTAGAGCCCTAACAAGGCATACCGACAATGCAGGCCTGAGGGCCTAGTGTCACACTTTACAGTAACCAGAAGCTTCAAGAGACACAGATAGCACTCTATCATGTTGTACGTGCAGACTAGGACAACTTTGCCTTTGAGATGAGACTGAAAAGCTTTCAGCGCTAAAAATACTGCTAGTAGCTCTAGATAGTTGATGTGAGGACTTTTGCGCCTGATGTCCCAGAGACCCTGAGTTATGTAATGAGATGTGCTGGGGAAAGAGTGTTTTTATATGTTTTTATCACCGATATAATTGCTGCTAATACCTTATTTTGTAACTGCTGTGCTGCTACCCAGTATTCATTGTCTTGAGTGCGCTAGGAACTTTTAAATCCTGGTTGTGCTGAAAGATGTTTTTTTGTCACAGGTGGTGCCGCGCTCCGATTGGCTCTTTTTATCCAATCAGAGGCGCACCTGGGAGGAGCCTGTTGTGCCCCAGGTATTTTAGGCTTGTCGTAGCGCGGAAGTGCTGTTGGGGGGGAAGACTGTTTTTATATGTTTTTATCGCTGATATAACTGCTGCTAATACTTTATTTTGTAACTGCTGTGATGCTACCCAGTATTCATTGTCCTGAGTGTGCTAGGCACCTTTAAATCCTGGTTGTGCTGAAAGTGTTTTTTTTGTGTGTTTTCTTTGTCACAGGTGGTGCCGCCATCCAATTGTTTTTTTTATCCAATCAGAGGCGCACATGGGAGGAGCCTGTTGTTTCCCCAGGTACTTTATGCACGCCGCAGCACGGATGCGCTGCTGGTGCACTGAAGGCGCGCCAAAGGCAAGCTGGTCGGCGCCGGTCCGCGCCTGGATGTCGCCAGGAGCCCTGCCCATTTGCCTGTCCAGTTGCTCACGTTACGTAGGGCTATATCCATGTGCGGGTCCCACTGCTGGTCTCCCTTGTAGGGTTCATGACAATGCTGTCTTTGCAATTTCCAGCCTCAGCGTCACCTAGGCGCTCAGTTAGGCAAATTTCCAACCAGAGCCAACTGGCAGCATTGTCGTTCGCGGGTTACACATCATGCCGAAATCTTTGACTTACTATCTGAAAACTTCTTTCATATCCTGTTTTTAATAGAAACATGGCTTTCCCAAGACTCTGTTGCTATTCCTGCCTTGGCTCTGCTCCCGGGTTTTGTCATTAAGAACATTAACAAAGAGGTTGGTCGTGGTGGGGGTATCGCCGCAATATATAAAGACTGCTATACCTGCACTTTTGATTATGCACCTATTCGGGATTGCGAAAGCCTCATATTTAAAATAGACTTATCAAGTAATTTTAAGTACTCTGGACTTCTGATCTACCTCCCACATGGGCCCTCCAAAAATTTTAGAGAAGGGCATATTAACGCAGTTAGTAGCCTTGCACTTCAATCTGCCAACTATTATTGGCGATCTGAATTACATCTGGAGTCGATAAGGACCCAGATATACATAATTTCTTGAATGATTTGGCTGCCTGCCAACTAAATCAATTGGTCTCCAGACCTACGCATAAGGCAGGCCATCTGCTTAACCTTGTGTTAACTAACATTCTACTCACGGGGCCCCAATAGTGGTTCCGATTGTTTGGACTGACCATCACCTAATAGGTTTCTCACTACATCATACCGGCTCTAAAATTCTGAGTCGGCTTAATGCCATATAAAAACGTCCCTGGCAGAAAAAGGACCATCCTACTTTCCATAATATTCTTGCCAGTTCTCAGCCTACTCTCTCCTTGTATGTCAAGATGGCTAGTTCTGGCTTTGGGAACTGGATTAATCAGGAACTAGATAGATGCATTCCAGCCAAATGGACCTATCCTAAGAAAGGCCATGCTTAGGAGTGATTTGATGGGTCTCTTGCTAAGACCAGGAAAAACTGTAAAATTTGTTGAGCGTTGTTGGAGACGCTCCTACTGTCCTATGGCCAAATCTGAGTACATAACCACTAGGAAAAGCTATAACAAATTGATTGGAAATCCTGAGCCACATTCTTTGCTGACAAAATGAACACGAGCAAGAATCCCTCCAAAACTATGTTCTCCCTATTAAAGGATATGGTGAAATCTCCAGTGACTAGTGAAAGCTCCATCACTTCTAACGACCAGTGTGAGGTGTTAGCCACCTACTTTATCAATAAAGTAGTGAGTATTTACGATAGCTTCCATGGGAAGTGTGAAGCCTCTGTGATACTGTGGGATGAGTCTGCAGGATATGGGGCCAACTATATGCACACGTTCCCTTCTATTACTCTAGACAGTCTCAAGGCTTAGGTAATGAAGATCAAATTGTGGTCCCCTGATGACCCCCTCAAGCCTGATCTTTTAGTCCAGCATCAGGACTGTCTCCTGCCTAGCTGTCTGGATCTTATTAACCTTTGCCTTTCCAACTCGGAGGTTCCTCAAACCTAGAAGAATGCGAAAGCTATCCCCCTCCTGAAGAAACCTTCTCTTGATGCCTCTAGGCCGGAGAGCTACCGCCCAATTTCGCTCCTGCCGTTCCTAGCCAAAATGAAAGAATCTTATGTGAAAGGCATTTTGATGCAATATTTGGAGTCTCACTCCATACTGGATCCGTCCCAGATGGCTTCCGTCCTAAGCACAGCACGGAGTCTGCTTTACTAGCTGTAACAGAACAACTAAGAGCCTCCATGGATGGAGGCAACTTGACTGCCCTCATCCTGCTTGATCTCAGCACGGCCTTTGACACAGTCTCACACAGCATCCTGATCTATCAGCTGAGTGAAATCGGTGTTACTGTTAATGCCCTTGATTGGTTCTTCTCCTTTCTGCGTGAAGGTCCTTCCAGGTCATTGCTCCTCCGTCCCACTCATAGATACACCCTCTGTGCTGCGGAGTCCCAGAGGAGTCGGCTCTGAGTCCGACCCTGTTCAACATTTACGTTCGTCCGCTGGCCTTGTTGGCCAAAACGCGCAACATACAGATGGTATCATATGCGGACGATACGCAACTGATCTTCTCCTGTACCAAGGACTCCATCCAGGACATGATTACATTTCAGGAGGATCTGGCAGCCATAGTGGGGTGGATGGGGGTTAACTGTTTGCAGTTAAACTCATCTAATACTGAGATCCTCCTGTTTGGCAGAGATCAACACCTCTGGGGCAACAACTGGTGGGTGCCGGTGTTGGGTAGTCCTCCTACGCCCAAAGCAGCGGTAAAAAATATAGGCATCCGGTTGGATACAGCACTCTCGTTTGAGGAGCACGCTAAGTCGATGACAGGGACCTGTGTTGGTATTTTGCGTGGACTTAAACTCATTTTGGGTCTATTTGAAACTCTCACACAACAGTTGGTTGTGCAAGCCACGATCCTGACGAGGTTAGATTACTGTAAAAGCCTCTTGCTTGGTGCTAACAAATCTGTGACCAGTAGGCTCCAACGCACCATGAATGTGGCAGCTCGCACCTTACTTGCACTGCCTAAGTATAGCTCAGTCACAGGGGTGCTGCGTCAATTCCACTAGCTCCCTGTGGAGCAAAGAATTAGGTTTAAAGCACTTTGTGCTAGTCTTAAAGTTTTGAGAGGCTCCGGACCGGCGATTCTCGGAGACCTTGGCCACCACTATGTCCCCTCCTGTGCTCTGCGGATCTAAACCTTTTGCGGGTGCCATGTTTCCGTAGAGCAAGTCGGAGGCCGTTCATTCAAGGTGTTAGCCCCCATTTTATGGAACTCAGTGCCTCTCGCTATCAGGAGGATTCCCGATCTTTTGGCGTTCAGAAAGGCAGCAAAGACATGGTTGTTTCAGTGGCTAAAACATTTTATTCTCTCTTCTCCCTGATCTTCAACGCTGGGACATTCTTTTGCTAGGACAGCCATGCGCTTTACAAATCGCATAACATAACACCCCAACCTGTGAGAGATGCGTCTGCTGTTAGCATGATCTGTGGAACAGGGTTGATGAAGGGCCGCCCTTTTGATACATTTTGTGGGTTCTACCACTTCAGAGAACGATGGGTGCGGCTGTCTACCAACACTAGATCTGTTAAATGACCCTGTGGCTGATTCCATTGACGTGCTGGACATTCTTGAAGCGAAGCATGTGTACTCTTGCATGAGGCACTTTTGCATGATACCGTCAAGGGGTGTTACGCACTGTGGTACCATTACCCCTACCCCTTGAATTGTTTCCTCTATACCCTCCACTATAGAAACGTCTAGAGGGAGAGGATTGGGTGTTGCCTTTATAAGTTTTGGAAGATGTAGTTTTAGACGCTGCTCTGTAAAATGAGCAACACAAGGAGCCTCCATTTGATGGGGATTGGAGCGCTCCCATGGATTTTGCCAACCCCGAAATCCTAAGCCATGAATGCCTTCTAATGAGAACGCTGGTATTGTTCTCCCTAGCCGCAGTGTCAGCAGCATCTAGAGCACATCTGATTGAAGAGTTAGAAATGAGTTACCCCTCTTGATCTAGCTCTTGTGCTTTGGCTTTGTGTTCTTCTGGGAGATATTGGAGCAGTTGCTCCATCTCCTCCCAGTGTGCCTTGTTGTACCTAGCTAGCTAGTAGGTCCTGTGTGTTTGCGATGTGCCAGTGGTTAGCGGCTTGAGCAGCCACTTTTTACCCGAGCCGTCTATAAGCTTTTATTCCTTGTCTGGGAGGTGCATCGCCAGAGGTTTGCGAATTAGCTCTTTCGCAAGCATTGGACACCACTAGGGAGTCGATAGGTAATTGTCCTTTGATAAACACAGGATCAGATGTGAAGGTTTACATTTTTATAGGTTCTGGGGGTTAAAATACATGCTCGCACAAGGTCTTTGAAGATATCATCTGTATGCCTCACCATACCCTTTGGATTACAATGGGACTAATACGGTGTGCAGACCATCCTCATTCATGTCACCATACCCTTTAGCATAAGGAGTGTTTGACTTGACTAGTGTGTGGACCCAAATGTGTTAATAAAAAGTCTTCTTCTCAGGATACGTTATGCAAGGCTCCCCCATGATACTCTAATGCTCTAGCAATAAGTGGTGATAAGCCACACTATCATCCGGTGGTGATGGCTTTGCAGGGTAAAGGTCTGGCTCAGTATCTAATGGAGGGTCAATGGTGTAATCATTCCATGGGTCTACCAGCAAATGAGTGGCTTCTTCATCAATATCATCCCCTTCAGGCTGTGTATATGGAGATCCCTGAGGTGTTACGTGTAAAGGATCTCGAATTGGTAAATGTGGAGAAGATGGTGGAGGTGGAGGGGTTTGTGGGGCAGGATAAGCAGGGCTAGTAGCCATGTCCTTTTTGTTCTTCAGAGAAATCTTATATGCAGGGTCCTCTGAAGCAAGTTTGCGTTTTAGCAGAAATATGTCCCGTATCAGGATTGATGTAAATCTTCTTTTGTTTAGGATTCAACTTGTTTTTAAGAAGGTTTAAAATTGGCCCAGGAGGCTCTGAGATTTTGTCCTTTGATTTCGTCGGCGATATAGATTTACTTTTGGGAGCGGAAGGTTTTGGCTCCGAAGCATGTTTTTGTTTCATAGCAGAGGGTTTCGGTTCTGAACTAGATTTGTCCTTCGAACCTGACGATTTGTTTTGGTGCCGAGCCAGGAGGTGGGGCGTCGGAAACATTGTCTCAGTGCCGATTTCGGCCAGAAGGCAGAGGTGGTGTTGTAGCCTTATGCTTTTTGGAAAAGGTTTTGGGAGGGTACGGGGTCTTCGGTACTCACAGCACCCTGTCCCGGAGGCACGTCTATAGACTCCAAATCGATCTGGAGTTCAGATTCTGACTCTGGAACAGAGAAGGCTTCTTCTTCTTCTGCTACCAATGCTTCAATCTCTTCCTGCTCTGATTCTTCACCGATGGTATCCGAAGTGTGTTGAATGATTTGGTGTTGCATTCCTCGTCGTCAAGTCAGACGATTGCGTACGTTTTCTTGGACCTAAACAATTTACAGGCATTGCAGTCTTCCTCCTTGTGCTCCGGAGAGAGGCACAAGTTACAAACTTCATGTAGGTTGGTGCGAGGGTACTTGACGTGGCACTGTGGACAGAATTGGAAAAGAGTCTGCTCCATCGGCAGAAGGCTGGACCGACACGGCTAGGCCCGAGAGCCTCCCACAACCTTTTCGATCTAAGATTGAGAATTTGTTGAACAATTCAATACACGGAGAACAGGGAAGCGCATACGAAAACAATACCATTGAGTGTAGAGTGCATTGCCCACCAAGGGGAACCCGAAGAACGGTTTCGAACCGGAGAGCAGCAATACACGTCCAAACCTGATGGCGGAAAAAACTATCGAACAATGGAATCGATGCCCATGTGGAGTATCACCAAAAGGAGAAGTCACCTTACCTCATGACTGGAAAGACTTCTTCTAAGGAAAACAACTTGCAAACATCCGTACCTAACACTAGATGGCAGGAGTATGCACAGCCTGTGTATCTACAGCACACATGCCTCAAACAGGGTTTACATCTGGAGAACAAATGGGAACTGTTTAATGCCAGCTTATTTAGGCTGTCAATTTCTATAACTAAGTCTGGGAAACATTTCGTAAACCACCAGCCATTTGCTGTTGCTAAACAGCTATTCTGAGTTTTAAAATAGCAGTATTGCATTGTAATAGAGGGGTGTCTCATTAATTTAAACAAAAAGTGTGTTGAATATGTGGCAATCCCCTTGTCACACATTTTACACTATTTTAAGCAAGTATTTGAAAGCCAAAGTCTGAAGCTCAGTCCGGGGTGGGCTGGTGAGAAGGGCCTCATGCCTTTTATGACCTACAGGGCCGATTCACCTTCACAGTGTTAGCATCAGATAGTCTTGCAGCAGTTTCAAAACCCCTATCTAAGTCCCAGTGATAAAAACTGTGCAAAAATCGAACAGAACTCCGCTCCCAACAGCTACTGTGGAGACCCCACTTGTCCCAACTTTTGGAGTCTCTTCCTTCTCTGCATTGGAAGTGGTGGTTTAGGTGTAAATGTTTCCTAATACCTCTGCCACAGATCCCTCCCATCTTCATTGCCCCAGGAGAAGGGTCCGGTACCTGCAAGCTTCCTGTTGTCCAGTTTCAGGTGGTTGAGTGGGTTGGTGCCA
The DNA here is from genome assembly GCF_964263255.1 of Lissotriton vulgaris. Lineage (NCBI taxonomy): Eukaryota > Metazoa > Chordata > Amphibia > Caudata > Salamandridae > Lissotriton > Lissotriton vulgaris. The sequence goes on from NC_141685.1 coordinate 1,160,790,096, forward strand.
TATAACAGGACATGGCGCTCTGAATGGACTGACTGTAGCTCCTCCAGTGTGGCTTTGCGGCCGCGGATGCACTAAAAGAGGGAAACAAAGGTAAAAATGATCAGGCATGCTTTAAAATAATCTCGTGGGATTCTGTGTGCTACAGCTTTACACTGCAAAAAACACAGTTGATGGACAGAATGCAGAACAATGTCTTACATTCACCCCAGTACAAAGATCTGGGCCTAAACCCATCGTTTTTTGCACTCCACACCACCCTAGGTCAGACAATGGCTATATGCAAATCAGCCTTGACCCTGTGCCTCATGGAAACAGTCCAGCCCGAACTACCAAGCCATGTCTTTCCCAGACCGGAATCAAGCATCCAAGGACCGGTTTCTGGCTATCAGCCATCTTCAGCCTGGATAGCTTGACTCCAGTGATGTGGATCACCACCCCCTTTTGGTCAGACTGATTTGCATATATTCATGCCTGAACTGGGGTGGCAGAGTGGGCTAAAGAACAGTGATGGATTAAACCCAGATCTTTTGACTGGGTGTGAGTGTTTGATTGATTCAGATGCTCCGTCCATCACCACCCCCTTTTGTACCGCTATTGGCCACCATAAGTGTGGCAGGGTATGCTCGGACGTGAGTCCCTTGCTCACTTTGCCACTGGATTCAAGCAAGCCGGGCTGAAGGCGGCTGGAATGCCAGAAACCAGTCCTCGGAAGCTTGATTCCGGTCCAGGGAAGACATGGCTTGGCAGTTCGGGCTGGACTGTTCCCATGAGGCACAGGGTCAGACTGATTTGCATATAGCCATGTCTGAACTGGGGTGGCAGAGTGGGCTAAAGAACGGTGATGGATTAAACCCAGATCTTTTGACTGGGTGTGAGTGTTTGATTGATTCAGAAGCTCCGTCCATCACCACCCCCTTTTGTACAGCTTTACACTGTCAGACAATCACTCTGTGTACCACAGTTACACCTGGAAAGTCGGTGCTCTACAGCTTTGGACTGCTAAAGTGGACTCTGTGTACTACAATGTTAGGTGCTGAGGAATCTATATGTGCTGCACCATTATACTGCAGAGAGGGATCTCCGTGCACTACAATACCACACTACAAGCACTATCTTTTGGTTCTACAGTGTTTGTCTATAGAAGAGCATCTCTCTGCTACAGGCCAAGTACACAGAGATACTGTTCCGCAATCCATGATGTTAGATAGCCAAGAAGCATCTCTTGTACAAAAGAGCTACAGAACAGCACAACAGTGCGGTACAGTATGACTGCTCGGCAGCATCTCTTTGAATCATAGTGCTAGACTTATTAGTAGCATCCCTGTGGACTACAATCTTGGCTGCAGGGCATCTCTTTTGTGTTAGAGTTAGATTGTGGAGCTACATCTCTAAGTCCTAAAGTATTAGACTACAGAACAGCATATCCAAGTATTACGGCATTGGAGTAAAGGACAACATTCCTTTGTACTGTAGCCTTAGTCTGCAGAGCGATTCAGAAAAGGGGATGGTGATGAACAGAGTGTCTGAATTAAGCAGACCACTCTTACCCAGTCCAAAGATCAGGGCTTGATCCATCACCGTTATTTATCTCACTGCCCCATCCCAGCTCAGAACCTGGCTATATGCAAATCAGTCTGTCCCTGGCCCAGTGCATCATGGGAACAGGGCAGACTAAACTACCAAGCCAATTCTTCACCAGAAAGGAGACAAGCTACCGGGGACCGGTTTCTGGCATTTCAGCCGTCTTCGGCCCGGCTTGCTTGAATCCTGATGGAGCAGTGAGAAAGGGACTCATGTCTGAGTATACCCTGCCACACCTATAGTGGCCAAAAACGATTCAGAAAAGGGGGTGGTGATGAACAGAGTGTCTGAATTAAGCAGACCACTCTTACCCAGTCCAAAGATCAGGGCTTGATCCATCACCGTTATTTATCTCACTGCCCCATCCCAGCTCAGAACCTGGCTATATGCAAATCAGTCTGTCCCTGGCCCAGTGCATCATGGGAACAGGGCAGACTAAACTACCAAGCCAATTCTTCACCAGAAAGGAGACAAGCTACCGGGGACCGGTTTCTGGCATTTCAGCCGTCTTCGGCCCGGCTTGCTTGAATCCTGATGGAGCAGTGAGAAAGGGACTCATGTCTGAGTATACCCTGCCACACCTATAGTGGCCAAAAACGATTCAGAAAAGGGGGTGGTGATGAACAGAGTGTCTGAATTAAGCAGACCACTCTTACCCAGTCCAAAGATCAGGGCTTGATCCATCACCGTTATATATCTCACTGCCCCATCCCAGCTCAGAACCTGGCTATATGCAAATCAGTCTGTCCCTGGCCCAGTGCATCATGGGAACAGGGCAGACTAAACTACCAAGCCAATTCTTCACCAGAAAGGAGACAAGCTACCGGGGACCGGTTTCTGGCATTTCAGCCGTCTTCGGCCCGGCTTGCTTGAATCCTGATGGAGCAGTGAGAAAGGGACTCATGTCTGAGTATACCCTGCCACACCTATAGTGGCCAAAAACGATTCAGAAAAGGGGGTGGTGATGAACAGAGTGTCTGAATTAAGCAGACCACTCTTACCCAGTCCAAAGATCAGGGCTTGATCCATCACCGTTATTTATCTCACTGCCCCATCCCAGCTCAGAACCTGGCTATATGCAAATCAGTCTGTCCCTGGCCCAGTGCATCATGGGAACAGGGCAGACTAAACTACCAAGCCAATTCTTCACCAGAAAGGAAACAAGCTACCGGGGACCGGTTTCTGGCATTTCAGCCGTCTTCGGCCCGGCTTGCTTGAATCCTGATGGAGCAGTGAGAAAGGGACTCATGTCTGAGTATACCCTGCCACACCTATAGTGGCCAAAAACGATTCAGAAAAGGGGGTGGTGATGAACAGAGTGTCTGAATTAAGCAGACCACTCTTACCCAGTCCAAAGATCAGGGCTTGATCCATCACCGTTATTTATCTCACTGCCCCATCCCAGCTCAGAACCTGGCTATATGCAAATCAGTCTGTCCCTGGCCCAGTGCATCATGGGAACAGGGCAGACTAAACTACCAAGCCAATTCTTCACCAGAAAGGAGACAAGCTACCGGGGACCGGTTTCTGGCATTTCAGCCGTCTTCGGCCCGGCTTGCTTGAATCCTGATGGAGCAGTGAGAAAGGGACTCATGTCTGAGTATACCCTGCCACACCTATAGTGGCCAAAAACGATTCAGAAAAGGGGGTGGTGATGAACAGAGTGTCTGAATTAAGCAGACCACTCTTACCCAGTCCAAAGATCAGGGCTTGATCCATCACCGTTATTTATCTCACTGCCCCATCCCAGCTCAGAACCTGGCTATATGCAAATCAGTCTGTCCCTGGCCCAGTGCATCATGGGAACAGGGCAGACTAAACTACCAAGCCAATTCTTCACCAGAAAGGAGACAAGCTACCGGGGACCGGTTTCTGGCATTTCAGCCGTCTTCGGCCCGGCTTGCTTGAATCCTGATGGAGCAGTGAGAAAGGGACGGCTGTAATGCCAGAAACCGGTCCCCGGGAGCTTGTTTCCTTCCCAGTGTAAGAATTGGCTTTTGTAGTTTGGTTTGCCCTGTTCCCATCATGCACTGGGACAGGTACAGACTAATTTGCATACAGCCAGGTTCTGAAACTGGGATGGTGCAGTGAGCTAAAAAACGGTGTTGGATCTAGCCCTGATCTCTTGACTGGGTGAGAGCTTTCTGCTTAATTCAGAGACTCTGTCCCTCACCACCCCTTGTTGTAAATATTAGTCTGCAGAGCGGCGTCTCTGTATACTGATGTTAGAGAGCAGAACTGCATCTCTGTGCATTGGAGTGTTAGCGTGGGGAGAAGCATCTCTGTGTATTGAGTCCCAAGCTGCAGTACACTTTTTCTTTGTAGAACAATGGTATATTTCAGAACAGCATCTCTGTATATTAAAGTGTAAGACTGCTGAAGATCACCTCTGTGTACTAGGTTGTTACAATGCAGAACAGCATCTCCGTGCAGAGAATGCAAGACCACATAACACCATCTCTGAATACTAGAGCGTTAGGGTGCCTAACACCATCTCTGACTACTCGAGTGTCACACAGCGGAACAGCATCTCTGTGTCCTAGTGTTAGACTGCATAACATCTTGTCATTGTACTGCAGTAGGCAACTTTGTGTCCTAGAGTGTTAGGCTGCCGAACATCATCTCTGTGTATTACAATGGTACACTGTGTGCCATCATCTCTTTGTAATGCAGTGTTAGCCTGCACAGCTAACAAAGTAATTATTGGATCAACACTACCCATCCAAAAATAGTGCATGATCACCAACCTAACCATCATGAGCATAGCAACGGAAACAGCAGAAGAACAGTAACACCAAAACAATGTCACAGAGCAGGGCCTCCGTGACAATGCTGAATCCTGGTGACCGCTCTGCATCACTAAAAAGCCAAGGTTTTCAAGACTGTAGAACTCCCACACACAACCAAGTGTTAGCAGTGCTATTCTCCTGCTCCTCTTTGACATCTTAACAGCTACTGACCATCGAGCTCCTTAAAACATCCTTATCCTGGCAGAGATTACTTCACAACATGTTTAACTATGTCCAATCACAGTCAACAGGCACCACCAGTGGAAGAGACCAGCACCCTCAAGCCTTTTTGTTGGAACCACAGTGAGTCCAAGGGAGTTGGCTGGTTCACCCGTTTCCCATTCTGACTGCTCTAAACGCGGCGAAAGAAAGAGACTGCATGATGAAGCCCAGGATGCCCTACCTCCTAAAAGTAAACGCTGCACAACTGTACCCATGACTGTAATCAGAAAAGTTCTTTACGTCTACTTGGGTGTAGGTACCTCACAGTGGCTGCGCAGCCCCCGCTCTTGAAGTCGGGACCAGATGCTCTGGATCCTCCCTGCATGCTCAGGGTGATTACTGTTGTCTCCACAGGAACACTGGTGCTTCAGCATGACGGAATCATATACAATTCCTGGGGTATAGAGGAGAATGACAAAGAATATGGAAGTGAAAGGAGTCAGCAGCAACAACGAACAGTTGAAAAACACAGTCAAATAACACTTTGGGCCTTCTCCGGAGTAGGATCGGGCTATACAAAAATTCAGTCCAATACAACCAAAACCACCCCCCACAGAGGACATAAAGTACAGGTAAATCACATATTGTGATAACTTCTCAACTGTTGCGTACTGGAAACTGTACCAACTTGTGGACGATCTTAAGAAAGGGCCATACTAGTACTAATGCTTGCCTGGCTTCCAGGGGTAGGAGTTTAAAGCCTCTTCGACCGGGATCTACAGCCAAGAAAAGAGCAATGGTATTCAGGTGCAAACCCATTCTTGTTGAAAATATCCCTACACAAGGTAGTGTGTTGAAACTTAGCTGAACCTTCAGGATTGTTGACTCATACTCTTCGTTTTTCACATACTCTGGGCAGAGGTCACTAAAGGGATACACTCTCTTAGCAGTTATTCCTGCCTTGAACTGCACTGGGAGTGTGAAGTGGCCATGGACACTGTATACATATGTGGCAAATATCAATTTCAGAACTCATGAAAACGTCTAGTTTTCAAGAGAAGATGGACGCTGCACATTGTGTTGCAGTAGCCTAGGTTAGGATCATCACACCTTTGTTTTTATCATAAGCCTTCCTCCTCATAATCTTCTTGTTAGGACCTATGCTGCTGGGCTTTGGATTTATATCCCTGGAATTAACAGGGTCATTATAGAGAATCACCACACCCAAAGGGGCATACTGGTTACAATCCTAGCTTTTGAGTTTGAGCAAAAACTGCATGATCCGAATCAAACCATTTGATGCCCCTTTTATAAAATCGGCTCATAGGAGTGGCATACAATTAAACAACTAAAGATCACTATCCCAATTACTGTTCGCAGTCCCACTGTATCACAGCCTGGTTTGTGTAATTTGGATTGCAGCTTGAACCCACAAATAACCCTGTTACATGTACAGCAACTCGAGTTGAAGATGTTCCTACTGCAATAAAAAGGTTTGCCTGAGGTGCTGCTATGTTGTCAGGACCAAGCATGCTAAATTAAATAAATACAATATTACAGTGTACATTGTAAAGAACACAGCAATTGTGGATATGTTTGTGCCAGGATTTGGTCTTCATAACAGAGGCCGTGGAGGGATCTGTTCTACACAGGCCAGATCACAGTCAGAAAAGAGCTTCTCTGAAGATTAACACACACAGCCACTTCAGAAACTGTCAGCGGTAAAGTTAGCCCACCCCAGTCTTTGCAGAGTAGCTTCTTTTTCTATAACAACCATTATTTTTCTTCCACTGCAAAAATCCTACATTTATCAATCTCAACTTCTCTGTGGTACCACCTCACATCTCTACATGACATCTATTAATGTCATAACCATCCCCTCCTCTCCTTTCTGTGGAAATGACCATTGGGCAATTACCTATACAGTGAGAGCCAACACATCTCTATTACTGGTAACCGTTCTCCCTGTATAACTAACACAAACATATTCATATTATGTTGTCTTCTGGTGACAATCACCACATGTCTACGGATTCAATTGTAATGCTAAGTTCCTCCTGGTACAGCCAGCACATATATTTACATGTAATCTTGTCTTCCTTTTGAGCCACAACCTTTATGCATTTAATGTTTGTCTCCTGTTAAAATAACATTTTCTAGACATCCAATTTGGTTTTGTGCTATAAGAACATATTCTGTACATGCTAGATTTCCTTCCTACAATAATGACAGCATGTCCATGCATGTCGTCTCTTCCCGTTATCAATTCCACTTCTACTGATGGCGTATTCTCGTCTTTACACTGCATGTAAATCAATCAATCATGGGTTTGTTGAGAGCGACTACTCACCCATAAGGGTCTCAAGGCGCTGGAGGGTGGTGGGGTAGGGGGGGCGCAGGGTCCTGTCCATCAAGGAGGAGGTCTATCGAAGAGCCATGTTTTGAGGTCCCTCGTGAAGTTGGGGAGTGATGTCGTCTGTCTGAGGTGGAGCGGGAGGGTGATCCAGGCTCAGGCCGCGAGGAAGGAGAAGGAGCGGCCTCTCAATCTGGACCTCCTGGTGCGAGGAACCACAGCGTGGGAGAGCTGGGCTGATCGTAGGGTCCTTTGGGGTGTGTGGAATGTGAGTCGGCTATTCAGGTATGCTGGTCCGGTGTTGTGGAGGGCTTTGTGTGCGTGGGTGAGAATCTTGAAGGTGATTCTTGCCTCAATGGGGAGCCAGTGGAGTGTGCGCAGGTGCTGGGTGATGTGGCTTTGTCATGGCAGGTTAGGGATTAGTCTGGTGGCGGCGTTCTGGATGTTTTGAAGTTTGCAGGTGAGGTTTTTGTTGATTCCGGCGTAGAATGCGTTGCCGTAGACAAGTCTGCTGGTGACGCGGGTGTGTGCGACGGTCTTTCTTTGTTTGAGGGGGATCCATTTGAAGGTCTTGCGTAGGAGGCGGAAGGTGTGGGTGCAGGAGGATGCAACAGATTTGATCTGGTGGTCCATTTTGAGTTCGGAGTCCAGGATGATTCCGAGTTTGCGTGCGTTGTCCGTGGGGGCGGGTGGGCTTCCGTGGGCGGGGGGCCACCAGGTGTTGTTCTAGGCGTCAGGGTGTGGGCACATGATGAGTACTTTTGTTTTGTCCATGTTGAGTTGTAAACAGCTGCTCTTCATCCATTTGACGACTGCTCCATGCCATCTTGAAAGTTGTGTTTGGCTGCGTTGGGTTCATTGGTTAGGGAGAGGTTGAGTTGGGTGTCGTCTGCGTATGAAACAATGTTGAGTCTGTGGGTTCCGATGATGGGGGTGAGCCGAGCCATGTAGATGATGAACAACGTGGGGCTGAGGAAGGATCCTTGGGGGACTCCGCAGGTGGTCAGCGTGGGGTCCGAGAGGAAGGGAGGGAGTCTGACCCGCTGCGTTCTGCCGCAGAGGAATGAGCGGATCCAATCGAGGACCTTGTCCTGGATCCCTACGTTGTGAAATCTGCGTGCTAGGGTGCAGTGACAGACTATGTCAAAGGCCGCTGTTAGGTCGAGGAGAATGAGCGCTACTGTCTCTCCTCTGTCCAGGAGGGAGCGGATGTCTGTTGCGGCGAGGAGGGCGGTTTCCGTGCTGGAATTCTTTCTGAAGCCGGATTGGCAGGAGTCAAGGATGTTGTGCTCCTCTATGAAAGTGGCAAGTTGGCTGTTGATGGCTTTCTCGATGACTTTCGCTGGGAACGGGAGCAGGGAGATGGGTCTGTAGTTCTTGAGGTCAGTGGGGTCCACCGAGGGTTTCTTCAGGAGGGGTGTTGACCTCAGCGTGCTTCCAGTCGTTGGGGAAGGAGGCATTCGGGAGGGAGCGGTTGAAGATGTGGGGAAGCATGGGGCGATGGTGTCGGCGGGTCTTTTGAAGATGTGGAGGGAGTAGGGGTCCGTGGGAGCCCCAGAGTGGATTTACTTCATTGTCTTTAGTGTGTCTTTGGTAGTGAGGGCTGTCCAGCTGTCAATCGTTGGCTTCAAGGTGTCGGTGGTGGGTGAGGGTTCTGTGTGTTTGCTGTCTTCGTCAAAATTGTCGTAAATGTTCTTGATTTTATTGGTGGAAGAAGGTGCTAAGTTTGTTGCAGAAATCTTGTGAAGGAGGGATGTCTGTAGACTCGCTGATGGGTTGGGAGAACTCCTTTATGATGCTAAAGAGTTCTTTGCTGTTGTGCGCGTGCGTGGAGATTCTGTCTTTGATCGCTTTGTTTCTTGTATTTCTGATTAGTTGGTGGTGGGCGTTGGTGGCGGCTCTGAAGTTGTTGTGGGCTTCTGTAGATTTGAAGTTCCTCCAGGCCTTTTCGAGGCGGCAGTATGTGCGCCTGGACTCTCGGAGTTCGGTAGTGAACCAGCTGGCTTTCCGGGCGTGTGTATTGTTGTTCTTCTTGAGGGGGGCTATAGTGTTGGCGCAGTCGGATATCCGTCTGTGCAAACATCATCATGTCCTATCATGTTATAGTGTCTTACTGTAACAACAACCACATGTCTAAAAATGCATGTCTCTTCCTTTACATTTATGTGCATTTTAACTCATTTTTCAGTTAATATTACAAGTCTTTGCAGTTATTCTCAGCACATGTATTTGTAGGTGTTGTTTCTTGCTCTGTACATCAGGGGACCATAATAGGGTACACCATGGTTCAGAGTGGGATATAATACACTAATACACTGTTCACAGTGCAGGTGCGAACACCTGCACTGCACCTATCACATTAGTGATAAGTGGAATGAGCATTTGTAGCTGCAGCCAGCAATGTAGCATGGGTACAAAGGTATGTTTTCTCATTTGAATAGGGCCATGCAAATGAGGGAACACTCTTCGTGGTTTCACCGGCACAAACATGTGCACTGGTATGATTCTGATTATAAAGAGGCCACACAAGCCTCTCTGGCCCCTGCTATAATACACCAGTGACCAGGGGCGCAAGAAATGGATGCTCAAGTCTACTGGACAACTGGGGCACTTTTAGAAATACCACCTAGATGTTTCTGCATGGTATTTTTTCTTCCTGTTATAATCACTATATTTCTATTTATTTTATTTTCTCTTGCTTTAATTTTATTTCTAGGGCTGATAATGTTATCTTCCTGCTCCATAGGAAGAGTTTTAATTTTGCCAATATCTTTGCCGCCGTTTGACGAATCTTCACAAACTTTTCACAACTGATACGATGCTCACTTCAGATGGTGTCTGGAAAGTTTTGGGGTGATCTGTGAAGCGGGCCAAGAAAAAAGGGGGTCCTGAAACACGTTTTCCCCATGTTAATTCTCGCAGGGTTTTTGAACACGATTACATCCCAAAACACTGATCAGAATTACACCAAATTTGGCAGAAAGCTAGATATTGGTCCAGATTAGAGCCTTTCAGTAATTTGGTGTAAATCTGATTAGTAGTTTTAAAGATATTTAGCAAAATCCAAATTTGCACATCTAGGTTCAAGGATACTCTGTGATTCTGTACGCCCCGTACTATAATCTAATTGGCTACCAAGACTTTAACCAGGAAGAGTCGGCAGCCATCATGGGACTCTGTTTTAGCCGAGTCCCACTAAAAACATTAAAAATATAGACAAGGGGGCAGGGTAGGAATACCCTGAACCCCTAGACGTGGTGATGGGGTCGCAGAGGGTCCCTGCTTGGGTTTAAAAACATTTATTTTCATTTTGTTGCAAAATCGCTGGTGGATCTGCAAATTCGCAGCAAAATTGAAAAAACTGACAAGCAAGGACTCCGGTGCTAGTTTTGAAATACGTCCCCGGGTAGGGCATTTAAAAATTATAAAGGAGGGGGCACACAGAGCCCACCTCCTAGGGCTCTTAGAGTCCCGGGGGCCACCACCTCCCCGGGCTTCATTGACTTAATTGAGGGGAGCAACGCGGAACCCCATCTGGGGCTTCTGTGAAACCCCAGGGACTACCACCTCTCCAGGGCCAAATATAAAATGTATGTGGGGCCACACAGACCTTCCAAGGGACCACCACCTCCCTGGGCCCAACTCACTGAAAAAAATGAAAGAAGGGCCATGCAGCCACCCTCCCGGGCCATACAAGATGTCAGGGACCACCACCTACCTGGGACCAGCCCGTGCAAACAGAAGCCCCCCTCCTGGAGCTAGTAATGGCCCTGAGGACAATTACCCTCACTGGGCCATCTCTTGCTATGTCCCGGGGCGCCCATCCCTGGGATATAGCTCTTTGCTTTTGCTTGGCGAGAGCTGTGACAGCTGCCGCTAAGCAAAAGCAACACTCCGCTTTCAGTGGGCGGGAGCTGGCAAAATGCTCCCACCCGTTGGAAGCGGAGGTTTCATCCCTTTTCCTGCCTGCAGACATGTGAGCAGGGAGAGAGATGAAACTAATGGTCCTGCACATAGGGAGCTGGCTTTCTAGCGGTTCCCTTCATGCTAGAGCAATGCCGGCTCCCACAGGATGGAGTGAGCCGGCTGGGACCAGAGGGGCCTTTTTTTTTTTTTGCAGAGTTTTATATAGCGCGAACATGACCCGAACCGGGTATCAGAGCGCTTTACATAGCACCAGTTACATTACATGAGGACACACATTCATTTTGTTAGGCACGGGAAGATTACGTGATTTGCCCAGAATCACAGGAGGTTTAGCGACATTACCGAGACTCGAACCTGGTTTCCCAGGTCCAAGGCCGAGCACCCTAGCCGTTAGGCCAGATGCTTACCCTGCTTCCCAGGGAGAAAAGAGCATGAAGAGGCAAATTAAAGGCCAGGAACGAACAGAAAGATGCAAAATAAATGTTAGAAAAGCAGAAAGAGGCAAAATAGAGATCAGACATAAGCAGAAAGAGGAAAAATAGAGATCAGAAACAAGCAGAAGGAGGAAAAGTAGAGACCAGAAACTAGAAGGTCAAAAACAGGCAGAAAGAGGAAAAATAGAGATCAGAAACAAGGAGAAAGAGGCAAAATAAAGGTCAGATATGAGGAGAAAGAGAAAAGTAAAGATCAGAATCTTCCAGAAAGAGGCTAAATAAAGGTCAGAAACAAGAAGAAACATGCAAAACGGAGATAAGAAATGAGCAGAAGAAGAAAATAGAGATTATAAACAAGCAGAAAGAGGCAAAATAAAGGTCAGAAATTAGCAGAAAGTGTCAAAATAATGGTAAAAAACAAGCAGAAAGATGCAAAATAGAGAAAACATTGGCAGAAAGTCAAAATAAAGGTTAGAAACGAGCAGAAGGCAAAACAGAGATCAGAAACAAGCAGAAAGAGGCAAAATAAAGATAAAAACGAGCAGAAAGAGACAAAATAGAGATCAGAAATGAGCAAGAAGAGGCAAAATAGAGATCAAAAACAAGTAGTGAGGCAAAATACAGATACAAATTAGCAGAAAGAGACAAAATAAAGGACAGAAATGAGCAGGATGCAAAATAAAGGTTAGAAGCAAGCAGAAAGAGGCAAGATTGAGGTCAGAAACAAGCAGGAAGAGGCAAAATAAAGGTCAGTCCGTAAGCAGCAAGAGGCAAAATAAAGGTCAGCAACGAACAGAAAGAGGCAAAATAATGGTAAAAAAACAAGCAGAAAGAGTCAAATAGAGATAAAAATGAGCGGAAAGAGGCAAAATAAAGGTCAGAAATGAGCAGAAGAAGGCAAAATAAAGACCAGGAATTAGCAGAAAGAGCCAAAATAGAGATCAACAAGTAGCGAGGCAAAATACAGATAAAAATTAGCAGAAAAGGCAAAACAAAGCTCAGAAATGAGCAGGAGGCAAAATAAAGGTCAGAAACTAGCAGAAAGAGGCAAGATACAGGTCAGAAACAGGCAAAATAAAGGTCAGTCAATGAGCAACAAGAGGCAAAATACAAGGGGCACACAGAGCCCACCTCCTAAGGCTCTTAGAGTCCCGGGGGCCACCACCTCCCCGGGGCTTTATTGACTTAATTGAGGGGAGCGACGCGGAACCCCATCTGGGGCTTCTGTGAAACCCCAGGGACTACCACCTCTCCAGGGCCAAATATAAAATGTATGTGGGGCCACACAGACCTTCCAAGGGACCACCACCTCCCTGGGCCCAACTCACTGAAAAAAATGGGAGAAGGGCCATGCAGCCACCCTCATGGGCCATACATGATTGTTAGGAATTAATCACCTTGACATGTGAGATTGCTGAGTTGTGGTCTTTTTCCAGGTCCCTAAAACCAAACTGCTAGTTAATTTTTAGACGCTCCCTTACTTTAGAAAAGAGGCACGGCAGAATGTAGCCTTTGCTTGGCTTACTGTTCCGGTACCACGCCCCCTCTTCACTTCCTGGTACCTGCCTCGAGGTCTCCGTGGCGTTCTGTGGATTGCCCCGAGTCTCCGTGGACCCTTCCTGCTTTGTTGCCTTCATTCACTGACCCTGCCTCAGCGGGATGGTCGTTTTATGTGTGAGCGTATCTTTGCCGAGCTTCGGCGTTTCTTGATTTCCAACGCGAGAAGTTTATCGCGTTTGCCCTTACTTCTCGCACGCATTTAGCGGGCGTTAGTTCGCTCGATTCTTTTATCTTGCTTCTGTTGTGTGATTGAGAAATACCTGGCGAGTTCTTTTGTTCTCTTATCCCTCCTGTGAGAGTGAGCGCTCCGCCCTTGTCTCCTTTGAGGGCCGGGTGTCTCTCCTCGTGTGTGTGTGTACTGCTCCGCTGTTTCAGCCCACAACAGCCGGCCGGTGCTCCTCACATCCCCCATACTTTGTTTTCGTTTGTCTGGTGTGAATGTCCCTCGAGAGTTCTACTCCTCCTACCCCGATACTGATTATTCAGCCTACCTTTTTTGAACTCTTCGATAAAGCCTGCCCAATCTACAGTGGGGGTAAGCACACCTGTAGAATCATGCATGTCAAAGTCTCCTGCATACAGGTTAGTGAAGTAAGGATATATTATGTGTATTGCTTATTTTGTTTTCTAGCCTGGACATCCATCTACGACTCCTGCTGTACCCTGCATACCCCCTCGTATGAGGAGAGTGGTGGACACTCCTAGGGTAAATTCCCTCATACTTTTAGGAGACAGTAGACAGGAGTGTGTGTCTATTCGCATTCTTGCTCCTGTGTCCTGGAGGTGTAGGGATCCTTCTTCGCTCCCGTGGAAACTTGGTTACTAGCCTGACAATGATGTCAGGGACCACCACCTACCTGGGACCAGCCCGTGCAAACAGAACCCCCCTCCTGGAGCTAGTAATGGCCCTGAGGACCATTACCCTCACTGGGCCATCTCTTGCTATGTCCCGGGGCGCCCATCCCTGGGATATAGCTCTTTGCTTTTGCTTGGCGAGAGCTGTGACAGCTGCCGCCAAGCAAAAGCAACACTCCGCTTTCAGTGGGCGGGAGCTGGCAAAGTGCTCCCACCCGTTGGAAGCGGAGGTTTCGTCCCTTTTCCTGCCTGCAGACATGTGAGCAGGGAGAGAGATGAAACTAATGGTCCTGCACATAGGGAGCTGGCTTTCTAGTGGTTCCCTTCATGCTAGAGCAATGCCGGCTCCCACAGGATGGAGTGAGCCGGCTGGGACCAGAGGGGTCTTTTTATTTTTTTTTGCAGAGTTTTATATAGCGCGAACATGACCCGAACCGAACCGGGTATCAGAGCGCTTTACATAGCGCCAGTTACATTACATGAGGACACACATTCATTTTGTTAGGCACGTGAAGATTACGTGATTTGCCCAGAATCACAGGAGGTTTAGCGACATTACCAAGACTCGAACCTGGGTTCCCAGGTACAAGGCCGAGCGCCCTAGCCGTTAGGCCAGATGCTTACCCTGCTTCCCAGGGAGAAAAGAGCATGAAGAGGCAAATTAAAGGCCAGGAACGAACAGAAAGATGCAAAATAAATGTTAGAAAAGCAGAAAGAGGCAAAATAGAGATCAGACATAAGCAGAAAGAGGAAAAATAGAGATCAGAAACAAGCAGAAGGAGGAAAAGTAGAGACCAGAAACTAGAAGGTCAAAAACAGGCAGAAAGAGGAAAAATAGAGATCAGAAACAAGGAGAAAGAGGCAAAATAAAGGTCAGATATGAGGAGAAAGAGAAAGTAAAGATCAGAATCTTCCAGAAAGAGGCTAAATAAAGGTCAGAAACAAGAAGAAACATGCAAAAGGGAGATAAGAAATGAGCAGAAGAAGAAAATAGAGATTATAAACAAGCAGAAAGAGGAAAAATAAAGGTCAGAAATTAGCAGAAAGTGGCAAAATAATGGTAAAAACAAGCAGAAAGATGCAAAATAGAGAAAACATTTTCAGAAAGAGGCAAAATAAAGGTCAGAAACGAGCAGAAGGCAAAACAGAGATCAGAAACAAGCAGAAGGAGGCAAAATAAAGTTAAAAACAAGCAGAAAGAGACAAAATAGAGATCAGAAATGAGCAAGAAGAGGCAAAATAGAGATCAAAAACAAGTAGCGAGGCAAAATACAGATACAAATTAGCAGAAAGAGACAAAATAAAGGTCAGAAATGAGCAGGATGCAAAATAAAGGGTAGAAGCAAGCAGAAAGAGGCAAGATTGAGGTCAGAAACAAGCAGGAAGAGGCAAAATAAAGGTCAGTCCGTAAGCAGCAAGAGGCAAAATAAATGTCAGCAACGAACAGAAAGAGGCAAAATAATGGTAAAAAAAACAAGCAGACAGAGTCAAATAGAGATAAAAATGAGCGGAAAGAGGCAAAATAAAGGTCAGAAATTAGCAGAAGAAGGAAAATAAAGATCAGGAATTAGCAGAAAGAGCCAAAATAGAGATCAACAAGTAGCGAGGCAAAATACAGATAAAAATGAGCAGAAAAGGCAAAACAAAGCTCAGAAATGAGCAGGAGGCAAAATAAAGGTCAGAAACTAGCAGAAAGAGGCTAGATACAGGTCAGAAACAGGCAAAATAAAGGTCAGTCAATGAGCAACAAGAGGCAAAATACAATAAAGATCAGCAACAAGCAGAAAGAGACAAAATAAAGGTCAGAAGTGAGCAGAAAACAAGCAGAAAACAAGCAGAACCTACTCAGGCCCTTACACACCCACTCACAGAACACAGACAATCTCATAGCCACTCACAGACCCATTCACTCATGTACCCCCTCACAGACTAACTCAGACACATACACCCACTCACAGACACAGACAGACACTCATGCATCCACTTATAAAATCAGTTACTCTCACTCACCTACTACAGATCTACTCAGAGACTCACCCACCGACTCACAGACCTTCTCAGAGACTCACACACCCATTCACAGACCCACTTAGATACTCATATACCCACTTACAGCCCGCTAATACTCTCTCACACCCACTTAAAAACCTTTTCAGACACTCATATACCCACTGAGACACTCATGCACTCATACACTCAGTGTCAAAGGTTAGTGGCTACAGTAAGGAAACAAAAATTTGAAAAACCTTATAAATTCACTTAATAAACTAAAGGTTATAGGGACGTTCTAGTTAGGAAATAAAATGTAAAAAACCAAGGGAATTCACTGAAAAAAGCCAAAGGTTACAGGGACGTTATAGTTAGGAAAAATAATAAAATAACTGTAAAAAGTCACAGAAAGAAACAAAGGTTACAGGATCACATTTCACAAAACATGTAAAATTCAGCAGTTATAGTTACCTGAGCTAACTATAACTTAGGCCCTCGAAATGCATTGCTTATTACCTCACATATTACATCTCGCATGACATGGTCAATGACATCACTGATAACATCATCCACATAAACACACACATTCACTCAGACCCCCATACAACCTCCCATGCGCCCACTACAAGACCCTTACAATCACTTACACAACCACTCATTTATCCCTAAAGCCACTCACACCCTCTCACTCATAGAGCCTGATCATACAACCAGCCACTCACTCATACAGCCACACATTCACCCATACAGCTACTGACTTTGAAAGGAAGCCAGTGCTGTATTTTGAGAGCCTACAGACAAAATAAAAAAATATTACTTTTCCAGGCCACGAGGGACTTCTGGGCCGATACAGAGCGAAATGCCTGGCAATTACTAAAAGAAATACAGGGAAAGTTCACCAATCCATTGTCTAGTTTAGTTTACCCAGCTTAACAATCACCTATCTTTTGATGGCCCTGGTTTTAGCTCTCTCTATCGCCCCATTCTTTTCTTTGCTATAAAGCAAAATAGTTGACATAAACGTGGCCTGCAGAAAACATTGACAAGAAATTACTTTGTCTTTTGATTGTCTATTTCAAACTAGACAAAAGTATATGTGTACTGCTGTCCAACAATGGGGATCTTAGACATAATCGATCAATGGCAGAACAACCCCTTGGCAAGTATCTCAATTGCAGACGTTGAAAAGTTACCACCACTTCTATGTCCCGGCCTGTAGTCACTCTACCATCTTTTTTGTTGCCTGTTTGGAGATCCCAAACAGTCAACAAGCATTGACAAAGACAATAGGTCTCGCCTATGTGAGAGCTATTAGCTTTGTCAATGTTTTTTAATCATGTTGTACAGCAGCATGGCTGCAGTTCAGGATGGCTAAAATGTAGTAATGGAGTAGAGCAGAGTAGCGTAGAGTGGAGTGATGCAGAGTGCCGTGGAGTGGCACAGAGTGGAGTAGCATAGAACACAGTGGTGTACAGAAGAGAGGCATAGAGTAGAGCATAGACTAATGTGGAGAGAGTAGAGTGGCGTAGAGTAGAGTGGCGTAGAATGACAGAGTGGAATAGAGTGGTGTATCGTAGAGTGATGCAGAGTGGTTTAGAGTGTGTTGAGCAGAGTGGCATAGAGTGGGGTGCTATACAGAGGAGTTGCATAGAATGCCAGAGAGGGGCATTGTGTGGAGTGGTATGCAGAGGTGTAGAGTGGAGTGGCATACAGTGGAGGGGTATAGAATGGCACTGAGCGGAGTGGCGTAGATTGGATTGGTATACCGCGGAGTGCTGTAGAATGGAGTGGCATAGATATGGGTGGGGTGGCATAGAGTGGAGTGGTGTACAGTAGAGTGGCATAGAGCATGGTGGGGTGACAGAGTGCTGTAGAGTAGAGTGGAGCAAATTAGAGTGAAGTGTCCTAAAGTGGCATTGTGCCAAGTGGAGTAGAGTGGCACAGAGCGGTGTAGAGTGGAGTGATGTAGAATAGAGTGGCACAGACTGGTGTAGAGTAAAGTGGCATTGGTTTGTGGGCCATGGAATAAAGTGGTGTGGAGTGTGTACAGTGTGTAGTGTCTTGCAAATTAACAATGATGGATCTCTTTTGGCTCCTGATGAGCTCCGCAGAGTTATGACATAATGAATAGAGTGTATTGCCCTGAAGACTGCTTTATAATGTTAAGTTCGCAGTTACATGCACACAAATAAAGACCTGTATTACTAAGCTTTGTGTGTGGCATAGTGATTGGCGGGTACCCTGGCTGGGAAGACGCTACAAATGGCGATGAGATAGGGGATAAGTAACCCAAAGATTGCAGTGCTCTCTCAGAGAGTTTGCATGGTCCAAGCAAACTGTTCGTGTGTGCCACGTATGCCGTCGTCAAAGTACTGAATCAACGCTGAATGCATGTGGAGTCAAAGTGCAGTTCCAGCCACTGTTAAGCAGTTGAAAACAAAAGTATTTACATAAAATATGCACGTCTTTAGTCGTGAACCTATTGGTCAGGCCATACATAAAGGTACTGCGTTACTACTCAACATAGAGCGATACCTAGTATAGAGTAATTCCGCTGCGATTATAAGTGCTGCCAAGCAGTGATCAACCTAGTGTCAGAAAGTACAAAGCGGCAGTCAAGCGCAAGATAATGATGCAATTAGAAGTGCTGCTAGGAAGAGATCAACCATGAGTCAAGTAAAGTACAGAGTGACAGACAAGTGCAAGAGAACGCTGTGTTTGGAAGCAGACAATCACATACTGTCAGTGTATTTACCAGCCCCTTGAAAAAGGAAGAGCTCTACAACCTCACTGGCGGGCGAACAGACCCAAGAAGAAGCAATGGAGTTATGTTTACTGAACTGTTCAATACCTGTAGTGGCACAACAGTAAAGCAGCTGGGTGGGGGATCAGAACAAACAATGCCAAAGATCTCAGAGAAAGTCAAGGGCTCCAATAGAGCTTCAGAGAGACCACCGACTGTCCAAGATGACCCAGAGACCAGCACATTGCAGGGCCTTAGAGATGATTGGATGATCAAGGTCCAAGTGGACAGCAGACAGTGTTAGAGAGAACTCCACTCTCAGCATCAGCCACACCAACAAACGGTTACAATGCTGCTGCCTTCTTGAAACCACCATCATCATTCGATACTGCCAAAGCTAAATTTGGGGGATCGATGGACTACATGGATAGAGACACTGAAGATTTCATTGATGCACTTGAAGAGACTGATAAGATTATCAAATAAGTACAAAATCTTGCTGGTGATTGCGTAAAGGAAGTCATAAAGAAAATGCCATGAACTGACTAAGGAATAAAAAAAACATTGAATTTCAAGTTTTATCCAATGCAAATGTTGACTAGCAAA